>NW_026947501.1:54932200-57432200 GCF_034190915.1 Cavia porcellus | reverse complement strand
CAAATTGGGTGAAAGAGTCTCTCTCTCCTGCAAGGCAAAGTAAGGGCCAGCTGCAACCAGACTGAAGAGCACTTGTACTCTTGCTAAGCTGCGGCTGGACTGCAGAGACACATGACCAGGGGAGCACACACTGCAGATTAGCCTTAATCTTTTTTTTTTTGTCTTTTCCATTTTTATAGGTACCGGGGATCGAACTCATGACCGCCTGCTTGCAAGGCAGGTGCTTGTGCCGCTGAGCTAAATCTCCAGCCCCTAGCCTTAATCTTTTATTCCTGTGTCCTGAGCAAGAACTCCTGGGTGAAAAGCTCCCAAGGGCTCAGTCAAGCAAAGGTTCCATCCCAAATGCTGCAGGAGAAACACAGAGCTGTCATATTTGTGGCTTTTGATAGAGGATCTGCTTTAGCTACTCCTGGACTGAGACCCTGGGTACATGATTCTCTCCGTCTTTTATCATCTGTCAGAGGAGAGGCAAAAGGAACCTATTTAACATGACTGCTTGTGAATAAGACACATGGCATCTAGAGGGAACATTGAGCTGTGTAAGGTGAGTGTGCAGGGCTGCTCGATTAAGAACTAAACCTCATGCAACCCTTGGGCCCTCCACCTGCAGTCTCTGACAGCACCTGGCTCCTCTTTTCCTTAGCTTACAACATATCCTCATAGAAGCTGTTCTACGGATACCATTATTGCTTCTCCTCAACTGGGGTGCTGCTCCTTTTCCCTGGGTTTCCCTGTGGTACCAACTACTCAGCTGTTTTGTTTCTTTTTTGCTGTTTTACAAGGGGTAGCCTGCCTAAGAACAGCAACGTAGGAGGGGCCCAGGCTGCTGGGAGGACTAAGTCAGTGTGGCCATACAGGTGGCAAGGAGTTCAGTGGGCTAACTGGTAGATGTGGAGCTTGCTCAGGTAGTTCTGCTCCTGCTAGGGAACCTGAGCAATATAAAACTTCACCTCTACACCACTCGCCACAGTGAGCTCACCTTGGTCAGCAGCGCAGTGTAAATCTTCATCAGGATGCTATCCATCTCTCGGAGCTTGTGCCCAATCAGAGGGCTATCAGGCCCCGAAACATGGCCAATGTGATCCAGCCCTAGGTAGTGGAGGATTAACATGTCCCAATCTCCTCTTTTTAATACTTTTTCCAAATGCCTTGTAACATTATTATCCACCTTTGAAGGGGGAAAAAGTACATATAAATAGCTACCCCAATTTCCCTTGATTCTCACTCCCCAAGGAAAAAGTAACACAGTTATTTTAAAGTTTAGGGGATTATTTTAGGAGGTTTCTGGAGGTAAAAACAACAAAAAAAGATATAACAACCCCCTACATCATTACAAACAAACAAATAAATACACATTAGCCTTAATCTTTTATTTCTATGGCTGTAGACAGAACATACCATACAGATAACTGAAATAAGCAAGGGTTGTTCTGACAAGTTTTTATTTCTGTGGGACCACAGAGCAGCACCCAGAGTTAGTGACCAGCAGTCCTATGAGAGGGCTGTTTGTGGAGGGAAAGAGACAGCATTTATAACCTCTTTCATTTCTGAAAAAAACACATCATGGAAAGATTACAGCTGAGCAGCCCTGACAGATGGAGTAGCCTGCTCAACCCTAACATGACAGATAGCCCACTGCTCATCAACTAAACCTCAACTGCAAAAATAAACCCTCAACTGCAATGCCCCAAGGACCTTGTCATGACTGAGAAGCCATTCTGTGCCTGCCCGGGCCTATGTGGACAAGAATCAAGACTACAGACCCTCCCAGAACCCAGTGCTGGGTGCTAAGGCCATCACCTCAAGGCCAAACAGATATGGGGTGTACCCTTAATATGAGGACCCACATAAAGGGCCAGGGCTAGCTTTCTATGTGTGGATCTAGTCCTGTTCTCTCCTTTGCTGGAGATGGCACTCTAGCCTAGCCAGTTATGATTAGGTTTTACCTGGCTCACTGACTGCCATCAAGCAGGACATCACTCTCCTAAAAAACTGAAGGCAAAGCATCCCACAGTTCTGCTGCATCACAGGTTCCACCCGTCTGGTTTTGCCCCTCAATGCCATTTAGATCTGGTCCTGAGAGCCCTTCTGTTGTGGCACCCTTCCTGTCCTTGGTCTCCTCAACTGATGCCCAGCCACTTTGCACTTTGGGCTTCATGGATCTTTGTTCACACCTAGGTTTATGCCCCCCAGTGGTAAATGCTTATAATCTCTTCTACTTCAACTTTATAAATTAATAAATGCCACACACAAAATAACATCATCCCTCACTAGGTAAAGGCAATACCTGGTTCCATCTACAGTGACACATTTCTTTTATTTTAAAACTGATTCATGTTTCTCTTATTTTAAAAACTGACCTCTGTATAGTCTGACACAAAAAATGAGGTTGTTCCATCATATTCCACAAAATGCTTTGGAAATAACTTAAGCCATGTTTCATCTCCATAAAAGATCATTCTCTTGCCGGCTGCTTTTGCCTGTCTTATCACATTGTCTTCTAGCAGTGCAGGAGAATTGAGGTTTCTGATAACATCAACAAAGCCAGGGAGACTCCCTGTCATCAGTGCCTGCAGGAAGAAACATCCAAGAGTTAGGCCACAGAACCTAAAAAGTACAGCGCCAAAGGCAGGAAGATCATCTGAAAGGTAAAATGGGTGGGTACAAAACTAGCGCAGGCCCAATCCTGGAGGGCAAGCCAGTGCCAAGCTAACACCTAAGGTAGGGAAAGCACACAGGTTCTGGACAAAAAGAGCTGACTAGATAATGAAGATGAATCGTATTAAAAAACCTAGCTCAAAACAGTGCTTTCAGTAGAGGACAAGATAAAGGAGGATGCTAGGGATACTTAACAATAGCAGTAGCCAGAGGACCTGCAGATTAATGACAGTTAAGGCAATGGCTAGAGTATGTGCTGAAAACATGAACCTGTATTTTAAAGAGTGTTAAAGTATTGCAGTGTGTAGATGGATAATATATTTGACCAAGAGCATCATAGTGGCCGTTTATTTTGAGAGCTTCCTCTGGAAGTACCATTTGAGCTGAGATCTGAAAGCTGGACAGTTACTGATGTACAGCAGTGCTTTTCTGAGAGAAAAACAGGCAAGTGCACAGGCTCAAGGCAGAAAAGAATACTGCCTCTCCAGACTTGTAGCAGGTATGGCCAGTGTGGAAGAAAGGCAGAAAAGAGATGAGGGGGAAGAACAGGCACAGAGCTACACGGAACCTCAGGAACCTATGCTCAAAATGGGTAGAAGCTAAGCCATGGGAAGATGTTCTATTTTGTGGTACTATGGATCAAACCCAGGGCACTCTAACACTGAGCTATATTCTCAGCCCATTTTTAGCTTTTTTTTTTTTTTTTAATTTTTGAGACGGGATCTCACTAAGTTACACTGGTGAGACTTCAACTTAGGATCCCACCACCTAAATCTCCTGTGTCGCTGAGATTACAGAAGCCAACACACTGGGCCACCATACGAAGGGTGTATAACAGTAGCATTGTGATTAGACTAAGATTGACCTTGATCTGGAAAGGAGGAGATACAGGAGACATCTGTGTTTTCAGCTAGATCATAAGGTGCTAGCAGTAAAAATGGTGGTCAACACTACTGGAACATCCACAGTACTTAAGAATACATAGCCATATCACTTTCTGGGATATACTACAATTCTATCCAGATTTACAAGTTAAATAACCTATGTGAGTTTGCCTTCTTATGTATAAAATCACAACTTGACTGGATGACCCTAAACATTCCTTCAAGGGTTGTAACTAACCCACTGATAACTCAAGCACAGAGTAGATTTCTGAGTTAGGCTGGCATGAATCATCTGGCTCTGAGTTCTTTCTATTTTCCATGAAGTGTGGACTCTGAATACGTGGTAACAGGCACAAATCATGGATCTCAGTCCCATTGTATCTATAAGTCTCCCTAAGCATTGTACCACCCCAGCAAAACTGACAGCAACTAGAAAAAGTAGAAGGCTAGAGAATTCCTCTAAACTTTTAGAAGAGGAAAATCACAATTCATACATCATTTTATACTTACCTTGATTCGAGGCATAGTAACTGTGGGTGGCTTTGCTTCAGCCACAAAACTGTGAGATGGACCTTTTCCCATGAGATAAGTTGTAAAAGGCATATACCTTGCACCTTTTGATCCAAACACAAAATCATCTCGCAAGGCATCTATCAGCACAATGACAGCTTTACTGAAGAGAGGCAGTGGCAACTTAGTCCAGTTAGAATTGGCTCCTGAAAGTGTTTGAAAAAAGAAAAAAGGAGCTTAAAATTTCTATTTTAAAGCCTTAACATCCAAACATCTTCATTATCTACCTTCTGGCTGCTTCCCAGCACAGCCATCTGTGTATGCCATCCCAAAGAGGGCGTGCTTTTGATAGACATGGATGAGGAGAGAGGGAAAACATTAATAGTATAATAGTCCCAATAATAAGTGGTGAATCACTGTGTGTGTGACAATGGGGTCACCCCTACTTGATGGGGAGTACCAAAATATGACATTTAGGGAGTTTGAACTGAAAGAGCCCCGCAGTGTGGGGATGAGTGCACTCATGAGCTTCGTTAGCACAGCCAATGCTGTTATGGACTGGGGCTGGCCCAGAGCTAGAGAACCTGAACTGGTTTGCATTGCGGGGTAGGTAACGACTAGGAAGGGCTCTCATCCAGTCTGGTCTCAAGCCCTGGCAGACAAGGACCCAGGAGGAAAGAAACAGTAGAAAATGCGAAGGATCAACAGGAATTTTATTTGTTGTGTTCTACTGGGCAAAAAAGGCGCCTGGATTGGAAGTGACCAGGCAACAGGGACTGGGTCGCTGGAGGATCAGAGCGGGAGAGGCGGAGCTTGGCTAAGGAAGTAAATTTTGTAGAGGAAGGGCGAGGGCAAGGAGGGCTGGTTCCCACAAATTTGTAGGACATTTAAAAAAAAAAAAAAAAAAGTCCGGCGAAACGCGTTTTGGGGAGTGAGGACCATAAAAGAAGAGACCACCTGCGAGCGCCAAAGCGTAGGCCAAAACCCCGGTGGGAAGCAGTGTCAAAGGCGGAGAGGCTGGGGAGGGGGAATCCATACCGGCTAGGGGCTCGGGCGCCGGGGGTTCTGCTTGATGCCCCGTCCGAGAAGAGGAACGAACCGAAGCCGGGAAGAATCCGCGAAGGAAGATCGCGACCCCGAGCACCTCGATCGCCACGCAACTGGCGGCGAAGGCCCCGGAGCCCAGCCGCATAGCGTCTGCTCACCGGAGAGACCGCGTGTGAGGACTTCACCTGCACCCTCGCCTAGCTGCAGCTTCAGCTGCTAGTCCAGATTTGGAACTCAGCCTCAGACCTGAAGCCCACGACTGGGTAACCAAGAGCGCCCGCCCTCGGCGTCACCTCCGCCTGCGCGCCGGAAGTACGCGAGGCCTGACAAGGCTTTCCCAGCGGACACTCACTCTGGCTCCGCCCATCGCACGCCTCCAAAAAACTTGGCGCGGTGTCTGGCCTTGCCCCGGCCTCCTCGCAGTCATCATCTGGGCCCAACCGCAGAAGGTTCAGCTCGAAAGTTTTAGCTATTTGTGCTGCTTTTATTTCCTTTTTTTTGTCTTAGTACTGTATATAATGCTACATTCCTTTTTTGGAGTTGGCGTATGTACATACATATCTTAATTTCTTTTCTCATCCACTTTCCCTCCCCTTTCTTCCTACTTCTTCTGGCTCTTGGTCCCTTTTCCATTTGCGAAAGATCCATCTCCCTACTTCCTATTATCTTTTTATTTTGGTCTTTATTTGTATTTTGGGTTTCTCATAGAAGAGACACCTTGCAATATTTAAATTTTGTGTGTCTGATTTATTTCACTTAACATTATGGTCTCAAGTTGCATCTGTTTTCCTACAGATTGAGGTGGGTTTGTGAACAACAATATAGAAATCCAAGCAGCCAAATTGATAAACTTGAAATTTAATTAACTGAGCTAAGGGCCACTCATATACAGGACACCCCCCTCCCACCCATTTCAGGGTCCAAACAAGTGACACCAAACTGGAAAGTTACAGAGTTTTAAAAAGAGAGAATCACAAAAGACATCCTGTTGGAAACAATTTAGCTCGAATCTTTCATTAATTTTTGGTTGACACCTGTATACTGCTTCTTTTGTTGAGCAGTTTTTCTCCTGTGGGTACAGCTCATTCTGCTTTTGTCATTGGACTTATACCCTGAGTAATTTTCCATTTTCCTATAAACAGGGCACTGGTTAAATGTAGGGCTCAAGATGGCGTTTGTTATTCCAAGCTGCAACACAGATGATGCAAGTTTATCTTATTAATGTTAGAGGAGTACTGAATTGTATGTAGATACGTTTTCTTTATTAACTTGGTGGACGTATAGGCTGCTTCCAAGATTTAGCTGTTATGAATTATGCTGCTATAAATATGGGTATGCATGTATCACTGTAATATGATATTTTTTTTATAAAGTATTTATTTAGCCCCAAGTAAAGTATTTTAGGTATTATTATTATTATTATTTTGTCTTTTTCCTTTTTATCGGTACCAGGGATCGAACTCATGACTGCCTGCTTGCAAGGCAGGCGCTTATGCCGCTGAGCTAAATCCCCAGCCCCTGTAATATGATATTTTTAAGTCTTGCAAGGAGATACCTACAAGGGAGTAGCTGGATCAAATGGAGACTCTAATTTTAATTTTTTGAGGACTCTCCATACTGAGTCCCATAGTGGTTTTACTAGTTTACTGTCCCACCAACAATGTAGAAGGGCTCTTTTTCCTGGTACCTTATGTGATTTCTTCAAAATAGCCATTCTTTCTGGGTTAAAGTGGAATTTCAGTGTTGTTTTAAATTTTTATTTCTCTAATGACCAGTGACTTTGAACATTTCTTTATGTATTTATTGGCCATTTGTATTTCTTCTGTGAAATGTCTGTTGATTTCACTTGCCATCTTTTAAGACACATTTCTATCAAAGTAAAAGGCCCCTAAACAGCAAAGGAACACATTCTTCCATTAACATAAGACAATGCTTTTTAAATTCTTTTTAAAGAGAGAAAAGTAAAAAAAAATAAAAACAATGATAGAGCTTCAAAACAATAAGAAACTAACAGGTTAATATATTGCTTGTCAAAGTAACTGCTCAGATTACAAGATATAGGCATGCAAAATTAAACAGTATAAGCACAAACCAATCTTCTCAATGAACTAAAAGAAGTTAGTATCATAATTATGATATATATTTGTGTACATATATATGTATGTATGTATGTATAAACACAATGTCCTTTTAACATGCCTGTTGGGTAGAGGTTTCATAAAGCTCATGTTATGGATTAAGAACTGATAGTCAACTTAATGCCAGCTGGATTACATCAGCATGGTACTGAGCGTAGATGCTCCATCTGAGGAAAGTTGCCAGCATAAATAGAGAGGTGATGAAGAAGAAGGAGGGCGTTAAGGCATTGTTGCATTGAGGCATTGTGGGTTCTCCTACGAGTTGCTGTTTGAGCCATTGGTTCTCCTGGAGAAACTTTGGTCTTCACATCGAGCATTGCTTCCTGGCTTCAGAGAGGAAGATGTGTGCCGCTTGGTCTCCAGGATGAATGCGTCATGCTGGCTTCCTGGCATGTACTCGATTGTTCTTGTTGTTAGAGGAGCTCAGGGCCTACATATCACTGAGGATGACTATGGTACCTTTCAGGACAGCCCTGGTCTTTGCTGTGTGACTTCACAGCTCCAGCGCAGAACCCTCCTCCCACCAGCACAGCTCCTTCACCCTGCTGGCATGAACTTTCTGGCTTCCACCGCTGAACTTTGGGCTTTCCCAGCACGGATCCGTAAAAGGGACTGGCGTGAGTCCTTGTGGCTCTGGAGCTCCAGATGGACTCATGGGAGGCATTGTCATGAGCTCTGGGTTTTCATGGAGACTCGTGTGAAACATTGCTGTGGGATTTAGTCCTTGACTAAATATTCTGTATTTTTGGTGTTATGGATAGATTTCCTGCTTTTTCTTGTGCTAACTCCTGGTGACTATTATAACATGATATTATAAACTCCATGTCCTGATTCTAATTGTTCTCTGTACAACCCCTGACTACACCAGCTCATTATTGAAAAAAAAATTAATGCAGTGCATTTCATCAAAGCCAACACTCTTGTACAATCACTGTGAAGTAAACATTTATAATACTTCAAACAGTTTAAATGTAAAATCTGATTGGTTGTCTTTAATTCTCAGTAGAGCCTACTAATCATCTAGGTTGCGGCAACATTGCCTACTATTTGTCCTGTCACATTCCTCCTGCTGCAGACCTGCACCCTTCTTTATTTGCAGATCTTAATTGTACAAAATCCACTTTCCCAATTTTTGATTTGGTCTTTGGCGGAGTCTAATTTTTTTTTAGTTCTTTATATATTCTAGATAGTAGTCCTCTCTTTGAGGAATAATTGGCAAACCTTTTCCCATTCTGCAGGTCGTCTGTTCACTTTACTGGTTATTTCATTTAACTGTGCAGAAGTCTTTTAATTTAATGTGATCCCATTTGTTGATTCTTGGTAATAGTTCCTATGCAACTGGGGTTCTGTTCAGAAAGTCCTTGGAACCCCAGTTGCATAGGAACTATTACCAAGAGTCAACAAATGGTATCATTGTAGAGATCTTTTTTACTTCCTTGCTTAGGTTAATTTCTAAATGTTTAATTCTTATTGACACTATTGTGAATGATTTTTTTCTCTAATTTCTTTCTCAGTGTTTTCATTATTAGTGTACAGGAATATTATTGATTTTTGCGTGTAGATTTTGTACCTGGTAACATTGCTGAATTTGGTTCTTAATTCTACGAGCACTTTTGTGAGTTTTTAGGGTCTTCTGTATAGAGTATCGTGTCATCTGCAAATACTAATAATTTTACTTCTTCTTTTTTGATACAAGTCCACTTTTTTTTTTTTGCTTAATCTATTTGTGACAGTAGGATATTGAGATACCCCACTATAACTGTGTTTGTTATCTGATCTTTTATGTCCATTTGTACTTGTTTTATGAAGTTAAGCATTCCATTATTTGGTGTATGTATGTTAATAATTGTTTCTTTTTTTGGATTTGTTTCCTTAGCCTACATATAGTTAATAGGCCTTTTGCCCTTTTGATTAGTTTTGCCTTTTTTGATTAGTTTTGGCTTGAAGTCCACGTTGTCTGAATTATAGGTTAGCTATAGTTGCTTTGTTTTCAGGTTCCCATTGCATGAAATATTTTCCATCTTTTGATTTTTAGTCTATGAGTTTCTTTTTGTATTAAATGTGTTTCTTGTATATAGCACAAAGTTGAATTTTATTTCTTGGTCTACTCTTCCAACTTTTGTATTTTGACTGGTAAACTGAACCCATTCACATTAAGAATTACTACTATAGAGCTTTTTTACTAATGTGCATTGAATTATTTCTGTCATTGATTTATTTCCTGTAGCAATTTCCCCATCTTTTTCTCATAATTAACTGCTCACTCTACCTGATGTATTCATTGTATTAGATATTTTGTCATTTTTAGCTTCATTTTTTTCTTTTTAGGATATTCTTGAGAATAGAGAGAGCATAAAACTTTGGTAAGCACTTTGATGACTTTAGTAAATTATTAAGTAGCATGTGTGTAATGCCTCTAAGTGGTAAGCAAATACAAGTAAAATTGTATGAGATCATTGTTACCATCAGCTCTATATGCATTTGACAAAATCCCCTAGAATGTCCATGAATGCAATATGGTTTAAACGATTGTGATCATTGTTCTATACACATTATTTCCTGGACTAATATCAGTGGATAAGCTCAGAAGATAATAAGATTCATTATCTTTTCCCTTCCTCAATTTGTACATGTATATAAAATTCCACGTTATATATACAAAATGGGCAGAGGTAATTATAGGCAAAATACAGTGTAAATTCAGATCTTCAACTTTGTGTTTTTGTTTTAGAATGAGATATTTGGAATAACTTAATATTTGGAAGCAATACCATTTTTAACAATGTTCTTATTTCATTATCATTTTGGTGTTGTTTTCATTTGGAAAAAGCAAATTAAATTATTTCATTTTTATTCTTGAAATAACAGAAGACTAGGACCTACAAAGATTATATGCACACTAAACTCAGTATATCTTTCAAAACAATTTTTGTGCAAAAGGGTATCTATGGAATGTGATTCTGAGATTATTGTTCCTAAGCATGTATCACATGGGTAGTGTTGCTAAATATGATAGTATGAATTGTTTGATGCAAAAACCTCCTGCTATAAATTCTGGATAAATTATACACACATTCACTTAACAGTCTGTCATGGTGACAAAAATAAGTATCATTCCACCTTCCAAATATGAAGAATTATCTAAAAGGAAGGTATGAAGCAATCCAAGAGATGTTCTGTCTTGCAGGCCCTCAGTTATTACCCAGGTTAATTAAAATTAGGTGGTCTAGCAGAGCATGATAGAGAGTTTTCAATCTCTCATTAAGTCTTCAGCAATTGGGTACTGGAATTGAAGTACCACATTAAGTAGATCTTTCAGGAAAATATTGAGTGGCATGAAAAGTGGAAAAGATGACGATGAAGCCAGTCTTCAAACTTGTATATGGTGATAATATCAGTTTTCTTTCAATTATAGTTTTATTTCAAATGTAATAAATATATAAATTTGGTTATCTTGTGTAGTGCACTAGAGTAAGAGAGATACAAGTGAAAATTCATCTCAATAATCCCATGGATTTTAATTACATATAGATGAATGAGTATTGGATCTATATTTGTGATATTTTGATCTACATATAGACTATAAAGTGACTGCCACAATTAAGCAAAATAATTTGTCTCTCACCTCACATAGTTCCTTTTTTGTGATTATGCAAAGTTAAATAAGACATAAAAGATAAATAATGTATTATCTTATTTATTTGTTGAATCCCATTTAACAAATAAATAAGATAATACATTATTTATCTTTTATAAAGTGCTAAATTTATTAACACAAAAGAGTACAAGGGTGGTTATCAGGAATCAGGAGGTAAGGAAAATAGGGAGAGATTGTAAAAATGCTCATAGCTACAGTTCTCATATGAATGAATCTTGAGACTTAACACACTCCATAATAAGAACAGCAAATATTAATGTATTAGCAAAAAGATATTAATTTCAAAATTTGAAATTTGCTAAGAAAGCAGATAATGTTATTCCAACACCCAAAGAAGGTTTTACTAAAATAACAAAACAGCCTTAAACTATTTCAAATGTTTCATGCATCTCTCAAGATCATACTTTTTTTATTCCACTTGTTAATTACATTAATTTTGTAAAGTAAACTGAACATGCATTTCCAGGATCAATTCCATACATAACTTTATTTTAAAGAGAGTAAAATTAAACACAACAAAACAGAATATAAGAAACAATGTAAAGAGACATACATTTCAAAGCAAGACAACCAGGGATCTTCACTATCTATCATATTAAATCTTGTTTTCTTCCAAATAATTGTCCATGTCTTCACATACAGAGAATTCACACAAAGCAACATAGTATAAGACTGATTTGAATAAGATGAGAAAGACGTTTTATATCTTCAAGATCAGACAATAGGGAAGTCAACAATGGCTGTCATAGAGTCTTTTATTTTCTTCAAAATAGCTGTCCATACCTTCATATATATTGAAATTGAACAAAACAACAGACTAAAATCACTTTGAACAAAGAATAATACTATTGCTGGATTTCATATCATGATGCTACAGAATCAGCACTGGGTACTGTATTGTTTCTTTTTCTTTAATCATGTGTTATAGTATCAGTTCTCATAAATTGTTTATAGGTTCTATGCATGCATGGGTCTCTACATGTATTTCTATCCTTTCTGTATTAGAGAGAAAAACAAAACAAAATAAGACAAAACACAACAAATTTCTATAAAAACATGAAACAAAAAAGTCATATAAAGCCACAGTACAAGGTGATCTACAATGGTTACTGTGTTGTCTCTTGTTATCTTCAATAGAATTGTCTATATCATCAGGCATAGTATAATTGAACGTAGCAGTACATAACAATATTAATAAAAACAAAACATCGGAGACACTGTGAAACTTCAAAAGCAGGTAAAATCAAACCAGGTGGGTATCCTAGTGAATCTTGTCATCTTCAGTGTAGTTGCCTATACTCTCAGACTTGATACCATCAATCATAACAGATTTGAATAAAATCTGTCACTACAAAACAGAAATCTAACAAACCAGATTCAACTAAGATCAGTCATGATAAAACAGTGTAAGTTATACAGGGCTTCAGACTAAGTTAATAGGAAATTAAGGATGATTACCATAGTATATCCTGCTATTTTTAGGATAGCTATCAGTGCCCTCAAATCTAGTACAAGTAGACAAACTGGAACAGTATGTAATCCGTCTAACAGAACAGTGTGAGTAATGTGGGTTTTAAGTCCTGATACACTATTAACAATATTCTCAGTCTTCTTTTTTTAGACTGTTCCTTCCCTTTCACTTCCACAGGGTGCACTGCACATTTTGGGTCCCACCAACTCCCTCAGTTTTTAATTGGGGTGCAACCTGCTATTTACCTAAGTGGTTCTGAACCTGCTCACTCCTGGACTTGATCCCAAGTTGTATTCCTTTACCTACAAAAGCCTCAAGGTTTTCCTTCATTATAGCTAAATAGTTCTCTATTGTACATAAGTATCCTGTCTTTCCAATCTGTCTGCAGGTGCTGGTCAAGTCGCCCCTATTTCTCTCTGGTTATCTGTCACACAGAACATTATTTTTCTCATATTTGATCTTTGGTCCACAAACTCTTTTTCAAATTAATTGTATTTCCTATACAGAGCATGTTGGTGGACCCTTCCTCCTGATACACTCTGCCTGTGTTTTTTAAAAAATATTTTTCTTTTTTCTTTACAGTGTATCAGGGGCATCCATGCTAGACATTATAGCCAACCTTCTCTGCCTCATTTCAGCCATGCTATTCTTCTGCCATGGATTGTCCACTTTTCTCCTTCATTCCCCTGTCTGATCCATTCATTGATGCCTCTCTGCCATTGTTCCTGATATCCTGGTATTTTTTTCTCTCTCACTAGAATGTCCTTCAGTATTCTCTGTAAGGTTGAATTGGTGTCATGAATTCCTCTATTTCCTCTTGGTCATGGAAGCATCTTGTTTCTCCATTAATTTTGACAGACAGTTTTTCAGGGTACATCAGTCTGGGTTGGAGGTTATTTTCTCTCACGGATTGGAATACTTCACTCCAAGCTCTTCTTTATTTGATGGTCTGTGTCCAGAAGTCTGCCATGATTTTGATGGGTTTTCCTTTATAGATGATCTGATTCTTTTCTCTGATGGCTTTTAATATACTGTTCTTGTGATGAATTTCTGGGATCTTGGTTATTATACATCTGGGTGTAGCTCTTTTGGTTGTAGATGGTGGGAGTTCTATATGCCACATACATCTGAATATCATTTCTTTTTCCTATTGTTGGGAATTTTTCCTTAATTATTTCTGGGAATAGACTTTGTATTTTCTTTGTTTTAACCCCTGCTTCTTCATTCACATTTTTTTATTCTTAAGTTATAGATCTTCTTGTCATCTTCTATCCTTTGTGTTGTTACTGCCTATTTCCTTGTTATTTTAAGAGATCTTCCCTTTCATGATCATACATTGCAAATCTGTCTTCAACTTTTGATAGTCTATGCTTAGTTTCTTTCAAGCAGTTGGCCAGCTTACAATGGAGTTTTTAATTTTTTAAATTTTTATTTTTTTATTTAAAGAGATGAAAAGAAAAAAACCAAACAGAAAAAGGGTAGAAATAATAATTTCAAAAAAACAGTAAAAAATCAGTAGTTAATAAATTGCATATTGTCTTCTTAGAAATAGTTGTTCAAGTTACAAATGTAAATCATACAAAGCGGACATTCAAACAGGGAGATTGCAAATAGTTCTTTTCATCAATCCAACAAAAACATAGTAATATGTTTATCAGTCCTACACACTTAAACATAATGCAGTTATATACTTTAGAGCACTTTTAATCTCTTTTTTTACAATAGCAATTACACACTTAGCATTATTTTACTCCTACATTTCTTATTACTTTTAACACTAGAAACACAATGTGATATTTATAAATAGGATTCTTATTTCTTTCACTAACGAGGAGAGTCTCAAGTTGTCTCCATTTACCTATGAGGGCCTCATGATCATGCTTTTTTATAGTTCAGTAATATTCAGTAATATAGTTCAGTATAAAACTACAGCATTTTCAATCACTCTGTGGTTGATGGGCATGTTGGTTGTTTCCAAGATTTAGCTATTACGAATTGTGTTGCTATGAACATGGGTGCACATATATCACTGTGATAGGATCATTTCACTTTTTCTGGGAAAATGTCCAGGAGGGGAAAGCCGAAATGAATGGAATTTCCAATCCTAGTACTTTTAGAAATCTCCATGCTGATTTCCATAGTGGTTGCACCAGTCTACGCTCCTAGCAACACTGGAGCAGTGTTCCTTTTCCCCTGCAGTCTCACTAGCATTTGTTATCAGTTGATTTCTGGATGGCAGCTATTCTTTCCAGATTGACATGAAATATCAATGCTGTTTAGATTTGCATTTCTGAAATGACCAGTTATGGGGAATATTTCTCAATGTATTTATTTTCCATTTGTATAACCTCATCTGAGAAATGTGAGTTCATCTCAGATGCCCATTTTTGGAGAGAGTCTTTGAATTTGGAGGGCTTGATGTTTTTCAATTCTTTTTTTTACTTTAAAGAGATGAAGATAAAAGAGGTCATAACAAAGCAGATCAGAACAATTTTTTTTTTTGTCTTTTTCGTTTTTACCGGTACCAGGGATCGAACTCACGACTGCCTGCTTGCAAGGCAGGCGCTTATGCCGCTGAGCTAAATCCCCAGCCCCTGAGCTAAATCCCCAGCCCCGCAGATCAGAACAATTTAAGCCACACAGTATTTCACCACAAGACAACTCAATATAATAGTAGCTACTATAAGATCTCTTTCCTTGAAATAGCTTAGCATATCTTCATACACAGTAGTATCAAACATAAAAAATATTATAAAACCATTAAACATAATGAAAGTATTACAGGGCATTCAGCACCAAATAAAAGAAAATGAACAGTGGTTACTAAATTATCTCATTATCCATAAAAATTGTTTATACTACCACAAATAATAAAATCCAGTAAGATACAACATGATAAAACTAATGGAAGCAGAAGAACAAAAGTATGGTAGGACTTCAGAGTAGAATGATATTAAATCAGTACTGGTGATTATAATGTCATTTTCTTCCAAACAGCAGTTCATATCATCACAGATTAAAAAAAAGTGCAAACTAATGAATGGAAATACTATAAGACTTCAAAGAAAGGTAATGAGGAATCATCATTACCATAAACTTTTATGCACTCTTCCATTTCTAACACTAGGGAGACTATCTGGTATTTATACATGTGAGTTTGACTTATTTCACTTATGATTATGGTCTCAAGTTGCATCCATTTGTTTATAAATATCTCAGTGTGATTATTCTTTATAGCTGAGTAGTACTCCATTGTATAAAAATACAACTTTTTTTATCCATTCCTCAGCTGTTGGACACTTAGGTTGTTTCCAAGATCTGGCTATTACAAATTGTGCTGCTATAAACATGGGTGTGCATACATCACTGTGGTATGATGTTTTCAGTTCTTTTGGGAATATGCCTAGACACAGAATAGCTGGATCAAATGGGACTTCCAATCCCAGCTTTGTAAGAAATCTCTAAACTGACCTCCACAGTGGTTGCACCAGTCTACACTCCCACCAACAGTGCAGGGGAGTTCCTTTTTCCCCATAGCCTCTCCAGCATTTGTTTTTGGTAGTTTTCTTGATCCTGGCCATTCTTTCAGGAGTGAGATGGAATCTCAGTGTGGTTTTAATTTACATTTCTCTAGTGAGTAAAGATGATGAGCTTTTTTCATGTATTTATTTGCCATTTGTATTTATTCATCTGAGAAATGTGTATTCATCTCAGATGCCCATTTTTGGATTGGATCTTTGAATTTCAGAGGTTAGATTTTTTAAAATTCTTTATATGTTTTAGACAGAAGTCCTTTGTCTGAGGAACAGTTCACTAACATTTTTTCCCAGTTTGTGGTTTTTCTTTTCACTATGCTGGAGATTTCTTTTGACATGCAGAAACTTTTCAATAAGACATGTTTCCTTTTATTGGTTCTGGGAAGTATTTTCCATGTGGTTCGATTTCTGTTCGTGAATTTTTATCTACCCCTATATCTTCAAGATTGTTACTCAATTTGTCTTCCAACAGATTTAGTGTTTTTGTTTTAATATACAGATCTTTGATCCATTTAGATTTTAGTTTAGTACATGGTGATAGGCATGGGTCTAGTTTTAGTTTTTGGCACATGGAGAGCCAGTTTTTCCAGCAAAATTTATTAAGGAGACTATCATTCTTCCAGTGAACATGTTTGGCCTCTTTATCAAAGGTAAGGGGGTTGAGTGTGTTTGTAGTTGTGGTTGTATCTTCTAATCCATGCCATTGATCTTCAGATCTGTTTTTATTCCAGTACCATGTTGATTTTATTACAGTTGCTTTGTAGTATAACTTCAAGTCAGGGATTGTGATGCGTCCTGCCTTGCCTTTGCTGCTTAGAATTGTCTTTGCTATTCTAGGTCTCTTCTGTTTCCAGATGAATTTTAGGAGTCATTTCCTTGGATCTATGAGATATGTTGATGATATTTTCATTGGGATTTCATTGGATCTGTATAAAAGTTTTGGGAGAATGGCCATTTTCACAATGTTTATTCTTTGTATCCATGAACAACAGATGTTTTTCCATTTTTGGAGATCCTCTTCAATTTCTTTTTTCATGGTATTATAATTTTGCCTGTATAGATCTTTTATATTTCATGAGATTAATTCCTAAGTATTTCATTTTTTTTGGATGCTAGTGTGAAGGGTGTGGCTTCTCTTATTTCTCTCTCAGTGATTTTTTTGTTAGTGTATAGGAATGCTATTGACTTTTGAGTATTGATTTTGTGTCCAGCTACATTATTGAATTTATTTATTATATCTAGGAAATTTTCTATTGGGTTTTGGGCATCTTCTATGTAGATTATCATGTCATCTGCAAATAATGATAATTTTACTTCCTCTCTTGCTATCTTTACCCCTCTTATTTCTCTCTCTTGTCTAATTGTTCTGGCTAGTATTTCAGTGCTATGTTGAATTGGAGTGGTGATAAGGGACATCCTTTTCTTGTGCCTGATTTTAAAGTAAAGGTCTTCAGTTTTTGGCCATTTAGTGTGATGTTGACTGTTGGTTTGTCATATATGGCCTTTATCATATTGAGGTAAAGACCATCTATTCCATTTATCTGTAAGGTTCTTATCATGAATGAATGTTGGACCTAATCAAAAGCTTTTTCTGCATATAAAGAAATGATCATGTGATTCTTACTTTTGGCTTTATTGATATGGTGGATTACATTTATTCATTTATGTATGTTGAATCATCCTTGCATGCCTGGGATGAATCCCTCTTGGTCTTGGTGTATAATCTTCTTGATGATTTGCTGCATCCTGTTTGCCAATATTTTGAGGATTTTTGCATCTGTGTTCATTAGGGAGATTGGTTTGTAGTTCTCTTTTTTATTTGGGTTTTTCTCAGGTTTTGGTACTAGAGTTGTATTTGCTTCCAGGAATGACTTAGGAGGAATTGCTTCTCTTTTGATTTCATTGAAGAGTTTGAGGAGTTTCGGCATTCAGTCTTCTTTGTATTTCTTGTAAAATTCTACAGTGAATCCAAGCCTGGGCTCTTCTTTATAGGAAAGGACTTAATTTCATTTTCAATTTCATTAATAGAAATTGGGTTATTTAGCAGTTTTACATCTTCTTGACCCAGCTTTGGTACTTCAAGTGTTTCTAGGAATCTGTCCCTTTCTTCTGTGTTATCAAACCTATAGGAGTAGAGGTTTTTGAAACAGATGTTGATGATCTTCTGTATTTCCATAGAGTCTGTAGTGATTTCATATTTTTCACTTCTTATTGCATGAATTTGAGCTTTTTCTTTCCTTTTTAAAATTAGGTTGGCTAGGGGCTTATCAATTTTATTTATTCTTTCAAAGAACCAGCTCTTTGATTCATTGATTCTTTGGATTGTTTTCTTAGTCTCTATTGCATTAATTTCTGCTCTGATTTTTATAATTTTCTCTCTTCTGTTGGCTTTGGACTTGACTTGCTCTTCTTTTTCTAGATGTTTGAGGTGTAGCATCAGGTTGTTTATTTGTATTCGTTCTATTTTCCTGATGTGGGAACTTAGTGCAATAAATTTTCTTCTGAGGGCTGCTTTCATTGCACCCCACAAATTCCAGCAAGTTGTATTTGTATTTTCATTTGCTCATAGGTATTGCTGCTCACCAATTTACCAACCTCAATAAAGAATCAGAGGTCCATCAGGGTTCATCTGAAAGCCCCATGGCCTTCCTTGAGTGGCTCTTTGAGGTATTCAGGATTTACATTCCATTTGATTCCAAGGCCCTCAAGAATGCCCAAACTAGGCTGGGGATTTAGCTCAGCAGTGTAAGTACCTTACTTGCAAGTGCACAGTTGTGAGTTCCATCCCCTGTACAAAAAACAAAAAACAAAAAACAAAAACCAAGAGTGCCCGAACTATTAATATGGCCTTTGTCACACAACTGGCTCCAAACACAAGGTGAAAAGTACAAAAGTGGGAGGGGTTTCTACAATTAGTAGAAGTGGCACAAAAGATTTATTGTAACAGAAATGAAGAGGGCAAAAGGACAGAGAAAGAAAAGGAAAAACAATGAGCCAAAATTCTAACTGCAGTTTTAGAGAGACTAGTGAACCCTAAGAGAGCCAGAGAAAGGAGGGAAAAGAACTTAGGACTGGGTTGCACTGCTTGTCATTAGACCCAGATCCAAATGCTTATTATAAAGAAAAGGGCCATTTTAAAAAGGAATGTCACATGTTACTCAAAAGAGAAAAATATAAAATTCTGATGGTGGAGGCAATAAAAAGTTCAGTCTGAGGAAATCAAGTGAGTTCCTGGCACTGTGCCCCAGGGAATCCATGGTAACAGTAGATGTGGGAGAAAGGCCAGTCAGGTTCCTAGGATATACTGGAGGAGAGGTTTGTGTAATTACTCAGCCAGTGGTTCTAAACATTGAGTGGAAAATGTGCATTCAAGAAGCCATAGGGGAAAAAAAAAAAAAGAAGCCATAGGAGAAACCTCCATCTACTTGTTTTGTGAACCCAGACAGGTCCAATTAGGGTGACAGCTAGTCACTCTTTTCTGCTGGTACCTGATTGCCTTTTCCTTTTTTGGGCCGTGATCTTCTCCAAAAACTGAAAGCCTAGATTTCTTTTACTCTTCAAGAGGCTACCCTCTTGGTGGAAGAACTGTCCTAGCCCACCTGCTTACTGTGACCATACCTATGGGTGAGAAATACCGCTTCTGAGAGGAAGATCTTTTCCTTGTGAGTTCTGTTTCCTCTTTCTGGATTCATCAGTTCCCCTTAGTGTGGGCTGAAGACAATCCCCCAGGATTGGCAATGTATGTCCCGCCAGTTATTGGTGAGTTAGTGGGACACATGTGACCAGTCTGCCTTAGATTGTACTTGATGGATATGGAAGCTAATAAAAGAATCAAACCTCATATTCATAGGTTGCTTGAGTCCAAGGAATGACAATCCCCTTGGAATAAATATCCCATTCCAGCCTATGCAAAAGCCAGGGAGTAATGAATATCACCCAGTCCAGGTTGTGCCATTAAGGTTTTGATTGTAACTCTACATCCCACTGTCCCTAACTCTTATATGCTGCTCAGCCTCCTTACTCTGTCTCAAAGTAGGTACATTGTACTAGATTTAAAAGATGCTTTATTTTGCATTCTTTTGTCCTCGGTATTGCAAGAGTTGTTTGCTTTTGAATTGGAAAAACCTGAGGGTGGGTGCAAATGTCAGCTTACCCGGACAAGGCTTCCTCAGGGATTTATTGTATTTGGTGAAGCTTTGTCCAGAGATTTGGTACCTTTTGGTCAAGAACACCTAGGTGCATCTTTAATACATAGATAATCTGCCCCTGGCTGCTGAAACTAGAGAGGCATGCCACCAAGAGACATAAAAATTATTAGGCCAGCTTCAGGACAAATGATATCAGGTGTCTAGGAACAAGGCTCAGATTTATGTACAGTCAAATGACTTGTGTTTATGCTAAAATATGAAACTTAAAAGTTGTCACTGCTCAAACTGAAGCTATCCAAGGTCTCAAGAAAACAAATTGATGAGCAACCTTAGGGAATTTCTAAGAACTTTTGTCTACTGCCACTTTTGGATCCCTAATTTTAAAGCCATAGCCAAACCTTTATATGAGGCACTGAAAGGAAGAACTCCCCCTCCTTTAGATTGGAACCATGAATGTCAGTGAGCTTTAAAAATACTTAAAGAAGAGTTATTGACCACCTTGACATTGGCCCTTCCAGATGCCACTAAATCTTCCCAACTGTTTTTTTAAAAGAGATTAAGACAAAACAGGACATAACAAAGCAGATCAGAACAGAACAATGTAAGCAACACAGCATTTCACCAGGAGACAACCGTAATTGACAGTAACTACCATAATGTCTCTTTCTTTGAAATAGTTGATCATAACTTCATATACAATAGTATCAAACATAACAAAATAGTATAAAGCCATTCAAGAGAATGAAAGTATTACAGGGCATTCGGAACCAAATAACAGAAAACGAACAATGGCTACTCTATTATCTCATTTTCCATAGAAAATTTGTTTATACTTCCCAACTGTTTGTACATGAAAAAGAGAATATAGCTTGGGGTGTCCTAACTCAAACTCTGGGGGCCTGGCGCAGACCTGTGGCTTACCTATTTAAGAAGTTAGACCCAGTAGTGGCTAGCTGGCCCCTTTGTTTATGGGCTATGGCTGATATCACTATCCTGGTAAAAGAAGCTAACAAACTAACTTTGAGACAGATTTTTGAGTGTATTTGCCTTTCATGCAGTTGAGGTTCTATTTAGGGATCCTCACAGAAAATGGCTGTCAGGATCCCAGCTGGCACAATATCAAGCATCCCTCCTAGAAGATCCTAGGCTGAATATTGAGACTATCAAGGCCCTTGACCCAGCTTCATTGTTGCCAACATCTGTGGAACTACCTGAACATGGGTTGAATCAATCAAGATTATCTATTCAGTGTGACCAGCCCTCCAGGATTTACCCCTGGAATCCAGATTTGACCTTGTTTTCATATGTCAGCAGCATGGTAATAGACTGGGTCTTGAGAGTGGGAGCCAATGTTGTCACACTGGAACAGACTGTTCAGAAATGCTGCCTCAAGGAATTTTAGGCTAAGAGGCCAAATTAATAACCCTTACTAGGGAACTTAAATTAGGGAAGGACAAATGAATCAATATATGTACTGATTCTTGGTATGCCTATGTCACCTATGTGTGCACAGGGCCATCTAAAAAGATGGATTCAATAGCAGGGGAAAACACATTAAAAATCCACAAGAAATATTGAGGTTATGACAAGCAGTTTGGTTGATATTGGGAGAAATTGTGTTTCTTTCTCAACCTTTGGGACATTTTGTGATGTATGACCTGCATGCTCATACTCATTTGGGAAAAATTGCAGTGGTGTAGTTGCTTCACCAATATGTTTATATTCCCAGGTTTTGAGCGCTACGATCCTTTGTGACTAAAAGATGCAAGATGTGTGCCTGCAACAATCCTGTGCCGCAGCCCCATTGCCAATTGGGCATTAGATGCTATGGAACTCCTTCATTTGAAGATGTCAAGATTGATTTTACTGAGGTTAAACCCACAACTGGGAATGGGAAATTTTTGTTAGTCATGGTCTATACATATTCAGGCTGCATGGAGGCTATACCAACTAACACTGAAACTTCAAGAGAGGTGATCAAGAGTTTCCTGGAGTTAATCATCTCCTGATATGGACTACCCATGTCTGTCTGGTCAGATAACAGGCTCATGTTCATGTATAAAGTAGTACTGAAGTTGACTTTCGCATCAAAGATAAAATGGAAACACCACAAAGCCTACCAGCCACAGAGCTCTGGGCAAGAGGAAAGACACAATGGTACCCTCAAGACCACTTTGGCTAAGCTTTGTCGAGAAACTGGTGCCACCTGGGTAATGATGTCACCCATAGTTCTCCCTCAGTCTTGATGCATATCATATAGAGATGGTTCCACACCCTTTGTGATCATGTTCAGATGACCTCCTCCACTTGTGACTCTAATGGAAGGACCCCGAGAAACTGCATTCATCACTATCTGTAACCAAATGAAGGCATTTCATCAAGTCTTCAAGGAAATACAACAGACAGTCCTGGGACACCCCCTATCTCTTTACACCCTTGCACTCCTTCAAGCCTGGGGACCAAGTCTTGGTCAAAAGTTGGAAGGGCACACCTCTCCAGCCCAGGTCTGGTGGGCCATGTAAAGTCATACTAGCCACTTCTACTGCACTTAAAGTTTCAGGGTTTGATCCATGGGTTCATCATTCCTGTGCCAAGCACAAAACAACACTGCCTGGTAATCAGACTCCATTGGAACCTGGACCCAAAACATCCCCTTTTCATGAGTCCTGATGACTGAAGAAAGAAAAAGGCTTTGGTGACTTCAAGTCAGCCACATTCAGCACAATATTCTCGCTCCTTGTCGTTGTACCCATTGAGCCAGTCATAGAAGCACTGACTCACAGGTTCATGATAACCCAGCCAACGGATGGAACCATCTTCAACCAGACTACCTGCGGAGAGAATTGGGACTAAGTTCCCTGAGCTGTGGATCAATGTATATGATCTTTGATTGAGCAACACTTACCCCCTGACAAATGCTCTTGGAGAAAAGACTGGGTGCCCATGTAGCCTGGATATCTGCTTGTGTCCCAGTGACTCCAAAGTTTGACAAGGTTGCCCCTCAACCTGCAATTTCAATTGTTCCTAGTGAAGCTGAGAGACTGTGGGTATCTATAGTGATGGAACTCCCTGGAGAAATACAGACCCTTATATTCAGGTCATCTGGAACTTAGTCCCACATCTCTGATGCTGCAAAGGATTTTGTAATCAACTAGGATTTATTATCCTACAATCTGAACAGCCCACATGGTTTGTGGGATGTATTTGGGGTGTAAGATTCTATGTCTCCAACCAAAATCCAGGAGCATTTCTTGAAATTTGTAAGTCACTCTACACAAATCTTTGCACCCCTGTAACCCATAATTGGCTGCCACAAGACCTGCCACAAAGTAGCCCTCCCATACTGCACCCTACCTTAGGCCTTCAACTGTCCCCATTAGTAACTCAAGCCACCTCATTGGAAATATATGATTTGTTAGACAAATTCCCACAGGTTCTAAATTCTATTAGGCCAAATGTGACCCAAGATTGTTGGCTATGCATCAGGCCAGACTAAACTTTTATGAGGGATTGGCCTTTTCTGAAAGACCCAGACAAAGTAGAAGACAATGTTCTGAATAAGAGGCACAGCCCATGATATCCCTTGATAATGTGTATGATAATGAGACTTGTGTGGAGACCGCCCTAAACTGAGTGTTCCTTTGTAGCCTCATTAAAGCCAGTAACTATACCATGGGAAACCCTAATGAGTCTTGGTTTCTTTGTGGAAAAAGACTGTATAAATGTGTAAGTCCACATGGTTTCTCATCAGGGTGAGTTGGCTTGTTATCCTACTCCGCAGGCAAAGGAGGAGGGAATGTAACTCTTGGCCCTTCAACATAGAAAAATATGCTCCCCTGTCTTACTCCCCATTTTTCTTGGAGCATCAATAGCCAAATCTACAGCATTAAATGTTGGAGCTATGGTTCAAACAGAGACTGGTCTCCAGGAATTCCAAAGGATGACTCAAGTCATAGAAGATTTATGAGGCATTCAATGTGCAGTACAACAACTCTATGACCAGATAAATTCCTTAGCAGAGATGAGCCTTCAAAATAGGTGAGAGATTAACCTTCTCTTCATGGAACAAGGTAGTCTTTGTGCAGCCTTGGGAGAGGAATGTTTTTATGCTAATAAGTCTGTAATCATTAGAGATACCTTATCCAAGGCCCAGGAGAGGCTAGACAAAAGGGCCCAGGATCACCAGAATTCTCAGTTAATATGCCCACTTTTACACTCATCCCTGGCTAACCTATTTACTTACTACTTTGGCTGATCCCCTTGTAATCATTATGGTCTTGCTCATGGTCAGACCTTGTGTCATTAAAGAGGTCCTGGGGGGAATCTGAGCTGGATTAGACCAATTAGAGCTCCTGATTTTAACTAAAATTCTAGAATATCAACCTTTATAGCCATTAAGGGAAACTTTGCTCACCTTTTATAGGGAGCCACTGAAGCTAGAAATGATCACACATGCAGGGCTGAAGCATGACTGTCCCAAGAACAAAGAGCACCTAGGGCAAGCCACACAAAGAAGCTGCTTCAGCTCAGAGAACCCCTAGCCCCAAGAAAATCCAGACAGTGGGTTGCTAGGATAAGGGCCTGTCATATGACCTTAATTTGCAAAGTGTATAAATAAATACCCCTACAGTAAGGGGGCAGTTTTTTCCTCCCATCCAGAGAGAGAGAGAGAGAGAGAGAGAGAGAGAGAGAGAGAGAGAGAGAGAGAGAAATTCCACCTAACCCCCGATTTCATCTTTTCTTTATTTTCTCATCTTCTTGTGGTCCTTCTTGCCAGAAACCCTGAGAGCTCCACTGATCATAGCTCCTTTATGAGAGGAGAGTGCCCTTGAAGAAGGAATTATGCAGGAAATAAAAAACACAAAGAGTACAGTTGACACCATCTTGTAAACCATCACCATTTTGAACTTAAGGTTCTGTTTATTGTAAATATTGAAATGCCTGCTTAATCAAAACTACCTCATGCTTTGTCATAATATAATTGGTTAAAAGTTGTACACTGCCTCTCTGAAAAGTACCTGCTATTTTTAGAAACTAACTGTATATAAATTGCTGTTTTAGAAACTAACTGTTTATAAACTGCTCTTTTCCTCAGCCAGGGGTCAAATTTCCTGGCTTTGGTGGAATTTTGTCCTCTGGCAATAAAGCTTGCATGTCTTACTTTGGTCTTCCTAGTGGTTCTCTTGCTTTCATGCTGCAACAAGTATACCTCACAGAACTAGAGAAAACATTTCTAAAATTCATTTGGAAACAAAAGAGACCTAGAATAGCAAAAGCAATTCTAGGCAACAAAGGCAAGGCGAGGGGCATCACAATCCCTTATCTGAAATTATATTACAAAGCTACTGTGATAAAAATTAGCATGATATTGGCAAAACAAAAACAAAAACACAAACCAGACCTGAGGATCAGTGGAACAGAAGAGGCAAATGCAACTCCAAACACACTCATCTTTGACAAAGGAACCAAATATGCTCACTAGTCTCTTTGGGCCGCGGATTTAGCTCAGTGACCTAAGCACCTGCCTGAATAATGCAAGGTTGTGAATTCAGTTCACAGTACCACCACCAAAAAAAAATCTTTTTAATAAATTGTGCTGGAAAAACTAGCTTTCCACATGCTGAAGACTAAAACTAGATCCCCGTCTATCACCATGCACTAAAACTAAAGTCAAAATGGATCAAAGATCTAAATATTAAGACAGAAACACTAAATCTACTGGAAGATAAGGTAGGTAGAAATCTTGAAGACATAGGTATAGGCAGAGACTTCATGAACAAAACCCAGACCACAAAGGAAATACTTAAAATAATTGACAACTGGTACTAAAAAGTTTTACCATATTAAAAGATATCAGCAACAAAGTGAAAAGAAAACCCACAGAGTGGGAAAAAATTTTGGCCAGTTATCCCTCAGACAAAGGATTTATATATAGAACATATAAAGAATAGAAAAAAATCAGGCCCCCAAATTCAAAGACCTAATCTAAAATGAGAATCTGCGATGAATATATACTTCTCAGAAGAAGAAATACAAATTGCAAATAAATATATGAAAAAATATTCAGCATCATCTGTCATTTTAGAGATGCAAATCAAAACAACACTGAGATTCCATCTCACCCCAGAAAGAATAGTTATTATCAAGAAACCAACAAATAACAAATACTGGAGGGGCTGTGGGAAAAAAGGAACCATTCTGCACTGTTGATGGAGTTTAGATTGGTGAAAACACCATGGAAATCAGTGTAGAGATTCCTAGGATTAGGAAAGAAAACTAGGATTAGAGGTCCCATTTGATCCAGTTATTCCCTTTCTGGGTATCTTTCCAGAGAATTAAAAACATCATACCACAGTGATATTTATGCATTCATGTTTATAGCAGCACAAATTGTAATAGGTAAATCTTGGAAACAAGCTAAGGAATGGATCAAAAAAGCTGTGGTCTTTTTGTATAATGGAGTACAACTCAGTTATAAAGATAGGTAAACTTGAGATTTTTATAGGTAAGTGGATGGAACTACAGAGCATACTCATAAGTGAAATAAATGAGTCTAACCGGTAAACATTGTATTGTTTCCCTGGTGTGAGGAACTAAAAGATTAAATAAGGTCCAAAATGCACAATAGATATTATGAAATGTGAAGAAATTGTTCATAAGAAAAAGGATCTAATGGGGGAAAATGGAAAAAAATGGAAGAGAAGAGGAAAAAACAAAATGCAAGATAGTTGTACTAATAGTTTCTCTTAATTCATTGAAAAGAAACATTTGTGCTAATATCATTGGAAGAAATTTTATGGCCATATCTTGTACTCTGATTAACTGCTGTAAAGATAGCAATATTCAATTTATTAACTATTATTATTCTCCTATTTTGTTATGAAATTTTAATTTTTTCCCATACAATAAAAATTATCTAAATATTAAAACATAAATACTAAATTTTCTGGAAGATAGTATAGGTAGATCTCTTGAAGACATAAGGGTAGGCAAAGACTTTATGAACAAAATCCATACTGCAAGGGCAATATCGCAAAGAATCAACAACTGGGAACTTATCATATTAAAAATCTTTTCCACAGCAAAAGAATCACCAACAGAGTGAAGAGACAACCCACAGAGTGGGAAAATTTTTTGTTAGCTGTTTCACAGTTAAAGGACTAATATCTAGAATATATAAAGAACTCAAGAAAAGAAGGAAAAATGTAAACAAATGTTTTGTAAATAAGGAGGGAAGAAGAGTTGAAAGGAGGGTAAGGAAATGGGGCAACAAAAGAGGAATTGAGATAAACCATTGTTGGGCCAGGGGTTGAAAGAGGTTTTCAAGGAAAAGAAAGCACACAGAGCAGATATCAACAACAGCAAGCAGCGTTTTTATTGTCCAGTTGGTATATATTAGCTGTTATCAAGGTTTAGTTCTTGTGTACTATCATAACCCTGGCATATGTGATGTCTGCTATGTAACGCTTACATAACTGTAGCCCACTGTGCATTTGTGCCAAACAGCAGGGTCGTGTCCTTACGCATCCTCAAATGCCCTGGCCTGTGAAGCAATTGGCAGTGTCATGTATGAGTACAAAGTCGTTGTGATGAATGTTGTCATTATGTACATACAAAATGTATAAATGTAACAAAAAATTAAGTTAAATCAGACACAGAAGCATAAATATCGCATGGGTTCTCTTACATAAAAACAAATAACTTAGAAAGCAAAATAAGGGGGATGGGGATTTAGCTCAGCGGCATAAGCACCTGCCTTGCAAGCAGGCGGTTGTGAGTTAAATCCCCAGTACCTATAAAAAAAAAAAAAAAAAAAAAAAAAAAGAAAGGAAAATAAGATAACATGAAATAAGGAATATAGATCCTTTGCAAATGGGAGAGAATCTAGTAATGGAGGGAAGGAGAAGGAAGAGAGGACAAGGGGACAGTGAAAATAAAACATACAAGGTACACATACTAACCATATCACAGACAGCAAATATGTAGGAATAAACAGAAAACATTGTATCCGTTGTTAGGTCTGAGAAGAGGAGGATGGGGAAGGAAGGAAGGAGTGGAGAAGGAGAGGAAGGAGTGGGTTGGCCGTGGGAGTGGGTGGTGGTGGCTGCAAAGATAAGAAGTATAAAATATAAGTAACCTTTATTTCGGGAATGTGGGGAGAGACACCCCCCCCCACCCCGGCCCTGGGGCGCAGCATTTCCACCCCGGGGGCCGGCAGTCTCTCTCTGGAACACACTCTCCCTTTTTTCTCTCCGAACGTGGAGTGAGGCCCATAAATAGCCTCTGTCTGGGGTGGGCCCCAAGGGGCATTAGGGATGCACAGGTATTTCATTGGCACACGTTTGGCTCCAGGGACAGGTTCTTAGGGATGGGGGTATAGGGTTACAGGTAAATCTGTAGGGGCGGGGGAGGCAGGAGCTCCCTAACTTGGCTGAGGCTTTTCCTGGTTAAAGTGTCCGGTCTGGGCCAGCAACTCTTTCAATGTATTTATGGGGTACCATGTGATGTTTGATACCTGCATGCATTTAATTTAGGCAATTCTTAATGAAACATGCAAATTTAACTAGAAAAAATTTAACTAAAGAAATATAATCTTGAGCACTGAAAATTACATAGTGTGAGGCTAGTGCTGGAAATACCTTAGTATCATCTTTGATCTTTCTCTCCTTGACTCTGAGGAATTTTTCTCTTTGTGGGTGAAGGAAGGGATTATATTTTTGTTCTTTATATTATCATGGGTTCAGGTTGAGCTGTGCATATCCAAATGTGCAATTCTTTCCCTGTCTTCATGGATAAAAAACGGAGGTCCACAAAGAGAGAAAATGACAATCCATATACTAGAGAGATGAATAGCAGGCACTGACATAGGAGTTTCTCCCCCAGCCCTTGCCTATTATTTTGTACTCCGAGGCTCCACAGATACCACACCAATAGGTGTGTAAGAGAATACAGATATTTCAGAGACTGAGTGAAACAAGCAATTCTGAAGTCTGTGAGAATAGCACTCTGGCAAGATCAATAATGAGTTCCCTAGGTCAGCACCCTTGGGTAATTGCAGGATCACAAAAGACAGGAATTCAAATAAGATAGGGGACACAAAAAGAGGAACAGGGACAGATCTTGGCAATAGTCTTTGCACTTTCAGACCCACACCTAAACTTCTTTTCTTCATTTCCTATCCCACACTCAAGCCCACATCAACCTATCATTTAAGCCCTGCATTTCCTCTTTGAAGAGGAATAATAACAGTGGCCTGGGCACTGAGAAACTTTATGCGGAGCTGTTTCATTTCTTTAAAGGATGGGGGGTTGAACCCGTGGCCTGCATAGCATCCCTGATTTTTTTTTAATGAAGGCCATTTCCTGAAATTACCAAATTGTAAAAGGTAGGCTTCAATTTGTGATCTTCCTGCCTCAGTCTCTCAGATTGCTGTGATTATTAGTCACATCCTAGTTTGTGTCCAAAATGAGGAAAAGACAAGAGTTTAAGTCCATCTTACAGAACATACATTCTAAATACTGGATACATGAATGGGAAGATGTATCACATCCAGGTGTGGAC
Organism: Cavia porcellus; assembly: GCF_034190915.1. Taxonomy (NCBI): domain Eukaryota; kingdom Metazoa; phylum Chordata; class Mammalia; order Rodentia; family Caviidae; genus Cavia; species Cavia porcellus. The sequence continues at coordinate 57,402,589 of NW_026947501.1, read as the reverse complement.
AGCAAGTCACTGCTCTGCTGGAAAAATGCAGCTCCCAGAGACCTCAGTAAAGAACTAAAAAAACCTAGAATTTAAAATAAAAGAAGAAAACTTATTTAAAGGTGGAGAAAAAGAGAGATGACAGATCACTACTCGGGACAAGTAGGGAGTGTTTGAAAGTGAAATACTCAAGTGAATCTTTATCTTCCTTTTATTTAGGACTATTGTCTTTCCCATCCCCCATGAGGGCACCTGAAAGTTGTCTCCTGGCAGTTTTTGATACTTTCTCATGTCTGCCTACATTCCTTCTGACCATTTGATTTCTTCCTGTCCCTTTGTGTTGAGTGTGGCTCATAGAACGGTACCTTAGAGTTAATGATTACGTAAAGGGGACATGTGTACATGTGTATATCTGATGCAGTAATAATGTAGTGATGTTAAAGTGAGAACATACATACAGAGGTATACGTGTAGGTGTGTGTGTGTGTGTGTGTGTGTGTCTTAAATACTAAATAAGAGTCCTTAGATGGCTGCTGCCCATTATCTCCCTTGCATTTTATCAAGTGGGTGAGGGTAGCTGGTATTCCTGGGTCTTTTTTTTTTCTGGCTTCTTCAGTATTCTGGTAACTTTTCTTGATAAATTCTTATGGTAATTATGTTACCTGACACCTCCTGTGCCAGTATAGCTTTTCTCTTCCTCCTTTGTCTGACTGCTCTAACTGCAGATTCTACCTGTAGAGGCAGAAACTGCCTACAGTAGTTTCCTATTAATTTCTTCAATAAAGCTTAATGACATCCTATTTTATCCTCTTACTAGTTTATCAGCCCGTCCTCAAACTGGGAATTTCCGAGTAAATAATTATCAGACATTGGCACAAGGATATGGGCACACCTGCCACATAACCTGCTACTCTCTTCCAGCGTATTCCTGCCATCTGCAGGACAGAATCCACTAAACTCTCACAGAAGTTTTGTGACTGAGAACAAATGTTTTTAAAGGTGCAAAGAGTTACCATGTTAACTTCTGGTTTGTTAGAAATTCCTAAATAGAGATACTTTTTGTGCTTTAGAATGCATCTGTAAAAAGTAGATGCGGATCTACAGCCGCGACTATCAAAACTAAAACACTAAAAGATAAATTATCAATGCTCCGCCCACATCCGAATTTCTAGGTTCATCCCACAAAGCCTTAAACTGTAAACAAGGATTTCTCAGAAGCAGACACGTGTCTATAGCATCTTTCTGGGAGGTGAACACAACCAATCCCATAGGGATAGGGCCTGCGACATCCGACGAAGCCCTGCCTCCCTGCGGCCAGCGGGAGGCCGTGGAGGGTGCTAGGACTTGCAGGATCTACTCCTCCCCCATCGCCCGCCAGGCTTTGGGATCAGCGCTTTTGGGCTCTTTCTGCGCGTGCGCTGTCCCTCCCTCTCTGGCCTTTTCCGCCCGGAAGTTCCGGTCCTTGCGGCTCTTCAAGGCTCCTCCGAGGCGTTTGGGGTTCCTTTCTTGGAGGTAGGTTAGCAGTTGGCACAGGGGCCCCGCGTCAGCTGGTCCTGGGACCCTGAGACGTGGGTGGATTACTGGCAGGGATCTGACGTGCAGACACGAGCCGCGGGCTGGGTGGCCAGGGAGGCGACTTTGCGTGGGTTTCACAGGTGCGGGGCACGGGAGGGCTACTCGGGCTGGGCTTTCATTCAAAGCTTTTATTGCTTTGTTAGAGTCAGTGCTGCCAAAAGGCGGATATGTCCCTCTAGTTGTCAGACTTCGGTTCTAGAAGCTTTGCGAGCGAGCCAGTGCCCGGGTCTGCAGACTGCGGGAGTGGAGAGGTTGTGTTTTTACTCCTGCTCTTTCACTGAAGGATCTGTTACCCCAGGAGACATTTATTTTACTCGTCTGTAACAAGAGCGTAGACAGCCAAGAGCAAATCAGATGGCGACAACTTTCAGGTGCTCTCATGGGGGAATGGAAACGCAGTAAGTCGCTGTTGCATGCTGTCAGATTTCCAAAGAAATTGTTAAGTCTCTGCTCACGGAGTCTTGCAGTTGTATTTGTGGTGTCTCCTTAGCAAGTGACTTTTCTGATCCCCACCTACATCGAGGTGCAGCCTGCCTAACACTCCTGCTTTGAGTTTACAGAAATTTATATAGGAGCTAGTTTCCAGGGACGGTTTTACATAGGAAATTTGGGTACTGGATGGTATTCCTGTATTGTTTGGAGTTGGTGTAGCAAAATTTGGAGGAGGACATCCTACCCAGAAGAATACCTTTCTGGTCTGAATGCCCTCACTGTCGTTTCAGAGCAGAGGCAGAAGAGACTGGGGAAGGAGAAGTCCTAGCTTTGCATGGCCCAAGCAGTTATTGGTCCTGCTGCCCAGAGAGCACAAGATTTGGGTGGCAATACTTCATCTGAAGCTGTCAGCCACTAAGTGCTGTTGGAAGGTTTGAACCAACTATCAGGAGGGAGAGGTGAGCTGGACTGAAGGATAAATCAGAGCCTAGCAGTGTTATTGATTGAGGGGAGCATGAGAGTAGGGTCTGGGTTGGAGTGCCCTATCACACCTGAAAGGATTTATCTGCAGTGCTCGCTAACCTTTTTCCTATTCCTTCCGTCTTTCCCTCCATAGCTAATTTGTCACCAAATTTGACATCTTGAGATGTGTTGATTCCCCCTTTAGCCCCCCTTAACCAATGGTTCTTGGTACTTTAAGAAGGGTTTGCCAGGATTCTTCTGCCTTATATGAAAGACTTTTAAAAATTGAATTTGAGGTGATGTGTTTTGCCTAGGGTAACACAGTTTAAGATAATAGACATCTTCATTTTTAACTAGTGGCATTCATTTTGTCACAATTTAGTCAAAACAGTAGGTTTTTATTTCACTTTTAATATTGATTTTGCAAAACTGAGGTCAGTGTGGCACAAACATTGCTTTAAAATAGCTTACCTGAAACACACATATCTTTTTCATCCCTAGCACTTTATGTTATGTGACCTCAAAGTGTCACTAACACAAGTGGTTTCCAGTTAAAGATTATTAGTCTCTTGTTGAAAATATTAAGTTCTCCAAAAAATAGTGATCTTATTTTACATTACTTAAAATGGGGAAATTAGACTGCGTGGAAATTTTCTTCTATTTTTTTCAAGATTAAGAATGTTCATCTAGTGAAGTCTGTGCATATATTTCAAAATCCAAAATACTCTGAAACATCTCTGGTTGCAAACATTTTTGATAATAGCTAGTCAACCTGTTACAGAGTTTTATGTTTTTAAAGGAAACATGCTAGTAATGGTGGCATATGCCTGTCATCCCAGCACATGAGAGGCTGAGGCAGGAGGATAACCACTAATTTGAAGCCAGTCAGGTCACTTAGTAAGTTCAAGCCCAGCCAGAATAAAAACCAAGAGCCTGTCACAGAAGAAAAAAAAAAAAAAAAACAAAAACAGCAACCCCAAACTACATTTTATGATGAATAAAAACTTAAGACATTCTATTAATGTGCATACATTTGCTTTTTAGTGATTTATGTGGCTTATACTAGGCACCAGCAACCTACGTGAAGTCCACAAAGTTTTGTAATTTTCAATACTTGTGTATGTAGCCATGCAATTCATTTAATTGCATGTTAAGATATTTCATTATACATAGTTTTGTTTAAAATCATTGAGTAATGAGTTCTGGATGAGTACATGTGTCAGCATTTGCTGTGTTAACAGACCACCCAACACATACTGGCAAAAGTACTCAACCATCTTATTTGTTTGAAGTTCTGTGGATTCACATTTAATGGTGGGTTCAGCAGGGAATTTTTATTAGTATTGCTTGGATCATAGATAAGACTTTAGTCATCTGATGTCTTGCCTGAGGCTGGTTGTTTTAAGATGGCTTCACTCACAAGGCCAGCAATTTATGCTAGCTCTTGGCAGGCCTATGTCTCTAGTACGACAGCTCCAAGCTTCTTCATAATTTCGACACAAAAAAGCTAGCATGAGTAAGCAAGTGCTTCTCAAATCTGTGCCTACATTGTATAGACTGTCCCTTGGTAAAGACCAGTATATGGCAGAGTTCAAGTCATTGTCCAAGGGTACTTTATGAGTGTTGAGATGTAGGGAGATACATTGGGAACCATTATTGGGACGGTATAGCACAGGAAATATATACTAAATATATTTTTCATGTGTAATTATGGGTGAAAAGCGTTAGATGTTAACATCGATCTTTTCCATGAAGTTTAGGTGTACAAAAGCAAAGAGTTTGTGGAAACACTTGTGGAGTTTTAGGATGTATGTGTGCATTAATGGGAAAACAATGTATACATTCCAAGTGTATTTCTATAGTGAAAATTCTAACACAAGCACAATGTGTTTTCCTTTTGTTTAAATTATTCAATTACTTTCTTTTTCTTTTCTTTTTTTTTTTTTTTTTTGAGACTGGGTCTTGCTATGCAGTTTGGGCTTGCCTTCAGCTCACTTTGTAGCCAGGCTGGTCTCAAACTCATAATGATCCTCCTGCCTCAGCCTCCTGAGTGCTGGAATTACAGGCGTAAGCCACCATGCCTGGACCTTCAATTATTTCTTTGGGGAATGTTATTGTTGATCATTCTGTGGGTAATCACTATTTTAGTTGACCCCCAAAATGAATTTGTTTCTAACCTCTTATTACCTAGTGGGCTTATGGTTGTATCTTTAGTAGGGACTTTGATGTCCTATTTGAGACTTAAAGGATTGTTGTCCAAAAGGAGCCTCTTTTTTTCTCCACTTTTTTTCTTTTCCAGCTCACATGTAGTGTTTTGAGCTGGAGAATTGAGGACACAGCCACATGCGTTCATTTACGACTCCACTCTGTTCACCTCTAGTCACAGCTATGCTTCCAGAGACTTCTGTACATTTCCAAGAGCAACAAAAATGGAGTAAGTCTCTGGTGAGTTTATTTATTCCTCATTTTGTTTTACATCATATTTAATGAACTTTATGGAGTCCAGGAATTAATGTGAGAAAGTAGAAAACTAAGATTGAGTCTCGGGGCAACCCATTCAGAACCCTTGTGTGTCTCAGGAGCTATTCCTATTCCCTACTCCTAGTCCTCATTCATTTTCCCCAATAAATTTTCCTACTCTTAAAGAAAAACAAAAACAAAACTCAAAACAAATAAATTGAGCCTTGGAGAAGTATACCTAAATAAAATTAGTATAGCAATTTAGCAGATTATAAGACTTTAGAGTCATATAAGTTGAGTGTAGGTTTGTCTCTGGTCTTTCTGATGTCATGGTGAAAGGCAGTCCCCCACGTTCGATGACTCACTGAATCCTGATGATAAGCATGTTGGCCTTTTATGGAATTGGGTGACTTGCTGACACCCAAGTCTGGAACATTGTCTTTACTAATCATATTTAACAGCTCAAAGGAGACTTTTCTGAAGTTGATAAAATAGTGTGGTTCCAGACAGCTTTTGGCCAGTCTGGAAGATTGAGTCATCTTTCTGTCCAGGAATAACTGTGTGTACATTTTCCTCACCTTGTGTGTCTGTAGGGTGTACAGCAAGTTGTGCTAAAAGTTGCATTTTCTGGAAGATTCTGCTGATTGGTACTTTATCCTACTCAGTAGTTACAGTAAAATCCACTGACCAATTGACACTGCCCTTGGTATGCAAAAAGTCTTCATTTTATAGTTCACCTTACCTGTTTTTTTTATTAGTATATATGTGTAGTGCATAATGTTTACATTTTTTGTTGGGAGTTGGTACATGTACATAATACATTCCTCTTTCATCCCCTTTTCTTCCCTTACCTAAATTTGTTACTTATGTTTTTGATATCCAAGAGATAATTGCCAAATCCAATGTCATAAAGTCTCTTCCTTGCTTTTGTCTTAGTTGAACATTTTAAGTAGGTCTAGTTTGTATCACAGCATGAGATGATTGTTATTTATTTGTACAAATTAATAGTCTAAACTTAAATGCTCCATATCTCAAATTAAAGTGTTTTCTTTCATCTCTGATAATTTTAATAGTGCTCTGACTGTGTCAGGCTCTGTTGATTAAGCATGTGACCAAGACCAGCCTCCTTCCAGGGGGAAATTCATTTCCACCTTAAAGCTGGTCTTTTATAAGCTATTCTTGGTTGTCCTTTCAGGGTTGGCTCTAAATGCAAGTTTTATTGGCCTCTTATTATTTGTGCCATGTGTTTTAGAAGGTGGATGATGTGCACTTTCTTTCTTTTCTTTTTTTTTTTTGTCCTTTTCCTTTTTATCGGTACCGGGGGCCGAACTCACAACTGCCTGATTGCAAGGCAGGCGCTTATGCCACTGAGCTAAATCCCCAGCCCCAGCGTGCACTTTCATGTATATACACTGGGAATTATTTTGGATTTAGGGAAATATAAGGATGCCTGTGAACATAATATTAATCTGTAAGTAATTTGCTAACAGCAGTGAGTATCTGAGCTATGTACTGTTGGAAGTATGTTGAGAATCATTCTGTAATCAGGTTGTCAAATGCCTTTACTGCCTTTTTCTCTCATCACAGTTCAGGACTGCTTAACTGGAAAGGTGTCTTTTGTATTTCTGTTTTTTTGTATTTTTATATATGCTGTGTGTTCTTTATGATTTCATGATTGCACTCTTGTGGCCCCTTTTTCCTGAAACATATTCTTCTTTTGGAAGATGTAAACATTTTTGGCTTTTCAGTGAGGCACCACCTGCTAACATAGAAAAGTGTTTTTTTTTTACTTCCTTGTTTCTTTGACTTACCCTGAGCTTGTGTCTAAATTAGCTGAACACATGATTGCAGTCATGTGTGTGTTCTTCATGTCATCATAACAGACTATGTGCTCCTTGGTGGAGAATTCATATCCTGCCTTTATCCTGGAAATGGACACTCCTAAATCTTTGCGGAAAATTACAGGATGGTATGTTTAGTGATTACTAAATCAGTGCTGAGGCAGGATGTTTCTGCTGTGGTTTTCTTTCTCCTACCCTGTAGAGTACAGAACAAGCATGCACGCGCACACACGCACACACACACTCTCTCTCATCTCCCAGTCTTTGTGTTCTCAAGATCCCAGGGCTGATGACTTGAGTGAAGAGAAACATGGCATTTCAGGAGTTAGTATCATTTGAGGACGTGGCTGTGGACTTCAGCTGGGAGGAATGGCAAGACCTGGACGATGCTCAGAGGACCCTATACAGGGATGTGATGCTGGAGACCTACAGCAGCCTGGTGTCCTTGGGTGAGTGGAAATCACAATAACTTCAAGAACAAGTGCTTCCTTCTCCAGAGTATAAAACAGGTAAATGGCTTCATGGCATTTAGGTGTAAGAGTCTAGCCCATGAAGGATGTGTCACTGCTCTCCTACAAAAGGTTCACACTGGCCTCTTCCTGGCACAACTCCTAAAACTATACTGTTGGCTGGCTTGCTTGCCTTTTTTTTTAGGATCTCACTGTATAGTTTAGGCTGACCTTGATCTTGCTATATAGCACAGGCTGGCCTTACAATCTTCACAGCAATCCTTCCGCCTCAGCCTCCTAAGTGCTGGAAGAGCCACTATGCCTGGCAGTCGATTTTCTTCAAAGGCCGTGAAATAGCAGTATGCCAGAAGTCCTGTTTCATTTCCCCCTCACAGGGCACTGCAATCCCAAACCTGAGGTGATCACCAAACTGGAGCAAGGAGTACAGCCATGGATGGGAGAAGAATACCTAAGTCAGACCTTTACAGGTCAGTTGTGTCTGGTGGAGGGGCCCAGGAGGAACAGAGTCCAGTGATGGGGCTGTGTTGGGCCATTTGTGGAGTGTTTCTCCAGCTCCCACAATGAGGCTAAGGGTCAGATACCTATGTTGCTCTTTGCAGAGCTCCTGAAGTCTAGCTCCAGCTCCTCGTAGTTTTCTTAAACTTCCACAACTTCAGGTACTTTCTGGCTCTTAGACTTTTTTCTTAATGACTTTCTATAAATTCCCAGTTGCCCCCCTTTTGTCTTTTCTCAAGGCCTTTTATTATTATTATTATTAATGCATTTACTCATTCTTTCCATCTATGTTAAAATTGGGCAACTCATAGTTGCTAGTGTTTTGTGCTTCTGGTGGTAATAGTAATTAAATATATCTCCTTTTAAAAAGATTATGTTCTTTTCAAAGAGAAAACCCAAACAAATACAAAATCCACCAAAAAATGTATATACACTTTAGGAAAATAAAAACTTGCATAAAATATTTTAATACTAAATTTATTGCAAGACTATGAAATTAATAAAAGTCACTTTTGACCTTTGTAATTATAAGAGGTGCTCAAAGTGGCAGCCTTTAGCTTCCAGACATTTATTGGTATGGCAAACTGCTGCTTGGTAACCTTGGTCTTTGGGATTGCTGTACATGCATTTTCAATTTCTTCTGTAAGTTCTGGCATTGGAGTGGCTTTTCTGTGATATATGACATCTCATAGGGTCTCCCATATGAGGGTAGCACCATCTGTTGAAGAAACATAATACTGTTTTTCTTTTTCTGAATTGTGTATACAGTTTTTGGGCAGACTGTTTATATCCATTGTGAGATAAGAGCCATTAGAATGCTTTACCAGGATGAGATAGAAATGGGGTATTTTAGGAAGGCTTTTAAGGGGAGGCAGTTTTAGAGAGATTGTTGTCTACTTCAGACAGCTTAATTTTGAGGTGACAATATTCCAATTTATTATATAATATGTAGGTAAATTACACAGTCTAAAATAGAGTGTATATCATTGATAGATACACAACTTTGGAAATCAATAGTAGCCTTGAGAGAAGAGATTTAGGTGTCAGACACATGTCAGAACATCAGAGTTAGGGTTCCAGGGAGAACCCTCCACCATTTTCCATTAACAGGGCGCTGCACCCCCAGCCCAGAGGAGACCAGAAAACTGGAGCAGGGAACACAGCCATGGATGGGAGAACACTCAAGCCAGACCCTTACAGGTCAGTTGTGTCCTGGGAAGTGGGTAGGTGGGAAGAGCCTATCTGATGGGGTTGTGCTGGACTATTCTCAGAAGTCTGTTTCCCAGTTCCCATAGTCCTGAACTCTGTGTTGAGGGGCTCAGATTCCTATGTAGGAGTGGAGTTTGTAGTTAGAATTTTCTCTTTTTTGTGGACATCATTCTAAAACAACAAAGAGAGCAAAGAATGTACAGGAGACTTCATTTTCTGTGAAACAGTGAGGCAGATGAAGTGCTATTTCATACAACAAAAGCTTCAGAAGGAACTTATCATCAAGCAGGGCTGCAGCAGGACTTGGGGGAAAAAGGCTGGCTAGTTGGGATGATGGGCACAATCCAGGCACAATCCAGGATGGAGTGGCCAGGTGTTGGACTGGTGTTAGGGTTTCAAGCATCAAAGGATATCAGGTTAAGTTTGGAATTTGGAGAACTTTCTTTTTTTATTTAAGATGGAAAAGAAGAAAGTTGAAATTTCCTATAGAACTCTATAGCCATTATCTAGGGAGCAGTGAAGACTAAACAAATGTAGGTATAGATCCCTGCTCCCAGGAAACATTTGTGCTCAGGTGCAAGGCAAGAAAGTGGTTCTATTACGCATCTAACTGTAGCTGATCCTAAGAGATCTTACCATCTTCAAAACTAAAGGATGAGAAGAGAAGCAGTACAAAATCCCTGCAACTAATAAGGAAAAAAAATTTTAAAAGAACAAGAAAAACAAATGGCAGATGAACAGCAATGACTTTTAAACTACAACCAGGGCTGGGCATGGTAGCACATGCTTATAATCCCAGCAATTGGGAAGCTGGGATTATAGGCAGGAGGATCACTGCAATTTTGAGGCCAGTCTGGGCTACACAGTAAGTTCAAGACCAGCCTGAACTGCGTAGTGAGATATTAAAAGAAAAAAATGTTTTAAGCAGAGAAAAACACAATATTTTAAAACCCATTAAATTGCTCGTTACATTAATTTTAGGGGAAAAAGCATATACATTCCTTAAACCTATACCTGTTACTGAAGTTTTAGCATTTTTAGCCAGTAGGATAGGAAGAAACTTCTTTACCTTTACACAAGCATTCTATAAGAAATGCTTAATGTGGTTCAAGAGTGTGTTTGTCATTATTAATCATTTTAGATGGCCTGAAAGTGGAAGACCTGGGTGAGACCAGCCAGGACAGTCCAGACAGACATCTGTGGCAAGTTGTGATCACCAACAGCAGTACAGCAGAGGAGAGAGTTGGATTAGAAAGTGAATTCAATTTGAGCTCAAACCGTATTTCAAAGCTGGTTATAAATAATGAGAACTACTTAGGAATGAGGACTGAAGAGTTTATTGTATATCAAAATATGCTCTTTCCTAGTGTACTTGATGAGATGCCTGCTGGAACAAGACCTGATACCCATGGTACAGTTAGGAATGGGTGGCAGGATTTTCAATATAGTGGAGAAATGAAGGCTGTCAATACAGAGGCAATATTCTTCATACATCAGCGGTTGTGTGTGGGAGAGTCCTCCTGTGAATATAGTGAACATAGGCAAGCCTGTGATAAATCAGCTGTCATTGTCCGAAAGATAACTCAAGGAGGGAGGAAAATGCTTGATTGTAGTATATGCGGGAAGATATTCTATTCAAATCCTTTACTCACTAAATATCAGAGAATGAACACAGGAGAGAAACCCCACATATGTATTAACTGTGAGAAATTTTTCATTAAGGAAGCATACCTTACAACTAACCAGAAGAAAATCGCAGAAGAGAAGCCCTACAACACATGTATGGATTCTTTCTACCAGAAGTCAGACCTCATTTCACAACCTCGAACTCACACAGGAGAGAAACCCTATGTGTGTAGTGAATGCAGAAAATCTTTCTACCGCAAGTCAGACCTCACTGTACATCAGAGAACTCACACAGGAGAGAAGCCCTATGAATGTAATGAGTGTAGGAAATCTTTCAACCAGAAGTCAAACCTCAGCAGGCATCAGAGGACTCACACAGGAGAGAAACCTTATGAGTGTAATAAATGTGGGAAATCTTTCAACCAGAAGTCAGACCTCATTTTACACCTGAGAATTCACACAGGAGAGAAACCCTATGAATGTAATGAGTGTAGGAAATCTTTCTACAAGAAGTCAGACCTCACTGTACATCAGAGAATGCACACAGGAGAGAAACCCTATGAATGTAAAGAATGTAGGAAAACTTTCTATCAGAAATCAAAACTTACTGTGCATCAGAGAACACACACGGGAGACAAACCCTATGAATGTAATGAATGTGGGAAATCTTTTTATCAGAAGTCAGACCTCACTGTACATCAGCGAACACACACAGGAGAGAAACCCTATGAGTGTAATAAATGTAGAAAATCTTTCTATCAGAAATCAGTGCTTACTGTGCACCAGAGAACTCACACAGGAGAGAAACCTTACGAATGTCATGAATGTAGGAAAACTTTTTGCCAGAAATCACATCTCAGCAGGCATCAGAGAACTCACACAAGGTAGATACCTTGTGAGCAATGAAAAGAGGAAATTGTTTAACTAGAAGCCATCCATTCATCAAAAAAACCTAGGCAGGAGAAAGACCGTATGTGTGTAAGAAAACGTTTTATTAGCCATGACCTCTCAGTAAACCTGAGAAATTACATAAAGGTAGCTGTATTCCCAAATTCTCTCTTTTTTATTTTTTCCCTTGGTTAGACTGGTCCACATTACTTGGTTTCCCATCATTGTGGGAGGACCATGTGCCTGGACACTGTTGGGGGATTTATAGACCTAGTGATAGACATTACTTCCTGGTGTGGCAGTGGCCATGAGGTATCTCTGGATTGAGTCTTGTGCCCTGTGGGGCTGAATCCAAATGATCCCCAGGTGGCCCTGGGAGTATTAGTGGGAGAAAGCTGTCTTGGTGTGAGATGAAGAATTGACTATGGGGAGTAGAGGTCTTCCCATCTCTAACCCAGAGTTTCCTTGGTTTCCTCATTACCTTGCCTTAGTGAGGAAGTCATGCTCTGTTGTGCTGTTGTATTTTAGCTCTTCACATTATAACACAGAAAGCCCACTGTTGCCAGTTCAACTTTTGAATGACTGATTTTTCTTGTGCGTCAGAAAATTTACACAAGGGCAGCCTACGTTGTGATCTTTCCTCCAGTTGGTTTATGGAAAAAAAAAAAAACTGGGGAGAAGTGAACTTGGGGACTCTTAGCTAGGGACAGGTTGTTAAATATGAAGAGTAAATTTTTATAAATGCCATCAGTTTTCAAGAGAAAGTATAACATTTTTATATGTCAGAGTTTGTAATAAACAGTCAAAATTTGTATTGTGGACAAAACATTTCAAATAGAATTGTTAAATGTGTTATTGAACATACAAAATGTAGTTGATATCACAGCGGGATTCTGTTCTGCTGTAGCCTCTTGAAGACACTGGTGTGCCAGAGACATTGGTGATTGTCATAGCCCAGGGGTGTGGTCCTAGCTTCTGGTGAGTAGACGATAGAAAGGTGCTAGGAGGTAGAACTCAGGCCCTGTGTATACAGGATGTGCATGTGGGTGCTCTGTGCCAGCAGATCTCTTTATGTAATTGAACCTCCTGGAAATGGTATGGAAAATGTGTACCTTTAGCTTGCACACTGATTTTCAATATCAAGAGCTGCTCTTCATCTTAGTTTGTTAAACATATTAGGTCTAAACTCTAAAGAATTGTACTATACTTTCCCCAACACTTCTAGTATATGTAAATTCCTTGACCATCGTTACTAAACTGTCTCTTTTGTGAAGACTGTTTCATCTTGAACTTGACTTCTTACATAGGGTAGCCACAGGCTAATAGAAACAGGCTTTACATAGAAACATGCAATTCAGGCTCTCAGTTGTTAATATTTTAATCCTCAGTTCATTTAAATAGCTCTGAATAACAGCATTCACTTCTTTCAGGTCAGTAGAAGGCAGTTACTAGAATGAAATAGCCTCTTCACACTCTCTTTCGTGGGGGGTAGTATTTGAGATAGGTTCTTGCTGTGTAGTTGAAGGTGACCTTGATCTCACTATGTGGCCCAGGCTGACCTTGAACTCACAATGATCCTTATGCCTCTGGCTCCCTTTCTCTTTTGTCCCTGTGTCCTACATAGGTTGAGTTTGTGTTACCAAGTACATTGTAGCTGAGGGGTCGCAAATCCTCTCTAGTGTCTTAGAGGCTGTCGTCAGGGTTAGTAGCTCAGTTGGAGAGCACTGTTCCCCCAAGCTCATTCAGGTTGCCAGAATTTCCTTGCAATGTCTGGCTGAGGGCAATAACCTCAGAGGCAGGGCACAGGGCTGTTGCTTCCTCAAGGCCAGTGTGGGATTTCACTCCAGTGTGGTAGGACAGCCTCTGTTTGCAGTGCTCAGGATCACAGTGGGGTCCTTGCATATACTTGTCAGGAGCTACATCTATGGTAGGATTGTCCTAAACCCATGATTAAGGATGATTAGAGCCACGTCCCATGTCCCATCTCCAGAGCACAGAGTCATGTGAGGGCATGTCCACCACATTAGATAGGAGTCCTTTGGTTTTAGGGGAGTGAGGTTGTAGATTTTTAGTTTTTGTAGAAGTGACTTGTTAGAGAATTTGTAACAGTTACTTATAAATACTACACACTGTAGATACAGTGTAGAATCACTAGCTGTAAGAAATTGCTCTGAAGATCACCATCCTGCATCCTTCCTGGTCCCTAGTCCCAAAGTTCAGCTCCTTTGAGGTAATGTCTTGTGTATGGATAAAAGTTCTGTGCTGTGGCCTGGCTTTAGATCTTCGTGTTCTGTGAACTGTTAAGTGTAAATGTTGCTGAGGTTCATCTTGGTGTCTCTGGTTGGTTGTATGATGAGATATGTGTGCTATCTGTCACAAGAGTAAATCAGCCATAAGTCTGATTGCTGATTTAGTCCTAGTCCATTCCGTGTATCTGCTCAGGCTACCTTGACAAAATGCCAGTTTCAGTTTTGAAATCATTTATTTTCTCACTGTTCTGTAGGCTGGATGTGCAAGGTCAAGGGACTTACAGGTTTGTCTCTGGCAAAGTGATTCTTCCTGAGCTAAAATATTAGGACTTCATCCCATGATCTTATTTGACCTTAAATACCTTCTAAACATTATGTTTGGAGCTGTATTTCCAAACATAACTTCCTTGAAAGTTAGGGCTTTCTCATGTGAATTTTAGAAAGAAACATTCCATGTATATCACCCAGTGATTTGAAATGTCATCTTTATATATAGTAAGTTACTATTTGGAGTGGCTGTGTTTGTCTATTCAGCATTTCTTTATTGTGTTTTCCTAGTCACAGGCCAACTGTGGGACTGTGGGGGCCACTGCATGACACATGTTTTGTTCTGAGTGTAGAGTGAGTCTCCTGTGCCTCTGAGAATACTGTACTCACAGTGCCAGGGCTCTGGCTGGAGCTACCGCACTGCCAGGGTCTGCGTCTAGTAATGAGGGAGGCTGTGGTACAGTGTCCTGAAGACTAAGGTCCTGACGCCTACAGCATAAGCCTTTTCCTGAAGTAGACACTGGCAGCATGCTTTTTCTGTTGTTTCTTTGTTCTGCTTGTTCTGCTTGCATAGGGGCAGTGGGTTGCTTCTGGTTGCTGTTGGATCCTGACTTAGCTGAATTTCTCCTATGTCTAATCTTTTGGGTTTCACTGAACAATCTGTAGATACTTGTGCACCAAGAAGATACTATCTAAAATTATATTTGCCTGATGTTCCTTTTAATACATTGCAGGACAATTTTTTGTCATCTCTCCCCCCCCCCCCCCGGCTGACTGCCCCACATCAATTCTTATTTTTATTTAAAATCTGTTTACCTCCCATTCCACACTCACAGTGCCTTCTGCATCTGGCTGGGCTTTTACATAACTGAGACCCAAGCAAGAACTCACTGGAGGCGGCACTGTGTTCACTATGTTCAGGCAGTGATGGCTGTCACCTCCTCCAGAGAATTGTTCCATCCAGGATCAAGTCCTTGCAGTTTGCACTTCAGGACTCCAGGTGCCTAGGAGTTGTGTTTTGTATGAGAAAGGGGAAACCTAAGGCTACTGTTCTGTCCCCACACTCCTCATGAATGTGCAGGGCAGGGACTGGACACCAGGATTATCTGCAGAGAACAGGGACTTGCTCTCACCCTTGTCCACCCAAGTGAACCTGGGGTGCTTAAAATGTGTATGGATGAGTGCTTTCCCTGCCTGGCATGCTTGAGGTGCACTGCAGACTCAACCACGGCAGATGCTGCTCTTTTCCAAATACTTTCTTCCCTTGCTTTTTCCCAAAGGAGTTTTAGAAACGATTATAGAAAAATTTAAGCATAAAGCCAAAATAATGATGTGATGAGCCATCATACATCCAATATTAAGCCTTGACAGTGACCAGTTTGTGGCCATTCTCTCTATTTAAAAATTTATATCCCTTCTCTGCACAATGGATGATTTTCATACTGATTCATTTGGTTGATAAATACTTTCAACTGTAATTTTTAATGACTTTTTACAAAGCATAATCATGCCACTACCTGCTAAAAAAAAAACCCAAATTTCCCATAGAAGTATGTACTTATATACACATCTGTGATTATTCCAGTCATTTTATTCAAATTAGGATTCAAATGAAGTGCACACATTGTGCATGCTGCTGTGTCTTCAGCATATCTTAGTTTATAGATTGTCCTTCCATTTTTTTGTCCAGAAATGTTTTTCATTTGAGCCCTTCCCCTAGCACAGTGTCATAGCAGCTTACTGCTGAGCATGTCGAACCCACTGTAACATGATGCTGGTTGTACAGTTAACAGAGCACACACACTGACAGTTTTTTCCTTTCAGATAGTCTAAGCAACAAGTTCTGGCATGAGGTCACTTGCAGTGACCTTCTAGGCCTTGCAGTGCTGTTCCATGTGACTGTCATGGAGTTCTAGGCACTTCTTAATCACAGTTTATTTTTCTAAACTTTTAGAGAACATTCCAGAGTAAGGATCTTCACAGGGAGAGGATAGGAACATCTGGACCTCCCTAATCAGGGGTTACTGTGATGACTAATACAATTAACACTGAGTTACCAACATGACTTGCTGAATGATAGGCACACTGAGAAAGGCAGATCTGTTTTTGTTGATGAACTGAGGGATGGCCAGGGAGGGCACAGCCAACTAGCCAAGGCCCCAGACCCAAAATATTTGCTGGGGCAGCAGAAAAGACCCTCACCTCCAGTAGTGGTGTGAGTGTGACTATAAAAGCACCTCAAGATCTGAGGAGAAAAGCCAAGAGATGGCTTACACCACAGTCTGAGACAGAAGCCTTATTGAACATCAAGACAACAGGGAGCTCCATCAGGGATGCTTTTACCTAACAACTGCATTAAGCAGGAGGGTAAAGAAACAGTCAACACATTTGGTAATGTGTTATACTTACTACAAACATTAAGTGAATCACCAGGAAGGTATCTGCCAACTTCAAGGTCCTACTGTGTCTGTCATTTTCACTGAGGTGTAACACTAGAATTGTCATGAATCAAGAATGACCTGGCCTTCCCCCTTCTTGGGAAAGCAAAAGAGGTTCTGCAAAACGGATTTTTTTGTGCCTCTTTATAATCCAAGCTCTGGGTCACATCAGAATCTAGTAAGGGTTTAGTAGATGGATGGTACCAGCTGCACTAACAGCTTCTGCTGTCTACATTCTTTGTGCAGGTCTTTGGAAATTTTACTGAATGTTATCCTGTTTCCTTTACTTTTAACCCCCCCCATCTCAATAAACTACTTTTTTTTTTTTAAATCAGGGAGTTTCTTAAACTGAAATTAGTACTTTCTGTCTAAACAATTTAGATAGTCTGGTAATAAGTAAAAGTTCTCTTCAAGACAGTGAGTTTCATGTTAAATGTTATTATTATAATATGAAAACAAACATTTAACGTGTTGTCTTCATACTCCATACCTCCACACCCCTGATACTTACTAAGTAGCATGCCCATGTGGAATCCAGGCCATTCTCTCCTCACCCAAGATCTTGGATGGAAAGGGTCCCACTAATCCTCACCAAAAAGACTTTCATAAAAAGCATCTATTCTGTCAAGGCAGAGACATTTTTTCTTTTTGTCATAGAGAACAGATAAACTCATCCATAATTCTTTGCAAAAGTGAGTTATTTGTAGCTTCTCTTCCACACATTGCTCAAAAAGCATATCACCTTAAACCCTGTGGCATCAGGCATTATATGTCCAGGGTTGGTCCTCAGGGAGTGGTAGGCTGGTTTCTCTCACACCCTGCTGCTTCTAAGAACTACAACCTCTGACCTCTGCACTCCATTCCATTCTGATAATACATCTTCGCCAGTTTAACAGTTACTCTATTCTGGGCACTTAGATTGCTTCTGACTTTTCATTAATATTGATAGTGCTATAGTCACAATCCTTCTGACTAAAGCTTTTCTATTTGAAACAAAAATTTCATAAAACAATATTTAAGTCTTACCTAAGAGTAAGTATTCACCAGGATTTTCAGTTCTACTTGTTCTGGAGCAACCTGGGCCCAATGTCTGAGAACTACCCCCAAGGTGCCAGCCCCAGGGTACCATGAGACTAAAGAGAGAGGCAGACTCTGGGATCACACAGTGCTAGTGGTAGCCCAGTCCTGGGTAGCAGCAGCACCAGAGGTTCCTGCAGCGTGGGTCAAGAGAGACACATACACTGGTCGGGACAAAAGTGACTTAATCGAGGCTTGATGCACCAGGTCATCATCATTGGAGAGTCAGGCTCATCTCTGGTACTGGGTCTTGAGGTAAAGCCCCACACATGACTCTAATGGTTTGGTCCATTTAGTTTGCTGGGAAACCATAAAGATGCACACACCCTACCATCCATCCCCTTACTTTGGTTGTGCCCAAACTGGCTGTGGCTTGTAGAGCTTCCTCCCCAAATTATTCTTTAGTGTCTTAGCCATTAGATTGATTTTCTACCCCACTAAGATATGGCAGCCATGCATCTACATCTGAAAAATAGGACTGCAGCTGTGCTGCATCAGCTATGTTAGTCTGGAAGGAGGTGAATCAGAAGCCAATTTGCCCAAGGCAGAGGTTGTATGATTTATTTCACTGTTATTTTACTTAGGAAAAAAGGAAAGAGGAAGAAAGTACCCTATGAAAAGAAGTAGCTTTGGCTTACTTGGGAAGATGGGGGTGCTTCCTTACCTGTGTGTTGCAGCCCTGATTAGAGACACTGTCAGCTTAGTCTTGTGTTGGCCATAGGATGGTCCATGGATAAGCACCCTGTGTCTCCCTGGGAAGCCCATGCGAGGTGCACTTCTTGCCGAGAGCAGGTACTGCTTCCCTGCTTGGGGCCCAAATGCTTCTGGGAGTGGCCAGAGACTTCTCACAACAACTTCTGAACCACACAGCAGATGTCCTTGCAGTCCAGCTCTTGTGAAACATCTGTTCTGGACACTCCAGATGGCCTTCCACTCCCTGGGATGGAGAGCGGGTATCAAGGGCCCTGCACCTCCTCTTACAACTAGGTCGTGGCTCAAATGACCATTTTAAAGATCTAAATAAAATAAGACATTGAGCTTTGAGTGTGTTTTTTGTGTGACTTACGAAATAATTTCATTAAAAATTTATAACCCAAATGTTACACTGGATTCAGTGAACATATATATGTGTATAAATTAGATTTCTACACATTAAAGTATTACATAAACCATTTCAGAACATCACTATAGGTGATCAAGTGTATGTTAAAGAGTTTTTAAGGATTCTTTTCTTGATTTCCAAGTTTCTATAGTGAGCACGTCAATGTTGTAAATACAGGTAAGAGGCAAATAAGAGATTTTTGTATTTTATCCCCACATATGAATGGGACCATAATTTAAGTTTCTCCCCTACTAGCAAGTTTACTGTTGCTGGTATGCTTTTATCTTCCATATAGTCTGAGTTTCAGACTGTTTTTCTAAACTATTTTCCTAGAAGTAGAGATTTAGGGTTGAAGTATTTCAACATCTTATGGTCCCAGGCACATTCTGAACAGCAACTTCTGACATCAGTTACAGTCCACCAGTACTGGCCAGATGTCATCAGCACAGGCAAGGTTAGCTTCTAAAAGCCCTTGACTAAGCTCCCTGGCCAAACCATATCAAATTTTAAAATTCATTTTACTTCCCTTGAGAATATTTTTCAGCACTCTGACAGTGAAAGCATCTGGTTTTGTCTGCAGAGCTAATGCAATGTGTTAGCACCATACCGTCTCCTTACAGACTGGGGACAAAGGCTCTGCACACATGAGGTACACACAGGGATCTATGGGGGCGAGTGCCTCCGTTTGTTGCCATACCAGCGCAGAATGCTGCTCTCCAGGTCTTGCTCCCTGGGCAGGGCTACCCAGAGGGGTAAGACTCCTTACCAACCACCCTTCCCGCCCTCACAGACTCCCTAGAGACCTATCTACTCCAATTGCAAAGCTCTGGCTCTGTGGTTCTGTCTGGCAGAACACAGCCTTGTGTGGGATATCATCTAATACCATTAAAGGAAGTAGGACTTGTGGAAACCAAAGCAGGAAAAATGAGGTATCAGTGAAGATGCAGCCACAGGTGCCCGTGGGAGGTACAGACTTGGGCATTGCAACCTTTAAAAGACTAGAAACCTCTCTGCCATGGATGGGGTGTTCCTGCACTGGCCACAGCTGGTCATGGAGCTGCCCTTGGATCCCATTGGGAAGTTCCTAGGGCCTGGTCTCATCTCCTGGAGGGCTATCCTAAGTTGGGTTAGTGGAAAAGCAGATACACTGTGGTTTGTGTCCCTTGGTCCTGTCTGCCTGGCCTCCACTGCTAGTGCCAGGGGAAGAAATGGTTAAATTTATAAATTTCATCTTACAAGGTTCATCCCACAGTAAATCAGAACAAAACTGAGCAATAAAAAAATATAAATAAATGAAAAGGGGTCTACAAATTCATATCAGGCCTAGCAAATGTGGTTGGGGACAGCATTCACCTCTTGGACTCCAAAGACTCATATGCTCGTTCTAATATTTACTGTTTTGGTGTATTTCCCTGAAAGTGTGCCAGTGCCACTGGAAATAATAACTTACAGAATATCTCATTCCTGTTCTTGTTGACCAGTACAACTGTGACAGTTTGCTGTTGTCCTCCTTTTATCCATAAAACCAGACCCCTTGGACTCCATATTGGGAACAAATTCTAGGCAATGAAACTTGTTTTCCCAGGTGGTCGTCACTGTGGTTCCTTACACTCTTGTTTCTCATACTCAGTACACTTCAGTGTACTTTGCAGATTAACAAGACAAACGCAAAACAACCCAGAGGAAAATTTGCATAGCTCCCACCAGGCTAGTCACTGTTACTGTCCAAGGCCAAGGTCTCCCAGGTACTCAGCCTCAAACTGACTTTTTAAAAACTTGTTTCATGTTCTTTCTGCCTCCTTCTTCCCTATCTTATAAAATTCTCTTCGTTTGGTAAGAGCCGTTCTGTCTAGGGAGGGAGGAGCTGAGCCCCGCTTGGGACTAGCAGGTACACGTATGACCAAATCCCTGTAGATCTGCAAATTCCTGCCCTTGACCAGATTGTGCAGTCCCTGTTGCTGAAAGAGCAAAGGGTCTCAATTCACTCCCCCAGGGATTATGCCAGGGCCCGTGAAGGACAGAAAATATTACCTCTACTTTCTGAGGGCTTCATATTTGAGGCTATGCAAAAAAGTCGCAGTAAACAATAGGAGCAAAGGAGTAAAAATGTATTCTGTATATGAGGGCAACAAAGAAAAAATATGACTACTATATGTTTAGGGAAGGGGTTATTCTGTTAAGAACTCTCACCTGCCCTAGTACCTGGAAACTCCCCAGAAGTTCCCCATCAGCTGCTGAACATCATCTGTGCCCTAAGCACAAAGCCCACAAGGGGAAGGTTCCTGCCAGTCACTTCAGCCTTCCCACTTTGCCTCAGTAGGAAGCTCCAACAACTTCCTCTGCCTGATGTGTAGTCCCTCCTTTCCTATCCATAATGGTTTCCTTTCCATGATGGTTGTAGTAGTTTGCACTACCAACAACAAAACACCACAGCCATATCAGCATTGTTATTATTTGATTTCTTAGTGATTGCCATTCTTTCTGGAGTAGGATGGATTTTTTTTTACACAGGTCTTATTATGTCATCCATTCTGGCCTTGAACTCACTATGTAGCCTAGAGTGGCCTCAAAATCACAGTAATTCTTCTGTTTCAGCCTCCAAAGTGCATTATAGGTGTGTGCCGCCATGACTTACTGTAAGATGGAATTTTAGCAGTTTTAATTTGCATGTATCTAATGGTCAGAGATGTTGAACATTTATTCAAATATTTGTTGATCAATTTGTATTTTTTTCTCTGAAGTGCCTGTTCATTTCTCTTGCCTGTTTCTTGACTGGGTCTTTAATTTTAGATAATTAGTTTTCTCTGAGTTGTCTCTTCTAGATATTAGTCCTCTGTGAAATAGCTGGCAATTTTTCTCCATTTTGTAGATTGTCTCTTCACTCTACTGATTAATTCTTTTGCTGTATAGAGGCTTTTTAATATGATATAATCCTATTTATTGATAATTGCCACTATTTGTTGTACAATTGAGGTTCTGTATAGAAAATCCTTTCTTATGCTGTTTTAGCTTTTTATCTTTGTTTAATGTTTCTGTTTTATGTATTTATTATTGAGTTTATTGGTACATTTTATATATACATCATAATCACATCTATCATAGGAAATTTATATCTGTACATGATATATATTAATTTTTTCAAATTGCCCTATCCTCCCTTCAACCTATGTCTCCTCCTTATTTACAAAAGCTTTGTATTGGCCCACTCAGGGAGCCCACACAGTGTTTCATGAGTGAGGTCCACATGTTAAAGAAGACATGAATGCAAGACATCAGCAACAACAGGCAGCATAAAACAGAGCAGAGCATAAGATCACAAAAGCAAAGAGTACACAAGTTGCCTGCATCTTTACAATAGTTCTTATTATTTTAGTTTGCAAAAGAATAAAACCAAATAAAATAAAGTAGAATAAAGCCAATCAAAACAAAACAGTGGAAGTTATACAGGAAGGACTTCAAAATAAAGTATTATGAAATCAACAATGGCTACCATAATGCTTTTTGTTAGCTTCAAAATAGCTGCCCATACCTTCAGACATAAAATCAAACAAACAGAACAGAATAAAAATTAAAACAAAACAATGAAAGTGATACAGGACCTCAAAATAAGATAATAAATCAACAATTGGTACTACCTTCAAAGGAAATCCCATTATTGCTATCTTGCATATTGTTATACTCTAAATAGATGCTCAGACTACTGGCTTTAGGGCCTCAGAGTCAATCAAACAGTACAGGTATAAAGCTTTTTTTTTTTTTTTTTTACTTCAATGGCTACCATCTCTGCCTGTGTTTCTCCAAATCAGCTGGTTGCTTATGGCAGGTGGGGGTGGGTCAGTACTTCTTGTCTCCCAGCCTGTGCACCAGCTGGCTAACAGGAAGGGGTTGGCTTCTTCTTGATTCTCTTCCTAGGATGCATGGCCACTTCTGGCTCACAGGAAGGAGCTGGCCCAGCCCATGACTACCAGTGGCTCACAGGAAGGGTTCTTGGTTCTCTTCCTGGGACAAATGACTGCTACTGGCTCATAGAAAGGGGTTGGTTTGGCCCCTATAGTATAACTCTTGTACAGGTTGTTACCTCTTATTTACATTCCTACCTAGTGCAATAACTAGCACATGCGGGTTTACCTGTGCTAAGACATGGTTGCATAACTATCTTGCTGTGTGCCTGTGCTAGCAAAGTGTGGTCATGTCTTCAGGTACCCTTACATGCCCCTGAGCTTTGAAGCATTCTAAGTAGTTCCCCACACTTTGCTTCTATTTTTCTTTCCTTTTTAATTTTTCCTTTCTTCCTCACCCCCTAACTCCTCCCTGTTCTCCTCAATTGAGCATATTCTTCCTATTTCATAATATGTAGTGTTAGTCACTTTAATCTCATTGCTAACATTCCACCCCACCCTCAAAAGATTCATGCACATCCCTTTATACAAAAGACATTTAGTACATCTCCAAGAGTTGCCAAAGTCCTAACAGTTTCAGCATTGCTGAAAAGTTCAATTCCCAAGCCGTCTCTAAGATTCAAGGCAAACTCTTAGTTATGAATCCCCTGTACAAATGAAAAGAAACTTAAACACTTCCAGCATTCAATGACAGAAATTAGACATTTCCATTTCACAGTTTACAAACAGGAATACAAAGGAGTGGGACTTACAAAGTAAGTCCAAGATCCAGGAGAGTAAACATTAAGTCCTGTAGTTCTACATGCAGCATCCAAGGCAACCTGTGAATAGTTGTGAACTCCAAATGGCTTGTGTGACTCTTTCCCTATGGCACTTGTAATGGTTATAGTTCCCACGATTTCTCCACTGCACGTTTGAGTTGACATTCACAGTTTCACACACTGCCTGGCCTCCCAGACACTCTAAAATCTCAGTGGAAGCCTATCTAACACCACAACTTTTGCATTGTGTATGAGCCTAAAACAAGTGCCATGTGGTTGATGCTAAGGTCTGCTGCTAACTGGAGCAGTAGCCGCGCTTTCTTCTCTCTTAGAGGAATTGAGTGACTTGATTTTGAGGAACAAACTCTCTATTGCTGCCAACCTTCTGGAATCTGGTGCAGCTGCTGCCAACATTTTGGAACTTGATGTGTCCTCTACTGCCATTCTGTAACGTAATTTGGCTGCCACCATTCTGGAATATGGTGTTCTGTGGCTTTCTCCTCAAAGCAAAGTCTTTCAGTTTTGTTATTTGGAGGCTGTAAAGGGTAGAGATATGCTGCTTCCTGTAATGTCTTCAGGCCATCTTTTCTATTGTCCCTATCCTTTGCAGCAATTGAGATGTCCAGTGCTCTATTTTTGCATTCCACAGCTTTCCTGGAGCTTTTTTTCTGGCCAGATTCATCCTGCTGGACTCCTTGCTCTTGATTCTCAACATAGATCTGGCTAAAAGCCCCAACCAGCAGCCATGTTACAACCTCAATATTCAACTCCCTTGAAATTTCTTTTGCCAGATTAATTAGTCATGTTGGGAGACCACTACCCAGTGGCTCTGAGCAGGATTTAAAATTAAATAGTTGGCTTTCTGTGTTTATCTGTGAGTCTGTCCAAGGCTTCGGCCCCTTGCCTGGCAACGGGAGCTGATTCATAGTAAGTGAACCTCTATGAATCACTGATCCTGGCTGAGGCCTGTAGTGGCCTGTAAGGCCAGAGTGCCAGAGATCTTTAAAGAGCAATATAAGGCCACAGCTGAAGATACCTTGGCTCCAATACTAAGTAAATAGAGACTGCACCTGAAGGAATTTCACTCCTGTAATTGCACTCCTACCATAAATGTCATCCTGTAGAAAAGATGGGTCTCCTCAGTTGGCATCATTTACTACTTGGAGAAGTCTTTGAAATGATCCCAAGGTCCTGCTCATTTCCTGTGCTTTCCTCAGTTTCTCCGCCCTTTGTTGTTGGACCTAATAAAATTGGGTGTTCCAGAGAAGTCTTAGCCCTTAGAGTCTTGAGCTCACCTCAAGGATTTTGAGCCTCCTGGAGCCCTAAAATCATGCCACTTGTCTCATTTTATTTAAGTCTCTGCTGTACACTCATTTGGGAGATCAGGGATCTACGTTAGGATAGAGTAAGTCAATAAGTGCTTCCCTTAATCTCAGTCTCTGGACATGAGCAAAATGCAGACAAACTTTTGGTCAAGCCATAACACAGTCTGGAGTCCAATAGCCACTGTAGTCCTTCTTTCCAGCAGAAAACTCCTGAACCTGGTTTTTACTGGAAAGATTTCTATCAGCTTTCTGGTCTCTGAGCACTGATCAGAATCTCTCATACAGAGAAGCCTAAGGCATTCCAGTGCTACTCTTTCAGGTGACATCTCAGAACATTTCCAAACTCTTCCCACAAGCCTTTCTGAAAGGTTCTTGAACCACATGGTCAGGTACAGTCTCAGTAAGGATTCTATTTCTCTGGCACCATATTCTGTGTTAGGTTCTTTTTCCTTGTTGCTGAGATAAAATACCTGACATCCAAAGTTAAGGAAAGAAAGGTTTATTCAGATCAAAGTTTATAGAGGCTTCAGTCCATAATCAGCTGGCCTTAAGGCAGGGTGATGTGGCAGAAGGGCAACAGTTCATGGTGGAGAAAAATAGCCAAAACAATAAGAGCAAAAAGAGATGAGTGTGGGAGAAGACTCTTTCTGTGCCTTATATGCAGTATACTCACACTAGTGTGAGTGTAGCATTCATATCCATAATCCCAGTATTAGACAATTTAATTAATTTAAATTCCAAACTCTAGATTCAGCTGCCTCTGAAAAGTACTCTCCCCCATGACTGCATGGGGCTTTGGAGGCATATCCAGACACAAACCATAATGTACAGTATACATTTTGATCTTTATTTAAATTTTCAGTTTCTCCCACTAGAGAAACAAGGTGATATTTACACATGTGTGTTTATTTCACTGATGAATATAGTCTCAAGGTACATCCATTTACCTAGAAATGTTTCAAGTTTATCCTTCTTTATGGCTGAGTAGTACTACATTGTTTTAAAAAATCTTTATCCATTCATCAGTTGATGTGAATTTGAGTCGTTCCCAAGATTTAGCTATTACAAACTGTGCTGCTATAAATATGATTATACAGATATAACTATGGTAGGATGTTTTTAATTCTTTTAGGCAGATTCCAAGAAAAGGAATATCTGGGTCAGATGGAACCTTGGTTCTAGTTTTTAAGGAATCTCCACACTGATTTCACAGTGGTTGCAGCAGTCTTCACTCCTATTAACAGTGGAAAGGGTTCTCTTTCCCCTACAGCCCATTCAGTATTTTTTATTGATTGATTTCTTGATAATAGCCATTCTTTCTGGAACCTCAACATTGTTTTAATTTGTATCTCATGAATGATCAATGTGTTACTTTTCTCATTGCAGGGACAAAACACACAACATGCAAAGTTAAAAGCAGAAAGGTTCATTTAGCTCAAAGTCTAAAGAGGTATCAATCCATAATCAGCTGGCTCCAAGGAAGAGTGGCAAATGGTAGAAGGGCAACAATTCATGACTATTGAAAAGAGCTGAAACAACAAGGGAGAGCAAGCAGACAAGCCTCTTTCTGTCCCTTAAAATGTATGCAGGCTACCTGCCTTAGAGAATGTGTAGCACTCATTAATCTCAGCATTGGACCGTGACTCAGGCACAGACTCTAGATTCAAGCACGTCCAAGAAAGCCCACCCCCTATTACTGCATGAGGCTTTGGGAGAACATCTATACACAGACTATAACAACTAGCAATGTTGAACATTTTTCATATAGTTATTTGCCATTTCAACTTCGTCATCTGTGAAGTGTCTTTTCTCTTCCTTCTTCCCTCCCCCTCCCTAATTTCCCTTCTCATTTGAACAATTCCTTCCTATTTCACAATGTCTGTTATGTACTTTGGTCCTTATTTACACTTTCAGTTTTTCAGATCAGTGAGACAATGAGATATTTACATGTGTCCAATTTATTTTGATTTATACTTCACTCCAAGCTCTCCTTAAGAGTTTGTGTTGAGAAGTCGGCTGTGATTCTGATGTGTTTTCCTTTGTAGGTGATTTGTTTCTTTTCTTCAATAGCTTTTAATATTCTGTTCTTGTGATGAGTTTCAGG
Organism: Cavia porcellus; assembly: GCF_034190915.1. Classification (NCBI taxonomy): domain Eukaryota; kingdom Metazoa; phylum Chordata; class Mammalia; order Rodentia; family Caviidae; genus Cavia; species Cavia porcellus. The sequence continues at coordinate 57,375,930 of NW_026947501.1, read as the reverse complement.
AATCTTTATTATTATATGCCTTGATATAGATTTATTTTGGGCATGACTAATTGGAGTCCTATATGCCTTGCTTATGGATATATTGAATTATTTTTCCATGCTTGAGAAGTTTTCTGACATTGCTTCTGTGAACAGTTTTTATATTTGTGCTGTCTCCTGCTTTTTCATTGACTCCAATCCATATTATGTTGTTCTTCTTTGAATCATTTTGTTTAATGGTTGGATTAATTTTTCATGGTCCCTTGCTATTTTTATTTATTTTCATGAAATATTTATTTTCATGATCACGGACCACAATCTGTCTTCTAGATCTATTATTATATCCTCACCTTGATTAACCTGGCTGCATATAGTTTCAATGGAAATTTTAATCTCCTGGATATCAGCATGTATTTGTTTCATGGATTCCATTTTTTCCTGTGTTGAGCATTAATAGTACCCACTATTTTTCTAAACTCTATCTTTTTTATCAGTGTCTTCTCTAGAATCACTGAGCAAGTCCTTCATTTTGATCGTCATTTTTTTTTTTTTTTGTCTTTTCCTTTTTTATCGGTACCAGGGATCGAACTCACGACTGCCTGCTTGCAAGGCAGGTGCTTATGCCGCTGAGCTAAATCCCCAGCCCCCCGTCATTTTTTTTTAATCTGAGAGACTATTTCTGATCTGATTTCCTCTATAGCCTCATTCATCTCTTCTCTTTTTCTAGTACTATTATTTCAGATAATTCAGATGGGTGGCTTCTAATTTCCTTTATCTTGTTTTCTCTTGGTCTTGTCCTGGGTGGACTGGAGGTCTGGAGTTACATTTTGCCTCTATGTCTTATCATTTTCTTCTTTTTATTTTAATTTGTGTTCTATGTTGATGCTTATAAATCGCTCATGGTAGATAGCTTATGACTACTACTGAGGCTTCCATAGGAAATGTCTATTCCTCAGAGATGTCTTTTAGGTGTAGGTGGCTCTTGGCCTTTGTTTTTGTCTCAAGATCTCACCTTCCTAATTTACTGAGGATGAGAAATTTCTATTTGGATCCACACCCAGTCCTTTTTGATACTGGACTATGGTGGTGACTATGATCCCAGACAATCTGAGTGCTGTCATACAAGGGAGAACAACTGATTACAATAGGTATGACACCCTGGTTAAAGTAATCAGCAATAAAAAACACAGTAGCATCAAGAACAAGCTAGTAATTGATAAATTATGCTATTAATTTGGTACCTTTAACCTTATGAGCGAGATCTATAGTTATTTAACAAAATCCAATATAAACCAGGAACTTTTATACTGTGAGTTTTCCTGTAGAGTAATTTTACCCTGTGGAAGGAAATTAAACAGTGAGAGAGGAAAAGAATATAGTAGGAGCAAGGCTAAAGGACAAAAGACAGTCATTCAAGCCAAGCTTGGGAATCTGAAGAAGAGGACAGGAGAGAAAAAATGAAGGAGAAAGCAAATAAATATTGAAGAAAACCAGAAAAGTTAGAGACAATGTTCAATCACATGAATATATCAAAAAAAACCAAGAAAGTCAGTTGAGGAGAGAGAAAAAAGCTGAACATAACAAATACAAGTAAAAACATAAAACACCACCAAAAAACCCCACATGAAATTCCTCTGATCCCTTCAGTTTTGTGGTAGTGTCCAAGTCAACCCCAAATCTGTATTCTGTAACCCTGCCAAGTAGGGTTAGTGCTGTGTCTAAGGCTGATCTTGATCTCTGGATGTGAAGACTGGGGCCAGCCTTCACCCAGCAGCTTTCTGGATATCCCTTGGCTGCCCACCCATGTCTCCTTACTCTGTTTGGGTTTGTGTCACTCTCTCAGTTGTTTTGGCATTCTCTGACAGAGAAAGACCAAGGCTGCTCCCAGTCCTGTGTACAGCCAGTCCTTCCTGGTCCTTGTACAGCCTTCTCTGTTCTACTCCTCTGTGTCTCTTTTCTCTCATGCTGCTGGGAGCAGGTAGGGGAAGTGTTGTTAGCCAATTCACTGTCTCTGCTCTCTCCTGTTTTGTGCTGTTGGGAGTAGGATAAAAGGAGTGCTGACTTTCCACTTGTTGTCAGGTTGCAGTTAACGGTTCTTAAATCAGATGCCACTGGGAGCAGAGTACAAGGGGTAGTGCTCTTCCACTCACTACCTTTGCCTTGCCACTGCAGTCCTAACCTTGTTGTAGCTATAAGTTTCAGTTAGCCACTGTTGTGTTGCAGACAAGAAAAAAAAGGGAAATAAAAATACCTGGCAGCCCATGAAGGTAGAATGGTGAACATATTCCTGGTCACTCTCTGTGTTTGCTGGCAAAATTTGACATCCAATAGCAGCATCCTCTGTTTGGATGAAGGCAAAAGAAGTGAGCAGCCTTTCATCCCAAATTTATCCTGTTTGTCACTTTATGACCTTGGCAATATGTTTTATTGCTGTTACCATTGAGATGCAGAATCTGTTTCCCAGACCAACTTGTGGGCTGGCCTTATTTGCTATAGCCCATACAAAGTTCTATGAAACATATTAGTTTGGTATCTGAGCTAGAACTTGAATATGTATCTTCATTCTTTCAGAACTCTGCTGTGTCTATGAGTACAAGCCTGTATTATCCCACCAGTGTGTGGGATCACACACATCAAGGGAGGATAAAATAAAGTGCCCTGTTTATAGCCAGTGCACCCTCTGAAACTGAGCCACCTTGTTAACCATCAGTTAAACAAGGAGCCCAACTGAGTCCAGCCGAAATTGCTGATCAGCTTATTCATAAGGCAATAAATTTTGGGAGGGATTATTAGCCAGTAATACAGTAGTACTAGTTTGTCCAAGGTGCCAGGATTCAAGGACATATAGATTGCATATTATCTGCCAAATACTAAGTGGCATATAGGTACAGATTTTCTTTTTCCTTAATTTAAATTTGGGTGTCTTGTTAGATGGTGCTGAGTTTAGACAGAAATATATGTAGAGGGAAGGAAAATAAGACATTCATGACATGATAGTTTGGCTCAAGGCCGAATGACAAAATAAGAAGTTTGTAAACTCTGGAAGTCAAGGCTGTAGACAGATCTCAAGGCTTCCTCCTCCTGGGCTCATCTTACTTTCTTAGCCATTTGTACCCAGCAACAGATGGGAGGCAGTGGTATTCCCCTGCTGTCTCCCAGGGCCTTGTCTCTGCCCCTTCTTAGACCTGAGCAGATATGTATATTGATAGGAAATGGGTAATCCTCTCCCTTGGCATAAAAGGGAGGGGCTCAGGCCCTTGACCTTGCAGAGATCAGGGGAGACATAGCTCTTCAAGATGGAAAGTGTGAGATGTGCTAGAGGCTTAAAATAGGATATACAGAGGCTGCCTAAAAAAATGTGTACACAATTCAGAAGAAAAACTTGCATACATATATTAATACTAAATTTATTGAGCCATCATAAGATTAATACAAGTTACCTTTGACCTCTACAATTAAAATAGGTGCTTAAAGTGGTGTCCATCAGCTTCTAGACATTTATCAGTATGGCAAACTGCTGAAGTGTGTACCTATTTTTTGGCAGACTCTATACACTATATATAGTTAATAATTTTATATTGATCCATATAATAATATTTTGGGTGTATTTCACTAAGTTACTACAAAAATTTCACCTGTTTTTAATATTTTAAATGTGACTTTAAAGTTACAACTATGTTTTACATTTTATTTTTACTGGACACCACTGCCTTAGGGGGTTGCCTGTCATTTAAAAGTTCAGGCTGCCTCTTCAACAGATCAGAGACAGAAAAGTTCACTGAATTTAAAAATAATTGTCATTATATCTTACCATAATCAACAGTCAAAAATTTATTAATATAGTCAACAATGCTCAAATATATTATCCATAAATTTACATCTTATATGCAAAGTTAAATGCAAAATCCCATTGGTGAACTAGATTCCCTCACTTGCAGGAAGTTCTGCCTTACAACTAGGGCAGCCAGGGGCTCCGGATTCAATCTTCAGCACCAGAAGAAAAATAAAAACCTGGGCCTCCAAACCTGTCATCCTGGATTCAATCCACCGAGGGGGTTGGTGTCGCCTACTTTTCCTCAGGACGAGGGGGTGGGGCCTGAAGACTGACCAATCAGAGGTGAGGCCTGCCCAATCAGGCACACAGCCAGAGCGGATGGGGCGGGCTTTTACAGTCTCGCGCGTCTTTGTGTGGAGCCCGCCAATCTTGGGATCGGTGTCCTCGCTCTTTCTGTTCCGCTCCTGTGTTCTGAGCGTCCCAGGTGTGCCTGCAGCAGCCTTTGTCGTCCTGTTATTTGCAGGGGTAGGAGAGTCACAGGGAGGACGCCGGCGACTCCGGAATGGTGAGCTTGCGATTCAGAAACCCGGGACGGGGAGGGCGGCTGCTTGGAACCGCGGAAACTGTCTGCGGGACCGGGCCTCCTCGAGTCTGCAAATCCCATTCTGCTCTGGACAGTTCGGCCTTCTTGTACTCGGCTGCGAACACCTGTGGCCTTGTCCCCTCCCTGCGCAGTGATTTCTCTGGACAACTCAGTTTTGGCGTCCTTGGCTGCGGGCGACATCCATGCCCCTTGTCCTCTCACTGCGCGGTGACTTCTGCCTTCGCTGGAGGTCGCCCTGTTCCGCGTCCCTTCCTAAGTCGCGTGGTGCGGATCGTGAAAATCCTTGGGAGAATCCCTACTCCGGATGGGGTTCCTGCGTTAAAAGAGCCGTGGTGCTTAGGGTTTACAGTTCTTCCTTCGTCCCCAAAGGATACGCGTTTTCACTGGCGCTTTCTAAATGTGTGGGAAACAAGGTTTCAAACCCAGAACTCTGTTCCTATAGCTCTTTCTAGGTCTGAGCAAAAATTCCAGCTCCCTGACCAAATTCTTAAAGGCCAATTTCCACTTTCCTCAGCATTATCAATTACTTGTTTCCCATGCTACATTTCTTTTCTTTTTTTGTACCAGGGGTCCAACTCAGGACCATGCACTTATGCCGGTGAGCTAAATCCCCGGCCTCTATGCTACATTTCAAAACACAGTATATTTTTATTTTGTTCTCCAAGTATTGGCAGGTGCTTTTTAAGACATTTATTTTCTGTGAACATTCCAGACAAGCGAAAAGTAGAAGGGGATCACTACCCCTTGTAAAAAATTTGTGTCTGTGTCTCTCCTTTTGTCCAGTGTGTTTTGGTTAAGTGTCCCTCTTGGCGACTTTATGGGTATCCTGCCCACTGCCTACCCTTCCATCTTTCCCTGAATCTGGATTTCAGAACTGCCTACACTGCTGTGTCCCTGGTCTTTTGGGGCGTGTCCAAAAGTCATATCAGTCCCTAGACCTCTCCAGCCAGATATCCTGAGGTATGGGTGGAGCCTCTGGAGAACTGCGGGATGCCCTGAAACTAGGAGGAATGTGGTACACCCTCTTGTTTAAAAAAAAAACCCGGCTCTTTAGCTGTTTTCATATCTTCACTACTGTTAAGTGAACTGAAAGTGTATTCAGCTCTTCAACATTCAGATTTCAATTCATTTGGCTACCTCCCTTTGTTTAGGCTTACTGGATCCTGTGGTAGTTCTAGTTTTAGTTTTTTTTTTTTTTGTTTGTTTTTGGTACTGGGGATGAGCTCATGACCTTGCACTTGACAGGCTGGCACTTAGGCCTGAGCTAAATCCCCAGCCCCTAGTTTTAATTTTTTGAACAATCTTTACATTACTAACTTTAAATTCACACCATATTTTTTGGAATACCTGGTATTTTTCAGTTTTTTGATAATGACCATTGTAACAGCTCTACTCAGGCTGCAGGAGGTCTGCTATTTGCTGTATTGTATCCATCATACAAATTAGTTAGAATCCAGATCATTGAGCCAAGGAAGGGTAAACTGTTATCCTCTTTTGGGAATAAATGGGGATCTGTGCTTTTTAATCCCTTCTCTTCATTTACTGCTAGGGCTTGCAGCTCATGAAAGAGGTTGCACACCCATTAAAAACCACTTACTTGTGATGCAGGGAGATTTACACACATCGAGTCCCCTGTGCTTCCAGAGCTTGCAAGTTTAGGATGCAATCCCTCACATGAAAGATGTTAAAGTTGTTCCACTCAGTGCATGGACAGACTCTTCCTACGGCGAAGTGATATGTGGCAAGTTGTCCTTGGGATGGGCTGCGGGAGCAGAATTGGGAAGTACTGAGCTCACCCTCAAGGGAAAGTTTTTAGTTTGCTAATTGTCTGAGGAGGACTCAATAGAAGCTCAGCTGTCAACAACCAATTTATACAGTGTGCTGGAAAATCCTTTCTAGGTAGAAATTGATCTGTTGAGTTTTAACCCCTTCTCTGCCCTAACACAGGATGTGAAGCATGTAGAAGTACTTGTCTGAACATAGAAAATAACCACTTGTTCTTTGGTCTTAAGACTTCTGTATGGCTTGTGGTCATGCTCCCTCTGCATTTGGTGAGGTGAGATACAAACCACAGGGAACTTTATAATTAGGGTGCTACATGTGTCCTTCAGGGTAATGTTGAGTGTTGTGGATTCTTTCCCAATTAAATAGTACATTGTTTCAGGCCGGATTCATGCCTAAGTGTGCTTTTGTTTTCCCTACTCATTTGATGTGCTTGTTTTTTTCAGTTGCCTGGTATGTAGAAGTCTATTGCTTCATCTGTGACACTCAGGGACATGATGTATGAGATGTTTATTCAGTGTGTCTATAGATGGACAAGTCCTCCTATTCCCCTACATTTCCAATATTATCCCTTTTTTAATAATTGCTTTTCAGGGGTCAGTGGTCCTGGGGTCTGAACCGAGGGACTTGTACTTTGTGGGCACATATTCTGCCACTGAGCTATGCATCTCAGACCCAACATCTGCCTTTTCATTGTGTTTAATGCATTCACATTTGGAGTCATTCTGATATGGCTGGATATATACTGGGCCTTTCTGTTGCTTTTAACAATGCAAATACTTCCTACATCTGTATGAATTAATCTACAGATGGTGTTTATATTGTGATCTCTTGATTTTTATTGTTGAAATAAACTTACACATGGGGCAGCAATGATAGCTGCCCCTATTGCTTTTAAAATTCAGATTTTTTTTTTGCTAATTTTGTAGATATTTAACCTATCAGTTGCACTTAAGAATTTTTGGTTTTTTTTAGGGCTGGGGATTTAGCTCAGTGGCATAAGTGCCTGCCTGGCAAGCACGAGGTCATGAGTTCGATCCCCAGTACTGCAAGGAAAAGAAAAAAAAAAGAGGAATTTTTGGTTTTTGCTTCCTTTCTTTGAAACATGTTGAAATTTTGATAGGACTATATAGATTAATTTTGGGAGGGAGGAATGCTCATCTTTCTAATAATGAGTTTTATCTATACATATGATGTGTATAGTCTAATCTTCATGATTCTCTAAGTTTTTTCATACGTTTTACATATTTCCTTTGTAAAATGTATAAATGTAAAATACTTCATGTATATGGCATCTATATAAAAGTTACTTGGCATTTTCTCCTGTTGGTTGGACATAAAAGAAAGTGCGTCAAACATTATTTGTCTGTTCTTGAGTGTGCCTCCTCTTACTTCTAGTCTCTGAGTTTCAGTACTTTGGACCAGTGCTGCTCTATCCTCATGTGTTACTATGGTATACATGTGCAGAGGTTCTGTAAGTGTGTGTCTGGGTTAGAGGAGTAGCATGTCACTGCAGCAGCCAGTTTCTCAAGGTGGGTAACAATTTATAATAGATCATAAGAGTTTAATTGTTTCATATTTTGATCAATATTGGTTTTTGCCTGTCTTACATGATTTTCTTATACATTTCTCTAATTTCTGATGAGACTGAGCTTTGTTAATGGTTATTGAACACATACCTCCTATTATGAAGTGGCTGTGCAAGTTTCTTACTTCTCCTCAAGTGTCTGTCTTCCATTTTTATTAAAGGTGTTTGGTCATATGTTGAGGAAATTAGTTTTTCAACTCATTACCGATTTCATTTTTGATGAGTAGAATTTTTATTTCATGTCTAATTTATGAATATTATAATTTTAATATTGTGTTGTGTGACTTTAAAAAGAATTTCCTATAATAACTTAGAATGTTATATAATTTGCCTTTATGTTTAGATATTTTACCTCTGAAAGTGATTTGTTAGGATATGAGAAAGGGTACAATAGCATTTTTTGACAGATACCAGATTATCCAGCAGCTTTCATTGGAATATGTATCTTTTTTTCTGCAGTCTCTGTTACTTATGTATCTGAAACGTGGTTCTTTTTCAAGGGTTCCATTTTTAGTTCCACACTTGTATATATTCATCTCATTGTGAAGTCTGCATTGATTACAATAGTTTTGTAGCATACAACCAGGTACTGTATAATGACATTTTGGTCATTGATAGACTTCATGTACAGTGGTGGTTATAACATATAACATAGGTATGGCGTGGTATGTTCATGTAAATTTTATTACATTTTTCTAAACTATTACTGACGATTAGCTAATAAATTCTTAATGTCTTTATTTTACCTGTTTGAGAGTGTGTGTTTCCTTTTTAACCGCAGCTGAGCTAAATACCCAGCCCCCCTACTGCCCTTTTATCATCTTTTCTGCTTTTTAAAATTTCATTAGTACATATTTGCAATGCATAATGATTCATTCATTGTGGGGAATAGGTATACATAACATATCAGTTTTCTGCTCTTTTCTACCATTTTTTATTTAATTAATTTTATTCAGAAAAACATCAAAATTTTGTAAGTGAATGAATTTTCACAAAAGGAATACCATGTAACTAACTACTGGCTACATCAAGAATGGAAACATCAGTGATGGCCCAGAATATTCCTTCATGCTTTTTATCATGTAGTATTCCCTCCATTTTTCCTAGTGATAACTACAATTTTTCTGTTTCAAATGCTACTATTGTATTAGTATTCTTTTAGATTGTTTTGGTGCATTCTGTCTACATAGGAGTAGAATTGATGGTTCACGGCATTTAATTAAATGTGGCCTACTAAAACACCTTCCAAAGTGACTACCAAATTAGACTCAGCCAATAGTAGTTTGACAATTCCAGTCACTTGACATTTGTATGATTCTTATTCTGTTGTTATTTTTGTTGCTGTTGTTGTTTTTTTAAATGTTAGATTGTTGTTAACCTTTCTGATCAGAATGTAACAATATTTGCTGGTTTTAAATTTAATTGTAATTAATATTGACTATATATAATCATTTGACATTTGATTGTCTATTGGCAAAGTGTATGTTGAGATCTTTCTTGGTTGTTCTGTTTTTCTCTTGGGATACCTGAGTTTTCCACAGAAAACATGTAATACTTCATATAGTTTCCTGTACACGTAAATTTCTAGAAATAGCTGTATTTTCAACTCCATGTGTAACCTCCAATTACTGTTATCATTATTTGTATTTGTTTTTGTAAAAGCTTGAGATGCAACCTTATGTTATTTTTTTGAGCATACTTTTCTTTTTTTCTTTTTTTTGGTACTGGGGATTGAACTCGGGACCTCGCACTTGCCAGGCAGGTGCTTAAGCCGCTGAGTTAAATCCCCGGCCCTTGCTTTTCCTTTTTAATGTAGGCATTCATAGTTATAAACTTCGCTTTTAGGATAGCTTTTCCTGTTTCCATTTTCATTTGGTTCTAGGGAGTTTTCAGTTTCCCATTTACTTTCTTCAATGAGTCCTGGGTTGTTCACTAGTGTATGGGACCATAGCTCAGTGAGAGCGCACATGCCCAGGATGGACCAGGCCCTGGTTCAATCCCCAGTATTGCCAAAAAACAAAGCAAGCAAGCAAGCAAACAAATAAACAAAAAACCCCCAAAACATAACAAGAACAAAACCCAAATTGTATTGTTCTATCTCCATTTGTTTACATACTTTCTCTAATTACTCTTGCTGTTGATTTCTAGTTTTACTTCACTATGTTCTAAAAAAGTTGCAGAAGTCGTTTTTAAAAAAAATTGTTAAGAATTGATTTGTATGCTAATATAAGGTCTGTTTTAGAAACTGTTCTATGTGCTAATGGAAAGACTGTATTGAAGCTGTTGGAAGGAATACTGTTGTTACCTGTTGAGTCCATTTATCTATGGTTTAACTCTGACATTTCTTTGTGCTTGCTTGCCTGCTTTTTTTTTTTTTTTTTTTTCTCTTTCTCTTTTTGTCTAGATAATCTGCGAGTGTGAGCTGAGTGTTATTGTACTGGGGCTTGTGTCTCCCATTGTTCCCTCTTTGTCTGGTAGTTTTTGAGTGTTTTAAACTATCTTCTTAATGTGCTTCATTTTATCACTAGCTTCATTTTATCATTATGTAATGACCTTCTTTGTCTCGCCTGATTTTGTCAATAAAGCTATTCCTGTTTGCTTTCAGATTTTGTTTGCTTAGAATATCAGTTTCTGTTTTTTCACTTTTAATCTGTATTTGTCTTTGCTGAACAGGTGAGTTTTTTGGTAGGTAGTGAATTGTTGGGTCTTTAAAAAAGAGTCCAATAAATCTGTCTTTAATAGAAACCATTTATATGCAGGGTTATTATTGAAAACTGTACCAGTTCTATCTTATTTTTGTTCACAATGTTTTAAATGATCTATGCTTATTTATTTCTCCTGTATTTAAGAGTTTTGATGGTTTGCCAAATCAATCGTGTGCTTTTCTAGTTTTGTTAGGTACTTTTCTAGTGAGATTTGTTCTTTCTGATGCTTCTCTTTTGTGTTTTATCTTATTTCCTGTGTATGCGTAGGATTCTTTTAGAAATTTATGTAATGCTAATGTAGTACACTGATTCCTCAAGTTTATGCTTATCTTGGAATGATAAGACAAAAATAACTCCATTTCATTTCTTAGACTCCTTTTTAAGCTTGTAGTTAAACTTTATATGGGACCTTCCCCTAAAACCATCCTCCCAGTTAACTATAAAACCCACAAAGGAGGAACAGTTATAGCAAACTGTAGATCAAGCTGATCATTGGCCATATTCTGACCAACGGACCTGATGTGTGGAAAAGATCTTGTGACAATCTTACGATATGCTTGTAAAATTCCATAATGAAATAATGTAGTTGCTGTGGTTACTGAGGAATGTAAATGTATAAAAGCCCCTGAGAACAAAGTCTCAGGGTTGGTGCTAAGCTGAATTGCAGCTGAATAAAGCTTGCTTGTGTCCATTCTCAACCCCCTTGAGTGTCTCGCATTCTGCTGTAACAGGAAGGCATTTACTTCTCCTTTGATTCTAAAGAATGTAACATCTACATCTACATCTTTAGATGTAGTAAACTAGGTTGACATTTATTTTCTTTCATGACATGAAATATACCGTTGCCTGCCCTCTTGGCCTTTGCAGTTTCTACTTAGAAATCTGATTTTCTGAAGAGTTTGTTTTTGTAAGTGACTTGATGCTTTTTTCTTGCAATTTTCCTTCTTTATTCTGTACTTCTGACAGTTGAATTGTAACCTGTCAAGGAGAGTTGCTTTTCTGATCATGTCTATTTGGGGTTCTATGTACTTCCTGTATCTGGAGATCCATATTTTGCCAGTGTTTAGAAAATATTCTGCTATTATGTCACTGAATGACTTTTCTGTGCTTTTAGTTTGTCTCCTTTATATTTTCTAGCTATATGTACACTTGGTCTTTTAATGGTATCCTGTAGATATTTTTGTTTGTTTTGTTTTGTTTTGTTTTGTTTTGTTTTGTTTTGTTTTGTTTTGTGAGACAGAGCCTCACTATGTAGCCCAGACTGTCCTTGAACTCACGTGCTCCTCCTACCTCAGCCTCCCAAATGCTGGGATCATAGGCTTGTGCCACTTTGCCTTTATAGATCTTGAATATTGTGCTTATTCTTTTTTTCCCTCTGTATTACTTGTGAATGTGATTATATTTTGGCCTGACCTTGAAGCCCTGATATTTCTTCTACCTTATGTAGTCTGTTAAGGTTTTCAACCAATGTCTTCTGTTTGACTTATCAAGTTTTTCATTTCTAAGATTTCTTTATTGGTACTGGAAGTCAAACTCAGGACCTTGTGTTTGCCAGGCAGACACTTGTGCCACTGAACTAGAGCCCTGGCCCTGTTTCTAAGATTTCTATTTGGTTCTTTTTTAGATTCTATCCTTTCATTGAATTTTTCTTTTATATCCTGCATTGTCCTCTTAATTCATTTTGCTGTTTGTTTGCATCACCTTTGAATTCAATGTCATTTTAATCAGTCTTTTGAATTCTTTGTGTTTCATTCAGTTTGATATCAGAGAGTTATGAACTTTTGTATTTCTTTGTTCAGATTTGTGCTTCTGTTAGGATGGATATCTCTTCCCCTTTTACTGTGAGCCTTCATAGTGAGGAGTTTGCTGTTAAAAATGTACCCTAGCAGGGCCAGGGATTTAGCTCAGCTGCATAAGTCCCTGCCTTGCAAGGGCATGGTCGTGAGTTCGATCCCTGGTACAAAAAAAAAAAAAAAAAAAAAAAAAAGAATGTACCCTAGGATATTATTCTGATGAATAATGTTGAGGTTACTTACATTTGGATTTTATAGTGTAATTTCCCTGAGGTTTCTTTGGCTGTCACTCATGGGTTTTGACACTGCTAACTATGTTAAGGACCTGCTTTCTTTGTGGATGTCACATGAGTGGAGTCCTTCAGGTAGTTTCAGCAGATGTGATACGATGTAGATAGAAAATATAATATGTACCTTCTGTGGTTACTCCTCTGAACCTGTCAGTGACATTCAGTCTGCTAGTGTATGGAGCAACCTATGTTGAGGTAGGTCTCTTGTAATTGTAATTTTCACAGTGTTTATGTTATTTCTGCTGTTTCTATGGATGCCAATTTTCAGAATCTGGTCTTTTGGTTTTGCTTAGTTGTGTTCCTGCTTGAGCCTATGTCATCAGCTGGGAACTTTAATTTCCTCTAGTTAAGTTGAAGTATTTGCCAAGATTAAGGTGGTGCTAGGTCAAGTTGCCATTTCTCTCAGTTAACTGGGAATGTAGTTGAGCAGCAGCAGATCATCCACTCAGAATGCTAGCAGTGTTGGACTTGACACTGTGTAGAAAGAGGAAGGCAAACAAAAACAAATAAAAGTTTTTGTGGCTTATATTTACATGTCCCCCTAAAGGTTCCTGTGCTCATAGGTAAGACTTTCTAGAGGTAGCTGAATCAAGGTGTATAATTCTGGATTAAGGGCATATGATGTCTGGATTGGTTCCCTTAATGGATTAGCCTAGTTCTGGGTGTGGCTAAATGGATTTACTGAAGAGGGAATCCATAGCCTGGGTATGGGTGTCACCACGCAAAAGGTCTGTAGCCTAGATGAGATAAAAGGGAAAGGAAGCTGCTTGCTGCCGCCTCTTGCCTGCATGCCATGAACTGTTTCTCTTCTATAATGCCCCTCTGCTATGCTGCTCTGTCTTGTAGCCAACTATGGACTGAAACCTTTACAAATTGAGTGCTAAAATCAAGCTTTTCTTCTTTAACTCGTGAATGTTTGTCCTAGCAACGAGAAAAGTAATTAAGAAAAAAAACAGAGTATACAAAGAAACAAAGTTATAAAGAACTACCACAGACTCCAAAGCACCAAAAACAATACAGGACAAGCTAAAAAGTTTCAAAAGCATTAAAGTGTAGGGAGGGGATACACTTTAAAATTAAAAAAAAAAAAAAGAAAAGAAGCAAATACAGAAAAAGTAGGAATAATGTAAGTGGAATAAAAAGCAAAAAGAATAATTAGATGTTAAAGACAAAAATGTATATTTAAAAGCAAAATAATATCAAAAGTCTTTTTGGGGAATCTCCAAACTAATTTCCAAAGTGGTGGTAGTAGTTTACATTCCCACCGACAGTGTAAAAGCATCTGTTATTTGAGTTCTTGATGATGGCCAGTCTTTATGAAGTAAGATGGAATCATGCATCTTAGTTTGTGTTTCTCTAATGGCCAGCAATGTTGAGCATTTCTTCATGATTTATTGGCCATTTGTACTTCCTCTGCAAAGTCTGTATTTATTTCACTTGCCCGTTTTTTGATTGGAACTTTTATTGGGGTTCTAATTATTTTTAGTTCTTTGTATATTAGTCCTCTTAGGTATAGCTGACAAATTTTTATTTCTCCATTATAGATTCTCCAATGTAGATTGTCTTTTTACTCTGTGTATGGAAGAATGAAGCCCAACATGGCCTATTATAATTCAGGCTGTGAAAGGGAAGGGAGGTTCTGGGGGACCGTAAGTCTTGAGTCAACAGGACTCTAGCTTAGGTGCACCTTTCCATGTTGGTGTAAAAAAACATATATTCACTTACTCCATATAAGGTCTGATATTGCTGTTGAGTATACTTCTATAAATCTGGACTGTTACAAGAATGAACTGGGTAGTGACTGAGAACTGCTGTGAGAGTGTGTGTAATATCTGGGAGCAGTTGGGGACAGCTGGTCTAAGCTGCTAAAGAGATGAGCTGTGGCTAGGCTGCTGAGTGACTGAATAAAAGCATGTTAGACATTTTTCACAGCCTTGCAGCTCTTCTTTGGGCTTCCTGAATCTCAAATGAACCTCCCCAGTTGGGACTGGTGACAGGACATTCTGTTGGTTGTTGTATTTGCTGTGCAGAAGTTTTTAAATTGGATATGGTCCCATTTGTTAATTCTTGATACTATTTCATGTAAAACTGGGGTTCTATTCAGAGAGTCCTTGCTTGTTTTGAGAGTTTTACTTATTTTGTGTTCCAGTAGCTTAAGTGTTTCTTTTAACATTTAGTTCTTTGATCCATTTTTAAGTTTAGTACATAGTGAGAATATGGGTCTAGATTTAATCTTCTGCATGTGGATAGTCAGTTTCCCCAAAACCATGTATTAAAGATACTAACTGAAATTAGAAATTCCATTTGACCTAAGTATTCCCTTTGTAGGTATCTTCCCCAAAGGGTTAAATACATCTTATAGTGATACCTGCATACCCATGTTTATAGCCACCCAACTCATAATAGCTAAATCTTGGAAATGGCCTGTGTTTCCATCAGCAGAAGAATGGATAAAGAAAATATGTTTATACAAAATGGAATAATACTCTGCCACAAAGAAAGATAAATGAGTCATTTGTAGGAAAATGAATGCACTTGAGACTATACTAAAGTGAACTACAAGGCACCCAAGCTTAAATATTGCATGGTTTTGCTTATGAGAAACTCAAAATAGAAGTAAAGAACAAAATAAAGAATAGATAATAACAAGTAGGGAGACAGATTTTCTCAAAGTGGAAGGAAATAAATAGATGGAGGGAGGTGGGAAGGAGGGGAGAAAAGGGGGATAAAAAAAGAAATAATGTGTTATGCATATTACCAATTTTCCTCTAAGGAATGTAAATATTATGTAATACAAACATGTACTAATAAAAAAACTTGATGAAAAATAAAAATTTCCTTTTTCCCAAGATTGTTGACTTCCAGGTAACAATGGATGTTCTCAATCCACGTTGTTCAGTTTCTGTTTCTTTTAGGCTATGTACTGCAAAAGATTAGAGGTTGTTCACCCCTTTATCTTGTTTCTATTACTCAGCAACCATTGGGAGTGGTCTGTAATCAGACCTAGCTGAAGTATCGCAGCTGCTCTGTGTGCCAAGGTAGGAAGGAAGTCAGATTTTTTTGCTTTGTGCCATGCTCAGGGCAGAGCTGATGATGCTCACTGCAGGTCAGAGTCTCTGGAGCCTTTTGTGCTCCTGACTTGAAGGATGTGGAAATTCTATAGAATTGCATTGATTGTGCTTAAAGGGGTTTAGCCCGGGACTCTTATCTTCAGAGACCTAGCTCCCAGGTGATGTCATTGCCAAATTCTGTTCCCCTGAAATCCTGCAGCTAGCTTCCTATTGTTCATAAAAGAGAAGAAACTTCCATTCCCCAAGAGGTCACAGACTTGCTTGCACTGAGTCAGTGCATTAATATTGCTGCAAAGCCCCTGAAGACAGGAAAATGCAATAGCCTTTGACTGCCAAAGCAGTGAGCTGAGAAGATCTCAAAATGGGTCCTCAGGATAGTGTAGGAGCATTCACTGAATGTTCAGAGAGCTTCTCCAGAATGAGTTTGTTCTGTAGACCTTGTTTTACTGTCTACTCAGACTGCTTTTTTGCTCATTACTGAATCGTGGTAGTGAGCTTGCTTGAATTTTCTCTTCAGCTTTACACTTGCCCTCCTACCTCGAAGTAGGTACTGAGACATTCTGTCTCACACTTTGTTTTATTCAAGCTTTCTCTGGGTTCCCCTGCATTTCAATTCAGCATTTTCACATGCATCCATGTGGATAAAACCACTATGCTCCAGGTGTTTTGGTGCTGGGTTCCTCTAAAATGCAGTATTAGTCTCTCTCTCTCTCTTTTTTTTTTTTGTCTTTTTCCTTTTTATCGGTACCTGGGATCGAACTCTCGACTGCCTGCTTGCAAGGCAGGCGCTTATGCCACTGAGCTAAATCCCCAGGCCCCTAGTATTAGTCTCTTTATTGCTTTCTTAACATGCTCCCATTTTTCTCAGTTATGCAAAACATCCTTTTAATATTCACTGTATTTTGGCCCTTCTATGCAGTTTTTATGAATTGTAGGGGTAAAGCCAGGCTTTAGTATTTATGTTTCATAAAATAGTGTCATAAAAGAGGATAAATACTGCTTTCATAGATTATTTTAGGATTGATGCATTAAAATATTTTTATGGCTTGTGTCTGGATGTCCCCCCAAAGCCTCATGTGGTTGTAGGTGTGGCTTTTTCAGAGGTGGCTGTATCTAGAGTGTGTGATACTGGGGTTAGTTCCTTGTGCAATACTTGGATTAAAGAAACTAGGATTAAGGTTGTGATTCCCCTGGCTAAGATACAAGGTACAGAAAGAGCTGTGGTCATTCATTGCTTGCTTTGCTACTTCTTCTTACCATGAGCTGTTTCTCCTCTGTGATGCCTGTCTGCCATTCCTAGCTGCATTGGAACCAGGTAATTATGGACTGAAAGCTCTACAAACAGAACTAAATAAAACTTTTTTTCCTTTTACTTTGGGTGTTGGGTGTTTTGTCTCAGCAACAATGATATGAAAGACAGAGTGGCTTATAGTTTATTTTAAATAGTCAGAAAACACTGTTGTTGCTTTAATTGTCCGATGATATCTTTTTTTTTTGGTTCTTTGAAACAGGTTGTGGCTATGCAGTTTAGGCTGTGTCTTGGTTACTTTTCTCTCATTACTGAGACAAATGCCCAGCACCCAAAATGAAGAAAGGAAGGATTTGTTTAACTCACAGTTTGTGAAGGTTTCAGTTCCTAATCAGCTGGCTCCAAGGCAGGTTGTCATAGCACAGGGGCAATACTTCAAAGCAGCAAAAGACAGCAAAAGCAGCAAGAGCACAAAAGCCAGGAAAACGGGATTCCCTGTTTTGACTCCCAGGGCAGATGTAACACTCACATCATCTTGGTGCCTTTCTTTTACACAGGCGGAAAATGTTTATAAAATAAAGACCTTGGTTCCCTGCTGAGTGGCCTAGTAAAACTTCTAAACTTTTCAAGTTGACCCAGTGTATCAACCATTACATACAGGGCCTGGCTATGCAGTTCAGGCTGGCCTTGAACTTACTGTGTAGTCGAGGATAGCCTCAAATATTTGGCAATCCTCCTTTCTCATCCTCCTGAATGTTGGGATTATAGGCATTGCCATAGGCCCAGCTGCTTAACGACTGTGTAAGTGTATGTGTTGGACTCTTGGTACTAGCACTAGTGAGTTTGTATTTGCGAAATCCAGGCCTGGATACAGACTTATTTAGAAACTGAATTTTGTGGGGCTGGGTATTTAGCTCAATGGCATAAGCACCTGCCTGGCAAGCATGAGGTCATGAGTTTGATTCCAAGTATCAAAAAAAAATTGAATTTTGATAAGATCTCCATTTCATGGTTGCACCCATTAAAATTTTTGAAGTGCTCTTGGGACTCATCATGGCTTTATCATCTGATTAAAATTATGTATTTTATCTTCAAATATAAATATGAATCTTAAAGTTTATATATCTGTGTTAATCATTATGTTCTCCATATTATATAAAAGTAGTATTGTCCCATCTGGAGTGAGGATAGATTATATCCTTCCTGGGGTTTTTAAACTTCATACCAATAAAAAATTAGAGATACAAATTTAGAAAAAGAGAAAAAGGCACTTTCGTTGGAAAGAGGAGATAAATGAGGTGATAGCTATCTTGTCAGAGTAAGAGAACTTAGAGGTCCTTGTTCTCAGCCCCTTTTTTTAATATGACGAGAAAGGGATTCTCCTCCTAGATAGTTGATATAACTTTACTATCCTACCACTGTCCCTTTCCATTGTTTATGTGCAAATTGTTGGGTAAGTTCCCTTTGGTCTTCATTGTTTTGTCAAGGTGATATAGCAGAGCCTCACATTCAAGGCAGAGTTAGCAATTAGTAAAGGGATACATATACATTGTAGCACATTAATGCATGTACATACTGGGTTTTGTATAGTGAGCCCTTTTCCCACTTTGCCTCCTTGGTACTTAACTGGAAGTTGGGAGGAGCAATTTGGTACCCCAGCAATACCAGTTCTCTCTGCTTCTCTTAATTGCTTTTCCAGCAAGGGTTTAACTCTTTCCAATCAGGATTCACTGTAAACCTCACTAAACCATTTCCCTCCCAGTTCCCAGCTTTTCCTACAGTATTTACATTGGTTTTGTGGATCACATATCACTTTCTTTGCTTAGATTATAAATTAGAGAACATCACTGTGTTAACTAGTCAAAACCATAACTCTCCAACTTGTCTTTCATCTTGTGTCACATTAAGAATTCTGTCAGCATCCACATGGTCAATGTGCTGTTTGTTGGGTGATTATTTATTTATTTATTTATTTTTCAGGAGCTGATGACATTTAGAGATGTGGCCATTGATTTCTCTCCAGAGGAATGGGAATGCCTGGACTCTGCTCAATGGAATTTATATAGGGACGTGATGTTAGAGAACTACAGAAATCTGGTCTCTCTTGGTGAGGATAATGTCTGTAGAGAATTCCTGGTGCATTAAAAATGTTAATTTGCTTTGTAGGCATCTCTCAGGTTCTTTTGTTTTGCATGAATCACTTTCAGATTCTTGCTTTGAAGGAAAAAAAATTGGGGGTTGCTGGAGTATACTTAAACATATGTATTTCTTGTTTTAACCTTCTCTTTTCTTGTGATAATTTACAACCCTCACTGAAGACTAGTGGTGATTATAGAAATTCAGTGCTATAAAATATTGTGACATATATCTTATAGTTCATTTTTTCTTTTATTTTTGATTTGGTACTAGTTGGAAGGGAGTTCATATTATGCAAATTGATTGTCTGTCAGGAAACAAAATTTGGAAAAGTACTTTTCCAGCATCTTCTTATATCTTTCTTGTACTAACCAAAGTATGGGTTAGAAGTGTCCCAAGAAAGCATTGTGTTCTATTTTTCAATAAATAGGTCTTGCTGTATCTAAGCCATATCTGGTCACCTTCCTGGAGCAAAGGAAGGAGCTTTGGAATGTGGAGAGAGAAGAGATATTAGCCATTTTCCCAGGTAGGTAGGAACAGAGGAGACAGGTAAGAAGTCCAAATGTTAAAGAGGAAGCCAGACTTTAAAATGTCACTTGAGGTACTCACATGGTTGTGAATGTCTATGATCCCAGCATTCAGGAGTCTAAGGCAGGAAGATTGTGAGTCGGAAGGCTAGCCCTGTCTTAAAAAATGAAAGATGGATGTATGGTTGGAGAAAGTCTGTCCCAGTGAAAATGATTTTTTAGAAGCTTAGGCTTATTTCTCTTTGTATCCCAGAAGGGCATCTCTTGCCCTGTGTTCATGATGTTTTAAGAGACCTCCAAGGCTCCTTCTTACCACACATTTACAGTGATAGATAAATTCCCTCCCATTTACCTTTGAGAGTCTGCACGATGGCTACTTTCTCATTGCTTTGCACATTTCTAAGGACCTCTGTGCTAAGACACATAAAAAGTTTGTTGGATATTATCTAAACTACTTATTCAAATTGTGTCATCAGAGCTCTTTATAAATGATTATAATGGATCTTCTGTGAAATTTTTCTGCTGTACACTGAATGTTAATGACACTCCATGTCTTTTCTTCATGGGTATTATATAGTCACAGCTGAAAATTATAGTTATCTATAAAGATTTAAAAAATGGTACATACATGTTTATTCCAGATTTTATGAGTTAAAGTTTATTCTATTTTTCTTGTTTTGTAATTTGTTTTTGTTTCATTTTGGGGGGTAGGTTCCTTCACATCACTTAATGTTTTTAGTTTTTTATGTATATATTGAATGGATAGTAATTTTCAATACTGTATACTTTTGGCAGTATATGGTGGATTTCAAATATTTATGAGCTGTTTGTCTGTTGCCAGTAAAATGTATATATATTTTTATTTGCATGCAAAAATATTACCACTGTTTTGTTCATGACTTAAATATTAGAAAATATTCAATAGAAGTGTTGATTTGTGCTGAGTAATAAGTACATCAGTATTTGTGGACATTATTAATGAATTAATTTCCTTGTCTAAGAGTAACACCTAAAATATAAGGTAGCTTTTGAACATTTTAAAACTTTTGTTTCTCTTTAAAAAAATTTTGTGATCAATACCCCATAAAATAAAATATATTTAAATATTTTTAAGTGTACTATTCATAATTGTTCAATATATTCAAGTTGTTATGCAGCATATCAGTATAAAGCTTTCATCTTGCAAAATTAAAATGCAGTACCCATAAAAAATAAGTGCCCATTTCTGTCTTTCCTTTCCATATCACAAACACCATTCTGCTTTCTATTCTATAAGTTTCACTGTTTTAGATGTATAGGTGGAGTCATATAGTAACTGTGAGTGGCTTATTTCACTTAAGAGTAATGTCCTCAAGATTAATCATTATTTTAAGATGTTAGAATAGTTCTTACCTTTTCATTGTTGAATAGTATTCTGTTACTTGTGTATTCTAAACTTTATTCATTCATGTCAAGGAACGTTTAAGTTGTTTCTACTTACTGGCTGTTGTGAATAATGTTCCAGTGAACATCAGTGTACAAATATATCTAGATTTGTTTGTATATATGTACTGTGTTCTTTGTCTAACTTCATATCAGCATTAAACTATTTGATTACTGTAAATATGCTTTGAAAGCAGAAAGCATTATGATTTCAAATTCTTCTTTTGAATATTGTTGAGTTATCACAGACCCTTGATGTAGCGTGATTTTCAGAATGACTTTGTATTGGGGCAAAAATTAATATGAGAATATTGGTGGAGATTATATGGAATTTCTAGGTTACTTTTGGTTGTATAGATTGTTTAGCTGGGTGTGGTAGTCTATAGTTGTAATCCTAGAACTCTGAGAGGCTAAAGCAGCAGGATTGCAAATTTAAGTCTAGCCTAGAGAACTCAGAAACTGAATAAGACCTTTTCTCAAAATTAAAAAGTGTGTATGTGGGTTAAGAATGTAGCTCAGTGAGAAGGCTCTGAGTTCACTCCCCAGTACTCCCCCAAATTGTTGCTACATGTTTTTTGATTTTGTAATTTCTTTTCCACTGTTGATCTCTACTTTTATTGTTAGAAAAGAACTTTACATATATGAATTATATATTTTTAAATTAAATTAAATTAATAGCTAGTTACTTGATTTATTTTTTGGTCTTTTTGAGACAGAGTTTCACTATGCAGCTCATGCTGGCCTTGAACTCATTTTGTAGCCCAGGCTGGCCTCAGGTTTGCAGTAGTCCTCCTGCCTCATGCTGGGATTACAGGCGTATATGCAACACCACGCCTGGCCTAGAACTTAATATTTTAAAATCTATTAAGACTTTTTGTGTGCCCCGGCAGTTGGTTTGTCCAGGATATAAGGAGCTATTAAGAAGATTGTATATATAGGTCTAGTTAGTTTATTATTTTTATAGTCCTCTGCTTTGTGTTACTATTCTGTCAGGCTTTATTTTCCTTTACTATACTTGAGGGAGTGAACCTCCTACTGTTGTGTTGCTTCCTATTTCTTTAATTCTGTCAATTTTGCTTCTTATGTTTGAGACATGCTATGTGAGTCTCTATTTTATATGTTTAACAATTTTATATATATAGTTAAAGTATTCTAGAGTATTATCCCTTTTATCATTAATAATTTTTATCTCTTGTTAAAGTTTTAGACTTAAGGTATATTTCATTTCATATTACTGTGACTACTTTTATTTTGTATAAGAATGGCCAACCCTGTTTTCTTTTATGTTTCACATACACCATCATTTTCAACCTTTCTCTTTTAGTCTGTTCTTACATGTACAAGTTCTGTAGACAGCATATACATTAGACCCTTGAACTCAATTTGCTTTTGAGGGCTGGTTGTAACTCTGGTTGTAAGTCAAGACTATTTTTCCCATAAGAAATAATAGAAACACTCATAATACATTCTGAAACTCCCAAAGTACACTTACTTAACCTCATAATAAACACCAATAATATTTCTAGTGTATTCACCAAAAAGTTATAAAATGTGCCTAGTTTACCAGAAACAATAATTTCGTACAGACTCACCATACAAGTTAACATATTTGGCTTGAAGGAAGGAAGGATGAAATGGAAGCTGGTTGTTGTTTAGGAGAGTCTCCTTCCATAAGAACAGCAGGACTCTGGTTCTCTGGTGTCCTGTCTCTTTTTGGGAGAGTGTGTAGCTCACTAGGACCTGCTTCTAGCTCACTAGGTGTCATCCTTTTCAGAACTAAAAGCTGGTCTAAGGTTGTCTGTTTGTCTTTTCTTTATGACATGACATTGTCATTAAGCAGGTGAATGCAATGATTGGCTTTTTCTCTGTCTGGGTGAGTTTTCTCTACAAATGTTGTAGCTCTGTCCATTTTTTAATGATTCCCTTTATATCAGAAAAAAACTTTGCTGCACTGATTGTTGATACTCTCTCTCTTCTTCAAAGAGCTTCTCAGTTGCCATTCTCTGTTTCTTAGCCAAAATTTGCTAAAATTCCTTTGTAGACAATTCCTCTGAGTGTTCTTCCACCAGTTCCTCAACATCACCCCTGTCTACCTGCAAACCTATGGACTCTGCTATGGTAACAGTGTCATCAACCACAGGGTCAGTTGAAGGCAGAGTCTCCTCTACACAGCCTTCAAAGTCTCTCTCTTGTATAATTTTAAACCACACTTTCTCCCAGACAGATTTCAGTGTCCTTAGAGAAGATTGGCTCAAGATTTTTTAACCCCACCCAGGAGAGAATGTTGTAATGTTCCTTCTCAAGCTCTTTAAGGGTTAAATCTGTACCTGAGGTCATCCAGAAGCACTTCAGGACAGTTCTGTGGTGTATAGCTTCTTAAAGTTAGTTGTAACCTGCTAGTCCATAGGCTACAATAGAGGATTTTATTAAGTGGAAGGAACTTGACTGAGAGACATGGGAATTCTTCAGCCAATTCTTTCAAATCTCCGGGGTGAGCAGGAGCATTGTCTATAATGAAGAGAGTCTTGAGTAGTACACTTTTGTACTCCAGGTATTTCTTAATAGTAGGTCCAAAAGCCCCCTGACATACTTTAAAAAAAGAACTGTTATTACTCAGACTTTTGCATTAGATTTCTACATGACCTCTTGTCCATTCTTCATGGCTTTGTGTTTTCTGAACACTCTCAGGGTCTCAAGAGTGACAAACCAAGAGAGACTTGATTGAGGTCACTATTTGCATTGGCACATAGCAGTAAGCTTAGCCTATCCTTCATGGGCTTGTGACCAGGAAAGGCCTTTTTCATCACTGTTGAAAACTTGAGAGCAAAAGCCATATCTCTTCATTATTTTGAAGTAGTGTATATAATTTTTAGCAGCCTTTTTGTCAAGGTGGCTGCTTCACCTTGCCTAGTTACACTATGAGCAAAAGTTCTTGCTTTAAAATTGTGAAACCACCCTTTACTGGCATGAAGTGTTTCACCATTATCACTCATTGATGGATTATCTTTTTATGAGACCTGTATAGCCCTAGCTTTTTCACAAATTCTAGACTCAGATAGGCTATAACCCGCCTTACTTTATCCATAGTAATAAACTAAGGCCTTTCTACCTCATGTAACACTGTTGATCATGACTGAGTAATTTGAGTAACACCTTTAGCAATGTGAGCTTCCTTCTACAGATCTTTTCTCTATAAAATCATTTAGATGGTGGGTTCTGATGTGCTGTACTAAATATTAGTGAATTGGTCACACTGTCATATTTTTCCACAATTGCCTTTTTCTTTTAAATAGTAGTTGCTTTCTTTGTTCTATTTTTTTAAAAAAATTTATTTTATTTTATTTTTTTTAATTGGTACCAGGGATCGAACTCACATCTGCCTGCTTGCAAGGCAGGTGCTTATGCCACTGAGCTAATTCCCCAGCCCTGTGGTTGCTTTCTTAAGCTTCTCTTTCCCTAGCTTCTTTCCCAGATTTTTGGGGGCCAATTTGATAACAGTAATTGTAGCAATTATATAAAGTACTGACTGAAATTACACCCACAAACAAACATCTGGGTTCAGACTGACATTTACGTATGCTTTTCTGGCATTGTGAATCTTTATTTACACCTGCACAACTGGCCAGCATTTGGGTTGCAACTCAAAACTTTGGTTGTAAATTAAATCTAAAATTCTGGTTGTAGCCCAAGTTGTTTGTAGGTGAGGCTGGTCATAACTCAAAGGTCCACTGTAGTTTGATTTTTTTAAAAAAAATTGAATCTCATTAACAAATGCATATTTTTCTGATTAAGTATAAATTCTTTTATATTTGAAGAAATTGCTGAAAAGGAAGGACTTATTTTTGGTATTTAGAAATTATTTAATTAATATTGAAATAGTATTACTGAAGTTTAGTTTGAAATACTTTTTAAGCAACCCAAGCTCTGAGTTGTATTATATAGGGTTTCCTATAACAAAATTGGCTTAATAATTTAAAGTTGCTCAGTCAACAAAAACACATAGAATCCCTTGATTCCTACTTTCAGCTGTGCAGTCGGGCAGCTTCTTTTATATCTGGCTCCACCCTCAGCCATAGTGACCTCTCCCTGGGAGCTGTTCATTGCTGCACAGTGGATAGCAGATCTGCTCTCACTCAGCCTAGATGCCAAGAGGCATTTTCCTACCTAGGTGGAAGGAGGTGGAAGGATAGACTTGAGAATCAAGTCAGCTCTGGTTGTGCATCTTGTCATTTCATTTACTAGATGGTATCACCTCGTGAAATACCTTTTAGTTATTTTTTAAGCAGGTAACTAAAAAATTACTTTTCAGTCATTCATATACTGAATGATTTTTGCCCTGAAAATTGTGTTAATAAACCAAGATCTTTGAATACTAAAGAAAGAAAAAAGACAGTGTTTTATGTATTGTAATTGTTTTCTCTATATATATTTTAATGTCGAGCTTCATTTTTTTATAGTGACATGTGTTTGCCCTTTCCCCATTCTTCTTTGTTTATATTGTCATTTACATGACATTATATAAAAAGCACCCTAAAGTCCCAACACTGTAATTTATTGTATATATGTAAGTATGTATCTAGTGGTATTGTGGTTTGAACCCAGGGCCTTTGCAGTAATGTACATCTCCAGCCCCTTTATTTTTCATTTTTGCTCAGGGTCTTCCTAAGTCACTAAATTGTGCATGCTGGGCTTAGAGTTATAATTCTTCTGTCTCAGCTACCCAGAGTACTGGTGTTGAAGGCATACATCCTACACTGTATTTTAAATTGGTAATAAATCCATTTTAATTCCTCACGAATATTTTAATTTTGCTCTTTCATGTTATCAGTGTCAGAGTAACCATTTTATGTATCCTTTAGCAGAGGTTTATGATAATTTTTAAATGCTTTTTCTTTCAAATTCTATAGCAAATAGAATTTGTTTTTGTGTTATGCCTCTTTTTCCCAGAGAGCATTAGAATTTCATGCTTTATGTTGCTGTGAGCATTTTATTTTTCAGTGGAAATTATTTTCCTTACTATTTCTGGTAGTCTAGGTCTAGCTAATCCAGTAAGTGAATTAATCTAGTAATTGCACCTGTGAGCCAATCACTTCCAAAAGCCTCATCTGGAAGCCCAGCAGGCTTTGAGTAAACATCTAAATATAAGTGATCACATTGAACAACAGTGTGGAAGTTTATAAAGAAATCATAATTCGAATGATTATATGATCCAACAATTCTCAAAATACCACCAAAAAGAAATGAAATGATTATGTTGAAGAGTTGTTTTCACTACTGTGTTCAGTGCATCATTGTTTCACAGTAGCCAAGAACAGCAACAATGTTAGTGCCCATCAATAGATGAACAAATAGAAATCCCAAATCAAGTGGATTACTATTTAGCATTAAAGAAAAACTTGTCATAGCAACATGGGTGCACACTTAAGAGAACATACAGACTTCATGTGATATGAAGTAAGGGAGACAACAAAATAAATTACAGCATGATCTTATGTGGAGTCTGCTAATGTGGAAATCAGAAGTTTTAAGAGCCTAACATTGATTATTAGGGCTGTGCTTTTTATGGGTAATGGTCAGAGTAATGTTGGAAAAGGGTACAAAATTTTAGTTTAATACATATGAAGAATACAAGAACTCTACAACATGGTGAGTGTAATTAATATATGCTTAATAAATGATAATAGAGTGTAAAATATGCTAAGCACAAAAATAATTTTGTAATATAGTGCATGTGTTATTTATCTAGATTTGGAGATTCTAGCACATCTACACTTTAAAATGTTATGATATACTTCATAAATAAATAGAATTTAATTTGCAATGAAATCAGTAGTAATAAAAATTTTTTAAAAATTTCAAAACTGAGTCATTTGTCCCCAAGTAAACCTATTACATATTGAACTCTGTTTCAGGATAAATAAGCAGAATTAAAAATGAACAAAATGAAAATCCCCCAAGAAAGCCAGCATTTGTATGTTTTTCTCTTGTTTTGGATGCTCCCCCAAGCGTGGTGCAGTCATGGAGACAGCTGAATCTAGCATTTGTGGTTGGTTGTTGTCTAGCACTGGGATTGGCAGTGTAAGTGCTGCATCCACACGGAGCTGGCATGTAGTTTAAGGGCGGAAAGGAGGCATGCTTTCCCCTTTTTGCCTTTTCACTGTTGTTGCCTTTGGCCACCATAAACAGCCATGTTCCCCTGCCTTGGAACCAGCTAAGTATGGAATGAAACCTCCAAAGTTGTAAGATAAATAAACCTTTCCTTCCTTCAGTTTGGGCGACAGTTATTTTGTCTTAACAGTGAGAGAAGATTAACCAAGATACCTGTTTTTCTGTCCTGTGGGAGAAGATAGGAGTTAGTTTGGTTTTGTTTTGTTCTTTTGTTTTTTCCTAATTCCACAATGCTCTAGGGAAAAAGATGATCTATGGTTGACAAAAATAGCAAATATCTTTTTCTTCCAATATGGTATTCCTCTAACCCTCCCCGCCTGCCATGTTGTGCTTATCTGGAGTGCTATAAGCCCTTAGTTTTGGAAGCTTTCACAAAACAATATAGTCAGTATATTTTTAAGTTCGTGCATCTCTAGAGTCGTTACAGTTTACTATTCTCCTATCCCACTGATGTCCTCAGCTTCATTATAATTTGCAAAGTATATTCCCTGCAGTCTATTATGTGAGGTAACTGGCTATTTTAATTTATTACAGCTGAATCTTCTCCTTATACCCAAGACTTTTCAGGAGAGCAGTGCATAAAACATTTGTTCCAGAATATGAAAAAGGGAAGATATGGAAATTATGGCCCTGACAGTTTATTCTTAAAGAAAGAATGGAAAAGCATGGATGAAAGTGAAAGTCAGAACATTTGTTACGACGGACACGATCAATGTGTGATACCTGTCCACAGCAAAAAATTGTTTGTCCATGGAGATCAAGAACATACATCATCTCAGAAAAAGTCTCAATTTATGCTAGTTACTTCTGAAGAGCCATGTGTTTCTATAAGTGAGTGTCCACACCAAATTTTGAAACATAACTTTCCTCTGAAAGGAAATACAGAGAATCTGAAAAGGGGCCTACTTCATGCCACTGAGTTAAACTTTAACTTAAACATTTCTATTGACAATAGATTTAAAAATGAAGATATTAATAAATATGATCAGTCTGAGAGTCCTTTTAGAAAAAATGCATCTTCCAGTCAAGAAAGAACTTTTCCTTTTGTCAAAATACACAGTTTTAATGATTATGAGATGTTTACTTACCCATTATTGCTTAACCCAAATGCAGAGATAGATATCCGGAATGTACACTACATTCATAATGAAACTAGTAAGATGTTTGGCCAGGGGTCTAGTATAAATAATTACATGTATACTTACATTGGTGAGAAGATACATGAATATGACGAAACTCATAAAAACTTCATCTATGGCTCAAATCCTTGGAAACATGAGTGGACTTGTTTTCCAGAGGATCTTTACCAAGACAAAAAATGTGGGAAAATCTTTAAATACTCAAATTTTGCTACCCTTCCAAGTATCTATGTTCAAAACAACACTTACAAATATAAAGAATGTGGCAAAGCTTTAAATCAAATTTCAGGCCTTGTTCAACATCAGAAAATTGATTCTGGAGAGAAATCTTGCAAATGTAAAGAGTGTGGCAAAACCTTTACCCAGGATTCAAGGCTTAAACAACACCTGCATATTCATGGTGTTAGAAAGAAATCCTGCAAATATAAAGAATGTAACAAAGCTTTTAATCAGATCTTAGGCCTAACTCAAAATTTGAGCGGAGACCAGCCCTACAAATGTAAAGAATATGGGAAGGCCTTTACCCAGGATTCAAGACTTAGACAACACTTGAGAATTCATAGTACTGGAGAGAAACCCTACAAATGTAAAGAATGTGGCAAAACCTTTAATCAAACC
This sequence comes from Cavia porcellus, assembly GCF_034190915.1. Lineage (NCBI taxonomy): Eukaryota > Metazoa > Chordata > Mammalia > Rodentia > Caviidae > Cavia > Cavia porcellus. Next base: position 57,347,084 of record NW_026947501.1, on the reverse strand, counting down.
TCAGGTCTTTCCCGACATCAGAGAATTCATACTGGAGAGAAACCTTACAAGTGTAAACAATGTGGCAAAACCTTTGCTCAGGACTCAAGCCTTCGACAGCACCAGAGAATTCATACAGGAGAAAAACCCTACAAATGTAAAGAATGTGGCAAAACTTTTAACCAGATCTCAGTCCTTACCCGACATCATAGTATTCATACTGGTGAGAAACCTTACAAATGTAAAGAATGTGGCAAAGCCTTTAACAGACTTTCATATGTTGCACAACATTACAGAATTCATACTGGGGAGAAACCCTACAAGTGTAGTGAATGTGGCAAAGCCTTTACCCTGTATTCAAGCCTTAGAAACCACCTAGGAATTCATAACACTGGAGAGAAGCCCTACAAATGTAAAGAATGTGGCAAGGCTTTTAATCAAATTGCTAACCTTTCTGTACACAAAAGAATCCATACAGGAGAAAAACCCTACAAATGTAAAGAATGTGGCAAAGCCTTTAACGTTCGTTCAAACCTTACTCAACATCAGAAACATCATACTGGAGAGAGACTCTACCAATGTAAAGAATGTGGCAAATCCTTTATTCAAATTTCAAACCTTATTCAACACCGGAGAATTCATATAGGAGGGAAGCCCTACAGATGTAAAGAATGTGGCAAAGCTTTTAATCAAAGCTCAAACCTCATTCGGCATCAGATAATTCACTTAGGAGAGAAACCCTACAAATGCAAACAATGTGGTAAAACCTTTAATGGTTCTTCAAATCTTACTCTCCATCAGAGAGTTCATTCTGGAGACAAACCCTACAAATGTAAAGAATGTGGCAAAGCATTTAAACGAATTTCAAGTGTTACTGTACACCAGAGAATACATACTGGAGAGAAACCCTACAAATGTAAAGAATGTGTCAAAGCTTTTAGTGATTGTTCTGCCCTGATCCAACACAAAAGAATTCATACTGGTGAGAAACGATACAAATGTAAAGAATGTGGGGAGGGCTTTAATAAAAGCTCTCGACTTACTGTGCATCAGAAAACTCATAATGGAGGGAAACTCTACAGTTGTAAAGAATGTGGCAAAGTCTTTAGTGATTGTTTAACCCTTACTAACCATCACAGTGTTCATACTGGAGAGAGACCATACAAATGTAAAGAATGTGGCAAAGCCTTTAATGATCGTTCAACTCTATCTCAGCACAATAGAATTCATACTGGAGAGAAGCCATACAAATGTAAAGAATGTGGCAAAGCTTTTACTCAAAGCTCACACCTTACCCGTCACCAGAGAATTCATACTGGAGAAAAACCCTATAAATGTAAAATATGTGGCAAAGCTTTTAATCAAAGCTCAAACCTTACTCAGCACCAGAATATTCATAGTGAGGATAAACTCTAAACATGTAAAGTGGAAACTTTTTTTGTGTGTGCCAGGGATCAAACTCCTGACCTCGCATTTGCCAAGTAGGCACTTACGCCACTAAGCTAAATTCCTGACCAAAGTGGCAACTCTTCAGATTTTAAACTTCATTTATGTAATGACTGGGAAAACATTTGATGTCAGAGTACCACAAAAAACATACTGGAGAAGAATCCTTCATAAATGTGAAATGTGTAGCAAGCCTTATTTATGCCTTAGTTTCATATAGATAAGAGAGTTCTTTCTAGAGAAAAATCTTACAAGTATAGAAAACCTGGGAATTCCTTCAACATTTGCTTAAAGCTTACTGGACACATTAGTGGATGTGATAAATTAATCTTGACTAGATATCAGAGAATAATACAGAAAACATCTCTGAAAGAATAGAAATTTAACTTACAGAATATTCTTTTGAAAACTGAATAAATCACAGCTCTCAAATCATGCTTTGAAGAGTAGGATCCCTGAAAGTTTTTAATCTATACATTTCTTTACAATGTCTTTGGAATATTTGCAATTATGCATGATTTTTGTAAGTAAAAGTGTCTGATGTTTTTAACTTGTATTTGAATGATGTCTTTCTGTCACAGACATTCTGCTTAAAATTCTAGATGACATAATATACAATTAGGTAAATAATTGAGTGACATGTTTATTAATCCTTTTCCCCAATGTCATTAAATGCAAATTATTTGGAGAATTATTATTTCTAATGAATTTTTATCTATTGTTTCTGGTAATTACTGAGAAATTATGATAGTTATACAAATGATACTATAGGTGTATTATACCGCCTTTTCAAATCTTGAATTACTGCTTATAAAATTTTTTCCTTTAATTTTTCATTTGTTCACTCCTTTGAATATAGAATATAAACTTTGATTTAGATTTACATTGTATATTTTAAATATGCAAAAATTTTTATAAAATGACAAGCTTGATTAGCTTTTGGAACAAGAGAACAATCAAAGTTGTGATTGTGTGTTCATGAATGTACATGTTTATATATACCTATCTTGTGAAGAAAAAGAAATTATAAAAATGAAAGCTCATTTTAAAATACTTGAAAATGTCCAAATGATTAATGTCCCATATCTTTAAAAGTCTCATTTCTACAAGATAGTTTTGAGTTTTAGAATTTTCCCATGCCAATTCTTTTTTTATTTGAATTTAACTTGTTGAAACCCTAACATGACTTGTTCAAAGCTTATGAAATACTATTAAATCTGTTAAACATGATTTTTGTAACAGTTTGAATATGTATTCTAAAGATATATTTTCACACCATATTAAAAAACCTTTTATCATTGTATTAAGTTTACACTTTAGTGGACGAACTAGGTCTTTTTTATGTTGTTTCAATTTGACAAATCAAAATTGTATGAATTCAGTGAGTGAGTTGAGGTGAAAGTTGGATAGACTTCAAAAGTCATGAAGTTGACATTTGTATGAAACAAACAACTATGCTGTTTACACAACATATTCCATAACTAAGAGAAGTGTTTCAGTTTGCTTCATGTAGTAGAAAGATACAGAAGAGATGACATTACTTTTACATGTGTTCACATAGACACATTGATCACTTAAAAATGTTTTGTCCAGTTTGTCTGTGCAGGATTAATTGGCCTACTGACCTTTGGAATTGGTATGTATTTTTTTGTTCTTTTTTGATTCTTTTCTGCTTTCATCCTTGTTTCTTTGGTAGCCATAGCATCCCAAAGGCCTAACAGTCTTCAGCCCTATCGTAATTTCCATATCCACTATCAGAGCCTGGCCAAGATCCGCAGCCTCTCAAATGAATGTATGGTGAAGGCTTAAATAAATGTGACAAATGGTGATTTTTAGGGTTCCAGGAGGATCAAAACTCTGAGTTCGAGACTGGGATAAGATAGGGAATGTTTCTGGGTGGCCTGTATTTATTTAGTATTCAAACAAAGAAGGGGTTAGAATGGAAAAATCAGGAAACCTAAAAAGAACCTTGGGAAGGCCGTAAGGACCCCTCAAAGCAACAGACTGTGCTAATTAATTTGAACTGTCTTAGAAGGAAGTCCAGGTAAATTCCATGACAGGAGTGACATGCCACAATCTCCATCCTGTTAATTGGGATTGGAGCCAGGTGTCCTTAGCGGTAGCCTATGTTGCTCCCTGAGACGTCTCGTTCTCAGTCCAGCCATGCCACAGCTCTGCATGAGTATTCAGCTTAGGGTTTAGGGCTGTGTTTCAGGGCTCCAAGTGAGGGTCAGGTAGGCCGAAAGTTTGGGTTAGGGTTTTAGGGTATAGGGTCATGTTTCTGGGCTCTGAGTGAGGGTTGGGTCGGTTGATGGTTATGCTCAGAATGTTGGGCCCAGAGTGCCCAGGGAGGGATGCCTTAGGGTTAGGGTTAGGGCCAAGGGTTGTTTTCATGGTTCAGGGTTACCTTTCAGTGCCCTGTTTGAGGATCCGGGGTGCTAAAACACATGGGTTGAAGACCAAGCTCTGAACAGGGCTGGTTAGTGTCGTAGGCCAGGAGCCCGTGTAGGGCCTTGGGTTCGCCAGCCTTGCACTCCTCACCTCACCTCACCTCTGTTGCTATGGACAAGCAGAAGACTCTCCTGCAATTTCCCCTCTTTTCCACCCACTGGGACAGGGCCTTCCCTCAGCTCTGTCCCTGCCCCTGTGGCTCGGCATCACCAGCTACCATCTCTCTCCAGCTCTGCATTGAACTAACCCTTGTCCCGTATCTGGACCCCCACCAGGGAGGAGGGAGAGAAACATTTGAGAATTGCTAAGAGTCTGAGTGAGTCCTTTGAGAAAAGCATAATGAGTGGGATGACCTGATGACCTACCACTGCTGGACTCGGATTCTGCTGATGTCCACATAGCCATCTCTGGAGCCTCACTGCACCAACAAACCACTGAATTGGGGAGATGGCTGTGGTGTCTGTCGACGCAAAGTCAATGCCAGACCCTCTAAATCTCATTTCTGATGGGTTGTCTTTGTTTTCTATGGTTCTCTCAGTTCAGAAGCTCTGTGACTTTGTCCTTTGGGGGTACGCTTAACTCATTCCCTTGGCCAGGCTTTGAAACAGTTGCGTCTGTCTTAGCTCTGCATCACTGATTAGATGCCATCTGGAGCGAACCCTGCTTATGTGCAACTAGTGTCTGACCTATACCTGACTCCAGAGATTGAGCCCCGCATGTCTGTAAGTAGTAGCTCTCTCGTATCTGAATCTGGAGACCAGAAGATTACTCAGGGTACGAGTCCCCCTGCCATGAGCAAATCAGAAAGAGCAGTACCCAGTCACAAACACAGACATGGGACAAGAAGCCGCCAGTTTGCCTGACCAAAGAAGTGGGAGACCGACGGGTGTATGTGTCTCCTGAGCAAAAAGCAATGTCAGATTCTAGCTAGCCACATCATTCCAGATGGGATGTCTGTCTGTCTTTCTGTGTGTTTTTGGTAGTTCTGTGTCCAAAGCTTTGTAAAACAGAAAATCACACAAAGAGGGTCTGAGCTCTCATGATTCTCATCATCTAACCTAATAAAACACACACATGCCCTGTTCCCCACCCTCACCCTAAAAATACACACATGCCCCGTGCCCTAATCTCACAGTAAACACACACATGCCCAGGTCCCCAACCTCACCCCCAAAAGACGCACAAGCGCTGTTCCCCAACCTCACCCTCCCCAACTTCACTCGAAAACACAAAAGCCCTGTTCCCCAGGCTCACCGTAAAAACACGTGCTTCGTTCCCCAACTTCATGCTAAAATACACAGAAGCCCTGCTTCTGAGCCTCACCCTAAAAACCCACATTCCCTGCTCCCCAGGCTCACCCAAAAAAACACATGCCCTGTTACCCAGGCTCACCCTAAAAACATACACATGCCCTATTCCCTAACCTCACATTAAAACACCCCTGAAAGGTTTTTGCCCTAGATGGGACACTGTAGCCAGAGGAAAGCTGAGAGGCAGAACCAGAGGCTCTATCTTGAGGCCATCTTCCCCGCCCCTAGGAATTTACCTATGGCATGAAATGCATACCAGTGGGCTACCTGTGCATCACTATCTGTTACTGTTGTCATGGAATAACAGCTATATGAATTGCCTTGTAGTCATTAATAATATGGCCAATTCCTGGAAATCTGTACTGGTTAAGTACACTGCAACATCCCATCTCTCAAATCAACAGGTGGTTGGATACTTGGGGCAGAGCAAAAGACCAATTGTTAGCCATGCCCAGAGGGCATCACAGAAAAACAGACATTAATATCTCCATACTAAAAATAAAGCTTTCTACTTCAACCTATAAGCCTGAACACATAAAAAACAAAAACAATAGCAGGCACATAAACAAAATATAAACATGAGACACGGCCAATAAAATACTCCAAATACTCCCAACTACTGCAAAGAAAATCAGTTGGGCGTACAATGGGAGAAAGCTAATGTCACATGCGTGATCTATTCAAAATAATGTCAACAAAGACAACAAAGCATCAACAAGACATTTTGCAAGCACGATGAGGGCCTAACTAAAAAGATATTGGTCCAAATAATAAGTGAAACAGTAAAAGACATTCATAAAAAGCTACAACAGATAAACAAAATGATGCAAAATATGTGTGACAATCATAAGAAAGTATTACAGTCCATATCAGTACTCCACATAAAAATTCAGAGGATCAGAAATTCTATAAAAAATATGGTCAATTGAAATGTCCAATGTGAATTAGATATTAGAGTTGTTTTCAAGAAAATTTAGATATAATCACTGAACAAGCAAAATGAATACAACATCATCTAGATGATGCAAAGAAGACTAAGATTAATTCAAATTAGACAAAAATCAAAACAGTAAAGTGGCATAAAATACCAGCTTAAAATTCCCGTTCTTGTACACTTTGGGTTTAACTTGTTTTGGTTTTTGTTTTCTAGAAACTGGAGGTTGAACATTATTGAAGCTGAATGTTTTCCTGATGTGAGTATTCACTGCCATAAATTTCCCTAATATGAATGCTTTCATTGTTACCCATATGTTGCATTGATATTACAGCTCAATGGTAGAAAATGTCTAATTTCTTTTATCTGTAGCTCAAAGGTTAGACAGTAGCATGTTATTAATTTTCATCCTTTTATGTAGTTCTTTGGTTTCCTTTTGCTGATACTATTCAATTTCATTGCTCTATGATTTCATAATATGGTGTTATTAATTTTCATCCCTTTATGTTGTTCTTTTGTGGTTTCCTTTTGCTGATGATATTCAATTTCACTGCACTATGATTCAATCATATGCATGGTACAGTTTCAATTCCTTTGTCTTTATTTGGTCATGTTCTATGAGATAGGATATGGTCTATTTTGGTGAAAGTCCTGGGTACTGATACTAGAAATGTGCATTTTTGATGGGGACTTTGTAGATATGTACTAAGTTCACTTGCTCAGAGATTTGGTGCAGCTCTGATATTTCTTCACTGATTTGTTATTTAGTTGGTCTTTTTTTGTGATGATGGGGCAATCAGGTTATTCACTATAATTGTATTACAATTACAATTGTATATTGTACCATTTATCTTATTTTTCATGTTCATTAGTGTTCATCTTATATAATTGAGTGAAATGCCTCTTGTTTTTTTTTTTTTTTTTTAATTGATACCGGGGATCGAACTCATGACCGCCTGCTTGCAAGGCAGGTGCTTATGCTGCTGAGCTAAATCCCCAGCCCTGAGTGAAATGCTTCTTACATGAAGCACATAGTTGGACATTTTTCTTGATCAATTCTGCCAGTCTGTTTCTTTGATTGGTGAATTTAGACTATTCACCAATGTTGATTATAAATATTTACTGATATATCCTTATCATATTTTCTTGTTGTTGGTTCTCTTTCTTTCCCTTTTGTGTATTTGCTTGTCTTGCCTGGTGGATCCATTTTGTTGGGACTATTGGAATTAACATTGTTATCACTTTCTAGAGCATCTTTCAGAACATTTTGGACTGATGGGTTGGTGGCCATGAATTTCTCTATATGTTATTTTTTCATGGAGGTATCTTTTTAATCAGTTTTGAAAGACAATGTTGCAAGGATAGAGCAATCTGGGTTAGAAGTTGTTTTCTTTTAGGACTTAAATGAAATTAAGAGTAAAAAACAATAAAAGAATCAATGAATCAAAGAGTCAGTTCTTTGAAAGATTTAATGAAATAGAAAAACCTTTAATCTATCTCATAAAAAATGAAAGAACCAAATCCATGCAATTAAAAGGAAAACTGGTGAAATCACAATGGAGTCTCCAGATATTTAAAAGATCATAAATACTTAATTTGAGAAATTATACTCTAATAATTTGGAAAACTCCAGCAAAAGGGGTGGATTTCTAGAAACAGATGAATTATACAACATGAATCGAGAAGATACAAAAATTCTAAATAATCCAGTATTAATCAATAAAATGGTTACAGCAATTTAAAAATACAAGGAAAAGCCGAGATCCTGACCAATTCACTGCTGAATCTTATAATAACTGTGGAGAGGAACTAGTGCCCCTATTCCTCAAACTTTTTAATGAAATTTAAAGGAAAGCAATATTCTGATACTCATTCCTGGAAGCAAGAATTGCCTTGGGAGTGGAGGACAGAGAAAGACTCAACAAAAAAGAGAATTACAGGCCATTCTTGTGAATTAGCATAGATGCAAAACTCCTTACCAAGCTACTCACAAACAGATTGCAGAAAATTAGCACTCTGACAAGAAGGATGTCTACAACTATCAAATTCATAAAGCTAGGAAAAACAATCCTAAATTTCAGATAGACCCATAGAAGACATGGAATAGGAAAGTGATACTGCTAAAAGAATGTGTCAGAGGAGTCACATTATCTGATTTTGAAATGCACTACAAAGCTATAGTTAAAACTAAAATAAACCGTGGAATCTGCACAGAAAGAAACACTCAGATCAGTGGATCAAAACTGAGAGCCTAAAAATATATCCACAATCCAAAGAAACTCATTTTTAACAAAGGAGCTAAAAACACATGTTGGACAATCTCCCATAAATGGTGCTATGAAAATTGGATACCTGCATAAAAAATAATGAAATTGAATCCTTATTTTTCACTATATATAACTTATTTTTTTTGTACTTTCAATATGTTCCTTTTTTTAAAAAAGATTTATTTAAAAGGAAGAAGAGAAAAAACAAAACAAAGCGGTGTAAGGTATAAGTAATACAGAACCACAAAAAAAGAAAAAAAAACAGTAAGAAATCACCAGTTAATAGATTACATATTATCATCTTAGAGATAGTTGCTCAAGTCACAGTATCAAAGCATACAAAGTGGACATTCAAACAGTGAGACTGCAAACAGTTGTGTTCAATGATCCAACCAAAAACATTATTATGCTCAGCTCTTTAACACCCCTAAACATACTTGCTGTTGTATGTTTTAGAGCACTTTTTTTCCTTCTCTTTTTTACAACAAAATTTACACATTTTGGGTTTTATTACTCCTTAGATCTTATTTTTTTGGGGGGGGAGAATAAAGTCAAATATGGCAAAACAAAGCTGTCAGTCAAAACCAAGGATAGACATAGCACATGATGTAAAAACAGAGTACAAGGTTATCAACAATGGTTACCATAATGTCTCTTGTTTCCTTAAAAAGAATTGTCTATCTCATTAGGTATTATAAAGTTGAACAAAACAGCAGAGAACAAGACCAATAAAACTTAACCATTGTAAACATTACAGGACTTCCAAAGGAGACAATAGTCAAACCAGAATGGGTATCTTAGTGAATCTTATTGCCTTCAAAGTAGTTGCCTATACCCTCAAACTTGATACTGTCATAAAGAATGGAACAGAGTCTAATCAGTCAAAACAAGATAGTGGGAGTATTATAGGACTTCAAAACAATTTAATAGGAAATCAAAAAAAGTTACAATTATATATCCTGCTAATTTTTTATATTTTTCCCCTTAATTAAAAAAAAACCATAAAAATAACTAAATAATTTTTTTAATGAATAAGGGAGAGATTGAAATAAAAGAGGACATAACAATATAACAATACATGTCAAAGCATGACTGTTTCAGCAACTTAGTGCTTCACCACCAAATAACCCGACTTAATAGTAGTTACCATAGTGTCTGTCTTTTTCCTTGAAATATTTAAATAAAACTTCATATACTATAGCTTCAAATATTTCCAGATCAAGAAGCCCAGAATAAAGCCTTTCCAATTAATAAGTGAAAACTTTGTAAGGCTTCAAGGCCACATAATGGGGAATCATGATTACCACATATTTTTATATATTTGAATCATTCTTTACATTAGGGAAACTATTCGGTATTCACACATGCGAGATTGATTTATTTCACTTATGAGTATGGTCTCAAGCTGCGCCCATTTATTGATAAATATCTCAATGTGATCCTTCTTTATAGCTGAGTAATACTCCATTGTATAGAAATACCACAACTTTTTTATCCATTCCTCAGTTGATGGACACTTGTGTTGTTTCTAAGATCTGGCGATTAAAAATTGCCATATAAACATAGGTGCTGCTATAAACATAGGTGCACATATATCACTGCTGCCATATATCACTGCCACATAAACATAGATGCACATATAAACACATTGCTGCTATAAACATAGGTGCACATATATCACTGTGGAATGATGCTTTCAGTTCTTCTGGGAATATGCCTAGAAGTGGAATAGCTGGAATACATGGGACTTCCAATCCTAGCTTTTTGAGAAAGCTCCAGACCTCTACAAAGGTTGTACCAGTCTACATTCCCACCAACAGTGTAGGAGAGTTCCTTTTTCCCGACAGCCTCTCCAGCATTTGTTATTGTTGGTTTTGTTGATCCTGGCCATTCTTTCAAGAGTGAGATGGTATCTCAGTGTGGTTTTAATTTGCATTTCTCTAATGACCAATGATAATGAACATTTTTTCATGTATTTATTTGCCATTTGTATTTCTTCATGTGAGAAGTGCGTATTCATCTCAGATGCCCATTTTTGGACTGGATCTTTGAATTTTGGGGGTCTTAGTTTTTTTTAATTCTTTATATGTTTTAGACAAGAGTCCCTTGTCTGAGAGTTCACTAAAATCTTTTCCCAGTTTGTGAGTTTTCTTTTCACTATGCTGGAGATTTCTTTTGATGTGCAGAAACTTTTTAATAAGAAGTGGTCCCAGTTATTGATTCTGGGAAGTATTTCCCGTGCGATTTGAGTCCTGTTCATGAATTCTCTACCTACTCTTATGTCTTCAAGGTTTCTACCCAATTTGCCTTCTAATAGATTTAGTGTTTGTGTTTTAATATTCAGATCTTTGACCCATTTAGATTTTAATTTAGTATATGGTGATAGACATGGGTCTAGCTTTAGTTTTCTGCAAATAGAGAGCCAGTTTTTCCAGCACCATTTATTAAAGAGACTGTCGTTCTTCCAGTGAACCTGCTTGGCTCCTTTATCAAAGATAAGGTGGTTGAGTGTGTTTCTAGTTGTGGTTGTATCTTATAATCTATTCCATTGATCTTCGGCTCTGTTTTGATTCCAATACCATGTTGATTTTACTACTGTTGCTTTGTAGTATAACTTCAAGTCAGGGATTGTGATGCCTCCTGCCTTGCCTTTGCTGCTTAGAACTGTCCTTGCTATTCTAGGTCTCTTCTGGTTCCAGATGAATTTTAGGAATTTCTCTAGATCTATAAGGTATGTTGATGGTGTTTTTATTGGGATTGCATTGAATCTCTATAACAGTTTTGGGAGAATGGCCATTTTCATAATGTTTGTTCTTCCTTTCCATGAGCAAGGGATGTTTTTCCATTTTCTGAGATCATCTTTAATTTCTTTTTTCAGTGTATTATAATTTTCCCTGTATAGGTCTTTCACTTCTTTCGTAAGAGTAATTCCTAAGTATTTCATTTTTTTGCTTGCTAATGTGAGGAGTGCGGTTTCTCTTGTTTCCCTCTCTGTGATTTTGTTGTTCGTGTATAGGAATGCTATTGATTTCTGAGTATTGATTTTGTATCCAGCTACATTACTGAATTTATTTATTGTATCTAAGAGTCTTTCAATGGAGTTTATGGGGTATTCTATGTAGAGTATCATGTCATCTGCAAACAATGATAATTTAACTTTTTTTCCTATCTTTACCCCTTTTATTTCTCTCTCTTGCCTAATTGCCCTGGCTAGTACTTCCAGTACTATATTAAATAGGAGTGGTGATAAAGGACATCCTTGTCTTGTGCATGATTTTAAAGTTAAGGCTTTAAATTTTAGGCCATTTAGTATGATGCTGGCTGTTGGTTTGTCATAAATGGCCTTTATTATATTGAGGTAAAGACCATCTATTCCAATTTTCTGTAAAGTTCTTATCATGAATGTATTTTGTACCTTATCGAAGGCTTTTTCTGCATCTATAGAAATGATCATGTGATTCTTTTGGCTTTATTGATATGGTGGATTACATTTATTGATTTACGTATCTTGAACCATCCTTGCATTCCTGGGATGAATCCCACTTGGTCATGATGTATAATCTTCTTGATTGATTTGCTGCATCCTATTTGCCAATATTTTATTAAGGATTTTTGCATCTTTGTTCATTAGGGAGATCGGTCTATAGTTCTCTTTTTCAGTTGGGTCTTTCTCAGGTTTTGGTACTAGAGTAATATTTGCTTCCAGGAATGACTTAGGAAGGATTGCTTCCCTTTCAATTTCATTGAATAGTTTGAGGAGTGTCGGCATTAGGTCTTCTTTGTATTTCTTGTAGAATTCTGCAGTGAATCCATCTGGGCCTGGGCTCTTCTTTGTAGGTAAGGACTTAATTTCATTTTCAATTTCATTAACAGAGATTGGGTTATTCAACAGTTTTACATCCTCTTAATCTAGCTTTGGTACTTCATATGTTTCTAAGAATCTGTCTGTTTCTTCTGTGTTATCAAACCTTTGAGAGTAGAGGTTTTTGAAATAGGTGTCGATGATATTCTGTATTTCTGTTGGGTTTGTACTGATTTCACCTTTTTCAGTTCTTGTTGCATGAAATTAAGCTTTTTCTTCCCTTTTTAAAATAAGGTTTGCTATGGGTTTATCGATTTTATTTATTCTTTCAAAGAACCAACTCTTTGATTCGTTGATTCTTTGGATTGTTTTCTTAGTTTGTATTGCATTGATTTCTGCTCTGATTTGTATAATTTCCTACCTTCTTTTGGCTTTGGGCTTGACTTGCTCTTCTTTTTCTAGCTGTTTGAGGTGTAGAATCAAGTTATTTATTTGTATTCGTTCTGATTTCTTCATGTGGGAACTCAGTGCAATAAATTTTCCTCTGAGGACGGCTTTCATTGCATCCCACAAATTCCGGTAAGTTGTATCTGCATTTTCATTTTCTTTTAGGTATTGTTTAATTTCTTCTTTAATTTCTTCTGTGACCCACTGATTACTCAAGAGTGTGTTATTCAGTTTCCATGTGTGCGGGATTTTTGCAGTATCTCTTATCATTCATTTCTAATTTCAGAGCGCTATGATCCGATAACATGCAAGGGATGATTTCAACTCTTTTGCATTTGTTTAAATATGTTCTGTCAGCTAATATATGGTCTATTTTAGAGAATGATCCATGTACTTCTGAGAAGAATGTGTATTCTGATGTTGTTGGGTGGAACATTCTTTATATGTGTATCAAATCCGTTTGTTCGCAGGTGTGATTTATTTCTATTATTTCTTTGCTCATTTTCTGTTTGGTTGATCTGTCCCTTGGTGTCAATGGCGTATTAAGGTCTCCTGTTACAATTGTGTTACTGATAATTTGAGTTTTCATTTCTGTTAATAGTTGTTTTATATAACTCGGTGCTCTGGAGTTTGGTGAATATATATTTAAGATAGTTATCTCTTCCTCTTGGAGTTTTCCCCTAACGAGTATGTAGTGACGTTCTTTGTCCTTTATGGTCATTGTTGGTTTAAAGTTCACATAGTCTGCAAACAGAATGGCTACTCCTGCTTTGGATTCCTGCTGCATGAAGAATTGTTTTCCATCCTTTGACTTTCAGTCTGTGAGTATCCTTCTGGGTTAGATGAGATTCCTGTAAACAGCATATGGTTGGATTTTGTTTCTTGATCCATTCTGCTAGTCTGTTTCTTTTGATTGGTGTATTGAGACCATTTACAGTAATGGTTATTACCGTTAAGTGCTGGTTTATTGCTGACATGCTATCACTCTACTGTTGCATCTTTATCTTTTTGTTCTGTTTCATTATCTGCTTTGCTTAGTGGTTTTTTCCTTTGTGTATCTAAACTGTCTTTCAATATTTTTTGCAGCGTTTTTTTGGTTTTCATGAAGTTCTTTAGCTGTTCTTTGTCATGGAAGTATCGTGTTTCACCATCAATTTTGAATGATAGTTTTGCCGGATACATCAGTCTAGGTTGGAAATCATTTTGCTTTAGGATCTGGAATACTTCACTGCATGCTCTTCTTGACTTTCCTGTTTGTGCTGAGACGTCTGCTGTGATTCTGATAGCTTTTCCTTTATAAGTGATCTGTCTTTTCTCTCTGAGAGCTTTTAATAATCTATTCTTGTGTTGGATTTCTGGGATGGTGATTATTATATGTCTGGGTGTAGTTTTATTTTGGTTATGACCATTTGGATTTCTGTATGTTTCACTGATCCCGATGTCGGTTTCTGATCTCATGCTTGGGAAATTTTCAGCTATTACTTCTCTAAATATTCTCTTGACATCCTTTATGTTGTCTCCTTCTTTTTCATTAATCCTTATCATTCTTATGTTATTTTTCTTTGCATCAGCTTGTAGTTGTTGAATTGTTGTTTCCTGATTCCTCGTTATTTTTAAAAGGTCTTTCCTTTCCTGTTCACTAGCTGCAATGCTGTCTTCAAGGTCTGAAATTCTATCTTCACTTTCATTGAGGTGGTTTTTACAACTTTCAGTGGAGTTTTTTATTTCCTGTATATCTCTGTGCATCTGCATTATGTATTCTGTTTGTTTCTTATATTGCTCATCTAGGGATTCTATGTTTTTTTTAGTTTCTCCAATTTTTTAAACTGTGTTTTCTTTAGATATATTCAGAATCTCTTTCATTTCTTTTATCATTTCTTCTTTTACCTGGGAGATTTTTTCGAGTTTGAATTTCTTTAAAGCTTCCTGGAGTTGCTTGTTAATTTCAGTAGCTATTGTGTCCGATATTTGAGGTGAATGGCATATATTTTCTTCTCTGTACATTTCTTCTAGGGTTTCTTAAGATGGGCCGGAGGTTTGAGGTTGTAATTTGGTCTTTCGTTTTGTCATTTTCCTATATTTCTCTGTTTCAAGTGTTATTTGAAAGCTTCTTGAAGGTTTGTTGGAATTCTCCTTCTATGTTCGCAGCTCCTGAGACTCTGGCACCCCATTACCCCAAGCCACTGGGCCTGTAGAACCAGTGGCCCTCTTCTGCTTGTTTAGAACTCCGTAGTTCCAGATAAGCTGGGCTTCAGGACACTGTGCGCCCCCCCTGCTTGTTGAAAGCTCCACAGTTCTCCAAGCGCACCTGGGATGGGGAGGCGGATGTAGATGCCTCAAACCCACTTATGCACTTCACTGCACCCAGAAGCCTGGAGGGTCCCGATCAGTCTGGGCTTTGCGTAGAGTGTGCTGAGCACTTACCACAGGCCACGGGGCCTCTGGAACCTGTGATGCTCCCCTGCTTGCTGAGATATCCACAGTCCTCCAGACACACGGGGAGGCAGATGTAGGTGTCCCAGATCAGCCCAGCCTCTCCTGTGCACACCAATGGTTAGGTGCAGGAGTCCCAAATAGGCTGGTTTCCGGGGATAGCATGCCCCCGCCTACTTGTTGGAAGGTCCACAGTTCTCCAAGTGCAGCTGGGATGGGGAGCCAGATGTAGATGCCTCTAACCACTTAGCCACTTCAGTGCACCCGGAAGCCTGGAGGGTCCTGAACAGTCTGGGCTTTGGGCAGAGTGCGCTGAGTACTTACCACAGGCCGTGGGGCCTCTGGAACCTGCGATGCTCCCTTGCTTGATGAGATATTCTCAGTTCTCTAGACGCACGGGGAGGCAAATGTAGGTGCCCCAGATCTGACCAGACCCTCTGCTGCACACCGATGGTGAAGTGCAGCAGTCCCCAGAACTTATTAAAGAGATTAAAAATGTAAGTGAGAGACCTGTATCTATAAAAGTATTTGAAGAAAACATAGAGGTCATGGTTCTTAACATTATAGTGGGTCTTTATCTTTGGAAAGACTGCTAAGCACAACTAATAAATAAGTTGTCAAATGAGGTTACATCAATTACCTTTCCTCTCGCTTCTCAGACAACATTAAAATTCTCAACAAAACACTTGAATTCACCTTTTAGTAGTCTAAAACATATATAATTATTTTATGTCTTTTTACCACATTAAAATGCTGTATTTAAAAAAAAATTGTAACCTTTTAACTGGCTCAAATATAGGATGACCTGGTTTTTACTTGGTAAAGTTGATATGATTCTTAAAAACCATAAATATACATATATATGTGCACATATGTTTACATTTTAACCAGAAAGAAAATACTCTTTTTTAAAAGGCATGCTGAGGTTGTAAGTAATCAATTGAGGACTAAAACATTAAATAAGGCACCACAACATTAAAGACACAAACAAAGGTTGCTTTGTGCACAGTTTGGTGAGCTAAAAGGAAATAATTTTTTTACTATGAACCTTGAGTCTAATAAATCATATAGATCCTGCAACAGAAATGGACAGCAAGCCTCTAAGTTAGTAACAAATTCAAACAGGCAGACAATTCTGAAGTACAAAAACACTGAACATAAGTATCTAAATCCCTTTGTCTGCTTTGGGCTCGTAGAAGGGGTTCCTAGATTTGAGGTAACCAAAAGGAGAACAATTAGAACAAATGAACACACAAACAGACATACAAGACAAGACAAGCTGCAGCAAAATGGCCTTTGCTCAAAAATTGGTGAAATTTTGGGATCTGGAGGAATTAACAAATTAACCAACACAGCGGTTCCTCACCTGGGGCAGAGTCACAAATGGATGAAGTTTGTCCTGAAAAACTATACAAATGGACGAGATTGTCCCAAAAAACCAATTGTCTCTGTCCTCAGGAGGTCCCCACTTCCCAAATTGAGGGCATCCCCTCCCCAAGAGTACAAACTGACCACGGCCCAAACAAATCCTCCAGAGTACTTACTTTCAAATGTTCAGAAATGAGTCTGGGGTCTTGCTCCCATTCTGGACGGGCCCCCAAATGTGATAGCTCGGACCCCGGAATAAAACCCAAGGAAGCAAAAAATTAAAATTTGGGGAGCAAAGGCTTTATTTTAGGCCAGGCCTGGCAGTGCAATCCCCAGGAGCCAATTTGGAGACTGCACACCTCACAGCTGGGGAATTAGGCTTTAAAGCTGAAAACTACAGGAGTGTTGTAGTTGCTGACACAGATAGCATCTGGGCTTTACAGAACTTCCTGAAGTTAAGCATTTCTTAAAGAACAGCACATTTTATTACAGATAGCTGGATGAGGGGTAGGGGAGGGGGTTACAGGAAACTGACACCTAAGGCTTTTACAGCTTTCTCAGGAAATTGAAACTTAACCTAGAAAGACAGGAAGGGAAGTGGGGGGGGGTCTGAGCGGCGCATACAGAACAGAAATGAGGCTCAATGGTTAAAACTAGGTTATAATAATACTTTTCCCCTTCCTGGTACTAAACCCACCCTGGTTGACCCCCTGTTGCTGCCCCCCCCCCGTGTTGACCCCTCTCTGGTGCTGACCCCCCTGGTGCTGACCCCCCACTGGTGTTGACCTCACTCCTACTTTTCAACTTACTGTTGCTGATGCCCCACTGCTGCTCAACAGTTCCCTGGTGCTTACACCCCGAGGTGATGATCCCCCTGGTGCTCATCCCCCCTAGTTGTCACACCCTGTGGTGCTGATTCCCCCCTCGTGTTGACACCACTCCTACTTTTTACTTTCCTGGTGCTGATATCCCCCCAGTGTTGACCCTCCTGGTGATGACCACCCCTTGGTGCTCAACCCCCCTGGTGCTGACACCCCCTGTTTCTGCCCTCCCTGGTGTTGACCGCACTCCTGCTTTTCACCTTCCTGGTGTTGAACTCCCTTATGTTGACCCTCCTGGTGCTTCCGCCCCCCAGTGTTGACCCCACTCTTTTTGACCTTCCTGATGCTGACCCCCACTTGGTGCTGAACTACCCCATTTTTACCTCACTCCTACTTTTCATCTTCCTGGTGCTGAGTCCCTCCTGGTGCTGATCACCCCCTTGTAATGACTCCCACAAGGAGCTGACCCCCTTGGTGCTCCACTCTGGTGTTAACCCCACTTCTACTTTTCATCTTCCTGATGCTGACTCCTCTTGGTGCTTATCTTCCCTCTATTTTTGACCTCACTCCTACTTTTCACTTTCCTGGTGTTGATCCCCCCTGGAGCTGACTGCTCCCCTGGTGCCTAACCCCCAGTGCTGTGTTTACCCCAATCCTACCTTTCACCTTCCTGGGGCTGACCCCACCCAGGTGTTGACCACCCACCTAGTTTTCACCTTCCTGGTGCTGACCTTCCCTTGGTTCTGTCAACCCTGGTGCTGATCCCCCTCGTGCTCCCCCACCCATGTTGAACACATTCCTACTTTTCACCTTGCTGATGTTGACCCCCACTTGGTCACTCCTTCTTTTGATCTTCCTAGTGTTGTCCCCCTGGTGCTGACCCCCTCCTCGTGCTGACCCCCTCTGTGTTGACCCCAATCCTACTTTTCACCTTTCTGGTGTTGGCACCCCCCTGGTGTTGACCCACCCGGTGCTGACCCCCACCTGTTGTTGATCCCCCCATGGTGCTGAACTCCCCAGATCTTGATTCCCCCATTTACTGACCTCATCCTGGTGTTGACCACTCAGTCGGTGCTGCCGCCCTGCTGTTGCTTTCCCCCACTGATGTTGACTCCACTGCTACATTTCACCTTCCTGGTGCTAAACCACCCCTATTGTTGAGCCCACTCCTACGTTTCACCTTCCTGGTGCTGACCCCAGCTTGGTGCTGACCCCATGCTTGTGCTGAACCCCCCGGTGCTGAGCCCCCCTTGGTGCTGAACCTCCCTGGTTCTGACCACCCCCCCCATGTTGACCCCCCCAGGTGTTGACCCCACTCGTGCTTTTCAACTTCCTGGTGCTGATGACCCCCTGGTGTTGACACACCCATCGTGCTGAACCCACTCCTACTTTTCACCTTCCTGGTGCTGACCCCCGCTGGTGTTGACACCACTCCTACTTTTCAACTTGCTGGTGCTGAACCCCTGGTGGTGCTGATCATCCCCGTTGCTGACCCCCTCCTGGTGTTCATCCCACTGCTGGTTTTGAAATTCCTGGTGCTGACCCCCCCTGGTGCTGAGCGCCCCCTAGTGTTGACCTCTCCGCTGGTGTTGAGCCCCCTCCTACTTTTCATTTTCCTGGTGGACACCCCCTGATGTGGACCCCATTTCTACTTTTCACTTTCCTGGTGCTGACCCCTCACTGGTGTTGACATCCCCCCAATGCTTCCCCTGGTGTTAACCCCTCCCTGGTTCTGCGCCCCCCTGGTGTTGAACCCACTCCTACTTTTCACCTTTCTGATGCTGACTGCCCCCATGGTGACTCCCCCTGCTGTTGATGATCCCCTTGTGCTGAGCCCCCTCTGGTGTTGACCCCATTCCTGCTTTTCACCTTCCTGGTGCTGACCACCCCTGGTGTTGACCGCCTGGTCCTGCTCCCCCTGGTGTTGACCCCACTCCTACTTTTGACCTTCCTGATGCTGACCCCCACTTGGTGCTGACCCCACCCTATTTTTACCTCACTCTTTTCACCTTCCTGGTGCTGAGGGGGGGGGGATGATGCAGGGGACACTAAACCCAGGCCGAGCAGACTCTGGAATAGTTGGTGCCTGCTTTGTTAGAACACCAGAGTCTGCCAAGCATGCCTGGGAGTCAGGAGGCGGTTGTAGGCTGGCTCAGGACCCTCCATGCTGGTCCAGTGCAACAAGAATCCATGAAATTCCATGTCCAGAACCAAGTGAGAATCCCAAACTTGCTTGGCTTGGGAGATGGTGCATTGGACACTCACCCCAGGCTGCCCAGCCTCTGGAACTGATGACACCCATTAGCTCAGAAATCCCGAGTCTGCCAAGCATGGCAGGGAGCAACGAGGCAGTTTCAGGCGAGCGCATGAACCGCCCCACAGGTCCATTGCAACAGGAAGCTGTAAAGTTCCCTGTGTGGGGTCCAGAGAGGATCTGAAACTAGCTGGGCTCAGGGGATGAAGCGGGGACACTCACCCCAGGCCACCCAGGATCTGGAACCGATGGTGCCTGCTCACTCAGAACTCCAGATTCTGCCAAGCATGGCAGGGAGCAGCAAGGCCAGTAGGTAGGCCTACTCAGGATCCGCCACAATGATCCAGTGCAACTGGAAGCCACGAATTTTCCTGTCCAGGGCTGAGCGAGGGACCCAATCTAGCTGGGCTCGGGGGATGGTGTGGGGACACTCACCCCAGGCCACCCAGTCTCTTCAACTGATGGCGCCCAACTTCAGAGTACACCAAGCATGACAGATAGTGGTGAGGCCATTGCAGACCCGCTCAGGCCCCCCCCCCCCCCCCGCTCTGGTCTAGTGCATCCGGAAGCTATGCAGTTCCATTTCTGGGACTGTGTGAGGGTCCCAAGCTAGCTGGGCTTGAGGATGGTGCAGAGGACACTCACCCCAGGCTGCCCAGCCTCTGAATCCAACGGTGACAGCTCGCTCAAAACTCCAGAGTCCACCAAGCACAGCACTGAGCAGTGAAGCCTTTACAGGATCGGTCAGGACATGCCGCGTTGGTCCAGTGCAACAGGAAGCTGCAAAATTCCCTTTTAGGAGAAAGCAAGGGTTCCAAATTAGCTGGATTGTGGGGATGGGTACCTGGAGACTCACCCCAGGCTGCCCAGCCTCTTGAACAGATGGCACTAGCAAGCACAGAACTCCAGGGTCTGCCAAGCCCAGCAGGGAGCGGCGAGTCCTGTGCAGGCCTGATCAAGACCTGCCAAGCTAGTCCACTGTACCAGGAACCTGCAAAACTTCCTGTCAAGGGTTGAGCGAGGGTCTCATTCCTGGGGGATGGTGTGGGGCCACTCACCCAGGCCGCCCAACATCTGAAACAGATGTCTCAGGCAGGCCCACAACTCCAGAGTCCCTGAAGCCTGGCAGGGAGCAGTGAGATGTGCAGTCTGGTTCAAAACTCGACGAACTGGTCCTGTGCAACAGGAAATTGTGAAATTCCCTGTCCGGGGCCAAGGGAGAGTCCCAAATTAGCTGGGCTAGGGGCATGGTGCAGGTGAGTGTTACAGGCCGCCTAGCCTCTGGAACCTATGGTGCTGGCAGGCAAAGAACTCCAGAGTCTGCCAAGTCCGGGAAGGAGTGGCAATACTTGTGCAGGCTGTATCAGGAACCTGCGAAATTCCCTGTCCAGGGCTGAGAGTGCGTCTCAAACTAGCTAGGATAGGGCAATGGTGCAGAGACACTCAGCCCAGGCCACCCAGCTTCTGGAACAGTTGGTGCTGGCAGGCCAAGAATCCCAGAGTCTGCCAAGCCTGGCAGGGAACAATGAGACCTTTGCAAGGCTGGTTCAAGATCCGCTGCGCTGGTTCACTGCAACAGGAAGCTGCAAAATTCCCCGTCCAGGGTCAATCGAGGGTTGCAAACTAGCTGGGCTTGTGGGATGGTGTAGGGACATTCACCACAGGCTTCCCAGCCTCTGGAATGGCTGGTGCTGGCAGGCCCAGAACTCCAGAGTCAGTGAAGGATGGCAGGGAGCGACAACAACTGTGCAGGCCAGTTCAAGACACGCCGAGCTGGTCCAGTGCAACAGGAACCTGCGAAATTCCGTTTCGGGGCTGAGCGAGGGTTTCAAACTAACTGGGCTGTAGTAATGCGTGCGTGGACATTCACCCCAAGCTGCCCAGCCTCTTGAATGGATGGCGCTGGCAGGCACAGAACTCCAGAGTCTGCCAAGTCCGGCAGGGAGCGGCAAGATCTGTGCAGGCTGGTTCAAGACATTCCAAGATGGTCCAGTATACCAGGAACGTGCGAAATTCCCTGTCCAGTATTGATAGAATATCTCAAACTACCTGGGCTCAAGGGATGGTGCGGAGACACTCACCCCAGTCTGCCCTGCATCTAGAATGATGGCGCTGGCAGGTCCAGAACACCAGAGTCTACCATGTCTGTCCAGGAGCAGCAAGACCTGTGAGTTTACAAAGGGCAGCTTGCACTTAGGCTCAATAGTATAGGCCAGTGGACAGCCACACCTGCACAGATGAGCAGCACCAGGTATCTCTTCCTTCCCTGTGCTGATACCATTTCCTGGAAGATAGACAACAAAACTTTCCCTATAGATCAATGAATGTTAGACAAAAGCACCAAAAATACACAACGGGGAAAGAAAAGTATTTTCAACAAACAGTGCTGGGAAAAATGGATATACACTAGCAAAGTGATCACTAAACATTTGCCTCTCACTATCCATAAAAAGTAACTCAAAATTTATTGAAGACTTCCATGTAAAATCTGAAACTATAAAATCTAAAATAAAAGAGATGGGTAAACTACCTTGACCTTGGCCTTGGCAGTGCCTATTCGGATGTATCACACCCAACAAAAACTAAACAAGTGGAAGAAAAGCTTTCTGCAAAAAAGGGAAACATTCAACAAAATGAAAAGGAAATCTACAAGATGCAAGAAAATATTTATAAATCAAATATCTGACAGGTATTTAATATCTAAGATACATATGCACACAACTCAATAGCAAAAACAAAAGTAAACACAAAACAAACAGCACCACCTAAAAATGGGCCAGAATACAACTGTTTCCAAAAGAAGCACACATCAGTAGATATTTAAAAAAATACTCAATGCTGCTAATCATGCTAATCATGATGGAAACACAAATGAAAACCATAATAAATATCACCATGTAGCTACTAGGATAATGATTTTCAAATAGACAAGAAACACCACCTTATATTTTGTTTTTACATTATCTGTTATGTCCATCCTTTTTATTTGACTGACTCTGTTCCGATATGTCACATTTGGTTTTACTCTCTTCAAAAAAAGTACTAAGAACTGTGGGAGTAATAAAACCCAAAATATGTAATTGTCATTATACAAAAGAAAAGAAAGTGCTCTAAAGGTTATAACTGCATATATGTTTAAGTGTATAAGATAACCATATTACTGAGTGTTTTTTGGATCATTCAACAAAACTGTTTGCACTCTCACTGTTTTAAAGTCCACTTTGTATGCTTCAATTTTGTAACTTGAACAACTATTTCTAAGATTAGAATAAGTAATCTATTAGCTAGTGATTTCTTACTGTTTATTTTTAAAATTTTGTATAACTTGTACCCTTTTTATGTTTTTTCCTTTTTCTCCTTAAATAAAAAAAAAGAAACACCACCTGTTGTTGAAGGTGTAGAGAATAAGGAAACCAAGTGATACTATTGGTGGAAATGTAAACTGGTACAACCATTGTAGAAAACAGTTATAGAGGTTCCTCAAAAAATTTGCAATAAAACCACCATACAATCTCATCTCTGGGAGTATCTCTGAAAGAAATGGAATCAGAATCTTGAAGAGACATCTCCACTTTCATGTTCAGTAAGCATTATTCACAACAGCCAAGGTGTGGAAGCAACATATATGACGGAATCTTAGTCATAAAATAAAATGGAATTCCTATCATTCATGACAACACTGATGAAACTAGTGGGTACCATTCTAACTGAAATGACCCAGACACAGCTGATTAAATACGATGTGGTCTCACGTATGTAGACTCTAAAACTCTTAGTCATAGAAGCCCGGGGAAGTCTCATCCTGCATAAAAATGTAGAAGAAGGAAGAGATTCAGTTCTCTCATCTTTTTTGCTCTTCCTTCTCAAGTGGGTGCATCTTATGGTTCTCTTGCCATGGATCTCAGATTCTATGCTTTTCAGTCCTCAATATGGATTTGCGACAGGAAATCTCTCCCTGGGAGCTTTCAAGATTTTGTTATGAATGAAGGTAGTATGCTGGGCTCTTTCATTCTGAGGTTTCCAGCTGCTTGGGCAAAACAGGTATAAACATTCCTGGCTCTCCAGTTTGCAGTCATTGTAGATCATTTCACCTTCAGCTATCTTGTGAACCAACTAATAAGTTCATATGTATTATAGATATAAATGATAAATACACATAGATAGATACATACATACATACATACATAGAGAGATAATTCTAATTCTTTCTGGAGAATCCTAATCAATGAATTGACAAAAATTTATTTCAAGATATAGAAAAGCTACCCAACAAAGTAGGAAACTGCACATTTATCTGTGTGTACTATTTTATTTAGTCACAAGTCATCTCCAAATAGCATTAAAATGACTAAAAATCAATAAGAAGTTATTCAGCATCATTACTCATCTAAGAAACATCAGTTTAATGACAATACCACCTCCATGTCTACTAACAGAGATATAATTTTTAAAAGTAAAAAAATAATGAGTATTGCAAAGGCTTCAGAGCAACAGACATTTTGTGCATGGCTGATAGCATGTAAATTTGTTCTCAGTTTTATAAAACGGCCTGGTAGCATTTGCTAAACATATACCAGTACCAATCCACTCCATCACTCAGCACTCCTAGTCCTAAGATAATAGTCAGGGGAAGAGAATGAACAAGTCCATAAAAGACACTTTAAAAGTCCCTGAAACTTAATAACAACCTCCATGCTAAGCAACTCATGAAATCAGGAATAAATTTACTAATTGGCATGTTCATATACAGAATTATTCAAAATAAAAGGAATAAATTACTACCTAAGAAAACACATAGATAAATTGAAAAACTCATGTTGATCAAAAGAAGGAAGAAGCCCAAGACATATAAATATGCCATTGCTGTGGAGTCTGAGGAAATACGGTTCTCACTGATAGAAGACAGGAACATGGCAGCCTCCTGTAAAGGTGGAAGAGACAGGATGTCACTAGGGTGGAACCAACAAAAGGGGCATGTGAGATGCTGCAGACAGGGCTGTATCTCACTCTGAGTAGTGATACAAGGCAAAGTGTGTATGAAGTCACCAGGTATACAATTTGTATTAAATTTATGTACTATAAACATACATTATTGCATTAAATATCATCTCATCTTAGTGAATGAATCAATGAAGTTATGGGTTCTGAGGAATAAAATATGTTTCCATCTTCTGACCTGAGTGCTGGTACCTTCAGCAAGCAATGCTACAAGAACCTCTGACTCCTTATCTATAGAGGATTCATAGAGGATTAGGCCATCTGGAGGAGTCCAGTGTTCAACACAGAGCAAACCTCAAGACCAGTATGTGGCGATTGCTACAGGGGCAGCTTTGCTCTTTATTTTCATTACTAGTGCTGTAATACTAGAAGAATCTCCCATATTTCCCTGGAGATGCTTCCTATTGTGCTTTAGTTCTCTGCACAACACATATTTTATAAAGTGTCTCCGAGAAAGGGTTTAGAAGACCATGTTACCGACGAGTCCTTGGCAGGCCTGGCATAGAGATCTCATTTTCAGACTTCATTGAAGGCTGGAAGAGTTGTTTTGTCAACAGAACAGATTCTGAAAGATAAGTCCTCCATCCCCTCACCACAGAATCCTGCATACCCACCCACCCACCCCCATCACAAAGGCTACAGTGGTCAACGTGGCACAAGAGAGAGGGCAGCTGCTGAAACCACAGAACCTCTTGTGCAGATGGTTTATGTACAGGGCTGTAACACTATGATAGGGACTGCATAATCCTGCTGGCAGTAATAGGTTCCAGTGTCTTCAGCCTCTACCCTGCTGATTTTGAAAATGAATTCTGTCCCATTCTGTATGCCACTGAAGCGATCAGAAACACCGGGATATTGGTTATCAGCATCATAGATATGAATCCTAGGAGACTGGCCTGGCTTCTGCTGATACCAGGTTAAATAATCATTAATGCTTTCACTGGCCCTGCAGGTGATGGAGACACTCACCTGGAGTCACATTCAGGAAGGCTGGGGACTGTGTCAGGGCAGCGCTCCCACTGGTGGCTGAGAGGGAAGGAAAACACAATCAGTGTTAGTGAGTGGGTCCCCACCTATTTTCCTCCAGCAGACATGGGCTCTCCTGGTCCCTTAACCTAAGGGCACCTGGGTCTTTGAGAAAGGACCATGAGCCAGAGAGTCCCAGAGTCCCTGAGAGGCTCTGACCACCAGGTAAAGGGAACTCCTGTCATCTGGGGTGTGTTCCTTGCAGCTGCCTCCCTCACCTGGGCACCAGAGCAGCAGGAAGCAGAAAAAAAGGAGTCCGGACACCCATGTTTTCTCTTACCTCTGCTGAGGCTCTTTTTGCCCAGATCCACCAGGCAGCTTTTCAAGAGGACTCTAAGGAGCAGAAATGGCCTCTAGGGAAAACATGCAATTCAGCGAGGCAGTGCACAGTTCTGGGCTGAGCTGGGGACACAAGGGCTCAGTTCCCTCTGGTGACCACATTCGGTCCCAGATGAATTTCTTCTTGGTGTTTGTAAGACAAAACATCAGTCTTTTTTCTGGTCTTCATTTGTCTTTGAGGTCTAGGCCTGTCCAGTTGGAATAAGACATCCTTCTAAGAATAAGGAAACCAAAAAATTGAGTGATTTCCTACCTGGCCCCCAAGACTTAAATCTTTCATTTGTTTGTTCATTTATTTATTTATTTATTTTTATTTAAGGAGAAAAAAAAAATAGAAAAAGGGTACAAGTTATACAGAATTTCAGATAGCATAAACAGTAGGAAATCACTAGTTAATAGATTACATATTGTTATCTTAGAAATAGTTGTTCAAGTTACAAAATTAAAGCATATAAAGTGGACTTTTAAACAGTGAGACTGGAAACAGTTTTTTTCAATGATCCAACAAAACTCAGTAATATGTTATCTATTATATATCTTAAATATATATCTTAAATATATATGCAGTTATATCTTTAGAGTACTTTCTTTTCCTTTCTTTTGTACAATGACAATTACACATTTTGGGTTTTATTACTCCCACAGTTCTTATTACTTTTTTTGAAGACAGTAAAACCAAATGCGACATATCAGAATAGAGTCAGTCAAATCAAAAGGATGGACATAATAGATAATGTAAAAACAAAATACTAGGTGATCATCAATGGTTACCATAATGCCTCTTGCTATCTTAAAAAGAATTGCTTATATCATCAGTTATAATAAAATTGAACAAAACAATAAAGAATAAAACCAAAACATTGGAGACATTACGGGACTTTAAACGAAGATAATAGTCAACTGGGGTGGGCGTCATAATGAATCTTATTGTCTTCACAGTTTTGCCTATACTTTCGAACTTGGTACTATCAAGCAAAGCAGAATAGAGGAAAGTCAGTCAAAGCAAGATGGTGAGGGCAATACAGGGTTTCAAATCAAGTTAATAGGAAATCAAAGTGGGTTACTATAATGTATCCTGCTTTTTTTATTTTTCCCTTAATTACAAAGATAAAAATAAAAAAGTAAATAATTTTTTAAAAAGGAGGTTGAGATAAAAGAGGGCATAACAACAAACCAGCGCAGGTCAAAGCCTAACCATTTAAGCAAAATAGTGTTTCACCACAAGATATCCTGACATAAAAGTAGTTACCATAGTGTCTCTTTCCTTGAAATCTTTGAGTATAATTTCATGTACTGTAGCACCAAAGATATAACAATGTAAAACCATTCAGGAGAATGAGAGTATTACAGGGTATTTAGAACCAACTATCAGAAAATGAACAATGGTTTCTGTATAATCTTGTCTATAAAAGTTTTTGCTTATATTATCACATATAATAAAATCCAATAAGATACAATCTGTTAAGACTGATGGAGAGAGAAGAATAAAAGCTTGATGGAACTTCAAAGCAAGATGATACTAAATCAGCACTAGCTATTATGATGTCTTGTTTTCTCCAAAATAGCTCCTCCTACCATCCAATCTTTTCTGCCTCATTTCTGTTGAGCTCTTTTTCTGTCCTTAGTTGTCAGTTTGTCTTCTTCATTTTGCTTTCTACTCCATTCATAGGGGCCTCTCTGCACTGTTTCTGAAGTCTTGGTATTTTCCTTTTTTAGAATATCCTGTAGTATTCTCTATAGAGTTGAATTGTGATCCGGCCTGCAGATCAACAAGTTTAGAACTCCTGGAGGGGAAACGGGGATTAAATAAAAGACATGGGGGAGACAAAAAGAGACGAAAGCAAGTCGAAATAATCTGATCAAGCTTCTGGTTTATTTAGAAAATAATCACACCTTTTATAGGCTAAGGGCGGGAGCTGGGACAGGAAGAGGTTAAACAGATGAATACAACAGGGTTACCATCACATCCGGATAAGTGACGTAAGCAGAAGAGGATTATGGTTAATGTAGGCAGACGCAGTGCCCATAGGAGAGAGAGATAGAGAGAGACATCGAGGCAGCAATGCCTGTCACTCGGCTCCCTACCGAATTGGTGGTTGCAAATTCCCCTAGCTCTTTATCCTGGGAGCACCTTAATTTTCCATCAATTTCTAGGGACAGTTGTGCAGGATATGTCAATCTTGACTGGAGGTTGTTATCTTTCAAAGCTTGAATTATTTCCCCCCACACTGTTCGTGATTTGATGGTTTGTGCAGAGAACTGTGCTGTAATTCTGACAATGTCTTTCAGCAAATCTATGCCTCACCTCTTGGGACATAGAGTAGAGAAAACATGCAATAGACAAGAGCCTCAGTTTATTAGAATATATTTCCATGACCAGAGTAACTCTTTATTTGGGAGATTAATGCATTTTTATTAACTTTTTCATTTTCTAGAGTGACTTGATTCTCATTTTTCTCATTAACTTTCTCCCACTACATTGTCATATCCAAGGATAACTATGGCTCCCTAGTTTGCCTGGTAGAATTCTAGCACGGTCATTAATAGCATTGTCTTTTTGTCCACAAATGACTCAATTTGCATGGAAACTTTATAATCACTCTATACTCTGGGTTTTTTCTCTTCCTAGTACACCGAAACTTTTAAAAATTGGTAATATACATAAAAATGGAGGAAACTACAAGTCTTTTAAACCTTCTGTCAGTACAGTGGATTTTGTGTCCTTCTGTAACCTGTATTTTATTATGTCCTATCACATGACAACCACTCTGCTGTCACCCAGGCTTCTGGGTGTCATCTGTATTATAGTGAAGTTCACATGGTCCTGTCGCTCCACTTCTTAGAAGACAATCTGTGAAATGGTGTCCCCCATGCAGGGAGCAACCTGAGTGTAGTTCACCTTCTACTCAACTCCAGCCAGCAGGCATTTTAATACCTTATTGAGTCCTTTAAGTAAAATTGACTAATACTTGTTTTTCAGTTTCTTTGTTGTTTGCTGGGAGCAGGGATGACTTTTTTCCCCAAGTTTTCTCTAGGTGAGATCTATAGTGCTTGAGATGTATCCTCTTCTTGATGGCAATGTCAAGTGCTGCACTTTAGTTATCATACAATTTCTCAGTGTGTTCCTGCTATTCCCCAAGCCATCCCACCACAGTTATTTAGGGGAATTTCAATGGCATCACACAGTCAGTGCTTTGAGGCAGACCCATGACTGAAAATGACCAGCACTCTGAAGTAGTGAGGGTGATGATTTGTCCTGAGAGTCAGCTTGATGGCATTGAGAAATCCCCAAGAACTGCACAATTCTGGGTGTGTCCCTAAGAGTATTTACACACGAGACTTGGCATCTTGGGCAGCAAAATGAGATAAGATCCACCCGGAATGTGAACTACACCATGTACTAGGCCCAGGTCCTGCTGGCTGGATCGAAAGACAAAACTAAAAAAAGTAACCACAGCTACAGTAATTCGTTAAAGAATACTAAATATAAAAATTGGTTAATTATTGATTGATACCAAAGTATAAATTTTGGTGTGGACAGGAGTGAAAAATGGTTCTGTTTTTGCATGTCATTAAAGGTAAGTGGTTAGCAGTTCCAAATAGTCTGTTACAACCAGATGTTTGACATAAGTCCCATGAGAAATGCAAAGCAAAAACCCATAGCAGATACACAAAAGATAAAGAGAATAAAATCAAGTCATGACACCACAGAAAATCATCAAATCACAAAAGAATACACTAAGAAAGAGAAAAGAAAGAAATGAGCAATGAAAAATAAGAAAGTTAACAAAACAGCAGTAGTCAAGTCTTTCTTAATAATTACCTTTAATGAAAATGGATTAAAATCTACAGGCAGAGCATATAGAATGGAGTAGCCTAAAATTCTTAAAAAGTAAGAATCGACTCTATGCTGCCTACAAGAGATGCATCCTGGATTTGAGGGTGCACGTAGTCTGCAAATGAAGAATGAAAAAATACGTTCCACGCAAACAGAAATAAATACGAAGCAGGTGTTACTACCAATATAATAGGGAAAATAAATTTTGAGATGAAAACTGAGTAAAGACATGAAAAAGGTATCATGAAAGGTGTGAATTCAACAAGAGAACATGAGGTTTATAAATATGTAAGTACCCAGTGCTAGCACCCCTACACATAAAAAATAAATAAAATATTAAGAGTTCTGAAGGAAAATACAGACACAGAAATACAACAATAGCAGCAGATGGCAGTGTCTGGATAGATGATCCGCATGGGAAATCTATGAGGAAATATTGAATTTAAACTATACTTTAAATCAAATGAACTAAACAGACATATGCAGACCCTTACTCCCCATACCAGCAGAATATACCTCTCCTGGAACACACACAGAGTATTCTCTAAGATAGGTCTCATGTTAGGTAACAAACACAAGTTTTGAAAACCTGAAGGAGACTGAAATCATACCAAGTAGCTCCTCAAATCACATGGTATGAAAGCATAATCCTGTAACAAGTTTTATGAAATTCACAATATATGGTGATTTCAAAACATGCTTCTGAACTAACCAATGTCATTCAAAAACTCAAAAGAAAATTATCTTGTTTTGAGACAGATTAAAATGGAAACACAAAATACCAAAACTTGTGAGATGGCCCAAAAGACATTCTAAAGAAAGACTTTATAGAAACAAATGTCTATATTTAAAAAGACAAAGATTTCAAATAAAAATTCATACCCAAAGAGACTAGAAGAAGGAGAGGAAATGAAGGAAGCAGGATGCAGTGGGCAGTGGGCCTGGTCATTCCAGTAGGGTGGAATATTTTATCTCTAGTGTTGCTCAGAATTGCTGTTGAAATTTGCTCAGAATTGCTAATGCTAGTGTGCCCCTGCACAATAAAAACTCACTTTCACTAATTGTAAAATGTGTGTCAAGAATGTACCTTTAAATGCCTGAGGATCAGGTGAAGTGTTCCCAGCACCGCTCAGCAGGAAGAGAACCAAAGCCACCCAGCTGAGAGCCCATTCCATCTGTGACACAGCTGTGCAGGTGACACAGGTAACCCAGCTGCCTGCAACTGCCTGAGGCCTCCCAGGCAAAGCAGCGGAGAAGCTGCTCAGATGAGGCACAAAATCACAAGAGACGACAAATCATTCCAGTGAGCCTCGAAGGTCTGAATGCTGCCTTGTGCTGTAGTGGGTGAGGGAAGTGCCAATAAATGACCCAGTTCAAAGCATCTGTGTAGACCCCGACACAGCTCTAATTCTCACCCACTTTTCCTCTCCATAGATCAGGTTTACATGGGAGGCAATGCTGCACCTTCCTCTGCTTCATCAGATCTCCAAACACAGATTCTGAGCTCGTGGACATTCAAGATATGGGCTGATTGCACCTCTCCTTGTTGCAGCTCCTGCAGGGTAAGTTCTCTGGCTGTAAAGGCTGTTTTGCTTTGGGGAGCTGGCATTGTGCAAGGCTGGCTGCAGCGCTGCCAGCAGTGAAACACTACGACATCTTCAGCTTCCATTCCATGGGAGAAGGGGCAGAAGCCATACCCAGAGCTACTTCCCTGGAACCAAGAAGGGGCTCCCAAAGAAACCCCTTGGTGCAGAAGCCACATACACAAGCAGCCTGGGAGGTC
Source organism: Cavia porcellus (assembly GCF_034190915.1). Lineage (NCBI taxonomy): Eukaryota > Metazoa > Chordata > Mammalia > Rodentia > Caviidae > Cavia > Cavia porcellus. The sequence goes on along the minus strand of NW_026947501.1, from coordinate 57,315,588 downwards.
CTTTGGGTTTCTGTTTGCACCAGGATGTGGAGATTCCTACCATCATGCTGCTTAGACAGGTAAAGGAGACAGTCGCCTTGAGATGCTGCCAGGGTCTCTGAAGGCTAAGTCAAGGTAACCTGTCCTCTGCACTTGCAAGGGCACTGCATCCAGGCAGCACCTGAGTCAGAGAATTAGAAGAAAAAGAGCAGCCCATGGTCCTGGTGAAAGCAGTGGATGGGTTCAAATCCACTTGCATCTCTGCCTCATTGTTTGCCTTGCACTCCGTCCTCAAATTCCTAATAAGACCTAAAACAAAACAACTCTTCATGTCACACTGACATTTCCAAATATATTTAAAGCACCTCATCTCTGTATCAAGGGCTAAATTTCCAGCTTAAGATGGGCAGAGAAAATGTGCTTCCCATAAATTCCCATCATCAGGAGGCAGAGACGCTGGACCAGGAATCTCACCTTCCAGGGTCCACAGATGCTCTGCTTCTGGATATAAGGACAAGGGGAGTGGGTTTGGGCAGCTGGTTACCTGTCAGGACTGCCAGGAATTAAAGGTTATGGTCAGGGATTTAAATAAGCAGAGGTGGTTTTGGACACTGCGTGTGTGATGGCTTTAATCAGAGCTCTTCTCTAAGGGTTTTCCAGCAATTCTGAGCAATTCTCACTTAGCAATTCTGAGCAATTCTCACTTTACTACAGCTCTGGGAGGCAAAGGTGATGGGGATGCCTGAATCCTGCAGAGCCTGGGCTGAGAGAGAGAGAGAGAGAGAGAGAGAGAGAGGCAGTGATGCTGCCCTATCCCCAGGGCACCTCTTGAGAAGATACAGCTGAGGTCTCCCTGTAGTCAGCTAAGTGTCAGCAGAGTGGTCACTGTGCAGTCTGTTTTTATGCAGGTGAGAAGTGACTCTACTTCTTCTCCTGCTTGAAGCCAAGTTAACTTTGAGCAGCCAGCACAGTCACCAGAGTGGCCACCACCAGCCTGTGAGTCTAAGAAGCCCACTAGGCTCTGCAAGTGTTCTTCACCACTAGATTGAGTTAGGAATCAACTCTGTGAACAGGAAACTTTCCCTGGACGACACAGTGCCAGGAACAGGTGGGAAAGCACATCTTCCTAACAATCCCTGCAATCAAATCTGTAGAAGCTTAGGTTCAGGACTGTGAGGTACGCAGACCACAGTCAAGAGCAAGGGATGCTGACCATGAACTCAAAACACAGGCCGGAAAGAGTGAAAGCCCTGGAAGACACAACTGCACACAATCAAGATCCAAGACACAACCAGACCTGCCTACTCCCCAGAGCCCTTAAAATTCTTCTTCACTGGCCCAGCTGATTGGGGACCCAGATTTGAGGCCTCTCATCAATTAATCTGTGACAGAATTTTTCTTTTTGCACAAAAGCTGGTGCCATAATTTTGGCTTTGGTGCATCAGTCAGTGAATTCTTGCACACAATCACACATTCGCAGCTTTTCTGTGCACTTTTTTCTGCTGCAAAGCCTCCACTAACCCCTTTACGGGAGCATTAGGAAGATGAGCAAGGAGATCACAGATGACGACCGCAGCACCTTCAGTCTGGGATTGCCCTGAACCCCATTTGTGCCAGCTTCCAAGGCTATCATCAAAAATTACCAAACCCTTTTGCCTTAAATAAATGGAATAATCACATCTCATACTGTCTCCGTAGTGTAAAAATACTGAAAGAATAAATAAGATCCAAAAAGTACAATAGATATTGTGAAAGTGAAATAGAAAGAAACAGCTCAAAAGGAGAGTGCAACTGGGATAGGGAAAGGAGAAAAGATTCTGTATCTGTATGTATAATTCATATATGTATACATATATGTGTACAAGAGAGAAAACTATGCTGCTAATCTGTTATTTCAGTAAAAAGAACAGTTTGTGGTTTTGTTGTTTCATTGTTTGATCACTTTTTTCATAATCTACATCTTGTAATCTGAACAATATTTTTAAGATAACAATGTGCAATATATTAATCAGCGTTAATCTCCTATTATTTTGTTTTTAAATTATGTATTATTGTCCTATTCTTTTTGTTGTTGTTGTTTTTAAAATAAAAAAATAACAGGAACTTATTCTGTTACAGTTTGGAGCCGGGATTATTTCCAACATAAAATAAAAGCAATCTCTCATATCCAGCTGTCCTGATCAACTCACCAAACTGGACCATCAGAACCCAGGAAATGCTGCTGGTCCCTGCTCCATCCTGTAACAGTGTGGAGCCAGAGGGGAGTGAGAGGGCTCATAGGGTCAGAGACGTGAGGAGCAACAGGGCATCAGTCAGTGCACATGACATTGGGCCAGCCATGTCTGAGGGCTGCCCACTCCCGCGTTCAAAGTATTTTGTCCTGCCATGAGTCCTGGAGACAGAAATCTCACTCTTTGATCATTTCGTTTTTGGAAATTGCTCTGGGTCCATAGAGATGACTCTGAGTTAGAAGAGGTTCATATTTACAACTCTCAGTCCATGTCAGTAAATACCTAGTGTGAAGAAGCTCGAGCCCATTCAATGAAGGTTCAGGAACATCTGGTGAGGAACCAGGCATTGCGCAGTAATTACTGGTTACTTTTAGTCTGAAATGACATCTGGCTGGTCAGACTTCACACAGCTTCATCGCTCTAAGACACTGAAGGGGGCATGAAGCAGAGCACAGTGGACCCTTCTGTAAAGGCATTGTACCCCTTGGTGCATCATCTGGTGGCCTCCCACCCTGGTCTCCCTTTGTATCCACAGTGCTCCATTTCACAGAGAAGAGAACCTTTTCCAGCATGGGTGGTTGGCCAAGGTCACATATTTAGTGAAGGCTGGGGCTGGGACTTGAGCCCAGGTCTGTGTGACCTCCACCGCTCCTTCCATGTAAACATATTCACCCTGCAGACAGGCACAGAAGGAAATCCAGAAGGCTGGTGTGATAGTCACAGACCCCTGCTGCTCCTCCTCCCTTCCACGATGACCTTGGCATGAAATTCAGCCCTTCTGGGGCCAAACTCAGCCTTTACTCATCCAAATGACTGTAATTTGGGTGTCTTGCATTACCCTGGGCTCAGGGTAATTTTCCTTCTCTCTCCTCTCTGTTCCTGTGTCTCTATCTCAGTCCTTCCTTTCAGATAGTGCCTGTCCATCTAGTTGTCCTTCTATTGTGAACCCCATGCTCTTCTCCAGGGCTGTGAGCTCTGAGCCCTGGGGTCTCAGGCATCCCCTACATGACGGTCAAGGAAAGAACCTCACCAGGAGACTCTCATCCTAATAGGAATTCTGTTTTCTCTGTAGAAACTGTTTCTTGCCAAAATGGACCAAAAGATCACTGTGTGGGAAGGTGCAGAGAATGAAGATCCCCTCAAAAAGGGAAAGACACTCGCTCCATTTGTGTGGCTTTCCTGTGGTTTCTTTTTTTTTTTTTTTTAATTTTACTTAAGGAGGAAAAAAAAAGAGCAGAGAAAGGGTACAAGTTATACAGATTTACAGAAAAAAAATAAACAGTAGGAAATCACTAGTTAATGGATTACATATTGTCATCTTAGAAATAATTGTTCAAGTCACAAAATTAAAGCTTGTAAAGTGGACATTCCAACAATGATACTGCAAACAGTTCTGTTCAATGATCCAATAAAACTCAGTGATATCATTTTCTATCTTATACACTTAAATATACATGCAGTTATATAGTTTAGAGCACTTTCTTTTCCTCTCTTTTGTACAATGACTATTACACATTTTGGGTTTCATTGCTCCTACGGTTCTTATTACTTTTTTGGAAGAGAATAAAACCAAATGTGACATAACAGAACAGAGTCGGTCAAATCAAAAGGGTGGACATAATAGATAATGTAAAAACATAATACAAGGTGATCAACAATGGTTACCATCATGCCTCCCACTATCTCTAATAGAATTGCCTATATCATTAGTTATAATAAAATTGAACAAAACAGTAAAGAACAAAACTGACAAAACCAAAACATTGGAGACATTGTAGGTCTTCAAAAGTAGATAAAAGTCAACGAGAATGGGCGTCATAATGAATCTCATTATCTTCACAGCTGTTGCCTAAATTTTCGAACCTGATACTATCCAGCAAAACAGAATAGGGGAACATCAGTCAAAAACAAGATGGTGAGAGTAATACAGGGCTTTAAATCAAGATAATGGAAAGTCAAAGTGGGTTACTATAATATACCCTGTTATTTTTATTTATTTTTTCCTTAATTAAAAGGATAAAAATAAAAAAGTAAATAATGGAGTGGAGATTGAGATAAAAGAGGGCATAACAGCAAGACAGCGCAGATCAAAACATAACCATTTAAGCAGAATAGTGTTTCACCACCAGATAATCCTGACATAAAAGTAGTTACCATATTGCCTCTTTCCTTGAAATCCTTGAGTACAACTTCGTATACTATAGCATTAAATATATCAAAACAATGTAAAACTATTTAAGAGAATGACAGCATTACAGAGTATTTAGAATCGACTAACAGAAAATGAACAATGGTTTCTGTATAATCTTGTCTTTAAAAGGTTTTTGCTTACACTATCGTACATAATAAAATCCAATAAGATACAACCTATTTAGATCAATGTAGACAGAAGAACAAAAGCTTGATGAGACTTCAAAACAAGATGATACTAAATCAGTGTTACCTATTAAGATATCATTTTCTCCAAAATAGCTGTTCCTATCATCCAATCTTCTCTGCCTCATTTCTGTTGAGCTCTTTTTCTGTCAGTAGCTGTCAGTTTGTCTTCTTCATTTTGTTCTCTGCTCCATTCGTTGTGGCCTCCCCGCCACTATTTCTGGATTCTTTGCATTTTTCTTTTTTTAGAATATCCTGCAATACTCTCTGTAGAGTTGAATTGGTGGTTGCAAATTCCCCCAGTTTCTCTTTATCCTGGAAGCACCTTGTTTTTCCATCAATTTCCAGGGACAGTTGTGCAGGATATCTCAATCTTGGCTGGAGATTATTATCTTTCAAAGCTTGAATTATTTCCCCCCACGCTCTTTGTGATTTGATGGTTTGTGCAGAGAAATCTGCTGTAATCCTGATGGGTGTTCCCTTGTAAGTGGTCTGTTTCTTGTCTCTGACAGCTTTTAATATTCTGTTCTTGTATTGAATTTCTGGAATTTTTATTATTATATGCCTGGGTGTTGCTCTGTTTGGGTTGTAGTTAGCTGGGGTCCTGTATGCCTCATACATCTGAGTATCTTTACCTTTTGCTAAATTAGGAAAATTCTCCTGGATTATTTCTGTGAGTAGCTTTTGTAGTTCATTTGTTTGTGTCCCTACTTCTTCTTTTATGTTCTTAATCCTTAAGTTATGGATCCTCTTATCATCTTCTTGTCTTTGTATTATTGCTGTTTGTTTCTTTGTTATTTTTAAGAAGTTTTTCATTTCATTCTCCCATAATACAAATCTGCCCTCCAGTTCAGATAGTCTGTCCTTAGTTTCTTTCAAGCTGTTATGCCAGTTTTCGATAGACTTCTTAGTTTCTTGGTAGTCCCTTTGAACCTGCTTCACGTATTTTATGCTTTCTCTGTTTTCTCCATCAAACATTTCTCCCCTCTTTATCTGTTCTTCCATTCCACCATCTGTTTTTTCTTGGGTGGTGCTTAGCATTTCTCTAACTATTCTGCATACTTCTAGCTTCAGGTCATTGATAACTTCATTCCTGAACTGATCTATGAGGCTCTCTATATGGTGCTTTATGTCTATTGGTGCGGTGTCTGCTATTACCTGTTTCTCAGAATTGGGGGCCGAGGAGCCTTTCTTGTTGCTGCCTCTTCCCATATTCTCTGTTCTTTATATATACAAGCTTATATAGGAGGCCCAGTTTCTCTCCCTGTCAGCCACAGTCTTTTCGAATTGTGCCGGTTAGGTGTTCCTGCCCACCGCAGCACACCAGGAAGTTCCAGACCAGGCAGCCTACGCGGGGCCCGCCCCTTCTGGCCACAGTCAGGCTCTGGGGTCTGGGTTGGGCTAGCCTACTGGGTCTGCCAGCAGTGTCATGTAGGCTAGGCACTTTTCACCAATCCCGCCCGAGAGGGGGATGTGTGGCTGGAGTCGCCACTGCGCCCTGCTCCCGCAGGACTGCCTGGGCCCAGAATGTCCTCCGCTGGAGTCAAACTGTGGTAGAGTGTCAGTTTCTCTCACTCACCTCACCACACGTCAGTGCACGCCTCACTGCCCGTCCTGTTTTCGACTCCGTTCGCAGATTCCCGTTCTCAGAGCTTCCGTGCGTCTCTCTCCTTGCCGAGTTGATGTAGATGGCAGCCACCGTGCGGCGGGAAACCCAAATCGCAGCTTCCAATGGCGCGGGTTCCAGCCTCCACACTGAGGCTGTTCTGTTCCTGTTTTAGCACCAGGACTGCATTCCAAGTTGGTTTCTCTCAGCCCAGTTCGTTCTTGAGTCAGCAGAGCATATCTCCACCTGCTTATGTCTCCTTACTCTGCACCCTTCCTGACTTCTGAGCCGAGCCTTTCAGAGAGCCTCCGTAGTAGCTGTTATCTGTCCGCCATGTTCTCCCGGAAGTCTTTCCTGTGGCTTCTTAAAAAGTCACCTACCTCATTGGCTTCAAACTACACAGCAGATTCTCTTACAGTACTGGGAGGGAGAAGTTTGCACCCCAGCTTACCTGGGGCTTGCTTGGGAAAGCTGTGGGGAGAACTGGTTTCCTTGCCTTTTCCCTCTTCAGAAACCACCATCCTCCTTTCCTGGCCCACTGATCTTTCCTTGCATCACCCCATCATCTTCCTCTATGGCCACATTGCCTTTCTAAATCCAACAATCCTGCTCTCCTGCCCTGAGAACCTTGTGGTTAGATGGGGCCTCCCAGGGAATCCAAGCTCAACTTCCAACTCAAGGTCCTCAGTGTGACCACAGCTACTGAGTTTCTTTTGCTGTATAAGGTAGCATGGGCTTCAAGACAAGGATATGGATATCATTGGATTGAATGGAAATATTCAATTTTATAACCATTCTTATCTTCCCTACCTAAAGAAGTATTCAAAATGCCATGGCTGGGAGAAAGAGAGGACATGGAAAAGTAAACAGATTCATAAAGATTCATGAGGCTAGAGCTGGCTGGGACCTGAGAGTCAGGGGCTGCTGGCCCTCAGGTTTCAGGGGCTGCAGAACCTCTTCTACCACTGCCCCTATTGTGGGCCCAGGGGCACAGCTGGGTAGAGGCTCCTTAGTTTTGTGACCTAGAAAAAAACAATTTTAAACTTAATCAGAGAGAGGCTGGCAAAGGTAGCTAATCTAAGAAAGGATGTTGTGAAGTGAAGGCAGAGGGCTGGTTGCAATAGGTTGAAGACTGAGAGGTCAGCAAGGAAAGGGTAACTGTGGATACAGGCAACTCTGACAGCAAAATGCAAAGGGAGAGAAAGAGAAACATGTGGTGGCCAGAAGGAGCTGCAGACCAGAGGAAGGAGGCTGGGATCTAACAGGTGAAGTCCATGGGGGGTGTGGAAGTCATTGCAGGAAAGGAAATTAAATTGAATTTTCTGAATCTTTCCCCTGGAAGAAAAAGAAAGAAAGAAACTGCAAAAGTTCAGATGAGAGATTCCCTCAAAGATGAAGATTTGTTTGCTCTCCTATGTCAGTTCCCACAGCAACAAGGATTCCCACGCAGGCTGCATGTCTGTGAGCCATAGGGAAGCTGGGGAGGAAAAGAGGGAAGCAAAACAGGAAGAAAAGATGGAAGTAAAAGGCTACAAATGAGAATGACCAGAGTTTATGCCCTATGGAAACGCAGGGAGAGGAAGTCTGGTTACCACAGCTGGAGCAAGAGCACGGGGTGGAACAGGCACCTCCACCTGCCATCATCCTCTGAAGCTGACCTGGGAGGTGCTCAGTCCAGGCCCTGTGATCTTCCAAGTTTGCAGGGAAAGCTGCTGTATGCAGCTCTACAGAGCTTGGTGCAGTGCAGACATGGCCATTAGAACACTACAGAAGATAGGAAAGGGAAAAAGAGCCAAATGTAAGACAGAGACTGCCATGTGTACTCAAATAGGAATATGGTGCGTATCTCTGGAAGAGTCAGCCAGGTGCAGCCTGACTCCTAGAATTCTAGTCTCTGAGACACACTGCTGGAGATTTGTTCATAGCCTGCACCACTGTGGACTGGCCATCCATAGTCATGCACGCAGAAATGCTCCCCAGCGTCCCCGGATCCCACAGGGCTGATGCTGAAGACATAGCTTGTTCCACTTCCTCTACTGCTGAACCTGGCTGGGATATCTGGGGCCACAGTGGTCATATGAGATATTAGGGCTTCAAGTCTTTGGCCAAGTTTAATCGAAATCCAAGATATCTCTATGTTTATATCAGCACTAGCCTGACAGGAGATGGAGAGGTCTCTCCTGGAGATGCAGACAAGGATGCTGGTATCTGGGTCAAGGTGATGTCCTCACTCACTCCTAAAAGGTAAAAAAGGAAACTGTCATTTACAGTGCATGGCATTGTTACGGACCAAGTAGGAGCTGTCTTCAACTAGGACACAGGCTTTGCTGAACTGGCTTCTTCCAGGGCCCTCCCTCCTCACCTGCTCCCGAGAAAGCCAGGCTCCAAAGAAGCCACCCTGGGGCTACTGAGAACATGCTGGCAGGGTGTGTTCAGAGTCTGGGTACCACACAAGGCTCCAGATCCTTATAAGGATGGGTTGGGGGTTGTGTGAGGAGGAGACATGCAAATCAAAGGTACCAGGAGAAGGGCTGAGTCTTGTGAGTCTTCATCCAATTTGGTCCATTCAGTCTCCTCCAAATCATCCAACAGCCATTGCTTCATAGGCCATGAGGATCCCTTCACAGGTAAGTACTAATTTGTGTGGCAGACAGGGGTGGTGTTGATGATACAGGACTTCCTGAGAATCCACTGCAGGTCCCCATGACCCTTATACTTAGGATCCTAAGACAGCAGCCCTTTGTGAAGCAAGGGTGAATTTTTTCCTGAATTCAGAGTGGAACAGAACCTACTGATGGTGCCACTCAGATATTAGTGCATGGGTTGAAACCTCACTGTTTCCCATTAAAATATACAATTAAAACATAACTGAAAGGAGCAAACCTTCAGTTCTTTTTGCCCTCTCCCCCTGGAGTTCACCCTAGCTGGCCCAGGTTATGTAAGTCAGTCTGAGAGAAGTATCAGCTTAGAGGATCGAGTAAGCTGCTGGGATGGAGAGCAGAAAATCCAAAAGATGAAGATGTGACCCTACTGCCCAACCCTACTATACCCCTCTTACAGGACTGTCTCTCCCTTCCTCTGCCCTACTCCTCACCCCTTCCCTGTAGCGACTTCCAAGCTCACCCATTGATTTCACCTATCAAATATCAGATAAATATCAAATAGCCCTCCTCAGTGCCCTGCCTCTGAGAGCAGCCCTGGCGGAGATGGGACAGCAGGAAAGGCCTGCTGAGTGACCAGCCTTGTATCCATGGGAATGCAGGTTTCTGGCAAACAGTCACTGTCAGACTCTGAGGGTGACAGTCCCAGGAAGTCATTAAGAAGGGAGACTGAGTCCAAGGCATGTTGGGAGGCAAACGTAGGAAGGAAGACTCCCGGTGTTCATGAGGTACTAGGGGGTTAGAGAGAAAGGACTCCTATCCCACCCGCCTGTACACATATGCAGGTGCACACAGGCATGCGTGGGGTCCAGTGACCTTGGGACCGAAGGGAAAGCAGAGACATAGTTGAAACAGTTGCATCTCCAGGGGTGGAGCTGGGCTCAGCAGGAAATATTAATCTAGGCATCAGGAAAGCAGAGATTTATTCTAAGATATTTGTAATGTCTTGGCCAAGTCACTTCTCTATTCTGATTTTAGTTGCTTATTTTTTCATTGAAAATGAAGAAGTTGAAGTGCTTGGTCTCTCAGACTTCTCCCAGGTCCTCATCCCCTTAGGCTGAGTAAATTGAGCAACATCAGCTGTTGAGATAGGAAACCCTGGACGTGTCCATTTTAGCCACAAGAGGGAGACAGGAATCGCCACATGGCTGAGAGTTTAATTTAGTTCGTTATAGTAGCTTTGACCGCTAGAGGGCACTGCTGTCCTGTATGTACAGCTGACTAAGGCAGGGCAAAGGAATACCTGCCCATTTCTACATCACCTGCATTGTCAGACAAAGCCAGAAGCAAAATGCCCTTTCCATTTGCCCAATAGCTTATTAAAAGTGTAAGAGTAAAAAGCGAATATTACGTACCTCTATAAAAACATGAACTTTATTTTAAAAAATACTTTAAAATTTTTCTAATGCTTGTGTGGCTATGACTGACATTTTTATTAGTATTACATGATTTTCATTTGAAAATTATTATAAATCTATATATTCTGTTCACGTAGGCTTATTCACACTACAGAAAAATTAGTACCAAGAACCCAAAACAGGAAATAGAAGGGGGAAAGGTTCTCATTCTTTTAAATGATAAAGCACTAAAAATAAGTGATTTGATTACATTAATGGTGTGTATATATAGTGTTCAGTGAGAAACCAACATAAATTTTATATTTTGAGCCTGACTATATTCATAAAAAGCATATGTAAGAAATGAAACAAAAATTAGTGTTTTCATTCCTAGGACTATCATTGTTACTTTTCTCCTTTAATTTTTCCCCCAAGAACTGATACAACTTTCGTGTGTTTGAAATTTTTATTGACACACGTGAAATGCTGCATGGTCATGGGATTCCATGTAATAGTTCCATATGTGCAAGCAGCATTCATGGTTCAAGTCCAATCACCTTTTCTTCTAATCTTACACACACACACACTTAGTCAGCTGTACATACATCTTTCCCACTTCTACTTTTGTATTTAAGAAAATAAAAGAACTGTGATTGCCCTGGGATTGTGTTGCCAGCAAGAGGAGTGTGAATTTGAGCATCTCCCTCTCTCCATCATCCTATGACAGCGTAGCTGACTAGAAGATTATGTGGAGCTGCCGAGAGGGGTCTGACTTCAACTCCTCCCATCTTCCATCAACCCAGGACAGAGCGGCTGGTGAGTGGAGGGGTCATAAGCATCACCATAGTCCAGAATGCAAGAAACAGGCTCTAACTCAAATAGAAAACAACTCCTCAGTCTTTATATATTGGGAGGGAAGGTTCTAGGTATAGACATAAAGACCAAGAACCACTTACATCTAGAAGACATCCAGAGGAAGAGACGCATCCTATGGAAGCTTCACATAGGGCTACCTATCATAAGAAATCTACAAACATCAACAAGAAAAGATAAAACAAAATAGAAAATGACAAGATGGGACTGGGGATTTAGGTCAGTGGTGTAAGCACCTGCCTGGCAAGCATAAGGCTATGAGTTCAATCCCCAATATCAAAAAAAAAAAAGATAAGATAAATAAAATGCAATCTCAAACGCCCAGCCTATCCAAGACAAGCTGAGAACACAAAGAGATAGAAGAAATCGGAAGCCACAAATGTAACTCTCTGAAATAATGGCACAGAACTGGGGGGGGGGGGAGTTCACAGGAAAAAGAATCTCTAAAGTGTAAAAAGAAATGACTATCAAAATAAAGACATTAAAGGTACACAGATAAATAGAGGAGCTCAGGAAAACAATGGAAACCATGAATGCCAAACATACATGAGAATGGAGTCAATGAAACAGATCCAAACAGAAATGCAGGGATTAGAAACTCCCTGAGCAGACAGAATGAAGGTGAGGGTAGACTATCAGATCTAGAAGACAGGAACAAAACATAACTAGTGACAGGAAAAGAAATATATATAAAATACTACAAGAAACCACAAAAAATCAACCCAACAGTTGCAGGATGAAGCAAAGAAGAACAATGTATGAGTGACTGGAATCAGTGAGAAAGCTGGAGACGGCAAAAGCCACTGAAAACCTTTTCAAAGAAATAAGGAAGAAAACTTCCCAAACATGGATAAAGAATTTGACATAGAAATATATGAAGCTTATAGAATTCCAAGTAGCCGTGACCAAGACAAATCTACACTAAGGCATGTAATAATCAAGATTCTTGAAATTCAGCACAAGAATGAAATAGTAAAAGCAGCTAGAAAAACATATCACCTAGAAAGGAAAGCCCACCAGAATCACAACAGACTTCTCAAAACAAACTCAAATCAAGAAGAACTTGAAGTATAACAGAAAGCAATCTTCAACCCAGATTGATGTACCTCACAAAACTATCTTTCAAAATTGGTGGAGTCACCAGGGATGTAGGTCAGAGGCTTACATGCCTGCCTGGTAAGTGCAAGGTTGTGAATTCAACTCCCAGTACCAAAACTAACAGCAACAAAATTGATGGAGAAATAAAATACTTCCATGACAAAGAACAACTGAAGAACTATATGACCACCAAACCAGCTCTACAGAATGCACTGAAGGGCATATGAGAAAGAGATAATGAAGACTGCAAACACAAAGAACACTAGTGGAAAGAAGCTGTCAGGCAGAGCAAACAATCAAATGGAGAAAGACAGGAAAGCATAGGAAACAATGTGACAAAGAAAACCCAATACATATCAATTATAACCATCAATATAAATGGTCTCAACTTGCCAATCCAAAGAAACAGAACGGCAGAATGGATCAAAAACATGATCCAACAATATGGTGCATTCAAGAAAACATTTCACTCCAAAAGAAATTCATAGACTAAAAATCAAAGGATGCAAAATAATTTTCCATGCCACAGGAACCCAGAAAAAAGCAGAGGTACCTATTCTATTTTCAGACAGTGAAAATTTTAAGCTAAAAAAAGACAAAAGTTAGCATGCTTCAGACAAACTTAAACCAACAAAGAAAGAAACTGGACCTCCTATATACGCGTGCATGGAAGGAACAAAAAATATGAGAAGAGGAGGCAACAAGAAAGGGTCCTGAGTCCCCAATCCTGAGAACACTGATTCAGGAAAGGTAAATGCAAAGGAGAATGAGGACAGAAAACATGCAATATCAGACATGGCACCAATGGACCTAAAGTGATTTCTTCAGGACCTCATAGATGAGTTCAAAAGTAAAGAATTTAACCAAGCAAAGCAAGACATAAATAGAATAATTAAAGAAATGCTAAGCACCTCCCAAGAAAAAACAGATGGTGGAATGGCAGAACAGAAAAAAAGGGGAGAATTGTTTGATGGAGAAAATAGAGAAAGCATAGAATACATTGAAACAGGTTCAAATAGATTACCAGGAAATTAAAAACTCCATTGAAAGCTGCCAAAATTGCTTGAAAGAAACTAAGGATAGATTATCTAAACTGGAGGACAGGTTTGCAATGTGGGAACATGGAAGGAAAAATTTCTTAAAAATAACAAGGAAACAAGCAGTAACAATACAAAGGCTAGAAGATGACAAGAGGATCTATAACTTAAGAATAAAGAATGTGAATGAAGAAGCAGGGGTACAAACAAAGGAACTGCAAAGGCTATTCACAGAAATAATTAAGGAAAACTTACCAAACATAGGAAAAGGAAAAGATACTCAGATGTATGAGGCATACAGAACTCCAGCCACCTACAACCAAAACAGCACTACATCCAGGCATATAATAAGATCCCAAAAATCCAATATAAGAACAGAATATTAAAAGCTGTCAGAGACAAGAAACATCTGTACAAGGGAAAACTCATCAGAATTACAGCAGACTTCTTGGCACAAACCATCAAATTGAAAAGAGCATGGGGTGAAACAATCCAAACCTTGAAAGAAAATATTCTCCAGCCAGATTGATGTATCCCCCACAATTGTCCCTAAAAATTAATGGAGAAACAAGATGCTTCCAAGATAAAGAGGAATTGGGGAAATTCAAGACCACCAATCCAACTCTACAGAAAATAACCACAGGACATTCTAAAGAGAGAGAAAAGCACCAGGATTTCAGGAACAGTGGCAGAGAGTCCCCAGTGAATGGAGCAAAAAGCAAAATGAAGAAGACAGACAACTAATGACAGAAAAAGAGCACAACAGAAATGAGGCAGAGAAGATTGGATGTAATTTCTAATATAGATGGCCTAGATACACTAACTTAAGGGAAAAAAGAGAGAATCGCAGGCAGAGTGGATCAAGAGGTAGGGTCCACTGAGATGCTATTTATAGGAAATATAATTAACCAGAAGAAGTGTATATGGACCAAAAACAAATATGAGAAAACAGAACTCAATGTGATAGGGAGCCAGAGAGTAATAGGGGTAACTGGGCCAGTATTTATGGATAGGTTGAAAAGACAGGCTTTAATAAGTGAAGAAATACAACTAGAGATCAAGTCCAGGGGTGAGAAAGTTTAGAAACACTTAGGTTGCCCCCCCCAATATAAAACCGAGAGTTGTTGGGGAGACTCAAAAATACACAGTACATCCTAGGGAAGCGAAAGGAGAGAAACAGTCTTTAAAAAGACAGCAGAATTGCTGTCAGCAGAACTATTGCTTAGTAGTGTATCAGGAATTAAAAACCTTATTACTCACACCACTCTGCTTGGATGGAACTTGTTCTGTCCCGGTTTGTATACAAGCACTGGATCTGAGGGCACAGACAGCTGTCTCGAAGATATCAGGATATAGCACAGTGGTCATCTTTAATTTCCTATTAACTTAATCCAGATCCCTGTATGACTTATACTGTTGTATCATGACTGATCTTAGTTAAATCTGATTTGTTTGTTTGCTGCTTATTATTGACAGATTTTATTCAGAACTGTTAGGTTGATAGTATCAAGTTGGAGAGTATAGACAACTATACTGAAAATGACAATGAATCACTACAATACCCATTCTGATCTGATTACTACCTGTTTTTGTAGCTCTACACTATCTACAAAGTTGTATTTCTATTAATTCTGTAAAGTACTGATATATTCAATTATACTTTATCTGATGATATTGCCAATTCTGTTGATGATAACAAGAGACAGCACACTGACCATGGTAGAATTCCTTATACAGCAGTTTTATATGTCTTTTTAGTTTTATGTGTCTATAGGAATATGTTTTGTTCTGCTCTGCTTTGTTTTGTTTCTCCCTGTAATATAGAAAGGATAGAAATACATGTGAAGACTCATGCTTGCATAAAACCTATAAACAGTTTATGAGAACTGATCTTATGACACATGATGAAATGAACAAACAGCCTGAAGGAAAAAAAGGGGCTCTACAGTGCCCAGTGCTGATTCCAGAGTGTCATGATGTGAAATCCAGCAATACTATTAATCTTTGTTCAGGATGATTTTAATCTGCTATGTTTTGTTTGGTCTCAACATAAATGAAGATATGGATAAATGCGTACATGTCTAAGTGTATAGGTTTGATAGCCATATTGCTTAGTTTTTGTTAGATAGTTGAACAGAACTGTTTGCAGTCTCCCTGGTTGAATTGCCATTTACATATTCCACTTTTGTATCTTGAACAATTATTTATGGGGGACAATATGTATACATCAACTAGTGATTTATTACTATTTCGTTTCTTTGAAAGTATGCACTATTTCTGCCCATTTTCTGTTTTGTTTTGTCTTTCTTTAAACAAAATAAAAAAAAAAACTAGACAAAAATACAAAGTTCACTACATACTTTTTAAGGGAAAACTCCAAGAAGAAGAGAGAATAATATAAATATTTATGCACCTAGCTACATAAAACAAATATTAACAGACATGAAAAACCAAATATGCACTAATAAAATTGTAGTGAAGGACCTTAATACCACATTCTCACAAACAGATAGATCAACTAGACAAAAAAATCAATAAATATTAGAATTAAACCAAGCCTATGAACAAATGGACTTGGTAGATGTGTACCGAGTATTCTACCCCAAAATCAGAATACACATTCTTCTCAGCTGCACATGGGGCACTCTCCAAAATAGACCATATATTAACTGACAAAACATTGTTAAATAAATATAGAGGAATTGAAATTATCTGATGCATACTATCTGATCATAACACAGTGAAACTGGAAATCATTGACAAAGGAAATCACAAAAACTACGGTAACACGTGGAAATTAAACAACACCCTTCTGAACAACCAATGAGTCACAGAGGAAATTAAAGATAAAGTTAAACATTATATACAGTTAAAAGATAGTGCCAATACAACACATCAAAACTTAGGGGATGTGATGAAAGCAGTCCTACAAAGGGAATTTATAGCGATGAACTCACACATCAGGAAAACAGGATGAGCTCACACAAACAACCTAATGTTGAACTTCAGACTTCTAGGAAAAGAAGAACAAATCAAACCCAAGGCTCATCCAAGGGAGGAAATTATAAAAATAGGAGCAGAAATCAACACAATGAAGACTAAGAAAACAATACAAAGATTGAATCACAAAGTTGGTTCTTTGAAAGAATACATACACCTGATAAACCATTAACCATTTTCATCAAAAAGAGAAAGAAAAAAAGGGGGA
Organism: Cavia porcellus; assembly: GCF_034190915.1. Lineage (NCBI taxonomy): Eukaryota > Metazoa > Chordata > Mammalia > Rodentia > Caviidae > Cavia > Cavia porcellus. The sequence goes on along the minus strand of NW_026947501.1, from coordinate 57,299,183 downwards.
AATCACAATGAATCCCACAGAAATCCAGGAGATCACCAATATCTACTCCGAAAACCTATATTTTAATAAAATGGAAAACAAAGAAGTAATGGACAGATTCATAAACACAATTAAGTTGCCAAAACTAAAGAAGATATAAAAATTCTAAATAATCCAATATCAGCCAGTGAAATTGAAAATGTAATTAAAAATTTACCAACAAAGAAAAGCCCAGACTCTAACGGGTTCACTGTTGAATTCTATGAGAAATTTAGAGAAGAACTAGAACCACTAGTGCTGACACTCTTTAAAGAAATTGAAAGCAAAACAGTACTTTCAGAATCATTCCTGGAAGCAAGTATTACCGTGATTCAAAACCCTGAGAAGAACACAACCAAAAAAGAAAACTATAGGCCAAACTCCTTAAAGAACATAGAGGCAAAAATCCTTAATAAGGTACTGGCAAACAGAATGCATCAAGTCAACAAGAAGATTATGCAATATGACCAAATCAGATTGATCTCAGGGATTCAGGGGTGGTTCAACATATGCAAATCAATAAATACATCAATATTAACAGAACCAAATGCAAAATTTACACGATCATCTCAATAGATGCAGAAAAAGCATTAGGTATAGTTTAACACCCATTCAAGATAAAACTCTACAGAAATTGGAGTACATGGTCTTTCCTTCAACCTTATAAAAGACATCTATGACAAACTAACACCTGACACCATATTAAATCATCAAAAACTAAAATTAGAACAAATACAAGGATATCCATTATCACCACTCCTATTCAATATTGTTTGTATAATATTAGCTGGAGCAATTAGGCAAGAAGAAAAAATAAAAGGAATAGATAGGAAATGAAGAAGTTAAATATGATTATTTGCAGATGACATGATACTCTACATAGATGATCCCAAAACACCATCAAAATATCTGTAGATTTAATATTCAAATTCAGTAGTGTAGGAGGTAAAAAGTCAATATTCAAAAATCAATAGCATTACTATATATAAGCAATTACAGATACAGATATTAGGGAAAACACACCTTTCATAATAGCATCTAAAATAATGAAATACTTAGGAATAAAACTAGCAAAACATGTGAATGATCTGTACAGTGAAAATGACAGTATCCTTAAAAACAGTCAAGGAGGGTATCAAAAAATGAGAAGATATCACTTACCCTTGGCTAGGAAGAATCAAAATAGCAAAAGCTACAATTCCAAAACTGCCACACAGATTTAATGCAATCCCTATCAAAATATCATTAGCATACCTCACAGAGCTAGAGAAAACATTGTTAAAATTCATTTGAAACCAGAAAAGGTCTAGAATAGGAAAGGCAATTATGGGCAACAAAGGCAAATCGAGGGGAATCATAATCTCAGACCTGAACTTATACTATAAGCTACTGTGTCAAAATCATCATAGTACTGGCAAAAAACAGACCTGAGGACCAGTGAAACAGAACAGAAGATGCAACACAACTACAAATGCACTCAGCCCCCTTAACTTTAACAAAGAAATCAAATATGTTCAACAAAAGAAAAATAGTCACTATAATAAATGGTGCTGGAAAAACTGGCTTCCCACATGCCAAAGATTAAATCCAGACCCGTGTCTATCACTATACACTAAGTTAAAATGGATCAAAGGCCTAAATATTAACATAAAACACTAAATTTACTGCAAGAGAAAGTAGGAGAAATCTCAAAGACATACGTATAGGCAGAGACTTCATGAACAAAACCAAGACTGCAAGAATCAACAAATAGGTTCTCACTTTATTAAAAAGCTTTTGCACAAAAGAAACCACAGACAGACTGAAAAGACACCCACAGAATGGGAAAAATTCATAGCCAATTATGCCTCAAAGAACTGACATCTAGTATTGTAAACCCAAAAATCAAGTTCAGTCATCCGAGTATTGTAATCTTTTTTTCTAGTCTTTCTCACAATCCAAACAGTTATATCTGTAATCCTGTTGAGATGTTATTGGAATCCCAGCCAGTCAATTTCAGTCTACCACCACCAAAGCAAACCACAGTGAGAGTAAAGACACCAAGACATATTCCAAGTTAAGGGCAGCCAAGGGGACCCAAGTCCATTTCCCATGAGGACGTGTGGAAAAAGGCCTTGATCCTAGGCCTCTCCCAGCATTTATTCTCTTGTGTAGAAAAGTGGGGGAGGATGCTCGGGGATGAGTGATAGTCAGGATGTCGGGGATTGCTGAGTAACTTGAGCTAGCTGGTCAGGTGCAAGGAAGGCATCTCTGTAATTTGCAGAGATAAAATCATGCAGAATGATCAATTTATACAACCTGATTAAGGTAGCAAGGGAATTGTTTTGGGCGGGCTGTTGCTTCAGTTTTTGATATGCAAACTCTTGTGCCCTGGGGAGTCATGGCCTCTTATGTTGAGGCTCCTTCCCAGTTGACATTCCTGGAGTCTGCTCTGCGACTCACCAGCGCAATCTTGTAATGTGGAGAGCACCATGCATTGATGTTCCTTGGCCTATTTGCTCTGCATCTTGCCAGCTCAATCCTGTAATGTGGAGAGCACCTTGCAAGGAAAAAGAAAAGGGGCTGTTTGATGGCCAGACTTTGCATATTAGCACCTCAGCTAGCCTTATTTGCAATGCTTAGAGCCAATTGAAGAGAGAAGGAAATATCCTAGCCAGCCTTTCACATATCAGTATAAGGAAATGAGTCCCTAAGTAATCAAAGTCACAGCAATTGTTTTGGATCCAAAGGGAGTCACCAGAGTTGGTCTCTCACATCTGTGATGGCTGCACATTAGCACCTGGGTAGCCTTGTTTGACATGCTCAGAGTTAATTGAAGAGAAGGAAATACCATAACCACCTTTTTACTTATCAGTATAAAAATATACTTATCAGTATAAAAAGCCGCCTTTTTACTTATCAGTATAAGGAAATGAGTCTCCAAATATTCAAAGTCACAGTAATTGTTTTGAATTCAAAGGGAAACACTGGAGTTGTCTCCCACAATCTAGAACACATAAAGAACTGTATAAAAGAGGCCCCTGAATTCAAAGATTCATTCCAAAAATGGGAATCTGAGATAAACACACACTTCTCAGATGAAGAAATACAAACAACAAATAAATATGTTTTTAAAATGTTCAGCATCATCAATCCTTTGAGAGATAGAAATTAAAATATCATGCTGATTCCACCTCACTCCAGAAAGAATAGCTATCATCAATATATCAACCAATAACACATGCACACAGGACTGTGGGGGAAAAAGGAACCCTTTCCCAGAATGATAGGAATATAGACTGAAACAACCACTGTGGAAATCAGTGTGGAGATTCCTTAAAACCTAGGATTGGAGGTCCTATTCAACCAAGCTATTTCCCTTCTGGGTATCTTCCTAGAAGAATTAAAAACATCATCCACAGCGATAATGTGTATCCATGTTTACAGCAGCACAATTTACAATAGCTAAGTCTTGGAAACAACCCAAAATGCCCATTAACAGAGGAATTGATTTTTAAAAGGTGTGTTTATGTTTACAGACTGGAGTACTATTCAGTCATGAAGAATAAACCAGAGACATTTATAGGTAAACGGATGCAACTCGAGACCATGCTCATAAGTGAAATAAATCAGACTCATGTGTAAACATCATACTGTCTCTAGTATGAGAAACTGAACAACTAAATAAGATCCAAAATGTACAATAGATATTGTGAACTGGGAAGGAATTGTTCAAAAGAAAAGAAAAAATGTGATGGGGGAAGGGGAAAGCAAGAAAGGAAAACAGAAAAAAGAATATGTTTATGCACAAGACAGTTAAGGTAGTTATATAGCTAGCTTCTGTTAGTTCATTAAAAACAAAGCTTTGTGCTAACATTGTTTGGACAATGTTTCTTGCCTGTATCTTGTACTCTGAATAACTACTATGAAGACAACTATACGCAGTGTATTAATTATTGTAACAATAGTGTAATTAATTATTGTCCTACTAACCTGTTTTGAAACTGTTTCATTGTTATTTTAATCTTTCTTCTCTTTAAAATTAAAAAAAAAGAAAAAAGAGACTCATGCTGTGAATTTTCTAATAGATTCTGCTGTTGTAATAGATTCCCTGATTCCTGGCATCAGCAATAAAAGCACACGTGTCTCCATTTGTTTCTGAAAACCCCAGTGAGGAGGACCCCCTCGTCCCTAGCACCCTCTGTTGTAGTCAGGGTTTGTAAGGAAAACCATATGCTACACACATATAATTTATAGGATTATTTTATAATAGTCAAAGAGTCAAATACAAAATAAAAGTGCAGGAAATCCGTCCACATACTAAGACCCGAAGAATCCAGCTGAGGGCCTGGATCCCATGGCAATGTCCTATATGAGGCCAGCTAAAGACCTGGATCCCATGACAATGATCTGTGCAAGTCTGTTTCATGGATCTGCACCGAGAAGGCCCCGAGGTCAATAGTGGAAGGTGGAAAGTCTATGCCAGTGGGGTGAAGGATCTGGTCCAGCAGGCTGAGGGATTTGCACAGGAGCCAAGAGCGATGCTCAAAGTAAGGACCACAGCTCCTCCGTAAAGTACCACAGTCATCCTCAGCAACAGCAAGCTCCCAAGCTCCTCCGATAATGAGAACAACTGAGTTCATATCAGGAAGCCAGCATAACAATCAGGAGACCGAACAGCATACCATCTTCCCCTCCAGAGACAGGAAGCTATGCTCAGAGTAAGGACCAGAGCTCCCACAAGGAGAACTGCAGCCATTTTCAGTGACAGCAAGGTCCAGAGCTCCTCTGGTGATAAGAACAGCCAAGTTCATGTCAGTAAAGAAGCTTGACAAGCTCCTCCAGGAGAGCAAATGGCAACAGGAGAACCAACACCCTTCTTCTTCTCAGTTCTCCTTTTTATGCTGTTGGCAACAATCCTCCAGCACCAATCTGATTCAGTTCAGCTGCCTGTTACAAGTTGCCCAGCAGTGCCAATCCACCCCACCCTCTTATGTGTCTGGTTACTTCTGCTTTTGATAAGATGCCTGGTGTGAAGCCAACGTCCACTCTTCTGGTTCCACCTGTCATCCTGATTCTGCCCCTGATGCAGGTCATGGCAGAGCTTACAAGTTTGATCCTCTCTGTCCTGCAAGAGTTCTCTTCTCAGCAGTGTGGTGCCTGAAATCCCAACACTCAGGAGGCTGAAGCAGGAGGGTCACAAGTTTAAGGTCAGCCTGGGCTCTCCAGTGAAATGCTGTTCCCCCACCACCACCCATTAGCAAATGGGAACCGGAAATCTGAGCATCTCCTGGGAGGATGACCATAGCAAATAAGGGGGATTTCCTTCTACCATCTCTTTGAAGGCAAATATTTTTATTACTGTTTCGCTCTTTTCTGATTAATGGTACTGCTCTATTCAATATTCTGTTTTGGTAAGTTCTATAATGTTCTGTGTTTCATTTTATTTTGATATATGTGATTGAAAGAACTATTGTAAGGATAATGAAATATACTGTGATACCTATTACTGTTATCCCGGTAACCTGCTGAGAAGTTCTGTACTAATTTCACTGTACGATCTTAGTTGGCTTTATTCTGTCTTGTTATGTTATATACTTTCAAAATACAAAAAAAAAAAAAAAAAAAAAAAAAAAGGCACATGTATATCCAGCAACTTTGTGCTCTGATAAAGGCCAGCAGGGTCCTGAGAGGTCACTGGATGAGACGAGGGTGGGAGGCCTGCAGAAGCAGCTCCTCACCTGAGGAACTGAGGAGAGCCCCAGTGAGCAGGCGGGTTGTGGGGAAGAAAATGGGGAAAGAGAACGCATGGTGCATCCTCTCATCCATAGGTCTGGCCAGGCTCACCCCACCCTGCACACTTGTGAACACAAAGACTATTTCATTAAAAATGTTTTTTTCCTCCCTCCCTTAAGACCCAGCCCAGGGCATGGGACAAAGCACCCATGGCAAAGTTAAGTCAGGTGGGGAATTAAATGACACCCGCGCAATCCGAGGAATGCTGAGGAGAGAACACTGCCTGCTCCATTTAGCCATGAGTCTTTGCTTCTCTTTTGGCCTTAGAAAAGAAGCCAGGACTCAGTGAGGCTTGCATCTTCCAGGTGCCATTCAAGAGACAGCCACCTGGTTTTCTTGGACATCTTCCACCTCTTATGACATCATAATTGGCATTGCTGGCCCATGATGCAATTCTCCAGCTACCTTTCCCTTCTCCTGTTTTCATTAATTCATTTATTTGTACAAGGGAATAGAACACGTGATGTAAAATTCACAGATCTCCCCAGACCCCCAGCCTCTCTTTCTCTGGCGTTAGACGCTGAGTGTGTGAGTTTTATGACTGTCCCTCCCTGCTCTTCCCAAGTTCAGGTGTTGCCAGTGTAGTGGTCCTAAGAGGCGGCCCTTTAGGAAATAGTTAGGGCAGGAGGACCCTAGTTTGTGGATGGCATTAGGAGCTGCACACTCGGACTTAACAGAAGCAGCTTCGGCCCTTTTGCCTTCCACCTTCTGCCATGTGAGGACACAGTGCTCTTCTCTTCTGGAAGATGCAACATTCAAATCACCATCTTAGCAAAAGAGAAAGGATCTGCCCAGATACTAAGCCTGCTAGTGCCTTGACCTTGAATTTCTCAGCCTTCAGAACTGTAGGAAATGCATTCTCAGTCCCAATGCCCATCAACTGTTAAAGGGATAAGCAAGGTGTGGCTTCTTATACAAAGGAGTACTACCAAGTCATAAAGAAGGATAAATCTGAGGTGTTTCCAGCTAAATGGATGTACCTTGAGATCACACTCTTAAATAAATCGGACACAGACATGTAAGCACCACATTGTTTCTCTGGTGTGAGAAACCAAAAGTGTAAATAAGGACCAAAATGTATGATAGATATTGTAAAACAGGAAGGGAAATGTTATGGAAAGACGACCTATGGAGAGAGGAGGGGGAGAAAAAGCAAAGAAAAAAGAAGGAAAAAATGAGACAAAGTTTTTGTAAAAAATAAAAAGGAGGGGTTGAAGATAGGGAAGTGGGAGGGGAACAACAGAAGCAAGTTACATCATGCACAGGTACAAATTCCCCGTAATGACTGTGATCATTATGTATACGTGAACTGTACCAATAAACCTAGTTAATTTGGAAACACAAAAGCAAGATGTTCTGTTCTTTACAGAGTGTGTGTCTGTGGTCTTGTGCTGTAGCAGCACAGGTAAGACAGCATCCTCTGGAGACGTCCTCGCCTCGGCAAGCCTGTGCAGCATAGTTTCTTCTGCACCTAGGAGCAGGCGACTGTGTCACCCAGGAACTCAGAACACTCAAGAGGGAGGAGACAGGCTGAACATTCTGAGCGCACAGGCTGCTCCCACACGGATAAGCGTCATGCACAGGGAAGTCCTGCAGCCCATGGAGGGCCACGAGCTGCATCCCAGTAAGGTCCTGGCAACTGTGGGAGAGATACAGGTTCGCATCTTGAGGGGCACTGGAGGTCCTGGTTCTGGTTCTGTGCACAGCACAGATGATCTGTGCAGTTAGTTTCCCAGGAGTTTTTCACACACTAGGAATAAGGACTCAGGCTATCTCTCACAAATTACACTGCAGGTGCCAAGATGCACAGTGAATCAGCACCAGTGTACTGGTGACAGAAACATCTTACATTGAATTTTAAACATTTAAATATACATTAGTCTAAGTTAGGAAAACTCCAGTAAATATCTCAACAATAAATTTTATACATAACCACAGTGTGGCATGGCTGTAGCCTAAATCCATAAACCTCCCTAATCCCTGTAACTTTGAGGGATGTGTTTCAAACCACAAATTTCCATACACACTGTGTTTGCAGGTGGGTAAAAAGGTTTTTTGCCCTATAATATAAAGGCAGTATTATCAAATGCAGAGGTTTATACGAAAAAAGACTAAGCTAAAAGAGAAAAATGATATTGAGCTTCTGCTGGTTGGGAGGGCATTTGACTGGATAGCTGATTTATTTGACGTTCTTGCAAATAACGGCACTAATTTAAGGGGTGAGATTTACTGGGCCCTACGGCGTGAGTGTGTTTCCCAAATGTCATGCATTGGAAACTACCTCCCTAACAAGCTGTCTTAGGAGGGGAGCTTTGGGAGATATGTTTAGGCCCCAGGGACTCCGTCTTTATAAATGAATTAGCACACTACCATTCTACTTTTTTCGGGTGTGTGGGAGTGGTTCACTCCCTTGGTTCTTCTGCCACACGAAGAACAAATTCCTCCCCTCTGGCAGGTGCAGTGAAAATGGCTCCATCTTGGAGGAAAAAAATCTGATGCACATCAGACCCCCCAAAAATCTGCTATCTCCCTGATCTAGGGTTCCCAGCCCCAAGAACTGTGAAACCTTAACTTCAATGTATAAATTGTTCAGTACTTGTGTTATAATAGCACAAAAAAGACAACCTGGTGAGCAAAGTTTTATTCCACACCCTGGTAAAATTCCTTTTTTGGAACCATCCAGTCACTAAGAGGGGCCCCATGAGCATGGGGCCACGAGCAGGCAGCTTGAAAGGAGGGGACACAGTCCTGCTGAAAGAAGATGATTCCATAATCATAATTCTATAAAGTGTTGGGAATTTTATGGGTTTCTCAGTGCATTTGTCTTTTTCCTTTCCTTTCTTAAATCAAGAATCTGTTTTGATACTCAGAAAAGGTATGTTGTAACACACACACACACACACACACACACACACACAAAACACTTTTTGTTTCCAAAAGCACAAATTGAAAGAAAAACAACTTGCAGGATAGCATAAAAAAATAAATAAAAAGTGTCCCAGTAGAGAGGTGGAGAAGAGAGAAGACAGCTTTAGTACTCAAAAAGAAGCATTGCAGAATTTCCCTCCCCCAGGACTAACAAAATTAGTAGTAAATAAAAATTTAAAACCCATACAAAATGACTAAAAGCAAACAAAGAAAAGACCATAACCCCATACAAGAGAGCCAAAAACAAAAACAAACAAAAAACAACAGAGAACTAAGGAGAGAGAGAGAGAAAGAGAGAGAGAGAGAGAGAGAGAGAGAGAGAGAGAGAGAAAGAGAGAGAGAGAGAGAGCTCCAAATCCTTAGCGTCCTCCCTGATACACCAAAACACAGAGCTCAACAAACCAGCACAGCGGGATCCTCACACTGATGATGACAGTGGAAATGGATGCTAGGGAGGGACAGAGGAACAAGGTCACTGTGGCAGTGTGGGAAGCCCCTTGGGGTGGGCTTTCTTTGCCACAGTCATGGCTACACATGGAATCAGGAAAACGAGCCCAAAGCCAGGGACGCCTCGTGGTACCCATACCCAGAGGAGTGGTATGCATGCAAGATTCCTACTGATACTCGAGCCTCCTGGGCTGGCCTTGCCATCTATGGACTCCCACCCACTATGTGACCAGCAGAAAGAATGACATCAACATGCTCTGATCAATGATCGACAGGGAGGCATCTACAGTCGAGCAAGGTGGGTATATTACCAGTGAGCGAGGGACGGTACGCACTCCAGGTAACTAAGAGAATGAGAGAAAGACTTCGCAGTTTGGAACTTGTGTTAGGTGATGATTTCAGAAGAGGGTTTAGGGAAATGGGATTTATTCTGGATTGGATGTTGTCAGGAGCTGGGACAAGTCTAGAATTGGGGATCTCCATGACTCTTATCACAAGGACATGATGCTATAAGAAAGTTGTAGTGGGTTGAAGCTGTGATTGCTGAAGAGGGGAAAATTATCACCGCTCACAAAGCAGAGGCCACTTGTTCACCAGGTGGGGAGACACATGGTCCCTACAGAGATTTGACTGATGTTCCTGCCGTGTTTGTGATCAGACGTGACCATGGAGTGATCTTTGGTCCTGATAGGTCTGGACACAAAGTGGCCTTGTCTGATGTTGGCATTCTGTGAAATTGTTTATGTCTAGTGGGAAAACACTGTGGTCCAACTCTTGGGGTGGCATGCAGCTCAGGTCCACGTGATGGCCCAGTGGACAGAGCCAAGCCAGTTCTGCCTGTCGGCTTTTCTGTTTCTCAAAGGAAGACAAATAGTGCTCAGTCCAGTGTAGCTCAGCAGGAGAACAAACAGTTCTCAGGTGTGCTGTAAAAAGTCAGGACATTTTGCCCATCTAATGACACAAAATCCAAAAGCAGTTTTAAAAGTCTGATAAGTCTAACTGCATTAGAGAAAAATGGAACAAAACCAAGAAACTCTTTGTTTTTTTTTTTTTTTTGTCTTTTTCATTTTTATCGGTACCGGGGATCGAACTCACGACCGCCTGCTTGCAAGGCAGGTGCTTATGCCGCTGAGCTAAACCCCCAGCCCCCAAGAAACTCTTTGAATGTCAAAATAAGTGACTACAAAAACAGGTGAGAAGGTGGAAAAATATATTTGCAGCTTTATTACAGAAAACGCTACTGTCTCTAGGATACAAATAGCTCAGGAAAGAATAGAAGAACCCTTGAAAAAACTTTTTTGGTGTACCTGGAAGTTCATTGAAAAGATCCTAAGCATAAGAAAATTTCTCAGTGTGGCTCATAAGACCAGCACAAGTAAAATCTATACCTAGATGCCACTGTATTGGTGAGTCCCTTGAGGGATGGGAGCTCATATCCATTCCTGGAAGTAATACACAGTGTGCAAGCCTTGTGCAGAGGAAATCTGGAGTTTCAGAAAATGCGTGTATATATTTTTTTATTCTGGGTCTCTCTCCTCTCTCTCTTCTTCTCTCTCTCCTTCACTGTATGTAGTAAGCTCCTAGATTTCAATTTGTTTTAATCAATTGTTTTCATTATTCTTTTTTTGACTTTTGTGTTCTCCCATTGCTGGCCAGGCAGAGCCCCTCTGTCCTCTTGGTTCAAACCATTACTCTATCACAGCTTCTTAGTATGAAACGTATTCCAGGATCATTGCATTTCCTGTGCAAACCTGAAATCAACAATAGTTTTAATTGTTCAACTGATTTCTTATCCTTTAAAATATTTGGATTTTCTTTTCTGGAGACTAGAGCTAAGCAGGCCCCGTGTTGGTTCTGAGCACATTTGTCATTGTTAATGGATTCTTGCAGCTTCTCAGCTTTTGAACAGAGAAGCTGGGTGGGATCTCTCAGAGAGCCCCATTCCCAGGAAGGGCATGGGAGCGTGGGCACAGTACCTGCTTGATAGTGGCCAGAGGGTTTGGTGGTGTCCTAGATGGCTTCCGGATCATAGCCCAGGCTCTGCTAACTGCTGGCCTGTGGGAAGGTAGTTTGTGGCCTCTGCACTGTACACATGCTAGGGCTCACTTTCACTTGCAGGACCTCTGCGTTCAAGGAGGCTGCATCCTGAAAAGGAACAAATGGACATATCCTGTGGCCTGGCTGGCACCTACAAAGTTTACAGCTACACTGTCAATGCCACCTAACACATGGGGACTTATTTCCTAGCTTCGGCTGGGATTGAGGAAAAGGACACTAGTCAGGAAGGCATCAGTTCAAAGTCCTGACTGACCTCTCATCCAGGGAGCCCCAGTCCTTATTACCCCCAACACTCCCAAATCCTGAAGGGACTGAAGTCCACTCTCCTCACCAGGAACCATACACTCCCCAAACTGCATCCCCAGGGCTCGAGTCATTCCATCCTGAGTTCAAATTAGCCTGTTTGTATTTTAGGTCTCAGGTTTCTGTCCTGTCCAGTGCTGCCTATCAGCACCAGCCAGCAGCTTCTTGTCTTCTAACCAAATCCTCTGCACAGAGTGAGGCAAGGGAACCACCAAAAGAACCATGTTCAAAGACAAAGGTACTCAGAGAAAATACACACCTTATAATTTAAAACTGCGTGACTAAAAAATTTTTTAAATAAAAAAAAACCATATGACTTCTGAGTTCTAACAGGCATCCTGAAGCACACATTAACATTGGCTCCAATGTTTCTGACCAGGTGCCCTCTGTGGGTCACAAAAAACAAGGCAAGTGGTCAGGAATGGCACTTGCAGGATGCTGCTGGGAGGCCTGGCTTTCTCTGGATTTGGGAGTAAGACCAGGAATACCCAGGCCCGGCCCTGTGCATCTCCATAGCTTTCACGGGTCTGTAACCTCCCTGTGTCTTGAGTCCTCAGCAGTTGCAATTCACTGACACAAAGTGCTATTTAGATAAAAGAGTAAATGTGCAGCCCAGAGTGGCTATGGGGGAAACAGGAAACAGGACAAGGGCCACAGTGGAGGGGGAGCCAGGAGCTGTCAGGCAGGTTAGCATCTGAGGGACAAAGCAAGATCGCAGGTCTGTGAGAGGCACCAATGTGGCACAGAAGGGAGGTGTCTGGGAACACACCATCAGAGCCACAGGAGTGACACTGGTGGTGGCGCCTCAGTGCCAAAGGAGGCTGGTTCCCATAAAGAAGTGCAGCCAGCTCAACACACACAGGCTTGTGAAAGAAGACCAACAAAACCAATGTGACTGAGCATTTGGCATCCAGCGACTTACCCAGGGCTGTAGGGAGACAGTGACCCACTCCTCAGCTGGCAGTCTGACTGCAGGGAGGTGCAGAAAGGTAAAGAAGGGCAACGGGGAGGATGCCTCACTCCAAGGATGCCATCCCTGAACCCTGCCACACCACAAGCCCAGTGTGGGCACAGAGCACAGCACGTCAAACATCCACACGGGCACTGCAAAAGGTTCAAGACTCCTTCACGAACCAAACAAAAACACCCACCTCATAGATGGGGCTGGAAGGCTGCCTCTCCTCAGCTGAATGAGGAGTGGGGGACTCAGGGGGTGTTTCCTTTTTGGCTCTGGCTTGCTCCTGCAATAGAAAAATAGCAACCAGAAGGTCATGACCGTCTCGATGACACCAGCAACTCAGAAAAGGAAGGTACCTTAGCCTGAAGAATGGGCCTGATGCAACAGCAGACAGTGTCACACATCCTAGAGAAGGAGCTGCTGCAGCAAAGGAAAGTCATGCAGTCAGCAGACCACCTTGAGAGGAAAGACCTCGGCGGCCTGCAGCACTTCGCGGTGCCACGCCTGGAAGATGCACTTCACTGGGCACTAGGCACAATTGCAGTGCTGGCGCTGGCCTATAGTTCGCTGTGGAGTCCTCACTCACTGAGGGGATATAGATGATGAGTTGATGCTGTAGTGGACTAAGGTTCTCAGGGACCATGACGTGAGGGGACTATATTATGAGTGGGAGGAAAGTGTGACTCTTTGGCCGTCATGGATACAATGCAGTAGACAAATAATGCCCCCTGCTCTGATTCCATGGTCGGCCCAATGTCATCACGAGGTCCTCATAAGACAAGGAGGAGTGTGACAGGCAGTCAAGACATGTGAGGATGGAAGCAGAGTCTGGAGTCACACGAGCCAAGAAACGCAAGGGCCTCTAAAAGCTAGAAAAAGGACAGACACACAGAGCCTGCAAAGGAATGCAGCCCCTCTGACACCTCTGGGGATTCCTGAGTGCCACAAGTGAAGAATGTGTTGTTTCAAGCTCAGTGAGGGTGACCTGAAATGGCAGCCACAGGAAACACACTGATGGCCTGCATGCTCCAGGGAGGACTGTGGAGGACACACAGCCAGGGAACCGTAGAGGCATAATCTGAACCCCAGGTGCCCATGGCACACCTCCCCCATGGGACAACGAAACTGTCTCATTTTGTTGGAAAGCAAAGCAGGCCTGGTCCTCGACAGGTCTCTGCATAGCTGTGGACTAGCCTGACCTGCAAGCATTTGTCACCTGGAATCCTACACAGGTTCAAAACCCAAGGCCTGAGTCCCGGGCAGCCGTGAAGGGCAGGACTGGGCCCACCAGCCTCAGCACCCAGGCCCCTGGCTGCAGGGTAACTGGATCACTTCACAAACACAGCTGCAGGCCGAAGGGCCTACCTCCAGCCCTTCCCAAACCCAGCTGGGTGAGAAGCCTCCTCAACAGCAGCCACCAGACAGTGTGGATTGACACATAGGCTTCTCCTGCCAGGACGCACTGTGCCAACCTGTCTGGGGTGCTCCTAAGTAACGGAGGGGGTCCACCTGAGACTCAGCACACTCCTGGGGAGGAGGGGGGCCTGTAAACAGAAAAGGACTCAGCAAGCAACCTGCAAAGAAAGGGGCTAAACAATAACTACCCTACTCGAATCTCTCCTCTCAAGCAAGCAGGTCAAACTGTTGTGTCCCAGATGACAGAGATTAAAATCCAGTCATGAAATAAGGAAGGCCCCAATTACGTGAAAAAAAGACGAGACAGCAAGTAAAGAGTGCCTGTGTGTATTCGGGTGTTCTGTGACAAAGAACAACAAACAAACACCTTATTTTATAGAAACTATGAAGGAGAGGTCATTAGGTGTTTCTAGTCACTAAGAACAGGAAAACAGTGTTGTCACGAACCTCTGCTTCCCATCACGTGCCTGCCTGTACTAAGGCAAATCGGGTCTTGTTCATTAATGCCTCCGTTCCCAGCACCCCTGCCTCTGCACACCGACCTCCTCCCGCTGGGGATTCTTGGAACCCAAGCACTGCTGTAAGGAGAAAACATCCAGAACCTCACTTGGCCCAGCAGCTTCGTGTACATTATTTCAGCCTCGACTGCTCAACTACCCAAGAGAACCAGCCAGGCTGTCAGCCGTGGCTCCTGATGAGCAGGTGGCAGAGCAGAGCCAAAGCCCGCCAAAAAATCCTGGAAAGAGAGTCCTTGCACTCTGTCCAACCTCCACGGCCTCTGTAACCTCTTCTTCTAGTCAAAGTGTGCAGACCACAGGGAAAAGTGGCAGACCAGCCCCAGAGGTCAGGGCAGGCCACCTTGGCAGATGGGTTTGGCCGACCCCTGCCAGCCTGTGTGGCTGACTCTTTGAGTGGAAAACACTTTCTACTGAGAACTTCTGGGAATGCGGAGCAAAGTGGCAGCCACCGCAAGCACGAGCACCCCCTTGGCCACGCATGCTCACGCGCTGGGCCAGCTTCTCTGTCTCCACCTCCAGCTTCCTTCGAGCCTCCTCCTGCTCCTGCCTTTCCTTGGCCATCCACTGTGCTCTCTCCGCTTCCACCTGTCCTCCTGCCTTCTCTCTTTAGTGAGATTTTCAAACTTTGCCCTCATGTTGCTGGCTTTGCTGGCTCGCTGTAGAGGAAGGAAAGAGGGCGTCTGCCTCACAGCACCTCGGAACACTTCCCTGGGCTGAAAGCCCAAGCAGGGTGACCTTCTGCAGCAACAGTTGGCCCCACCAAGAGCTCACACTTCTCCCACCCCACTGTGCTCAGCCTGCCAACTGGGCCAGCTCTCTACACTGTATGTAGCAGCACTTGTGTCTGAACCTTAGCTTCCCACGTATTCTTTTCTGAGATGATGGGAAGTGAACTCCAGAGCTCTGAGCTACATCCTCAGTCATTTTTATTTGCTTTGTTGAGACGGTCTCATTAAGTAGCCTAAACTGGCCTCAAACTTTTGATCCTCCTGCTTCAGGCTTCCCGGTAGCTAGGACTACTGGTGTGAACCAGCACAGCCCTGCTGGAATACTTTTACATAACCCATCATCACATTACTTGCCACCACATGCTGAAAAAACAAAGAAGCAGGCATCCTTAAGAAAAGATGCAAGTCTATTGTTGTTAAAGAAGTTTAAAAAAAAGATACTGATTTTCAGCAGATTTTGACCTTTACATATGCATTTTGGGTGTTTCGTGTGGCAGAAATGGGATAGTCATAAAGCACTCCTGTGCATCTCAGAGAACAGCCTCTCTGCACTAGCTAAACGGTTTTCTTATGGAACATGATTTTCCCTAAGATAACAAGTGGCAGACAAACTCTGGTTATGCAGATTTGGGGATCTGGCAGACACTTCCTCCAAAGTAAATGAATCAAATCATTCTGTCAAATGTCAAAACTTATAGCAGTATTTGTTACCCACAGGAAAATTAATGCTTTCAAGCAGAATTAAAGAGTTCTAGGAAATTAGTAGGTGCCAGAGTGAGCATTGTCACTTAAAGACTGCACCAAGGAGATGGAGAACAAATGTGATTTTCTTCAATAGTATAATGAAAGGGATCAATCGCAGGACAACAAGGATAATCTGTAGGTCTACTGTTTTTTTAATGGCTGCAGCATGATGTTGTCACTCTGGGGAAGCTTCCCAGGATGCAGAACTAGCCTTTAAGGAAAGATGGCCCACACGCACCAGGCAAAATACAGAACACCATAGTGACCCCAAGGTCACCAAGGGCCCTCCCTTCCCACCTGCTGGTCCACCTGTGTCCAGTTTACCTTAACTGTAGAAGCAATCTGGCCACTGCCACAGACAAAATGTGGGAGCAGATATGAGACCCCAATCCACCATCCTCTAGTAATGGGATTTAGAAAAACATAAAATGATGTCATTCCCCTAAATTTTCTTATTCTGGAACTCACAGTAGTTTTTTTAAAAGCAAACTTAATAAGCAGACTTACCATAGTTTTATTTTTACATGAATTGAAAACTTTCCTCCATTTTAATTTAGAATACATACCAATAAACACATCCAGGTCCATGGAGGCTCTCTGTGGTCCTCAATGACTTTCAAAGTGCCAAGGTGGTCTGGGACCACAGAATCGGGAAGTGATCCAAGGCACCTGCAGCGGAGCTACAGTAACTCTGAGCTCCACTCCCCTCCTTCTTCTCCTCTCCCCGCCCCCTCACCCCACTGAGACTTGAGCCCAGGGCTCTTTCATTGTGTAATGTTTCTTGTGACAGTTCTCACTGAGTTGCCAAGACAGCACTTGAACTTGCAATTCTCCTGCCTCAGGCTCTCAGAGTGCTGGGGTTCTGGGCACAGGCCACCTACTGGCAGGTATTTCCTCTGAAGTGAGCAAAAGTGGGCCTCTGCTTCCCAATTTTAAGTGGACCCCCATTCACAGGGACTCTGGTGTAGGCTCTGTTGTGAGAGTTACTTTCCGAAGCAAAGAGGGGTTAACTGTGTCTCCAGGGTCCCTGCAATGTAGGGGGCAGGGTTATGGGGGCAGTCACACATGTCCCTCTGCTCCTGGCTGTTTCTCCAACCTTGCTTTTCCTCCTGGGATTTTCCCTAGACTTTCCTCCAGAGAAGACCAAATAGCGCTTTGGCTGTGTGGGTGACACTCACCAGCTTGAACAGGGACAGTCTTCTAGTAGGCAGACGATACCTGTGCCACACCTTCAAAGGTCGACGCACTCTGCAGAGAAGGAAAAAGAAATCAGAAGTGTGCTCCTCTGCCCCTCCCTACCTGCGGAAATGCTACAGCCTCCCCAGATCCCTCAACAGACCAGGCAGCCTAAGTTCTGCCCCTGTGTTCTGCAGATTCGCGGAGGTACAGCCACACACACTGCTGACCATTAGTCAGTGTCACAGCCATCTGCTCAGGGACAAGCCACCTCTGTGCTGCTCAAGCCTGATCAAGCCTGCCCCCGCCCTGCCTACAAACCTCTGCTGTGTGGGGACAGGTCCTCAGGACACACAGGCCTGCCTGGCCAGATGTTCCACGTGGCTCTGTAATTGGGATGCCACCACTTTATTTCAACTGGGCTCTCAGCTACACCCCAGGGAAACCGCTGTGACATCAGGCCCTAAACCGCAGGACCTAGCACAGGCTGATGGGGTTCTTAGAAACTAATGACCTTCCCCAGTTCCTTTGAGAGCTGCACCACTGCTGATGGGAGCACTGTGCTCCAGCTCAGGATGCTCACTGCTTCCCCACATGGCACACTAGAGTGCAGCCCAAAGAGGCAGCCCCTCGAGGTAGCAAAACCACACTTCCCTGCGGCACAGGCACAGATGGCTCCAGCTGCCCAAAGGAGACCAGAAAGGAATCTGGCTCACATCCACCCTCCCCTGTGCCTATCCTTTCACAGGGGAGCCAAAAAGCCCACCCCAAAGGACTCCCGCCTTGGCCAGAGCAGTCACCTGTCCTCCTAGCCGCCATGCCCAACAGATCTAGCTGTATAGCTCTTAAGGGCCTTTGGCCTAGACTTATCTCTGCTGAGTCTAAGCTTTGGCTGCTCAGCTTTCCTGACTAAACCTTTCCCTTTTCCCAAACCTACTGACCTTGGACAGTCTGCCACCTTTTCTAGAACAATCCCTGCCCAGCTGTCCAGGTGACTCCTGCCTGCCCTGTAGCCTCAGGGTAGCAGTGAGATCACTGCCCTGGTTCCTGCCCTCTGCTTTGGGAGGGTGGCTCCAGTCCTCTCATCCCAGTTCCTGCAGTGGAGGCCTCTGGCTTGCTGCTCAGGCAGGGGCATCTCTCTGTCCACATCCACTCCCCATCCATATCACCTCCCACACCATCCCTGTGCTCAGCCTTCCTCACAGTGACTCCGTCACCAAGACCCACCTCTGCTCTGCATGCTGGAAAGGGAAGCCAGTCTATACGTGGGACGCAGGCATCCTCCCACTGAGCTACACTCCAGCCTGTGACTGCCTACAGACCACAGCCTCTCGCACTTGCCACCTTCCTACCCATATAAACCTTGCTCCATCCTCCTTGTCCTGTCTGGCCTGGCTCCAAGATTCACAAGAGCAACTACTCTTGCCCTTGATCCCCTCATGCCTATTACAGCCAACCTTGTCCAAGACAGGACAGGCTGGGCATTTCCAAAACAGAAGGTCACTGGCCTCACATTGATCTCCATCACCACAGAGACAACTGCAGACTCGAGTCCTCAGCGACCCATCATATTTTTAGGACGGCCTCATAGCAAAGCCTGGGCCCTGGCCAGTGGCCTCACTTAGAAAGCACCAGGCTCCATGACAGCACAACAGTTCCAAGGGGGAATCATGATGCCTCACGCATAGGGTTACAAGAGGCAATGCCAGCCTCGCATGCTTACTTCCACGGCGTTTACAAGCCCAGCAGTCATTGGTTACCACTGGCATCAACCACAGACAAGAGACAGAAACTTCCTCAACTCCCAACCGCCAAGCCACAACTTCTGACTCTCTCACTCATTAGCTCCTTCCGTCCTCCTAAACCAGGGGCCCCAGCCACCAGATACTTCCTGGAGTTCCCTGCTGCCACCTCGAGGAGCCTCCTTGCCCAGCATCCTCTGACCTGACACTTCCATCAGACAGGCGCAGCCCTAAACTGGACGAACTTCAGGCATCACAAGCACTTACCACACATGCTCATCCAAATTCTCCAGCTCCACAGTCACCCCACTGGCCACTTGGCTCCTCCCTCCTCCTGGGCCCTTGAAGACAAACCCCAGCCCAGCCACTTGCCACCTTTACATCTATAACATCAGATGCATCTCCCATTGCAATTCCAGCCTAAGACAATACCTTGTTCAGGCCTCTGGGGCCACCTCTTCACAGCAACCTTAGACCATCTCCCACGATGCAGACAGGGGCTACTCAGGGCAGATGCCACTCTTGTCCTCTGCCTGCTAAGCCCATCCAGGGCTCCAGAGTCCCTTGAACAACTTGAGGACCTCACATGGTTTGTGCGGCTCCCTTCTCCAGCCCTGCAGTGATCCCTCAATCCCCCACACCGAAATATATGCTGTGCCCTCTGCTCTGCACTCTCTTAGCCCTGACTTTCCTAACAAACTCTTCCCAGCTCTTCAGAACTGGGCTGTGACTAGTCCTTTCTCCAGACCCCTCGGCCTGTGCGGTGTGCCCCAGGGTTCTCCCATGGACCCTGGTGACATGGGGAAGTGCCCGAGGAGAGGCTGTGAGGTCAGCCACAAGCTGTATAGGAACAGAGCTCTAAGGCTCCACCATGCCACCCACCACTACAGCCAAGGGCAGGATGACCCTACAAGTGGTCTCACATTAACTCAATTCCCAGTCTGATTTACCATTCATAATCAAAGTTCAAACAGCAGTATGATCCAGTGACAGCTCCCTCACTGCCATGCTATGGCCAAGCACTCAAGACTGGCTAGTTCAGACCTCGACTGGGAGCCAGTCCACTGCTGCCGTAGTGACATATGCCAGCTGAGTGGGTAGATGGCCAGAACCACGAGCACAGTGCCTACCTGATGGTAGCTACAAACAGCAACTGACACAGAGTGGGGGCTGCAGGAATCCCTGGGCCTGCGGGCAGAAAGTTCCACATCTGGAGCTGGACAGCCTTACTTTATCCATCTGATCTTTCTGCACCCTCTCCTTGACACTGAATCCTTTGGAATAGTCTGGAGGTGACAAAATACAAGATTTACTCTGAGGCAGAGGACAGGCCCGGTCCGAGATGATCGCAGGTGCATGCAGATAGGGCTCAAACAGCCCAAGAAAATGCACCCTGGCAGAAAGAACCAAGAACCGCCACAACACAGGCTTTCCGGAACAGGCAAGTTGCGTCTGACCACAATGTCTAGTGCACAGGCAGGGAGCAGGATAGGCGTGGGCATGCTTCTGGCATTCTCCTGGGGAAAGGGCGGAGACGGGCAGCAGGCTGGCAAGAAATAAGCCAAGAAAGGGGCACAGGAGGCCTTTGCGATGGGACACTTCACTAGCACAGTTTTCCACACCAACCACAGGGCTTACGCTCATCTGTTTCCTATGCAACCACTCTACCCAGCACTAAATACAGGCTCAGTCGCAGTTTGTTTTCTTGCTTTTTAAAAGAAAGAAAATACTCCATGTGGACATTCTACCAGCCAAATATGTCTGCTGCAGCAACACACATCCACATGGAAGTCACACTGTCATGCAGTCTCAATGCCGCTGAGACTCGAAGGCTCTCTCCATGCAGTCTGCAGGGTCAGGCCCAGTGCGTTCACCACCCTACACCCAAGCACTGCGCAGGTCCTAATACTGCGCTCAAAGCCCACACTCTGCCCTTCACTGCTGGACATCATCGTTCAGCCGGTGATGGGTCCAGGTTCTAGTAACCAAGGCCTCAGTTGGAGAACTTTGATGGAAAGTGTGACTGCTCTAAGGAATATGCGTCAACTATCTGGAATTCCAGTGTGTGGCCCCAGAAAGGTTACTTTCCAGCTGTGTGTACACACTGTGTGGCTACATGTGAAGATCCTACACGTGGGTGGTGTTACAAGCAAAAAAATCAGAACAAACAAAACTACCCACCCCTGTCTGAAAAGCACCACTGCTACAATGAAACACAGAAATCACACAGAACACGCATTTCTCAGCCCTCACTGCTACGAACCCTCTGATGGAAGGGTCAGAGGTGCTGGAACTAAAACCTCTCTTTCCTAACCTCAGAGGCAACAAGGCCTGGCACGATGACCCAAGAAGTCGTGGTCAAAAGCAAGCAAACACGCAGAAGGTTGTTAGAAGACCACCCCAGAAACCTGCGAACTATAATTTCTACCCCAACTTTCCTCTGAAAGGTCAAAAGGGGGAAAAAAGAGAATGGGATAAACGGGAACTTAGTTTCAGTGGGTTGAGGATGCCCAATGGTCTGACAGCTGGTGAGCAGGAGAGCCTGCTAGAGCACCGAGGTGAACCCTGAAGCCTGTGCTGGAAGTGGCTGTACCGCAAGGGAGTGTGGGAAGAGGCAGGAGGTGGGGACTGTGCCTTGGTGGGATTCGTGCATGGCCAGTCTTTCCTTATATTCAGGAGTCCCACAGTGGAGGAGTCCTGCCGCTCGGACTGAACACCAAATTTGCTTCCGAAACCAGTCTGATAATCTGGAAATCCACATGTGATAAAAAGGGCTTCCTTTACCTATGCTCACCCAGTAAAGGACCACTCCTCTTGTGCCCAGAGTGTTTCTATATTACGATAAACAATTCCTTTGTATCTGGTCCAGGCTAGTCTACCTGTCACAATACAACTCAGGGCATGTAGCCAAGTATGTAACATTTTGTTACTTGCTTTGTATTGCCCACTTTTAAATTGTATACTATGCTCTCTGTAAACTCAGGAGTTGCTTTTGTGGAATTATCCTGCACCAGTCCCCTGGTATCAAGATCCAACAGTCTGCCAGCGTGAAGATGAAATGCTGCCTTCTTAAACAATCAATGAATGAATGCATGAATAAATGGGAAGGGAGTACAGCTCTGTAGTTGAGTGCTTGCTTAGAGTGTGCAAGGCTGTGGGTTCAATCTGGAGTACTGCTGGTTAAAACACACACACACACACACACACACACACACACACAAAAACAAAAAAAAAAAAAACAAAAAAACCACTTTCACAGTCTGGCAGGCACCACAGTCAAGCACATCCAGGGCAACGTGGCTTCCTCCCCAGAAGGCTGCTGCACATCAGGCTCAGCTAATGTATTGTAGCCATATACTGCCCATCTCGAACAATTCTCTATGCCACACAGGAACGCATTCTTCAAATAAGCTATCCTAAGAACAAAATGAATACTAATAACAACAGCAGCAGCAGGAGCCAGGCACCATGGTGGGCATATGGGCACACTATCTGCTCTGCTTTCCACCCAGCCCCATGAGTGAGGGATTACCATGACTCCCATTTCACTTGGAATAGAAATTCCAAGACAGCTAGGATGTCAAAAAGTCGGAACACAGACTGAGGCCTGTCCACATCCAGGCCTCTGCCTGCCATGAAACAAAATGAAGGAAGGGGCTAATGGCCCTGATCCAAAGGGAATCAGAACAGGCTCAAGCTTGAGCCTGCCAGAACATCTGGACCCAGCCTGCAGCCCTGAAAAGGAGGGCTCCACAGGAAGAACTCTGAGCAGCACTTGCCACAGTGATATATAGGAAGGGAAATGGGTGGGAGTGGTCCCCATTGGCACATTCTTAGGCAATAAATTTAAGGGTGTCCTATGCCCAGGGCACTTAAAGAAGGACCCCAGTCCATCTGGTAAGTAGACAGCAACACAGGGATCTCTAAGCCCATGTGAGAAAGGCCTTTCTTTACATGCTACTACCCCCCTTTCTCACCCAGCTGGCTCAGCCTCTCAGAGCACCCCAGGGGAAGAGGCCTCGGCTCTTCTCTAGACATCCCTCCCAGCACACTGCTACGAGTGACCCAAAGGACACACATAGCACCAGCACCATCTGGGGTGGAAGGCACTGTGCTCAGCAGAACTCGGGGTCACTTCTTGTGCCCATCACTCACCTGGTCAACTCTGTCCATCTGGACACCAAACTTGCCTCCAAAACCCCGGACCGAGTCGACTTGAGAGCAGTGCTTAGCAAGTTTCAACTGATATTCATGGCCAACAGCTGACTGGAAGAGAGTCCAAAAATAAAATATCACAGACTCACGCCTAGCACAACATTAACAACCCAGGTGCAGGCATTTCCTCCATGCACCCATGGCCAGAATCCCGGGAGAAACTGCAGCCTGAGCCATTGAGTCTCTGGTGCAGGGTTCCTCCAATGCAGCTGCAGGGCTCTCACACCACAACGCCTGACCTAGAGTGGAGCTTTGGATGCAACAGGGCATGGAAAAAAGAGATAATGGCAGCTGACCACACAATTCCTAAGAGCCATTTACATGGACATTGCTGGCAATACATTTACTCTCTTGAAAAAAGGCTTTTTCATACTGTAAGAACTACAAATCAGGACAAAAAATATTTATTTTGTCCATACACTAAAGCATAGAAAGGTCTATTTTAGTAATAACACAGACTCAGAATCAACACCGATGTATGCATACAGTGTAGACAGGGTACCAGCTGCTGTCACCCAAACTGGCTCATTCCAGAGTCGCAATCACCAACACTGTCAGCCCCCATCATACAGGGAGCACAGGTTCAGGAATCTTCTGTATGTTACATGTCTACCAGGTAGTAAAGTAAGGAAGCAGAGTCTGGGGTTTTGGCATGCTTCACCTTGAGGTCTGCAAACCCCAGCCTCAAGAGCAGCCCTCTCCAGCAATGACATTCTTCGGAACCCAGCTGTGTCTCTTCACCAGCACAGTGTCTCTGGTTGTGTCTATGATTCTTCTACCCAGTACAGCCACCTTGATAGATCGTGTGACCACAATGCTGCCTTGGGCCCAACGGTTCCCGATCTTGAGCACAGTTAAGACCCAGGCTTCCAGAGCTAATCCCACAGTACATAGTCCCCCAGGACCGCTCCATGGGTGCTAAGGACAGGCAACACAGTGACAGGTGTGGGAAGGACACACACACATCCAAACACATATGCCCACGCCCCATTGGTACACATCCTGACCTTAACCACCTATGCCAGTTTACCTGGTAGATGCTGGGTCTGGCCACTTGGGCAGTGTTCAGCACATCAGTGAGGCTCGGCAGGTGGCCATTCTTGTTATTTTTCTTGTTGCTGAGATAAAATACCTGACACCCAAAGTTAAAGGAAGAAAGCTCACACATTGTAGAGGTTTCAGTCCATAGCTGGTTCCGAGACAGGGTTGTACATGGCACAGGGGCAAAAGTTCAGAGCAGCAGAAGATAGTAAAAGCAAGCAAGCAGCCTTAATAGCATCTTTCTGACCATTTTATACTCTAGGCTGCTAGGATTAGGGTGCTGTCAAACCAACCAGTATCACACAGCCTTAAACCCAGCATCACCCACTCTAGATACAGTCACTTCCAAAACAAACCCTGTGATTGCATGAGGCTCTGGGGGGACATCTCGACATAAACCGTAACATACCCCATGCATGACCTCTAGGATCTCAACCAGAAAATGTCAGTGAGGGAGTGGCGAGAGGCCACTGTGACAAAGGGATTCTTCAGCATAACTTCATGTAACTCAGAAAGTTACATGAAAATGACTCTAAAAAGACAGTCATGATCACCATGTTTGGCAACAGCTACAGCTTTCTGACTGAAACAGACATGCTCCTAAAGCATCTTTAATCTTCTACTGGCACAATCACACTTGCTATTACACAGTTGTGCAAGTGGAGCTCCACCCTGAAGGCTGAGGTATAAGAAGCAGCAGAGACCACAGAAACAGGAAGCCAGAAGAAGTTGGCCATGTGCTCAGACAATGGCACAACTAGAGCCCCGACAGCTCCTGTGCTTCCTCAAAATATGATTCTGGCAGTGCCTGTCACTAGTTCCTCAATTCTTTGCACAAGGAAGGACCTCACTACTATTTATGCAGGTTCTAGACAGGGCAAGTTACAAAGAGTTTAAGCACTTATTCCCAGGTTAACTGTCAGTTCTTTCTGAAAATAGGCTGGTCTCATGGTGCTCACATGAGATGAAAGCTGAATATTCTTAGACATGTAGGCCCAGAGAACAGTAGCACTAAGAAGCAGCAGAGGCAACAACCATCTCCAGGTCCACCGTTGCGGGATTATTATCAGCCCCTCTGAGAAGTGAGTGATTCTTTGAGCCAGTAAGGACCTGCATGTATGTGTGTCAGCCACAAAGCATGATTCTGCACACTCACCACATGTCCCTGAGCACCCTGCACAACACCAAGCCACCCACAGATGAGAATGATGAGTGTTGGCCCTGAAAAGCCAGGCCAGAGAAGAGTCTCACTGCAAACCACAGCACAACGTGGCAGCAACAACTGAAGGGGAAGCCAAGGCCAGCGTGAAGGAGAAGCGGGGTCTCAGGGTGGGAAAGTTAGGCGGAAGGAAGAGATGGGCTCTTTAGGAAAGTTTCTCGGCTAGAAAAAGCCCAAGTTGGAGGCTCAAGGATAAGCAGGATCCAGGCCAACAAAAGACACAGCCCAAGAAACAGCAGAGAAATCATTTTAAATCAGACTTGTGCTGTATAAACCGGGATCATTTTCCTTAACCCTAACTTGGGGCCCGATATAGTCAGCCTCTTTTTGCACAAACACCCCATGACCTCCACTGAGCACAAGCCTAGCCACCTACTTGATGGAAGGTTCTGTCTGCCACTTTGCTCTGCTGCTCTGAAAGGCTACCAGACTCGTATCCAGAGCCCCAGGGAGATTCTTTTGCACACACTATCTATTTCACCATTAGGATATCTCTGTGGGACAAGCACAAGTGACACAGCAAATGTCCATGTCTCTTTCCTGCAGATGGCACCTAGTCAGCCTCCAGCTTCAGATGTTTAATTCGATTCATGCAACAGGAGGAGAGGTATGGAATTACCCACCAGAATCTAATGCCAGCTGATCCTTTTACCTCTGTCCACAGTGCGGGCAACACATCAGTCCGGTCTGAACAACACCAAGTTGCTCAGACCTGAAAATTCACTGCTGCAAGGGTGTCTGCAGAAGTCTGCCCTGCTTTACGACAGACGTGCTGCTATCTGCACTGTTTATTCTCCAGGGAGAAACCAGCCAGCTGTCTCGAGCCAACACTCGCCTGCTCTTAGGTGGAACAATGTGCAGTGCCATAAAGGTGGCTGTGCTCATCAGCAGCTGCCATGAGCATCTGCTCGGTGTTGGCAGCCTGGTCCCATCACTGACTGCTCACAGAAGCCACCTGGTTGGTGCTGATGCTACATGCAGAGGTCAGTAAAGCCACATGGGACGTCAGCTACATGCTAGCACAATTTCCAGGAATGATGTGATGAGGGGCCCACAGGTATGGTTACTCTACGGAATGGTACAACTTGGGCCATAAGCTGGAAACACAGGTAGTGCTGACTAGGACATCTGCAGCTCAGTTGTTTCTGGACTTTGTCCCATTTACAAAGTCCAGCTAATCTCCCCTTAGGGTCTCTCTACCATTCGCCAGCACCTCTGGGAACTTCCAAAAGCCAGAGAGTTTAGTGGGTGGGGTCAGTTGACAGAGACCCACTGTGAACAGATCTCACCCCTGACAAACCAACTTGACACATTTAAGCTAAGGAAAAACGTAAGGACTACATGGCCCACCACAAGCAGCCCACACAACCAGGGACCCAGCACAGACAGCTGTCGCCCACTTACTTTGTCCATGCTGTACTGTTCTACGCAGAATTTCCCTCCATAGCCATGGGAGGCTTTTGGTCCCGTTTGAAGTTCCTTCTCCTTGAGAGTGTGATGTTCTTGAAAGACGTTTTCTCTTATCTTGTATATGCTTGAGAAGAAAGGTAAGAGCAGAAAGAAAAAAACTCTGAAATGGATGTGCATCCTTGTTTTGCAATGGGATAAATAAAGACAGGCAACATCACCTCTGCAAACTTGAAAGCTTTCTTTTTTTGGTGCTGATCAACTGCCTACCTTCTATGTATGTTCCTGACTATCCTGAAGCTGGGGCACCCACTTCAGCGGTTCTTGCGCAGAAATGGATGGAAGGAGGAACGCTGTACCAAATGCACACCATGGTCTCATCCAACTCCGCCCCAAAGGTACCCAGCTAAAACTTGAACTCCATTTCATTTGGAGAAAGGCCGCTAACTTCAGTAGACAAATGGGTTAGGAACACAAGTCCTACAAACACCATCAGGAGGCAGAAGGGGGGATAAAGTCAAGGTCCCTTCCTCCAGATCTCCAAGGCCACCAAGGATACCTATAACAGTCTGTCTTTATTTGAGGTACTCAAGCATTGTATACCTGTCCAGACAGACATTCAGAATTTATCACCTAAGAGCCACTTTTTATTTTAAATACAGAAAGGCAGGAGGCACATCACAAGATTTAGTCAAAATCTGGCAAGCCAGGAAAGAGCTGTCACCATGAGAACCCAGAGCAGCACAACAGCTACCTGGGCATGGAGCCCTTCTGCCCAGAAGACACAAGGCCCACACCATCAACACAAAGACAATCATCACAAGAATGTGGCTAAAATACATACCAGGCCTAGAAACTACCTGACCCTCCATGAGCAAGAGAAGAAGAGCCCCTGCAGAACTCTGGGAAGAGCCGCAGGGTGCCAAAAACGATCCCATCCCCACATTTTCCTCATGGAACCTTAACTCATCCAGATGCTGCCATCCCAGACAGTCCATATTCCCTGCCCAACAGGCTGAGGCCACCAAGAACAGAAGAGGTCCAGATGACCTAACCAACTTGGGGCAGGTGTTCCTACCAGGACCATTTCATCCCCTCTCCTAGCTTTCTGACTTCTCAACTCAGTTCTGTGGGAAACGTGGGCTGGGCAAGCCCAGGAGGGACCAACACTTAAGACTAAATTTGAGTCCAGCCTAAGCAACATGGTAAGAATTTGTTTCATTAAAAAAATACAAAAAATAAAAGGTGATATTCTAAAATGTCACCATGTAGACTCTGTTGTTCCAGGTGATTTACTGTATCCTCCTCAACCAGATACTGTGGCCAAGTAAGACAGGAACTTTCCCCATGTTTCAAAGCAGGTCACCAGGTCAGCAGTGCTGCCTTTACAATACAGGACAGGGACAACCAATCCTGACCAGTGTGGCCTAAAACCAACCTCTGCGCATGATTTTAAAGGCCCTTTTATCATCGCTTCTTGAGAGAAAACAAGCTGCCCAGAGCTGGCATTTCAGATAGTGCCAGATCAGAAATGATGATACAGCTCGCTGTATCCTAGTCTAGGCTTTTCTCAAAGCCTGGAATTCAGTTCAAACACCCCAGTGACTAAATCCTGCAAAGCACCATAATTTTCAGACAATAATAAAAGGGAGGAAAAAAATAGTAATAATAATAATCAAAGGAAGGAGGGTGTTTAAGATCTAAAGTATCCAATGACATCTCACAGTTGAGAAGCCTCCTATTTAGAGAAAGAACTTAGGCAACCGTGGGCCCTGATGAAAATCACCAGATGCAGAAGCAGGAGTCCCAGAACTGTAAGTGAGGAAACTTGTCTATTGTGGACATTTTAACTTGGTGGCCAATTACACGTGTAAGCACATATACATAAAAGCATGCATTAAATCTAGGTGCCACGACTTATATTCATTCATCTGCTGTATGAACACCAGGTCAATACCATAAGCAAAAGCAACTCTGACGCCTGATTGGCCCCTTCAGCTGTCAGCAGTAGATGTCCCTGCTGGGGCCTGTTCCCATCCTGCGGAAGACCCACTAGTTGAGTGTGCGGAGGGGCCCCCATTCACGACAGCATTGCAGAGGCTCTTACTTGATGTGTTCCTGGTGCCTGGACCCTTGCAGGGTTTTGGAGCCCCATCTCTGTTCCTTTTTGCTCACATCATTCTGGAAAGAAAAACAACTAGTAAACCCCACACCCACGACTGTGAACACAAACACACAAATGAACAAAACACAGGAAAATCGCTTTCAAAGAAACGCAAATCACAGGCAGGCTGGTGACTCCTACCACAAAGTCAGGGTCGGTCCCCCAGTTGTCAGCTCCTCTGTCGTCCTGGGTGATGGACACAGCATAGGCTGTTGATGCTTTCCACATCTGAAAGAGCAGCACCAAGGTTACAGAGTAAGCACAGCCACCTTCAGGCCCAGGTTACCACGATGCCAGCGCAACACATGGAGGGCAGGAGCCACATGACCAAACGCCCTTCCATCATCACTAAACCTAAATGACAGCTGTAGGGATAAAAACAACTGAGAACTAAGAGCTCAGCTTGTTGTAAATCTTTTAAAAACACATCCTGACCTTAGCCACCTATGCCAGTTTACCTGGCAGATGCTTAGTCTGGCCACTTGGGCAGTGTTCAGCACATCAGTGAGGCTCAGCACGTGGCCAATCTTAAGTTATTTTTCTTGTTGCTGAGATAAAATACCTGACACCCAAAGTTAAAGGAAGAAAGCTCACACATTGTAGAGGTTTCAGTCCATAGCTGGTTCCGAGACAGGGTTGTACATGGCACAGGGGCAAAAGTTCAGAGCAGCAGAAGATAGCAAAAGCAAGCAAGCAGCCTTAATAGCATCTTTCTGACCATTTTATACTCTAGGCTGCTAGGATTAGGGTGCTGTCAAACCAACCAGTATCACACAGCCTTAAACCCAGCATCACCCACTCTAGATACAGTCACTTCCAAAACAAACCCTGTGATTGCATGAGGCTCTGGGTTACCACGATGCCAGCACAACACATGGCAGGAGCCACATGACCAAATGCCCTTCCATCATCACTAAACCTAAATGACAGCTGTAGGGATAAAAACAACTGAGAATTAAGAGCCCAGCTTGTTGTAAATCTTTATAAACATCACCCTTTGATTTCAAGTACTTTAATGATTTAATAAATGTTTCAAATCATTTAGTAGAGGGCTACCTTGTCATGTTTTGGGGCAAATGCACAGCATAGAAGATGCAACTCCTCCTATGTTAGGAGGCTTAGAAAACAGTCACCTTTATCCATAGCACTTTAAGTTGGTTCTGTAAGGTTTGTTGTTATAGAGAACAATGACACATCTGCAGATACCAGTAAGATGCTGTTTGTAACTTCAAACCTTCAAAGGCTTTTAAACAATTATTAAGAATGGATGCATTTTCCAGAGAGAATGAAAATAATCATAAAATTTCACTGAGGTTACAAAGTAACTGAGAGATGTACCAATTAAAATAATTTTTAATTAGACTAACCAAAGCTGTGCCCCAGTCTGAACTAAGAATTCCAACCCTCCCTCCTCCAGCACTACAACAGCTCTTGCAGCTTGTGTTTCCTGGACAAAAGCCCTTCCCAGCCTGAGAACCTCCTTCCAAGCTTCCATTCTAGGTCTCCTAGGTCTAACGGCCACATCCCAGAGAGCAGTGAGAGGGATGATGGTGCACTGCTCTCAAGCTCTACATGGGACTCCTGCTTCCTCCTCTAGGTGAAGACCCATCTGCCACCAGGTGGGCAGGACCTATACAATGCCCCTCAAATGAGAATCACCTTGAACCTCCTCTAGATGCCCAAGCATGACAAGAACTTCCCAGATGTTAAAATCAAAATGGATCAAAGACCTCAATATTAAAACAGAAACACTAAATCTGCTGGAAGAAAGAACAGGTAGAACTCTTGAACACACAAGTGTAGGAAAACACTCTATCAACAAAACCTATTACTCTGCGTGGAGGCACATGCCTATAATCCTAGCACTGGGGAGGCTGAGGAAGGAGGATCACCACGAGTTAGGGGCCCACCTGGTCTACACAATATGTTTAAGGCCAGTGTGAACTACACAGTAAGGCCCTAACTCAAAGAAAATAAATAAATAAATAAATAAAACAAAACAATCAAAAAAACATAATCACATGGAAAATATTATAAAGATTCAACAACTGGGATCTCATCTTACTAAAAAGCTTTTGCACACCAAAAGAAATGATCAACAGAATAATGAGACAACTCACAGAGTGAGGAAAAAAATAGCCAATTGTTTCTTATCAAAGGACTAATAGCTAAGGAGGGGTATAGGGACTGAAGGGAAGCGAGGGGAACATGGAAAAAAATGAATCAAGGTACGCTATGTTCAGGTACAAAGTCCCTATGATGAATGTGATCATCATGTGTATCTAAACTATACCAATAAACTTAATAAAAATAAACATACAGAAGCCACTGTATTGAGCCCCACCAGCCCCCTAAAAAGAATTTCCCGGCTGTGATTTGCCTTTGGCAGATTTTAAAGAGCAGATAAACAAGCCTTAGCACTGAGAGGCATGACCAGACAGTCTGGTCCCAATCATCCATTCACAGATGAAAAGTTACACTGTGTGCATGGCCGCTTCCTGCCCTGAGCAACACACTGTCCTCCATAGGGCAGTTGCCTAGAGGCAGAAATCCAGGAACCACAGGTTTAGTCACTGGAAAGGACAAGAGGCGCTGTGGGGCCAGCAAAACTTCCATTCACCCCAAGTCGAAGATGCAATAGTCAGCTGCCTGCCTCTTTCAGTTTCATCAGGGAAAAGAGTTACGCCTATCGGATCATCTTTCTGCAGACCAGCATCACAAGCTAGGAGGGGAGACCTTCCACCTGGCTTTATACCATCAGGCCTAGTGGTTCCTGCCACATGCAGAACACAAGGGAAAGAGGTGAAGGACTCCCCTGAGAAAGGCCTCCTACCCCTAGTTCCCGAGCTTTCTGCAATTTCCTTTTCTAAGACAGATGCAACACTAAAACTTTGACTTCAGTTTGTTTGTTTGTTTGGTTGGTTTTTTTGAGACAGGGTCTTGCTATGTAGTCCAGGCTGGCCTTGAACTCACAGTGACCCCCAGCCTCTGTAATGCTGGGATTACAGACATGTGCCACCACAACCAGCTTGGCTTCAGTTTTTAATTGAACTTTTTTTAGTGCTCAGCCTAAAACCCAGGGCCTTGTACTTGCTAAGAAAACACTCGACCACTGAGTTACATTCCTAGCCCCTGACTTTTGTTTGTCAACAATGAAAATTTTTTCAGAAAACTGTTGGTGCTTCTCCCTCCAACTTCCCACTCCTTTTCAGTAAAGTGGTTTTACCCTTAGGACCCTGGGGAAAGAACATTAAAAAGTTCACAATACACAACACTTTCTTCCCAAGTGATGAATGCCTGCTTGCAAAACTCTACTTAAAACACAATAAGCCAATACCGAGTGTCCAGACATTTGGAATGCTTCTGTCTATAAAAAGATTAAGGGTGAAAACAGACATCTGCTGCCAGGCCCTCTGGGCAAATGTATCTTTCCAGAGCTTTGTAGAGTACCTCAGGACTCCTCCCCAGCATAAAAAGGTTTTAGGAAGATCTTCATCTTACTAATTAAAAAGCTCAACACAGGAACTTAATAAAGATTGGGGGGGGGTGCATAAAAAGAATTTAGATGTTACCCACATGCACCAACTGCCCATGAAGAATGTCATCACTGTGTATTGCAAATGTATACTAATAAAAATTTTAAAAAAATTAAAAGTGACATGTTTCAAAAGACAACTACACAGCATTTCTTAATGGAAACAGAAATGACTGCCTTAGTTGCATTTCCTGTCTGCTATAATCCTGGTACCTTTCCATTCTTTATTCTAATTCACAATGCTGCTAAGAACAATACAGTTCTATTATTGTTAGTTTTTATAAGTGATTTAAGGGAAACATTCTCTGAAGGGATCCGTGATGAGCCTGGGAGGAAAGGCCAGTGTTGTAGGTACTGTCTGTCACATGAGCCACATGAGAGACGTGTGCAGAGATGGAGACCACAGGAAGCAGACTGCACTCCCAGGGACCACGCAGTTCCTGAACAGGGAACAGGACTTCAGCCCACATGCTGGCCAGTCCACCAACACACAACCTAGTCCCCAAGACCACACATCAGCCTCAATGGGCACCACACTGCTCCATGGCACACACTGTGGGGAAAACAAAACGCCCTAGCAGAGTAACCTGAACCAGCGCTTAGATCTCCACCCAGGAAAGAGAGTGTGGTCCTGACTGGCCTTCACTTTCCTACCTAGGTCCTGACCCAGCTATTGCTCTTTCTCTTTCTGCAGTCCCTGTGGATTGCTTAGTACACTCTGGCTACTACATTGTAAGTATAGTCACGGTGCAGCTTCAAAAATCTACCCAAAGAGCAAGTTAAAAAAAGAATTAAGATATGTTATGCACGCGTACTAAGTCCCTGTGTTGAATGTCATCAATGCAAATGTGTACTAACAAAAGGGCAGCTAGTGATGGGCTGAAACCTACACTCATTTATTATCCTATCAGCATGTTAAGTTTCAAAGCTCAAAAAAACAACTGACTGGAAAATGAACTTCTAATCCAAAGTGAAAGACTCTGGACCCCCACCTCATACTATGCACAAAAGTTAATTTAGGCCTGGGGATGTAGTTCAGTGGTGCAGCCTTTACCCAGCATGTGCAAAGCGCTGGGTACAATCCCCAGCACAAATAAATAAGTAAGTAAATAAATGCATGTCTTAAATCGGTTTAATTTTTTGAGACCATAAATTTGACAACAGTTTCTTAGATGTAACACCAAAATTATAAAGAAAAACAAAACAGACTGGACAAAAGTTAAAACTCTGCTTAAGACATAAGTGAAAAGATGACTGACTCACTGAGAGAAATCTATTTTCAAAGTATATATCTAGAATATATAAAGAATTCTTTTAATTCCATAATAAGAAAAGATACACACCCCCATTTAATAACAGATAAAGGAGCTGGGCACAGTAGCCCACTAGGTCCAGCATTCCAAATGCTCAGGCAGGAGGCTCATGTGAGTTTGGAGTTCAATACTGGCCTGGACAAGACAAAGAGATTCCTATCTTATTAAAAAAAAAAAAAAAGTGGGGCAGGGCCCCAGGGGGAGGTTGGGGATGTAGTTCAGTGGTACAGAATACGCTTAGCTATGTGAGGCCCTGATGGGATGGGTTTAATCCCCAACACTGCATCCAAAAAAAAAAAAAATAGTAATAAGAGAATTAGAACCCTTCTTCAGTCCTGGTGGAAATGGAAAACAGGCAGTTCTTGGAAAGGTTAAACAGCTACCATATGACATAGAGATTCTACTTCTAAGTATACACTCAAAAGAAATCAATGCACAAGTTCATATAAAGACTTGTACATGAATATTCACAACATCATTATTCATAATAGCCAAGAAGTGGAAACAATCCAAAATCCATCAACAGACAAACAGATGTATAAAATGTGATATAGTTACCAAGTGGAATAGCATTCCTCCACAAAAAGGAATGAAGTTATAATACATGCTACAATGTGAATGAAGCCAGACACAAAAGACCACATACAGTAATATGATTCCATTTATATGAAACATCTAGAGTTGGCAAACCTGCAGAGACAAAAAGTACAATAATGGTTGCCCCAGGCTAGAGGAAGGGGAGACTGGGAAATGATGGCTGGGGCACAGGGTTTCTTTTGAAAAACATAAAGAGAGTTTCTGGCTATGTTGCACAGGTTGGCCTCCAACTGCTGGGCTCAAGCAATCCTGCATCCTCCTGAGTAGCTGGGACAACAGGAGCAGCCAGTCTAGGATTGCTGAATTAATGACACAGTTCCAAAGTGCATAGCGATGAGGGCCACACAACTCTCAGAATAGAATGAAAACCACTGACTTATACACTCTGAATGGGTGAGGGTATGGCATGCAAATTATATTTCATTAAAACTGTTACAAAAAATTACTGCTCAAAGATAAGACTGTCACCAAACACCATTAATACAAACTTCTCTCGCAAAAAAAAAAAAAAAAAAAAAAAAAGCCCCCCCCCCCCCGAGTGTGGAGAGACAAAATAATCCTGCCTTGAACAAACAGGGTGAAAAACTCTGCTAGGAAAGAATGCTGTAAGACATGGGGTAAAAGCACCCATTCAGAATCGGCTTTCCCTGAACTTCGCTGCAGACAGCTCAGAAAAAAGCCAAAAAGGAGCAAAAAAGCATCTGTTGAAGCCACAGTAGATGTCACAAGGCCCACTCTTACTCAGAGGAAGCCTCTTATAACAGAGCACATACTTTTGGGTTCATGCCTAAGCAGAGAGCAGTGGCTTTGCTTGGCACAGACACCAGTGAAAGACAAGCTGATGGGCATTCGGTCTGCTGCTATCAGTTGCCCAGGTCAAGGAACAGTGCGACTCAGGGCACTAAAGGCACTGGTAAGGAAGCACACATTCAACCACATGCCAGAGCACCTACTGCATGGGGTAGGTCAAATGTCTGAATCACCAAGTCTGTTTACTCTAAATGTAAAATGCTTTAAAAACAGGTCCCATTAAAAGTCAGCTTTCAACAGTCACAGTGGCACATGCCTGTAGTCCTGCTACTCAGGGGGGAGGCTGAAGCAGAATTTCAAATTCAAGGCCAGCCTGCACAAATTAGAAGACCCTGTCTCAAAAAAATGTTTTTAAGGCTGGGGAGGTAGTAGAGCACTTGCCTAGCATGCTCAAGGCCCCAGGTTAAAAAACTCCAGCACTAAAGGAAAAAAAAAAGGATGTCATCATTAGACAGGATAAACTTACAATTACTGGAGACCTGATATGAGCAACAGCTCTGTATCCCCCAGCTCTTTACTCCTGCATACCTCAAAGTCCCTAAAACCTAAGGCTGCTTCCTTGTTTCTTCAATTTCTTCTGACATACTTTCCCTACTCAGAGAGAGAAGGAGCACTGACTCAAGGCCCTGGAGTGGGTGACTCACTGTAGTTCAGAAATGGACTAGTCAGCCCTCCCTCTCCACAGCCTAGCCTAGCCTGGCAAGGCCAGCTGGACAGAACTGCTATCTGCATCAGCTGTTAGGGTCTCCTGGGTCACACTCCTGACAGAACGCCCAGCCAAGTCAAAACTGAGCATATCCTGCAGGCACCTCAGGTGCATGGCCAAAAACAGAAATTCCGCCTCCAGTGGCCCCAACAGGGCCCCTCCCACCCAAACCCTCCAGCTGGGCGGCTAAGGTTGCTCTGGTGCCAGACCTATCCCATCCACGGAAACACAGAAGCGAAACACACCCAAGCACCTTTCTGGTGCCTTGGCACACACCCAGGAGGGAGGGCCTGTTCAAGATTCCCAGCTCCCCTGCGCCGCAGCATTTCAACTGACCCCATTTACAAACCTCTCTCAGGTGCTCATGGCCGATCCCGAACTCCCGCGCAAGCCCGACCTCCACACACAGCGCCCTCCGACCTTCACCCCTTCCCAGGCTCCCACCTCTTCCCCAGCACTTCTGACCTCCGCCTCTCCACTCCGACCCCATCCACCTATGCCACCCTCTGGGATCCCGAACACCTCTGGTGCAGGGTCTCTCTCCGGGGTTCAGGACCCCCTGACCCGCGAGCCCCTCCCCCTCAGACCTACACCTCCCTAGTTCCCGGGGGCCCCAGCACCTCGGTCTCCAGGCCCCTCCGCCCCAGAGTCCTGACCCACTCCCCGCGAGCTCCTCCTCCGCCCAGGTGCCCATTCCAGACCCGCTCCACCAGTGCCTGGGATCCCGACCACCTCACTTCCTGGCCCCCTACCGAGAAACCCGAGCCCGCCTACCCGCTGGACGCCTCGGACGCGGATGCATGACAGGATAGCCTCGCCTGCTCTGCCCCGACCAGCTCAAAACCGCAAGCGGAAGCGCGGTGAGACGGCCGCTTCCTTCCTGTTCCGGGCGCTGCTTCCACCGCCCGCTGGGGCTGCCCGTCCCAGCCACAAGAGCCTCGCCCGCTCAATGCCACAGGATCCCCGTAGGTCCGCCACAGTCCCGACTCACCCGTGCTCTCACAGAGCCCGCTCACTTCCGGTTCGCCAGGGGCGGGGCCGCATCCGGGTCTGCGCAAGGTCACGCCCTGGCCCCGCCCCCTGTCCGCACCAGGGCTGGGGCTGTTGGGAAGCCACAGGCGCGGGCCAGCCTGTGGAGGCTGGAGGAAGTTCTTTCGTAGAACGGGTATGTTAAGAGAGCTGCAAAGTAGACAATCAAGCCTGGGGTTTCTGAACTCATAGTCCCGCCCTGGCGAGAAGGGAAAAATGAGCCACACAAGGGGGAGGTAGTGCCCCATCCCTCGAGCACTGAGGACTCGCACTCAGGGACTGTGACCATTCTGCAGGAGGGAACATGCCTCTACACCCTCCAGCCCTCGTTCATCCCTCCACTCATTCTTCCAGCCATCACCCACACACCCATCACTCATTTACTCACTCGTCCATTGTCCAACCACACCCATTTCTCCATTCTTTAGCCATCTCTGCACACACTCATCTGTCAGTTATTCCTGTGTCTACCCAGAGAAGGCAGATGTGTGCCAGGGATAGTAAGATCAACAAGCCACGCGGGACTGGCCCCCAGGAGCCTTCCAAAGGAGGAGGAGGGTCCGACACATTAATGTACACACATATATATATATATATATATATGGAAATGAGACGAATGTTATAAATTAATAAGAGTTCTACTGGTGAGCAGATAGGACCTGAACATATCTAGGTAGTCAGGTATTCAGATATGTCGGAGAAATTCACATATGAGGCAAAATCTGCAGTTCTGGAGTGAACAAGATGAGAAGGGAAGAGTTTTCCAGGCAGAGGAAACAGCATGTCCAAAGGTCCTGAGACACAAAAGGTCTTGCCAGGGAAGAAGTCAAAGAAGCTGGGCATGACCAGGATGCAGGGATGCACCAGGTCAATGACAGAGATGGAACAAGGTCATCAAGGAGCTGACGCGGGACAGCAAGGACTTTGGTGTGTATTGTCAAAGAAATAGGAACTTCTTTGGAGAAAGTCAAGCAGAGGAGAGACTTCATAGAGCTTGCACTGTACCAAGATCCCTGTGGCTGTTGTGCATGGAATGTATGACAAGAACATCAGCCAGGGAGGAGCCTAATCAGCCAGTTCCGGCAAACACTGTGGACAGGTGAGACGAGTGAGGCTCTCATGTGACACAGGATGGTTTTCACTGGGGTCCTTGAGGCGTGAGAACAGTTCACATGTGGATTCCTAGAGGAAGATAGGATGCCTCAATTGAACAAACCCCCAAACAGTGTGAGCAGATTTCAGACCCTCCATCTGGGAGCAGCCCAGGCGGGGCTGAGTGGAGGTGACCCAAGGCACCCCTGAGAGCCACCCCTGCAAGCTGTAGAGGTGAGGACTCTCCAGGACTTCCCAGAGGAACTGCTTGCTTCCTTCTGCTACCTCCGCCCACTGTGTGTTCCTGCTCTGTCAGGTGTCACGGGTCTGAAAAACTGTCCTCAAGTAGCACCACAGGTCCTTTGTACTCATGGGTTCTACATCCAAGGAGTGAACCAACTGCAGACTGAGAATATTTCTTTAAAAATCTGCATCTGAATTGGTTTGTTGATGTGTGCTTATACTTCCAGCACTGTGAGGCTGAGGTTTAAGTCCAGCCTAAGCAATTTAGCAACTTACTGAGACCGCCTCAAAATACAAAGGGCCGGGGACAGAGCTTAGTGTGAAGGCCCTGGATTCCACCTCCAGCACCTTGGTGAGGGACGTTGTATCTGTACTGAATACATGCAGATGTTTTTTCTTGTATCTCCTAAAGAGCAAACTACTATTCCCATAGCATTGCCACTGTATTAAGTGTAAGTTATCCAGAGAGGACACAAAGCATCTATGCAGGGACACATGCAGGTTCTACAAATATGATGTATATTCTACCAGGGCCCGAGCAGCCATGGCTCTTGGGATCCTTGGGGTAAATTCCCTCATGAAATACGACAGATGACTGGAAGGCAAAATCACTGACTAATCATTGTCACTAGGGAATTAAGGCCAGGAAATGAGACATAAATGCATGTGGGATATTTGAAATGCATTAAGTGATATGTGGGTGTCCAGAATAGCAGCAGCAATAGCACTAGGATATGGACCATCTACTCACCTACCACCCAGGGACATACCAAGGAACGCTGGAGAGTCTGGCCTCTTCTCTCTGCTCTGCAAACCCCATTCAAAAACACACAGTTTGCAGGGAAAAAGGCTGAGAACCAAGAGCTCAAACCCATGATTACTCTGAGATGCGCCATGTGAAACTTGAAAACAGGAGGGTAACACTGTATGAACAAAGGGTCTGACACAGCAGGCAAAGCTGAGCTTGTCAGTGTCCCACCCCCAACTGTGCTGGGGGCACCTCCCCGCCCTGGTCTAACCAGGCCCAATCTTCAGCAGGACCCCATCTTCTCTTGCCTCATGCCCAGCTACACTTATGTCATCCAGCTTTCTGTCCGGTGATTTCCATAGCGACACTACCTTCAGAGAACCTGCCTGGAGCAGGAAGCAAAACAGCTGTGCCTGAGACAGGGATTTAGCTCAGTGTCATGAGTGCCTGCCTGGCAAGCATGAGGTTATGAGTTCGATGTCTGGTAACACACACACACACACACACACACACACACACTCCAGCCGCACTTAACTTTTAACAAAATCTTGGCCTATTCAAAGAACTCTTCATTGGCAGTGAAAAATGATTCAGAACTTTATTGAAAGAAAGCAATAAATAATACTGTGATTAAAATAGTTCAAAAGTATATATATGTATATGACTGTATACTTTGTTACATACTCAGAAAATTCCACAAAAATTAATAGAAAAAGGGCAGTAATATGGATTGTACAAGTGAATTGTATGCATAAACCAAATTATTTTTTTTTCTTTTTTTCTTTTTTCTTTCTTTTTTTTTTTTTTTGTCTTTTTCGTTTTTATCGGTACCAGGGATCGAACTCACGACGGCCTGCTTGCAAGGCAGGCGCTTATGCCGCTGAGCTAAATCCCCAGCCCCTGCATAAACTAAATTAAAAAGGCATGCTGCCTCTACCCATGTATCAGTTGCACAATAAATAACACGCACCCTGATCTGACTCCTTCCTTGCTGGCTTTTTAATATGCCAGTGAAAAGCAAGTTGCTTTTGCTACTTGTTCAATCCAAAATGGCTATGTCATCAAAATCTAAAAATGTATGACTAGTTGAAACATGTTTATAAACCAATGTAAAAAGGTGACTGACATATGAAAAATAAGGCCTTGATTAGTTAGAGTTGTACAACTTTATTTTCAGGGTTTCCTGCTCTCATCTGCTCATGCACCAATGTCTGTGAGATGTGAGCACAGTGCTCAGTGATTGGTCCTCTAAGAATAGCTGGAGGCACCTTCCACATGCTCACAGGAAAGAGGCAGGGAAGGTGCCAGGCTGGGGTCCACCCCTGGCCACTCCAGCCCTGCTGAGAGCAGCTCCAAGCTCATGGCTTCTGGTCAAGTCTCTGAAAACAAGCTCCCCAAGTCCAGAGACAGGATGGGGAAAAGGGAACCAGTGCTAAGAAAGTTCTATAGTGCTCTGGTGCAACGGTTCAGTCCCGACTTTATTAGACTCTGATTTCTTGCTAAAAAAAGAACAGTTAAGGTCAGTCAACCTCAAAATATGACAACTGCTTGGAATGAAGTCTCCTGATTTTAAAATGACTGATGTAGAGCAAGGTGAAAGATAATGCACATTGCTTATGTCACAACAATTTTATAAATGTAGTAAACTGGGCTGGGGATTTAGCTCAGTGGCATAAGCACCTGCCTTGCAAGCAGGCAGTCCTGAGTTTGATCCCTAGTACCGATAAAAACAAAAAAGACAAAAAAAAGTGTAGTAAACTAATTTTTTCAGGGATGGCTTATCATTAAAAAGTTAAATAGTAATAATTACAATATGTGCACAATTTACAAAAGCCGTGTATTTGTTCATAGGGTTTATACATACAAGCATTACAGTACATCCATTTGAAAGACTAAAATTAGATATAAGAACATGAATTGCTTCCAGAGATATTTATAGCCTAAACATAGATGAAAAAGTAAGTAACTATATAAATGAAAAGTCCTAAGTTTACAAAAATAGAAGAAACATTAAATTCTAAAATATTTTCTCTATGTTATTGATGAATTTTTCACTAATTAAAAACTCTGTTATAAAATATCTTAGGAGTCCATATAACAAGTATTAACAGATAGCGATTCGACTGAATTAAAAAACGTAGTCTCTGTTGGATTCAAAATGCTGCATATCATCTGTAGAAGTAGTGCAGGAAAACTGGAAGATAAAAACAAACAGAAAGCCTCTCTTAACACAAACCACCTGGAAAAGGACCATGACTTCAGACACACACGCTGGGGCCCACTTCCCCAGGCCTCCTGCCTCCTCCCTGCTGGAGCGTCAGCAGACAGAACACTGAGGACCCTGCTCATGGACTAGAGAGGTTTTACATTTTGTGACAGTTTTAAAAGTTAAAGTTAAAAGACTATGGAGCCCATCCCAGATTCCAGCTGAGGCACTGAACACAAGCACAGTAGGCAGAGCTCCAGCTGGGGTTCTGATCACGGGTCAATGACACCTCTGCCATCAGTCAGTCAGAGCTCTAGACCATGAGGACACAAGTGGCTCACTGGCGCCCAGGCATGGCAATGCAGCTTTGTGTTTAAAATGTCTGCCATGTATGGTGGCACGTCTGCAATCCCGTATGTCAGAAGGCTGAGGCAGAAAGATTGCAAGTTTGAACAAGGACTAGATGATCTAGGAAGACCCTGTCCCCACTAAAAAGGGGATGGGGTGCTAGGGATATAGCACAGTGGGAACACTCTGGGTTCAATTCCCCATATATGTGTGCGTACATGTGTGTTTGTAACAAAGCCAGTATAGGAGCTGTGTACCACTGTGTATAAACACAGTGGAAGAGATGCTTCCCAATCTCAGGCTCTGGCCTCCTGGTGTGGTCAGCTTTTGGGGTGCTTTTTTCCTCAGTTGCTGCTTTCCTGCCCACCCCCCAACAATGGCATCAGCAGATCATCACTTCAAGTGAGTAGGCATTTTTAGCTTTTAGGAAAAAATGGGAACGAACGTGTTTTTCTTTAAAACTGGAGACACAAGGGAGACAGGAGAGGGGAGGTAAAAAGATTTAAGATGTCCTAGTACAGGTACCAACTCTCCATGATGAATTTAAGTACAACTAACTTACTAATAAAAATAAAAGTTAACAGAACAAAAATGACACACAGCCCTCTTTATGGTCAGCTAAAAACCAAAATCGCCTTGATGGGTACAGAGCTACTATTTCTGTCATTTTGAAGTTCCCCATGTAAATTGGCATGGTCTAAACCCACACTGTTAGCCCTGTTACAGCTTCACCCTGCTGTACAGGGATGATCTCCAGGGATTACGCTGCTCTCTACTCACCAACAGGAGGCTTAACAGGAGGAAGTCCTGGTTGTCGCAGAATCCAACTTCTGTGTTTCTGATACACTGCCTGTTCCAACAACCATGAGAGGAAGTGTGCAAAAACAAAGTGCTGTTAGTTTTAACACTTCACACGGGGCACAGGTAAGACACACATCTCCACACCTACAATGGTGTCTACTGAGGAATCCTAAGACTGCCTGGGAGAGTGAGGCAAGAGCATCAGAGGGCTGCCCAGAGTGGTTCTGTCACCACCCAAGGGGACACTGGCACCTAAAATAGCAATAGGGCCCCTTGGAAGTGCAAACCACCTCAGTGTGCACATACAGAGAGGACAACCACCTAACATAGCTACTCTGCAGCTCCTTAAGCCACACTTTGATATAGCAACTGGACTTTTCCTTGTGCCCTACAGCTAGACCTCCAGGAATGAATGGGGTGAATCAGCAGCACGAAGGGGAGGAGGGAACCCCAGCTGCTCTGCAGGCACTGCTCTCAGGGTGGGTTGCAGGCAAAGAGGCACAGCCCAGAGGCCATGGCCAGTGCTTCTCAGAAGACTAAAGCTTGTCTCAGTTTCTACAAAAAAGGATGGAGAACACGGAGGCAGGGGTCCTTGTTTGACAAACACTGGGTGGCTAAACAGGCAGTACAGCCCTGTCACAAACTGGGTAAAGAGCTTGCAACATCTTCTGCAGATATTTACACTCCCAGTTGTACAGTGTTTTGTTTTCCTGCAAGTATACCAGGAATACTTCTTAGCAACATCTTGCCATAGCTCTAGAAAAGACAGATAGCTGGCCGCGTTGGTAAGACTGGGCAGTCATTGTAAACCTTCATTCTAAAGTCTAGGAGACATGCTGTAATTTATCTTATACTCTCCACCTCGCAAGTCATTTGTAACAGTCCACCTTCTTACCAATGTGGCATAGACATCTTCTATGTAATTTACCCTGACAACTTTTTCTATTCAATCCATTTAAATTTAGTGTTACACAGTTTGCCTGCACATGCCTGTAATCCTAGCACTCTGGGAGGTTGAGGCAGGAAAACTCCAAGTTCAAACCAGGCCTGGACAATTTAACAAGACCCTTTCTGGATAATAAAAGAAGGGGTGGTGTGTAGTACAGGTAGAAGGCTCCCTCCCCAGTACCACCCCAAACCCCAAAACAACAACCACAACCACAAAAATGCCACCAAAAAAACAAATCAACAACAAACAAACTCATTAATACTACCCTTTATTTTTGTTTTGTTTTGTTGAAACAAGGTCTCCCTGTGTAGTTCACACTGGCCCTACAATCCCTGTGAATTCGAGGCTGGTACTGAGCTCTCAGCAACCTTCCTGCCTTAGCTTCCCCAGTGCTGGGATTACAGGTGATCTCCACACCCAGCTATGTTAATATTGCTTGCAATGTTCAGAGAGAAAATGTGATTCTTATAGTGAAACAGAAATTGAAGGTACAGGGAAAACAACAGAGTACTCATTTAGACTATTTAGTAAGCCAATGGAAATTAAGCTCAAGGCCCGTCACAGCTTACTTACTTATCTATTTTATTTATGATACAAGGTCTTCCTATGAAGCTCAGTATAGCCTTAACCTGGATTTATGGTTCACATACATCTCAGATTCATGATTTTCTTGCCTGAGCCTCCCAAGTACTGGAATTACAGGCATGCACTTCCATGCCTTGCCAACATTTGTAAGACACCTTGAGGGAGAAAGTGTTAATTCTTAAGAACTTACTAGTTAAAAGACACACTGGAAAGTGTTCAGCTTTAAAAAGTTTATATAAATGTATTTTTCTCTGATTTTCATACAGGCAAGAAAGAGAAAAAAGGAAAACTACCTACACAGGGGGCTAACAACAGGAAACTTGTAAAAACCCCACTGGTACAGTTTATACAGCACAACCATGTACATCAGGGATGAGAAGGAATGAAGTCTCCACCTAACACTGAGATTGTCAGCAATGCACGAGGCTCAGGACTCCATCAGCTTCACCCACATGACACATTGAAGCATCAAAATCACATTACTATGATGCCCAAGTTACAGATATGGAAACTGAGGCACAGCACAGCTGCATGACTTGCTCAAGGTCATGTCCCTGCTACCACAAGAGCTGGATGTGGATGTGGGCTCTCTCAGGACCCTATCAGTGCCTTTTACTAGGTGGGCAGGACTGTCAGGGACTCAAGGTCTCCTCTCAGCCAACTGCACTCTTCAGTCAGCAGTTACATAAGGGCCATCCCGACTGCACTGGAAAGGTCAATGCCTTGCCATCTCTCACTGAGAAGGCAGCAGGGCTGCCCTAGCGGTCTCCACAAGGCTTCTGCCTTCTTCCCTGTCCCTCTTCAGGTGGCACAAGGTAAGTATATGGAAAGAGAACACTGGAGGGAAGGGAAAAGGAAAGACAGAGTTGGCAGAACCTGGAAGTTGTGAGCTAAAGTTTACT
Organism: Cavia porcellus; assembly: GCF_034190915.1. Classification (NCBI taxonomy): domain Eukaryota; kingdom Metazoa; phylum Chordata; class Mammalia; order Rodentia; family Caviidae; genus Cavia; species Cavia porcellus. The sequence continues at coordinate 57,254,462 of NW_026947501.1, read as the reverse complement.
CTGCCATTTCTTCTAGTGTGGAGAGAAGTCCCAAGTGTCACACTGCAATTTTCCTGGCAAGCCAGTGCTGCCTGCCACACACTGCACCCCACAGGTGCATCAGCCTCAGCCCTGAGAGCACAGATGGGTGCTCCACTTTATTAGTTGGGCAAGGATGCTAAGGTTCAACCAGACAGATTTTTTAAAAATTCTATTATTGTTGTTAACCATTTTCCAACAAATGTTAGGGCTAATCCTGAACCATTGACACCTGGGCATGCAACCAAACTCAGATGCTTTGTAACACATACAATGGCCACTCTAGGTAATTATTAGCGCGCACATGCTCCCAGCCAGTGTTGCATTACATGGCCCACCACATACCATCCATCTGGATCTCATTGGGCTGCATAGAGCAGAAAGACTTGGAAGAAGAGACTCGGAAGTTTGCAGGGAGTGTCTCTGATGACCCAGTTGCCATGCCGTGAATGGCCTTTTCTCTAACCTTCTCTCTCCATGAAGGTGCTCTCCTAAAGTGTTTGTCATCCTCCTGGCAAATGAAAACACAGAACAGGCACACTCTAATAAAGATAACTGTCCTTCAGAAGGACTCCTAAGCCCCTGACTGTTTTGCTTTACTTAGCCTTTCCTGGTGACCTTCCAATGTGCTGTGTCGGGGTCGCTCCCGGCCAGCAGGAAAGACACACGACAAAGTCTGGCGGTGTGCAACCTTGCCTTTATTTGTCTCCGCGTGGGCCCCGCGAGGCCTCCGCTCTGTCACCAGCCCTTTCTCGCCGGTGGACTTTCTCTATCTCTCTCTGTGCTTCCTCTGTGCTTCTCTCTTGTGGCGGGAGAGGCATTTACTTTTATAGGGTAACAGTGGCCAATCAGTTCAAAGCGCGCGATGCGGGCTGATTGGCTAACATCAGTTGTTGCTAGGCAGACTATCTTACAGAGCGGGTTGTTTAAGTCGCCAGCGCAATCAGGGGGCAGGAAGCAGGCGCCAACTTGGCTCACTCGATGGGAGGGGCAATCTAGCTCAGGCTCCGCTCCCACCCACAGGCCCTATGTCCGCCAAGTAAGGCGACCGGTGTCGGCCGCGGCTCCCAACATCTCCCCCTATTTTATTTACTTTGAATGAATGTATGCATCGCAGCCCGCCGTGGATCGAGTGCAGAGGCTTATGCCCTGTGTTGAGGCCCACCGTAGGCCCTTGGCTTGGACCCTGGTCGGCCGTCCCCGGGTCCGCCAAGGCCTTGAGACCCTCGTCCTTTTTCCAGGGCCAGGAGTGAACCTGGATGCACATAGGCATGCACTCATGCCCCTCCGTGTGATCCCCTCGGAGAGGCATCTAGATCTGGGCAGATTCTAGTAATCCAGCGGCTTTCGTGCAGTATGGGGTAGGGCCTGGCTTAGGTCGAGTCGTGCTGGGGAGGCACGCTCTTACCCGTCATTGACTCACCTACCCTGCTGTGTGGTGTCATTAGGGAAGGAATGCGGAAGACCTGCCACACCTAGACCCGGTCGTAGGCCAGTCGAGCGAGCCATGCGTAAGCCTGGGGATCATTGTGCCCATCACGGGCTGCTGCCAGGGCCGCATGGGCAACTAGGCGTACTTGACGCCGGGCCGCCGCAAGGCGCCCATTAATAAATGATGTAACCCATCGGAGCAAGCATGGTCCTATAAGCAGGAGCAAGAACAAGGAGCATAGAGGGCCTAACAAGGGTAGCACATAGGGGAGCAAGCCGTTCCAGGCCCCCAAAAAGGGATTGTCCTGCAGTTCTTTTAGGGCTCATCTTGTTGTTGGGTCTGCGGTTGGCCTCTGGTGGAACAGGCCTGATCTTCAGTCGAGGGACTTGTCGCGTCAACCTCTCTGGGACCCACAGTGGTTTTCGTCCCGGTTCCTGCGGAAAAACACAAACCGCGCCTCGGTTCCAGCTAACCACAGGATCCGGGCCCATCCATTGTCATGCCATAGATAACCGTGCCTTTGGAGGCAGGCCTTGGCTTACTCCCCCTTTTTGTTTTTTATTTTTTATTTTTTATTTTTTTTATTTTTGGTCTTTTTCGTTTTTTTTTTTTTTTTTTTTTTTTTTTTATCGGTACCAGGGATCGAACTCGCGATTGCCTGCTTACAAGGCAGGCGCTTATGCCGCTGAGCTAAATCCCCAGCCCCCGTTTCCTCGACCGGCGTTTTTCTCAGCCTGCTCGGCAGAGTAGCCGCCCATGAAAATACCGTCCGCCCCGCGGCGCAACGTCATAGGACGGCGGTCCTGACAGAGTGGAACGGGGCGTCACTTCCTGTGCCGGCTGAGAGAAGGGAGGGTTCCCTGTAGCGGCCTCTCGGCGGGGAGCCGCTTCTGGAGAAGAGCTCCAGGGCGGAGCGGATGGCTCTCTATCTCCTCCCCGCCAGAGGGCGCTCGGGGGTCCTTTTTCCTCTCTCTGCTTTTTTCGAGCGGCGCACGCACACAATTCGCGGCGCAACTCGGCATAGGAGTCAAGGCACGCATGTATCATTTCCCACAGGGGGCGAATAGCCGGCGAAATATCGCCTCCCAATTCCGCCGAGGCGAGGTCCCCGCCTAACTTCTCCCATGACGGCAGGTTTGAATGCCCTGTGGGTAAAAACCAGGGAGCCACCCTATCTACCTCTGCTATGAATAGTTCTAGTGTTTTTTGACCTACCCTGAGGTCTCTAGCTTTTAAAAGCTTTCTAAGGGCCTTTACCAAGGGCCGCGCCTCCGCGCTCGGTAAATTACCCATCTTTAACCTCTAAAGGCTGTAACTCACCGCGTGTGACTTAAAGAACCCGTCACCTACGCGTGAGCCTGAGGGGAGTCTAAAAGCCCTGTAGGTGCGCGCCACCCAGAGCCCAGGCTTATCCCCAACTCACCTGTCCGGCAGCACCACGCTGGAGCGTTGCACACCACCACCGTGTCTCGGGGTTGATCAGTCCCCGTACGGGCCACCAAATGTCGGGGTCGCTCCCGGACGGCAGGAAAGACACACGACAAAGTCTGGCGGTGTGCAACCTTGCCTTTATTTGTCTCCGCGTGGGCCCCGCGAGGCCTCCGCTCTGTCACCAGCCCTTTCTCGCCGGTGGACTTTCTCTATCTCTCTCTGTGCTTCCTCTGTGCTTCTCTCTTGTGGCGGGAGAGGCATTTACTTTTATAGGGTAACAGTGGCCAATCAGTTCAAAGCGCGCGATGCGGGCTGATTGGCTAACATCAGTTGTTGCTAGGCAGACTATCTTACAGAGCGGGTTGTTTAAGTCGCCAGCGCAATCAGGGGGCAGGAAGCAGGCGCCAACTTGGCTCACTCGATGGGAGGGGCAATCTAGCTCAGGCTCCGCTCCCACCCACAGGCCCTATGTCCGCCAAGTAAGGCGACCGGTGTCGGCCGCGGCTCCCAACAGTGCTGCACACACTGGAACTTCAGTGTGAGAGGAAACATGATTACATTCCTGCTGGACCCCAACTGGAGAAACGAGGGCAGTCCTGGGCACCAGGGATGTGATTTTCTCACCCATCAGAATATTTTATTTCTTACTGTGGACAAGCTCTTGCCTGCTATATAATGTACTTTTATTTATTTTCAAAATATTCTGGCTACAAATAATCCAACAAATGCTTTGCTTCCAGATTCAGCTTCCATCTTCTTTGTGAAAATCAAGTACTCTTGGAGCTCACTGAAGACAATCATAATGTATGGCAACAGGTTAGTTATGATTTAGCATGAGGGGAAATTTAATATACTTTTGAAAGAAACCTTCCAAACAGAAGAACTGGGGCAGGACAGTCAGCTGTCACCAAAACACAACTTAAGACTTTGATCGCAGGCTGCAATCTGTTTGACAATATAGAAATAATTTTTGAAGGTTGCCAAAAATTAAGTAGTGGACCAAGAGCAAGGATCAGTAGTAGAGCACTCAACTGGCATATGTGAAGCCCTGAGGTTGATTCCTAGCAGTGAGAGGAGAAAAAAGCTGAAAACTTACGACATCAAAACGTCTGACAGTCCCAAGGACCAAAAGGTCGGCAAATTCTTTGTCCAAGACATTTCGAGCCTGAAGTAACAAAACAACAACTAAATATATCTGAAGGATGTTACACATTACAATTTTTTAAAACAAAGACTTCAAAGACTCACATGCTTGCAACACAAGCTGGAAAGAAAAGATAGTGAAAAATCAAGCATTTGCTTATTTTGAACTACCATATTATAGATTAGTTATGGAAAGTGATTACTAGTTGTCTAGAGTTAAATTTTCTCTCCATTCAAATGAAAAATAAGTATTCTAGAACCACAGAAAAACCGAACACTGTGGCTAAGCAGACAGAGGCACAGACTCCGTTGTCACCTTTCTGTTCTCTGTTGGGATCTGTAACAACAGGGCCAATGTGTTGTAATCGAAGGCTTCATCTAAGGCCAGCTGTGCGCCATGAACCCCACTCTCTATGAGGTTGTTTGCATATTCTTTAAGGCCAATGGATATGACCCAGCGAATCACTCGATCATTGCTCCAAACAAGCACATCTGTGAAAGAACAAAACAACTGTAAATGTGGCTTTAGAAAACCTCTTCATCATACATGTCCTGCAATGCAGGGGAAAGATTCCTAGCATGGATCTTGATCCCTCAGCTCCTGAAAATGGACTCCACACTCACAAATACTGACAGACACACACCTAGACACAGCTGTTTTGGTTCTGCCTCATTCTAATAAAAACTTTCCCTTTAGAAGCCTCCCCTAGTGCACTCAGGTGTCACAGTAAGATTGTGGATAGGATATATTCAGGGAACAATACAACATGATTGGCTGAGGATGTAGCTTGGTGGCAGATCACTTGCCTAGTATGTACAAGGCCTGGGGTTCAATCCTAAGACTGCAAAAACATCAGGCTGAGGGTCAGAGTCAGACCTAGCACGTATAAGCATGTTTCCTACACAGACCCCAGAGTCTCCTGAAATGCTTCTCCATCATGAAAGGGGCAGATACCATGACAGTTCAGATACCTTGCTGAGTTCAACACAAACTCTTTGCTTCTGACCTTCTGACCTTCGTTTTCTTTTACTTTTTCTTGTTGTTGTACTGGGAATCAAACTCAGAGCCTTGTGCTTACCAGGTAGGTGCTAAGCCACTGAGCCATACCCCAGCCCCTGTGCTTCTGAAGCTTTGGTCATATCAACATCTTAATATATTACAAAGAAAGAATTTTAAAGACATTCCAGCATACTAGATTTTGGCAATCGTATATCATACAAAGATAATTATTAAATGTATTCTATTACAGACCAAAAAATTGCCACTCTGTAAAAATATATCTGACCACCAATCTTTTCAAAGACTGCTTTTGCCAACTGACAAAATATGGAGAGGGGATATAGAAAACAAATTAAATGGATTAATACATTTCATGTCTGATTTTTTTTCTCAACTTTGTTTTGGTACCAGGGATCAAACTCATGACCTTGCACTTGCCAGGCAGCCGCTCTGTTGTTGAGCTATATCCCCGGCCATGACTTTCTTTTCTAAATAGACCTCAACGTATTCTTTGTTTTAAAAGAATTAAAACCCAGGCCTTGCACAGACTAGGCAAGTGTCCTACCACAGGGCTACATCCCTGGCCAATAGATAATCCTTTATTTTATTTAGAAAAAGACATCAGAATGAGGATGAAAATAACAGAACCACGATGCAGCCTGAATGAATCAACTATGGAAGACTTGACACAGTGCTTGATCATTATTCAGTAAGTCTCATTTCTTCTCATCACTGCAGTGCTATTAGTAACTACCGAGAATTCTGAGAGACTCTCGTGAGCATGACATTCAGTGTTGTCTTCAGAGAAAATGCCTGTCCCTGTCATACTGAGGGGGCTGCCATGCCCTCTCCTACCTCCTGGCCTGTTTCTGACATGTCTTTCCTTTGCCCACAGGACACTCTGTGGTTTCTGTAAGGACTGCAATCCCAGTTAGTATGGGTGCTGTGACAGGAGGGTCACAGGTGTAATCCCAGACCAGGGTACTTAGTGAAATTCTGTCTCAAAATAAATAAATAAATTACAAAATTATGGGTGCTAGGCTATTGGTTGCCTTGACCTCTCCCTCCCTCTGGGAGCAGAACTGTGTGCCCTGCATGCTGCCACAGGCCTTAGAAAAAGCTCCCAAAGCTGTAGTTTTAACCTCTATCCAGTAAGCAAAAGGCAGTGGCTTGTTTGCCTTGCTCTGATCTAATAGCATAAGGCAGCATCTCTGAGAGAGCGTATACAGTGTACAACAACAAAAGGAAAACTACATGAAAGAATGCCAGCACCAAGAGGGTAGCCTACAGACTGAGATAAGCACACACTGTCTCAGGGCACCCCTTTTCATCCCTCCTCTTGTTATCATGCCAAGCCAGTTGTTTCCACTTAAAAGTCTTCCCTGATTTATTTTTTTGTGGTACTAGAGACAGAAGCCAGAGCCCTGAGCATGCTAGGCAAGTCTTTTTTCACTGAACTACATTCTTAGCACCCCTAATTTTCAAATCTAGCTTTAGTGTTCTGAGACAGGGTCTCACTAAATTGCCAGGTCGGCCCTGAATTTGTGATCTTCCTGCCTTAGTATTCTTAGTAGCTGGAACTGTAATTTGTGTAATTCCCAGATAAATGTATGATTATTTTGTGCTTTTTTTTTTTTTCAGTCCTAGGGATCAAACCCAGGGCAATGCAAGTGGTAAGCAAGTGCCTTATCACTAAGCCCTTGATTTCTTTTTGAGGTACTCAGGAATAAACACAGGGATTTGCACTGAGCTGCATCTCTAGCCCTGTTATACTTTTCATTTTGAGAGAAGGTTTCACGGAGTCCAAGCTGCCTGGGCTAGGCTTGTGACTCTGCTGCTATATCCTCCCAGAGTGCTAGGATTGCAGGTATGTGCCAGCTCAGCTGGCTGCTATACTTTTTCAAACAGGCAATCACCCAGGCTGCCTGGGAGGCAGCAGGCATGTGCTGCATCCATCCTGCATAATGTACTTGCCTTTAACTACATCCTGACTTTCTTCTCTTCTTCTTTCCAGTTCTTTCCGATCATAATTTAACCTTTTTAGGCACATAAGTCCACACTGGAAGCTGTTCCTATTTACAAAATAAGGGGTTATTTAACGGTGGCAATGTGAAGTCTCTTTTTTTTTTTTTTTTTTTTTTTTTTTTTTTTTTTTGTCTTTTTTCTTTTTATCGGTACTGGGGATTGAACTCACAACTGCCTGCTTGCAAGGCAGGTGCTTATGCCACTGAGCTAAATCCCCAGCCCCTATGTGAAGTCTCTTGATCCGTTAGGAAGAACCACTTGCACTGCCTCACCTGTGAAAACTGTCAACCATTTTCAGCCGCCCCCGCAGGTCTTTCTTGGTCAGGTGGTCCAGCATCCGAGCATCCACAAGGCACTCCATGAAATAGCTTCGGTACTGAGGTAGGCCCAGGCTGGGCAGCCACTCATTGCCAATCCACTCGTGGTCCATGTCCCCATATGCAAGTGTCTGATTTCAACAAATGAGTGACATCAGTTCAGATTTTTAATCTAGACAACATTCTTAAAGGCTAAATGAATGACAACATTGCTTTTCATAATTTCTAAATATTTGGTCTCCCATTCCTACCTTTTCAAATTCCTAAAGTTTTATCCAACAGAAATCATATTGGCAAAATTTTATGACTCATTTAGGACAATTTACCAAGCTATAGAAAAATCATACCTGTCTATAAATTCCTTTTCTGAATTAGTTTTCAATATAATAATATAGGAATAAAGAATGATCATGACTCATGAACAAGTTTGAAGAATCAATTCAAATCATTCAAATGAGCTCTAGCTGGTTTTGATTTTATTTTTAATACTTTGTCTTCCTAAATGACAAGTGTATTTGAAAATCAGGAAAAGTAAATTTAAAATGATAAACGAACAACTAATGAGACTAAGAACAAAAACAGAAAAATACAATTAAATTTAGAAGACTTCAACACTCCTCTCTTAACAACTGGTTCAATGTGCCAATCAAAAAACCAAAAAGGACTAAGAAAAGGAAAACAATCAGGAAGGCTACGGACAAAAACAATACTGTCAATCAATCTGACCCAGATATAACTTACACTTTTTCCTTTCTTTTTTTTGGGTGGGGGGGGGTACTGGGAATTGAACTCAGGACCTCATGCTTGCAAGGCAGGTGCTGCACCACTGAGCTAAATCCCCAGCCCCTCCCCACAACCTTTAAAGACAGAGATTCCCATTATATTACCAGGATTGAGTGCAGTGGCTATGCACAAGCACTCCCTATGCAAAGAGATATTGATGCCACTCTTAGTATGATGTCCATCTTAGTTTAATGCCCAATTGTCATAGGACATTATAACAGCCAACTTCTGGGCTCAGTCTCTTGAGTTTTGGCAACTACAGGGGTGCATCATCACATCTGGCTTCAGGACGTACTTTTTTGTGGTGTGGTATGGTGGTGCATGCCTGTAAACCCAGCACTCAGGAGGCTGAGACAAAAGTATTTCGAGTTTGGGACTAGTCTGCACTACACCAAAAATAAGGAATCATGGTAAGTAGGTTTACTGACTCAGGAATAGGTTGGTTCACCAACTGAGGAGGAAAAAAAAAATCAATGAAATTTGCCCAATTACGAGATCAGCAAAGAAAGCCATGTCTCATAATACCTTATGTGGCACAAGATCCATCATTCAGTTATGAAACTCAGCATTCTAGGACGAAAGACCCACCGCCTCAATCTATTAAGGGTCATCTACCAAAAGCCTGCAGCTAAAAACCTCACAATGAGGGACCAAATGTCTCCCTGAACGGAAAGAAGCACAAGGGGTGTCCACTGTCACCGTTTATGTTTGGCTGTGCTGGAGACCTGGCCACTGTAATGGCAGGAAAAACATAAAAATGGCATGAGTTGAGAAAGACATAAACCTCTCTTTATTAGTAAATGACACGATTATCATTGTTGAAAAAGTCTATGAAATAGCTATTAGGATTTATACATGAATTTAGCAAAGCTGCTGAATATACAATGAATACACAAAAATTAACATTTCTAAATATACAAAATGAACTGGAAATTGAGATTTTAGAAGTATCTTATATAATGGCACTAAACTGCATAAAATCCTTAGCAACCAATTCAACAGAATATGTCCAAGGTCTGTACAATGAAAAATAGACATGATATACAACCACTTCACAGAGAATGGTTCGTTATGCTCTCCAGCTAAGGAAGATTAAATTACATTCACAGGAATCCTAAGGTACATTGAGGAATCCTTTAAAATAAAAACTATCCATTCCTATCCATCCTCTCCTGGCTTGAACTCAGGGTTTCATACCTGCTAGGCAAGCACTCTAACCTGAGCTACATCCCCAACCCCTTACAACAGGGTCTCACTAGGCCCAGGCTGGTCTCTAAGTTGATATCTTCCAGCCTCAGCCTCCTGAGTTATGGGATTACAGTCATAAACCACCATGCATGGCCTCCATGTTTGGTTTAGAACAATGGATTCCACTCTAGTATTTTATTTGTTCCAGTCAAGATACAAGGGATGGCTCAGCTAAGAGGAATGTTCCAATTCTAACAGAAAAGATTTCATAACTTTCTTTAAATGATGAGTGACAAATATACCACTATGGTAACCATTAAGATACCTAACAATGTTACCATGATGCAGTCCTTTGAGTCATACTTTCATGGGCCTGGGATTCACAGCCTGAATATTTGATGTTTTCTGGCCTGCTGACTATGCTCTCTTCTAATGAGTAGAAGAAATCTTCCAAATAAAAAGCTGTGCGGAAGCAAACCCTCCATATCTCTATTTACTACTTTTGCAGTTGCTGATAATGCAGATTCTGACAGCTCAGACTCAGTTTGAGGGAGAGCCTCCTCCTCTCCCTGGCTGCCACCACAGCCTTCTGAAGAAGTGTGCAAAGGGACCTCATGCTCCAAGCATGGACAAGTCACGCTCAGTCTCAAGGTCAGTAAAATGCGAGCTCCATGAGAGTGGGACTGCAGCTGTCCTGCTCATTAATGGCTCCTGGCAGCTGGCACAGCCTTCTTACACAGCCAGTCATATCTTACATCTGATATGCGAACAGTTCTGACCACACTTGAGTGTTCCTTCCAAAGCTCAGTCAGGAGTGAGGCCACCCAGTGCCAGCACGGGCAAAGCACAATGCTTTGTGCTAGCATAGCTCTGTCCTAGCAGCTCTGTCTGGGAAAGGATGGTGGCAAAGTGCACCAAGCTTCTGCAGAACATTGCATGTGGGGTAAATCTGGAATCTTCTGCATGGGCCCCTTTTATATGGTCACTGCAAAAAGCAAATGTTAAGCTTATTCAACTACACTTTATGTCTCTGATGCTATTTCATATTGAAGTGGTGACCATATTCTACTTTGTCTTTTGGAATATATTGAAACTTACGTAATTATGAAATGCACTGCTTAATTCACTGATGGTCATTGTTGGTCCTGTAGAGAGACCTCTAACTAGGTGAATTTAAGTGATTCTAGAGGCAGGGAGTATCTAAACCCAGGGAGGGAAACCCAGTTAGTAGCTATTCTCTTTCTTCTTAGTTTTTGTTTCTAAACTTTTTGTAATTTTGAGACAGGATTTTACTATGTAGTTTAGGCTGACCTTGAACTCACTATGTAGCCTATGCTGGTCTCAAATTTGCAACAAACATGCTTGATCAACCTCCCAAGTCCTGGGATGACCCATATGTGTCACCAAGTTCCACCTCTCTTTTTTTCAAATGAACAAACAAAACAAACAACCAAGTGCTATAACTGAATAACCTTTAGAAATGCAAACAGAAGCAACTGTTTCAAGCATCATCTTGGAATCAGCAAATTCTAATCTTAACTCATTTATACTTGCTTTCAGACATATGCTAACTCTTCTGAGCCCCCGAATACCGTGCCCCTGGGAAAAGCTGAAGAACTACAAGTCCCCTGGTACTGCACTGTGCCCACCAAAGACCCAAGAGGGCAGAGGGATGCTGGGAATTTAACCAAGTCATCTGACTCAGACACTGTAAAACATGGGGCAGAGCTTTCTGTGTAGTGAAGAGTTAGGCAGCTGAAATTCAATCTCTGTGAAGTGATAAGCCTTAATTTCTGAGAACTCCATTACTAAGATCTTTAACTCAACACAGTAGGGCAGTACTTAGTCAAATAACAATATAAAGACATAGAGGGAAAGGCCCCGTGCCAACTTTCAGGTTTAGAAGTGTATTTCATGATTTTTTTCAGCAGTACATTTTAGAACAAAACTAACCCAGCAACGAACTACATGTACATAAACTCAGGAGTTGCCTAAACCAGGGGACTTTGTATAAAAGATTCTATTCATAAATAAAACAACCTTCATTCAAAGTAATTTCCATGATCCCATATGGGAAATGTTCAAAATTATCCATGAGATGTAATCTTTAATCCTGTGATTTATTTGATTACATTCTTCAAGTCATTAATGATACTATGAATAAATTAAGGTGTGAAAAACACCTACTAAAGCAGGTCACACAAGTTTACATCCTCAATTGCTTTTTGTTGCTACAGAGTGAAGAAATATTATAGAAAGACTCCAACCTTATCCAGCTTCCCTCCTCATCTTCCTGATGTTAGGTTGTTAGGAATGTAAAAGAACATAACTATTAGTATTAGTGAACTTTAGTAGTGTAAGCAAATTAATTCTGCAGGGAACATGCACCTTGACTGAGTGAAAAACATTCAAAATATCAATGCCTCATGCAAAAACTCATGAAAATCCAAGAATTTCAATTTTCCATGCAAGGAGCAGACTTTTTCCATGCCAACTAACCTCATACAGTAGACTGTTGGCGTTAGACAACCACAACGCAGTGCTCAATGGAGGTCTCTCCAAAAGGAGAAGCAAATTACATCTTCTCTAAATGGGGCAAATCTATAAACTAAATTCTTGTAAAAATCTAAAAAATGCAAATACGACTATACGCTATGAGCTAATAACCTAAAAAGAACACATTATATTTGAAACAAATGCAAATTAACTTTTGTTTTCAACAAAAGACAAAGGGCCCTTTGGTCTGGAGTAGGAAACCCACTTTGGAACATGAGCTGCAGGGCTGACTGACCATCTGAGATGTGGCTGCGAGTGTTTCCATCTCTTCATGTGTTAACCAGACATTTCCTGTGGTCTAAGGTGACCCCAGTGCACCAGCCACATCCAGGGCAAGGGAAGCGTGACAGAAAGGAGAAGGACGCACATATGAGCCACAGGCACAGTAAGGAGCCACGAGGCAAAGGTCACTCTTTGCACATTTTCATTTCAGGCACCCACAGAGAAAGCCAGAGATCATTAACACAGGCTCATCCTCTTTTAAACAATAACAGTGTGGTCGGAATATAAGGAGAACAGCACACAATTTCCAGATCACATGCTTAAAAGTATGGATGAGAACATACTTTATATTTCTGAAAAGTTACTTTCCCCAGTAACTGATGATTCAATAGACAGTATTTTCAATAGTCTCACCATGTTGGAGGTATAGCTCATGATAGGGTTTTTGCCTGGCTCTCCCAAAGCACTAGGTTTAAGCCTCAGTACAGCAAAACAAAAGAATAAAACAAAACACACAGAAAGCAGTCTCACCCCAACACAGGCTAACAACAGGATGCTCTGGCCTTGGCTTCCTGTGGCTGCTTTCAGCAGATGATCCAAAGCCAGAGGAAGCCCAGGAGGCCAGGGCACAAGATAGTGAGCACAGGAGAGCCAAACAATGCAAACACCAAAAACAAAGCACTTGTCACCATCTGAGTCAAACCTGAGACTGATGGCCACTCTGCTAGCCCACTGTAAGCTCCCCAAGAACAGCAATTTCTGTGTTTGTAACTGGTGATATGGAGAGTCTTTCTGATGTGAGGTCTAGTCCTTGCCAATAGTTCAACTGAATCACAGAAGCTCCCTTTTGAAAGAGGGTTCTTAAAAGCTTTGAAAAAGCCATGCAGCATCTTCATTTCTACAAAGCCCACATTAATGTGGAAATAGCTGCAGAACAGACTGATACTGGTTACAAAACATTCCACCAAGGGAAAGTGTTCTTTGGCCATACGTTAAAAAAAAAAAAGGCTTATTGTTCATTTTCATAATTCTCTAACAACAAAATCTTCACACTTTTTTGTGTATAAAGTTACTGTAGGCAGACCTTGCTCTGCTGCTCAGAAGGATGTCTACACAGCAATAAGAGTTTGTTGAACATCTAAATGAAAAAAACCCTGAACTTTGCAACTTAAGAGCTGGCCTGCTCTTCCCTTCTAATAACCACCAATGTTTCATCAGAAGAGTCACCAGGAAGCTCTTTGAGGGCTCTTCACTACTCCCCAAGTGGACAGCATCTTTGTGAGCACAGGCATGGTTGGACAGACACATGCAGCTCCCAAGACCCAGAGCACCTGCTGGTGCCGTGACACACAACCACAGTGCATCTAGGAAACTCAGCATTTTTCCTCCTTTAGTTCTTGTAGGGAAAAAAAGACATCCACAAAGAAGAGAAGCTTAGAACTGTCCAGGAACCAGTGGATTTCTGGGAGGTGACCACCCCTTGTTAGCATGTCAACTGTATGTCAGTGGCACCTCTGGACTGCCACAAATTACAGTTACTCTGTAAGTCCCGCCTATATGTGCAGTGATGCAGATGCACTCACACGCACAAGACTGAAGGAAAGAAGCCACACACAACAAAGTAAGGGCAGCCCAACCTAGTTTATAGCCAAGGGGCCGTAGCCAGGAGCTTATTTATGCCCGGGGATTGTATGCAAGGGTTTATACATTCCTGGGCTTATCTGTATATTTTGCTACCTGTATACTTGAAGAAAAACAATATTTTCCGCATATAATTTGCTTAGCAAGTACCTTTATATACCGTACAAGTACTAATTATTGTTTGAACTATGAAATAGAAATCAAAGTTCAAGGATGAAATGCTACTTAAAATGTTAACTTTTCCTTCCTCAAGAGGTCCTTACACTTACTCAGTTTTGATAAATTCATACGTACATTTGTGACAATCAATTTTCTACCTTTCAAAAAGCCTTCTTTCTTAAAGAAGGCCTTTCTAACCAAGTTTTATTCATTTATTTAATTATTTATTTTTTGGTCTTTTCTGAAACGGGATCTCATTACTCAGTTCAAGCTGCTCACACTGTAACCCACTGGCCTAGAACTCACAGTGATCCTCCCACCTCAGCCTTCTGAGTGCTGGAACTACAGGCATGTGCCACCACGCCTGGCTTTAACCACACTTTTACACAAGCAGTTCACACATTTTCTTTGGATCACTCAACCCCTCCAAGTTAGGGGTTGTACTATGCTTTCCTGAAATTTTAAGTTGAAACCACCCTGTATGATTAGGAAGCAGCACGGAAACATTAGCAGGCTACTGCTTTTGTGGGCTCTGCCTTCCTCCTCCACAGAGGGCACACAGAGCCTCTGTGAACATACCTTTTTCAATGTGGGTGGAGCCGAAGGGCTGGTGAGCCACAGGGTTTCCTGGATGGCCAGCCGCAGCTTCAGTCTGTGCAGAGGGTGGCTGATGCCAATCTCTTGCTGGATCTGTCTGTCTGACAGAGCTGACATGATGGCCCCACTTTTCACATTTGCTCTGCAGGCAGCCACATAGCAAGCAGGCATCCCAACCCAGAGCTAGAAAGAAGAATGAAAAGACCAGAACATCAGGTAGAGACAGGAGATGCACGACAAGCTTGTGTCATGTAGCATAGGTCTCTGTAGTAAAGGGATGTACCTCCAGCCATTCAACCACGGTTGGCCCGTCCCACTGTGAAAATGGTAAGCCTTGCCTCTGGGCTTCCTCCAGCAACTCAGGCCTGTGAAAAAGAAGACATTCAAATTAAAGAAGCACTGTTACACATCCAACAAGTTAATGGAACAGTCTCTGAGCATTTTCAAAAGTATAACACATATTCTCAGTTCCTTTTATCTTCTACAGTTTTAATGTTATTAACATCATCCTTGTAATGACAGTCACACACATACTATGGAGAATGCCTGAGTAAATAAAAAATGCTACAGAGTTCTCTTGATTCCCAGTCAAATCACCATTACTTCAGAGAATTGAAGAATTACTACCAACTTATAAAACTCAAGCAGAATTTTCATATCCAAGGTAGTAAGACAATTAGGGGAAAACATGAAACCCTACTTCAACAATGAAGAAACAGTATCTAGGAAGAGGAAACCACACCTCAGTTGAGACATCAGTGCCTAATTTTGTGAGAGACTTTAAAAAACAGTGTTTTTGGGGGGTGGTTGTGGTTTGGGGAATGTTGAGACAAAGTCTTGCTATGTATGTAGTCCAGGTTGGCCTCAAACTCTGTGTAACCAGTCTCCCCCAGTGCTTGGATTATAGATGTGTTTCATACTCCCAGCTGTAATGCAGACTTTTAACCACAAAAAGATTATCGTCTAATACAGCAAACAAGTAACAGAGGACAGTTTCTATTGTACACTGCTCTTTAAGTAAACGGGTACTTGCTAAGTCACTGGGTCATTCTGTGGTTTTAACCCATTGATCTCTTCTTTAGCCAGCCATTCAACACCTCCTTCAATGCCGAATGTATCACCAGCACAGAAACTCATGCAATACCAAGGCAGTACTGCAGGGAAGTGGGTAGGTGAGTCTTGCATGCACTCCGTAATGTGATTTGAGGTTTCATATATGCTTTATTTCTAAAGACTCAAGTCACACTTTTACTATACTAACATCTCTAAAAGTGATTTGTGTAACACAGTTATGTGAAACAGTAACATTGTAAGCATGGTAAGTCTGACATTAGAACACAAAGGACAAGTGTGTTTCAGATACACAAAAACCCTAGTCAGTCTCAGTCAATCAGTCTCTCTTCCCCTTTTCTTTCTTTTGGAAACTTATGTTCCTAAGTAAAATGTTTCATATACAATTTCAACTAAGAGTTCCTTAAGTTACCGCTAAGCTTACAGGAACAATCACCAGGGAGTAACTGTACCAGAGAAGGCAGCAAATGTGTTATCTCAGATGAAACAAGAAAAAAACAAGAAGAAGAACAACAACAACAACAACAACAACAATTTTCTAGTTGAAACAAGCAAAGCTATTCACAGAGAAACAGATCAGCAGAAGTGTGCTCCTAAGTACAAGAAGTAGTAGGCTACTGTCATGGTTTATGTCTGTGGCCCCCAGGCCTCATGCATTTTCATTGTGCATTTGTGATGGTTCATTGTCTAGTGCTTGGATTCATGGTGTCAGTGTTACACCCACATAAGAGTGGAGCCAGGATATGATGTAATGGTAGGAAGAAAGTGTATCTTGCTCTTTGCCTGTTCCTACTTGCTGTTTGCAGCCACCCTGAACTGTGACCCAGCCATGCCCACCTGCCTTGGAGCCAACTGAGTATGGACTGAAACCTCCAAAAACTGTAAGAAATAACCTTTTCCTTTCCAAACTTGGGCTTCAGGTATTTTGTCTCAGCAATGAGTAAAAAGTAACTAAGACAGAATTTGGTACCGAAGAATGGGGTTGTTTGCTGTGACTATACCTTACCATGTTTTTCAAGAAATGGCTTTGGAAATGGCTTGTGGGCAGAGTTTGGAAAGGTTTGGATGTGTTGCCTGGATGCATAGAGCTAGAGCAGCTTAGGCAGTTCTGTAGAGGAGATAGTGGTCACAGCTCAGGAGACCAGAAGGCTGATAGGAAGCCTGATGGTAAAGACCAGGCCTGGGAGATTTCTGCTGGGAAGAAGGACTGCAGTGGTTGTTGGACTCCCCATGATGTGAGTTATGGGTTGGCAGAAAGTTGTCTACATTTTGCTCATGTCCAGAGACTTTGCCTGAGACTGAAACAAAGGGCAATGGACTGATTAATCTTGAAAAAGAAATTAAAAAGCAATCAAATGTTGAGTCTGTGGCATGGCTACTGTAGAGGGCTTTTAGCCAGCTTTATGTTGCAAATCAAGAGGAAAGAGCCCAGCGGGATAATTTGCAATACTGTGAGTTTGGCCAGAAAGAATATTTCAGGAAAGCTGTGGATTGTAAAGACAGTGGAGATTCTGATGGCTGAGGGAAAACAGAGAAATAAGAAAGATGGGCCGGGGGCATCCCAGGAAGCAGGTCCCCACCCTGTGCAGCCTCACTGCAAAGGTAAAAGAATTTTTTCAGAGGAGAAAGCTGCAGAGCACCAGGTTCCAGAATGGCGACAGAGACCACATGAGTTTCCAGAATGGTGACAGGCCACATGAGGCTCCAGAATGGTGGCAACATAGAGAAGCTTTTCCTCACAATCAGTTAAACAGAGCCCTGTGATCCAGGCAACTGACCCCTACAGCCAAGAGAGAGAAAAGCCTGAGTACTGCTCTAGCTAGCAGCAAACCTTGGCAACATCCACATGGTGCTGATCTTAGGTGCTAGGAAAATGCACAAATTCTGAGGGTAAGATGGCTTCTACCTCTATTGCAAAGGGCCTGGGAGGCCAAGCTGTGTGCCCCTGAGAGGGCAATTTGTGAAGACATAAAGGTGAAGCCAAAGGTGCAGTGGAGACCCCAAAAGTTTGGAAAAGCCAGAAACATGGACGATCCAAGGAAAGCTCCAAAAAGCAAGCAGAGAGGATTTAAGAGAAAAGCTGCAGGAGGTGAAATCCCTGGAAGTGCCTTGGGGGTGGAATCACACAAGCCTTTTGGAGCTTGTAACCATATTGCTTCAGATGCAGAGCAAGGAACTCCAGGACTTAATGTTCATCCTGCTGGATGTTGGATTTGCTTTGTTTCCAATGCTTTATATTCCCCTGTTTGTAACTTTTGGAATAGTAATGTTTATTTTGTGCCTTTGCATTTGAGAAATGTTTAAACTTGTTTCATTTGTACAGGGGTTACAGTTAAGAGTTTGCCATAGATCATGGAGGAGACATGGGACTTGGACTGTTCAGCAATGCTGAAACTTAAGACTTTGGAAACTCTTGGTGGTGGACTAAATGTCTTTTGTATAAAGGATGTACAAGAGTCCTGGGGGCCAGGGGAGGAATGTCATGGTTTATGTCTGTGGGCCCCCAGGCTTCATGTATTTGTATTGTGCATTTGTGATGGTTCATTGTTAGTGCTTGGATTGATGGTGTCAGTGCTATACCCACAGAGGGGTGGAGCCAGGATGTAATGTAATGGCAGGGAGAAGGTGTGTCTTGCTCTTTGCCTGTTCCTGCTTGCTGTTTGCAGCCACCATGAACTGTGGCCCAGCCATGCCCTGGAGCCAACTGAGTGTGTGAAACCTCCAAAAACTGTAAGAAATAAACCTTTCCTTTCCCAACTTGGCCTTTAGGTATTTTGTCTCAGCAATGAGTAAAAAGTAACTAAGACAGCTACCAAACCTGGCTACAGAGCTGCTATGACTCATTTAAGGAAACAAGAAAAACACACACACACACACACACACACACACACACACACACACACACAGAGAGAGAGAGAGAAAGAGAGAGTGTGTGACAAACATACAGAGAGACAGACAGACAGACAGACAGACAGACAGACAGACAGACTGACCCCAAGAAGCAGTGTAAATCCATTTCTGGGTAAAGATCTGAAATTCTGTAATATTAAGTGAGGGTCTGTCCTAGATGCTCTGGCCAGGCCAGGGAAGAGGAAGACTACTGCTGTAGGTCAGAAGCACTTCTAGATTATGTGCCTATTCAAATAGACTAAGTAAGAACTATGTCCTCAGTAGTCTAAAAATGATTTTGTTGGTATTTTCATTATTTTTGATGGTACTGGGGATGGAACCAAGCACTCATTGAACTAAACCGCCAGCCATTTGTACTATACTTTTTATCTTGAGACAGTTTCTTAAGTTGCCTAGAACAATGGCATTGTCATCATAAATGACCCTCCTGCCTGGACCTCCCAGGTAGCTCGGATGATTAAAGGTACATACCACTGCACAGCTGTAATTTGTGAAAGTACATACCAGACATGTACTGCAAACAAGAACAAGGCCCACTACCTGAAGCTTGGTATAAACTGCTGTTGCCTTTACATCCTTCCTCCTCCTTATACCTGCATCCAGATGCAGCAGTGGGAGTGGTGTGAAGGTAGCAGAAGTAGGATGATGCATTCAAAAGTCATGGGATGTTAGGAAATAACACAGAAGACCCTGGCTGGGGAGTTGGCCCAAGTTCCACCTACAGGTAGCTACACCTCCCCTACCAGGTAGTTTGAGGACTACGAGATTGGGCACCTAACCTTGGTTAACACGATAGGTGGGCACATTAGAGTCCAGTTTTCTTGAGAGTTGTTCCCAAAAGTGTACAGAAGGATCCTGTGTTAAGATGCAGAATCTGGAGCCTGCAGACACTTCTGCGCACCTCTACTCTGGCTCTTTGCAATGTTTGGTGATATGCACAACTACCTTCCTTTTACACTGGGTATTGAAACTGGATCTCTTTTGCTTGCTACTGCACATACTTAGTACAGACACCCATTTGTCCAAATCTGTGACCTCCAAGAACTAAATGGCTTCACAGTGTTTACTCACCTACCTGACTATCCACTTAGGTAAGGTTATCCGTCTACCCATATGATTAGTTTGGAATAGGAGAACCACCTATTTCCTCCCCCTCTACTAAAGCTGCAAACATTTAAGCTTTAGCAACATTCATTCTTTTCTTGCTCAACTTCCCAAATAATAACTCTTCCAGCTCTGAGCCCCAAAGCTTCAAGCAAGGTAATCAAGCTGGGTATGGTGGCATCATCTATAATCCAGCATGTGGGAGATGAAGGCAAGAGGATTACCATGAATTCAAGGCTAGTCTGGACTACATAAGGAGCCCCCAGGGGAAAAAAAGGAAAAATTTAAAAAGAGCAAATAAAAACATAGTAACCAGTGTGGGGGGGGGCATACTCTGCAGAATGTCCATCATCTGTCCACACTGAATAGCCACCAAGGGCATCTGAATAATATGTCAGTAATCCTAGATGTTGATGTGTCATATCCATCAACTCCAGAAGAAAACCCCTTTGGTTTCTTCTGATATTTGCTTGCTCCTGGGCTGTGAGATATCATATCCCAATAGATGTGACAGGCAGGCCAAGCTGGGGCCCTTTGCAGAAGGTGGCTGGGCACTAGATTGCTCTGTTCCTGACATTGTCAGAGCTTCTTTTCTTCAGCTTATAGCTTCTCCCATAGAACCAAACACTAGACACCAGGGTTGATTTTTATAATATCTGCTCTAATGCCAGGATGATGGTACACACCTGTAATCCCAGCACTTTGGAAGCTGAGGCAGGAGAATTGCTATGAGCTGAAAGTCAGCCTGGGTTACATAATGATTTCAAGTCCAACCTGAACAACACAGTGAGACCCTTTTTTAAAAAAAGAAAAGGAGGCCAGGAATTTAGCTCAGCAGCATAGCACCTGCCTGGCAAGTGCAAGGGCATGAGTTTGATCCCCAGTACCAAAAAAGGAAAAGAAACGAACACACACACACACACACACACACACACACACACACACACACAAACACAGAGTATCTTCTCTAATGCAAACTGATATGGGAACCTTCCTGCCTTTAAATTAGAGACTGGGGGCTGAGTGTAGCTCATTAGTAAAGCACTTGCCCAGCCTTCACAAGGTGCTATGTTTGATCTGCAGCACCAACATGTATATACATGCATACATACATACATACATACATACATACTGTTGGAGGAGGCAGCTATTTTAGATTCTGTCATACTAATGATGGAGCTCAGGGCTTTAGCATACTAGGAAAGTGTTCTACAGCTATGCTGTATTCTCTTGGACCAAAATACACTAAATTCTCTGGGGAACAAATGCGTAAAATAAAAGTTACGTGAAGGCCAGGGATTTAGCTCAGCAGCTTAAGGGCCTGCCTGGCAAGTGTGAGGTTGTGAGTTTGATCCCTGGTACAAAAAATGTCATGTAATCTATGAATTATGATATATTTTATAATGTAGGCAAAAGCACAATGGTAAAGCTGCCCTTCATTTCAAGAAGCTTGTGCGAGTTTCTGCAGAATAAACATTATCTAAGTGACATATAGCAAGAACTTTAACTCTCCATAGTAAATACATGACTGTATTTCCAAGAGATGGGACACTTTTCAAATTCAGGGGTCTTGCACAAGGGCTAAGGAGACCCTTTCTCATGGCTGCAGCTCAGGCTCACATTTCACATGCTAGTCACACTGTGAGGAAGAGTACTGGGGACCAGTGTGTTGTTTTGACAAGTGAGGAATGGAAGCAACTTTTCTCACCAAACAGAAATATACTCTTGGGAAGTTTAGCAGAGAACCCAAAGCTGGTAACACCAGCACTCCACACTATATGATTCAGAGTACCACTGAGTATGGCTCCATGTGTAACCAACTTCCCACAGCAAATGCACCACAATGCCACGCAACCGGAAGGAGAGCACTACAAAGACAAAGGTGAGTTGGAGATCCATGTTTTGAAACTTCACACAGCATTCTATGAGCTGATGAACGGACTCCAGTCTGAGTCATGCTGATAGTTGCATTGACTACTGAGCACCTCAAGTGTCAGCAGAGCATCAAATTCTTCCAGTAATTCTCAGAGAGCATGAGTTCAGCTGGTCAACGTGTGCACTGAGTCCTGGGAACCCTCCTTCAGTCAATGTGATAGGCTAGTGGTTCAGTGGCAAGGAGCATGGCCTACAGCCAAGTTAGGGCTCATCACAAGAAGTACTGTATTTCTGAGAAAGTACCAAAGTGTTGAACTGTACTCTGTATTCACAGAACAGTTTTTTATTACATCAAGAATGCTCAAAGTAGCTGGATGTGGTTGTGCATGCCTGTAATTCCAGCACTTGAGAGGCTGAGGCAGGAGGATCATTGTGAGTTTGAGGTCAGCCTGAGCTACAAAGTGAGCTCAAAGCCAGCCTGAACTGCATAGTGAGACCTGTCTCAGAAAAACAAAAACAAAAACAAAAAAAAAAAACAAAAAAACAAAACAAAACAAAACAATAATGCTCAAAGTATTAAACTGTACCCTGTATTCACAAAATACTTTTTTTCTTTAAATCAATTACAATTCAGGTTATCTGACAGATATCACAAAACTGCCCACCATAGTCAGATGACTACTTTAGAATTTTCCCTATGAACTTTCTACTATGGTTGAGAAATCACATATGCATCCCACATAGAACTATAAAGTACAGAGCAAAGACCCATTCTTAGACACCTTGAAACAGCCACAACAGATGTTTGGAGTAAGCAGCATAAACTTGAATCTCCTTGCTACCGAAAAATCTCCCTCCCTACCACCACACACACACACACACACACACACACACACACACACGCGCGCGCGCGCGCGCGCGCGCGCACGCACACAAACCTGTAAACATGCATGCCTGGTGTGCAATTTAATCATGTGTTTGGGCAAATAATTCAAAGCCTGTCCTGAGGGTGAACACACACTTCTTGAGAGTTAGAAAGTCAATTTTTACAACAGGGAAACATTTTGGTTTTCTGTTTTTTGCTTTTATTGTGGTACTGGGGATTGAACCTAAGGCCTTAATGCATGCTAAGAGTACTACACTACCGAGCCACATCCCCAGCAAAATAGCCAAACATATTAGGAAAATTATTTCTTCTCTTCCATGAAACATAAACTTCAGAAGGCAATGGGGTGAATGATCAAGCTGTGCTGCTGTTGTTTTTATTACATTGAAATGAGCACGTGAAATAAAAGACACTGGCAAAATCTAGGCAACACTATTTCTTTAGCATGGTTTCGAGAGGGAAAATGACTAGCTTTAATATTAAGCTCCACAAAGCCAACTGCTCATTGCTTAAATTATTATAAAAGACTTTTACACAGTTCAGATTTTGTGGTTAAATGGTACTATAAAATTCTATTTACAGAGCACCAAAGATTGAGTATTTGTATAGAATGTTTCCATAACAGAATTTCACCTGCAATGGCATGTCATCACTGTTGAGCTGCTTAAAACAGTTACTATGGCCAAGTGCGGTAGCATATGCCTGTAATCCCACCACTTGGGCAACTAAATCAGGAGGACTGCTGTGAGTTCAGTCCAGCCTGAATTACAAAGTGTGATTCTTGTCTCAAAAAATAAATGAATAAAATAAAAAACAAAAGACTCATTATAATATGAAAAACTTCATATATAAGTTAGCTATGAAATAAAAGACAGACAATAGAAGAAAAAAGTTATTGTAACTCAGCATGGAAAATATATCTAAAGGAATACTTCGACTTAGTACAACTGTGTTCCATCTTTTATATGTGTTTTGGCTTATAGTCTGGTATGTTTGATATATATATATATATATATAATATATATTGATATTGATATATATATCTTATATATATATATTTCTTTTTAATAGTCTTATTTTTAATCTGTATACATGACAAGGGTTTATAAGAGAAATGCATGAATGGGATTCTGGCAAAATACAAGGATGGTGGAAAATAAAGAATAGAAATGTGTCATGGACATGTATCAACTCCCAAGAACCAACATGATTATTATGTACTGCAAACACATACCAATAGAAGTTTAAAAAAAAAGGCAGTCATGAATTCAGAGAAGACAACTAAAATGAGTGAGATTTCATAACTTTCCAGCAGAAAGGGTTCCTAGGGATTCGAGTGCAATGCTAGTGTCAGGGCCTTTGCACTCTGAGTTCCACACAGTACTGGCTTCACTGAGAAGTGGACACCTGATGTTTCCCATATACAAATTTATCCAAGAACCCACCAACTTTCACCTTTTCTCAAGACCAGTGTGCCCATCTTACCTTAGGCTTTCAAACTTTCCCTACTGTCAAGTTCAAATTGTACCTCTTAGACATTACATACTGTCTGATTTTGTTGCAGAAAGCTTTTTGATTGATATTTTATTAATCATCTCACTAGGAAAATGTCTCAACCTATCTAGTTCACTTATAACTCTAGTTTTGGGTGTGATCAGCTTACACAACCAATCCTACATCAGAGAAGTGTACATACTTCCCTGATATGTTGGTGCCTGTGCTCCCCTATGCAAAATCATTCGGAACAGTATATATTATTTTCAGAATCTATCTTTATGTGGGCCTAGGGATGGTATGTCAAGCCAGTACGCTCTCACTTATACTCCACTCCTCAGCCCCTTAAGATTTAGTAGAGGATTATAGTTCAATAATACACTGTAAAGTAGAGATCCAATCTCAGATAAAATGTAAAATTATATCACGGTAAATGCTTCTGGAGGACCACTTGTGTAAACAATAGAAGTCACCACAGTGACCTTAATTATAGCTTATTTAGGACTTGTGTCCATGTTTTAAAACATATACATGCACATATATAATTCTATCAAACTGAGAAAAAGCCACACGATGCATGAACAACTGTAACAGTCATTTGACAGTTGAGAAAACTGAAGCCTAAGCTAAATAACTTTGTCAGACAGCTAACTAGAGAATTAACCAGGATTCAGCGGCCAAAGCTCAAATGGCCAAGCCTAACTATTACCCATTCTATCATCTAGAGAGACAACTCTGCAAAGGAAGACTGAGAATACACATGTGAGTTCAGTCAAAGTTTCCAAATGTCCTCTGTTCTCCAGACATGATGGCTTAAAACAGGCTTTAGGTCAATGGAGGCAAACCTATGGCATGCATGTTGCAGCAAGCTCTTTGTACCACTGAAAGCTCTATCACTGCTTTAGGTTCATCTTTCAAAAGACAATGTATTTACAATAGCTAGAAATTACACTTAAAATCAGGTAACAATGATGGTTAACTCAGAAAACTGTTTCATGAGATGGAGAAATAACAAAAAGCTTACTTTTTTTGAAGTTGATGATTTTTTTCATCCTTTCCTCCCAATTTGCTAAGTTGGAAGGCATCCTGAGATGAGTTTTCCGTTTCAGAAACAACGGCTACAAAAGAGAAGAAAAGCCCCCAAATTTAGAGTAAATTAACAGGGCGAAGTTTCATGTTTCACAAATAGGAAGAAGATTCTGCAGGTAGAGAGCTGAATAATTTCTGAAGGGTAAGCTTCCGAGCAAACACATATAAATGTTCAAGCGTATAAATTAGCACATAAGAGGGTTATTCATTCACGCCAAATGAATTTCCACTGCTCTGCTTTGTTTCACACGTGGGCAGACTGGGCTGTCAGGAGAACGCTCAGCCATGACTCCTCGTGGGCACTGGACACCTGCAGCAGGCACATAGGAAAAATCTCACGCTCTCCCAAACCCAGCAGTTAGGACAGCTGCCTAAAACCGGCCCACCTTGTCTTGGTGATTCTTTGCCAGTTTGTCCAGGCGGACCCTTTTTCTTTTTGCCAAACAAACGACCAATGGAGGACTTGATCCTCTTCTTCTTTGGGGCTTTGTGGAGCGCGTCCTGCCTGCTGTCACTGGTACTGGGATTGCTCACAGGACCTTCCTGGGAGCCTGTTGAGCTTCAAAGAAATAAAATGGATTTTTACCACCCTCTTCCCAGCTCCACAGTCCATTCACACGTACAAGAACAGTCTGCATTTTTAATATTCCTACCTTCAACTTCCTAAAAAACGTTTCGAGTCTCTTACACACAGTACAATATGGATTGTAATGCAGGGTCCCAGTAATGCTTCCACAGACCTGTGTCTGGAAAGCCAAGATTCTGATGTGCTCCCTGCTCAGAGCAGGCCTGTACTCTAGCCTGCCTTGTTTGGACACATAAGGGAACACCCTCTGCAGGGGCCTTGCTCAGGCACTGAGGGATGCACTCAGTCAACAGGAAAGAAAACAAGGTCTCAGAAGCCTGACTGTAATTGTAACTTATTTAGGAATTGTGTCCATGTTATAAAACATATACATGCACATATATAATTCTATTGAACTGAAAAACAGCCACATGATGTATGAACAACTGTAACTGCCATTTGACAGTTGAGAAAACTGAAGCACAGGATAAGTAACTTTGTCAGAGACACACAGCTAACTAGAGAATTAACCAGGATTCAGCGGCCAGAGCTCAAATGGCCAAGCCTAACTATTACCCATTCTATCATCCTGGGAGAGAACTCTGAAAGGGTAGACTGAGAATACATGTGTGAATTCAGTCAAGATTTCCAAATGTCCTCTGTTCTCCAGACATGATGGCTTAAAACAGGCTTTAGGTCAATGGAGGCAAACCTATGGCGTGCATGCTGCAGCAAGCTCTTTGTATCACTGGAAGCTCTATCACTGCTTTAGGTTCATCTTTCAAAAGACAATGTATTTACATAGCTAGAAATTACACTTACAATCAGCTAAGAATGACTGTTAACTCAGAAAACTGTTTCATGAGATGGAGAAATAACAAAAAGCTTACTGTTTTTGAAGTTGACGATTTTTTTCATCCTTTCCTCCCAATTTGCTAAGTTGGAAGGCATCCTGAGATGAGTTTTCGGCTTCAGAAACAACAGCTACAAAAAAGAAGAAAATTCCCCAAATTTAGAGTAAATTAACATGGCAAAGTTATATGTTTCACAAATAGGAAGAAGATTCTGCAGGTAGAGAGCTGAATAATTTCTGAAGGGTAAGCTTCCGAGCAAACACATATAAATGTTCAAGCGTATAAATTAGCATATAAGAGGGTTATTCATTCACGCCAAATGAATGTCCACTGCTCTGCTCTGGTTCACATGTGGGCAGACTGGGCTGTCTGGAGAATGCTCAGCCATGATTCCTTGTGGGCACTGGACACCTGTGGCAGGTACATAGGAAAAAGCGCATGCTCTCCCAATCCCAGCAGTTAGGACAGCTGCCTAAAACCGGCCCACCTTGTCTTGGTGATTCTTTGCCAGTTTGTCCAGGCGGACCCTTTTCCTTTTTGCCAAACAAACGACCAGTGGAGGACTTGATGCTCTTCTTCTTTAGAGCTTTGTGGAGTGGGTCCTCCCTGCTGTCACTGCTGCTGGGAACACACACAGGACCATCCTGGGAGCCTGTTGAGCTTGAAGGAAAGAAAATGGACTTTTACCAACCTCTTCACATCTCCACAGTCCATTCACATGTACAAGAAAAGTGTGCATTTTTAATATTCCTACCTTCAACTTCCTAAAGAATTTTTCAACTCTCTTACACACAATACAATATTCATTGTGATTCAGGGTCCCAGTAATGCTTCCAAAGACCAGTGTCTGGAAAGCCAAGATTCTGATGTGCTCCCTGCTCAGAGCAGGCCTGTACTCTAGCCTGCTTGGTTTGGACACATAAGGGAACACCCTCTGCAGGGGCCTTGCTCAGGCACTGAGGGATGCACTCAGTCAACAGGAAAGAGAACAAGGTCTCAGAAGCCTGACTATAATTGTAACATATTTAGGACCTGTGTCCATGTTTTAAAACATATACGTGCACATATATAATTCTATTGAACTGAAAAAAAACCACATGATGTATGAACAACTGTAACTGCCATTTGACAGTTTAGAGAACTGAAGCACAAGCTAAGTAACTTTGTCAGAGACACACAGCTAACTAGAGAATTAACCAGGATTCAGCGGCCAGAGCTCAAATGTCTAAGCCTAACTCTTAACCACTCTGTCCACTAGGGAGACAAGTCTGCAAAGGGAGACTGAGAATAAATGTGTGAGTTAAGTCAAAATTTCCAAATGTCCTTGGTTCTCCAGACATGATGGCTTAAAACAGCCTTTAGGTCAATGGAGGCAAACCTATGGCGTGCATGCTGCAGCAAGCTCTTTGTATCACTGAAAGCTCTATCACTGCTTTAGATTCATCTTTCAAAAGACAATGTATTTACATAGCTAGAAATTACACTTAAAATCAGCTAAGAATGACTGTTAACTCAGAAAACTGTTTCATGAGATGGAGAAATAACAAAAAGCTTACTGTTTTTGAAGTTGATGATTTTTTTCATCTTTTCCTCCCAGTTTGCTAAGTTGGAAGGCATCCTGAGATGAGTTTGGTGTTTCAGAAACAACAGCTACAAAAAAGAAGAAAAGCCCCCAAATTTAGAGTAAATTAACATGGCAAAGTTATATGTTTCACAAATAGGAAGAAGATTCTGCAGGTAGAGAGCTGAATAATTTCTGAAGGGTAAGCTTCCGAGCAAACACATATAAATGTTCAAGAGTATAAATTAGCATATAAGAGGGTTATTCATTCAAGCCAAATGAATTTCCACTGCTCTGCTTTGTTTCACATGTGGGCAAACTGGGCTGTCAGAAGAACGCTCAGCCATGACTCCTCGTGGGCACTGGACACCGGCAGCAGGCACATAGGAAAAATCTCAGGCTCTCCCAATCCCAGCAGTTAGGACAGCTGCCTAAAACCGGCCCACCTTGTCTTGGTGATTCTTTGCCAGTTTGTCCAGGCAGAACCTTTTTCTTTTTGCCAAACAAACGACCAGTGGAGGACTTGATGCTCTTCTTCTTTGGGGCTTTGTGGAGCGCGTCCTGCCTGCTGTCACTGGTACTGGGATTGTTCACAGGACCTTCCTGGGAGCCTGTTGAGCTTCAAAGAAATAAAATGGATTTTTACCACCCTCTTCCCAGATCCACAGTCCATTCACACGTACAAGAACAGTCTGCATTTTTAATATTCCTACCTTCAACTTCCTAAAAAACGTTTCGAGTCTCTTACACACAGTACAATATGCATTGTGATGCAGGGTCCCAGTAATGCTTCCACAGACCTGTGTCTGGAAAGCCAAGATTCTGATGTGCTCCCTGCTCAGAGCAGGCCTGTACTCTAGCCTGCCTTGTTTGGACACATAAGGGAACACCCTCTGCAGGGGCCTTGCTCAGGCACTGAGGGATGCACTCAGTCAACAGGAAAGAAAACAAGGTCTCAGAAGCCTGACTGTAATTGTAACTTATTTAGGAATTGTGTCCATGTTATAAAACATATACATGCACATATATAATTCTATTGAACTGAAAAACAGCCACATGATGTATGAACAACTGTAACTGCCATTTGACAGATGAGAAAACTGAAGCACAGGATAAGTAACTTTGTCAGAGACACACAGCTAACTAGAGAATTAACCAGGATTCAGCGGCCAGAGCTCAAATGGCCAAGCCTAACTATTACCCATTCTATCATCCTGGGAGAACACTCTGAAAAGGTAGACTGAGAATACATGTGTGAATTCAGTCAAGACTTCCTAATGTCCTCTGTTCTCCAGACATGATGGCTTAAAACAGGCTTTAGGTCAGTGGAGGCAAACCTATGGCGTGCATGCTGCAGCAAGCTCTTTGTATCACTGAAAGCTCTATCACTGCTTTAGGTTCATCTTTCAAAAGACAATGTATTTACATAGCTAGAAATTACACTTACAATCAGCTAAGAATGACTGTTAACTCAGAAAACTGTTTCATGAGATGGAGAAATAACAAAAAGCTTACTGTTTTTGAAGTTGATGATTTTTTTCATCCTTTCCTCCCAATTTGCTAAGTTGGAAGGCATCCTGAGATGAGTTTTCTGTTTCAGAAACAACAGCTACAAAAAAGAAGAAAATTCACCAAATTTAGAGTAAATTAACATGGCAAAGTTATATGTTTCACAAATAGGAAGAAGATTCTGCAGGTAGAGAGCTGAATCATTTCTGAAGTGTAAGCTTCCGAGCAAACACATATAAATGTTCAAGCGTATAAATTAGCATATAAGAGTGTTATTCATTCACGCCAAATGAATGTCCACTGCTCTGCTCTGGTTCACATGTGGGCAGACTGGGCTGTCTGGAGAATGCTCAGCCATGATTCCTTGTGGGCACTGGACACCTGTGGCAGGTACATAGGAAAAAGCGCATGCTCTCCCAATCCCAGCAGTTAGGACAGCTGCCTAAAACCGGCCCACCTTGTCTTGGTGATTCTTTGCCAGTTTGTCCAGGCGGACCCTTTTCCTTTTTGCCAAACAAACGACCAGTTAAGGACTTGATGCTCTTCTTCTTTGGGGCTTTGTGGAGCGCGTCCTGCCTGCTGTCACTGGTACTGGGATTGTTCACAGGACCTTCCTGGGAGCCTGTTGAGCTTCAAAGAAATAAAATGGATTTTTACCACCCTCTTCCCAGATCCACAGTCCATTCACACGTACAAGAACAGTCTGCATTTTTAATATTCCTACCTTCAACTTCCTAAAAAACGTTTCAAGTCTCTTACACACAGTACAATATGCATTGTGATGCAGGGTCCCAGTAATGCTTCCACAGACCTGTGTCTGGAAAGCCAAGATTCTGATGTGCTCCCTGCTCAGAGCAGGCCTGTACTCTAGCCTGCCTTGTTTGGACACATAAGGGAACACCCTCTGCAGGGGCCTTGCTCAGGCACTGAGGGATGCACTCAGTCAACAGGAAAGAAAACAAGGTCTCAGAAGCCTGACTGTAATTGTAACTTATTTAGGAATTGTGTCCATGTTATAAAACATATACATGCACATATATAATTCTATTGAACTGAAAAACAGCCACATGATGTATGAACAACTGTAACTGCCATTTGACAGTTGAGAAAACTGAAGCACAGGATAAGTAACTTTGTCAGAGACACACAGCTAACTAGAGAATTAACCAGGATTCAGCGGCCAGAGCTCAAATGGCCAAGCCTAACTATTACCCATTCTATCATCCTGGGAGAACACTCTGAAAAGGTAGACTGAGAATACATGTGTGAATTCAGTCAAGATTTCCAAATGTCCTCTGTTCACCAGACATGATGGCTTAAAACAGGCTTTAGGTCAATGGAGGCAAACCTATGGCGTGCATGCTGCAGCAAGCTCTTTGTATCACTGAAAGCTCTATCACTGCTTTAGGTTCATCTTTCAAAAGACAATGTATTTACATAGCTAGAAATTACACTTACAATCAGCTAAGAATGACTGTTAACTCAGAAAACTGTTTCATGAGATGGAGAAATAACAAAAAGCTTACTGTTTTTGAAGTTGATGATTTTTTTCATCTTTTCCTCCCAGTTTGCTAAGTTGGAAGGCATCCTGAGATGAGTTTGGTGTTTCAGAAACAACAGCTACAAAAAAGAAGAAAAGCCCCCAAATTTAGAGTAAATTAACATGGCAAAGTTATATGTTTCACAAATAGGAAGAAGATTCTGCAGGTAGAGAGCTGAATAATTTCTGAAGGGTAAGCTTCCTAGCAAACACATATAAATGTTCAAGAGTATAAATTAGCATATAAGAGGGTTATTCATTCAAGCCAAATGAATTTCCACTGCTCTGCTTTGTTTCACACGTGGGCAAACTGGGCTGTCAGGAGAACGCTCAGCCATGACTCCTCGTGGGCACTGGACACCGGCAGCAGGCACATAGGAAAAATCTCAGGCTCTCCCAATCCCAGCAGTTAGGACAGCTGCCTAAAACCGGCCCACCTTGTCTTGGTGATTCTTTGCCAGTTTGTCCAGGCAGAACCTTTTTCTTTTTGCCAAACAAACGACCAGTGGAGGACTTGATGCTCTTCTTCTTTGGGGCTTTGTGGAGCGCGTCCTGCCTGCTGTCACTGGTACTGGGATTGTTCACAGGACCTTCCTGGGAGCCTGTTGAGCTTCAAAGAAATAAAATGGATTTTTACCACCCTCTTCCCAGATCCACAGTCCATTCACACGTACAAGAACAGTCTGCATTTTTAATATTCCTACCTTCAACTTCCTAAAAAACGTTTCAAGTCTCTTACACACAGTACAATATGCATTGTGATGCAGGGTCCCAGTAATGCTTCCACAGACCTGTGTCTGGAAAGCCAAGATTCTGATGTGCTCCCTGCTCAGAGAAGGCCTATACTCTAGCCTGCCTTGTTTGGACACATAAGGGAACACCCTCTGCAGGGGCCTTGCTCAGGCACTGAGGGATGCACTCAGTCAACAGGAAAGAAAACAAGGTCTCAGAAGCCTGACTGTAATTGTAACTTATTTAGGAATTGTGTCCATGTTATAAAACATATACATGCACATATATAATTCTATTGAACTGAAAAACAGCCACATGATGTATGAACAACTGTAACTGCCATTTGACAGTTGAGAAAACTGAAGCACAGGATAAGTAACTTTGTCAGAGACACACAGCTAACTAGAGAATTAACCAGGATTCAGCGGCCAGAGCTCAAATGGCCAAGCCTAACTATTACCCATTCTATTATCCTGGGAGAACACTCTGAAAAGGTAGACTGAGAATACATGTGTGAATTCAGTCAAGACTTCCTAATGTCCTCTGTTCTCCAGACATGATGGCTTAAAACAGGCTTTAGGTCAGTGGAGGCAAACCTATGGCGTGCATGCTGCAGCAAGCTCTTTGTATCACTGAAAGCTCTATCACTGCTTTAGGTTCATCTTTCAAAAGACAATGTATTTACATAGCTAGAAATTACACTTACAATCAGCTAAGAATGACTGTTAACTCAGAAAACTGTTTCATGAGATGGAGAAATAACAAAAAGCTTACTGTTTTTGAAGTTGATGATTTTTTTCATCCTTTCCTCCCAATTTGCTAAGTTGGAAGGCATCCTGAGATGAGTTTTCTGTTTCAGAAACAACAGCTACAAAAAAGAAGAAAATTCACCAAATTTAGAGTAAATTAACATGGCAAAGTTATATGTTTCACAAATAGGAAGAAGATTCTGCAGGTAGAGAGCTGAATAATTTCTGAAGTGTAAGCTTCCGAGCAAACACATATAAATGTTCAAGCGTATAAATTAGCATATAAGAGTTTTATTCATTCACGCCAAATGAATGTCCACTGCTCTGCTCTGGTTCACATGTGGGCAGACTGGGCTGTCTGGAGAATGCTCAGCCATGATTCCTTGTGGGCACTGGACACCTGTGGCAGGTACATAGGAAAAAGCTCATGCTCTCCCAATCCCAGCAGTTAGGACAGCTGCCTAAAACGGGCCCACCTTGTCTTGGTGATTCTTTGCCAGTTTGTCCAGGTGGACCCTTTTTCTTTTTGCCAAACAAACGACCAGTGGAGGACTTGATGCTCTTCTTCTTTGGGGCTTTGTGGAGCGCGTCCTGCCTGCTGTCACTGGTACTGGGATTGTTCACAGGACCTTCCTGGGAGCCTGTTGAGCTTCAAAGAAATAAAATGGATTTTTACCACCCTCTTCCCAGCTCCACAGTCCATTCACACGTACAAGAACAGTCTGCATTTTTAATATTCCTACCTTCAACTTCCTAAAAAACGTTTCGAGTCTCTTACACACAGTACAATATGCATTGTGATGCAGGGTCCCAGTAATGCTTCCACAGACCTGTGTCTGGAAAGCCAAGATTCTGATGTGCTCCCTGCTCAGAGCAGGCCTGTACTCTAGCCTGCCTTGTTGGGACACATAAGGGAACACCCTCTGCAGGGGCCTTGCTCAGGCACTGAGGGATGCACTCAGTCAACAGGAAAGAAAACAAGGTCTCAGAAGCCTGACTGTAATTGTAACTTATTTAGGAATTGTGTCCATGTTATAAAACATATACATGCACATATATAATTCTATTGAACTGAAAAACAGCCACATGATGTATGAACAACTGTAACTGCCATTTGGCAGTTGAGAAAACTGAAGCACAGGATAAGTAACTTTGTCAGAGACACACAGCTAACTAGAGAATTAACCAGGATTCAGCGGCCAGAGCTCAAATGGCCAAGCCTAACTATTACCCATTCTATCATCCTGGGAGACAACTCTGAAAAGGTAGACTGAGAATACATGTGTGAGTTCAGTCCAAATTTCCAAATGTCCTCTGTTCTCCAGACATGATGGCTTAAAACAGGCTTTAAGTCAATGGAGGCAAACCTATCGCGTGCATGCTGCAGCAAGCTCTTTGTATCACTGAAAGCTCTATCACTGCTTTAGGTTCATCTTTCAAAAGACAATGTATTTACATAGCTAGAAATTACACTTAAAATCAGCTAACAATTACTGTTAACTCAGAAACCTGTTTCATGAGATGGAGAAATAACAAAAAGCTTACTTTTTTTGAAATTTTCGATTTTTTTCAGCCTTTCCTCCCAATTTGCTAAGTTGGAACGCATCCTGAGATGAGGTTTCTGTTTCAGAAAGAACAGCTATTAAAAAATCAGAAAAGCCCCCAAATTTACAGTAAATTAACATGGCAAAGTTATATGTTTCACAAATAGGTTGAAGGTTCTGCAGGTAGAGAGCTAAATAATTTCTGAAGTGTAAGCTTCCAAGCAAACACATACAAATGTTCAAGAGTGTAAAGTAGCACTTATGAGGGTTATTCATTCACGCCAAATGAATGTCCACTGCTCTGCTTTGGTTCACACATGGGCAGACTGAGAAAGCAGACTGGGCTTTTCTGGAGAACCCTCAGCCATGACTCCACGTGGGCACTGCGCACCTGCGGCAGGCACACAGGACAAAGTTCACGTTCTCCCATTCCCAGCAGTTAGGACAGCTGCCAAAACGCCACCCACCTTGTCCTGGTGATTCTTTGCCAGTTTGTCCAGGCCGACCCTTTTCCTTTTTGCCAAACAAACGACCAATGGAGGACTTGATGCCCTTCTTCTTTGGGGCTTTGTGGGGCGAGTCCTGCCTGCTGTCACTGCTACTGGGATTGCTCACAGGACCATCCTGGGCACTTTTTGATCTTGAAGGAAAGAAAATGGACTTTTACCACATGCCCTCTTTAGAACTCCACAGTCCACTCACATGTACCAAAACTGTCTGCATTTTTAATATTCCTACTTCAACTCCCTGAAGATCCTTTCCAGTCTCTTACCCACAGCACACTATGCATAGCAATGCAGGGTCCCAGTAATGCTTCCACAGACCTATGTCTGGAAAGCCAAGATTCTGATGTTGCTCCCTGCTCAGAGGAGGCCTGTACTCTAGCCTGCCTGGTTTGGACATCTAAGGGAACACCCTCTGCAGGGGCCTTGCTCAGCCAGTGAGGTTTACACTCAGCCCTCAGGAAAGAGAACAAGGTCTCAGAAGCCAGAAGAACTGGAATTCCACCTTCCCTCTCAGCAGCTCCTGCAGGCTGGTTCCTTGGATCCTGCTCTCCTGCAAAGTGAGAGCTGTACTATCGCTCAGGACACTGTGGAGACCAATGTGCCTGCTTGATCATACTGCCTGGTATGGAACAAAAGCTTCTAAGAGGAAGTGTGGAAAACAACAGTCTATAAGTAACCAAGCCTTCATGGCCTCCTGATGGAACATGCTTCCTAAAGGGATAGGGACAATGTGGGACTCTCAAGAGCTTAGAAGACCCAGAGTGTGGGAGGGTACCTGAGAGGCACCGATTGTCCACAGAATAGCACGATCCAGAACCTGCCACATCCGTGTGGCAAATTCTTCACCAGGAATAGAAAGAAAGTTCTTAAAAGAAGTGAGTGTGTGGGATCTGAAGAAATGGAGCTTTTCTCTCAAGTGCTAATTTCAAATAATTCCTATTCTTTCTAAACTTTGCCCAAACAGATGGCCCTTTCCACTGGATGTCACTACAGCCGCAGAACAGGAGAACACATTCTAGGTCTAACGTTTAAATAATCACAACCAAATGAGCTTGCTGAGAATTCTTTAAAAACTTGGTTTTTCTCACAGGAAAAGATTAATAGATGTTCTTAAAAACTAAGACAAGCAGGTTTCTCAGGGGTCTGGTGGCCTACGAGACCTGCTCCTTACTTTTGCATGTCCCTGATGTCCTCGTGGCTGACTATTTGCAACGCCCCTGTGTGCAGCCTGTCTAGCTGAAGGGACTTCGGAGAGGAGAGAGGGGAAGTTTCACATTTTATCGTTGTCTTGTCATCTCGTTCTTCTTCTCTGCAAGCTAGCAACTGAGGAGTGAAAAAACAACATCAGCTAACAGTACATTATAAGAAAACACATCACATAGGCTTTAAATAACATAAACTGACTCAAAACCTATTAGCTAAACTTTCTACCTGTCCTGAGAAGTCTCATTTTAATTGAATGCCAACCTGAAGGCCTGTTTGTCTGGGGGAAATGGACCACATAGCAGAGAGAGAGCAGGGCAGGTTGACCTATAGCCTTCCTTCATGGAAGCCCCGGGAAGCCCAGGGACAGCATCACCCCCCCTTCAAGATTCTGTTCTCCGTACAACCTCAGGTACCTCTGAGGATAGTTACTGAGGGACAGTGAAGTCCTAAACGAAGCCTGTTCACTGCACTTTATCACTTCAGGTTAACAAAGTTACTCTCATTACTGAAGAGCCTGTGACACATATCTTCAGTTACTGATGTCACTCAAAGGAACACTAGTGGGGGCCGAAGCCTCAGGGAAACTGTCAATACTTTTACCTCTAGCAAGAAACAAGACAAGGACAGCATGAGCGAAGACCCAAATATGCATGTGTGTGGCTTCTGTTTCTCACTGTGTGGACCAAATGTTATGAGCAGAAGCATTTGCATGCAGCCTAAAACCCTCCTTCCATGTGGCTTCATAAAATAATCCTGGGTTTTGGGTTTGCATATTATCTTTTTTTGAAGTCCTGCAATGTCTCCAATGTTTTGCTTTTATTGGTTTTGTTCTTTAATGTTTTCAGTTTTATTATAACTGATGATATAGGCAATTCTTTTTAAGATAGCAAGAGGCATTATGGTAACCAATGATCATCACTTTGTCTTCCGTTTTTATATTATGTACTATATCCATTCTTTTGATTTGACTGACTCTGTTTTGTTATGTCACATTGGATTTTATTCTCTTCAAATAGAAAGTAATAAGAACTGTGGGAGTAATAAAACCCAAAATGTATAATTGTCATAGTAAAAAAGAGAGGAAAAGAAAGTGCTCTAAAGGATATAATTGCATGTATATTTAAGTGTATAAGATAGATAACCATATTGCTAAGTTTTTGTGGGATCATTGAACAGAATTGTTTGTAGTCTCACAGTTTGAATGTCTACTTTATATGCTTTAATTTTGTAATCTGAACAACCATTTCTAAGATGACAGTATGTAATCTATTAACTAGTGACTTCCTACTGTTTATTTTTTTTTTTTTGAAATTCTGTATCACTTGTATCCTTTTTCTGTTTTTTTTTTCTTTTTCTCCTTAAATAAAAAAATAATAATAATCCTGGGTATATTATTAAAAGAGGGTCACGCAGACCCTGGGATTTCTTTTAGGGGATGGCCCATGAGTATGCCTATGTGTTGAGGAAGGCAGGACTGTGGAAATAGTGCATATGTGAACTCTTTCAGGGTCTGGTTAGGCCCTGTTTAGAAGGTTGTTATTTTTGGGTTTTGAAGCAGGACTAGATTTCATGAAACATTCATGGTGAACAACAAGTGGTGAATAGTTAATTTATTTATCTGTACAATGGTATAAAGGATACAGATTCCATTATAGTCCTGTAGCAGCTCACTGAAGACCACCTAGACTAGTGTGAGCTGAGAGCATTTAGGATATAATTTTTTTTTTTGTCTTTTTCCTTTTTATTGGTGCTGGGGATCGAACTCACGACTGCCTGCTTACAAGGCAGGTGTTTATGCTGCTGAGCTAAACTTCCAGCCCGCTAGGATATAATCTTAACAGATAAACAGATAAATTCTGTATCTTTCTCTCTTTTTTTTGAGATAAGGTTTCATTATACAGTTCTGGCTGGCCATGAACTCACATGATAGCCCAGGCTGGCTTCAAACTCCAGCAGTCCTCCCTTATCAGCCTCCTGAGTGCTGGGATTACAGGCATATATCACCTTGTCTGGCTCTCATTTCTAATTGTAGTAACAAAACAAAAGACTGTCGGGGGCTGGGGTAACCAGAGCTCACTTACTTAGCTTGTTTGAGGCCCTGTGTTTAACCGCCAGCAATCTCATCTCTAAAAAAGTCCATCAAGCTTGAAATCAACAACATGAATCATAAAAGTTCAAAAAAACTTTTTGGGAGGGAAAAAGAAATCAAACTTAGGACATTGTTTGCCAGGCATCATTTAAATTTCACGTTAAAATAATCATTTGTTAAAATAGAAAAGAAAAAAGAAGAGGTAAGGCACTATACGTATGCTCCACCCACAAAAAGAGATTCTTGCACCAAGACTCCCCTACACTAGCCCCTGCTCTGCCCAGAGCCTTCCAGGCTCACTGAACCAGGTCTTCATTCTGCCTCTGTTCTCTTGTGGGAGGAAAGCACAAGGCTAGGGCCCACTGCCTTGTCTCAGACATGTCTACAAGTGCCAAGAAGTCACCTTAGTCTGCCCAGTAAAACTGAAATGAAGAAGTAACCATCCCATATCGCTCTTTGTCTGGCCCATATTTGCTGTCCTTAGACTCACTGCTAGGCTAATCTTCACAGCCAGCCCAGAGCAAGTCTTCTCAAAGTCACCAGGCTGCATGCTGAGGAGAGATGACTAGTGAACAAGAGGAGGCCACAGTGTCTGAGTCTAAGTCAACAGACTGCTTCCTTTGCTGAGAAATTCTTACTGCCAAAACCAAAATATCCAAACCACACTGAAGTCCACTGAACAGAGGTAAGCTCTGAGGCCGGCTGCTGGTGAAAGCGCGGCATCTCACTTTGGGCGGGCACAGATCAGGGCCATTCCAAGCAGCACTACTGTGTGGATCACTACCTCACTTACAAGAGAGCAAGCCATGGTTCCACTGGGCCAAGGAACAGCTCCCAGGCCAGGAACTAATCAGCAACAGAGTGAGGATCTGTACCCGTGTCCTTAGTAAATTTCCCTTCTGCTCAGCCACATAGAGAAGCTCACACACAGCTGCTGAGGACAATCACTACTTGGCACCTGCAGCAGCACTGCCCCACAAGTGTACCACCAGGAAGGCAGGAAGCATGAAGCGTGCATGGCACAGGGCCAGAGGCAGCAGGCATTAGGGGGAGCTTCTAGATGGACAGAAAGAAAACCCCACAATCCCCACTGCTCCCAGGGTACTGCTTTTACTTTCAAGTTTTACTCTGAGAGGGAGACTCCCAGCAGATCAGAGCATCTTGACAAATCTAGGCCCAAGGGAGAAATGGTCCTGGTTTTGAAATCAAAACACACTTAACTCCTACCTGCTCTGCACATCATGTGATCTAAATTTCAGTTTCCACATCTGTAATTGGGGGCAAGCACAGCAACTGGTTTCTCACAGGGATGTGTTTGTGGACTAAATATAGCAAAAAAATGCCCAAGCACTGAGTTTGGCACCTGGCAGAGAGCAGTGCTTACTAAGTTCTAGCCTTCCATATCAGAAAAAACTAGTTTTCCTCAATCTAAAGCCTATGGCTCTGCTTCAATCATTCCGTCCTTTCAAATCCTAAATTCTATGTCTATTATACACATGCATGCAATGGTTAGAGGCAAAAGCACTGAGTGAAGCAAACACTGACATCTGTCCCCATGTTCCATGGATGGCTGATTGCCAAGAGAACAGTAACTTGTGATGTGGCAGGTCAGTTTAAACATTTCCAATGAAACATCACTTATTCATTGCAATATATTGACAACATTACACTTATGTGTGACATACTATACTCTTCCATGCATTAGGGAGATACAAAGCTATGCTCACTTACTGGAAAATTTACCTTTCTATGATGTTTCCTTAAGTTGCTAGGCTAACAAGACGCATGCAAAGAAATAGACACCAGATTTATGACACGATTTAAAGCTAAAAATTCAAGGATCTAATCAGGCAAATATATTACAATATGAAGGACAAGACAGAAATAAGAGAGACAGGATTTAGAGAAAATATAACTGGAAATCAAATAATCTTTTATCACAAATTTAAATCTAAGTTATCCAAGATTTATTAGAAAACACTATAAATTACTACTCAAAGAGCACATTCTATTTGAACACATGCGATTTAAAGCAAGACACTGTATAGAACAAAGGGCCCTGATAACCACCTACTCTCTAATATTCCCATGATGACAAGGATGTTACAGCAACATCTATTATAAAACTGAAGAGCCAGGCATGGTGGTGCAGACTTGTAATCCCCGCATTTGTGAAGCTAAGCCTGGAGAACTGCCAACCTGCACTACATGAGTTCAAAGCCAGCCTGAACTGCATGGTGTCATCCTGTCTCAGAAAAACACAAAAAACTGAACAAACTTATTTTTAGTTAAT
The DNA here is from genome assembly GCF_034190915.1 of Cavia porcellus. NCBI lineage: Eukaryota > Metazoa > Chordata > Mammalia > Rodentia > Caviidae > Cavia > Cavia porcellus. The sequence continues at coordinate 57,214,373 of NW_026947501.1, read as the reverse complement.
CATTTTTTTGTGCAATGCAGTAAAATCTTCACCTAGAATATGATTTACAACTTCCTAAAATATATCATTTATCCCTCGTGCAGTGGCATACACATGAAATCACAGCACTCTGGTAGGCTGAGGCAGGAAGGCTGCCAAGTTTGAGCTCATCTTGGTGATTTAGCACGATCCTGTCTCACAATAAAAAATAATACTGAAAAAAAAAAGGGTCATGTGTGTATCTCAGTGCACAGGCCTAGATTCCATCCGAGATACTGTGGAATACAAAGGAGTGGAATGGAATGGAAAAAAAAAAAAAAAAAGAAAGAAAGCTAGGCATCCTAAAATACGTAACAATAAAAGCTAGCACAGTACTAGATAGGAGGCATTTTAATTAAAAAGTAGTCCATTAAAGACTATAGCATATGCCCTATAAGTTGATGAGATTTAGAATTCTGATTATAATCAATAAAATCTGATTCGTATTGTCTGTATAAAGTTCCCATAAATTTTACACTCAGCAGTGGCCCCTCCCCTTGCTCCTGCAGTATGCAGGGTTGAATCCAGCTGGGCCACTCAACAAACTACACTGCCAGCCACGTTTATATTTTTATTTTGACATAGCACATTGCTAAACTTCTCATGCTGGCCTCAGACTTAAAATCCTCCTTCTTAGCTTCCCCAGTAGCTGGCATTACAGGCATGTGCCACTGCAGTGAGCCCAGATTATTTTTTAACCTAGGAAATACTTCACTCATGAATCATGCAGATCCTGTACAATCTAAGGAAAAACATTCAACCAATTATATCTTGCTTGTAACCACATTGACAAATTATATATTAAATATAATTGATCACTACTGAGCAAAATACATTTTTAATGACAAAAACCCCAAGCCCCACTAATCAGTCATAATCCAGCTCAGACTCACACGTGCTTGCCTGGTTAGCTGTGCAGAGCCATCACAGAATGGGGAGGGGCTGAGAGGGGAGCTTCATGGACAAACTACAAATTGATAGGGACCTGAGGCCTGGATTAGAATTGAATCTGGAGATGGTTAAAATAAAACAAACACAAGGGTGGCATAAGAAATCAAAACCAACAATGGAAGCACACAGACCGTCAGCCAGCATGCTGAATTAGAGAACCAGGAAGAAAGAGTTTTCCTCCGTGGTTGTGTGTGGTACTGGGAATAGAAGGCAGGGGTACTCTAACACTGAGCTATGGTCCCATATTTTTTTCCTTTTAATTTCAAAACAAGGTCTTGCTAAATTGGGCAGCCTACCCTTGAACTTATGATTGTCTGCCTCAGTCTCCTGGGTAGCTAGAAAGATAGGGTTCACCCACTATGCTTGGGATACTCAGCTCTTTTTGAGTCAGTGTCTTCCTAAATTGCCCAGGCTGACCTTAAACTGGCAAACCTCCCACTTCAGTCCACAAGTAGCTGGGATTACAGATGTGTTGCTGCACTTCTTTTACAAATACTGGAAAGAAGGACACAACTGATAAATGAGATTGTCAAAAAGATGAAAATACAATGCCAGGCTTGGTGCCACATGTCTGTAATCCCAGCATGTGAGAGGCTGAGGCAGGAGAACTGCCATGAGTTCAAGGCCAGCTTGAATTACACCACAAGATCCTTTTTTCAAAAAACTAAACACTAATAAATAAAATAAGTTTGAAAAGAAGAAAAAGGGTCAGGGATATAGCTCCATGGCATAGCACTTGCCTGTCAAGCAGAACATCATGAGTTCAATTCATAGTACCAAAAGAAAAGAAAATGGTTTGGTGAGTGGTTTGGTGCTTGCCTAGTATGTGAGAAACCCTAGGTTCAAACCCAATATGTCCAAAAAAAAAAAAAAAAAAAAAAACAGGAAAAGAAAAGAAAAATATTGCTCAGTTAGTTAACAGTATAAATTATAAATACATCCAAATGTCACAAAACAGACTGCTGACACTGAACATTCCACTAAAATGACTTGCTTAATTTGATTAATATTCTGGCTAAGAATGCCACTAAAAAGTAAAATGTATAGCAAGAGAAATAAAACCAAAGATACAAGTACAGGTGCAAAGCAGAATGTTGTAAATACAATTTCACATGAAATGAGATCTCATAGGCAAGATAAGCACAAAGCCTAAACTACCCAAAAACTATTCACACATTAGAGCTGATGTAACATCCAAAATTCAATACCATACCTCTGTGCCTGAGGAAAAATATGAAAAAATTAGAAGACACCTGATAATGCTCCCTTTGCCACAGTCCCAGAGAATACTCACATCTCTTTAGCGAACTCAAAGCACAACTAGTACTGAAAATCCTTGTTTAAGGAGTGCATGTACTTGAGAAGCTGAACATAAAGAAGAACACATGATGACAGCCAAGAAGCTGCAAAGATGAAGAATCCACATGAGGGTGGAGGACAAACTCCCATAAACTAAGTGGGAAAAGCTGGGCAAGTTCTCCTCTACCTTTTTAAAAGACCACAGAAAAGGAGAAATTTCTCAACCAGGGGGAGGTGGTATGTCACGATCTGACAGCAATACTGTGTTGTATTATTCATATTTATACTCATTCAACAGTGCAAATGCTGAAAATAACCGACCAAGGAAAGGAAAAAAAAAAAAAGGAATCATTATCCTTAACACTCCAAGCACTCAACATTATGACAACCCTGTAATTTTTATCACTTATTTCATGAACATCTTGTTCCAATTTCTTGTTCATCTCTTCAGACTTGATGAGATCCTTTCTTGCTGTGTCAAGATTTTCTTGCAGCTCTGACACATGGCTGGAAAGTGCAGCCAGGAGCTCCTTCATCTGACTCTGCTCTTTTGAATGTTTGTGTATGACTTCTTGGAGCACAATTATTTTGGCAAGGTCTTCCTCATGGCTTAAGGAGCCAGCAGAAGATCTCTGATGGGTAAAATGGACACTCTTAAATAACCTTAGTGTACTACCAAATAAAATACTTTTGAACATAGGGACTATCAAAATGGATTTATGCCATCTGTTGGATGATAGGACTCTCAACAATCACTTTAGCTGGAAGCAGGCCATTCCAGCAACAGCATCCAAACAGCATCACACACGAACCACAAAATATAAGAAATCAGCAACAGAACAAAGAGAGATCTCAAGGACTTACCTTTCCACTAGTGCTTGGTGTTTCTTCTTGTTCATGGTCAAGCACTCCATCTCTTGGTGATTTTTTCTCATTATTCTGTTTTTTAAGAGTCATTAGCTACAATCGAAAACTGAGTATGAGACTACAATAACTTATGGAAGAGTAATGAGTAAAGACAGCAAAATTCCATTTGGAAAAACATAATTCTACAGTGCTGAACATAGTATAAAAAAGACAGTACATGCCAAAGCTGACCATCCATAGCAGAACCAGATTACTAGAAACAGAATGTACTGACTGCTTGACAACAAATTTAGAGATTCTTGCAATCTGAAATAAAAATCTAATCCAATAGTATTACAGGCTTCACACTGTTTTTTAAGAGATTAAAATAAAATAATTTTCCCTTTTCAGGGCTAGGATGATGTCCCACAATTACCTCCTTCTGCGTGGCGCCCAGTTCCTCTTCCAGCAAGCTGCACCTTTGCAGTGCTACATGTAATTGCTCTCGCACCTGAAAAGAGTTGAGTTTTTATATGCATACGCACACTTTCCATATAGTTATCCTGATATTGATGAAAGGCATATAATAAAGTACTTTCAATGTCTTTCATTGCTAGTACTGTCAAGAAAATGTCCTTGTTAATGGCTTTAAATATTAAGGCCGGGAAACTCTTGTTCCTAAATAAATGAACACTATCCAGTTCTTAATGGGCAGTCAATATTCAGAAATAATCAATTGAAGACTCACATTCCAGTTAGTGTTTGTTGATTATGCAGAACATTGCCTTTTAATACAGAAAGTCTGTTTACAAGAACTCAAAAACTTAGCAAACCTTAAAGGTAAACAAACACATGCAAAGTCTGCCATGAACCCAGCAAGTGTAAGAACCCAGAACCACTAGTGTAGCTCATGTACCTTTTCGTCCAGGGTCTTGTGGTGGTCAAATAAGGATGTCAGTGCTTTTAGCACTTCCATCTCTGTGGACACACCTGCAGGACACCGCGCCTGCCGCTTCATCACAGTCGTTTCGAGAGAGCGTTCATGCCTGGAGACAAGGAACTCCAGATGTTCCAGGAGCAGCTGAAACCAGGCCAAAGGGGGCGTGTAAAGAGCACCTTCAATTTCACATTCAAATCCTTCATAATCTCATGGTCAAACAAGTTCAAATTCCTACAATTCAGTAGAGTTAGGTAAATTTCCCTCAATTGTATTCGAATGTCATGAATTTCCATCACTAATTTCTTTTATTAACAAGAAGGTCTCATTTTGTAGTCTAGGCTGGCTTGAGGACTTACTAGCTAGCCCAGGCTGACCTCTAACTCAAGACATTCCTGGCTCAGAATGTTGGGATTGAAGGCATATGCCACCATGCTTTGCCTTCTATCACAAATTTTAAGCAACATTTAATACTGAACACACTCTACAGAAGGAAAAAGCACAAAACACTTAAACCAGAGCTCCACTGACCCTCATGTTGTTCCTTTCTGCTTTCAGTTCAGCAATTTCTTTTTCCTTCTCAAGCAGCTGTTCCCTGCAAATGTTGAGCTCTTTTGCAAGCGTTGAAGACTCCTGCAAAGCAGCAAAGTAAAGGAATAAATCAACACATACATGAATAAATTTAAAAAAAAAAAAAACCTCTTAAGCAAGACTTCCATTGGCCTCATAGTCCACACACACAGGCAGCCCAATCTCAAGATACATGGCAAAGGATTCCCATTCTCCTCCAGAGAAATGGAGATCAACCATTTGCCGTAAGGTGACATAGGTATTCCCAATGGAATGAGAGTCTAACCCAGGCCATCTGACTTCCCTCCACCCTGGCACTGCTGAAAGCACAGCAGGGGATAATGAGTGTCCAGGTCCACCTCTTTAGACTTCAGGAAATAAAAGCATTTTCCTCAATTGGCATCCCAAAATGAAGCATCTGAAGACATTTGTAAGTCAGTCACAGATCTGAGACCTAGAGCCCTTAGAGAAATCAAGGAAAAAAGGCCTAGAAGGTCACTATCCAATTCTAGTCCCCTCTCTATTCTGATTTTCCCTTAGTCCCTATAGTCTCCCTGAATCATTGGAGCAAAGTCAACTATGAAGAATGGGCTTACTGCTAGGACTAGGAAGCCTTTTGTATTCTCTGTAAAGGCATTCTCAAAACACTATGCATGCAGCAGTGTAGGAGATCTTGCAAAAGGCAGAGAGAAGCTGCAGGAGTCCTGCAGCACTGTTCTGTGCTAAACCTTGTGTTATGACACCGGTTCACAGATACCACAAATGAACTGAATTGAGCAATGTGAATTTGGAGCAAAGCAACTCTGAAATAAGTAAAATCATCTGCCAGTGTTTCTGGCTTTAGGTGCTTTTCCTTTAAAAGACAAGAATAAAGATCTACCGGATAAATAATCAGTCCTTCAAAAGAACATGTGCTTGAGCTAGATAATTCTAGAAAGCTAGTTTAAAACAGGCGATGCTCTTACAGGGCACTGGTAGCAATTGTTTGCAGCTCACAGTCAATCTCATCACAGAAAGCACAGGCCCATGAAGTCTGCTTTAACCAGACCACGACTCATGTGCCTATGTGAGCCACAGTGAGATTGGGCAAGTAAAGTGAGAGAGAAATAGAGATGACACTGCCACAGAAAGCACTGGAAAAGAGCAAAATTTCTTTTAAACTAGTTTTTCTTCTCCAAAAAATCACGACTGTGGGTGAGCCGAACTTAGCCTGGCAGGAACTTTGCAGCCTGCTCCCCAGGGAGACCTGAAATGATGAAAACCACTCTTCAAAGCTTCTGGAAATGGCTCAAAGGATAACAGCAAATGAGGAAATTATCTATTCAAGAAATATCAGGAATAAGGCCAGGAGTCCATGGTATTTGAATTAGGACTTCTATTTGCCTCCCCCACCCAGCTCAGCATAGCGGACTCCTCCAGCCAAAAACACAGGGCCCTTCACCAGGCCAAAACCATGGTGGCTCCCCAGATAACAACATAGAGATTCTTCTCCCCAGGCCAGCAGAGCCTTCTCTTTCCCAGCTAGCAACACATGATTCTCATATCCAGACCAACTGAAGGCCCCTTCTTCCCCCAGGCCAACAAGGTAAGGTCCTTTCCCCAGGCCAACAACACAGGCTCTGCTCCCTGGACCTGCCATGCAGGATTGTCTCCTCACACTCAAATGCCCCCTCACCAAGGCCACTAACATAGGGTCTGCTTGCTCCTGCCTGCCAACCAGGTAAAAATCATCCAAATGTGTCTTAAAACCTGACAGAGTTCCAGCCAGTGTTGAGACATCTTCATAGGCCCAAAGCCAACCTTCAGGAATGGGACTTGTGGATGCGAAGCAGTAGGGGAAAGGGTATTGGCCAGCCGGCCATCTAGACTTCTGTCATGTTCTCTACTAAGTGTGAGCTCTTCCCTGTGGTACAGATTTCTCCTGTAGATGCCAACACGGCCCTGATCGAGGTACTAACTGGCATCGGCCATGGTGATAAGCAAGAGCTCACTGTCAGGTCACCTAATAAGTACCATTCCTGACAGAGTGTGCCCTCTCTCTAATGGAATCTTTTATCAGAAAGATTCTGGGGCAGGTAGAAGAAAAGTAGACTCTAATTACTCTAAGTCAAAAATCAAATCAATTCTATTCACACACCTATCACATCAATAGGTGGTCCTGCCTCTAGGCCTGCCTGAATTGAGGGCCTTGAATTTTTCTCATTTTGTCTCTCTTGCTGCAATCTGGCTCACCTTTGGTGACTTACTGCCAATGCTCCGTCTTTGACCGTGTCCACAACAGACTGTATCATTCTAGCTAAGGTCTGTTTCATTTACTAGATTCCAAGTTGTTTTTTTGTCATACCTGCTTCGTTTTACCGCCAGTCCCTGTTACTATGGATGTTAATCTGTCTCTAAGTATCATGCTCACTTATTTTGGCAGTTTTGGCAGATTCTCCACCCATTTGTGATCGAGTGAAATAGGCACCTGTTTGTGAGTAGTCATCTCTGTAAGCATGTCTTAGTATTATCTATTTTTAAGCACTGTGGAATCTAGTTTCATGCTCATCTAGATGAGGAGGCTTTATGTTGTTAGCAGTCTCCCTCTCCCAGTCACTTCCAGCTACTATAAAAAAAAAAAACTACCATAGTCATAGGCTGGGTATTAATAAACAACAGATAATTATTTCTGACAGTTCTAGAGGCTGCAAGTCTAAAATCACATAGGATACAATGTTAACTTAGGATACAATCTTAAATTAGGATATATAACATATGATATAATCTTAACAGATAAACAGACAAATTCTGTATCTTTCTCTCTCTTTTTTGAGATAAGGTTTCATTATACAGTTCTGGCTGGCCATGAACTCACACTGTAGTCCAGGCTGGCTTCAAACTCCAGCAGTCCTCCTGTATCAGCCTCCTGAGTGCTGGGATTACAGGCATATACCACCTTGTCTGACTCTCATTTCTAATTGTAGTAACAAAACAAGACTGCTGTGGGCTGGGGTAATCAGAGCATGCTTACTTATTATGTTCAAGGCCCCGTGTTTAACGTCCAGCAATCTCATCTCTAAAGAAGGCCATCATGCTTGAAATTACTAACAAGAATCATAAAAGTTCAAAAATATTTTTGGGAGGGACCCAAAAATCAAACTTAAGACCATGTTGTTTACCAGGCATCATTTAAAATTTCAGGTTAAAACAATCATTTGTTAAAATAGAAAAGAAAAAAGAAGAGGTAAGGCACTATACTTATGCTCCACCCACAAAAAGAGATTCTTGCACCAAGACTCCCCTACATTGGCCCCGCTCTGCCCAGAGCGTTCTAGGCTCATTGAACCAGGCCTTCATTCTGCCTCTGTTCTCTTGTGAGAGGAAACCCAAGGCTAGGACCCACTGCCTTGTCTCAGACCTTTCTACAAGTGCCAAGAAGTCACCTCGCTCTGCCAGGTAAAACTAAAGTGTAAAAGTAACCATCCCATACCAGTCTTTGTCTGGTCCATATTTGCTGTCCTTAGACTCATTGCTAGGCTAATTTTCATAGCCAGCCCAGAGCAAGTCTCCTCTAAGTCACCAGGCTGCATGCTGAGGAGAGATGACTAGTGAACAAGACGAGGCTACAGTGTCTGAGTCTAAGTCAACAGACTGCTTCCTTTGCTGAGAAATTCTTACTGCCAAAACCAAAATATCCAAACCACACTGAAGTCCACTGAACAGAGGTAAGCTCTGAGGCCGGCTGCTGGTGAAAGCGCGGCATCTCACTTTGGGCGGGCACAGATCAGGGCCATTCCAAACAGCACTACTGTGTGGATCACTACCTCACTTACAAGAGAGCAAGCCATGGTTCCACTGGGCCAAGGAACAGCTCCCAGGCCAGGAACTAATCAGCAACAGAGTGAGGATCTGTACCTGTGTCCTTACTAAATTACACTTCTGCTAAGCCACATAGAGAAGCTCACACACAGCTGCTGAGGACAATCACCACTTGGCACCTGCAGCAGCACTGCCCCACAAGTGCACCACCAGGAAGGCAGGAAGCATGAAGCGGGCATGGCACAGGGCCAGAGGCAGCAGGCATTAGGGGGAGCTTCTAGACTGACAGAAAGAAAACTCCGCAATCCCCACTGCTTTCAGGGCACCGCTTTTACTTCCAAGGTTTCCTCTGAGAAGGAGACTGTCAGCAGATCAGAACATCTTGAAAAATCTAGGCTCAAGGGAGAAATGGTCCTGGTTTTGGAATCAAAACAGACTTAACTTATACCTGCTCTGCACATCATGTGATCTAAATTTCAGTTTCCACATCTGTAATTGGGGGCAAGCACAGCAACTGGTTTCTCACGGGGATGTGCTTGTGGACTAAATATAGCAAAAAAATGGCCAAGTACTGAGTTTGGCACCTGGCAGAGAGCAGTGCTTACTAAGTTCTAGCCTTCCATATCAGAAAAAACTGTTTTTCCTCCATCTAAAGCCTATGGCTCTGCTTCAATCATTCCCTCCTTTCAAATCCTAAATTTTCCATCTATTATACACACGCATGCAATGGTTAGAGGCAAAAGCTCTGAGTATAGCAAGCACTGACATCTGTCCCCATGTTCCATGGATGGCTGATTGCCAAGAGAACAGTAACTTGTGATGTGGCAGGTCAGTTTAAACATTTCCAATGAAACATCAGTTATTCATTACAATATATTGACAACATTACACTTATGTGTGACATACTATACTCTTCCATGCATTAGGAACATACAAAGGTATGCTCCGTTACTGGAAAATTTGCCTTTCTATGATAGTTCCTTAAGTTGCTAGGCTGACAAGACGCATGCATAGAAATAGACACCAGATTTATGACACGATTTAAAGCTAAAAATTCAAGGATCTACTCAGGCAAATATATTACAATACAAAGGACAAGACAGAAATAAGGGAGACAGGATTTAGAGGAAATATAACTGGAAATCAAATAATCGTTTATCACAAATTTAAATCTAAGTTATCCAAGATTTACTAGAAAACACTATAAATTACTACTCAAAGAGCACATTCTGTTTGAACACATGCGATTTAAAGCATGACACTATAGAACAAAGGGCCCTGATAACCACCTACTCTCTAATATTCCCATGATGACAAGGATGTTACAGCAATATCTATTATAAAACTGAACAGCCAGGCATGGTGGTGCAGAGTGTAATCCCAGCATTTGGGAATCTGAGCCTGGAGAACTGCCAATATGTACTACACGAGTTCAAAGCCAGCCTGAACTGCATGGCGAGATCTTGTAATAAGCAGATGAACAAAACTCTATAAAAATAAAAACAGAAATAATTTCTTAGATAACTACAGAGATGGTGAGTGACTCTAGAACTATATGGATAAAAAGATAAATAAAGAGCTTAGGGAAATAATGGAGACCATGAATGCCTAGCACAGGAAAGAAATATTGTGCTCTGAGTGAATGATTTGGGGATGATAATGAATAATGTATGTGCCATTGTTGCCCTGATTGCTGTTTTGAAATTTTTGTTTTAGTTTTTTTTTTTTCTCAAAATAAAATGGGTTTGGGGGGAGAGGAACCAAGAAGAAATAGATTCAAACAGATATCCAGGAGATTATAGAAGATGAATTACAGTTAGCAATCATGGAAAGAAAGATTTCTTAAAAGAAGCAAAGGACCCAAAAAAAAAAAAAAAAGTCAATCCAGTGGCCACTAAATGATGCAAAGAGGAATAATGTAAGATTGACTGGAGTCAATGAAAAAGCAGGAGATACCACAAATTGCTTAAACTTGTTCACAAAAGTAATGGGAGAAAAATTCCCAAGCAGGGTAAAAAATTCAACACAGAGATAAGTGAAGAAATTAGCCATTATAAAAACTCCAATTCACCACTACAAAAACAATCTTTCCCAAGGCATATAATACTCAAAATTCCACAAATTCACCACAAGAACAGATTATTAAAAGTTGTTAGAGAAAAGAAACAAATCACTTATAAAGAAAAGCCCATCAGAATCAGCAGACTTCTCAACATAAATGCTCAAGTTAAGGAGAGCTTGGAGTGAAGCCTTTCAAGCCCTAGAAAACAACCTCCAAACTAGATTGATTTACACTGGAAAACTAACTTTCAAAATTAATGAATAAAACTTTCCATGATAAAGAACACCTGAGGAAACCCACGAACACCAAACCAGCACACCAAAATGTTCTGATGGACATTCCTGAAAGAGATATTAAGGACTACAACTCCATGAAGAACAACAGAATCAATCAACCAGGCAAGGCAAGCAATTCACAGAGGAGGGAAAAAGAGAACCAATGATAAGAGAATAACCATGAAAAGATAAGTCAATACATATCAGTTATAATCAATGTTAATGGCCTCAGTTCCCCAACGAAAGAAACAGACTGGCAGAATGGATCAAAAAGCAGGATCGAACAATATGCTGCATACAAGAAACACATTTTATTCAAAAAGAAATTCACAGACTGAAAGGTCAAAGGATGGAAAACAATACTCATGTAACAGGAACCTGGAAAAAAGCAGGGGTAGTTATTCTATCTGCAGACAAAGGGATTTCAAGCCAAGACTGATTAAGAGACAAAGGTCACTGTATCCTTGTAAAGGGAACAATCCAAGAGGAAATGATAACAGTCATAAATATATATGCACCAAATGCCAACCATGGAAAACCCAACTATACAAACAAATATTAATAGACATGATAAGCAAAATATGCGCTAATACATTTATAACAGGGAATTCACTATCCCACTGTCACAAATGGGTGGATCAACTAAACAAGAAAATCAACAATGTAATGTCAGAACTGAACCAAATTGTTAAACAAACGGATTTAGCAGATTTCTACAGTGTATTCCACACCAGAACATCAGAGGACACATTCTTTTTGCTGCATATGCAACCTTCTCCACAATAGGACACATTGTAGCTCACAGAACATGCTTAAAGAAATGGAAAGAAGTTAAAATTATTCCAGACATATTATCAGCCCACAGTGCAGTGAAACTGGAAATCAATGGCCAACTACAAGATTCATAAACATATAGATATTCAATAATACCTTCCTGGATAACCAATGGGTTATAGATGAAATTAAATAGTATCTATAATTAAATGATAATGCCAATACATTGTAACAGAACATAAGGAACACAATGAAAGCAGTCCTAGGAGGGAAATTTACAGCACTGAATACCCATAGCTGAAAAACAGAGCAAGCTCAAATAACCTACTGTTGAACCTCAAGCTTTTAGATCAAGGGCAGGTCATGCCTAAAGCTTGTAAAAAGGAGGATGTTATAGAGAACAGAGCAGAAGTTAAAGCAATGGAGACTAACAAAATAATACAAAGAATCAATGAAACAAAGAGTTCTGTGTTACATTAAATGAACTTGACAAACTCTCAGCCAACCTTATTAAAAACAAAAAAGACCCAAACACATACAATTGGGAATCAAAAGGTGGAAATCACAAGAAGTCCTACAGATATTCAGAAGATCCTCAAAACCAAACCTACTTTCAGAATGTGTATTGTAAGATAGAAAACAAAGAAGAAATAGACAGATTCCTAGTTACATATGAATTACCACAGCTGAATCAAGAAGGTATAAAAATTCTAAATAAATCAGTATCTGTCAGTGAAAGTGAAGATGTAATTAAAAACCCATCAATAAAGAAAACCCTAGGCCCTGACAGATTCACTGCTGAACACCACAAGAAATTTAGAGAAAACCTAATACTACTACTTCAGTCTCTTTTAAGAAATTGAAAGAGAAGCCATACTCCCAAATTCATTCCTGGAAGCATGTATTATCCTGATACCAAAACCAGAAAGGAATCCAATCAATCCTTGACTGCAAATTATACTACAAAGTTATTGTGATAAAAACTGGCAAAACAAAACAAAACAAAACAAAACAAAACAAAACAAAACAACCAGACTCAAGGATCAATGGAACAGATTTTAAGATGTAGAAACAACTCCAGCATACTCAATCATCTTATCTTTGACAAAGGAGCCAAACATACTCACTGGAAGAAAGATAGCTTCTTTAAGAAATGGTGCTGGAAAAAACTGGCTTTCCACATGCCAAAGATTACAACTAGACCCATATCCCTTCCCAGGCATTAAGCTAAAATCCAAATAGCTCAAAGACTTCAATATGAAAATAGAAACAACTCCAATCTGCTGGAAGACAGGCAGAACTGAAGACTTTAGTATAGGCAAAGATCTCATGGAAAAAAACCCCAATTGCAAAGCTTCTATCAGAAATAATCAACAACTTGGACTGCATCTTATTCAAAATCTTTTGAAAAGCAAGAGAAACTACCAAGAGAGTGAAGAGACAACCCACGCGATGGTAAAACATTTTTGCCAGCTGTTCCTCAGACAAAGGATTAATGCCTAAAATATATAAGGAGCTCAAAAATACAGAACCACCCCCAAATTCAAAAAATGGGCATCAAAAATGAACAGACCCTTCTCAGATGAAGAAGTAGAAATGCTAAAGAAATACATGAAATACATGATAAGGGGCTGGGCATTTAACTCAGTGGCAAAAGCACCTGCCTTGCAAGCAGGTAGTCGTGAGTTCGATCTCTGGTACCTCTCTCACTAAGTCACCTCTCCCATTAAATAGGCACCAGAAAAGCTAACATAAAAGAATAAACAATGGGGGCTGGGGATTTAGCTCAGCAGCATAAGTGCCTGCCTTGAAGCAGGTGGTCATGAGTTCGAGCCCTGATACCAGTTTAAAAAAAAAAAAGAAGAATGAACAGTGTCAGGGGTAAAGATGATATGCGCACTGACTTCTCACATGCTGTTGGTGTCAGTACAATGCCACTTTTAGCAATATCTCTTAAGGCTGAACAAATGCATGGGATATCTATCACTCCACAGTTCTCTGCTTTTTTTTTTTTTTTTTTTTAAAGGATCCGAGGGCCAGGGATATAGCTTAGTGGCACAACTCCTGTTTGGCAACACAACGTCCTGAGTTCAAGTCCCATTACCTCCCCCCCAAAAAAGACAGGTTCTCAGTATAAAGCCCAAGAGGGGCGCAAACTCGCAGTCTTCTTGCCTCAACATTCTGCCCTGCTGAGTTTATAGGCATATGCCGCCATGCTCAGCCATAGCTTCACTCTCATACACAAAAGAAATAATACACAAGAATACTCAGGATAGAATTGATAAAAACTGGAATCAACCTGAATGTTCATGAATAGAAAAGAACAAATTTTGATATATTGGTATGCTGGATTACCAGACAACAGATGAGAATAGGCAAAAAATATAGGACACAGGTAAATCTCATGAACAATGAAACAACCAAGAAACACAATATAGGTACTATTTTACTTCATTTAGTCAAGAAGAAGCAAAAATAATCAATGGTGAGAGATCAAGACCATTGTTAGAATTGGAGGAAAGGTACAAGGATTCCTCATTTAACCACCAAGTCCTATTCCTGTCAGTACAGCGTTAAAAGAATTAGTTGCTAAATGAGGAGCTGTATATAATACATACATTACAACACTCAGCACAAAGAAATGGTCAAAGGAAACTCCAACTTGATGACTTTGCCTTTATTTGCACAACTTCTATGCAGTATATAATGTACAACAGAACATGAAACTACAGTACCATAGAGTACCATCAGAAAAAATATAGTACTGTATAAACATTACAAACTAAAAAAAAAAAAAAAAAAAAAAAAAAAAAAACCATTGAGAGTCTCTGAACCAGATGTGCAGAACTTTACAAAAAATAAAAAAAGAGGAGGCATAAGTCTGAGCAGCAGGGAAGTCCAAACAGTTGTTAAGCAGGTAATTAAATGAGAAACACCTGTACTGGAAACTAGGCAGGGGCTTCCAGTGTTTCATTTTGATGTAGGAACTGTTTCTCAAGTGTGTTGGCTCTATGGAAAATTCGCTGAGAAGATTTCTGATATTTGCTATAGTTGGGGGCCTTCATTCTGAGGAGCATTCTCTGCTCTCTTTTTATTTTTTATTTAAGACAACTGCTAAGTTTCTCAGGCTGGGCTCAAATTTCTGATCCTCCTGCCTTGGCCTCCCTAAGGGTTGAAGATTCCAGGAATGCACTACCATGCCCAGCCTTTTACTTCAATTTTTAGAAGTAGGGCACATTCTGACCTGCCTACCCAATGTGCCAAAAGTACACCGGGCACTTACTTGACAGGCCTCTCTAGTCAAACAACTACCAAAGATGAGCCTGATTCCAGGAAAGGAAAAGGACCAAAACAAGTTTGTTTCATGGTTTCTGTGTTTCTGAAATGCTGCATCAGGTGCTCAGATGGTGACGGGACCTGGTGGCATCATCACATTATGCACTAAACTAAGCATTTCCAGGCTGCTACACTGAGAACCCTCCAGAAACAAATCACCAGGCAACCACCTCATCAGCAGGTGTGACAACACCCACTGCCTGAAACCAACTCTACAAAACTCCTGTCACTTCCCTCTCAGGTCCTGCCTGCCTGTTTTTTCCAAAAACTGAATAGATTAACTATGTATTAGATAAATTGTAGATCTATCTCAAATTATAGTCAATATATTACAAAAACAAAACTAAACCATCACAAATTTACAAATACCTGTATATACTATAAAATCCTTCACATAAACTGCTCCCCATTACCTCCCTACACAAATACAAGTTGGCCAGTTCTTATAATCTTCTATAGTAAAATCTGACCTAAATAAACTCTGACATTTATAAGATTCCAATGAGAAAAATCTTAATGTGACTAGGAGGGATGGAGCTCAGTGATAGAGCACTTAGGCAAACACAAATGAAGCCCTCCTTCAACCCTATGCTCCACAAAAGCAAACAATTTACTGATTCTCTAACCAACAAAAGAAACATATAGCACTAACATCAAATTATTGTTTCTAAAAAGGAAATTCAAATGCTTGGCTTATTAATCTTTCAGGAGAATTGACTATAGCCAACAAATACATTAGGGCTAGTGTTCATTTGCCGATTTATCACTGCAGACTCATCATGACAGCATAGATGTATGCTTATTCAGGTCTACCTGAATGGACCAGAAAGGCAACTATTATGAACAAGTAAAATGGTACTCGATGGCTTATAAACACCTAAATAATAAGCTACTTATCTCCCACTATGCTGTGTACCATTTACCTTACATTTTTCTAGTTTTACTATGTTCTCCCTTCGCATGCCATTCAGTCTCCATTTAATTCCACAAGAGGCAGTTTTGAGATACTGGGCTGAATGTAATATAATTAAAGAAAGAACTACAGTTGTTTCCAACTTTGAGGTGGTTTTTACTTTTATATATTTGTTTTTGGTACTGGGGATCAAACTCATGACTTTATGCTTGCCAGGCAGAAGCTTATGCTGCTGAACTAAATCCCCAGCCCAGTTGTTTTAAACTTAGAAGTCTAGTCTAAAAGGAGAAAGTTCCTAAAGAATAAATTTCCAGTTTTCTATCCCTTATTACAAATGTGATTTACAAACACCGGTATTCTGTAAAGATAGTCTGTAAAAATTTTTCTCTGTGAAATCAATCCTTGTCTACCAAATTTCAAGGGCTAGAGATAATATCTCAGCAGCAACAAGCATCTGCTTGGCAAGAGCAAGGTCCTCAGTTCGATTCCTGATACCAAAAACAAAAAAAAATTATTATCTACCAAATTTCATTAGAAAACTGCAAATCCTTGAGATACAATCCTAAACACACATACAATTCCTGAGATACAAGCCATGGGAAGCCTACATTAAGCAAGAGATCTCACAAAACAGAATCAAAGAAACCAAGGACCATGCCGCTTGGTTGTTGTTTCAAGTCTTTTTAAAAAACCTTCAAAGTGCATTCCCAAATCTTTAGCAGTTCCTCAGCGAAGAGTGAAAGTAGTAAGATATTTTCACATGACTTTACAGAACACTAGTTTGTTTGCCCTAAGTAGCTGAATCCCCAGGAACTCTGCATGCGCTTACAAACACTAGGAACTATCATTTGACAAGTGGTTGGTTACACAAAATATACAGGTACAAAAACAAAAGATGGTACCACAGAAAGACACGTAACAGAAAAAACCTGTAGTTTCAGGTGAAAACCACACATACCTGTGGAAGCGCAGTATTGAGTTGTCTCTGCAACGAATCTCTCTCATGACCAACCTCGAGTAATTTCCCCTGGGTCAACGCCAATGTTTCTTGAGTCTCTATCAGTGTGCTCTGAGCAATGTATGTTTCTTCTAGCATGGACATCATGTGCTGTTCAAAATGGGAATCTGTATCTGGTTGTGAAGGGCAGCCAGATCCATGGTTTTCACTTCCTCCTGAAGGGCCTTCTTCACTGATGGTGGGCATCACCTCACACATCATTTTGGAACAAAAACACAGGACTAGTCATTATACGGAAAATACAGGTTCCCACAAATCTACAACTTTATGAGTATCTGTAGCTAATAAAGGAAAGCTGACAATCTCTTTATTCACAGATCTGTTATTCTTTGGATGCAAATACTCTGTGAAGATACACCCAGGCACCCATTAAATGCAGAAAGCCACCACATGAAGACACTAAAGAAGACAACAACGCTGGGAAGATGTAAGGCCCAAAGAGAGCTACTTATTTCTCCTATAAAGAATAGAGCAAACCATGTGAGGTTTTGTTTGCAAAAGCAAACTTTTTAGTTTTGAAAACAAGTGCGCTTCTGTTACCTAATTTTTTCTATTTCCTGGTAGGGGCCCATTCCACTCAATCCTTTTTCAGGAAAAGCACAGAAGCAGTATACAGCCAGGAAAACTGACAAGTACAAAATCCAACAGGCATCTTACATCTTACATCTTATTGACTGTGTGCAGTCAGCTCCTGGGAAGGCCTGCCTGAATTCTTGGGCTTAATTTAGTGAACACAGAAAGGAATTGGATTTGCTATGGCTCAAGAGAGATGTTTTTCTTTTCTTTTTTTTTTTTTTTTAGGCTATTAAGGGTAGCAGTGTACTTTATTAACAAACAAAACAGTACCACAGAGGCAAAAATTTACTTTAATGGAAAATCACACAAATATGCATATTAGCACTGGGGCAGATTTCAGTGGAGTATAAGACCTTATTTAACAATAATTGTGACAAGAAGATTGAGTTTTTAATTCTCAACTTAACTTCGGGGTCAGATTTCAGAACTGTGAAAGAGATGTCTCAACAGAGCCAGAGTAGGTCTGTCAGTCTCTTAAACTGACTTTTGTTTCTCGTCCAGAGAAAACATCTATGGTATCTTCTTTGTGTGGGTTAAGCCCACACATGGTGGGTGTTCTCAGCTCCAATTTCATGCCTAAGTATGTGTAGAGTGGCATTCATTTTGATACCCAATCTGTGGCTTAGGAGGGTTGATCTAATTCAGATGAATTCACTGGTTTTCTAAAACTTAAGAGAAGAGGGGAAATTGCACCCTCAGGAGGCCTCCAACATCCAAAACTTCAATATGATAACAATCTGATTATTGTTAAAACTGTTGCCAGTTCAGAAGTTTAAACCAAAATTTCTCAAGGCATATCAAGACTGAGTTAATCAGTACATGAATAGAAACAACTGCAAGTGATTAGGGATGAGATTTCTCACAGCTGTTTGATATGACACATGGCAATTGCTCATGTACTGGAACATATTCAAGCCCTTATCAAAACTTAAGTTAGCTAAAATGCTCTTGAATTGCAAGATAAAAGGTGGCAGAAAAATTCAGCTCTTTGCACTGAGGATAAAATAAACACTGGAAACTCTCCACATCAGTGCAGAGACTTAAGTTTGCATTTAGGATAAAATTAATGTTCTAATAGACTTGAGTTGGCTGATTTTATCTAGAAGTATTTAATTCTTCTTAAATAAAAACATTTTTAAAAGAAAATGTTTTTGTTTTAAACCTTTGGAAGGGGCTTTTGAAAACCTGAATGTTCTCTCTCTCTCTCTCTCTCTCTCTCTCTCTCTCTCTCTCTCTCTCTTTTTAGTTCTGGGAATTTAACCCAAGATCTTGCACTTGCCAGGCAGGCACTGTGCCACTGAGCTACATCCCCAGCCAAAAACTTGAGTCTTTCAAATGTGAAGAACAGGAGGTGAGTACTGTTCTGGGACCCTGATCCATAGTGGCAGTTGGTCACCCTAGAAAGTTGTGAACTTCTGGGCTGTGTACCAACACTTCATCAGTTCCTAAAGATGTCACAGGCAAAGTCTTAACTTACTCCAGCTCTACAGAGAAAATGATGTTTCTGAAATCATTAGGTGTTTTACATTAAAGGTGAGAAAAAGACAGTTGCTTCTCATGAACACTTTAACTTCTTGAAATCAACAGAGCAATCACAAGGTTTTAATAGAGTAACAAGCATGAGTTAGTCTACACAGACAAGACAGAATTTGGTCTTACTGAAATTAACTAGATAATTCTTTGGGTTATTTTTACTTTAACACAGACTGAGAATAAACTGAAAAGCGCTTAAATCAAGTGCACTTAAATGGCCCAATGACACAACCTTTAATTCACCCTTTCCTTTTGATGGTGGTTGGTGGTACTGAGAATGAGTAAGATGGAAGCCAGAAGTTGAAACTTCAGGACTGTGGCAGTAGCTTGTACTTTTGCAACACAAACCCGAAGGCAGTTAGCGAGGTTGATATTCCAATAATCTTCAGGAGGCCAGGCACAGAAGGCAGGTTCCTCTCCAAGAAGGTACGGGTGATCTCAACTGATGGAACATCCTTGCACTCAGGTTCTTGCACCCATATATCCTCCTTGGCCACCTTCCCAAGAGCATTTAAAACCTCTCTAGCTGCCCGTTCTCCAGCCTCAACTGCTCCCTCCATGTACCCGCTCCACTGTGTGGCAGTCTCTGTGCCAGCAAAGTAAATCCTGCCCACTGGCTGGCGAATCACTCTTCCATACTGGGTCATGATCCCGGGAGGGAAGTAGGCTGTGTAGCAGCCCCCAGAGTATTGCTCCTCACACCAGTTCTTCTCTTCATAATGCACGGGCTCTAAAGCTTCTTGAGATCCCAGCACTTTGGCATACAGTTCACAGATTTTCTTCTTCCTTATTTCCTTATGGAGTTTAGCAAGCCGATCAGCTTTCCGGGCAAGTATGAAGCCCATGATGGCGGGCACTGATTCATCTGGTTTGGTGTCATCCAGGGTAATGGAAATTGGGGCTTCTTCATCCTCAATGATCATGCAGCCACAGTAATCCTTTTTCTTCCAGAAGGCTTCCCTATAATACATCATGCACTTAATGACAGACCCCATTGGAAGGCGCTGGATTAACTGGGTTCTCTCTGGTGGAAGTTCTGGTCTGAAGTGGATCTTGGCAGTTAAAGTTGGAGGGATGGCGCTAATCACATATCTGCACTCATAGCGTTCATGATTCAGTGTCTCTATAATGATGTTGCCACCTGACTGGTCAACATAGGTGACAGGGCAGTTCAGCTTCACTCGGTCACCTAGGAGGCCCATTATTCTTTCACTCACTTGACCAGATCCACCCTTAAACTTCCGTTCCTGGCCTCCATTGGTGATTGAGAATATCCGAGAGGTACCACCACATTGCTTCACATACCACAGAAACCACAGAGCAGAGACCTCATGGGGCTCAGAGGTCACATTGATATTCACAAATAGAGTAGCAAACTGCTTAGCAGTCTTTGTCCAGCAGATTTTATCGAAGAGATCTTTCATGGTCATCTTGTCCCACTCCTGGGCATGTGGAGCCTCCCAAGGTGCATCATTTGGAATCTCCTTTCCCATGTCATCCATTGTCCGCCACAAATTGTTGTAATCCAAATATGCAATAGGATTCCATACAGGAGGAAATGCTCCACGAAATGGGTAAGTTTTCCCCTTGACATACTGAACAAGACGCTCATTGACATTCACTTTGTAAGTTTCAAGCCCCAGCTCCTTAGACAAGCGTAAGATTCTGTTCTGGGTTGGTCCTACATAGGCTCCACCAACATCTACCCAATTAACATATTCATTCCTCACAGTGAATGTTCTTCCTCCAACTCTGTCCCTGGCTTCTAAAACCAAAACACTAAGTTCATGTTCAGATAATAGTTTGGCAGCAGCCAATCCTGAAATGCCGCCTCCTATCACCACTACGTCGAATATCTGGCCTGCAGGGCTTGCTTTCTCCGAACTCGCCATGCTTTGGTTGAGATTCTTCTGAGGCTTAGACACACAAGTAGGGACAGCCAAGGGCGGGGCGGCCCCTTCTACTGACCCTAGCTTAGCATTCGGGGGCGGAGTCAATCTTCCTACAGATATCCCGGGGGAGCCGGGCCCCAAGCTTGGGGCGGGCTCTTGTGCTGACACTCTGAGACCGCCCGGGGGCGGGGCTGATTGTGGTTTAGCTCCCCGGGCGAAGCCGGCGCGCGCTCCCCCGTTGTTACTGGATAAAGACCCTTGTACCGACTCTTGGGTAGGACTACAATAGGGTACAGAAGGCCGAGCTACTGATATCCAGGGGTGGCTGGGCGAGTGCTGCTCCTGTGCTGAGGGTCGGGGACGGATACTGGGTGTAGAAGGAACCTGCACCGGCGAGTGGAAAGCATTACTAGGTGCAGAAGGTCCCGGTTCCAGTAGGCAAGGAGGGTGAGACTTTAAGCTCGTAGTGATTTCTTGTAGAGACCCTTGGGGTGTGCCGGAAACTGAAGTCTGGGAACTCCGTATCGAATCTTGGACAAAGCTAGGTAGAGATCTCTCTGAAGAGCCATACAGCGACATTGCAGAGGAGCTCAAGGATGGGGCAGGTTCTACAACACGGCGGTGGTTAGCTTCAGGGTCATGACTGGAAGCTGGGGCGGCCCCAACAGAGGCACTCGAATGAGGGGCAGATACTGAGTTCTGCCCTCTATAGCCTCCCGCACGGAAGCCCCTGAAGCCAGTCGTGCGGTCACGGTTAGAGCTCCGGGCACAATTAGTGCCGGAGGGCCCACCGGAGTTTGGGTCTAAGGCGACCGCGTGTAACCGGTTGATGGAACGAGAGTGGGAGAGAGTCGGTCTCTCAGCTAAGGCATTCCGCTCTGACCAGTGGGTCGCGGATGCGCGAAAAGAGGGGGCCAGGTTCTGGACCTGGTTATTGGAACCCGAGTTTTGGAAACCCTGCCTTGACTCACGCCCTCTTCCTCTGCCGCGGCCACCGCGGAACGGGACTGAGCTGTGTGAATTCATGTTTTTAGCTTTTGGGTCGCCAGGGGAGGCGTTTCTTATTCTCACCCTCCCTTACCAGCCTAGAGAGATGTTTTTCAAGGACTGCAGTGGCTGTTCAGTCAACCTAACTTAAGTTTACAGCTCAAAAAAAAAAAAAAAAAAAAAAAAAAAAAAGAAGAAGGCTTCACAATGGAAATACAGCAGGTCAGTACAGTGGAGAATGGTTAGGAAGGAAAGGTGAGAGGTACGATCATGAGAGGCTATTGTGTCACATAGACAGACGGGCCTAATGAGGGCGACAGGGATCGCTGAAGACTTCCAGGTAGTACCCCAGGCAGGTGCGACCCTCCAGCAAGAGATCCCCGCGACCGCACACCTGACCACGATGATTTCTAGCACCTCACCGGGTGCTGTACAAGTTCTGGCCCCACTTACCCTAGAGCTTTCCAGGACGCGGCCATACAGGCGAGTCCACAGTGCCATCACTGGGGTCTCCTGGGCAATGTGCAGTGGTTTAGAATCCGTCCCTCGAGACCTAGGGGGTCCTGCTAGCCGCGAGCAGGACCAACCGCCAGCGCAGGACCAACCGCCAGCCAAGCGCTGAAGCTTTGCCCCCGCCCACGCGCACCCCCGGGTGACATTTGGCGGGTGGCCCCTGGCCAGCTCCAACCTTCCTGCCTCAGTCTCCCGCTCCTTACCTTGCGCGCAGTCTTTTTAAACATTGCGATATAAAACAAAAACCATTCTTAAAAAGCAAAAAGGGTTCAGTTGACTTAAGAGTTGTCATCACGAAGAAAAAATAACCCCAAGCGATAACACACGTGAATTAGCTCAGTTTAGCTGTTCTGCAGTGTGTACACATATCAAAATATGTGACAGACTGGGCGATGTGGCACACACCGCTATTCCCAGCTCGTGGGAGGCTGAAGCAAGAAGAATGCTGTGGGTTCAAGGACAGCCTGAACTACAGAGCAAAAGTGTCTCAAAAATCCAAGGAACAAAACAAGTAGCATGTTACCAATCATAAATATAGACAAATTTTGATCCTGCCAATTAAAACCTGAGGAGGGGAGTCTGGGAGTGTGTCTCAGTGTCAGGGTGCCTGACTAGAGCGTGTGTGAGGGTCCTGGTTCTGTACCCTGCACCACAGAAAAGTGGGAGGAAACATCACATGGAGAAATCACCAAACGTGGGTCCCTTGATTCTTCATGCCATCAGGTTTGCATCATTTATCAAGCAAAGCACCTTCTGGGCACCCAGCAGTCACCTAGTGGAGAAAGGGACTCTGTGGTCAGACACAGACCATGCCAACCACCAAGTAATGAAGACTGGATGGTCTGTGGAGACTCTGGTGACACCACAAGCTTGATAACCTAAAGAAACAGTGTCCCTTCAGTTTTGTAGGTCTGGATCTGGCAAGGGTCTTCCTGAGCTAAAGACATGGTATGGCCAGGCTGCCTTCCTTTCTGCAGGTCCAGTGGAAAATCCACTTCCTCCTGCCTCCAGTTTCTGGAGGGACTTGTGGATTCTGTCCACTTTCCTCAACTTCAGAGCTGGCAGTAACAGTCAAGGTCCTCTCCCATCCCACCACGGTGACTCTGAGCTCTTAGCCTCCCTTTGCTTCTTTTTCATTTTTATCGGTACTGGGGATCGAACTCACGACTGCCTGCTTGCAAGGCAGGTGCTTATGCCGCTGAGCTAAATCCCCAGGCCCCTCCCTTTGCCTCTTGAAGACCCCTTTGGATTATGCTGGGTCGACTCAGAAATTTCTAATCTCTGTTGGACAAGTTTGTTTTCAGCAGGGTGTGGCAGCATACATCTATAATTCTAGCTGAGGCAGGAGGATTGCTGCAAGGTGAAGGTCAGCCTGGGCTAGCTACATAGAAGTTCAAGGCCAGCCTGAGCTATGAAAAAGACCCTGTCTCAAAAAGCAAACAGACAACAAGATATATTTTCGTTATGGTAAAACACACACAAAACTTCCCATCTGAACCATGTTCAGGTGCACAGGTCGGGGGCATTAGGTATGCTCACACTACTGACCAGCTGTCCCCACGTCCACCTCCAGAATGTCCTCATCTTCCCACACTGAAGCTCTGCCCCCTTAACCACTGATTCCTCAGCGCCCTCTTCCTGCTTCCATCTGCAACCGAATTCTCCCGTGCCAGACAGGACATTCTCACAAATCCCTGGGATGACAAGGTGGGCTTCTGTGGGAAGTCACTGTTCTGCCTGGAAAAGCGCCCTGGGCCTACTGAGTCTCACAGTGCACCTGAGAGGTGGGATTTCCTTATTTACTAGGAGGAAGTTTCATTAACAGAGAAATTAACCACATTAAATCTAGATGGCTTGTTTATGGGAAATCTTACAGAGCAGAAATGACAACTGAGCTGTCTGGCTCATGGAATTTTTAAATGTTCATTGAATAAGCACTATTGTAACAATGATAATGTTGGGGGAAAAACAACCTCACCATGCAGCCTGTGTTTACTGTACTTGAATGACTATATTCCTTACATGGCATCACCTTCACAATCATAATCAAAAGCAAGGGGTCTGTTTCCGTGGCAGAAAATGTCAGAAGAAAGAAGAAAAAACAGAATTCACAACACTGGATGGAAGCAAGGACCTGAAGGCATCTTGGTGTCTCCAGAAAAGCCAGTTACTCAATGTATCACTGTATCACATTGCAATACATGCTCAAATCATTCCATGCAGTTGTTGCTTTGAGCTGGGTCTTGTTATGTTGCCTAGACTGGCCTGGATTGTCTGGGCTCAGGCAAGCCTCAAAGTGCTGAGACCAAAGGCATGTGACACTGTGCCTGGCCCATCCAGCTGGGAAGGTGTGTCCTGGCACTTGAGCATGTGAAATGCTTCTAGCAAGCACCTGACTAGAGAGAGAGAGCTGTCTTGTCTTTTGGTTTTTGGAAGACGAGGACTCATTATCTAGTTCAGGCTGGCCTCAAACTTTCAGCAATTCTCCTGTCTCAGCTTCAAGAGTGTGCCACTTCAGCTAGTTGAGGTGGCTGTTTTTAATCCTCCTCAGATAAAGAAGCTGAATATCTGCAAGCCAGTGTAGGAGGCAAAGCACCTGCCCACTCTACCAGCGTCTGCAGGGTGCAAGAGCACAGGGCACAGCTCTGGGGCACCTGTGTTCTCTTCTTGGTTACACAATCTGTAGCTGGAGGTAATAATGAAGGTGGAACCAGCTGTTCCCCACCAGAGCCCTCCCTCACCAGTCATTCCACATGCAGGGACAGCACCCGGGACATGCTCCGTTAACTTCCCATGCAGTCCCTTTCTGGACATCTTTGGTTGAACAAGGACCAGCAAAAGTATCTTCCACACACAAGACAAGAAGTTTCACCTGCTCTCAGTTTTCCTTCTCTGTGTGCACTTCAGAGCTGCCCAAAGTGGCCATCAGAAACTGCAGTGCTTCCCAGAGACCCTTGCTGCCTCCATTCCATGAAATCACTCCTCATGGCTGGGCCTCAACAGAGAAAAGCCTGCTAACCTCTGACCTCCAGCTTCCAGTGGCTGAGAGCACAAAGGGGCCCAGAAACCCAGTCCCGAGTTGTTCCTCAGACTAAAGGGGTCCTTGAGATCAAACTTAAGAATTACAGATGTATGACTCAGCAAAATGGAAAGGGACCTGTCCACTTTGTGTCCGGGGTCTGCAAGGCCCCTGCCACATCTATGGTCACAGAGCAAATGGGTAAACAGTGGGCAATGGAAACACTGTTACCATATATCCCGTATCATGTCACACCCGAGTTCAAGATCTGCCCACCCTCTCCAACAGGTAGCAGCAGCTTCACTGGTAGACAGTTCCCTTCTCCCATCCCCAAACTATAGTCATACATGAGAGTTTCCACACTGGGGACCCCTTGATGCACCAAATTTTTTGTGGGAGGAGAGATGGACTCTCAGGATTGTATCACACAAGCAACACTGGCAAAGTTCTGCTATCAAGGTGGAGGCAAGGCAGGGCACTGGGGATGCTGCTGCCAGCTCAGAGGCTGGAGGGGCTTTTCAGCTGGGCTTCCACAGGAGGGCCCAGCAGGCAGGGTATGAGTGGAACCAGGTTTTCAAGCCCTGCTCCTGGCTCCTGCTGGCAGGAAGAGTCAAGGGACCTCACCAGACAGCAAGGACAGTGCCCAAAGCTCAGGGTTCTGGGCCTGTCCCTACACCAGGACTATGGCTGCAGTAAGCTACTCTCAACTCCTGCAAACGACACGAACATAAAAGCGTTGCACAGCTATGATTTGCATTGTGCTTCCCTTGCTTCCAGGTATAACAGAGTGCCTTTTCCCAAAGGTTCAAAGCCCTCTTGTGCTGGCACTGGGTCTGGGAGCTGCCCAGGAAGGAAGGTCTGCCTGTCCACCTTGGAGGGAGCACCAGCTCCCTTGCCACTGCCCTGGGGGTTTCCAAAGAGGTGGCTAGTCCCTCATCCATGATTGTTCCTTTTAAAGCAGACTGGCCAGAGCCCAGGGCAGGTCCAGGAGCCAGGCCCTTGCTGCAGACACCAGCTCCTCTGCCCAGGCTCAGCACTTCCTTCAGGCCCTGAGGTGTGTGAGCTGAAGGAAACTAATGCCTCTGACTACACGGCAACCACTGAAGGATTCATTTTGAGAGCTGCAGCTCAGAAGTGATTGCTAAATATGGCATTTTCTGTTCTGATTGGAGACTTCCTTCAAATCAAGATTTGAGGGTGCATTTCAGGTGATAAAACGTGCCCTTGAGAAGGGGACTTTGCTTCACCTGAGAAGCAGCAGGATGGCACATTGGCTGGAGGGTGGTCCAGGCCAGGTCTCTCACGGAATGCAGGACACTGACACCCATAAAGGCACTTTCAACTCCAGAACAAAGTGACCAAGTATCAAAGCAAATCACACAGCAAATCAGTTAAAAAAAAGAAAAAAAAAGGTTTATTCGGAATATTTGATTTTTAAAAAATCATACGTATGAGGTATACTACAGAAATCCAGATACAGTAAGTTGTATGTAAAACCCAACCTAATAGTGGGAAAAGCAAGACTGCAGAAATCACTTCCAGAGAGAAAACATGCACATCAGGACCGCCAAGTGTCCCCAACAGTCATAACATTTCCGTGGATCTGTCCCCCAATCATGTGCACCAACAAGACTGGCCCTGGTGTCTCAGGAAGGACAGGTATTCCCCCTGCAAGTAGCAGGCAGTATGGACAGAGTGGCTTAAAGAGACCACCGTGGCACAACGGGAAGGAACACTTGCTTGTTCCCAGTCGTATTTTAGCCAACTCAATCACATTTTAATAACTAAACACGAGATTTTGGCAAAATGCACAACCCCCTGCTGAGGGCGTCCTTCTGGCAGTCCACAGCAAGGTACCTGCCTCCCCCAACTGGGGGCCATCCAGCCACACATGTCACCCCCCCTGCATGAGCAGACAGCCATGGGAGCAGCCCTGGGTGGCACCCAGGCCCAACACTAGCTTTAAGCTCACCTCTAAGCCCAGGGCCCTTCACTGTGGGCCAGTGTGTAAGACAAGCAGTGAGGGAACAGTGGAAGGATGTGGTGACACCTAGCAGGGCAGGAGTCAGGGGTCAGGAGAGCCATGGAGATAGGGATAAGACAGGGGCACAGGAGAAAGCCTCGCACAACCTTGGGTCACATGGGATGAGATGTGGGGGTGTCCCACCTGACAGGGGAGCCAGCACCCCTCCAGGGGTTCCCACCAGTCTTACTCTTGACCCGGGTCTTCCCTCCACTTCCGAACACTGCTGCCCCACAGAGCTTATGTAGTCAGCCACTCCCAGAGCTGCAGACATGGACATCAGTCCTGGGAGACCCAACAGTCATGACAAACATACAGACAACATGCACTGCTGACCTCAGGAGAGCCACAGGTACCTGAAGTGGCTACACATGACAAGGCAATTTGGCAAAAAAAAAAAAAAAAGTTCAAAAACAATCACCAAAGTCCTCCTAGGGAACATGATTACAATTTATTAGCACATTCTGTGGCATCAACATTTTCAAAAGCATCAGTAGAAGTATTAAATATAAAATCAATATGTATATTTCCCTCCTCACCCTCAGAAAACAGAACAAAAAATACAAACCCAAAGCCCCAAACCAGCAAAGGCATGATCTGAAGTGTGATTCTGTACAGGCCCGCAGGGCAGGCGGGCCGCCTACTGCCACATCTCCACATAGTTGGCCGGGAAGAGCCCGTACAGGCGCCTGCACACGCTGCGCTGCCAGCCTTCCTCATGCATCATTTCTATGTTGCTGATGATGTCATCAGGGTCAAAGGAGATTTCGTCACCACGCGCTAGGAAAAAAGCAAAGAGAGAGACACAAATGGAAAACATTTCCAGGGGGGCTGGGAGGAGCATGCAGCAAGAAGAAGGAGGCAGCCACAGCCCGTGTAAGGCTGGGATGCACAAATGTGAGCGGCGTCTTCCAAAAACATCCACCCTGGCCAGACACTGTTTTTGAGAAATGGCCAGGATGGGTGGGAACTCGCCTTCCTTCCCACCTTCACTGGGGGAGTGAGGGAAGGGTGCCACCACTGACAGGGCACAGGGGGACGAGGACATGTAGGAGGGGTGGTCAGGGTGGGTGGTTCTGAACACAGGAAGGGGTCTAGAAAGAAGCCCAGGTGACGGGCTGGAACACAGGTCACGGGATGAACTCAAACATATGTACAGATGCCAAAATATCAGAGAACCCATTGAAGAATAAATAGAAACATGTGTGCTGCTGGGCATGGTGGTGCACATTTGTAATCCTAGCAGTCGGGAGGCTTACACAGGAGGATCACATGGCACAAGTTCAAGGGCTACATAGTGAGTTTAAAGCCAGCATCAACTCTATTTCAGGTGATAAAAAGGTTTTATCACTTGAATAGAGACCCTGCCTCAAAAGAAAAAAAAAGCAAGAGAAATGTATAGATAGGGGAATAAATAATAGCAGGTGCAGAAAGGCCACGCTCTGCCTTTGACCGCCCCCACTCAGCGGGGAGGAGGAACTGGGAAGCTACTGTCAGGGAAGGCCAAGTGAGGCTGAGAGAAGACAGGACCTGGGGGGCTCACCATAGCGCCTCGCAGTCATCAACTGCTACTGGAGTGGTGTGGATTGGCAGGTGATAGTGACCAATGCCACAGAAATAACATACAGGGTAGGGCAGGGATTTATCTCAGTGGTGTAAGCACCTGCTTGGCAAGTACAAGGTCAGGAGTTCGATCCTGGGTACCACAAAAAAGACAACTCAGCACAGGGAGGCACCGAATTGTATCTGTGGCCTTCCTACCATGCGAGCACCAACTCTGCTGGGCCCTGGCCAACTGTGGAAGGACACGGCCCAGGAACAGGGCCAAACAGGACCAACGCCGAGGGGTGTGTCATGTGCACAAGTGACCTCCCAGAGGGTGGAGAGTGCTGGAAGTACTCATATGAGACCCTGGATGTCCTAGACATGCACAGTGCAGTTTTCGAGTTTTGTTTTCTGTATTTTTGTAATACTAGGGAGGGAATGGGGGCCACCTGCAGGCGTTTCACAGAGCTACATCCCCAACACATCTATTTCTTTGGAGACAGGGTTTTGCTAATTCACCCAGACAGGGTTCAAATTTGCATTCCCCTGTTTTGGTCTCCCAAATAGCCAGGATTGCAGGTACGTGCCATCACATCAAATGGGGTTTTTAGGGGCAATGGGGACCTTGCAGGTCCCCGATGGATCTGAGAATAAATGTAATTGAAGTGGTTAAGTGCATGAGTTTGTACATGCACACATGCAGAAAATTAGGACCTGGTTGAGACATGAGAGTCCTTGTCACTGTACTGGGAGTTTTTCTGTAACTGAAACTATTTCAAAATAGAAACTGCAGCATCACTGGAAAAGTCAGATTCTTAGGGGCTGAGTTGGCAGGAACAAAGGGCAGGAAGTTGCTCAGGCGCCTCACCAGCCTGGTAGTCCTAAAGTGCGATGGCTGTGATGCCCAGGTCGTTCTCATACTCGTCATAGGTGTTCTCTTCTGAAAGGAAATGGGGACAGTTGAGTAGCAGCTGGTACCCACCTGTACCTCCCCACTGTAACTGCTTTTCACACAATGATTCCCAAGATTTGGGGCAGGAGCACTTGCTAGGAAAAAAATCTCAGTGAGTGAGCTCCACTCTGAGGGCAGCAGGAGAGAGGAAAGGAGGCACCTCCTGGAAACTCAAGAGAAGACTCCAGCTTTCAAGAGCAAGTCCATGGACTCCCAGCTCTGCCATCACCCAGGGAACATGGCTCTCATGACCATTTTGAGAGTATAACTTTTAAAATGCAAAATATCTAGCATCATCAGGGAAGTGAATAAGAGAAGGGACAGGGCAATCAATGCCTGTGACGCTGTCAAGGTAAGAGGCCTCCCCCCCGTCACGTGTGTTCTCAGCCCAAGTGGCTCCTGCCCTCCATACCGACCACATTACCACATTGCTCCATGTGGGATAAGGGGTCTGTGCTGGACCTGGTGTACTACAGGAAACCTCAGTATTAAAGGACAATAAGCAAAACTGCAGTGTTCACCTAGATCAGGGGCAGAAAACCTTTTGGAGACCAACTAACTACTCAAACTGTAACACAAAACCCACTTATGTATCACAAAGTGATAATGCTGTAATTAAACCTGAATACCGAGGTTTTAGTTTACAAAAATAACCTAATTCAACGCTGGGTTTCTGGCGGGACTTGGATTGTGAGCCAACAGAGAGGGCTCTGCGCATACCCACTGCAGCAGGCATGCTATAGGTTCACCACACTGACCTAAGTGAAACACCTGCACCATCTTCAAGCTGCAGAAAGTGTCACCTTTAAGGTTGTCCTGCAGCAGACAGGTGCTTGATGTCCAGAGGAAATGCCACAGTAACAGAAGCCCGTTTCCTGACTCCAGACCTATCCCCAGGTTCCCTGTATCCCAGAATACCAGGGACCTTCCCAGGACCACTGCTGCCACTGGAGACCACTGTGCCTAGGGCCATTCTAACAGGGAAACAAAGAGTTCGGGGGTGGGGGGTGTGAGCAGACAGGAACCCTGAACACATTCTTCATGGGGAACACATTCTTCATGGGGAAAACAAACAAACAAAAAACCTCACTGGATATCTATGAAAGCCATCAGATCATTAACGACCTACTGCAAAATTGGTGATTTAAAGAGAGAAAGAAATAAAACATTTATCCCAACTTTTCTATGTAGACTATAAGAACAAAATAATTCCAGATGTTGAACATCTTAGAATGAGCAAATTGGATAAAACTCGTGATTTTTAAAGTCTAATGAAGTAAAGTATTTTTCAGGCAATGGTATTAAGCATGTAGTGATTATCTACCAGCACCAGACTGTAGTTGCTAAGTTTAGCATCAATAAAATCAGGATAACAGGCACTGGGAGCCTCTTTAGTGATGAAACACAGCACAATTTCCAGAAATCACCTTCTCATAAGCTAAGCACAAATTAATTAAGTCCGTAGTGCTAATAAGCTAACTTCCCTTGCCAAAAGTACATGAAATGGAGAAAGAAGTTAATGATATTGGAGAAACAAACAAATAAACTTAGGTCGTGAAATAACAACCTGGTTAGAACAGTTAACCTGATGTCCATAACAGATCCGGTGGTACAGGGGTGAAGAGGGAAGAAAAGCTACCCTCGAAGAGAGGCTCAACAGTCTTTAGATTTAATGTCTTACCTCACATTAGATCTTTTAGTTCACAGCCAGCTATAACAATATTTTTGATGCAGCTAGAGGAGCTCAATTATGATCACATTAATAAATGATACCAAGGAATTATTGTTAATTTTACTAAGCAGCCTAACCAAGATCACACTACTGCTTTTGTGGTCTTTAGGAATTATTGTCTTTGGATGACCCTCTCTCCATAAAACCATACTAAAAATATATATTTTATGATCACATTGGCATAAATATTAATATAATCTAATGTGGCTTTATACTACATATTTAATAATATTTATTTTTCTGATTTTAAAAGTGATAAAAATGTGAGCTACTATTCCCAGACTTCCAATACTATTATGGGCCCTAGGAACTATGCCCTGATTATAATGCCACAAAGAGCTGAGGGAAACCCTTCATAATTGTTCTGCACTCTAAAGAATTTAGTGCACAAAGAAGAGAGGTCAAAGATAAGAGTATAAAACAGAATAATACTACCAAGTAGATTAGCAGTCTAAGGGGACCATTGAGAACCGATATAATTATTATATAAGATAAAAGTGAAAAGAAAGAATAAGAATCACTAGAAATATTTTGCTGACATAATAAAAATGGTTGATAATCACAGAGAACTTGTAAAACAAAGGCTAAGGCAAAATAAATGCATCAAATAGCTACAGTTTTATTTTCTGATCCACAGTAAAATGGAGACCTATAGGACCCTACCCATTCTTCTCTGGATGAGCTCTGGGTGGCCTGTGTCTCTCATAAAATGTGGCACTAGACTGAAGTACAGTGTTCCTGTCACCATCACACCCACAGGCAGTAGCACCCTGATGGTGCTTACTCTAAGTAGGATAAACCAGTGGTGACAACTGGTATACTTAGGTCAGTCAAGGAAATCGACTCCAGCTGAGAATCTCAAAGGAGGCCTTGCTATTTAGATTCTGCTTGTAGTATGGTGGCTGGAAAAGTAGTACCAAGAACACATTCTTGCACAGTAGCATCTCCATAAAGATGAATATCAAATACTATTTACACCCGGCACATATTTTCCAATACAGCGAAACTCATCCAAGCTTCTTTACTCATGTACATTAATCTCTCTAAGAGATAAACAAGTGAACTCTCATCCTTGGGTAAAATGTTTCTTTGTGAAAACACATTTATGAACATGTGATAAAAGAAGGA
The DNA here is from genome assembly GCF_034190915.1 of Cavia porcellus. Lineage (NCBI taxonomy): Eukaryota > Metazoa > Chordata > Mammalia > Rodentia > Caviidae > Cavia > Cavia porcellus. The sequence goes on along the minus strand of NW_026947501.1, from coordinate 57,181,676 downwards.
AATCAGTCATGGTGGGGTAAAAGATATCAAATATGCCCTCGTAATCTGATCAATGACAAAACTGAACAAACTACATAAAATAAATATTTTTCAGGTGATAGACAACAAAAAAGCAGTGCTTTGATCCATGAAAAATAAAAAGCCACTCAACGTAAATCCTAAAAACTACCCCAGCTTCCTGAGTAGGATAATTTTCCAAAATGCGGACCAAGGAAGTAAAGCCCAGATGATAGCACTATCTCTAGGTAGAAGAAACAGAGGTCAGAGATGAGAGCAGTTAAAGTAGCTGGATTTGACAGAATAACAGAGAGAAGGAAGAAAAGAGTCCTAGAAATCTGCATTGGGTCACCTTGAAGCTTTAGTCAAGCACTAAAAGCTACACTGAGCACAGTCACTGGGGTTGAGGGAAGAGATACTGTGAACTGAATAGAGATTCCAAAGAGGACAGGTACTGTGAGACTTCGGTGTTCTGAACACCTAAAATGTCCTAAACACCCTGAGGATTCAATCTAGCTCCCAAGAAAGACCTTAAGAGTAGGTTAATGATAGGCTAAGAAAAATTCCAGGCTCACCCTAAGGAAGTCTAAAGCCAAGTCTTAATATGATCAAGCCTATAAGTATTCACCAGTAAATTATCCATGCCCATTTCTCTTTAAAAGAAAACAATAAAATTCAGATCTCTCCCCCCAAAACATAACGCTATAGTTTGGATGAATGTTCCCTAGAGTCAGGTGTTAAAAGTTTAGCCCCCAAGGTGGTGCTATTGAGAGGTGGCAGAACTTTTGGAAGGTGAGGCTAAAGAGAAAGTTTTTCCATCATTAGTGTCATGTCCTTGAAGGTGATGAAAGGATCTCAGTCTTTTCCTCTTTCTTGCTCTGCTTCCTGCTTATGAGGTATTATGGTTGATATATCTTGTCAACTTGAGAAGTTTAGAAATTTAACTAAGAGACTCAGCAGGAAGCCAGGATCCCCACTTTGTAAACATCCTCGGTCTGTGTAAGAGGAGGGTACAAAAATGATGTGAGTGCTACACTCCTCCAGGGGAAGGAGGGTAGTAGCTTGCTTATAATATAAAGGATGAGGTTTGCTCTGCCCCTCTTTTGCTCTGGCTGCTTTGGCTGGCTGCTGTCTTGAAATACTACTTCGGAGCCATGCCACTCTGCCTTGGAGCCAGCTGACTATGAACTGAAACCTCCACAAACTGTGAGCTAAATAAAATTTTCCTTCCTTCATTTTGGATATTGGGCATTTTGTTCCAGCAAGAGAAAAATAACCAAGACATGAGGTGAGCAGTGTACTCTGTCTCACTTTCTTGTCCTCACTCTATAGAGGCCCAATGTAATGTGATCATTTAACCTTGGGCTGGAACCTCCCAACTGTGAGCCAAAACAAGCCCTTTCTAAATTAATTCCTTCCACTATGCATTGTATGATGCACATAGTATTTTCAGTGCCCAGCATAAAACATAAAATTACTAGACATGTGAGGAAGCAGATGAATGTAGCCCATAACGCAAGAGAAAAGAGGCCCAAGAGAAACAGAACCAAAGATGATGCTAGAAATACAAAACAAGGGTTTCAAAACAGCATAATCAATGTGATTCATGTTTTCAAAGAAAGATCAATTGTAATGGTTAAATGTCTGAATAAATCTCTATAAAGACACAATAACTATAAAAAAGAACCAAATGAAAATTCTATAGCTGAAAAACGCAGTACCCAAAATGTAAACTTACTGTGAATCTGTTTATTGTTAACTGTTTACTGCTCTGATTATTTGTCAAAATGGACAAATCCACCAACCAAAAAGTAACTGAAGTTACAACAGGGAGATGAAAATGAAGGTCTACAAGAGCCCTGCCTGTTCTCCTCCTCCCTCACAGAAGCCTTCACTGAAGACAAAGTGATCTCTTGTTCCCTAGCAATGTGCTGGACTTTTTTCAGATTCAGCATAAGGAGCTGAGACCTCAGGAACCTGGGAGATGGAAGGTAGCACCCTGAAGGTGGGATCACCACTGAGTGCTCTCCCTCAGAGAGGAAAACCTGGGCCAGCAAGCAGCATTGGGACAGGAGGAGACAGCCATCAACAGCAGCTTCTGTGGCCAGTGGGAGGGGATGGCAGCAAAGGCACCATCGTTTCCCAGACCCCAGGGCCCCTGCTTTGTGTGACCTCCAAGTCCGGACAGCATAAGCCCTCCCTATAAGTCAAGGGCTGGGCTCTCTGAAACTCTGGATTCTCGAGTGGTTTAATTTAATTTGCACAGTAATTAATAGCAGTTACAGCTGTATGCATGGGCATAGAGCATTGACAAAAATATGTTTTTTCTATGATGATAATTACTTTTTTAAATGATGATAATAACCTTTTTAAACAAGTTAATATCCTCATAATATTCTTCCTCTTTTGTTGGTTGGTCAAGCCAGACTATTTAAATCATACTTTTAAATAAAGAATCAAATCTTGCTTCCCATTCTTGGGCTAATATTTCTTTATGTTTCAATTTTTCTGGTTTTTTTTTTTTTTTACAAGTTGCAATTACCTTTTTTGCAAGGGTTGACTGATTTGTTGATTTCCTAACTCTTTTAATTACTTGGTTAGGTATTCCATATAAGATTTAATTTTTCTTTTCTGCATCAGTGCTACGCATTTTAGGCTCATAACTGCTTCTCTTGCATCCTCTCTGGTTACTGGCTTTATCTCTGCTCAGTGTGCTATCTCCAAATAACTGAGTACCTTATTCTACTTATTTATGATGAAGTTATAGAATATCTATATTCTTTGTTCCTATATTCATTATTTCATGTTAACATTTTCTATTGGATTATAAACGCATCAAAAACAAGCAAGCAAACCAACAAAAGGCGTCACTTGCACTTCTACCTACAGAAATTCTCTGCAGGGATTCTCAGTAGGAGGAAGGACAGACCGTTTCTCAGTCCACCAGGATGATTTTGGTATAACATGGGAAAGTGTCATAGGCCAAAGGATATCTGCACTCCCATTTTTGCTGCAGACAATACATGGAACCGACCTAGACAACCACAGACAGATGAATAGACAACAGAAGCTTTTAATGATAAAGAGAAGAAGATTCCGTCCATTTCAACAGTATAGATGTAACTGGAGAACGTTATGTTAAGTATGCCAGGCACAAATGCTCCCTGATCTCACTTACATGTAGAAGCAAAAAGGTTACTATCCACCACGGAAAGAAAAGAATAGTGGTTACTAGAGCCTGGGAAAGACGGGCATGGAGAGAGGGTGTTTAATAGGTACAGGAGTGTGGCTGGAATATGGAGCCACAGGAGGAATGAGTTGCAACACTCTATACTATAGCACAGTGGGAACTTGACAACCACTAGTCAAATATTTCCAAATACCTAGCAAAGAGTTTGAATGTCACCAACACAGAGCAACGGTAAATGTCTAAGGTGATAATTATGCCAATTAGCTCGAGTCCTTATATATTATATACATGAATTGAAATGTCACACAGTATCCAACAAATTATGTACAATTGCTATGTATCAGTTAAGAATAAAAAATATATTTTAATGGAAAAAGAAAGTGCCTCTTCACATATATTTTAACAAAGCCCTCAAAAAACCTGCACCAGTGCTCCTGAATTTTAGTAACAGTGAATTGCAAAGATTAAACTGCTCCAGGGGCCAGAGAAGCTCTAACCCTCAGTGCACATCAGAATCACCTGTAGGCTTTGGGGAGCTCTGTACCTTCTGCCATGGAAAAAAACCTCTAGGGGTGAGGCCAGCTTTCCAGGTGATTCTGCTCAGCTACAAGACTTCAGCACCAACAGGCAAAGCAAAGCAAAAGTCAATTTAGGAGCCAAAATTTCTGGTGAAATCCTTTCCACCAGCTACGTCCATAAGGTAAGGTTGGCACCAATGAAAAATAAACAGCAAAGAGCACACAGGAGAAACTTCTCAAAGATAGAAAGAGTGGGAGGACAATCACAGAGAACCTTCTGGAAGAATAGGAAGAGTAGAAAGGGTGGCATGTCCATGGGAAGCTACTGTGGCTCTTCTTGATTGCACTTCTCTTCTTATTAGAGAAGGAACAAAGAATGATGTGTCACATATACATATAACAAATTGGCAATGACAATATTATGAACCTGATTATTTTTTATTTTCTTCCCTCTCCTCTTGATCTCTGACCACATTTCTGGATTCACAAACATTATCAGGAAGAAAATCTAAGTATTTTCTTTCCTATTTGGCCCAGCTCAAAGTATTGCAGAGAGAGTCCAGCAATAAGGGATCCATCAGTAATGACAGTTTAAGCCCCTGCTGTGTAACAAGGCTTATCTCTGTGTTCTACACTAATCTGGGTCTTGCCCCAGGCCACATGCACAAAGCAGCTACCTCCAGATGCTTATTTCCTGAGCCTGATCTTGAGAACACTCTTTAAATCTAAATAATTATAGTTGCTGGCATTAAACTGACCCCGGCTACTTCTTCTCATTAACTGTGTAACACCTCACCAGTACCAAATCCAGCCCCAGGAGCCCAGGCGTCCATCATGCCCTGCTTGCTCTGGACCTCACAGCAAGGATTTATAGTACTTCTGGGTGAAGGAAAAGGCCTTTGGATAGATAGTCAAGAGATGTAAGCTGTGCTATTAACATCAAGAGAATGAGACAGCAAGCCACATGCAGGGAGGAAATGTTCGAAAAAAAAAAAAGTCTAAGAAAGGACTGTTACCTAAAATATACAAAGAATTATTTCAATTAACTCAGTAAGAAAACAATCTCTGGAAAATTTGGCCAATATCTGAGTAGATATTTCACTAAAAATAGTAAAAAGTATATTAAAAGATGCTCCACATCATATATCACTGGAGCACTGCAAATGAAAACAATGAGAAATAAATACATACTTGTTAGAACAACCTTAGCCCAGAAATATAAAATAGTGATGAGGATACAGAGCAACAAAAACTCTTGTTAGTAGGTGGTTTAGCAGTTTCATACACAACCAATATACTCCTGCTGTATAATCTAGCAGCTGTGTTCCTTGGTATTACCCAAAGGGGTTTAAAAAGTATGTCTACACAAAACCCTTCACATGAGGCTTGTAGCAGTTTATTCATCATGGTTAAAATTTGAAAGTAACCAAGATGTCATTCAGTAGGTGACTAAATAAATAAATGTCATACCCAGAAACCGAAATATAACTTAGCATTAAAGATGCATTATCATGATTCCTCCATGGAAAGAGATGGAGGAAGCTTAAGTGTATATTATCAAGTGGCAAAAGCCAATATTAGAAGACTGCATGTAGCTAGAGATGTAGCTCAGCAGTGTAAGTACCTGCCTGACAAGCTCAAGGTCATGAGTCCCATCCTCAGTACAAAAAAAAAAAAAAAAAAGACTCCACTAAAAGGCAACACTATGGAGACAACAGAGGAGGAGGATCAGTGACTGCTAGAGGAAGGAGGAACAGAGGATGAACTGTGAAACTCAGAGGAGGATCAGGCTGGTGACAGTCCTCTTATGATGCTGCACTGTTGATGCATGCCACTGTGACACAGGGAAATGAAATTCCCCACCTACTATGTCTGGTACAAGTTCATGTTCTCTAAAATCAAAGAATTAATTTTAGGAACAACGGAGGTTAAGAACAGAATATATTCATTGAGAGAAAGAAAGCTTCTGTCTGAGAGACAGAAGGGATCCTGAGTGGGTTGCCAAAGACTCTTGCCTTTTTTTAGGGACGTTTATAGAGTAAAATCATGGAGTGAGTGAGATGAGTTTAAGCAGGGAAATTGGGAATTCACAAGACAGAGGAGCATAAGGTGGGACAGAACTATGGTTATCCAATAATATTAATAGGTTAGGTAAAATTGATTAAATTGGGGACAAATGGGGAAGCAAGTCACATAGAAAGTGGGCATTTTTAGAGAGCAGTGACTTTCCCAGGAGGTTGGGATGGTGACTCCTGGCTTCCTCAGAGTGATAGGGAACTATTTAGAATATCAGTCCTTAGGATATGGATGCATTTGTTTGATGTTTTGTCTTGAGGCCTGCCCCACAGCAGAGGTGTCTGTCTCCCCAACAGTTGCAAGATATCTGGGCTTCTGTACTGGCTCCTTGCAGGACCTAGCCCTCTCTCACTGCCTGTAATATTTTTAACTAATTCAGCTGCCTGTAACAACTATACCTGTGTTCAGACTAACAGACTAGACAACACCAAGCATGACCTCTAATGTAAACAACGCGCTTTGAGTGACAGCGGTACATGCCTATAATTCCAGCACTCACGAGACTGAACCAGGAGGATCTCTGTGAGTTCGAGGCCAGCATAGGTTACATAGTGAGACACTGTCTCCAAATAAAAAATAAACAAAAACATGCAAAAAATGAAGCATATTTAGAAGGGAAAATGTGCCTACAGGTCACCCCAAATATGGAGTGAGGTAGGGGGTTAATCCTTCTTTCATCCATTCCTTGCCACTGTGGATGGCATATCTTTCCCCCAGGGAATCACTCTATTCAGGCAGTAGAGGCTGTGTGGAGAAAGCAAGCCAGTTAACCAGTGATTCTCCAGTATACATCTGTCACTGGAGAACAATCAGGTCATCTGGTGCTTGGACAAATGTTATTTACCATCCCTCCATCATGAGGTTATGGCCTCAGAGCTCCTCAAAATCTTCCAACTCAAACAAAAGCTGCACACACTGATCAACTGAGCAAGGAAGGTTACGAAGTTCATACTCTTCTTCCATTATGGTTCTGTTCCCATTGTTGCAGCACAACTCAGGCTTGACCAATCAGAGCTCTGTGTTCCTCTGCCACAATGATTGGTTCCAGGAGCCAAACTACATCCTTAAATTCTTCTGTCATTTGAGCCTATAAGTTGCCTATTTGCTTAAGCAGCTTTGGGTTAGTCTTCCTGTCACTTGCAACTGCAACAGGACTGAAAAGTCATCCATATGGTACTTTGACTGGAAGCTTCTGAGGAGAGATGAGGTAGCTAAGAAACAAGGTAGAGTGAAAAAAGGGCAGGTCCATAAGTGGCCACCATGAAGAGCCCCAGCACCACCTGTCTGCCTCTGCAGAACTCTGCCCTGACTCCTTTCCAACGTAGGACTTTTCTGGATCTCTTTTTCCTCCATTGCAATAAAAACAATCATGTTGACACGTGTGTCACTTTCATATCCAGCCAGACACAAGCCTGGGTCTTTCTCGTCTAGGCTCTGCAATCTACTTTCTCCTTCTCCCTTCACAGCCACAAGGGCGATGGCCAGCCCTCTAGCACCCCAGTCCACTGCCCCAGAATCTCATAGGCCCCTGGAGCCCTCAGCCTCACAGGTGGGTCCTTACTGGGCACCCTGATCTGAGGCCAAGTTGTGCTGCATGGCAGTTCTCAACTATAGCAGTGCACTACAACCACACACAGCTGCTGAACATCTGCCTGGGTCTGGGCCCATCTACAGCTCTTCTGATTTAATTGATTGTGAATGGGGCCCAGTCTTCAGTGTTTTGTAAAATTCTACATGCAGCTACCCAAGGGTGAGTCACTGTGTGGCCAGCATGGCTTTTGACACCTGCTTCTTGAATTCAATGGAAACTCCAGGTACAAATACAGAGAGCCTCGACGGGTATCTCATCGGGCTGGGAATGTAGTGTGGGCTTCAGCCATTTAACTCTGGGGGACTTGGCTAGGGTATCCAGTAGCTGACCCTACAGACTTTACCCTAACTCACCCTTTTTCTTAAACCCTTGCAGTGCTTTTCACTGTGCAGAGGATGTTCTAGAAAGCTATGCTTGATGTGACCTCTGCCGCTTCTAAGGCCTCATCTGAAGCTTTCTCCCAGTGCATTAGCTGAGACCTAAGTTCTCTATTCTGTTCTCCTCCCCTCTAAGAAGACAAAACGTTGTGCCTTTCTTTTACCTGTGTAGCCAGCACCTGGTGCCTAGTACTGAAACCCTTCCCTGCATTTCCTCCTGGGGGAGAAAAAAAAGATCAGTTGGCACTAAGTTTCACCGCAAGAGGGCAGCATAAGCACAGTCAAAGAAGCAATCTAGCCCTCCCACTTAGAACAGGGAGAGAAATTAAGTCCTTTGATTTATTCTAAGGTTTGTCCCATGTGTCTGGGGAAAAGAAATGAGCACCTGAAACACGCAAAAGTGCTTGAATGTGGTGGTTTGTGTGGTGGGTCGGAAATGTAGTGTGGGCTTCAGCCATTTAACCCAAGGGGACCTGGCTTGGGTGTCCAGTAACTGTCCCCACACAGACTTTACTTTTACTTAGCACTCTCTGCTCCACCCAAGTTTTTCCAATAGATGGATCTATAGCGGGAATGATAGTGATAATGCTCTGCAGTTGGGAGGATTACACAAGATAATGAATTCAAACAGGCTTAACACTTGATAAAGAGCTGTGCTCTGGAGTGTACTACTAAAGATGACTTGTATGATTGGCAGCAAGAGAGCTGAGGTAGGAATGGAGGGTCACTTTCCACTGGCCACCCTGGGAAGGCTTCTCAGAGCTGGAAGGTGGGAGGGGACACAAAGCTTCAAAGCATTCTTCTCCATCATTACCAGCTGTGTCTAGGAGACACATGAGGCACCAGGGCTCTACCTTGCTGTTCATAGCACAGGACATGTGATCTTATCTAAGACATGTCCATGCTTGAAAGGTCGGAAACACGTCCTTCTTGGCTGTGTCCTCTCCACACAGCTGAAAGTTGTTTTCCAGCCAATCGGATAATATCCTCTTTCTGCCGGGCACCCCTCCCACCCTCACCTCTCCCTCGTTAGCCTTGACAGAGAAAGGCTCTCAATCCATTCTGAACCATATTATTGCATTCATAATTATTATAGTTATGACTATGACCATCATTAGGAGGAAAAGAATCCAAATGTAAGAAAGCAGAGAAAGGTGGGGATTCTAAGGCTCTGTGCAAACTTAAAAGTCCAGCACACAGAAGCACCAGCACAGAAGCTCCTGCCATGTTGTCCTAGTATGTGGGGCATCTGGGTTTGTAGACAGTGCTCAGCCCAATGCAGTCATGCAGGGAATCCTTTCCTTTCTCCCACTGCCCATGACTTGGCCATCTCCCTCTTATGATGTCACTAGTACCCCATACTTCCTCTCCATCCCCTCTGCCACGGCCCTGGGCCAGGCCATCCTTATCTGGCACCTGGATTCTTATAGCACTCCCATAACACCTGGTGGGCTATCTGAGTCCCTCCAAGTCAAAGTGCAAAGATCTTCCCCAAATAAGTGGTGTCATGGAAATAGGTGGCATTGTGGCTTCATGGCATCCATGCAGGCCATGGAAATAGGTTACTTCCCTACTCAAAATCAGCAGGGGCTTATGTTGAAGTCTCCCTCATGTCTTAAAAGCCTGAAAGGACAGGTGCTGCAGTCCAAATATCTGTGTGTGTCACATACAGACACAAACACACACACATGCACATTCTCGTGTTGAAATCTGATCCCCAAGGTGATGGTGTGAGAAGATAAGATCCTTGGGAGATGATTTAGGTCGTAGGGGTGAAGCCTCTATGATTGGAATTAGTGACCTTAGAGAAAAGACTCCAGAAAGACCCAATCACTTCCGCTGTGTGAGGACCGTGCAAGAAGGTCACGTAGCCACTTCAGGGACTAGCAAGCTGGTCCTCACCAGACAGCTTAGAGGTTTCCTGGCTACCTCCACAAGTGCAAGAGACATATTTGTTGCCTATAAGCTTCCCACTCCAAAGCATTTTATTACAGGAGCCCAAGCAGACTAAGACATCAGGCCACAGCTTCCTCCAACAAGCTCCCAGACAGACTCTGGCACCTGAACAATACCACACATTGGGTCTGCAGTCAGAGTTCTCTCATAGCCTCACCACCCTATCATCTAGCTCTCAAAGTCTTCCCAAGCCAGGCTCATACTTCCTTCTGCAAACCAGTGGTGAGGTTATTGTCTCATTCACCTCTCCTGAATATTCACATGCAGGATCGCCTCTCTCAGCTTTGGGTTATTTAGTTGACACTGCTGGTTCCCTGTGTTTACAACCCCTATCAAAATCTGTGCCTGGTCACTTTTCCTCCAATGTTCAACACCAGAAAATGATTAGGTCTGAATAACAGTCTTTGATTTGTTTTTGCAATGGTCCTGCAAGGTGAGAACATCCCTGAAGTGACTGCATGAACAAAAAAGCCAAGTGCCCAGGGGGTGCAGAAGCATTATAGAGCCTAGATGAGTACATAAAAACCAATAGAGGGCCACCAGGTTGGCACTGTCTCTGCTGAGAACATGCCTAGGGGCATGCCATGAGTCATGGAGAGTAACATAGTGGGTAAGATTCCAGATCTTGTATCTGAATCCTAGTTTCATTATTTCCACCTATACAACTGTGGGGAGATTGCTTCACTCTTCTAAATTTCCACTCTCTCAATTGTAAAATGAAGATAATAAACTCCCTCACAGGCTGGCAAAGGGTAAATTAGACAGCATGGAATACTAACATTGACTCAGGCACATACTGGTACAGAGATAGGGCTGCTCATGATGAAATTAGCACTAAGCATTGAAAAAACAAGACTTCACGCTCTCTTTAGTGCCTGGGAAAAAGTGGTGAAGTCCAAAGTAACATCCCAGGAATGGGGAGGAGAAGGAGAGGTTGGAAAAACATCCCTTGGTCGTTTGAGCACATTCTCAAAATACCAGGCCACTCACAAGCATTTCCCAAGCAACAAGTCACTGTCCTTTCTTCCCCCACGCCCTCGGAAAGTGTACAAATTGAGCTCATTCCACAAGCCACTCTCTCCTGTTCTTAGGCCCAGTTGTGTCCCTCACGTGCTATTTAATACTGAAAGAGCCAGGTATCAGCCATGTTGGATGTGGCCTGAGGACATTTTTAGTCACCTGGAAGTGAAAGCAGCTTACCCGGAAGGAGTAGGAATCATGCAAGGAAGAGATGCCACTGTACTTCTTTGCACTTGGGGAAATATTATCTAAAGGAGAATCTAGTCTTCCTAAGTAGAATGGAGAAAACAATAAAACCAGAAGAAGGTGCAGAGGCAACTGAAAATAAGGGGAGACCTGCTCCCCAAGTAATAATAAGGGAATCGAAGAGTTCAGACGTGGAGTCAGCTTGCTGGATCCAGATGACTGCCTCATTACTGCCTAACTGGGAAGGTTACTTGAGAACTGTTCATTTCTTTACTGACAAGGTACAAGTACCACAAACATCCATATCACAGAAATATTTTGAGGAATCAATAGAGTTCTTCACATAAAATGCGTAGTACATTGTATGCAATAAATGTACATTCGTTGAAGAGAATAGCAGTGATCACAGTGACGGTAGTTTGCTCCTAATCCAGACAGGATGAGTATTTTTATCCTTGTTTCATGGTTGAGTAAAATCAGGTTCAACAAGCTAGGCATCTCACTCAAGGTCACATAGTCAGTATAGAGAGCACCTAATTCAAGTTCCATTTTGTTGCTACCAGGAACTCAGTGAGTAATCCAGATGCCCAGAAGGGGAGGAGGATTCACACCAGAATGATCCTTCATTTTGGGGAATCAGAGTACAAGGATTATCCAAACTATAGCTGAGTTGTGCCTAATAGCAAATCCTAAATCATTACATGGAACTTGATAAGAGTATACTGAGACAATCTGTCCCCTAGTCCTCTGAAATGGCCAACCCGTGCAAGATTTTATCACTCTTCCCCAGTCCCATTATTTGTCTACATCTGGGGTCATTCAATTCACTGGGAATCTAATTACAAGCAGAACTTACAAGAAATCTCTTAAAAAGAAGCTAAATCAGTGGGTTTCAGCAGCAAAGGCATAGAGGCCCTGAGGCTATTTACAAAAGGCCTGGGCTTCAGGAAAGCCCACTTGTCTAGTACCCTTCCTATAGGCTATTGTTTCACTGTGGGTGAAACGGGATCAACAGCAGCATTTAGCATCAACTTACTCAAGAAGTTCAGAACTACAGCTAGTGTTTGGACTAAAAGGAAGGAGGACCCCAACAGTAACAGATGACCTGGGGATTCCGAGCTGTGGCACTCCTCCCTTACTGGTTATTGTGATGTTGCTGGGATCTCACCTTTGACTTGTCTTTGCAGAGACCCCGGCACCTTTGCTGAGACCACAGCACCTATGCGGTATGGCAGGTGCTTCACTGATACCTGTTGAATGGATAAATAGAAGTCACTGTCCTTTGCATGGAACAGCTGGATTTTTTTAGCCCTCCTGACATCTGTATGCGTTAACCTCAGCAGGTATTCCCAGACACATATGGCCCCTTGGGGGCCTCTCAGTAACTAGCAACAACAGGAGTCTTGAGTCTATATCCCGTGAGTTTCCCATGCTGCCACACTGGGAGGTACAGGAGTGCTGCCTAGAGTGTTCTGAGTTAAGGGCCAGCCCTCTGCTTCCTTCTTCCCTTTCTCCTGCACCAGCTTCAGGGTATACCAGATATTTGGGCTCCCTGTGGTCTCCTGCCATAGAGTGTTCTGCCTGTCACTCTCTCTAACCTCTCTAAGCACCAAGAACCCAAGAAGACATGTTTTAAACAGCATTGGCTTTTGAGCAGGAAGATCTCAACTCTATGACCAGTTCAGGTCCTTTCTGGCCATGGGTCCCTGGCAAGTCTCAAGAGACTTAAGTGTTTGTCCCTTAATTTCCACATCTGTCCTCCAGGCTGCAAAGAGGCAGATTAGTGAAATGGGGACTCAGAAAGTCTTTGAGATGGCTCTTGGCATATTATAATTCGCCTAAAAAATTTTCAGGAGGGACAAATGGGAAAGTACTGGCCAAACAGGCATCCCAGGCCTGGGTTCACACACACACCGCAAGTATAGCCACTGTTTCTGATCAGCTTTAGTCCTTGCCTGGCTAGCGTCTCATGCCAGGGGCTGCCTTCCATGACCACTGCCTTCCCAGCTCCCTAATGACCACCTACTCATTTCCTGCCATCCCCAGACTCCTGCTCCTCCCTGGGCCTCCCAATCCCCAGGGAACCAGGCTTGGGTCTTGTTTGGTTGGATTTGAGTCAACCAACCTCACTGGCTCACTGCAGCCCCTGTCTCTTCCAGTTCCATCCAGTTTATGGCAAAGCTCCAGGCCACACAAAGTTTGAATCATTTTATATTCATCTGGACACTCCTTCCCCAGTTTTCCAAAAGCTTGCCCAGCTGTCTGGAGCCTGATTCCATGATCATCTTCCTCTTCAGCAGGTGACTTGGCATCTTTGTCGTGATAACCCAGACCCTGGGCCTGGGTCCATCACATGGCCCTTGGGCCCCTTAGCGGGAGCAATGAGAGTGCACAGATGGCGTCACACAGGGGAGCTGTGCCCTACTGCAATCCCAGTGACTCACTGGCCTGGCCTTGAGTCTGACACATGGCAGCTACTCAGTAAATATCCAATTACGCAGGTCCAGGGTTGACGCGTAATAAATACTTTTTATTGTTTCAAAACTATCCCATGAATGTCAGTATCCAGGATCAAGTTGCCAGCACTTCTGCCTGTTTTATTTTGTTTTTGTATTGCATGTTTAAACAGGAATCAGAGTGGGGCAACACTACCCAATTCCACCACCCCCAGCTAACAGATCCGGCTTGGTAAGGCTGCTGGTCTACTTGATGCAAGGCAGACTCTGGGCTTACTCCTTCACACATATTTGTGGGAGGTGGGAGGTGTAAGGGTGTATTCCCAGTTTCGGTCATCATGTGGCCCCAAAAGATTGCGACTTCCCAAAGCACATGTCTGACAGAACACATAAGTCACCTACCAGCAAAAACTAGCCCTCACTGCTGAGGGGGACACTGGCCTTATAATCTTGCAGCCTCACACATGGAGTGGACAGTGAACACAGAGCCCAGAGGTCAGCAGAGGGATCCTGGGAACTGGCTGTGCACTTGGCCTCCGTGGCTGGCTGTGTGTGTGACATGGCCTTTCTGCCCAGGGACCTCACTTTGAAATTTGGCCATTGGCCCAGATCACTGGTTCTCAAACTCCGGCATGGGCCAGAATCACCTGCCAGGCCTGTTAGAGCATGGAGGATTGGACCCAGCCCCAGAGCCTCTTGTCAGCTGGACAGGGGTGGGGCCTGAGACCCTGGGACAAATTCCAGGACAGCAACCCAGGGGCTGCACTATGAGAACCTCTATCCTAACCGATGAATTCAGCTTCTTCTAGCTCTGAGATTTTAAAATTTCATTTCCAAGGAGCAGCACAACACAGGGAAAAGAAACTTTAAAAACAAAGACAGGAGATTTTAGAAGTAAGAGAAGTTTCCAAACCCATCACCTAGTGGTGGCTACAAGCAGATACCCAATCACTATGGGGCCACAGGCCTAATCGCACTTCTTTTCCTCCCTTCTGCTTTCAAGGTTTCTTTTCATTTGGTTTTCATGGGTTCTACATCTGAGACCTTATTTTACGACAGCAGCTGCTTGAGTCTGTAATGAAATACTTTATGTGAAAGCACGTTAAAAATATGAAGTACAAGGCAGGGGGTTTATTTTTAATGTATGTTTCTATTTTCTGCTTTACCTCCTTCAGAAAAAGCAAATGATGATTGCAATAAAAGACAGAGACATAGTTGATGGGAGACAGTTGAGCAAGAGGGAATTGAACTGATTTGAATTAAATAAGAGTTTCATTATCCTTCGTGGTAACCAAATACTGAATGAGCACAGAGAGGAGCTCCTGAGATGAACAGGACGCTGTCTTCCCTAGGACAGGGAAGAGGGCAGCAACAGAGCCAACCACATGGATATGTGGGTGCCGTGGGACCTGCTTTCAGAGGTCCTGGAGGCCACTGAGAGGCATATTCTTTCATACCTGTGATCTTAACTCCAGGTACCCAAAATGTTTTGAGGCCATGGTCAGAACATTGGGTGACTAGGTCCCAGAATGAGAATTCAGGCTCTCTGGCCCCTGACCAATGTCTTCCCTGCCATCTCAGCATCTTTCGAGGCCTTGCGGTTTCTTGCCTTTGGGTACCACAGATAATTTGGACTTGGGCCCAGTCACTTTGTAGGTAGGTTTTCTGTCCATGGGGTTGGGGGGAGGTTCAGCTGCTCCTTCCAGACATCTGCCCTCCCTTCTGCCCACCCTCCTCACAGAAACTGAGAGATCTACAGAGGAAAAGACTGATTTAACAATTTGACCATGAGCAATGCCACCTTAGACCCTGGGACAGCCAGGACCCCTGCCCTACGCCATGTGCTTACTTCAAAGGCTCTTTTCTGGCTTCTGCTTTGCCGCCTCATTCACAATTCTTCCCATGAGGTAAGGAGTTTTGAGGAAAGGGAACAAGCCCACCCAGAACCCCACTCTGTCAAGCCTGCTCCTATATATACGCCTATGCCTTGGGGGTACCTAGGAGTGGCTGTCAGGGGGTCTATGAAAGGAGAAGAAATGTGCATACATCTGTGCACAAAACCTCTCAGAGTTAAGAGCTGGGGCTGAGGGTCCAGGGCAGGCCTCAGGCCTTGATTTATACTCTTGCCACAGGTCCTGCTAATACTCAGACCTGTCTATAAAACCCAGTGAAGTCCAAGCTTTGTGAAGGAATTGCCTTCTATTTGCATAGGGAAGAGAGGCAGAGCAAGTCAGAGCCCTGGCTGTCTCCACACCCACCTCTGCGTCTGGCTAGAGGAGCCCAGTGGGCAGGGACTTGGAGGGCCCCCACAGGCTAGGGGACCATCCTGCGTCACATGAGAGTCCTTCTCTGAGGGCTCAGACACACTCTTCTCCAGAGTTGTTTCAAGCCAAGATCCCAGTCACTCTTGAGAACAGCTTTTAAGTAGATGGGCGGCCCAGGTGGCGCCAGGCAGTCCAGGTCTCATCAACCCTGTGACCTTCTCCCAACCTCCGCATAGGGACAGGCTGGGCCAACGCCTCAGGTGAGACCCCTGGACAATGTGCTGTGATAACACCTGAGGGACCAAGCATTGGGCTTTCTGGGGACATCACTGGTCTTTAAACTATGGTGGTGCACATCTGTAATCCCAGCACTCTGGGAAGCTGATGCAGGAGGATTACATGTTTGAGCCCCACTCAGGTAATTTAAGGACTTAGCAAGACCCTGTGTCAAAATAAGAAATAAAATAGGGGTAAGGATGTAGCTCAGTGCAAAGGCCCTGGGTTCAATCCCAAGTTTCACCTCTCCTACTGCCAAATGCAGCCAGCCTCAAAGAATCAACCACGTAAGTACCAAATGGAAGAAATTCTAATTAACCAGAGTATAAGACCTCAGAGTGTCAGCACACCACCAGTTTACATGACCACCTGCTGCTAAAACCAAATCCTACATAATCCTAGATTGCATTTACAAAAGTACACAAAATAAGAGAGATGAAATGATCAGGCCACATTTGGTATATTGCTTTTGTTTAAGTAGCACATTTTTAAAACTATAACTACAAGCCAGAGAATTCTCAATCACTAGTACAGCAAGGAGCTTGGAAAGTAGCTTTGGGAGAATTTTAAAGAAATGGCTGTGGAGCCAAGCATAGTGATTCAGATTTGTAATCGAAGCACTCGGGAGACTGAAGCAGGAGGATTGCCATGAGTTCAAGACCAGCCTTGGCTACGTAGTGAGCTCTAGGCCAGCCTGAAGTATACAGTGAGACCCTGTCTCAAAAACAAAACAAACAAACAAACAAATTACTGTTTAGCCGATGGATGGGATGGAACTTGGGATATTTGTGAGTCACCTTCTAATACTTGATGGGTTGGTTATATGTGAGACTTCTTATCTCAACCTGAGTTTTATAAGGTGAGTACAGAGAAACATAACTCACCCATAGAAATTCCAGAGGAAACATGGCCCTAGACATAAAAACCCACAGAAATCCTTATGTCCTTGGGCCAGGGCTTCTAATTTTAGGAACCTGTCTCAAAGAAGCAATTAGAATGTGACAAAGATTTCCCTTCAGTGATGTTCCTGCAGTGTTCTTTTCAATACTGAAACATAAGAAATGACCTAACTATCCAATACCAAGGATAAGATCCACACACTGTGATACATTCTTGCCACAGTAAATTCAGCAACCATTAAAAAATGTCTTTAGAAATGATTTAGTGATAGGAGAAATGTTCACAACCTCAGTGATAAGAATAAACTACATGCAAAATCTATAGCCAATCAGATTGAAATTTTGAAAAATGCATGTTTGCCTACACACACACACACACAAAGGAAACAGACTTAAATGCTAATGATATGCTTATCATTGCAAATTACATTGATCAGTGATTCCTCCCTATTAATTTTTGTATGCTTTTAAAATCTGCAAGGCATATGTATCATCTTCAGCATCAGGAGAAAAGTATTAACATATACAGAGTACATATTAATAATATGTATATTAATAATATATATAGAGTACATGTGATAGGTGGTCAGTTCTGAGATTCAGGAAATGAAGCAGCTTCCCAGGAAGATGTGACCTCCCTGACATCGAACCCAGATTTGCACAGGATGGGAGATGGAACACAAGAAGGCTGCCGGCTAAGAGCACTGATGGGATGAAAAGGAATTTAGCTGTGCACCTGGGACCAGCAGTCTCTGGGCTCCCAATTTGACAACCAGAGTCAGATAACTTCCACATTGAAATTACCTGCAGATGTTAGGAATTGGGGTGGAATTTGAACCCTGCACTTTCTGCATCTTAAACTCATTTGGATGCAGCCCTGCCCACTGCAGGAACCAGGCTTGTTTCTATGTCCAGAAGCCTGCAAATCCTCTTGGTGTCAGGACAGAGGGAAGAGATCTTGGGATCTGTTGTGAAGCACTGTGTCCTGATGGATTCATGTGGTGAAGGTGGGATGCTCAGGGAATAGCCAGAACACAACTGACTTGAGATTCCAAGGTCCATTTTAACCAAGCTTCCTCAGGGCCAGTTGTTACATGGATCAAACTTTTGTTCCTTTTCAAGTCTGTAAACAGATTCCCTTCTATCTATGAAGCAAGAAGCTACATCTAGCAGCAAATCACTCTCCCATTTAAAATAATCTGAGCTCTCCTCTCTTATCTTTGCTGTCTGCCTCACCTGCAGCCATTTGTAAGGTGTCAAAAAATGGACAGCACAGCTCCCTTCACAGATGAGAATGCTGAGTCTACGCAGGACACGGAGAGCCAGGGACCCAGCCAGAGGGCACCACTGAGAGCTCCAGATATCAACTGTAGAATAACACAATGTTCAACTTCTGGAGGGTTACTTGAGTGAGTGCTTATTTTCATGAGGGATCTTCATTGAGTGCCAGCAAAAGAATAAGCCACAGACATAATAGTTCTCAGAATCTTTGAAGTTCTTACACATTCTTAAGCTTCCCTTACCCCAGCCACTAGCTACATACATAAAAACACACATCACACACACAAATCTTCCCCCATAAGCATTCTGAACACCAACAGAGTTGAGCTATTCTTAGCTTTAGCCAACACAGTAAAGGAGGCAGGTGTTGTTCCCAGCAGTCTTGCTCAGGAGATGAATGTTCACACAGGATGGACCCCCTGGAAGCCCCTCCTTCCCTGGGGGAGGTAGATGTACAGCCTACATTAGCGACTCCAGGCTATCAAAAGAATCAGCTCTCAGTGTCAAGGTTACTTGCCCAGGCCATCAAGATAGAAATTTTTCTCCTTTTTCAGAAAGAGCGGTCCAGGTGAAAAGACTTGAGGGAAGTGATATGTTTCCTATTTTCTAATTTTTAGGAAATTTAAATATCCCTTAGTTTTTCAAAAGTAAGCTATATTTCAAAATCCTGCCCTACGTGAAATATTTTATAAGAGAAGGAAGTCTTTGGCCGTCAGCATACAGTCAAAGGAAAATGCCCAGCATGGGTAAGCATGATTGACATGCCCTGTAACCAACTCTTGAAGATCTAAATATGCCTCGTTATAACCTCGTGAGTCCATGATCCAGCTATGTGATCTCAACAAGCAGATTTGGTATCTCTGGATCTCACTGTCCTCTATAAACTGGGTATGATCACCCAGATATTACGATTCAAAGGTCATTCTCTGCCTGTGTTATAAATAAAGTTTTATTGAAACACAGCAATGCCTGTGTTCACACTTTGATAGCAAAGTTGAGCAGTGGTAAGAGCTGACACACAGAGTTGAAAGAACCTACTGCCTGATCTTTTACCGAAAAAGTTTGCTGACTTCTGATTTTGACCATTAGAAACTGAAAGAGCTTAAATTAGACAATGAGAGACCAGATATTCTGTAGGTGGCACGCAGCGAAGCATCCATACACTGAGAACCTATTTAAGTTTTCAGCCGGGTCGCCTGTTGGGATCACACAGCAGGAAGCAAACTTATGGAACGTGTTAAGTAGAACTTTCTCATCATTGTCCTGAAACAAACAGGTGCTTCTAAGCCTCAGTAGGTGCCCCCTTGGCAGTCACATGGTCTCTCCCTCTCTGCTGTCTCCCCGGGCCATGGACTTCTGTTGAGTCTCCCTCTGCCAGCCTCTCCCAGACTTCACTGCTGTTTATTTTTAAATCTGTCCTGAATCAGAAGTCTTTCCCTCCCCTCAAGTGTTTTAACTGCTCCTCTCTGGACCATGTCCAGGTTCATTATGTCTTCACAAGAACTGTACATTTTCAGGAATACACACAGACTGATTTCAAGCCAGGAGAGCAATTCTAGGGGTGAGGCTCTGGGGCTTCATGGTCAGATGTGGATTAGAAGCCTGACCCTCTCACCTTCTGGCTATGTGACCTTTGCTGATGACAGCCATATTATGCACTATGGGTTGGGGAGTTGGTGAGACTTGGTATTCAGCTGGCACCTGCACAGACATGCACCACTACAAGGATAAGAGTTTGCTGCTTTTGGGGCTGGGGGTTTAGCTCAGCAGCATAAGCGCCTGCCTTGAAAGCAGGCAGTCATGAGTTCGATCCCTGGTACTGATAAAAAGGAAAAAGACAAAAAAAAAAAAAAAAAAAAAGAGTTTGCTGCTTTTGATGCTCTGCGTGTGGACTCCTGCCCTTAGAGACGCCCACTGTGAGTTTAGTCTGTATATGTGTGTACATATGTGTATCTACATGCATTAAATAAAACAGAAGTTCACAAATGTCTATATCTGTACACACATACCTATGCAGTTGCAGAGAATGTGTGTATATACGTATACCTTATACATGTGCATACATATGTATATACATGTATTTTTGTAAATTTATATAATGATTTTAAAAAATTAATAATATATATTCCCAAATAAGGGTTGAGCTCCTGGCAGAGACACAAACCTCCCATCTTCCTACAGGGCTGGTGGCCCGCATGGTATGTGCCACATCAGAGTGCCTGAGTGAAGGGACACTAAAGGCCAGCTTGTACACTAGGGGATAGAACCAAAAGCTACAACTGCTTAACACATACTTGTGTATTCACATTTTAAACTGAATGGATCATATATTATTTAGCAAACATTTAGTGAACACCTCATATGAGCCAAACCTCTTCCAGGAGAGTGTGTCCCCTGCATTCCTCAGTATCAGTTTCCAGCTCATCAGCCACATGACAGAGCAGCTGGAAGGGCAGGGGTTGAAGAGAAAGGTAACCCTGGAGTGTCCCAAGCCATTGTCACCTGGAGATAATGCACCTCTGGGATGTTAGGGGAAGCCGTGAGAATGTAAGTTTCCACTCATAAGCCCTTAATGCACACTATATCATTTAGGAAATATAAACACCCCAACCCTTTCTGGGTTCCTCCTGGATACCCAGCATCTGTGAGGACATTTCTTAGTGATTTCTTTTTCCCTAAACAGGTTACTGAGGCAGGTTCTCAGGTAGCTCGTCTGCCCCTTAGCTGCTTGAGCAAGTGACCATGTGGTTTGGGGGCCACAACAACAGAAATTACTATGAGAGGCTCCTTCCCTAATCGAAGAGATGACCATGTCAAACCTGGAGAGCCCAAAGAGCAGCAGCTGAGGGCCACAGGGAGCCCCGCATCTCTTTACCTTAACCCAGATTCGGATTTGCCCTGCATAACTACGAGTGTTTTTGAAAAGCAAAAAGATTTGCCAAAGGCCTTTGCTTGTGGCTCCCATTACCCCTGAGCAGACCCTATCTCTAAGCAGGGATCATGCATTAATGACAGAGACAAGTCCAGGGGAAGATTAAAGGCCTTGTATAATTAAAAAGATAAGAGCCAGCCTGGGAGAAGGAAATTGGGATTCAATTAACAGAAGGCCTCTCCCCTGGCCACTCACTCCTCTCCGCTATCAAGTGTTCCACTCAGAAGTGCTCTCTCCACTCACAGAGAGTGAAAGGCTGAAGGGCTCTTATTTATGGCCTGTTTGGAGTTGGGCCTGAGGCCTCCCTTGGCTGGGCATTTGTTTACTTAGAGCCCAGGAAGGGGGGACAAGCAACACAAACCCTGCAGGAGGAGGCCACAAGGTGCTTTTCACTCCTTTTCTTTCCCGTCTCAGTTCCTCTGATCTTTGTGACAGGGGAAGAAAAATACTCCATAGAAGGTCTATTTCCTTCCTCCCTCAGCCTGAGGCTGACACAGCAGGCTAAGGGTCAGTGCTGAGAAAGCTCTGTGGGGTTATTTGTGTTGGGAAACCATGCCACTTCCCCCTTTCTGTCTTTCTCAGGTTTCTGTGGAGGCAGAAGGAAGATAAGGTTGGCGAGGCAGCTGCCCAAATGGCCATCAGACCAGATGTGCAGGTGAGCAGCCCTGAGGGAACCCCTCTTCTGGTGAGCTCCCAAAGGCTGTGAAGCTGGGGTCGAGTATAGCTCACATGGGGCTATGGGCTTAGCTGGTATCAACAGAGCAGGGGTATCATGGTGGGCTCCTGCCAACACCAGGTCTGTTGGGTTGGTTCCAAGGGGCTTTTCCCATCAGTCACATTACCTCACAGCCAGCTGGTAAAGGCGGGTTGGACCCCTTTAGAAACAGAACGTGGAAGTTTCTTTCCATGGACAGGCTGTGTCCTGACTCCACTCTTTTTGGAGGACATTGAGGTGGACTCCGTTAAAGTTTCCCCAGCCCCTCCTGTCAGGGACTCACAGAAACTGTTGGAACCCAACCTGCCAGAAAGCTGTTCCCAGTCCATCGTCGGGTACTAAAAAGATGTTGATGCAATTGTGAGACCAAGGAAGACAGTCTTGAGGAAACCAGCCCAGGGTATCAGGACTCAGAGGGTGAAACATGATACAACAGCTGGAAAGTGAAGAGATATGCACAGATAAAATGTAATAATAATAATCTAGGTATTAGATCTTGTTCTGTGTCCCTCTTAATCATCTGGAAGCTATATTCAAGGGTGCACAGAAACTTCATTTAATATACCTTGGACATATCAAACTCAAGAGGGTTTAAAGCTAAACCCTACATTTTAACCATTCAATGTCTTTCTATGTCCCTTACTCTAGCAAATAAATGTCTCAGTTGGGATTTCCTGAGAATCCAGTTTTCAGCCCACACAATGAAAGGAACAATGCCAACTCTTTCTACCTCAGGTGATGGAATCAGTCATGAGCCCAGATATAGACTCATATTGGGAAATATCAAATGCAAAACAGATTGCCAAGGCTGGAGATGATAACACTGCCTTTAACCCTACTCAGCCACAATAACAATGACCTCTCTACTGATTCTCAAAGTGGAGGATCTGTCCCATAGGACACAAGTGCTGATGGCTGTGTGTAAACCACAATGGGCTGCACCTGCAAGAGGATGGCCAGCCAGTGCAGCTCACACAGAGACCATCTCAGATGCACTGCACAGCTGCTTCTGCAGAACCCAGTGATATAATAAGCTGAATTGTTGACATAGATCAAGAGACTGACAATGATAGCAAGAATTCTCAGCTAGATGCAAGAGGGAGGCAGGCTTGAGAGAGGGAGCTTTTTGGAGCCGACAGTGATATGGTTGCAGAGTGAAGACTTCAGAGATAATCAGCTGTATTCTCATTTCTCAGAGGAATGCTTTAAAAATAAAGGGCGTGGCTGTCAGCCTTCACTAAGACCTCCACTGACATCCACTTCCTGAAATTTATACTTTTGTGTAGACAACCCCTCCTCCACCAAATTGAGTAGTAATGACCTGTGAAACCAATAGGACAGGACGCCACAGGTATCCCAGTGTGTGATTTCTGAGCCTATGTCATAGAGTCCATGGGGGCTTCTGCTTTGGATTACTCACTCCACGTGGAAGGCCAGCTGCCATGGCCTGATGACACTGAAAGCAATCCTACAGTGGGGCCCAGGAGTTGAGTACTGTAGCATCCTGACAACAGCCAGCAAGAAACAGAGGCCTCCAGCCAACAGCCGTGTGAGTGAACCATCTCAGAAGACTCTCCAGCCCCAGCTCCAGTCCAGCTGTCAGATGAGAGCAGCCCCAGGCAAGGACTGAGAGGCCGTGAGCAGAACCTTCCAGTCATGATGCCCCAAAACAGAGATCATAAATGCTGTTGCTTCTAGTCACCAAGGTTGGCAGTTATTTGCAATACGGCAGCGATGTCCATTATGAAGATACATACTAGTGGTGGCGATCCAGTGGCACACATGTTATTTCTTTTTAAGACATCAAAAGCTCCATATTCTAAACTAAATCTTCAGTATTCAGGTTTAATTGCATGGATAGCATTTTACAATAAATAGGGTTGCAGTTTGGGCCCTTTTCTCTAAAAGATTCACCATCACTGGATACCATTTCCAGGTATGTTGTGAGTTTTCACAATGTAGTCACATTGCTGCCTCATTTTATTCATTTGGTTATCTATTGCTGACTGAAAAGTCAAGAAGTTTTGATTTGGAGAGCTTAGTGTTCTAAAGATGCAAGGTAACAGATATAGAAACCAAGCATACAAGCTTCTAAAACTTTCTCTTCACACCCAATCCAACTGCCAAAATCACCCTCCATGGCCTGTTTTGTCCTTGGCCATTGTTTAAAGTTTGCTGCACTTCTCTGTAGGTGTTCTGGGACATAGATAAATCCAGGTAGATTAAGAAGTTGCCTCATTTTTAGCACCATCTGCTAAACGAGCCAGCATATATCCAGCCACCACTGGACAAGCCACAATCCAGTGCCTGCCCTATGACAAGTGTCAAAGAAGCCACCTCCACAGGATGCATTTTGTAGAGGCATAGTTCAAAATGGAGCCAGGAGGCAGAGAGGGAGAGAAGAAAAAAATAAGAAAGCTATAACATTTGAGCTTAAAATGTCACAGGGAGCCAAGGAAGTTGTCTGATGGATTGCCTTGTCATCTCCAAGCCAAAAGAAAAAAAAAATTCCAATCCATCAATTTGTTCCTGCCCTTTTAATCCAAACAACATTTTACAGCATCAGAATGCAAAGAAATTGTTTTCTTAGACGTTCAACTCCATATGTGGATTGCCGAGCACTTAAGAAAGTAGCAAGAACCACAAGTTGCTCCAGCATCTGCGGGACTAACTGACCCAGGTTATGTATATAAAATACTATAACACATGTGAGTGCCTACGTGGTGACACATGTTCCTTCACTCTGGTTTGTTCATTCGTTCATTCACTCACTCATGGGGGACCTGTTGTTTATATAGCTCTGCCGTGGACTACAAACAGAGACACCTATGCGCATGTGTTCAGACTGCGCAGACAGAAGCCTGCACCTACCTTTCTGGACTTGCGCCTCCCTCTAGCTGACTTTCTGGTCACTAGACACATTCTCCAGTTCACTTAATCTCTTCTCAACACTTTCTGAGTCTCCAACATCATGCTTTTTGCCTTAGATCAACTTTTTGGCTTTTGGGCTCAGGTGCTATTAGGATACAGCTTTATTGTAGAGTAAATTGAAGGACCCTGTCCCTGACAATATGCCCAGCAGCATGAGGCATGCACTACAGAAGTCTCAGGAAGGACAAGCATTGATGATGGCTTCACAAGAAAGATCTTCACATGAGATAGGATTGATGTGCAGATGTGCCAGCCCTTAACTCCCGTTACCCATCCCCAGGTCTTTACTCATCCTTCTTCTGTCTCTCCCAAGCAATCCCCCTTGATCCTCAGTCAGTGAAACCTCTTCTTTTCTCATGATATTTGGTTTCTCTAGGTCAGTTATCTGATTTGTCTTTCAATTACCCATGTGTGCATCTATCTCTCGGAAGATTGTACTCTCCATTGGACATGACTGTATCTCTATCCTTATACAATGCCAGCTTAGGAAATAGTACATCTCTATTATCATGATTTAAGTGGAAAGAGAATGGGAATTTTCTGGTCAGTTGTGGGATGAATATAGTCACAGAACTCAGAAATCATGAAGCACGTACAGGGGCCAGTAAAGGGGCCAGCTGGGCTGATAAAAGCCAAGATTAGAAGGAAGTGAAGTGAAAGTAGTTCCTTCAAAATTCAACATTTTGCACATAGTTCCTTCAAAAATTCAACATTTTGCACATCAGCCAACAATTTCACTTTTAGATACCTACTTATAATATATGAAAATATGGAGCAGGACGTGGTGGCACCTGCCTGTAATCCCAGCACTTGGGAGGCTGAGGTAAGAGGTTTGCTACAAGTTCAAAGCCAACCTGGACTACACAGTGAGCTGAAGGCCAGCCTGAACTACATAATGAAACCCTGTCTCAAAATAAAAAAATATTTTTACAAAAGCTTTAAATTAAAAAATATGTTCATACAAATATGTATACATGAGTATTCACAGAAGCTTTATTTAAATAACTCCAAAATGCGAACTACTCAAATGTCCACATCAATATGAAGGGATAACTACCATTCAGCAACAAAAAGGGATGAACTACTATTACTTGCAAATTCATGGATAAATCTCAAAGACATTGTGCTAAGCAAACAAAGTCAGTTGTAAATAACTATAGGGTCTGATTCCATTTGTATGAAATTCTAGAAAATACAAAACTATGGAGACAAACCAGATTAGTCATTGTATGAATTCACAGGTTGGTATAGGAGAGGGTGAATGTGAGGAATGCCTGGGGAACAAAAGAGAACTTTGTTAAGTAGTGTACATGTACTTGATTGTGGCAATAGCTGCATAACTACATACATATTCTAAAACTCACTAACAGTGTATTTAAGGTGAATAAATGCTATTGGATGGAACTATACCACAAGAAAATATAAGAGGAAAATTGACCAAAATATGGAGGACTTTGGGGTGCACCTTAAGGTGTTTGGGCTTTCTATTGTTTTTTGCAGAAGTACTAGCGGATGCTTGAGAAAGGAAGAGACTGATCGCATCAGAAAGAAGAAACTGGGTGTAGGTGTCTTATCTAAGGAGTTATGTAATAAAGGAGCGATTATGACATGGGTAGAGTGGTAAACAAGGAAAGAGAAATCATCATATGGATGCAAGAGATTCAGCAAAGAGAGAATCACAGATTCTGTTGATGGCAACTAAATGAATAAATGTTTTGGCTCACACTCTAGTTTGGTAATTTTTGTGAGAAATGTAGGTGCTGTTTGAAGTCAAAACAAGGCATGAGCTGTGATCAGTTTGAGGAGAAAGTGGAACTAAAGGCTCAGATCTACCATGGGAGGTGTTACAGTTTGTGTCTAGATGTCCCCCCAAAGCCTCATGCAGTCATAGGACTTTCTCAGAGGTGGCCAAATTTAGAGTGTGTGATGCTGGGATCAGGGATATGTGATTAGTACATCAGTCCACTGATTGGTTTGCGTAGTTCTGACTATGATTAAGGATGTAAGTGTTATATTCACCCTAGAGTGGGTTGCCTGTGTACAAAATAAGGGACAGAAAAATTATGTCTCTCCCCTGTGGCTCTTGGCTGTTCTCTGTGATGGTCCTCTGCCAGCCATCCTGCCCCAGAGCCAACCAAATATGGACTGAAACTGTAAGCCAAATAGTCCTTTATTTTTAAAATTTTGAATGTCTTATATTTTGTCTCAGCAATGAGAAAAGTAAGACAGTAGGATTGTTAGAAATTTGATTAAGGTTACATGCCAGGATGAGTCTACAAGACATATTGAACCTAAGGACAAAGTATAAAGATTCTGGCATTAGTGATAAAAGGGAGCATAAGGCCAGACGAGAGAATGGAGGTTTGAGGACATTGATTTTCAAGGGCTTGGCCTCAGAAAGCCTCTGTGTTTGTAATGTACAGTATAGGAGAGGGACCATGGAACTGGGGGAATGACTTAGACCTGAGTGTCACAGAGTGCTAAGCCACTGTGATGGCCCCAGGAACCCGGGAGGGGAACTTGGGGACTGTGGAGTTGAAGAATGAACACAAAAAGGTACTTCTGACATCATCTAATCCTATTGACCTCACAACAACAGAAGTTCCTACCATGTCCCCAACACAATGTGGCCTGAATATTTTTCTAGAAACAGGAAGTCCACTGTGCAGAGGTGCTTCCACTGCTAAACAGCTCTAAAGATAATGGTGATTACAATGTGGTGATGATGACAAGATAACAAGATGATGCAGGAGGGTTAACTAATAGCTACTGCGCAGTCCTCTTGCACTGGGAATTCTATGAGGCACTCTACACTAATTACCTCATTTAGTCTTCAAAAGAACATTAGGACATGGATGCTGTCATTATGCACCCTTATTTTTACACATGATGAAACCAAGGCACAGAGAAATTAAATAACTTGGATAGGATCACACAGCTAAGAAGCTGCAGAGCTGGATTTGACCCATGTTATCTGGCTACACAGCCTTCACAAGACTAGAAGTGGTTGCTTACTAGTGATTCCATATCTGTTTATCTGTAATGTCTACCAAATTCTCTTTTAGGGAGGAATTGGTAGGTGGAAATGCTTTTGCATCTTTCAAGTGTGTTGACAGTGCAAAGACTATATTTCTTCAGAAGTTTCTGTTCTGTGTGTTAAATATATCTGTGTTCCATAAGATATTTTTAGCTCTTTCACCATCTTGGTCACCCTTTATTGAATAGCATTAGATTTATAGTAACTCTCACTGAAAGTGAAACCTAGAAGTAAACACAATACTTCAGGTCTGTTTCAAATAACATGAGTAAAATGAGATGCTGTTTCCTAGTCCAAGGCAGGCAGAACAGGCAGAAGACTGGACCTGGGGAAAGGCCCTCAAAGAAGGAAATGAGAGTGATACCAGGTCAGAGAAGGGACAAGGCACAATGTGTTTATAAGAACCAGAGACTACAAGAAAGCTACACAATAGCAATGTGAGTGTGGTGAAAACTGAGAGAACAGGGAATTTCAGAAGCAAGAAGTGGTTTGCAGGGTTAGGTTTTGCAGAGGACTTAAGGAGATAAGAACTGAAAAGGCAGAAAGATCTCTGGTTTGGGAAGAGCAGCTGAGAAGTGCAGGAGTTATGGAAAGGGCAGGCAATGAGCTGGCTGGGGTGAGCACTTGTTTTCCTCTCTGGTTACAAAAGGAAAGGGAGGAGGGTGCCGGCTGGGGGAGGTGGAGGCGGAGCAGGCATCAGGGTGAAGTAAAATGGTGGTGTGCTGTAGGGGTGGGGGCTGTCACTAGAGAGGAAAGACCAGGGAAAAATGCAGAAAGTGGGTGAGATGTAAGACGGAGAAAACTCTTTAGGGGTAAAGACAGAAATATCTGAGACTCTGGTGGTGCAGAGAAGAGCCTCGACTTACTGTTCTATGGTTTGAAATGATTTTTAATGCTCATTATTTCCTTGGGCCATTTACTAGAAGGAAACACTACTAATTCTAGCTCATGTAAGATACAGTATATGAAAAAGCAAATGACTTTTCCAAGGCCACAAGTGGTCATAAAATTTTTCTGACTTTGCATCCCCTTTTCCTTAATGTATGGTAGAAACTTATTGCACTATTTCCTAGACAGCTCCATAAAGTGGGAACTGAGGCTGTGTCCCAAAGCAGAACTAAGAGAAGTGGATTATTGAAAAGGGTTAGAAGCTAAGAACAGCTGAAAAGGTAGAACATGTAGTTGTGGAAAAGAAGTCAATGAGGAAAGAATTCAAAGTTCATCTAGCAGTACAGAGAGTATTAAGGAAGGTAGACTAATATTGCACTGACCCAAAAAGAACCCAGTGCCAACATTCTCCTGCATTCTGAGAATCAACAATCTGTCTGTCTATTCCACTAAACTTGTCAAAGGAACACTATGTGTTATTGTGTGTCAAAGAAACAGTAGGTGACTCAAGGCAGGGTTTTATTTTGGACAGAGACAGGGAAGAAGGTATATGATATACATAAATCAGGGCAGTGGCTATGAGAGAGAGGCACAACCAAAGCATAAAATGCCTGGATAGAGATCCATAGAATATGGAAGAAACTCCACGGATGGGTGGTCAGAATTTCACATGTCTATAAGCTCAGTGGTAAAAGTCACTACAGAGACCACTCAGAAGTCACAGTGCTAATGAATATGTTTGCATAATGTCAAACCCCATCATTAGAAGGGCAAGAAAACTCTTCCAGAGTGACAGAAGAGGAAGGTTTCATAAAATCTGACATGAGGAAGAGGAATGATGAGAGAAGATGAGTTGAAAATCTTGTAATTACCCATGAGAAAGTAAATCAGAAGATTATAAGAACATGGTTTCAGAAACCTAGGCTAGGGTGTTGCCAAGATGGCAAGAAAGAGCTCCGATGAAGGGAAGAATGGATACAATTGGACTGCAGGGAAGACTTTAAGAATCAGAGAGAGGGGAGATGTCAGAGATAACCCCTGATCACCAATGAAATGGTGCTAACACTGAAGGATAAAGAAAAATCAGAAGCATTACGTTATGAGGCCAGATGAGTTTAGGAAAGAGTGGGAAGCCTTGAGCAAGTGTTTGGAAAAGAGGGGTAAAATTCTCAATAGTCAGGTATGAGTAATGAGAACTCCGAGATTATCTTCAAGGAGGAAATGGGTTACAAGGGACAAAAGCAGGAGGCCCAAATCTTAAGTTGCAAGGAGAGCATGGTGAGCCATAGGACTATCTTCTAGGCTGGTAGGAAGAAGCATTTCAATTAAAAGTGGGACAATTATAAGCAATGCTGGAGAAAGAGGCTGAATGTACTGACACTTCAAGATGATAAGAAAGTCTTTGGTGTCCTGAAACCAGTGCCTGCTGGTAATGGGACACAGAGAGCAATACACATGAGTGTGTGTGTGTGTGTGTGTGTGTGTGTGTGTGTGTGTGTGTAAGTTAGTCTGGGGCAGGTAGGCAGGCTCAGAAACATATAATTCTTTCAGGTGACTGGCAAATTCCTTTTGCTGCCAAGATTTTAGCTCTCAACATCCTGCTCGCTACACCCAGCCTGGATTTCCTGGTGCCATGTTGACACTGTGAGCAGGTTTCTTACTTGTCTTGCCATTGTCCAGAGATCTGTATGCCACTGGAGCACCATGGTGCTGACTGGAAATTTCCAGCAAATACATAAGGGGGAAACCCAATCAAAAGCATTTCCATCTCCATTCAAATAATATTTAAAGAGCTGCTTGCATTTTAGGGGCTTCAGAGAGCTTGGCAGTTGCCTGGGAAATTGCCCAACCCTAGTTCTCTTACAAATCTTGGCTCAGTTGCTAACAATGTTTTCTCAACCTCAGCCTGAGCTGTGCAATCTGACCTACAAAAGCACATAAGAGAACGATGAAACAATATATTTTACATTGTCCCAGCACATCCATAGAGAGTCATATTTGTGTAGTACAAAAATATTTTCAATTGTCCAACCTGTGTCTAAGTCTTGGTACCATTCAGTCTCTTGCTGTGTAAAACTTAAGCCTGTCTCAGGCTCCTGCAGCTGACCTCTGATTTGAGATGACTTCATAAATTAAAGACAACAAAATAGATCAGTCTACCAAAATATACAGGAACACATCATCAATTATAGAACTTTGTGTTTGTATTATGCCTTTGCCAGTACATGAAGAGATCTTTTCTTCAAATTGGACTTAACAGCCTGGAGTTCAAATGATGATGATGATGATGATGACTTTCCTTGCATAATTCACTTCTTTATCTGACATTCCCAACTCTGTAATACAGAGTGAGTTTCTCTTATCAATTATTCTCCATCATTTTTAGCAGGGAAAGTCACAGCCCCATCAGTCCTATCCTCTCTAAATTGATTTTGAAACTAAGGAAGTATAGGGAGAGAGTTTTGTGAGCTGAAACAAGTCATTCACTTTGGTATCTATGCCTCATTTTCTTGCAGGGGTAATTCCAAGGCTGAGCTTGATTTTGACTAAAGCTATTAGAAAACTTTTATGTGGCCTTGGGAGAAGAGTGTCACAAAGAGCATCCTCTGACTCAGTCTAATGCTGGCACTTTCACATCCTTTAAAAGACAACATTTAATCTAAGCTTCTATTCAGCCTTTGGGGTTGAAGTCATTATTCCACTTAACAGAAGAAGGGATGTGGGCTCAGAAATACTGAAAAAAAATTGGTGGCCAAAATTACATAAAGAAGCAAGGATCTTAATCTTTTCCTTTATGTACAGTATTCTGCCCAGTGGTAAAAGGCCTCTTTAAAGAAAAATCACTGTGAACCAAATGAATTATATTGGCTTCTTCACATAGTATGTTGACTCAAGAGTGTCCTTGCACCTGCTGGTTCATTAACAGAGATGAGCCAGGTGAGCTACCCAGTGGAATAGATTAGAGAACTCAGAGCCAGATGTGTAGGGACATTGCTTAATAAAAACACAAGGAACACTGCAGATCAATGAAGAAAGGAGACTATTCAACAAATCTCACTGGACCAACTGTTTAACCATAAAGAAAAACTAAAGTGTAATTTTCCTTCACAGTATGCACAAAATCAATCCTAGATGCCTTACTAACTTAAATGTAATGGACAAAACCTAAAACTTTACAGGAAAATATGGGTGAACATCTTTATGATCTCGAGATAGGAGATACATCTATTTTAAAACACAATTAATAAAATAAACCTCATAAAGTAAAGATTGTTAACCTTGATTATGTTGAAATCAAGAACATGGATTTGTAAAAAAAATACAATAAAGCAGATGAAAAGACAAGCCACACAAACTAGGAAAAAAATATTTACAGTCCATATAATCAGCCACAGATTTTTCAAAAGAGAATTTCTACAAAGAGGCAAGAGAAAGATAACCTAACAAAAGAATCTAAAAGAAGTCATCCGTAGAAGAAGAAACACAAGCTACCAATAAAAACACAAAAGTCCACTTAACTTCATGAATAATCCAGAAAATTAAAATTAGAATCATAAAGACAAATATCTCAGAATTTAAAACTCTGATAATACTAAGTGTTGGTGAAGTGGAACAGACAAACGTTGCTGGTGGGACTGGAAGTTGATATAATCACATTTTTAAAAATCAACATTATCTAATATGTTTGAAGTCATGCTTAGCCTGTGATTCCCAAGTTACAATGTTGCATAGGAGCATCTCTCACACACACACAAACACACACACACTCCATTTGACTTAGAGACACTGACTCAAGACGTAGAAACTTGACCAAAAAGCCACTGGAAAAATTTTTCAAAAATATTATTGCAACAAAATATTATTGCAACACTGGAGAGATTCCAGGAATGGTGCAGTGTGGGGAGTCCTAAGCAGGAGGAGATATACCCTGCCAACCCAGGAACGAGCTAAGCTGAGAGAAACCAACTGAAAATGCAATCATGGTGTTATGACTGGAACAGCAAAAGTCTCAGTGCCAAAGCCAGAACCCATGCCTCTGGAAACTGCGGGTTGAATTTCCTGCCGGCACTGTTGCATCTGAATTGGCACAGCAGTGATAGAGATGTGAAAACTCTGAGACTGGGAATCGGTGAACCAAATTAAGAGCAGAGCTGGTGGGGAGCTCTGCATTGACCTGCAGTGAGTGAGAGGAACGGGGATCCTTACATAGACTAGGAAGCTCCAACAGAGGACATTCTAGGACCGGGCAGACTAGCCGGAACAGGACACTGCAGTGCCTTCAGTCACATATTCCCCTCTCAAGCGGGATTGGTGGGGAGTGCTTGACCTGGGTGATGCCGTGGACTAAGACCCAGTAGGCTAGCCCAAACCGGGTCCCTGCACCTGTCAGTACACTCTAATGCAATGAAGCTTTCAGCAGGTTGACTGACCTGGAGGAGCGCCAGGATAGGCTGCCCAGGTCTGTGTCTCTTTAGTACACTGCAGTGGGTGGGAACACCTATCCAGTGTGATTCAAACAAACTGTAACTGACAAAAGAAACTGGGCCTCCTATATATGCTTGTATGAAAGGAACAAAAAATATGGGAAAAGGGAGCAACAAGAAAGGGTCCTCAGTCCCCAATCCTGAGAACACTGATCCAGGAAAGGTAAATACAAAGGAGAATGAGGACAGAAAACATGCAATATGAGACACGGCACCAATAAACATAAAGCGATATCTCTGGGACCTCATAGACGAGTTCAAAAGTGAAATATTTAACCAAGTAAAGCAAGATATAAGTAGGATAGTTAAAGAAATGCTAAGCACCTCCCAAGATAAAACAGATGGTGGAATGGAAGAACAGAAAAAAAGGGGAGAATTGTTTGATGGAGAAAATAGAGAAAACATAGAATACGTGAAGCAGGATCAAAGAGATTACCAGGAAACTAAAAACTCTATCAAAAGCTGGCATAACAGCTTGAAAGAAACTAAGGATAGATTATCTGAACTGGAGGACAGATTTGTAATGTGGGAGTGTGAAAGGAAAAACTTCTTAAAAATAACAAGGAAACAAGCAGTAACAATACACAGGCTAGAAGATGATATGAGGATCTATAACTTAAGAATTAAGAATGTAAAGGAAGAAGCAGGGGTAAAAACAAATGAACTGCAAAGACTATTCACAGAAATAATCAAGGAGAACTTCCCTAATATGGGAAAAGGTAAAGATACTCAGATGTATGAGGCATACAGGACCCCAGCCCCCTACAACCCAAACAGAGCTATACCCAGGCATATAATAATCAAAATTCCAGAAATCCATTATAAGAACAGAATACTAAAAGCTGTCATAGACAAGAAACAGATCACTTACAAGGGAACACATCAGAATTACAGCAGACTTCTTGGCACAAACCATCAAATCACAAAGAGCATGGGGCAAAATAATTCAAGCTTTGAAAGACAATAACCTCCAGCCAAAATTGATATATCCTGCACAAATGTCTCTAGAAATTAATGGAGAAACAAGGTGCTTCCAGGATAAACAGGAACTAGGGGAATTTGCAACCACCAATTCAACTCTACAGAGAATACTTCAGGATAGTCTAAAAGAGAAAAATACCAAGATTCCAGAAACAGTGGCAGAGAGGCCACAATGAATGGAGCAGAAAGCGAAATGAAGAAGACAAACTGACAACTAATGACAGAAAAAGAGCTCAACAAAAATGAGGCAGAGAAGGTTGGATATAATTTCTAATATAGATGGCCTAGATACACTAACTTAAGGGAAAAAAGGGAGAATTGCAGGCAAAGTGGATCAAGAGATAGGGTCCACCGAGAAACTCTTTGTAGGAAATATAATTAGCTTGAAGAAAGTTATATGGACCAAAATCAAACATGAGAAAATGGAACTCGGTATGATAGGGAACCAGAGAGTACTAGGGGTAACTAGACCAGTATTTATGCATAGGTTTAACAGACAGGATTTAATAAATGAAGAAATATAACTAGAAATCCAGCCCAGGAGTGAGAAAGTTCAGAAACACTTAGGTAAATAGCAGGTTGCTCCCCCCCAATACAAAACCATGAGTGTTGGGGAGACCCAAAAATACACAGCTCATTCTGGGGGAGTAAAGGGGAGGAATAGTCCTCAAAAAACAAACAGCAGAAGATATAGCTAATAGTGTATCAGGAATTAAAACCCCATTGCTTGCACCACTCTGCTTGGTTGGAACTTGTTTCATTCTAGTTTGTATACAAGCACTGGATCTGAGGGGCACAGACAGCTGTCCATAGCACAGGGGACATCTTTAATTCCCTATTAACTCAATCAGGATCCATGTATGACTTATACTGTTGTATCATGACTGATCTTAGTTAAATCTGACTTGTTTGATTGCTGCTTATTATGGACAGATTTTCTTCAAAACTTTAAGGTTGATGGTAACAAGTTGAGGAGTATAGACAACTATACTGAAAATGACAATGATTTGCTATGATATCCATTCTGATTTGATTACTACCTGTTTTTGTAGCTCTACATTATCTACAAAGTTGTATTTCTATTAATTCTGTAATGTACTGATATGCTCAATTATACCTTATCTGATGATATAGCCAATTCTGTTGATGATAATGAGAAACAGCACAGTGACCATGGTAGAACTCCTTATACAACAGATTTATATGTCTTTTTAGTTTTATATGTCTATAGGAAAAAGTTTAGTTCTGTCCTGCTTTGTTAAGTTTCTGCCTCTAATATAGAAAAGATAGAAATACATGTTAAGACTCATGCTTACGTAAAACCTATAAACAGTTTATGAGAACTGATCTTATGACACATGATGAAATGAACAAAAACTTTGAAGGAAAGAAAGTGGCACTGCAGTACACAATCCTGATTCTGGAGTGCTATGATGTGAAATCCAGCAATATTTTAATCTTTGGTCAGAAAGATTTTAATCTAATAAGCTGTGTTAGGTCTCAACATAAATGAAGATATGGATAAATGCATACATGTCTAACTATAGGATTGATAGCCATATTACTTAGTTTTTGTTGGATAGTTGAACAGAACTGTTTGCCGTCTCCCTGGTTGAAATCCCATTTATATGTTCCACTTGTGTACCTTGAACAACTATTTATAGGAGGACAATATGTATACATCAGCTAGTGATTTATTACTGTCTACTTCTTTTCTTTGAAAGTATGTACTATTTCTGCCCATTTTCTATTTTGTTTTGTCTTTCTTTAAATAAAAATTTTTAAAAACAAACTGGACACAAATAAGCAAAACCAAATGTTTTTCAGGAAAATTTATGCCTATGCCACAGCCATGAGAGGAAAGTACAGATGCAAACTTCAGCAGAGGGGAACTTTGCAAATACACTACTGAACAAATCAAGGACATGCTAAGCTGCCCAAGAATACCAACACATATTCCATGACATCGTTTAATTAAAACGTAAAAATATAAAAGAATAAAATTTTTTTGAAATACATAGTTATAAGGCTAATCTATAAAGATAAGTAAAGGAATAATAAATCCAGATTTCAAAATAGTGGTCAACCCTGCAGGAAAGGAACCTGGCACCTCCACTGTTTGATCTCTCAAATTACATGATGTTTGCACTGTTGTTTATTAAGTCAGTGTTTTCACCTTTTATATGCCATTACAGGCTGTTTTATAAATATGAGTTTGGTAGAGGAATGAGATAGGGAAAATTAATATTTATAAAACAGTACAACAGCCATCTAGCACTCTCTGCACATCCCGACCTAGCAGTATGAACACTCTAAGCTTTTCTTACTGGACTTCATAGCCAGTGCCTCATACATTAGCTAGCATAGAAACATAAAAATAACGTGATGAGGGAACGGGTGGTGGAGGATTGGTTGAAGGGGTGGATGAGTTCATGGGTGAATGAATAGAGTCACTGGCTCAAAGCCTAAATAACTGTAAAGTGTTTAATAGAAGCCCTCAGCAACTGAGAGAACCAAATAAGGCTATGATGTGGGGTTCATGACCAGGATGCTCCTCCTGTCTCCTGATTGCACTCAATCAGATAAAATTAGGGTCATGCAATTTAGCATAAATCTAAGTAAATCCTTCTTTCTGAAATGGAAAGAAGAGTATGTGTATGTTAATCCTGCATGACACTCTCCCACCCACGCCCAGTCTGTCTGCAGAATGGCCTCTTCTTTCTGGATTTCTCCAACGCGGTCCTGAACCCTGTTTGCCAAACAATGCCAAGGCAATCCTTTGAATGCACTTTGTCTGTGGAGAATGTCTACTGGTTTGTGAGTTTAATGTTCTTCCAGCACCTTCTAGGCTATAAACTCAATGAAGGGAAATGTGCCTTATTCATCAGCTAATCCTGCACCTATTATAGCACTTGGCAGATCATGTGTGCTAGACAATGCATAACTCTTTTGAAACTAACAGACGCTGCAATACAGACCATGAAGGTACTGAATCTAAAGTCAATGACTCAAAACACAGAATTAATAGATTAGCAGAATGGGAATCTCAAAATCAGAAGAAAGGGTGAAAATACAAAGTAGGCTCTAGGCTGATTATGGTTAAGATATAAAAAAGCAATTTAAATTAAGCCCTGAAGTCTTGCTGAGTCCTGTGCTAAGCCAAGCCCTGGTGCTCGTGAGATACCTTGCGGGCCACACACAACTCAGGCAGAAAGTGGCTCCATAAAGTTTGAGCTGCGAGGTCTTTGGAAGATGAAATAAAAGTCAGGTTTGTAAAAATGCAACATTCCAAATGAAAATTATTTTTTTGGTATTTAGCTATAAGAAGCATTCACATGGATGCACCCTGGAAGGGTACAAAGCAAAAAGGCCCAGTGAAAGTACAGGAGCACAGGCAGGCAAGTGTGGAGGGTGGGGAGGTCACACGCAAATGCAAATGCTTCAATTAATGAAGGTTCTCATCTCTCAGGCCACATTGTTCATGCACTACTGTCTGGTCTGGTTCCCAAACTTTGTTGAAATTCTTCTAGTAGAAATGGCTGGAAACTAAAATTATTGCAAATTCTTTAGTTTTGTTTATACCATACACACTTTCTTGTATCCAAATGTTAAGCATAGAACTTGGGGAAGCAATTAGGTTAGAACACATAGTTGACTCAGATGACTTATTTTCTTCTTCCTGTTAGGGTTATTACCAAATCTTGGCTAGTTGGGCCTGATGAGTGATAAAACATCCAGCACCCAAACAGTACCTAGCATTACAACAAAGCAGTTCCAACTTGTTGACCCCACATTATATGCAAGCCCTAACTGAAGTAGCCAACGTGCACTATCTTCATCATATTTCTAATAGTATCTGCTGATACTGCTTTATTAGAGCACATTTACAATGAATAACAGTTATGCTCATTTTGGAGGAACTGATTAATTCATATAATATATTGGGATCATTTTTTGATAAATTTACTCTTCCTTTCTACCTGCATTGTTTCCTTCCCATTTCTAAAATCCTTCCTTCTCATTTCCTCTTGCCATGTCTCCTTTATGATACTAATTCATTTGTTTAATTTATTTATATTGCAGATTTCTTATAAGACAACATGTGTGATATTTAACTCTCCATGTACAACTTATTTCACTTACTATACTTTCTGTTTTCTATAGGAGAAAACCAAGACTTGGAGGGATCATATAGCACATCCATGTGATTATTCTCCAGGATTATTTGATTTAATCTCCTCCTAGTTGATATTTTTAGAGTCCTCTCTAAGGAACAGCAGCTCTAGGTAAGCATTGTCAGTTATTTCTGCCTACAAGGAGAGTAAACATAAACACAGAGAATTAGTGGGCAGGCATCAGCACGGAGCTGGACACCAGACAATTCAGCATGTGAGCTGATGGAATTTTATTGGAAGCCACATAGGGCAGCAGGGCTGTGAAACCGTTAACCAATGGAGACTTCAACTTCTGGAGACTTTCTTCTTTACTTTTCCTCTTCTTTCCCACCCCTTGTTCCTTTCTACCTTTTTTGTTGTTTTTGTTGTTGTTTTGCAAAACATCTTTATTTGTAAAAATAAAATAAAATAAGATACAATTACAGTAAATTTGCACTGACAAGCTTACAACATTTCTTTTCAAGCCCAAAGATAAGAACAATTCAGAAAAGATACTAAACCAGATCAAATGCAAACATATTCAGTGGAAAAAAATTCTAACCAATCAAGGAAATAGAAATAATTTTAATTCTTAATTCAGTATTTATATATTGATTTTAGATTCTTATATGACTTTTATTTTTAATTTATCCTTCTAAACCTTTGAGCAGATACTTCTTATATTTTGAGCTTTGAGCTCTTTCACTGTAGCCTTGCCCTCCCTCCCTCCCTCCTTCCTTCCCTCCCTCCCTCCCTCCTTCCTTCCTTCCTCTCTTCCTTTCTTCAGCCTTCCTTTCTTTCCTCCCTGTCTTCTCTCTTCTGCATCACTGACATCATTTCCCTGTACCAAGCATTGTGCTAGGCGCTGAGATAGAGAGATACAAATGACATGGGCCCGCCCACACTCAGGAGCTTGGCATCTAGATCTTGTGAGAATGTATCACATTGCAGTGCCGGAAACGCTGCTCCCTAAGAAAAAGGGGCGCCCCATTTCCTTCTTCTTTTGTTCCCCAAAGGGGAGGGACCTGTACGCATCTGTCTGGCCTGTGAGGCCAGTGGGCCAGTCCACACTGCTCAGAGAAAGGGCAGTCCAGTTATAAGAAGAAAGTACCAAGGAAAGAAGCAGATAACAGGGCCAGACAGGCAGACAGAGGTAAGGGGACAAAGGAAAGGAGATGCTGGCCTGGGGAAGAACCTGGTGACCAGGGCAATTCCTTCTGACTCAGTGGCACACAGCTCCCACACTCAGCCCCACAGACCGCCAAGGAGGACTTTGACTTCTCTTCATCCTTAATCTTGTAAATAAGATTGGAAAATGTAAATCCTGCCAATACCAGAAAGGGTGGCGGAGCTGGAGCCTGCCTGTCGAGTGGAGGTGGAGGATTCATTCAGATATTTATTTATTATTATTATTCTGAGAACAGAAAAAAAGCCAGAAATATTTCCAAAATGTCAACACTACTAAGGAAATCTGAACACCTTAATCCATTTAAATGTCAGCTAGAACCAAGCATGGGTTTGGAAGTAAGGAGGGGCAGAGGGAATTAATGCCAGATTCCACATAATCTATCAAAGTTTCTTTCTTTTCTTAATATATTAAATATTAAATGCTTCTTTGCATCTGAGTGAGAGAAGAGAGAGGGACCAGGGTGGAACTCATAAATGCCTAGATAATTGGTTTTGAGGGTTTTTTTTTTTCTTCTTTCTTTCTTTCTTCTTGGCGGATTCTCAATTTCCCTATAAAAGAGAAAATTCATTTCCAGCCGCTAATGTAATGTCAGCGTGCTGTTTACTAAGCATGGATGATGTATAGGGGGACACTACTTTCAGAGGACTACTTAATGATGCATAGAATTAAATCCTGAGCTCCTCAGCTGAGCCTCCTCCCTCCCTCCTAGTTCCCAGGCTCCCAGTGCATCCTGGGAAGAGCCGGGGTGGCAGGACCTGCCTAGTTGTGGCTAGAATTCTGGAGTCCCTGCAGAGAAAGCCTGGAAATAGCCCTTTCACATCTACAGACATTTGCCCTTGTTTTCACCTGGAACTCCTAAACTGTGAAAAGCTGATGCACACACAGTGAGATGAGCACTGGGCTCTAGGAAGTAGGAGGAAGTTGTCAGAAGGGAGGGATGCAGGGGTGAGTGGGAAGGAGGCTGGTGAGTTGGACAGCCCAAGCACAGGAAAGGGCAGGCCAGGAAGAGATAGAGGCGGATATTCGCCACGCTCACCCTCTGCCTCCTGGAACCACAGCACTCAGATGTCAAGGATAATAGATGTGGGCTTTCAGCTGCCTATCCAGGGACCTGTGAAGCTGCAGGGCCAGAGGGGCACCCTCAGCCTCCTGCATGGGCCAGGCAGGCCAACCCTCTGCTCACTCTCCCCTCACAGCAGGGTGGGCTGCCAGAATCTCTCAGCCACCCTCAGGAGCTGTTCCTTGCAGAGAGGGACCCAGCTTCCCCACTGGGAAGGTGATCCAGCTATGCCACCAAGAAGAGCACTGCCTCTGATTGGCCAGCTCTGCCACTGGAGAATAGGGAGCGAAAGTAGAAGGGCAATGAGAGGATAACTGCAGCCCTCTTGGGGTGGGGTGTGGCATTTGAGGTGTGGGGTGTAGGGTGTAGGGTGTGGGGAGGGGTTTCTAGATTACACAGTCCCTTCTAAACATCCTCCAGTGTCGCCATGGTTTCCACCGAGGTACTGAACTGATCTCCCCATTGGCCCATCCAGTGACCTTGTTTTCTTTGTCTACCTAAACACTGTGTGTCACTGAACCAGTCTTTCTGGAAGCTTCCATTCCCTGAACATCCTTCATACTGCTGCTTTATGAAGGCAGCAGTTGCTTGTCTCCCTCAAGAGTCTCTTTGGTTTCCAGTCTACACACTGTAAACCTTCCCCAGGAGCCTTCCTTGACGGTCTGTGCCTTCTCTGTGTATTTTCATGCCCTCTAGGCTCCCTGCCTTTCACCATTCCAGAGCCAGAGCCCTGCTCGTGACAAATTCAGCCTCATACCCTACAGCTGCCTTTCCCCATCACCTTATTTCTGCCCATGCAATTATCATTTTTTTCAGGCTCTCACATCAGAAAATTTAGACTCATTACTGTCTTTCTCTTTTATCAAAGTGGTGACATGGCTCCTGGTCTCATTCCTTCCCACTCACTGCTGACCCTGAGTCCCTCTGATGCAGATCTAAGTCCTGGACTTTCGCCAGCAACTCTCCAACTTTCACTGCCTTGTGAAATTCTCACAATCCATCCTGTACCCTGAGACCTGCTTCTTTTTCACAAGAGACCACTTCCGACAGGTTGTTTCACTGTGGCTGGTCCTCACCTACTCAACTGTGTCCAGACTGCACGACCTTGAGCAGATCCCACTTCAAAGGAGAATCGAGCCCCTGAGCAGTGTCTTCAAACAGCGGCCATTGTTAGAAGGAAACCCAAGGCCAACAGCCTCCTTCAGTAGTTGGAGAAACTGAAAGTTGCCAACCTGGAAAAAAAAAAAGGAAGTTAAATATTTGCAGAGCTTAATTTAAAAACTAGAAGTGTGGTTTGGCAGCAGAAGGGGAGAAATGATGACTGACATGGTAAAATCCATCCAGAACCAAGAGA
Source organism: Cavia porcellus (assembly GCF_034190915.1). NCBI lineage: Eukaryota > Metazoa > Chordata > Mammalia > Rodentia > Caviidae > Cavia > Cavia porcellus. Next base: position 57,139,864 of record NW_026947501.1, on the reverse strand, counting down.
CACACACACAAAAACATAAACTAGAACCTATCAGAAACTTCCTACAGGCCAAGGCATCTCATACGAAAATGACCGCTACCATCTCTATGTTCCAATAAAAAAATTGATGATTGTGTGTATGGATATTGTAGAACACACTCTCACGTAGGGCTTACGAGGCAGGGTGAGCTTTCCTCAGAGGCATTTAAAGTTCCTTCCCACTTTGGAGTCCTGTGATGCTGCACCTGACTTCAAGACCCTCTGCTTCTGATCTCATCTCTGCATTGATCTTGTTTCTCAATGTATCAGTGCATGTCTAGGCAGGCCAGATTCCACACGTGCTCAATGCAAGACTCCTTGTGAGCCTTCCCTGTGGAGGACGGCTCCTCAGTGATTCCTCAGAGCCCTCCCCCAAGAAGTCAAATCAGGCTTCTCTGCTGTCTCCCACCTTAACTCACAACCATCCAATCCCTCCTTCCAACCCCAGATTTCTCTAATGTGAATGACTCTGAACTCCTCACTACATGAATTATGATGCCTGTGATACAGTATCACTGTAACCAACACAGGCCCTGACATACACACTGGTTGTTAACTAAAAAAAAAAAAAAAAAAAAAAAAAAACGTAATCAACTGGTTGATTAAACACTACATATACACATTTGCACAATGCAAACTCAGTATCATTTCTTTGCTAGCCTTGCCAGCAAAGAAATGTTGCCCAAAGAGTGATTCTGCACACAGGTCTCCATCATAAACAAAATATCTACACCTAATCATGACATTCATAGCCCATCCGGTCCCAATCCTAGTTTACCTTTCAAAATATCCCTGTGAACCTCGCTCTATACTCTGGCCAAAGCAGACTCCCTGCCATGTCCTGTACTCACTGTTGCCCTGCCTGGAATGTCCTTCCCATCTTTGTTCACCTGGAAAATTTCTGTTCACTCTTCAAAGGCAACTCAGAAATCATCTTCTCAGTAGAGCTTTTCCTGATGACCTCTAAGGCAGCTCCTTTGCTCCCTCCTCTGCACTCCCATGACACTTTGGGCAGATCTCCATTATATCGCTCACCATATTTTAATATAGTTAATTGTGTACACATCTGCCTTCCCCACTGTGTAATGCGCTTGCCCTTCAATTGCAAGGACAGTTCTTACCCATCCCTCATCTCTTTGATCCCAGCGGAGTGTGAGGCATATAGTAAGAAATTAATAGGGAAGGAAACAAACAAAGGAAAGAGAAAGAAAGAAAGAAAAAGAGAAACAGAGGGAAAGGAAGGAAAGAAAAGAGAAGAAATGCCAGGGAAGTGGGGGTTGTTATTGGTCTGAGGAGATCCCATGAAGCACATCTTACTGCCTGGCCCACAGGTAATAAGTGACCAAGAAGAAGGCTTTGCAGAAATCTCCATGGGTCTGAAAGAAAGGAATGTCTGCTTTTCTCTGGAACTCCCACTCTGCTCTAAGCAGACTCGTACATGGTGGCGGTTACCAAGCATCATAATCGGTGAATATTAAGACATCTTTCTTTCCTGTATGTCTGGCATCCCTGTTGCATGAAAGAAAACAAGGTAACAGTTTCCAAGTATACTGAAGATCTTTGCTGATCAAATGACATGGGACAGGAAATTGGGAGCATGCCTTGTCCTGGAGATGTGATTTATTTAGCCTTTAGAGCTTTTAGAGTCCTAGAATTCATGATAGCATCGGGACACGTTCAATAAAACCGTATCTAGTTTCAGTTCTCAGCAGATTTCAGGAAAGTTCTGGACTGAGATGTCTGTCTCATAAAACTGGTAAATGGAATAATAAGGTGTCCTAGCTGGACCAGAGAAGAACCTGAAATATAGTCTGGTAGACAGACCTGGAAAATTGCTCGGTCTCAAAGATCTCTCTGCATGCTGGACTATGGCAGAACCTCAGTGCCTCCCAGCAGGATCGTTAACTGCATCTGCTGGAGTTGGCACATAAACAGATTTGGTTGATGCACTATGTGGTGCTTCCTCATAGAAGTCTATTTGCAGACAATAATGACAGGGAGCTGTAGGTTAATTCACCATAAGGGAGAAAGTCTTTCAAAATGAGCCACACTCAGCAGCAGGGAAGAAGCTTAGAGGCTTAGAGGTCACTGTGGTTCTAGGTGCAGGATTTGTGTTACATTACAGGCTTAGCCCAAGTCAGCTATCCTGAAGGTACAAAGAGAGTAATTGGTCCATGTATTTGCAAATAGGAAGAAGTGTTTGGGGTTTTTTGTTTGTTTGGTACTAAATTTGGACTAATTGAGGTACAGGCAAGCCTTGTTTGAGAGTCTCTCCAATAGAACACAGTGGGTACAATAAGCTTGTTTCTGAAGTCAGTTGTCAAGCCAGCTGGCACTTACTTCAGAGAGCAGAGTTCCTGGTAGCAGCATGAAGAGTAAGGTCTCTTAGTAGAGGAAGTGATAGGCAAAACAACAGAAGCCAGCACCAAATGGTAGTCTAGAATAAAAATTCTCCAACATCCACCTCCTGGGTAGTCCAAAAATGTCTGGAGAGAGCACAGGAAGAAACTGATGAGCAGGTAGAAGCTCAAAGATAGCAAAATTGAATTCACAATTCAAGTGCCTTCATCTAAACCCAGAGACCAAAGAGACTCAAGATACTGAGAATATACTGTTTATGAAGGTTGTTGCTTTACCTTGCTATATTTGTTTAAATATAGCGGAATCACCCAGGTTAGAAGAAGAGAAAATAAAAGTGGCAAATGTTAATACATTGAACCAAATCACAACCCCTTACACAGGTGCTCTTTGAGCTTAGTCTGTGTGTGGATTATGCACCCCATGAAGGTGAGAGGTGCTATCTGGGAGCCCTAGCATTGGTCCTGAGAGTTGGGGAAGGGAGGGGTTGAACCAGGGATGCATGGTAGGAAGAGAGGCAGAGCTCAAGGTTTGCCTTAAGGATGTGAGAACCAATTCTCTTACAGGCTCCTTTGCATCAAAAAGGAAAAGAGGGTTATTTCAAAAGACTCCTATGATTATAGATATTGCGTATGCACGGGCTACATTTTTTTTTTGGTGTTCTTTTCTAGATCTCTTGACTTCTCCATTAAATCCTACCACTGGGTTTTATTCCTTAACACATTGTTTTATGTGTTATTGCCTGATTTCTCTCCCTTTTCATCTCCATAATCCTGCTCATCTCTATTGCCAGGTCCACTGTCTTTAAAAAAAAATGGACTGACCCCAAGTGAAAGTGAAGACCAGACATAATTTTCCCCTCTGATTGTCTGTGTTTCCTCTGCTCAGCATCCCTCCCCTTAATGGTTAAGTCACCAGTGTCTCCATCCTGGCCCATGGGGCCAGTGCAATGATCAAACTGCTGGAAGCTCTGTGACCACGCAAAGTCACCCCGCCATCACATACTTCCTTCCTACCAGACTCAGGTCAGGTCAGTGGTCCATCTCAGTGCCCCGGGGCAGTCTCCATACTGGGACTGGATACTAAATTGTCCCATGGCTCAGATGCAAAGTTAGTCACTGGTGACAACCCAGGCATGTGGACAGCTCCTCTTGGTTTCTATATTTAGTCTTCGCTGTGACAGATACTGCAACACTATTTTTTTATGTACTCACTTATTTATCTCTCACCACAATCTCATGAGATAGATCCAATAATGAACCCCATTATACAGAAGAAAAACAAAGGTTGCAATAGATTGGATAACCAAAGACCATAGAGTACGTCTGCAATGCAAACCCAAATCTGGCTATTTTTCTGGACTGCTTCTCTGCAGGTGTCTAGAACAGCCTGTTATGATTTGTGTCTCAATCCTCAAACCCTCATACAGTTTTAGGTGGAACTTTTTCAGAAATGCCTGAATTTGGAGTGTGTGATGCTGGGATAAAGGATGTGTGATAACTGAATCAATCCACTGATTGGCTTGACAACAGTCTAATCTTGGTATCCTAGAGAGAATATAATAGGCAGATAAAAGCTGCTAAAATCTCCCTCCCTTCTTTGCTACCTTCTGCCAGCCATCAGTGTTTCTTCTCTCTGAGTCTTGTCTGCCACACCACCCTTTGCCTTGCAGCCAGGCCAGTTCAGGACTGAAACCTCTACAAACTGAAACCTCTACAAATAGTGTAAGGTATTTCATCTCTGCACAGGTAGAAGAGTAACTAAGACACAGCCCTTGTATCTCACCCCTTTACCATGAAGAAATCCTGCTGGACCTTCTCACATCACCCCCTCTTCCCAGTTCATTCTCCTGGTCAAAAAGCAAAGGGCAGAAAGAGGGAGAACAAATTCCCCTGGGTACTAAATTGTCTCATGGCTCAGATGCAAAGTTAGCCATTGGTGACAACCCAGAATGTGGACATCTCCTCTTGGTTTCTGTGTTTTTCTTTTGCATTCTGCATTGGCTTTCACAGCAGCCTTAATCTATAAACAGAGCAACGTTTCCTCATCTATGAAATGAGCATAAAATTGGTGCCTCACAGGGTCGATAAGCAGGCAAAATGATCGTAGGAAATCCCTAGGACCATGCTAAGCACATGGTTCACACTTCCTCCAAACATGAGGGTCCATCCCAGCTCTTGGAAAGTGATTGCACCAATTAGGAGAATGGAAACAGAATAGGTAAATTGTGGGATTATTTGAACTTCTCCCTCCTTCCTATTTATCAATGCTCTTTATTTGTATATATGTTTTTAAAAATTTCTTATAGAAGAAAAACCATGCACTATTGAAGGTTGGGTGTCAGCCTTATTTCACTTAACATTGTGCTCTCGAAAAATGTCCATTTGCCTAAGAATGCTTCAAGATTATCTTTCCTTATGGCAGTGTGGTACTCTGTTGTGTATAAATACCACATTCTTTTTATCTGCTTATCTGTTGATGGACTCATATGCTGTTTCCAAGGTCTGGCTACTATAAATTGTGTTGCTATAAATATAAATATGGGTATGTGTGTATCCCCTTAACTCCTTTTGGGTTGATACCTAGCAAAGGGACAGCTGGGTTAAATGGAATTTTCATTTTTTTACATTTTGTTTTGAAAGTAGTAAAAATGCAACAGCACAAGACAGAACAAAGCCAATCGAGACAATGCAGTGAAACTGGTACAGGATTTCACAGTAGGATACTGGGATAGTAGTAATAGGTACCATGATATATCTCTTTAACTTCACAATAGTTGTCCAGTCAATTAGGTATAGCAAAATCAAGCCAAAAATAGAACATTATAAAACCAATTGAGAATACTGAATAGAGCAGAAGAAACATAACAAAACAAAACAGTGAAAACAACCTTTACCTTCAAACAGAAGATCATCCTCCCAAGAGATGCTGAGACATCTCTCCCCAGAATTTTCATTTTTGGTTTTTCAAGGAATCTCCATACTTGGTTCATTGAAAAGAAAGTTTTGTGCTATTATCTGTTTGCTTCTTCTTTGTTAAGAGAGAGTCTTTTTGTCTATATCTTATATTTTGAGTAACTACTTTTAAGATTATGATACACAGTGTGTTAAGTATTGTTATTATCATTACTTTGCTGTAAAATTTGAATTTTGTTTAATAAAATAAAAATAAAGACACAGGGCTGTATATGGTCATATGACTGTAATTCCTCCAAGTAAGGTTTCTTTCTGAGACCATGAATTGGCATCTGTGCCTCCTCTAATGTTCCTTCTCTCCCTACTTCAAATACCCACGTCTGCAAGTCCTAATGATGATGACATGGCATTATGCTTTCAAACCAGAAGCTCAGAGAAGATCCCAGGTTCAGAATTGGCTGGAAATGCCCTGTGATGGCAGAATGCAGTGATCTTTAGAGAGGCAAGGGTTCAGGTCCCTGAGGGATACACAGGTGAGAGCACACAGGTTGGAGACACATGTGTAGCATTCACACATGCACACACACACACTACTGAGCCAGAAAGGTGGCTCAGTAGACCACTTGTCCAGCAGCCATGGTCTCAGCAAGTGAATCTCTACTCACTGTAGAAAATTTGAGTAACTTTAGGGGCTCTTCAGAGAGGGAACAATTGATGGTTAAACTACATAAAATAATAAACAATACATACCAACACTGTTTGGGATGTAGCTCAGTGGTGAAATATTCCTGGGAATTCAGTTCATGGTAGAATGCCTGCCTGGTACAGGCAAGTGCCTCAGTTCTACTCCAAGCACTGCAAAACAGAAACAAACAAACAAAAAATAATGTAAGTGTTCTGGTTCCAATGTGGCCAAGCATGCTGAAGTTCAGCCCCTTTGGCCTGCCCAGCATCATTCCCCACATTCTCCTCTGAGGCATCTGCACAGTGCCTTAGAGCTCTCTGGAGCACACTGTGGAAGACACAACCTTAAACCAGAGAAGGAAGAAAGTCAGGGTTTAGGGCTGGGAAGCAGTGAGACTGTGATTGACACCCAGATCACACAAGGCAGGCAGGTGCGTGCAGCCCCTGATCTCAGTCCTTGTTAACCTGCTGAAGTTGAAGTCGGGGGCTATCACCTCCACATAAACTGCTTTGTGAGAACTTCATAGGCCTTCGCTCTGTTCGGTCTTTCTGTTACATGCAGGTCCACTCAGACCCTAACTGATCCATCACCCTCTTCATTTCTCTCCTGTCCTCCTGCAACCCAGGCTGGCTTCTCCCTCAATGCACTTTCCTTCCACTGGTCCCATTTGTGTCTTGGTGACACTTAGTCTGGTCATCTACATGAAACACTCAATGTGCCATCTCTATGTGATTCCTCGCAGTGCTCCCAGGTGTCAGGGCATGCTTGGTACGCAGTAGGCACTCAGTGAATATCTCTGAGATAGGCAAGGAAGGGCCTCCCTAGCCCAGCATTGTTTCCATTATCCAATGCCTGTTTGGTTTGTCTGGGTCCCTGACCCTTGCCCCAGCCCAACCCATATTTCTCACTGTCAATGGAAGATCTCTATTTGGTTGACCTTCCAATCCCTGCAGTGAAAGTCATCCAAAACAGAACTTGTTATCTTTCCTTCCTAACCAGGGCTCCTTCCCAGCTTCTCCGTTATTACTGGCAGCCCAATTAGCCTTAGGACCGCACAGTCATTGCTCTTCATTTTTCTCTTTTCTTGGCGTTTACTGCCTCTATGAATCCTGTCTGTTCTTTCTCAGCAAGGTTTCCCAGCCAAAGTACTCTCTGACCCAGGCTGCTTCTCGCTCTGCTGGGACCCCTGAGCGTCTCCCTTCATGCTTTGCATGAACATTGGTGCAGCTACTGGTGGCACCCTTGCAAGATGGGCTCAAAAGTGGATGTGGGCTGTCTGCACTGTCATAAGGAGCACTCCCTGAGCACGAGATGAGGGATGATGGGAACAATACATGATCCTGCATCCACTTCTTCCGGAGAGGGCTCCTCTGCTGTATCTCGCCCCATATGATTAAAGCAGTCATTTGCAGGACTGAATGCAAGTGTATCCAGCTCCTAAGCCAATCTGGAAAGTTTCTCCCCTGCCCTACCTCCACAGCATCACTCTTTCTCTTACCTCTACAATATCACTCTTATTGTATGCAATATCCATACAACTGGACTCATCAGCACATCATGACAGTACACGGTATAGTCTGCTAGTAAACTCAGCAGTCTGCCTACAGGAGCTAACAGTCTTGATTCCTCCTGACCACTGGCCTTCTGCTTCTGTGCCTCCAGATTACTCCTTCACCTTCTGCAGAAGGCACTTCAAGTGCCTTACCCACTTCAACGTTTACCCTGGGGCACCATCTTCCATGTGAATAAATGATGAAAAGAAAAAAAAATATATCTGTTCACATAGGCAAGGCAGGTCATTATTCTTACCAGTAGATTAGACTCTAATTTGATTCTACCCAAAAGGGCTTCTTGTGTGAAGTGCTGGGAAGGAGTCGCACACCTTTCCATGGTTACTGGCACAACTGTATATTTCAGAGTAAACTCTGGGCTCCCTGCACCCAACAACCCCCAGGGTCTATGTGTGCTGGCTGACTTATGCAAAACAAATATGGTTCCTGGAAAACAATGTGGGAATCCAACATACACAGACATGACTGGTGACACTGGCAGGGTCTTTACAGAGGTCATTTTACAGTGAGAAACTTCAAGATGCTGCCAGTGACCCACCATTATGAATCAGTCTGGAGTGGACCTGAGCAACGGACAAAATTAGCCTGTAAAGAATGACACTACTTGAGTTCAGTCAACTCTAGTAATCTACAGGTCCCTCTGCAGAGAAGATGCCATGGACTTCTAAGCCTGAAATAGCTGTAACAGCTCATGATCAGGAAATCTGTTTCAAAATCCTGTGAAGAAGTCATGCAGGAAGACAGGAACCTTTCCCTGCCTATTTTTAGATGCTTACAAATGGTCACCCAGAATATGTGGCAGTGACTACCCTGAAAGAGGCAGCCCAAACAGAGTGATAGAGTGCACACAGCTGAGAAAGAAGTGGAACCAGCAGATGAGAAGAGCAAAGAGATTCATGAAAGCATTGTGACACCTCCAGGCAACTCCTGAGATGAATGGGAGAAGCCATGAAGTAGGGTCAGGTGGAGGAGAGGGATGGTGATACCTACAAGCTTCCAAATGTGAACTTTCTTATCCCAAGAGCCAAACCCACAGAACCCTGTGACCTGATTTTACTCCCAGGTGGTGAGGTGAGGTGAAAGAGAATTTAGATTATTTAAGGAATCCTCCAGCTCAAAGTACATGGACCAAGAACAAAGGATTAAGGAGAGAGAAAAGAAAAAACAAAGCCAAGATCTTCCAAAGCGTTAAGCCCATGCTGGGACAGGGGTGCCACTTGGTCAGGACTGGATGGGAGGAAGAAGAAAGGGCAGAAAGCCATACACTGGTGTCTACACAGCCCAGCGTAAACCATTACTATCCTCAGAGTGGCAGGGAGTTAGAGTAGATTTAAATGAGTGAAAGCCCCAGAGAACAATGACCCTTTTCATGGAGAGGTTAATGGACTTTTCCACAGGAAAATAATTAGGGGCTGGGGATTTAGCTCAGCAGCATAAGCGCCTGCTTTGCAAGCAGGCAGTTGTGAGTTCGATCCCCGGTACCGATAAAAAGGAAAAAGACAAAAAAAAAAAAAAAAAAAAGGAAAATAATTAAAAATATAATTTGTAGAAGACCCATACACATATGAAGCCCACATAATTCTCACAATAGTCTCACAAAATAGGGCTATGTTCAATTTAAAAACAAAAGACACAGACGTTTTGCATATTATCTTAAATAATATGTCTGTGGTCTCTGGAGTCCCCTGAATATCAGGTTGTGCTAAAGTGGGAGACAGAGTGTTACAGGTTAGTACGGATGCTAACTAGGCAAAGCTCTGAGATCGGCCATTTGATGAATATAATGCACAAACAACTTGTGAGACACTGGTAACCACTACCAAACACAACAGGTCTTGAGGACTGGGCAGTCTTGTAGAATGATGCAGAAATGTAAGGTTTGGGAAAATTTCATTGTAGACATTGTTTTGTGTGTATCTGAGGTCTTTAAACTGATAGATGTGCAGACTCCACACATACTGACTACAGAACAGATTTCTGGATGTTTTCAGAGTCAACAAACCACCCCAATGATTCTTCTGTACGTAGAAGTTTGAGAACAAGTAGTCTAAGACAGCTTATTTTAATTTCAATTAACCAGACAGGTAATTCACTAGTTTGTAAATACCCACAGCCACTGATGGCCACCATGTTTCTTTCTGACAATAGCAGATCTTCGTGACCATTACTCCTCTGCCACATACATGTTCTCTGGCAGACTTACCCTAAGAACTCTGTCCTCTAATTTATAAAATAGAATCTCAAGTTCAAGGAGGTGGAAGGACTCAGTGGAAGCCATGTGCTAATGTGTACAGAGCTGGGCTCTCACCCTGTCCTGCCTGTCTCCAAACTGTACTCTCTCCACTATAGCTATAACATTCCTCCTCTTTTCCAGAGGTTGATCCAGGGGTAGGCTTAAAGTCCTTTGGCTCCCAGAAACAATGAAGATGGTTCTCAGCACAAACTTGAGTACCTCTCACCAGCAGCAAAGACTTTGAGAAGAAGCTACTGAGGAGAAGTGGAGAGTGTGTACAGCTTCCACCCATTCTAGAGAAACAGGGAGTGTGTCCACAGGAGAACTAGGAGGGATTAGCAAGGGAGACCTGGGTAAGATCAGAGCCAGGGGAAGAGGGAGGCCAGCTTGAGGGGTCTACAGAGTGGAGATCTGGACTTGAGTGGGAAAGGAAGCACTGTGGGGGCAGGTGCTGTGGCTGGGTAGTTGGGGAGCAGAGGAGGAAGAAAATTTCCAGGTAAAGGTGTTTGAGAATGGAGCTGCTGTAATGGGGGAGCACAGGTACTGTGAGAACAAGAGTGAAGGGAGAAAGGGAGAAGGAAAGGAGGAGGGAAGGAGAAAACGTGCAGCAAAGAGAAATAGAGAAAAGAAAGAGACAGACAGACAGACAGAAAGAGAGAGAGATTTGTTATTTCTAAGCCAAACCAAATCCAGCCTTACTAGTAACCTTTTAAAAACTGTCACCCACTAGTTCCCAAAAACTTGACCATATGACTTTTCTATGGTCTAAAAAACTTATTTAGAAAAATTCTGTCCAAAAACATTTGTTTATGTGGGTTATACCTATTAATAGTTGCCATATATAAAACAAAAAATATTTTTATATAACAAAAATAATAATAAAAAACAGAAACATTTAAGAATATACAAAATCATTAATAATTAATAATTATTTTAAATAATTAATAATAATAAATTCATTCATGTTAATGTAAATAACATATTTTTCATAGAAAATGACTGTATTTTCTTTTTCTTTTTTTTTTTTTTTTGGTGGAGGTGGCAAGGTACCAAGAATCGAATTCAGGACCTCACCCTTGTCAGGCAAGGGCTGTGCCACTGAGCTAAATCCCAGGTTCCATATTTTCAAAAATTACTGCATATCGTTATAATTTATATCTTCATAGTCTGGTTTAGGAGAGGATAGCTGGATTCTCATATCTGCTTCTGCATTCAGTGCTATGATACATTGTTTTGGTCCAAGTGCATTGAAAAAAATCGGGCCTCAAACAGATACATAATTAGAAAAGGGATTATATGAATCACTTTTTTTGATAATCATGGACATACTTCTCTTAAAACCCCTCAAAACTCAACAGATGGCAGTTTGCAAAAGCCTATTGTCAATGTAAAATCTGTCATTGCATCAATAAAGTTTTTGTGTTCGCTTTAAAATGATTTGTAAATTATGCAGTTTACTCGGAAAATGCAGGTTCCCTGGGTTTTGCAGATTTTTCTGCAAAGGGTAGTGACTTTGAAACAGTGTTGGCGGCCCCTGAAAAGGTCTCCGGAAGCCCAGAGGTCCCACACAACACTGAGAATGACTTCTGTGGGGTCTTGAAAAGTGTCCTGAGCTGGGAATCAGACTGGGCACTTGCTCCAACTAACTTTTCATTAACTTGAGTGTAACAAGCCCTGAGCTCCTCCAAACCTCAGCCAAGCTGGATGACTCACTGGCTCTTAAGGAGTCCCCAGGGACACCCCTCATCCAGTCTTCCTTTGCTCTGAAATAATTTTTTTTCCAGCCAGTTCGCCAACTGCCTGCTATCCATTGTACTCCTCCCTGGAGGCCCAGCCATTGATCACCCTGCCATGATGTATTCTGTCAGTCACGGGTGACCCTGTCAAACACACAGTCCTAGGCCCACCCAGTCACATCCATTTCTCCTCCTTAGACCTTCTACTGCCTTGCCGGTCCCCTCTCTGGGATCTCATGTCTCTCTGCCTCTCATTGTGCTGGCTCCCCAACGTGTCCAAGGCATGCACCCCACATTCCCTTCAAATTAAGAGTCCCTGCAGAGCAGAGCCCACCGTGTCTGTGTCTCCTTCAGCAGGTCTTCAGCTGCCTTACACAGAGTAGGCTCTCCTTGTGAAGTGAAATTAATCAGTTAGCATGTTTCAGGAAAATGTGTCTATAAGGCCGAATGGATATTTATGGGAGAAGAGGCTGGGAAGAGGTGACTGGGAGGTGAAGGGAGAGGAATGGCAGTAATGGAAATAATGAGGAGACTGAGGGGAGGAGACTGGGGGAGAGGTCAGAGTATGCTCCTATGGGCCAAGAAGTGAGATAAAGAGACCAGTGTGTAGGGGCTGGGAATTTAGCTCAGTGGCATAAGCGCCTGCCTTGTAAGTGTGTGGTCATGAGTTCAATCCCTGGTACCACTAAAAAAAGCAAAAAAAAAAAAAAAAAAAAAAAAAAAAAAAAAAAAGAGACCAGTGTGAGGAGGCTTGCCAAGAGGATAAGAAGGACATTTTAGGACAGATGGGAGGGTCTTGGGGGCAGGCAGTATTTGGACAGTGAAGTTCTGTTGCATGAGGATACTAAGGATGCTGTAGAAGGAAATCCTGAGACTTTGGTGGGCAAAAGGGCTTGATATTGGCAGCACTGGAATTGCTGCCTGCATGAGTAAGGGGCACGAGAGGCACTGGTCCCCATGACCCCAACTTCCACCCTGTCCTCTCACAATGCCAAGGATGCTCCTGGCTCTTCCAGCTGTGTGCCCCACAATTCCCATCGCAGGCACCCAGAAATCCTTGCCAGTTCCCACTGATAAGACAGGAGCCTGGCAGAGGCCCGAGTGGAGAAGAGCAAGACTCCCAAAGCTTCTGCTTTTTTGCTCTTCAAATATTTGCACAGAGGGAGCTTGGCCCGAGCTGGGCGACCACAGTGCTTACTGCTCACACTGCATTAAAATTCAGATTGGCTTGTGCAATATCCCGGCATCACTGCACTGCACTGATATTTTTATAACTCTTAATATCAAACAAATTGCCTCTTCACTGAGACAGTTTAATGGGATGGGGGCTGTGCCCGCCGGCTTCCTCACACTGGCCCCATAAAGATCACCGTTCTGTTACTGGGGACAGAGGAGCCATGAATTTCCTATCAAAAATATGACTGGATTATGCAGAGTAAATCTTGGGCTGTATTAAAAGTATCATGGTGTTTTAATTTCTGTCCCCCCTGCCACTGCCACCACCACATCTTTTCTTGCTAATAAAATGAAGTGGGGGGGGGTTGCTAGGCTGAATCAGCTGTGAATCATGGTTTGGTTTTTTTTTTTTTTTTTGGCTTCGGTCCTGGTATTTTCATATCTCTGCCTTCTCTCTGGTCATCAGTAGATATCTTTGGTCCTGTACCAACTCTAACAGATCCCACCTCTCTTTTTCGTGATCTGGGTATGGAAAAAGATTTAGATGGATTTTTCTAGAAAATTCCTACCATACTGTCAAATTGACTGTCAGAAGTGTTCTATTTTGTTTAGAGAGATTTTGCCTCAAAGATAGCTAGACAGTAAAGAGAGCTATAGTTGAATGCTATACTCTTCGTTCCAAACTTGTCCCATTAAAGATTTCTTTTTTAGCCCACCATGAATTCTTACATGATGAGAAAAAAACAGACTCTGTTTATTTAACAATTGGTAATCTGTTTAGTAATCAAAAACCAAGAAAAAATGTCAATCAGAGTGATGTATTTGAGATAGTATGTACTCCCACAGTTGGGTATAAGTCAACTCAAAACAGAAAAAGATGACATTTTGCTAGCCCAAGACGATTTATTGTAAGACAATGTTGAAAGAAGTCCATGGACTTCCATCCCTCCCCATTCCATCACTGTCTCAGATTGCTGCTCAGAAAACCAGGGCACTGATGTCTAGAACAAGTGGTGTTAAGTTTTCTCAGAAACTCCAAGATTAGTTTGATAGGAAGGGTCAAGTAGTGGAAATCTCAGTACAACGTTTTGCTTACAACAAACATGCTGATGGCAACACACAAAAACCAGATGACCCAAGTATTTTGCATTGCTACCCAGGCTTCCTGAAACCCACATGCCCCAAACTGACATCACTGACACATCTTCTTTTGCAAGGGAGAAAGGCGACCCTGCACATGTCAATATGGCAGTCCCCTGTACGAGGTCACAAAATTTTGATTTATTTTCCCTGTGCTCTTTACAGTTCAAATCCCCACTTTTTCCTCCACTCATGATACTACACACTTCATAATGGGATGTTAGTATGATATCACCACTTTCAAGTTTTACATTTTAATACACTTTGAAATTAGTATCATAATATACACAGTGCCAATTGGAGGTTGATTCCACCTACCAGTGTAATTTAGCATACATTTTATTTATAAATGTCTTAGATTCAAATTGCGTAATCTTTATCTTCAAACACCATATTGCCTTTGGTTCTTAAGACAATGGAAACTTTAGCCACCTCTTTTCTTCCAGAACATTCTCAGATTGCCTTTTCTTGAAGATCTAGGATGGGAATATATACCAAGCCCAGGGGACTCTCAACCACGGTGTTAGGAATAAGTCACAACTTGTCCTTAGGAAGCAAAAGAGAGGTGAAATACATTGTTTTATCACTGATATTGATTTTTAAAAATAAGATGATCTCTTCGGTAAATGCTAAAGTTTGTATATCTTTATAAGAGCAAACGTTTACAAACTGAATGAAAATATAGGCCCTGTTAAAAATAATAACACACAGAAATACATTCAGTGAAACACCACATTCACTTAAAATTGTTTTAGAACAAATATTTTATATGCTGTAAAAAGCATTCATAACACAACGTCAAGTAGCTAAATCAAGCCAAAAATGTTTGTAATATAATCTTTTTTTTTTTGATACCAGGAATTGAACTCATGATCTTGTGCTTGCCAGGCAGGGGCTTATGCTGCTGAGCTAAATCCCCAACCTTGTAATATAGGACAGATAGTGGGATATCAATAGGATAGCAGGGTTTTGTTTTGTTTTGTTTGCTTATACCCTTCCTTGTTGTGTTTTATTTCTCTGCTGGGGCTGGAACCTGGGCCTCCCCTGCTGAGTGTGATGGTGTGGTAGTCTTCCACCTAGGAGCTGCATCGTAGCTATCTTCTTCCACGCACATATCTCTGCTGTCTGAGTGCTTGTCAAAAAGAGAAGTGCATTGCTTTTTCAAAAGAAGAAAAATAAAATACTCTGAAGAAACTGGTTCCATTGCACATCCCAACAGAGCCTGGGGCTTACAAGACACACTCCTACTCAAGCATTCACCTGCTTTTCAGGAATACTTCAGGCCAACTGATCTGGCCCTAATCTGGGAAACCAAACAGCCCCACCTCTCCCCTGAGAACCCAAGAATTCTGCTCCCAGAAGGCAGAGCAGTTGGGGGCAGCCTCTGAGGTGGGGCTATCAGGATGCAGCTCAGGAAGCCTATTGCGGTGCCCTGGGATCAGGGTGTAGCTGAAGAAGCCTCGGCTCCCAACCGAGTCCCCCAAGTCCATGCCGGTGCCCCCGCAGCCCATCTCACTGCCCACCCATCCGCTGCTCTGCCCCGCCCCTCCCCTCCCCCGGGGCCCTCTCCCAGGCCACCTCCGGAGACCTGCTGCTTCCCCCAATCTGTTGCTTGCACCTTGCTAAGAGGTCTCAGCCTGCATCAGCGCCACGGCCTGGGGAAGGAAGAAGCACGCCCGGGCTGGAAGTTCTTCTAGCGGGGAGGGAGTTCCCTAGAGTCCACGGCAGATGGGGGAGGCCCCGTGTGGCGCACGTGGGTGCCTTTCTGGGAGGAAACCATGTACCATCAGCTCTCGCTCGCTGCCACCAGTGTTTTCTTCCCTCAGTGAGTCTCTTAATTTTGCTCATTTATCTTAAAGAGCTCCGTAAGCGCCGTGGGCTCCGGTGGGGGCACCGCACGGGGGCCCCGACCCCCGACCCCCACGCCTGCCTCCCAGAGGAGCCATCCAGGGCGGACCAAATCTCATTTTCCTACAAATAGTTTGTCAGAAGCAGCAGGGCAAGTAATAAATCACGGAGAGCAAGAGCGGAGAGGGAAGGGGGAGCCGCGGCCCCGAGGCGGAGGGAGGTGGGGGGCGGGGAGGCGGGGGATGGAGCTGGAGGCGCAGATGGAGCGCGCGCGCAGGGAGGGCGCTCGAGGGAAAGGAGGGCGAGACAAAGAGAAGTCGAGGGGTGGAGGGGAAGACGGGAAGGGGGGAAGAGGGGAAGGGGGAGTAGGAGGAAAGGGGAGAGACGTCTGACAAAGGAAGGGAAAACACTGGGAGGAACAGCCCAGAATCAGTGGGGAGCAATAGAGACCCAAGTAATGGAGTCAAAGGCGGTGTTTAAAAGAAGGAAAAGAGGCATCTGATACACGAGTGAACACCCAGTAAGGATGGTGGGAGGTTCCCATCCTTTTCCTTCCCCATCTTCCTGAGCTCTGAGGTACTGGAGAGTGCTGTCCCCCTGTCCTCCCAGGCTGGAGGGATGCAGGAGGCAGGTTGTGATCAGGTGGGTCCTCACTTGATTCCTCCTAGTATTAGCCAGCCTGGATTGGAAGTCGCTGCAACACCTGCTGGGTGATGGGTACATGTAGGGGAACCTGTACCCTGTTAGGATGGAGCTGTGTGACCTTAGCCAAGCCACTTCACGCCTCTGAGCCTAGTTTCCCCATTTAGCGAATGATATTAGGAATCCTGATTTTCAAGTTAGGGAGTGAGGAAAGGGGCGACCATATGGAAAAACAGCTAGCAGGCCACCATGAGCACTATTGGTTTAGCAAAAGCAGCTCTGTTGAGTTTGTGCTGGTGAACTTGGCCATGGGTCCCTAGGCAGGGGTGCTGGGTCTTCAGCACCACCTTGCCTGCCACCCCTGTAGCCTGTGATCCTGAGCCAGACACCAGCAGCTGTCAATGCAAGCACACCCCAGTGCTTTCTGCTCTGCCCTTAGCCTTGCTCCTCCCTCAGGAAGCTTTGGAACACTAGTAAGATCATCACCAGCAAGCTCTCTGGGCTTTCTGGTGCAAGGACAGCTTGATAAAGGGTCCCGAAGGTGCCAACTCACCACTTCATGCCCTAGTGCCACCCCTGCCGACCTCTGGCTCCAGCTTGCTCTGAAACTATGGCTCAGAACATGCTTGAGGGTCAGGTTTAGCTTCTCCTCTTCCTGGTCCTCCTCCTCTTCCTCTCCCCCCCCCCCCCCAGCAGATAGCAGGAAACTCAACTCTACAGGAAAGAGTGACCTTTTCAGGTCAGAGAGGGGAAATGATGCTGGGGGTAGAGATGCTGTGTTGGGCCCACTGTCAAATGCAAGAGGGCAGGGCTCTCACAGAGCCACCCCCAGGTCTCAGCACAGCACTAGCAAGTGGTGGACTCATGTAGTAAGCAAAATGTCTTTGCTATCAGGAATATGTATTCACTAGGTTGCACCTATGACTATAAAAAAGCAGTTTTTATAGAGACACAAAATCCCTACAGCAGGAAGTGGAAAGGCTGAGATTTGGATCCAGAGCATTCTGTCTCTTTTGCAGACACCCATCAGCAGAACTTTTTGGACAACCTTTGACTTAAGGCAGCAGGAAAGTTAGGATGGTAAAGGGTCCTTCTTCTGCTGCTTCAGATCTGGAGAGGACACCACAGGGTACTCCAGTCCAGGTGGCTCATTCATTCCTGAGCTGCTTGTCATTGGCACTGTCGTCTGGGCTCTGGGCATACGATTATGCTGCTCTCCCAGGGACTGGTTCACTCTGGTCAGGACTTTGAGAACAAGGTCACATCCCTGGGAACTTCTCCCACCTCAGCTCTTAGGACCCCAGCCCTACATGCTCCATTCGTCTTCTTTCTAATCCTGCAGCAAGTTGGCACCTTTTGGAGACCTCAATGCTGATGAAAACACCAGAAAAAGAGAACCAGTTTCTCCTCTCCTGCCATGTTCCAGTAAGATGACCCTAAACAATTCTTTTTTCCTCTCCAGGCCTCAGGTTCCTCAACTGGAAAATGGGGATTTGCAAAAAATCTATGCCAAGTTCCCAAGGCTGTCATGAGAATCAATTAAGGCAAAAGCTGTGAAAGCACTTCACCAGGGAGAGGACTTCTTATTCTTTGCCCCCTTCTGATGACAGACCCTGCTTCCCTGCTGGGCTTCCAGCTAGCCCTGCAGAAAGTGCACACAGTCAGTGATTTCAGGGTCTGAACTCAGAGGGCTGCAGGCACCCCCTTTGCCTCATGAAGCACCATGGCACAAAATCATTTAAAACCCCAAAAGAGTGAATCAATTTGGGGAGGCAAAATAAAGCAGTGGCCAAGTCTTCTGGCGAGAGTGAAAACTCAAGCTTGCAAATTCCAGCTCTATCCCTTATTTACAGGGTTTCCTTCAGACAGTCATTTTGCTCTCCTAAGTCTCAGCTTCTCCGTCCATGAGATGGGAGACAGATTTGATAGTAAGGCCACTTTAGAAGCAGATAACATATCTATAGCACCAGAAACAAATTAAACACCTACCAAGTGGCTATCGATGCTGTCTTTTTCCTGATTTGTGATATTTTTGTACTGACTCCTGACAAATTAGTTACCTAACAGTAGCTTCTCTCCCTTTCTCAATGCCTCAGTGCCAGCAGTTTAGTTCATAGCTTTATCCTCTCTTCTTTCAGCAACAGTCATGGGTTCTACTGCCTCTCCAAGCCACTCAGCCTGCTCTAGTCTGGCCTTGTCACCAGCTTGGATTCCTAGAGAAGGCAGGGAACACGGGTGAAGTGAGGGAACCTGCCCTAAGTCACAGCCTCTCTCAGGCAGAGCGGACCCTAGGCTCCTGTGGCCCATGCCTTGGATGAGCTCCACCTGACAGGATTCTGAATCCCCAGGGTAGCACCTGGCTGCCTGCCACGCAAGTGCCTCCCTCCTCAAGGCCCTCTGCCAGGCTGCCATCAACCCCTGCTCTATCCCAGCCCTGTGTGCTCACCCCCTTTGCAGTACCTCCATTCTCAGCCACCTTTCCTGCCTTTGACAAGGCAGGGATACCAGGGAATCTAGGACTGTCGACTTTGCCCTCGAGGAGCTCCAGTCTGATGAGCTCTCCACAGCCAAAAATTCCCACCCTGACCTTCTGGCTCAATTTCTGGCTTCCTGTCAGGTTCCGAAGCCCAAATTCCTTCATAAAACTCTCTCTGATCGGCTCTGGACTGAAAGGCTGTTTTCCAAATCCTCCCAAAATGTACTACTGTTCCTTATTGGAAACTGTCCCCAAACTACTTTTATCTTCTTTTAAAAATTGTGCTTCTAGGTTGATTTAATGTTGATGGCTGAGTTTAAAGTTTGTTTTCAAAATGCATAGTCTTACCTGGGTCCTGAAGACAGAGGTCCTTGTCACTGTCTGCACTATATGTTAAATTGTGGGGACTGGGACCTTGGTTCTCTGAGTCTCAGAGTCATGGTCCTTAAGTACAGTCCCTTAGCAAGAGGGGCAGCCAGATCTGCCTCCCAGAAGAGAAGAGCTCTCCAGAAGCGAGCAGATGCCACAAGGGGGAGGAGATGAAGGGCTGCAGACATCAGAGAACAGAAGGAACATTGTTGGATATGGAGAATATGGGCCATGCCCATCCTTCTGGCTACAGAGCCATACCCCACTTGATGGCTTCTTAGATGCCCAGCTTTGTTTAAATGCCTTCTTCTGTAGAAATATACTGCTTTGTGCTGCTCTGCCAAAGCTCTGTAACACAACGGGGATTCTCCGTGTAGGTTTCAGACAGCTACATCTGTGCACAACTTTGCTTTCTCTCTCTCTCTCTACTACGTGACTATGCAGAGTTCTCCTGAAAAAGGGGGCAGATTCTACCAAATTTTGTATTCGTTCTGTCCATGACACCCTCTCCCAATTTAATATCTGGTGTGCAGCAGCTTCTCAATAAATAAATAAATAAATATAAATAAATATTTGAGGAAGGGAGGAAAGGGAACAGAGAAAGGAAGAAAGGAGAAATGAGGGGAAAGGGAAGAAGAGAAGCCGAAGGAAGAGGCAGTGGAGGGAGGATGGATTGTGGACATGCTCTCAGTGGGATCAGCACTCTCTGAACAAGGTAGAAGACCTTTCTCCAGTCTGCCAGCGTGTGTCACATCCCAGGAACAAGGAAGCAGATTCAGTCTCCCTTTGCTGCCCTGGGGAGGGAGCCTCTACCTCCTCAGTGCCCTGTGTTGAAGCCAGCACTGTGGAAAGCTGGGTGTACACTGCTGGTGTGGAGTAGCAGCGGCAGACTCATTTGGAAGATTAAGATTGCTCTGATCAGCAGCCTTGAGCAAGAGCCAGTAAAATTCAAGAAATCCATCAGCACTGCAACCAGATTTCAGAGCAAGAGGTTGCCAGGCAGAACAGGGGTGCTGGCAACAGAGTCCTCCAGCTCAGTTACAATAGGGGTGTCCAGGTGACAACACAGTCACCAGATGGCACATGCACAGTGATAGCCTAAAGGGTCTAGAACCCTGCAGAGGGTAGTCAAAATGCCATCTATTGAAGTGTGAGTAGAGTCGAAATGTTTCTCCCACTGCTTTGTTTTCCTCAAAGAAGTGGGAGACCTCAGATTGTCATGTCCATTTCTCTGTGGCAGGGTAAGAATTTGCAGCAGAATGTAGAGGTGAGCTAGGCCCAAAGAGGGTAGCAAGCTGGGTCAGAAGCCTCAGGTTTTACTACCAGAGCTACCGAGACCTGTGGCCTGGCCTTCAGCCATGTTTTCCTGACTTTGTCTTCACCCATAAAACCTATTTTCCCAGTCAAAATGGCTCCACATCTCAGCTTGTCTTCAGAGACTTTTCTTGAGCTAAACAAATACCAGTAGGATTTGAAAAGATTGTCATCTTTCCAGAAAAAGAAGCAAAGATAGGCTGAAGCTCTCATTATTTCAATGCAAAATGAAGCCTTCTCTATCTGACTGTAGCTTTGGTCTTTCTTCAAATGTTGCTGGCCAAATGAGAGTGTACTCTGCTCTAAAATTCACTTTGCCCTCTATGTCAAGGAGCTGGTTACTCTTCACAGAATTCCAAAAAGTCTCATCCATTCATTCACTCAGCAAATCTTTTATTGAGCACATGCTAGATAAGTAAGGCTACAGGGAAAACAAAGATAAACAACATAGTCTGATTTGGTTTAGATTTAAAATGCCCCCTAAAATTCTCCTGTGTGAGGAGGGGGGCTGGATCACAGGGGCACTATGCTCATCCACTGAGAAGGTCAGTAGCTGAATATGCTATTAGGAGGTGGGGCCTGGGTGAGGTGGTCACTAGGGGTGTGACCTGGCAGGGGCTGTCTTCCTCCCTAGCTCTTCCCTTCACTGTCTGCTTCCTGGCTGCCATAAATTGAATGCCAATTCCTCCACCATGATCCTGTGACATCTGTTTCTACCAGGATGCCAGACAATCATGGACTGAAACTGTGAACCAAAATGAAGCTTCTCTCCTATAAATTATGGGTGTCTGGGATTATGTCTCATTGAGAGAAAAGTGCCTAAGACATGGACTAAGGTTTTGAGAAGTTTCTGTCCAGGAAAGAAAGAATTTAAACAAGTCATTATACACGCAGTACCATGTATCTCATACAATATAACACCACAGAATGTCAAGGTTGATCAAAATCTTAGAGAAAATCTAGGCTTTAAAATATTCAGTTCCTTACAGAACCTACCAGGGTCATTTTTGCCATTGGCACTTGAAAGGCCTAAATTTTGTGGTTGTGAGAAAAAGATTAGAGCTTTTTTTATCGAGCTATTTGGAAGAAAAGACTGTCTTTCTGGATGTTTTCCTGTCTGTCACTCTCTTGCTGGCAATTTTAACCCAGAGGTTTACCTCTCTTGGCCTTATTATCCTTGTCCTAACTGAGAGGGTGGGACTACAGGCTTCTGCGACCCTTCTAGCTCTAGCATTTTATGATCTCTGATTAGGACTGAGATGACATTGCTTCGCCTGCCGTCCAGAAAGTGACCTGCCAACTTTCATAAAAACAATCATCATTAACCTACATTAATTGGTCAATAAAACCATCACAGTTTTATAGCATGAAACTTGTGACTTGCCAGGATTAATGCTGTGGACGAGCCAGGTGGAAATTCAGCTTTAGAAATGAAAATAGTTGACTGGTAGCCTAATCACTCAAAGTGACACAGACTTCAATTTATTTTGGTTGAAATAAGAACAGCTCATGGAGAAACTGAGTCATACAGAAAGCAGTTTCATGTTTGGAAGAACACAAGTCCATCAGGTTGGCTGGCGGAGGAAGGGGCTGGACTGGTATAAGAGGAATGCAGAGGGCTTACCTGATCGCAACACTGCTTTCCTGCCCCTAAATAGATCATGACCACAACTACAGTAGGACCCTGGAAGCCAGTGCTCAGTGAGCACTTTCCCATCTTTCCTCAAAGTTAACCTATTCATCATCTGTCCACTTCTTAATTTAGTGTCATTCTTTCCTGGCTCTCTACCATCCCGCCCTCTTGGCAAAATTCTGATCTTTTAAGTTCACCCTTAGGATTTTCCTATTTTATGTTGCCCTGTTAGAAATAAAATAAGAGTTACCAAGTGTTATCACCTACTGTGTGCCAGGTAATTTATGTACTTTATCTTTGCAACAAGAGAATGGGGTAATGCTGCGATTTTTTATACCGTTTCATAGTTAAGGAAGAAGCTGAGATTTAGAGATTTTCAATAATTTGCCAAGGCAGTACAGTCGTGATTGGTGGAATGAAGATTCAACCTAGGTCTGCTTGCTTCCAAAGTTTTTATTCCAGCATCTAGCTCCATACCCAGTCAGTATCTGGGCCACATCTATTCCGGAGTCCCTCAAGAAAGAATAAGTGACTCTGTAAATTATCAGTGGTTTTTTCCAAGATGAAAGACAAAATGTTAACAAAAAGAAGTGAAGAGTGAAAGTTGTGAGACACATTTGAGCAGGGAAGGAAAAGATCTAGGCAAAAAACCATGAGGGGACAGATAGGCGATGCATTTAGGGTTCCTGGAAGTGAAAGGAGTCAGACACGGTGCAGGTAAGAGCAGGGAGGCTGAGAAATGATATGGAGGGCATTTAAGGTTGCAGTGAGAAGTGGCTTTTGGCACAGGCCATAGGGAGGTAAAGTACATTGCAGATAAAGCACACTTTGAAGGTCGCCACCCTGAATCATCCTGAATCATCTATGCCAAAGCAGATGGACATTTGACCCAGTACAGAAAGCCAAAGTCAATTAGAAGTATGCATAATATTAGTTATAGATCCTATGGTAAGTGCCAGTTTTTAAAACTGTGTATGTATGAACCTAGACATCAACCTAGACATCTACACCTTCTCCCACACAGACAGCAAAGGCCTTGTTAAAGTGTTCAAAAGAAAGCCCTCAAATGTGAGTGACAGGCAGGAAAACCATACTTTAAAAAAATTGGTTGGCAAAGGCATAAATGCATCAAATACAGCTCTAATAAAATGCTTCTTTGGATTACTTGCAGAGTTTGGATTTCCCATATTGAACTTAGAGATGTTTGCTAATATGTGATGACCCGAAGCATATGTTCTAGGAAGCACTGCATGCAATCCATTGTGCTGTGGTCATTGAAATCATCTTCCCATGGGGCTGGAGATGATCTTCTCAACTTAGAATAGCATAGTTATTCTTGCTGTTGAGATTTCCTTAACTGGAAATACTCTAGAAGCATGTCAGGAAGTTAAATAAGGTTGTGTGTGGTTATTATGGACATTCTTAGTTAACACTTCTGTTAGTAGAAGACTTAGCATGGTGTTGTATATGTATTCTATATGCTTGATTAGAAATGCATAATGTTGTTAATGTTTCAATCAGGGATAATAAAATGGCCCTTCTCAGACAGACACATTAGAGGAAACGTCAACCAGAGCCATAGGCTTTTTTCTAGGCTATAAGATTCACTCCAGCTCTGGCTCCTTTGTGTTATATCGCTCAAATAACAGAAGCCTCAGGTGCCTCATCTGTAACTCCAGCATGGGACCCACCCACCAAGATCTGCACTCTGACCCTCTTCTTTCTTCTTGGAGGGTCCCCTCCTTACGTGGCTCCTCCCACTGTGTGGCCTCTGCACCTGCTGCCCACTCTGCTCTTCTCGCTCTGTCTCGCATCTTAGCCCAGTGCCTTCTGTCCCCTTTCAGAACTCAGTTCAAGCATCATCTCCTTGGAGGAGCTTCATTGCATAAAGGACCAGGCCAGAGCTTTCCCTTGTAGATCATATTGATGACCAAAGCAGATGTACATGTTCGGTGATTATTTCATTCTTTCTTATCTGCTATGTGGGATTGTAAGTCCTGGAGAGGAAGCACCCTGTCTCTTTTTTCTCACAACTGTGCCCCAAGAACTACAGCACAGTGGAAACTCAATTCATGTGTGATGAGTGAATTAATAAAATTCATCAATTAGTTGATACAAAATTGGATGACACTCACCTTATAATAAAAGTAAAAGAATAACTTATTCCCATCACCAGTGTAACCTCTCTTAATACCTGACTGTTATATATAACATATAATCTCAAAACAACATACAGTCTCAAATTATGAACACTGAATTTACAAATACCTCATTCCTTCTGCCAGAACCCTGTGATCCACCACTGTTCTACCCAGCCAGTACCCTGAGTGAATAGTACTTTGGGGCCTCACAAACACAGATAACTGTCAGCCTCTCCCACTTTTCCTCTGTTTCCTTCTTTTCCTCAAGTGAACCTCCTGCCCTCCTGTTCTCTTTGTCTCTTTCTCCTAGGATCTGGTGCAGTTGAAGATCCTGAACTATTTTGCTTATTATATCAGCTTTTTTTTTTTTTTGTCTTTTTCCTTTTTATCGGTACCAGGGATCGAACTCACGACAGCTTTTTAATATCATAAAAGAAATCTGTTTCCCTTCATTTTTCTTTCCTGTCTCATAGTCCCTCTCTCCACCTCTGTATTTGCTTTCCTTTCCTAGTCATTCTATTTGTGAAACAAAAATGGACTTTAATCATAACAGACAAATGCAGGCACAGTGCTCAAGTGATCTGTCTGAATCAATGAGAAGGGAGATGGAATTAGATGTCGTAAAGAAACAGTGTCACCAACCTCAGAAGTCCTTGAACATGTTCACAGCCTTCTCCGGAGTCCTCCCAGAAGTCTATCTTTTAAACATATCCTTGTCCACTCTGATTTTTCAGGTCAGCTTTTGGAGGAAATGCAAGAATGAGTATAACCAGAGTTTAGGATGTATTGTTTAATTATACAGAAATAGTGTTATATATTTGGTGCATTTCATCCTGGTATACAAGGTCTCAGGTGCTCTGAGCCGCAGATCTTGGAATTCTAGGAGTGATTTTTTATTGTTTCCATGCTACAGATCTGGACTTCTGAGGTTTTTTTTTTTTTTTTTTTAACTTTAACCCTGTTCTCTAAGAAACTGGAAGCAACCTGGTTATCACAGAGAAGTTTCCTTGCAAGAAAGATCACCTGAATTTTAAGAGTGCTGGTAACGGCCTGGGGTATCAGGCCTTTGCAGCAAGACCTATACAAACCTTTTAGATCTTTGACTTAGAGACATTTCCCAGCAGAGGGCTCCTGGGATCCTTAACAAACAAGGTCCCAGGTGCATGCAGTCTGCAGCCGAAGCCCCAGCAGCACTCAGACTTCTCAGAACCATCCCACTGCTCTGAGGCTGTCTGCTATGTCTCTGGTCAGGATGGGCTTCTCCCCTCTCTCCATCCAGGCCTCAAGGGAGCCTGCAGGCACTGAAAAACAGAAATCCCAGCAGCAGTCATCTTTCACTGAGCATCTTCAGGCAAGCAGGTTCCTAACCACTTTCTTTCCTGTAGGCAAGAAGGACCTTCCCCAGCCTCAGATGAGACTCAGGTAACTTACAGAGACTGAGGCCAGGGAGCTCCGGTGTGAACATCTCGGGCAGACTTTCTTACAAGCCACTGGGCTTCCCAGGGACTGACATGAGTGTGTTTGGGTTCCCTATCCAAAGGGAGTGCTTTATGCAGAATCCAGAGTAGACAAAACTCAAACAGCTACTGTGAGATGCATAGAGAAGAAACATCGAAGTGAGCTCCAGAGAAAAATGATCAAGACCTAGACTGTAGGGTGAGAGGAAAGAGGGAAGAACGATGGGCCTGGAGGTGGGAACTGGAACAAGCTGAGCATAAAAAGTAGGCATCTCCAGGTAAAAGATTCAGGCTGGGGGTGTGAAGAAGGCTGTCTGCTCCATGATGCACACCTATGTTATATCATGGATTTCAAGCAACTGGGACACCCAAGGACACAGGCTCTCAGCCACTGTCAGGAGGAAAAGAAACAACTTTCAGGGACACGGAAATTCTTGATGCAGGTGAGGCTCAGAGATGTGATGTAAATGAACCAAGTCCAATTTTAAATGCTCTGGGGAGATTCATTTGTTAAAAGGACTTTAAGGAGCCTGAATGATTAGCCATCCCCAGCTGTCCTGGTCTGTAAACTTGTTCTCACAAAACAGGTCTCCCTTAAATGGAACAACTGGGCTGACCCTGGCTGATACTTGATCAGCCCACCCTGGTTTCTGATGAGCAGCGAACCACTGATTATTGCCACCAATGGCAGCAGTGTCCTATTTGTAACAGTCTCCGGGGAAGAAGATCCACAACCTTTTTCAAAAACTCATTTCGACTTCTAAACTTCTTCCAGTCTGAGTTTTCTCCTCAGCCCCCATCCCACAGCCCCACCCCTTTCAAATGAGCAGAAGGGGTCACCATCCCCTACAATCCCTGTGTGGGCTGGAAAGCCATTTTGACTTCCTAATTCAGCTTTTCTTCTTCCCTAGGATACAACTAGGTCTCCCTTCTTCTTCCTGAAAAGTGGGATTCTCAGGTTAGAGATAAGGAATGAGCTTAATAACAACCTGAGACAGACTGCAAGGTAGGGTCACTGCTAAGGCCACTCAGCTGGGCCCTCTTGGTCTTGTGACCTGATCCCTGTGAGCCACAGGCTTCTCATCTGTATAAGGTAGATAGGGACACTAGCTGCCATGAGGGGGTCACAGGATCAAAAAAACAAACAAACAACAGCAACAAAACATGCCCAGCTTCAGTAGCCTTTATCTGTAATGCTCAGAAGCAGAAGTGTTTTTCGGATTTTGGATGTTTATATATATTTAATATTTAAATATGCATGAGATGTCTTGAGGATGGGACCCAAATTTAAACACAGAACTCATCTGTGTTTCATATACAGCTTATGCACATAGCCTTAAGGTAACTTTCTGCTGTGTTTTAAAATAATTTTATATACACAACAAAGTTCTGTGGTGTGGAAATTTCCACCAGTAGTGTCATAAAATTTTGGTGTTTTCAGCACTTGAATTTCAGATTTTCAGATTGGGGAATCTCAACCCTCAATGACACCTGGCATGAATCTGCTGTGACCTTCCTGTGTCCTCTGTTGGACTCTTCCACTTGCTGTGATAACCTCTTACATATGGTTAGGTTTGAATCATGTTCAGCATATCTGCTGTGACCTGCAACACAAAGCAGAAGCAAACTCTGAGAAATGAAAATATCAAACGTGATTTCTGTGCTGAAAAGCTTGTATTGAATTGGCAGGGACATCTACACAGACACACACACCCTCTCATGCCCCCGCTGTGAGAGGGCCAGGCAGCTTTGTTGGTGGGGAGGAAGCAGGTTCCTTGGTAAAGCTCCTTCCCTCAATCCTGGGCTCCCGAGTGAGGTCCCGAGGTCTCAGGGGATTCTGACTCCAGAGACTGCCCACAGCATTGGCAGAGGTTCTTTAGCCAAGAACAAGAAGTGGGCGAGGAGAGGGGACCATGAGGGGCCTAACGTCACTGGGCGTACTCTCTGCCCTGACCTCTGTATCGCATGCCTCTCCAGTCATTTAACCTAAGTCCAAGACAATATTGCAAAGCATTGTAGTTGGACATTGTCCTGCGTCACCCTGGTGCCCCTTCAAGACTAAAGCACTCATTTCCCAGCTCCCAGAACTCTCTGGATCTGCTCCTGCTTGAAGAAGGTCAAGCCCCACTTCCAGCAAGTGGTTGAAATGTGGCTGAAATGTGGTTTTAAAGGCACAGTGCCCTCAATCAACTCAGGGCCACCCTGCAGAACGGTCTGGGTTCAGAGCGCAGTGTAACTCACATTGTTGCCCAACTTCTCACTCTGCCCATGCCTGGTTTCTTGTCTGCCCACTCAGATGCTACTCATGAACCGCTCCACAGTAAACCTCCTGCATGGTCATCTCTTTATGGAGACTCAAAAAGGCTCCGAAAGGTTAAGAAAAAATTTTCCTAGGTCACACAGCTTTCAAGTGATAGGGCTGGGCTTAAACCCAAGGTAATATGACAACATGATTATTATTTTCAGCACATGAAATATAACCCTACATTACTCTTAGGAAGTCAGTATAGCCCTTGTACTCTAAAACTCCCCCCAAAATAAGAGGTATATTTCAGACCAGCAAAAGGCCAGATGAGATCAAGCTTTAGAGTCAGAACAACAGATGACATCTTTTAGTCCCCACCCTCAATAAGGCCCTGTCCCTGACTTTCTCCACATGCTTTCTCAGTGACACAGGTCCAGGACAGCCCAGCTGGATGGCCTGCAATAGAACTCCAAGGACACAAGCACCAGGGCCACCTGCAACTTATATCACTGTGAGCGAGATACTTACCATCTCTGCATGCACTTCAGTTTCTTCATTTATAAAATAGAAATGATAGTTCTGCTCCAAAACTGTTTCCAGAGTTAACTGGCATGAAATATTCTTAAATTATTTTGGAAATACAAAGAATCATCTACTGCAGCAGGAATGCAGAACCCAGAAAAGAGGAGGGTAGAGGGTGCTTACTCAGAAGCCCCAGGCAGTGTTTCTAGCTTCTCATCAGCAGCTTCACCTTCACACTCCTGGTCTTCACAGAGAGGCTGTTGATCTCCCAGAGGAACTGCACACCAATATGCATGGTCCTCCTGGGGCAGCACAGGACATTTGCATGAGTAGGGAATTACATATTTGAAGCCTGGATTACAGACCTAATTTCCTCAAAAGTTAGCTCTAAATTGACAAGCTTCCTCCCTCTCTGGGTCTGATTTCTTCTTTATTGAAATGAAGAAATTGGACTGCACGCTCCTGAGTCACCTTTCCATCTCTGGCATGTTGAATCCCCTAATAGCTGGTGCTGTTTAGACAAAGTGTTCCTCCTCCTTCACCCCATTCCTGTTCACCAACCAGCCTCCTTTACTTTCTATCTCTGCAGCCCAGGTAGAAGGATAGGAATGGCAGGGAAAGATAGAAGACTGCTAACAAACCTAGAGTCCCTCAGAGTCCCTGGTACCCTTGGACAACCACACAGGCAGCCCTTTCCTAAGGAATGTGTGAAGGCTGCTCATTAAATGTCAAGTCCTCATGAGACAGATATGGGTGTGCACCAGGGCAACTGGCTCTCACTTTCCAGTTGACTGTCTGTTTAGATTGAGCCTCACTCTGTATTCAACTGTCCACCCTGTAGAGCATTTTAGGAGCTACACACTGATTTTACAGCAAGTTAAATAAACACAATTAAGAAGGAAAATGTGTTGGAAGCATGGTGAGTGTGTATGTACCAAAGCTAAGTAGACCACGGTTGTACAGAAAGTCAGTTTATAAAGCTAATGACCAACATATTGTATCCAAGCTAAACCTTTACCACCTCACCTCCATGTACTTTGGCACATGGGGCAACAGGGACAGAGGCAGCTGTAACTGTCACCCCGTGGGAGGTTTGCAGCACCCTTATTGCAAAAGACAGATGTGCTTCTCAGAAACAGAGTCTACAAGACTTGCAGACTTATAGAATGTTTCCACAGGAAAATCTCATCAACAACATGCTGTGGTTTATAGATGGTTGGCTTTCATTAGGAAAAGGTTTTTAATGACTCTTTTCAGGAAGAGCACTCGTGATGGTGGAGAAAACTTGGAAGAGCTTTAATTCCATTCACTCTTCTTTCATTCAAAAGTACTTGACAAGTGTATGCTGCATGCCATCTATTTGATAGTCAGCCAAACTGATGTGAATCCCTGTGTGATTTCAAATCGCTTTTAGAATTTAAGTAGAAAAGTAATGATTAAATTCTTGTCATCAATTTCTACAGAACTGTTTGTGAATTTACTTTGGTACAAGTATGTACCAAATGACAATAGGACCATCACACATTTTTTGTGTCATTCCTGGTGGCAGTGCCTACCAGCAGAAAAGATATTTATAGATGATTCTGTGCAGACGCCAGCATAAATGTGTCATATATATTAACCCCAAGTATTGGGTCTAATGTTTTAGTTCAGTGAGAGTCCAGAGGTCACCTCATGCAGCAGCTCAGCTCAGTGGTGTGCTGCGTTGAGACATATTCTGAAGCCAATGTGGATCAGAGGGAAAGGGTGTCCTGGGGTGCAGGAAAGGGAGGGGTGTTTAACATCCTGGCTTTTAAATTTTGTAAGCTATATTGCAGAATTCTTCAGGCCTTTTGATCATAAGGACTCTTCATTGACTCTTAGAAATCCATTTGTTCTAAGATTTAGGCTCTTTTTCCAGGGGAAAGATCCAAGCCACACGGCCACTGCTGGGGTGCAGTGTGTGTAAGAGTTTCCTTTGCTGTTCAACTGAACCAGGCAAGGGAGTGTGTTCCTCTCTGCCAGTTAAGAGCTAGCATTCAGCATGGGCATAGACAAAGCAAGCTTGAGGGCTTGAGGGTAGTTATAGGGTGAAGAACAGGATGGACAATCCCTATAGACTCCTTGTCCTTGGGCCTTGGAGAGCTTATCCATATATCCAGCCAGGAGCTAACCACAGAAGTCATAGCTCCTTCTGAGTTAGCTCCAGGGATAGCGACACTCCTCACCTTCTGTCTGTGCAATTAACTAGCAATTGTTCCTGTTTTGTAGAACATGGATCCAGCAGCCTCTGGGAAGTCCTGTGGGAATGTTCTCAGTCTGACTGGCAGATAGTTGGCAGGAACCAAAGTTTCTGTAATGCTTAACTGAGAGGACAGAGGACAACTAATTTTTTTCTTCTCCACCTGAAATCATACCATCTACCTCTTCCCTTTCCCATTACCTCTTCCCTTTCCTTGAAGCTACCTCAGGGTAATGGTGGGCATTGACCCCATGAAGTTACCTGAAGTGTCCAGCTCAACCCTGATGTCCATTGCTATACTGAACTTTGGCTGAATCCCTAAATTCTTAGAATTTGAGTTCTAGTCTGTCTGACCTAAAAGAAACTTTGAAAGTTCTGAGGAAAATTTCACTGCCATGCAGAAGTGGACACTTACTCATGGAATACCCAAAGTTGGACAACTAGCCAGGACAGGACTGGAGTTTGGTCATGCCCAAATACTATTCACATGTTATTCCCTCCAGAACTCTACAAGACATATAATCTGTAGCAAGCTAGAGCCACATAGTCTCCCCAGAGAAGTCACTTCAATGTACTAAACTCCCCATTCTAAGCCTTCAGCATGATTCTTTTATTTAAATTCAGAGCTACTTTTTCAAGTATTTAAAGATTCCTCAGATGCAACCTGACAGCATTCTGTCTCTTCCTTCTTTATTAAATCTATCCAGTCAGCTATACTTTTGCCTATATCCTTTAAATTCTGGGTATGGATCTATTCTACACGGCAAATGTGGATCTATCCTGCTTCTCTGGGAAGTAAATGAATCATGTCTTGCAGCCACGGAGTCACAAGGAAAATGCTAGAAGGGCTACAGCCCTTGAAGAGGAGAATGAAGGGACTGATTGACTGGCTTCCCCTTGTGGGCTTAGAGATTGGACATCCCTCTGACTTCATCCAACCTCAACTGTCCGCACTCAGGAACTAAAATCTTATTCCTCTTGAGGTGCTTTGTCCCATTTCCAAGGGAGCAGTGGGTGTAGAACCTTATCTTTTCCATAAGTGCGGTGTCACCTGCCTCTTTCTAGGTAATTACATCTTCCTTGTGATTGACTTTCCAGTGTGTCAACATGACCCCTAGATTCTCCAGAACAAATTGCTTCTCTTCTCTAGCCAAGCCAGCTTCCATTGTTCTGGGGATCTAATCTCTAGACCACTCCAGACACACACACTGCTAATTCCCCTGGAGGTCAGACCTGTGCAGTGCCCAGAGTGGCCCTGGATTGAGGAAGACTGAGCTGTCATCTGTGTGTCCCACCAGAATGTCTATCGAACAACAAAGGTGATGTCAACTGTTTGTGCTTCTAAGTCCCTTGGACTTGCTCCCAATCCTCCAAGAAAATGGGCCCCGTTTCCAAGACCAACATCTCCTTCTTCATCCAGTCTGGACACTTGCTTTGTCTTCTCATAACCCATCGTACACCCGGCTCAGAGTCTGCCTCAAATCCCTGAGCTCCTCTGAAGCTTACTCTCTGTGTTCCTCCTCACTGGGACCAGAAATGGACTGTTTCTGTTAAACATTATCTATTAAATAAAGGAATTGAATAGCGCTACCAGATATCTTGCCACCACATTGTCTTCTGAGTTAACTCTTATTTCCTTC
Organism: Cavia porcellus; assembly: GCF_034190915.1. Taxonomy (NCBI): domain Eukaryota; kingdom Metazoa; phylum Chordata; class Mammalia; order Rodentia; family Caviidae; genus Cavia; species Cavia porcellus. Next base: position 57,107,524 of record NW_026947501.1, on the reverse strand, counting down.
CTCCTCAAGGGCACGATCAGGCCTTACCTAGTGCTGTTGCTTAATAAATGGAGGGATGTTGAGGAATGGGAAGGATCAGGGAAGGCAGATGTTGGTAGAGAAGATGCAGATTATTGAGAAAAGTGCATTGAAAGACACCCTTCCCCGAAAAGGTGATTGGAATCATGACAGGGAAGGGGGAAGGGAGAGGGGAATAACAGGAAACACAAAGAGAAGCAAGATACTATCATGGTTGTACATCTTGTTTGGAATTCAGGTTAGGAGTGCAGATAAAAAAAAAGAAGATTGGCAAGTAAAGAGTCGTGATTGTCCTGAATCAGGAGTTTCAAAAGCAAGGTTTGCAAGTCAACTGCATTAACCCCCTTAGCCTCATTTTCCTCATCTGTGAAAGGAGAGACATGGACCAGTGCTTTAGAGCTCGTTAAGAATGCGGAGCCCCCAGCTCTGTCCTGGAGCTGATGTTCATTTAGTCAGATTCTCATGTAATGCTGTGCAAGCTTAAGTGTGGGACAACCTCTCTGACTTTCCAAAGCAGTGACATCAGAACAGGAGCTCAGACTGCTGCACCATGGAATCACCTGGGGAAACTTAAAATCCCATCCTTTGAAGAACTCTCTGGAGTGCTGGTTATCCCATCTCTTCATTGGGGTAATGACCATATGTGTGCATGAAATTGTCAAAACTCATGAACCCTTCCAACTGATGCACTGCAGTATGGGTAAATTATATCTCAATCAAGTTGAGTTAAAAGAAAATGATACCTAACATAAATCATTTATTTCCTATAATGATGTTACCAAGAACACTGTATTCAAGACTCTCAAGATTGCCTTACAATACAGTCTATTTGTCCCTGAGAGAAGTGCTCACATAAATGTGAGTTGACATATTTTCTAAGGCTATGAGTCAGTGTCTCTTTACCTGAATATTCAAATATTCCTGCTTATTTCACACACAGCCCCAAAGCCGCAGCACCAAAGCCCCAGTCCATAGCAATTAGGCTAAACTGTAGGCATCTCTGAAGCCTCTCCAGGTAATCCTAGTGAACAGCAGGGATGAGAACAACCTGAGTCTGTCTCACAGGTTTCAGCAGTCAGTGTGGCTTCTTTAGGGTCCCAGGGTGCACAGTGGTGAGTCCAGAACATGTGAAACTCTGCATCTCTCTGTGATTTACAGTGTACCTTGGAATGCAAGCCACAGACCTGCATAAGGAGGTGTACTGTACCCAAGCAGGGATGCTTCTGTGATTACAGGTGTCCAAGTCACCCACGAGCCTGGCAAGGGCATGGCAGCCTATTGGGGGACACAAACACTTCTAAGGTAAATTTTGAGAGCCTTCCTCCTGCTCCAGTCCCACTCAGGCTTTCATAGATTAGTAAGTGGAAAATCAGAGAGGTCAATCAAGTGGTTTCCCCAAGGTCTCACCGCTAGGAAGGCAGGAGGGTGGTTTTGAAGCCATACTTGCAAGCCCTAGAACACAAGCTCTTTCCAGATGCCACATGCATCCCAGCAGGTCCAGGCAGGGCTACCACAGAGATCTCCCCTCCCTTATCAATTTTCCAGAACCAATGGGTTGGCATAGTGTGTGGTACTCTGATTCACTCAAGCTCCCTAGGACCCAGAAGCAGAAAGATGAGCCAAAGTCACATGGGAGCATGTAGGACGTGGACTGCCCTCCCTCTGAGTGACACCACCCAGCCTGCAATCATGTGCTGATCAGAGGGCACAGGTGCCTGGCACCTCCTCTGAAAGAGGAACCACTGTGTGTGGGGGGAATAATTCAGCTCCATGAAGGAGGGCACAGTGAGCCACACTGCCCCTCCTCCTTTACCAGGGCAACCTAGGACATCAGACAACACTATGGCAGCCTCCTTATTGGGCTGCTCGGCCATTGTCTCCCAGACAATGGTTTCCGGCCCTGGCTTTGTGTGGTGCTGCCAGCTGAGGTTATTAACCACGGGAGCTGCCTTTGAGAGACATCCAAGCGAGGGGTGAAAGGTCATTGGGAGCTGCGAGGGGAGCGGAAGTGGGAGTGAGAGGCGACACAAAAGAAAGGGATGAGCCCTGCCCCCCTTCCCCTCCTCTTGGAGGAACCCCAAACAGAGCCGCGCTGTCAAGGAGGGGGGCAGAGGAAGTCCCTTCCGCTGCAGAGCTGCAGAGTGGAGCACAGATTGGCCAGCTACCCTGATGGTCTCAGAGGTGAAAAGCAGACCCGGTCATTGAAAGGTTTTTGCCCTAGACACTGTAGCCCGTAAAGCCTTGGAGGCGGAACCAAGGGGCTCTATCTTCCCCGCCCCTAGGAATTCACCTGTGGCGCGAAATGAATACCAGTGGGCTACCTGTGCATCACTAATGCCCCTTAGGCACCACCCCAAACCTAAGCTACATGTATGCCCCCACACCACGTGTCTGCCGGAGACACCCAGGAGGGTGCCAGACCCCGGAGGGCCAGGGGGTCTCTCCCCGCATTCTTAAAATAAAGGTCCATTTAAATTTTATACTTCCTATCTTTTCAGCCGTGCCAAAATCCCGTCAGATGGTTCCCTTCTGCGCCAAAAAATTCCATCAGTCATGAGTTACATGTGGATTTTTAACTGACTCCTAAAGTAGAGAGAGCTGCTCTCCAAGTCCTCCAATATCCTAACTGCAGGAAGCCAACTGCTTGGAACAGTATATGCCCATTGTGAGAGAGAGGGCTGCTGCCCTTCCCCACTGCTGCCCAGGTTAGCCCTGCAGGTGCAGCAAAAGGACACCTGCTTGGGCAAGTGGCCATGGACACAGGCCATGAATAAAGCTGCAGAAGCTTTGTTCATCATCCAGTGTCACTTCTTTTTAATAGGCATGGAAATCAATGCCCAGACAGAGAGATGACCCATTAAGGACATGAGCCCGGGGTAGGCAGAACCGGAACTTGGAACATTATCTACTTCTTGCCCTTGGGGGCCATTGGGCCTCTGCCATCTAGTTAGAGCTTCCATCCTTGTCCCAAGTCTCTGGGGTCCCCAGAGTCCCTCTAGCTTCTCAGATAGTATCAAAAGACATGAGCCTCCTGCCACCATGGAAGACAGCTCTGTTCTGCCTCTCAAACAAGATAAAAGCAGAAAGTACTGCTTCTAGAGTGTCACCACCATACCCATCTCCGCCAGCCCAGCAGAAGATGCCAGACTAGAATGTACTACCCAGAGCAGGGCTGGAAAGCCTGAATCTTCAGGTGGCTTCCCCAGGTTATGCGCTAGAAAAAGGAGGTGGGGGTGACAGTCAATTGAATTATGAGATAATAAAAGGTTTATAGCCTATCTATAAATTTGGATGTGAACAGGGGTTGCATGAATTATGCCACCTCGGAAAATGTGAATTATTCCACCGAACTTTGATGTCTAATGTTATACATTTTTATCTCAAGCCTTCCGCCTCCACCCTGACTCTAGTCTTCTCATGATGTCCTCCCTCCCCTCCACTCATGGTCTACTAGACCCCAAAGACTAGGCCAGCTTGAATGCCTCACTGCCGTCTCCCTCTTACCACCACTAGGAAGCCCAGCCCACACCACGCAGCTCTCCCATCCTCATTCCTCTGCCCAGTGCATTTCCAAACCCTGTGCTGAGCTCAGCTTGTTGGCCTCTGGACTATCTCCCCCCACTGTGATGCATGGGCTCCCCCTGCCTGGTAAAGCAGCCTGCTAGTGGATCTGCCCTTCCTGCAGTCAGCACAGTGGCCCCTTAGCTGGCAACAACCTGGAGGTGGAGATTCTTTTGCATAAATTCATGGTAAGCAGATCAAACTAAGGCAACGATGTAATTTTGCTTCCTTTCTCTGTCTCTCCATTTCTGTCTTTCTCTGTCTATATCACACAAAGACAGATACACACTCATACACTCACATTCACACTCACACTCACATACATAGCTGCACCTCACCCTACAAACCATTTGTATCAGCATAAGCATTTTGGTCCTCTTCCTTGGCTGTCCAAACCCAAACCATCATCCTCCTGCCCTCCTCCTTAAATTCCCTTCCTGAAACCTCTCAAAACATCTCAGTCTTAACCACAAGCATGCAGCTACCTAAACTGCAGCTGGGAGCACAGCTTTCCCCTCAGCAAAGGCCACCCTTCAACACTGCACATGTACTTAGGTCCCGTGGAGTCAGTTCACATGGGGACAGGGCTCAGCTTGGGGACTTGAATTTAACTCCAGGCCTACTTCAGCCCTCTCCTCATTAACATCCAAGAGGCCCAAATTTTCTAGAGTTTGTCAGCAAATTAGAATCCAAACCAACAGCAACAACAAAGAAGGGGTGGAAGGAGCGGAAAGCAAATGAAATGTTAAAAAAAAAAAAAAATAAGCAATACGTACTTGCATTCTCATTAGTAGGAATGTGTGAGATGGAGCACATTATGTTATTAGGCATTGTCTCTATTCAGTAAACACAAGCTGAATATATTTATAAATATCAGCATTAAGTGAGATTTAACAGGAAGCTGTTTATCTTCTGCCTGTCAGGCAAGAGACAACGCTTTCTGTGTATCACTCACGAGCGCTGCAGCCTGCACTGGCCTGCCCAGGTTGAGCTTGGCAGAGCCACTGCAGTGGACCTGGTGGCTGGCGGGCCACACTGCAAAGCAGCCACCATCATGGACCCTGAACAGAGAGAGCTCAGGAGCCTGATGCCTGGGCTGAGGCCCTCTCCCCTTAGCAGCAAGTATCCGTGTGATTTCGAGGATGCTAGTTAATGTCTCTAAGCTAAAGCACCTCAGTATGGCTTAGTGTCTCCACCAATATTCTTGTTGAAACTGATCAGCTGTGTAGGGTATGAAGACAGGTCCAGGTAAGACCTGTCAGAGGTGATTAGGTCATGAGGGCTTACAAACAAAGTCCACTCGAAGAGCAATGGATTATTGAATTGCCTTGAGAGCTGGTCTGTCATAAAAGCCAGTGTGGCTCAGTCTCCTCTACATATGACTCTTGCCATGTGATGCAATCCATGTTGCCCTGAGACTCTGGAAAGAGTCCCCACCAGCAAAAAGGGCATCACCAGATGAGGTCTTGAAACCTTGGACCGCTTAGATTCTGGAATCATGAGCTGAAAAAACCTTTATTATTTATGAAGTAATCAATGCATGGTATTCAATCATAGCCACAGAAGATGGGCTAAGATGTACATACCTTGACTGAAAAGTTAAGAAGAAAAAATAATACCAGCTAGGTGTGTTCACATACACCTGTAATCCTAGCACCTTGGGAGGCTGAGGCAAGAGGATCACAAATTCAAGTCCAGCCTGTGTAACTTGCTGACTTGGCAAGATTGTGTCTAAAAAATATACTTTAAAAGGGTTGGGAATGTAACTCAGTCAGTGTGAAAGCCTATGATCAGTCAAAGGAAGGAAGGAAATAAGAAAGAAAAGAAGGGGGAAAAAAGAAATCAGTGCATACCTCCTGAGATCATTGAGAGCATTAAACATTATGTTCATTTCTAGCACAGGGGTAGGGGACACAGACAGGAGCAGGGGGTGCTGGGCTCTTCCATCCTAGGAGCCACACAGATGCCAGGGGAAGGACAAGGTGGTCTCAGAGAGGGTGTGGACCCTTGTAATTTAGGTGTGCATCCTGGCTTTGCTAGGACCCTTGTAGGCTTTTCCAGGATGACACCAGCTTTCTAAACCTCTATTTTTTCCTCTTATATTCTTAGAGGCCTTACAGACCTTCTCAGACTAAATTGCCAGTGACAATTGTCAAATGAATCTATATACAATGAGTATCAAATGTTGGAGCAAGATGAGGGCACCAAGGCTTGGGGTCTTGTGATCTGTGAGGTCCTGATGTGAGTCTCTGGTCTCTCTATGAGGTCTATAACTGATCTCCCTCTACAAGAACCCCATCTGTGGGCTGGAGCTCTGTGCGTGGGCTTAGTAAACCAACAGTGTCCCAGACCGCTAAGTGTGTTCTGGAGTCACCTACTCCCTGTGTCCAGCCTGACTCACTCTTCCCCATATACATGCACACACTCAGAAATAAAACAAAACAAAACAGAAGATAAAATGAAATTTGCACTGCAGCCTGGTTCACATGCCTGGGCTCCAGGGATCCACACTTTCCCTGAGGCCACCTTGTCCTTTTCCTTTGGCTGGTATCTGTGTCACTCCCTTCTAGACTACAGAGCCAAGAAGCTATCTGCTGTGCTTTGCTTTAATTTATTGCCAAACATTGGAAAGTTTGGGCCTCTTGGGAGTTAATGGAGAAAGGGCCAAGTGGACTTGCAGCAGTAGTTAGGCCTAAGACGCCAACCTGCTCCATCAACACAAGGCACAGTGACAGGTCCCCAGTAAAGAGCTGTTGCATATGTGACTAATGACAATTTTCAGCTCCCTAAGAAGCTTTGGACCCTTATAAGGTCCTAGTAAAGTCCCTGAGAACAAAGCAAATACTTTGGTTACATATCAACACAGGAGATATCCAAAATCATGTATTTTCTAATGTATGACAAATGCTGAACTCCCTCCCCCTCCTCTCCCCTCCCCCACCACTCCCCCTCCCTCTCCCCCTCCCTCTCCCTCTCCCTCTCCTCTCCCTCTCCTTCTGCTAAGGCCCAGACCCCAAGGATCCACCCAGGACAACCTTCCCAAAGGTACTCAGATGCTTTGCTGCTGAGCAGCATTTCCACAGAGCTGTGGGTTGATGCCACAAGACAAAAGCATACAATGGGACCACACTTCTCAACCTGACCCCATCTTCTCTAAGAAGAACTTAAACAAAAGGAGGATGTAAGAGGATGGAAGGGATGCCCTTTAATGTGTCCAAATATCCACTTTTGCTTCATGAAGTGAAGAGGTTGAAGAAGGTCATTTCTACAGGCCACTCCAGCCTCGAATGCTACACATCACCCTTGCTGCTATCTGGCCATGCAGGGAATGAAAGCTAAGGGAGCTGAGCTGCAGAGAAGTAGCTTCAGCTGCTTATTTACAGATACAAGAGCAGCGGATCTTGTGACTGAGATAAGCACCCAGGCAAAGACCATCATTCAGCTGCATTTAAGCAAACTGGGTCTGGGTGAGGCTCTCAGCAGAAGCTCTGAAATGAATGCAGAATTAGTGTGAAAGCCACATATCCCAACAGACCACAGAGAGGAACAGTTTCCAAGTGTGTCCCTGGGCCTCATTGAGTCTAAAACAAGACCTAGACTTCTCTAATTGTCCGAGTCTATCCAGGTTGCTATAAGAAAAACAAAAAAACCCACAGCCTCAATGCCTTACGGCATTCACTCACTTCTGAAGGGTAAACATTAGGGTGTCACTGTGGGTGAGTGCTTGGAGAGGGGTCTGGCCTGAAGATGGCTTTCTTTTTGTTGTGTCATCACAGGACAGAGTGAGTCTTGGGTGAGGGGAATGAAAGGTGGTTAATGGCTAGCTCTCTCTCTTTTTATAAAGGCTCTGATCCCAACACAAGAACTTGACCCTAAAGATCTAATTGTTACCCAAAGACCCCCATATCCAAACACCACCCACCAGTGGTTAGAGCTTCAACATGTGAATTTGGGGATATACAAACATGTAGTCTATAATACTCAGACCTCTATGTCTGCCTATAAATGCTTGTGCTAGTGTCATTTTGAGAATCTCGGCCAATGGAATCAGGTATAAAGCACACATTCTTAGGTCTCAAGCTGGACCTAAAGATAGGGGTCACAATCTGGCAACAAATCACATTTCACTGGATTCTTCCTGCCTGCTCTTTAGGGAGTCTGTCCACATTCAAACTCCACTGAGTGTTTCTAGAAGTCTCAAAATAGTTGCATAATCACTGGCATCAATAAAAATAAAGAGGGAAAAATAGAAAATGGAAGAAAGACTAGGATGTAGCTCAGTGGTATGAAACTTGCCTAGCTCTGGGTTCAAAATCTCAGCATGAGTACAGGAAGGAGGAAGAGAGACAGACAGACAGAATATAGGAGGATGGTGTGTGTGTGTGTGTGTGTAGAGGCTGTGTTGTGCTTTGGATACATTACCTATGAGGTTCTTCAGTGATTTCCAAGTGTCTATGCTTGCCCTGACCTGGGAGACAGCCTGGTCCGAGAGATATATCTGTTCCAACTTAGAAGAAAGCACTGAAGCATGAAGGTTGGGAGGAGACCAGAGGAAAGGGTGTATTGAAGAGGAAAATGCAACCAAGGCCCCAATATTAAAATGCACCTTGAATTAGAGATAAGGAGAGACAGCAAAGTCAGACAACAAGGCACACATGGGAAAGTCTAAAAGCAAGGAGAAGTCTCAGGTATGTAAGGGATCTGGACATCAAGTTAGCAGAGGTTAATCTTTGTTCTTATCATGCCTACTGTGGATTAGAGTGGATTAGAACTCCTACATTGCAAGGCCATCTACTTTATTCAGTTTACCAGTTCAGATGTGAATCTCACCCACAAACACCCTCACTGACACATAGAGGAATGTTTAACCAGATACCTATGCATCTCGTGGCCTCGTCACCTCTTGGACATGGGGTGATTATGCAGAAAGGAAAGGACAGTCATGAGAAGCCCTGCAAGGCAGTCACAGGGTAGGCACTAAGAAGATGGCACTGAATTTAACATTAGTGACATTCAGGGAATCCATGGAGGAGCAAGATGTGGAAAGATAAGATGCCAAGGAGTCATTTGGCAGCAGAGCATTTAGGGTTAATTTGGTATTCTGGGTTGAATTGTGGTTCCTCAAAGAGAAAACTTAAAACTCAGTACCTTAAGAAATAAGGTCTTTGCTTATGTAATGAAGTTAGCACGAGGTCATTAGGATGGGCCTTTAAGCCTATATAATGTGTGTCCTTCTAAGAGAAGGAATATAGTTATGGAAGATAGAAGAGGACACTGCAACTTTGCTGACACAAGTCAAAGACTGCAGGAACCACTAGAAGTTGGAAGAAGGAGAGAGATCTTCTCTCCTACTGCTTCAGTGGAAATAGGCTGACATCTACTTCTGGTCTCAGAACCACTAGAGAATAGATCTGTTATCTGAGATCAAGTGTCTTGGCCTAGATTCTACAGAAAGCAGAGCCTGAAGCAAGGATGATGTGCTGGCACTTTATGGGGAGGAAAGGTGCAAGCCCAGGACAGTGAGGTAAGGCTAAATGGAAATAATGCAAGGGAAGAGGCAAGTTCCTGTGATAAAATGCATTTTTCTGCTAGTAGCAACTTCATGACAAACTATGAAGACATTATTATAGTTCCCTGAAGAAACAGAATCAATATAATATATAGATAGATATTGAAAAGAGAGAAAGAGATAGATGATACAGATATAGATATATATTTGTCATGGGTAGATAGATAATGGAGAAATTTATCATACAGAATTTGTTCATGTGATTGTAGTGGCTACAAAGTCCCACATTCTGCCATTTATACACTGGAGTACCAGGAAAGCCAGCGACGCAGTCACAGTTCAAGACCAAAGGGCTGAGAAACAGGAACAACAAAGGAGTAAACTGCAGATCAAGGGCAGAAGACTGATACCCCAGTTCAAGCAGTCAAGCAGCAATAACAAATTCTCCCTTCTTTTAACTGTGCTTTATTTGAGATTTCAGTGGATTATAACCCCCACATTGGAAAAGAAACCCAGTTTCTCCTGTCCCATTCAAGTGAAATCTCATCCAGAAATGTCCTTGCAGAATCATGCATGTGTAGTGTAAATCAGATATCTGGGCATCCTGTGACCTGCTGAGGTTGACACAGAATTCACCACACAGACACATGGCAGATCACATGTAAAGAGTAACTGCTTGCTATGCTGGGCTTCTCTGTCATATTTTCAAGGAGAAATCATACCTTGAGCTACCTAGCCGAAGGATGAAGGGACTTTCTCTGATGAGCCCTCTCTGGTCTCCCATTCCTAAACAATCAATATGTATCACGAAGCAAGGGAAATGCCCCCATGCACTGCTGAATTACAACATCCAGTCTCCCTTCACCAAAGCACACTGGACCTCGTGGTAGTGATTGGTCTGGGAGTGGAGGGATAGTCCTGTAGGGTCCAGGCTGTAGTCAACAAAAGGAATGAGGGAATTCAAGAAAGCACAAAAAGTTATTTTTTTCCAGTACACCAGAGGAAAAGAGAATATGGATGAGTGACTATAGAAACATTTTTAAATAAAGAGAAAAGAAGCCATGGAAATTGACTTTCAATGGTTGTTGAAGATAGAGACAGACCTCAAGTAGACTGCAGAGAAATAAAGGATGGGGAAAGTGATGGTGGCCCTAAAGTGAGCTCTGATAACTCAAAACTGAACAAAATACACTTGAGATAAGTGTTACACTAGGAAATCCTAGGAATTCAGAGCTGGACATTAGAAGGCACTTTAATGATGAGCCAAAAAAGATTTAGAGATTAGTGATGAGTCTCTCAGAAACTTACACTGCTTGTTAGCAAATAAGCCTATTCTCATAATTACTAGTGTGTGTGTGTGTGTGTGTGTGTGTGTGTGTGTGTGTGTGTGTGTGTAAGAATGGCTTTAACATTATGCTTGAATCCTCTTTTCGGTAATCCATACCCACAGAGGAGCTCTGAGGTTCTAATCTTGATATTTCTCCACCCGGTGGCACTTGCCTGAATTACAATTTCCTGCCCTGGAGAAAAACAGTGGGAAATGCTACCACTAACTTGAAATCCAGAAGGAATTGCAAAATGCTGACACCTCCTTCCAGACTCAGACAGCTTTTTGCAGAATTTTCTTCATTCTTGGGAACTCAGCCTGCTTGTTATTTCTTCCTCTCTACTTTCTGTTTCCCTCTTTGTAGTTCTATTTTCTGAAAAAAGACATTAGAACTGGGGATGGAGAGGGAAATAGCAAATCAAATGTGTGAAATGCAACTGGGGTCAGAAGTGGCCTCCAGTTCTTTGAGGACTTCCAAGATAGTGAATAGAATGGACATGCCGCACACTCGCACACCAATATGAAAAGCAGGGAAGAAGTTAATGGTCAGGTCTCTCTTTTCCTTTTATTCTAAAAAGTGGGTCTCATCAGCTTCAGCTGCTCAGACCTCAGTCCTCTCTCCCTTTCCATCCTGCATCAATTTGTACCTGTATATCTTGAAGGTCAAACTCTCTGCTCTCTGGATGGCAGCAAGCTCGATGAATGACCCAGTGTCTGATAGTACTCTGTTTAACCTTTGGATTGGTATTGCTACACTATTCCTAACAAAAATAGTGTGTTATCACATCTCTAGAGTAACAGTATCTGAATTAGACATCATTCAAGCCACTCCTGGCTTGTCTCTAGAAATGTGCAGTCAAAACGAGAAAGCATCTACTGGACTCAAAAGAGCATCCCTGATGCCTTCTAACTTCCTTCGAGGAGGATTTTGGGATTTTGATCCTCTGGAATTTTGATCACGTTTACACTAGCATGTGTGGCATCACATCTCAGTGTTAGGGGCAGTTTAGGAGCACAGAAGAAGGTGGAGGGAGACAATTATTCAATAGTCATGAAAATATTCTCTGTGTAGTGTGTTGGCCAAGAATAGAATTTCCAAGGGAAGATAAAAGTCTAGTACAAGTCCTGTATTACGGTGTGTTATGGTTTGTGTCTAGGTGGCCCTCCACGCCTCACACAATCATGGATGCAGCTGAATCTAGCATTTGTGATTGGTTCGTTGCCTAGCACTGAGATTGGTGGTGTGAGCTACACCCACTTGGGGGTGAAGCCAGCATACAGTATAAGGGCAGGAAGAAGGTATGTTCTTTCATTTTCTGCCCTTTAGCTCTTGTCATTTGGGGCCACCATAAATGGCTTCTCCTTAACCGTGCTATCTTCCTTGGAGCCAGCTGAGTATGGACTGAAATCTCCAAAACTGTAATAAATAAAACCTTCCCTTTCATAATTTTGAGCGTCAGTATTTTGTTTCCACAATGAGAGAAAAATAACCAAGGCACTGTGTTTAAAATATTACTTAACTTAGCACTTTAGAACAACAAACATTTATTAGCCCAAACATGTATTCCCATGACCAAGAATCCAGGACTTGTATATGTGGTAACTCTGACCCTGAGTTTGCCATGAAGTCAAGCTACCAACCAGGCCTGCAGTCATGTGAAAGCTCACCCTGGGCCGAGGATCTTCATACAAAGTGTCTCCTACACATGGGTATTAAGAGGGGCCCTGAAGAGTCTTCAGTGTCTCATCATGTGAGCCTTTCCATGGAGATGCCTGAGTATCTTCAAGACAGGGAAACTGGCTTTCCCCAACATGTCACTCAAGAGAGAAAAGGAAAGAAGGTTTGTCTTTCATAACATAGCCTCAGAAGGGATATATCATCACATCTTCATACTGTAGAGCCATGCAGACTGGCCCTATCCCACTGAGAACTACACAGGGTCATGAATAGCAAGAGGCAAAAATCCTTTGCTTTGGGAACCTTAGGTGGCCATCTTTGAGGCTGTCTATAAAATATTACACAATGGACTCAGCAGAATCCATCACTCTGATAAAGCTAAACATACTTAAAATAATAAAATTACCTTCATAGACAAAACAGATAAATACTAAAGATTGGTGATTCTTAGATTTGAGCAGGTATTAGAATCACCTGTTTTAATGGATGTATTACTACAATCTGCCTTGTGTCTCTGATTGTGCAGGCCTTAGGTGTGGGACCAGGAATTTGCATTTCAGAAAAGTTTGCAGATGATGCTCATGCTGTTGTCTGGGAACCAAACTTGGTGTGGATACATTAATCAAAGTTTAGAATTTGAAAGCTTCTTTTCTCTCATAAGAGACTGTGTATCACTATGTTGCCCAGACTGGTCTTGGACTCAAAGAATCCCACTACCTTGGCCTCCTGAGTAACTAGGAATACAGACACATATTGAGCCCAGGTTAAAGGTTTCTCAAAAGTCTCTGAATCAATAAATCCCAAAGCTAGTTCATCATCTGAATCACCTAGAAGAGATTCTAGAAACTATGAAATCCTTCCTTTCCCCACTCCAACTCAAGATTCTGCTTTAGGTCTCAAATATAATGCAGAAGGAAAAAATTTTCTGCAAATGTACAAAAAAAGCCAATTCTCTGATAGAAAAAAAGAAAAGAAATGGCAGGCAGCCAAGTGGCCTTCAAGTTCCTGGTTCTGGTCATTTCTGAGTCTAAGCTGATCCTTGACCTTGGAGTCCATGACCCATTCCCACATTTCTACAAGCTATCCTCTATATTTTTGCCTAATTGCTGGTCTTTGCGACTGAAGGGTTTCAGTGAGTCTGCTACCCAGAAGAGCTTTGGCATTGTTCTTGCTTCTAAGTCTCCTTGGCATGATGGTATGCTTCAGGTGCTATGCCCAGATATTCACTTTCACCTCTTCCCAACTAACTAGAACTAGTCTACATTCTACCAAGCCAGTGCCTTCATGCACCTCAGCACAACCTACTCCAGGTCAAGCCCAATTGGATATTGATCATAAAATTAATTAAACCTTCTAATCTCTTTTAGAAAATTTCCTTTTTTATTTTTATTTTTTTCCTTTTCAAGTCAAGAAGACACTATGAGAAAACTAGGGCTCTAGTTTACACTGACCTGTAACATTCTCCTGCGTTTCCTCTCTCCCGCACATCCAATCCTAAAATGGAATTCATTATACAAAATTCCATCTTCCAGACTCATTTTCCTCTTCCTACTCTTTCCTTCATTTATTCCTTCTTTGAACTCTCAATTAGTACGTATTGTTTCTTGATGTTTATGTAGAACCCCCATGTGCCAAGAGTTGTGGAAGGCAGGGCCAGGCTGTGCCCTTGGAGAGGTCTGAGATTGTCTTCCTTGCAGCCCTCAGCTGCTCATGCTCAGACCATGGTCCCCTTATCCTTCTTATGCTGTCCTCCCACACCCCCATCAAATTCTACCTGCCTTGAAGATCTGTGCTCTGAGGGTCAAGCTCTCTGATTGCTAGACGACAGCAAATTTACTGAATGATCCAGTGTCTCCTAGTTCTCTATTTGGCCTTTGAATTAGTATTATCACAATATTCCCCCCCCCCAAAAAAAGTGGTATATTGTTGTACCTCTAGAATTACAGTGTCCAAGTTAGGTGTCATTTGGAGCAAGATGCTTCCCTTGGCCTTTCAATCATCCTATTTGAATGATTCCATCTTCCTGGGAAAATCCAGGGTATTCAAGAGTGTTGCTAGACCCCAGTTTCCCTCTAGATGGCCTTTACCACACTCACCTCCACCTCTAATCTCTGGCAGCAAAGGGCTTGCAGCCAAGTCCTGATCCACCACTCAATAGTTAAGTGACTTCATGTATGCTATATAGCCCATAAAAGTCTCATTTTTCTCATCTATTAAACAGATCAATACTAACCTCATCAGTTGCTCATTGGTCATGAGAATGATGAAGTCATGCTACTAGAAAGATCTCTGAGGGACTTGGTTGCTGCCGTTACTCATAGTAGTCTCCCTACCTGCCGCTTTAGTCTAGCAGAGCACCCACAGCAAAGGGGAAGCAAGAGAGACGAACTCACCCCACTCCAGGGTGTGGGGAAAAGAAAACACTAAAACAAGACTCATCTCTTCATGGGGGTAAAACACAAGAGGTCCTGATAACCCTGTCTTCTAGCTCAAAGAAGTGATGCTTACAGAAAAGGAGGCACTGATCTGGCTTATGGACAGAGATTTTATTGGTAAAAGAAAAAGGAAAAACAGGGTTAGCATACTTTCCTAGCATGAATGAGGCCCTGGGTTCCATGCCCAACACCAAAGAAAGAAAGAGTAAGATTTCCTGCCCTGGCACTTTGTGTCTTGCTTTCCTCTGAATTCCAATCTCCCTCCAAGTAGAACTTTCTTTAATTGTTAGCCATCTTCTAGTCTCTATTCTAGTTCAATTGTAATCTCCAATACAGAGTTTTCATAAATAACTTTTGGTTTCTTTCAAGCAAGAGTTGCATCCCATCCTCAGAGTTGGCCCCTAGAACTGAGCATAGGAAGGTGATCAGAATTTCTTCTCCTTACTCATTCATTCAAACTTATATGGAGGACCATCCCTGGCCTTAAGGACAGCAGTGTCCTGGTCTGAAATATGCTTTGAAGCAGGAGGTTAGGAGCCATGCCTGTGCATCAGGTTGTGCAGCCTGGCTGCAGCAGAGGAATAAAAACCAACAGTTTGCCTGCCCCTGGTGACAGGAAACAGGGCATGGTTGCTCAGCCTGGGTGTACTGGGACCTAGCACAAGGAAACTCAGTTAACCCTATAGCTCTACAGGATCTGAGGCTGCATAAAGAGAAGGATCCCATGCAAATGAAGGCCAGTGTAGCGGAAGGCTAAATACGTTTAATTAAGAGAAGGCACCTGGAGACCTGGCTGTGGGAGGAGGAATCTAGAGCAAGTCAGATGCACTTCAGGTCGGGAGAGGAGAGAGGATTTGTCCCTGAGAGGCTGTTTCCCCATAGCCCTGCCTCCTCCAACTCCTCTCACCTTCAGGAGACAGAGTGGGACAGGCTGTGGCCTAACCCAGACACAGGGATGATCAGGCCTGTACTCCTGGAGGAGAGGAACCATCTTGACTTTTGGCACAGAACTGGAAGAGGAGGTGTTTGTCCCCAGACAACCAGGTAAGGAGAAAGAGAGTTAAGTCTCCCCCAGCTGCAAGCACAAGGGTCTTTCTACTCCCTGGCTGGAAATTCCAAGAAGCTGTGAAGCCCAGGGTAACATGGAGGGCGGAGCTAGCTTGAGAATCTCACTATAATCACCACCATCGTCATGCCTAAAACTTGCAGCACCCTTAACAAACTTATGCCATGTGCTCCATTATTGCATTTAGTCTTCACAACCCTGGAAATCTAGATGTCCTGATTACCCTTTTCTCACAGATGGAACAAACATATCTTCTTCAGAAAATGAGATCGCTGGTAAACCCCCACAGAAAGCAGCCCAGTAGAGTCTCCAGGACTGTTGACCTCCACAGTTCAAGGCCACAGGACCCTTTCCCTCAGGGATAAAGGCAGAAGAATGGTGAACATGATGGTGAACACGTAGAACCTTGGACAGCACCTAGCACCTAGCTGGTGCTCACAATAGGTGCCAAACCTTTGTGTGAGCCCCCCCCCCATCCACACCTCCCTTCATATGGCATGGGTATGCATACTCCTTCAGAAGATGACTCTGGAGAGACAGAACATGGGACACAGAACTCCCCTGCTGAGCCCCAACAGCCAGGGTCATGGGCAAGAGCATGTCAGGTATCTGAGTCTTAACTTCTAGACTAGTGCATTTCCACCAAGGCAAGATGGGAAAAAAGAAATGTTATTGTCAGTTTCTGTCTTTTGAGGAAAGATGTACTGAGGGCTGGGAACAAAGGTTGAACTCTGAACCCATAATAATATCCAAGAACCAGTGAGACCTTGGTTGACTCTAAACTGTTCAGTTTCAGAGTCATCTCTTATTATTACTCACAACATACCAGGCACTCAAGCTTGTGAGGTACTGAGTAAATAACAGTTCTTACTCATCTTCCTGGGAGAATGAAGTTGTTATAGCCAAGCCCATTGCTACTTTATCATGCTATCTCCCCCAGCATCCCCTACAGTGAAAAAATAGTAATAACCTAAGCAGGAGAGGGCTTCTTCACAGTCATTGAATGGTCCTGTGAGTGGAAGCTACTAGTGAGCTTTGCCTGAATGTCAACAAGGTGCAAACCCTATAGGGCACTTCACTTCTGGAAGTCAATAACACACCCATTTTGTTTTTCAAAGCAATACTTTTGTTTTGAAAACCAACAGCTGACTCCATTTAAGATAACCTACAATCATTTATGATAGGCATTATTACCTCCCTTTTATAAATCAGGAATCTAAGATGGGGAGAGGTTACACTGCTTACCTAAGGCCACTAGCTTCACAGTGGAAGAATAAGGTGTGTTCCCTCCCAGCTAGCTCAGTTTATTTCCCAGAAATTCTGTCTACTATGCTCCCTCCAATTTGGGTCAGAGTCAACTATAGTTCAGCATCTCTGAATTTTTGTCTAGTAGCCTACTGGATAATAGTTGTGGAGGAAGGTCCCTCTCTCAAATTGAACAGTGACTTAAACAAGATTTCTGGACCCAATCTTAATAGAGGGAAAATCTTTGTACTTTTAAAAGTATTGGCATGCAGTGTCCACCATCCAAAGCAAATGGTCATCACCAAAATGTCACCAAAGGTCAAGCAGAAATGATCTTGTCAATACCTACCACCCTCGTGGGACCTGAAGCCAAACTGGGCTTATTTCTTCCTTCTCCCATAAGCTACTCACTGACTCTCAGAGTAGACCAGAGTGAGTGAACCTCTCCCTCTGCATCATTAAGGAGTATCTCCTCTTCATTTGGGGGTCCCTGTAAATCAAAGCCCTAAAAGGTATAGAATGGCCATGGCTTGGCATAGGGTATTTAGCACAATGATTTGATTATGCCTGTTATTCCAACCCAACGGTGCTCGAGCTGTCACATGTTCCCCAGACAGCAGGTTCTATAATCTTTGCCCAGAGATTTGGAGGTGATATTGAGTGTCAAAGAGGAAGCCACCTCCCACTGTCCCTGGAACCATTGCCTGACCTGCCTATGCCTTTTTCCCACCTATCCAGAGTCCACTCTCCCATGAGATCCTCAGGTCCTCAGAAAAAGAGAGAAGGAGGCAGTATCCCCAGGCAGTAAAAAGTTAAAAGCTACTTATTTCTACTTTTCACTAGCTGCCAAGAGTCAATATGGGTCAGGCATAACTGAGATTCAAATTTCATCTTTGTCTTGTTAACTGCTTTGTACCCAGAGTCTAGCGCCATGAAATCACAATGAAGTCACTGTGTCATCTGTTGTTCACATCCATTCCGTAGAACACTCCGGCAAGCACGTATGTCCATTGAGCATCACCTGTGTGTCAGATCCCATCCTAGACACGGAGGACACAAACATAGACAAAACTAACAAGTCTTGCCCTTATGAAACTCGCTGAGTGGGGAAAAGAGATGGTAAAGCATGGGTGAGATATATATTGTCAGACAGTGGAAAGAGAGAGAGCAGAATAACAGGTGTAAAGGGAGAGGGAAAAGTGTGCAAGGAGTTGGCAAAGAGTTCACTGAGATGAGATTTAAGTAAACACTCAGAGGTGAGGAAGCCAGCACCAGGTTTGACAGGGAGGGGTTGCTCACATACGAAGAATGAGAGAGACACAGAGAGAGAGACAGGAAGAGAGAGAGAGAGAGAGAGAGAGAGAGAGAGAGAGAGAGAGACAGAGAGAGAGAGAGACAGAGACAGAGACAGAGACAGAGACAGAGAGACAGAGAGACCAGCCTGGCATGTTAGAAGGAAGCCAAGAGGCCAGTGTGACTTGTGCACAATGCAAGAGCTCCAGCAAAGAAAGAAATGTAGGAAGGCGATAAGGAAAGGGTGGGATGTGGGGAGCACATGTGGATGGAGTTCTTACTCCACTATAAGATATGTTATTTTTCTTAAGTGAGCTACTGAGCCACTGAATGTGACTTGGAATATGTTAGAACCTCACGCCAGGTGTACTTTACGTTATATACATGCATACATCTATGTATACATCACGTATGTCACATGACATGATACATTATTATACAGTAGGTATGAAAAATGATACATAGTGACATACATACTGACAAATACATTGAATGTGATCACAGACATATGATGGTGCTTATTCGCTACAAAGTGCTTTATCAGTCAATAGTGTTATTACAACTATGGATTCCGATATGCTTTCACACACACTGATTCACAAAAGACAACACAGTGGTGTTAAAAATGAAGCTAACCCTAAGCTTTTCTTGTGGAAAATGAGAAAATACAGTGTGGCACTATTTAACAACTTTGCTCATAACATAGATTTAAGACATACTGCTCTTCTTCCTTCCTTATGGAGAAATTGAAGCCCAGGTGAGCTGAGCAACCTTTCTAAAGCCTCAAAGCTCCAGTCCTAAACTTGGAAACCTAGTTTTCTGACTCTCATCAATGATTTTTTTGTTCCCCTATAACCAAGGTGGAATCACTAAATATGATTTTCCCCACCTGCATCATCTTCTCCAGGTTTTCTCGGCTACTCAGCACAGGGGTCCTATCAGCGCCCGGATTGGTGAAACTTGAAATCCAAGGTGGCCTGTGGCTTCTCTCCATTGCCTCCGCCCACCTGGATCCTACAACAGTATCTGCTTTCCTTGTCTGATTTGACTCTCATCAGACACAAACTTCCCCCTTGAACACTGGGAGGTTTTGAAGTGGGAAGTGCCATATAAAGCTGTAGTGGCCTAGAGTGCAGAGCCCAGCAGAGGACTTGGGACATGGGAAGAAAGCATCGGGCTAGAGCTTCCACTGCAGCAGCGGGTTATCACACTCACCCACGGATAAACTAGAGAGCCAGAAGCTGACTATGGAAACATTTCCCCCACTCCATCACTTTTCTTAGCCCTAAAGCTTCTCTCCTCTCCAAAGGAAGTGTGGGAGCACAGCCTCACCCTACCTCACCCACAACCAGGCCTTCTCCAGTCCACCTCCCACATTAGAGCCAGAAAGAAATTTCTAAAACCTAAGTCTGCTCCTTCCTTTTCTGCACTAAAGTCCCTTTGCCTTTAATATAAAGGTAAAGTCTGAACATTTTAACATGTCTTAGGGACTTCTGTGATCTAATGGAACACATCTTCCCACACCCACCTCTCAGCTCTCAACACATACACACACACTCACACACACCCACACACACACCCACACCCACCCACACACACACCCTATTACTGCAATTTATTCCCCATCGCACTGAACTCACATCCTGAAGTGTACCTGGCTCCCCACTAAGCCACATACCAGAATCCTCCACCTCCACTCCTCTCACTCTGGCATTATTCTGGTTGATTCCAACTCTTGCTTGTGGTCCCTGCCTAGAGGCCCCTTCGGAATAAGTGAGGCTCTGTGAAGTACCCTCTCTGTGCCACCAAGGTCACCAAGGCTCCTGCTCTCCACTCCAACCCCATCTATCACAGCACAGACCTAAGTGCGAGAACTTCTTCTTTTTGTACAAGAGGGCATGGCTCTTGCTCTGGTCACTGCTGCATTCCTGGGTCCTAGCAGAAGGCCCAACACTTATTAGATAATCCGTTATCGTGTGTATAACTAGCCAGAGGGAGGGAGAGAAAGGGGAGAGACTGCTGGCGAGGTAACCCTGGCATCATGCATGATCATAACTGCTTCAAATTCATCATCTCTTTTCTCCACTTCGTTACAAGTCATTTTCACACCACCTGTGACTATCATGTGGGTTCACTTTTACAAAGTATAAGAAGCCTGAGAATCAGGGTGGGTGAGCAACTTGCCCAACGTCACACAGCTCTGGGCAGGGATGCATCACTAACCTAGGCCCCCCTGACTTTTTAATCCAAGTGCTTTCTATAACTCATTGCTCCTTGGGGTCTGAAATGGAGAGACTGAGTCTAAAGCATGGCATCTAATTCTCTTACATCCTGAAAGAGACACCATAAGAGTAAATTTGGGAATCTAGTTTGACATATGAAGGTAGCCTTGGGCTTTTAGGGTGCTCTGGTGCACCCTCTCCTTTTTCCTGTACATCGGTCAGCAGTCAAGGCTGCTCTGGGAATCAAGAGTGTATCCCAGCTCAGAAGCCCACTCTGAGCTTCTGTACACTCTGGCCGCTGCCTGGAAGCTGACCATAGCCCTGGAATAAGAGACCTCTCCGGGATCCCTCTTCTCCCTCTGCCTTCCCTACTTACTTCTACACTTCACAGGGATAATTCAAGAGCAACAAAAAGAGAAAATAGATTGTTAGGCTATGAGAAACTCATCCACCCCATCCCCTTCCCCTTACCTCCATTTCATATTGCCTATTTCTCCAGGAAAATACTTACACATAGAATTCACTGCAGCATAATTTCAATAAGGAAAAAAGTGAGAGACATAAATATACAGTGGAAAGGGGATGGTATTTTGGACTACTATGTGTTCAGAAGAATCAGGTAGAGCCACATGTTCTCATGTGGAAAGATGGTCAAGACATTCTCCCGTGGACAACAGCAACTCGCCGAGCAAGACTTAGCAGATAAGAGGCTGCTGGTTATGCTAAAGCACGCACTCCTAAAGCAAAGGTCACAGTTTCCAAGTGAAGAGGCACACGGCTATAAGCAGAAAAGGTCTGGAAGAGAAATAGCAACTAGATTCCAGGGTTACCTCGGGCTGAGGGCGGAAAGGAGGGAGAGATCAATCATTGTATAAATTATTTATAATATATGTGTACATTAACATAAAAACAGAAAACTAGAGAAGACTCTGGCTGCTCAGTGAATCCCAGTGAATTTAACCCAGAGCATCTTGGCCCTGGAAATGACAAGGTAGCCCTCCCAGGAAAGGGACTGATGTCAGGACTGTATTCTCTGTAGCCCCAGGTCCCTCTGAGCAGGGCTCATTCCCTGCAAAGACAGCGTCCAGGCAACAGAGCATGGCAGTTGCAGTGATGGAGCAGGTTCCAGGTCGTGCTTACAGTTCTGGTCTCTCAAAGGCAGAAGCCACTTTGTCCTCAGGTTCTCCCCAGTCCTCCTCCTCCCTAGCCCCTTCACCTCATTGCCACTTTGAGGCAGTGTTTCAAAGTGACACAGCACAGTAGCTGTGACACCATATGAACCTGTAATCTTAATTTCTGTCTCATCACTGCCATTTCCTGAGTACTCACTATGCTCCAGGCACTTTATCAGGCTTAATCATCACACTAACATACAAGAGAAAGGTTGTTACCAATCTCGCTCTTCAGACTCAATAATTGCAGCTCAGAGAAGTTGGGTGATTGGCACCAGGTCACTGGCAGTTAAGGAATGTGCATTCCAGCTTGGGCCACAATTCCTACCCCAGAGTTGTGACCCTTTGCATCTCTGCATTATGAAAAGTTGAGCACCAGGAAAAGACCCAGGGCCTTGTTCTGTCTCCATTAGAGTGGGCCCGCAAAAGTGATTTTATTTGTAAAACTGAAATCTTGACTGGCAGGGTTGAAACCTACAAAGTGATGGGAGGTGGAGGAAGAGAATAGAAATCACCAGAGGCACAGCACACTCTGTAAGGTACAAAGGAGATGAGTTCAGGACAAACAAAAAGAAACACTGCCTTCCACCATGATGGTGTGTCTAAAAGTGCAGAGTTTCAAATGAAGTTTAGAATTGAACAGGTGGGCAATCCTGTGGTCACCATAAATGTGTCCCATGCTTCACAAGTCACTGGAGTGGATCTGGGAGAAGGAGGCTCACCCTATGCCCACCGTCTTTGGTTTGCTTTTCATTCTTTCATTCACAGGACTCTCTCTCTCTCTCTCTGAGCCTTCCATAAGTCTTCTCACCAGGAACCAAGTTTCCTCTTAGGTGGTCACTGTGGGACCTGAAAATGATAGAGATTCTGTCCCTAGTTAATTGCATAGTTTAATGCAAAAGCTGCCTTGGTTGTTCATACCCTGGGACCCTCCGTGGAGAAGGGGAGGTAATGCTGCTTTGCCTATCAGATGCACCTGAGTTCCTCCTCAGTCCACCACTGTGCAACCCAGAACAACTGTTGTGCCCTGGTTGCTTGCAAACCCTGCTTCACTGTGCAATATGAAAAATGGATGGGGTCATATACAGGTCCTGGCATTTAGGGATACAAAAGTAGTCATAGCTGTCATTATTTGAAAACAACAGAGTGCTTAGCATTTCCTCAATATGACGGTGTGATGATCCTAGTACAGGGACTATGGAGTAGCTAGGATATTCACTGAGCATAGAGAGAAAAGTGGGTATCCTGGCCCTGGTCCCCCAGCATAGAGCTGCTCCTCCAAGCAAAGGGAAGGTAAGGGCTGCAGTAGTTGTAACTGGCAGGGGACACTCTTGAAAGGAGCTGAGACCCACTGGAGAACAGATAAAGTGCCCAAGATTGCTCCCCTCAGAATGTGCCAGAAACCCTCCAGGTGCCAAGCAGAGAAAGCTGGAGACAAAGTCAAAAACCTCTGGCTTTCCAGGGCCACAGAGAACGGAACCAGCCCTGAGTCTGATGAACAGCCCTGAGCCTTGATTTTTTGCCTTGGCACTTCTCTAGAAACATCTGTTGAAACAAGACCACTGGGTGCCCTGGCCTTGACTGAAGAGGATGCCTGCATCCTGACTCCCACTGCTCTGGCTGGACAGAGGGGCCTGGCCGAGTGGAAGACGTTCTTGCCTGGTGAGCTACTGTTTGGTAGCAGAGTTTTCTGGGCATAAGGGTCTTTCTTCACCCTGGCTATTCTCTGGGTTCCAGAACCTTCCTTCCTGATGGGACAGGGGTAGGTGCTAAGGAGTGGAAGGGCCCAGCCTGGGATGAGCAGAATTCCCAGGACTTAAGGCAACACAGGGGTCATCATTCCTCTGTGCTTATTAGGCCATTGAGTCAACCACTTACATCTGGGTGACCCTGGTCCTAGCTTTCTAGGACTCACTTTTACACCTGCAAAACAAATTACAGAAAGGGCCTAACTTGTTATTTGTACCTTTAAAAAATATATATAATTAGAGATAAAAGAACTAAGCTATCTCCTCTATGCAATGCCCCAGTCTTCTCCTTCAGTCACCTTTCTTTCTACTTCCACAGTGAGGATTTTTCCTGCCCCATCCAGGAAGTAGCAGGTTCTCCAACAGACCAAGGCCTCTGCCAAGGGGACATGGGGTGGGCAAACAGCCTAAGAGACATGTGCCCAGGTCACCTCTCCAACTCTACCCAACTGGAAAAATGCCACTGGTAGCTTTTTCCAAACTGCCTTTCCCCCCAGCCATAGGCTCTTTCTTTTCACCTGCCAAGACCTGTATTTCTATTTCTGTGTTTTGCAAGCCTGGGGGAGGGGAAACATGGAGCAATTAATGATTGATCCTCAGATACAACCACCAGGAGGCCCCAGGACAGGCTGCTGGCCATTTCCTGAGAGTGGGGACAGGGTAGACCCAGTAGAGATCCCATGTGGCAGGAAGGACTGGACAAATCTGTGACAGGAGAGGGGATGTGAAAACTGCAGGTGTCCTGGACACTTCTGCCCTCCAAAAACTAGAGAAGTGGCCAGCTGGAAGCTGCCAGGTGCTGTCACTTCCCTGCTGGTACTAGCTGTGCTCTTCTTTTGGGTCAAAGGATATTTACTGTTTTCAGTGCGTAGCCTTGTGCCACCACAGTCCCCGCACCCACCCCTGCATCCACAAGCTCCTGGCTTTTTCCTCTCAAATAGCTTGAACCCAGTGGCTCAGGTGGCTTTTAAAAAAAAGTTTAAAAACTCACCACACTTTGAGGAAGGATTAAAGAAACCGACACTACAGCAAAATGTTAAAGGAGTTTTAACTCTGCCCTTCTTGGACGCATTGGCCCGCTTTTGTTGTCTAATAATAATTAACTTTTGTACAGAGCAGTAGTTCTCAAAGGGCTTTCACATTCATAATTCTATTCACCATCACAACAAAGCTAGAAGACAGGTCCCCCCTCCCCACACTCGCATCCTGCAGAAGAGGAAACTGAGGCTCGGAGGGAGGAAGGGGTCCCATTTCACACAGTCAGGTAAAAACATCCAGCCTTTGCCTCAGAGTTGAAAGCTGCTGTTTTCTTGCTAAAGGAGATACTTTGGTGTCTGGAAGATTCGTCACCTAGGGGAGCTGGCATAGGAGAATTGCAGGCAACAGTGTTCTTAACCAAAAGCTGCACCAGACTTCAGGTGGAAGAGAAGAAGATCTCTTTTTCTTCTCCTGGGATGCCTAGAGTCAGGAAAGAGGCCCCTAGACCTTGCTGGATAATAAAGGTTCTGTCACCTGAGCGACCCAGTGGGGGGAGCATTCCACACGAGTGATTAAACACATACCTAGTGGTCAGTTGAAACTTTGAGCTGCTTCCAAGAGACCCTCAAGCATCTCTTCCTCATGTCTAATCAGCAACTTAGTTTACCCAGGACAGACCAAGTTTTAGCACTGGAAATCTCAATCTAGAGAAGGCCCAAGGTTTCATCAGGGGGGAAAAGCCAGATAGTTCATCACCAGTACAGTAGACTGTTCTGTCGAAACTTGGAAAGAAAGACCAGCAGATCCAGCCAGAATGTAAAAGTCACTAAGTATGCAAACTCCAAAACTTGCTAGAGTTAGGCAGTTACCTGGGATTATGGAAGGTTACACATGAAAGAATATTCGTTTCTACAAAGAAACACTCAGATCTGTGGCCGGATTTCACAAACTTTTAGACAAGCCAGTTATTACTTTATTCCCCCTCTAACCTTGCATTTTAATACTGCTAACAAGTAAAATGTTCTTGTAAGAACACTGAGTTTTTAAAGACTGTAACTGGGTGGAAACCACAAGTTGTCAATTGACAAGCTTGGCAGGAAAGCCTTACAGGGATTACGTCGGAGAAGATACAGTAGTGAAGGAAGAGCTGATTTTAAAAATGAGTTCTCCATGTCCTAGTGAACTGAGAGTCATGGTGCACAAGTACTTTGAAATTTCAAACAAATTCAAGGGGAGGCTTGAGAGTTTTAGGAGCTTGAAGAAAAACTTTGATTATAAGGACATTTAAAATATATCAATGTATTTTAAACCCTTCATTTTCCAAAGATAGAAAATAATGCCAGGAAGACAGAGTTAGGCTAAAGGATAATGCCATTTCTTTGGACTTGGTCTTGGAGAATCAGGAAGTACTGTGGAATTTGGACCTGATTTCCAGTTACAGTTAGAGAGCTTGGCCAATTGTGTTCATCTCTGCACCAGGGGCTCCCCACCTTCTTACTGCTGGTTGGTTCGAGGTCTTCTCTGCTGAGAATCCTTCTGTCACACTCTGCTAAAGGGGTGCTGCAAACTGTTTCTGTGTGTATGAGTGTGTGTGTGTGTGTGTGTGTGTGTGTGCACACATGTGCACACATGCACGTGCCTTTTCCTGAAGGGCAATATCACACAACTGAATATTACATTTTCATATTGAAGTGACTTAAAAAATATTCACAAGCTAGACAGGAATGTTTTAAATAAGGTGCTTGTTTTGGCCTTTGAAAACATTTGCACAAAAAGCAAAGGAAGACAGAACATCTGTTAGTCAGTTAAAAAACACTGGCGAGACTGGATGCATGAGTTTCTCTGACTATTGGCATCTCTCAGAACCCTGACTTGGGTAGGCCTCAGGATATTAGGCTTCCTTAGGGTAAGAGCTTGTCAGACTCGTGGTGAAGCACTGCCTGCCCGGTGGGAGGGAGCTTGGTGCAAAATGGGCATCTCTGCTGTGGCCTCGGCCCTTGACCTGCTCCCTGACATGTCAGTAAGGCCCTGGTGGCCACGTGGCCTATGGAACCCATGGGACCTATGCCAAGCTCTACTTCCATCCTCACACCCTCTGACCTTCTACTTCAGGGAGTCTGACTGGAGACATTGAGGATGCGGACCTCTAAAACCCACAGATCAATTTTAAACAACAACTTTGTAGAAACACTTAAAACAATGCAGCACTGGAAACTTTCATTTAGACCCCTTGACACACCTGGAACATTTGCTTAGGGACACATTTCTATCTTCTCACAAAATGACGAATTTCTCCTAAATTGATAGATGAGAAAGATTGGGTGGGAAGAGGTACTGAATCTTTGTTTTTCATTAGGACAAGTTGTGAGTTTTCACACAGATACCGGGTGCATGCCTGCATCCCTTTAAATATCTCAGTTTCCTCCGCACCTGTGCTTCCTGGCCTCCTCCCCACCACCCAGCAACCCCTCAAGGCAGCCTGGCCTTCTCCAGGCCCACAGGGCTGTCCTCCCAGCTGTGAGCCCTGACAGTCCAGAGATATGGCCTGAGCCTGAGGGAGCATCCAGTCCCTGCCGCACTGACTGTGGGTATGACTCTCCCACAGTCTTCCCTGTGTCCTGATTTCCTGTACCCAGAAAAAGGAGCTATGAAAGAAGGAGGTGACTTTTACTACCACTAAGGGCCTGCTCTTCCCATCCAAGGGACCCCACTTCTTATCCACACCAAGAACTTCACAGGTTGGTGATTCTTGCAAGCAAGGCCAAAGGTCATCCAGTCTTGTCCCTTTCTAAGATCTTTCCAGAATGAGGTGAAATCTAGGCTTTTACTGCTCTTTTCTCCCCAAATTCTTCTCTTGAGTTCAAAATCTTCAAGGAGCAACATAGAGCACAGGTGGCTGTGCATGCATTGGGAGGACAGAGGAGTCCTGGGGACCTGGGAGCGTGGTGACCACTTTCCTTACCCTTATAGAGTGTGGATGTGGATCCTAAGTGGCCCAGAGGGAATGGCTTCAGGATGTTCAAGAGTCTGCCTGGAAGAGATTCCCACCAGCCTGGGTCCTGGGACCATCATGCCTGCAGCCCTAAGCCCTGTGACTTCTAAGAAAGAACCAAGAACCAAAGCAAAAGTCCCCTCCTTAAAAGAGAAGAGTACTTCCAGGTGAGCAGAGCAGAGGGCAGAGGAGGGCTGCGGGGTGTCACAGTGGACACCAAGTCTCTCATCCTGGTGATCAGCGACCCTATCCTTAGGCCCTGAGGCCTCCATCTCCCACTCCTGCAGTATTCCCAGGCCTGCTGTGTTAGGGCTCAGCTGCTACCCTCTCTTCCCTCCGCTGCAAACAGAAGCTCCAGCGAATGTTTCTAACTCCTGAGTCCACTCAGCCATATCCCCCTTGCAAAATCCTCCCCTTCCCGCACCCCCCTGCACCCAGCCAGCCAATCCGAGGCCTGCGAGCCTCGCCAGACCCATCTCTCAGGGCCTTAGCGGGATAAAACCAGTCGGCAATGCTGGGTGGATGGGAACAAACTTCAGAACCAGGAGAGACATCGGGACCTGGGCACCGTGGTGGGCAGGTGGACGCAGGCGGTGAGGGCCTGCGGCCAGCCGGCCAGGTAAGCCACCGGGGCAGCAGGGAGGTGACTGGGAGAGAATGAGGATGAGAGAAAGGAGAGGTTCTGAGCAAGACTGGCAGCCTTGTCCCTGCCAAGTTTAATGGGATAAAGCTGGGGCAGTGGAGGGGACAGTTACCCTGGATAGCTGGAGTTTGGCGGTTCCTCCTGGCTCCCCAGACCCCCTAATCCTTCGGACAGGCATACTGACTAAGCCAAGCTGAGGTTGGCTCCCTTTTCACCTAAAATATCATAGGCAAAGGATACAGGGCCTGCGGAGGAGACCTCGGTCTGAGGACTTCGAAGCTCATGCCCCTTCCTTCCCCTGGTCCCTTATCCTCAGAACAGCGGCGCCGGCACAGCTAGCACCTGCGTCAGGAAGCTCCAGTGTTCCGAAAGCTGCGAGCGACTACCCGGCGATGCCTCACAACTCCATCAGATCCGGTAAGGACCTGCGGTTGCAGCTGCGGCGGTGTAGCCAGGACCCCGAGCTCCAAGCCCCCGCGCCGCCTTGCGTCTGTGCATGCTCTAGTCGTTGGAACTCCGCAGCTGACGCTCGAGGTTTGCGGGACCCACCCTGTGTGGCGACGCAGCTGGGTGCCCGGTTGTCCCCTGAGTCCGCCTAGCTGATCCCAGGTCGCCCTGGGCCCTGCTGAGCCGCCCTCCCCAGGCCTCGGTTTCTGCGGACCACACAGAGCGGTGAGGGGTCCTCTATGGGGTCCCAAGTGCTGTCCTTTGGTCCCCTACGAGCGCCTGGCTTGGCCTTGGACACCGAGCGCTCTCGCAGGCCTGGGCCGCGCAGGTGCTGGACCCAGTCACAGGGCTCCTGCCCCGACCTCTAAGCCCCGTCTCCCTGCCCTGTCGCCTCTCACATCTCTCAGGTCACAGGGAGAGGAGACTGCGGTCCCGGGCCTGGGCCAGGGGCTCGCCCTGGCGCTCTGCTCCTGGACTCTTCCTTGCCGGGCATGGGGCAGGCGGGGAGCCGCTCTCGGGGCGCCCGCTGGCCAAGACTCAGCCTCCGGAGGACCCGAACCCCCTCCGCTCCTGCACTTGGGCCCAGGGCCCTCGACCGCGCCAGAGCTCCTGGTCTCGCCTGTCCGGGCCGGGCCGGTCTGGTGGGGTCCGGGCTGGGGCCGCGGTGGGCGCAGCCGCCCGGGCGCGCGGGCAGTGCGGGCGCCCGCGGGAGCGCGGCCCGGCCGGTAGCTGCGGTGATGGATGGAGCCGGGCGGGCCGCGGGGAAGGCGATTTGTGGGGCCAGGGCGCATCGCGATCGATCTGGGCCGGCGAAGTGAGAGGAAATCAATATTTCAGATGAATTCTCCTCGAATATGAAGTCCCGCTCGGCAAACGGGACATTTGTTATCATAAGGAGGGTCGGGCAGGGCGCGCCGCGCCTCTGAGATCTCTATTTAGCCGAGAGAGCGCGGGGCCGGGCCGGGTAGTGCAACCCGGGTCCCAGGGATCCGAGGGGTCCGCGGGGTTTGAGGGGTCCGAGGCCCGAGTCTCCCCGGGAGGAGCCCTGACTGGGGCCCCCCGGGCGCGGAAAGATTTTTCATGGCTTGGGGGGGGGGTGGACTCAGCAGGATGCCCCCTCCTCGACCCTGGGTGCCCTCCAAAAGTGGGGCTCAAAGGCCCCGGCCACCTCCTGCAAGCTCTGGGCAGCCTTAGGTCACCCCCGGTGTCGCGAGTTTGGCGAGGCCGGGAACCAGGCAGACCTGCCGGGCACCATGAACGGTCGCTCCCGGGCAGCCGCGCTCTCTCCTAGGCCACTTTCTAAGGCCAGGACACGGCTTGGGCCCCCTAGCCTTCAGCGGAATCGGGGTACAATACTGGGCGCCGCCCACACCCCGGGATGAGAAGGGTTCCCGAGGACCAACGCGTGGGGCCTTAGATGTTCTGGACACTTCAACTCGGATCTGAGGTTGGGGGTGCCCCTCACCCCATGTTCCGCTGCCTCTTCGGGCAATGACTGGAGGAGTGGGTGCTCTGGGACCTTGAATTTATTACCCTGCGAGGGATTCTTTTCCTCCGACCGCCGCTCCCCCAAAAACGAAGTCTGTTACAGGCTCTCGGGCTGGCTTATTAATATTATTAATTATTTCGCTCCATGTTTTCATTCCAGAGGCACTCATCAGAATAAACGGGTATTAAGGAAAGACAAAAGGCACCGTTTACTTTTACTTTACCTTTAATCAACACTCCCAGATGTTGATACCCGGCTTTCCAGTAGCTCAAGTGCAGATGCCCTTGGGTTTGAAGAGGGTGCCATCTGCCCCTGGCCCCGCCTGGTATTTTTCTGTCTAGGGAAGCCAAAGAGATCTCTCCCACCCCCGCCCCAGAACAAATAAAGCAGCCACGAGGAAGGAGGAAGGGAACTTTCTCCCTTAGTTTAATTTAATGCTAAACAGAAAAAGGAAGAAAAAGGAAATTGCTCAAAACACCTCTCCCGGCTCAAATCGGTCTGGGTTTTTTGTTTGTTTATTTCTGTTTGTTTTTCCCTGAGGCTTTTCTCTAAAAAAGCAACCACCACAACAGCAGCAACAAAAAACCTGAACCAGGACCCTATGTCTTTTGGTCAGTTTACTGAACACTCTCGCCTACCTTTAGGGCTAAATTCATAAGCTGACAGCTTTGCCTTTTAAAACTCATTTTCTCCGGCCTTAGTGGCTTCCCAGTGTCCCCCAGGTAACTCCATTTCTGAGTTCTGTATTTGGGGATTTCTCCCATGTAAGTTTCCTCGGAACGAACCTCAGGATTTGGGTTTTCGCGCCAGCGAGGCAAAGCTCACGCACTCTTTTCTGATCACCTGAGTCGGCCCGGGAAAGTTTCCTGCGCAACCTCCGCTGCCCTGGCCACTGCGGCTCAACCCTGGCTAACCTTGCTTTGCAGTGAGATCTTAGTATCTTCTCTCCCACACTTTTACTCTGAAGGACTGGTGCGAACGGAATTACTCTGATGCAGGGATGGGCTGAGCGTTTGCGTAAAAATCCACCGGGATTTTTGTTGCACCGGGGAACAAAATCCTCCACAGCAAAAATCTTTAAAAAAAAATGTTCAAAGATGCGTGAGAAAGAACAAACAGCACGCGAACATGCCCATGGAATAGTGCTACATCCGTGAGGGAGGGACTTTGTAAAATGAAGGATTTCGTTAAAAGTTACATAAATAACTTGTGGCGACCTACCCGCCCCCCAGTCCGGCCGCATGTTGAAGACGGTAAAGCAGCCATAGAATATGGGGTAAAATGAAAAATAAGATCAAGGGGAACCGAGCGCCTCTAAACTGCTCAGCCTGAAATCCAAAGGTCTTTCCTTACCGTTGGTTTTAGATCGCGAGGGAAGAGGGATACCTGCGTTGGGAAAGATCTAGTTTCTTCCCAGTTTCTTGGATTAAAAATAAGGTCTCTGTGAGGAGCAGGCTGGGAGCACATAAAGAGGTATCGGGGTTCCTCAATTCATCTTTGTTTCAGGATGCTTTCTCCTCCCACCCTGCTCTATGCAAGTTAATTAGGAGATAATTTAGCTACCTTGTGAATTAGTTTTAAGATAAGTATCTTTTCAAGTTTTGTCACTTTAATTGCCCCACTGATTGATAAGAAGTAATTATTTCTAATTGACACTTTTTGATGTCTATTGGGAGCATTTATTTGGGACTTTTGGGGGAGAGTAGGAGGAAAGTTAATTAATTTTACTGGTCTACACCCAAAAAGACTTTATGTAATTTTGCTGAGGAGGACAAAGGAAGTATAGGAAACAGAATAAAAATCAATCTCATGGAATTTTAATTATTAAGAGACATTTTAGTTCAAAGGAGAGCATCTAATATAATGTCAGAACTTCCTCTTCACTGCTTCCAATCTCTAATTTCCATAAGGTACACATTTTATGGGTGTGCTTTTTCTCATGTTTTATATATATATGTATGTCCACAAGTCCTTTATCTACCAACTTCATATCAGAGGAGGTTTCTCCACTTTGTAGTTAATTTTTGTGAACAGTAAAATCAGTAAGACTCAGTGCACTCCGAATAAATGAAATCATTTCTTGTAAGAGCTAATTATAAGAAAGAATTACTAGTGGTCCTCCTCGTTCTGTAATTATTGATGGAGATTGGGTATAAAGGTGAAACCTCACTTACGGTAACAAGCGTTCTCATTCCTAAACCTTGGAGTAAACAGTTTAATCATTTACATCCCCCAGAATATTTTACTGTGTGAGAGAAAATACAGGATAAAGAGAAAAAGATAATGAAAAGGAAACAATGGAGAAAGGGAGAAAAGGGGAAAGTTTCTAGGAGAATAAAATGAAAGCACTCATTTCAGAAAAGAAAGTAGCCAGATGTGTGGAACTTTTGCCATCTAATATAGGAAAATTGAATTGCTGTTTTCAAAACACATTCTCTGGAACGCAAACTCTCTACCCTAAGCCATCCCTGAAAAGAAATCCCATTTTTTTCTTTTGCACATTAAAAAAAGGCAGAATCTTTGGGAACCTGCTGGTACAAGTATTTGATCATCAAAGTTTTGATGTGAGAGTCTATGAAAAGGAAACAAGAAATCACTCATTATGCTTGGACAACGTATTGTAATTCAAGTGCTATTACTTTTATTTTATTATGAAAGTCCCTGCAATCTTCATCGCCCGTGGTATATACCCAGCCTTTTCATAGAAAGACCTATGAATTACAGACATAAGAAAACAGTCCCACATTAACCCAAAGTGGACAGACACACATGTGTGTGCACACACGGGAGAAATACAATCACATGATATGTGCACCTGTCAGATTAATTTCAGTCCAGACCTTTTTCAGTCAATTATGTATAAAATCTTGTCTGCTCTTAATGCTGTTTCTTCCAGATTACATGGATCTGCAAGAATGAGGAAATATTTAAAATGAAAAAGAAATCTAAGACATACAAACAGCAGATAATATCACATACCAAGCCCACTATTAGTGAAACAAAAAATATATAAATAATGCAAAAACAAATCAGCAAGGGAGAGTTTAGTAATGGAAAATTCCCTTGCAATTAAATAAAACAGTAATTTAGTGGAGATATGCCTGAATGAATTAGCATTTATTAATTGGTTCTCATAAAAACAATTTGTGTATGGTGGGGAGAGGAAGGTGCAAAGTATATATTCTCCATAAGAAAAGTTCCCCAACTGTTCATGTTAAATTATGGCATTATCAAAATCTATTTTGTGAAAAATCCCAGTTCTCTCACTGGTAAGTTTCACCTGCACATAGAGAACTGGGGCATAAGGGAAACAACTCTTACTGGAAAAAAAAGAAAAGGATGAAGCTAGTCCCTATTCTTTTTTTTTCTTTTTTTGTCTTTTTCCTTTTTATCGGTACCGGGGATCGAACTCAGGACTGCCTGCTTGCAAGGCAGGTGCTTATGCCGCTGAGCTAAATCTCCAGCCCTTCCTATTCTTTTGATACATTTTCAAATGTGAAACTGGCAGGATCTGCTGTGCTTAGGAACATCCAAACCCAGGCTCCAAAGACACCCAGATATCCTAACTCCTCTGAGGCACAGCTGGTGAACTGAGGCAGAGAAGGCAGCTCTGTGATTCTGGTCGCCCTAGCCTGCTGGAGCATCCTCTTTGGATCAGGCTGGAATTACAGTTTGTAACCTCAGTGAGAAGCTCTAGGGTTGACTGGTGCATAGATGTGTTTACTTTCTCTCGCCACAGTTGGTCTGCTTTCAGTTCTAAGCATTTTAAAGCTGCTCTATTTATCAATCCAAGAGGTGGGGAGTTCTCAGCTGAACTGAGAAACTTTGAGCTCTATGGTTCTGAATAGAGAAGGAGTCAAAAGATAAAAGAAACTGGTTTGTTGAATGGGGGGATGAGGATGATTTTCAAGGGGGAAAGGCAGGGAATGACTGAAGAATATTTCTGCTTTTGTTTTAGTGAGAGGTATACAAACCTTTAAGGATGCAAAACACCCTCTAAGAGAGGAGGAAGTGTCCCACACTCACTGTTCTTCAAAGGAATGATTTCTTTTCCGTACTGTAGCACCTTAACCCAAGTTCATTCAGGGAGGAGGCTAAAAGACACCCTGCCTAGGAAGCACATGCAATGATTGTTCTGGTACGGGTGCTAGGAAATGGTTCTCTCTTGGAGAAAGAATCAGGGGTCGCCCGGTTTGAAAGCTCCATTTCCCCCAGGCCAGTTCACTCAGCCCACAGTCAGGGATACTGAGCCACCCCAGCACTGAATCAGGGTGCCTTGGACTGAGATTTCCACTCTTTTTTATTTATCTGTAGTAGTGATGCTTTTCAGTAGATCCTTGAGGGTTGAGGATTATTTTCTCATGTCCAGAGTTAGTCTAACTGTTCCATTTGAGTTGCCAAAAGCCTCTCCAGAACCCTCTCTTGGTCAAATGAGGACATGGTGAAACTTATGTAAACTACTGGCCAGAAAAATCTTCATGGAATGATTTTTATTTTGAACCAGTGATTCATCTCACTGAGGCTGGTCCTTCCCCAGACATGGATTTGGATAGAAACCAGCATCGCTTTATTGAGGCATGTCTATGATTAAGGAGACAGAAGTTTAAGGGTCTCTTAGAGATATCTAAATTCTTTTTCTGTGTTTATTCTTGAGGCTCCCCCTACAGTCACACATTATAAGAGGTGTTTTGGGAGCTCAGGAGTCTTACACTATGACCTGCCCTGCTAATGCTACTTTTATGTCCAAAGAAAGAGAATTGTTCTACAAGAGCTGAGTAAACTGTGAACTTAAGGATCTTTCAATAAGAGGAAGCTGCGATTCGCATCTCTGAGGACTGTTACAGGTGTGGCATTGGGCTGAGAGAAGGCATAGTCATCATCTCATTTAATTGTCACAACTCAGCCAGGCAGGTACCGCTGTTGACATTTTCTAGAGAAGCAAACTAGTACTCAGAGAGGATGATCTGCCTAATTCCCTTTCCACGGGTTCACACCAACCTGGAGTCCAGCTCATCAGAGCTCTGCACAGCAGCAGGGGGGACCCCACTTGCAACCTCAGTAGAAACACAGCCAGAACTCTTGGTAAGAAGGTGCAAAGGTAGCATTCAGAGCTTTCTATTGGCTCATTTTTCTTATCACTGATTCCACCTCACCAGCAGGTAGTTAACATAAATCCTTCTCAGCATTGTTCTTAATTTTCCCATTAGTGAAATGGGGCAAGCAAGCAGCACTGTCTCAATCTCCCTTCTTGGAAATACTCTGAAGAGGAAGGAGGTGATTGACCATTAGGAAAGGCTTCTTTTACTAGGGAAGCAGGATTCCTTTCTTTCAACACCTTCTCAAGATCATCGCGTCTTCACATGCATCAGAAAAAGCAGCCACCCTTGAGTACCTCAAGAGATCAAGTCTGTTGGAATCCTGGTTCCTTCCCTCCACACCTCAAAGCCATACTCAGCCTCTATGCTGGATCCATTTCGGGAACCGATGAGTGAGTGACTGTGATGGAAGTAGCTGCAGAGTTACCAGAAAGATCTGCCCATTGTGCCAGGAACCACTGGCTGCCCAGTCCCCTGGTGGCACAGCCAAGAGTAGTGGTAGAGTTATTGAATGGCCTTTGCCAAGGTTAGGTTTGTTCCTGGGGTCCCTCTCCCTCAGGGGCTCAAGAGTGAAGCCTCTACTCCTTCAGAGGTTTAGTTTGTTGCCTTAGCTTGAATGACATTTCATTTCAATGTTTTCACTTTTTTCCCTTTTACGTGTGAAGAGCAGCTTCCTCACTGCTGAGCTGGTTGTGTTTCTCAGATGAAAACTGGTCTTTGGGTTAAGATGTAAAAGAGAGAGACAAGGAAAAAAAGGCATTGCTTTTTTCCCTTTTTAAGACATTTTCCTTTCTTCCTCTTGTGTTTGGCCACAATGAGCACTAGTTTTCTTTTTCACTTGTTTTCCTAATGGCCCTGGAGTGACCGGGGTAGTTAGTGCTAATTAATCCACTGGAACACATTGTCACTGTCAGGTCAGCACAGCTGAGAGGTCCAAGAGTGGACTGCAGGAGGCATCTGGTAGGAAATGGCTTAATCTGCTGTCGCTGTGTGGACTGTGTGTTTGCACACACCCAGGGCCTTCTGTGTGTGTTGCATTTTTTATTCTTCAGCGACTCCAGGAGAACAGCAGAACTATTATTCCTGGGATCAGCTCAGGGGCAAGAAGTGTCAAGAGGGTGAGGGACTTCTGAAAATCACTGTGAAGCTGGGGCCACCACAGGCTTGTCGCCATCAGAGCCCCTGTTCTGCAGCAGCGGGAGGGGATAAAGCCCTGGAGGCTTTATTCTTGACCCAGACCTTGCTGTTTTCTCCCTGTGTGATCTTACACAAGTCACAGTTGTCCCTCTGTCCTTGATTTCTTTATCTGTATGAAATACAGATGTTGTATGGTTTCTAGGAAGTAACCTCAATAAAACGAGTGCCCTCAGCTGCTACAGAGTGACTGCTGAAGACATTTTTTTCCCTTTACCATACAGGAATGATCACCAGGGAAGGGAGTGTCTGAGGCATAGTTCCAAAAATTCTGTTGTCTGAGCTTTTCCCGTGAAACACCAAGTGGGGAACTTCAAAGTCAGTGCTGAAACAGCTCCATCTACATCTAGGCAAGATTAATAATCCATGTGGACAAATTAATAGGCCCCTGACCCAGAAGTGGTGAGGCTAGATTAAAAGAAAACATGGAAAATGCTGGCCAAGACCGCTGGGCCACTGTCAGCTATTTGTAGCCCCACCAAGAAAAGGGTTTCTTTTATTTCATCTTACCAGAAAACCTCTGCTGGCTTTGGATAAAATGGACTTCACATTGGAATTCAGAACATTCTAGGGACTTGGTGGAATGAGTCTGAAGGTGAAAATGCACTCACGTGGGTGTGCAGCTATGCTGCGTATGCAACTCAGACAGGGCCCCAGAAGTACTTGTCTTGGGACCTTGCTTTTAATCACCACAAACCTATTTTTTGTTGTTGTTTTAAAGAGAATGAAAAGCCGCTAAGTTTGCTCTTTCTTCTCTCTTCTCTTTCCCTTCTTCCCCCAGTTACCCTGACGTGTACTTTCCCACCTTGTGTAATAGTGACCCAGCTGTTGCATGCTAACAACCCTCACTTGACATTTAAAAGTGAGGAGCTGAGCACCAGCATTTGCCTGGAGCTCTGTTCTGCATTTTTTTCCAACACTGAGATTTATGATTAAGCAGCATCACAGTGCAAAGGGTGGCAGTAGAACACCTGGCTGTGAATTTGAGGTAGGAATGAGGAGGAAGCGTGAGATTCCCAGGAACAGGGAGAGCATCAGGGTGGGAAACAGTACCAGAGTTAAGCTAGGAAGCAGCAGGAATCTGAGAGTCAGTGGTTGAGTTCAACTGAACAAATCCTCCTGGAGTGCCAGGCATTCTGTGTAGGGCACTGCACCAGTAGCTGTTGCATTGGTGACCATGGTAGTTGAGGTAGATAATGGGGTTTCTGTCATGAAATGAAGTGACAGGCACCTTCTAGGCAGGCAGCAGGGGCCTTGTAGTTTGCTTTCAAGAGGTCAAATCACAGAACCAGGGTGGGGGGGATCATCAGATAAAACAATTCAAAGACAAAACAAGGACAGAACACTGAGAAGCGGGTTGGCAGTAGCACTAGGGAGCTCCAAGGGTCATTTGTCTTGAACAACCACCCCAGCACAACCATGTCATCACTGATAACAAATAAACATCTTTTAGCCTCTGGATTCAGGTTGACCCTTGGAGCACTGGTCCTGCACAGGCTCACTGAAAGGCGCCCTGTGTAGGATCAGCTGACTCCATGACAGTCCACACCAGGGCTCTGTCTCAGGGCAACTGGCCAGCTCTAGACAAAACATGGCAGAGGTATAGATGCCAAGACCCTGGAGACCTAGCAGCTCATACCAAATGGAAAGACTCACTGGACACTTTCAGTGCTTAATCCTGTGCCTCCATGGGTTAGCAAACTTTGTAGGACTTTCCCTCTCTAGATCTACCACCCGCTTTGATAGTAACACCAATGTTGTCCTGAGATTCTCCTTTCCTTAGGGCCTGGCTGGGCCCTAGTAGCTGAAAAATTTCCATTGCCTGGGGAAATCTGGGGCCCAGGAGCACTTTGTGCCCCTGCCCACGCTGCTAAACATCTCCAGCTTCCTGAAAGTCACTCTCTGTACCAAGTAGTGTAAACAACATTGTGCACACTGTCCTATAGTTTACAAGCTGTTTCTTCTTCTTCTTCTTCTTCTTCTTCTTCTTCTTCTTCTTCTTCTTCTTCTTCTTCTTCTTCTTCTTCTTCTTCTCCTCCTCCTCCTCCTTCTCCTCCTCCTCCTCTTCCTCCTCCTCCTCCTTCTTCTTCTTCCTCTCCTTCTTCTCCTTCCTCCTCCTTCTTCCTTCCTTCCTTCTTTCTTCCTCTTCTTCTTCTCCTTCTTCTCCTTTTCTTCTTCTTCTTCTTCTTTTCTTCTTCTTCTTCTTTTCTTCTTCTTCTTCTTCTTCTTCTTCTTCTTCTTCTTCTTCTTCTTCTTCTTCTTCTTCTTCTTCTTCTTTCTTCTTCATCTCCTTCTTTTCATCTCCTCCTCCTTCTCCTCCTCCTCCGCCTCCTTCTCCTTCTCCTTTTCCTTCTCCTTCTTCCTCTTCTTCTTCTTCTTCTTCTGTATTTTTCAATCTTTCCCACAAAGATGGTACTCATCTTAGGGCAAGAGAACTTATCCTTCTCCTTTGGAGGAGGATAACAAGGAATGTTTAAGAGATGAGTCTTTAGGGTCAGACTCCCTGTTCAACCCTGATACCTGTGTGGCCTGGAGTTTTCCCCATGGTCCTGCCTTGGAGGGTGCTATGAAATGTGTTGAGGTTGTGTCTATTTGTAGGAAACTGAGCCCAGAAAGATATACCCTACCCCAAGACTCACAACCCTTGTCACAGAGCAGAGAATCCTCAAGCCAGAGTCCTCTCCATGCCTCTGTGGCACCTGGCAATGTGGCAAGCATATAGTGAGGTCCTGCAAAAAGGACCCAAAGAGAATGAGAAGGGGCCTCCCTCACCTGCTGACAAGGACTGGAAAACACAATGAAAACTGCCATAAGATACACAGACAGACATATGCACATACATTCACATACCCATGTACAACATACACATATATAGATAATATGCACACTCAAACATACACAGATACACAGCTACATACAGCAAGCTTGAGACCAGAGAGAGGAGCAAAGGCTCTCAAGGTACAAAATTTAAGGAGGCTTTCCAGCTAAGCCTCATGCAATGGCAGGGACAACCCTGAAAGTGTGTGCTTCCTTAAATTTTGTAACCTTGGATACCTGGCTGTCTTCACTCTGGTCCCGCATATAAGATACACACACCAATTCATGCACCAAAGGTACTCCCACACGTATGCATGCACGCATATATATAGTACTCTCTCACAGACATAAATATTCTGCACAAAATATATGTGTGCACGTTGAATGGTATCCTAAGTCTATGGGTGACAAGAAAAAAGAAAGGCAACCAGAGAAGCCCCCTGCTCTCAGAGAACCAGACCGACTCTTCTACAAAATGATAGGAGTGAGTCCTTCTTGAATTCACAATTGCTAGGAAGGAAATGACATGGTAGGGAAAATGGGGTCCAAGTTATCCAGGCAATGTGTTCTGTGTTGGGGATCCATTTAGGCATAAAGCAACTGACCTGTGACCTCCTTGTTCTTGTAATCTAAGGTTTCAGGTCTCAGTAGAGGAACATTGATATCTAGCTGTGTTCTTCCAAGTTCTTGCTGAAGTTACAAGACAAGAGAGCCCTTTGGGCTCATCATTCTTGTTTTCACATGAGGCCTTGTGGACAGTCAATCATTTCCCAATGTCGGCCCCTAGCATCCTTGAGTTTCTGGAGCTCCTGGTGGCTCTTCATAGGTCAGGACAGAAATACCAAGTGGACAATGACAACATCAGCAAGACTCACCTTTCCAGATCTGATCTCTTGGTCACTGAGTATGAAGCATGGAGGGCAGGTGGCTGAGGGCTTTGTCACAGCCCCTCACTCAAAGCTCTCAAGCAACTGCTCTGTACCCCAGGGTCCCACAGCTTTTGCTCCACAGCCTAATGAACAGCTACATCCCAGCTCACACATGCCTCTGATCATTAAAAACTGAATAGAATTTAATGTGAGGACTTTGTGGAAAAAAAAAAAAAAACCTGAATAGAAAACATGAAAGCCAACAACAGCCTGCTAGACACGCAGCAGCAAGCTTATCCAGCAGCCACCTGGACACATTTAGAGTTCTTGTGAGCAATGTGCCGTCATTGTGAATACTTTGAACATTTGATCAACCAATATTCATATAACTTTATAGATCGATGATCCTTCAAACAGTGCTTGTTTGCAGGGTGAGCAGAGGTGCTTAATGATATAATAAACATAAAACAGTAGCAGGAAAACATAATTTGTGATAAAGTATCAAGTTTCAGGTATGCATTTTCCTATTAAAGGGACACTACCTCATCTTTTCCTTAGGCGTTAGGATCTGATATAGTAGCATGGGATCAGTTTTTCTGTGTCAAATTTGCTGTTTTATGGTGTTCTTTGCGGAACACTGCGATCTTCCAGGTACCCTGTGTTCTCATAAGTGTCAGAATAGCTGATGTTGACTTGAGGCTGGATTCATCTGATGTCCATGTAGTGACCCTAGCTCCCCATTTATGTGAAATGATGAGACTGCATGCCCCTGACCACCAGAAGACATGCCCAGGATTCCTTCACTCACCTGTACTTTTCCTAACAACACCACCCCCTTCTCTCCAGCCCTATGGGTGTTGGTCATTTAAGGAACTCAGCTGCTTTCTAGCAGAGTAAGGACACCAAAGAAAAGGTGGGTGACTGAGGCAGGATCTTCCTTTACTCAGCTGCCCAGGCATTTTACTACCCGCTCATTGCACCTTGTGTATGTTGCTCCTTTGTCTTCCCAGCTCGTTGGAGCAGACCTGGATCCCTGATGCCCCACTTTAAGATGTCCTCTGAAGATCTTTCTAACCCTGAACTTTCCATTCCAGTCACCTACAGCAGTTTCTTTTGTCTCCTCAATTGCATGGACTTCTTGATCCCTTTCTGAGAAGGCTCCAGTTCCCAGCTTGCCACCCTCCTCTGAGGAGCCTCTTTCCTTTCCTCAGGCCAATTTATCTTGCTTAGCTTGCGCCCTGTGCCAGATAGTCTCCTATAGAAGTATTTATGCCTCTTCACTCTGGCTCCTTAGCCTTCCTGCCTTGCTTCTTCTGTGCCCAGAGGCATATCATACAGATTTCTCACTCTGATCTTAGCATGCTAAGAAACCCCCAGTTCTTATGAAATACCTTCAATCAGTCATACATCCCAGGCCACACAAGTCTCAAGTTCTAACTCCAAATTGCTCTGATGAGCAATAAGGAAATGCCCACCAAGCCCTGCTGTGTGGCAAATGTGCGGTTATCCTTTGGTTTTATACAACTCATGACTGCTCACCTCCACCTTCCTGCTAACATTCAAGTGAGAAAACAGCCAACTAGACTCTGTTTCAAATCTCCCTTCTAGTCAAAGAGAAAAAAGGAGGCTTCGGTCCAGCAGATACAAAGTGCTAGTCTGGTGGGAGAGAGGCATACCAGGCTGTGACCTGGTAGGATGATACAAGGTGTGTGTGTAGGATACCACAAATAGTTCAAAGAAGGATCAGCGCCATTTAAGAGATGGGAATCCTAAAAGCATTTGCTGTTTCCCTAAGTATAGGAGACAGCAATGGAAAGGCAGGCAGGATATGGACTACTTGTGGGAAGACTTGACAAAAGACGCCAGGCTGTGGCATTACTTCCAGTTCACCATCAGAAAGTCTGTTTTAGGGCATCATACTGACTCGTGCATAAAACTTCCATCTTACTCTGGCCTATCTCTTGCCAATATGGTTGGCACTTTGTATATCCTTTTCAGCTCGTACCAGAATACCTACCTCCTGACTTTGTCCCCTTTGGGCTTTGTGGTGTTTTGATTAAGTGGAACAGCTGTGGCAGTAATCTATGATAGTCGTACTAGTCACATTATCAAAATGTTCTGATTTCTCTCCTCTCCTGGCCCTGTTCCCACGAAACTTAGCCTGGTAATTTTCCAAAATAATCTTAAACTCCTGCTTGCACTTCCTTTTAATACAATCATTAACAAGCCTTTTGGGATCAATGACTGGAGTATAATCAGAGAAGACTCTATCCCCCCATTACTGATTCTACTTTCCACTATTTCTGTATTCAAACCCATGTTCCAGCCAACTAGTCATTGTTTTCAAAACATACCATGTACATTCCCACCTCTGGACTTGTGCCCATTCAATACCAGCTGCCTGAAACACCATCCCAGCTCTCATGTCCTCAATGCGTCTCTGCTCCAATTCCACATCTTTTAACAAGACCTTGTCAGATACCTTCAACTTTTAGTTATTGTCCTATCTG
Source organism: Cavia porcellus (assembly GCF_034190915.1). NCBI lineage: Eukaryota > Metazoa > Chordata > Mammalia > Rodentia > Caviidae > Cavia > Cavia porcellus. The sequence continues at coordinate 57,065,215 of NW_026947501.1, read as the reverse complement.
ACTTCCCACCACACCTGCTTGGTTCTTCTCTCCTGACACTCAGTACCTGTTATGAACAAGTTAAGCTTGTCACTTAGCTTCTTCCAATGTCTTCCTGCCTCAAAGATAGGCTAAAGGAAGAAGTCTTACAGACCTCACCATACCCTCAGGACTTAGACTAATCCTACATGGACTGAGGACTCCACAAATCACCTGTATGGGGTGATTTTCATCTCTTTCTCTAGTAACATGTTTAATTGCTTTACTAGTTAACCTAATTTGTATGTTTGGGTTTTGTACAAGTTTTCCCACTGTGAAGCATACCTGATTCTTTCCAATGACATTGCCATAATTCCTCTTCTATTTTGTTTGCAACAAATGACAACTAAGGGACTGAGGAAATAGAGGATATAACCCTTCAAAGGACCAGATGCAGTCATGAAGGCTACAACTGCCCCTCTGGGATATATTCCTAAGCCTGGGGATAGCTTCTAGCACACAAGATCAAATGCAGGGGAACCAAACTGGGCAGAAGTGGCCACTGGGAGATGCAAACACAGGCAGACATGGGAGCCATCTGATGGACATGGGTGTTGGCTTGGCAGAGTGGTTGGTTAGATTTAGGATGTGAGCCTCTATGAGGATCAAAGATTACATGATTCTTATAATCCTTATAGGCTGATGCTAAAATTCCTAATGATGTCTGGCATATGGTAGACATATACTATACTTGATGCTTAACACATATTTTTAAAAGAAAGAATCTTTTCTCCTCCCTCTTTGTCCCTATGCCCCTCCTTCATTTCCTTCCTTTCTTCTTTCCTTCCTCCCTTGTTTCTTTCCTTCCTTCATTTTCTTAGTTTTAGAGATGTGTTTCTCACCTAGTCTCTAATCTAGAGATGCTTCAGAAGTTCCTGAGGTCTGTTAGTAAATGGCTTCCTGGGAATATGTATCTTTCATAAGCTCTCAGGAATTCTTTTGTGATCAGTGCTATGGTTTGGATGTGGTTTGTTCCCAGAGGTTCAGGTGCTGGACAGTTTGTCTCCAGTGTCACTACAGTGCGCGTTTGTAGAACCTGTGTGAGACAGAGCCTAGAAGGAGGTAACTAGATCATGGAAGTTCCACCAACCCCATCACAGGAGTGAGTTAGTTCCTGCAGTACTGGACTAGTTACCATGAGAGTGGATGGTTAGAAACTGAAGCCACCTCATGTGTTTGGCCTCTCCCACATGCATTCCAGCCAGCTGATATCATGTGTGACATCATGAGGCCATCCCGATGTGCTTTATCATGTGGCTGTCTGAGCTTGGCCTTTTATGCCTCCAAAACCACGAGCCGAAATAAACCTCATTTCCTTATTAAACATCCACTTTCAAGTGTTTTGTTAGAGCAACACAAAATGAACTAAAATTATCAGCATTTGACCTAGAGTTGCTCACCAGAGGCCTGTCCATGTGAAGCTTCTTACCCTGACCCACTGGGCACACAGCTTTTGTCCATCGATGTGCCACCTTCTTCCAGAGCCTTCCCCTCTGGTTGTGGGCAGGAGCTGATGGGACTTGTATATAATCTCAGGTCTGCTCCTGATTTTTCACAATCCACCTACTCATACGAGATGACACTTTTACCTATAAATGGGATTCACAATGTTAGCCCCATCCTCCCTTCTACAGTTGTGAAAACATATCCCTGATGCAACCAGAGTCCAACAGATGTTTGGTGATTTGAAAAAACTTTAAGAGTCATTCCCTTGACAGTGGTTTGAAAGGGCTGCAAATGTTAAGTGAATGAATAGCCATCATTTAGACTGGATCCAGGATTGAAAAGTTCCCAAAAAGAGGAGAAACTCAGAGGTCCTGGCAGCCTAGGCCAGCCTAGCCCAACAGGGTGTAAATAACAATTGCCTGGATGCTTTGTTGTGCTAATCTACTAATGCTCTTCCATTTATTACTGTTATTGTTATTATTATTTTGCTACATGAGGGATGGATAAAGAAAGAAGATGAGGTTCAGTAAGAAACAAAGTGATATCAAGAAAAGAAGGTGACTTATTCAGGGTCAGATGCAAGAAAGCTTTTTTCTCTGCATTCCTAATAGAACCTATGATAGTAGAGACTCACTTGGAGGATGGTAGCAGGGTCCCTAAATATCCCAGGAGAGCAGCCCACAGGGCTTTCTCATACCTGCTGCATCCAACGGAAGGTTAAAACCTCTGTAGATCTACATATTGGTTTTCTAGGGCTACTGTGAAAAAGTATCACAGGCAGAGTAGCTTAAACAGTAGAAACTTACTCTCTTACAGTTCTGAAAGCCAGAAGTATCAAATGAAGGTGTCAGCAGTGGTGGCTGCTTCTGGTAGCTGTGGGTAGGAATTTTTTCCTTGCCTGGCTTCCAGTAGTGTGCTGTCAATTTTGGGTGCTGCTTGGCTTGGGGCACAGCTTCAATCTTTACATGGTGTTCTCTTGTCAATCTCTGGTGGATTATTTCTTCTTTTTACAGTGGCTTGATCATTTTGGATTAGGGTCCATCCTCATGATCTCATCTTAATGTAATCATCTGCAAAAATGTTGTTTCCATGTCAGGTCTTATTCTGATATATTAGGTGGTTAGAACTTTAATGCAATATGAGTTTGAGGCAAATAAAATTCAACTGATAATAATCTGAAGGTTACACGTCTTTGGCCTAACACAGCCCATCTGCACCCCTGACCTAATGCCCAACTGCCTTGGGTCCTAGTGACACCAATTACAGAAACCCTCATGTGCAATTGACAAGGAGAAGAGGAGAAACCAACACTTGTCTTCCAAGATCTTTCCTGTTGCCCTCCCAAACCAGAACCACCAAATGAGAGCCTCGAGTCTGGGCTCAGCACTCAGAAGATAAAAATGACAAGCAAATCGAGCTGATAAGAAAACCCATAATCTTTCAGAGTGTACCTTGGTTCAGGATAAATCATGCCCAATCCCTGTTGTCTTTTCCTCCATTCTGCCAAGATTGTGCTAAGCTCCCTAAGGGTCTCTGGAGGTAATAGAGAGAACAGGAAGAGATCTAGGTGAGAAGATATAAGAATTGTCCTGGCTTTGCCAGATGATGAGTCTGTGACATTAGCTAGATGATCTCCCCTTCCTATTTGGGACACTCTTAGAAGTTTCCTGTGTAGATACTGAACATGTTCCTCTCAAGTGTCAGTTTGACTAGAGCCTTCTCTTTTACCATGCAGGGCATGCAGCGTCTCACAGAGTCCACCAGTCCACCGTATGGTTTCTCTCATCTTCCAGCGGCCTCAGGGACACCCCAGGAGTCTGCTCATGGGGAATCTACTCAAAGACCACAAAGAGTTCTCTGTTCCACTTCCAGGGGGCTTTTGGCCACTATTCCTGAGCAGTCCCAGAGTTGCCAGTGTTAGGCTTGGCAGGATCATCTGTTCGACAGAAACTAAGGTAGAGGTCTGCACTGTTACAGGTCTCAGAGCACAAGGCACCCGGGACACCTGATTTTCTTCATAGATGCAGCCAGCATCTGTCCCCTTCAGTCCCCTCCTATTTCCTTCTGCAGCAGTGAGTATGGCTTTAGAATAGATAAACCCCTATGCCAGGCTCTGGGAAAGCAGTTCTCTACAAGTGTGAAAATCACAGATGTGCAGCTTTGTCACAGATTTGCTTCGTATGTTGCGCTCAGAAATGTGGTTCTTCTTCATTTATTCCACTTATTCCTACCAGTTTTACTCCTCAGGATGGCCAGGTCCTTCTCTTGCCCAGGCTCAAGGCTTTCAGATCTTACACATACAGAGACAGGTACAGATGAACACACACACACACACACACACACACACACACACAAAAACACACACACACACCTTCTGATTCAGGCTTCAGTCCACTCTTTACTCCTCCCTGAGCCAGTCAATCATATTTTATCTTAGGGGCTCAGAAGCAGAGAATCCTGGGAGTTACAGAGAAAGTTAGATGTCAATAAATTCAACTCTCCAGGTGAAGGAAGAGTCCTCTTTTCTCTATGTGACCTTGTTATATTTAAGACTATCCTTCCTCTGGGCTCTAAGTCTTCAGTTACCCCAACTATGGTTGTTTCCTTCCATACCCTCTCTTGCTCTCCCTTTCTCCCTCTCCACAGTTCACTCTCCACTCCCTCTCTCTCTCTCTGCTTTCATGTTTCTAAGTCCCTTCCAGGGATTCTTCTAGCCACCTCTCTACTTCCTTCTTCATTCACCTCTTTTTAAATCAGTGCCTCCTAAACCCATATTTTTAACATTGTAACTGTGATCTCTAGAATCTAGCAGCTTAGGGACCTGGATTATTTACCATAGACCTACCTATCCCTACCAGATGTGCACACACACACACACACACACACACACACACACGAGTTATACATAACCTTCCTTGGCATTCCACAAGGCTGCTTGTGGAAAGGAGATAGTGCACATGAATGGAGTGAAAAATCTAAAGGTTCTACAACCCATCAAAGGTTATTAACTTGTAATTAACTTGTAAGTTTCTCAAGGGCGAGGACTGCCTTCTACTCAGAAGCTGCCTTGCCACATACACCCCTCCTGAAATGTTATTAGTCAGAAAGTGGGTGCTCACTGAATTGAAATCTAATGAACTGAAAAGTGCTTTAATATCAACTCATTTGTTAAAATACAGCATTCATAGCCACAGGCCTCTGACCCCAGGGGAATCGAGGGGAGCACAGGAGCAGCAAGGCAGTTCATGCGCAAGTCTGGAGTGTCAGAGTGTGCGCTCAGCACCTGTGCCTCCCCGCAAATGCAAAGCTCTGGTCCTGGCTGTGCAGCCCAGAGGGTCCTCCCCCGGCCCTGATGTGTGACACTGGAGTCCAAGGCTTCCAAGGAAGCATGGTGAGAGGAGCCAAAAAATGACCTCTAGTAACCCTCCAAGAACCCCAACAGGAAGCCCATGCTCAATCAACTCATTAACTTTTCAATACATAGTTATTGACATCTACTGAGTAGATATAAACTCTGTGTAATCACTGGCTGAACCTTAAAAAGGCAGATTCCAGGACACCCTGCCAAAAGCCTGGTTGAACTGACTGAAGTAGAAAGTTCCAGAACTTGGAACTCCTTGGGTGACTGCCATGTGGAGTGCAGATGGGCTGGAAGCAGTGCTCTGCTCCGTGCAAGGTGAGTCTGAGCGCACTTGCCTTCCAGGGTCTCAGCATTCAGGCAAGGCTTGAATATTGAGACTTAGACAGAGGGCCAAGGCAGGATGTCAGCAGAGAGAGAAAGTTCCTATTATATGGTCCTAGCATACTACTTTGCTCAGATGCCCAAAAGCCTGAGTGCAGGGGGTGGATTAGCCACACCAAAACCACATCCATTGAGAGGCCTCCCCTCCTCTGGAAGGGGAGTGAGTGAACCTTCTGCTTGGGGGACAGTATGAGTCTCAATGATGGGGAGAAATTAGCCCTTTTTCTCTTTGACCTACAGATAGAATTCACAGGCTTAAAGAAAGCTGACAAAGCTCTCCCAAAATCTTGCTGAGAGCCCCAAAGGTCCCCCTACCCTGGGGACTCTTGGGTGTGATGATGTTGAGGGTGGGAATGGCCTGTGTGTTCCACAGCCTGCCAGCCCCTTCACCCCCTTGGGCCAAGGCTTCCTGTCTAGCTTCTGGAAAACTTTGGGCCTCAGGATGAGCGAGGAATCTAGAGAGATGTTGACATTTGCAGCAGTTCCATTCTTAAAAGTCCACACATGAGGGGATCCTTCCAGGGAAGGAGGTGACAGGGTTAATCTAGAGGCTGGGGGAAGGCAAAGAAAGCTTGAAAAGCACAGAGTGAAGCCAACCAGATTAATAGAGGAAGAGAGAGGAGGGTAGACCATTAGGAAGACAAAGAGAAAATCATGCTGGAGCAATAGAAAGGGAAATCTAATATCAACTAGGGAAAAATAAATGGAGATTAGGGCAAACAAATTAGCTTTAATGGGTTCAGTGCTAATACAAGAATAACAGCCAAGCTGCAAATGCCTTTGAGGGGAAGATGGGATGAGGAACCTGAGCAGTCATGCAGACAATAAAGATTATGCAGAGAAAGGGGGCTCAGGGAGGACTTGGGGTGAATGGGCAGGGGAGAGGGGGCAGGGAGAGGTCTGCCATCATTGACAGAAAGGGATAGGAGCAGAAAAGGGGCTGAGAGCTGGTGACAGTAGGGAGGGGGAAGTCAGCATGGGGTGGAAATAAAAGAAAGCTAAGCAAACGAAAGACTGGGGACAGAGGAATAAAAACCCAGAGCAGAGGAGACTGGAAAGGAGAAAGATAGAGATGGATGTAAACAAAGAGAATGAAGGGAGAATGAACTCCCTTGAAAGAGTAGGGGGAAATACAAAAGATTACAACAGTAGTAGGATTATTCTCTGGTTGAGGAAAATCACAAAAGGAAAAATGAGGCCCCAGTGAGATGAAAACCTGAGGAGGATTTTGAGGTAGGTTTTAGAAAGTACCCATGCTTGGCAGGTGGTACCAGGGCATGTTCATGCACCTGCCATCCCTGGATAATAGGCTGCTTCCCATGGTGGCAGGAAGAGGATGGGAAGGACACATGTGGTTCAGAGCCCTCATTTGAGTGTTAGAGGGTCCTCATCTTCAGGACACAGCTCTGCCCTTTGTAAGAAGGTATCCTCGGGCAAATTACACACACACCATCACTGCTCCTCTCTTACCTGTAAGATGGGGTGATGCACTTCCTGCCCCAGTGGGCTGTCAACAGGGTTAAATGGAAAGATGGATTTACAGTGCTTGGCTTGGCACATCACATGGTGCTGTATGTGATGACTGTTCCTAAATATTGACTATCTGAGGAGACAGGCTGAAGACAGGAAAAAGTCCTTCCTTCCTTTGTCTGATCTGAAAGGAAACTCTATCCATCTTTCATCCCCTCCCTCTGTCTACCTAGCCCTCTCTCCCATCTGAGGATTAAGGGACAATGCCAAGTCCTCACATTGAAGCCACACTGTAGGCTGATTCAAAGAAAGAACCTCCAAAATTCTAGGAGACCCTTGTAGATGTGCCAAAACTTCAGATTATAGGAAATTGGAATTGATCCTCCTGGTTCTTTAAAGAGCATGGAGGGCCTGGCAGGACAGAACCCAAAAACCAGGAGAAGCATCAACAAGAACACCACAAGTCAATAAATAACCACCTAGTCATGCGCGCCAGGAGGGGAAGAGAGAAGCTGACTTTATTTCCTGCCCCTCAAGGCATTCTGAACCAAGCCTTCTCTCATCACTAAGAATTTTTAAAGGATGACTGACAATAGAATACAATCCAGGCAAGAAGAGGGGCAGATGGGATGGGGGAGCTGTGTCTCTTGCTAAGATATGAAAAATTAACCTCAAACTAGTACAGAAAAAAATCTTCCATAGCCACCAAGACAGCAAAAACACATGTATTTTGGTCTCCTTGTGTGTTATGGAAGGAGTGGTGGTCAAGGTGGATGCGGTGATGTAGAACAGCATGCCTAGGAGGAGATGCAGAGGGAGGTAAGGTTCATTCCAAGATCATAAATTAGAGGGGAAGCAGAGGTTTCCTAATCTCTACCCAAACAGTTTCAGAGAATGAAAATAAATGAATATATGAGCCTCACCCATGTATCAGTGCAGGAAGGCAGATTTGAAAGCTGCCTATCAGTTTAAGCTCCTGTGAAGGACTGATAACAGGGCCACCTGGCAGGCAGTAGAAGGATGGAGGATGGTAGAGGCACTTTCTTTTTCCAAGTGGTTCTTGTGCTTTGATGGCTCAGAACAACCTTCCAAGGGAAGAGCCAAGCCCCAGGTCCATTCCTGCAAGACTCTAGGTTCTGATCCCTCGAGCCCTTCTCTTTGCTTTCTCCAGTACTAGGGACAGTGGCTGCTTCCTGCATCTATCACAAATTGTGTACTCCTTTTTTAAAATGCTTGGGACCGGAACTGTTTTTGATTTCAGACTTTATTAGATTTTAGACCAGCTGAATATACATAATGTGCTACCTTGTGGAGGGAAGCTAATTTTAAACATGATACTTACTTATGTTTCATAGACACCACATACACACAACCTGAAGGTAACTTTGCATAATATTCCTAATGACCCATGTTTTATCTGCCACCCACCACACAGGCCTGGTATGGAATTTTTCATTTGTGGCATCTTGTTAATGCTCAAACAGTTTCAGGTTCTAGAACATTCCACATTGTAGATTTTTGATGGGGCACTCAGATTGCATCTGAGTTATTTCTTTTCCTTCTTTGTGTTTTGATCTTTCTCCCACACCCAATAATTCCTTGTTGAATTTCCTCTGTTGAATTTCCTCTGTTGAATTTCCTAGCAGTATGTTTCTGTTTTATGACTGCAGCCTGACTGATGCATATCTATACCAGAAGTCTAAGGAAAGAAAATCGCAGGAGTGATCGTGTGCTAAGCTCTTCAGTAATGAGAACCAGGAACCACTTCCTTTCCTATATACTGGATCATGGCAGACTTAAAGGGGCAGCATTCCCCATAATCTTGAGTCAGAAACTTCTCAAATGTGAAGTCTGAGTTCTCTGGAAGAGAAGCTTTCACTGCCAACTCACTGTCCTCCCTAGCTTGAACTGTCTTTCCTGGTTTCTTCCCTGGATGTAGCTGAAATATTTCCAACAGACTGTGAACCCATGAGAGCAGACTCTGTGTGGATCACTCCCATCATGCTCCAGAGCCTCTACAGCTACAGTTGGAAGAAGAAGTCTCCTTAGCTCAGCATTTAAAAACCCATGTTAGTGAGAGTTTCCCCAGTGGTCTAAAGTAGTGACAATAACACTTAACTCATAGAGTGTTCATGGGGAACATGCCACCACGTCAACCCTCATGCCTCTATGCATATTCACACAATGGATGCTGACACCAAGGGTTTTATGTAGGCAACAACAAGGAGGCTCTGCATTCATTTCCTGGCTGCTTCCAGAACAAGGCAAACCTCTCTTTTCCCGCACTATGATACTTTGAACTCCTTTAAGCAACTCATGTCTAAAATGTCTCTGGAGGAAGCAGAACCCTGTTTTAGCAAAAAATGTGTTTCATCAAACTTGTTACAGATCTGCCTTCTTCCTCCTTTGTCTGCCTTCCTTCCTTCCTTCCTTCCTTCCTTCCTTCCTTCCTTCCTTCCTTCTTTCCTTCCTTCCCTGCTCTCCTCCCTTCTTCCTTCCTTTCCAATAACAAATTCAATCAGCATTCACTGGGTATCTTCTGTGCACCAAGAATTACACTAGATATTGGGGTTTCAGAGATAAAGAAGCCATGCTATGCCCCAAAGGGCAACCATCTGTGCTGCAGGAGACAACCAGTACACAAACATGAACAAGGACCCAGGGCAGAAGTCCAGTGCTCCGAGACAACAGCAAGCAATTTTGTGTTGCCATGACATTTGGTTCAGGTTTAGATAGGTAAAAAAGGAGGCAGAGAGCAAAACCAGAGTCAGGTCATTGTGGGTTTTGTCCCCCAGATTTAGTAGCTTGGATTTTACCAGGACAAAAATGGTGCCATCCTCAGAAAGTTCTTTAAACACGAGAGGGACATAGCCAGGCTTGGGTTTGGATATGTTATTTCCTGGCTGCATAGCAAAAGAATACAGATGGAAAGTTGGAGGGAGAGCAATGAGTGTGGGTGACTAGTAGAATTCTACTCACCTTCTACTCAGATTATGTGTGGCTTTGAGTGAAATGCCTTGATGGCCTTGAACTCACTTCATCTCACATCTCCATTATTCTTTAACTCTGCTCCTGGTTGTATCCTTCTTAGCCCTTATCTCAGGTAGAAGTTATTCATTAATTTGTCCTTTAAATATACAATACATCTACCCTAAACTACCTATCAGTGAACCAGAAACTCCATGAAAATAGGGGCAATTCTATAAAACCAGTTCTACCAAAGTGCTTGGCACATGGCGGACATGTAACATATATGTTGAGTGGATGAATGGATGCATGAACAATATGGCCTTATGAATATTCTGTATGGGGAAAATGCAAGGACAAAGACCACTGTTTAATTCATGTGGAATATATTTATTGAGCACCTTCTATAGCCTAATATTGAACAAAATAGAAGCATTCCTGCTCTCATGGAGCTTTCAGTCTAGTGGGAGAGGACAGTCATTGTGCATACATATAATCTTCAGCTGCCCCCCACTTTCCCTTGACAATTAAACTCTTTATTTCTCTCATTTTTTAACCAAATTTCTCCAATGACAGTCATATTTGATGCTGTTTTGATGAATGCTATAAAAAAAGTTAAGGCTATTATGAGAATATCTAAACAGAGCACCAACCCACTTTGTAGGATAAAATAAAGGCACCTGATAACACAATTTAGCACTGAACTCTACTGGAAAGAAGAGGAGACAAGAGGTCCAGGTGGAGTGAAGAGCATGTGCAAAGGCCCAAAGGCAGGGGACCCCTTCCACAGTTCCAAGGATGTGCAAGAGGCCAGTGACAGAGAATGAATGCAGTGGAAGGAGGCATGAGATGAAGCTGTAGGGCACTAGTGTTGCCTCTAACCAAGAAAACACTGGAAAAGAGCCTCTTTATCACCCAAGAGGATATTTCCAAAAACATCTAAAAGTGGAGGGGTGATGCCATTAAACACACCCGGGGTGCCTACAGTGCCATCACACTTATAGCAGGTAGAACTGAGAGCAGGATCACTGAGGAAAGCCTTAAGGGGAGGGAGCGGCAGCGGGGTTTACAGAAACCTGGGATGAAACAGTTGCAATGTAACAAATGATAGAAAGGAGCTCCATTAAAGTCATGGGGACAGCATTTTCACGGAAACCTCTTTGAGAGAGAGGACATGGCTCTCTCAAATCTCCCCACCCACCCATCACTCATGCTAAGCATGAGACTTAGGAGTGAGCTGACTGAATAGGAAAAGAAGAAATAGACCCAGAAGGAACAGCAAGTGTGACTGCTTCTGAAGACATTTGGTTGAAAAGAATAAGAAGAAAGAGTTTCATAGTCAAGGAAAGATTTCTTTTTCTAACTAAGGGACAGGGAGGTAGCATCGATGAGTTTACTTGCATCTGTAGATCCACAGAAAGGATCTAGTAGAAAATGAAAAGTAAATAACAAAGAAGATAATTTATGGAGCACACTTCCAGAATAGGTAGGGGGATGAGAAATCAGTGAGAAGTGAGTTAGAAACATGAGTGGCAGCTGCACCTAGCTGCTGTCTGTCTTGCCAGTTCACCTTAGGAGGACAGATGGCAAGCAGAGGCACCGTGGGCGAAGCAGAAGCATGAAGCTGCTTCCCAGCACGCCAGGCCCTGTCCACCTAGTTCCAAAGCCTAATGTATCCAGGTAACCCATAGCCTCATGAACGGTGGAGGGAGTTGGGACAACAGGATTCCATGGTGTTGGCACATTTTCTTTAGGAGCAATTGGAGACAGAGGCACTGGCCTTTATTTCGGGAAAGTGTCAAGGTGAGAAGCTGGGAGGTTGCAGAGGAGAAAAGAAACCTGCAAGACAGGTTTCTGTGCTAGGAATGGTAACAGCACCATCCAGGCTAAGGGCACCCAAGACTGATGAGCTCTGGCCAGGTAATAGGCATAGCTGGATTTAAAGCCACCACCAAGAAGCCCCTGCACCTCGCACTGTACCCCTGCCAAGGCTCAAGCTTACATTCACCAGACCCTCTCTGAAACTAAAACGAAAGTCTCCAGATAGTGAAATGAAAATTTGTACAGATCAATACTTTGAACCATTGCTGCTTTAGGACTAAGCAGAGCTGCAAGGGATTAAGCAGACAGAAAAAGAGAAAAGTCCTGGAGTATAGAATTTGGGGATAACACAGTGGGGAGTCCTAGGAATCTCTGTAACAACCACCACATGCAAAGCACTCTTTTGTGGCATGTGTAAAATGGAACACTAAGTAAACCCCAGGTGGCCGAAGACAGGGCTCCTGCCCTTGAGGAATTCATAAAGGAATCTAAACTTGCAATGCTGGGGCTGGGGGTTTAGTTCAGCGGCATAAGCACCTGCCTTGCAAGCAGGCGGTCGTGAGTTCGATCCCCGGTACCGATAAAAAAGAAAAAGACAATAAATAAATAAATAAACTTGCAATGCTACTGTTCAAGAGCGGTCAGTGCTATGATGAAGACCAGGGCAAAGGACTGTGGAGATGTGAGAAAATTACCCTCCTATTTTAAAAGCTTGATATTAGTGCATGCAATGAGAACTTTAGCTACTGGGTCTCTCTTACCTTTTACCATCCCTACTCCTCAGGCCTTCTAAGGGGTGAAAAACTTACCAAAGGAAGACCTTGAACTTACCCAAATGTCACCTTCCCAAAAGGCACATTTTTGGGCACCAATCTCTACCTATAGTTTTGCAGAGCTTCAAATCCCTTTCTTTGAGGGAAGAGGGGACCAGGAATTGAAACCAAGATCTTTGCACATCATTAGCCCCAGCCTCATTTTTATTTTTTTATTTTGAGACAAGGTCTTGCTAAATCACTAAGTGACCCATGCTGGGTTCATCCTGCTATCCTCCTCCTTCAGCCTCCCAGAGTGCTATGATTACAGGGTTTCACCACCTTTTCTATGGCATAAGTCCTCTCTGACCCAGCAAAGCTTGCATTTTCTAGCCTGGGTACTGTGCACCCAGGAACCTGCTTGTATACAGCCAAGTGGTCTTGTCTTCTTCCTACTTATCCCACCCACAATGCACAGACCTGCAGAGGCCCTTTGCTTATGAAGCTTCAGACCTCTTCCTGATTCACACCTTCCCCTCAACCCGCCTCTCCGCCCAGCCAGGGGGCTCCTACTCATTGCTGGCTTCCGACCTCAAAGCCCACCAGCCTGCAGAGCAGCATGGAAAGGGACCTAGCACAGTGGTGGCCAGGCCCTCCCCGGGGCAGGAAGGAAGCCTGCACCCACCTCTGGGTGTTTGGTGGTGACTCACTGAGAGGAGTGAACTCCCCCACACCGGACACAGGAAAGACAAAAGTCCTTCCATTACAGGGACTCACTTCAAAGCCTCAAACCATAGGCAACCAACAGCCCTTTCCAAATTCCCTTCCTGCCTGTCCTACAGCCATAGTAAATACCTCAACTTCTTCAAAGTACCAAGGTCTTAAGCATGGAGTTTTTCCTCTACTTCCTAAGGCAACATATTCATTGCGTTTACTCTAAGTCATTCCTCCCTGAAGTTTCCCTCTGAGGATTTATGGGCCTCCCAAGCACCTAGACTGACCTCTTTCAAGGGACTTTACGTGGTAATTCCCAGCTTACTTAATTGCATCCCCTAAAAAAGGGTTTAAGTTCCTTTAAGCTCAATATTCTTGTCTTGTGCAAGGTTGCATTCCCATTCCTTTGCACTTGAGTCATCTTGGGTGCTTGGTTAATATGTGTTGAGCTGAAAAGAAGTAACTAAACTACAGAAATAACATTCTGGCAAGAATGTGGAAGGAGAAAGGGAATATAAGGTGTTGTCAGAATTTTCACCATCTGGAAAGTTCTTAGAAACACAAATTCTTGTTCCACCCCAGAACTACTGATTCAGAAACTCAAGGCATTGGGTTCAGCAGCTGCAAACAAATCAAATCTCCCAGTTGTTCTCAACCCACACCTCAGTTGAAGAACCACCACCATAGTCCTACAGCCAAGCTCAGGTCATAGAGTGAAACCCCATGAATATTAAAAAGCAGGAAAATTTACATTCATGTCAAGATTTTCAGCTACCCACACACTCTCTATCTTCACCCATGTCTTTTTTACTGCAGGCATTACAGGTCAGCAGAAGGTGTTGCCAAAAATTTGTTGAGCTCCATTCAGTAGATACAAATCCTATGGTTGAAAACAAAAACAAGAAAAAAAATAAATAAAACCACTTTCTCAAATGGTAAGATTAGATCAAATAGAGACAAAGAAGAAATCTGGCCCAAGGCTTTTTTTCACAGTAACACAAAATCACTTAGAAATCTGTAAAATAAAGCTCCAGAGAATTCACAATTCAGGGGCCAGAGATGGAACTACAGAGACACTGGAGATGGGATAATAACTTTCAGGGTCCCTGAAAAGGGTCCCTGAGGGATTGTGTGTCTAAGGACACTGAGGAGTTCTTCCTCATGGTTTAAGAGAATAGCCTGTACATCTTGCATTGGAGAAATAGGATAGTAGGATTTTTTTTAAAGGAAAAATACCCCACTCATGGCCCCGTAAAATGGTATTTTTAAAAACTGCTACTTTACTCAAGTGAAGAACCCCCAACAACAGGAACCCACCCTGTCAGATATAGAGATCATCTTATAAACACCTAAGTTTGGTGGACACAGCAGCAAAGTTTTTGGAAAATGGGGACAAAGCTAGACCCCCGAGGTCTTGCCTGGGAGGGAGTAGCTATCTGGCATCTCCTGGTGTTGGGTATTTGGATGAAAAGGGGCTGAGAGACAAACATGATGATGTATGATGCATTCCACAAACGGCAGTGTGACCAGGGAAGGGGACAGCAGAGTGGGCTCGGGAGTGGACAGTGGTCACTTAGCCACCACCTGGGATACGCTGAGAGCCCCTCAGACATCACCGACTGGTGGAAAAGCATTCAGTGGAACCTAGAATGTGAATCTGTACCCAAGCTCACCCAGTGGCCTCCACCAGGACAATGGATCACTGTGTCCCTCATGCTGAGTGTTTGGCCAGCGGGTTTTTCTTCCTGCCTTACTGCCCAGGGCAGAGGCTTATAGCCCTTTTTTGTTTTTAAGGGAAATTGACTGCTCTGCAAAAGACAGCTTGGGCCCTGAGGAGACGTTTCCAGGCAAATCTGAATGTGCTAAGTCTGTGGGTGATAATGGGCACTGTGTGCCCAGCAAGGGCACTTCCCACCCTCAGCCATAAATAGTCTTAACTGGCTTGCACAGAAAACCCGTGTGGCTCTTCCTTGCTGCCTGCCACTCCCTCTGACTTCCACTTGCCACCCAGCTAGGGTTCTGATCACCTCTTAGCCAGGTCCCCCAAATTACAGCCTTGGGTGTGAAAAGACATCTCTCATAGCTAAGCCTCAGCACACGTGTGAAGCCCCAATCCCACACTCCCACACTAAGCCCGTTCTGGCCATAAAACAAGAGCTTACCCAGGAAGTACACAGAGTTGAGCCCTTAAATTTGGTTGAATCCTGGCTCCTCCTCATGTAATAAGTCATTCAAATCATATAAATCAAGTCACCTAAAGTCTCTGCATGCAGTCTCTTCACTGGAAAAACAGAGATCTTGGCCCTGAAATTGGCCTGATGTAGCTCTAGTGATTTCATACAATTGAATGAGTTACCCTAACAGATACCTTCCCTCTTACCTTGAAGTCTGCACACATGCTGTTCCCATTGCCTGGAAGTTTCCCACCTTCAGTCCCTCTCTTGGCTAGCATCTCTTTGCCTTCAGTCTCAATTTAGAAACTTCCAGGCACCCTTCACTGGGTCCCTGACCAAGGCCCATCCCTTCTCCATGTTCCCATAACCCTCTACATGCTCCAGAAGAGGTGTCCATTGACTGCTTGCTGGGTTGGGCTCCTACTATTATAAACGCTGTAGGCACAGAGCAGGTATCCAGCCTGCCTTATTCACCTCAGTTTCTGTTGAACCTGCTCCAGTGCCGGCCACACACTAGCCACTCGGTAGAGAAGGGGTTGACCAGATGGATAAAACACAGACTCGGGCCAGAGGGCAGAGGTCAAGTCAGAGACACAGCAAAGACTGGGCTTTGCTCATGGCTTGACTGTGCACCATACAACTTCCCTATGGCATGAAGCAGCAGTCAGGAAACCACTGGGATGCATTCTGGTGAGGTCTCTGCTCATTGTTTTCAGAGCTCTAATTGTTAGAGAAGGATAAAATCTTGGGGGTCACTCAGGTAGGACACCCCCAGACAGGGTCCTGGTCCACTCTGACCCAGCTCAGCCCAAGGAGCTTGCTTTTAGCCTTCTGTGTTTCTCATTCTGTTTTTTAAGATCTGATTTCACCCTGTGCCCTCACTTTACAGAAAAGGAAAGGAATCCTGGGACAAAGCAGGATTTCTTCCCCAAGGCTCTCTGGATCAGTATCAGTGTAGACAGACCCTGAACCCTCCCCTCTAACATACTTTTGCAAGGAGAGGAAGAACAGGGGGATTGATATTTGAAGTGAAGGGCTGAGGGTCTGACTCAAACTCAGTCCTCTATGATCATGAGGTACCCTCTGAAGCTATCCTATGGTTGGGGGTACCATCCATGCCATACTCCCAAGGAAGAGAGAAGCACCTGATCGAGGGTTCTCAGTCACCATCACGCACAGCACCTGTACTCATGGCTACTTCTCGCCCAGCCTCCCTGCCTGAGCCTGACAGCTGTCCCTGGGAATATTGTCATTTTAGGCCATGGAGGGCTGAACCAGCTGGGAGGGGCCTTTGTGAATGGCAGACCCCTACCGGAAGTGGTCCGCCAACGCATCGTAGACCTGGCCCACCAGGGCGTGAGGCCCTGTGACATCTCTCGGCAGCTCCGTGTCAGCCATGGCTGTGTCAGCAAGATCCTTGGCAGGTAAGCACGAAATTCACCACGCCTCTCCTGTCCCATGGAGCTGCTGTCCTGGCACAAGCCTGCCTACCCTTCCAAAAACTGCAGGTCTGCTCTCAATCTTCAGCTCTGGTCCTAAGATCTGAACTGGCTGAGGGAGTCAGCCTCTGTTCCTTAATGTGCTTCTGCTGCTCTTCTTTCTTCCTCCATTGTCTATTTTTTTCTTCCTTTGTTTCTTCTCTCTTTTTATTTTCAATCCATATGGATCCTGCCATGTGCTCCTGAGGTATGAGAATCCTACCCAATGGTCCTTTCCCCACTGAGACCTAGAGAAATGAAACCACTAGTGAGGAGACAGCCAGAAGTCTGAGTGATTCAGGAGGAATGTCTAAGCCTGTGTACCTCCCCTGGTACCTGCAATGGAAGTACTGGTGTGGTTAGGTGAAACTGAGAGACCCAAACCTGACCTGCCCCTCCCAATCAGCCTCTCAGAATGTTGTGATTATTATGAATTGACCAGGAAACTTCATAAGAACACTAAGGATTGAGACCCATCCATCTTCAAGGCCCAGCACAGTGCTTACAGCCCTGGCCATATCCAGTAACAATACTAGTAAACGATACTAAAAGATCAGGGTCTCAGCTCCAGCCCAGAACAATTCAGGGAAAAGAGCCAGAGTTTCGGGGTCGTGCTAATCACCTGTCCTTCAAATGATTTTAGTTCTTGGCATCCAGGGCTAAAGTGGCTCAGCTAAAGACCAGGCAGGGCCACATGGTCTGGACTTCCACACAGTCCAGCCTTCAGAATTAGAAGTGACCCTGCACCAGAGCACTGGGGGCTCTGACTCAGCTCCATGTATCTGTTCCCTTCTTCCAACTCATGTATGGACACAAGCAGCCATGCATGAGCCATGGAAAGGCTTGGCTTTTTGACTGATGCAGTTAAGGAAAAGTTGCCTTTGGTGGGATCAAGAACAGGGGACTCCTGAGATGGGCTGTGAAGTCCCAGAGAGGAGATGATCTCTGGATGCCAGGAACAAGCAAATAAAGTTAAAGAGCCCAATATGACAGAAGAGAGCTAAGCACTTCTACAACTGGGAGAAGGGGGGTTTTGTGACCCAGGCCATTGGTCTGTCAAAGCAGCTAGTTGTGGGGAGGGACAGAGAGAGGGAAGGAGAGGAGGCCTTGAAAGAGGGGACTCAGTTTAAGGGGCTAGACCTGGCCAGTGATCTGGAGGCTAGAACTCCAGAGTCCAAGAGGAGGAGGAGCTTCAACTTGAACTATGTAACCTGAAGACACCAGTAAGTGGGGGTGAAGTATCAGCTCAGACTCGGACAGGACAGGGAGCAAAGGTGAACCAGCAAGACAAGGCAAAGGGCCTAGTGACCCCAGCTATCTTCTCAGGGAGGATGACCAAGAGAACCTCACTCAGGCTTTGACCAAGAGAAACTGGATAGAGGAAGCCACCATGGTGAATGTGCAATTCCCACTGCATCTACTCCCACAAAAAGACATTTCTTGTGTCTCATTTGATGACCTTGCAAATGTAGACACAGAGAACAGGCCAGGGGGATAGGAAGGACAAAAGCCAGTGAAGAGTTTTTGCCCAGGGTGCTGGCTTGGCAGCAGTGTAAAACTACCCAAGCAAGGGAAACACGCAGTTCTGAGAACGTGGAGTGTGTGAGGTCAGCCTCGGGCCCGTCTTGCTGTCATACCCCTTCCCCAGAAGCCTCAGTGGGCTGAGAGGCTCTGGCTAATTCCCTGTCCAAAGGCCCCACCTGCTTATTGGGTAATTCTCTGGGATTCTCTATTGGAGTAGGTACTACGAAACTGGCAGCATCCGGCCTGGAGTGATTGGAGGTTCCAAGCCCAAGGTGGCCACCCCCAAGGTGGTAGAGAAGATTGGGGACTACAAGCGGCAGAACCCCACCATGTTCGCCTGGGAAATCAGAGATCGGCTCCTGGCTGAGGGTGTCTGTGATAACGACACAGTGCCTAGTGTCAGCTCCATCAACAGGTGAGCGACAGAAGCTCCTGGAGCTTTAGGGAGAACCTTAAAGAGACCTGAAGGAGGGTGCAGCTGAGGTACCACAGGTGCTGGAAGGGTTTTAAGCTGCAGAGTCAGGCAGACAAGGCCCACTGACGTCACTTCTCCCTGCCCCAATTCATGGTGTGCTAGCTGCGGCTTCCTTCCTCAAACCCCACATCCTCCTGCACACAGCGTAAGAATCCTCTTGCATTAAGCTTTTTTGGATCCCTCACTTGGCCCTCATTCATGCAGCCCAGCATTTGTTTGATCCCTTAATTACTCACACACTAAATCAACCATTTTCTCATTCATTCATTCATTCACTCACTCACACAGAATTCACTGCTTTCTTACATGCTAGACCCTGGAGACACACCATCCTTGTCCCTGGGGAGCTTACAATCTAATGGGAACACAGACATGAATCAAATACCCACACAGACACCTCCAAGTCCCACTATGGGGAGAAACAAGAAGACACATGAGCTAGCAAAGGGTGACTTGGTTGGGGGTGGGTGGGTAGGAAAGTCTTCCTCTAAGCAAGAAACAATGAGTAAGAATTAACTAGGGAAAGGCAGGGGCAGAAAGAGCACTGAGCCAGCTAATAGGTTATTTTACAAGAAACTGAAAGAGAGCCAGTAGGCAGAAAGGGCGTATGAGGAGCACTGAGGTAGATATCCACAGAACCTGCCCTTTAGGGATTGGTGGCCATGTTATGTATTCTTATCATTGACCAATGAGCAAGGGAAAGCCCTTGGCAAATATTAAGCAGGAGATTGACATGAATTTCAAAAAGCCCTCTGTGGCTGCAATGGAGAGCATCAATTGGAAGGGGTCAAGAGTGGATGGAGTGACCCTAGAAGGACAGAGTTGTTGATGATGCACACTAAGGTATTGACAGTGGGGTGCAGAGAGAGGTCAACCCTGGTGGGGCAAACAAGGTCAAACCCACAGAACACCATGACAGATTTGATAGAGAAGTGAGGGAGGCAGATGCAGTTCTGCCTTGAGCAACCCATGGTCCCTGTCATGAAAGAGGGACACAGCGGGTGGACCATGGGTTTAGTGGTAGACAAAATGAGTTAGAGATGCCTTGAACATACTCAAGTGTGATAGCAGAAAGGTGATTGGACTAGAGCAACCTCAGTCTTGCTAACTTCCCCTTTCTCTGAGGGCCTTTCTGTTCTTCCTACAGAATCATCCGGACCAAAGTGCAGCAACCTTTCAACCTCCCGATGGACAGCTGTGTGGCCACCAAGTCCCTGAGCCCAGGACACACACTGAGTGAGTGCCAAGGCACCTGGCTGCTCACACACCCCTCACATACAGCCCACCTGTGTACCCACACAGACACCCAGGTACTCAGGAGCCTAGGTGTGGGCTGAGCTGTTATAGTGAGATGTGGCCAGCTTGGCTTCCTGAGCTGCTCACTACAGTGTGGAGGAGGGGAAAAATGCTTCAGACAGCCTTGACCCTGAGGATGTCCCCTCTGGCCCCCGGAGCAATGACTTCCACACTTCTCCAGGAACTCTGAGAGGTGTCACGCTCACGTCCTGATCCTCGCTCTCCCTCTTCCCCCACTGCAGTCCCCAGCTCAGCTGTCACACCCCCAGAGTCACCCCAGTCGGATTCCCTGGGGTCCACCTACTCCATCAGTGGGCTCCTGGGAATTGCTCAACCTGGCAGCGACAGCAAGAGGAAGATGGATGACAGTGAGTGTTAAAGGACAGAGGTGGGAAGTTGGAGGGGGTGGCACAGAAGGGCACTGTGCTCGGGCTTCAGTGGGAAAAGAAGCCCCTCCTTTTATGGCCCGGGACCTTGTAAGGGCCCTGCCAGTCCCCACATGCAGGGTCACATGCTGTCTCTTAGCTGGCCACAGCCCAGACCAAGTGTCTGGCCCTTTGCCCCTTCTGCTGTTCCACTGCTCCACTGCCTCATGTCAGCAGGGAGTGGGTTGTTGACAGATGCCCTGAAAGCTTTCTTCCTGCTGGGGTATCAGGTGACCAGGACAGCTGCCGACTGAGCATCGACTCACAGAGCAGCAGCAGCGGGCCCCGAAAGCACCTTCGCACAGATGCCTTCAGCCAGCACCACCTTGAGTCACTTGAGTGTCCATTTGAGCGACAACACTACCCGGAGGCCTACGCCTCCCCCAGCCACACCAAAGGCGAGCAGGTGAGAGGCCAGGTATGGGAAGGGAACTAGAGTGGTCCAGGGCAGGAGTGAGACAAGCTCTCCTAAGGAGCCTAAGAAGTTGCTTTAGTGGGCTCAGGTACCATGCGCCACCAGATACCCTGGTGTCCTTTCTTTCTTCCCTATCATCTCACCTTCCCTCCCCTGAGACTTTGCAACTGACCTTTTAACAGGGTGCCACCTTTCTACCATCAGGGACACATCCCATACTGTGGAGTGGTAACTGAATCTTCCCCATGGTGACTGCCTCACCTCTGGCTGCTCCCTGTGCACACCCCATGAGCCAGCATCACTCATGTCCCCAAGCATGCCAGCTTTATTCACACCTCTCTGCCCTTGAACATTGTGTGCTCTGCTCAACAAATGCCTTTCCTCCCATTCTCTGCCTGGAAAAATACCACACAGCCATTATGACTCAGCTCACTCACCCTCTCCACCAATCTGTCCCTACCCCTCAGACATGACTCATCCCTCCTGCTCCTGGTCCTGCAGGTCTCTCACACAGCTCCCAGGGACTCTCACAGCACCTCATAATAATGTAGTGGACAGAGTGTGAAGACAAAAGACTTCTTAAGGATGGGGCATCCACTTGAGGCATCTTCATCTCCAGCACTTAACACTGTGCTCCTCTTTTAATAGCCACTCAATCAGGATATGCTGAATGGATGAACAAATGAATGAGTTGAGCAATTCAGAACCATAAAGCATGAGCTATATGAAGTTTTTCTTTCCAGTGCTTAGCACAGGGAAACAAGTTCTAGTGGGCTGGCATTTGTAAAAAGCTGATGGAAAGGTGAGAGGTTCCACTCTGAGGCCAACAAGGACACTACAACAGTGACAAGCATTGAGCTTGCAAATTGTTGTTTTCTATCCACGGTTTCGGTGTCTTCCTCCCCTTGTCCCACCAGATGGACTAGCTAAGGAGTATCTAGGCTGTGATCCATTGCCCTCTTTGTTTATACTATCATTTTGTCTAGAAGTGAGTCTGTCCTGGCGTTCACCTTTAAGTTCTGAGCAGGACAATGGCAATAGTGCCAATAATCAGCTGAACCTTGCCAGTGACCGGCTGGGTTGTTGGTCTTGTGCCAGCCCCCACAGCTGGGCAGGCAACCTGCGTCAGCGATTTTATCAGCTTTGGCTGTGACAGCTACAAGGGGTGTGGAGAAAGCTGGCCATCAGCAAAGCCAGGGAGAAGGCCTGGGTGCTCATCCGAGCGAGGACAGGCTCCCAGAGGGACATGGTGGACTT
This sequence comes from Cavia porcellus, assembly GCF_034190915.1. NCBI lineage: Eukaryota > Metazoa > Chordata > Mammalia > Rodentia > Caviidae > Cavia > Cavia porcellus. Next base: position 57,043,241 of record NW_026947501.1, on the reverse strand, counting down.
GCAGGAAACCTGCTCTGCGAGAATAGCCTGCAAAGCTATGTACCAGCACCAGTCACCCAAGGAGAGTCAAAAACCCTATGAGGAGCCCCAGGGCATCTGCTGGGTCCCAGAGCCACTTCTTAGCTCCATCCATAAGCCCAAAAAACCCTCTGGTTACAGAGATACCCTGTGCCATGCTGGAGTACATGTATGGTGAATCCCAGAATGAAAGACTTAGAGAACACATGAGCTCTTAGAGACCTCAGTGACCACCTGCTTCCCTGCTCCCATTCATGGAGTGATAACTCAGGGCCAGGGGCACAGGGGCAACTTGGGAAAGCAGCTCTTAGCAGAGCTGAGGTGTGGGAGCCCTGGTGTCATTCAGATGGATCCCTACTTACCTGTCTTGCATCACTGTGTTGTTTATGCCCCAATATCCCCCAAATGTTTGACTAGACAGGTTTCTTTATTTTTTTTTCACTGAATTATGTGAAACAGAAGTTGGATTTTTGAGTAAATATTTCAACATTAAATCAACACATCCATAAGGCACTTTAAACTTTTCTTACACTCTCTAGAAATTAGGTTTTTTATGTTCAGTTTCATTAAGCCAGGCATCTTTGCCCTGCCTCTAAGTTGGCCTCCTCGGAAGGCACGGAACCAGAGCACCATTTAGTCAGTAATTGCTGCTACGTGCTGATGGTGCCCTGGTGGCCCCCAGAATTGACTGCAGCTTCCAAAAGTGCCCGGTGTGCAACCAAAAAGTGCTGGGGCTCCTTGGAGAATCTAGCTCCATGGAAATCACTGAAAATGATTGCCTTTAATAGACCTATTATGTAACCACACAGCATTCCTTGATTTCCATTTTGCACGCTGTTTCATACAGTGCAAAGTTGGGGATGTGGGTGACCTGTATGCAGGGAATGGGTTGTGTTGTTCCTCCCTGATGGAAGGATGGAAGGAAGTCATGGGCGGGTGGGGTATACTCTTGCTTTTAGTTGACTAAGTTCTTTCTTAAAGAAGCCCAGTAGGTCATAGCCATGCTCGTGGCAGGGAAAGCCAATTGGACTCCAGAATGAAGTCTGAGAGAACAAAACCCACAAGTACTTGAGAAAGAGTTTTTCAAACAAAATTAGCTCCAGGCTGCTGGCTGGACTCCCAATCTTCTATTTGTATAGGCTTGAAGTAGGAGAAGAGAGCCATCTATTCTGTGCGCTGGAGCTTTGGAAATCCTGCTTTCCATGTACTGAACTGGGACATTTACCCTCTGTGGTTCAGACTCTGTGCATGCAAAACAGACATCTTTCTCATCCATGTCACAGGGCTCCTGAGGGGATGCGATGAGAGTAACTGAGGCAAAGTCTTAATGTCAGCTTTTTGCTGTCATCCAATTTAGGGCAACAGTTAACAGCAAAGGTGCTGAAGTCTCTATCCCAATTCCACTACTTACAGGAATTTCTTGGCCTCTCTGTGCCTGCATTTCCTATATGGGGAGGAATAAATTAATAGTAAAGCAAAGGACTTGAAATACTCCTAGGGATGTCCTCTCAGCCCTTCGCACTGTCCTGTACTCTGGTCCTAAACTTTGTGAGGAGATGAGGACAGACACTCTGTCCACCTAGGGCATGGTCCTCTAAAGGGTGCGCACAGTCCCAAACATGGGTTCCCATGCCTTCAGCCAACTTTGCAATTCTGGACTCGCAGAACAGTAGGGTTTAGAGTTGAGTAAGAACCCATTAAATACCAAGTAGTGCTGAGAATGAACAGGAGGAAGGAGAAAGGAGGGAGATTAGGGTCGGTTAAGTCCAAAGACAAACTACCTACAGGGTCTGTAGGCAGACGAGGAGTGGGTGCTGCAGGTCTGGGGGACTCTGCTCTGCTGACTTCTCTTTCTTTCCCAGGGCCTCTACCCGTTGCCCTTGCTCAACAGCACTCTGGACGACGGGAAGGCCACCCTGACCCCTTCCAATACGCCCCTGGGACGCAACCTCTCGACTCACCAGACCTACCCTGTGGTGGCAGGTAGGACTCAAGGCTCCCGGGCCATTTCCACCCAGCTGTGAGGGCGGGTTGAGGACCGGAGGACCGGGAAGGCAGAGCTGGCTGACTGTCAGGACGGTGCTGGGACCCTGGCTGGAGAGGAGAGGTGGGCCGAGCTGCTGGGCCTCAACGTGGGATTAGGGGCAGTGCCTTCAGTCTCAGGCCTGCCACTGGGTCTCCTCGCCCCTCCAGCTGCGCTGGAGCCCCTCCCTCTGCACTGAAGGAGGGCACAGCGGGGTGGAGCCTCGGCTCCCCCAACCCACCTGAGAGTAGCCCCAGCCCGGCCCCACCCCCTGCTGCCCGGCCTGCCCCCCCTTCGTCCGTCACACCCCTCCCCACACCTCATGGCTTGGTGTGTGCATGTTCCCGCCCTGTCATCTCACACCCCTCTCTCCTTGTTGTCTCCCTCCCTCTGGCAGATCCTCATTCACCCTTCGCCATAAAGCAGGAAACCCCCGAGCTGTCCAGTTCTAGCTCCACCCCTTCCTCTTTATCTAGCTCCGCCTTTTTGGATCTGCAGCAAGTCGGCTCCGGGGGCCCAGGCGGCGCCTCGGTCCCGCCCTTCAATGCCTTTCCCCATGCTGCCCCCGTGTACGGGCAGTTCACGGGCCAGGCCCTACTCTCAGGTACGACAGGGACGTCCAGCCGTGCAGCGCCGCGTGGGCGGGGGGAGGTCCGCAGAGCCCTTGTCTTGTCCACCACCAGCCACCCTGTTACCTACTTAGTTCCGCCGGTGCTAAGGCGTGGGTCCCAGTATCTGCAACATTCTGCAGCCAAAGGGGCAAGCGCTTTGGGGGTGCCATGAAGTGGGGTGCACCACCCCCCAAGATCCCATAGAAGAATAGAGACTTGAAAACAAGGGGTCAGGTGTTGTGAAATGGTAACACTTGCTCTTGGTAAAAAAAACAAAAGAAGAAAACTCTAGAGGCAAAAAGGCATCAGCCTTTGAGCCAACTTCTGGATTGGATTCCTAAAAAGGATTGAGGATCTGGGCCCGTTGGGCCTCCATAATGTAGCTATCTTCATAGCCAGCACAATGGCAGCACCACCTGAAGGATGCCAGCGTCTTTCGGAGACCACCTTTGGGCACCTAGACACCTTTGGGGTCCTCCAGGAACCTCATCTGCTTCAAAACATGTAAAGTGATAAGCCGGTTAGGTGCTGGTGGCGTAGTCTCTCTGTGCACTATGGAGGAAGCCCAGCGCACGCGGAGGAGGGCCTAGCCAAAGTCTAGTCAGGAACATGGTGTTCTGCAGGTCGAGGGCTGGGCCTGTGCCCCAAGGGTCAGACCTCAGGTACAGACTGGCAGAATTGGGTCTCAGTAAAAGATGAACATTGTCCGATCGGCCGGGATCTGAGCAATAGCTGAGTCAAGGTTTGGCCTGCACACAAGCAGAGATCACTAACTTCAAACATCTGAAGGGCTTTCACAGAAATGAGACTTTAATGTGAACCCTGAGGAGTCCCAGGACTGAGGAAGGAAGTCAGGTAGCTTGTAGTTCAGTATCAGTGGAGTCTACATTATGTTAGAGTTGTCCTCAAGAAGTATGGGTCTTTAGTGACAGAGCTGTTTCCCCTCTGACCCCTGCTCCCCACTGTTATAACCACCTTGAGATACTAGAGCAGAGACCAGTGGAGATGGGGCAAGGCACCACCTGCCCTGTGGAGGTGGACCAGGAGTCAGGCCGACTGAAACAGTGGTTTTCAGATGTGCTGAGTCAGGCAAGATATCTGGTGTGCTACCCCAAGAAATCCCTTGGACTTGGAAATCAGTACACCAGAGAATCAGGACCTCTGCCAGTCCAGAGATGCACAGGTCCTCTGACAAAGTCCATGGTTCCTTCCTTCTAACCAGTGACAAATTCTTTCTGTCTGGCACCCAGAATTGTCTCGCTGACAGATGGACATTGTCCCAGCCAAGCAGGAGCTGAGCAATAGCTGAAAGGGTCAAGATTCTCTTCTCTGTGCACCCCTGTGTCTAACACAGGAGTTCCTTTTGGTAGAGATGGACACCCAGTCTGTGGGCAGAGAGGCTGTGTTCAAGGGTCTGAAGCAGTGAAAATGTTGACTCAATTTAAAACTTCAAGAGGACAAAGTCATCAGAGATGGGCCATTTGTTTTGACCAAAGTGATTAAAGGAGGAAAATCTGAGCTGAGTGAATTTGTGAGGCACAGGAAATGGGATGGGGAGGGTAAGGGGAGATCAAGAAGAGGCTCCTGTCTGCTGTGGGGTGGAGAGGCTGGCTCACCAGGCTCACTTGTGTGTTTTGTGGGGGTGGCAATGGGGGAGGGGGAAGAGCTGTGGCTAAGCAGGTAAGCAGTGATGGTATGGATAAAGTCCATGGAGAAGGGAAGCAGACTGTCAGTCACTGAGTGAAGTTCAGGGGGTGTTGGCAGGACCAGCTGAGAAGAAAGGGAAGGACAGCAGCGGAGGAAACTGGGGTATGAAGTACAGTTGCAGAAGCCTAGAGCAAGCTCCCTGACCCTTCAGCACTCATACTCCCTACCCTCGCCTGCCACCATGTCATTCTTTTAAGGCTGCAAGTTCCCTGTCAACATGCAGTCAATCAGGGGTGATGCTTCCAACTTCTGTCAACTGCTAATTTAGTAAACAGGTCCACGTTTCAGCCCAGCTTGAGGACTAGGAAGCCATCCAATCCATGGGATAAAGCAGTTGGCAGCAGATACCAGGTGGTCACCAGGCAGCTGGTAGGCAAATACACAGCATTGGATGTCCTTCAGGCAGGTGGTCCCCAAAGCCAGGCACCAATGATGCTGAACTGCAGGTGTGAGCATCTAGGAAGACCAGCATTGGCTCAAGGGTTTCAGATTCAGTACAGAGCAAAACTTTTAAGACACTCGAGTAAAGAGTGGCCAGGCTTGCAAGGATGAGAGTCCAGGCAGATGACCAAGATGAGGAAGCAAGTCAGGCTGTAGTTCACTGAGCTGAGCCCTGCACCACAAGGACAAGGCACATGATGGCTGCGTCCCTGCTGAGCTCAGGATGTTGGCCTGGAGCTCCATATAAACTGTCCACCTGAGGCTTCTGGTCAAATTGGACCTAAATGCCTAACACATGGCTGACCCCTGGAGGGAGGGCTGGGAGGACAGGGAATGATAGGATGGGGAAAGGTTAGGAAGAGAATGAGCCCAAGAATCTGAGGACTTCAGTCTTTCTCCAGGGGGAAAGAGATAAATGTAGAAGGAAACGAGACCAAATAATTCCTAGGAAAATCTGTAGATAAGGAGAGAGGAAGGAGGACCTGGTAAGTTTTCATTTCATAATCAGCTTAGCTGTAACCTACGTGAATCTTCCCAGCTCCCCTCCTCCTAGTGACCTGCTAAGACCTTCCTGCCATCTCTAGCAACTCCTTTCTGTGCTTCATAGAATTTCTCTGAGTCACTTCCCTTAGCTCAGTGGCTCTGAGAGTGGGATTTCCAGAGTGGCTGACCTCCTAAGTCTCAGCTTCTCCCCAGTCAGCTAAGAAAGAGGAAAGCTTAGGGTTTAGGAAATGGTGAGATGGCTCCTAAGATGCCTTCTAGTTCCCTTCAACATCCTGGTGTGGATTCCCACGCATTGGCCATGAGAGAGATGAGAGTGACATCAAGGCTGTCCTTGTGCTGGCTGCTCTAAGGCTGATTCAGCTCAGCTGATCAGAAAGCTTGGAGTTAGGTTTTATCATCAAAGAGTACATTACCCTCCTCCATCCTTTTGTCCAAATTATATTTAGTTCTTCCAAAGAGACTTCTGGGTGGCCATAAATTCTCCTTGCTATCAGAACAAGATAAGGAATTGAAAAGAGGTTATATAGAGGGCAGACATCAAAGGGGGCAAATGAAGTAGTCTGAAGTCACCTCTACTCCTTGAATTCCTCCAGCTCATGGCCTTCTGCTGCTGTTCTCTACACTACTGAGATTATTTACCAGTAGCTCTGGGGTGCTAAGAGTTTCCTTAGAGAACCCCACTTCATAGCCAGCCAATGGAGCCCAGGTCTATGTCAACTTCTTAAAAATAGGTCCACATTGGAAGCTTGGGTGCAGAGCAGAGGGGACTGCACAGCAATGTTAAATTTATGTCATAAAAGGCCTTAAAAGCAGAGAGATGGATCAGAGGGTGGAGTGTCTCCAACTCATAGCTTCTGTTATTCTGTTTCTGAGAAGGATGCGTGGTTCTTGGCTTTCTGAAAGAAATATTTTTTTCACAATGCTGGTCGTGAAGCCCAGGCACTAGTACTCATTCATGCTAGACAAGCACTGTACGGGTGAGCTCCATCCTCAGCCCAAGAAATTGTTTTCTAAGGAGTTGGGACAGAGTTAGGTGAGACTGTAGGACAGTTGGTGGTAGCACCGTTTGGGTAAGGGCTGTCCTAGAGAAAGTTTTACTGGTCTTTCCAGGAGGGTGAATTTCATGAAGGAAATCCTCAAGGGTCTGCTCTGGTGTTTCATTCAGAAATTTCTACCTCCTGGCAGAAAATTACGTGACTAAGGGAGATAAAGATTAAAACCTCTGAATACAGGGACAGGAGCCCACGAATTCTCTTTGCAAGGGTAAGGTGAGGGTAGAGCCCAACAGGTCAACTGTGAGTCAGGCTGAAACCTGGGCAACAGAAGGAGGGAATTTGTGGAACCCCTGCTACTAACTATTCAGCTCAGAAAACCACAGGATCAGGTACTAGAAAGTGATGGATTGTGGCCGCAGAGCAGAGAGTGTGGGACCTCAGGCTACCAGGACCAGATGAGCCCTGGGGAGCACTGGGCCAGCACTAGCAAATATTTGGACAGAGAGCTAAGACTCATCTCCCACTGCGCACCCCTAATCATGGTAGACACAGTTGGTGTCTCAGAATTCTCCACACACTGTACCAGGAAGCCCCTCTAATCAAGCCGGAAGTAAGGTGGATCCCAATTATAAACTCTCATCTAAATTAGGTTCTCATGTGACAGAGAGAAAAATGTGGTTTGCAGAAATTGATTTGTCCCTCATTCATAGTCTGGCCTGGATGTACATCTCCTCCCTTCTTCTTTCCCTCCCTCCCTCTTCCTTCTCTATTTCCATGCCCCCCCAGGAAGTAGGAAGTAGGGGTGAAGGGGAAAGGAGACAGTATCGGCCTGTATCAGCTACCACCCTCCCATATCTCTTCCTACCATGCTGCCATCCACCTCATACCCCTGCTCTCACAGATCTCATGTCACTCCTTTCCTCTCAGTCCCCAGGGCCTGGCTGGGTGTTTTCTTAAAGATGCAACAGGTTAAATGTGAGAGCTGATCACATTGCAGGCATATTCACAGGAAGCCCAGATTACCCCTTGGCATAACCTTGGCCTGTTTCTCCTTCTGCTTCCAGTATACTAAAATTTTCTTTTCCTAACCTGCTTCTAGCCCTTCCTTTGTTCCCCTCTCCATCCTGAGTCAGGTGAACAACACCACCTGTATAATTCCAATGGGTTCCACCCTGTTTTGTCCAGTACCAACTATAGCTGGACATGGTAATAAGTCAAACAAATTAGAGGGTGGTGTTCAGCATTTCAAAACCTTCATGCGGTTTTAAATAATACACACTGACAACTCTTTTCAAAGAGGGCTTATTCTATAAGAGTTTCACTCACATGACCATTTCCAGAATGTATCAATTGAACTAATCATTGCTCATCTGTGGCATGAAACTCTGGGTTTGAGTTATGCTAATAATAACCTCAGAGTGATAGTAATCGGATATGTAAGGTTACTATTCTTTTTCCCCATTTTGGCAATAGAGAAATCAAAAAGCAATCTGAGGTCATTTACCTGGCTGGGCTAGGGCACACATAAAATGGGCCATTGAAGCAGAATAAGATCCTTTAGACTCTTCCCTCTAGAGGAAAGGCAGAAGTTATTCATGGACCCCTTTTGCTTAGTTCCAAATCCCAGCCACACCCCAGCATGACACAGTGTCTGGCCTTGCTTTCTGCTCTATTCCCAAATGTTTAGAAAAGTGCCTGTGTATTGTACTTATTCAGTACACACTTTCTGAGTGAACTTATTGTCCTTGGGAAATCTCCAGAGAAAGAAGTAAGGAACAAGAAGTTGTGGTGGTATTGCCAACATAAGGGTTGTGTGGGACATATCTCCCATCCAACATCACCAGGGACCCCTCCATGGGGATGAGGTATGGAGGGCCTTGCAACCCAGGTCCATACCCTGGGCCTCATGGGAAGAAAACTGAATAAGCAGTGTTGTAGAGCAAATGGGCCTGATAAGTTTGTGGACAGGGGCACACAGGTAGCCCCTGTAAGTACTGGAGAAAAAAACAGCTCCCAAAACATTTAAGTCAAATAGTAGTGGTCTAACAACAGTGGACTCAACCAGGAGTAAATTTGCCTCTACTTTCTCCCCACATGGCAATGTCTGGAAACATGTGGGTTAGGAACTCCTACTAGAATCTAGTAAGTAAAGACCAGGAATGCTGCTGAATATCCTGAAGTTCACAGAGCAGTCCCACCAGGGACATCTCACCAGCTTAGATTGTCAGTATTGGTGGGATTGCAGGAACTCTAGAAACATCACCAAGAAGGAGGATGACCAAAGGACTCATCATTCAAACTGGAACTCTTGGGGATGAAGTGGGTGTTGTTAATAAATACTTTGGGACAGCTGTTATCACCTTACCTAGAAGTTTGGGGATGAGGCAGAGCCTGTCTTGGACCTGCAGAGCATAGCGGTGATGGAAGGGGAACAGGCAAGGGATCCCGTGTTGGGCAATGGGTAAGTGAAGAGAAGGTCACCAAGACAGGCAGTCTCTCCTAAAAGTGAAGCTTACGCTTCCTGACATATTGAAGAAAATCAGGAAGATGCACACTTTCCAGAGCTGCATTCCAGAGCTGTATTACTTAGATGTGAAATAAACAGAGAGCAGTGTCTGTTTTCCTGAAAGTGATTTTTTTTTTTCAGAAGAGCAATTGACAGATGAGTGACTTAAGATCAAATATCTCTGTCATCTCTCCTCTTAGCCAGTAGGTTTCCTGTCCCTCATAACTGGTAAATTCTATCTACCTGGGAGGCCACACAAAAGAAAATAGGATTCCCTCCCTGGCTCCCTGGAAAAGGATGTAGTGATTGATTAGGAATGTCTGCTACAGGACCAAAAAAGAGGAGTGGTGGGCCAGGGGGTCACACACCTGCCACCCCTTCATGAGGTCTTGTTCTTAGTTCTCTGCAGAACTAGAGTTGAAAGGGATACCGTAAGTCAAGTGGTCTGTAGTGTATTTATTTAGGTCAGCCATCCCTTCTGCTATGCTGGGATGGGGTGCAGTGAAGACTGAGGAGACATAGCCCCTGTCTCCAATGCATGGCATTTGTACGTGTGACTAAATTAATGTGTAAATAAGTCATTGTAGGACAGGGAAGGAAACAGGACTGCTATAGAAAGTGATCCCTGCATGGTGTCTTCCTCCTGATAGAAGAGACAGGAATTTGGGCTTAGAGAAAGAAGAAGGAGGGAACAAGTTTGGAGAATGGCTTTGGAGAGAGCAGGAATAACTAGAAAGACTTGCTGGCCTCAGGAGAATGTTACAGTGAGCACACGAAGTCCCCATGGACCAACTGATGACTCTTGTATTTTTCCAGGGCGAGAGATGGTGGGACCCACGCTGCCTGGATACCCACCCCACATCCCCACCAGTGGACAGGGCAGCTATGCCTCTTCTGCCATCGCAGGCATGGTGGCAGGTAAGGGGAGCGCTGGGCAGGAGGGGAAGTCCTATAAAAAGCTAAGTGTTGGAGAGAGGGGGCAAATAGGAACACGAGGCAGATTGTGTGCCATTCATGGCCTCGCCAAAGGGCACTGAAGGATGGATCAGGCAGACACCTTCTTATATATACCTAGAGAAAATGTCCCACGGCCATTTTGGCTTCTTCATTTATCCCAGCTCCAGCTCGGCATCCTTCTTCCCAGATTCTGACACTCTCCACCATGGAGAAAAGAGAAGGGTAAAGACAGACCTGATTTCAATTCCAACCTCCCCCATCTCTTCCACCCATTCACTGAGAATATTCAAACACTGAGCCAAACATGAGCTCAAGCGGCTCATGGTCTCCCAGTGACTTAACTCTAATGAGCCTCATTTTACCCCTTCTGAAGACCTGGAGCGAATAGTGGTAGTAATGAAATGAATGAAATATATCATCCTTCTTATCTCACATTCACACAACCCCCATAAGCAGGATGCAGTTTCTGAGGATTCTGGGCATTCTGTAATAATATGAGAAGAAAGTGAAATATTTTCCCCATCCTTATTTGGACTGCCTTGGAATCCTCCGAATCTCGGGTTTCTTTGTCTGCCCATAGTCATCTGATGATCAGGATGTCAAAGTCCAGACAGATAAAGACAATGGGGGTTTCTTTGGGGGAAATCTCACTGTTCGGAGCCATTTGGGTAAGGATCTTGGGATGGATGGGGTAGAAGTGAGCTGTTTTTACTACCCAGAGAGGTCTTGGGGCCTAGAGCTTTGGACAGGGCTCTATACCAAGGGCAGGTGTGCCCTGTATTCTGGCTGCCTTCACCCAGGTCTGCTTCACCCCGGCAGGGGTTAATCTTTGCTGGCTACCCACCCCAGGCACCCAGTCCAGAGGCAGGTGGGCTGAGCTGTCCTGAGCAGAGTGAGGGAGAAGGAGCAGGAGGGAGGTGGCTCAGTACTCCCTGGGAACCCGCTGAGTTGGCACTTGTTGCTGCCTGGTTACCTTGGCGATGTGCTTAATGCAGCGTTGAAAATACAGAATACTGACTCCTCTCTCTCTCCTGGCTCCAGACTCCTTCCCTCCCTCCCTTCCTCTTCTGGACCGTGAAATGAGATTGGTCAAGATAAAAAAGGAAAAGATTCGGTTATTTTTTTAAGAGTGTGGATAATGGGGCCTCTCAATCAAAATCCCAGACTCCAGTCGGCTCCCCCCAACCCCCTTCCAACCCCTCCACCTTGCCCTGCTGCCTGCTTAGAGGAGGAGGAAGAAACATAAAGCACAAAGCTTGGCTCTTAATTATGAATCATTCCCTGAGGGCAAGTCCAGGGCAAGGGGTTCTTGGGACCCAGAATCTGACCTGTGAGGTAACTGGAAAGCCTGGGGCTTTCTCAGAGGCCCCCAGGTTGTTTCCAGAAAGACCTCATCCAGAGTGGGTGCGGTAAAGAAAACACACACACACACACACACACACACACACACACACACACACACATGAGCTAACACATTGACTGCAAGTAAATGGCAAAAGGGAGGGACTTTGCCTTATACAGCATAGGCTCCCAGTAAGTTACATGCAAATTAGTTTTCAGAAAATACAATACTATTTAAATGAATTACCTGGTTCTGGAGGAATACCTTTGTGCAAATGAATTCTTAAAGACTTTTATAGTAGGAAAATTATGTGTCCATCTCTTACCACTGCCTGTGATCTCCCAGTTAACTGAAATGGGGATTCCTTCATTTAAAGTCAAAAAGCTCATTGAGTACTCACTGCATATGGAAAGTACATAATAAATGCTTAAAGTGAAGCATACCAATGGTGTGCTTCATCGTCAGCAGTGCCAAGGAGGAAGTGGTTATCTATTATGCACTTTTGTGAGTCTAACCATTTACATATACAAGTTTACTTCTTGTTTAATCCTCACTGTATGACTGAAAGGCTGATATCTTCCTAGTTTGTTGTTTTGTGGGTTTTTTTTTAATCATCCTAGTTTTACAGATAAGGAACTGGAGACTTAGAAAAGCAAAGTAGTACGCTAAGAGTCACAACAATGCTAAGTTCTGAGTGGTTTGCACAGGTCTTTCAATTTCAAGTCTAGGGCTCTTTTCATTTCACTAAACTGCCTCTCACCATACCAGAAATAAAGACAAAGCTATAGGGAAGCAACACCTAAAAAAGACCAGGATGTAGATTTCTCATATCCATTGGCCTTCTGTTGTTTTCATCTGCTTCTCCTTCTCTTTCTGTCTCTCTGTCTCTGTCTCTGTCTCTGTCTCTCTCTTTCTCTCTCTTTCTCTTCTCTCTTTCTCTCTCCTTCTTTCTCTCTCTTCCAGGCTTAATATCTGATAACACAGATACTCACACTAGAATTAGAATAGAACCAAAAGTTCTAAATAGATGTATCTATCCAACCATCTATTCATATCAGTCTGCTCATGCATCCTACCATCCATTTTCCATTTTCTATCCATCTTTATATCTTTCCACCTATTTATCCATCCACTCATTGATCTACCTGTTATCTCTCTGTATATCTATCTTTTCATCCTTTCATCTTTCCATACATCCTTTCATCTTTTCCATACGTTTGTCTACAATCTATCCTATCCTTCCATCCACTCATTTTTCTGTATTCACATACTCTCATCTATTTTTCCATCTATTCATCTTCTTACCTGTCTATTCTTTCATTATCAACATTTTCATCTTCCACATTTCATCCATTCTTGTATCTTTACATCATGTACCACATTTTTTGCCTAATGAATACTGGGAGGATATATTGTATAAGACACTGGGGGTACAAGAATGCACAGGATATGTCTCCCTATTCATGGAGCTTACAATCTAATATTGGAGAGAAATACACAGTAAAAAATGAAATGAATGAATAAACATGATTTCAGGCAGAGATACATATGTGAAGAGGATAAAATGTGATGATGGATGAGGAGCCAGTAGGAGAAGAGATAACTTCTGTAGATTGGGTGATCAGGGAAGGCCTCTCTGAGAGAACGTTCTAAGTGGTCAGCCAAGTAACAAAGGACCAACCATCCCTGCCCCAACAGGACAGCAAGTACAAAGGCCTGAAGGCAGGAAAGAACTAGTTTAGCATAGGAACACACAGAGAGAGTAAATGCATCAAAGAATCATGAGCAGTTAGAGAAGATGTGTCAAGGTCAAGTTTTAAAAGACTACTTGCTTCTGAGAAAGTAGATTGTAGACCGTCAAGAAAGAAAGCAGAGACCAGTTAGATGGTTGAGTAGTTCTCACAAGAGATGACAGTGGCTTGTGCTAAGGACAGCAGTGAAAGAGGAGAAAAGTGACAGGGATAATATGCTTTGGTGGTAGATCCTACAAACTTTGCTAGTGAATTGACCACAGGGATAATAAAACAGAAGAGATAGATGGATAGATGATGATGATGATGATGATGATGATGATGATGATGATAGATAGATAGATAGATAGATAGATAGATGATAGATAGATAGATACTAGGAGAGAAAGAGGTATAGTGGATGACAGGTAGAAATCAACAATTCTGTTAGGCCATATTAAGACTGAGCTACCTACTAAATACTCAACTTAATATTTCAATAATCACACAATACATTTCTGAAATCAGAAAAGCATCTTGACTACTGTATAAATTTCAGCCATTGGCTAAAGCTGTTGTTTTGTGCCAAGGGATTAGACAGTTCATTTGAAGAAGAATATGGAAGGAAGTTCACAGATGGTTCTCAAACCGAATCGAGTCCTTCAACATAGTTTAAAGTTTTAACAGACTAGCAGCAAGCAGAGAGAGAAAGCAGGAAAGATAAGTTATAAGCACACCAGGACATTGGGCTTTACAGATCCCTAAGGCATGAGTTCCTTTGAGCAGGTGATGATTTAGATAGAGGTAGAGGGAGCTGTGAATATAGAAATGACCATTGCAGTGATCAGGGTAGAGGTTGTGGGGATTTGTGTGGATTGGCTTCACCTAGTTGGCAGAGTGTGACAAGGTTAAAGCAGGCCACGAGAGAGAGAAAGCTGCTGATGGCTAGAAAGCTGACGAGCATAGGAAAAGAATTTTTTAAATATAAAATGTAGTGGAACATGTTTTTGTGCTGAAAGAATGAATTAGAAAGGGTGAAGAAACAAAGAGAGGAGAGTTAATTGTAAGGACCAATTGGAAGGAAAATAGGGTGTGATGCCGAGCACCAAGAACAGGGTGGCCTTTCGTAGGTATTCCAGCATTCGTCCTGCGTGGCTGCAGGCAGGTTGAGAGATCTGGTAGTGGGAAGAAGCCACATCCAAAAGTATGTTACTCCTCCAGCTCCACATCCTACCCCAGCTTCTCTGTGGCTGAAGCAAACAGGTACTCAGTGTGTGCTATGTAAACGAATGAGTGCGGGACTGAGCAAATACATAAACAAATAACAAAACAAGAGGGCAAACGTGTACAGCATTTTCCATCTTTCTTCCTTTCCCTTGAGAGTGCGCAGTGTTCAGCACTGGACAGAGTGGGATGGGGGCATGGGCATGGGCATGGGTGGGGCCCCAGTTGGGCAGCCGGTGTAGACTTGGCTTCCTCCAAGTGAGCACTGAATTGGAGAGTTGCAGAACAGTCCAGCAACCAGCAGGGTGTTTTTGACCCTGAGGGCCAGAGGAGAGCCCAGTGACCTTGAGCAAACATCCTCCTCTCTCTGCATGGCAGCAATCCCTTCATTGTTGAAGTGAATGATTGGATTAGATTATATTTTAGTTTTCTTCCACCACCCCCTACCTCCACCTTGCTTCTTTGCTTTTTCCTCAATTCTTTCTTTTATCCAATCTGTGTCCAGCTCAGTCCCTGCCTGGAAGAACTGTCCAGGTTCTTACTGTGAACTTGCTGCCTGTCACTATCACTGACCCTCTAGACAAGGATTGGGTCCAGTAGCCTCCATCCTCTGCCTTAAGCGGTCTTTGACTCCATTCTTCCTATACAAATGCCATTTCTCTGTAAGGCATTGGACCCCATGGGTCCTAACAGTGACATAAGAACAGTTGCATGACTGATCTGAGTCTTTACTGAACTCTGTTTTAGAGTCTGTTTCATGGAAAAGTAGTAAGTGATTGTTATTGAGTGCTTCTTACCTTCCAAGTACAGTGATAAACATTTCATATGTGTTATTTTAATTCTCACTAAATTCAATAAGACAAGGACCATAATTTTTTCCCAGTTTGACAGATGAGAAAAACAGGGCTCAAAGAGGCTAAGTGAGTTATTCATATTTACACAGTTAGGAAGTAAGAAACGGGGATTTCACTTCCTGCAGGCAGGCTCTAGAGACAAGAATTTCCACTCTGAAGAAGCTGGGAAGGAGACA
Source organism: Cavia porcellus (assembly GCF_034190915.1). Taxonomy (NCBI): domain Eukaryota; kingdom Metazoa; phylum Chordata; class Mammalia; order Rodentia; family Caviidae; genus Cavia; species Cavia porcellus. The sequence goes on along the minus strand of NW_026947501.1, from coordinate 57,028,153 downwards.
AGGAGTCACCAAAGATACTCAGTTCAGAATCACAGGTGCATTTCTGAAAGAATAGGTGGACATTCTTTGGATCCTGGGTTTGGCAGGAACCTGACTTTGGAAACAAAATCATCTCATAGGTGCATGAAGGAATCATCTGAAATTTAAGGTCAAAAGGCCTAAGGGTCAGGTTCTGCCCCACCACTGAGACAAACTACTTAATTGTGCCGTACTTCAACGTCCTGTTTTATAGACAGGCAGTGTGAGTGATTAGGAGTGGCAGAGGGAATCACAAACCCCAGACCAAGTACCAGTAGTAGTTGTATTGCTCAACCAGAACTTTGTTGCTGTGCTATGAGGGTATTCTTAAGTAATTTCCTTGGTAAATAATCTTTGGGAAAGCCAAGTAAGAAAGAAATTGTAGCACAAAGTGATTTGATTCACTTCGTGTAAATGCATGCACTGAGTTTGCTTAAAGTGGCAACAGATTCTCAGAGGCGGTCCCAAAAGATCCCCTCCCCAAGAGGTTGATGTCTTCCAGGGTTCTCTCTCCTCCCTTCTCCTCCCCTCAATCCTCAGCAACCACACCACACACACACATGTATATATACACACAAGTATCCTCAACAAATTTATACCTAGCGAGACTGAAAAATTCTTGTAGGCCAATTCTCTCTTTGGCTGTTACACCCCATGCCTGTGCCATGGGCCACTGTGGGCAGCCCCTTCTGCAAAAGGTCCAGCAGCAAAAGCTGGCTTGGCATCTGGGCCCTAGAGACACAGCATAAGGTCCACTCTGCGCCCAGCTTTCCAGCTGCATAAGCTTCTGCAGATCCTGTAGTCTGGTTCTTTACCTAGAAAGTGGGATGATAACATCTTTCTCCTGGGGCACATTTGAGGAGTCAGGTCAGTGCCTCCAATGCCTGGAGAAAAGGGTGCTGCTCTAAATGATCCAGACTGTGGCGTCCAAAGGATGCTGGAGGGTGTCTATTCCCAAGCCTGTTCACCCCAGGCTCTCCGAGGTGAGCCCTGCAGACCCTTATTCCCCACCCCCACCCCACAGTGGTGCCATCATCTTATAGGCCTCTCACCCATGTGCCTCCAACAGGAAGTGAATACTCTGGCAATGCCTACGGCCACACCCCCTACTCCTCCTATGGCGAGGCCTGGCGCTTCCCCAACTCCAGCTTGCTGAGTAAGTCCCTGGGTGCCCCCTGGGAGGGCCAGGCTAGGCCAAAATCTGTCTGACTACTGGGAGGCCTGGGAGGAGGAGTGTATTTTAAAATGAGGGTAAGTAGCAAGAACGCAGTGTACCTGGCTGCTGAGGGGTGCGGGGGAGTAGGGAGAGGAAGGCAAAAGACCAGAAACTTCCTGACTCCATCTCCCTCTTGCTCCCCAAGGCCAAGGCTGTCGCATCTTTGTTTTGCCTAGGACTTGGGCTCTGGCCTGCAGAGTGGGGTGGAAGTAGACTAGAAAAGTAGAGGGTGGGGTGAATTAGAGCCCCAAGGTAAGAACACCCACTGCCCTCCTTCCTGGGAGTTGTCCCATTCACCACATAAGTGGGTTACAGACAATCACGATTCAGCACTAAGGCCCTTCCACAGGAATCCTTGTTCCATCAAGTTCTTGGTGTTTGGCCAGAAAAGTGAAGAGTGCTCAGGGTCAAGGTGCAGACCATGAGTGAGGCTGCGCTGCTGCTTCAAGAAACCAAGTCCACAAACAAGGAACTTGAATCCTACCATAGCCTCCCTGAGCGGTGGCTAGAGGATGTTACAGCCAACCTGAGTGGTTCTAGGGTGGCCTGGACCATCCATTGGCTCTTCTGCTATTACGCCCTGGCATTACAGAAATGAAGAGAAGGATGACCGACCTGGGCTCTGTGGCCGTGTGCTCAATCCCAAGGAACTTTTGTCCAGGTTAGCCAGAAAGGACTAGGGCAATGAGGTGCTCTGGGCATCAGGACACCTTCCTGCAGAGCCTTGCCAGGCTGCTCACCCACCCAGGTATCCAGAGCCTAGGAACAGACCTCCTTTACCAGTTGGGAGTCTGATCCCTCTGGGTGTCAAGAGGCAGATTCTCTGACCTATGGCTGTTTGGGTAAGGCTAGGGAGGGTCCTGCTACCCCATCCTCCAATGTGTTCCATTCTTGGGATTCCACAGACAACTACTCTCCCTGCAGAGAGGGTGCTGAAGGTCAAAACAGTCAAGGGAGAGGGGGGCAAGAAGCCACCATTCTTATCCCAGCCAGAAACTCAAAGGTGAGGCCAGGGAAGTGGAAGCAGGGCTGGAGAGGAGTTAATCTTTGATGATCAGATAGGCCAGCGGATTAATGATTAACTGTAGCTGTCTTAAAGGTCAGCAGATGCAGGGAAGGCTCTGTGGTAACTTCCCCTCTGACCAGCACTGTTGTTGTTATTTTTTTTTAATGTGTCCAGGTTCCCCATATTATTACAGTTCCACATCAAGGCCAAGTGCACCACCCACCACCGCCACGGCCTTTGACCATCTGTAGTTGCCATGGGGATGCTGGGAGCGACCAGGCAACAGGAGGACTCAGCCTGGGACAGGCCCCAGAGAGTCATACAAAGGAATCTTTATTTATTACATGAAAAATAACCACAATTCCAGCATTGCGGCTCACTCCCTGTCTGGTTAATTTAATGAACTATGAAAGACAGGATGACCTTGGAGAAAGCCAAATTGTCTCCCAAGACTCCTTGAAGAGGGACAAGGAGTCCCAGGGGAAGAGAATCACCCCATTCCAAAGGTGACAGAATTAGAGAAGAAATGTGCCTGGGCTGATACCTACCCAAGGAGAGAAGAGGAAGCCATGAGGAGCTTGAAGGGGTGATAGATGGGGCCTACTTGGTCCAAGAGTACATGAGGACCCCTTGTGTGGCTCTGCCATCCACAGGACTCCAGCAGTTGTGCACTGGAAGCAAGTCCTTCCAGCCCACAGGTCAGAGCCTGTGGCAAGGCTCTCCCCATCGGCCACTCTGAGAATCACCTCCTTTGGTCTCCCGCCATCTGCTGTCCAGCTTGCTTAGCTCCTCCTACACTTCCCTTCTGGGCCTGGGGTGAAGGCTGGGTCAGTAGTTTAGACATTACACCGGGTGGTCAGCTGACCTCCCTTTCCCTGCTTCTGTGAGTGCATAAGCACCACCCCAGCCTCTCCTGCAGCCGCCCACCTCTTGGACAGCTGCCACCATCCAGAAGGCAACTGGAGACAGACATCCCAAAAGGCCCTGGGCCCTTGGGGGTGAGGTGCAGCTCTGCCCACAGCAGAGGCAGGCAGAAAGGCAGAGACCCGTTCCCTTTCCTTCAGCTCCTGCCAGGCCGAGGGTCCTCCTGCTCTCCAGCTACGCAGCCACCAAGGAGACCCTGAAATGACCTCCAAAACCAGCAAGGAGGGTCCCCCTCGGGCCCCCACAGTTCCTGCCCTCAAGGCCTGACTGTAAATACTGTAAATGAAGCTCTGTTTGGGTCAAGCTTCCCTCTTTCCACCCTTCACATTGGCCTCTGAGTGAATTGTCTCCCCACCATGTTGGGCTTCTCTCCTTGATGCTTCTTTCTTTTTTAAGGACCACCCACCATTGCCACATGACTCAATAAACCGTTACTCTTCTTCTTAGGCTTTGGGATCGGCTGATAAGCTCACTTTGGGGCTGTGGGTTGGAAAGGACTATCTAACACCTTTTGACCCTGACTTAGCATCTCCCACCAATCCTGAGGTACAATGCCTGAATAAATCAATTCTTTGGAGGGTTGAGTTCTTCCACTCTTGAGTAAATGGGAGGGTCCAGCAATCACATGGCATGGTTCAGGTCAGCCGCGTGCTCCTCATAGGCAGCTGCTGTGGGTATCAACAGGAAGCCAGAGAATCAGCAGAGAAGCCCTTGTAGTCAGCTCCGTGGGCCCCATGATGATGGAGTATGAAAGGGAGGAATCTTGAGCTCTCCTAAAATGCCAGACATGGTGTGGAGAAGGCATCATGAAAATGCAATCAGGAGGAGCCCCTTTTACAGAGAAGTGAACTGAGGCTTAGAAAAAATAAAATAGCTTCCCAAAGTGGGAAGTAGAGGCCTCAACCAAATTTTCTTACTGGAAGTCAAGCATTTTGTGTATGTGTGTGTGTGTGTGTGTGTGTGTGTGTGTGTGTGGTACTGGGATGGAACCCAGGGCTTGAGCTACACTAAGCTACGTCTTCCAGCCCCTTTTTAAAACTTTAATACAGCATCTCACTAAGTTGATTATGCTGGATTCACACTCATAATCCTCCTGCTTCAGCTTTCTAATACTGTGATTACAAGCATGCATCACCATTTTTGAAAAAATCAGGCACTTACCCTTATTCCACAGGGCCCTCATCAGGTATGCCAGAGGGTTCTAGACTCAGGGGGGTTAGAAGACTGCTCCAGAGGGTCTAGTTCCCTTTAATTCAGTTCTAAAGATTTGACTTGACTGAACAATAGAGAGGTACAGGGTGAAGGAACCAAAAGGGGGTGAGGGAGATTTCAAGCACCCATGACCACCCCCTTCAGGAAGCCTGGGAGTAAATGAGGCAGCACAAGGTGACCTGGGTGTCTGGCTCTGCAGGGACTGTCACATATCTGCCTAGACCCTCCTTTCCTTGTGGAGCTCAGTGGGGAACAAAGGGATGGGGCTGTGAGCTGAAAGGAGGGGGACCCTAAGCCCACCTAGAGCCTCCTAGGCAGGAAGGGCAGAGGAGAACAGGACCCTGACTTCCACAGGACTCCCAACAGAGCAGCCAGAGGGACTCATGGGCCAGCAGGGGCAGGAGAATAGTTGTGCCAGGTGGGAAACTTTCCATGAAGAATACCTGTCCCTGTCTCTGTAGAGGGGATCTGCAATGAGGCTCATTTTCTTGGATTTTTGTTTTTTCTTTTTAGTGCATTTTTGCAGCGTATAATGATTGCTTTCATCTTGAGGAGTCAGTGCATGTGCAGAATACATCTTAATGCTTTTTACATCCCCTTCCCTCCTCGTCCCTCCTGAGGCTCATTTTTTAGTGTCCGGGCTTCCCTCAAGCTGTAAGCTTGGCGGCAGGGCTCTACAGCCCATTATAGCTGAGGCTTTTTGTGACTTGAACCTTGGCTCCTGAGGACCTAAGCAACCCCCTACCCACCCAAGAGTCCCTTTGAGGTCTGCTATATCCCCAGGATCCCACAGAGTGATCCTTGTCTGTATTCATAGCCAAAACCTCTCTGGGGACACTGTCTCCAAATCTTCAGTGACAAAGGGGCTTGGTCTATACTTCTGCTGTGGTGACACTGGCACAGAACTTACCTTCCTTTCTCTGAGCTGAGCTGGGCATCTCAGGACCCCTGGCTGACAGCATGTGTTTGGTGACTGTGGTCCAGGACCTCCCTGGTTATTCCACCTAAAGTCAAACTGCAGGTAACCTTGGGGACTCAGAAAACTGAGTGACAGACACTGCAATCTCTTTGGCACTGAGGATGGGATGGTGTTAGAATTTGGGGTGGCACAGGGGAGGGCACAATAAAGGACTTGAGGACAAGGACAGGAAGACACACAGGCAGCTACTGGAGCTGAGAAGCATGTTTGACTGGGGGTGAGAGAAACACCCAGGGGTGACTATAAACAGGGCTGATCCATCATGCAGGGGAGGCAGGGCCCCAGTGTCTGTGGGTACATGGGATGCTGTGTGTTGGTGGGAGGCCTGGGCTGAGGCAGGGTCTGGTACTTTCCCAGCTCCCCCTCTCACCAGCCTCCTGTTGTACTTGGGACAGTTCCTCTCACTGCCCACATGATGCATTTCCTCCGCTGCCCAGAAAGCTCATCTGGGTCGATGCTCCCCACCTCATCGTCCTCTATCCTCCCTGCCTCCTTGACCATTGGGGCCCACCCAGGGTGCAGGCGCTTGCAGAAAGCCTGAGGGAATAAGGCAGCCCTAAGGGGCAGCCAGTGGGTTTCTTGCTGGAAGAGTGGCAGCCTAGCCTTGGTCCATCAGGTGGGCAGGGCTGCCTGACCCTCTGGCCCCTGCCCTGAACCTCCAAGGGTAGGAGGAACTGGGAGTCTGTCTCCAAGGTCAGTCTACAGGCTGGGTCTGACTTCTCCCTTCTCCCTCACTTTCTCTCACATCTCCAAAATTCTTGCCTTGAGTTGTCAAAAGCATATGCTTAGCCCACTATTACCAGACATGTGCTCAGCCTTCATGACAAGCTCAGGTAAAAGCAGTTGATGGTCACAGCTCAACCTTCCCCAAACAGGAGCCAGAGAGGCACCAAGATAGCTGTTTCCCCAGCCCTGCTCCCCCCCCCCCCCCCAAGGCACACACCTTTCCCACCTCTGTCTGCACTGGCCTCCTTTCTGATAATTCCTTCAGGGGGGCATGGGAAGAGGGGGGGCAACAGACTTCCTCGCCCATATCAGTGAGTCTGTGTCTCAGCACCAGCTCATCAGTCAGAGGCCAGGGGAAACCTGAGGGAGCCATCTCTGTGCCCCAAGCCCACTGATATCCACTGTGGTCTCTGACTCTGAACATTGGCCTTGTTTTGCACTCGGGGAAACAGAGGAAGAGATGACTGGCCGGGTTGTTCAGCTCAGTCACCAAAGAGCTAAAACCACAGCCCAAGCACTAACCAGAGCTCCCCTCTGCATCCCTGTCCATGTCCTAGGAGACCTGGGTGTGGCCAGGCTTTTCGGAGACCCCAGGTGCCATCTTGTGCATTGTAGGGAGGTAACCTGGTCAGTGAGGACATGGCCACACGCTCCCAACTCGGTCAGTCGCCTGAACCTGAGGTGCGGAGGCAGTAGAAAGAGTGCTGAACAGGGTGGTCTTGCTGACCTGTAGAGTGAGAAAGGTTGCTTCTGTGGGGGTTGACTGGTTCTCTGAAACAGCACCCAGACATCCAGGGACTGGGTCCCTGGGATGTCCGTGGCCACCTAAAGGCTACCTCCTCTGTCTCCTCTTCCTCCTTCCTTTATTGGCACATTTTACTTCCTCTCTCTCTCCTGCTGAGTTAGAAGCCATTATTTCTTGCCCCATCTCATGGTGCACCGGCTCTGTCTCCAGGCTCTGCAGGCCGGAAAGAGAAAGTGAGAGTCTCCACTTGGGTTCGGAGGTCCACAGGTGCTCGGAAATGCCTTCAGCCTTCTCCTCCTGTCTCTACTCTCCTTTCGGCTTCTTGTTCTTCTCTCTGTTTCCTTCTTTTCCTTGGGCTCTTTAGGGAGCTCTGGGACACAGACCCTGGAAGTAAGTAGCTGCCAGAGGGCACACTCCTGTCCCCAGGGCTTCCAGCTTAGAGTCTGAGCATAGTCCACTGTCATTAGCTTTGCTTCTGTACCTCTCAGCCCTAGTCAGAGCCCCGCCCCTGGTTCTTCCAGGAAGAAGCTGGAGGAGGCTGGTGGGACCAGTGTCCCACCAGTGTCCTTCCCTTCTGGGTTCCCTCCTCCACCTCACCCCTTCCTCCTACTCTTGGCAGCAGCTCAGGCTAATGGACAGTGGTGGAGAGGCTTGCAGAGCCTGGTGAGGGCCAGAGAGGGGCTCCAGGGGGTAGGATGCTGTTGGGGGGAGGATGCCCAGCTCCCCCGCATCTGTGCCCTGGGCAGCGGGCCAGGCTGGGGAGTGAAGTGCTGCCTGCAGCGCTCCCAGGGAAATGTGATTTCCCTTGAGTGAAGCGGACTGTGCAGTGTGGAAATTGGCTCTTTTCTGAGTGAGCAACGGCTGTTGCTGCAGAGTCGGGCAGGCTGGGGCCCGCAGGAGGCTGCGCTGGCCCCTGGAGTGAGCCGGGAGCAGCCATGTGCTGAGAACTCATTAGGGATAAATCAAACTAGTAACAGCATGGAGCCAACACCCTCCCCCTCCTCACACCTCCCTTCCCACCCCCTCTGAGGCCCCCTGCTTCCCCCTCCTCCTCCACAGTGCTCCTATCCCACCAGACTCCCTCCTGCTTTCTTCCCAGCCAAAGCGCCCACCTCCCAGCTCCAAGAGCCCAGGTCCAGGGCAGGAGTGTGCATGCACACCTGCCCACCTGCTGCCCAAACTCAGGGGCCACCCTGGGTGAGAAGCAGGCTCACTTACAATCAGGGCGGGTCAGGCTTGCTTCCTATATCCTTGGTTGCTGGGTGGAGGTGGTGGTATGAGTGGGGCCTCACAAGTAGCACAGGTAAGGGCTCACGTTCTGGGCCACCTTGTCTTTCCATCACCCATGTCACACACACAACCTACTCCCCACCCCCAACCCCATTCTCCCCTTCATCCTTGGGCTGGCTTCCTGGGTCGCCCACTGGAGTGGAAGCTCTCAGCTCGAGGCCACATCAGGTTTTCTATCTGTGTCCCTCTGAGAAGAGGACAGCACCCAAGGACAGACTGCAGCAGGGAAGAAATTATCCCTAGCATGATGGGTATGGTCAAAATGGAGACGCATTTTCAGCAGAGGAGAAAGGAAGAGAAGAGAAAGGCAGGGGTGAAGGTGGGCCAAGGCCTCCCCAACTCTCGGTGGGTGTGAGAGAGGCAGGATTTTCCTTCCAGAGTGAAGCTATTTCTCCCTGAAAACCACCCTCCTCACTGATCCAGGTACAAGGTCTGCACTATCTACTATCCTGGAAGCTGGCCTTCAGGTGTCATTGGAACCTGTTGGTCATTGCCACAGTGCTAAGGGCCTTGGCCATCACCTTTATCTGTTCTCCCCTCCAACTGACAGTGGCTCAGGACAAATATAGTTGAAGGGGCTCAGGCCTGGAGTGAGGGGTGAGGGTGGTCTCTGTCCCTTCCCAGTGGCGAACTCAGGAGGGTCCTTCTCAGTTTCCTCAGCTGTGAACTGCGTGGCTCAGCTCATAATATGAGCAGATGTTCCACTTTAACTTCTGAAATGTAGTTTCCAGGATCAGTGAAAAGTCCAATAGGCCCCCTCTAACCAGTTTAGGGGTAAAGCCTCTTTCTCTAAGTCCTCTAGGTAACTTTCCATCAAGCAAACACTGTTACTATATTTGGAGCCTGGCCTCTGGCTAGGGTGGGGATGCCTCTGCCTGAATGGGCAGAAGGATAACCAGGATGGAGCAGAGGCCTGGGCGTGGCAGAGGACGGCTGGTCCTTGCAATCAGTATGGGTGGGTGGGGGGAGGCTGTGCAGATTCTGCTACTTCCTCTCACTGGGGTGTGGATTCACTCCTTCAGAAGCCTTCCAAGAACTACTTCCTGTGCTCTGTGCACCCAAGAAGATACCACTCCCCCCAAAGAGTTTTAAAACTCAGAGCTTAAAATGAGATCTGTGGAAAACCACAGAGCACAGTAGAAAAGTGATGACGATCACAGGGGAGATGCATACCACACACTGCCAGACTTCAGAGGGTGTTTGCAAAACTCCCACGCTCCTCACAGGCCATTCTTTGGGCTGGCTGTCTTCGTCAGTGAGCAGTTGCTGGGGACATCAGTCACAGGCACTGTGCCTTAACTTCGGTCTAAGTCCACATCAGTAGGGGACAGAGGTTGGTAGGGAGGTCTGTGGAAAGATAGAGGGCACCAGGCGAGGAAGAGCCAAAGCATCAGTGTCCTGCCTTTTTCCATCCACTGTCTTCCACCATCTACCTCCTGGCCTTGCCGCAACCCTGCTCCTCACATGAAAACCCTGGCATCTGAGAGCTGAGTCCCCCGGAACTTCTCAGGTGGAAAAGAGGGAGGTGGGTACTCCATGCCTGAATACAGGTCTTGGCAGGTCCCCACTCCCCATCCTCACACCCTTGCACTCAGCGCAGGACCAGCTCAGTGCCTGAACACTGAGAAAGACAAGGTCCTCAGTGGAGATTGGGGAACAGCAAGCGAAGGCAAGAAGAGCAGGTATAGGAGGCCTGGAGCTGGGGGTGTCCCCTGGCTGGAGTTCCAGAAGTCAGCGATGGTGACAGTGGTGCAGGCCTTGGGGACAAGGATCACCTCGGCATCCCCCTCTCCCATCTGAATCTCCTCAGGGCCCTATTTGGAGGCTGGAGGGAGGGGTATGTAGGGGCTTGAACACAAAGATGGGGAGCTGGAGCCCCCAAGTGGGGAGGGCAAATGAGACAGAGCCAGAGGAGGGGGAGCCTGCGGCCAGCCTGGTGAGGGGGTGTTGGGGGGCATCCAGACTCAGGCCAAGGCTCGGGGCCCATCTGAGCATGTCGCCTGCTAAGGAGGAGTGCAGTCAGGGGGAGGGGAGGGCGGGGAGGTGAATAAATAATAGGAAATAAAACTTCATGAAGCAGAAAATAAAAGGCAGATTATACAGATGTGGCAATTTGAAGGATCATTGCCTCTGTCCTCTTTTTAACTGCTGCATCTGGAGTTTTGAAGCAGCTTATCCTCTCCTCCCTCTGCCAGGTCCCCGCCTGGCTGGAGGCCCCCACAGGGCCAAGGCACGAGTGGGGATGGTAGGCACCTCAAAGGCACCGTCGCCGGCATTTCCTAGCACCAGAAAGGCTGCCCAGCCTCAGGCAAGCACACAGGGTCAGGGCAGTGGGTGAGAGGGCACCCGGGTCGGGGGTGAACTGGCCAGCCAGGTGAGGGTGTGGCTGAGCCCCTGAGAGCAGGGGCAGCATCTGTGAGTTGGGGCCAGGAAAGGACAGGGGTGGGTGTGTGGACAGGCAGGCAACACTGCAAGCCCAGATCGGCAGGGATGGAGTGGGAATTTGCACCCCATGTAAGCAAAGGGGACCCCTGGCAAGAGGGGGATCTGGAGGAATATCTGCTGGAAGGCCTCCTCGGGTTCTTTCCCCTCTTCATCAAAATTCATTTGTTAAGCCTCAATTTGACACTGTGCCAGGTGCTATATAAACAGACATGGTCCCTGCCCTTAAGGAATTTCTAACCTAAGACACACACACAGTGACATTTTGTTTATTTTACTTTAAATATTAATGTATTCCTCTCCTTGTCCCAGGGAGGCTTTGAGATAGATCATAGGAAATGCACGCAATATATTAGTAAGGCACAAGTGAAAAAAGGAAGCATGGGACCAAAGAAAAGATATCATGGGTGGCTTAGTGGGTCCTGAGGGGTGCAAAGTTGACCTGGAAATCGGCTTCGCATCTCTCCTGTGGTTGAGTTAAAGGCCACTGTGGTCACATACTTGGCTCTCATTCATGAGAAAAAACTGTTCTTGTTCTCAGAAGAAGCAGCACTTTTGCTAACTTTGGTTCTAAAGGAAATTATTCACCTTGACCCTAAATGAGGAGACCAAGCACAGATGATCCTCTGCAAGACACGGTAGCCAACTCAGGCCCGGCTTCCTTGTGTTGTCCAATAGGGACAGCGAGGCAGTCACTTCCAGATTCTGACCAGTGACAGGACTGGAATCCAGACTATCTGGAGCAAAGGATTCTGGACACTTCCACCCTCTCTTCAGCATTTGGACTTGAAGTGGGTTTTGAACCACACATTGGGCACATGGCCACAGCTATGACCAGAGTCTCAAAGGAAATACTAGTAGCTAAAGTCAAGGTACAAAACTTGGTCCAAACCAGGGTCAGAGTAGGGAATGCAAATGGGGAGGGGAAGAGAGCTGGGAGACATGGGCGAGGCTCTCCTGCAGACCTTGGAGCCATCTCCTGTCCATGGACTTCCTACCAACCCTATGTCCCCATGCAGTTGTGGACAAAAAGATCAGACAACCACACAGAGGCAGAAACCCATGTGGATCAGGTCTGCTTATGTGTCCTGGTACCTTGTTGATCAAAGCAATGGGTGAATCATCACAGAATCACGTGTGGAACAGGGCAGTCAGGAAAGGAGAACACTGAAGTTTAGTCTGACAGATAACAGATAAGTATAGTGTATAGTGTGTAGTGCTTTACCCTTTCCGGAAAGATTTATTTAGGAGCAATGTCTTACACAGTTAAAAGCTGCAGGCCTGGGATACAGTACAGAGATCAGACTGAAAGCTTTGATCTGGAAATTTCCTTAGAAGCCACCCTGAAAGTCCTGTAGTCAGCCAGGCAAGACCTCTGAGGCCACACCTTGTGGGAAGACCAAGTATAGGGGATGGAGGAGCAGGAAGAAAAGCAGGGGAGACAGAAAAAGAACATGCAAGAAAGTAGAAGAACCAGGAGAACCAGGAGAGCTGGAAGCCCAGGAAGGAATTTTTGTGTGTGTGGTTTTTGTTATTTGTTATTGTTTGTGTTTTTGCAGTACTAGGAATTGAACCAAGGGCCTTCACACTGAGTGACATCCCCAGCCCTTTGAATTTTTAACTTTGAGACAGGCTCTTGCTAAGTCATTAAGTAGCCCAGGGTGGATCAGAACTTTCAGTCCTTTACCTCAGCCTTCCAGAATACATAAGGATAAAGTTCTAAGCTGTACATTCTTTAAACCCCAGATGCCAAGCCTGGGAAGGAGACCCTGGAGATGCAATGGGAACCAGCACCTTCTGGGAGCAGAGAGACAAGAAAGAAGCCAGGAGAGGAAAGGAAAGGAGGGAAGGAAGTGGAGGAGAGGAGAGTTTGGGGTGATTAGAGTGCCTGGCAGAGGAGACGCAAGAGCAGCTTTGTGGAAGTGTGGTATCTGGATTGTACTCAAGTTTCTCCCTAACATTCCCTCCTCCTAGCCTGTTCTCAGAGTACTCAGAATTTTTCTTTCTTTCTTTTTTTTTTTTTAAGAGTTAATGTAGAGACCATTTAGGATTTATTTACAAATATTTACTGGGTGATTATTAAGTACACAGTACTGTGCCAGGTTCCATGGAGGATTACAAAGAAAAGTTAATGTATAATAGGTTCTCCAAACTTATGAACTGCTGTGGAAAATAGACCATCACCATTGCAATTACACAAAAATGCATGCCTGCATGTGACATGTGCCAAGCATATGGACACAGTCACAACTCTGAGAGATGAGACTAGACTGGGCGGGGTGCAGTGAGGACAGAAGGCTTCATGAGGTATGGGGTCTTGAGATAAATCTGTACATTAACTTCCTATATTTGAGACAGAGATTTGGTATGAGCCAGGGCACATTACTCAGAATTTTCAACAGCTGAAGCCAGTCTGTCCTTTGGGTGCACTCCCACCATCTCCCAGTGTGGGCTTTGATTATCTTGAGCCCCTGGCCTTGACTGGGGGATCTTAGCAGACAGCTCAAGGAAGTTCTATTCCTGGATTGAACGTGAAAATTTATGGAAGCAGGTAGTCTCCACCCACCAGATTTGGACCAAGAGAAGATATCTTGGGAGCTACTGGGGCCATCTTTATACCATGAGAGTTTCTCTTGCTCCTAGGCTTGGGAACTGGAGCCCCAGAAAAACAAAAAAGAAATAGGGTGTTGGAGGACAACACAGCCCTAAATTATACAGTTATTGAGGTCCATCATGATCCTCATCTGCAAAAACCCAGTTGAGCTCGGATTCAGTATATTTATAAGTTCCAGGTAGAGGGGGATCTCAGAGCAGCAGTCTGGCTTCAAAACAGTTTGACAGGTTTGAGGATAAGACCCGAGCCACAGCCCAGAGAGGGAGGGGGTGCATGGAGTAGGAACAGAGAGGCTGGGTACTAATAGCTAACCTGCCAGGCTTCTGTCCTGTGCCAGGCATTGTTCTAAGATGTTTACGTGCATAAGTTCACTCAGTCCTCAGGAGGCTCCTGTGAGGTAAGTAGTGTTATTATCCCCATTTTAAAGAGAAGTAACCAAAGCACAAGGGGCAGGTTGGAAAACATGCAGCTGGGACTCAACCCCAGGCAAGTGGGCTCCAAGACATGGCCACTGAGACCACACTGGGCGTTGGTGGAGAACTGGGGAGATCAGGTAGCCAGTGAGACTCACGGTTCCTGAGGGATGAGGTGGGATGATACCTGGGAACACATTGGGTTTGATGATTAAAGGTCACAGAGGCCTGTGGGGTGGTGTTTCAGAGAGGGTTGGGGTGTGAATGGGGGCCAGGTAGGCATGGGAACCAGGGGCTGGTGGGAGATAGCTGGTGAGGACCCTGCATCCTGTGTATTCATCTCAGAAACTAGGGCAGCAGGAGCAGCCACAGGAAATCAACACAGCCGAGTGAAGCCTGGCATTTTTCCTTTTCCACCTGTTGGTGATGCTTGTAGGTGTTTGCAAGGCAAGCTAACAGGAAGGGAAGAGAGTAGGCCCAAAGGGCCCTATGTGAGCGTCAGTGTGCAGGCTCAAGGAGGGGCATCACAACTACAGACAGTGGCTGTTCCTCTAGAAGAGAAGGGAAGGGTAGGGGACAGGGAAAGGTGTGAGCCAGTTAGATGGCAAGAAATGTAGACATTCAGAAAATCTGGGGTCCAAAGTGGTGGGGAGGAGGTACTGGGGACAATGGTCATTCAAGAAGCCCTTAGACACTGAGCACACACACGGGGTAAGGCAGCAGGGCCAGGGAGGAGGAAGGCTCAGGTGCGAGCAGGTTGTCCTAAGACTCTAGGCCATCGTCTTTCATAGTTTCCCTTTGGATTCATGAAAAGACTCCGAAAGCATTTTAGATTCGCAGATAGACTGCACCAAGAGCACGGTGAATCTTTTGATCTAGCCTCTGCATTCTGATGGCCCTGAGTCTCTCAGCCCAGTCTCCCTGACCCACTGCCCAGCTCCTATCAACCCCTCACTACCCCCACCTATCTGCAGAAGATGCTGCATCCTCAAAGGAGAGGACCTCACTCAGGCTGGGGTGATCTTTCCATCTTCTGTGGTGCCTGGTACACAACAGGTAACAGCACCCTCAGGACAGTTGAACAGAGACTGGAGGAGGCCAGGAAGGGCCAGGAAGGGGCTGAGCTTCTCTAGCTGGGAGAGGACAAACCCGAACCAGATCTGAAACCCACTTTTTGGAGCCTGGGCTCTTCACCACGAACCTCCGTTTTCCTGTCCCCTTCTGCAAAGGGATGGCTCTTCCCTTTGCGCAGGTGAGGGAGACTAGGTCACACGTCTGTTCTATACCCAGGGTCATGACTGTGGGTTCACCCCACTCCTGCTTTCCGGGGATACATGAGCGGGGTCCACAGCCTGCTGAAGCTTCTTCCTCTCCAGTGAATGTCCTCCATGGGGCATGTCAGCGCCCCAGTCCTGTGAGCAGGAAAGCCTCTGGAGCTGGTGGGAGCCCTGGTCTGGGCCACGGCTGCGGGAGACTCCGGGGGCTACGGTGATTGTCTAGGGTGCACAGCCTTCGAACCTCTCAGTGAGCCCAGCTGTGTAGCAGCACACCTGTGCTGCCACGCTAGGGATATGCAAGCCCGCCCTCCAGCGGTCACATGTTGCAACCGCAAGCCAGCTGCCCTCTCTCACCTACCCACGTCCCCCTGGCCAGCACTGACCAGACGATGAAGTCAGGTAGCCAGGATCGCAAGGGTGGAGGGTTCCACACACTCAACTGAAATGAAGATGTCAATTGCAAAGGCGCCTGGAGGCGCCACACACATTTAGATAAACCTGTACCTTTTATTCTGGTGTTATAAAGAAGGTCATGCGATCAAGGAGGTCAAAGCACCCGCTCAATGCCATTTAGCTACTAAGCATTGGACCCGGGCCAAGGCAAGATGCTGAGTTTACACCTCAATAAAATGAGATTACTGGACTCTTGTGTGGCTGTTCACTGCTGGTACACCTCAGTTACCCAGGGAGCCTTAAATGCACACAGCCTTCAGCCCAACAGGCCTCTGGAGGCAGAGTCCCTGGTGGGAGACAGGAATTGTCTTCCCAGCGAGATGAATTGCATCCCTATCCTGATAGCCAGAGAACAGCAAGTGGGTGATCAACTTGCAGAGTCGGGGACCTGTTTAATTCACTGTCAGACTGCCTCGTCCTGGTGCGTGTGAGGTGTCCAAGAGTAGTTGTGAAATGGACAAGAGCAAGAGAAAATGATGCTGAGGGTCCACCCAGCTTCCACCACCTGACTCCACACCAACACCAGAGCACCCTACGCACACGCACAGATCTGCACGCCACATGGGGCAAAGGAGGACACGGCCTGCCACAGCCCACAGGTGCACCCAGCCACCAGAGCTCCCATTCCCACACCACACTCGTGCACACTTCCTTCTGTATCCACCTGTATACACCGCACACCCATTGGGTGCATGGCCTAGCCAGAAAGACCTTTGAGGCTCCCAAGGACCAACCCCTCTGTGACAAGCATTACCCGGAGGGAGGGTGGCCAAGCAGGAAGGCAGGAGAGGCAGCACGGCAGCTGCCGGGCAGTGGGTGAGCAGTGGAGGGCCTCACTTGGCGGGCAGCCTGTCGGTACACTTGGCTGAACAGAAACAATGGTGGTGGCTCCCTCCAGCCTAGCCTCCTCCCCCAGGCAGAGCCCCAAATCCCAGGTCTCTTTGGAGCCTCCCCTGGAGAACAGGCCCAGCTGGGAGGTAGCTAAAAGACAGCATGAGGGGACTTCCCAGGGGAGGACCACAAAGCCTCCTCGGGGAACTGGCTAGAGGGAGGAAGCTATATCCTGGGGCCCTCGGTAACGCAGCTTTAAGGGCTGTGCAGGAAGAGCTGTGTGGCTGGGCCTCCATGCCTGACTGAGGCCCTGATTCCATGCCTCCATCTTATCTCATGTACTTCTCCTGAGCTGCAGCTCAGGCTGAGCTGGACAGATCCCCACAGGAAGTTGTCCCCACCTTTTACCCTCCACCCTTGCCAGCTAGCTGCATCTGGAGAACCACCTTCTCTACTCTGGGGAAACAAAGGGGCCCTGTTCCCAGCGCTCCAGGGTTCTCTGCTGAGCTCCAGCAGCCCTTGTTGCATTCTGCTGATCAGCAACTGAGCACCAGGTTCTCCTGCAGAGCAGGGAGAGCTCCAGGGGAAGGCGTTATTGGAACAAAGGCATGGAGCTGGAGGTTCCCAGAGAAGCCTACTGAGGTCCATGCCAGAAGGCTGCCCCCTAGTGGCCAGAGCCTGTTCCCTGGGTCACTTATGGGTTCTCTCAAGAATCTCTGCTCTGTTCTTTCTGTTTTCTGGAACTCCCTGGCAGGTCTTCTAACTTCCTCAAGGCTGGCACCCTCCTGGATGGCTGTCCTGAGTCCTCCTCCAGGTTCAAGTGAGCACTGGAAATGAAGACACCTTGGTTCTGAGAGATGGGGGTGACACAAGATGAATGCTGGGAGCAGAGCCCAGTCCCCATTCCATCTCATCCTTCCCTCGGGAGCAGTCAGGGACAGGCACAGCAGAGTGGCCGCCATGGAAGTGGTGGGCAGGCACGGCAGCTCCAGTGAGCCAGGGAATGAATGGGGCCACAGGGAAACAAGCGCTGCCCCTCAGCAGAGGGGGAGGCAACCTCAGCCTCCTTGTGGACCCAGGGAAATGAGGCACCTCCACGGGGCAGCGTGTCAGTCTACCCCCAAGAGAGGCCAGTGTCTATGAGCTGGCACTGGCTTCACGGCTGAATTCGGTTCCGCTTGGGGATGATCTTCCTGTAGGTCCTGCGCTCAGAGATGTTGCGCTTCACCTTGGCGGTGGTGGGGGCCTCATCCTGGTGCAGGGAGGGGCTCGAGTGGCACTTCTTCAGGCTGGGTTTGGGGTCCCGGGTGTCTTCAGCCTCTCTGCCCAGCTGCTTTTCCCAGAGGTCCAGGTCCCCAGAGGGGCAGTGCAGACGAGCCACCAGCAGCTGCACATATGTCTCATAGCGGGTTTTCTGCAACATACGGGTCAGAAGGAGACTGGAATCACAAGGGACAGCTGCAGGTATGTGCAGCTATGGAGACAGAGAACTCTACTGGCAGAAGGCTATGCCAACAGCCTCTGCACGGTGCTAGGGCAATCAGGTTCTGCAGGGTGAATCTCTGGATCACATTATAATTATACAAACCAGCCCAGGCCTGTTCTAATAACCAATGTACTGCAATGCTGTAACGAATGCCTCTACACCATGTGACATCTCCAAAGCACCACACAATATGTAAGCCCTTCTGCTCCTGGGATCTGTGCAGCATCACAGTCGAGCAGCTCACACCTGGACAGAGCCCTCACGGAGTCTGATTAGTAAGGATGACACCTGGTACTCTCATGTTTAATTCTCTGTAACGAGCATCCTTGGGAGACCTTCAGAGTTTTTCTCATCCTCCACTGGATCCTCACCCAGGCCATGGCTGGGCAAAAACCATCATTTCTGATTTACAAAGAAGGAAACAGGACCAGGAAGGACCAATGCCCAAGGGCCCCAACTGGGTGGTGGTGGGGAGCAATTGGGTCCTTTCAGCTACACCATTGAGGCCTCTGGAGATGGGGTCACTCACAGCCATGGGGTCACCAATGGGGGGGGCCATGTGAGTTCCTAGTGACACCCCTCCCTCTGCTGCCCTGCCCTCTATTGTCACAGTGCACCTTATCTGGACTACCCTTCCTACCCACTGGGCCCCCCACCCCCCAAGTGGGACAGCCCAGATTCCTTGTGCACTTGGCACAAGGGTGAAGAATTGGGATGGGAGGGGATCCTGGGAGTTAGAGTAGGCAAAAGTGCATTTTGGAATCAATTACAGAGCTAATAAAAGTCATGCCTACCTTAGTTAAGACCACATGTTAGGCATACAATCTGATTGGAGTAGACTGCAAATCTAACAGGTTAGGTAAAGTTGTTTGATCTCTCTGTGCCTCAGTTTTCTCATTTTTGGTTGTTCTCTTTTGTTTGGCTTTTTTTTCTTCGAGAGACGGGGTCTTTTTGCTATGTAATTTACACCAGCCTTGAACTTGCTTATATAGCCCAGGAGGGCCTCCAACTCACAGTGATCCTCCTGCCTCAGCCACCCAAGTGCTGGGATTACAGATGTGTGCTACCACACCTGACTAGTTTCTTCATATATAAAAATGAAGACCATAGTACTTACTCCAGAGCTGTTAGACAGTCAAATTACTGACTAGGTATGGGGAATAATTCAGCTATAATACAGTTTTTCCTTAAACTTGGGAAAAGCACGCATGAGTGTGTCCCGTGTGCACCTGTGCGGAGAATCATGTCTCCCTGGCATGGCGCAATGGGAAGCCACGGCTGCAGGGGGAGAAGCAGCCACGAGAGGGCAGCCGCGGGCCCTCACCTCGTACTCCAGATACTCCTTTCGCAAGCGGTACTCCTCCAGCTCCCGGCTGCGCCCGCGCCGCTCCGGTAAATTCCGTTGCAGATCCAGCAGGTCGTCTGAGGCTGCATCCAGGCAGTTCTCGTGGGATCGATGCTGCTCCTCCTGGAGGCAGCGAGGAAACTGTCCCTCATCCCCCGCCTGGAGCACTGTTCCTCCCCTCTCTGGGCCCAAGTGTGCAGCCCTCCCTGGCCTGAATTCACACAGCCCCTGGAAACCCCGCCCTCATCCTGGGACTTACCAGGGAGTTCTGGGCTGGGCCAACCGGGAGGATGGGGCGCACGAATCTGCGCTGGGACCCCACAGCTGCTGGGAAGGGCGGCGCTGAGTGCGTGGCCGCAGCCAGATTGATACGAGCGATCCAGGAAGTCATCTCCTTGGCGGTGCTGTGAGCACAGGAGGTTGGCAGTCCTCAGGGACAAAGCACCCAACACCAGCACCAACACAGACATACACAACACGCGCAATGCACACCTGCCAAATTCTACACAATCACCCAGCTGCTTCGCATTCCACCCCCAAAACCAGCACCTGTCACCCCCGTGGACCTCTCAAAGAGTTTAGGAAGGCAATGGATTTTGCATCAGATGCCCAACAGGATAGTGTTGCTGACTTCCTGGAATTCTCTGTTCCATACTAAGAGGCCTGACCCTGACTTACCAGGAAAGGTTGCCGAAAGAAAGGAGGAGCCGGCCAGGCTGCACCCTGCAACCTTTCTGTGCCCCCAACAACTCTTGGGGCTCCCCGTGTGAGGGCAAAGGTGGTCAAGGCTAACGACTTACGGTGCTTGGAAGAGGTAGAGGCGCCAGTCTGCAGTCCGCAGCTGGAAGACATGCGGCTTCTTCGTGTAGTGGGTGGCCGGTGTGGCCAGCGCGTGGTGCACCCCAACAGGCTCATCTGCCATCTGCCCGAACAAACTCTCCTGCTCCAAGGAGTGGTCCTCTCCCTATCACCAGCACAGGGGCGCTCAGAGAAGACTCTGTCATCAGCTGCTGGTCTCCTTCCCCACAACCCTGGGTCTCTGCCTCCCTGAGGTGGACTTCCATCCTACCTTCAGGAAGTATAGAACCATCCCTCGCAGTAAGGTGTGGAACATCTTCCAGCCACGCTTGCCCCATGGTGCTGTTCCAGGAGTAGACACAGTGGTGGGTGATGATCCAGCAGACACACGGTTCCCCCATCCTCACACCCCCTCCAACACCTCCCTATGATACATGTAAACGCATGGGGCCTATCGACACAAATATACACACAATCACAAACAAGCAGGAAGTCTCCATGTACAAGCAATCCTGCCTGGGAGGACCCAGACAAACATCTGCACATAAATCTGAATATTCACACCCACAATCTCTCCAAACATACACCCACCATCCCAGGTACAGATACCTTACCCATCACTCCACTCAGGCATCTCCCCTGAAAGATGCTCTCAAAGGCTTGTGCCCACCTAGCAGGGTATAAGGCTCAGGGCCCAGCCTTGGGGTGTTCTTCCTGTGCGCCCACTCTTGGGAACAACCTTCCCTTTCCCCTCCCTTCCAACTCTCCCAACCTGGTCCAGTGCTCTAAGACATGTCTGAGTAGAAGACACCCTCTGCCCAAGTACAAATACCTAGACCCTCTTATCCCACTCCGAGGTTTCTCTGAGATATCATCATTCATCTGAAGCCTTCTCTATCTGTGTCCCTACATCCGGTCGTTAGAACAAAATCAAGAGCCTTTCTCTCCTCTTGATCTGCTACCGGACCCAGCATTCCCTCCAGACCCTGCTCCTCCTCCCAGACAGGGCAGTGCTTGTCTAGTCTCTGCCTCACCACAGTGGCGCTGGGAACAGGAGTAACTGAACTGCTTTGTCCCAGCGCCTTTCTCCCACACCCCGACCCCGTTCCTGGCACTCTATCCCTATTCGGGATACTCTGAGGAAGGATCACGGGCTGCCTACCCTTGACACGGGCCATCTCTCTGCACGCCACGCACCCATGGGTGAGGTCCCTGAGCAGAGCTGAGCCCCACACCCCACCAGCGCGCAGGCAGGGAACACTCACTCTTCTTGCCATCTGCATCATGATGCATCTTCCGTGCCAGGATACCCTGCTTGTATGTGGGCACCCTGGGGTCCTGAGCCAGCTGGAGGAAAGGGTTACTCATCTTGCCAGCTGGGGGAGGTGGCCGGGCCTTCTCAGGTCTAGCTGCCTCTTCTTTATCCCTAGATATAAGAGTAATGAGCTGGAAAGCTGACTGGGCAAAGAAACAGCCACTGCCTCCCCTAATAGGATCCCCAAAAGGAGTCCTTGTTCAAAGTTCATGTATCAGTTCCTGGAAATTGCTACCACCCTGTACCTCCAACTACCTCTGGCATCTCTAATGTCACCCAAGCTCCTCTTTCCTCCCTGAGATGGGCCTAACACCTTGCCTCTGGCTCCACCTCACTCAAAGGGAGCAAAGTCCAGGGCCCTGAATGTCTCCAACTCTCAGGTGGGTGACAGGAGGACAGGCCCAGCATTACGGGGGAGGAGATGAGGGCTCTCACTTACACAGCCCACTCAAGCTTCTCACTTCGGATAGACCAGTAGAGAGCCTGCAACAGAAGAACAGAGGTAGGCAGAGGGACCTTGGAGCTGTGGTTCCTAAATCACTGGCTGGCAGATAGCTAGGGACTATGTGTATGGCCTGTCCCCTCCACCCTTGACATAATTCCCCTTATTCCTTGAGCAGGCAAGCTTCCATTCATCCACCTGTCTGTCTGTCCATTCAGCCATTCATCTGTACATCTGTCATCATCCATCCATCCACCTACCATCTATCCATTTATCCACCTATCCACCTATCCATATACCCAATAAATGTTTATCAGAGAAATGAGCAAAATATCAATCTAACCACTTACGAACTGTACATTATGTGCAGACAGCGTGCTAAGTAAGCACTTTGCAAATTTTACTTGACTGTAAGGTGATTGTGCCCCAGGAGGAACTTGAGTTGGTGTAGGTTGGGGAGAGACTAGGTTGCCCAAGACTAGAATTCAAACCAGGAACAACCAATTCCCAAGTTTGAGCTCTAGAGTTTTATGACATAAAACTTGGCTTGTCACCTACTCAGACAACCAATAAACTAGCACTTTTGACTTTGAAGGGGGGAACAAAATCACCTTGAAACTTAACAAAATTTTGAGGAGCCCTAGATCCAGAGGGTGTGGTTCAGTAGCTCCAGTGCTGTGAATCGGTATACCTGACAAATTTCACAATGTTGTGGATGCTGCCGTCCAGGGGCCCACTGTTAGTAACCCTTAGATAGGCAAACTGAATATCCTCAAAGGGTATTCAGCAGAGCCAGGCCTGAGCGCCTCATCTCCCCTGGGTCAGAGCCCAGCCAGGAGGCACCCCCGCCTCACCTTCAGCAGCTCTTTGGGGAAGTTCCCGCCATCCTGAAGGCCATTCAGGTTGGTTATGAATTCCTGGCAGCTCATGCTCTTGCCGATGTTCTGTGGCCAGGGACAGAAGTGGGACAGCTAGAGCACCCCACCTGAAACAGCGCACTCCCAAGCGACCACTCTAGACTTTCTCCAGTCCCCCAGGGCTCTGTTTTGACCACCCCCTACCCCAGGCTGCTGCAGTCCCTCCATCTCTCAGTCCTTGTCTAGGGTCCCCAGCTTCTTACCTGCCCGTGCAGGTCTGTGTTAAGGAGCATGATGGCACAGGTCAGGGTGTGAATAGAATCTACCCAGGGAGGCCAGCAGAGAAATGTGCATTAGAACCCGGACTTCTCCACCCTCTGTCCACGCTAGGCCAAGGGGTCACTTTTTTCTCTGCAGCCATCAACACAGTCTGAGCTGTGTCACCCAGTGAACTCCCAAGTGGACACAGGGCCATTGCCATGCCACCCCCCCACACACACACACCCGGGGCCAGACCTCCCTACCAACTGAGGGGAAGGCCTTGGGGTTGCAGTGGTGGAAGCGTTTGGAAAACTGGTAGAGGATTCGCTCCCGCTCCTGTGTCTCCCCGCTGAGCACCAGGGACTGGAGGAAGCCCCTGTAGGGGAAAGCCAGAGTCAAGGAGAGGCAGGCTAGGACACTCTGCAGCCCTGAGGCCAGGGCCCAATCAGATCCCTGAAAGCCCTGCACATCCCTCCTCCCTAACCTCACCAGAGAGCCCAAAGGCGATATGTACTATATGTGATATGTTACCGGAGGGCACAGTCCAGACTCTGGCCTTCAAACTGGAAGAAGGACAAGTACTCCTCAGCCACAGCCCTGCTGAAGTCATTGCTGTGCAGGAAAATGGGGATGAAGATAGCAACAGAGATCAGGGTGGGCCACAGACAGAGGGCCCTCCAGAGCTTGTACCCATCACAGGGCCTGATGGTGGGGGTGGCAAACAAGGGAAAGGCATGGCCAGGCTGCACCCCAGGTAGTATGAGCACAAGAGGGTAGTCAGGGCCTGGCCAACCCCAGCACCAGGTGCAGGGCTGCATAGGAAGGACTTAGGGAGTTTGGGGTTGGCCAGGGGGCTGAGTCCAGAGGCTCCAAGCAAGGATCCGGGTGTAGGGAAGAGGTGACTCACACAAGTGTGCCCCAGGAGAAGCAGCTGGGACAGACAGGGAGTGGGGAAAGGCTGAGGGCCAGGGAGGGGCATGCTGGAGAGAGACAGATGCAGTGCTGGGGCTGGAGAGGAACAAAGGAAACCACAGGACAGGAAGGGGAGGAGCAGACAGTGGTGATCTCAGGACCAAAGTCTCTTACTTCTTCTGCAGGTAGGCAGCCACTTCTGACTTCTGGAAGCCTTCCAGGCGATAGAGCCGGGAAGCCAAGTTCCAGGCTATTTTGTCATTCTTGACACTATTTGCCAGCTTGTCTCCATCTGGTGGCCGCTGGTCTTTCTTGTGAGACTTTGCCTGTGGCATGGGACTCTTGGGAGGCCTGGAAAAATCCATTGGCATCTTCACACACAAGCTTACAGTTAGCATGCTAAGATTTTGAGTCAAATTGTGGAGGGGCATATCCAGAACTTAGAGCTGGGAGTGGAGTGGCCTTGGTCCTGGATGCCCCGCCTGGAGGAGGAATTATACTCACCCAGATGCATCCTCAGGTGAACTCCAGGGGTCTCTCAAGCCATCCCACCTCAAGGGGCAGGTATAGTCCTTGAGGACTCAGTGGGGTTGTATCCAATCCACAGTGGGACAGGACTGTTTCCCTCACCTGAAGCTACTGTCACAAGGCCTCTTTCCCAGCCCCAATCCCGGCCTCAGCCTCTACCCCTAGCTCTGGAGCGAAGAAAGGTGTAAGGACCAGGTCAAGAACAGGGAGCCAGACTGGCTTTAGGAATGATGACAACTTTTTGGAGACAAGGATAAAGTTTCCAATCTCCCCCTGCCCCTGCCAGTTGTATGGTGATTGGCTAGTGACCTCTGATGGTATAACAGGCCCAGGAAACCCCACCAGGATGGGAGCACGCTCAGAAGCTAACACTCAGACTCCCAAAGTTAGGCTGTCTTTTTCCACCTGACTCTGCAGGTTCCCTACTGCTGTTAAAACCAGGTGTGGGGCATTCTAGTCATTTACATATCTGTGATTCAAGCCAGCACGCAGATGAGGGTGGAACATACAGGTAGGCATATATGAAAACAATCATTAACGAACTGACCCCTTAAATAGACTTCACTTAATGGCCTCTACCCTTAACCCGAGTGGGTCAGTGCTTTGCTGAGAATTTGTCTACTTTCTGAGGCTCCTAAACACTCCCCAGAGTATAGGATATATGTGAAGAAACTAAAAAGAGGAATTCATTTGAATAATCTACTGACAAAGGCCTAAATATGTTTTATTAAAAAAAAGTCAAAAGTACTATCAGTAATGTCTAGATGGAGAAGAACTTTAGGGGAGAAAAACTACTATACAAATACAAATGCATGCCTGTAATCCCAGCACTCGGGAGGCTGAGGCAGAAGGATTGCTTCAGCCTGGGCTACCAAGTGAGTTTAAGGCCAGCCTGCACTGCATGGGGAGACCCTGTCTCAAAGATGAAAGAAAACAAAACAAATATAAATTGCCATGGAACTGCACACTTTAAATGGGTTCACTGTAGAGTATGTGAATTACATCTTGATAAATCTGTATATTTTTAAAATGGTCTTTATGATCTCTCTGTGAAAGTCAAGCACAAGAGAAAGAAGCTAGCAAACTTGTACCAGGAAAATTAAACTTGCTACACTGTGCTAAATACAAGGTTAAGTATTTACTATTTAGTGACATTTATCAACGTAAAGTCTCAACTAAATCTTTTTGCATTATTTACCATGAAAGTATAGTTGTCACTTTAGGTGAGCAGACTGGCTTGTTTGGGATAGTAATTCCTTCCTTTTCAGATACTGAGACTGCTGTGGTACCCAGTCTCTGCACAGCTTTGAATAGTATCCTTTACACACACACACACACACACACACACACACACACACACACACGGTTCTTTGGTTTCTGGCACTAATACTCTGTGACAGTCAACGAAGGACACTGAGATGGGAACAGGGTTATTCTCTAACTTCTGCACCGTTAATGACCCAAACCATTGCTAGCTTTTTGTTTCTTCAATATGACCCCTACTCAGCCAATCACAGACCAACCCCCCCCCCCAACAGTCTTGTCGGGGGTGAGCAGGTTGAGTCCACATCCTGGGGCAGGCAGACATCTAAGCTGGTTTCCCAGTTTGCCTATCCCTACCCTGGCCACAGTTCTAAGGCTACACAATCCTACTATGAGCATCAAGATTCATTCTCTTAGTCCTAATCAAACCTCTCCTTGGTGAGATCCTGGCCTGCGTTCTTTGGTGAATTTCTCCCAGAAATTCAGAGCAGTCTGTAATTCCCACAGCACAAGCTCTGACCTTCTATCCCAAAGCCTGCCCATCACAGCCCTGGTCAGGTTCCCTGAACCCCTCCTCTTCTCTCTCTCCTGGGGTCTGGCTCTGGACACTTCTCCTGGCCTACATATTCCACATAATAAGGTAATGAAGACTGCGATTAAGCATAATATGCTGGATCACAATGTGCATCTCCTAGCCTCCATCCAGGCTAGGGTCTGGATACGTGACCGTCATGAGGGGCCAGAAGCTGCTTCAGCTGAGACTCACCCTTCTGCAGAAATCCAGTGAACGTCGGCCTGGATGCCTGGAGCCACTGCAGTCCTGGCTATGCCTTCACTCTCTACTTCCTGTCCTGGGTCTGAGGCCTCCCCACCCTTGTCTTTCTTCAGGGATGTTGGCACTACCCCGTCGGTTTCCAGGAGTGAAGGGTGTGAAGTATCCAGTGGCCACTTGGGGAAAATGTCAGGGCTATCGTGCTGGAGCTGCTGGCTGCCCTCCTGGGAGGACGCAGGGGTGGGCCTGGGGCCAGGGCCTCTGCCCTCAGACGCAGGGCTGCCAGGGTCAGGCGAGGATGCTGGGCTCCCACAGGGGCTAGGAGCCAAGGTGCAGGGAGCAGGTTCCTGTGGACACCCAGTATCTCTCTCACCTGAGGAAAAGCACACAGTGAGCAAGCACAGGGCAGCTGGCTGCTGCCCCTGCCTCCCCAGGGAACTCCCGTGGCACTGGACAGCACACCCTGTCCTCCCTCACACAGTGACTTCTCCTTTGGCCCCCAGGCAAGGCAGGGCTCAGCAATTAAGAAGCACATGAGAAGCACAGTCTTTCATACATTCCTGCACTCTCTCTAGAAGTATCTGAAAACACATTTTATTGATGAAGGCACAGAAGCAAAGGCTAGATTTAACCCCAGGCCTGTCTGCTCCAATGCACTAAAATAAATCCAAGAACCACCTTTGTCTCCACTCTGAATGCCCAAGCCTCCCACCATCCAATTCCCCAGACTCCCACCATGGGTCTTACCTCCGTCCCATGGCCCGGAAGGACCCTCTTCTGTCTGCCAGCCCTCAGTGCTTGGGAGGGCCTGGTGTGTGAGAGAGAGGGTGAGTAGGGAAGGGGAGGATGGGGGGATAAAAGGAATGCCCAGGTATACAGGACTCCACCCTCCTTGCCAACCTCCCACCCACAGCATGGGCACCTATCTGATCCTCAGTTCAGAAATAGAACCCTGGATGGGACAAGACTAACACCCTCGGAGTGTTGACTCTGGGCCTCAGAAATCAATGGTGACAGTGAGGCCCAGAGATGGGAAGTGACTTGCCCATGGCTGCCCAGGATGTGTGGCAGGGCTATGGTCCAATCCAAGATGTGCTGTCTCCCAGGTCGATGTTTCGTATACACAGGGACCTGCAGGTGAGGTGGGGCCACGCTCATCTTCCAGATAGGCCTGAGAAAGAGAAAGGCAGGGTGGACAGGTGAAGTCTGACCAGAGGAAAACCGACACTGAGGCCTTTGCTCACCTTTGGAGACCATCCTCCTCATCAGCCATCCAGGTGGTCAGGGTGGTCAGGCAGCATCCCCCCTTCCCTCCTGGAGGCTCTGGGAGAGAGCCATGGCTCTAGGCACTGGGCACAGCAGGCTCTGCACCCAGAACAGGAGAGAATTCTCAGCTTCAACACTGGGGCTGCTGGGCTTCCCTCAAGGACCCAGCGTCTTAGCACAAGGTCCGCAGAGAGCTCTGCAGGACAGAGCTGTGACTGCTGGCCTAGGGTGTTTGCCTGTGGATGGAGGGCACCCCTCCCTCCCCACTTGCTGCAGCACTGGAGAATGTCTCTGATCTCCACTGCTCTAGAGGAATGCAAAGATTAGAAAGTTCAGTCTCACACTGCCATCTTGAGGGCTCTTATCTCTAAAGCCACCCTGGGAAAACTGGGCTCCCAACTGTCTCATTGAACTCATCTCATGCCTGGCTGATACTTAGGCTCTTCTGCCATTGTCACAGGGCCTGCTGACACTGGGCAGGGGGAGAATAAAGGACGGTGAGCTAAAAGTAACAAAATGCTAACATCTCTCAAGAAAACAGAGGACAGCATTTCTAACAGATAGCTCTCTGTTAGGAACAGAGGTCAGCTAGGCCACCCCTGCCTGTTCTATCCCCAGCGTCTTGGAGGTGGGTGGGGAACATCTTGCAACTGGAGGAACTACTTGTTCTCCAAATGTATCCAGACATAACCCCAAGAACTGGTGAGCTGTTGCTATCTGCAGACTTGTAAGCACGTTCAGTACACAACAGGGCATCAAAAATATTTTCTGTAATTCTGAAGGTCACACTGGTGATTTTCTCCTATATGACCTCAAGGCCCCCATATCTCAGATTGCTCTGTGCCTGGTGGCCCATGAGGAAAGCCATCCTTCAGGGTCCCGAGCGTGGTCCCGGTGGTTTTCCAGGACTGAACTCACCTCGCCTTCCTCCTGAGCAGGAGGTGGTGTGGGAGTCCCTTCAGCAGTGGCCAGCGATGCCCAGCAGAAGGGGTGTGATTTGTAGGGAGGAATGGGGAACAGAGGAGTGGGGCACCCACTGGAACCGGCGGTGCTGCCCTCCAAATCCAGTTCACTTTCTAGCTCCCAGGGCCCATTGTTGCCTGGGAGTGACCAGTCAGGCCCAGGTCTCTCATCTGCCTGGGAGTCTGGGAAGCCCCAGGAAAAGTACTCCCTGGACACACTGGTGTCAGAGCAAGGGCTTTCTAGGAAGAGAGGGTTATCGAAGAACACACTCTCCTCCTCAGGACCCCACTCTGAGGAGAAGCCTGGAGATCCTTCCTTGGGCCAGGCTTGGTTTTCCCCCTCAGGCCCACTGCTGTCTTCCCCAGAGTCCTCTTCCACAGGTGGGCTAGGGAGCAGGCCTGGGTCCCCAGGAAGTTCTGACGTGGACGTGGGGAGGCAGCACCTCAGCTTGGTCTTGAGTCCTTCTGTCTTTTCCAGCTCTTCTTCTAGGTCCAGGACACACATCTGGGCCTGCAGAATGCCAGCCCAGAACACCACCTGCGTGGATGAGTTTTGGTTCTGTGATGGGCTCCCTGGGGCACAGCTGCCCCCCTGGGCCTCCAGTGATGCTGCTGGTGACCTGAGGTCCCCTTGTGAAGAGCAGCACCCCAAGTGAGCAGGCTGCACATCAGAGCCCCTAGGAGGAGCATCAGGCCTGGTGGGTTCAGGAGGCTCAAATGTCCATTTGTGTTCCCGGCCTGGGCTATGGCCCCTCTCCCTTAGGCATGCTCCTGGGCGGGGATGCAGGCTGTCTCCCAAGCAGATGTTGTGAAATTCCACAGGCTGAGGGTGGTTGGAGAGTCCGTGGTCGCCCATCATCCACAGTGAAAACTCTGTGGGAGCCAGCAGCAATGTCTATTTCACAATCCCATTTTGTGGAGTAGGGGGAGCACAGCCAGGCAGTCAACTGGGAATCCACATCCACCCTGGAAATGCCCCAAACAGAAGCCAGTTAGAGAAGGGCAAAGCCTCAGACCTGTGTCAAGGGCTTGACTGCTGCAAAGGGGCACCATCTGTCCCCCGGCCCCATCAGGGGTAGGAGTGTACCATCCAAGCCATCTGACCCCGCAGTCTCAGCTAGAAGCGGAGCAACACCTTCCCCAAAACACCCATCTGGAGGCCGGCACAATTCCCTGCAGCTTAGCTGAAAATGAACTGGTCAGACACGACTCTTCTCTTAGGAATTTAGATAAGAGAATGCAGAGACTGAGGGCTGGCAACAGAAGCAGAAAGGCGGAAACACCTTGAGGTGTTGTGAAGGAGTGGTAAGACAAAATGACACATAAACCAGCATACATGGGAACTGAACAGAGGTAGGCTAGAGCGGGCAGAGGAGCAGGCTTGTGGGAACATCAGGGACCCAGAGCAAAAGGCTACATAGTCTGCCTGGTTTCCACTCTGCAGGGCCCTAGCTCTGCAGCCTACATCTCTCACAAGGTGGAGTCTTGGATCTCTCCTTGCAAGCAGTACACAGCTGTAAGCCCTGGCCTAGGAAGAAGCAGGAAGAGGTTCTCTGCTAGGCTCCCTCAGCTTGGCCTCTCTGAAGAGGAAGCACCAGCCCTTCTAAATCACTGAGGGGCAGACCACCTGCTGCCTAGGGAGGAGATTCCTGCTCTCTGGGGAAGAACAGGGAAGCAGTGGCCTAGGCTGCCCAGGCTGCCCATCTACTAGAGCTGCCCTGTGCATTATAACTAGGGCAGGCTGTGTTAGACACAGCCAAGAAACCTTGCAAGGCACACCCTGTGAAGCAAGGGTCTCTAAAGTCTACATGGGGGTAGCCTGCACTACTCTTAAAGTGGCCCTGCTTCCTCAGAACAAATGGCAGCTTTTGACCCAATAGACAATGAGAAATTTGTAACTTGTACCCAGTTTCCCTCTCAGTGCTGGGTTAAGTACAAAGGCTGGTGACATGTGTTTCCAGTGCTAACCACACCTCTGGTCTTTCCTTTGTTTGCCTCTGTCTCACTTTCTTCACTAATGAATTTCTGTCTTGAAAGGCTGCACACGTGACTGTAAGCTGCACTGAAATACTGTGGGAAAAGGGTAATAAGAAACACACACCTACCTGTACCCAACTTAGTTACATGCAGCTTTCACACACCCAACATAACAGCCCCTTCCGCCTGTCCAGTTAACACAGCCCTTCCTACTCCCTACTCATCCCACCAGACACCTGGAAGAAAGGAGCACCACCTGTTGCATCCACTCATAGATGAGAAAGACAAAACCTGAGACTGGAAAGAGAGGCCTGGATCTCAACCCAGGCCACCCATCTGCAGCCGCCTCTCTGTCTAACACAGAGGGGCTGCAAGCTGTCTCCCAAACAGATGTGAAATTCCACAGGCTGGGGGTGGCCCATCATCCACCTAGAAATGTGTATCTGCCTTGGTGGCTACTCCCCTCGTTCTCTCTGCTTCCTGGCTGCTATGATGAGAGCAGCTTTCACTAGAGGCAGATGGTTCCCCGGGCTGCCTCTGCCTTAGAGTCAGATGATTATGGACTGAAACCTCTAAAACATGTGAGCCACAAAAAACCTCCACTTTAATTTGTTGGTATTGGGTACTGAGTTCCACCTATGAGACAGCAACTAAGACAACAGTCAGAGGAGTAACACTTGCTATCTTCTTCCCCCACAAAGCTGCCAATTTACTATCCTCACTACTCTCTCGCGACCTGCTGCAGTTTGGACCTGGAATATTCTCCAAGGACTCAGGCTAAAGGCTTGGTCCATAGTTTAACAACATTGGGAGTTGATGGAAACTGTAAAAGATGAGCCAGGTCTGGAGGTGTAGCTCAATGGTAGAATGCTTGCCTAGCATGTGTGAGGCCCTGGGTTTATTCTCCAATAACACACACACACACACACACACACACACACACACACACACACACACAGAGCAGAGCCTAGTAGGAGGTCTTTACATCACTGGAGGCCTGCCTCCAAGGAGATTGCGAGACTTTAGTCTTTTTCTCTTTTTTGTTTCCTGGCCATGAGAGAGCATGGTTACTCTGCCATGTGCTCAGACCATGATGTGCTACTTTGCCACAGGCCAAAAACAATGCGGTCAATCAATCATGGACAGGAACCTCTAAAACTATGAGCCAAAATAAACCTTCTTTTTATAAGTTGATTATCTCAAGTACACATTACAGTGATGGAAAGCTGTCTAGCACAGGGCACAATATCTACACTCGGGCAACTTCCCTGAGCCATGAACCTCCCTCCTCAAGCCTGCCCAGTGAATGACCACATGAGAGCAGGGAGATGAAACATTCCACCATGGTTGGCTCCTCAGGTAACTGATCCACAGGGCACAAGAAATGCCCAGGAGCGATGTTCCAACCTAGCAGTACCTTCTGAATATGGGGAGGAAGGGAGAGAGAGGGAAAGAGAGGGAGAGAGAGAATGAATGAATCAGAATGAATGAATATGAACTTAGCCCAGAACATGTTAATGGTCATGCTGGACATTATTAAGTGTTAGATTTGTCTTCCAAGAAGAAACACCGAAACCCAGTATTTTTTTTTTTCCATAGGAGAAAAGAAAATCAGAGAAACTGCAGCCACTTTCCAGAGATAAAACCAGACCTCTGGGGCCTGCGGCATCTGAAGGGCCTGGAGAGGGAAAGGGCTGGGAATGGAGAGGAGCCCTAGGCAAGGGATCTGAGTTACAGAAAGATCACAGACTGTGGGGCCAAGTATGTAGTTTGCCTGGGTCAGCACTCTTTAAGTCTACTAAATGCAACCTGACTACATTCCATTGCTTACTGTTTGATTTCAGAGCATTTATCCTAGTGTAATTCCTAGTGTTTACTCACATGGTGATAGTTTGCCAACAGGTTCTCTGTGCTTCCTGCTCACTGCTGTGGTTGTCCTCATCTTAACCACTTTTCTTATAGCTGGGACAAAATACTCAACACCCACAACTTGGAGGAGGGGTTTTATTTTAGCTCAAATTTATACTCCATGGTTAGCTGGCTCCAAAGTAAAATGGCATGGCAGAGAGGCATAGCAGAGAAAAAGGTGCTCACCTCATGATGGCTAGGAAGCAGAGAATGAATACTTTCACTTTCCTAAAAGCCCTGACTGTGTGCATGAGCCTCATAGGGGACATCTGGATACAAATCATAATAGTGTACATCTGGCCTCCAAAAAGCTGATGATGATCTCTTTATAAAAAATACATTTGGTTCACCTCTAACAGTTCTCAAAGTCTTAACAGGTACAGTATTTCTAACAAGTCCAAGTCCAAAGTCTCCTCTGAGACTCAAAGTAAATTCTTGCCTGTGAACCCCTGTAAAAATTAAAAAAAAAAATCAAAAACTTCCAGTGCTACAGGACAAACATTCCCACTCCAAAAGAAAGAAAACAGGAGTATAGAAACAAATGGGACCAAAGAAAGATCAAAATCCAGCACAACAAAATTTAACTCCTATAGCTCTGTGTCTAGCACCAAAGATGTGAGCTCCAAAAAACAGCCTGAGTGGGCCCACTTCTATAGTACTGCTTGTGGTTGTAGTCCTCATAGTTTCTCTCTTGAGGTGACTTGGCTCCATTTTTGAGGCTTTTCTCAGATGTTTCATGTTCCTGTTCTTCCAAATTTCAGAGGTCTCTGCTGCACTTTTGACTTCACTTTCATAGCTTCATACATTGTCCTCTCAGGACAAACTTTTTGGCTTCCCATGCCTTCTTTTAAAATCTGGGTAGAAGCCTCCCTGACCCTGCAATGCTTTCATTTTTCATACTCATTAATCCAGCACTACCTGAATGATGCCTACTTCTCTCTCTAGCTCCAGCAGTAGACAGGTCCTTTTGCATCATCAATGCAGAAGCCATGAGTACTTGGATGGCTAAGCAATGTGAACTCTATTCCTGCAAACCAACTCCCTAGGCAGCTCTGCTTAAGCAGGGTGCCCTGGGGCTTTCTTTTCAACACAAAGTCTTTTACTTTTGCAGGGCAAAAAGCAGGGTCTTGTTATTTCCACACATGCCCTCAAGGCATCCTTCCTATTGTCCTGACTCAAAGTACTTAGCTGCTTTTCAATCTTTTCAGCCACCTACTTCTCCTTCACCAAAATTGTATAGGCCCTAACTTCACCAGAGTAAAGTTTTTGGCCAAACTCAAAACATTTAAAATCATTTAGCTGTTTGATTCACTCTTGATTTTCACTATAAACTTGATTAAAAGGTGCAGTATTTCTAACAAGTCCACCAGAAGTACTCATGCTACAGCCTGAAGACTAAGCTACCTTAAATTTCTTGCACCAGATTAGATTAATCTATTACCTTTAAGCTTGGTCTGCCACAAAAGTCTCAAAATATGAGTAAAATGTAGACAAAGTTTCTGCCACAGCATAACCCACACAGTTTTGAGTTCTACTGCCCATGCAGTGCTTGTTCCCAACTGAAATCTCGCAAGCCTGATCTGTAGCATCTGCATTTTAATCAGCATTCTAGTCTTCTGAATTCCAACCAGAACCTCCTGTCAAGCTTGGCTTACAGCATTCTAGAGCTGCTGCTTCAACTAGAATCTTCAAACTTTTCCAAACTCCTCCTACAAAGGCTTCTAAACCACACAGTCAAGCAGTGTCACACCTGACCCCAATTCTCTGATACCAAAATTTGTCTTGGCTTCTTTTCTTGTAGCTAGCACAAAACACTTGACACACAATTTTAAAAAGGAAAGACGTATTTTGGCTTACATAGTCAGCTGGCTCCAAGGCAGGACAGTGTGGTGAAAAGGCACAAGAGAGCAAAATTTGCTCACCTCATCAGAAGGATAACCGAATGAAGGGATAAGCCAGGAAGAATGATACACTCTTCCAAGTTACATCACCAGTGACCAACCTCTTACAACCAGACTCCACCTCCTGACAGCAAGTCAGTTACACTGAACCCATGATCTAATCACCTTCCATAAATCCCTGCCTCTGAGTATATGAGGCTTTAGGGGGACTTCTAGATATAAACCATAGCAGTCCCATGTTATTCTCCTTTAGCTCAAGTAGATCAGAAAGTTAAAGGTGGTGTTGACCTCAGAAGTTCAGGCCCACCATAGATGCTTGGGATTCCCAGAACCTGGTGAGAGGTGGTTACCAAACTCTACAACATGTCCTCATCCAACTTAATAGGGCTACTCACTGATCAAAGGAAACAACTGATAGCATTCCCTTCTACGTAAGAAGGAAGCTAAGACTCAGAGAAGTCCAGAAATTTAAAGTACCTCCCACTACACATCCTGACACAGCCCCAGAACTTCAAGGCTCAAGTGGCTCAGTTAGCAAGCAAGGGAGCTACAAAGCATACAACCAAGTCTATGGTTAGCATCTCTCTTCCTTTCCACCGTTCAGTTCCCCTGGACTTCATGAAGTCGTCTGTCCATCTATCCATCCTTCCTTCCTTCCTTTCTTCCTTCTTTACTTCCTCCTTCCTGGATATGTGGGATGAGCTAAGGGTGTACTCATTTCTCGTGGCCATCAAGACCACTCACCAGTCACCAAGAGAGGGAAGCAGCCAGCCTATGTTCCTAGAGGAATTACTGCACCTCTTAGGCATAGTCAGGCAGGAATGAAAGAGCAAAGCTGATGTCATATGCATGCATCTAGAATTTTCTACTTATCTTTTTTTCCTCACACCCAGCATTTAGTAAAATCTTTTTTAAACTGTCCTGTCTCGGATATACAACAAAAGTAGGAGGAAGAAATTGAGCACTAAAAGAATCTGCTGCAAGTTGAAGTACAGTGAGGCAGGCATATAACCCCATACTTTGGGAGGCTAAAGCAGGAAGATCACAAGTTTGAGCCAGACCTGGGCAACTTAGACTCAGTGGTAAAATAAAAATAAAACAAAAAATTTAAAGGGCTGGGGATATAGCTCCTGTAGAAGGTTCTGGGTTCAATCTCTAGTACTGATCACAATCAATCAATTAATCAATCACTGCCAGCTACATGAGGCAAGTTCAGATACATCTAAAATACAACAACCCTTCATTTCTCTCAGCACTGTAATAATTCGGGGAGTTTAGGGACTGGGGGCAGTGGAAGGGCTCTGCAAAATCTGGTAAAATGACTTGGTGCTCCAGGGATACAGGGGAGAAACCGCAAGCATGGTGGCTCAGTAAGACAGAAAGAAGGAAGAGAGAGCACTGAGGACAGACCCCTACCCCCCTGCACCTTGGGCTAGGTTAACAGCATTTCAGAGGATTTTTCATCATGGGAGGGGAGTTTCTCATGGAAAATACTGCAGGGGCTAAGCTGGGCTTCCAGCTGGCAGGAGGTAAAGGTCACAGAGAATGACAAGGACGGGGACCAGGAGGACTGAGTCTCTCCCACGCACACCCTTCCTGCAGCCCCAACTCTAAAAGGCAGTTTCATTCTGACCTTAGTGGCCTTTGTCATCTAGCACAAACTGCTCTGAGTAGGAGAGAAGACACCTCTCCTGTTGCACAGACCCTCATGCAGTTCAAGGTCACAGCAGAAGATGCAGATACAGTGGCTCACAGACTAAATGTACATTCTGACTACAATATGAGTGGCCTTTAATGTGATTGAGAAGAAAGTGTCACCTGGTACTTATCTGCACAATAAGGAAATAAAGTAGAGTTAAGCTACTCAATGCGTTTGCCTCAAAATAGGGAATGGGTCTGAGAGTGGATGCTGGGCCTGGCCTTAACAGGAACATAAAAAGTATGTTGCACAGTCGCTCAGTTTAACTCTGCTGCTTTTGCTTTCCAATCAAAATAAACAAAAACCACAACTCTCTTGTCAGGCTCCCCCAGCTCTCTGCCTCCTGGAGGAGTTAGTCTCCTTGCGTCTCCATCTGGAGCAGGTCCTTTTCTCTGCCTCTTTCCTCCTTTGAGCTTCCAGGCTCTTTCACCCTGGAAATAGTTTACTTCCTATGGAAAAGCACAAAGGCTTCTGCCTGTTCACAGACTTAGGAGACGTGAGCTGTCTGGTCCCTGTGCACCCAGTGGACAACTGTCCATGAGACAGATGTCTGGGGAAGGGAACTCAGGTAGAGACCCTGACCTGGAGCTGCAAAACAGTCAGCCCTGCCTGAGCTTGGGCCCAAGCTCCTCCGTGAGAGAAGTGGCGGGTGAGGCCCACATCCTGCCTAGAAGGAGGCTTCATGCAAATGTGCAGAGAGAGGTGGCTGAGGCGGTAGGGTGGGAGGGGGAGGGTCTCTGCTATAGTAGAACCAGCTGGGTTCAGGAAGGAGTATGCAGCAGGCAGGGAGGAGGAGGGTGTATGCATATACCATAGAGCCCCAGGAGAGCTGGCCTGGGACACTGAGGGACGCTAGGAGGTTCAAGTCTGGCTGAGCTTACCTTGTTCTTGCTTTGGATCTCTCTTCCCAACAAAGAATTTTGTGACTGGGTTCTAACCCTTATGCTAGGTGCTTCCTTGTCCACAGAAGAAGCGGGTATGTCATGCCCTAAGGTCCTGCTGGCTGTGACAGGTCTGTCCAAGGCCCATCATCCTGTGGGGAATTTACTATCGAGCAATGACAGGTCATCTTTTCCAAGCTTTCAGCAGAGGAATGAATCTAACAGTGGGACTTTAGATCCTAGGATCACAGGCAGTGCCTGGGGCCTTCTCTTCTCAAGACTCCGTTTACCTCGGGGTAACCACTGTAACTAGTGAGCCATAGTCTCCCAAACAGGGACACTGTTGAAAATGACATGGTTCCTTGTGCATACCAAGACAAAAGGCCTAAACAGAGAGGACCACCTACCACCCTCCAGCCCAAGCTCAAGCTGAGAGCCTGCTCATTGGCAAGCCTGATCTCTCCAATCCTGCAGTGATTGACCATACCCTGAGCTGCCCCAGCTCAAGACCTGAACTACCAGCCTTGGTCTAAGCCTTAGGATCAAGGCTTGCTTATAGCCTCAGCCTCAGCAGTCACTGGGACTTTGAGGACTTCCTCCAGCCACGACTCTATTCCTATAGGCCTCTGGGGGCTATGGGAGAAGAGGGAGGGGACAGCAGGCTTGTAAAGGGCTGGAAGGGGAGGGGCAGGTTAAGGGGAAGGGGGATGGAGGGAAAGGAAGGTGGGGGTCTAGAGACCAGTTCACGCCAGCTGCACATGGCACAGCCCAAAGCCCTCATCTGCTTCCGGCCCCCTGTTCCAGCCCCTTCCATGAGGGCCCCACGTGGCTCTTTTAACATTCCCTGTCCTTCCCAGCCCCACCTAGGCAAACCCATAGGCTTACCTCCAAAGGGCCCAGAAGTAGAGGGTTGTCCCAGGCTCCCCAGCCCAGCCCCAGGAGCACTTCCTGCTGCACAGTCTGGTCTGTCTGCCCCAGAATGTGGTGGTTGGTGCTTCCGACTTCCGCTCCCCTCACCACCGCAGTGACACACACCCGTCCTGCTCCCCAGAACTACGTAGCGAGTGCTCAGGACTGCTCGGTGCCTCATACTTCCTGCCCTCAAGATGGAAAGCCTCTGCTCCCAGTTCAAGCACCTCTGGCCCCTTCCTGGAGGTCAGTTCCTTGGAAGGCCCTAACCTGCAGCAAGTTGCTCAGAAGAACCAGCCACAGAGTGCACTGGCCTCTCGCAAGCTGCAAGAGGTTGGAGGAGAGAAAGGGGAAGGCGTGGAACCCGGAACAGGCTTGCCATCTTCTTCCTGCCTTTCTCCCTGTGCTTCTGCCCCAGGTTCTGACTCTCCGGTCACCTGCAGGGTAGGTAGTTTTTCCTCTCCTGTTTCAAACCTGTGACATTTCAATTTTTATAAGGCTAGGTGTCAGGTCACCTGTAATCATGACCCTTGATATGAGTGCCTAATAATTACAAATGTCCCAAATCACTTGTCACATAAACTTCATTCAGCTTCACGATGCCCATTCCACAGAGCTGGAGCTGGGGACAGGCTCAAGGAGGCTAAATCACCACTAAGCCTTGCACAACAAGTGGTGAGAAAGAAAGCCAAACTCGGCCTCTGAGCACATGAACCCCAAACTGTCCCTTTCCCACGGCTGTACTCCCAACATGTCCACAGGACCCAGGCTGAGAATGAGCCTGTGGGTGGGGAGAGCACATATAACCCACCATTCTCTCTTCCTGTTACATAGTCAGCTTCTTCTCCAGCCTCAACTATCACCAACTATGCGCTGAGAACTCAAAGCCCATTGCCCCATCCCAAGCTCCAGCCCTCAGAATCCCCTAACTTCCCAGAAGGCCCCTGCACTGGTGTGTCCATAGTGTTGGTGCCCTCAGACCAAGCTACCATGGTAGACACTTTGGCTTCACATCCTCCAGCATCTTTGTCCTAGTATGCCAGGAGTCTGTGGGACACACTGCCCGAAGTCCACGCACGCTTGCTCTCCACCACACTCTGGGTGTCCAGGCTCCTGCAAGTACCTGCCTCTGGGCCGGCCCTATGGTATCTCGGGCCTCTCTTCATCCCAGATCTCCCTGCTCTGTGGAACCCTAGACTGGGGTGAGGGGAAGCTGATATCAGATGAGAAGGAGCTGTGGGCAGATCACCATCCTCGGGAGGCAGACAGGGGAAGAGAAAGGGAAGTGGAGTCTCAGCAGGAGCCAAAAGCTGGGTTGGGCTCAGAGGAGGCTGAGATTTCTGATTCTGGCCTGGACCACTAAAGAGCAAAGTAGGGGGACTAAGGTGGATGGATAGGATGTACTTTATATGGCAGCTTGTCAGCCTTATTTAGAACCTTCCCATACTGGACCTATTCAATGGAGCCCTCCAGTGGTCACTTTCTAAGGCTGGCAAGTAAGGGGCAGGCTTATCTCTAAGCCCCTCAAATTCAACAGAACAAAGACCTGGTTAATTCTCTCCATCAAGTTGCAATTCCTCCTGCATTTTGGATTTTACAACTCTTCACCCAGATGCATACACCAGAAACCTAATGAGACCTACATGCGCACCCTCTTCTCAGCCCCCAGACTCTCAGGACTGTGGCTCTGGTACAAGCTGGCACTGGCTCAGTGTGGTCCCTATGCTAGAAGCTACTGATGGGTCAGGAACAAAACGAGGACCCCTGAGCTTCCAATCTGGTGACAGAGAAAACAAACAAGAAATGTGACAGAAAGTAAATAAACCAACAGGAGAATTAATCAACACCTGCTGATGAGCTATGATGAATGCTGGGGAGGAAGGAGTGAAGAGAGCAAGCAAGCTAGCAGGTGGATAAGCTCGCTGCCCAGGAAGCTCAGAGGAGGTCAGAGGGGCCAGCAAGGGAGGAGTGCTTCATGCTGCGGGAAACTGCAGGCCCAGTTCCTTCCTTACTTGGAGTAGGGACAGGGAACAGAAAACAGGTAAGAGGGTGGGACAAGATGCCCAGGGCCAGAGAGGCCAGAGGGGCCAGAGCCAGCAAGATCATGGTGTCCCCACGGTCAACCAAGCTGTCTTTTTAAATTGAACAAACAGAAGCTTGGAGAACATTTATGTAATTAAGGTCATCTCTCTGCTGCACGGAGTACAAGAGCTAAGTAAAATCAAAGAGACCAGCAGGACCTTGGAGGGCCAGGGATGGAGGGCACTTCCTAGGACTTGGGATTTATATGGAGGACAACCAGGAAGACTTGATGCTTCAGCAGACGGGAGGTATAAAGGTGACACAGAAGTCTAAGGAAAATTGCACATTTCTGGCTTAAGCAACTGAATGGTACTTCTACAGTAACAGCAGCATCTGTAGAAGTAGGAAAGAATGGGAAACAGCTTAAGGGAGGAAATCAAGGCTCTGATCTTTTCAAAATACTGAGCTATCTATGAGCTGCTCGAGTAGGCAACTGAAAAAGCCACCTGGAGCTTCTGAGCACTATGACCATCAGAGCAGTGGTCAGAGCCAGGGATGCTGGGGCCCACCAGGACGGAGGGGGAGAAGCTCCAAAGGGGGCTGACAAAGGACTGTTGGAAAAGTGAAAGCAACAGGAGAGAGTGTCAACACAAGATAACAGAGTAGGCTGTTTCAGGAGGAGGAAGTGGTTGGCACTGTTGAAAGCTACTGGCAAGTGGAGGAAGGTAAGAGAAAGTGATTGATCATTGAACGTGGCTAAGCAGGGGTTATGAATAAGCAAGGAAGGCTGGGAGATGTGGTTCATGCTTAAACCAGAACTCAGGTAGAGCCTCCCAGAGTCCTGGATCCTCGGTTCAATTCTGTCTTCTATTCCTTTTCATCTCCTTCCCAAGCCTGCACTGAGCAAACCCTTGGCAGAAGCTCTCTTGGTGGGGGAAGCACCTTTAGTGCAGAGCGTGTTATGGCTCCTGACCTGGAGCGCTGTGAAGTGAGCTTTGATATGGTGTCCTCTTCTCCCCCTCCCCAGGACCCAGAGGTCACAGAAGCAACATACAGCCCTCAAGGAGCTGCTTCCTGTCTGCCTGTAAGGGAAGCTGCTAAGCCCAGGTTATTGTGAGGTGTCCTCTCATGCACAGAGTACAGAAGGAGAGCAGGGTTCCACCTTCCAGGACACAGCTGGGCATTTCAGCCCACAGCCTCCTTCTGGGAGACAGAGGGAAGACAGCAGGGAAATGGCAAAGAAAGGGGTGTGGGCTCCTGAGTCATACTGCCCTTTCTTGAGGGCCCCTGTGCTGACATTCACCAGGCCCTCTACAAGTAGGAGTTCCAAACCCTCAGGGTCCAGGTGGTGGCGGGGTATTACTGACCCCATGCAACAGAACAGATGAGGTCAGAGCAATCACTCAGACTCACATAGGCAGTAAGTGGTAATGAAGGGATTTGAACCCAAGAGCGCAGACCCCAGCAAATACACTTTGACTCACTTTCAACTAGGTCCCACAGTTATGAAAACAGAAGTTTAGGGCAGGTTGTCTTTCCAAACCTGCTGTGCTATCATGCTATAAGCCTGAAACCATTTCTCCCAACTCAAAAATGATTGCAATTCTAGAGCAAACAGAACTCCGGGAGCACCAGTTACCTGGCTGTGTCAAAGGGGAAGCCTGAGACACCTCACTGCATTTCCACAGTGCTCAGTAAGTGTTCTCTTTGTTAAGGAAGCCCAGGAGTAAGGCAGCCCTGGGTTCATTCTTTAGAAAGGACCCTATTCCCTGATAGTTCTCTGACTCCTTCAAGTCCGAATCAGGAAGGACAGACAGGAGGATACCTGCCTCTCTGCACATTCCTCTGCCAGGTTAGATGTTTACCATTATGCCAGCCAGGCTGATGGGTTCTTAGAGATGGCAGAACTCAAGGCAGGACCAGGATGGTGAGGGCTTCCTGTGACTGAGCCACGGCAGAGCCAGAGGCGCCCCTGCTCCTAAATATCTGTGTCTTAGGAGGCAGAAGTCTCCTAGAGGTGGGGTAGAAAGGAACGGGAAACAACCCAGGGAAACACTACCATCAACCTCCCAACATGTATATGTGCATCAATTCCACGCTTAGTTTCCTGGAAAAGGGCAGGAAGTGACTATGAAAGTGAGTAAGTTTCTATGGCTGCACACAGTTGCCTAGTCCCATGGTGGGGAACCACCCCTACCCTGCCTGTGCCAGTCAAATGAAAGACCCCTGTGTCTGGGGACAGAAGCCCAAGGGCAGTGTGCCCAGGATACAGTACCAGGCCCTTCTCTCCTCAGCATAAATATTTGTCCCAGACTTTCTTCCCTGATGCCATGCTATCTCCCAAAGCTGGGTATTTTCAAGATGAATACTTTCCCTGCAGCCACTTGTCCTGGATCTGTCCCTCTCACGGGCACTCTCCATCTCAGCCCCCTTGGAACCAGAGATCACCCACAGAACACCTGCCAAAGCATATGGTCATGCCATTACTTACAACAGAACAAACACTCATACTCACGAGGTCCACAAAAGGGAACCGTGTACATAGACTTCAGTGTAGCCATGTAAGCGTAGGGAGAATCCATGTAAGCTTTAGGAACTTATTTTTGAAAAGTAAAGTAGAAAGATGCTCACAGCATACAATTTTAAAAAAGCTTTATATTCAGTATGGTCGCAATTGTTAAAGCCTTGTTTGTACACTTTTCATAATAAAACATCAAAACATTAACTGATAGCTATCTGTGCATAGCAAGGGTATACATGATTTTTATTTATTTATGCTTATTTGAGATCTGTCTAATTTTTAAAAATAAATTTATGTGTATCTCAAGCAAAAATAATAAAGATGTTAACAAATTAAATTTTTAGACTAAATAATTGAATTTTTCTTCTTACTTTAGATGCTGGGTGATACTTTTACAACCTCTGGTTCCTGTTACCCCTATTGCTGGTGGTGGCTGGGAAGGGATGACCTGCAAGGGCTTGAGTGTGTCTGCATAGATGTTCACTGCTGTTATTTTTATTGTTGTTGGTTTCTGTGGTGCTGGGGATGGAAGCCAGGGCCTCATGCATGCTAATCACATACCCTACTACTGAGCTACAGCCTCAGTCATGTTTCTTTTCTTGACCATTAAATTATCTCCATTTCTCATGTAGCTGCCAATGCGACCTCTCTGATAAAGGTACAAGAATACACTCGGAAACCCAGAGTTGCTGTGAAAATTAGTTTAAGGTGAGGACATTTGAGACTCAGTGGATGCAGAGAGAACCCTTCCTGCGCCTTCACATGTGTCTAAAGGCAGTAAGTTTTGGAAGCAAGACTGCTGTAAATTGCTTCTTGAGGGAGTAACTACTCCCCAGTGGGAGAACAGAAATAAAACCCACCTCAATCCCTTCTCCAGGACAGTGTTGTGGTCCTGAGGCAGCTAGGAAGATGGCTCCTACCTGTGTGAACAAACACAATCACTAACTTTCTCTCTGGTGTTCTCCTCAAAGCCCATCCATCTCCCTACAAAACCTATTTTTTTCCACACATAGCCTTTATTAATATCCTCTGCCAATGTCATTGACAGGCCCTAGTCCCTAAATCCAAGAGGACAGAAGAAAAAGTGTTTGGGAAAAAGAACCTATCCCAAGAGTAACTCTTCCCCAAACCCCCAAATCTAAGGCTGTGTTTCTCTAGGTGTCCACATAATGGGCCTTGTAATAAGTAAGTGTTTATTTGACTGCATGTCAGAAAAAAATATATACCTGGAGCAAGAAACCTGGAATTTCATACTCAGGAACATGATAATGGAGGTAATACTGTACCTACATATGCTGATTTTTAAAAAATCAAATAAATAATATTAGATGTGAAAGATTCTGTTATCAGTTGCCATCGGAGAATTACCTAAATGAGCAGCAAGGTCTGACATCTCCAGGGCTGACTCCCTTGGAGAAGGAATGGAAAGTCTTCTTTACAATGCTTATTAGTCCCAATTGGCCATTAATCATTGAAAAGGGACCTAGGTTGTATGATTAGCAGGAGAACAAGGCATGGTGAGCTTTGACAAGGTAAAGGTTCTCCTGAGACACAACTCAGAGTAGGGCATTTCCTGA
The DNA here is from genome assembly GCF_034190915.1 of Cavia porcellus. Lineage (NCBI taxonomy): Eukaryota > Metazoa > Chordata > Mammalia > Rodentia > Caviidae > Cavia > Cavia porcellus. Next base: position 56,984,405 of record NW_026947501.1, on the reverse strand, counting down.
GCCAACAAAAGGTGGCCTATTCTTCTGGTGGTATCCATCCTTCACCCTGAGCTTAATAACAAAGTCCAGAGCTTCCCAGAGCCCTCCATATCAATGGCGCAAACACATGCTCTATCTGTGCTCATACCCAAAGGATAAATGGGCCCTCTGGTTTGGCAGCTCATAGCAGGAACAGCACCTGGGCCTCGATGAAGCTCGTCTAGGCAACTGACTGCACCCTCACGATTCCTAAGGCCATTTCCCCCTTCTTGGCTCAGCAGGCCTGTACATCCTCCATGGCCATACCACCTGGAGCCTCCGGGAAGGCAGGGATCCTCCTCGGGCCTTGTTGCACATGACCCACTCCTCACCTTGGTCCAAATTCTAGAGTGGCAGATGACCTGCAAAGAAGATGCTCTTCTGAGCCTGGTAGCCAGGAAAGGCAGAGTTCAAAATGACACTCAGCCTAGCTATCCACTTCTCCCTGTGGTCCTCTTGGTTCTTCCAGGGTGATTTTACCCCTACATGCTCACCTCCCAGTGACCTCCCGCAAAGACTCCCAAATCTCTCTGCAGTCCAGAGCCCTAATTTCCCACAGGAACCCTCCAGGGGGACTGCCGACCAGGAGTCTACCCTTCCAAGATCTATCCTGCGATTGGCCTTAACATACTCAGAGATTACCATGACAGGAAAGAAGACTCAGACAATAAAGTAAACCCCTGGACACAGGAAACCATTACCCTTTGTAGTTTACCATGTTTCAACAGACCTATCATGAGATACTGATGAAACCACAGAAATATGAAATGAAATGCATGAAATGAGAAATTTTACTAAGAAAAAGCCTAAATTAGCCCTCTAGTTTCACTGGTTCTTAGTCAACACAAAAAAAATCACTGATTTTGGAGGTCATGCAAAAATTACCTCTGATGTGTAAGGTATGTCGTTACTTGGTTTACCTTTTAGGGACCTGAAGACCACTTTGGCTAAAATCACTAACCCTTCACTTTTGTTATAAATGCCTGATGGGTGAGCAAATGGGATAGAAATTATGAAATCTGTCTTCAGTTGTGTCTGTCCCTTTTTCTGTCTTAACAAATTCTACTCAGCTCTGCACGTAGACATGTTGACCATTTAAAAATGTTTAGTCCTGGGGGCTGGGGATTTAGCACAGCAACATAAGCGCCTGCCTTGCAAGCAGGCAGTGGTGAGTTCGATCCCTGGTACCGATAAAAAAGAAAAAGACAAAAAAAAAAGTTTAGTCCAAAACTATATTACAGAGTTTGTATGGCCTATGACCTGGAAGAGCTGGTAGATATTTTCTTTTCCTTCTCTATCCTCTTTTTTGCTCCCATCTTTGAGCTTCTTCAAGGATACAAAAGCCCTCACACTCACAGTCCTTTGGTCCTACCATAGGAGTTAGACACACAAGATCATGGTGTTTTGCACAAGATCCTGGTGCCAGGTACACAAAAACTCAACAACCTCTAGGATAAGTTGACCACCCAGGGGCCCAAGTCTACCAAAAGAAGAAATATCTTACGGAAATGTGTCCCTGGCTGATGGCTATTTCAGCTTTAGCACACCTGAGCAAATCAATACACACCTATCCTGAGAGCAGTTTGGTCTCTGTCTCAACTAACACTAACCCTCTTCAGTGAAACTCTCCCCTAGTAAGGTTTTGCCCATGGAGAGATGTGTAGGTCTGTAATGTTTGGCCCAATCTCATTGCTATCATCTCTGGGTCAAAGATCCCATGGTTCAGGTTGTAGTCTCACATCCTGCAGCTTCCAAAGTGAGCAGTCTCGCCACCAGTCTGGCCTCCTCTCTCCTCATGGTTATAGGGTCTGATTCTGCAGGTGTCCTCTGTGCAGGCCCTGCTGCACCACCCCTACACACACCCCACAAAGCCGCAACCTCCTACTCTCTGATCTGGAGGCCTGCAGGGACGTTAGCCTCTCAAGAGTTTTTAACTTCAGTCCACCTTAATTCTCTATCCCTGAGACATCACTCCTCTCCTGGAAAGTCTTTACTGACTGGACACTCTTCTTCCCAATGCCCTTATCCCACCACTGCCTCTCCCTAGTTCTTTTAGGGAAAGTCCAATCCTGGCATCTGAGATCTCTCCCATCGCACCCCTTATGACCACACCCACACTCCCACTACGGCCCAAGAAGTCCATAAGACCCTCCCTGAATATTCTGGTCCACGTCTGTATGTCGTCCTTTTGGTTCCCTTGCCATTCATCCAGTCCTCTTCATCCTTTGAGGCTCCCCCCTATAATGGCACTTCTCCTATCTAGGTTAGCCCAGTAAGATTCAACTATCGCAAAACTCCCACAACATCTACAGAACAGTGTGGCAATCAGAAGTAATAAGCCAAGTATTACCTGGCAGTCAGATAGATTCTTTAAAAATAGCACCAGCATTCAAAAGAAAAAGGTCATGATTTATAGTATAATACAATTTATGTAAGCTTGAAATACATGCATGCATAAGTCAACATCACTATCCTTCTGAAATATACCCAGCTCTAAGGATAAACTTGCCATAAATATACCACAATGGCTGCTGCTCATGAGGGCAGGGTGCTGGCAGGCATGCGCAGTTGTCACTGGGATGAGAGATGCAGGAGGGAATATTAAGTTCCCTTATAATTCAATCATGAACAAAGAAGAGCAAAATGCTATTGGAAATATAGACCAAGTGCTACAGTCTGGATCCGGAATGACCTGTGGGGTTAAAGGCTCAGACCCCAGCCCATGACAGCAACCAGGAGGTTGTTTACAAGGTTAGGTCTAATAGAAGGTCTCAGCCACTGGGGTCATGCCTTCAAAAGGACCCTGGCCCCTTTTCTCGCTCTCTCTCTTTTGCTTCCATCATGCACTCCGACTTCACCATAAGCTACTTCCCAGAAGAATGAGGTCAACTGATTGAAACCCCAAAACTGTAGGCCAAAATACACCCTTGTCCTTTATAACTTATTTTATCTCAAGTATTCTGCTACAGCAACAGAAAGCTGACTAACATACAAAGGATAGGCACAGTACAGAAAAAGATCAATAGCTGAAAATATATGAAAGTCTCAATACCAATATATATATATATATATATATATATATATATATATAGCACTTTGAGTCACACCACACAGAGGAATGTAATGTAGCCATGCAATCACAAGCTAAAATATCAGAACTTTTAAGTCACATTTATGAGTTTCCCTGCTGAAGCAATCATAGAAGTGAAAGATGGGGTACAGTAGGCTTAATGCGCTCTTGTCCATCATAGCAAACAAGCAACAACAGTGACAGTAAGCTACAAACCCACGGTGGACCACCTTGCCAAATGCGGTACATTCAATGAGAGAGTCTACACTGACTCAAAAAAGGAGAACCTCTACCTACGTGTCTTGCAGAATGATTGCAACAAGTGATTACCTTTTTCAAAAAAGGAACATACTTGAGTACTATTTCCTACTTTATGTTGAGAAGAGGAAAGTATGCATATAAAATATGCATTATTAAAACACTGTCTCTGAGGATGTAGCCAGGCTTAGGGTTCAAAGAAAACTGAAACCTAAGCTTCCATATGGTACTCAGCCACATTTCTGTCTCACACTGCAGAAAACCTATGTTTCCCTGAGCAAGTGGCCATTGTTAATCATTGAAACCAGCAGCATGAGGTTGGTTTGCCTCAAACTTCCCTAAGCTCTCCCCTCCCCCATTCAAGACATGCAAATCAGCAGACTGCCAGGCACCTGCTTTCATCAGTCACTTCTTGCCAAAGACAAAAGGAGCTTGAGCCTGGGTTCAGAAGATGGTGTTTCAAGATGGCAGCCCACCAAGATCTATGTTTGGGGTTACGGGATAAATCCTTTTTGCTCCAAGACTTGTCCTTAATTCCCTGGGCCCTTTGTGACAGAGGAGCGAATAAATGCGGGCTCAGTAACAAGGAGATTGGAGAGCAGAGGATGGGAAAAGGAGGAAAATTTTTCCCTGTGTACTTTAAGGGTTGTTTGACTTCATATTTAAAATCTTTTTGATATGACCAAGAATAACCTCTAAAAATTATTTTGAAATAATATTTAAGCTGTGAAAGAGTTACTTAAAAACACGTTTATGAAAGGAGAGAAGCGGGATGTACCTGCAGTGCCTGGGTCCTCTCTCCTCCTTTCCTGTTGTCCTGCTCCATGGCTTTCTCAGAATGCTCAGAATGCCGTTTTCTGTGGCCCAGAGCTTCTGTGTGAACACAGAGGACCCAAATGAAACACAACCTCTGTGATTTGAATGTGTTGCCAACACGTCATGGGTTGGAGACTTAATCCACAAAGCCACATGCTAATGGTATTAAAAGGAGGGAACCTTTGAGGGGTGACTGAGACTTGAGGGCTCATGAAAGCAGACTGACCCTCTTACAGATTAAAGGTGTCCTGGGCATCACAATAATAGCTGTTACACAGGCAGCCAGCTCTCTGGTGAGCTTGCTCTGTCACACTGCAGCTTGGTCCCTGTCTCAGGACCAGATGCCCTCACCAGGCACCAGCTTGTACCTCTCAGCCTCCAGAACTATGAGTTAAACCAATGCCTGTTCTTTATAAAGTTCCCAATCTGTGGCACTTTGTTTTGGCAACAAATACTAAGACACCACCTTCTCCAGACCACCACTCCACTGTTCCCTTGGTTAAGCTGCAATGGTATCTATGATCCAGCTTGGGCTGGGGGAGGATGCGGTACTCTGAGTGCTGTGGTCTGAGGTTGGGTCTTCAACCTGGTTGCCTAATTCTGACTCCTCCCTCCTTGCCATGCAGCCTTGGGCAATCTCCTTCCTGTCTCTGAACCCCTATTTTCTCATCTGTGAAACAGGACTGCAATAATGAAGACCTGACAGGATTGCTGTGAGGATTATTTGTGTCATTACTCAATTTAAGGAGCTCTAGGATGATCCTGGAATATAGTACGTGCTCAAAAAATGCCAATTATTAGATGATCTATTGACTTTTCAAAGACTTCTAATGAGGTCACATTATTAAGGATGAAAACAAAATAGATGATCAAAATTTTTCCAGGAAATATGTTTTTCTATTTTCCAGGTCCTAGAGTCTTTATTGATTTGAAAACTTGGAGATCTGCTCCCTATTTGAGACCTCTTTCATGGACCCACAGTGTATTGATTGACAGATACAGGATGCAAGAAAAGCAAGTGACCTGTCCTGCCAGATTCATTCTCATTCTCATTCATTGTCTCTGTCTGTCTATCTGTCTCTCTCTATCTCTGGAGACCACCTCTGGCCACCAGACCTGACCCCAAGTTAACCTGGGAGCTTATAAATTTTCCTGCCACTGCTGCCAAGGCCACTTCAAGATACCTACTCCCTCCCAGGAAAACACACCAGTTCCTGCCCTACTCCTCTTCAAATTTCCTTCTCTTGCCTTCCTCATGCGGCAGGGCCTTTGCACTCACTGTTACCTTTGGCTAGAATCTTCTTCCTGACAGCACATGGCAGTGTCCTGTCCTCTCATTCAGGTCTCTGCTCTAATGCCACCTTTTCCAGACCTAAGCCCATCACTCTAGAGAACACAGCAATCCCTGTCACCTTCAAACTTTTCCAGCTGCTTTTTCTTCCTAGCCTTTATCTGACATGACATTAACAGTGCTACTTATTGTCCATTTCTCCCCCACCAGAAAATAAGGCCCAGTGGAGAAGGACTATCTTGTTGAATAAAGCACCTTTAAAACCTGGACTAGTGCCTGGAACATACAGACCATCAGTACATGTCTGTTGAATGAATAAATGAGAGAGACAACAGAGCAAGTCTCCTGGGAGACACAGATCTCTGCCTCAGATTTAAGCCTCCCAACAGGCAATGCTCTCAGGGCTGTTTAGCATTCACCACTGCTCACAGATCTCTTATAGGAAGCTTCATAGATAACTCCCTGCTGGGGACACCAGATTTTCAGGGCCTGAAAAGGGTACTAGTTCCTTAACCTCACTTAGAAAGTCCTCCCGCACTATGTGTGTTGGTGCATATTTCCAGTAATTCCAGCACTCTGGGAGGCTGAGATAGGAGGACAGTACCTTTGAGGTCAGCCTGAGCAACTTAAGACCTGGGGATGTAGCTCCATGTGAAGGCCCGAGTTCCACCCAATACTGGAAAACAGAAAAAGCACCCCCCCTCCCCCACAGACACACATGTCTATTTGCAACCCTTTCTTGACAAGGGCCAATTTCTCTGATTTGTTTCATCATTTTACAGCATGGATCATTCTCTGAAATGATGTGATTAATTTTCTCATTTGCTTCTTTTCTCTCTTCTGCAGCCCGTATGCAAATGAGAGCTGTGTGTTCCAGGTGCCTACACACCTGACTGTGGTAACTATTTGCTGAATAAATGAAGAAATAACTCTTCTTTACACCCTGCACACAGAGGAAGTGCAGTCAGGAAGAAAAGAATGAATCAGGGCACTCTGAGCTGTCTAAACTTGACCTTGGCATGCTTCTGTGTAGAGGGGCTCACAGATACCCAATTAAGTGCTAATTACATTCAATCAGTGGAGGCCCGGGAGAGGAGTCCGGGCTAATGAGGATCAAGGGCAGGTAGACCTACAGATGCAGGGACTTGTGTGGTGTTGGCCTCCTCACTCCGACATACAGGCCACACAGAGGGCCACCAGCACATTGACCACCTCAGCAAAACCAGTCATATGACCCGGTAAAATGCTCAGCCAGGGGCTGGGGATTTAGCTCAGCGGCATAAGCACCTGCCTTGCAAGCAGGCTGACATGAGTTCAATGCCCGGTACCGATTAAAAAAAAAAAAAATGCTCACCCAGACTCCCTCCTCATCCCCCGAAAGGACCAGCTAGATGCAATTCTAGGGCCAGAAAGGGGTGGGATTAATCAGCTGAGCGCACACTGTTTACCTTCCCAGGAAAGCCTGATGCTTTCTGGCCACACACACACCGAGAAGGACCAAAGGAGAGGGGCGTGCACTCCTGAGGTTGGGGTCAGCTGGGATCTCCACACCCGGGAAGTTGTGGGGTGCAGCTCACCAGTTCCCACCAGGCAGCGCCTCGCTGGCCCCTGGTTCCGACACTGACAGCTTCGCGGGCTCCCTGCTCTCCAGCGGGGCTCGAAGTAGAGCCCCGCCGCCCTGGCTGCGGGAGCCCGCGAAGCCACCGCACTTACTCTCCCGGTGGGGCGCAGCTGAGCCACCACCCTGGCTGCCCTAGACCCTGCCATCTGTTTAGGCTGGATTTTCGGGTTCTCTGCTTGCTCCGGACCCTCCTGCAGCCTCTTCTCCGCTCCAGGCCCACTATCCTCAGCGTCCCGGCCCCGACAGCGATTCCACAGGTGCTCACCAACTTGACCAGCCCTGTGACAGCACAGTCACAGTGGAGGGGGTGAGGGGAGAACCCGCCGGCTCGGCCCGAGCGACTCCTGCCAGCCCCACATGCCCTTACCCATTTCCCGCCGGCCTCCTGCTCAGGCCTCCCCCCGGCCCGGACGCCCCATGGCTCGGCGCCCAGGCAGCCGCAGCGCGGGCCGACGCAGCCCGGGGCTCGCAGGAGGTCTGGGTTTCCGGGAGGATGGCGGGGCGGAGCCGTCCGACTGGTTGGATCGCTGCGCTCCGGCCGGCGGCGCTCCTCCAGCAATCCCCGCCCCACCCACCCCGCCTGCGCGCTCCCGCCTGCGCGCTCCCGCCTGCGCGCTCCCGCCTGCGCGCTCCCGAATGGCTGCCCCTTTGACTCTCGCTGGTTTACTTTTCCAGCGCAAGACCGCGAAAATACAGCCAGAGCCAGGAATGTACACGGCTTGAAAAAGACAGTAATAAAAGATGTCTACAAATCCATTATTTACGAGGCAGAAAAAAAAAAAAAGTTCAAGAGTTTCAATTGTCTGTAACTATTGGCTTTGGTGGTGGATTTTGCTAATTTGTCTGGGGATCGTCGGCAAGGAGTTTTGACCTGAAAGTAGTTTTGCAAAACTATCCTCATGGTTGGCACGGCGAGAAGCTCTTATTTTTCAGTAGCCCCTTGACAGCACTATCCAGCTTCCATATTTCTGTAGCTAGGTAAGGCACCGGATGTAATAATCTGAATTAAGTGATTCTGCATTTCCTGTAGACCCAGTAAAATTTTAGCTCCCCAGAAATTACTGACTTCAATCAATGCCTAAAATGAGCTTGTGTTCCTTGGGCTTTCTGAGGGAACAGCCTATAAATCTAAGGTTACTGTCCCACCCACTGTTACTGGGTCCTAGGCTTTCTGTCCCACCGTGTTTGCACATTTAATCCTCACAATCCTAGGTGGTAGGAAGCTTTTTTACCCAAGAGGGAAACTGAGGTACAGAACAGTTAAGTTACCTGACTGAGCTCACACCCTGAGACAAGAGCTTAGAGGCCTCACTCCAAATCACTGAGCCACGCTGCTATGTTGTCTTTTTAAGACTAGGCCCTGGTCTTAGGCAGAATCTTTATTTGTTCACTCTAGGAGTATTCATTGTGCCCCTGCTGCATATATGCAGGCACTGGCTAGGAGAGTGCCTGCTGGGAGAGAAGGATGAACCTAGCAGAAACTGCAGCCGGCAGGAAGGTGACTGATAGATGCTAGAGGCAGAGGAAGCTTTCAGAAAGGGAAAATCCTACAAAAGAAGACATCACAAAGGGAAAAGCCCAACAAATTCCATTGAAATATTGAGTGGGCTCCTGAACACACACACACACACACACACACACACACACACACACACACACATGGGGCAGGAATTCAAATAACCCAAAGGAAAACAACAGTGAACACAGATTGACACAGTTAGTTGTGAACTGCTGAGGAATAGAGTTTAAGCCCTGACATTTTGGAGGGGCTTGGGAGACGCCTTGGCCTTTCCATTGAAACCCCATAACGGTCATACTTAAGGAACAAAGACTGCATTTCAGGAAGAGCAGAGATGCCCTAGAAGCCGAGATGCAACTAGAAGAAATCTATCCAATATATAAAACCAACATGACCTTCTGATGACTTATTTTCCTGTTAGAACACAGCTCCACCCCTTCAGAGGGGAATCATGACAGAATTTAGAGCATCTAAAATGAATCATTTACATTGTTCACCCTTTGACACAAACTTATCAGACATTCAAAGAATCAGAAAAACGTGGGTCATAGATGAGAGAGAAAAGACTACCAATAACTGTTAACTGAAACAGACTCAGAATAATTAAGTGATAAGGAATTAAAAACAAAACTAAGATATATATAACACAGAATCTAGAGGGGAAAATAGGACATAAGGGGTCAAGAGACCATTTTATATAATAAGTACCAAGTGGATATAAATAAATCTGATCGAAGGAGGATTGTCTCTCTATTACATGTAATGAAGAGGCATCTCCATCTTTGAGCAAAGGCTGGGCAGGTTTTCCAGTGACCACGGCACAAGATGTGCATTTCCTACTATTGGACTCCTCTCCTGCAATGTACTCCTTGGCGTGCTGTGGTCATACACAGCACTAGCCACACCCTGTGTCTGCTTTCCGACACTGTGACAGAAGACCTAAGGAAAACAGCCCCTAAGTAGGAAATTTTTATTTGGGCTCACGGTTTCTGAGAGTTTGTCTATGATCACTGGGCCTTGTTGCTTCGGGCTTGTGGTGAAATGAGAAATTGTGATAAGCAACATGCACCTCGGAGGCTGTTCACCTCATGGCACCTGGAAACAAAAGACAGAGACAGGAAGGGACAAGAGCCCCAGTATCTCCTTCAAGGACAAGACTTCAATTAATTTACTACCTTTACAGTGACACCCCTTCTAGTGGTTCCACTACCTCCCCATAGCACCCCAGGTTGCTGATCAAGCCTTTGGCATAGAAGAACTTTTAAGATCCAAACCAACACTATGTGGACACTGGGGCTCAGGGAGCCTAAGGGCAACGTCACTCTGCTACTGGTGTAATAAACTGTCTTCTGTCTCCACTCAGCACTTACGATGCTGCGGGGTTAACAGTCTGCTTGTGAGCAGAATAAAGACTTACACCTCTCACAGCTACTGACTGAACAGAAATCAAGGGGAAAATTCTTAAAAGCAGCCAGGGAAAAATACATGTTACATCCAGGAAGGATGGCCAACTTCTCATCAGATAGCTGTGTTAGCTAGAAGACACTGCAGTGTTATCAGCACTAATCTTCCAGTTTATGATTCTTTATACATTAATTTTTGTTTAAATGGGAAGTAAGACATTTTCATGTAAACAAAATCGGAGAGTATTACACAACTAAATAAGTTCTTGAAAGTGAAGGGACTGGTAAAACATAAAAGTTAGAATCTACAGCCAAAGATTGAAGAGCGCTGGGATGATAAATATATAGATAAATAAAAGGAACTTTTTTCTTGTATTAAGTTTTTAAAAATTCATTAAATGCTTAAAGCAAAAATAGTAACAAATTATGAGATAGTACCATACAGAAGCAAAATATATAATGCAAATCACAGAAAGGGAAGAGGAATTGAAGCATATTGGTATGAACTTTTACATTAATTCAGAAGAAAATTCAGCAGGGAACATAAAAATAATCACTAGCAAATAACTAACCCAAAAGAGGTCAGGAAAATAACAACAACAACAAAAGAAAGCAGAGCCATATAAGACAAGTAGTAAGACAGACAATTTATCAGTAATGACATTTAGAATCCCAATTAAAAGATAGAGTTACCAAAGAGACTAAGAAAACAAGACCAAACTATACCATGTATACACTTTAAATACAAAATACAGCCTCCTTGAAAGCAAAAGCATGAGGAAACTATGGCATATACTATTTAATTTTAAACAAACAAGAGTTTATTATGGGGTTATTGCCAGAAACAGAAAAGATCACTTAAAAATGACAAAAGGTCAGTTTATCACAAAAACAAAACCATGTTAAATGTGTATAAGCTTAACAACAAAATTTCCAAATATCACCAATAAAAACTGGCAGAACCAAAGAGAAATATAGAAAACCCGCAATTGTAGTTGTATAATTTAAAGCCCCTTTCTCAGTAATTAATAACCAAAAACACAAAAAGTCACTAAGGATACAGATGATTTGAAAAAACTGTCATTCTATTTGATAAAATTGAGATTATAGAGTATTATACCATCAACAGCAATATACATATTAATTTCAAGTATACATGACATATGTGCCAACATTGATTATACTAGACTAGCAGAAAATCTGTAAACTTAAATGAATGAAATAATAAGATTATATTTTCTGATTTAATCACAATGGGGTTAACAATCAACAATAATATGTAGAAAATTATACATACATGTGAAAATCAAGCAATACTTTTCTAAATAGCCTGTGAGTCAAAGAATAGATTGTAGTAAATATGATGAACTGTTTCAAACTGAAATGACTTAAATATAAAATAAAATAGAAGTGACAGACTTAGAGTTTCCAAATATAGAACAATGTGTATTTTGACAAAAACATCAAAACAATTCATGGAGAAAGGAAAGCCTTTTTAATAAATAGTGCTGGAATATCTAGAAGTCTATAGGATTAAAAATGAATCCTAGGACTTACATCTAACATATATAAATAACTCTCATAATCCAACATATAAACAGGGATAATCCAGTTTTTAAAATGGGTAATGAACCTGAAAAGGCATTTAGCTAAGGAAGACATATAAAAGGTCAATAAACACATTAAAAGATGATCAACATCATTAGCAACCAAGGACGTGCAAATCAAAACCAAAATGATATATCATTCCAGTGGCTATAATTTGAAAAGACAGATAAAATGCTGGCCACTAGAGAAATGCAACACTGAGATTTCATTTTATTCCTGAAAGACTGGCTATCTTCAAGAAATCATGTCATAGCAAATGCTGGCAAGGGTGCAGAGAAAAAGGAAACTTCTTACACTTTTGTTAAGAAAGTAAATTAGGACAACCATCATGGAAGTTGGTATAGAGTTTCCTCAAAAAGCCAAAATTCTATTTGACCAGTTATTCCATTTCAAGGTATCTTGAAGCATCATATTATAGTGATTCACACAAATTCATGTTTATAGCAACACAATTCATAATAGCTAAATCTTAAAGTGGCCAATACTTTCATCAACAGCTGAATTGATACCAAAATGTGGTATATATACACAGGAGAGTATCAGCCTTCCATAAGGAAGGATAAACTGGAGCCATTTATAGGGAAATGGATGCACCTAGATGCCATAATATTAAGTGAAATGATCCAGACACATAAGTCTAAATATCACATTTCTATTGTTTCTCACACGAGAAACTCAAATTACAAATAAAGAGCAAAACAAAGATAGATAATAGGAAGGAGGGAGACATGTTTTTCAAATGTAAAAGAGATCAAGAGACAGAAGAGGGAAAAGAAGGGGGATGAAGAAAGGAATGAAGACGTGTCAGGTACAGGAACCAACTCCACATGAGGAATGTGATCATTACATACCACAAACATGGACTCATAAAACTTTTAAAAAATAAAAAAACAATATTGACAAGAATGTGGAAAATTGAAATGCTTCATACGCTGTTGGTAGAACTGTAAAATGGAGCAGCCACTGTGTAAAAACAATTGGCAGTTCCTGAAACATTAAACATAGAGTTATCACATGACCCAGGAATTTCACTTCAAGAGGAATGAGGTTATATGTCCACAAAAGCTTGTATGTGAATGTTTACAGCAGGATTAACCAAAATTACCAAACGATGGAAACAACCCAAATGTTTATCAACTAATGAATGGATAAGCAAGACATAGTAGAATCCATGTAATGGGATATTATTTAGTCATAAAAAATAAAAGACTGAATTATTCTCTTCTGTGTATGAACCTTAAAAACCTAATGCTAAGTGGATGTACTCAGTTACAAAGGACTGCATGTTATATGATATCACTCATATAAAATGTTTAGAATAAGCAAATATCAGATGAGGAATATGGTTTACTAGTTGCCTAGGCATAGAGGTCTAATAGGGGCAGGGACATGATTGCTAATAGATGCAAAGTTTCTTTTTGGAATGATAGGATTTTTGTAAAATTGTTTGGACAGCTTTAGGACTTAAAACCATTGAAGTGTACACTAAGTGAGTACATTGTATTCTATATGTTAATAACTCTGTTGCACAACAAATGCTCTTGATTCTTTCCTCACACCACACAAAAATAAACTAAGAAATGGCTCAGAGACCCAAATATGACAAACTAAAACTATGAAATATATATGCTAAAGTAGAAGAAAGTCTTAGCAACTTTGTAAAGGCCAAGATTTCTTGGAAAAGAATTTGATAAATAGAAGTTCATCACAATATTTAAACTTTTCATCAGAATACGAGATGATCAAAACATGATTAATGGTTAAATTTTCAAAATTTACTATGGTAAAAGATACCTTGCAATCAATTTTCTGCAAAATATTCCCTTTTACTTTGAACACAATTATCCTATCATTCTTGCCACTTTCTGAAGCAGTTCTGGAAGTCCTCTTTCATGATATCTTTGTGAGATGTGCTCAAAAACACTGTGAATGCTACTGTCATATGACAGTGGAAACTTACATTTGTAAAACATTACAGTGTTTTCTAGTCCATCTTACTTAACAGACTGGTACCGTGGCACTTCTGGATTTTTCCCAAAGGCAAAATGACCATGAAAGGTAAACATTCTGAAGCAAGTCAGGACATCAAGGCAGGCATAAAGTCAAAGTCAAAGTATGAAATTAAGAATGTGAATAAATAAGCCACAAATGTGAAAAGCATTTTCTAATAAGCATTTTTCAAATAAGCCTTTCTAGAACATATAAATTTCCATAAATCAGTAACAAAAAGACAAACTATCTGGTTTAAATTAATGGCCAAAAGGCTTAGATAAAAGATAAATGGCCAGGAAAATATGCTTAACAACATTAGTGGAAATTCAAGCCACAGTTGTGTACCTTCCACAGGTAGCCAGTGTGGGCCAGAAGAAGAAGCAGCAACTCCTGCCCCCATGAGCCCAGTGGCCACCATCAGGGATCTATAGCCAAGACAGCCAAGAGAACCATCCAGCCATACTTCAAAGAAACAGTTCATGTCTGGAGAAGCCTCCCCAGCACCCCAGGAAACTAGGTTAGAAGCAACTTAGTACCTGACCCATTCCCTTATACAGTGGATGGGCAGCCAACATGAGAAGAACCTGGGGCCCACAACTGGCTTGTTCAGAGGAACCCAGGAAAATATCAAGATAAAAGAGCAAAAGGCAATCTCTGGCCTTCAGGCCACACAAGAACAAGCCCAAGAGAAACAGATATGGAAGAAAATGGAAGTCACACACCTGAAATGTCTGGGATGATGGGAACTGAAGTAAAGAAACTACTTCATGAGGCCGTAAAAGAAATCAGATTAGAAATAATATCTCAGGTAAAAAGAGGAATGACAAACATAATGAAAGGGTTGCTGAGTGTATCTAAAGAAGACATAAATCAAAAAAAGAGAAGCATAGGAAATGAGGGAATCCTTGAATCAACAATATAGAGAAGAATTGGATGGAACAGATTCAAAGAGATATCCAAGGAATCAACAACTCCATTGAAGGCTGGAAAAACAACTTGAAAGAAATTGAAGGTAGTCTCTCAGACCTTGAAGACAGGATTGCAGCTAGAGATTATGAAAGGAAAGATCTATTTAAAATAACAAGGGACCAAGAAATAACAATTCAATGGCTATAAGACAAGACAAAAAAAAATTTAGAATGAGAGGTGTCAGGGGAAAAGCAGAGGTCAACACAAAGGACATAAAAAACCCTATTTACAGAAGTAATAGCAGAAAGCTTCCCAAGTATAGGAAAAGGCCCTGACATACCAATAAGTGAGGCACATAGAATTCCAAGTAGCCATAACCCAAATAAATCTACACCTAGCTAAATAATACTCAAAATCTCAGAAATTCATTATAAGAACAGAATATTAAAGGCTGTTGGAGAAAAGAAATAGATCACCTACAAAGGAAAACCCATTTGAATTACCACAGACTTCTCAACACAAACCATCAAGTCAAGAAGAGCTTGGGAAGTATTTCAGGTTCTGAAACAAAACAATTTCCAACCCAGATTGATGTACCCTGAAAAACCATCTTTCAAAATTAATGTGTATATAAGATACTTTGCAACAAGGAACAGTTGAAGGAATTCATGACCACAGAACTAACTCTAGATAGAATACTAAAGAACACTCTAGAAGAAGATAAAAGTAATATAATTACAAGAACAATGGCAGAGGGAAATCACCAAATGGGGTAGGCAGTTGAATGGAAGGGAAAAGTAGGGAGCCAACGACAGGGAAATAGCAAGGCAGAGGTGAGCCAGTGCATGTTGGCCATAACATTTAATGTAGATGGCCTCAATTCACCAATAAAAAGAAACACAGGCAAAGTGGATCAAGAAACAAAATCCATCAATATGTGCTGTACAGGAAACATTTAAACTGAAAAGAAATTCATGGACTGAAAGTCAGAGAGAAAATGATGCTCCATGCAACAGGAAACCAGAAAAAAGCAGGAGTAGCCTGAAAGATATGGCATTTTTATACAGTGGAAAGCTACTCAGCTTTACAGAAAGATAATCATGAGGCTCTTGTAGGTAAATGGATGCAACTTGTGATCATGTTCTTGAATGAAACAGTACAGACTCACATAGGTGGACATCACGTCTCCCTAGTATAAAAACCTGAAGGAATTAATGGGTTTCGAAATGTACAATAGATATTGTGAAAGTGAAAGAGGAGGAAATGTCTAAAAAGGAATGGTCGTAGCCATTGTTAATTTCCTATTATCTTGTTTTGAAGCCCTGCATCATTTTCATCATTCTATTTTGATGGTTTTTATTCTGTTTTGTCTTGTTTGATTTTATTATATCTGATGGGATGAGCAGCTATTTCAAAGATAACAAGATGCATTAAGGCAGCCATTGTTGATTTTCTATTACCTTGAAGAGAAGCCCTGTATTATTTTCACTGCTTTGTTTTGACTGGCTCCATTCCATTTTGTTTGGTTTTACTCTCTTTAAAATAATAAAAGAAATTCAAACCACGGTGAGATACTACTTCATCACATTAAATGAATTGACCTAAAACTACCTCTTCCATATTTTCAGTTTTGCCTGAAAATTTGTCTGTACCTAATAAATTACAGCCTTTTGTAAATATGTTGTAAATAGATATGCAAATAGATTGTTACTCTTATAACAAGCAAAGAATCTCAGCAATGATAGGTTGCCAGCTACAATATTGAGACCAAATTTAAGTACATCAGTGCAGCTGTAACCAACCAAGCTATCTCTGTACATCACTTCCTTTTTCTATGTTACTTCCTTTTTGTTGGTTATAAATAGAACCTTCCCTATAAAAGTATGGGGAATTCTGACTCATTTTTGCTTTGGACTGCATGTCTGGTCTTAGAATTACAAATAAAGTGAATTAAGACATGTAAAACCAGATTTGTTATAATTGTTTCTTTTAACTCTACACTGAAATGGCTAAGATTTAGAACACTGAAAATACCAATGCTGATTAGGATGTGGAACTCTCACACTTTGCTGATGGGAATGTAAAACAATGCAACTATTTTGGCAACCAGTTTGACAGTTTCTTGTAAAATTAAACATGACCTATTTGACCTAAACATTCCACCTCTAGGCACTCATTCAGAGAACAGAAAACAGAGATCCACAAAAAAAGAGCTGTATAAAAGAATTGACTGCCTTATCTGTCATAGACAAAATCTGGAAACAACCCAAAGTCCTTGGTCAAACTGGTGAAGAGCTGGAATGCTACTCAGCAACAAAAAAGAAACAATCTACTAGTTTCCCACATCTAGAATGATTCAAAATATTATGACCAAAGGGAAAAAAAAAACAAATAAAAATATACTTTATGATTACAGTAATGAGAAGCTCAAAACAAGACACAACTAATCTTTCTTTGGTGACAGAAATCAGACCACCCCTCTTGGGTGGAGGCAACTGATCATAATCATAGAATTTTCAGAGTTTAATTGTTTACATCTTCATAAGGTGGTGGTCAGACAAATGTATACTTTTGCCAAAACTCAGAGAGTAAACCTTTACAATCTATTTAAATGTAAAATATGATTCAATAAAAAGTGTCAACCAAATTCTTTTACCTTTTAAGTTTAAAATTTTTTAACAGTTGTGCTAATATCATTTGGACAATTTTTAATGCCTATATCTTGTACTCTGAGTAACTATTTTAAAGATAACAATACACAATATATTACTATTGTTATTCTCCTATTATATTGTTATGAAATTTTGGTTTACTTTTTTCCATAAAATAAAAAAGTTTTTTGTTTTTTTGTTTTTTTTTTTAAATCCTTCAATAGCTTTGGAATGCTGAGTTCCTTCACCACGCCCTGAGTGATCTGTACGTGGTAACAACTTTGTTGTGATTGCCAAATGAATTTATATTGAAAGAAAAATAGAAATTGTATCTGGTTTTAGTGTTACACTCTCCATCTGAAACCACGGTGGGAAAGTCACAGGGGGCATTTTAGTGGATTGCTCCCGAGCTAACTGGGGAAAGGGATTGGGAAGTGTGACTGAGAGGAACACTGTTGTGTGTTGAAGCCACATCCTGAGGCTCCTGGGGAGATCCCCACCCTCACCTGCTGAGAGGAGCAGCATCACCCAGCTCTGAGACGGTGGGAAGTGAGAGCTTGGACCAGCCCTCGGTGCTAATCTCCTTAAAAACTCAGTGTGGACGGCTGGCCTGGGAAACGGTCATTTCAAAAACAGCAAGCATTTTGGCTTCAGGAAGGATGAACACTTAGGCACAGACGTGAGAGAAATGCTGGGCAGACGGTGCGAACAGCACTGCAGGGCCGTGCACTCACTGCCCGCTGCGGTGTGTTTCCTTTCAAAGTCTGCATCGTGCTGTACGGTGGCTGCCTGACAAGGTTTCTCCTTGGGAAGTCACATTTTATGGAAACAAAGGGTCAGTTTTCACTAGGGGCACAGAGGCAGGCTTGAGGACTCGATGGGGACACCAGTGCCACCTAGTGGTCGCAGGGCTGGGAAATGGGTGCTCTTTCTCCTCAGAAGCCACTTGGGCACTTGGGAATTAGCACACCGGGATTAACTGTGGACTGTCCTTGGCAATGACACTGATAAATATGGAGAACAGGGAAGAAGTAGAGGCTGGGGCTGGGGTCAGGTCCAGGGCAGTGAGAGTCTTCAAAGTGAGCTAGGTCAAGACCAGAAGGTCCAAAGGCTGGAGACATTTGGTGACACTTAATTTTAGCATTATTAAAACTGTTTGCACAGCAAACTTTTACTTTTATGTGCTAAGGAATCATCACAACAACTCTGGAAAGTATAGTATCATGATCTTGATTTCCCAGTGAATAAAGTAAGACTCATGAGTTCAAGTAGCTTGCTGAAAATCACCCAGCTACTTAGTGATGGAGCCAGAGCGCATGCCTGTGCAATCTGAATTCAAACCAGAGATTTTTTTGTCCCTCTCCAGGAAAAATGGCCAGTCTGGACACCAGCTCTGCCTACCACTGACTCTGCTCACCTCTGCTCATTACTGTGCAGGTCTTCCTAACGGAGATTCTCAGAAACTGGGGCATGGGAGGGGCACATGCTTCCCTTGAGTCTGAAAGGGGTAGGAGTTCAGATGAAGAATTTTACATTAAAGAGAACTGTAACTTTAACTTCTGCCCTCCTGCAGCAGACAGACCCTGTGTTCAGTAGAGCACTGTGGTTTGTGTTTGGAAAGCCAAAGATACGCCAACATCCTCTTGGGGAAAAGATGGGGAGGTTGCGGGATGTGAGCTTCTTCAGAAGGCAGCAACAGGAATATGAATGTGGGACTGGCAGCTACAGAGAGTTGGGGAATGGTCCTCAGGGGGAGAGAGGAGCAGGGGACACTCACTAAGGCGGGACATGGGGTTTTGCCCTGGGGGATGACTAGGCTAGCAAGTGTGTAGAACGATGTTACATCTTGCACTCAATTTTATCTGTGCTCATGCTGTATCCTCTGTGATCCTTTCTTCCCTGTTTCCTGCCTTTTCCAGTTTTCTCAGTTTATTCCACCCCACCCACCTCTCTGAGACTTGTGGGGCTCTCACAGAGGAGGATGGGGGCATACTAGCTTCTTTTGCACGGTGAATAAACAGAGAGACAGCCAATTCATTCTTTGGGGGTCCACATATTCTACTGCAAGACAAGGAATTATCATTTTCCCAACTCACCCAAAACATATATGCAAAGGATGACAACTGGAAATCCTATGAAATGTAAAAGTCGCATTCATGCGACTGGTCCTGTTGATCTGTTTTTCACTGGTGACTGAGCCCTGTGGGAGGAGCTGCGTGGATTATCCTCCACACAGGGGCCAAAGGCTAGGAGGTACTCTGTGAAGACTGCTGAATTGATAATCAGGTGCTGATGTGGGGAAAATATCCTTCCATCAATGAGGCTTAAGATGTAGTGGGAAAATAGATAAGCAAATAAATATGTTAAAAATCAGCAGTTTTTAGGAAGAAACTAATAATGGGTACAGAAACAGTGAGTAAAGGAATTTGGGTGGTTTTTAGGAATAGAATGCTTTTTTTTTTTACTATACTGATAAAAAAATAACATCTCTGATAAGGTGTCATGTGAGAAGAGACCTTGCTGCCAAAGAGCAAATAAGTCCGGGAGGTCTCAGTGGTAAGGTATTGTAAGAAAAGAGTAAATGGGAAGTGGATATGAAATTAATGTAATAAGAATATGATTCCAATACATTTGAATTTCAGATCAGTGGCCTGGTGCTCTGGAAGTTGTGAACAGTAAAACCCTCAGTCTCTGTCTGGAGATGCTCAGTAGAAGGTGAAAACGTGTCCATCTGGAAAGACCTCAGGATTGCCATGCACCTTGGGGTCTGGGTCACTGGCCCTGATGGAATAGCAGACAACAGGTTATTGAGTTGATATAGATGGCCCTCTGCTTTCAAGGCAACAGCTGCCCAAAAATCTTGGATTTGAAGATGCTTTGTAGAAAATAGATGATGCACAAAAAGAAAGGTGCTCATAGTGGGGTCAGGGGAGAGAAGGCATAGGGTGCAGTGTTGACAAGGCCCACTCATGGGTCAGAATGGACTATAGTCCTTACCACTATCTCCCAGCCCCAGGAGCATCCAGGCCATAGTTATGTCTCCCCACAAGTTTGAGGCCAGTCTGGGCTATGTAGTGAGTTCAAGAACAGCCTGAATTACAGAGTGAGACCCTGTCTAAGGAGAGAGAGAGAGAGAAAGAGAGAGAGAGAGAGAGAGCAATCCTACCTAGGAGAGGAAGAGAAGGCACTAGTGTGACTCTACTATGGCCAAGGAAGCGGGCCTTGGCTCTAGGACACTAACACACCTGCCCCTCAGAGTGGCAGTGCAATATCAAGGTGAGTAGCTTGAAGTCACAGCCACTAATATTGTCCCTCGGTTCTTAATCTTGTCAACTGTCCCTGGGGGAAAAAGGAAGCATGGCTGTAAGCATGGACAGATGTATTTTTCACTGTGATGCATGCCTAGGAAATTTTTTTGCCTATTTTTTGTGAGCTCTATCAATCATCTGCCAATATTAAAAAGTATGCATCCCAGGGGTCACTTTGTTGAGTTGTGGTGCCGTGTCCTGTGCAGAGAGGGAAGGATTATTCTATGTATGGATCAACCATCCAGGTAAGAGGTACTTGGCAAGAAACAGGACCACAGGGAGTAGGCTATAAAACAGGTCCAGAAGACCCTTGGAACTGCTTAGGACTTATCCTTCAGAGAACAGATATTAATTGTACATACCAGTATACACTGTTGAAATATATGCACTTTTATGAATCAACTACCCAAAATTTGCTGGGCTTGTGAATAGAAAAAAAAAAAACTTTCCATGGAGTGAAAGCCCAGCGTTTTCTTTCTTGCAGAGTTTTTGAAAAGCTAGACCTTCACCCCATAGAGCAGGAACTGAACCAATCACCTTACTGGCCTCCTCAAGGTTCTTGCCAGAGCCCTGTACCAGGCACCTGGGGAAGGCTGCCCCCTGGTTGACAATATTTGAACTTCTTTTCTTGCCCCAATGCTTGAGACCCAGAGGTGTAACTTCCTGCAAAAAACTCATGATCCCTCTATTTAAACTTTCATGAGTTTGAGGCTAAGAACCCCCAAATCTATTTCACCAGCCCCCCAAACTTTTGTGAGAGAGCTGGATTTAATATCAAACGTGCTGAAATGTGCTGCAGTGACTTGGAGATCTCCTAATTGTACAAAGAGAAAGCACAGAATTATTTGGTTTCCCCAAGATTTGTAAGCATTATTCCCTGGTAGTGTAGCACAGTTTACACAGAAAGAGAGAAAGCAAACAAGTAAGCAAACAAGAAAGAATTTCATAGCATTAGCCAGCATGTGAATGAGAAAGTGGAAATTGTCCCTTCAACCCAGATTAATAGGTAGTGGAAATGTGGCAAGGACTCAGTAGCAGGCCCACTCTCAAGTGAAAGGCCACTTCCTTTTTCTGCATGAACAGATGCTCCTAGGCAGGAGTGCCTGGCAAGTCTCAACCTTGGGGCTCCCTCAGGGTTTCAGCCCTGCCATGATGATGTCCTTGTCCTACTCCAGGCCACTCACAGACCAGGTGAATCAGACTCTCTGTAGAGAGAGTGAGGTTTAGAATTGGCATCATTGTGCAGAAATTCCACAGGTGAGGCTGCTGGGAACACAGAGCTAGTGCCAACCTCTCCTTTTATGAGGCTTAGGAAAGGGAGGTTGCCTGACCAAGGTCACCCAGCAAGTTAGTGGGCAAACTGACTAGACTGTGGAAACTGGAGAGCCTTGGATTCCATTGTGGGTTTCTGAACTGGTGGTTCTGGGATTCGGTGGCGTTCTAGTTGCTCAGACCCAGAGGTAACAGACGAGGCCGCACCCACACAGCTCCTCACCCAGGTTCCCTCTCCATGCCCCACCTGTGACTGCCTCCCATCCCTCAGCTCCCCTTATACTGCCTCTGGAACATACTGCCCAGGCCTCGCTGTCCTAACACATTCCATGCCTGGTGAATAAATGAGCCACAGGGAACCTTTGTCTTTTAATTCCAATTGGTTCACCACAGGCTCAGATCAGATGCATTAGCTCAAAACCCCAACCAATGCCAAACCCATGTTCACACATACAATTATTCTAAATATAGCCACAATCATCAGGTCTTTGGCCATGTAGAGCCTCATAAAACTGTACCCAATACAACCTATGCAACTACCTAGTACCTTCTAGCCAAGGTAAGGCCCAATCTGAACTTGGCTAAATGACATCACCAAGTGTTAAGGTTTGTGTCTAGATGTCCTCCCAAAGCCTCATGCAGTCAGGGTAGGGGCGCTTTTCAGTGGCTGAATCTAGAGTTTGTGACTGATTCATGGTCCAGGGCTGAGATTAAGAGTATAGGTGTTTTGCCTGCCCTAGGACTGGTAAACTGCATACGATATAAGGGAGAGTATCTTGTCTCTCCCTCTTTTCTTGCTTCTTTTGTCTTCCATTGCTGTGTGTTTGCCCCTCTGCCATGTGCCACCCTGCTTCAGAGCCAGTCAATTATGGACTGATATCTCTACAAACTGGGAGGTAACTAAATTTTCCTCCTTCAATGTGGGATATCAGGTATTTTGCCTCAGCAGCAAGAAAAGTAACTAGGACACTAACACATGTAAAGATCCTCTCCATGGCCCTTCTCCCCTAAGAATTCCTTTGCTATAGTTGCCTTCCTAGTAGGTTTCCCTTTCTGTCCTAGCCTCTGGGCAGATTCCAGCCATCAGGTACAGCTATTCAGACCTCTCAGAACATTGCCCAGCAAAGCTAGTGTGTTCTACTGCCACCTGGTGGCCATATCTTTTTTTCTTGCTCAGCCTCCAAATCCCTGGGCTTTTCCTGTTTTATTGGCCTCTCAGACTTCACTTGGTCTGAGTTCCCAGTCTCCTCAAACTGCTGACTAACATATGTAGTCCATTAATTCCCATTGGTATATTAGTGTCTAATTCATGGTTCACCAAGTAGCCATTGCATACCTATGCCAAGCACTGATCAGGTATTTGCAATACGCAAAAAATGAAACAGATGGAAATTCCCACGTGTGTTAGACTGATATTTTAGTAGGATGGTGATGGCCCAAAGATTTCCTTTTTGGATATCTTTCAGCTCACTTGATATGTAAATAAGGAGGTAAGCAGCAATATCAGTTATGGTTAATGAGTGCAGGTATGTGAATTGGGTTTAGAATTATGAGAAACACTTTGATAAGGATACCAAAGCAAGGCATCCAGTGACTCAGCCCCATGAGCATGCAGGGCACCATTGAGACTCTCTTTTGGGTATTCAGCTCAAGCCAGAACCAGCTAGCCACGTCTTGGAAAAGCCAGGAGTGTCTGAAGAAGCTTTCTCCACACCTCACTTCTTCCTGGTGAACCTGGGTTAGGAGAAACTCATGTGCCTGATCCATCGCCCTACACTGTGGATGGGTAGTCAGCGTGAGAAGTGCCTGGGACCCCACAACCTGCTTGTCCAGAGGAAATCAGGAACATGCCAAAATGAAGAAGGAAAAGGCAATCTCTGGCCTCCAGCCCAAACAGAAAAAGTAAAAGAGTCTTAGACATGGAAGAAAATGGAAGTCACAAACCTGAAATTTTTGGGGTGATGGCAACTGAAGTAAAGAAACTATTTCATGAGTCTGTAGAGGAAATCATATCAGAAATAATATCTCAAATAAAAGGAGAAATGACAAACATAATAAAAGGGTGGCTGAATGTATCTAAAGAAGACATAGATTTAAAAAAAGAGGGGCCTAGGAGAATGAGGGAAACCTTGAGTGAGCAATATATGGAAGAACTGAAATGCATGAAAGAGGCTCAAAGCAATATCCAGGAAATTAAAAACTACATTAAAAACTGACAAAACTGCTTGAAAGAAACAGAACATAGAATTTCAGACCTTGAAGACAGGATTGCAGCTAACAATCATGAAAGGAAAGATCTCTTAAAAATAACAAGGTACCAGGAAATAATAATTTGACAGCTACAAGACAAAGCAAAAAAAAATAATTTAAGAATCATAGGTGTCGGCGAAAAAGGAGGAATCAACACAAATGACATAAAGAGATTATTTAGGGAAGTAATAGTAGAGAACCTCCCAAGCATGGGAAAAAAGTCTCACATACAGGTAAGATACAGATTCCAACAGGTAATAACCAAAATAAATGTACACCCAGAAATATAATAATCAAGATCCTAGAAATTCAGCACAAGAACAGAATATTAAAAGCTGTTGTAGAAAATAAATAGATCACCTATAGAGGAAAACCTATAAGAATCATTACGGACTTCTCAACACAAACCATCAAGTCAAGAAGAACCTGGAGTGAAGTATTTCATGTCCTGAAAGAAAACAATTTCCAACACAGATTGATGTACACTGAGAACCTATCTTTCAAAAGTCATGGAGAAAGAAGTTTTTTCTATACCAAAGAAAAACTAAAGAAATTTGTGACCAAACCAACACTACAAAAAGTGCTGAAGGACATTCTAGAGCGACATAAAAATAACCATTGTCCCAGGAACAGCAGCAGAGTGGGATCACCAACTGGGGCAGGCATTTGAATGAAGGGGAAAAGTAGAGAACCAGCTTCAGGAAAAAAGCATGACAGAGATGAACCAGTGCATGTTGGCCATATCTGTTAATGTAGATGGCCTCAGTTCACCAATAAAAAGAAACATGGGTGGAGTAGTAGATTAAGAAACAACATCTATCAATATGTGCTATACAAGAAACACATTAATTTGAAAGGAAATTCATAGACTGAAAGTCAAAGGAGATAAAACAATGCTCTATGCAATAGGAACCCAGAAAAAAGCAGGAGTAGCTTGCCCATCAACTACAGAATGAATAAAAAAGATACAGCATTTTTATACAATGGAAAGCTACCCAACTATAAAGAAGGAAAATCATGAGGTTCTTGTGGTTAATGGTTGTAACTTTTGATCATGCTTTTGGGTGAAATAATTCAGACTCACATGGGTGAACATCGTGTTGTCTCCCTAGTATGAAACACTGAAGGAGTTAATGGGATCCAAAACGTACAATAGATACTGTGCAAGTGAAAGAGGAAGAAACATCTAAAAAGGGAAGATGATAACCGTTGTTAATTTCCTATTATTTTGTATGAAAGTCCTGTATCATTTTCATTGTTTTGTTTTGATTGGTTTTATTGTTTTGTTTTGTTTGATTTTATTATATCTGATGGTAATGAGACATTATGGCAGCCATTGTTGATTTTCTATTATCTTGTTTTGAAGCTCTGTATTGCTTTAACTATTTTGTTTTGATTGGCTTTATTCTTTTTTGTTTTGTTTTGCTTGGTTTTATTCTCTTAAAAATAAAATTTAAAAAAAGGATACCAGAGCTTGTGCACTGCAAGAGCCACATTCTGAAGCAGCACATCTCAAACTTTCACCTCTGTGAACCTGTGAGAAGAAAAAGTCCTAAATCCAGGAGTCTGACATGAGGCGTGGGAGTTTGCATTTTAGCTCATGAGTGATACTGAGGCTGCTAACCCACTGATCACACTTGGAGCAACAAGCATTTATGCACATTTCTTTGTGTACTGACTCTTCCAAGAGTAGCAATGGTGGCAATATTACTACAGATTAATATTACTATAGTAGTAATATAATTGTTACTATTTACTACAGAGGGCTATTGCCAAGATTAGAGGCAGTAACTCAGTCTTCTGCATTAGACATCATCTACATTTTAGAGATGAGAAAACTAACTCTCCAAGATGTTAACTGATCCATGCTTCCACAAACCACCAGGAGAACCAGGCAGTGACTGCAGAACCCAGAGTTCCTGTGTTGCTGCCTTGTCCCTGACTGAGCTGTAAGCCGCTGCTTAACTTAGTATGAAAGGCCTGAGCTTTGGTGACCTTTATGACCCAACATCAGGTTTGTAAGATTCACCCACTGTGTTGGGCACAGCTGGCTGCAGTTCATTGATTTTCTTGGCCATGGAATATCACATCATACACAGCTCAGAATTATATGCTCATTTCTTCAGTGATGGGTGGTTAGGTTGTTCCCATCTGGGACTCTTCATGGACAATGCTATCTTATCCCTTACAGGCAGAGACATTTGCTCTCAAATTATCCAGGGAAGGTGAGGACCAAGGAGATAATGAACTCTCAGAGGCTCCTGTAGTGATAAGAATCTCCACCCTCCCAATCCCGCCAGTGTCCGAAGTTTGTAACAGCCAAGCACAGCCAACAACATAGGCATTTTCAAGATTTTACTGTAAAACACAGCTAAAGTCACAGGAATAAGAAAATTTCCACCTAACACATACATCACACATTCACTCCCTAAGGCCTAGGGAGGTTTTCTGTTCCACAGAGAGCCAAGACACATACAGTCAGGCTTTCTGCTCTCGGAAGCTGCCAGTCTGCTGGGAGACAGACAGATGTGCAGCTACCTTTCTTTAAAGTTTGAGTGCCAATGGTCAATGAGCAATTCATGGATTCTCCCCTCATTAACTGCAAGGGAACACTTTGGGGAGCCACATTTGCACAGTGCAAAGTTGGGGAACTTCTCACAGGAGGAAAATGTAGGAACCTGCAGAAGATCAGGAGTAGAGATGGTATTTGGAGCCCCAGCAGACAGACTCAATTCTGGAAGCATTCAAAAAAGCAAAAATACAGTAAGGGGTCAGTTTAGTCCACCAACTTGTAATTTTTACAGTTTAAGGTGTTACCAGAAAAAGAAAGAAAAGCTATCACCTACTTTCCCATTTCTGCCATTGTTCACAAAGGAGGAACGTTCTAATCCTCCAGCCCCTCTCAGAAAAGATATAATCTTCAAATGAAGGATTCTGCTTCACATTGAATAAAACTGGCTTTAAAATCATCATAAACTCTTTGATTTCTATTTCCACAGATTCTTAAGAATGTCCCCATGAGCTGAGGGTGCAGCTCAGTGCTAGAGTGTGTGTGTGCTTTGCCTGCTTGAGGCCTTGGCTTTAATCCCCAACACCTACAACAAAATAAACAATCACAAACCTTCCCATGGGCAAGCACTAGCCAGTGGGATCACTCAGTGGGCTCAACTAGTAACGCTATACCTGGGGAATGGACAATGGGGCAAAGAAGGAAGGAGAGGTGGGAAGAGGAGAGAAGACACATAGAGCTAGCAGGTGCACTGTGGGATGTGGGCAGCAGGAGTAACTCCAGCTGGACAGTGGTCAGGAATTCAGGACAGAGGCCACATGGAAGAGCTTTGACTTGGTGCTATTTGCACTTTGAAAGACCATTCTGGAGGTGGTATGGAGGCTGTCAGTGAAAGGCTGGAGGCAGAGTCCTGTCAGCTAGGTTCTTGGGCTTCCTTCCAAAGTCCACATGCAAAAGTTGCTCCTTGAATCTCTGTGACAGCCAGGAGCCACCTCAGCAGAGGTAGCGAGGCAGTTGCTGGCATCACTCATGGCTGGGGAATAGGGAAGTTCAGGACTGGACAGTACTACTGATCTTCCCGGAAGTAGAACTGGGTGACTGTGTGAGAGTCTTGCAGGTTGTTGGTCAGGCGGACAGGCTGGTCAGCTTCTTCTACTGTACAGAGAAACCAGCCTGGGCAGGCAGCCGACTGAAAACTCATGGTGGAGCCATTGTCCAAGCGGATGAAGGTGAAGCGCTTGTTCTGCTCCTTGTTCTTGCTCAGGTCAGTGATGTTCACTGCCTAGAAGGCAAGAGATGGACAGGTGAGAGTGAGGCTGGGAAGTCCTATACTGCTTAGCTCTCCCCCTCCACCACATGGTGGCCCTCTGATAGGCCCAAATTGCTGGACAAATGCTGGCCTGGATAACTGGCTGGAAACCATGGATCCCAGGTCCCCTAGGACATCAATGGTACAAAGTCATGTTCCCTTGTCACACCTTGACTTTGGAAATCTGGCCATGTTGGCCATGGGCCAGTAAGTCTAGTATATTTCCAGCCCTGTCAACAAAGGCCAGGGTCCGTGAGGCTGGTGTTATCAGTGGCTGAGCCTCTGAGGACAGGCATGGTGGATAAAGGAATTCGGTGTTACGTGCAATATCCTGGCCACCCCTCCACCCAAAACAGGTAGTTTCTCTCCAAAAGGGCATCCATAGATACAGGGTGGAGTGAAATGACAGCCCTACGGTTATGGCCACTCACATTTGGTTAACAGCTTTGTGCCACAAGCTCCTGAGACAGCACCACTTTTTCTCAGGACTAGGTGACCCACTACTATTCCAAGAGTCTAAATGGGAGACCATCTTGCCAGGCTACATGGGTAAGGATTGGAAAAGAAAATGCGTAGGGGTTGGACTTCCTAGAAGAGGGCCTGAGTGGTTGGAATGCCCATAGTGGCTCAAGTCCTGTAATAGAAAATCACAGTGGTGGTTCCCACTGACCTCTATCCCCTGTAAGTATTGACACTTTTTTGCAGTCTCCTCCTATACTGAGTACAGACTTAGTGACATGAAAGGCTTTGACCAATAGGATCAGAAGTTTGGTAAGCACTTTCCCACTGAGGGATGTCCTTTAGGAATGGTCATTCATAAAAGCCAGCCACCATGGTCACTGTAAGGAAGCTTGAGCTAAAACTACTGAATGTTCTCCACGAAGGAGAGGCTGGAAGATGAAAAACCATTCTGGGCCATCCGAAGCCAGCAGATGCACTGTAGGTGAAGTGGCATGAGTAATCCAGCATCCTCCTCCCCAAGGGACAAACTACCCAGCTGGTACCAATCCATCCCACAGGACTGGGAGAATACGCAGTTTATTCGACATCCATGGGTTTTAGAGCAGTTTGTTGTCTGAAACATACACTTACCTCCAACTGGAGCCTGATATCATCACCAGACTTGACACAGGACAGGCATAGCTTCCCATTGTGGATCCCCAGGAACACATTGTGAGCATTGACAGGCACCATGTCTAGCTTTACTGGGAAGAGCAGAAGGAAGAGTCAGAGGTGAGGAGAGAAGAGGAGGCAGAGATGGGGAAGAGACCTTGATTATTTTTTCTGTCCTCTCCCCAATTAAAATCTTAAGGCCAAAATGACACCAAGACCTCATTTCCCTGGCCCATATTCAAACAGAAGATCAAATAATCACACTACTTAGTTACTCTTTAAGAACCAAGTCCCTGCATGGGGACTGTCCTGATTCTGCTGCATGTTAGGACAGTCCTCTACTGCTTTCCTCAGACTATCAGTTCTCTGGTCACAAGTGCACTGCTGTGGTGATGGGTCATGGTGGGGCTTCTGGGATGGAAATATTTTTTCATTCCCTTGTGTAGCAATAGAAACACAATCTCCCTGTGCTTTAGCATGTCCGCTGGAAAATTACCAGACAGGCAGAAAACATACGTCTGTTACTCCTTCAGAGTAAAGGAGAGGAGGGAGCACAAGGGATTAGGGAAGGGCAGGGAGGTGGAAATTATACCATTGTCACCAAACAGGGATGGTAACATCAAAAATACCAGTGCAGAATTTCAAATTGCCATCCAACTGCCCTCATCTTACTAAAGGAAGAATTAAGGAGCAGAGTTCAAGTTCAAGTTCACCTAGTGTGCCTGAAATGTGAACCAGGACTTGTGTATGGTGCTCACGAATAAAGGGTGTTGCCCACCCTTGCATATGGTGTATTTTTCTGGGGTGACACTTGGATTTGAATGACAAAGGAACTGGTACAAATGGGGCTGGCCTGGTTTGCCTTCTGGCCCCTGCCCCTCTTAGCGTGGTCTTGGGTCACTGTGCATGTATATGGTGGCCATTGGCCCCCAACCCAGACTCTACCTCTGCTGCCTTCTGGAAGCAGTGCTTGTATGCACCTCTTGTGGTCACATGTCCCAAGTTTTCTGGGCTTCAAACTCAGCAGTAGTTAGGGAGGTTGCAGGGTTGATCTAGATGCTACAGAATCCAGGGGAAAAGTGACCTGATGCCCACACAGCACTGGCTTTCCTGGGAACCACTCACCTTCTAATTTAGTATTTGGCATTTGCAAGTGTCCTGCAAACAGTTGGTTGTTCCTCAGATAGAAAGTCTTCTGGTTAATATCCCAGATTCTGAAAAGCAAAGAAATCCAGCTGTAGTGTACAGCTGCTGTGCGCCTAAACGGGACTCAGCACTCCCATGTCCCCCAGCACTCACTTCATCTGCGTCCAGCTTGGTCAAGCATAAATGCAAAGACTCGGGCTGAATCCAGGTAAGAGACAGCCCAACGCCCACAGCTGATGAGGACTCTTTTCTACCTGTCTCTATTCCTTGTTCCTTCATCTCAGATTCCCAGCCCAGGAATCTCTCATTTCAGCAAAGCAGGCTCTAGAGCAGGGGTGGTGAAGCTCGTAGGGCTTTCAGTGATACAAAGAGCCTGCCATGGCACACATGCCATAGACCTACCACTACTGCTCTAGAGTATCACCAGTCCACAGAACCTGCTGCAGAAATATCTCATATCAGCCTTATCCAATGTCATAGCCACTAACTCCCTGTGACTATTCAGCTCCTGAACTGTGGATGGCGCCACTGAGGATTTGAACTTTTAAATTCTTTCTATTTTCTTTGAAATCTTAATTTAGATAGTCACCCAAGACTAGTGGCTACCATAGTATGGAAGTTCAAGGCACAGAACAACTTGCACCTAACTCACTCTGAGTCTTGGACCAGGGCAGTCTGTTGTTAAAATATATTCTCCATGCACTGGTGATCTGTTCTGACTGGCCAGGACAGTTGTCCCTGGGGACATATTGGCTTCTTTTCTAATTCACCTAGTGACCTGATGATGGCTCCCAGTCCTCTCTTCTTTGTAAGGGACCCTTGGGCTGATAGCCAGGCTGACAGCAGGACTGACAGCCATAAGATGCAGTCACCAGAGCTCTGCCAGCATGATATTAACCCCTGGGCCTCAGCTTCTCACCTGTGCAGTGTAGCTAACAGCACCTGCTTCATCAGGAGGAGGCTTTGGGTTTCCAACAAACTCAGGGAGGGATAGCTGGGCAAATGCAGTGCTTTGCATGTGTGAGCAATCGACCTTTTGTGATTAGGCTTAGTCTCAGTTTGGAGGGATTCAGCATCCCTTCTAGAGGTCTTTAGGGGCATCTCCCAGAGCTGCTGGCTGATTAGAGGAAGCACAGGGAGCCTCCCCAAACAGACAGTTCCTGAGTCTGGAAAGGGAGGGACTGGGCTTAGGGTGCATGTATACACTCACACACTCAAAGTCTCAAACTACAGCCTGGAGAAGAAGTGCAGTGACCCAAGATGACTTCACCCTGGGGAGGGATTGCAGGGCAGAGGGCATGCACAGACAGGACAGCACATTCAGAGTTATCTACATCATAGCCTGAAAACTTTACTGCGGAGATGGCGAGGCCTTCCAGGGCTCTGACTCAAGTTATAAAATTCTCATTCTTTTCAGGCACACCATTAATTCACAGACGACGCTTATTCTATTATCTGTACATTTCATCTTCTCAACAACCCTGTAAGGTACACAGGGAGTTTTCAAGTACCTCGCATCACAGATCGGGGAACTGAGCTCCCAGCAGAGTGAGAGCTGTTAGGCGGGCCTTTGGGCTGTGCCCTGCCTGGTACTCTCGTCGCTGACAGGCCTGAATGCTCGTACCACTCCTTGACAAGTGTCTCACTCTGCTGCCTGAGACTCTGGGAAAGTGAGCCTGCTGGCCATGGCCTTGCTTTCGCATCTAGGGTCCTTCGAAATGCAAACTCTAAAGACCATGCCTGGTCTTTAGACTGGAAAGCACACTGCTTTCCAGCTCAAACCCAGTTTCTAAGGCCCTCCAGAACCAGTAACCATGGTTGGCTGGGAAGTGTCTTTGTCTCTGGCCAGTTTACCCCATGTCTTCAAGACAGCCTTACCTAAAGGATTGCATCTTGCAAGGTCTTCTCCCAAGGGATCGGCAGGCTGCCTCTGAATGGAACAGGAAGAGGAGAGAGAATAGGAGACTGTAGGAAGCCTTGCAGATTTCCATCTTGTGGCTGTAGCAAGGCAGTAGTAACTGCCATTTCGGACCCAGAGTTGCTGCTTATAAAGAAAGTAGTCACTCACCAAGCGGAGCTGCTGCCATCCTGCCCCGAAACGGAAATCCCTCACATTTCCAAAATGAGAAACCCTTGCTGTTGTCACGTTCAACCCCGCTGAATGTCGCAACGGGGTGTTGTAACTAATTCCCTCCCCCATTTTCCCCTGTGCAATTTCCCCAAAATTGAGGTTCTATTTCCCCTTCATTGAGTTCCTGGGAAGAAGAGCACAGTGAAAACCAAATGCCTTGATTTGTTTGACAGGTATCCTGATACAGTTTGTGAACTTTTTGGAAAACAGATTTAGAAACATCTCCCATTCACCACCAAGCCAAGTGGCAGGGCTCCCAACACAAAGGACAGCCTCATGTCACTTGTGTTCTCTGAATGAGGGGCAACATACTGGACTCTGGACAGAGGACTGCCCAGCACTGTGTATACAATGGAAGAATAAACATTCTAGGCACTGTGTTCCATCTAGCCCCTGGCGGGATTACTCAGCTCAGCTGTATTGTGTGAAAGCAGCCACAGACAGTCTGTAGATCAGAAAGGCCAGTGCTCTTCTGGACAATTTAATGTACCAAATACTGGTCAGGCCAAGTTTTACTCCAAATATGCTGACCACTGCTCTAAGGAGGGTATCGAACCAACTCTCTTCCCATGACCCCCTCTTTAAAGTCATGGAGTCACAAAAATGTAATAAACTCAACACTTAGACAGAAATGGATCCAAATTTTCATCTTTGCCACTTGCCATCCTGTCCCGTGATTTTGACTTTGAGGAAATCATGTCATTTATTTGGGTCTCTGTTTTCTTAATTTCAGTTCCTTACAAGTAGGAGAAAAGGAAAGAAGGAAGGAAGGAAGGGAAGAAAGGGAAGGAAGAAGAAGTGAGGGAGGAAGAAAGAAAGGGAAGGAAGGAAGGAAGGAAGGAAGGAAGGAAGGAAGGAAGGAAGGAAGGAAGGAAAAGGAAGCACTAACAAACACGAACTTCTTTCCTTATAGGAAAAGCTAAGCATGCATCTATTTCTGGGATATATAAAAGCTAAGAAGAGTTTCTTACATGATTTGTCAGATGGAATTGCCATTGTGGAAGCGTGGATCTTAGCATTTTAGAACTGGACTGTGTCTTATTCCACCCCATCACTGTTTGTAAGAGGCTGAGTAACGGCCCATGCCCAGTCACAAAGCTTGTTGATGTCAAACGTATGCTCAGCAGTCCAGGGCTTCTGAACCCTAACTGCAGGTTGTTTTACCACAGCATCTGATCTCAATACATTTGATTTCTTTTCAATCAACAAACCAGAGCCTATGTTCAAATGAGGGTTGAATTCTTCAAGCCAAGAAAGGAAAACATGAATTTCCCAAGTCTTTAAAGAGCTCCTCCTTCAGAGAAAACATTTCTGTAAATCTCACCCTCTGACAGGTCAAATGTACATACATGTCCCTGTACTTTCCTCACAAGAGGTGAGTCACTCGGCCTCTTCAAAACATGGTAGAGAAATGACAGGCACTCTTGAGGGTCATGGGGGATACTGGAAGGGAGTGCTCTGTTTGTTTACTTATTCATTTGAATTGTTTTCATCAGTGGTGGCTGAAGGAAGTGATGTCTATAAGTCTGCCTAGTTTTCTGTAACTTCCAGAACTTGTGGAGTTAAAGTTTCTGGAACAGTTATTAATCATCAGAGGATTAACATAGCCCTCATACCTGAGTCCCCTGGACCACAGCAATGACAGTTCTGTCATGTTCATCCTTCTTATGCTACCTCTAACATCTTCCTGGATTTAAAAATCAGCATTCTCTCATAAAAGTATTCTAAAAAATGGGAGAAGTGAGGCTCTATCCTGCCCTCATCCTCTCTGACAGATTCCCAACCAATGGCTGCACTCCCATTGCAGCCCCTGGGTCAATATTTCTCTGATATCAACTCAAATTAAAAGAGAAGGAGAGATTTCTCCTACAGAATTAGGAGTCTAATTAAAGTCTCCTGGACTTTCTCAGGTCTGTGTCCTTTCCCATGGACTCCCACCCTTAAGCTTCCAGCATGTTCTTTCTGGGAATGAGAGGAGGAAGTCTCCAGAGCTGACCTACACTGAATCTTCATGTCATTTAGGAGCTCAGCCACTTCAGATAATGTGTGGAGCCTGTCTGAGTCTCAGTTTCATTATCTGATAACTAATGGCTAATAGCAAAAGTCACAATGTAAGTTGCTGTAAGGATTAAATAAGATCTCCATGTGGTGGAATCACAGGGCTTGTGGGAAGCACTCAAACAGTAATAGTGGGCCATGCTTCTTTACCCCCAGTGGGGAAGATGAGTCACACTGGCCCCGTCTCTGCAACCCTGCCCTGTCCTCACAGCCTCCCGGCTCTATACACTGGCCCACCTTCCATTCTCTGTGTGCTGACCGATACTCCTTTCCCTATACACTCATCCACCTCTTTTCTTGTTCCAGGCCCAAAAGAGGAGCAGGAAAAAGAAAGAAGGGGAAGCTCTTTCCCTCTCCTCACGCTTCTGGTCACAATTCCACTCTTGGTTCCATCTTATCACACCAAATCAGTTGGTTTCCCTGTGATTTCTGCCCACAGCACATCTCTGACTAAACTTACTCCCAGTGCTGGATTCTCAAACCCCAACTCGCTTCCTGAATGAAACTCAGTGATGGAATCTGCCTTCCCAGACAATACCTGGGGACTTCTCCAAGCTTCTGGTCACTACAACTATCTTAGCCCAGTCATTACTGACAGCAGAAATTACTGAGACCTGTGTAAAACAGCTCTGCCATGGCAGAGAACAGAACCAAGTGGTCCACATTTTAGGAGTGGTTATTACACAGCTGTAGAGAGACAGCTAACTATTAAGGAAAGTGCCACCATGCAGGACAAAGGGACCTCGAGCCCTCATCACAGAAAGAACTAGAAACCAACTTCACAGACGTCCTATGCTGATGCTTATAAAGTGTTAGCCATGGCACCAGCCACATGGGAAGTGTCCAATGAATTTTAACTATTAGTTTTAACTAACTATATTTTTCAGTTCTGAGATGTATATTTTGTCCCATTTTCATTGTTCTCCACCAAAATTTTCAACCTTGTCTTCTTAATCTTTCAGCATATTATACACAGGTCTTTTAAAGAGTGCCCCTATCTGAATCTCCACTGGGTTTCCACCTATTGTCTCTTTTTCTTTAACATTGACTTGCACATAAGAAGCTATGGCTTGGACAAGTGTTCCCCAAAGATCCATGGCTTTGTTCCCAGGGTGGCACAGTGAGAGGTAGTGGAACCGTTAGAGATGAAGCCTAGTGGAGATTCTTAGGTGAGTGCAAGTGTGCCTTTAGAAGAGACCCCTTTCTCTTCCTGTTCCTTGTGCTTTGATCTCTGCTTGATGAAGTGAGCAGGTTTCACTATGTACCTTGCATAGCTGTCATCTGGTATTCCCCACCAGAGGTGCAAAACAATGGGGCTACCAAGTCTTAGGCTAGAACTTCAAAACCATGAGCAAAATAAACCTTTCTTCTCTGTGAGCTGATTATCACAGCTGTTTCATTATAGTAACACAAAGCTGACAGATGCATATTAATTTTTATGGTCCACTAAACTATCAGAAACTACAGAGATAATTCAGGGTTTGAATGATATTATCTTTACCTAGAGACAAATTATTTTGTTTGTTCTGGGCAGATGGGCCAAGAGCACTGTAAGACCTTTATGCAAACAGGTTTTCAAATGATTAGGAGGCAGACTTCAGTACTGGAGAGGGGTGCTGCCTTTCGGATCCACTCCTAACCCTCCCAGGTCCCAACCCAAACTGGATGAAGTTTATCAAGACTGCTCTTCCTTAGTTGATCATAAATTTTATTCCCTCTTCCTTACTCAGACAAATTTTATTCCCTCCTCACCAACTAAGACCCACGGGTCTTCAAAATCTCAGCGACAGGCTTATTTGGAGAAGTGGTGTTGGAGATTGAACCCATAAATGCACAATATGCACTTTACCGCTGAGCTAAACACCCATTCTGGCTGCAACCTTTCAAAATCTGAAGAAACACTCAGGAGTACCAGGATCCAGTGCTGGCCTCCGCCTCCCTGGGCCCTGCAGTTGCTCACAGCCTTGGTCATTCCCTGGTACTTCCAAACAGATCTTTTAGAAATTCATTTTGTCCAGCATTTCTAGTTATTCACAGCAGAAGAGCTGGCCCTTAAAAAAAAATCTCTGTCGGAGGTAGATCCTGATGGTGTCTTTAAGCTCTTATTATTCAGGATGGCTAGAATTTGAGGATCCCTTGAGAAGACAGACAGAAGAAGCAATTGAAAAATTGGGTTGGATACAGGAGAAAGACAGCCTTTAATGCCACCCCAAGAGGCTAGAAATGTATCTTAAAGAAAATGGAATCAGGTGGTGATGTCAGATCTGTTCTATTAAGATCATGTCCTAAGGAACATGGACAGATGAATTAGGCTTGAATTGGGGTAATTAATTCGAAAGGCAGAATAGAAACACGCTGGTAAATATTTAACAACTGGATCTCCAAAAAAGTTTGGATCTGTAGCATTTACCAATTTTGGAGATACAGATAATCCTACCATGGAAGATTTAGAGCCAATAGCGTGATGTCAATGAATGGGAGTTGGTAAGAGACATGTAAAATCAGAACTTGCTGCCTCTGGAATTCAGCAGGGACAGGGGGATACAGCTGCTCTTCATTCTTCTTAGAGCAAAGCCACCCCTTCTCAGTCCAACAACAGAATCCTTCCTTTGAGCTCTAATGGTTCTCCTGACAGGTCTCATCCTCCTTGCAGAAAATAATCTCTACTGATAAATTCAGTTTATCAGAAAACCTTAATGAATATGGGTGTAAACGTGTCTCCTGGTGCCTCTTGGGGCTGCTTTTGTGTCGCCCAAGCACTCTCGATGTAAGCCTATGGCTTTGGGCGGGTAGGTGTGCACCTTGGGTTGTAATGGCTTCATCTCATAGTCTTCAGCCCTTACACCAATGCCTCTCTGTGTTACTGCACAGGTAGTATTGTCTAAACTTTGGAAAGATAATGGTACAAAGATACTAGTTGTTTGTTCCAAGTCAAAGTATACAGATTAGTACAAAATGGGGGAAAAAAAACCAAACCCCCCTTCCTCTCAACACAGAATAATTTGATAGCTTCTATTTGTCAGTCTCCACCTAGCCAATCCTGCCAGGTGGCTTGGGTGGTTTTGACTACATCCAACAGTTTATTGCAACCACTCCATGGCCTCAGGCCAGTCATTTTCCTGGGTGTCTCTACCCTCCAAGCTAACATCAAGTTGACCTTGTCTGTTTTCCTGGCTGCCAAAGGGTATTCAGGGATTGGTGTACAAAGCTCTCATTAATAATTACTTCTTGATAAAAAGCTCACTGTTCCCTCACATCCAAATAGATCCTATGAGTCCTTTGCTGAGGTTTAGAGACCTCCATGATGGTTTTGGCTCTCCCAGTTTAGGCATTAGATATAGATTATCATCATTTGTTTAATTTTCTTGGGTTTGAACGGTATATTTACTCTTGCTTTCTTGGGTTAAAGATTTCCAGCTTCTCTGGATAAGAGGAAATGGAGAGGAATGGGAACATTAGGGGAGAGGATGGTTGTGCTGTTATATTTTTTGTTGCTGGAGAATGAACCAGCCCTAGACATGCTAAGCTTCTACTCTACTGAGCTACATCAGCAACTCTATTTCATAGAGATCTCTGGCCCTCATACTAGCTGTGAAAGATGGATTAACAACCTGCTTTCCCCATGGGAATGTTCTCAGAGTCACTTTTCAGGAAAGTAACCTGAGGCTCAGAAATATAGATTAGTTAACCCAGACCCTGGCCTTGAATTGAATTTCATTTTTCCTTCTCACACTACAGTTTTACCAGACAGGCAGTCAACTTTTCCCTCTCTACTTCATTCCATGGCAATTTGAAGCAAAAATTATTTAGCTCACAAATGCTTGAAAATTTAGGAAGAATTTTCGTTGTTGTTGTTTGTTTGTTTTTTGTGGTAAGGAGAGAATGATCCGAAAATGTTATATACTCATAGGTTACAGGGAAACCTTTTCATCTGGCTTTGCACCAAAGTGACCCAGTTGCCCATGTTTTCTCAGGAACTTCTTCATTTTATTACTGGAAGCTCTAAGCCTTAAGAAATTGTTCAGTCCCTGAAAAGCCAGGATACTTGGTCACTCTGGATTATGAACTCTTAAAACCACTGATACTACTGGTAGCTGGTGCCATAAATTGCAAACACGATTAACTGTTAATCATTGCACTTTGGCAACTTAGCCTGTTTTTATTAGCAGATATAATCCATTTAGATGGAAGGATAGACAGACAGATAGATAGATAGATATTCCCAGCCTTGCTTCTTTACCCTTGCTGTCCCAGGTCTAAGTTCAAGCCACACACCTCTCGAACTTCTCTTTTCTTGGAGCCTAGCTCTCTGTTTGGCAGTAGCTGGCACCTTCCATGCTCCTGGGCTTAAACAGAAAATGTGTTTCCTTTTCTCAGGGAACGTGATGTCTTCACTAGGCTTGCTTGCACTGGGTTCCTGAATTCGGTTAACTCGAGCTCTCACATAGTTATTTAGTGCCAACATGTGCCAGTTCAAAATATTTTGGAGCAAAACTATTTTTTAATAAGGCAATTTATTCACAATACATCATTTCCTAGTTCTGGCATTGGTTCCAACTTTCTACTTTACATTAGAAAAGTATGCAAGATGAACTAACATTTTAATACAACCCACTAGAGAACACCCACTGGGAAAACGAGGATTTCTGCCTTTGGAGTGAGGTTTACAAAGCACTTCTCCATGATCTCATCCTGTGCCACCACAGCAGGGTGTAGTAGCTTAGAGACATTTTTGGCTGTCAACTCAGGTTTCTCCCTTTATTCTGGTCATCTGTCTGGCAAATTACTTCACCCTCTCTATTTCCTTGTCTGAAAATGTGAGTCCTTCCTCCTATGGGTGTTGCGAGGATTAAGTCTGATAAGCTACATAGACAGCTCAGCAGGGTGTCTAGCTGTGGTAAGTACTATGGAAGAGATCTTGATTAATACACCATGAAACTCCCAGAGTCAGCCAGCTTCCTCTTCCTGGGAAGGAAAGAGAGATCCAGAAAGGAGAAACAGCCTGTTTAGCAGGGATCAAATTCAAAATAGAAACCAAGTCTTCAGATCAAAAATCCTAAGACTTTTTCTTCATTCCATACATATCCTAACCAGAAGTCACAAACCAACGAATCATAGATTATTTTATTTGCTTGTTTTATTGTTTTATTTCATCAGAATAGCTCACACAATTAAATCATTGTATTTTTTTTTCTTCAGTACTGGGGATTGAACCCAGGGCCTTCACATCAAGCTACACCCCCAGACAATCCTTAATGCTTCACTTTGAGACAACGTTTTACTAAGTTGTCCAGGTTAGACTTCATGGTCCTCCTTTTTCAGTATGTCAGAATGCTGGAATTAAGGCATGTGCCATAATGCCCAGCTTGCCTTTTTTGGAAAAATGAGAGGTTCTGGCCAGGTAGAACTGTATTCTCAGGTGACAGCCACCCGCTGGAACTGCCTAGTACAACCATTTAGTTCTCTGCAATCTCTCCCCTTTTCTCTTACTCCTCAAACATGTGGATGAATGCTGGATTCTGTCAGTATTTCTCATTAAGTTTGTGCTACTTTTTCCCTAATCTTACAGAGATTTCTCTGAGTTCTCTGTGTTTCTCTCAACAGTGGATAATGGCCCACACACTCCAAGGGCTCCATGGCTTTTCTCACAGAAGGTGACCTGCTCTACCCAGCATCTTCACAGTCTCTCTGGACCTAGAACCATGCTGTTGACAGCTCCCAGGAAGCTTGCTTGTCAAGAGTGTGAAAGTATTGGGTAAGCACCAGCAGTAGACATTTTCCTCCCCCAAATTTCAGATGCATTGGAAAGAAGACTGGAAAGAACTTACTTGATGCCATGGGG
This sequence comes from Cavia porcellus, assembly GCF_034190915.1. NCBI lineage: Eukaryota > Metazoa > Chordata > Mammalia > Rodentia > Caviidae > Cavia > Cavia porcellus. The sequence continues at coordinate 56,944,311 of NW_026947501.1, read as the reverse complement.
AGGTTCAGATAGGACACCAGGTCTTCCAAAGTTTTTCACCTCCCAGCTCCAGGTTGAGCTGCTGTATATAAAGGAGTGACCAAGGAATAGGTATAATCAACCCTCTCAGGGTGGGGCTGCTCCTCCTCCCTGATACGCAGAATCAAGAGGTGGAGCCTGGTCTTCCCACATACTCGTCAGGGTGGCCAGCCTCAAGGAGATGAGAAGGCTGATGCCTGACTGGAGTCAAGCCTAGCTTCTAGAAGAGTGACTCAGGCTTAAGAAGCAAAACTAGTTCTTTGTTATCTTTGTAAAAGAAGAGATTGCATGCAGGGAACTGAGCTGGGTCTATAGGGCTCGAACTTTGTGCCCACCCCAAACTGACTGCCGCCAGTTCATATATACACATATATGTTCATCAAAAACTATGTGTCTGCTGAATCATACATGCAGGGCCCTCCACAGGCAGACAAGGTTCCTGGTATTCTAATGGAGGAAAGCAGAAAAAAAGCTAAAACAACTACCTCCTCATGGTAGTAAGTGCTACAGGGGCAATCAAAAGCCAGATGCACTTCTGAGAAGGATCTAAGGATGTTTTCAAATAGTAGCCATTAAAAGCCTCTCTGAGAAGGTGGAATTTGAGTGATGACACAAGAAAAGGAAAAGAATACCAGCTAGAGGGAACAGCAGGGTAAAGGCCCTGGGCTGGGGATCCTCTGATTTGTCTGAGCATCCAAGCTTCTGGGTAGCAGCATGATTTTGGGAACAGCAAGGCACCCATTGCCTCTTCCATTTATACTTGGGTTCTGCACTTGGCCACTGTTGCGACCTTCTCCAGGAGAACCAATATTCTCTCTCCACTCTCTCTGGAAGATCCCAGTGTTCAAACCCTTCTCCTCCTCTTTGGCATTCAGAACCCACTACTCTAGTTTCATACCTCTGTGCCCCACCCTCTGGGAGCGGACAACTGCTCGCTGTGTGCTTCCAACCAGGGTGCTGACATATCCGGAGCAGCAGCAGGGACTCCCTGAGACTGCTCCTCAGCTGAGTGAGGCTGAGCACATCATTCTGTCCTGTAGGTTTCTATCTGATGGCAGAGAATGGGCCTGATACACCCTGCCCTACCTAGACTGGGGACTGGCTGGCAGGATGAATGGTGTGCAGAGTATCAAATGCTAATGTTGTACAGTTAAGCAGGGCCTTGCTCCAGGTGAAACTTTAATATACAGGTGAAGAACACAATAAGGAGCAGGCCAACCTAGCACTACCTCCAATGCTACCCCTTGCACATCCTTCCCTCCTGGTATGGAAAGGCAGACCATACTCACCTGCAGAGAAGGGTACATACATACACTTCTCAGTGGAGCCTTCACCTCCCCAAGCTCTGTACCTGGGCTTCAACTCATCCCAGGTGCTCGTCCTTTGACCCACAGGCTCTGAAATAGGAATGGCAGTAGATGCAGGGGGTCCAAGCAGGAGGCCAGACTGATCCTGACCACAGGGAATTCCCATGGGGCCCTCACTCTCTGTTGCCTTTAGCTTGGGCTCACCAAGCTACAATACAGATATTCTTCCTTTAACAACCTATCTGTTTTAGGAAGCTTTGAAGCAGCTTTCTAGAGAAATGCCTGCTTGCTAAAGAAGAGTCTAAAACTGAATTTGTTAACTTGGAAACTTTGGAATTGCCAGCTTTGCCAATCTAAACAGTGGGCTTGAATGCAGCCTGGAAAGCTGTTGGTGGCCCATCTTTTCTTGCTATAGATGTATCTGTTATGATAACAGAAGGTTGTATAGTGAGGCAGGCTTTGCTGCCCAGGAAGTTCCAAAGAGGTTCAAATCTCAGGCTGAAGAAACCTGTAGACCTTCAAAAACTGTAGAATAAAGGTCAGACTGTTGCCACCTTGCACAGTGCTTGGGAAGAGGAAACAACTGTAGAGAGCTCTGTGCACAGTGGCCCTCTAGATCCATGAGTTCCACATCTGTGTATTCAACCAACTGTGGAATAAAAATAGTTCTCAGAAATTGCCTCTGTGCTGAGCATGTATAGAATTTTAAAATTATTAGTCCTGAAAGAATACCAAGGGGCTGGGGATTTAGCTCAGCGGCATAAGCACCTGCCTTGCAAGCAGGCGGTCGTGAGTTCGATCCCCGGTACCGATAAAAAAAAAAAAAAGAATACCAAATAACAACTATTTACATAGTACTCACAGTACCTTAGGTATTATAAGTAATCTAGGAATGATTTAAAGTATACAGGAGGGTATATAGTTTATAAGTCAATATTTATGTAAAATGTTAGTGGAATAAAAGAGTAAAATATTAAAGTAAAAAGTAGCCTTTATCCTAAGGACATGGAGAGGAGTCCACAATCAAAGGCAGTCTGGCTTCCTCTGACTGGATTGTGGGGCATGGGATATACATATAACCGCTGACTGGGGGTGGTGCTTAGGATGGGCATTGATGATGCACGAGGAGCAGATAGGAACTTCTTTCACACCCACTGGGAAAGGAAAAAGGAAGTTGTAATGGGGGAAGGAGGAAGTGACTTCAGGGTAAACATCCCCGATTCAGCCTCCTATTGCCATAGTGTCAGGTAACTTATTCTAGGGCAAAAATCTTTCATAAAGGACTTTTTTTTTTTTTTTTTGTCTTTTTCGTTTTTATCGGTACCAGGGATTGAACTCACGACTGCCTGCTTGCAAGGCAGGCGCTTATGCTGCTGAGCTAAATCCCCAGCAAAAGGACTTGAGCATCCATAGATTTTGATATCCACAATGGCTCCTGGAGCACATCTTCTAAGGATTCAGAGGATCACTGGATTAGCCATAATTATTGCAGGCTATGGGTTTTTTGTTTCCTGGGAATCTAGGAGTCTGTCCTAGTCTTGGATCGGTTATGACAGAGTAAACTAGTCCCCAGTCCAGACCAGAACATGCAGGTGATTAATGCACAACTGGGGGTTCTCTGGTGGCCATGATACTGGGGATGCCCAGGAAAGAAGAACCAGTTATGTATCTACTGGTGACCAAGACATCTTTATGACCAAGGTACTTTTATGAACAAGGTCCCCAGTCCCCAGCCCATCCCAAAACTGTCATGTCCAGGCCTGCAACCCCTCCCCTGGGTGTACAATCCTGAAGGGATCAGTGGCCTGACCTAAGGTGTTCAGACATCTGAAATCTGTGGAGCCCAGTGTCTCAGAACCTGGCAGAAGTGGGAAGAACTAACATTTGAGAATTCTAGGCTGCTAGTGACCCTAGGCCATAGCATAGGGGCAGGGCTTCTAATGAAGGCCAAGGAGCCCCAAACACAATGAAAGTCACTGCCTCTCCCTGAAACACTAGCTCATCTTCAGTCAGCATGCTGCATGGAGATGGGGAAGCAGGATGGACAGAAGAGTGGCTAGAAATAGGATGTAGCAATGAGAGAGGCACCAGGAAAGAATATCGAGATGATCCTGAAGTTAGTGCTGTCAGAACCCCTCTCTTGGCTTGAGATAATCCCAGCAAGGTCCATTTGCAGAAGGAAGTCTAGTGTGAGAACAGAAATCTGGATCATGAGCCGGACTCAATAGCTGAGCCCATGGGTGTGACAGAAACACTAAGAGCTAGAATCAAGACAGAGGAGTACCAAGGGCATCCTGTTTACTGGAAATTTAGACAAATGAGGCTAGAGCCATGCACTTGAGGCTAGAAGAAGATGGGATGAGTTTCACAGTTCTGATGACTAAAGCTTTGAGAGTTTCCCATGGTCACAGACAAACTCTAAAGGCCTTTCAGAGTCCACAAGAGCCTGCACAGCCCTGCTCCAGACTCGCTGCTCAGACAGCCCTCCCCCACCTTGTTCTCTGAAGTCCAACCACACAGGCCTTCTTCTAGTTCCTCAAATTCACCTCTTCCTCCTGCCTCAGGGCTTCACCATAGACTTGTCCTCTGTGTGACACATCCTTCTCTGCCCTGCTTAGCCAATCAGTCAACTCCTTCCCTGAAAGTGTGTGATCCTCTGGTATTATCCGCCTCCCTGGTAAGGTCACAGTGAGGACCATGTTGAATTGTTTGCCAGTTTCTCTGGCTCCTGGCACAAGATGTTGTCCACAAGGAAATGGATCCATGTGATGAAAACTCTGTTTTTGTCACACACACACACACACACACACACACACACACACACACACACAGAGGAGTAAGACTCTTATTACAGGCATGTGGCACCATGCCCAGCTCCAAACACATTTTTAAATAAGAATTTTATTGTGCTATAATTGACATATAAAATCTGTACACATTTAATGTATACTTCTCAGTTATTTTGGGGCTAAGCATTCACCTGTGAAACCATCAAGGCCACACATATATTCACCATTTCCCAAAGTTTCTTCCTAGTAATAATCATTATTCCTATTTTTATCATCATTACACATAAAACTTATCCTATAACAATTTAAAATCTATAATATTGTTAGCTAAGTCTCTATGCTTACATGAAAGAACCCCAGGACTTCCATCTTGTATAACTGAAGGTTCGTGTCTTTCAATCATCACCTTCTTATTTTTCTTTTTCTATCTATTTCATTATACTCTTTTTCTATGTGTCTAACTGTTCTGGATTTCACTTGCACAGTGAGACCATGCAGTATTTGTCCCTGTGTATTTCTCTGGCTCATTTTACTTGATTTGATGCCCCCTCAAGTTTGTCATGTTTCACAAATGGCAGGATTTCTACCTCTTTAAAGGTTAAATTATATTCCATTATATGTAGCATATTTCTCTGAAAATAAGACCAGGTCTTACATTGATTTTTGCTCCAAAATATTTAATATAGAGTATTTTGAGGGGGTATCTTATTTTTTCCTGCACAACAACCTACATTTATCCATTTATTCATGACAAAGCTCTATACTTACTCATGTACCAAAGTCTATATTTATTCAAATGCAGTCCTGTTATCTTCTCCCCAAAGCCCACATCCCTTGCAACTCCATTTGCTGTGGAGTCATTGGCCTCAATCTCTCATGTCCAGCAATACAGCTCTCCTTAAATGAGAATTTATCCATGTGGTCTGCTTGAAGCACAGTGGCCACACAGTAGGCAATCATTTTATCCCATGAATTCTTCACCTAAGTCATGACCTCTTTCAGGTTGGGCCTTGCATATTTTCCATTAAATCGAGTGTTAACTGATGACTTAGGAGATAGGAGTGGTAACAAAAATGATAACAGCTAAGAATCGCAGTCCATGCAAAAGTGACAAAATACTACAGGCACCACAATTCAGAAAACATTTCCTTATCACGCACCAGTGCATTAAGCACATCTGTTACATCACACCTTATTGGATTACCGTGATTCATACCAGTCACCATCATGTCTGCTCAACACCAAGTATGCGCATTATTCAAGCATTGTGTGCCAAGTGCACTGTTAGATCCCAAGGGTACAGAAGTGAGTGAGAAGGACATAAACTTGTCTTTGTGGGGTCAGAATCTTTACTTGTTAAGAAAGCTACAGAATGATATATGTGAAGATGAAGGAAGGACAGGATTTTATGGAAATGCAGGCTTAGAAGTGGGTTCAGGGGAGGAAGAAGAAAGGAAAGCCTTAGAGTAAAAGAAAAACAAGTGTTTCAGTGACTCAGGCAATTATGAGTAAGTCCCCAGAGTTACAGGGTAACATGCAAGAGGTAAAGCAATGGAGAGCCATAAAGGTAAAGGGTAAGAGGACCTCAGACCTGAGTGCCTTCATCTTTTTTTTTTTGTACTGGGGATCAAACTCATGGCCTTAATCTTACCAGGCAGGAGCTGTGCCACTGAGCTAAATCCCCGACCCTGAGTCCCTTTATTTTGTCAAAGGCTTTGGGTTTGGAGCAGACTTAGGGGTTCCAGAATTCCCAACAGAGAAGATTCAGGTAGCAATCTGTTTGGAAGTGGAAGAAGAGCTAGAAGCTCCATTTGTATTTCTTTCTTTATACTGTATGCTTGTTGCGGGGAAAACGAATTGGGACCTGTTGCTAATTATAGAACTCTATGTCTCTGAAACAGTTAGAACCAAAGAGAAACTCTGTTGGTGTTTTACATGACGCAGAAGCTGGGCCTTTGGGAACCCTGGCACAGATATACGTCATCCGTACCCTCTCTAAGGCCAGGGATTTTGCAGAGAAAGTAGAAGCATTCAGATCACGGGATTTGGTAGTGCATCAGAATTCCTGGAGAGAGCAAGCTACAAACTCAGTACCAGGAATGTGAGCACAAGCTGTGGTCTTTTACAAAGGATTGCATCACTGGGGAAAAAAGGCTGGGCCCAGGGACAGAGCAGCTCAAAGTCTAAGGTTGCCTCAGACAGCTGTGCCCCAGGACTGAAGCCAAGCTCGTGCACTCAGACCTTGGAAACCCATCTGTATGTTTTGTTGCAAAAACACAGAGTTCACTGCTGTGTTAGTCAGGGTTTTATTAGAGGAATAGATGTGCAAATGCATGAGAAATTAAAAGATGACTTATGATGGTCAGCCATAGAGTCAGATGGAGGCTGAAGGATTCAATCCAAGAGCTGGAGTTTATTGCAGTGTCCCATGCAAATCCTCACCAAGAGGCCAAAGGGTCTGTGACAGAAGGCCGAAGAGTCTACACAGCAAGGATGAAGGATCCAGGCAGAAGCTGAAGAGTCTGCGCTGGAAGCCAGGAGATGAAATCCAAGCCAAAGGCAAAGACTGAATCTCATCTGTAGAACAGAACCTCATTTGTCCTTTCTCCTTCCATTTTATACTATCCATGCAATGAGCCATCCTAGGATGGGTCTTCTACACCCTAAAGTGTAGACTTGCTAAATCAAATTAGTTAAACTCCTAAACATCTCAAGTTGACATAATCAATCAACCACTACAACCCTTGTCAACTTGGCAACAGGACACATTTCTTTAAACCCGTCTCCATATATAAAGACAAGCATATAATTGCCCCTTCTTTAGGGGAACTCTGGTCTTTGCTTTGAGCATAGCTTCCTGGCTCTGGAGGAGAATATGGTGTACTGTTCAGTCTCCTGGAGAAACTTGTTGTGCTGGCTTCCTGACATGAATTTGGCTGTTCTCATGGTTGGAGGACCTTGGGACCTCACTGTTGCTGAGGATGGCTGTGGTACTTTTCAGGGGAGCCCTGGTCCTCACTTTGAGCATTGCTTGCTGGCTCCAGTGCAAAACCTTCAACCTACTGGTACAGATCCTTCAATCCTGCTGTCACAGACTTTCTGGCTTTCACTACTGACCTTTGGGCTTTCCCAGTGCAGATCCACCATGGGATCTAGGTCTTCAGCTGGACTCATGCAGGACAATGTGATGGGATCCGGGCCCTCAGTTGGATTTTTTGGAGGTCTTTCGTATGTGAAAAGATTTCCTGCACCTTTTGTGTTGGTGACTACTGTAAAGAATTCTATAAATTATGTGTTATATGTTAAATAATTTTCTTTGCAATCCCTGACTACAACAAAATTGAAAATACCTGAGAGACCCAATAACACTCCTTCTTCAGTTCTCTTTTTCATGTTGGCAACAATCCTCAGTGGGCCATTCACACTCAGTAACATACTGAACTGGTATTACAAGCTGACCACTACTTGTCAGTCCACCATGACAGCTAACCAGTTTCTCTGCCACTGAGGGGAAGGGGTTTTGTGTGGATGATCTGTGTCTGGCTGATAAGATCGTGTTCATGTGCACTCCAGACTTAGTATACAGTAGAGACAAGCTTGCATGGCCTGTGCAGGTACAGAGGAAAAAGAACTGAGCAGAAAGAGCTGAGCTGCGGTACAGCCCTATCACAAGCCTCAGTCCATTATTGGAGAGCTGAGGAGCCGGGGTGGTCCTGATAAAGGTGCCAGGGCTTTTTACACATTGGATTGCAGCCTTCCCCTAGGGAAGGGATGTGACTCCTTTTGCTTCAGCCCATATCAGTGGGGATGAGTGTGGAAATCTAGGCAGTGCACTCCGGTGTCAATTACAGTTCCAAGGATAGCTCTTATTCCACCATACGGACCATCCATTGCATTTTCACAACCAAAGCTCAGAATGCAGTATTACTATCCTCGTTTTACAGAGGAGAAAACTGTGGCATGGAACTGATTGTCAGTCCTCTCATCCACCATAAAATCCTACACTGGCTATGTAGTCTGAAAACTTCATACCAAAAAACTATTTTGAGGGTTGTTGCACTTCTTTGGTAAAGACACATCACTCCTTCTCATGCTGAAAGTTCTATGGGTAAGGTATATGGATCATGAGGACGAAGCAGAGTCCAGAACAAACCAGGGTAAGGCCGCATAATGACATTTTAGCAACAATGGAGACGTATAGACAGCACTAGAGTGATCCCATGAGATTGTACCCTTGTAGGCTTACTAGTTGTCTTAGTTTGTTATAAATGTACTCTGTGACATTCATACCAGGACAAAATCCCCTAAAGATGCATCTCTCACGATTTATCTCATTGCCAAGTGGGATATAGCCACACAGTCTCTTCATAGTGAGTATTGCTCACCAGTAAAGTCAAAATGATAGCACCTCAGTAACATAATAATACAACACTGCATACTCAATAAGTACACATCACTAAATAGCTGTGGCTATACCAATTTTAGTTTTGTCCTTTGTCTAACCCCAGATTTATAATTTTTTTCAGACATGACAAGCTTTGTTCAGATTTTCTGATGTCTTTACTGATATCTTGGCTCACCCTTCTTAGTTACATCTCACATTGTTGGTAAGCAGAAAAGTGCCCCACCCTCACTTCCAATTTGTTCATATCTTCTTCCCTGGGGCCTGTGACTATGTTATATTGTATGATAAATGGAAAATTAATACTACAACTAAAGCTGAATTTTATAACCAGATAACTCTAAAATAGGGAAATTATCCCAGATTATCTAGGTGGACCTAATTTTATCATAATAATCCATACAAGTGGACAAGGGGGACAGAAGAGGAGGTCAGAGTAATGAGACATGAAAAAGATTTGACCACCACAGTTGACTTGGAAGATAGAGGAAGGGTCTCTAAGTCAAGGAATGCAGGTAGCCCCCAAGCCAAGGAATGCAGGTAGCCTCTACAAGGTAGAAAAGGCAAAGGAACACACTTCCCCAGAGCTTCTGACTTCCCTGCTGACCCCTTGCTTTTAACCCAGTAAGACTTGTCTTAGACTTGTGACCTACGGCACTGGAATATAATTTTGTATCATTTTAAGCCACAAAGTCCGTGGCAATTTGTTGTAGCATTTGATGAGGAATGAGTATTCCAACCTTTGAGGATGTTCTTCTTCCTAAACCATCCTTCAGATATTCTCTTAGGGGATTAACTCACTCTTAATCTATCTGGAAATCTCTTTGTTGTGTACTTCTTCAAAGATCATCTTGAGAGGGACACAGCTGTATTACTGTTTTTTTAACAGCAGTCAACTTTTCAGTCAGCCTGTGAGGCTGTCACTGAACTGTTTTCCAGGATTCTGCCATCCCTGAGAAGTCAGCTCTCAGTGTACTTGTCAAGTGAGCTCTTACTTAGGCTCACTATAGCATATCTCACGTGAAATTCTTTTTCGTTTATCCTTCTCTGTGTGAGCTGTGTTTCCAGGACCTGTAGATTCATTTATTTATCAGTTCTGGAGTATTCTCAGACTTTAACTCTCCAATATTATTTTTTATCCTTGCTCTTTATTTTGGCCCTATTAGGTTGTCATTTGAGCAGTAAAACAAGGGGTTTCAGAGTATGACCAGCAAATTAAGACCTTAAGGACAGAAGGTGAAGACCTCATAAACATCAAATGACAAAAATGTTTAAACATCAAATGTTTAAACCCAGATGTTTGAGTTTTTATTTCAGCAACTACATTCCTACAGAAACTCAATTTAATTATTTCTAAAGTCTGTCATATCATCTTTATTCTTATCTCTTGCTTACAGCTTTAAATTTTTTTAACTATTTCTGACATAGCTCATTTGAATTCTGAAGTTGATAAACCTGCAATGTTTAAGGAGTCATTTCATGCTTGAATTTGGAGGTCTTAGTGATAAAGTAAAATTCCCACCTGGAGCTTTGAAATCCTCTTAACAACAATCAAAAGTCTCTCAAAAAATAGGAAAGAAAGAAGAAAAGGAAATAGAAGTCACATTAAATTATTGTAACATTAACCTTCTAATATGACAGGGCAGCTCTTTGTTAGGTCAAATAAATAAAGCAATAATTAAGCAAGTAGTTTGATTAAAGCAGTTATTATAACAAAGGTTCTTAAGATGAGGGGAGGTTTTTGTGGAAATAACTTAGAGGCCCAGGAACTCAGTTAAATTTGATGCAAAAGATTAGGCTCATTTTGGCGATAAGAACCTATATCTCAAAGGTATGCATAATTGTAAAAAAGATGGCAAATCTCTACTCCCCAGGAGTTTCAAAAATAAAAATGAAGCACAACTGAATGTTTCCTATCGTTCTTCACTGTCTCTTTGCTCCTCTTGCTCCTTATTGGTGGCCTCACTTATGAAGCTTTGAAGAAAGACTTTTTGATTATTTTCTCACATGTGAGTTTAGAATCGCCAACTGAACAGAAAAGATTAAAAACCAGTAGGTAAGCTAGCAGAGGCAAATGTGCCAAACAATACAGACAGCAAACAGAATATAGAAAATTCTGAACTTCCATAATTAGCAAGGGACTCGTAGTTAAAGTAAAACACTCACACCTAATTGATCAACAAAAATTAAGAAAACCACACTTCCCAACATTGGTGAGAATGCAGTGAAGTTTGAGGCAAGCAACAGGCTATTACTTGTCTAATTCTTTCAGAAGGTGATTGTGTGACATGTATAAAATGTCAGAAAAATATTACTAATCTCTGTGTCAATTGACTATGTAAGTTTAGTCATAAAAGATCAGGAAAGTGAAATAAGTCAGATAAACTTAACTATTGCATGGTTTCTCTTATATAAGAAACACACACACAAATATATATATATATATATATATATATATATATATATATAATAGGAAAGCAAAAATTGGAAGTAGTGAATTCAAATACTTCCCAAATTATATATTGCATTGTTTAAAAAATATTTTAATACACATGCTAGTTTGTCTTATTTATATTATTGGTACTGGTTTATTGAAAAGGAAATTTTGTGTTATTATCTGCTTGTTTCTTCTTTGTAAGAATCTTTTTGGTTTGTATCTTACATTCTGAGTAACTACTTTCAAGTCAGTGACACACAGTCTTTAGCTATTGTTATTCTCATTTTGTTAAGAAATATTGGTTTATTTTCATAAAATAAAAATGATTGGTCAATGAGTGATAACAAAATATCATAAAACGTTCAGAAGAAAAGGATTGACTCATTAATCCCATTTCAGAAAATAATCCAAAGGATTTAAAAAAAACCCTCATGATTATTTCATCCTAAATAAAATAATGATCACATATAAAATAAGGAAATTTAATAATGCCACATTTGTGGACAAGTCAGAAGCCATTTGAAGTATTTAATTTTGAAGACTGGCTCAGAAACATGAACAAAAGCATATCATACACTGTTAGGGTCACTTGACCCGAACAAGGATTGAAATAAGGACTTAAGTTTCTGAGGTACAGAGTTCTTGGATGATAAGGGTGTGAATCTTCCTCTATTTTAACAACATTCTGAGCAGATGCTGTGCTTTGAGATGAGATGGCTGTATTGCGTCAGTGATTACCTGAAGTCTTAACTGCACGTATGGAGCTTCTATCTTTGGACAAATAGTTCTCAGCAGGAAAGTTACCCAGACATATATTTCATAAGCATTTACTGAACAGGATGGTGAGTAAACACCAATGTTTGTAGTCCTTGTAAGGGATCACGCAAAATCAGCATGGTTCTAGGTCTCAGTGATAGTGTTACGTTGGCTATTCACAGAATCTTCAGTCATCTTACGTGACAAGTGATGTCATAAGATCTTGACTGATTGTTGTGGTTGTCTACCTACTCATCCTAGTGTCATACCTACTCTAAATGCATCCACTATCTTCTTACCTTTGTGTGTGTCCTCTCTACAAGAACATGCTTCTCTTCCACCCCGAAGCCCAGCTCTGCGGCCACCTCCTGTGAGAAGCTTCTCCATGTATTTCCTTTCTCCAGTGTCCAAGCTTGCATCAGGGTCTCCACACTCTTCATTTGCACATGGCTACACTGTTCATGTGTTTCCCTGATGTGACTGGGAGTCTCTTGAAATCAGAACCATGCTTAATTCACAGCAAAATGGATAAACTATGGGATTTAGAGTTGCATAAACTTGGTTTTAAATTTCAACAGCTCTACATACTGTGTGACCTTAGTCAAGTTACTGAGCATTTCTGAACTTCTATTTCTTCATGGCCACAATGTGAATAAAAAAAAAAAAACATTTCAAAAGGCTGTTGGCACCTGCCAAGTACCCAGTGAATGTTGGCTATGCACCCAGGCTTGTGAATGTCAGCTATGCACCCAGGCTATGCAGTCAGACTGAGATGGACCAGCACTGAACTCTGTTGGCTCTTAGACCTACCTCATGCCAGATGAACCAGCAGAACAGTGGGAAGTACAGAAGATTTCAGTCATTTAGCCAATAAGACTCCAACTCTCAATTTGGAAATCAGTCACTGCTTTTTCCTGTTTCCTTGGAACTCTCAGACACTAGGGAAATCACTTTGATCACCACCTGTTCCAATAGACACTGTGGGGGTGGAAGAGTCAGATCTCCTAAAGGCCCAGCCCCACATCCCTTCCTCCACTGAACCAACAGACAGTGAGTCACTGCTAGCATTATCCCAAACACCCGCTGATCTTGGAGCAAGTAACCTCATGATGTGAAGAAACTTTTTCTGAGAAGCATCATTTCCAGATTACCAAAGATTTGCCTCCCTTCCCACCACATAATTTTGAGCTTTATTTAGCTCTAACCCCTCAGAGTGACCTTTTAGCTGTGACACTACTTGCTGAGGTGCTTACCTTCTGTGTAACTGAAGGAGTTGGGGACTTCTGTCAAGAACTCTGTTGACTTCCTTCCTCAGTGCTGCGATAGCACCGTGTAATGACAAAAGTCACTCGGCTTAGAGTCAGCCTGAACCAGCTGGGGGTTTAGATCTCTGTGTATCATTAGTTTTATTTTTATATCTCCTGACTTCTAGCCACTTATATGGAAAACTATATCAGCCCACCTCCTACACATCATGAGACTCAAATAAAATAATTTGGTGAAAGAACCAAAAACCTTGTAGGTAATGAACCACTGGTAATTACTATATCCTTCTTTTTCATCCCAAACACTGATGTTCCTCTTTTCTTATTCCTAATTTTCCAAACATATGCACACAATATCCAGAATGTCCAAACTAGAATCCATCAGCTTTTCACCCATTCCTGACCTTTCCAAATAAACCTATATTCCTTCTTGACTTCTCTATCTCTGTGGATGCCTTAGTCCTTCTGTGTCTGTTTTCTGTTGTTACTGCAATGAAGTACTGCAAGCTTAGTGGCTTAAAACACAAGTTCATCATCTTGCAGTTCTGTAAGTTAGAAGTCTGACATACATGACAGTGGGGTAAAATGAAGATGTCAGGAGGACTGTGTTTCTTCTGGATGCTAAGGAAGAAAACATTTCAAAAGAAGCAAGCAAGAAAGGAAGGAAGGAAGAAAGAAAGGAAGGAAGGAAAGAAGGAATTTCCTTATTTTTACCAGTGTTGCAACTCAGTGAAGGCCTCAGAAGCACTTTTAGCCACAGTTTCTCTTAGATCTGTCTTGTCTCCTACCCCTGTCCCCCCCCCCCGCTACCGACAATACAGAAAAACTAGACTGTATCTTCTCTAAGGTGAGTCATAAAAACTGGAAACTTTTCCCCCAAATAAGCTACAGAACCTAAAAATATTAATATTCCCAATATTTTTGTCTTGGAATTGGCTGTAAAGAAATGATGTCATCCATATTGTCTGATAGTAGAGCATAAGATTCCCATTACACTAAGGATTCTTCCCTATATCTAAGAGGAAAGAATGCTGCACAGACAGGCCAGAAAGAATCTGGGCAGGTCTTGCTGGGTTTCCTCATACCTTCTAGTATCATTATAGCTTGCTCTTTTTGTCCAAACACCTTTCTATATGTCTGCCCATGCTTCCTTGAACTTAAATTTAAAAACGAGTAATTCACCGTGAGTTTTTGGCTCTTCAGGCTAAAAAATTCATGCCGTTTAAGACTATGATCAAATGAATTGGTTATGCTTTTCTCCCATTAGCCTGTCTTTTAGTTTCTATGTCCTCCTTTTACTTTCTTTGGATTTAGTGTAGGGGTGTCGGTTGTGAGCCTTACAGACAAGAAAGAGAAAATCTCTCACCTCCCTACACCATCTTCTAACAGTTACTCACATTCTTTGGTTCACATTCATTACTCCAATCTCTCCTTCTTCCATCATATCTCCTTCTCAAACTCACCCACCTGCCTTCCTGGGATAAGAAGTCTTCTGATAGTATTGGTCTGGTTGTATTAACCAAGGATAATCTTCTTGTCTGGAGATTCTTAGTTCAATCTCATCTGAAAAATACCTCTCTGTATGTAAGGTAACATGTCCACAGGTTCTAGGCTCTAGAACAAGGCATCTTTGGAGTCATAATTCTACCCACCATACTTTTTCTAGACTGCCAGGTTCAAAACAGAAGAACCATCTACCACTCCTCCATCTTTGTTCCCACTGCACCTCCCTTCTTAGCATATAGTGATAACAAAGAAGTTTCAAGTCCCATGTACATCGTGATCTCCTTGTATAGGCTTCCTGGAGTGCAGTGCTGAGGATTTTGAGGTTGTGTCTTGAGTCCAAAGAAAGTGCGGTATGACCAATTGGTCATCTGCTGTGGTCAGGGAAGAGTAGAGCATTACATGAGTGCTGGGCACCACCATCTGTGCCCCTCCTGCATCTGACTTTTCCTTCCCACAGGCTTCCCCTGCCACGAGTGTAACACTTTGAGCAAACCACTGCTGTAGCTCTGTTGTGGACTGAATAGTACCCATAAAATTCATATGTCAAAGTCATAATTTCCAATGTGGTTACATGGGGAGAAGAGCCTCTAAGAAAGTAATTAGTTTAAATCAAGTGATCTGATAGAATAACAAGAGGCAGTAGAGCTCACACTGCCCTCAGCCCCACATATGCCCCACCAAGGAAACGCTATAATGAGAAAGTGACTGTCAACTAGAAAGTGTGTCCTCACCAAGAAATGAAACCCTAGATCTGGGACTCTGTTTTGAAAACTATGAGGAAATTAATTTTTATTGTGTTGTCTAGTGGTTTGCTGTATCATGTTGACAAGCTTATCTTAACTTTTCCCACCAACTCAGGATCATTCCCCAGTTCCATTCTGGTTTCTGCACTATTGTCAGATCTGTTAAAGGACTGGTTTCTACATGGTAGTCCTTAAACTAATGCCAGTTTTAATAATGAGTCAAATAAAATAAGAGAGCTGTGGTTGGTGTTTCCATATTTTAGAGAGCTGCTGTCCATGCCTCTTTCTTGAGGAGGGTCTTTTCTTCTGAGATCGTGTCTCAGTGACATGAAAGATGTAAAAATGACCTTTCTTTTATGAAATCATGCTGATAGGAGATGCATGTTGTTATTTTTTTTAATATCCTCATCAAAATAAAAAGTCATTTTCCACATTATTAAAAAGATCACCAGCATGAGATCTTAAAATATCTGTACGAATGGTTGTTTTAATCATACCTCTGATCAGCTGTGATACCATGATACCTCCTGCCTTGATCTTTAAACATGAGTGCTTTCTTCAGAGAGAAGCACCTGACTCAGTTTTCCCATGCTAGCTAGAGGCGTGGCTTACAGCTGTTGTCCTCCTCCATTTGTACCTCCCTTTGTCCCCTATAAACTGGGACAGTTTGCTTCTGTACCATCTGGCTATCTGCCTCTCCAACATGAGTACAGCCAGACAGGCAGCTGTGCCCCTAGCCCACTTCCACCACTTTGGATGCTACTGATGCCTTTTCTAGGAAGGGAAGGGGTACTCTGGGGGGTGCCTAGATTAGGGAGGGAAAGATCTAGGCCCCTTATTTGCATACCCAACCCTCACAGCCAGCCTTCCAGAAGATTTCCTGGGTTTTGCCCTCCCCTTACTGACATAGGCCTGCAGCTGATGTATGAGCAACACTGGAGGACTGCCACGTCACCCTCCCCCAGACTCAAGTGTGATTGTGCTTACTTGGGAGGAGTTCAGGTTCGCAAATTCCCTAAATTGCTTTCAGTTTAATTAGTGAGTCTGGCAGAGGCTATGTACGCATTTTCATGAAAGCAGGTGACTGGTGTTGGGATTAGCATTATTCATCAACAATGACCATGACTGAGCTCAGATAGATAAGCTGTGATACCATGATGCTAAGTTATGCGACAATGTCTCTGCTGAGGCTTGGATGACTCCAGAGGAAAATTCTTTCCAAGCATTGACTAAAAAGTAGGTTACTCATTAGCCATGGCCTAAATCTAGCTGTTCCATCTCTTTTGCATTGTTCCTTCCATTACAAGCCTTGCCTGCCTCACCACTTGTCTATGCATCCAGCTGCCATTTCCCCAATGGAAGTGTGATCAACAAATACCAAGATTCTGCTTGCCTCATGGCCTTCTGCTCCCGGTGAACAACTGTTCATCTCAGATCCCTGCTGCACCACAATTTTGTCCCTTGCTCTTTTCACTGTTAGCTGTGATGCCCAGCAGGAAATAAGCCCACTCTAGGGGTCCTCAGTAAAGCACTCCCCAGTCACTACTTGGGTTCTGGTCTAGAAGGGATCCCTCCTGTGTGCTGACCTTCTGTGCTGCAGCACAAGCCCTGTTAAAATAAAGACTTGCTTTTGTGTTTCTATAAACCTGTGGTGCCGTGGGCTCCAAAAGTCCTGAAAGTCTACTCAGGATTTTTACAGTATGGACTACAATAATATGGTATATATAGTATATAGTATAATAGTATGGAAAGAGCAGTCATTTCAAAACAAAGAGCAATAAACACTCAGGACGATCAATACCAAAGAGCTCCAAAGCCAGCAGCCAACAAAGACCAGCAGCAATGAATAGTACTCAGTAATAGATTAGCCTACAGTGTCCAGCACAAGCCAGCATCAGATGGTGATAGCAGATGACTGTGTCGACTATTAGCATCCAGCATCACCCAGTGTCATTGGAACTACTAGCAGAGAGTCACTTTGCCCATTCAAAATTTCCAGCTGAATTGAGCAAAAGGACCCTAGGCGATTTGCAACATCTCTACAGGTGGAAGAAAATCCTCAGTTTCTTACAAGGCTCTTCTATACTTCCCTGCCTACTCCTGTGCTTGTCAAGATGGGCCATTCACTGTCTCTGAAACTTTGTCTCCACTCTCTCAGTTCTTTTAGCTTAGTTTTTGTTTTCTTTTACTACCATATCCTCATCTTCACATATATTTATTTACCTGTCAAAATTCTGGGACACTTTCAAAGCCCAAATCCTATCCTGCTTCCTTTAGGAAGCTGTGGAAAATCAGAATATATCACTTCAAAATATGACTTTTTGCACAAGGTCTGTTAAACTAAAAATGATTAGGAAACAGGTGGAGCTGACCATGGTTTTAGATGCCTGTGGTTCCAACTGTTTGGAAGGCTGAAACAAGGATTTCTTGAACCCAGGATCTGAGACTAGGCTAGGTGACATAGTGAGACCCTGTTGAAGGAAGGGAAGAAAGAAAGAGGGAAGGAAGGAAGAAAAGAAGAGAGAAGAGAAGAGACAAGAAGAGAAGAGATAAAAAGAGACAAGAAGAGAAGGAAAGAGAAGACAAGAGAAGGAGAAGCTGAAGAAGGAGGAGGAGGAGGAGGAGGAGGAGAAGAGATAAAGCACGGAATAAGAAGGAGGAGGAGGAGGAGGAGGAGGAGGAGGAGGAGAAACATATGCTGCAGGAAAGCTCTCTGCTCTTCCTCTGTTTGCCCAACAAAGCATGGATTTAGGAAGGCAGAAGGCAACTCACCCTCTGTCTATGTGAGGGGAAACAAAGGTTAACTCCTGATTGCAACATTAGACCCTTACAAACTAGAAATGCTACCAGATGAATGTCCAAGCTTTACTCACTAGCCTTTATCTGCCATTTACTTGGCTTAAGTTGGACATTTATCTGGGGAGCAGGGGGACAAATGGCTCTTCAAGAGTAATGGCTTACTTCAGCTAGCACAGGAGGCAGCTTGATGCTTCTTAATGGTTTTCAGCATTCTTTCAGTTTTTTCCTGCAGTGCCTGGAAAACAACCTTCATCAGTATATTTTTTGTTACCATCAAAAATACCTGAGGTTAGGTGCTTTGTAAAGAAAAGATATTGATTTAGCTCACTTTTCTGGAGGCTCAAAAGCATGGGCATGGCTTCTGGTTCTCTCTAGCAAAGGCTACATAGTAGATGGCAGAACAGTGATGAGGGTGTATGCAGAGTGAGGAGCAGCTTATGCAGAGGAAGGAAGTGCTCAGCTCACTTGTACCAATCAATTCTTGTAGAAGACAGTCAAGTCCTGCCTGGCCTACTGGAGCCAGATGGCAACTATCCTTTCATGAGAGTGGTAGCCTCATAACCTAGTTACCTCATAACGGACCCCCATCTAAATGTCCTACCACTTCAGCACTGCCACAGTGGGGACCATGTTGCCAGCCCATAACCCATAATTACGTATAAACCAGAGCAACCACATGTCTCAGACTCTCTTGCAGCTAGAGTTCCAGCTGTGATTTCAACTCTGTCAAGCAAATACATTTGTGAGAGACTTGAATTGGAGTGTATCACTAGGATAGAGTCATCCATTTTAGATTTTAGCAAGCACAACATGCTTCAGAGGATATATTTCTGATATCCAGATCACAGGTAAAGCCATGTGTTTCTGGAGATAACAGCTATGTGATCCCTATACTGGGGTCCAATTGTGTGTAGGCACAGAACTGCAATGGCACTTTCCTGATTGTAATAGAAATGGCAGCTCCCCAGCAAGGCAGTTCTGGAGGATTCCTCTAGAAATTTTTCTAAAGTGTCTGGTCTAAAGCCCCATCTACAAAGCTGCTAGCAGATTCTGCAAGTATCTAATTCTTTACATGAAAGAATTTCCTGATTAGAGTATTTTCTGTTTGCAGTCACAGAATCCCAACAAATAAAACATTTCCATCATTTTTCTCATCTCTGTGTTTCAGCATGCATTTTATTTATTTATTTATTGACACAGAGTCTTGCTATGTAATTCAGACTGGCCTTGAACTCTCTATGTAGCCTAGGCTGACCTCCAACTCACAGTAATCCTTCTGCCTCAACTTCCTGGATTATAGGCATGTGCCACCATGCCCAGCTGGGATGTATTCTTGACTCTGTCTATCCCTTGCCTCCTTTCCCTGACTGTTTGGATAACTCCTTCTTTTACCACTATACTTGGTTCAGATATCACCTCTCTGTTGAACCCTTTCCTGCTTATTTATAGTAGGACACACTTGTTACTTCTCATCATATCTATGCACACTACATCTCTCCTCCTCTCCCTGTTTTCCCCATCTTCTTTCTTTCCTAATTTCTTCTCTCCTTTATTTTCATTTTCATTTACTCACTAATCACAAGTTTATTAAATATCCACTGTAAAATAGTTGCTGGAGACACGAAAGGACATATAGTCCAAGCCCCTGCCTTAAATTGCTTACAGATTCATGGAAGAGCCTCATAATTAACATTTAGCTTGGCAAATACTATGCTAAGGATGATCAAGGTCTCTTATCTGTTAGACAAGGTATAAAATTAAATCTGGCTGCACATCAACACATACATTTCTGGAGTAGTTAATCTTACCTGAGCACTGAAGTCTTAATAAAATTAGCAACAAAGGAAAGAGGAATGATTTTTTAATCAGCAAGAACAGGATTTATAATAAGACAGAATTTGTGAGGGATCACTTCCAGTATTTCATGGTGACTGTTTTTAAATATGCCACATGTGCAGGGAACTGGGAGGGCAGCTAAGATATCCTGGGATGTGTCTGTGCTAACACCATATGACAAACCATTGAAGGCACAAACTACAATATCTAGGTAAAGCAGTGTGGACTAAGATTTGGAACAAGGCAAGACTGCAGAAAAGAGACTGATTAGGAGTTTGCCTCAGAGACTCATAGACGAGAAGACAGAGTCTAAACAATGATACTGTCCATCAGGAAAGAAGTTGGTAAATTCAATAGGATTTAATGACTGCTGAATTGTAAGAGATGAGCACTAAATGTGGAGGGACAGTAAAGATCAAGGAATGTTTTCATTTTGATCTAAAATGATTCCCAAATCCTCATGTGTTTGGAAGGTGATTGCATGATGGTGGCTTATAGCTGACTTAAGGCTGTTAGATGGTGGGATCTGGTCGGAAGAGGTGGATCACTGGGGGTGAGGCCTAGAAGTACCTCCCTTCCAGGTCTTCCCTTCGTTCTATGCTTCCTGGCTCCCCTAAGCAGCTTTCCTCCACTGAGGCTCTTCTACTGTGCTGTCAACCACACAAGGATTGATATTTTTGAAATCTGAGACAAAATAAAACATTGCAAGCCTAAAGCCAGTAGTTTGATCATCTATTTAGAGGACAACACATAAATAATATAGCATCTATGAGGGATCTCCTTCTGAAGGTGGTAGCCATTGTTGATTCCCTATGATCTTGTTTTAAAGTCTTGTATAGTTTTCATTGTTTTGTTTCGTTTGGTTTTATTACTTTGTCTTATTGATTTTATTATATCTAATGGCATGGGCAGTTATTTCAAAGACAACAAGATATATTGTGGTAGCCATTTCGGATTTGCTATCATCTTGTTTTGATGTTCTGTTTTGCTTGTTTTGTTTTTATTGGCTCTATTATATTCTGTTTTTTTTACTATGTCTGAAGGTATGGGCAGCTATTTTGAAGACAAAAGAGGCATTATGGTAGCTATTGTTGATTTCCTATTATCTTGTTTAGGAGTCCTGTATTATTTACACTGTTTTGTTTTGATTGGATTTATTCTGTTTTATTTTGCTTAGTTTTATTCGCTTTAAAGTAAAAAATAAAACTAAAAAACCCTCTCATCCTAAATTGCGGGCATCAGGGTATCAGGTATTTTGTCTCATTGCCAAGGAAGGTGACTAAGACCAGGTTATTCTTATCTAGAGGTTCAGGTAACTAGATGGGTGAGAAGAACAGTAGCATCACTTCCTGAGAAAAGATACAGAAGGAGGAACAGGTCATTCTTCAAAGAGTAGTGGGGAGGGTAGCTAGTCAATTTGGAGTTGTTTTGTGTTTGAGATGAAGGTGGAGAACCAAATGGAGGTGTCCTGTCGGCAGCTGGGCTTAACACACTTGCAAGTTAGAAGACACGACTCCGTTAAAACAGAGATCCACAAGCAGTGGCCAAAGCATGGAAGTAAAAGAGACAGTATGGAGTGGAGTATAAACCAACACATTGTTCATAAAATGACTCAAAATATTATCAATATTCCCTGCCATTAAAGAGTCTAATATTTTTATCTCTAGCTCTGTTTTTACTGCAGTATTTGCAATAATAAGATCTCAGAAAGTGGAAACAGATAAAACAATGATGAGTTAATTTGGTCATTTTAAAAAAGAGGGGCTTTAATATAGCTAAAAATTAGCTATATTAATTTTAAGAAGAGGCATAGGTTATGAGAGAATCCAGAAAAGCAAGACTACAGGATTCACAACCAAGAAACATCAAACAATGGCGCGCCAGTTTGACTCTGAGTGGCATTTCCAATGTTCTGGCTACTTAGGTACCGGAGAGGATTAAGGGTTCAGGACCACTACTCTAAAGTTGTGTGGTATAAAGGCATCCTCCCAAATACCCTCCATTCTCATCACCTAGCTACTGTTCCTGGGTTTTTTTCTATCAGAGATCTATTAAGAAAGTAAATTTCTTGCATTTACTGATTGCTGGTGAAGTAAAACTTCCTTTCCTTTGCAAAAAAAAAAAAACAAAACAAAACAAAACAAAAAAAAAAAAAACCCAAAACCCAAAAAACTCCAAGCTTCAATGAATGTCACGTCTGAAGTGCTAGCGACTTCCTTTTGCTGGACTTGAAGAGCGCCATTGTTTCCCGAGCCGCGTGCGAACTGTTTAGGAGCGCCTAGGAGACCGGCTGCACTGCCCTCGCTGCAAGGGTCTGCTCTGCTTTCTAGTAGCTCTGTTACCTTTGGTTCCTGTGGGCAGGGATTGCAAGGGTTTCCAACAGGCCTAGATGTCTAGTAGGTAGCTGAGAACTTGCACTGACCACAGCTTCCCCCAGGGGGCCACAATGAGAACAAATTTCTGTGGGAACCCTGGAAATGATTCTGCAAAGTCACTGGTCCCCCTGCAGTGATTAGCAAACCCTAATCTGCTTTCCTCCATCTGCTACTCAGTAAAATTTCCAGGAAGCATGAATCCAATAAGAGCTATCTGAATTTACCCCAACAGAGCTCCCACAGAACCCCCTATTCCTTCTGGAGGACATAGTTGGTGACAAATAAGTCCCACTTTCTCTAGACACTCATGGTTACCCAAAATATATGGAGAATGTATTTGCTCAGGCGTTTGTTGTCTGTTCCCATCACTGGAATATAAATTCTTTATTCTTATTCGTAAAACAGTGTCACACACATAATAAATGCTCAGTAGTTATTTGTTAAAAGAGTGGAATCTTTCTATACTGTTTTCTAAATAATCCTCCAGTTCTTGCACTGGCTGAAATCTGCCTCTTCTCTAGGACTGTCTTTCCCCTGCTTCTTTCTCAAGGAGAAGTACCTCATGCCCCTACCATCTACATATTCCGGGTTCAAGGAGTTAGGGCGATTGTGGGCATCCCACTGAGATTTCCAGGTTATGACTTCTCTAACCTTTATAAAATGTAAAACCAACTCAAACAAACCAAATTCGCAGTCCTCTGAAGTTTAGATCTTCCTATAATCCTCTTTGTAACTTTCAGCCACGGATATCTTGCTTATTCCTTCTATTTTTTAAATATTTGGCACTTAGAACTTCTTCTTTGTCCCGATGTCTTCATTTTTTCCTAGATGCATGTCTCCTGTGATCTCTCAGAGCTATTCTCTCCTCATCAACCCCTGAAGTTATCCTTTGTCTTGCCATCACTCATAACCTTTTGCCTCTAAAAAGTCCAACTATAAGCATTCTATTCTCTGACCAAACAAACGATCTAATGGTCTATTTTCTTGTTTGATTTGTACTCAGGATTGAACCCAGTGGGCACTAAGGTATAGCCCAGCCACATCTACCTGTCACCAGAGCTTGTTCTCTGTCTCTTTCTTCCCCTCTTTTTTCTCAGTCTATTATTTCCATTGCTTTTGTAGTTCAACTTCCTGCAAAGCCTTTAGGCTTTTGACTTAGACAACTCTGCTCGACATCCTCCTCTTTAGAAGCCTTTTCCTTCTAGTCAGTTGTTGTACCATCCTTTTGCTCACATTCTCCAGTGCTTAGTACCTTCCCTTCTCACTGTACTGCAGGCAGAATTTTGGATCTGCACAGGATCTCAGATTCTACCCCAAAGTCAATGAGCACCTGAGGTGAGGGGCAGATCAGCACTTAGGGCAGTGATGCTATCTGAAACGAACTGGCCTTTTGGTTGACTCACAGCCCTTCCATGTTTTTGTAACTATTTGGCTGTTGCAGCTCAAAAAAAAAAAAAAAAAGCTTTCAAATCATCTCTGCTTTCTTCAGTCTCCTACTCCACATCCTCTTCCCTCACTTAGAGTGAAATTACAGAAGCAGGAAGAGACTTTTTCAGTTCCTCATCTGCCTACATTAAAACCTGACAAATCTTATTTTTATCTTTTCCTTCTTCTTTCTCATTGACAGAGGCAGACACCCACTCTTATCGGAGGCTGGCTATTTAACTGAAACATTCAGCCTCAAAGCTCTGGCATGTTAATCATTCTGAAGTATTTAGTAAGTAACTCTGAATGCCTAAATCACGCGAAGGGGTCACTATGCAAGAGCTTGCTCAGACAAACCCCAAACCCTACAGTTTTTTTTTCATTAGTACCAGGAATCAAGTTCATGACCTCATGCCTGCCAGGCAGGTGCTGTGCTACTGAGCTATATCCCCAGAACCCTCATAATTTTTTCTCTGTGTATAAACTGCTTGCCCAAGTTTATACAAGGTAGGTTAAAAAATTTATGTTCTTTATCCCCTTATTACTAAATAAGATCTTATTTAGTCTTTATTTCATTTCAGCTTGGGTAAATCTGAAGCATAAAGGTCTGCTTTTTTTGCTTATCACACAAGTAGTATTACTTACAGTGATCATCTGCAAAATTAATAAATGAACAGACAAGAAAGCCTCAGCAGTTCAGAGAATGATTCTTGTCCCTAACAGCTTCAGCAGGAAGATGATACTTCTCCAACATGAACTTGTTCGAAGAACCCATTTGAGAGATATTAGCTTAAGAAGAGTCATAAGCTAGCACTTTCCTTGGTATGCATTAGGGAGCAGAAAGACAATTCATTATCCTCACTAACCCATATGGTTTTTGTTTTGTTTTGTTCTTTACTGAGAATCAAACTCAGGACCCTGCACTTGCCAGATAGGTAAACTTGAGCCGCTGAGCTATATCCCCAGTAACACTTTTGCTCATTGTTAAAATAAATTTGCCTTTGCAAGTATTTGGACAAAAGAGTTTTGTTATACACTGGAGGCTACAGAAATTGTTGTTCTGTCCTGTAGAAGTTTCCCTGAAAAAGAAACTTCTCATTTTAATTTTTTTTAAATTGGCAATGTTCTGCTGTTGGGGTTTTACAGCATACTTACAATCATTAAGTCCCAGAGGGCGGGCTGGCTGGAAGATAGTGAGTTTTGCTCTGTGCCTCTCCATTACACTCCAGAGGGTGGGCCACTTGAAAGAATGTAAGACCAGGACAATAGTGTGACACACAGACCATGCTGTGGTTTATTTAAATGTCCCCCAAACCCTCACTCATTCCTGGAGATGACTGAATCTAGCATTTGATTGGTTCCTTGTCTAGCGCTGAGATTGGTGGTGTGAGTGTTCCACCTGCCCAGGGGTGGAGCCAGTATAAGGTGCAAAGACAGTAGGTATTGTTCTTTTGCTTTTGCACTTGTTTGCAGCTGGCCATGAATGGCTGCCCCGCCATGCCACCCTGCTGCTGGGAGCCAATTGAGTGTGGACTGAAACTCTCAAGAACTGTAAGAAAGAAATCTTTCCTTCCTTAACTTTGGGTGTCAGGTATTTTGTCTCAACAAGTAAAAAAGTAACCAAGATAGATGCACACACACACACACACACACACACACACACACACACACACCTCTAGAGGCTGAAGTAATCAGTGAAGCCGATAATGTGGAAGTGTCTGAAGCAGCAGGAAGGAAACGGCAGCTTCTCCCTAGTGAATTCACAGACAGAAAACCAGTCCTAGGCCTCACATCCAGAGGCCAACATCAGTTCTATATCTGCACATCTCTGGGACGCAACATGGACATTAGTACAGAACTATAGACACCAGAAGGTAGGTTATTAGGATAGCTATAAAGAGCCAACTACATCTGCAAGACATCTGTGAGGAGGGGACATCTCCTTTCCTCCTTGAGGGAGGCCTCAATGCTAGTGGCAAGTGATATATTATGGGAGGTTGGCTGGCATTACCACAGAAGACAAAATTAAAGAAAAAAGAGAAGGTGGAGAAGGGCAAGACACAGAGGCAGGGTTCAGCCCCAGATCTCAAGCCTAGGACAGGCCTTGAACCCAACAAGATGACTGAAGTTGGAATTCAAACACTGGACTTTCTGAAGTGATAACAGAAGTGAAAAAATAAGTGGAAAAGCTAAGTGGGAAAACAATCTCTCAGGTACAAAAAGAAATGATGCTCAAAATCAAAGATATTAGATGAAAGAACAGGTGAACTTAGAAAAAATGGAAACAAAAAATTCCCAACATAGGAGAGAAATGGAATCCATGAAACAGATACAAAAAGAGATCCAGGAGATTAAAACTTCCAGAGAAAGTATATGCAACAGATTGAATGAAAGGAAGGATAGAATTTCAGATCTTGAAGACAGAATTGCAGCTAGCGATCATGAAAAGAAAAACATCTTAAAAATAGCAAGAGACCATGAGAAATCAATCCAACAGCTACAAAATGAAGCAAAGAATAACTACACAAGATTGGCAGGAGACAGCATAAATGCCATAACAATAATAAATAAATAAATAAATAAATAGATATAGATATATACCTAATACAGGAGCATCCAACTATGTAAGACAATTATTGGTAGACACAGAAAATCAAATAAGCAATAACACAATTGTAACAACTGACCTCAATACCCCATTGTCACAGACAGACAGATCAACTAGACAGAAAATCAGCAAAGAAATTGCAAGCCGAACCAAACCTGTGAACAAAATAAATAGTAAGAAGCCATACCCTGGAACCCCACTGTAGCATCCAAGAGAAATCTGGTGAGCCCATGAGGGGCCAGAGAAGAAGCCAATCCCCGATGCCCACGACTATCAGAGGAGCATCTGCAAACTACTACCCTGTGCCTCTCCACCACTCCAGGAACCCCAGATTAGAGGAACCCAGTCCAATCCCCTGCACTGAAGAACTGGCAGCAAATGCAGGAAGCACCAGGTATGCAGTAATGGGCACATTCAGAGAAACACAGGGAAATGTCAAGATGAAGGAGCAAAATACAGTCTCAGACCTCAGCCCACTCAGAGCAAGTTCAGAAGACACAAGCATAGTAGAATCTAGAACAATTGAAATTTCTGAAAAGATAACAACTGAAGTAAAGAAGCAATGTAGTTCTTGTACTCTGATTGGTTAATTTTACATGCCCATGTCTGATAGTCTGGATAGCCAGTTTGAAAATAACAGGAAGCATTATGGTAGCCATTGTTGATTTTCTGTTGTATTATTTTGAAGTCCTATATCACTTTCATTGTAATATTTTGATTGCATTTATTCTGTTTTATTTTGTTTTTATTCCCTTTAAAATAAAAGAAAATAATAAAAGGACATAAGAAATAAAACATATCCACAAATTTTCTGAGACCTTTCTTATTGAAAGGTAGAGGCTAGTTCCTTCCCTTTGAACACAGAAGTGAATGAAGTAGAAGTTATATTGCATGACCAAGGTCATCAAGTACCATGGCTTTCTCCTGGTTCTCTCTTTTGAGACACTTGATCCCATGAGGTGTGGTCAAAACTGCAGAGAATATTTACATTTAAAAACCTTAGCACAGTAAATGACACGTGGCCATTAACCCTCCTTAAAATACTTTCCCTGGTTTCTAGCACACTCATCCCATTTTCCTTCCCACTTTCTGAAGCAGTTCTGAAAGTTCTCTTTCGTAAGTGTCTTTAGTTCGACTGTCATGGCTGCCTCTATGTCTTGAATCAATTCAAAATGTTTACTTTACATGGTCATCTGGACTTTGGGGAAGAGTTAGACTTTGCTCAGTCAGTGCCAGATCAAGTAGATGTGGTGAATGACAACATCAAAATGCTTTTACAAGGCTGTCTGTTGAATGTCACTAAGCAGCAAACTGCACTGCACTTTTGATCATATCTCAAAAACACTGAGAAAAGATGACTTCTGAAAATGCTCCAGAAAGTACTAAGAATGATGGAATAAGTGTTTTCAAAGTGATAGGGACTCTTTTGAGGGAATTAATATCAATGTATTTTCACTAGTAATAATTTTATAAAATGTAAACAATCACTGTATATTTTGAACACATCAGTTGGCATAGTGTGGAGAAGACTCATGGGAAGACATGAGGAGGTATTTTGATCAACAGTCCCACTGAGACCCCAGCAAGAGCCAACATCCATCTCTAGGGCTGTGAATATGGGGCCCTGGAGTCACCCAGGTCCCATCCTGTGAGCCCCTCAGCCTATGCTGTGTGGAACAAACACAAAATATCCCTGTCAAGCACTGCCCAGAGTCAGAAATTGAGTAAATATTGTCTTCCTTTAGTTTTAAAAGCCATAAGTTCTTAAGATGGTCAGTTTCACAGGATAGGTAAACAACTACATTGGAAATAATACTGAAAAAGCACTTTCATATCTTTAAATGGTATGAAAATATTTCTTTATTAACTCTAAAGTAGGTCACTGGTACTTTTTTCACAGATGCATGAGAATAATAAAGGCACATAACTTGGCCACATTTATCACTTTTGCAGTAATGTGACCACATTGTCTTCACACAACTGACTGAAGTGAGAAGTAGCAGAGGAGAAGCTTGAATTCAGACAAATGTACTCTGGAGGTCATGAAGTCACTCACTAACCCACCCTGCAGCTCCACCCCGACTTTTCCAACCTGTCCTCCTTCATGAGCTCCTTTCTATCAGAATTTTCACTTGGTTAAACTTGTCACATTGCAACAACTCTAGGAAACTTCTAGAAGCATCTATTTCAGGCAGAAGTGATAACATCATTCCCCTTCTTGCACGCATCCATGGTGACACCATCTTGTTCTGCAGGAGAGCAGGCTTTTGTCTCACCTTAATGAACTCCACCATCTGGCTGTACTCTGCTGTAACCATAACCTGGTTCCATGGAGCAAATTAGCAAAAGGCTTTCTTTTCTGGTTTTGTTCTCAGCAGGTAGGAAGTCATTCAAAATACTGGTGTTTTCACTGCATGATACTTTAAAGGCATCTCTCAGAACATTGTCATAATAATATCTATGTCTATGACCTTAGAATGTGGGGATACCTCCAGAGTCATACAGTGTAAAATTCATACACCCAGAGGAAGGGCCCAGCAGCTTCATGATAACTCATAAGTATGCAGATAGGAAAATGAAAAAGCCTCTAACCTTTGTGAGTACCCAGTCAGAGGCCATGGGGTAGGAATCCTAGCACTGTGGGAGACTGAGGCAGAAGGATCACATGCTCAGCATAGCCTGGGAAACTTAGTGATTTAGCAAGAACCTGTCTCAAAGTTTAAAAAATTTTAAAAGACCTGGGAATACAGTTCAGTGTGAAGGGCCCAGCTTCAATCCTCAGTACCATACCCGCACATGCACACAGACACAGACACACACACACACACACACACACACACACACACACACACACGTGCACACACACACACAGAATATCAATGTTGATAATAGGGCTGACCTCTACTTACTGCCCACAAGGTGTGAGGAAAAGACTCTATGGCACTGACATTCCCTTGTCAGAGTCTCTTCAGAGCAAGAATATTTTTCTCTTTGGTCAAGTGATTGGCCAGGCCTAGGAAATGTAATCTATATGGTACAGAAAAGCTGTACTTTTAACCATCAGAACCCACTTTCAGAACAGGAAAGAAGACAGCATACACCTTGACCTTTCACCTTCCAAAACCATATTCCAGACTATCCAGCTCTGGGAAAAACCATCTTCTTCCTCAAGAGGAGCCTAACCTGTTGGTTTTCCTGTCTCTTATGTTGGAGATGTGAATTCTCAGAAAAAGTCTTACTTGGGTTTCTATTTTGTTTTCCATTCTTGGAGTGGGGAAGTGATGATCAGTAAACAGCCTCTCATAATGAAGATGATTTTCCATGATCTTCTATGACTAAGCAGCTCAAGCAAAGACTGACCTGTTGAGTCATGTCTATGGCACATAGTTCCATAGGGGAGAGTTATATTTGATCTTTGACTTCCTTTTTTGTCATGGAAACCTACCCATGCTGAGCGGCACATGCCTTGATTAGGATATAACTTCTGTGACATTGACTCATGCCTTATAGTGGATGGCTTAATTTTTAAATCATGTGACAAACACATCTTAGAAAATCTGTCTAATAAAGAGAAATTCTGTATATTCAGCATCAGTGGCTGAAACCCTTGAACCCAAGGCATAGTTCCATAGATGCTGGGACTCCAGATTCTTCTTAGAATCAGCTGGAGGCTTCCTCCAAATTTAGGTTCCTGGGCTCAGCAATGCAATTTTGTGTCATCCAGTTTGCAGTGGGGTCCCGAGAATCTTCATTTTTAAATATCACTCGGCTGATCTTGATATAGAAGAGAATTTGAGGATGCCTAGGGCTCCGTGTGGTTGACCATGGGAACAGCCTCAGTATGGGTCAGCCTATTCTTGAGAATACCTCTGACAGCATTCTTCAGTCTTCCTCACAGGTTGCATCTGCATCTCAGAATCATTCAAGGTCCATAATTATGCTTTCTGTTTGTGCTCAACACTGAATTCAGGGTTTGGGAAAGCAGGGGTGGTGCTTGAACTTGAAAAGTCTTGGAAGTCAGACCCTATACAAATCTAGCACAGAACCTAAAGTACAATTCCATACACAGAGTATCCCAGTATTCATAGATATTGATTCTGCAGCCTCTGTGGATACCAAAACCTGTGGATTCTGAAGTCCTTTACATAAAATGGTACAGTATTTGTGTATGACCTATGCAACTCTCTCATATATTTTCACATCATCACCGACATATTTGCATTAAGTCATACTTAAAATATATAATATGATGTATATACTAGATAAATAGTTTTCATATTGTATTCTTATGTAACAATAAGAAAAAAGTCGGTACATGTTCATAATAGGTGCAAGTTTTAAAATATCTCAATCCATAGTCCGTTGACTCTGTAGATGTAGAGATCACAAATGCGGAAGTTCAATGTGGAGTAAATATACATAAGAAAGGGACAAAGAAAGTGAAAGAAATAGCAGCAATCCCTTTGCAAAACCAGGTGTGGTGGCACATGCCTGTATTCCCAGCATTTGGGAGCCTGAGGCAGGAGGATCTTTGCGAGTTTGAGTCCAGCCAGGGCTACAAAAAGAGCTTAAGTGCAGCATGAACTATATAGAAAGACCCTGTCTCAAAAAGGCAAAAACAAAACAAAAAAAATCTTGTTTATACTATTATGAAGCATGCTGGTGAGTTCTTGGGTGCAGAAGGGATTTTTCTGATTTAGATCCATTTCCTGGTCCACAGACCCTTTGTTTTGTGGTGTTTCTCCTCAGATGAGCCCCTCCAACTTAGTTACTCACTGTAACCCCTGTCGTCCCTCTGTCTACATTTTGCTTCCCTCTGCCAGCTCTTCAGAGGGCTGACCTTTTCCCTTGGTTTCATAGTCAGTTTTGAACACCACTGAGCAAGATACTTCCAAAGGAGCCTGGGTGCAGATGGCTTTGCCCCTCTGCCTTAGGAGCATCAAGAACTGCAGCCCACTGGTGCCTGCATCCCCATGCCAGTACTGCATCTGTGAAGGATAACAGATGAATGGATATGATACCTCGTGGGTATTCTTTTACCAGCTGATGGTAAAAGAAAAGGCAACTGGGTTGGGGGTTTAGCTCAGCGGCATGGGTGCCTGCCTTGCAAGTGTGCGGTTGTGAGTTCAATCCCTGGTACCAATAAAAAGGAAAAAGACAAAAAAAAAGGCAACTACATTTATTGAAGATGATGGGAAGATGTGTTCAGGGCAGGTCCAAACAGAAACACGGTGTCAGGATGGTGGGGAAATCAAAGCACAGTGCCCACACATAAACCAGGCTTTCAGATTTTAAAGGATGAACACCCCAGCCTTAGTGTTTCTCACTGGGTCTCTAGATAAGATTGACAGGAATGATTGACATGGTGCTGAGTCACCTTCAGGGACATTCAACATGTGCACACTCACACCTGTTCGGGTTCACTCCAAGAGGGACCAGATGAGCCTCTGAACTCCAGAGTAAGGATGTGAACATATACAGTGTCCATCTTTCTCTTTTAGAAAAGTAGCATTATCGGGGCTGGGGATTTAGCTCAGCGGCATAAGTGCCTGCGTTGCAAGCAGGCAGTCGTGAGTTCGATCCCTGGTACCGATAAAAACAAACAAAAAAAAAGAAAAGTAGCATTATCATATGATGAAGTCATTCCAGTCTACTGGAGGATGAAAGGACACCCAGAGGAAAACCATGGCTGCCAGCCACCAGCCAGTCCCAACTGCCAGTCATGTGGTTGAGACCACCTAGGGCCCTCTAGTCCAGTGGATCTTGTAGCTGAATGTGAGTGTGCCTGGCATAGGAGCAGAGGACCCAGCCAGGATCCTGGCCCACAGGATCATGGCAAAGGAGATTTTAATGCTTTAAGTTTGGGGCAGGCTTGTTATGTGGCAATATCTGGCTGCAGATGCTATGCAAATTGGGAGTCTAGAAATTCCTCCACTCCTCTTTCTGGTTGGATTCTTGTGGAGAGTGAGGAAAAAAGCATGCTAAATAAAAAATAGTCCAGACATGATGGCACACACCTGTAATCCCAGCACTCTTGGAGGCTGAGAAACAGGAGGATCACAAGCTTTTACCCAGCCAGGGAAATTTGGTAATTTAGATAAGTGGATAAAGAAAATATATTTACCCATGATGGAGTAATGCTCTGTCATAAAGAAGGATAAACCTGAGTCATTTAAAGAAAAAGGGATGCACCTTAAGACCATAATGTTCAGTGAAATAAATAAGACACACAAGCTTGAATGTTGCATGGTTTCTAAGAATAATCTATAATATAAGCAAAGAGCAAAATAAAAGATCATAGGAAATATGGAGATAGATCATTCTCAGGAAGGGGATCAAAAGATGGAGGGGGGAAACAGGTAAGGAGAAGGGAACGAAAAACGGATTAAGATGTGTTAAGTGTATGTATCGACTCCCCACAAGGAATGTCATCACTATATACTGCAAACAGGAAGTAATGTTTAAAATTTTAAAAATGTTTAAAAGGACTGGGAGTGTCTTTAATATAGAAAGGATAGAAATACATGTTAAGACTCATGCATGTGTAAAATCTATAAACAGTTTATGAGAACTGATCTTATGACACATGATGAAATGAACAGATATTTTGAAGAAAAAGAGACACTACAGTACCCAGTGCTGATACTGGAGTGTTATAATGTGAAACCCAGCAATAGTATTATTCTTTGTGCAGAGTGATACTAGCCTGCTTGGGTTTGTTCAATCTCAACATAATTGAAGATATGTATAGCTGCATGTATGTTTAAGTGTATAGGATTGATAACCATATTTCTAAGTTTTTGTTGGGTAGTTGAACAGATCTGGTTGCAGTCTCACTGTTTGAATCCCACTTTATATGCTCCACTTTAATATCTTGAATAACTATTTGTAAGAGGACAATCTGTAATCATCAACTAGTGATTTCTTACTGTTTATTTTTTTCTTTGAAAGTATGTATTATTTCTACTCATTTTCTGTTTTGTTTAGTCTTTCTTTAAATAAAATTTAAAACTTCTGGGAGAACATGGTGGATAGATAACAGCAGCTACAGAGGCTCTCTGAGACAGCCAGGTTAGATTCCAGGAATGGTGTGGTGTGGGGAGCCCTAAGCAGGGGGAAATATACCCACTCAGGACCCATACCATCTGTTGGGAATCACGAATGTTGAAATAGATGGGAAGCTCTCGAGCTGTCAAGTAAACAAAAAACAAAACACAGATGGATTTATAATTAACTTTCAGACTTTCTTTTTTTCTTCTTTTTTTATTTTAAAGAGAATAAAACAAAACAATACATAACAGAACAAAGCAGATCAGAACAAAACAATGCAAGCAACATAAGATTTCAAAACAAGAAATAGGAAATCAACAGTGGCTACCATAATGTCTCTTGTTTTCTTCAAAATAGTCCATATCTTCACACACAATGAATTCGAACTGTATAAGTTTGGCACTTCGCTTGGAACCTGTTAGGGCCCCACACAGTGTCCTCAAACCGCTGGGCAGCTTTGGTGCGCTGTGTGGCAGGAGCTGAACTTTCAGACTTTCAGCTTAAAAATTCTTTGGGTAGAATTACCGCGCTAAGAACATTTGGCTAGGAGAATAAAGAAAAGGAAATAAGGCAAGGCTGATTTGTAGATGAAAACCCTAGAAAGGATCTAAACACATTTGCTGTCCTAAGAGATTTTCAAGATTTGCTTTTTTTTTCTGGAGGTTGTATTTTTCCCCCTTGATCAATAGTGAAAATATATCAACAACGGCACAACTATTTAAGTTGCTCACTAGTATATTGGGTTTTTAAAAATATCTTCAATCAGACAAACAAGCAAATCTAAATATAGATAGTTACAAAATAATTAAATGCCCCACGATTTTCTAACACAAATTTCTGAGAACTTCAGCCAGACCTCCTAAAACACTTACAGAAGAAGAAATGGGGCCCTTGTCCCATACTCTTTGGTGAGGTGGAATACAGCTAGTTCCAAGGTGAGTCATGGTTCACCACTTATGAGGATCCATGTGACTCATCTGACTTCAGGGTTTTCTGTGCGAAGGACGAGGTATACCAGAGGAAAAGAATAGGGCAGCAGCAGCTGTTCATGGATGGAAGAAAAACATGCTATCCGTTTAACTCCCCTGCCCTGGAATTTTCTTTTAAACTTTAGAGAAAGCTTCCCCGAAATCCAGTCCTGTATCCATATTATTAAATTCCTTTTTTTAAGATAAAAGACTTGCTTATACAGATAAACTGATTTCATTTTGGCAGATTCAAAAATGCACACAACCGTGTTCCCTCCATTTGCCTCTTGCCATCCCCTCTGCACTAGTTTCACAGGAGAGTGGAAGGTTCAATGTACACAATGTAATTTGCTCCGATCCACCCCTTATTATCTGTCCTTACACCCTTTCTTATTGACAATAATAAGCTCACGTTCAGATTTTAAAGGAAAGATAGGAAGAGCATATTTCAAGGTCAGCAAACCTGGAATGGAATGGAAGCTCCCATCTCAGTGTTGGCAAGGATGGTCCTAGTTCTCCAGATGTAATGGCTTTGGATGTCATTCATCATTGCATCTGAGAGGGTTAGGAGATTCCATAGCATCCCCCCAGGGCCCTCCAGAGCAGTAAGCCTCTGAGTTCAGAGGAAAGGAAGTAGTGGGCAGTGTGTGTCTATCACTGTTCTGGCCCTCTTCACAGCTGGTAGTCAGTTTTCTCAACTTCACATTGGATACTCTTACGTAACTGACAGAAAGTCAGCCTCTGTAACCTGCTTCTCCATCCAAAGAAGCATCTCTAAAGATCCTGTACATCACAATCCTCAGTCTCATCAGGTTTTCTGACCATCAAAGGACATCTGGGTTTGTAGATAAAGGCACCAGCTTAGATTCCTATGAAAAATACAGATGCCAGTGATAATTCATTGGTCAAAATCCTCTCTGCTTCAGGATTACCTGAATCAGGGGCTGTCTTTGAAAGTGACTAAACAAATCGTCATCTGGAATTCTTGGAAATAGTTTCAGGTACCTTGGACCAAGAACTTTAGATCTTCTTAAGGCCCAGATATACAGTGGCGAAAGAAGTCCCCCAGCACATGATTTCTGAGCAGCAGTGATTACCTGTCTCCTGAAGTGTTCTTCTTCCTGGGTTCAGAGACTCAGCTCTAGTCAGATCTACGTCCTCTGGGATGCTGGCTTCAGACTCATTGGTTTTTAATGAGCAAGGAAGGAGCCCTACACCCTGGCTGTGGGTGTGCCCACTTTGGCAAGGAAGCTGGGCTGACCAGCGGTGCTGGAAGGCTTTGGACAGATGGAAGCAAGCACCACAGGTGTGGTTGTTTGGGACTTATTTAAAGCAAGAGCAGAGCAAACACCAGCAGAAAGCAATGAGGCCATCTGCTGAGTTAAAGAGTAATTGGAGGCAGAGGTTTGGCTTGCTTGACTCACTGAATAACAAGGTCATAACCCGTTCACATCTGATCTCTGCAAATCACAGCACTCATCTCAAATGTTTTACATACTTTGTGTGTAATATGTATAAACTTATATTGCACAAGTCTGGAGAGCTTGGTCTGATTCTGATAAGGTTCTAAGTGCTTTATGTGAGTAAGCTCCTAATCTTTTAGGACCCATTATTATTTATTTCTTACATAAGAAGACAGAGGCCTTGAGAGATAAAGAAGTTTACCCAGTTACTCAGCTTCTAGGAAACCTAGTCAAGATGGGGGCCAAGTGTCTCCAGGGATAGCAGCTATGTGGCTTTCCTCTGAATTTTGGTCTCTGGCCTCCCACACTGTAACCAGCTCCCTATAGCTCCCATGTCCTCTTTTGGGAGCAAAGATGATTGAAACTGACTGAAGAACATTCAGCAAGCCTCAAGGAATAATTCAGTATATGTTTCATAGGACAAATAAAAGGAAGAGCTCCTTTCCGGTTGGACAGGTGTTTCATAAGGTGAGCACTGTAGATATTTCAGCCTTTTTATACAGTTCTTGATGGGAATGAAAATGATAACACAAGCGTGCTCCTACTTGCAGGCAGACCTTTGATGTCTGGAAAGCAAGCTGTAGTGTTTGCATTTTACTTCTTCCAATGTCTCTCCCTTTTGTTTAGATACCTGTTCTATGTCTCTTACAATTCATTAGGCCCCGATAGTCTGCTTGCTCAAGTTAATTACTTGAGTCCTTTAGTATGTTAAATCACTTAAGTCCTGAATTTTAGTTTATTCCAGGTTAACCGTTTAGGACCCGTGCCTCATCTGCCTAACTTCCCTTATCCCCTTGTTTTATTCTTCCCTCCACAACAGTGACACTGACTGTGTAGGATGCACAGGCAATGAAGTGTCTCCTGAAATATTTCCTGCTCAGAGAGGGCACTGTTGAGGAGAAGCAGCCAGAGCTTACTCCTGTGAGGTTCATCTCGAGGTCCTAATTAGAGGCTAGCAAGAGTACAAGTTCATAGCCTGTCTGCATCACCACTTGTAGCTTTCAAGATGTCAAATGAGAAGAAACAAAATTAACTTAGAGGTTGTGGAAACATGATCCAAATAGCAACTCTACAAGCGATAATGATAGCCTTATTATGGGGGAGTAATGAGGATGTCTATTTTAGATCCTTGTACAGATCCCCATGGTGGGGATAGTTTTTAGTGATCTTTGAAGCACAGTTGGCTAGTTTTTATGTTATAGTGCTCATTATTTCAGATTGACTGGCATAAAAACAGCATTTTCTTCTAGGAATGGATATAATTTCCCTCTTTTGACAGTAAAGAGGAATCTATAAGTTTGTTTTTTTAAAAAAATATTTTTATCTGATGTAACTTATTTAAAGATAGCATTTTATTTATATACTTATAATTTTTATACTGAAAAAATGGAGGTCTTCTGTTTTTGAAGGACAGTCTTAGCTAAATAAGTAAAAGAATGTTGTTGGATTTTATAGTTATTATTGTGGCTTTTTTTAGACTGTCAGCAAGAGCCAGTAGATAGGATTTGGAACTATTTAACTTATTTATCCTAAGTTACTATTAATATTTCTGTATATCTCATTACTCATAGTTTCTTGCTGGACTTTTTATTTTTAAACAGAGTCTCACTGTATAGTTTGGGCTGGCTTTGAACTCAGTATGCAACCCAGACTAGCCTCCAACTTGTCTTGCTAGATGTTTAAGACCAAGTTTAAGTGAGACCTATATGAAACAGAATTAACCTCTTGTATTTAACATCAGTCAAGGCTGCCCAGGCTTACTTTTGGAACTATGTACAGAGTCTCTTAGCTTTACTTCCAATGTCATCTTTCAGGATGAGTAACAGTCTTGCTTGACCATATGGCTTGGCAGGATGGGAGGTGCTTTTTCTCTGGTGACTCTCCTTTTAACACAATGTAGGTCAGTTGACTCCTGTCTTCTGTGGTCTAACAATCTCCCTGCTCAGACAATTGGGTGACTCAGCAAACTGATGGGATCCTGCAGAGATGTTTTCTCATGTCCTGAGTCCTTGCTGACTGAAGAGGGCTAGGACCAAAATGTTGGATGCTCCTTTAACCCAGTTACATATTTAGCTTTGGTCTTAGAGGCCTAGTTGTCAAGAATATCAGTTACACAAGCATTGAAGTGAGAGCAACAATTGCTTTAGAAGTCAAAATTTTTTTTCATTTTGAAGAGGAAAAAACCCAAGCAAAATAAAACAGAATAGAGTAAATCAGAACAAGACAATGAATGTCACACAGGACTTCAAGGCAAGATAAAAGGAAATCAATAATAGCTACCATAATGCTCTTGTTATCTTCAAAATAACTGCACATATCATCAGACATAATAAAATCAAACAAAACAGAACAGAATAAAACCAATCAAAACAAAACAAAGAGAGCAAAAAAAACACAAGATAATAGGAAAACAACAATGGTTACCATAATGCTTCTTTTTATCTTCAAAGTAGTTGCCTATACCATCAGATATAATAAAATCAAACAAAACAAAATAGGATAAGATCAATCAAAACAAAGCAATACAGGGCTTCGAAACAAGGTAATTAGGAAATCGATAATGGCTACCATAATGTATTTTGTTATATTTGAAACAGCTGCACACGCCATCAAATATAATAAACAATTAAATATTTCAGATTATGAAACAGATTCAAAAAGGTATCCAAGAAATTAAAAACCCCATCAAAAGCTGGCAAAACCAATTGAAACAAACTGAAGATAGACTTTCATCCTTGAAGACAGGTTTGCAGCTAATGATCATGAAACAAAAAATTTCTTAAATATAACAAGGAACTAGGCAATAACAATTCAATAACTGCAAGATGGTGCAAAGAAAAATAATTTAATAATAATAGGTGTCAGTGGAAAAAAAAGGGTCAACACAAATGACATAAAAAATCTATTTACAGAAGTAATAGCAAAACCTTTCCAAACATGTGAAAGGTACATGAACTACAGATAAGTGAAGCATATAGAACTCCAGCTAGCCATAACCAAAATAAATCTACATCTAGACATATAATAATCAAAATCTCAGAAATTCAGCGAAAGAACAGAATATTAAAAGCTGTTAGAGACAAGAAACAGATCACCTATAACGGAAAACCCATCAGAATCACAACAGACAACACAAACCATCACATAAAGAAAAGGTTGGAATGAAGTACTTCAAATCCTGAAAGCAAACAACTTCCAACCCAAATTGGTATACTCTGCAAAACTTTCTTTTGAAATTAATGGAGAATAAAATACTTCTATGACAAAGAACAACTGAAGGAACTTGTGATCACCAAACCAACACTAAAAAGTACTGAAAGACATTCTAGAGAGAGATAAAAGTAACCACGGTTCCAAGAACAGTGGTAGAGGGGACAGACAATCAAATGGAGGGGAAAGTAGGCAGCCAACAGCAGGA
The DNA here is from genome assembly GCF_034190915.1 of Cavia porcellus. Classification (NCBI taxonomy): domain Eukaryota; kingdom Metazoa; phylum Chordata; class Mammalia; order Rodentia; family Caviidae; genus Cavia; species Cavia porcellus. The sequence goes on along the minus strand of NW_026947501.1, from coordinate 56,905,146 downwards.
TAAAAGCATGGCAGAGATGAGCCAGTGAATGTTGGTCATAACTACATAATTAATGTAGATGGCCTCAATTTACCATGTTTATAGCAGCACAATTTGTAATAGCCAGATCTTGGAAACAGCCTAAGTGTCCATCAACTGAGAAATGGATAAAAAAAATTGTGGTATTTTTATACAATGGAGTACTACTCAGCTATAAAGAATGACCACATTGAGATATTTATAAATAAATGGACACAACTTGAGACCATACTCATAAGCAAAATAAATCAAACTCACGTGTATAAATACCGTATAGTCTCCCTAGTGTAAGAAATGATAAGAATACATAAGATTTTATGGTAATCATGATTCCCCACTACATTTCTTTGAAGCCCTATAATGTTTTCATTCATTAGTTGGAATGGTTTTATTCTGTTTTGTATGATTTTATTATGTGTAATGGTATGAACAGCTATTTTGAAGAAAACAAGACATCATGGCAGCCATTGTTAATTTAATATCACCTTGCTTTGAAGTCTTACCGTGTGTTTGTTCTTCTGTTTCCATTGATTCTATCATATTTTGTCTTACTGGGTTTTAATATGTGTGATAGTATAAACAAAATCTTTTATGGAAAATGAGATAATATAGTAGCCATTGTTCATTTTCTGTTATTTGGTTCTGAATGCCCTGTAATACTTTCATTCTCTTAATAGTTTTATACTATTTTGTTATGTTTGATACTACTGTATGTGAAGGTATGCTCAACTATTTCAAAGAAAGAGACATTATGGTAGCTACTGTTAATATCTGGTTGTCTTGTGGTGAAGTGCTGTGTTGCTAACATTGTTCTGTTCTAATCTGCTTGGTTCTGCCCTCTTTTGTCTTAATCTCTTTAAAATAAAAATAAAAAATTTTTTAAAACTTTTTTTGAAATTAATGGAGAAATAAGACACTTCTATGATGAAGAACAACTGAAGGAACTTGTGATCACCAAACCAACACTAAAAAGAGTACTAAAAGACCATCTAGAGAGAGAGAAAAATGACATGGTTCCAAGAACAGTGGCAGAAGGGAATCACTGAGTTGGGCAAACAATCAAATGGAGGGGAAAAGTAGGGAGCAAACAGAAGGAAAATAGTATGGCTGAGAGGAGCCAGTGCATGTTGGCCATAACTATTAATGCAGATGACCTCAACTTACCAGTAAGAAGACGCAGGAAGAATGGATCAGTAGACAAGATCCATTAGTATGCTTTATACAAGAAACACACTTAGCTCAAAAGAAAATCCATTGACTGAAAGTCAAAGGAGAGAAAACAGTGCTCTAGGTGACAGGGAACCAGAAAAAAATAGGGGTAACTTGCCCACCAACTGCAGAATGGATAAGAAAGATATGGCATTTTTTATGTAATTAAAAGCTACTCAGCTTTAAAGAAAGATAACGTTGAGGCTCTTATAGGTAAACAGACACAACTTAAGATCATGCTCATGAATGAAATGGTCAGAGTCACATGGGTGGACATTGTGTTGTCTCCCTCATATAAAAAACTAAAGGAGTTAGTGGGATCCAAAATGCACAATAGATATTTTAAAAGTGAAAAGGCAGGAAATGTTTAAAAAGGGAAGACAGTGTCCATTGGTAATTTATGATTATGCTTTGAAAGCCCGAATTATTTTCATTGTTCTGGTTAATTTGGTTTTAGTATGTTTTGTTCTGTTTAATTTTTATAGAAGTCAAATTTTTATAGAATCATACAAGATTTTGCAGGGATAGTTTGAAATCTAAAGCACAACATAATACTTTAGCAGAATTATGTTAAAACTATTAGATGAGAGTCATGTTTTTTTTTTACTTTTTTGAAAGTAAACATAGACATCTATTTTAGTATATAATACCTTACTATAGAGAAGAGCTGTAGATTTTTAAGTGGAACATTTGTTTGCAATCTCTCCTTATTACAAAACCAAGTATGAGGCTGTGTCTTTTGGCAACAGGGCTGAGTCTATAGAGCATTATAATTTCTCCAGGGAAAGAAAGTTAGGATCATCTTTCAAAGTAAAGAAAGACTCAACATAGGACACAGAGGGCATTTACCCTAGGTTTTTCAAAATAAGTCTAGTATTATCACTGTATTATTGGCCACGCCTCACCATCTCCTGGTAGATACCTTCTCCATACCTTCACCATGCAGGTGTGTAAGGAAAAAAATCAAAAGTTTTTATCAGTGACTGAGGAACAAATTTCTCTCTGTTCTTAAGAATATAGTCCAGAGGTGCAACCATGGAGGAACACTAACAAAATTTCTCACCTGAAACATATAAGGCATGGGGGAAGCATGAGACAGTCCTTGTCATATCACTTAAAACCTCGTCTAGCTTGCAGCAGTGTTAGAGGAAGACTAATTTCCCTTTGTCCTACCAGCAACAACCACAAGGTGCCCTGGCCCACGCCCATGGTGGAGTGAGATGGGAACTAAGTAGCTTCTTGTGGGAGCCTTTCTCCCTTTGTTCATGGTCACAATAGGGAACTCCTTGCTCCCCTCACTGCCTTGAAACAACAGTGGGAAAAAGCCATTTTTCTTTAGTCTCATGACTGCAGTCAAGAGGTGCCCCAGTGAGCACCTGAGAGGGAAAGGGAGGAGGTCCTGTCATCTGGGGTGGCTTCTAAAGTCCCTTTCTCCTAGGAGATCCCTTGGAAAGGATACATTTTGAAGACTTTCCAATGTATGAAGAAAGCTCTCTAGAAACTGTCATACATTGATTGAGATAGGTCAAGTGGCTGGCTTTTTCCTAGTGAATGCTAGTCTTTCTTAAGAGGTAGACTTAGCTTTGAAGTATCTCAGGAGATAAACACCTAAGGTTCTTGCATCATTGTCTGTGATCCATGTACATTGCAATATATGTTGACCCAGGGAGAGATGTCTCTCTGAGGTGTTGGATAGGTTTCTCTGCCTGTATCTTTTTAGTTCAGCTCAAATAAAAGGAGACGTTTCCTAAGAAAGAGGGACCTATGAATATCCTCATGGGAGTCACTTGGAAGCACGGGGAATAGAAATGGGGAGGCCTAAGAGATTGCCTAGAATAAAAATAAATCTTTTAAAATATTTTTAATTGGCTCCAAGTTTATCAAGTAAAACATAAAACATGACATTTTGGGGATAAACATTGAACTCTTTATTTGCATTTACAATGTATTTTATGTCCTTTCAGGGATAGATTAATGGAAAAAGAAAAGAGAAAACGTGGCATCTGAGGTCTGGCTGTGTGGGATGACTGCTTTATCTTGAGGTCAGAGCTGCCTGTGCAACGAAGCCAAGACTGCACCCTGCCTCACTTTTTGTCTTAATTAGCTAAGGCGAGTTTGTCATTCATGTACAGATATATTGAGTATATCTCATTCCAGACATGTAATTATTTTAATCCTAATTAACAGTTAAGATTCAGAAAAAGGAGTTGTACACAACTACTGGGTTTTACTCAAAACACCACTCTAAACATTTTTATATGTAGGGACTTGGGACCTACACAGTACAATGAACTCAGAGAATTTTTTAAAAGTCTGGAGATTTTACTTAACAGCCATGAGATACATTGCAATGTAACACAATTATACAACAACTGTAAAAATGTTTATCACCACAGGCAATTTTAGTAAGGGAGTTCATTAGCATAAAAAATACTTTTTCTTTTCTTACCTTTGCACATTTGAAGCCCTCTGTGCTTGAAAAACAAAAATACATTTGGCACACTGTGAGGTAGGAATATTTAGCTTCACAGCTATGCACATAACTTTTGGTCTCTACTTGGTTTTTATATTATGGCAGAATTTAGATTTCTGACAGATTTATAGGGTACAATGGCACAGAGTAAAAGGAGTGAAGACTTTTAGAGGTTTTATACATTTCATAAATTGAGCCAGTGATGGGAAATAGATCTGTTATGCAATGTACAAGTGTGTTTAATCAAAAAGTATCAAAATATATAACAAAAAATCAAGTTTTAAATTGCAAGACCAAACTGATAGAGATACCAAATTTAGGTCATTTCTTGTTTAAGAATTAGATGTGTGATGGTGGATAGATAAGAGCAGCTATGGAGGCTCTTTGAGATAGCCAGCTTAGAATCCAGGAATGATGCGGTGTGAGGAGTCCTAAGCAAGGGGAGATATACCCTGCCAACCCAGGAATGAACTAAGCTGAGAGAAACCAACTGGAAATGTAATCCTGGTGCTATAACCAGAACAGATAAAATCTCAGCACTGAAGCTGGAACCTGTGCCTCTGGAAACCATGAGTTTAATTTCCTGGTGCCGCTGCTGTGTCCCAATCAGCACAGCAGGAAGAGAGATGTGTAAAAACTCTGAGAGCGGGAACTGGCAAAGGGAGTTGAGAGTGGGGCTGGCAGGGAGCCCTGCATCAACCTGTGGTGAGTGAGGAGAACGGGGACCTTCCATAGACTAGGAGGCTCCAACAGAGGGCATTCAGGGACTGGGCAGACTAGGTGGAACAGGACGCTGCAGTGACTTTAGTCACATATTCCCCTCTCAAGCAGGATTGGTGGGGAGCGCCTGACCTGGGTGAAGCCGTGGAATAAGACCCAGTAGGCTAGCACAAACCAGGTCCAAGCACCTGGCGGTACAACCTAGCAGTGAAGCCTTCAGTAGGTTGGTCTGCAGGGGCGGGCCCAGCAGAGGTTGCCCAGGTCTGTGTCTCCCTGGTACACTGCAGTGGGTGGGAACACCTAGCCAGTGCAATTCAAACAAACTGTAACCCACAAAGAAAGAAGCTGGGCCTCCTATATATGCTTGTATGGAAGGAACAAAAAGTATAAGAAGAGGGAACAACAAGAAAGGGCCCTCAGTCCCCAATCCTGAGAACACTAATCCAGAAAAGGTAAATGCAAAGGAGAATGAGGACAGAAAACACACAATATCAGACACGGCACCAATAGACATAAAGCGATATCTTAGGGACCTTATAGATGAGTCCAAAAGTGAAGTATTTAACAAAGTAAAGCAACATATAAGTAGAATAGTTAGAGAAATTCTAAGCCCCACCCAAGAAAAAACAGATGGTGGAATTAAAGAACAGAAAAAAAGGGGGAAATTGTTTGATGAAGAAAATAGAGAAAACATAGACTACGTGAAGCAGGTTCAAAGAGATTACCAGGAAACTAAAAACTCTATTGAAAGCTGGCATAACAGCTTGAAAGCAACTAAGGATAGATTGTCTGAACTGGAGGACAGATTTGTAAGGTGGGAGCATGAAATGAAAAACTTCTTAAAAATAACAAAGAAACAAACTGCAACAATACAAAGACTAGAAAATGATAAGAGGATCTATAACTTAAGAATTAAGAACATAACAGAAGAGGTAGGGACACAAACAAATGAACTACAAAAGCAATTCACAGAAATAATCCAGGAGAATTTCCCTAATTTAGTAAAAGGTAAAGATACTCAGATGTATGAGCCATACAGGACCCCAGCCACCTACAACCCAAACTGAATTACACCCAGGCATATAATAATCAAAATTCCAGAAATACAATATAAAAACAGAATATTAAAAGCCATCAGAGACAAGAAACAGATCACTTACAAGGGAACACCTATCAGAATTACAGCAGACTTCTCGGTACAAACCATCAAATCACAAAAAGCATGGGGGGAAATAATTCAAGCTTTGAAAGATAATAACCTCCAGCTAAGATTGATATATCCTGCACAACTGTCCCTAGAAATTGGAAAAACAAGGTGCTTCCAGGATAAAGAGGAACTAGGGGAATTTGAAACCACCAATTCAACTCTACAGAGAATACTGCAGGACATTCTAAAAGAGAAAAATACCAAGATTCCAGAAACAGTGGCAGAGAGGCCACAATGAATGGAGCAGAAAGTGGAATGAAGACAAACTGACAACTAATGACAGAAAAAGAGCTCAATAGAAATAAGGCAGAGAAGGTTAGATGGTAGGAACAGCTATTTTGGAGAAAACAAGACATCATAGTAGCTAGTGCTGATTTAATATCATCTTGTTTTGAAGTCCCATCAAGCTTTTGTTCTTCTCTCTCCATCAGTCTTAACATGTTGTATTTTATTGGATTTTATTATATGTGATAATATAAACAAAACTTTTATAGACAAGGAGATTAATCAGAAACCATTGTTCATTTTCTGTTGGTTGGTTCTAAATACCCTGTAATATTGTGATTACAATATTGTAATATTGTGATTCTCTTGAATGGTTTTACATTTTCTTGATATGTTTGATGCTACAGTACCCGAAGTTATACTCAGAGATTTCAAGGAAAGAGACACTATGGTAACTACTTTTATGTCAGAATATCTTATGGTGAAACACTATTTTGCTTAAATGGTTATGTTCTGACATGTGCTGTTTTGTTGTTATGTCCTCTTTTATCTCAATCTCCTTTATTATTATTTTTTTATTTTTATGTTTTTAATTAAGGGGAAAATAAAACATAGCAGGATATATTGTAGTAACCCATTTTGATTTCCTATTAAGTTGATTTGAAACCTGGTATTACTCTCACCGTCTTGTTTTGACTGATTTTACTCTATTCTGTTTTGCTTGATAGTACCAAGTTTGAGAGTATAGGCAACAACTGTGAAGACAATAAGATTCACTATGATGCCCATTCTGGTTTGACTATTATCTTCTTTTGAAGTCCTGTAATGTCTCCAATGTTTTGGTTTTATTGGTTTTGTTCTTTACTGTTTTTTTTTTCAATTTTATTATAACTGATGATACAGGCAATTCTTTTTAAGATAGCAAGAGGCATTATGGTAACCATTGTTGACTACCACATTATATTCTGTTTTTACATTATGTGCTATGTCCATCCTTTTGATTTGACTGACTCTGTTTTGTTATGTCACATTTGGTTTTATTCTCTTCAAAAAAAAAAGAAATAAGAACTGTGGGAGTAATAAAACTCAAAATGTGTAATTGTCATTATAAAAAATAGAGGAAAAGAAAGTGCTCTAAAGGATATAACTGCAAGTATATTTAAGAGTATAAGATAGACAACCATATTACTCTGAGTTTTTGCTGGATCATTGAACAGAACTGTTTGCAGTTTCACTGTTTGAATGTCCACTTTATATGGTTAATTTTGTAACTTGAACAACTATTTCTAAGATGACAATATGTAATCTATTAACTAGTGATTTCCTACTGTTTATTTTTATTTTTTTGAAATTCTGTAAAATTTGTACCCTTTTTCTGTTTTTTTTCTTTTTCTCCTTAAATAAAATTAAAAAAAATAAAATTAATAAAAAGACACTACAGTATCCAACTGATCCCGTAGTGTCATGATGTGAAATCCAGCAATACTATTATTCTTTGTTCAGAATGATTTTAGCCTACTTTTAGTTTGTAGAATCTCAGCATAAATGAAGATATGGATAATTGCACGTATGTTTAAGTGTATAGGATTGACAACCACGTTACTAAGTTTTTGTTGGATAGTTGAACAGAACTGTTTGCAGTCTCCCTGTTTGAATTTCCACTTTATATGTTTCACTTTTGTATCTTGAACAACTATTTGTAAAAGGATAGTATGTAAACATTAACTAGTGATTTCTTACTGTTTATTTTTTCTCTGAAGGTATGTATTATTTCTACCCATTTTCTATTTTGTTTAGTCTTTCTTTAAATAAAATTTAAAAACAAACAAGCAAACACAAAAAAAGGACTGGGGGTATAACTCCAGGCAAAGACCCTAGAATCACTCCCTAGTTCTGAAAAAAAAAAAAAAAAAAAAAAAGTAAAAAATAAAGCAAAGGATGGATTAAGAAGTAATAATACTCTTCTGTGATTTCAGAGTCCTGAGATTCTAGGACATTTAAATGAGGTAACGGGGCGGGGGCAGGTTCATTGAAGAAGTGAGCAGCGTGGATAATTGGGGAGCAAACTTTCAAAATTGGAGGCCAGAGGGAAGGGGCGGAGCATGGCCCCCGGAATGTTTGTCTTTGGAGAACAGCGAGGTGCCAAGGTGGCTGAAGCAATATAGCAGTGGAGAGAGAGGCCCCCCAGGGTGATTAGAGAAGACCCCTCTTCCCTGTCAACCTGTCCCCACTGATTGGGAAGTGCTCGCTGGACCCAATCTGTAAAACATCTAACTGGGAGACCACTGTGTCTGTGGACCTTTGAGTAGATGAGCTCACTTGACCGATGCAGGTTTTGTACCTCGGATGCCAAGGGCCCTCTGAAAAATGCCTGTGCTCTGTGTCCCAAGGTAGAAGGGGCTGCGCTGGAATGCAAGGCACCCGGCCCCTTTGCCACTGGCATTCTATGACCAGGACATGGCGAGCGGCGAGCGCATGCTAGGAGAGTAAGAGGGGATGCGTGTGGGGGGAAATAATTCATAGCTGCAGCTCGGGCACAAGCAGAGGAGACCAGGTACCCCTGCTGTGCTCTACTATAAAAACCTAAAAGCGTGAGTGTGTTTAACTATCTAAAGTGCTACTTAGGCTGCAAATTGTCAGAGAGCAGGGCTGATGCCCTATCAAGTAGGCACTGAGAATGTTGTTATCTGCAGGAAGAAGTACACGAGCTTCCTAAAGTGTGCGCTGTTTCAGAAGGACGAATCCATCGTGAGGCAGAGACTTGGGGGAGGACACGGGGCCTGGCACACACGGGATTGAATTTGCTCTTGTTTCCTCCAGCTCTGTCCCTCAAAAGGCTGAACTTGATCTCTGTCGCCACCTGCAGCCCAAAAGCTGCGCTGCAAGGTCCCGTCTCAAAAATCTGCCTTTATCAGCAGAGACCAGGTTTCTCCGGGGGAATAAACAGATTCTTTTTTAATAGAATCATAAAGAGCGCTTTTAGTTAAGCCAGTGTGAAGTCCAATCAGAAACAGGCTGAACCCCAAGGCTCTGGGCCAACGTGTTAACTTCCTACTTATGCTCATTACACTCATTTCTGTCAAGTTCACTCATGGGACACTGTAGTTGCATTCTTTAGAAAATGACATTCAGGGAAATGTGATAGTTTTATTTCCTTTTCTTCACTTTCACTTTTTCTTCCCTAACTCTTGGTCGACTTCCCAAAACTGACATGTTTTGCATGTTCTCTAGATATTGTGTATGTTATTTTGAGGAGTTGTTCAATGGAGGTGATGGAGATGTACAGGTTGGGGTCTTCGGATAAAAGTTTGGGCCAAAGGGAAGTGTTACTTGGTTCTGAATCCTGGTGGTAATGTTTTAGAGGATGCAGGCCTAGAAGACCATGAATACACTACCCTCTGGAATAAAATAGTTCCAAAACTTCACAGTATAAAGATGAGACTGTCTCCAAATCTACTGCTGCCTGTATCTGGAGCCTCTTGCAGACATGCACACAGCATGGACACACACCCAGCACACATACATATGCACAGGTACACACTATCCACAAACACATGGATATATGGGTGCACCCTACTAGTGCTCTGAGCTCCATGGTCCACCTAATTGAAGATTGCCACACCCTGATCTCAGACCTACCAGTTCAGTCTGAGATATAAACAGTGGATAAGACCAAAGCATGCCTCTCCCTCATACTTATATAATTATATCTCTCACAGCCTGATTGCAGCATAAAGGTTTTGGTGTGGCCTCTAGGAAAGAGAAGGAATTTAAAAGATGAGCCTCAGCTGTTTCCAATTGTTACTTTTAAATCCCTAAGGACAGAACAGCTCATCACTATTTCTACCAGAGTCCTGTAGATTTTTGTTTTGTTTAGCTTTACACTACTAGGGCTCGGTTCCAGGGCCTTGCACACTCCAGGCAATCACCTTACCACTAACCTGCATCCCCAGCCCCAGTCCTGCAAAGTTTGAATCAAAGACCTGAGATAGGTTTGGAATATCTTCCCACTCACTTACAAAGTAGTCAATAAATATTAGCTTTTATCTATAACATCTGCAATCCACACTGTGCGCCCTTGAAGAAGAGGGATTGTATATTTGAAGTCTTTGTGTTCTCTTTCTCTGCCAAGCGCTAACACAGCAATAGTACACACTAGATGCTCCAGATGTTTTTATACTTCTTTAGAGAACCTGACCTAGTTTAGGATAAGGCTCACTAGCACGAGGATGCCTGATCATGCCTGTGTGGTCCATGCACTCAAATCACACGAGGAAGGCCAGCAAAAATGAGTGATGATATGCTAAAATAATCGGGAGACTACTAAGTGGAGACAACTCCAGAACCTTGAATTCTTGCTGAAGCAAATTACAGTGCGACTCAGCACCAGCTGCCATAGCCTAGGAAGATAAAACTTTATATTAACCAACTAGAAACCAGCAATTAACCTCATTAAAGACTTTACCAATCAGAAACTACCAACTAAGCTTCAAGTAAGGACTGTACCTTTAAGTGATTTTACCTTCTCTTGGTTCCCAAACACTTTGTAAAAGTACACAAACACAGGCACGTGCATGCAAACACACACACACACACACACACACACACACACACACACACACACGATTCTTCAACAGAGCATTAAACAATTTGCAACTGGGCACTGCCTGAGTCATGAATGATTCAAATTGACTTAAGTTTCAGTGCATTTATGCTTCTCTTTTAACCTGGGAATGCAGGAAATGAGCTGGCTATGGGAAGAGGTAGCAGGGGCCCAGCTGACTGTGGAACTAGAGCACCAAAGCTGAGCTCAGGTAGTGCCAGAGTGAAAATGAGGTGCGGGGATGGAGAGTGTTAGGAAGAGGAGGAGGAAGCTGAGATGAGCTGATGCCTTGCTAGCACCCGAGTCCAACAGTGATCAAAGGGGCCCAGGCTTAACACCCCAGGCTGCTTGAGATGGGTCCTGTGGGTGTCCTGCATGCCATCTAAACTCTGAGCAGCTCCACCCGTCTTCCCATTTTAGTTTTCAGCAGCTCCTCAGCCACAAGCCTTGGCACCAGCCACAAGAATGACTCACCACTCTCCAGTGTGCTGGGAGCCCACCTCTATCACACCTTTCTGATTGTTGTTTCTGGCTAGAATGCTCATGCTGTGTTCTTCGCCTCTTTTGTGCTTCTCCTTTGAGGCGCAGATCAGATGCCCTTTCCTTTGTAAAGCAACAGCTGCTCCACCTCTGGGCTACAATGCCATTGTTGCTCCACCTCGCTTTGCTAGCCTTACACTGTATCATGAACATCCAACCAGAACCAAGTAGTTTGTTCCACCAACTCATTTAAGATCGTGTGTGTACTTGGCATTTTCTCTGTACCAGCTGCTGTTCTGGCCACTGCTGATGCAAAAATTAGATGGAATGTGCCCTTGAAGAGCACAGAGACCCAACACATAGTCACACATGACAACAAGATAGCCAGGAGCTAGAGTAGCTGGGGACACACAACGGCTAGGCAGGGCAGCTCGTGGAAAGAACCAGCAACCATGAAATGCACCATGCCTCTCCTTGCTGGATGCCTTCCTACAGCTTCTGTTTGTACTGAATACACAGAAGCCCTTTCTTTGTCTTCAGGCACTTCCCAACCCCAGCTTAATGATCTTGCTTACTTCCTGATCCTTTTTGGCTCTCCAAGCTGCAGCCCATCTCTGGCCTTTTGCTGTTATTTGAACACACAGGTGTTTTCTGGATCAGGGCAGGTGCCTCTAAGGCTGCATTCCTGGCCACAGATCTCTCCCAAGATCACTCCTGTTCCCAGCTCCTCCTGTCCTTTCGCCTGAGCCCAAAGAGTCCACCCTGACCACCCTGCCTGATTTACCACTGAACATCTTCTGCCTTCACCTTCTACTGTATTCATTGCCCTTGTCTGTTTCTTTTCTTGTTTATGTACTTGTTCAGTGTTCTTTCCACTCGATGTCAAGCACCAGGAAAGTCTACTTTTTCATCTTTCTCTCCTGAGTTCATGGAGTGGAATAGACCTTTGTGGTACAGATTGTGCTCAGGTGTACCATGTATGAGCTCAAGCTCCAATATGGGTAGCCAGCATGACCTCTGGCAAGTGATTTCATGTCTCTGTTTCCTCATCTGCCAGGTGGAAGTGGGAATATTTATTTTGCAGAATCAATCTAAGGAGACAGACACATTATTCTTGAAGGTTCTGACCCATGGTCAGACTCAGGACACATCAGGAGAATGCTGAGTAGTTGTTGCCAGTGCCCATCTCTGCCCTGGAACAACAGTCTATCTGCTCCAGCTTGAGCTGCACAGCTTATCCAGACAATGGAGAAGCACCAGGGCTCAGTGAACTGGTCCTAATACCAGTTCTAATTGCAAAAGCCCAGCCAAATTCCAGCCTGGCATTCCCAAATGTGACAAGTCATCTGAGCTCAAGGGCTCCACAATGGCCTCAAATTCAAAACATGCAGGGTAAGGCTTTGGAACAAGAGCTTGCCAGGTCACCCACGCCTCTTGCATGGAACACTGCAAGCAGGGCCATCTGAGGTCCTGCACTACTCTGCGATGGCTGATGTAACAATTACCATGAACTTAGAGGTAACACAAGACACATTTATTATTTTACAATTCTTGGGGTTACAAGGTTGCAAGAGAGAGCTATACTCCTGGGGGGCGAGGCTCAGGAGGAGGATCTGTTTTTTTGGATTTTCCAAGTTCCAGGGAATACCTGCATTTGTTGGCTTATGGTCCCTCTCTCCATCCTCAAAGTTAGTCAAAAAGTATTTCCCAATTTCCTCTGCATCCTACCTCCATCTCTTGGACACTTGTGATTATACTGAGCCTGCCTGGATAACCCTGGACACCTAACTCATCGTATTTACAAAGACCTTTTTGCCATGTAAGGTAACATAGTCACAAATTCCAGGAATTAGGATGCTGACATCTCTGGCAAGCCATTCTTCTGTGCAGTAGATCTGAGTAAGATGCACTTAGTTTGGGGTACCAAGCTGGAACTTGGTCTCCTAAGTCCCTACCGACTCTGTTCGAAGTAGAACTGAGTGTGGGCTGAGGGCTCACTCTCCTTGGAGAGCCGTACAGGCTGCTGGGGCTCATCTGGACCACACAGGAACCAGCCAGGGTAAGCAGCAGACTCAAGCCTGAAGGCAGAGCCCAAGCTGCTCTGGAAAAATGTGAAGCGGGTCACCTGCTCGCCTCCCTTGTACAAATCCTCAATGTTCACATCCTGTGGGAGAAAGTGGTAGCTGCATGGTGAAGGCTGATGAATAGGGGACTAACCCTAGAGGCCTCTGAAACTTGGCCAAAGAGGACTCAACAGGGTAAGGCTTTACCAATGGATATGACTTCCACAGGTTCCACAAGGCACAAAGGGGCTTGGTGCTGGATACAAAGGGAGATGATGGCAACCTGAGGAATGGGGATAGGTATCCCCAACCAGGACCCCACAAGTGGGTGCAAGATGACCAGGGGTTCAGCCTGGGCCTGCAGTAATACTTTCCAGTATGGGGAGGGATTTCTCACCTCCAGTTGTAGAGAAGGTCCTTCTTGTGTTTCCACACATGCCAGGCAGCGACTCCCTCCCTGGATGCCTAAGAAGATAGGGATCTTGGTGCGATCCAGACATCTGTTAGGAAGGATGCAGATCTTCTCTGGGAGGAAAGAGAAGAGGCAAGAGATAAGGGGAACTCAAGTTGCAGACTATTGGCAAGTGAAGGGTGAGCGGGAAGAAAGAGGACCTGGGGGTAGCTGGTCTAGCTGGGGCCCTTGCTACAGGCTGCAGGGGAACTAGGGCTCCACAGGGTCAGGCTCCCTCACTAAGACAGGCTGAAATTAAAACCTGCCTCCTCCCCTCGTTACAGGGCAACAGCTGACCCTCTGAGGGAGACAGCAGGGGAGCAAATAGTGTGGGGTGAGTCTGGGAGGAGGCCCCCGAAGCTCACCTGCATTGCAGTTGTCTGCATCAGGATCCCCCACCAGAAGCCGGTCATCTCTTAGGTACAGAACCTTCTGATCCAAATCTCTGATTCTGGAACACAGTGATGGGGCTGATATCCTGTCACCCTAGGTCACCGCTGAGCCCCCAATCATTCTAGTCCCATATTGTAAACCATCACACTGGGCTTTTGAGGAATCTTCTCCCTTCTACAGGTGAGAAGAGGAACACCACTCCCCCAGGAGCAGGCAAAGCCCAGGTCAGACGGAAGGCAGGAGAGGACTGCTGGGTTTGTGTCCTTCAGCTGCTCACAGGAGTGAGAGAACTAACCCCTTCTCATAGCAGGGGAGAGAAAACTTTCCTAGTTGTAAGAGAAGTTGCAAAGGTGACCTTTATTCCAGATTTTCTTTTTTTAGTAAAGAAATTAATTAAATGTATAATAAAGTGTAATTTACTTTTTGGACTTTTAAAAGACTTTGCAAGAGAAAATTCATCAATCAAAAAACAATTCCCAAACATTCTCAGGGCTACCACCCACTCTAGGAAGGGCAGGGGTGTGGTTTGGGTGAATGAAATACAGAACTGGAAGGCCAGTCTCTGGGGATGACTGGGTTGCTGGGAGGGTCAGTACGTGCTGGGAAGCTGGGCTACGCAAGCACATAACCCATTAAAGTCATGCAGATTGCAAAGTCAGTTGTTGAGCTAGTTTCAAAAATAGCTTTCAGCTCTCCATATCTTTGAGGCTGAATAGTTGGACCAATGACTCCACCTCCAGAAGATTTTTCTCTCTCAGTAATAGCTAGTTATCATACATTTTGCTAATGACTGCATATTTCCAGCAGGTTCACTTGTATAATAGAAATAAAAGTCTGAGAAGAGTTGCCAACTGGTGTTCTCCATTAAGCCCCAATGGTCAGGATTTTACAACTCACCTGGAAGCTGTATCCTTTTTGGAGACCAATAAATTGCAGCAAAGAATGCAAATTTCATATGAGGCCAAACGCAAATAAGAGTTAGAAGCCTGAACTGAGAGTGAAGGGCACAAGGCCACCATCAAGATGCTGTCACTCATCCAGAAAGTACAGCCTAATTTACGATTGGCTGGCACAGAGGCTGGAGGCTAGCCTGCACCATCCCTGCATCCCTGCCTACCCCAGATAACAGCAAATTGGGGAAGACAGCAAAAACTCAAGTCAGCACGCTTCTGAAAGGCCCTAAGCAATACGGAGAGGGCCAGAGACCCCCCCAGGACACTCCAATCTGAAAGAAACCAGAAACATGACAAGAGATAAGAATAAAAAAAAAACTCCAGCTGCCCAACATGAGAAAATAAGCCCAGGAAAAGTAAACACTGAAGAGAACAAGCACAGTAACCATCCAATACTGGACACAGCATCAGCCGAAATTAAAAAATACCTCCATGACCTCATAGAGGAATTTAAAGTTGTACTCCTGATCCAAGTGAGGCAAGATATAAAGAGATTAATTAAAGAAATGACAAGCCCCGCCCAAGAGAACACAGATGGAAGAACTGAGGAAATCAGAAAAGAAAGAGAAACTTCTGAAGAAGAATTTAAACATAACTTAGAATACATAAAACAGATCCAAAGAGATTACCAGGAAACTAAAAACTTCATTGAACACTGGCAAAATGCCCTGACAGAAACTAAAGCCAGCCTTCTGAAACTTGAAGAGAGATTTATGACATACGACCGTGAAAGAAAAAGCCTCTTAAAAATAACAAGGAACCAGAAAAAAACAATTCAGAGGCTAGAAGACGACAAAAGGGTACATAACTTAAGAATAAAGAATGTGAATGAGGAAGCAGGAGCAACCAAGAATGAAATACAAAGAATATTCACAGATATATTAAAGCAAAGCTTCCCATGTATAGCAAAAAGAAATGATATACAGATAAAAGAGGCATACAGAACACCAGCTACCTACAACCAAAACAGATCTATGCCTACACATATAATAATCAAGATTCCAGAAATCCACCAAAAGAACAGAATATTAAAAGCAGCCAGAGAAAAGAAGCAGATTACCCACAATGGGAAAATTATCAAAATAACAGCAGACTTATCAACACAAACTCTTAAGTCAAGAATGGAATGGGGAGAAATATTCCAAGTCCTGAAAGAAAATAATATGCAACCAAGACTCATATACCCGTCAAAACTCTCTCTCAAAATTAATGGAGAAATAAGATGCTTCCAAGACAAGGAGGAACTGTGGGAGTTCGTGGCCACCAATCCAACCCTACAGAGTGTGCTGAAGGCCATTACAGAGAAAGAGATGAAGGGATACCAGGCTTCCAGCAACAGTGGCAGAGAGGCCTCAATGAACGGGGCAGACAGGGGAATGAGGGAATAAGGTAGACAAATTATAGCAGAAAAGTGGAGTAGCAGACATGAGGCAGAGACAGTAAGCTATAGTCTTTAGTATAGACAGCTCTGAAACACTATTAAAAAAGGCAGAGGTCATTGTTAATAGTGTATCAGGATTTAAAAGACACAGTAGTCTTATTGTCATATTTAGCTTGAATTTAATTTGTTCTGGTCTGTCCACCCATGTCAGATTTGAGGGCACAGACATCTGACCCAAAAATAGCAGGTTATACCATGGTAACTATCCTTACTTTCCCATTAACTTAAATTGAAATCCTGTATTACTTACATTGTCTTACTATGACTGATCTTAATTGAATCCAATTCATAAGACCATGGGTATTCCTTGGCTGATTTTATTTGAATTTGGTATGCTTGTTAGTATCAACCCTAAAAGTAGAGGCAGCTATTCTGAAGATGACAAGATGTAAAGGATATCCAGACTGGTATTAATTATTAACAGCTCTCAAATCCTACAATGCTTTCAAAGTTGTGTTTTTATAAAAATAGGTAATATTATGTTAACTATATTAAGCTGATGATGTGGACAAATCTATTGAAAATAACAAGAGAAAATATAGTAACTATGGAAGATCACCTATATTGTGGTCTTATATGTCTTATCAATTGCATGTTTTTCTAGGAATTTGTTTTGCTGTCTTGTTATGGTTTGTTTTTCCCTATAATACAGAGAGGATAGATATATGTGTAGAAATTCACACATAAGACTTTTTGAAAAAATTATTTACAGGAACAGATTATATAATGCAAGATGTAATGAACAGATACTCTGAAGAAGAGACACTAAGAAACCCAATGCTAATTTTGTAGCATTATGATATAAATTCTAACAATACTATTATTCACTGATCAGAATGATATTAGTCTAGTCTCTTAAGTTCAATTTCAGCATATGTAAAGATGGGGACGACTACCACGAAGAGAATGAGAGATGCGATGGTAGTTATTATTGTCTTTCCCAATGGTAGATCTTGAAGACCTAAAAAGCCTTCATCATCCTGTAATGATTTGATTAGTTCTATAATATGCAATATGTATATAATGTGGGTGAAGATGGGGACAACTATTTGTAGGAAACTGGAGACAGTTAGATAGACAGTGGGGATCTCCAGTGGACTTGCTTTGAAATCTGTATTTCTTCAAATTGTTTTTTTAAGTGTTTTGTTCTGTTTTGATATGTTTAATCTTACCCTCTTTGAGATGTAAAACAAGTGTGTAGGACTGATAACCATATTACTGAGTTTTTGTTCGATCATTGAGCAGAACTGTTTGCAGTGTCACTTTTTGAATGTCATTTTAAATACTTTAATTTTGTAACCTGAACAGCTATTTCTAAGATGACAATATGTAACATATCAACCAGCGATTTCTTACCGTTTGTTTTTCTGTAATTTTGTATTATTTCTACCCTTTTTAATCTCCATGTATTTTTTTAATTTCCTTTTCTTTAAATAAAAAAAAAAGATGCTGTCACTGAGACTGAGAACTGTCTCTGGTTTTCAGAGAGAGTAGGACAACACCGCAGGGGATGTGGAGTCTGACCTCTGGCTTTGCCTTTTGGCAGCCACACCACATGGAGAAAATTATTTCAATTATTCAAGCCTTTCTTTCCAGATCTTTAAAATGGAGTTTGTCTGCTCCTCTTACAGGTGTCTTGGGATAGAGTTGAGGTGGCAGAAAGACAGGCATTTGGAGACACTCAGGAAACAGCTATTGTTATTGTGGTGATAGAGAAGCATAATTATGGGTCATTTCAGATTTCTCACTGAGAAGGAGGCTCACCCTCTCAACCTCAGCCTTCTTTTTTTCTCTCCAGATGATCCCCACCCTGGTCGAGAAAGTGGGGTCACACCAGAATGACTTACATGTAATATCTTGCCATAGGGAGCGAGCACATTCCTGCAGTCAGGAGGGTCTGGTCCTCAGGAAGGGGAAGGAGGAAAGAGCTGTTAGAGAAGGCAGACAGATAGATCAGGGGATGGTGCACTGAGCTCAGAATTATCCAATTACAGGATGCAAAAGTCACTTATAATTAGGCTGCCAGAATCCACCTCCCCATCAAACTCCGGGTAGTTCTGCCTCCCTCTCATGGGAGCAAGTGAAGCTGGAAGGGGGATGAGCCTGGATCATGAGTCCTGCTTTTCCTGTTCTGGAAAACTAGAGAACAGGTTCCCTCAAATAACTTAACAGAACATGTTCCTGACTGGGAATGATATAAGATACTCTCAAGGACCACAGCGGGAAGCAGGTATGGAGGGACAGATTGAGGCTGACAGCAGCCGAGTTATCTCAGCACTGAGATCCATGGTCTGAGTTTTAGAAGAAACTGGGCTCCAGCTAAGGTGGCTTTCAGCACAGGATCTACTGCTGTCATCTTGGCCAAGCCATCTTCTACCCCCAGGCCTTGAGGCAGTTTAAGAGCTAGTGAGAGGGAAAGATAACAGAGAACCTAAAAAAAGCAGATGGATGGACAGTTGGTGTCATGAATCAAACTACATGTGTTGCTCTTATTCCAAAGAAAAATGATGGACTTCCCAACATTTAAAGATATTCACTACATTCCTTTTTATAATACTGTGAGGTTGAACACAAGCTAAGTATCAAACAATTGACTTTAAAGGCATGACAAATTTGGAAACTGCGGCATATGTGCCCATTAAGATGGTACTACAGAAGAACATTTTATGACATAAAAATTTCTCAAGAAAAAATAGAGGTTGTGAAAAATACATACATTGTAACCCATTTAAACCTCCATGCACTGAAAGGCATGCACCTACAAACACACTGCTGTGTTATAGCACCTGTTTGTGGCTGGCAGGACTAGAAGAGATGCTTTAACATTCCTAACTCTTCCATAATGAATACTCACTTCCTTTGCCACATAAAATATGCTTTAACTTTTAAAAGATGGAAATGTTTCACTAGTCTCATTGGCTCCCAAACTTGACTGCCCAGCTGAATTCCCTAGGGGACTCTTTACATATTAATTCTTGAAGGCATGGGAATTGGGGTGCTAAGTTCTTCTCATTCACATATATAAGCTGGAGTTCCCTAGGTCTGGGACAGGGTCCAAGATGCTGCATTTCAAGCATGCTAATGCTGCTGGTACCTGGGTCACACCCTGAGTAACAGAGTAATAGCCGATTCCCTAGACTATGTAGTCCAGTGCCAGGATGGTCCTTCTGCAAACCATACGATGTGTTTCCTCTTGGCCAAACTTTTGGCGGTACTTTTGTGGTGGCAGCAGAAGTATGGGCAGCCTCATAGCTGCGCTGAGACTCAGGAGGGACAGGTAAGTGGAGAGAACCCTAAGTGACATGAAGCTGGGTGGGCAGGTTGGTAACTTCCAATCTTGGTTGGTGTCAGCTCAGAGAACTGGCAGAAACTCAGTATGAAGCAGTCCAGCTGCATTCTATGGGCTCCAGAAACCCCTATCCTGGTGCAGCTATCATATCCCCTCTGCCTGGGCTCTGGCTGGACTATGATGAAAGGAGGAACAGTGAGAGGCTGGAGTCCTGCTGCTGGTCATTTGCCAAGATCCTTCCCAATGTGGCACGCAGTCCCTCCCCAAAGCCTTCCTTTCTGTGTTGGTCCTGAATGACTTTCCACTGAATTTTGGCCCATTTCTTTCTTTTCGTCCTCTGCCTCCTCCTTGCATGTGGCCACTGGCTGTCTCATACCTCCTCAATTCTCTTTTCCTAGATCAAATACTACCAACAGAGCACCCCGGGCTTGCTCCATCTTCTTTGGCACAACACATCCATTGCCCCACACTTTATGTGGAGGTCTGTGTTCTCCAAGACTTGGCACTAACTTGAGCATTCACTTCCATGGATCCAAATCCAATGACTCTCTGATTCCTTAGCCATTTGGTCACTCCTCTCCTCTCTGCCTCAGACCCATTGTAGCTTCTTCCTCCTTCAGCCACTGTCCCTAAGACAGAGAAGAATAAAGAAACGAAAGCCCTAAGCACTTCTATTTCATATCCCATAGAGCTGCAATTCATAAATCTCTGCAGCAGCAATCAGCATCTTGGTCTTGTGCTTCCCAGGCCCAGACTAAACATACTACTTTATCCCCAGCCATTTACAGGACACCCCTCTAGATCCACCATCACACTCAACCAAATGTATCTAAGTTTAAATTAACTATTTTCTACCCCCTTTAAATCTACTCACTCCCTCAACTCCATGACTCTCACTCCTACTGTTATCATCAATAAAGTTCAAAGCCTGAGATACATTGAAAATGCTTCCCATTTCTCTGATTTTATGTCTGCTTTGCCAATGAATTGTGATGGATTATTCCTTGAAAATACAACTTTGTATTATTAATCATCATTCCAACTGGGCTAGTGTTCTATTTTTCAATCTTCAAATCAACCCAACCTATCTGAAGCCTCTGGAGCTCATTTTCAAAGTTATTATGCACTACATCTCAGCCTAACTCTTGAATCTATAGTACCAAACCAATTTGCCACCATAAAGGCCCTGATTTACTTGTATGAAAATATTTTACTTTTCTGCAATACAACTTTTCCCCATCTTCTCAATCAGTGGGTCAGCACCATCTTTGATCTTGTCTCAAAATTTCTCTCTCCACATTCCTGTCATTTTAGATCTCTCAGTATTCAGATTGCTGGACATATATCAATATATGTGACTTTGGTAGTCTAGTTCTTCCCAGTTAATTACTGGCTCAGAGCAAGAGCTTAGACATACAGGGTCAAGCCACTTGACTGCCAAACCTCAAGACTGACATCTATAAACTCCAAGGATTAGATTATGTGGTTGTTAAGGTTCTTTCTAGGTCAGACTATCTATGATTCCATGACTCAGGTTTAATGGTTCTTCTTTACCATTGTCACACAATTCTGAACTCCTATTAAACTTTATTGTATTCTTTATGTTACACATGAAGATATTTGCTGCATGGGGTACACCTCACTGCTCGGGTGCACCCCGACACATATGGCTACGTACAAACAGGACAAATCCTCACAAAGCACAAAAATGCCAAGACTGGGTTCTTGACTTAGCTTTGCTCCCAATGCTTTGCTCCTGACTTTTCTTGCCACTTTTTGTCCCTGGGCCTCTAATTTACACTCATTGGAATGCAATGTCAGGCAGGGTTATTGTTTTACAAAGCTGTTTTAAATTTCACAATGAGATTTTTACATAGAGACCTAATACATGTAAAATGGATAAAGGGATTGGCTCTTACTGAACAGGGAGTGTGAAGGTTCTAGAACCCAGCAGGTTTCCAACCTCCATCAACCACTTCTTAAATTCCACTGGCCTAGATTTCTTCTGAGATTTCTTTCTAAACATCTGTGGCTCTCAATACTTAAAAAATCTTGATTTGACTTAGCCTGTACCTTTGCACAAATTTCTCTCTCTGCTCCGAGTCTTACTACCCACCCCACCATGTCCTGTGAAGCGGATTCCTTGTTATCCACGTAACTTTGCCAGGAGGAGCTAAGAGGCAGAATTTCCAAGATACTGGCAGAAAAGAGAAGAAAAGAGAGCAAGACAGAGCAATAAAGGCTGAGTATTGCCTGTCCATCACTGACCTGCAGATCCTGGGTGTCTGGAACCTTCAACTGACTTCTCCAGGACAACCACACTGTGTTTATACTGTCCAGTTCCGGGTGGGTCAAGCCTATAGTGATCTCTGTAACTGGCTTCAGGAGGGGAGGAAGAGGAGCCTGGCAATTTCACAATGTCTTCAACCCAGTATGGATAATAAGAAGGTCGGGAGATTAATGAAGGCTTGTTGAAGGATGAGAGAGTCTCCATAAAGCCTTGTCGGAGGCAAGACACTGAGCTCCACTCTGTAGCTACTGTCATTGACTGTTATTAATGGCTTGGCAGCCAGATAAATACTACTGAGATCAGACTTCTCTGATGCCATAGGGCTCCATCTGAGGCTTGGAGAGACAGTGAATGCAAGAAAGTGTGTCTGAAGGGGCCAAGGACAGATCAACCTCTAGTCCTGGAAGCCAGGGTAGAGTCAGGGCTTCCGAATGAGAGCCAGGGCTGATAGATTATGTGACCTGGTTTGGAAAGATCAGAGAAGAGTCTCTATTTTTCAATAAGTTTAATTATTTGGTACCAGCTGGATCAGATAGAGCATTTAAGGAAACTCAGCTGCAGAAGATATTAATCTTAGGGTCACCCTAACACTGAGCAAGTGCCATGTGGCTTGAACTTCTAGAGAATACACAGATGTGAGCAGAAAAAGGTCAACAAACTAACAAATATCAGTTGTTAATTGATATTACTCCACTCAATCCAACCACTGGCCAAATATCAGTGCATCCATACATCCATACATCCATCCATTCACTCATCTTCCCATGCACCCAATCACCCATCCATTCTTCCACCCATCTATTCAACTTCCTAAATATCCACCCATCCATTCATTCATCAATCCGCCCATCCATCCATCCACCCATCCATCCACCCACCCATCACAAGGGGCAGAAAAGCTGGGGGATAATGTTCTCTGGAGACAGTCTTATTTAATTCTCTTTCTCAGGTCTTTTGTAAAGTTCTGATTTGATGAAGAAATAAGAGGAGTCATCCTAAGACCCAGATACTGACAGATACCTAGAGTTTTGTTGTGTGAGGCAAATGTTCATTCTTTACCCAATTTCTCTCTCTTCTGTGGGAGGGCCAGAGTGGATGGTGTTTATATTTACACTGTTATATGACAAGAACATATGCAGTACACAATCTATATTGTTAGTAGCCTTACAATTCAGCAGAGAAGTAAGTCATAAATATTTGAAAATAATTTAAAAGACCAAACTCTAAGCTGTTAGTCAAGAACATGTTGTAAAACAATAGAAGCAGAGAAACTGGTTGGGTAAAAAATATTAGAATCAAAATGACCTTCAACATGACATTGTCTCCCTCAAAATAGAGAAATCTGTGCTGTCATTCCTGAAAAATTCTGAGAAATAGGTTGATCAGTCCCTTCTTCAACATCTGTAAGTAAGGAACATGACCTTTTTCTTCCTTATTCTCAGGCCCCACCCTCTCTTCGTGGTAGTGGGGATTAAACCCAGGGCCTTTGAACTGAGTTGCATCCTTGATCCTTTTTACCTTTTTATTTTGAGACAAGTTCTTGATAAGTTGTTTAAGATGAGCTTAAATTTGCAGTGCTTGCACACCCATATCCAGAATCGCTGGGTTTCAGGTATGCCCAGGCCATATAACCTCATAAAGAAATGCTCACAGTGGTGTGGTCTCTGTGAATTATTTTGTGGATCATGCAGGAAAAATAGTCTCCACATAAATTCTATTCTTTCATCCTATTTTGCTTTCTGGGGTTAAACAGAACAGGCAAGTTCTTCTACTTGAGAGGCCCCTGGGAATCTGAAAGGAGCTCCCTATATATTGTTTCTTCAGGAAAAAGACTTTCAGTGTGTTTGCCTCTTCCCTATGACCTGGTCTCAGGACATTCTCTGCTACTCAGTGGATACAAGTGACACAAAGCCTACATGATGTGAGCATTGAGCTTCTTTAACAATATGTATAGGTCTGTTATTTACAACAAAATCTCAGAAATCTAAATCTGCTAGGTCGTTTTCACTTGAGCTGCCATGATGCCAGGGTCCCCCACTCTATACATTCCCAAAGGAATAGTGTTCCCTCCACCATCAACTTAAATCAACTCAGATAGACTAAAGTCCTTGAGAATTTCATCATCCCACAAATAGTGAAGCAACCATTTCACACTTGAAGAGATTTTCAAGAATATGGCAGAATTTGAACAGTTCCTTTAAGAAATTAGTGGGTGGAGGAGAGAAAGAAGGTGCCATGGTGGAGAGTTTCCATATTGTATATACTCAGCAGTTTCCAATTACCTGATAAGTATTATGTTTGGTGCTCAGGAACAGACTGGTATAGCTCTAAACATGAAGTTATCTCTGGGGCCCATGGATTTTAAGCTAATTTGCTACAGGTCAAGAAATGTGTACTAGAAATTGCCAGAGCAGATAACCAGGAAAGATGAGCAACCTCTCTAGGCAGGGAGGACAGGTGAGGGAGCCCCATGAGACTGTGCCTGGCAAGGGCGGAGACTATGAAGAGGGTATGCAGAAGCATAGCCTGGCACCTAGGACCCATGCTCTCTGCAGCTTTGAGAGACCTGTGGTAGAAACCTCAGCTGCATCTGACCTGGGGCTCCTGAAGCCTCTGAACTGGCCACCTCCTTTCTCTGTAGACTCCAAACCAGCCATGCTAGCCTAACATTTGAGCTGCAGGTCGAATACCTGGGCCTAAAATGGACCCTTCTCTGGCTTGTTTTGGCTTCCAGGGTTTAAATAGGCAAACTGGAGACAGACCACGGAATGTAGGAATAGGAATACACAGATAGTCAAGAAGAACTAAACTCTGAGGAAGAAGAATATGTAACAAATCTAGCATGATCAGCTTTTAAATAGAATAAATCGATTTAACAATGATGAAGAACTTATGTTGAGGAGGAAAATATCACAGAACATTGCAATCATAATAAAATAAGTGCACTGGTTTCTCTTTTCTTTGATGTGAGTTACCTATGGCTGTACAAGTTACTGCAGAACCTAGAGACCATCCAAGTTGATTAGCTTACAGGGTTTCTTAGGGGAAGAAATCTGGAGCAGCTCGGCTGGGTGGAGCTGTCTCAGTTTCCTCCAGGCTGCTGCCAAGCTATTAGCTGGCTGCGACTGCCAAAGTCTGGTGGAGCTGAAGAATCTGCTTCTGCAGACATGCATGCAGCTGTTGGTAGGAGACTTCAGCTTTCACTGCACAAGGCTCTACTTAGCTGCTCATAGCATGGAAATTGGCTTCCCCCTGAGTAAGGGAGGGAAGAAAAATTGAAATGGAGAAACCGGGGTGTTTTTTTATAACCTAACCTCAGGAGTGGCCCTATTCCAGTGACAGAGATACCTCTAGTACCATGTAGCAGGGAATTCATATAGGTGTGAATACCACGTGATGGTGGTGGGGATCATCATCAGCTCTATTAGTTTCCTGAGGCCACCACAGCCAGTTACTACATAGTTATTGTCTTTAAAAACAATTTATTCTCTCACAGTTCAGAACACTAAAACCCAAAGTCGAGTTGTCAACAGGGCTGTGTTTCCTCTGAAGGCTGTAGGACGGATTCTTTCTCATATCTGGTGGTTGCCACAGTCTTTGGTGTCACTTGGCTTAGAGGAAGGTAACTGCAACCTCTGTCTTTGTCTTTATGTAGATATCTTTTCTGTGTCTCTGTGTCTTCTTCTTATAAGGACATCAGTCATGTGGGACTTAAATCCACCGTAATCCAGCATGTCTCAGTTTTAACTATTTGCATCTGTAAACGCCTTACCTCCAAGTAAGTTCCTGGTCTGAGTTTCCAGGAAGGACACAGGTTTGAGAAGAACATTTTCCAGAGAGTACAACAGGACTCTTAGATGCTAGATCCAATACCTGGAATCCTAAGGGATGCTATGATCACCCCGGTCAAAGTACAAGATTTTCAAAATCATATTTGTTTTTGTTTGGTTAGTTATTTTGCTTTTTCCATAAAACCCTTACCTACATGATTCTAGCTATACAAACCCATCACATCATCTTCAGTGAGTTTGCTGGAATCCCTGCTCCTTCCACCTGAATCAGCCAAGTTTGATTCAGTTTGCTTTTCACTCCAGGGAGGTAGAGACTGAATACAGTTAGAAATTGTGTCTGGTTCTCTTACCTCAAGATTAATTTCCTTTCTTATTATTGCATAAGTAGTTCATCTTCATTTTAGAAAAATTAAGACTACAGATAAATAAGAAAAAAAGTAAAAGTGTTCTGTAGCCCCACCGCACAAACATTGCAGCACGTGATTACAGTCCTATCACCCAACGGAGAAGGAGTCTATGGACTGAGTCCCAAATCTCAGAAGAATTTTTCAAAACACAAGGCTAGGAGAAGTGAAAGAGGCCATGTGTCCTGGAAGTCAGAAATAAGAGTCCCAAGAGCAAAAGTTTGGAATCACTTCCTGTGAGGCTCATCCTGTACACCCTCAGCCTAGCCATAGCTGACTCTGCTTAGGGGGTTTTGGGGGTCAACTTGCCCTAATCACACTGTTGGAAATAGAAGTCCGTGATGGGGGCATCCCAGGGGCTGTCCTTAGGGATCTGGGAGAGCTTGACAGGCTGGTCAGCTTCCTGCGCTGTACACAGGAACCAGCCTGGGTATGCAGCTGATTCGAAACTGGAGGTGAGCCCGAGCTCCTGGCGGTAGAAGGTGAAGTGCTTGGACTCCTGGGTGCCAAGGTAGAGCTCCATGATGTTCACTGGCTGCCGGAAGAAGGCCATGTGAGAGCAGTTTCAGGGACAGTAGAACAGATGGGGTGGGTGAGACCAAAGCTCAGGGGAAGAGGCAGTGCCTCGCAGTTCCCTCAAGGGTATCCCCAGCGCCCTGAGGTACACTGTACCCAGCCTGCTTACTCTGCATCTGTGGACTTAGTCACTGCATGGCAAGCATGCCTGAGAAGACTCACCTCTAGTTTCAGAGTAGGTTCATTCCCTGTCCCACAGGATAGGCACCGACTTCCTCCCTGGACTCCCAGGATGACCGGGCATAGCCTGGCATCCAGCCACCGATTGGGGACAACACTGATCTCTTCACCTACAGGAAAAAAGCAGAGTTCAGGGACCTTGGCTGCCCTTCTGTCCACTGTAGCCCACACCTTGGACTCTGGGTCCAGGACCAGTACGAGATGTCTAAGCCCACCTGGGCAGAAAGGAAACCTTGAGCATTGTCACATTGGGTAAAGCTGCTCTCCTGCCAGCAGGCCCAGTGTGGACATCGAGGCACAGAATCACATCCTGCCTTTTCCCACCCCAACTTTCCATTCAGAGCCAAATCTTCAAATCTCCAAGTCTTCTCTAAACTTCAAGAGACTATCTCCTAATCACCTCCTTTAGTGCTCCACTCTCAGGCCTCTTTTCTGAAAGTTGTCTTGATGAGTTTCCCAGGAGTTGTTGGGAATCTTTCTACCCCTGTGAGATGCCTAAAAGCAGAGGCAGGTCTCACTCTTCTCTGTATCCCTATCACTCCCACATACCCAAACACAGACAGGCATACACACGCTTTGCACATATGTACAAACGTACAAATACAAACACACATGTATACACATACATAGTTCGTACACCTTCATACATACTCTGTACACATACATACATCCATACCTGCTCATACATACCTGCATACTTATATACACATTTACACATATAACCATAACATGTGTACATAGTTTGCACACAGTATAGTTATACATGCACACATCTGTAATGCTCTCACATACATACCAGCACACATTCATAGATACATACATGTAATACTCTTACATTCATACTAGCACATACTCACATAGGCACAGAGTGTAGTGGAGGGATCTACCTGGCTCCAGGCCCCCATAAGAATGCCTCGGTGGACAGGTACGCTCTGCTGTAGAAAGACCTGATGCCTTACCTGGGCCCAGTGAATTAGCTGGAGGCCACACAGCACCACCTACTGGTTATGTTCCGCCACTGCCACTGTGGGTAACTGACAACTTTCAGGGAGCACAGGAGAGCAGGATTGGAAGGAATTAGCTCATCACTCAAGGGAATATAATTCAATTCTCTCCTCAGCACCCACTCCCAAGGAAATGAAATTTCTGACCTACTCTATCTGGGAGGGAATACAGGACACTCATCCTGGGAATATTCTCTCTGCAGAGTTTTCAGGTTGCACAGGGCCTGAGCCCTGGCTTTGCTGGAAGTCTAACATATGCCTCCCTGGCTGACCTGGCATATCTGGAGTCTGCAGACCTGTTTTGGTTTATGTGACTGCTTGAGGCATCTTATGGCCCCTCTCTCCAGAACGTAGAGACCTGGGGACCACTGGGTCATGCTTTGCCACCAACCTTTAATGACCTTCCCTGCATGCATCCCTCCAGCTAGAAGCTGGTTATCATGCAGATAAAGCACCTTCAGAGCTGAATCCTTCATTCTAAAATGGAAAAGGAGGAGATTTTATTAAGGGAGATGTGAGTGCTCCATTTTGCCCAGGCACCGGAGTCCTCCAGCCTCATGGATCTTGTTTCCCTTTAGTTCTGGTGTGCCAACAGAACAACACAACCCCCTCACCTGGCTCATGGCCTACTAATGGGATGACCCACAGCCCCCATCCATTCTGAGGTTTGCACCTTCACCTTGTTCAGTCTTTTCTACCCCTACCAATCTTCCCATTGTCTCTTCCATAAGAGGAACTTAATCGTGTGTGGGAGCCTTGGACTCTGCTATTGCTGCTGATGAGCCATATCAGACAAGTCATTGCTAAACCAAGTGATACCCAGCCCTGAGTATCAATTAACCTTATTGTTTAATTATTATTAAAGACTTCAAGGTACATTTATTTCTACTTGGCCACAGCTTCCATGCTGAGTGAGAAATTTGTAAAGTTATTTTGCGTTGTGAAGTTATTTTTCTTTTCTTTTCTTTTTTTAAAATATGGAATGCTTCACGGATTTGCATGTCATCCTTGTGCAGAGACCATGCTAATCTTCTCTATATCATTCCAATTTTAGTATATGTGCTGCCGAAGTGAGCACGCGAAGTTATTTTTCATGTGTGATGTCTGTTGGTTTTCTGATAACCTGTGAGACAAAACACTCACACCTAAGTGGTTTCTCCGAGTGTTACCTGTCTGGCCCAGCATGATTGGGAAGTTGCATTACTTAGTGCACTGAGTTGTGATTAGGACCTTCTATAAGAGGTCAGGTAGCGTAGCATTTTCCACATGACTTGATCAGAGAACTCCCTGTCCAAACAACTCGTAGAACTGAGACCCAGAGAACATGCTTTGAAAAATGCTACAATGTCATTCCTTGGTATCCATGGAGGATTGGTTCCAAGGCTCCTACAGACACCAAAACCCACCATAGTATTTGTTTAGAACCTACACACATCTTCCCACATCAATATTACATATCATATCTAATCCCATGTAAATGCTATGTAAATAGTTGTTATATTGTATTGTTCAGGGGATGATGACAAGAAAAACATCTGACCACTTTCAGAACTGACTCAATGATTTTAATATTCTCAGGATGCAAAGAGCTGACCATTTTAGACTCAGTTCAGAGAGGATCATTCTTAGCCTTTGCTGCAAAGTACAGACTACAACCAAGTACTTGGCTCAGTACATATAAAGAAATGCATAGACAGACAGACTAAAGTTTTTGTTTTAGTCTCACCCAGCCCACTTCCTGTACAAAGACAACAGGGAGGAAGTGACCACGGCTGCTGTCAATTCACTACCACAGAAGACAACAGCAGAGCTCTGAGAGGAGCTCCTGACTCTTGTCTTCACTAAGGCTAGACCAGGCTGCCGCTCTAGACTGGGTGGTCATTGTTCCCCTCTTACATCAGGGCACCCTGTGAGATGGCCTGCCCCATCCTGCCCCAATCTGAAGAAAGCTAGAAGAGCTCTCAAGCCATTTGGTTGCTGCTCCCCACTTCCCAGCTACCTGCTCTGCCTGTGAGAGGTCCAGTGAACACCTGCAGTTCCTCACTTCTCCTTCACAAGCTGGGCAACAGGTCTACCTGGAACCTACTTTCCTCAGGTCATCACCAAATCAGAGGCCTGAACACTTACCGGAAGCACAGCGCCCCACTCAGAACCATCTTGAGCCTCACAGTGTGTAGATGCTTCTGTTTTGAAATAAGCAATCAGAAATTTAAGAAGACCCTAGATCATCAACAAGGTCTTCAGCCTCCCCATAGGTGAATACCCTCCATCAAGCAGGAGACTGTGGATCTGGGGTTCAGGAGAGAGCCCAAGACTTGCCAGCACCTCCCAAAATACCTCAAAATGCTCCTTGTCCTGGTAGGCATCCAGGTGTCTGCCTGCTCCTCTAGGATGCATCAGTCTTTAAAGGGCATTAAGGAACCAGGGAGGAGCCCTGAAACTTACTATCCAGGGAGGAGCAGGGTTACCCAGCTTGATTTTACACCACCCTAAGCCTCCAGAAATGCCCACTGCTGCTCATTATCTATCTCAGGGAAGGGGAAGGAGGCTCTGGAGACAATTCCCCACGAGCACTTCTGGACAACTTCCTTGGGGCTTTCCAGCTCTCAAGAACACTTAGCTCCCGCTGGTCCGGGAAACCAGATTTTAATCTGACTTCTTCCTTCTCCTCTCCCTCTTGCCTCCTTCCTGCTCTTCCTTCCTTTAGTACCTCCTTCTTTCCTGCTTTTGTCCAGCCTGTAGGAGATGGGGATGGTAAAGGCAGGGATCTCCTGATTAGGGGAGGCGCACACTACAGACTCATTATAGAAAAACCTGAAAATCCAGAAGAGTGAGAAAGGAAGCATTCAAGTGTCTTTGTGAAAGGTCTATCCATAACCATTGAAAACACTTTTTCCTTTCATGCATGTAACTACAGACAAGTTTTCTGTCATAAGCATCATAGAAACCTCTTCTTGCTGCTTCTTTATGTGGCAAAGTAACAAATTATCTTTCAATACCAAATGTAAATAATGACACTATTATGGCTAAGTTAGATAGAATTTAGTGTGAACTCAAACAGGGATGGGCCCTTGAGGCAGTCAATGCAAAGGATGGAAACACCTCAAAACTACAGCTGGAGCTGCATCTATTGAAGGTCCAGGTCTCAAGATAAAGGTGCAGTTCCAGGCCTATATGCCTGCCTAAGGAATAAACAATAACCTGAGTTGTGATTGGTATCACCTGGCTCAGTAAAGCTCTGATAGACATCAGTCACCGAGGTGGGTGATCAGAACACCTGGACCTATCCTTTCCCAAAATACCATTGTTCTTTCCATGTACTCCTGCCACATGACTTGCTTCCCTACTGGAGCAATATTAGCTAAGCAGCTGTACTTATAATTTCATAAATTGATTGTGGTTTGACCTATGCTGCACCTGCATTGTAATCACTGTATAAATTACCCCTGACAAAGAAACTGGGCAGCAATCCACCTTCAGAACCCCTCCTGTCTCTCAGGAGCCAACTCTCAATAAACATTTTCTACTCTTATGGCAGCTAAGTTAGGTAGAATTGTCCATTGTCCTCTGGAATTCATTTTTTGATTTTGGGGGACATGAATTTGGTGTATCTGACATCTAGAAGGTTATTACTATACTCTACATTGTTTTTGTTTGTTTTTGCTATTGAGCTCTATGTTTTGACAGCATCTATAATTTGATAATTTCTCTTTCTTAAAATTGGTAAAGTAAATTATAAACAATACACTTTTAATGCCTCCACAAACTCTCTGTGATGGATCTGAATTAAAGGGAAGAAACAAAAATAAAGATAAGGATCAGTGCAAAATAATTTATTTCTTACATATCATTGATAATTATTGATAAAATATACATTTCAAAGAAATGATTTTCAGACACATGGGCCAAAAAGTCCTTAAAAAGATTTTTAAAAAAAGAACAAAAAAAGATAAAGAGTGTAAAAAATATCATTTTCCTTGCAAAAAAATTCATTACATAATATGACTAAAATAATAAACATCTTTCTGAAAAATTAATAAAGAAGCTGAACTATGAAAAATTATTAAACAGTATATACATTGTGCAAATAGAAACAACACTGATATAGTTGCAAAAAATAAAACAAAAATTCCAAAGAGTTAATCTGTTAGCAATGTGGTTTTAAGCAAATATATTCTTGATCTGCAAAGTGATTGTCAGAGCGTTGGATATTGTTTCTACTTATAAGCCAAAAGTCCATCTGCCTGGGCCACTGTCCCTAATTCCCTCTGTAATATGCCCATATGCTTGCTGGACATTGTTATGGGGATAATAAAGCTCTTTCCACATTCTGTCCGGCAGACAATGAGTCCTGCACATGACTGCCCTCCTCCCAGAGGAGCCCTCTCAGCTCCCTCACTAGCTGAGCATGCAGGGAGCTGTCTCTGCCAGCTTTGCTTATGACAAACTGTGCTGAAATCAGGATCCATGCAGCACAATGAATGGAGAGATGCATGAATAAGCTAAGGAGAAGGTGAGAAAAATAAGATAAGCCTTTAAGAAAACACTTAAAAATAAGGGAAGAAATGGCAGTGTGGGCTCCCAACACTGTCAAACAGGTTCCACCAATAATTAGCTGTCCCTGGAACAGGTCGATTGATTTGACCTACTAATTCCTACTGACCAGGTCCCAGGTCCCTTATGATTTGAAAGTTTCCATCAAAATTTATGATGAAATTTATTTCCCAGTGTGAGTTAATAAGAGACTATTAAGTCATGGAAACAGATGAATGGATTGATCCACTATATATCACCTGATGAATGATTTAATGGGTTATTTCAGGAGTGGGGCTGTTACAAGAGTCAGTTTGGATCTGTCTCTTGTGTAGACCTCTTCTAACTTGTAATGCCCTGTGCTGCCTCTAGTCACTGCAGAGGGTCTACCAGCAAGGAGGACCTCATCAGATGCAGCCACTGATCATGAACTTCCCAAACTTCTGAACTGAATAACCTCTTCTCCTTATACATTAACCAGTCTCAGGTATTCTGTTATGGCAACAGAAAACAGACTGAAATGCAGACTTCATGAACTTATAAAGAATTAAAGTTATTCTTGGTGATAGGAAAAATAACTCTAAATAGTGTGGGCTTACTGCTTTTTGATATATTAGGCAGATTTTGAAAGTATCATTTAACCAATCTATTCCAGCAATTCTTTCCCTGCTATTAATAAAATCCTCTGGTCCTTGATTCACCTTTTGGTAATCATCTTTATTATATTTCTGATTTCCTTACTTAATAATCATAAATCTTTGATTGCTGCATATCATATGTTTTTATGAGGAGAAAATTTTGAACTTCATAAAATTAAAGTTTAGTATTACCTAAGGACAATGTTATTTCATTCCAAATTCACACACAATATATAGCAAATTTAAAATAATTTTACAAATGCTTCGACACTCCATACTGTGAGAGGCAGGACTTTAGTTTCCTGCCTTTGAGTGTCAACTGCATCTAGGGACTGGTTTCTAGTGAATATATTACAAGGTGGAACATGACAATGGGTCACTCCTGAGACAGGGTTATAAAAACATTGCAGGCACATGTTTACTCTTTCCTGGATCATTCACCCAAGGGAAGCCAAATTCCCTGTCATAAAGACATTCAAGTGGCCCTAAAGAGATGCTCAGATAGGGAGAAATGGAGGTCTCCAACCAGCACCCTAAGAGTGAACAACTCCAGAATTCCAAGCCTCTGCTCCTATTTCAGCCTTGAAGTGACAGCAGTCCTACTGATAGCTTATGTCTGTTTCATGAGAACTCCATGAAGCCAGTATTCTAGTTTCTGATTTCTGGAACCAGGTACAATAATAGATTTTTCTTGCTTTAAGTAGTAGGTTAGAGAAGATCATCTTCCCATTCTGGGACAAAATATCTGACATATACAATTTAAAATACAAAAAGGTTGTTTTGATGAATGGTTTCTGAGGGTTTAATCCATGGTTTTCTGACTATTGGAGAGAACTAGTATGGCAGAAGGGCGTGGTGGAGCAAAGCTGCTTACTTCATGGAGTTTGTGAAGCAGAGATCAGGGGAACAGCACTAGAAAGGAAGGGGTGAAGGGCCAGATATGGTCCCCAGATATGGGCTTGGAGTACCAAGACACATCCAAAACTACGCTTTGCTAACCACTGAGACAGCTCCCAAGTCAGTCAACTTGACAATCAACAGTAACCATACAGCTGTTAAACATAATCGTGGCCAGTATGCCTTGCCATCATTATTGGCAGTTTCAATTTCCTCTGTTTTCTCTTTCTTTCCCACACTTTTTGCTGTTTTCTTTTTCATCAAATATATAAGTTCTTTGTAGTCTTTATGTACTCCAAAAAATACCACAGCCTGCACTGGGTCAGTATCCCTTGTAGCGACTCATCATCACTTTTGTGGGAATCCCACAAAGATATAAAAACAGACAGATATAAAGATGTAACAGTTGTATTCATTTTATGTCTATGTAAGCATAAACAGTTGACTTCAGTATGACAATAAGTTCTTGTTAGAGAGATATGTTTTATAGTAATTAAGATATTCAGTATTCATTTAGTGTTCAGTATGTCTCTGGTATTTTGTTTAGTGGTCCATTCTAATTTTTTTGTTTTATGTTCGTGTAGATTTTCTTATAGTAAATAGTATGATCAGTTTTACAAATCTAGCTGTCAAGCATAAAAAGATTCACTATATTGCCCAGCATTTGACCAGTAATCAGCATAAGAGTAACATCTGAAGCCAGGAAACCTAACTCCAAAGCAACTGACTGCAAGATCGAACAGCAGTCAGAGTAACTCTTGTACTCACTAAGTCAGAGTTGTCACTCTTTTGATCCCCAGAACTTTGTGAGTAAAAGGCAGATCTTCACTGTGATTCCCAGGTCTTCCACTAACTCTTGGTTCTCACCCTCCTCATTCAGGAGGGTAAGAGCCATGCAGACCTCATGTTCTCCCTTGAACAAGCCAAGCATAGTACAACTTCAAAGCCTTTGTACCAGCTGTTATCCCTGCCTGGGAAGCTCTTCACCATTAGATCAGTATGGTCCACTCTCTTACCTCCTTTTAAGTCTTTGCTACGGTGTCACTGTGTTAGTGAAGTGCATGTTTACCCTTTTGTGCTTCCCCCTCATGCTCCCACATTTTTCTTACCATGATTCATTTCTTTCCAGAGTACTTGCCACAATTTAACATACTGTACAATTCATTCACATATTGCTTTTTAATTTATTGGTTTCGCCACCTAATACTGAAAGATAAACTCATATAAGAAAGGGTTTTGCAATCATGTTCAGTGGCATATATCAAGTATGTGGGCCTAGGATACAGTATGACTTCCATAGATACATAACTCACCTATATTTAGTGAATTGTAAGCTGCTTAACATTTTAAAAGGCCAAGGAATTTTCTAATATTTTGTTCATGATTATTATTTCATTTCTCAAAGAGCCCTGATACTTTTGAATCCTTGTTCTCTTGATGCTGCAATTAAGACCATATATTTGACTCATAACACATCTGAAAAACAAAAGATGTCTATAAAGTCACAATAAAGTCAGCCAAGACTGCCCCACTATTTACATTATAGATAAAGTTTTGTTTGTAACATAGTCATGCTCATTTATTGACAGATCTTCTATTGTTTTCTATGGCTTTTGTACTACAATGGCAGACTGACTGTATGGTCTACAAATCCTATAATGTTTACTACATGGATGAGAACTTTGCTGAATTCTGATTAAGAAGTTTACTGATCACCACCATGACTACAATCACCATCACCGTCACCATCACCATGATCACCACCACCATGATCATCACCACCACCACCATGATCACCACCACAACCACTATGATAACTACAGTCATCATCATTATCACCTTCACCATTACCATGGTCACCACCACAATCACCACCATAATCATCACACCACCATGACCTTGGGAAATTTTCTTCATCTTTTTGACCTAGTGATTCATCCCGCCTAATTTCTATTTCTCTATAAAAGCATAGTAATGTCTCTGTGACTGGGATATTGTGACGACTGGATGAGTCAGAGGCTATGAAGAGCCAGATTGGTACCCAGCACAACTCCTGATCACCTGTCCCCTAGCCTTCAAATTCCCCCATCTCCCCTATTCTCCTCCCAGGTGCATGTGTAAAGTGGGCACTGGGAACACAGGATCTAAATCTGAATCAGGTTCTGAGATCAAATATTTCCTCAAGTGTCCTAACATGGCATTTTCTACCCAGAGAGGTGAAAAACCCAGACTCACCACACTCAGCCTTGTTGAATGACAACAGCCTATGGAGAGGGATCTTCAATTTCCAATAAGAGGGATTAATTTTCACCACATGCTCACTGTTTTAAAGAAGCACAACTTTAACTCCATCTCACATCACATCAGTTCTATTAGTGAAGTACTATTTTAATATTCATTTAACTGATAAGATAAAATGAAATTTAAAGAGGTTAACTTATCCAAAGTCACAAAACTATTAAGTACCTGATACTGGTACTCTGGCAGGTCAATTCCAGGAAAACTAACCCCACTCCCTATTGTGGAAAAATGAACTGTATCAGATTTATAGATTAAAGAAATATATGAATGGAGGGCAGTTCTAGAGACTAGGGCATCTTCCTGGGAGAGGTCTCTATGTGTGAAGAATCAGTGGGCTGCTTGAAAAGAATGGAAGCCTCAGGAACAACAACAGAAGATCTTAACAGATTTAAAAGATCCACAAAGATCTTGTCAGGTATAGGAAAAATGATGGTGATGCACAGAACAGCCCACTGGGTTCTGAGCAGAAAAATAAATCCATTTCCAACCTGACTCTTTCTTCTACCCAGACACCCTTGCCCGGTCCAGCGTCATCTTCCAGGGCCACAGTAGGGTTGGGGTGGAGGGTGATATGGTGTGTGAGAGAGTAGGAAGTGGCCAGTTCTACAGGCTGGGATGGGGAGGGAATGTGGACAAATACAAGGTTCCAATGTATGTCACACCCACAGGCAGTTTCTCCTAACTGAGTCACCAAAGGCAGGGCCAGAACCTCCTTGCCTGAGATGCAGGTAAGATCCTAAAGAACAGGTCCAGGTTGATATCTCAGAAGCCTCTGGAGCCTGTGGACTCACCTCCCATGGGTTGGGTAGTTTAGCCATTGATGGAGGAGCAGGACATAAAACTAGAAAATGCCAGAAATAAGCCAGCAGTGAAAGAGAAAAAGCAGCAGGTCATAAAGAGTGCTGCTTTGGCTCCATTCCCCCTGGCCTGGCCTAGCTTCTCCTGCCAATCCGGAGGGCTCACTCGGTGTGCGAATCTCTGTCCATGTAGGAAGGAACACTTTCAGACAGGGGGACAGGGCAAGCAACTCTTGCATGAACCACTTATAAGCATCCTCAGGACCTATGCTCCATCAGTCCTTCCACCTTAGTTTCTGTCTCTTTCTGGAAACTACCAGTTTTCAATCTCAACTTCCTTTGGCCCTGTCAAGGAGATGTGACAGGAAGTGGTGGAATCATCTTTATTCAAGAGCTCCTTGAAAACAGGAGCTAATTTTTTTATCTTCTCTCTTTTCTTTTTCTCTTCTCCTATCTTTTGTAACTCACTTATTATATGGATGTCTATGTATTTGTCTTTTTTGATACTGGGAATTGAACAATAATAAGGCAGTCTAGGTTGACCTCCATAGGTTTTCTCTATTGATTTTAGAAGATGAAAGAAGGGAGATCTAACATGGCTGACCAGAGGAGGACTCCTGTCAGAGATGCTTACAGACTATTCACTGACCAGGAAGGTATTCTGTGGGGGTGGGAGCTTTTGAAATGGAAAATTATTAGGAAAGGCAGCACATGTAGATCAAGCTAAACAACTGAGTAGTTGAAAAGTGGAAGCCACACTGCCACAGCTGGTCTGTCTACTCCCATCCCTACCCCAAACCCACTCCTCTGGGGAGCAGCCATTTGAGAGTGTTGCAAGCAGCCTGAGGGCCTGAACTAGCACCACAAAGGCCAGACTATCATGACAGAGCTTGCACACTGATCCCTTGCTCCATCAACCAGTCCCTCAGTCCCCCTCTTAAGTACTAGGGAAATCTGCATTCCTGTGGAGTCTTCTACACTTCTTACTGCAGGCAGGGGAACGCTCCCTATCTCAATTTTGGCCAGAGGGAGATGAATAGACAATTGGCACCATGTGCACGATTCCACCCTGAGTCAGCCTAGATCATGGGCCCACCCACCCAGTCCCTGGTGAGCACACCCAGTCCACCCAGCACTTGCCCTGTGCACCCACTTGCACAATGAGTCAGAGGTGTGTGCAGGCAGGGTCCACCCTACGTGTCAGCTCCCTGCAGGAGTTGCCGAGAGCACACCCACCTGCAGAATCTGCATGTGACCATCTGTGAGCAAACTGAAACTAAGGTGAGAAGGGAACTGTGTAGACAATTTGGCTTCACAGCATAGCAGTCATTAAAAGAATTGTATGTGAGTCCTCCCGTTAGAGTGCAGGGGCCAGGTCCTTGCCAGATGTTTGTTGTTTTTACCATTTCTTCTCTGTCTCTGTCTCTGTCTCTGTCTCTCTCTCTCTCTTTCTCTCTTTCTGCTATTTTTCTTTAGCTCCAGTATCTGTGGCAACACTATTTCTTATTGTTTTCCTTGTTTCTCTCAATTTTTAAATACTTCCTTTCAAGTTTGCATTTTCCCTATATTTCACTGTCTCAGACATTCCCATCTTATTTTGTATTAAACTTCCACCTTATCCTATCCCTTTTGTTTTACCTAGGGCTTGCCTTCCTTGCCTCTTCTCCACTTTATAGGGGCACAAACAAATTAACAGGTTCTGACAGCCTCACACCATTCCTTAATCCATAATCATTCCTCCTTCCTCCTACTTCCTATTCCCACTGTCACAAATATGTTCTTAAAATCTTCAAAATTAACCCTTCATTCTAACCATAAAAGACTCTGACCCCAGACCTAGGTTTTTAATCAATTGTTATTTCCCCTATGCTCTTTTCCTCCTGCAGACTTCCACACCCCTCAAACCCATTCCTACATCTCTTTCTTTTCCTTCCTCCTTCTACATCTCAGACTAGTCACTAATAACATAGTACAGACTGTAAAGGTGGTTAATAAAGGGTGAAAATGTGAATGCAAAGTTTAGCTCATTTAAATGATGTTTGATCAGATCTGTTGATGTTGTTACAACCAACATTAATTCTCTCTCCCTAACACAATAAAGGGCACAAACCATTTCAACTGAACAGCAGAAGGAGTCAACAACATCTCTTGACAAATAAAGTAATAAACATGATTCTGGAAGTAAGAGTCTAACTAAGAAGATCTTCATGTCACTTACAATCTCTTACTTAACCTTAAACCTCAGTGCACACATGCGCACAGAGAAACGTGGAACAAGATAACGAAAGGCTCCCAAGACAAATTTAGGAGCCACTGATGGAAAGGAAAGCAAACACCACTTAGCAAACTTTACAAACTGATTAAAGAAGAGGTAAAGAAACAGTGAACTCAAAGAGGACATGACCCAAAATTTCATAGATTTTTTTCATACAAAATGACCAAAGCAGATATGGGAGAAACATATTAAAAAATGGAAGAGCTGACTAAGGGTCAAAAAATGAATGACCAATTTACCAAAGAGTTAGTCTATATATAAAAAGGTATCACTAAGAACTTCTAGATATAAAAAGTTGCAGAAATTCATAAATTGTAGAAATTACTAATGTGAGTCATTCAAGAGATGCAAATTAAAACAAAGCTGAGATTCCATCTCGCTGCTGAAAGAGCAGCTATTATCAAGAAATCAACCAATAACAAATGCTGGCAGGGTGGAGATTGTGGAGGTTCATTGTGGAGATTCCTCAAGAAACCAAAACTAGGCCTGCAGGGGAAGAGAACAAGAAGCCACCAAGAAGAAAGCCCTCTCTTGTGAATCGGTGCCATGTGCAGGCCACTGGGGAGAGCCAGATGCCAGCCCCTTCTGGTACGCAGTCTGGGAACAAGAAGAGCCAACCGCCCCCCCCCCAACACACACACTGCTCCTTCAAAAAGGACTAGCTTCTCAGTAGCACGTACAACTTTCTAAAAGATAAACCACATGCTAGTCTACAAATGCTGCTTAAATAAATATAAAAGAATAGAAGTCATCCATGTATTCTATCAAACCATTGTGCAATGAAACTAGAAATCAATCACAGAAGAAACTATAGAAAATTTATAAACATCTGGAAAATTAACAGCACACTCCTGCCAAGGGTCACACAAGAAATAGAGGAAGAAATTAAAAAATTTCTGGAATCAAATTGCAATAACAATACAATACACCAGAACCTGTGGGACACAATGAAAGCAACCCTCGGCAGGAAAATTTATTGCAATTAACACTCCCATTAGAAAAACAGAGCAGGCTCTAATAAATAACATACTGATGAACCTCAAGATACTCAAAATACAACAACAATCCAAGACTGAACTGAATTTAAAGAGGAAATCAAACATCACCACAAAAATTAGTGAAATTGAGACTAATATATATAACAAGAATCAAAGACCTGGCTTTTCAAAAGAAAAAACAAAATAGATAAACTATTAGTCAGACTTACCAAAACAAAGACAGGAAAAACTCACATTAACAAAATTAGAAATAAAAAGAGCAAAATCACAAAGGACAGCCAAAATCCAGAAGATAGTAACTACTATGAAAAACTGTATTTCAATAAACTGGAAAACCTTGAAGAAATAGAAAGATTACTGGACTCATACAAATTACCAAAACTAAACTAAAAAGATATAAATATTTTTAATAACCCCATATAAGCAATACAATTGAGGAAATAATAAAAAAGCTTGCCAACTAAACGTCCAGCAGGCTGGGGATATAACTTGGCAGCAAAAGTGCCTGCCTGGCAAGTGCAAGATCCTGATTTTGATTCCAGCTGGCAAAAATGAAGGTTGGATAAAAATCTAGGGCCTGATGGATTTACTGCCTACGTCTACAAAGCCTTTCAGGTTTTACCTTACATTACCAACATTCCTCAAACTCTCCAGTAAAATGTAAAGGGAAAACGTATTTCCAAACTTATTTCAGGAAACCAACCTTAATCTGACCACAATACCAAAGAAAGGCCCAACTAAATAAGAAAACTGCAGTCAATCTCCTAATGAACATACATGTAAAAATCATCAATAAGATATTGGCAGATAGAATGTAATACATCATCAAAAGAATCATACACCATAACCAGGGATCATACACCATCTCAAGGATATAGGTTGGTTCAACATATGAAAACCAATAATATATACTACCTAAAGAGGAGAACAAAAACCCCATTATTACATCAACAGATGGAGAAAATTCTTTCAATAATTCCCACAGCAATTCATGATGAAAATCATGAAGAAAATAGGTATAAAAGGACCTTATGTAAGTCTGATAAAAGCCACTTTTGAAAAACCAATGGCCAACATCATACTAAACAGAGAAAAATTGAAAGCTGTCCTTCTAAAATCAAGGACAAAGCAAGGATGCCCACTGTCACCATTTCCATCAGAATATTACTAAAAGGTTAGCCAGAGAAATCATGCAAGAAATAAAAATAAAAGGGATATGAATCAGAAAGGAAAAAGTCAAATATCATAATTTACATATCTTCTACAGAGAAAACACAATAATTCTATGAAAATTATTTAAATTAATAACCAATTTCGGTGATAGCAGGATGTGGAATCAACATCTAAAAGTCAGTAGCACTTGTATGCACCAATAATGACTCAGAATGACTGAGAAAGAAATAGGAAAACAATGCCATTCACAATAGAATCAATAAAAAACAAATACTTAGGAATTAACTTAAGGAAGTGGAAAAACATTGTACAGTAAAAATTTCAGTACTCTGAAAAAGGAGATTGAAGGAAACATCAGAAAATGGTAAAATATTCTCTGTTCCTGGGTAGGCAGAACCAATATTGTCCAAATGGCCATATTCCTAAAACGCATGTAAACTTAACACAATGCTAATTAAAATATCAAAAGCTTTTCTCACAACCAGAGAAAAAAATTTCTAAAATGCATGTGGAATGAGATGAGCCCCAGAACAGCAGAAAATAATTTCCTAGGCAACAAAAGCAAAATAGGATGCATCACAATACCTGACTGCAAATTGTACAATAAGGCTACGTGCTAAAAACAGCTCTGGCATGAAAACAGACGTGGATCAGTGGAACAGAACAGAGGATGCAGCATCATCCCTACTCAGATCCAGGTATTGATCTTTGGCAAAGTGACTAACAGCACTGGAGGAAAAGTAGCCTCTTTACCAGTAATGCTGGGAAAATCGGCTCTCCGTCTGCAGAAGACTGAAGCTGGACCCTTATCTCTCACCATGTACTAAACTGAAATAAAAATGGTTCAAAGAAATAAACACTAAAAGAAAAACAACCTAATGGAACTTGAAAAGGGGAAATTATTGAAGTCAGAGATGTAGGCAAGGATTTTCTGAACAGAGCTCTAGTTGTACAAGAAAGAATAGCAAGAATCAACAAATAGGATTACATCAAATTTAAAAGCTTCTGTACAGCAAATGAAACAATTGACAGGGTATAAATTTACAGAATATAAAATATTTTTTGCCAGCTACTCCTCAGACAGAGGACTAATATCTAGAATATACAAAGAAATCAATAAAATTAGGCCACTCATAAAAATGATTAAGTGAATAGACACTTATCAGAAGAAATAAATGTGAAAAATGTGAAAAAATGTGATAAATGTGAAAAAATGTTCAACATCTCTGGCCATTATAGACACACAAATTAAAACAACAAATACCATTTATTTTTTCACCAGAAAAAAAAGAAAACATCAATAAGTTAAATAATAACAAATGTTGGCATGGCTGTAATGGAAAAGGAACACTTTTATGTTGTTGGTGGAAATGTAAACCACTATGCAACTTCATATGGAGATTTCTCAAGAACAAAAGATAGAAATTCTGTTTGATCTGGCCCTTCGAGCCATCTTCTCAAAAGAGCTAAAGACACTGTATTACAGTAATATATGCATACCCATGATTATAGCAGATCAATTCATAATAGCTAAATCATATAGGCAGCCTTATATGTTCATCACAGATAAATGGATAAAGAAAATGTGGTTTCTACACACAATGGAATACTACATAGCTATAAATAAGAATAAATTCAAGACACTTGTAGAAAAATGGACACACCTTGAAAACACAATGTGAAGTGAGAAAAATCATACACACAAGCTTAAATATTATGAGTTCTCTCATTGGAGTAGTGCAAAACATGAACAAAGAGAAAAATTAAATATCCATAAAAGGAAACAAAATTAGATCTTTTTCAAATAGAATTCAGTCCAAAAGACTGAGGATGAGGGAAGGGGAAAGGAAGGAAACATAAAAATGGTTTAGAATGTACAAGTATCAAATACTCATGATGAATATAAATATTGTGTGCTGCAAATATGAATTAAAGATAATGATAATACTTTATAATGGAAATGAGGAAAGGAGATCTAGAGATAGAGGAAGATGGGTGAGGAGGTGGAGGGGAATAAAAATTAATAAGGATATGGTACCTACATAAACCTATTGCTTCAGATGAATGCAAAATTTATTGTAAACATGGGCTGATAAAGTAAAAGATGAAACAAAATAAAATAAATTTTAAAATAACGCAAGTGCTCCACCACTAAATTACATCCCCAGTTCTTTTTCATTTCTGTTTTGAGAGAGGAT
The DNA here is from genome assembly GCF_034190915.1 of Cavia porcellus. Lineage (NCBI taxonomy): Eukaryota > Metazoa > Chordata > Mammalia > Rodentia > Caviidae > Cavia > Cavia porcellus. The sequence continues at coordinate 56,861,566 of NW_026947501.1, read as the reverse complement.
CTTGCTAATTTGCCCAAGTTGACCTTAACCTTGCTCATGGTCCTTCCTTCTAGCCTTCTAAGCATCTGGGGGTTTTCAGGTATCTATCACTGTGCTTGAATAATCACCATTTTTCTTAATTGATGAAATATACATACTATTAAAGTTACTATTTTGACCATTTAGGTGAATGTCATTCAATGGTATTTAGTATGTTAGGATTGCTGTACAAATATCACCATCATTTGTCTCCAGAATTCTCCTCATCTTGCAACTGAAACTCTGTGCTTACTAAATAAAAACTTCCATGTGTGCCCCCCAAATCCCTAACAACTGCCATTCTGATTTTCCATTCTATGAGTTTAACTGTCTTCAACAAGTGGAATTTTACAGCACTTGTCTCTTTGTGACTGTCTGATTTCACTGAACATAAAATCCCCAAAGTTCATCTACACTGCTAGAGACCAAGACCCAGCATTTCTCTGAATTTTATTCCTTAAAGATGAATTATATACCAAAGTATGTATGTATCACATTTTCTTCAGTCTCTTATCAATTAATGAACACGTTTAAGTTGCTTCCACCACTTGTTTATTGTAAACAAGGCTTCTATGATTGTGGGTATTCAAATAGTTTCTTCAAGTCTCTGTTTTCAGTTCTTTCAGAAGAGGAATTGCTGGATATGGTAATTTTTGCTGGTATATTTTTTGGTGTTTTCAGGCAGAATATTATATGTTAACTAGATCTTCCTGGTTAATAGTGTTGTTCAAGATTTCTGTGTCCTTTTGGCTTTTTAAAATTTTATTTTAAAGAGGTTAAAACAAAACAACAAAGCAGATCAGAAGAAAATAATACAAGTGACACAGATTTCAAAGTAAGACAGCAAGAGATCAACAGTGGCTGCCATAATGTCTCTTGTTTTCTCCTAAGTAGTTGTTCATATCTTCACACACAATGAATTCATACAAAACAAAATAGTATAAAACTTATCAAAACAGAGCAATGAAGGCATTACAGGCCTTCCATATCCTTTTGTATTCCTGATTTTCTGTCTACTTGTTGCATCAGTTATAGTGGAAAGATTCTCCAACAAAAACTAAAGGTATGCCTATTTCTCCTGTTAGCTCAATCAGTCTTAGCATCATGTATTTTTAAGATCTTTTGTTAGAAGTATGCATACTTAAGATTGGTTATGTTTTTTGTGGACAGTTAAACCTTTTGTAATTATGGTGTGGTTTTCTTTGTGCTCAATAATCTTTCTTATTTTAAAATTTTTTTCTGATATTAATACAGCTCCATTCCATCTTTTATTCAGTATTTTTATGGTATATATTTTTCCCTTCTTTTACTTTTAAATTATACATGTCTTTACAATTTTTAAGGGTGTTTCTTATAGATATGAGAACTTGCATTGCTATTCAATCTGAAAATCTCAGTATTTTAAGTAGTACATATGTTTATGGCATTTACATTTAAAGTATCGTTGTAGTTGGGTTAGTGTCTAACTTGCTGTTTTCTTTTTGGTTAATCTGTTCTTAGTGTCCTTTATCCTCATTTGCATTCCCTTGAGTTAACATTTTTTATTAGCCCATTTTCTCTATTTTACTGACTTTGCATACATTTAAGTATGTTCATTGGTTACCTTAGGGCTTACAAGTCCTTGGTTAATGAGCCTAACTTCAAATAATTTTGTGACACTCTAAGCATAATAAAAGGACCTTATAACAGTGTATTTTCAATGCCTCTTTCCACCCCCGGGGCTATTGCGATTGTCACTACAACTGGATATTAAAACATTCCAAAGAATTTGAGAAAACAATGCTTGTTCCTCCCAGCCAGCCTAAAAAGCCTCGTAATTCACAAGGTATTGGGTACAACACTCAGAAGGATTAGACTTAGAATAAATCCTTGTATGGCTCCACCTATCAAATTTTAAAGTTCCAAAAGGATTCAAGTATTTTAACTGGACCTCAGAATAAGGCTTGAGAATATTCATATTACATATGAACACCCAGCTCCCTATAAAAACTGGCTGAATGTTGGGCTGGGTAGGAAATACATAAAAGAAGCCTACTGCATTCTGTGATGGTAGAATGCTATTTTGTTTTGTTTTGTAACTGCAGTAATGGTGTATGTCAAAGCACCACAGGAGCTAAATGAAAATATCCAATGACAAAAAAACAGAACGGTTTGGGAATTAGAAAGAGTCCCACATGTCTATAGCAAGGAGTCAGAAGGGCCTGGGTAGACTGCAGAGAGGAAAGAAGACAGAGACACTTGGATGTGAGTGAGCTGTGTAAGAGCTTCGATTGTTACTCTAGGTATAAAGTGAAACCGTCGGAGGGTTCTGAGTGAAGAACTGATGTGACCATGTTTGTGTCTCTGATCCTGATTGCTGGTGGATGGACATTTAATTCAGGGAGGAAAAAACAGAAACAGGAAAACCAGCTGAACTGGAGCTACATTCCAAGGAAGGAGTTAATGGCGGTATTGAAAAGGTGCTATCATAGCTAGGAGTTAGAAGTTGCATGGAAGCAAGCTTTGGCCAAGCATGAGTAGGATTTTTAATGTTTAGGACTGATCAACAGTATTATGTTTCAGGAATAACAATTGCCTTTTATTGCCAAAGTTGAGACTCTATTTGACTCTGAATTTTGTTATTGTTGTTTTGTTTTTGTTTTGAGGGGGATTTTTGTTTGTTTATTTTGATGGGTAGTAGAATGTTTAATTTTAAACTTGTTGTTCAAACTTCAAATACAGCATGAATAGCAAAGAACAGTTAATACAACATCTGCCACAATTCTCTGCACTACCTTTTCTGTATTGCTTGATATGCTACTATTTCTTATATTCACGAGACTCTTAAAGGCAACAACGTAGTTTTCTACTTTGAAATGTTTCTGCTAGTCTTCTGAAATTACTTAAAATAACTTTTAGTATCCTACTGCTACATACATTGGTGACATGATTCAGCATATTATTAATAACTTTCAATTCTCAATTCTAATTTAAACTGAGGTTCAACTCTAAGCTCAACCTAAAACAAGGATTTTCCTAAATCAGTATAGTTAGCTACTCTTCCCAAAAATATTTTCACCTAAGGTTAATTTCTTTCATAGTTTAATAGCCAGTTTTAAAACATTATGCACTAGTGTCCATTCTTCCTTTCAATTAGGTTTCTTCTCTATTTTAAAGTAGAGGTTTATTTGTTCAATAAGTAATATTGATGTATACTTTTCATTTGTTTCTGATCCAGGGTAACAAATCTGAAGAGAAAAAGGGTTAAGAAATGCACCAGATTACCAGTTCCCCATTGCAGTGATGTCAAGGAAGGTCTCCTGCACATGAAGCAGCTGAGTACAGCAGATAAATGCAATTGAAACAGTCAACAAGAAAGCAGCTGAACCTATGACATCCACTAATCTTTATGGACCTTGACCCTTAAGAGAGAAATCGAGAGACAGCCACATGTCTACATTCGGTACCTTCTTCTAGTGAAAATGAGAAACCTCTGAGTTTCAAGTCCTTCTTGTGAATATTAAATGTCCAACACGTTTTGCAAAAAGCAATCAGATTTATACAAGAGATACACGAACCACAAAACATATAACCATAGAAACAATCATGACTTCTTCATTAGAACTAAATGCAATCAAACACTGTTCTGAAGCAGAAAGTGCTGTGACTTGTTCCAATCCGTAGCTTGAGAGAGTAAAAAAATAATAATATTAAACCAAGGATTAGAGGATTTTCCACATGTGTCTCACTGCTACAAGATGAACAGCATTCTTCATAATGCAATAAGTCTTCCCATGATATATCTTTTGTTTCACATTCTGGCCTTGTATGCTCAGAATCCTGTCTAGAACTTGAACAGTGAAAGTTGCAATTAGTACCAGATTCAGGGCCATCCTCGTTAGAATAAAGCTTCTTGTAATGGTGAAAAAGTGCTTCCAGAAGTCCTGTCCACCTGGCACCAAAGTGACTGTCCTGTTTCAGGACCTTTACTAGATACTTCATCAGAGATATTTGTTATCATCCTTTGGGAATCTTTGCTGGGAACCCTCCTCAGTGTTGTTGAGATCCAGGCTGTCTCCTAAAGCCAAGGTCTTTCCTACTATGTGACTCTTCTCCCCTGGACACACTGGAGGTCTTTAGTGTTCACAATTAAACACAAGACCCTCTCTGTGTTCCAGCTAGTGATGGGTACCAGAGACCAAGGCCCAAAGGAAGTTCATCACATAGTGGCTGACATCAGAGAGACTGTGTACCTGACTTGACTGGATTTCTTAGTAGCTGTGTCACTTTGAGTAAGCTTCTTTAGCCTCAGGGACTCTGTGTTCTTCTGTGAGAAATATCAGTGGGACCTTTAGGATTAAAATATTACTCAGATAAAGCTCTGACAACCTTGCCAGAAGCAGAGTTAAGTTCTCCAGACTTGTGCAATATGAGTTTATACATGTTATGCACACAATATGTAAAACACCTGAGATGAGTGCTGTGATTTGCAGAGATCAGATGTGAACAAGGTTATGTCCTCAAGGCATTCAGTGAGTCAAGCAAGCCACACCTCTGCCTCCAATTCCTCTTTAACTCAGCATGTGGCCTCACTGCTTTCTGCTGGTGTTTGCTCTGCTCTTGCTTCTAAATAAGCCCAGATCAGCCACACCTGTGGTGCTTCCTGCCATCTATCCAAAGCCTTGCAGCACCGCTGGTCAGCCCAGCTTCCTTGCCAAAGTGGGCACACCCAGAGCCAGGGTGTAGGGCTCCTTCCTTGCTCATTAAAAACCAATGAGTCTGAGGCCAGCTTCCTAGAGCACTTAGATTCTGCTAGAGCTGAGTCTCTGAACCCAGAAAACAGAACACTACAGGAGACAGGTAACTACTGCTCTTTGGAAGCCATATATGGGGCACCTATTTTCAGTACTGTATATCTAGGCTTGAAGTGGATCTGGGGTCCTTGGTCCAGGGTATAGGCTACTGGAAAAGATAGAGCTATTTCTTTTTATCTGTATTTTATTTGTACATGTTTACAGTTCATGTAGTCTACAGTTGTCCTGGGAAATGGTTACCTGTACAAATTACAGCATTTTAAAAAATTCCTTTCCCCTTCTCTCCCCTATCTCTTCTCCAGTTCCCCTATCCAATTTTCATTCTTGTTGATATTATTTTTCTTAGTCCATGTTATTGATATAGGAAAAATATATATAACTACCAATCTGCTAGATGTCAGATATACCCAGTTCATATCCTCTGAAATTGAAGAATGAATTTAAAAGAACAAATGAGGTTAAGAATAGGAAAAGTTTATTGAGAGATAGCTCCTGAGAGATAGGAGAGACCTAGAAGACACCAAGGCTTTTTGTCAGGGATAATTTATTCAGCAAAGTCACAATGTGAGTACAACATGGGTCAAACTACAATCAACCTATAGGATTACAAGGATAGCCAGTTAGTTAGTTGATATTGGTCCAATAGGAAAGTTGGTTATATAGCAAGTATACATGGAAAGAATAAGGGCATTTGGGGAAAGGATGGGTCCAGATGCTCTGATCAGTCACCTGGACAACTGATGTGCATCTGGACTTCTAGCAATCAGGTGGAGATAATTATAGCATAATTCTAAGTTACTGCTTATCCCTTAGGGAGGCATGTTGACCTTATTAGTGTATCTTTGTCTTGAAGCTTATTATTCTTCAGATGTATTTCTAGCCAAAGTGCTGTTGTCTTTATTTTTTTTTTTTGCTGACTTCCTTATGAGTCCAATCTGTCTATAACTGTATATTAACTTATGTCTAACTTAGCCTCCTGTAGTATTTTAGCATATAATATTTATATTAACTGGGGTTATTAGGTTCCTATACATGGTATGTCCTTATTCTTCTCATTTCCCATTCCCTTGCTCTTCACCATTCACCCTGTTCCCTTGGACAACACTCCTATTGCAAGAGATCCATCCTCTTGTTCCTTTCTATACATCCTATATCATTTTCTTTGGTTGTACTTTGCCTGACTCCAATGAGACACTCTATATGACATTTTGGGTTGTGTGTCTGGTTTATTCCACTCAACAGATTTTCAAGATGCATTCATTTTCTTTGTCGCTCTTTGTGAGTACTCCATTATACGTAGATACCACATTTTATTATTATAATTTAGTTTATTTCTTTAATTTTATTTTAGAGAGAATAAAAAAAAATAAAATAAAACAGAATAGAGCCAGTCAAATCAAAACAGTGAAAGTAATGCAGAACTTCAAAACAGGATAGTAGGAAATCAACAATGGTTACCATAATGCACTTACTTTCTTCGAAATTGCTGCCCACACCATCAGACAAAATAAAATCAAACAAAACGGAACAGAATAAACCAATCAAAATAGAACACAGAAGAAAACAAAACAATAAAATTGAACAAAACAAAACACTAAGAACAACATTGGATTTCAAAACAAGACAGAAGGAAATCCCCCATAGTTGATACACTGAATGTTGTTATTCTCTAAATAGATGCTCAGACTACTGGCTTTAGGCCTGAAAAATGAATCAAACAATGCAATAATAAGTTGGTTTTGTACCTCAGTTGCCAGCAACTCAGTTGTGTTCTTCTGAACCATGTGGTTGCTTGGAGGCTGCAGTAAGGGCTCTTAACTCCCAACTTGAATACTAGTTGTCTCACGGGAAGGGCAGACTGGCTTTTTCCTGGCCCCACATGGCTGCTACTGGCTCATAATAAGGGCAGATTGGCTTCTTGCCCCTCATCATTGCTTCTGGCTCACAGGAAAAGCAGACTGTTTTCTTGTTTCTCTTCCTGGCCCATCATGGCTGCTACTGGCTCATGGAAAGGGTGGGCTGACTTCTTGCTTCTCTTCCTGATCCTGCATAGCCTCTGTTGGCTGATGGGAAGGTTGGACTGGCTTCTTATTTCTCTTCCCAGCCCCTCATGGTCACTGCTATCTCATGGGAAGGATATATTTTCTTCTTCCTGGCTCCAGGTGACTGCTGCTGAATCACAGGAAAAGCAGACTGGCTTCTAATTCTCTTCTCAACCCCTCATGGCCACTGATTGCTCATGAGAAGGGAAGATTGACCAAGCTTATCCAAAACAGATATGGTTGTTCTTCTTTCAAGGAGAGTTGTCTGGGTAATTCCCCACAGCTCTTCCTTCTTTTTATTGAATAAGCTGGAGTAAAATTAGCCATGGCTGCATGCCTCTAATTGTTGCCAGGCTGTGAATACCATATAACACATTTTAATGAGAAAAATTATAAAACAAGAGAAAGATCATACCAATTCTAGTATAAAACCAAAACTGAGCCTTGAGATACATAAGTGGATTTAATTATTTTGTGTACCAGCAAATTTATTCCAATCCTTAATGTGTATATCAAAAGTACTTGACTGTTGTGACACTGATAGGACTTTTCTCTGAGGAACATCTATAGTAATATTCTGATGGATGGCTCCTTGCGTATGTCTTTGGACCATATCCCAATGATGTAGGCTTCTATTATATGATAATTGGGTGATGCAAAATTGAGTTATGTTATGGTGACACTTTAAACGCTGTTGTAATTGCAAACTTTCAATTTGATCTCCCATCCAAAGGGCAGAGGTTGCTCCAAAATGCTCACTTAGGGTTGCAATTTTATATCAATTTGTTGCTGAATTTTCCAACTGGCATTAGCAGTCTTGTCCAGTTGTCTACAAAGTGAGCGGTTTGTACTGAATGAATTAATGCTGTAGAGCCAACAGCTGTGCTAGCTATCAAAAGGGCTAGGGAAGTTGCTCCTGCTAAAATTAATCCAATCATCCTCTTGGCCCAATTACTAAATCCTTTAATTAATTTATCTACCAAGAAGGAGGTATGGGAAGTATGTAAATGACACCAAGGCTCTGTTAGATTGACTGGAAGCCAAATTCCAGGCATCTTGCTACACAGGACTACTGTGGTGTCCTTAAAAAGATGTTCATGTATGATACAATGGGTTAGATAACAATTAGTACATGAGAACATATTTTGTTGCCATTCTATCTTCTCTGTCAACAATACATGAGGATCATAAAGATGTATACTTACTTTTATATAACTATGATCTTATAATACTATTTTGAGTTTTCCTCCATTTAATGGCTGCAGATTTCCAGTCTGTAATCATCCAACATGAGAAAGTAGGGCTAATTTCCATAAAGTATGTTATATTGGTCTAATTTTGTTATTGATAATGAGTCTGGGAAAGGGAGGATGAGTCCTCTACCTGATCATATAACACTGGAAAAAGCCTCTGAGGTCACGATACCATCAGGAGAGTCTGAAAAAAAAAAGCCTCTGCCATCTTGATTCCTTCCCAGAAAGAATTCTCTTGGGGACAAATCTATAAAGACATAATTAAATTTGTGTATAGGCTGTCCATGGTATGGATCCCTGCAAATCTGCCAGGGACCCATATCACCTTCCTCAAAACAAGGGGCATGAACCTCTGGAATACAGATGGGAAGGTTGGGTTTAAAATCCCTTACAATGTAACCATCTGAAGGAACAGATTTTAGGCTTAATAAGACAAATTGTCTTTTAGATAGTTGTGTTTTCCAAATTTGACCCACAGCTGACATGCAAAGGCTAGAATTTTGCTGCACATGGCCTACACATAAAGGTGAATACAAAGAATAAGACGTAATGCTAAACTTATGTTGTTCTTGTAAATGCATTAAAATCTGAGGGCCAGGCAGAACAGTATAGGTGAAGTTCTTGCTTTTTATAGAATGGAAAATTTCTGCGGGTTTGTCCATCCATGTAAAGAGTCTGAGCAAGGCTGGATTAGGCATAGAGGTACAATACTCATTTCCCTGAACCATAGGAATACATACTGTAGCAGCTAATATAGCAAGCATTGCAAGGAGAATATTTTCCGGTGATTGAACCAAACCCTGGCTGTTAACTAACTAGGTGAAGAGTCTCATGAATGGTCTGCTGCAAGACTTCCCAGGATGGTGGATGATGTGATATCAGGTTCATTGCTTGAGGTCTTGATGCAGGACTTGACATGTCATGCAGGTGGGTTGGATGTTGGCCAGGTAACAGATCTGATGGTTGTAATGTCTCCCAGTCATCTGTGGAAATACAAGCATACCCTCAGCTCCAATTTAAAGGTGATGCTGGACCATTGCAAGTACCTGTTTGGAGGCCATGCCAAACTGGATTTAGAAAAGTTGAAACATATATAGCAAAGTTTTGACCTTGTGGTTCCCTTTTGTTTAGCTTGTTGAGTTTTAAATTTAATATTATTGTGTTCAATTGTCAGTTGATCTTGGGGATTATAGAGTATTCCTATACCTAACTTCATATTCAAGTTATACTTCATATTCAAGTTATCAGGAAAACTCTAAAAATATTGATTAAGTAGAACTAATATCAATTATTACTGTTTGTGACACTCCCAAGTTGGCAAAAGTTGATACACAATGCTCTATGACATGTTGACTTTGTTTACCTGAATGACTGGTAGCATGAAAGGCATCTTTAGAGGTATGAATATATTTGTTTGTTAAAGGACACTATCTAGTTACTATTTATTTGGCATAAGTGATTGGTTCTAATACCCTTGGGATTGCCACTGTGTGTTGAGGAATTGACCTAAGCAGGACACGACATCACAATTTGTCTTGCTTGTGTTATGGTAATTTTAAATTCCTTTAGTAGAGATTTAGAAATATGATGAAAAATTTATGCAGTTGTCTTAATTTATTAAAATGGAAAACAGATATACAAGAACATCTGCATTATAATCAATCACCTAATGACAATGAGCCTGGGAGACTGGAATAAATTGCAGTATAATCAATAAAGATGGAGCTGTTTTACTTAATATAGCCCTTAGCAGTTTTAAAAATAGTTGGAATAGTGTAGGCTTGAGATGACCCAATTGCAGTTCTTCTTTTATCAATGTTAATAAAAATCTTTAACTTTTCCTGCATAGAAGTACTGATGGCCTTCATTACACACTGATTTTCAGATTTGTTTTGTTTAAATAAAGGTGCAATAAGTGGTGTTACAATGTCTGTCTGTCTAGCATGGCTGACGCAGGAGAGTGGCAGAGTATCCTGTGAAACAGACTAAGGGGAGCCTAACCCTGTCAAATCTATGAAGTTGTGTCTAGTCAATCAAGCAGGTGTCCATGATTGGCTGTTCACCATAGTGATATCAGTTCCCATATCCACCAATCCAGTAATAGTTTTCCATTTAGCTTAATAGTACAGGTAGATCTATAAGCTGAAATATCCTGGTGGAAACAAAGTTCCTTACTTAAAGGCTCATTTCTATCAGGCTCACATGTGGATTAAAGGCAGGAGTAGAAATTTCAGTGGGAATTGAAATAAGATTTTCTCCCTCCAATAAATGAATACAAGAAACTATTGTAAATCTAATCCTGAACTTTGATTGATCCAATGGACAAGGGAAACAAGGAAAGTAGAGGAACTGTTTCTTGTCTGATTTGAACTGGTTATAATCAGTTTAATTGGGTTCTATTGACTGACTGGTCTTTTATTTTTATTGTGGTGCTTTGTTTGGGCATGTGCATGTGTGGTTGGTCTAATATTTTGGCATGTACAAAAGTAAACAGATAAATCTTCAGTGTGAACTACTCAGGCATTGGCATTCTCATTAGCTAATTGGCAAATGAGCATTTTAGTGACAGTTTTGTGAGAAATCTGCATAGTTACAGCCTCTAGCAGAAGTTCTACAAACTGGGTGAAAGTTTCTGTGGGACTCTGGAGTATCTGAGTAAAACACTTATTAGGTGTGCCTTCCTCTGGAATAGGAATCCACTCGGGGGCACAGAAGCTCTTTACACTGCATGAAAAGAAGAGTGAGCAGGTCCAGGCTTGAACCTTTAAATTATCATAATTGCCATGCCAGCTAACATGTCCTGAGTCATAGCTTCTAAGTCTTTATCCCTGTTATCTTGATTACTTTGAACTTGTTCTGAAATGAGTGACTTTAAATCTGATTTAAAATATAGAAATTTCCCTGATGATAGACACATGCAGGTGAGATAATATCATTTGAAAACCTTGAATTAAGTTATCTAAGCAGCCCAGTGTACAGGGAGACTGGACTGCATTGTCTAGAATGCTCTGCTTTAATTCTTCCAAGATCAAAAAGTGACAAGCTGTACACGGGTTTTCTAGGCCATTCCAGGTGTGTACATATTCTCATAGCACCATACTTTGCCTTTTTTGAGGGCAAGGAGAGAAGGGCATTGTTACCAGGCTGACTCTGTGGTATGGGCAAGGGAGGGGCATGGGAAGCACAACAAAAGTATTATCTTTTGATTTGAGTGTGGAGAACTAAGCTGCATGTGTGAAAAAACTGGGAAAGTTTCATATTTCTTTATCAATATCTTGCTAACGTGAGCTGATTTGATTATCCACACTTTTTAAACAAGGCTGATTTGTCTCAAGCAGCCCATTGGGAGGCACATGACCGTGGTCATCTGATTTTTTTTTTTCTTGTTGTTATGGTTACCTCAGGGCTCTTTTCTATTTCAGTTGCCCTATTCATCACATTTTGTCAGCACAGTTTCAGACTTTATTGACAGTAAACTGACAGACCTGCTTTTTTTCCAAATTATGTTGCAAAGACACTAGAGCCCACCTTCACTAGGTACCATGTGGTTACAGTTTTTTTAATGGGCTTTTTTATTTTGGATTTTGTTTCATAAAGGCTTTCATCTATGTTATCTCAAACTCTGATATAAAATATAGTGTACAGGCTTTGAGAAACAAAGGGTAGAATATAGTTATCTGATGGAGTAATCTAAAAACTTGCTTAGATAGTACATTAATGTTTGCATCTTTTAACAGCTTTATAAATAATACAAGAAAATCTTTGTCTTTTGTAGATGAAGAATGTGATTGCCTTTTTGTTACCCTTAAAGAACAGACTTCTACTTACCACTTCATCTGAGCAATATAAGTAGGAAAATGCTGCCCTTATTTTAAAACTTGTCACACAAGGTTCAGTGGGTTGCCAGCACCTGGATAAGTGGTTGGCATGCCAGGAGGGTCATGAGTCCCAGCCATATTGAGCCTCAAATATAGAGATCACTTTTCTGTCCTTATCACAGTACAGAAAGGTTTATATTTGCAATTCCATGGAGAAGTTATTGGAATTCTAGTGAGTTAATCCCAATCTGCCACTTCCAGTGCAGCCCAAGGTGAGAATAAGGGAGCCCAAGAGTCCTAAGTCCAACCAAGATGGTGGACCACCGAAACAAATGCCATGATGCAGAGCCCAACCCAGGTTTTATTAATTCTGCATGAGAGAAGTGGCTCGGGAACGCATGACAGTAAGAATAGTGGGAAACTCATGACTGCAGTGGTTGCCTGAGAGTGGCAGGAAATATGTGACTGATGTGACTTCTGTGAACTGGGTTAGATAGGAAGTCTGAAATCACCTCTGTGATATGCAGAGGACAAGAAATGTGGAAAGAGTAATCTGCTTAACACAACTGAAGTAGTATCTAATAATTTGGAAGTTGGTACTTCAGTTCTGATGTACAATCCTTTTGTCCATGGAAGGTCATAGCCTCCTTCTCAAGGCATGTGGAGCATAGCCCTCCATCCCACCTGGCTCAGCCACACATTTGGGGAGTCACTGGGTGCGGTAACACTGACCTGTCACCTTGTTTCAAAGATTACACATCAGCTCCTCAGCCAGCCTAATTTACATTGCTTAAACAACTGAAAGCACAAAGAAACAGGCTAGCCAGCTCTGCACATATCAATGCACAGAGGTAGGGCCAAGTTTATCCAAAATGGAGATGGTTTCTCTTCTTTCAAGGTAATCAAGGAGAGTTGTCTGGGTCCCCACAGGATGATGCTTTTAATTCATTTGGGAAGATACAAAGAAGGAGAATAGCTGGGTGGAATAAGACCTGTAGTCCTAGTTCTTTGAGGAATTGCACACTGATTTCCATAGTGCTTGCACTAGTCCACACTCCCAACAACAGTGGAGAAGTGTTCTTTTTCCCCAAAGCCCCACAAGCATTTGTTGTTGGTTGATTTGTTAACAATAACCACTCTTTCTAGAGTGAGATGGGATCTCAGTGTTATTTTAATTTTCATTTATACATTTGTCAAATGATCACTGGCATTAAACTTTTTTCCATGTATCTACTTTCCACTTGTATTATTTCTGAGAACGGTCTATTCATTTCAGTTGCCCATTTTTTGGCTTGGGTTTTTAAATTTGGGGTGTGATTTTTTTAAAAAAAATTCTTATGTGTTCTAGATATTAGTCCTTCTTCTGAACAACTGGCCATTTTTTCCTACTCTGTGAGTTGTCTTTTCACACTGTTGGTGATTTCTTTTGCTGTGCAATGCCATTTTAATAACATGAGATCCCAGTTGTTGATTGTAGGTTTTCCTGTGCAGTTGAAGTTTTATTCATGAAGTCTTTGCCTACACTTGTGTCTTCAAAAGTTCTACCTATTCTTTCTCCCAGCATATTTAGTGTTTCTGTTTTAACATTTAGATATTTGATTCATTTTGATTTTAATTTAGTGTGTTGTGGTATACTTAGATCTAGTTTTACTCTTTGACACATGGAAAGCCAATTTTTCCAGTATTTATCAAAGAGGCTTTCTTTCTTCCTGTGAACATGCTTGACCCCTTTATCAAAGATAAGACAGCTGAGTCTGTTTGAAATTGTTTTTGCATCTTCTAATCTGTTCCATTGATAATTAGTTCTGTTTTGTTTTCTTACCAGAACTATCCTTTTTTTTTATCATAGTAGCTCTGTAGTATAATCTTAAGTCATAGATTGTGATGTCCTCTTAGTTAGTTAGTTAGTTTTATTCATGAGTTGTTTTGTTTCGTTTTACTATTCTAGGTCTTTTTTGGTTCAAAGTGAATTTTAGGAAAGTTTTCCCTAATTTTATGAAGTATGCTAATGGTATTTTGATTGGGATTGCACTTTCTCTGTAACAATTTCAGAAGTATGGCCATTTTTATTATGTTGGTTCTTCCTACACGTAAACAACAGTATCTTTCCATTTTCTGATATTCTCTTTCATCTCGTTTTTCCGAGTACTGTACTTTTCAGTGTAGAGATCTTTTACTTCCTTTGTTAGATTCCTAAGTACTTCATGTTTTAACTGCTATTGCAAAATGTGTGGCTTCCTTAATTTTTCTCTCAGTGAGTTTGTTATATCTGTGTAGGAATGCTATTGACTTTTGAGTGCTGACTTTGTATCCAGCTACAGAACTAAATCTGCTCATTAAATCTAGGCTTTTGGTAGAGTTTTTGGGTCTTCTATTATCTGAAAATAATGATATTTAACTTCTACCTTTCCTATATTGATTCCTTTTCTTTCCTTCTCTTGTGTAATTGTTCTAGCTATTGTTTCTAGAACTAGGAATGCTGATAGTGGATTCCCTTGTCTTGTTCTCGATTTTAGAAAGAAAGCTTTCAGTTTTTGACCATTTAGTATGATATTGGCTATGTGTTTATCATAGATGGCTTTTATCAGATTGAGATAAAGCCCATCTATTCCAATTTTCTTTAGGGTGTTTAGTCATGACTGGGTGCTGAACTTTGTCAAATGCTTTTGCACATCTGTTGAGATGGTTTTTGTCTTTAGTTCTGTTAATATGGTTTATTATATTTATTGATTTGCATATGTGGAAACATCCCTGTATCACTGGAATGACTTCCACTTGGGCATGTGTATAATCCTCTTGATGATTTGCTGCATTCTGCTTGCCAGAATCCTGTTGAGAATTTTTGCATCTATATTCATTAGGAAGATTTGCCTGTAGCTTTCCTTTTTGATTGAGTCCTTCTCTGGCTTTAGTATCGGGGCAATACTTGTTTCTAGGAATGACTTTGAGAGCACTGTTTCAATTTCATTGAAGTGTTTGGTAAGTAATGGCATTAGGTCTTCTCTAAATTTCTTGCAGAATTCAACAGTGAATCCATCAGGACCTGGGATTTTCATTGTTACTAACTTTTTAATTACATTTTCAATTTCTGATATTAACTGATGTTAAATGATTTAGAATTTTTTTATCTTCTTAATTCAACTTTGGTAATTTGTGATATGTGTCTAGAATCTGTCCATTTATTCTGTGTTTTATGTTTAATTAGAGTACAGGTTCTCAAAGTAGGGCTTTTGTTTTGTTTACTTGTTTTTTGATTCTCTCTCTCTCTCTGGTTTTGTGTGTGTGTGTGTGTGTGTGTGTGTGTGTGTGTGTGTGTGTGTGTGATTAAAATCAGGGCCTTGTGCATACAAGGGAAGAACTGTACCACTGAGCCACATCCCTAGCCCTCAATGTAAGTACCAATGATCTTTTGGATTTCCACAGAATCAATTGAGATTTCAACTTCTTTCCAAATTGCATGAATTTGAGTGTTTTTGCTCTTTTTTTAAAATGTGTTCAGCTAAGGGTTTGTCAATTCTATTTAATGTTTCAAAGAACCAACTCTTCAATTCACTTATTTTTTCATATTATTTTCTTAGTTTCAATTGCATTAATTTCTGCTCTAACCTTTATAATTTTTTCACTCTGTGAGCTTCAGGCTTAATTTCTTTCTCTTTTTCTAGAAGTTTGAGGTTCAACATTAGATTGTTCATTTGAGCTCATTCTATTTTCTTTGTGTGAGAGTTCACTGCTATTAATTTTCCTATCAGGACTGCTTTCATTTTATCCAATAAGTTCTGGTATGTTTTATTGGCATTATCATGTAGTTGTAGGTACTATGTAATTTCATCTTTAATATCACCTGTGACACCTTGTTTGTTTTGTAGGGTGTTATTTAATTTCTATGTGTTTGTGGAGTTTTTGTGGTTTCTTTTGTCAATGATTTCCAAATTCATTGCACTATGGTCCAATCATATGCATGGGATAATTTCAATTCTTCTGCACTTATTTAGTCAGATATGGGCTATCATGTTCTCTACTTTGGAAAATATCACATGCAAGCCTGAGAATATGTACTCTAATATTGTGTGGTAGAATGCCCTGTAGACTTCTATTAAGTCCCTTTGTTCACAGGTTTAATTCAGTTCTGATACTTATTTGTTGATATTTTTTATCTAGTTGATCTATTTGTGACAGTGATTATTAAGGTCCCCCATTACAATTGTATTAGTGCTTATTTAATTTTTCATGTCCACTAATATTTGTTTTATATAGGCAGATTCCCCCATATTTTGTGCATATGTATATTTATAATTGTTATCTCTTCTTCTTGGAGTTTTCCCTTAATAAGTATGTAGTGTCCTACTTTAACTCTTTTTATTAGGCTTGACTTGAAGTTCACATTGTCTGTGAATAGTATGGATATTCCTGCTTTTTCTGGATTCCTGTCACATGGAGTATTTTTTTTTTCCATCCTTGGACTTTCAGTCTATGAATTTCTTTTTGAGTTAAACATGTTCCTTGAATGCAGCATATTGTTGGATCTCATTTTTAATCCAGTCTACAGGCTGTTTCTTTTGATTATTGAATTGAGACCCTGGGCATCAATGGTTATAAATGGTATGTATTGGCTTGTCTTTGTCATGTATTTTTCCTGTTGATGGTTCTTTGTCTTTCCCCTCTGTTTAATTGCTTCCCCTGACTGCTGGATTCTTTCTATTGGTACTCTTGGAATTGTGGGTTTTGCTCTCTCTTCCTGCAGTATCCTTTAGAACTCTTTGTATACCTGATTTCGGTGTCCTGAATTTCTTCAGTTGTTCTTTTTAGAGAAGTACTTTGTTTCTACATTAATCTTGAAAGACAATTTTGCAGAATACATCAATCTGGGTTGGTTTCTTTCAGGGGTTGAAATACTTTACTCCAAGCTGTCCTAGACTTAAAGGTTTGTATCAAGAAGTCTGCTATGATTCTGATGAGCTTTCCTTTATAGGTGATTTGTTTATTTTCTATAACATTTTTTAATACTCTGTTCTTGTCATGAATTTCTGGAGTCTTGATTATTATATCCTTTGGTGTGAATTTGTTTAGGTCATGATTTGTAAACTGTCTGCCTCACTTATCTGTATGTCAAATTCTTTTTCCGTGCTTAGGAAGATTTCTGCTATTATTTTTCTGAATAAATTTTTTTTATGGTATTTGTATGGACACCTGCATTTTCATTGACTACAGTGAAGTTTATGTTGTTCTTCATTGCAACATCTTCCAGTTTTTAGACTGTATTTTCATGGTCCCTTGTTATTTTAAAGAGATCTTTCTTTTTGTAATATTAACCAGGATTCTATCTCCTAGGTCTGATAGTCTATCTTCACCTCCTCTTTTATGGTTTTGCAAGCTTTCAATGATATTTTTAATTTCCTGGATATCTATTTGAATCCATTTCATGGATTTCATTTTTTCCCTATGTTCAACAGTCATTGTTTCTATTGTTTTTCTATGTCCCTCTATTTTTAATCTGTATCTACTATAGATTTGATAAGAAAATCCTTCATTAAGGTTTTAATCTCTTTTTTATATCTGTGAGATTATTTCTTTTCTGATATGCTCTATACATATATATTTCTTCTTCTTCTTCTTCTTCTTCTTCTTCTTCTTCTTTTTCTTTTTCTTTTTCTTCTGTCATTTCAGTGAATTCAGGTAGATGGCTACTGTTTTCCTCTGTCTCATTGTTCCTTGGATTTATCCTTTGTGTGCTAGAAGTTTGGGATTGCATTTTGCTTCTGGATCTTTCCATTTTCTATTTTTTTAAAATTTTAAGTTGTTTTCTATGTTGTTGTTTGTATTTTTGTTATGTTAGGTAGCTTTATCACTAATATGTATTAGTGATAAAGCATATTAAACATAATAAGCATTCCTAGAAATGTCTATTCCTCCAATGCATCTTCTAGGTTTAGTTGTCTGTTAATCTTTGTGTCTGTCCCAAATCCTGTCTTCCACTTTATTGTGGATGATGCATTTCTACCTATTTGGCTCATCACCCAGTCCTTTGGTACTGGGCTATAAGAATGATTGTGAGCACAGATCATTACAGTGTTATCATGCAAATATGAACAACTGATCACAACTTAGTATGGCATCTTGGGTAAGGTAGTAAATTACTAATAACAATATCATCAAGCATAGCTCAGAAAGTGCTAATCTGTGGTGACTACTAATTTGATATCTCTGACCATCAGAACAAGATCTATAGTTGTATAGTGACCTCCGAAAATAGACCAAAAACTTGTATGCAGTGGGTTTTGCATGTAGGATGATTTTATCCTGTGTGGAAGGGGAATTTTCAGGGACTAGGGGACAAAAAAGAGTGAAAGCTGAAGAGAAATATAGTAAAAGTGAGGCTGAAGGACTAAAGATGAACATATGAATTTTGGGAAACTGGAGAAGACAGGAGAAAAAAAATGAAGGACAAATCAAAAGGATTTCTAAGCAAAACAAAAACGACTAGAGACAGTGTTCATTCACCTGTAAATCCATTTTATTTATTCTTTTAAGAAAAACAGCTTTTTGTTTTTGCTTTTGCTTATCAGGCAGGCACTTGTTCTGCTGCGCTGAACCACCATCCCTGAACCAGCTCTTTGATTCATTAATTTTTTGTTTGTTTTTAAAGCCTAAACTTCATTTAATGATTTTCCAAAAATTATTTCATAGTTTACATTCTCATCTTTAAAGTCTTCTCCCTTAGTTTTGCAGAGAGGCTCGTTTGTTGTTGCTTATAAGCTATCTTCAGATTTCTCACAAGGTTATTATTTATCTGAGCTTTTTCTATTTTTCTAATATGAGCATTGATTGCAATGAATTTTCCTCTTGGAACTGCTTGCATAGTTGCTCACTGGTTTCAGTGAGTCATTCAGTCATTTTAACTAAGTTCCAGAAATTTTAAATTTAGTTATTTGATTTCTTCTATGATTCATTTGTTGTCTAGGAGTATTTTGTTAATTTTCCTAGAGCTTTTGCTTTTTTTGAAATTTCTTTTGTCATTGATTTCTATTTTCAATCCATATTGGTCTGATAGTATATATGAGATAATTTGAATTATTTTATATTTACTTAAACTGGTTTTGTGGACTGGTATGTGATCTGTTTTGGAAAAAGTACCACATTCTGCTGAAAAGAGTGTATACTCTGTGGTAGAGGGGAAGAATACTCTGTATACATCTTTTAAACCCATACTTTTAAGGGTGTGAATGGGCTCTGTTGTTTTTTTTTCTTTAGTTGATGTATCTCTGAGAATCCAGGAAGTTATGATCATCTAATAGGATTTTGTTAGTGTTTATTTGATGTTTTAATTTCAGTAATTTTTGTTTGAAGAAGATAGGTATTCCAAGATTTGATGCAGTGTGTTTACTAAGGATACCTCTTCTTACTGGATTGGTCCTTTAACTGGAATATAGTGAACTTTTTTGTCTCTTCTAATCAGTTTTAGCATGAAGTTTATTATGTCTGATATTACAAATGTTACCCCTGCTTGCTTTCATAGTCCTAATATATGGAATATTGTTTTCCATGCTTTAACTTTTAAACTGTGAATATCGTTTTTGGATTATATGAGTTTCCCAAATGGCAGCAGATTGTTGGATTCTGTTTTTTGATACAGTCTTCCTATCTGTGTCTTTGAATTAGAGAGTCAAGGCCATTAACCTTGAGAGATATTACTGAGGTATGTTATTTATTTATTATCATTACCTTCCTTGTTGGTGAATCATTTTTATGTTTCTGACATTTTTTGTTGCTGCTTATCCATTGACCTCACTAATTTCCTTAGCATTTTTTGCTGTGTCTTTTTTGTGATTTCTGTTAAGAATACACTTAAGTATTTTCTCAACAGTTGATTTAGTACTCGTGTATCTTTTGAGCTGGTATTTTTCATGGAACTCTCTTATTTCTCCATTTATTTTGAAGGATGGCATTGCTGGATTAGTTCATCTGGGGTGGAAGTTGAAAATCTCTTGGCCTCTAGTGGGTATGTTGAGAGTCTCCTGTGATTTCTAACTGGTTTTACCTCTATATGTGATTTTTTATTTTTCTGGGTCTGCCTTTAAAATTCTACTTTTTGTTAGATATCTGATAATTTTAAAAGGGCATGCCTTTGTTAGCTTATTTTTTTGTCATAATTGTTTGGTGTTCTGTAAGTGTTACTTGCATTCTAACAAGTAAGTGTGTAGACACACACTCCTCCTTTTCTCTGAACTCAGGTGCTTACTTCTTTGGAGGGTCTTGGGGTGATGTTTTGCAAACTCCTAACCATCTCAGATGCAATGATTAATGGCATCTCAAGGCCACCACAACCTGGGGAACTAAGGCTACCCTGGAGATAGCACTTTATGTTTATTGGTGCCGTGTCTACTATTGCATGTTTCTCAGGTTTGGGGGCTGAGGGCCCTTTCTTGTTGCTCCCTCTTCCCATATTCTTTGTTCCTTATATTTAAGCGTGTATAGGAGGCCCAGCTTCCTTCCCTGTTGGCCACTGTCTGTTTGAGTTGCGCTGGCTAGGTGTTCCCGCCCACCGCAGCAGCACCAGGGAGACACAGACCTGGGTAGCCTATGGTGGGCCCGCCCCTCCAGGTGAACCTACCACAGGCTTCACAGCTAGGGTGCACCTCTAGGCGCTGGGACCTGAGTTGAGCTAGGCTATTGGGTCTCAGCCAGCAGCTTCTCACAGGCCAGGCACTCCCCACCTATCCTGCTTGAGAGGGGGATATGTGACTGAAGTCACTGCAGCTTCTCCTTCCGGGTAGTCTGCCCAGTCTATGTCCTCCGCTGAAGCCTCCTTCTCTATGGAAGGGTCACAGTTGGCTCACTCACCGAGGGTTGATGCAGGGCAGCTGGCCAGTCCTGCTCCAAACTCCTTTCAACGGAGGGAACCTTTTTCTAAAGTTTTACAGAAAACTTCAGGGGAAAGGGAAGATAAATGAATAACAGGTTTTCCTTCTCTCCATGACTAGTTGCTGAGAGCCTCCTTTTCACCTCCTTTGATACACCTTGTCTTCCTCACAGAATGCGATCACCTCAAGAGGGCAACCAAGAATGTAAGTGGTGAATCACAAAATAGTTTGGAAGTAGCTCTATCCCACTTCACCAAACACAGTATGATACAAGACCCCATTTCCTCTGCTATAAGTTCATTAAATCTGGTTAAAATCCCCAGAAATATATATTAGAAAACCTTGGGGCATTTAATTATTTTGTAGTTATCTGTATTTAGAATTGCTTGATCAAAGATTAAAAGATAAAATTTCTCAATGTACTGCTGTCCAGATGAGATAGTTGTCCTTTTGTTGCTACCTACATACTTTATCAATCAGGAAAAGATAATACAAAAAGCAAATCTTGAAAGTTTCTCAGGACAATGAATGTGTTTAGACAATGAATGTGTTTAGATTCTTTCTGATGTTTTCATCCAAAACCAGCCTGCCTTGTTCCCCTTTCTTTCTCCTCCTAGCCACATTTTCTTAGAACAATAAACCTGTCCCAAGAATTCTGAAGTTGAAACTCTGGAAGTTAAATAGACTTTCACTTGTGTTTCTTTTTCCCTCATCTGACAGTTCAGGCGACTCCCAATCACTATGACATTCGTGATACCCAACAGATGGTATGGATCCTGAGTGGAAATACACTAGTAGCAGTTCCATCTAGCAACAATGTGGAGCCTGGTGAGTGTTAGTTAAAACCACTGCTGCTTCTGTAAGGGCCCCATTTCCACTAGGGGTAGAGGTAATCCTGAATGAGCCAATTCTGGTCCTCATCAACTTCTGGTAACCAGCTCAATGTCCCAAAAAAGTGCAACAAAAGCCAAGATGGCTCTCTTCCACAAAGAAAATCCTGTACCTACAGAAACAGTGAATGATGTCTCTCCTTACCTAAAGAAAACATCTTCAGATTCAGAGAGATTAATATTTCAGGATTCTGTTTCACTAGCTTCTTTTTTGAGCTTCCTTTTATGAGACATTGTCTCATAATAATATGTAGAAAATCCTTTTAGAAATCCTACCCAATGTATCTATTTCCATATCCAGGATCACAGTTTAAGCACGCAAGTGCATTTAGCTGTGAAGTTAGTAGTGCATTTTATTTTTATATTTGGAAAGTAATGTTCCATGATGAGGATTGAGGTCCTGATATTAAGGAAGGGAAAGGAAATGGCCTGAAGAGAAGTGACAAGTGTCTCAATCATGTACTATTGGGAAAAGCCCACAGGAGATGCCCTGAGTGCTCAGTTTATATGCATAACTTGATTGGGAGGTTGGAATACTGACTTCTTTCTGCTTGGAACCTTACATCTTTATTTATCCTTGTGTTTCCAGTCACTCTTGCAATAATAGCATGTAGAGACATGGAATACCGTGATGAAGAAAAAGGCAATCTGGTTTATCTGGGAATCAAGGACAAAAATCTTAGTCTCTACTTCACAGAAACTGAGGGCAGGCCTACTTTGCAGCTTAAGGTGAGTGGATATGCAGCTACTCAGAGACATATCAAATGGACTTTTAAATGTAACTTTGTGCATTACAGAAAAAAGTGATAGTTTATAATTGTGAGTTATCACTACAAGAAAAGAAACTTGAGTTTTCTAGTTCTCAGATTAGTAAATGCTGCTAAAGGATGGTCATGACACCCATCGAGATGTTTCTGAAAAACCAAGGAATGGTGGCTTCTTAGTTCTAATAAACTTTTATCTAAAAGTCCTCTAAGGCAATAGGATGCTATCAGTTAAACAAAGAAAATCACATTGGGAAAATGGAGAGAGACCATTTATCTGGATTGAGCAGAATTCATGTTAATAACCATAAGCATAAAGGAAGATTTACAGTAATTAAAAATATGGAAGGTGTGATATACAAGCCCATTTGGGGGCTGGTAATCCAATGAGGCTAACTTGAACCTCAGGATGAATGGGTACCAGGAGCTCCCAAGAAAGAGATGCAAACTCTCCTCTGTTAAAGCAAAGAATCAGTAGCATCTTGTGTCATGGGGCCTGTCTTGGTTACTTTTTTATTTCATGATGACACAAAATAACTGACACCCAAAATTAAGGAAGAAAAGGTTTATTTAGCTCATGAGGTTTCAGTCTATAATCACCTGGCGCCAAGTCAAGGTGGCTCACAGCAGAGGACAACAGTTCATGGCAACAGAAGACAACACAAGTCACAAGAGTTAAAAGGGGAGGAGTATTGAGAGAAGACACTTTCTGTCCTTTGTATTGTACGTAGGCTACCCTTGCTAGGGTGGGTGTAGCACTCATACCCATAATCTTAGCACTGAAACATGAATCAACCACAGATTCTAGAAGTCTACCTCTATGATGACATGAGGCTTTGGGGGAACCCAGATATAACCATAGCAGAACATTAGGGTGAATCCAGGCTACTGAGAACTAGCAGATGTCTGTTTGGACAACCTGGTCTCCTCATCTTTACTAACAAACCTATTTTCTTACCCCAGGAGATCAACATCATGGACCTGTACTGGGAGAAAACATCACAAAAGCCTTTTCTCTTTTTCCACAGTAGGGAAGGCTCTACCTCTGCCTTTCAGTCTGTCGCCTACCCTGGTTGGTTCATAGCCACCTCCTCTGTGCCAAATCAACCTATCTTCCTCACCCAAGAAAGGGGTTTAAATAACAGCACCAACTTCTATTTAGATCCTAAAAATTAAATCCAATCTGGGCTGTGGATGGCTAATTCCAAGACAGAGGATCAATCTTTTATTTGAAAACACAGTAACTTATTTTAAAAGACCTGTAAGGCCCTGGCGAGGTCATCAGCATTTCAGCCCTCCCATAGCCCACCCCATTGTGACTGTCCCAACACTACCTCCTCCTTCAGGTATTCGTTTCTGCACCACGTCCCTCACTTGAACATCACATCAGTGGGAAGCCTAAGAGTCACTCTCATTCTTTCCTGACCTTGTCCTCTCATCTGTTCAGCTACCAAGTTCATTTCAATGAACTGATATGTTTTTCATGCATGCTACCTTCCTATTCCTATGCCAACCCAGAGGTGGGAATCCCAAATGATCTTCTTTACACAATTATATCAGTATAATAACATTATTTATTAATTTCATACATGATTTGTAAACTTTATGACACATACAAAAAGTCTAAGGAACAAGATGAGTATAAAATCAAAATTTACATGTCTTAAATATCATGGTGGATTCATAATATCATAAATAAACATTTTGACATGCAGTATTATTGGAGATGCCTGCAGTGGGTTCTGATCTTTTGCTTGGGTTTCAGTATGTGGCAGGAATGAAAAGAAAGAACAAGAGACAAAGAAAATGGGTATATAGCAGGGATTGGGGATCATCACTTGCTCTTTAGGAGCAAAAGGCCATGAATCACCCAGAACCTTGAATTTATTCACTGAGGAAATGGTGAGGGGATTGCAAATGAATGTGTTAGACCAGCGGCAAGGCTGGCAAGCTTGTAACAGAGGGAGCAAAGTATTCTTGCCAAAGGACAGGAGCAACCTGGTTAAAGTTAATGAGCACCTGCTTTGTTGCCAGTTCTGGGAAGTAATTTTACTCTGGAGTCATGCAGGTCTCAGCAGACACATTATCTCCTATCTTATCCCTATGGATAAGGGCTTGTCTATGTGAGCTCAACCATAGCCATGGATAATAAACTATATGTTAATCCATTATCATCCTCTTGCTTTCATGACAATATATTCTCAGCCTCAGCCACACTCCCTAATTAAACTGCAAGCAAATTTGGGGACATCACCTGTAAACAACCTGCACAGCTCATAAGTAAACACAATCACACTTGGGGATAAGGAAGGGTGACGTAGTAGTCATTCATATGGTATGTAATTTGGTTATGATTACATGTTAAAGATGATATTTGTAAATCAATTCATATGCCAAAGAATCATTCACTGTATACCAGAAGTGCATGAACAACCTCATCAAGGGTTGAGAACAAGCTTGTGAGGGGTGCTTGTTGGATGGAGCGGCAGAACAGAGACTACAGAATGGATGTGTCTGACCTTTCTACTTAAACCCATTTTAAACAAATACAACTTTATTACCTCATATAAAAATGAACAATGACATATTAAGACCCCTTAGGGAATTAAAACTCTTTAAAATACAATGTCTGTGCGCTTAAATTGTTGATTTGCTACATGATATCAATGCCCTGGCCAATTTGATATCCTCTTCTCAATTTCCATTAAACCTCCGTGCTTAACACTGAAATATGGTCAACTTCCCCAAATATTCACCTGACTACACACATATCCACAAAAAGTCATAGATCTCAGTTTGAATTTCTCACAGGCATCTTGCCAGAACTAATTACACTGTCCTTAATTTACTTGATAATATGATTGCCATTAGAAGAATCAGCTGTGATATTTTCTTATTGTTACTCTTATTTTCTGGAATGTCAGGAGCTTGTGTGAACTGAGGTTTCTTTATGGGGAAAGTGTTAAATCAGGTGTTCATTTTCTGAGTGTTATACTAGGTAAAACCTGTAATACAACCTGAAAATACACTAGCCAAGTGCATGTATTTTGTAATTACTATAATAACCACAACACACATGTGCACATGACAGGGACTCAGCCTCAGAAACACAGGCCCTGGTGCACATTCCAAGCAGATGTATCAGGCCTACTAGTTCCCGAGGTCAGACTTCCAAGCTAGAAAGAATATGTGGAGGGACACTTGCACCAATGTGCTTGAACAATGCTCAGAACTACAAGGGACAAGGAGCTGATCCACAGGGAGTCCCTGACAAAGCACTGCGGGACTACATTTCTATCCCCCACCTTGACAATTCTGAGTTTCGCTGTATATGGTTTCCCCCAAAGTGTCCCAGTGTGAGAAGGAAGAATATGAGAAAGCAAAGCCTTTGAAAGATATGAGGGATATCTTCAGATATATTATTTGCTTCTGTGGGTTGAGGAACATAATTCTTTTGCTTGGATTTAAGTTAGCAACCAAAGGAGGAGGAATAAGAAGATAGTCATCAGTTACATGGCATATTTATATATGTGTATGTGAATCATTGTATACGGAAATCATTATATATGTCCATCATTACATATGTAAATCAACCTGTAAATCTCAAAAGGATAATCCCAACTCAGGAGTTTCATGTGTTGTCTTACCTCTATCTTTGTTTCAATTCCCCTACTCCCTCTTCTGTTCCTGGAGTCACTTTTCATTATTCTGCATGCAAACCCTGATCTCAGAGTCCACGTTCTGGGAAGATTGCTTCTATTTAGGCAAACTTCTTTACTAGCCAGCCCCAGTGTCAGGTTTACTCTCTCCGTAGCTCTGCTCTGCTGTGGCATACATCTCCAGCACTTCCATATATGTTTCTGCCTATGTCTTTTTAATAACCTAAATCTCTTTCAAGTGTTTATATACATCCCCTCACTCTCCAAACCAGTGGTTGCAGATTCTCACTGAAATCACTCCATTTTAGCCTTCTCTTATACGGCAATGCTTCTCTTATCAGACTGTGTGATAACCTGTCCCCTGCATAACAGTTTCTCAAAACTACTATGGAAATAAATTAATTCTCAATGCATATATTACATCTTCCCATTGATATCAAAGTGTGAGAATCTGACATGAAAAAGGCAGAGAAGATGCTCAGATTCAAGAAATATCAAAGGAACTTCCAAGCTTCTCAAAACACACAGAGCTTGAAGCAGAGAAGTGTTTTCATAAATTTTCCCATTTCAGTTTGTCCTCCTCTTCTATGTCAGCATTGATTCCACAGGCTGTGAAGATATGATGTTTACTAAGGAGTGGGTGGTTGCAGAAATAAGCAGAGCCCAGAGGAGCCCCAGAGGTTATCAGTTAGTGTCTACTACCTGGTTCTCAGAGGCCTGTGGGCAGAGCATAGGAGTTTACACTTTGTCCAAGTCACCACCACCACCACACACAAGCATTTATGAACAGTTAGAACAGTGCTGGGATACAGGAGGAAGAGCCCAGGGGAATCACTGTTACAATTCTTTTCTCTGGCCAAAAAAAAAAAAAAACCAGGAAAAAAATAATGATGGCAAGGATGACTATGAAATTATTATAATAATATTGCAGTTGGACACATAGACACCAGGGCTTCAGTGAATTAAGTTTCTGTGAATAGAGAGAAAGAATGATAAATGGGATTTATTTTATTAAATTTTTATTTAAAGAGAAAAAAACAAGGAGAGAAATAATACATAATTTCAAAAAAATCAATAGTAAGAAATCACTAGTTGATAAATTACACATTATCCTCTTAGAAATAGTTGTTCAAGTTACAAAAGTAAAGCATACAAAGTGGATATCAAACAGTTCTGCTCAATGATCCAACAAAAACCTAGTAATATGGTTATCAATCCTATACACTTAAACATACATGCAGTTATATCCTTTAGAGTACTTTCTTTTCCTCTCTTTCTTACAGTAGCAATTACACATTTTGGGTTTTATTACTCTTACAGTTCTGATTAATTTTTGCACTAAAGACACAATGTGATATTTATAAATATGATTCTTATTTACTTCACTTATGAGGATAGTCTAAAGTTGTCTCCATTTACCTATGAAGGCCTCAAGATCATCCTTTTTATAGCTGAGTAATATCCCATTATATAAAAATACCACATCTTGAGGAAGAAGGTGTGTCTTGCTCTTTGCTGGTTCCGCTTGCTGTTTGCAGCTGCCATGAACTGCTGTCCAGACATGCCCACCTGTCTCGGAGCCAACTGAGTGTAGACTGAAACCTCCAAAAACTTTAAGAGTCCTCTGCATTGGGGGAGGCAAGAACATGGCGGACAGATAGCAGCAGCTATGCAGGCTCTCTGCAAGACCCATCTTAGAATCCAGGAATGGTGTGGAGTGAGGAATCATAAGCAAGAGGAGATATACCCTGCTGACCTAAGAATGAACTGGGCTGAGAGAAACCAACTGGGAATGCAATCCTAGTGGTATAACAGGAACAGATAAAGCCTCAGCGTGGAAGCTGGAGCCGTGCCATTGGAAGCCGCGATTTGGGTTTCCTGCTGCCACTGCTGTGCCTGAATTGGCTCAGCAGGGAGAGAGACACGCGAAAGCTCGGAGAACAGGAATCAGTGAACGGAGTTGAGAGCTGGATGGGTGGGGAGCCATGCATTGACCTGTGGTGAGTGAGAGAAACTGGGACTCTTCCATGGTCTAGGAGGCTCCAACACAAGACATTCTGGGACCTGGCAGACTTGCTGGAACAGGGTGCTGTAGTGACTTCAGTCACATATCCCCCTTTCAATTGGTGAGCAGTGCCTAGCTTACGTGATGCTGCTGGCTGAGACCCAGTAGGCTAGCACAACCTAGATCCCAGCCCCTGAAGGTGCACCCTAGTGGTGAAGCCTTTGGTAGGTTGACCTGGAGGGGTTGGCCCTGCATAGGCTGCCTGGTACGTAACTCCCTGGTGCACTGCGGTGGGCGGGAACACCTAGCTGGTACAATTCAGTCAGACTGTGGCTGACAGGGAAGGAACCTGGGCCTCCTATATACGCTTGCATATATAAGGAACAAAGAATATGGGAAGAAGGAGTAACAAGAAAGCCTCCTCAGCCCCCAATCCTGAGAAACAGGCAATAGCAGATAGGGCACCAATAGACATAAAGCGATATCTCCGGAGCCTCATAGACAAGTTCAGGAATGAAGTTATTAATGACCTGAAGCAAGACATAAGCAGAATAGTTAGAGAAATGCTAAGCACCACCCAAGAAAAAGCAGATGGTGGAATGGAAGAACAGAAAAAGAGGGGAGAATTGTCTGATGGAGAAAATAGAAAAAACATAGAATACGTGAAGCAGGTTCAAAGAGATTACCAGGAAACTAAAAACTCTATCAAAAGCTGGCATAACAGCTTGAAAGAAACTAAGGATAGATTATCTGAACTGGAGGACAGATTTGTAATGTGGGAGTGCGAAAGGAAAAACTTCTTAAAAATAACAAGGAAATAAGCAATAATAATACAAAGGCTAGAAGATGATACGAGGATCTATAACTTAAGAATTAAGAATGTAAAGGAAGAAGCAGGGGTAAAAACAAATGAACTGCAAAGGCTATTCACAGAAATAATCAAGGAGAACTTCCCTAATATGGGAAAAGGTAAAGATACTCAGATGTATGAGGCATACAGGACCCCAGCCCCCTACAACCCAAACAGAGCTACACCCAGGCATATAATAATCAAAATTCCAGAAATCCATTATAAGAACAGAATATTAAAACCAGTCAGAGACAAGAAACAGATCACTTACAAGGGAACACCCATCAGAATTATAGTAGACTTCTCGGCACAAACCATCAAATCACGAAGAGCGTGGGGGGAAATAATTCAAGCTTTGAAAGATAATATCCTCCAGCCAAAATTGAGATATCCTGCACAACTATCCCTGGAAATTGATGGAAAAACAAGGTGCTTTCAGGATAAAGAGGAAGTAGGGGAATATGCAACCACCAATTCAACTCTACAGAGAATACTGCAGGATATTCTAAAAAAGAAAAATACCAAGATTCCAGAAACAGTGGCAGAGAGGCCACAATGAATGGAGAAGAAAGGGAAATGAAGAAGACAACTGACAACTAATGACAGAAAAATAGCTCAACAGAAATGAGGCAGAGAAGGTTAGATGGTAGGAACAGCTATTTTGGAGAAAACAAGATCATAATAGCTAGTGCTGATTTACTATCATCTTCTTTTTTTTTTTTTTGTCTTTTTCATTTTTATCGGTACCGGGGATCGAACTCACCACCGCCTGCTTGCAAGGCAGGTGCTTATGCCACTGAGCTAAACCCCCAGCCCCTATCATCTTCTTTTGAAGTCCCATCAAGCTTTTGTTTTTCTGTCTCCATCAGTCTTAACATGTTGTATCTTTTTGGATTTTATTATATGTGATAATATAAACAAAAACTTTTATAGACAATGAGATTATACAGAAACCATTGTTCATTTTCTATTAGTTGATTCTAAACACTCTGCAATACTGTCATTCTCTTGAATGGTTTTATATTGTTTTGATATATTTGATGACACAGTATATGAAGTTATACTCAAAGATTTCAAGGAAAGAGACACTATGGTAACTACTTTTATGTCAGGATTATCTTGTGGTAAACACTATTTTGCTTAAATGGCTATGTTTTGATCTGCGCTGTTTTGTTGTTATGCCCTCTTTTATCTCAATCTCCATTTTATTTACTTTTTTATTTCTATCCTTTTAGTTAAGGGAAAAATAAATTTAAAAATAGCAGGGTATATTACAGTAACCAACTTTGATTTTCTATTAACTTGATTTGAAACCCTGTATTGCTCTCACCATCTTGTTTTGACTGATTTTCCTGTATTCTGTTTTGCTTGATAGTACCAGGTTCGAAAGTTTAGGCAACAACTGTGAAGATAGTGGGATTCATTATGACACCCATTCTGGTTGATTATTATCTACTTTTGAAGACTTTTAATGTCTCCAATGTTTTGGTTTTGTTGGTTTCATTCTTTACTATTTTGTTTATTTTTATTATAACTAATGATATAGACAATTCTATTTGAGGTAGCGGGAAGCATTATGGTAACCATTGTTGATCACCTTGGATTATGTTTTTACATTATCTATTATGTCCACCCTTTTGATTTAACTGACTCTGTTCTGTTATGTCACATTTGGTTTTACTCTCTTCCAAAAAAAGTAATAAGAACTGTGGGAGCAATAAAACCCCAAATGTGTAATAGTCATTGTACAAAAGAAAGGAAAAGAAAGTGCTCTAAATGGTATAACTGCATGTATATTTAAGTGTATAAGATAGACAATGATATTAAATGAGTTTTGTTGAATCATTGAACAGAACTGTTTGCAGTCTCACTGTTTGAATGTCCACTTTATATGCTTTAATTTTGTAACTTGAACAAATATTTCTAAGATGATAATTGTAATCCATTAACTAGTGATTTCCTACTGTTTATTTTTTTCTGAAATTCTGTATAACTTGTACGCTTTTTCTGCTTTTTTCCTTTTTCTCCTTAAATAAAATTTTTTAAAAATACCACATCTTTTTCATCCACTCTGTGGCTGATGCACATCTTGGTTGTTTCCAAGATTTATCTATTACAAATTGTGCTGTTATGAACATGGGTGCACATATATCACTGTGACGTGACATTTTCAGGTTTTCTGGGAAAATACCCAGGAAGGGAATAATTGGTTGGAATGGAACTTCCAATCCTAGTCTCCTGAGAATTCTCTATACTGATTTTCTTTTTTTAAAATTTTATTTAAAGAAAGACTGAGCAAAACAGAAGATAGGTAGAAATAATACATACGTTCAGAGAAAAAAATAAACAGTAAGAAATCACAAGTTGATGTGTACATCTTGTAGTTTTACAAATAGTTGTTCAAGATACAAGAGTGGAATAAGTAAAGTAGGAATTCAAACAGTGAGACTGCAAACAGTTCTGTTCAACTGTCCAACGAAACTTAGTAACATCGTTGTCAGTCCTATACACTTAGACATACATGTAGTTATCCATATCTTCATTTATGTTTAGATTAAACAAACTAAAGCAGGTTAAAATAATTGTGAACAAAGCACAATAATATTGCTGGGATTTCACATCATGACACTCTGTGATCAGCACTGGGTACTGTAGTGCCTTTTTAAAAATTTAATTTAAAGAAAGACTGAACAAAACAGAAAACGGGTAGAAATAATACATAATTTCAAAGAAAAAATACAGTAAGAAGCCACTAGTTGATCATTACACATTGTCTTCTTACAAATTGTTATTCAAGATACTGAAGTGGAGTATATAAAGTGGGGATTCAAACAGGGAGATTGCAACAAGGTCTGTTCAACTATTCAACAAAAACTTAGAAATATAGTTATCAATCCTATACACTTAAACATACATACAGTTATCCATATCTTCAATTATGTTGAGACTGAATAAACCCAAGCAGGCTAGTATCACTCTGAACACAGAATAATACTATTGCTAGGTTTCATGTTATGACACTCCAGGATTGACACTGGGTATTTTAGTGTCTCTTTTTCTTCAAAGTATCTGTTCATTTCATCATGTGTCATAAGATCTGTTCTCATAATCTGTTTACAGATTCTACACGTTCATGAGTCTTAACATGTATTTTTATGCTTTCTATATTAGAGGGAGAAACAAAACAAAACATGGCAAAACAAAAACATATTCCTCTAAACACATGAAATAAAAAAACCATATAAGACCATTGTACAAAGAGTTCTACCATGGTTCCTATGTTGTCTCTTGTTATCTCCAATAGAATTGGCTATTTCATCAGACATAGTATAATTGAATATATCAGTACGTAACAGTATTAATAAAAACACAACTTTGTATATAGTATAGAATAATATAGAACTTCAAAAACTGGCAGTTATCAAACCAGAATGTGTATTGTAGAGTCTTTTCATCTTCAGTGTAGTTGCCAATACTCTTAGACTTGATACTATCATATCAGTTTTCAATAAAATCTTCTCTGCTCATTTCTATAATGCTATTGTTTGCCATCAGTTATTTGCTTATCTTCTTCATTCTGTTTTCTGCTCCATTCATTGAGGCCTCTCTGCCACTGTTCCTGGAATCCTAGTACTTTTCTCTCTCTCTAGAATGCCCTGCAGTATTCTCTGTAGACTTGGATTGGTGGTTGCAAATTTCTCCAGTTCCTCTTTGTCTTGGAAGCATCTTGTTTCTCTATTAATTTCTAGAGACAGTTTATCAAAGTATATCAATCTGGACTGGAGGTTATTTTCTTTCAGGGCTTGGAATATTTTGCTCCAGGCTCTTCTTGACTTGATGGTTTGTGTCAAGAAGTCTGCTGTTATTCTGACGGGCATTCCTCTATAGGTTATCTGTTTCTTTTCTCTAACAGTTTTTAATATTTTGTTCTTATATTGAATTTCTGGGATCTTGATTATTATATGCTTGGAAGTAGCTCTGTTTTGGTTGTAAGTGGCTGGAGTTCTGTATGCCTCATATACCAGAATATTATTTCCTTTTCCTATGTTTAATTATTTCTGTGAATAATCTTTGTAGTTCCTTTGTTTGTACCCCAGCTTCTTCATTCCATTCTTTATTCTCAAGATTCTCTTATAGATCCTTTTGTCATCTTCTAGCCTTTGTATTGTTACTGCTTGTTTCCTTGTTATTTTAAAAAAGTTTTCCCTTTCATACTCTCACATTGCAAAATTGTCCTCCAGTTTGGATAATCTATCCTTAGTTTCTTTCAAGCTGATTTGCTATCTTTCCATAGTTTTTAATTTCCTGGTGATGTCTTTAAATCTGCTTCTTGTATTCTTTTTTCTTTGTATTTTTTTATATTCATCAAATGGTTCTCTTCTTTGTTTGAGTTCCTCCCTTTTTCCATCTGTGTCTGCTTGAGGGGGGCTTAGTATCTCTTTAATTAATTTTCTTATATCTTGCTTTATTTGGCTAAATATTTCACTTTTGAACTCATCTATGAGGCCCCAAATATATCTCTTTATGTCCACTGGCGCTGTGTCTCATATTGCATGTTTGCTGTTCTCATTCTCCTTTGTATTTACCTGTCCTGGGTTAATGTTCTCAGGGTTGGAACCTGGGGACTTTTTGTTGTTGCTTCCTCTTCCCATCTTTTTTGCTTCTTCCAGGAGGTCCCAGTTTCTTTCTTTATTAGTTACAATTCTTCTGATGCATGCTGGCTTCCCACTGCAGTGTGCTAGTGAGTTGCTGGCCCCTCCCCTCCAGATCAGTCAAGTGCTGTGGCCTGCACTGTATTACTTTGTGTCACCTCACCTCTAGGTGGTGGCAGCTGGAGCAAGGCGGCAGCGGTGGCAGTGGCGGTTTTGGTGGCAGCGGTGGTGGCAGCAGACTTTGTGCCACCTTCCTCCCGGGTCTGTGGCTGTGGTGGGGTCAGGGGCAGGGACAGCCAGTAGGCACCCAGTCACTTCCTAAACTGGAGGCACCACAGGCAGCTGCTGGACTGCAGCGGCAGGGATTAGTCAAGTTGCTATGATGTGCTCTGCATTTCTTTGCACAGCCTCCCTTCCAGGCCAGTCAAGCTGCTGTGGCCTACACTGTCAGTCAAACTTCTGAGATTTCACAGGCTTAGTGTGGTTAGTGTGTACCACCACTGTAGGGACTTGATTTCAGATAACCTATTGGGTCTTAGCCCGGTCACATGACCCAGGCCTAGCTTACTCCACCATCCTGTTTGGGAAGGGAACAATTGACTGAAGTCACTGCTGCCCCTTGTACTTGCCAGTCCTGCCTAGTCCCAGAATGTCCTCCATCAGAGCCCCCTATTTATGGAATGGCTCCACTCCCATCACTCACCACAGGTCAATGTAGGCACCCTGCCAACTCAGCTCACCCTTTGGCTTGCCTGCCCCAAATTCAATGTCGAAGCAGCGGGACCTCGGACAGCTTGGCAAGTTGTGCCATGGCAGGACCTCGGCCAGCTGTGACAGGCCCACATTGGGACCTTGGATGGTTGGCAAGTCACCTTAATTTCTTCTTGGGATGAGAGAATTCATCTCCCTCTGTTTGGGGCTCCCCACTCTGAATTATGTTGAATTCTAAGTTC
Organism: Cavia porcellus; assembly: GCF_034190915.1. Taxonomy (NCBI): domain Eukaryota; kingdom Metazoa; phylum Chordata; class Mammalia; order Rodentia; family Caviidae; genus Cavia; species Cavia porcellus. The sequence continues at coordinate 56,827,011 of NW_026947501.1, read as the reverse complement.
ACTATCTCAGAGAGCCTCTGTAGCCAGTTGTTATCTATCCACCATCTTGCTTCTCCCCCTCCATACTGATTTTCATAGTGGTTGCTCCAGTCTACACTTGGACCAACAGTGGAGCAGTGTTACTTTTTCTCTGAAGCCTTGCCAACATTTATTATCAGTTGATTTTTTGATGGCAGCTATTCTTTCCAGAGTGAGATGAAATCTCAATGCTGTTTTAATTTGCATTTCTCGAATGACCAGTGATGATGAACATCTCTTCATATATTTATTTGCCACTTGTATATCTTCATCTGAGAACTGTGTGTTCATCTCAGATGCCATTTTTGGAGAGAGTCTTTGAATTTGGGGGCATTAAGTTTTTCAGTTCTTAAGTTTTCAATTCTTAAGTTTTTCAATTGAAAAACATTAAGTTTTTCAATTCTTTATATGTTCTGGATATAAGTCCTTTGTCTGAGGGGTTGCTGGCAACAATTCGTTCCCATTCTGTGGGTTTTCTTTTCACTCTGTTGGTGATTTCTTTTGAAGTGCAAAAATTTTTCAGTAATACGAGATCCCAGTTGTTGATTCTTTGAAGTGTTTCCCATGCAGTTTGCATTTTGTTCATGAATTCTCTACCTAACCCTTTCCAAGACTTCTACCTATCTTGTCTTCCAGTAGATTTAGTGTTTCTGTTTTAATATTTAGGTCTTTGATCCATTTAGACTTTAGTTTTGTGCATGGTGATAGGCATGGATCTAGTTTCAGTCTTTGACATATGGAGAGTCAATTTTTCCAACGCCATTTATTAAAGAAGCTATCCTTTTTCCAGACATGTTCATGTTTAGTCCCTTTATCAAATATCAGGGAGCTAAGTGTCTTTGTAGTTGTGCTTGCATCTTCTAATCTCTTCCACTGATCCTCAGTTCTCTTTCTTTGCCAGTATCATGCAGATTTTATCACTGTGGCATTTTAGCATAGTTTCAGGTCAGAAATTATGTGTCCTGCCTTGACTTTGTTGCCCAGAATTGCCTTGACTAGTCTCGGTTTCTTCTGTTTCCAAATGAATTTGGGGAGTGTTTTCTTTAGATCTATAAGGGATGTCAATGGTATTTTGATTGGGATTGCATTAAATCTGTATAAGAGTTTTGGGAGCTTGGCCATTTTCACAGTGTTGGTTCTTCCTAGCCTAGAGCAAGGAATATCCTTCCATTTTCTAATATACTCTTCAATCTCTTTTTTCAGCATAGCATAATTTTCAGCATATAGTTCTTCCACATTCTTAGGTTGTTTCCTAAGTATTTCATTTTTTTAGATGCTATTGTGAAGGGCTATATTTCCATAATTTCCCTCTCAGTGTTTTTGTTTGTTTGTTTGTTTGTTTGTTTGTGTACAGGAATGCTATTGATTTTTGAGCATTGACTTTGTATCCAGCTGCATATCAGATCTTCCCCCATGTTTAGGAAATTTTGTGCTATTATTTCTGTGAATATTTTAGTTACCTCATTTGCATTGTCTCCTGCATCTTCACTGATGCCTATTAGTCTTGTATTGCTAATCTTGGCATCATCTTGAAGCTGCTGGATTGTCATTTCATGCTGCTTTGTTATTTTTAAAAGTTCTATTCTCTCATGATCACTAATTGTGATATTGTCCTCAAGGCCTGAAATTCTATCATCAGCTTCATTTACACAGTTTTGCCAGCTTTGAATAGCATGTTTTGTTTCTTGGATGTCTCTTTGAGTTTGTTTCATGAATTCTGCTTGTTTTCTATATTGTTCATTCAAGATTTCAGTCAGTTTCCCATGCTTTTTTCTCTATTTCTTTTTTAGGTGTACTCAGCAACTTCTTTACTAAGGTTGCTATTTCTATCTTTACGTGGAAGAGTACTTCTAATTTTATTTCCTTTATAGCCTCATGGAGTATTTTTTATTTCACTTGTTATCTTTTCAGACACTTCTGGTGTATAACTTTTGAAGTCCTCTATTTCAGTGTCTCCTGTACTTGCTCCTGGTAACTAGATGTTTGAGATTGCATTTTGCTTTTTTGTTTTGCCATTTTCCCCTTTTGAGTTAATATTTGGTCCTTTGGTCTCACTAGTGTCAACTTTTGATAGTGTATCTTGGGGTCCTAATGTAAGGTTCATGTTTGTCCAGTTGCTGGGTCCCTCAATGAATAGATGGACCAGTCACCTGATTTCCCACTGCAGAGCCTGTTGGGTGAGTCCTATATTCCTCTTGGGCTGATAAGCCTAGTAGTACTGATGTAGGTCAACTTTTAGTTCCTACTATCAATTTATCTTCAGGTTATTCCAGGTCACCAAATCTCCCTGTCTATAGTGTCTGTGTCGGCTGAAGCTCTACTGTGTCGCTATTGCGTGCCTGTGTGTCTCATAAGCCCTTTTGACTTTCTCCAAGTTGGAAGAGTCCTCAGTGGCACACTCCTCACCCTGCCTGATGTTTTCTGTGTGCAGGAAGGGGTCACCCACACTCTTTCCAGACTCACTAAGGTCTTAAAGTTAGATGGAGGGAGCTTTACTACTGGCCCTTATTTACCCACTGTACACCTCTATTTTAGGGGCATATTCACCATACTCTGGAGTCTGCTGAGATCTTCTGTTTGGGTGAAGCAGTTACTGATTCTCCTTTCAAGCTAGCACAGTTAATCTGCTATAGTCTCAGGTTCTGGGAGAAAGGGTGGGAGCTGAAGATCAACAGCAGTATTAGGTCCAGGAGGTAGGGAATGTCCCTGAAGGGCCAGTAGATATCCTGGGTCCAGGTGTCTGCTGGGCTCAGGCCAAGGTCCCAGTGCAGAGTTGAATCCCTCAGTGCCTGCTGGCATGGTGCAGGAAGCACACAGCTGTGCAGGCCAAGGCCAGAGAGAAGCATCCATTCCCTGGACCGGCAGGAGTCATGTACTGCAGTGGGGGCCAAAGACTGAGGGCAGCATGCATTCCATAGGGCCTGTGAGAGTCTTGCAAGGAGCCCATGGCAGTGTGGGTACAGGTCCCAGGGTGACCTGGTGTTCCTCATTGGTGGCTGGGGTATAGCCAGAAGCACGTGTCTGCGTGGGTCAAGGTCTGAGGGCAGCACAGGTTCCCCAGGGCTGGCTCCAACGGTACAAGGAGTGTGCTGCAGTGAAGGCCAGGCTCCCAAGGCAGCATGGCATTCCTCAGTCCACAGAGAAGCAAAGTTCCCCCTCCACATCCACAAATGACCTCCACTAAGACCAGTACTATCCTCCTCAAACCCCAATTTCTCCACTGCCTCCTTGACAAATGGTGTTTAAAAGCACATTAAAAACCCCAGAAAAGGCCTCCAGTCTCCTACCAGGTGTAACAGTGAGACAAAATGGCAGAACAGTGGGGATCTAGGATGATCAATTGTTCATGGGGAGCAGAAGGACATGGGGAACCAGAACCTCAATATTTATTTATTTACGAATGTAGTGAGGGGATTATTAGGTGGCTCATGGGGAAGTGGTGGTTTTAAGCAAACCAGGGTCTTGTTTTGGAGCATCTTAGTGTTAGTAGTCTCAGTCTCAGTCTCAGTCTCAGTCTCAGTCTCAGTCTCAGTCTCAGTCTCAGTCTCATGTTAGTAGGTGGCAGAGGATGGCTCTAATGAGATAATGGTAAATCTCAAAAGGATAATCTCAAGCCTCTATTTATCCCTTAGGGAAGTATGTAAAACTAGCCACTGTGTATTTGTAGTCTCCAACATTTCCAACTTTTTGTTTCCGTAACTGTAGCACTTGAAAATGTGAACAAGTATGATGGCCATCATAGCAACAAATGTATTCTCTGGAGTTGATAGGAAGCCCTGTCTGATCACCAGCATGTGAGCCTCCTGCATTACCTTCTGTAGTTACCAACCATTTTCCTAGTGGAGTGTCTGTAGACTCTCTGCAGAAAAAAGTTATAATTTATGAAGAAAACTTGAGATCAAAAGTCATACATAATATTTTAGCATGGAAATCATGATGACATTGCTTTAGTAGCATACTTAAAGATGCATTTTGGTACAGAATAGCCTTTTTAGTCAATCATCTCTATCTAGTTAATAAGAAGCACTCACCTATTTCATTGTCCTTTAATGGGATGTCACTGAAGAAATGTGTGACATTGCCTTGACTGTTTCATATCTAAGATTTCAAAGTGTAATAACACATGGTATTAATATTTGCCTTGGGCCAAACACTGTTTGAAACTGTGTTGTCAGGGGCATCACAGTAGAAAAGGGACAGAAGAGTGACTTCAAATATGGCACAAGAACTAAATCCTAACCATCTCAGATGCAGCAGGTCAATGCAGAGCAGGAACTTCTCCAGAGTGATTTTCTGATCTTTAAAAATCATGCCTCTAAAGACAAAAGTCATGACTAATTCCAGTTGTATTGCAAAGCAGAAAGTGAAACCAATGAACAAAGGGCCCAAAGGGCTGCTTTTAACCTTTTGAAAGAGAGTAAGAGGAAAATATTAGTGTTCCAATTATACCATTTATATCTTGCTTTCTAATATGACTCTTAATCAAAGGTTTCTAAAATCTCAGCCTTCAAAAGAGATCTACTGCCTTTGGTGACAAAGGAAGTTGACAGTCTGAAAGAAATCTCAATGGTAGGAAAAAGAAATCTTCAAGCCATGCAAGGTTCTTTATACAGCTACCTCTACATCAGTGCTGGGTAGACTCTATTTAAAATCATTCCAAAAATATGCATCTTTGAGTATCTGAAACACACTTAAGAAACTCACAGAATAAGTTTGTACTTATTGTCTCTCATAAGAAGACAATATTTGACCTAAGCCTAACATTACATCTCTCTAACCTAGTTTATAAGCCTGAATAAGTCCACTAAAGACCTCAATGTATTTGTCAGAATCACCTGAAAACTCTCCTAGATCTTATCTGATCTGTTTTAGGACACTGAGAGAAAAGAGGTACATGAATGCAGGTCATTCTAAATTTTCCATTTTCCTATAAGAAATAATAGTCCTTGAGGAACTTCAACAAAATCAGCTAATGACTGATACAGCTTCCTGGAGGCTTTAAATATGGCTGGCCTAGAAGCTCCATCCTCAGGTCCAAAAGAGAAAGTAGAGGATACCTCAGACTCAATAAAAATGGCAAGACTTTGATTAAGGTTGTCTCAGAAACCTTGCCCTCAGGTTTCAAAGGTTGAGGAAGAATAACCTCAGTCTCAGTGATAGTGGATGCCTTAAGGGCCATAGGTATCTGATTTTCCTGTGGCTCATATTTACATTTGAATACAAGTAAGGATTATTTCTTTAGTGCAAAGAAAGTCTGAACACAAGATAATTTTTACCATTTTTCCTCCTTTTTACAGTACAATTCTAGTTGTGAAATAGCATTGTAATCAATATTTTTCTTTGCATTAATAGCCACATTTATAGAAGGAAACATTGCTTAGCCCTAAACTTTTGCTTTCTGATTTTTTGAAAGAAAGGTCTAAATATCTCTTTTTTATTTATTTGGGAATCAGTGATTTTAATATTTGCAGTTTCTCCTTATTTACATGTCATTGATTAACTCATTCTGGCTCAGTAACTTTCCATTGGGTTTACCACAGTTTGAGTTACCACTGAGTCCTGGAGTTCAATTCTAAAGAGTCCCTGTACTTAAGCATTCCTCCCATCTGAGCCTCTCCAATAGCAGACAAGTGCCATTATGCTAGACTGGGCCCACAGAAGCAAGGAAGCCACTTTTATGCTACACAACTTGGTTACTGACCCACCACAGCCACTTTATTCCCTCTGGCACAGGTCCTATGCCGTCTTTACCACTTCTGTCACCACCATCCCCAAGGAAGACCAAGCTACCATCTTGGACATGGTGCATCAGTCTCTAAAAATTCTGAACATGCAAGCTAAGAAAGAGTCTCCCCACAAGTCTCATTAGTATACTGCATTTGATATTCTATATCTTTAAAAGCCCCGGTACACAAAAGGACCTCCACTCTTACATTGACTCTTTCTCCATGTATATTTCAAACAGCCTGATCTGCTTCCAATTCTGGTAACTGCATAATGAAATACATATATTGATTAGGGGGCAAGCAAGCATAGATAAGGTGATTAACATCATTTGGGGCAGATGTTTTCCCACCATTGAATTTATGATGAATGGTCCCTGAGCTCCATTATTTATGATACTGTTTTAATTCTCTAAGCAATTTAAAATCAAACACCTAATGTTCAGGGACAAACTGACTTTCATCATTAGGATGTTTCTAACCACCATCAGGAAAAAACAAGGTCGAAGTACATCTCCTTGCATAGCGGCCTTCTTTACAGCCTATTGGTATTGACAAATACAAGATTCAAAATGTTTTATCTTTAGTCTGGAGTTGCAGGCTGAGTTTCTTTATAATTCACACCTCTATCTTGGTCTACCCCCAGGAGCTGCTTTTCTTTTTCTTTATATTTTACTCCTTTGTCCTGTTCTAAAACAGAAATTTTGAGAGTACTAGTACGTAATGGACCTAAAACAGATTTTCCCAAGGCAAGCTGAGAAGGTCTCAGGAGAAAGTTTCTCCTCTGCCATGAGCTCTCTTTAAAAATTTTTTCACCTTGTTACGATTTTCAATATTCAAAGGTCCTGCCAAAAGGAACTAAGAATTGCATTTAGTTATTTCCTGTAATATTTTGGTGACATTGCTAGCTGGCTCTGGGTACACTGTCTTCTTTAAAAGAGATTTTAAAGAATGAGATCTCAGATAAAGAGAAATCCCCTTGTTTTAACCCCAGCTAAATTCTTATGTATGTTGAAAGCACAACCTCAGCTCCAGGTCAGACATCTCTAGAACCATCACATGAAGTCCAAACGATGTCAAAACATCCTTAGTAAATGCACCAGACAGGCAAGAAGGTCTTAAGTTCAGGCCAAATTGGACACCAATTATCAGAGCCTCTACACTGGGCTTTAATCTCCTTCCAGGTGGTAAGGTGCACAGTGAAAGAAAGATCGAGAGACAAAATAGTGGCACAGCAGGCACCTGGGATACCCAGTTGTTCACAGGCAACAAAGGGCTATGAGGAAGCTAGAACCTCAGTTTTTATTGACTGAGAAAATGGTTATCAGGTGACTCAGAGGGCAGTGGTGATCTCAACCTGATGAGGATCTTGTGTGGGAGAGACTTCAGTCTTAGTAGTCTTAGTCTTAGTCTTAGTTTTAGTCTTAGTCTTAGTCTTAGTCTCAGTAGGTGGAAGAGAATGGCTCACTCCAAATGAAATATTGGGAAAACTCAAAAGAGTGATACCAATAAGGCCAAGTCTCCATTTACCACTTAGGGAAGTGTGTAAAACTAGCCATTGTGAATTTGTCGACTCTAAAAGCACAGTGCAATCCTAGGCTGTGCTTGCAAACATTCATTTCTAAGCAATGCTGAGGGTATTTGTCATGAGAAAGAGATAAAAGGCCAGCCCACCAACTGTGTACCACCTGTGCCCTTCCACAGAGATTGCACATAGATTAACAATCAGTTAATTTAAATCAGTTGGTAAAAGTAAGGATATCTTTAAAATTAATGACATGTTTGCACCCAGGTTGTCAACCAATTAAAACATATCAAAAGTTAATTTTATACATACAATACCTATTGTTGTCTGTGCATTATAATTATTTAATAGTTGTTCACTGATCAAAAATAATGAATCATTATCATCTGGATTCATTAGGAAAGATCTGCTATAATAACTATGTGGGGAACCTCTGAGGCTTGGAAAAACTGCTGGACAAGACTTTGCTGGTGGGTAAACAACAGCTGCCTGAAACCAATTCATTCAGTTTTTATTCAATGATGCGACTTCTAGTAGTTTCCTTTCCAAAGCTTTCTAAGGAATCTCCATCAATAAACACTGTAAAACATATTACTGTAATACATTTGCATTGTCTAGCATCAAATAGTTCTCTGTGGGTAAAACAACGGAGTTTTCTTAAATGTTTAAGACACTTCTGGCTAAACTTACAAAACTAGATTTTAAAACAAAGATTTGATATTTTATTTCATTTCATGTGTTGTCCATTGTTAAAATTTTCGTTATATAAGTGAATTTTAAAATTTAAATCAAATGATGCCTCATAAGATGTTTTCAGTAATCAGTTTAGGATAGGCTGACTAAACTATTATTATTTCAATTTATGTATATATATATAAATAAATTTATATATACATAAGCTTTATATATATAAATTTATATATACATAAGCTTTAAAGCAAATCTAAGCTTTGAAGCAAATCTAAGCTTTAAAGTTAAGCTGGGGGGGACGTGGCTCAGGCATAGAATGCTTGCCTTACATTCCCAAGATCCTGAGTTCAATCCACAGCACCACACACAAAAATAGTTAAGCTATACAGTTAATACTACATAAGTTTATTATGTATTACATAACTTGTATATTTTATATAATGCACATCTAATTCTTTTTTTAAATTTTATTTAAGGAGAAAAAAACAGAAAAAGGGTACAAGTTATACAGAATTTCAGAAAAAATAAACAGTAGGAAATCACTAATTAATAGATTACATATTGTCATCTTAGAAATAGTTGTTCAAGTTACAAAATTAAAGCATACAAAGTGGACATTCAAACAGTGAGATTGCAGACAGTTCTGTTCAATGATCCAACAAAAACTCAGTAATATGGTTATCTATCTTATACATTTAAATATACATGCAATTATATCCTTTAGAGCACTTTCTTTTCCTCTCTTTTGTACAATGACAATTACATATTTTGGGTTTTATTACTCCCACAGTTCTTATTACTTTTTTTTAAAGAGAATAAAGCCAAATGTGACATAACAAAACAGAGTCAGTCAAATCAAAAGGAGGGACATAATACATAATGTTAAAACAAAATACAAGGTGATCAACAATGGTTACCATAATGCTTCTTGCTATCTTAAAAAGAATTGCCTGTATCATCAGTTGTAATAAAATTGAACAAAATAGTAAAGAACAAAACCAATAAAACCAAAACATTGGAGACATTATGGACTTCAAAAGAAGATAATAGTCAAACTAGAATGGGCGTCATAATGAATCTTATTGTCTTCAGTATTGTTGCCTATACTCTCGAACTTGGTACTATCAAGCAAAACAGAATACAGGAAAATCAGCCCAAACAAGATGGTGAGAGCAATACCAGATTTCAAATCAAGTTAATAGGAAATGAAAGTGGGTTCCTATAATATATTCTGCTATTTTTATTTATTTTTCCCTTAATTAAAAAGATAAAAATAGAAAAGTAAATAATAAAAAAGGAGATTGAGATAAAAGAGGACATAACAACAAAACAGCACAGGTCAGAACACAACCATTTAAGCAAAATAGTGTTTCACCACAAGATATCCTGACATAAAAGTAGTTACCATAGTGTCTCTTTCCTTGAAATCTTTGAGTATAACTTCGTATACTGTAGCATCAAACATATCAAGACAATGTAAAACCATTCAAGAGAATGACAGTATTACAGGGTATTTAGACCAACTAACAGAAAATGAACAATGGTTTCTGTATAATCTCCTTGTCTATAAAAGTTTTTGTTTATATTATCACATATAATAAAATCCAAAAAGATACAACCTGTTAAGACTGATGGAGACAGAAAAACAAAAGCTTGATGGGACTTCAAAAGAAGATGATATTAAATCAGCACTAGCTATTATGATCTTGTTTTCTCCAAAATAGCTGTTCCTACCATCTAACCTTCTCTGCCTCATTTCTGTTGAGCTCTTTTCCTGTCATTAGTTGTCTTCTTCATTTCCCTTTCTGCTCCATTCATTGTAGCCTCTCTGCCACTGTTTCTGGAATCTTGGTATTTTTCTTTTTTAGAATATCCTGCAGTATTCTCTGTAGAGTTGAATTGCTGGTTGCAAATTCCCCTAGTTCCTGTTTATCCTGGAAGCACCTTGTTTTTCCAATTTCTAGGGACAGTTGTGCAGGATATATCAATCTTGGCTGGAGATTATTATCTTTCAAAGCTTGAATTATTTCCCCCACGCTCTTCGTGATTTGATGGTTTGTGCCAAGAAGTCTGCTGTAATTCTGATGGGTGTTCCCTTGTAAGTGATCTGTTTCTTGTCTCTGACTGGTTTTAACATTCTGTTTTTATATTGCATTTCTGGAATTTTGATTATTATATGCCTGGGTGTTGCTCTGTTTGAGTTGTAGGTGGCTGGGGTCCTGTATGCTTCATACATCTGAGTATCTTTACCTTTTATTAAATTAGGGAAATTCTCCTGGATTATTTCTGTGAATTGCTTTTGTAGTTCATTTGTTTGTATCACTACTTCTTCTTTTACATTCTTAATTCTTAAGTTACAGATCCTCTTATCATCTTCTAGCCTTTGTATTATTGCTGTTTGTTTTCTTGTTATTTTTAAGAAGTTTTTCATTTCATGCTCCCACCTTACAAATCTGTCCTCCATTTCAGACAATCTATCCTTAGTTTCTTTCAAGCTGTTATGCCAGCTTTCAATAGAGTTTTTAGTTTCCTGGTAATCTCTTTGAACCTGCTTCACGTATTCTATGTTTTCTCTATTTTCTCCATCAAACAGTTTTCCCCTTTTTTTCTGTTCTTTAATTCCACCATCTGTTTTTTCTTGGGTGGTGCTTAGAATTTCTCTAACTATTCTACTTATATCTTGCTTTACTTTGTTAAATACTTCAATTTTGAACTCATCTATAACATCCCTAAGATATTGCTTTTGTCTATTGGTGCCGTGTCTGATATTGCATGTTTTCTGTCCTCATTCTCCTTTGCATTTACCTTTCCTGGATTAGTGTTCTCAGGATTGGGGACTAAGGACCCTTTCTTGTTGTTCCCTCTTCCTATACTTTTTTTTTCCCTTCCATACAAGCATATATAGGAGGCCCAGTTTCTTTCTTTGTGGGTTACAGTTTGTTTGAATTGCACTGGCTAGGTGTTGCCACCCACTGCAGTGTACTAGGGAGACACAGACCTGGGCAACCTCTGCTGGGCCCACCCCTGCAGGTCAACCTACTGAAGGCTTTACTGTTAGGTTGTACCGCCAGGTGCTGGGACCTGGTTTGTGCTAGCCTACTGGGTCTTAGTCCATGGCTTCACCCAGGTCGGGCACTCCCCACCAATCCTGCTTGAGAGAGGAATATACGACTAAAGTCACTGCAGCATCCTGTTCTGCCTAATCTGCCTGGTCCCTGAATGCCCTCTGTTGGAGCCTCCTAGTCTATGGAAGGGTCCCCGTTTTCCTCACTCACCGCAGGTCAATGTAGGGCTCCCCACCAGCCTCACTCTCAACTCCCTTTGCCAATTCCTGCTCTCAGAGCTTTCACAGATCTCTCTTCCTGCTGTGCTGATTGGGACACAGCCGCAGCAGCAGGAAATTAAAATCACGGTTTCCAGAGGCGCAGGTTCCAGCTTCAGTGCTGAGATTTTATTTGTTCCGGTTGTAGCACCAGGATTGCATTTCTAGTTGGTTTCTCTCAGCTTAGTTCATTCATGGGTCGGCAGGGTATATCTCCCCTTGCTTAGGACTTCTCACACCGCATCATTCCTGGATTCTAAGCTGGCTATCTCAGAGAGCCTCCATAGCTGCTCTTATCTATCCACCATCACACATCTAATTCTTAAACAAGAAATGACCTAAATTTGGTATCTCTATCAGTTTGGTCTTGCCATTTAAAACTTGATTTTTTGTTATATATTTTGGTACTTTTTGATTAAACACTCTTGTACATTTCAGCATAACAGATCTATTTCCCATCACTGGCTCAATTTATAAAATGTATAAAACCTCTAAAAGTCTTCACTCCTTCTACTCAGTGCCATTGTACCCTATAAATCTGTCAGAAATCTAAATTCTGCCATAATATAAAAACCAAGTAGAGACCAAAAGTTATGTGCATAGCTGTGAAGCTAAATATTCCTACCTCACAGTGTACCAAATGTATTTTTGTTTTTCAAGAACAGAGGGCTTCAAATATGCAAAGGTAAGAAAAGAAAAAGTATTTTTTTATGCTAATGAACTTCCTTACTAAAATTGCCTGTGGTGATAAACATTTTTACAATTGTTGTATAATTGTGTTACATTGCAATGTATCTCATGGCTGTTAAGTAAAATCTCCAGACTTTTAAAAAATTCTCTGAGTTCATTGCACTGTGTAGGTCCCAAGTCCCTAGATATAAAAATGTTTAGAGTGGTGTTTTGAGTAAAACCCAGTAGTTGTGTACAACTCCTTTTTCTGAATCTTAACTGTTAATTAGGATTAAAATAATTACATGTCTGGAATGAGATATACTCAATATATCTGTACATGAATGACAAACTTGCCTTAGCTAATTAAGACAAAAAGTGAGGCAGGTTGCAGTCTTGGCTTCATTGCATAGGCAGCTCTGACCTCAAGATAAAGCAGTCATCCCACACAGCCAGACCTCAGATGCCATGTTTTCTCTTTTCTTTTTCCATTAATCTATCCCTGAAAAGACATAAAATACATTTTAAATGCAAATAAAGAGCTCAATGTTTATCCCCAAAATGTTATGTTTTATGTTTTACTTGATAAACTTGGGGCCAATTAAAAATATTTTAAAAGATTTATTTTTATTCTAGGCAATCTCGTAGGCCTCCCCATTCCTATTCCCTATGCTTCCAAGTGACTCCCATGAGGATATTCATAGGTCCCTCTTTCTTAGGAAACGTCTCCTTTTATTTGAGCTGAACTAAAAAGATACAGGCAGAGAAACCTACCCAACACCTCAGAGAGACATCTCTCCCTGGGTCAATATATATTACAATGTACATGGATCACAGACAATGATGCAAGAACCTTAGGTGTTTATCTCCTGAGATACTTCAAAGCTAAGTCTGCCTCTTAAGAAAGATTAGCATTCACTAGGAAAAAGCCAGCCACTTGACCTATCTCAATCAATGTATGACAGTTTCTAGAGAGCTTTCCTTCATACATTGGAAAGTCTTCAAAATGTATCCTTTCCAAGGGATCTCCTAGGAGAAAGGGACTTCAGAAGCCACCCCAGATTACAGGACCTCTTCCCTTTCCCTCTCAGGTGCTCACTGGGGCACCTCTTGACGGCAGTCATGAGACTAAAGAAAAATGGCTTTTTGCCACTGTTGTTTCAAGGCAGTGAGTGGAACAAGGAGTTCCCTATTGTGACCATGAACAAAGGGAGAAAGGCTCCCACGAGGAGCTACTTAGTTCCCATCTCACTCCACCATGGGCATGGGCCAGGGCACCTTGTGGTTTTTGCTGGTAGGACAAAGGGAAATTAGTCTTCCTCTAACACTGCTGCAAGCTAGATGAGGTTTTAAGTGATATGACAAGGACTGTCTCATGCTTCCCCCATGCCTTATATGTTTCAGGTGAGAAATTTTGTTAGTGTTCCTCCATGGTTGCACCTCTGGACTATATTCTTAAGAACAGAGAGAAATTTGTTCCTCAGTCACTGAGAAAAACGTTTGATTTTTTTCCTTACACACCTGCATGGTGAAGGTATGGAGAAGGTATCTACCAGGAGATGGTGAGGCGTGGCCAATAATACAGTGATAATACTAGATTTATTTTGAAAAACCTAGAGTAAATGCCCTCTGTGTCCTATGTTGAGTCTTTCTTTACTTTGAAAGATGATCCTAACTTTCTTTCCCCGGAGAAATTGTATTGCTCTATAGACTCAGCCCTGTTGCCAAAAGACACAGCCTCATACTTGGTTTTGTAATAAGGAGAGATGGCAAACAAATGTTCCACTTAAAAATCTACAGCTCTTCTCCATAGTAAGGTATTGTATACTAAAATAGATGTCTATGTTTACTTTCAAAAAAGTAAAAAAAATGGCTCTCATCTAATAGTTTCAACATAATTCTGCTAAAGTATTATGTTGTGCTTTAGATTTCAAACTATACCTGCAAAATCTTGTATGATTCTATAAAAATTTGACTTCTATAAAAAATTAAACAGAACAAAACATACTAAAACCAAATTAACCAGAACAATGAAAATAATTCAGGCTTTCAAAGCATAATCATAAATTACCAATGGACACTGTCTTCCCTTTTTAAACATTTCCTGCCTTTTCACTTTTAAAATATCTATTGTGCATTTTGGATCCCACTAACTCCTTTAGTTTTTTATATGAGGGAGACAACACAATGTCCACCCATGTGACTCTGACCATTTCACTCATGAGCATGATCTTAAGTTGTGTCTGTTTACCTATAAGAGCCTCAAGGTTATCTTTCTTTAGAGCTGAGTAGCTTTTAATTACATAAAAATGCCATATCTTTCTTATCCATTCTGCAGTTGGTGGGCAAGTTACCCCTATTTTTTTCTGGTTCCCTGTCACCTAGAGCACTGTTTTCTCTCCTTTGACTTTCAGTCAATGGATTTTCTTTTGAGCTAAATGTGTTTCTTGTATAAAGCATACTAATGGATCTTGTCTCCTGATCCATTCTTCCTGCGTCTTCTTACTGGTAAGTTGAGGTCATCTGCATTAATAGTTATGGCCAACATGCACTGGCTCATCTCAGCCATACTATTTTCCTGCTGTTTGCTCCCTACTTTCCCCCTCCATTTGATTGTTTGCCCAACTCAGTGATTCCCCTCTGCCACTGTTCTTGGAACCATGTCATTTTTCTCTCTCTCTAGAAGGTCTTTCAGTACTTTTTGGTGTTGATTTGGTGATCACAAGTTCCTTCAGTTGTTCTTTGTCATAGAAGTATTTTATTCTCCATTAATTTCAAAAGAAAGTTTTGCAGAGTACACCAATTTGGGTTGGAAGTTGTTTGCTTTCAGGATTTGAAGTACTTCATTCCAACCTCTTCTTTATGTGATGGTTTGTGTTGTCTGTTGTGATTCTGATGGGTTTTCCTTTATAGGTGATCTGTTTCTTGTCTCTAATAGCTTTTAATATTCTGTTCTTTTGCTGAATTTCTGAGATTTTGATTATTATATGTCTAGATGTAGATTTATTTTGGTTATGGCTAGCTGGAGTTCTATATGCTTCACTTATCTGTATTTCATGTGCCTTTCACATGTTTGGAAAGGTTTTGCTATTACTTCTATAAATAGATTTTTTATGTCATTTGTGTTGACCCTTGTTTTTTCACTGACACCTATTATTATTAAATTATTTTTCTTTGCACTATCTTGCAGTTATTGAATTGTTATTTCCTAGTTCCTTGTTATGTTTAAGAAATCTTTTGTTTCATGATCATTAGCTGCAAACCTGTCTTCAAGGATGAAAGTCTATCTTCAGTTTCTTTCAATTGGTTTTGCCAGCTTTTGATGGAGTTTTTAATTTCTTGGAAACCTCTTTGAATCTGTTTCATAATCTGAAATATTTAATTGTTTATTATATTTGATGGCGTGGGCAGCTGTTTCAAATATAACAAAATACATTATGGTAGCCATTATCGATTTCCTAATTACCTTGTTTCGAAGCCCTGTATTGCTTTGTTTTGATTGATCTTTATTTTGTTTTGTTTGATTTTATTATATCTGATGGCATAGGCAACTACTTTGAAGATAAAAAGAAGCATTATGGTAACCATTGTTGTTTTCCTATTATCTTGTTTTTTTGCTTTCTTTGTTTTGTTTTGATTGGTTTTACTCTGTTCTGTTTTGTTTGATTTTATTATGTCTGATGATACGTGCAGTTATTTTGAAGATAACAAGAGCATTATGGTAGCTATTATTGATTTCCTTTTATCTTGCCTTGAAGTCCTGTGTGACATTCATTGTTTTGTTCTGATTGACTCTATTCTGTTTTATTTTGCTTGGCTTTTTTCCTCTTCAAAATGAAAAAAAATTTTGACTTCTAAAGCAATTGTTGCTCTCACTTCAATGCTTGTATAACTGATATTCTTGACAACTAGGCCTCTAAGACCAAAGCTAAATATGTAACTGGGTTAAAGGAGCATCCAACATTTTGGTCCTAGCCCTCTTCAGTCAACAAGGACTCAGGACATGAGAGAACATCTCTGCAGGATCCCATCAGTCTGCTGAGCCACCCAATTGTCTGAGCAGAGAGATTGTTAGACCACAGAAGACAGGAGTCAACTGACCTACATTGTGTTAAAAGGAGAGTCACCAGAGAAAAAGCATCTCCCATCCTGCCAAGGAAAGCCGTATGGTCAAGCAAGACTGTTACTAGTCCTGAAAGATGACATTGGAAGTAAAGCTAAGAGACTCTGTACATGGTTCCAAAAGTAAGCCCTGGGCAGCCTTGACTGATGTTAAAATACAACAAGAGGTTAATTCTGTTTCATATAGGTCTCACTTAAACTTGGTCTTAAACATCTAGCAAGACAAGTCGGAGGCTAGTCTGGGTTGCATACTGAGTTCAAAGCCAGCCCAAACTATACAGTGAGACTCTGTTTAAAAATAAAAAGTCCAGCAAGAAACTATAAGTAATGAGATATACAGAAATATTAATAGTAACTTAGGATAAATAAGCAAAATAGTTCCAAATCCTATCTACTGGCTCTTGCTGACAGTCTAAAAAAAGCCACAATAATAACTATAAAATCCAACAACATTCTTTTACTCATTTAGCTAAGACTGTCCTTCAAAAACAGAAGACCTCCATATTTTCATTATAAAAATTATAAGTATATAAATAAAATGCTATCTTTAAATAAGTTACATCAGATAAAAATATTTTTTTAAAAAAACAAACTTATAGATTCTTCTTTACTGTCAAAAAAGGGAAGTTATATCCATTCCTAGAAGAAAATGCTGTTTTTCTGCCAATCAATCTGAAATAATGAGCACTATAACATAAAAACTAGCCAACTGTGCTTCAAAGATCACTAAAAATTATCCTCACCATGGGGATCTGTATAAGGATCTGAAGTAGACATCCTCATTACTCCCCCATAATAAGGCTATCATTATCGCTTGTAGAGTTGCTATTTGGATCATGTTTCCACAACCTCTAAGTTAATTTTGTTTCTTCTCATTTGACAGCTTGAAAGCTACAAGTGGTGATGCAGACAGGCTGTGAACTTGTACTCTTGCTAGCCTCTAATTAGGACCTCTAGATGGACCTCACAGGAGTAAGCTCAGGCTGCATCTCCTCAACAGTGCCCTCTCTGAGCAGGAAATATTTCAGGAGACACTTCATTGCCTGTGCATCCTACACAGTCAGTGTCACTGTTGTGGAGGGAAGAATAAAACAAGGGGATAAGGGAAGTTAGGCAGATGAGGCACGGGTCCTAAACAGTTAACCTGAAGTAAACTAAAATTCAGGACTTAAGTGATTTAACATACTAAAGGACTCAAGTAATTAACTTTAGCAAGCAGACTATCGGGGGCCTAATGAATTGTAAGAGACATAGAACAGGTATCTAAACAAAAGGGAGAGACATTGGAAGAAGTAAAATGCAAACACTACAGCTTGCTTTCCAGACATCAAAGGTCTGCCTGCAAGTAGGAGCATGCTTGTGTTATCATTTTCATTCCCATCAAGAACTGTATAAAAAGGCTGAAATATCTACAGCGTTCACCTTATGAAACACCTGTCCAACCAAAAAGGAGCTCTTCCTTTTATTTGTCCTATGAAACATATACTGAATTATTCCTTGAGGCTTGCTGAATGTTCTTCAGTCAGTTTCAATCATCTTTGCTCCCAAAAGAGGACATGGGAGTTATAGGGAGCTGGTTACAGTGTGGGAGGCCAGAGACCAAAATTCAGAGGAAAGCCACATAGCTGCTATCCCTGGAGACACTTGGCCCCCATCTTGACTAGGTTTCCTAGAAGCTGAGTAACTGAGTAAACTTCTTTATCTCTCAAGGCCTCTGTCTTCTTATGTAAGAAATAAATAATAATGGGTCCTAAAAGATTAGGAGCTTACTCACATAAAGCACTTAGAACCTTATCAGAATCAGACCAAGCTCTCCAGACTTGTGCAATATAAGTTTATACATATTACACACAAAGTATGTAAAACATTTGAGATGAGTGCTGTGATTTGCAGAGATCAGATGTGAATGGGTTATGACCTTGTTATTCAGTGAGTCAAGCAAGCCAAACCTCTGCCTCCAATTACTCTTTACAGATGGCCTCATTGCTTTCTGCTGGTGTTTGCTCTGCTCTTGCTTTAAATAAGCCCCAAACAACCACACCTGTGGTGCTTGCTGCCATCTGTCCAAAGCCTTCCAGCACCGCTGGTCAGCCCAGCTTCCTTGCCAAAGTGGGCACACCCACAGCCAGGGTGTAGGGCTCCTTCCTTGCTCATTAAAAACCAATGAGTCTGAAGCCAGAATCCCAGAGGACGTAGATCTGACTAGAGCTGAGTCTCTGAACCCAGGAAGAAGAACACTTCAGGAGACAGGTAATCACTGCTGCTCAGAAATCATGTGCTGGGGGACTTCTTTCGCCACTGTGTATCTGGGCCTTAAGAAGATCTAAAGTTCTTGGTCCAAGGTACCTGAAACTATTTCCAAGAATTCCAGATGACGATTTGTTTAGTCACTTTCAAAGACAGCCCCTGATTCAGGTAATCCTGAAGCAGAGAGGATTTTGACCAATGAATTATCACTGGCATCTGTATTTTTCATAGGAATCTAAGCTGGTGCCTTTATCTACAAACCCAGATGTCCTTTGATATTCAGAAAACCTGATGAGACTGAGGATTGTGATGTGCAGGATCTTTAGAGATGCTTCTTTGGATGGAGAAGCAGGTTACAGAGGCTGACTTTCTGTCAGTTACGTAAGAGTATCCAATGTGAAGTTGAGAAATGTGACTACCAGCTGTGGAGAGGGCCAGAACAAGGATAGACATACACTGCCCACTCCTTCCTTTCCTCTGAACTCAGAGGCTTATTGCTCTGGAGGGCCCTGGGGGGATGCTATGGAATCTCCTAACCCTCTCAGATGCAATGATGAATGACATCCAAAGCCATTACACCTGGAGAACTAGGACCATCCTTGCCAACACTGAGATGGGAGCTTCCATTCCATTCCAGGTTTGCTGACCTTGAAATATGCTCTTCCTATCTTTCCTTTAAAATCTGCATGTGAGCCTATTATTGTCAATAAGAAAGGGTGTAAGGACAGATAATAAGGGGTGGATCGGAGCAAATTACATTGTGTACATTGAACCTTCCACTCTCCTGTGAAACTAGTGCAGAGGGGACGGCAAGAGGCAAATGGAGGGAACACGGTTGTGTGCATTTTTGAATCTGCCAAAATGAAATCAATTTACCTGTATAACCAAGTCTTTTATCTTAAAAAAAGGAATTTAATAATATGGATACAGGACTGGATTTCGGGGAAGCTTTCTCTAAAGTTTAAAAGAAAATTCCAGGGCAGGGGAGTTAAATGGATAGCATGTTTTTCTTCCATCCATGAACAGCTGCTGCTGCCCTATTCTTTTCCTCTGGTATACCTCGTCCTTCACACAGAAAACCCTGAAGTCAAATGAGTCACATGGATCCTCATAAGTGGTGAACCATGACTCACCTTGGAACTAGCTGTATTCCACCTCACCAAAGAGTATGGGACAAGGGCCCCATTTCTTCTTCTGTAAGTGTTTTAGGAGGTCTGGCTGAAGTTCTCAGAAATTTGTGTTAGAAAATCGTGGGGCATTTAATTATTTTGTAACTATCTATATTTAGATTTGCTTGTTTGTCTGATTGAAGATATTTTTAAAAACCTTATATACTAGTGAGCAACTTAAATAGTTGTGCCGTTGTTGCTATATTTTCACTATTGATCAAGGGGGAAAAATACAACCTCCAGAAAAAAAAAGCAAATCTTGAAAATCTCTTAGGACAGCAAATGTGTTTAGATCCTTTCTAGTGTTTTCATCTACAAATCAGCCTTGCCTTATTTCCTTTTCTTTATTCTCCTAGCCAAATGTTCTTAGCACGGTAATTCTACCCAAAGAATTTTTAAGCTGAAAGTCTGAAAGTTCAGCTCCTGCCACACAGCGCACCAAAGCTGCCCAGCGGTTTGAGGACACTGTGTGGGGCCCTAACAGGTTCCAAGCGAAGTGCCAACCTTATACAGTTCGAATTCATTGTGTGTGAAGATATGGACTATTTTGAAGAAAACAAGAGACATTATGGTAGCCACTGTTGATTTCCTATTTCTTGTTTTGAAATCTTATGTTGCTTGCATTGTTTTGTTCTGATCTGCTTTGTTCTGTTATGTATTGTTTTGTTTTATTCTCTTTAAAATAAAAAAAGAAGAAAAAAAGAAAGTCTGAAAGTTAATTATAAATCCATCTGTGTTTTGTTTTTTGTTTACTTGACAGCTCGAGAGCTTCCCATCTATTTCAACATTCGTGATTCCCAACAGATGGTATGGGTCCTGAGTGGAAATGTATTAATAGCAGCTCCATCTAGCAATGATATCAAACCTGGTGAGTGACATTTGAGTATCTGTTGCTCCTGGAGGGATCCCCACTTTCTCTTCAGATAGATGTGAGCCCACCCTGGTCCTCATCAACTTCTGGGTACCAGCTCAATATCCAAAAGAAGTGCAAGAAAGGCCAAGATGGCTCCCTAACTACAAAGAAAAACCTGTGCATGTAGAAACAGGAGTTTGGGAGATTGACATCTCCCCTTACCAAAAAAAAAGTATCTTTCCATGAGAAGAGATTGTCCTTTCAAGCAATGGCTGACTTCTTTGGAGTTTTTCTCATTTAAAAGTCTAACAATCATTACCTATATCTTTATACTCAAGCTCGCTCATGTCTACCATCAGACTACATATGTATCTGATTTGGTATCTTCTTTCTAATAATACTTTTTCTTCGATTAAAAGTCAATCTATCTGAGCTTGTTTCCCTCTTTTCTGTACCTCCATGTTGATCTAGTCCATCTCTTAGCTTATCTACTGGGTGTTTCCTATCACTGACAGACATCTAAAATCTTAGTATTATAAACGTCTCTTGAGTTTCACATTCCATTCTTATTACCATTCTATTTTCCTGCTCCAATCAAAGCTGAATTTCATACAGATTTCATGGGAGAGCTGGCCACAAGATTTGTGTCCAATTCTCGTTCAAGTTCACATCAAAGCAATCTGATTTGTAGACCGCCCTTCACTCTCCCTTTAGCTCTACTTCCCAAAGGTAGATTCAAATATTTGAACCTAAACAACACTTTTCTGATCTCATGTTTCTTGACTCTTCACTCACACTATGTGTGATTAATAAGTTCTCTTTTCAACACTCCCCATCTTATTCTTGTGGGGTTCAGTGGCTCCTCTTTTGGGTTTACTTGTATGAGATAATTTCTCATAATAATACCTCAAAAGGACTTTAGGACCCCCTCCACTATACATCCATTTACATCTCATCTCATGGGTCAAAATCTAAGCACACAGCCACATTTAGCTGCAAAGTTGGTGGTATATTTTATTGTTATATTTGGAAAGTCATGTGCCCTGCTGACAATTGTGGTTCTGATATTAAGGAATTAAGCAAATGGGTTTTCACAACCAAGTGCCTCTGCCGTGTATCTAATGGGAGGACCACACTGGGAGATGTCTTGCGTGATAGGTGTCCCCTGGCTTAGAAGAGTAACTGAGTATGTGGTCAGGATACTGCCTTTCCTCTGCTCAGAGCCTGACATCTTCATTTTTCATTGTGTTTCCAGTCACTCTTGCCCTTGTACCATGTAGACAGACAGAGCTCAGTAATAAAGCAGAAGGAAATCTGGTTTACCTGGGGATCAAGGACAAAAACCTCAGTCTCTTCGTAGAAACTGAGGAAAAGCCTACTCTGCAGCTTAAGGTGAGTGATGTCCAGCTTCTGAGACACATATATGAAATGGATTTCTTTAATGTCACTTCATTACAAAATCGAAATGGTAGCTTTACAATACTCAATTATCAATTTAGCAAAGGAATCTGACTTTCCAGTCCTGAAATTAGTAAATGCTGCTATTAGGTTGGATGCAACACCCAAGGAGATGTTTCTGGAAAGCCATGAAATGATATGCTCAGTCCCAATTAACTGCCACCTAGAAATTCTCTGACATAATGGAATGCTTCTGATAAACAAGCTAACACATTTGACAAATGGGAAGAGACTGTTTATCTGCATTTTGCAGAGTTCATGTTTTTATCCATGTGCTAAAAGGAAGATTTTTAGTCATGAAACTAACATGCCTATTAATCATGGTAAGTATAATATACAAGCCCCTTTGGAGCCTGGTAATCCAGGCTGACCTAAGTATCAGGATAAAGGGGTCACAGTAGCTCCCAGACCAGAGATAGAGCACTCCTCTGTTCCAGGGAGGAATCAGTTGCATCTTGGGTGAAAGGTACTTGGAGTGGAGCCAAGCTTCTCAGAACTAGATGTTTGTTGGACAGCTCTGTTTCCTCCCCTTCTCACTAACAAGCCTCTTTTTTTCCCTAGGAGATTAAGATCATGGACCTGTACTGGGAGGATACATTACAAAAGCCTTTTCTCTTTTTCCACTGTAAGGAAGGCTCTACTTCTGCCTTTCAGTCTGTTGCCTATCCTGGTTGGTTCATAGCCACCTCCTCTGTGCCATATCAACCTGTCTTTCTCACTCAAGAAAGGGGTTTAACTAATGACACCAATTTCTATTTAGATTCTACGAGTTAAATCCAATCTGGGCTGTGGGTGGCTAATTCCAAGATAGAGGATCAATCTTTTATTTGAAAACACAGTAACTTAAAATAAGTTACTCTAGGCACTGGTAAGATCATCAGTATTTCAGCCCTCCCATAGCCTACCTCAGTCTGATTGTCCCAACACTACCTCCTCCTCCAGGTATTCATTTCTGCACCATGTCCCTCACTTGAACATCACATCAGTGGGAAGCCTAAGAGCCACTCTCATTCTTTTCTGACCTTGTCCTCTCATCTGTTCAGCTACCAAGTCCACTTCAATCAATACACATGTTTTACATACATGCTACCTTCCAATTTCTATACCAACCCAGAGGTGGGGATCCCAAATCTTCTTGTTCAAACAATTGCATCAATAAAATAGCATAATTTATTAATTTCATGCATATTTGTTTTAAACGTTATGATACAAAAGATAAATCTGAAGAACAAAATGAGTGTAAGATTTACATGTCTCAATAATCTTGGCACATTTATATCATAAGTCAACAACTTGACACACAGTATAAAATTTGGTTATGAACAAGTGTTAAACATGGTGAGTGTAAATCAATTCATATTACATGGAGTCATTCATTATTCTTGAGAAGCTCCTGAAGAACCTCACAAAATGTTGAGAAAATGGTCCTGAATGAGGATGGGTGAATGAAGAGGTGAGAAACTGAATGGATGTGTCTGACCTTTCTACCTAAAACCATTTCAGACAAACAGAATTTGATTGCCTGAAACAAAATGAGAAATGACATAATGAGACCCCTTGGGGAATTAATACTCTTTAAAAGACACAGTTTGGGCATTTAAATTGTTGACTTGCTAAATGGTATCAATTTCCAGGGCAATTTAATAGTCTGTTCTCAATTTCTATAAAACCTTAGTGCCTAACAGTAAAATATAGTCAGCTTCCCCAAAGATTCAGCAGACTAAACACACACACACACACACACACACACACAGACACACACACACACACACACACACATTATATACGCATACAGTCATTGATATCAGTTTGAATGAGATCAGCAGCTTCAGAGAAATAATTGTCCTTATTTTACTAGATGACTTGAGTACAAACAGATGCATCAACTATGATATTTTCTTACATTTATTCTTATTTTCTGATAATTCAGTTGTTTATTTGATCTATAGTGTCTTTATGAGAAAGTGTTAAGTCACATGTTCATTTCGTGAGTGTTACATTACGTAAAACCTGTAATAAACCTGAAAATACACTAGCCAAGCACACGTAGTCTGTAATCCTTATAGTAACTTGAACATGAGTGTGCACATGATAAAATCTGTTTGCTTAAAAGGCCCTCCTGCTCATGACAAGCAGAAATATCAGGTCTTATAATGCATGACAGTTTCTGAAGTCAAGTTTCCAAGCCCGAAAAATTATTTTCCAAAACCTATCATTTTTTAATACACTCAGGTTGCACTCAGTCACCCTGCTTGTGACTCTGATGGGGATACTCCTTGAATCCCCTACCCTGACCCCCTTTTCCCTGTTTGGCCTGTCTTTCATTCCTGGCATTTCTGTGCAACAAGTTTTGAGAAGGAGTCATATGACAGCCGGTCATCTCAGCTACCAGGAGACCTATACTTGCTCCAGGGTTCTTGGGAAATCTGTGTAAGGACATTGCACCAGTGTTCTTGAACAATGCACAGAATTGGAAGGCACCAGGAGGTGTTCCACAGGGAGCCCTTGACAAAGCTCAGTGGGACTGGATTTCTATCCCTCACCTTGACAATTCTGAGTTGTACTGTACATGGCTTCCCCTAAAGTGTCCCACTGATAACAAAGAAGATGAGAAAGTAAAGCCTTAGAAAGACACAAGAGGTATCTTCAAATATATTATTTGCTTCTGTGCATTGAGGAACATAATTCTTTTGCTTGGATTTAAGTTAGCAAGCAAAGAAGGAAGCATAAGAAGACAGCCGTCAGTTGCATCACAGGGCTGAACTCCGGAGATTCCTGTGCTATCTTCCCTCTATCTCTGTTTTAATTCTCCTGATCCCTCTGCTGTTCCTGGAGCCACTTTTCATTATTCTACATGCAAACCCTGATCTCAAGATCCACTTTCTGGAAAGATTGATTCTATTTAGGCAAACTTCTTTACTTGCCACCCAAATGTCAGGTTTATTCCCTCTGTGGCTCTGCTCCGCTGTGCTATTCGTCTCCAGAACTTCCATATAGGTGAATGTCTCCTACCTATGTCTTTTTAATAACCTAAATTTCTTTCAAGTGTTTGTATGCATCCCCTCACTCTCCAAACTAATGGCAGCAGATTCTCATTGAAATCATGCCATTTTAGCCTTCTCATAGGACAACGCTTCTCTTTTCAGACTTTGTGCTAAACTTGCCCCCTGCATAACAGTTTCTCAAAAACTACTATGGAAATAAATTAATTCTCAATGCATATATTACATATTTCCATTGATATCAAAACACATGTTAGAGAATCCGACATTAAAATGGCAGAGAAGAGCCTCAATTGTAAGAAACATCAAAGGAACTGCCAAGCTTCTCAAAACACATGGAGCTGGAAAGCAGAGAAGGGTTTTCAGGAATATTCTCTCATTTGATTCGTCCTCTTCATCCCTCTATGTCAGTGTGATTCCAGAGACTGTGAGTATTTTATGATGTGTACTAAGGATTGAGTGGTTGCAGAAACAAAGCATAGCCCGTAGGATCTCCTCCAAGGGCCACCAGCAAACGTCCACTGCCTGACTCACAGGCCTGTGGGCAGAGTGTGAAGGTTTGCACTTTGTCTACCCCCACCCCAGTCAGCCAGACATAAATAGGTATTTATTTATGTGCAAAAGTGTGTAGGGATACAGGAAGAAGAGCCCAAGGGATTCACTACTGCAGTTCTTTTCTCTAACAAAAGTCAGGTCTAAGTACAAGATGAAGGCAAGGATGACCATGAGATTCTTTTTTTTTTTAAATTTTATTTAAGGAGAAAAAGAAAAAACGCAGAGAAAGGGTACAAGTTATACAGATTTACAGAAAAAAATAAACAGTAGGAAATAACTAGTTAATGGATTACATATTATCATCTTAGAAATAATTGTTCAAGTTACAAAATTAAAGCTTATAAAGTGGACATTCCAGTGAGACTGCAAACAGTTCTGTTCAATGATCCTACAAAATTCAGTAATATCATTATCTATCTTATACACTTAAATATACATGCAGTTATATCATTTAGAGCACCTTCTTTTCCTCTCTTTTGTACAATGATAATTACACATTTTGGGTTTTGTTGCTCCCACAGTTCTTATTACTTTTTTGGAAGAGAGTAGAACCAAATGTGACATAACAGAACAGAGTCAGTCAAATCAAAAGGGTGGACATAATAGATAATGTAAAAGCATAATACAAGGTGATCAACAATGGTTACCATAATGCCTCCTGCCATCTCTAATAGAATTGCCTCTATCATCAGTTATAATAAAATTGAACAAAACAGTAAAGAACAAAACCAACAAAACCAAAACATTGGAGACATTATAGGTCTTCAAAAGTACATAATAGTCAACCAGAATGGGTGTCATAATGAATCCCACTATCTTCACAGCTGTTGCCTAAACTTTCGAACCTGGTACTATCAAGCAAAACAGAATAGAGGAACATCAGTCAAAACAAGATGGTGAGAGCAATACAGGGCTTTAAAATCAGGATAATGGAAAGTCAAAGTCGGTTACTATAATATATCCTATTTTAAAATTTATTTTCCCTTAATTAAAAGGATAAAAATAAAAAAGTAAATAATAAAATGGAGATTGAGATAAAAGAGGGCATAACAGAAAAAAAAGTGCAGATCAAAACAACCATTTAAGCAAAATATTGTCTCACTACAAGATAATCCCAACATAAAAGTAGTTACCATATTGTCTCTTTCCTTGAAATCTTTGAGTATAACTTCATATACTATGGCATCAAATATATCAAAACAATGTAAAACCATTTAAGAGAATGACAGTATTACAGGGTACTTAGAATCAACTAACAGAAAATGAACAATGGTTTCTGTATAATCTCCTTGTCTATAAAAGTTTTTGCTTATACTATCATATATAATAAAATCCAATAAGATACAATCTGTTTAGACCAATGGAGACAGAACAAAAGCTTGATGAGACTTCAAAACAAGATGATACTAAATCAGTAGTACTTATTAAGATGTCATTTTCTCCAAAATAGCCGTTCCTATCATCCAATCTTTTCTGCCTCATTTCTGTTGAGCTCTTTTTCTGTCATTAGTTGTCAGTTTGTCTTCATTTTGTTTTCTGGTCCATTCATTGTGGCCTCTCTGCCACTGTTTCTGGAATCTTAGTATTTTTCTTTTTTAGAATATTCTGCAGTATTCTCTGTAGAGTCGAATTGGTGGTCGCATATTCCCTTAGTTCCTCTTTATCCTGGAAGCACCTTGTTTTTCCATCAATTTCCAGGGATAGTTGTGCAGGATATATCAATCTTGGCTGGAGATTATTATCTTTCAAAGCTTGAATTATTTCCCCCACGCTCTTTGTGATTTGATGGTTTGTACCGAGAAGTCTGCTGTAATTCTGAAGGGTGTTCTCTTGTAAGTGATCTGTTTCTTGTCTCTGACAGCTTTTAATATTCTGTTCTTGTATTGGATTTCTGGAATTTTAATTATTATATACCTGGGTGTTGCTCTGTTTGGGTTGTAGGTGGCTGGGGTCCTGTGTGCTTCATACAACTGAGTATTTTTACCTTTTGCTAAATTAGGAAAATTCTCCTGGACTATTTCTGTGAGTAGCTTTTGTAGTTCATTTGTTTGTGTCCCTACTTCTTCTTTTATGTTCTTAATTCTTAAGTTATAGATTCTCTTATCATCTTCTAGTCTTTGTATTATTGCTGTTTGTTTCTTTGTTATTTTTAAGAAGTTTTCATTTCATGCTCCCATATTACAAATCTGCTCTCCAGTTGAGATAATCTGTCCTTAGTTTCTTTCAAGCTGTTATGCCAGTTTTCGATAGAGTTTTTAGTTTCCTGGTAATCTCTTTGAACCTGCTTCATGTATTCTATGCTTTCTCTGTTTTCTCCACCAAACAATTCTCCCCTCTTTTTCTGTTCTTCCATTCAACCATCTGCTTTTTCTTGGGTGGTGCTTAGCATTTCTCTAACTATTCTGCCTATGTATAGCTTCAGGTCATTAATAACTTCATTCCTGAACTTGTCCTAGAGGCTCTGGAGATAGCGCTTTATATCTATTGGCGCTGTGTCTGCTATTGCCTCTTTCTCAGGATTGGGGGCTGAGGACCCTTTCTTTTTGCTGCCTCTTCCCATATTCTTTGTTCCTTATACATGCAAGCGTATATAGGAGGCCCAGCTTCCTTCCCTGTCAGCCACAGTCTGATTGAATTGTGATGGCTAGGTGTTCCTGCCCACCGGAGCACACCAGTAAGTTGTAGACCAGGCAGCCTATGCAGGGCCCGCCCCTCCAAGTCAATCTACCTTCAGGCACTGGGACCTGGGCTGTGCTAGCCTACTGGGTCTCAGCCAGCAGCATCACGTAGGCTAGGCACTGCTCACCAATCCTGCTTGAGAGGGGTATACGTGACTGAAGTCACTGCAGTGCCCTGTTCCCGCAAGTCTGCCCGGTCCCAGAATGTCCTCTGTTGGAGTCTCCTAGACTGTGGTAGTGTCCCAGTTTCTCTCACTGACCGCAGGTCAATGCACAGCTCCCCACCCATCCTGCTTTCAACTCCGTTCACCGATTCCCGTTCTCAGAGCTTTCGTGCATCTCTCTCCTTGCCGAGCTGGGTCTTTCAGAGAGCCTCCGTAGCTGCTGCTATCTGTCCTCCATATTTTCCCGACCCAACCATGAGTTTCTTATAATGACATTTCAGTTGGGCCCATAGTAGGCATGGCTCAATGAATGTGAGTTTTTTGAAGAATGAGATGAAGCAAGAGAATGACAAATGGCATTTAAAAGCACCGTAACCCGAACCCTAACTCATACCCTAACCCATGCCCTAAGTCCTATGCGGGGCTAGTGTCTTGGTTACTTTTCTCTTGTTGCTGAGACAAAAATACCTGATGCCCAAAATTAGGGAAGAAAAGGTTTATTTCTTACAGTTCTTGGGGTTTTTTAATCCATTGGCTCCAAGTGGCAGGGTGGCATGGTGAGGCTGCTGTAAACAGCAAGCATGAACAGGCAAGAAAGACATATCTTCTTCCTGCCCCTTACACCATATGGTAGCTTCACCCCAGGGTGGGCTTAGCACTCATACCACCAATCTGAGTGCTAGACAATGAAGCAATCACGCATGCTAGATTTGGCCATGTCCAATGATTGCATGAGGATTGCAGGGAGGCAATGGCATAAACCATGACAGCTGGCAAACATTTACTCTAAATAATGCCACAGACATTGAACATAAGCCAGCCCATCCACACCACACCAACTGCCCTCTAACAGAGAAGATGAGGATGCTGGGATGAGAAGAAAGAACAGAATATTAAAAAATCCTAGTAGAACCCATGAGATGTTTTTTAGATATTTTATTTACTTCTGTTTTTTGAGGTGCATAATGTTTTATTTTTATTGTTGTGATTTTTTGTTTGTTTGTTTGCTTGCTTGCTTGGCTCTAAGTTAGGAACCAAAAAAAAAGTGTAAGACAATTCTGTTCCATAGGTATCAGATAGCACTATTTGTATAATATGGCTTCCTAAAACTTACAAAAATTAGGCAAATTCCTGTCTATCTGTAGCCTAGAAGGAATTAGCTAAATACACACATGCACACACACACACACACACACACACACACACACACACACACACACAGGAGAGCGAGAGAGAGAGAGAGAGAGACAGAGAGAGAGAGAGAGAGAAGAGAGAGACAGAGACAGAGAGAGAGAGAGAGAGAGAGAGAGAGAGAGAGAGAGAGAGAGAGAATATAGACAGATGGAGAGTGACTACACTGGAACAATTATCTCTCCTATTCCAGTCTCTGAAGCATGGGTATCTATGACCCTTTCCTTCAGTAATTGAGACACCCTCATATTGATTCTCTCCTGGTGAAACTATTGATGCTTTCTTAAACTAGAATTATAGTGGCCACATTCAAACCCAGGACTACTAAGCAGTGTGCTTTGCATCAGTTAGTAAAAAGGGGATTTAACACTGTGATACTAGGACATTTTTCTTCCTCATTCTCTTCCATTCAGCAACCTGGATGCAAATCTACTTTGAGGGCTCCTCTTCCCTCCTACAAGTCCTTCCTTTCCAGTTTGCATTGGCATTTATATCTGCCCTTTTCTTCCCTCAAATCTAGTTTCTTTTATTCTTTGAAAGAAAATATTTTTAAAATTCTACAAGTTTAAAATCTTTTTTTCCTCATCCAAGAATTTATTTTATTTTTTTTATGATCTAATATTAATACCCCCATTCACTTACAAAAAAACACTTGCATTATCAATGAGAAAAAAGTATATGTAGGAAAAAATAAACTGAGCATCGAACTGTCTCATTAGATTGAGTCATTTCAAGCAGAAGATACTTGGTCATGACAATAATAGTCAAGCATCAACTGTGTAAGTGCTGCTGTATTATTGGCAAACACAAACAGGAAAAAGAACCCCTTGGAGAAAAAATTTTCTCCTTTTCTCTCTTCTCAACTTCTTCCTTATAATCCTTAGGCCAGTAAACCATCCTCCCTTTGCAAGTGACTCAGAAATGCAATTAGTGGCTAGTACCCCAGAGAGAACCAGTATTCCCCAGCCCAAATTCATGATCCCCAGACAATTTGAGGCCCATAGGCCATACTCAGAGTTTCTGATTCTTCCAGCTCACAATTTATCCTGCCCTAGGAGAGGTCCCAAGAGTCAGAGGGACTACTTGGGTCCAGGTTCCTTTAACAAAGACAGATATCCAACAATGCAAAGAACACTAGGCCAATTTTCAGGTTTTAGTAGATTACAGAATGGGTTTCAAACTGAACCTTACTTTTGATCTCTCATGGAGAGGTGTCAATTGCTGTAACCCAGGTGAAAAACCAAGAATCTTAAAAGAGTTTATGGGATATGTGGATAAATAATATGCAGCAGATGGAGAAATGTGTCACGCTACAGAGGTTACAGCCCCACTGACAGAAACCAAATTGGGGCTGTAATACTGGGAATGGACTCAGGATGAGGTCCAAAATGATGACTGCTCTTATCAGAGGAGTAAGAGATTCATTAAAAGCCTGTTAATTACCTCAATTTGATAAAATCCATCAATGACAAACCAACAGCCAACATCATACTAAATGGACTGAAACTGAAAGCTTTCAATCTAAAATCAGGAAAAACAGAAGGACGCCCACTGTCAACACTCCTATTCAATACATTTCTATAAACGTTAGCCAGAGCAATTAGACAAAAAAGAGAAATTAAAGGAACAAGGACAGGAAAGCAAAAGTTAAACCACTATTACTCACAGGTGACATGATCATCTATATAGGAGATCTTAAAGCTACTCCAAAGGACTGCTTGAATTAATGCATAAATTCAATAGTGTAGCTGGATACAAAGTCAACACTCAAAAATGAGTAGCCTTCCAAACAATAGCCAACAGGCAAGTTTATTGAAAAAGAAATTAGAGAAACCATATCCTTTACCATATCATTCAAAAAATGAAATACTTAGGAAACTAACAAAGATCTATACTTTGATATGTACAGCACCCTTAAAAAAGAAATTGAAGAAGGTATCAGAAAATGAAAAGATCTGTCTTGCTCATGAATAGTAAGAACGAACATAGTGAAAATGGCAGGGCTTTGGGGGAAAAAAGAACCTTCACTGTTGGTGGGAGTGTAGATTGGTACAACCATTGTGGAAATTAATGTGGTGATTCCTCAAAGAACTAGGACTAGAGGTATTGTTTTACCCAGCTATTCTCCTTCTTGATATCTTCCAAAAAAGAATTAAAACATCATATGCACAGCGATGTATGCACACATATGTTTATAAAGGTATAATTTGTAATACATACATCTTGGAAACAGCAGAATGCCCATCAACCACAGAATGGATTAAAAAATTGGTATTTTATACAGTGGAATACTATTAAGCTATAAAGATGGACAAAACTGAAGCTTTTATAGGTAAATGGATGCAACCTGAGAGTATTTATAAGTGAAATAAATCATACTCACATGTGTAAATGTTGTATTGTCTGCCTTGTGTAAAAACTGAAAGAGTTAGCAAGACCCAAAGTGTACATTAGATATTGCAAATGTGAAAAAGGAAAAACTACTCAAAAGGAAACAGCAACTGGGACGGGGAGGGGGAAGGAAAAAGACTGTGTGTGTGTGTGTGTGTGTGTGTGTGTGTGTGTGTGTGTGCCTCTCTGTGTTTGTTTATGGTAGATAATTATACTACTAATCTCTGCTAGTTCATCAAAAAGAAAGTTTTCTACTTTCATTGTTTGATCATTTATTCATGTCTGTGTCTTTTTTTTTTTTTTGTCTTTTTCCTTTTTATCGGTACCAGGGATCAAACTCACGACTGCCTGCTTGCAAGGCAGGCGCTTATGCCGCTGAGCTAAATCCCCAGCCCCTTCATGTCTGTGTCTTATAATCTCAGTAACTACTTTGAAGATAAGAAAGTACAATATATTAACCATTGTTAATCTCCTCTTATGTTGATGAAAACCTGTATCATTGTTTTACTCTTTTTTGTTTAAAAAATCCTGTTAATTATGAAAAAATGAGTGAGGTTACACAAGACAAAGAGAAAAATCCAGCTATCCTCATAGCCAATTAAAAACTTTCTGTAAATGCACAAATCTAGATCCATCTTCCAAGGAGGGACATACTCTCCTAGGACAGCATTTCATTAGTTGATCAGTCTCAGATATTTGGTGCAAATTATAAAAACTTCAGATGGGCCTCTATACCACTATCACCTGGTTGCTAGACACAGTCTTTTCTGGTATTCAACAACAAGGACCTGGAGGAAGGTAAAAGTAGAGGAACCAAGAAAAAGAGCAGGACAAAATCATAGCTGTCACAATCAGCAATGTTCTAAGAACACTCAAGTCATCCAAGGGAAAACCCAGGGCCAATCAAGGAAAGAGTTACTATTTGAATGCAAGGAAATGGTTGCAGAGTGTGCTACCATACCAGGCCACCACCCAGGTCTTGCTCTGTGTGTCAGGTGCCTATGATGCCTGACTCATGACCCTAGAAATAAGTGTCCCAGCCCCAGATAGGGTCTGGGTGCGCCAACACACTCACCTCAAACTCTGATGAAGAGAACTGAAGGGGTGCAGAGCAAACTGCAGTGCAGCTGTCCACAAACACTTCTGTCTCCTGCAAGGAATCCTAGGTGACCCCGCATGTCATGATTAGGCACACTGACTTCCTTTTGCATACAAGGGAGACTTACTCTGTTTTAACTTCCTCCTCCCTGACTACCTTGGAATCTTGGATATTCAGTGATTCAAGGATGATAATCAGTCAAAATAAGAAAAATTACATGGAAAGATATCCAACTTAAATGCAGAAGAAAAAGCTATTCTCCTTCTCAAATATACTTCAAACCAGTCTCTTTAATGAAAAGTAAACAGTTTTTACAATACCAATTGTCACCTGGTATTAGTAAGTTAATACATTCACCTTGTTTTTTAAAATATTGAAACAGAACAGATAAATCCAAATTCATCTCTTCCAATCCTGGCTCCCCTTCATTCATCCCAATGATAATCTCTGTTTTGTGTTGGGATCATCCTGGACCATTTTTTTATGAATTAATATGCAGATATAGAATGGAAATATAAGTTGTTTCATGTGTAACTCTGAGCATCTGAATGTGTCTGTACACCTCCTCACACACATTTCCCTAATTGCTGTGATATACACATTTTTCTCTAATGCACTTCTTTGCTCAACAATGTGTTTGTTTATAAATCTGTACTGACTCTCATCTTTTAAATCTATTGCTGTCACTCTCAATTCTTCATTCATTCATAGATGGAAAGTGAGGTTATTTCTGTTTTCTAGGTTTGTTTGTTTGTTTTAAATACTACAAACAACATTCTAGTGTAAGCCTCCTGCACACAGGTGAGACAAGAAAGAAGTGAATTCCTTACTATCAGCTTTTAAATTTGGCTTTCCCATTTGTATTCCTGAAGCTGTGTTTTTTCCTTCGTGATCAACATTTACTTTTAAATTACAAAAGAGTTTTCTGATGCACCAAAAAAGGATACTATCTTATTATTATTCGAATTTGTTCATACTTGGTTACTAAGTCATGCCCTAATGAGCACTCTCCAGTGTGACCTCTAACTGAATCCTCCACCCAAATGTTTCTTGTGATCATCTCCATTCTCATCCCTGTTGGTTGCCTAAACTGGTGGAGACTCCATCGTCATCATCTTAGTCAGCACTGGACACACCCTGGCCCTCTCCTCACATCTTACACTCATGTGCCAAGAATTCTGCAATAAGTCACGTTTGGGTTTTCCCCAACCTCACCGGATTTTTCTTCTCATTTCCATTTACTGCTTCCTCCTTGTGTGACTTCCAAAGGTTAAAGTTACTCAGGGATCACTCAACAGTCCTCTACTCTTCTCTTCTTCTTCTTCTTCTTCTTCTTCTTCTTCTTCTTCTTCTTCTTCTTCTTCTTCTTCATCTTCATTTTCATCTTCTTCTTCTGTGTGTGTCTGTGTGTGTGTGTGTGTGTGTGTGTGTGTGCATGTGTGTGTACCAGGAGTCTAATTCAGGGCCTCGCACTTGCCAGGCAGATGCTGTGCCACTGAGCTATACATCCCTGGCCCCTTTTCTTCCCCTCTTCTTTCCTATACTACCCAGGATGGTACTATCTGCTCTCATGAATTTAAATTCTAGGTGTAACTTGATCAATTCATATCTGACCTAACCCTAAACCTATCCCTAACATCTCTTCCTTAGCTACACTATTGGAGTACGAATTTGAACTGTCTCAGAGCTTACAAATTGATTATGCTGTGAAGTAGAACCTTTAATCCTGCTCCCAACTTTCCTATTCCTATATCCAGTTTTCTCCATCAGTTTCTCAAGATTGAAACTTAGGAGTCATTTTGATGACCTCCAAAATCATCTCAAATCCACCCATCTCTCCCCGACAACCACTACTGCATTCCAGGAAAGCTCTGTAACACACTCACCTTGCTGATCAGCTCCTGACTGGCCCCCTCAATTTGCAAAATCATCCATTCTGCTCTGCTCCTTTACGACATCTAGCGTACTGTGGGCTAACTTCACAAGAGGAGGCCAAGGGCTCTGAAGAAATGCCCGTAACTAGCTGTGACTGCCATTCACTTGATTAATTCTGTGCTTTGTTCATTTACAGAAAGAATCCACATTCTGAAATATTAGCTTTATAAGTGATAAATGTATCAACAAACAAAAGATTAGCCTTTGTAGTAATTCTCAGTCAGTGCATAACTCAAGTGGGAAGAGGAATACTGTGGAGCCTCTCCTTGGATTCTGATGATGAAAATGCAACTACTGATCCACTGTGAGCACCACTGGTGTCAGAGGATGCCTTCCAGAATGGAAACACTGGTCAGCAGTGAGAAATAGCTAAATGCAAGGGGCATAGTCATATTGGTGACAGAGGTTGGCATATCAATTAGGGAAGAGATATGCTTCATTCTTCATTTAAAACATCGTAATACGCCCTTGCATCTACCATCAGGATCCAAATCTGAGGGGCTCATGCCTGATTATCACATGGTCCTAAAAAATGCCAGGGGCATGTCTGCAGTCCAACAAAGTCATATTTACTGCAATAAGGGAGTCTGAAATAAGGAACACTGGTTCATCTCACCTAATGTTTGTCTAAAATTTAAATAAAGCAATATTTCGATGCACTCAAAGCAAACGGACTATGTAGGAGTCCACATGGCATCAGAAATGGTCTGTGCTTTGAAAGTATAAACTTATGAGCGGCATAAGTAATCAGACTGGTCCACCAAACCCTAGCCAAAGTAACCCCATCTTGCAGTGGGACCCTGCTTAGCTGTACAGGGAGCCCCACCAGGTGCTGAGGCTGTGTGCCAGACTGCAGCATAGTAAGGCCATTCCACCCCGGCTGGACAGTACTTACAGAGACAAAAGGTTTCCTGATATGGAGGGGATGAGAGCGGAGTACACACAGCTTTTCTAAGGCACTTCTTGCTTTGATTGAGGTTTTGCTGTTTTAATTAGATTGGTGCTCCATGAAACAAGTAGCTTGGCAAAGGGACGTCGGTGCCTTCAATAGTGCTGCAGCCCACAAGTTACCCTCCACTCTGTAACTTCTAATTACCCACTTATTCACCTTGTCTGAATCTTTATTCAGTCTTGTAGATCTCTATCAGTTCAGACACAGACATTTCTTTTAGGTATTTCCAGGAAATGTATAGAACAGCACAGAATGTGGTGTCCAAAGTTTCTTTATCTGAAGAACTGTGCCCAGGCTGGAAATCAAAGCTGTTTCTCCATGATAAAGTGTTTATAACCCCCAGGCAAAATTGGGACTGAATATTTCATTCTTGCTGTTTTAATTCAAAAGGTCCAATTTCTGGCTGTCCATCATTTTAAGGAATAAAATATTGCTGAATAAAAAAGTAGCTGTCATTCAAAGAAGAGGGATGCTGTGATAACTTACAACTTTAAGTTTACAGATTTTCTTGGGAAAAGAAATAGCTTTCTTTTTCTTTGTAACTGGCTTTATCTGTGCCTTGTTATTCAGGTCTCATGAATGGCCTGTGAGTTTTCACTTTTTTGGTGTCTTCTGACCGTCACCAGCCTTCATTAAAATGTAGAAAACTGTCAGAAAGAATGCTGGGGTTATGGAGCAAAGCATGCCTCGATCATTGTCTACTCATCAAAATGTTCATGAGCCAGCAGGTTGGTTCTCTCTCTCTCTCTCTCTCTCTCTCTCTCTCTCTCTCTCTCTCTCTCTCTCTCTCTCTCCTCTCTCTCTCTCTTCCTCTCTCTCCATCTCCATATTCTCCTCCTTTTTTTATTGGCTAGTAAGTCATCCACTCGGCCCCAGATCATCCTTGATTTCCCATCCTAAACATCTTTTTCCTATTTAGAAACCATGCTGGAGAGCCAAGCTACAGATACCATAATATATATTTGATTATAATAAATGAATAAAATGAATATATTCCCAGTTCATTCAAAAGCTCAATGAATACCCAAATACCACCAAAACGCTCCTAAAAATTTTGTAACAACTTTTTCATGTTAAAACACTACCTACTGGCCCAAGTGCCTGCCTGGCAAGCACGAGGTCATGAGTTCAATTCCCGGTACCAAAAATAAAAAAATAAAATAAAATAAATTTTAAAAGCTACTTACTTAATAATAAGGAATACATTATCAAATATATTTTTCTATAGACTACAAGAAAGTATAGCAGATGGAGATAATCAGGAAAAGAAAAAGGAAAATAAATACAAGCAACAAAGAATAAAAACAAGCAACTAAGAACAAAAAAACTGTCATACTTATCTCTATATAGAAAGGTAATAATAAATGTGAGCATGAATGGGTTAAATTTTAACAAAAAGACAAAACTAATATTGATTTGCTAAACCCCTACTGACAGACAGACAGACAAATGGACACACACACACACACACACACACACAGGGTCTTGTCTATCTATATGTTAATCAATAAAGCAGAAGGACTCCTAGTTCAAGCCCCAACTAGGGAATCTAACAACTTAGTGAATTCTCATCTTGAAATTAAAACCTGGAAAGCCCAAAATACTCATAAAAGCAAAATAAAAGGTAGACAGTAGGAAGTAGAGAGATAGCGCTTTCCCAAATGCAGCACACTAAGAGGGGGAGGATCCAAAGATGGACAGAGAGGGAAGGGAGGACAAGAAAATAAAAAGTGGAATCAAGATGTGTTATGTACATGTGCCAACTCTGCACAAGGAAAGCAACCAATATGTACTGCATACCTGTACTAATAAAAGTAAATAAGCAGATGCAATAAATGAAAAATAATAAGAAAGAAAAGAGAAAATAACGTAAGAGGTTGAAAATGTAGAAACTGATGAACATGTACTCCAGGCAAATGTTAACCTACAAAAAAATCAGTCTACATTATGATGTTTTAATTACTATGAGATATCATTGATTATAAGACACATTTATTTTACATATTGCTCAGAAAAAGAAAACACAAAACTTTGATATGAAATTTTCTTAGAATTGTATACTTATGGAAATAGTTGTTTTAAACATAGGTATTTTATGATTAAGTAACCTTTTTCATTAATATAAATGTACAGAGAGGTTAGTTAATTAAGTTACTCTTGAAGCATCTTCACATTTTGAGTCTGCTTCTACATAGTTACTTCTGACTCACAGTTGCAAATGTTTGCTTGCTGTACTGTCTTCTCTGGCCATCAGGCACTGGAGGCACAGTATTTCTCAATGGACTCTCTGCCTTTGCCTTTGAATGTGAGTCCACACAGCCACCCCATTCAGTAAGTGCTGTTACCCTTAAAGATGCGTCAATGGAAGGTTTATCAGCAACCATCAAGATCATATTCCTTCATCAACAAACAGTGTTTTGAATAATCAACTGGGTGAAACATCAAAAGGGAAATGACAGCCCAAGCACGTGTTTGCACATGGATAGGCAATGATACCATGTCATGACTACCACCAGGCTGACACTATTGTAGAAGGCCAACCACTACCGCAAGGTGTACCCCAATTTCAAAGGTGTTAAAGTGTAAGAAGCAAATGAGACTCTGAGAGATTAACGGTGGCCAACAGTAAACTTAAGGAAAACATCAATAATGGCTCAGTGATCAAAATCATTTTTTGGAATAAAAGGTATAGACCAACAAGAAGATATGGCTGGGGCTGGAGATTTAGCTCAGCGGCATAAGCGCCTGCCTTGGAAGTAGGCAGTCATGAGTTTGATCCCCAGTACAGATAAAAAGCAAAAAGACAAAAAAAAAAAAAAAAAAAAAAAGAAGATATGGCAGACATCAACCACAGATACCAAAAGCAAACAAACAAACATGGAGTCCAAGCTAACTTTAAAAAACACTGTAAAAGTAATAAACTACTTCTGTTAAAAATACAGTTATGGCTGGAGATTTAGCTCAGCAACATAAGCACCTGCCTGTCAAGTCCTGAGCTCAATCCTTGGTACCAAAAAAAAAAATACAGTCATAACCTAGGCATGGTGGCATACATCTACAGTCCCAACTACTCAGGAGGCCAAGGAAAGAAGATTCCTTGAGGTTAGCAGGATTTTTTAAAAATATTTTAAAAATTTTATTATACTAATTGTTATTAATGTTATTAGTACATGTTTGTAGTATACAATGGTTA
Organism: Cavia porcellus; assembly: GCF_034190915.1. Taxonomy (NCBI): domain Eukaryota; kingdom Metazoa; phylum Chordata; class Mammalia; order Rodentia; family Caviidae; genus Cavia; species Cavia porcellus. Next base: position 56,788,055 of record NW_026947501.1, on the reverse strand, counting down.
CATTTACTGTAGGGAGTTTGCACAAGTACATACCACAGCTTAATGCTTTTGTCCCCATCCACCCATCCTTCCCTGTTCCTCACAACACTTGTTCTCCATTCAGAGTAGCTGTTCCTATCTTTTTACTGGACTCAACAGTTTGTGATGAGCCTCAACCTCAAAAACAAACATTAACAAAAATGCAGTCATAACCCAGGTAGAGTGGTACGACCTGAATTTCAGCACCCTGGAGGGCTTAGAGCCCAACATGGAATTATGGGTCACATGGTAGTTCTAGTTTTAACTTGTGCAATAACCTCTGCACTGTTTTCCATAGCAAACGCATCTTTTCTGTTCCTCCACGCAGTGCACCAGGGACACAGTTCCTCCATATCCTTACCAGCACTTATTTTTCTTAATACAATAACCATTCTAACAGCCATGAGTTATGTATCATTGCAGCTTTGATTTGAATATTTCTGATTATTAATAAGTGTTACACGTATTTAAAACATCTGTTGGCCATTTGTGTGCCTTTTTTTATAGAGAAATATCTGTTCAAAAGTCCTTTGTCCAGGAAAGAAGAGAAAATGAGAAAAACATATTTATACACAGGATAATTAAGATAGTTACACAGTTAGTTTCTCTTAGATCATTGAAAAGAAAAGTGTGTGATAATATTGTTTGGGAAAGATATCATGCCTATTCTGAATAACTACTTGAAAGAAAATAATACACAATGAATTAATTATTAGAACTCTCTTAATAACCTGTTTTGAGACTTTTATTTACATATTTTTTCTCTTTAAAATAAAAAATAAAATTTATATATTTTTTCTCTTTGTCCATTTTAAATTCATTTATTTGGGACTTTTTGGTATTAAGTTGTGACTTTCTTGTGTACTTTGAATAGTAACTTGTTACCAGGTATTTGATTTGCAAATATTGTCTCTAATTCAGTAGATTTCCTTCTTACTTTTGTATCCTTTGCTCTGCAGAAAATTTTTACTTTGATTGTAATTCAACTGGTCTATCTTTGCTATTGTTCTTTATACTTTTGATTTCAGTTTCAAGAAATATTGCTTAAACAAATGTCCTAAAAAATATCCCCATTGTTTTCATCTAGCAGTTTTATAGTTTCAGATCTGATGTTAACACTCTAGTCTCTTCTGATCTCTCATGTTCATCATAGTATTAAGCACAATAGTCATGTAATGGAAACAACCTCAATCCCCACCAATGGGTAAAGAGATAAAGAGAATGATAGTTACAGACAGTATAATTTTATTAAGCCTAAAAATGAAGATAATCTTTCCATTCGAGGATAACATTTTTGATCCCAGAAGATACTGTGCTAAGTGAAATAGGGCAATCACAGAAGGACAAATACTATACGATTTCACTTAAAGGTGAAGTATGTACACCAGCCAAATTGATAGAAACTGAGAATAGAATGTTACTTCCTAGAGGGGAAGAGAAACAATGAGCTGTTCTTTGGAGCCACTGGAATGTTCTGAAAATCTGCGGATTTCCCTACACTTAATATTATACTGTGTACCTAAAAACTCGTTGTGTAGATAGATCTCATATCGAATGTTCTCACCACAATTTAAAAATTGTAGCATATATTCCAAGGAGTACTAAGGGAAAATGTCATACATTATGAGCATTTATTAGAAAAACAAAAAGCAAGGAAAATAAATACCATAAAAAGGTTAAATTGCTTCTTTCAGAAAAAGGAATGGCTACACATTGTCAAAAGTATCCAGGTTCCTCTGAAGCTCTGCATATTGGAGGCCATCTACCTCAGCTGATTCCAGGGTATCTCAGTTTCTGCCCATTAAACCAGTGTAACTATTGAGAGAGCCCTTGTAATCCACTAAGTATCCCAGGCACCCACAGTAGTAGGGAAATCACCAGCACCAGGAAGGCAGAAGTGAAACGGAACCATGAGAAATGAAAAACTCAGGTACCCTTGTGCTATCATAAAGACAAATGTCATCTCTGACACCAATACCGTCACTCAACTGCTGAACACTAGAAGGTGCCAGGATGAGATGAAAAGGGTGGGCCATTCCGGGGGGGGGGTCCCTGCAAACTGTAAGTGTCCTTTAGCAAACAATAATCCCACATCTTTCCCCAAAGGTTGGAGACACGTAAAACTATGATGTAAAGTAAAACATCCCAATAAGACCACAATAAGACCATGCAGATACTTTAGGAATCACCATGTTGCAAAGAATGAAGTTTCAATTGATTTTTTTTTGCAAGAAAAAAGCATTATACTTAACAGGATAGGAAAAAGAACAAGCTTTCAAAATAAATATGGTCTAAAGTAAGAGCCATATTGCCACCAGATGGCTTGGTACTCAGTGGTTCAAGGCTTTTGCTATCCTGTCCAATGAATTTATCAGGAGAGTTGATAAATGTGAAAGTATAATTGTATTTAAAATAAAAGAAAAAGGGAAACAGTGAAAGAAAAAAGAAGTGCAAGAAGAAAGCTACCTTGCATTGTAAGATGGGCCACTGTTGAAGCAAGAAGACAGCAGTGGCTCTGAAGTTAACCACTGCTGCCTTTTGTATATTTTAAGACCCAGTCCATCTGAAGTTGCTCTGTATATCTTGATAGCTTCCTGTGACTGAAAGGTTACATTCTGCTGTTTAGCCTCATTTCAGTTCTTTGTGATTGACAGCTGACATCTTGCTTTCCAGCCAGCCTGTCACGAGATAAACTCCTGCCTTGGAATCAGCTTCCTGTTTTTGATTTTATACAAAGAGTCCACAGCAGGTTTATCAGAATGAGACAGAGGAGTTTTCAGCTGGCCATGCACGTCCATTGCACAGTAAAACATAGAGAATAGTTTCTATCAACAGATCTCTCTTTGTCCCACCCATCCCTGTATTTGGGCTTGAGAGAACCTGGCAAAAGAAGATACACACTCTCCAACAATCTCCCTGGTTCCTTTTAAGGATAAGAGATGTCACGTGAGCCTCCTTTACAAACTGTAGTGCTATTTTTACTGCAAGAAATCAATATGATGACCATGACATTCCATTATAGTCATTCCATTCACAACAGGGAAAGTGAAATGAAAAAAAAATTATTCCCCAAATGTATCTCTGTCTAAGATCCAGTAGCCATGCTTTGGACGAAGGCTTCATAAACATCAGCAGTTCTTCATCCAAACCACCATGAGGATACAGTCCAGGAAGAGCTCACCTTTCTTTCTTGGTGTCTCTTTTTTCTTGTAACTTCTGTATTTGCTTCTTCTAGTCAGGATCCAAAGAGTCTTTATTCAACACCACAGAGCAACGTATCTGAAAATTCAGAGACCTGGACTTCACAGACTCACTTCCCAGTTATTAAATGACATATTACTAGTTAACTATTTAAATAGAATTTTCTTATTGTTTGTGGAATGGATCAATAGTTTAGCTATGTGGCCATGCCAAAGACCCTCAGTTTTCCATGGCCGTTTTTTATGCACCCTGGACTAACACTTAAGTCACTTCTAGATGTATTGGGCCAGGAATATAGTTCAGAAGTGTAAGTGCCTGCCTAGCATTTGCAAGGTCCTGAGCTGATTTCCTGTACCAAATATATAGATGATAGATAGATAGACAGACAGATAGAGATGTAACTATTTTGAGAGGCAGCAAGATACTTTGGGCAGAAAGCCCAACAATTTTTCCCTTCCCCTTACATAAAGTTTAAGATTCTTTCGCTTATTCTCCATTTAACTTGATTTCTAGTTCTGAAAATTAAACACAATTGTAGAAATTCTGCCTCCCCTTGTTATGACAATGATTATGTCCAAAACCCTTTGGAAGCTAGAATTGATAAAGTCAAGACACTACTCTCCACATGGGAAGCAACCCCTGAGTCAACTGACCTCAGCTCAGTGTAGTCAGCACAAACTCAGTGACATGGGTCTTCCCCACTTCTCGGGTCATAAAGACTGGAGATTCTCCTGTGGAGCCAGTGCCAATGAACCAACCAGGGAAAGCCGCAGACTCGAAAGTAGAGGTGTTGCCAGCTTGATTGTGGTAAAAGAGAAAGGGCTTCTCAGGCTGTGGATGGTGGTAAAGATTGTCTATGGTCCTTTTCTGAAGAAAAAGAAGGAAAACCCAGGGAAAAATATAATCATGAGCATTGTTCAGCATTCCTTGCACTTTAAGACTGTATTCCCCATCCTCAGAGCAGGCGTGGACACCTCCATTTCATAGTGTGCCATCAAGAATGAAACACCCCAAATGCTGCTGCATGTGGTAACAGTATGGTGAGAAGCTTAAGACACAAATCTTAGCAATCCTTAACATGAGGAAGAAGATGCCGTTGACATACAAGTTTTTGAGAACATGAAGTACCACTTGTGTCATTATGGATTTACTGATAAACGGAGATTCCCAAAGAATATTGAGTTTTGAATGAAAAAATAATTATTTTATGTTGAGTTTCACCTTAGCACCAGTGACATTTTGGGCAAGATAATTCTTTGTTGTCAGGGTGTTTTCTGTGCCTTACAGACTGCTTAACAGCGTTCCTGACTCTACTCTTTGGATAAAAATAGCATACCCCATCCCTAGTGTAACAGCCACAAATAAAGAGATTTTGACAAATGTCCAGGGAGCAAAGTCATCCCTAGTTGAAAACCGTTGTTTCATACTTTATCCTCATACTGTCTGCCTATGCATATTTGTTGAAAAAGTAAATACAACCAAAGGCTTTGTTTTAATTGTCTTGGTGTAATATATAGTATTTAAGTTCTTTTAATAATGGAAAATCACAACTATTACAGTATTTGTTGCTGAGATTTATCATTATTCATTTAAAACTGCAAACTATGCTTGCCCAATAGACATTTTAATAAACTCATCCACTGCTTAAGTTGTCTTTGTTGTTTTGGATTTACTGTGTGTGTATGTGCATGAGTGTGTGTGTGTGTGTAGGTGTGTGTGTGTGTGTGTGTGTGTGTGTGTGTGTGTGTGTGTTCTACTGAAGCTAAGGATAAATATAAAAGCTTTTCCCTTGGCCAAATCATTTTTGTAAAATGAAATAATAAATGACTTCAGGAAAAAAAATTTCAAAATGCCCTCTACCTTTTTCTTATTCACAGTACAGGGAATCCAAAGATATCAAAAAAATAAATATGCTTAACGCTAATGAACAGACTGTCTTTTAAAAGATTCTACAGTCAGAATTTCCACCAAATAGCACCTTGTAAACAAAGAGACTCCTCTCTTCCAGTCAGGCATGAGAAGAACCTTTTTCTCCATACTCACATTAAGCTGCAGCTCTGGCTGCTCCCCAACTTTTGTGCAGAACAAGCTACTTTGCACCTCCTTCAGTCCCAGGTACATGGGATTCCCTCTGCCCTTCTCAAGGGTCTCCAGATGTTGGCAGGGATACAGATCAACAGTGACTACCAACATAATGCAGAAAGTGGCTTTCAGATTGTGTTTCAACATGGCATCTCCAAACCAGAGTTTTAAGAGCAACAGAGTAGAATCTGCCAACTGAGGCAGCCCACTACTCATCACCTGAGATTCTTTCCATCTTTGGTGAACGCCTTCCATCAGAAAAGTCAGCTTTTTGTGGATCAAAACACCAATATTTCCATAGACCCCATCCTGTAGAAGTTTTACTGAAAAAGTCTTTCACCCTTTCCCATATGTAACTCTTTGTTCTCCCTAGAGTCATCTCTTCTTTTCTCTGACTCATTCCCATAGTCACAAGCCATTCTCCAAACACCCTGTATTTACAATTGCCCAGACTATGCTCTTCTCTTAGAAAGCCCCTGTTAGCACAACTATTGTGAAATGGAAAGCTGACCCCAAGACACACAATGGTACTTCCCAAAGGAACTGCTTTGAACCCTCACCTGGAACCACATTTCTCCTCTTTGGGACCATTGTGAGGGTATGGTCCTGAAGGACCCACACACGATGATCAAGATCCTGAATGTGCCTGTGGAAAGGCATTGCCATGGATAATTCTGTAGAGAAAGTCAAAATAAAAATATGTAAAGACAAATGCACAGAATGCACCCAACCCCTTCTGGTCCTTTGCCCTTTCATGAACATCTTTACCTTTGGACATTATGTTTGGTGTTGTTTCAGAGTTTCCCAGAATTGAAGTCGTTTATGTATAAATTGACCCCAGCAGAGATCTAAGTCACAGACTGACCCTGAGTCCCAAAGACTGGACCCACAGTGACCCCAGTCAGAATCTGCGCTTCCAGCTTCTTGGACTCAATTGGCCCCTCAGCAGAAGCAATTGCACCTCTGACTCCTGTTCAGGTCTAAAACCATAGTCCTTAGAACACAGGGAGCTCTGAATCCAGAGATCCAGAAGCAAGAAAGATCAGAGTTCACTAGGATTCCAGCTATAGGCTGCAACCGGTTTCAGAGGATCCAAGTCCCTGGTGTTAGGGACTATAGCTCCTGCTATACTCAGGCATTCTGACAGGTTCCACCGAAGGCCTTCCCTTTTATTCACACAGAGCAGGAAGGAGAGCCTACCTCATTAAGACCCAAACTGCCCTGCATCCTGTGTGACTGCCAGTTCCTGCTGCTAGAGGATTCACTGAGTACTTATATGAATAAATGTCAATTACAGCAAGATATACTCCATACACCCTCAAAAAGAAGGGCATGTGAAGGCTGTAAGAATAATAACCAGGAAATACACTAGGGATTGCCTTTGAGGAAGGAAACATTACAGGAGTGTCGCAGAGCCAGTGACTGTATTCTGATGATGTAAAATGACACACTGGGATGTCATAGCTAACAGCAGAAGTCTCAAGCAAGGTTGACTTATGGGGCTAGTCTTTGAGGACCGATGTAGCTTCAAACTACTCTTTGTCCACAGTCACCATATTCTCTGCTCATTTCAGACCAGGAAAAGGCTGGTCACGGGGACACTCCTGGGTTTCCCAGAGCCACCACACATGCAGGATTGCCATGAAAGATCATCACCCAGAGCAAAGCCAGCTCCTGAATATACTGCCACACTCAGTGAGTAGGCAGCAGGACACCATCTGATTATACAGGAAGGGAGCCCATTGCCTGGTTCTCTGTGTTTTCAGTACTTGGCATTAGCATTTACATGAAGAGAAGTTGAGGCAATGTTGTTGATGCTGTTTCCTGAATCTTTGGGTACCTAAGTTCACAGCCTCTATGCAGATCCCAACATCTTTCAGCTTCTATCTGCTGGTGGAACAATACTAAGGCTTCTCACAGGGCCCACAGTGGGTCACAGCCTCAGCTTCCCATAAAAATAACTAGAATTCATTTCATTGCTATCCTTAAATCAACTTCTACATAAGATCCCTAAATCCAAACTAAGACAGTAGCTGGGTGTTCTAAAGCAGGAGACTTGTGTACAGTATATATGTGTTTGACATTATGCTTTGCAACTTCTATAAGTTTTTACTCACAGATACTCAAAGTGTGCTCTGTGGGTGATGTACTGACAACTCCAGCAGCTTATCAGAAAAAGAATTTCAGACCCTACCTTAGACTGATAAGAATCAAGATCTGAAACAAAGAAGCATGAAAATGTTTTATGTTCTGCGTGTGTAGCACACATTCATGCTCAATAATATAGTAACACCAGCATGGAAAGAAAGAGATCAGGGCTCAGGCTATGCCTGGGGTTTAGGAGGTGTCAGCTCATGAGATCTGGAGGCACTAGTGTCTTTCTCTGATCTTTGTGAACCATGGAATGAGCTGTCTTGTCACTAAACAAATAAGGAGAAAATATAACAGAAAGCTTTCCTGTAAATCAGTGGCCTTAGACTGGCCTTCACAAACATTTTCACACTAAAGAACTCACAGAAAGCCAAAAAACAATGCATGATAATCAATGCATGATAACCCAAACAGCATAACAGAGAATTAGTACATTAAAAGATAAATGAGAGCAAATCATATTGCAGAATAGCAGAAAAATAAAACATATGGAAGGTAGAAAAGGTGTGAAGAATGAAGGAAGGACGTCTGGAACACTGGGTTACAGCAGGAAAAGACAAATAGGACAGAGGCATTATTTAAAGAGAAAATAATTGGGAACAGCCTCAGACTGATACGGATACCAATCAGATTCAAGAAACACCATAAACCCCAAGAAATATAAATAAATGAAAAGATACACAAATTCAAACACTTCAGAGTAAAATTTCATAGAACAGAAGATAATTACTAAACAATAAAGTAGCAAATACTAAAAAAAAAAAAGCATTTCCCTCCAAAGAACAAAATGCTGACAGTTGGCTTCTCAACTCTAACAGTAGAAGCCAGAAGGCGGTAGAACTGCATCTCAAGTCCTGGATTTCTACTTCCAGGTTAAAGGTGAATTTACTTGTTCTCAGACACAAATTCAAAGTTCATCGTGAGTAGAGGTTCACTTAAAGTAATAATAGAGGATGTGTTTCCAGCAGAGAATTCTTGACACCAGAGAAGTATACATTTTTGGAGAAACAGTTCTTGGTCTGTTATTGGCATAATTGGAGGCAGAAAGCTTCCATACGAGGTACCGAATGGCTGACAACTCAGAACTGTCCATTATTATTTGATTTCTTCAAATAATCAAGTCACAAAGGCAGACATTCCCCTAAACCTTTTCATCGTGAAGTAAGAATGATACATCCATTATTGAGCCTGGGTTGGACCAGCAGGCATGAGAAGGTGGCCCAGACCCCATATCTCTCATGACAGTTGCACTAGTGTCCTTCCCTTAGTTTGTACCCATAGTTGTACAGTCCTTTGCAACAAGATGAATGAGGAGAGAACAAGCCCAAGATTGGTTTATGGTCACTTCAATGAGGGGAGTAAACCAAAAATTAATGGCAGCTGTACTACAGCCACACTTGGGTCAATTGGTGTGCCTTGAAAGATAAAAAAGTGGAAATTTTCCCATGAACAGATTTATGAATATTGCCACTGATGATTCTCTTTGTGTGGAAATAAAGGTTGCCCAAGGGTAGAACAGATACAAAATCCTGAACTGCACAATGGCCCCGGTGATTCTTCAGAACATTGACCTAAAAGCAGATGTGAAGTAAAGGAGTACGAATGGACATATAGGAGTGGACACAGGTGTGAAGTTTGTATGCTGTGTTGATGCCCACCAGAAAGTAACAACCAAAGAGACACTGAAAACCAAGGAGGTAAAAAGACTGCTAGTCGGTGTTAGTTTGTCTTGATCCTCCAGCACTCTCGAACTGGAGTGATGGGCAGACGTGACTGGGAACATATTCTAAGACGTGAAAATGGCAGCTGAAGTTATCCTGGGGACCTAGTAGAGTCTATGCACTCAAACCATAGAGGAACTCACTGGTTTTCTTTTGTTATTGTTCCATAAAACAAACAACAAAAACTCCTCCCAGTCTTGTTCCTTTCTTTCTCCAACTCCGAGGTTCTCATCTGTTGGTAAACTCATACACTGTTTCTTTTCCGAAGTTAATTATCAGGGAGAATTAGAGAGCTGAAGTATGGAGGGAAGTTAATGAGAGCTTGGGGGCTCTGAGTTTTGTTACACCCCCAGTTACTCTTACAGGTACTATTACTCTGCCTGGGCGAGGAAGGGTGGCACCCATCCCGTGTTTCCAGCCTTTGTGTTGATACTGATCAGAGAGGAAATTAAATCATCCCCAAACTGCTGGACTGACAAAGGCCCAAATCTTGTCAGTCTCTCCTGTCCTTCCAGCAACACCACAAAATGTGTGCACCCTATAATTACAGGTGCTCCTGTAATTTCTGCTTATGCACTGGGGAAACAGAAAGATGATAGGTGACTCACTGACTTGACGTGACTCGCCAGAGTACAGCCACTTCCCTCTCCTCCCAGCCAGCCATGCAAAGTTGTGCTGAGGAAGGGGAATGGGACAAACATTTTCTTCCACTGGGCCGCACCTTAAAGCTGTGTGTCCTTAGGACTTTGTCATCAGACTCCCTGGAAAGGACTCCATTTTAGCCTGTCGTGGCTACATCATGAGCTTCCTAGGTCTAGGGCCATCTACTCTAGTCTGCAGCTTCTCATTGTATTCTTCTGGGGTTCTGCTGTGTTGCTTTTCTCATATCTTTTTGTTCTCTCTCTCTCTCTCACTCTCTGAGTTACTTAGTTTTGGTATTTTATAATGATTTTAATATCATTTATCTCAGCAAAGTGTTAAGTACACACTTTTAGCTCCATGGGAAGAACCTGTCACCTCTGCAACGATACCCTCTTGATACAAGAGCCACCTCAAACTGAAAGATGACATAGGAGCTATTTAGATATCTTGGATTTTGCAAAATTTGGATCCCCAGTTTTGGATTTATAAGCTAAATTGCTCTTTGAGGCCATATAAGGGCCTAACTATGAATTCCTAGACTGCATGAGAAGACAGCAATAAGATTTTCAAAAGCTTCCTGTTTCAACTTTAGCAATTCCTGATTTAGATAATTCACTTACTCTCATAGAGCTGAAAAACTGGACATATAACTGGGGTCCTTACTCAAAAACTGGGAAATATTCTTCAATTTGTGATTTTCTTTTCTAAGTGATTAGACTCTGTCACTTGGATGGCTGGGATGCCTACATGTTGTGGCTGCCACAGCACCCATGACTATTAAGGCTACTAAATTAATGTTAGTACACCCAATAGAAGTCTGAACACCGAAGCAGATCCAAAGCATTCTTGGAGTTAAAGAATACCAGTGGCTAACTAGAGCACAGCTACCTAAGCATGAAGCCCTCCTATGATAGTTTCCAAAAATTACTCTCAAGATCTGCCAAACTGGAAATCCAGCAACCTTGCTTCCCATCACAAAAGACCATCTTTTGCTTTCCATGTTGAAACTATACAACGTGTTTACTACGTTAGGCCCAATCTCAAAAATAAGACTGGTTAATCTGGTGTGCAATGGTTCACTGACATAAATAGTGACATTCATAGGCCAGGTCATATAACTGTTAGTCTTCAGGAGGCAATTGGGGTGACACTGTTTCTTTCAAACACCACAAAATAAAAAATTGAAACCATTACCCTCACATGAACTTTACAAGTGGGAGAAAATGCTACTCAACATTCATACTGACTTCAGATATGCTTTCTTATCCCCTCATGCTCATGTAGCTATATGAGGAAAAGGAAGACTCACAGCAAAAAACAGTTCTCAGTTAAGCCTGGGGCCAGGAGTCTTCCCTCCTAAAAGCAATGTCATTACCTGGCCAGGCAGCCGTAACACCCAGCAAAGAATGTGAAAAGTGCAGTTCTCCTATAACCCAGGAAACTTGGAAGATCACAGCTCAGAGCCAAGCAGATGACACAGAAGACTATTGCCTTGTTTCACAGAAAACTTTGATACTCCGGACCTCAAACATAAGAGGAAACCTTTCTTATTCAGAGACTGTAAGGGAATGGGCAAAGCAGAAGGGTATAAACTAGCATGACAGTTGGTGGATGAAACAGAAAAATCATAAAGTTATATTACCTCAGGCTGACCAACAAAATATAAAGAAATCCATCATGCATGTCATTTAGAAAGGGAAGCACTGAAAACATTGGTCCACCATGCTTTAAGGGCTAAAAGCCCTGAATTCACTGTCACAGATGTCAGAATGTCTCACCCTCTTTACTGCTGCAGGAGGAAAGGCTGAACCCCTATCTTTGCTAAACGCAGGCAAGGCAGCTTCCTTGGAGAGGACTGGCAACTGGAATTCACCCAGATGCCCCTATACCAGGGATACAAATACCTTTTACATTTTTATGATACCTTCTCTGGGTGAATAGAAACACATCCTATCTAGACTGAAAAGGCTCAGGAAGTCACCTAAGCACTATTAAAAGAGATGATTTTTAGGTTTGTACCTCCCAAGTCACTTCAGAATGACAATGGGTTTTTGTTTCTAGACTGGCACAGGAGGTCTCACAACTTTGGGAATAACCTTTTTATTTTCAAACTGTTGGAACTCTCAAGCCTGAAGAAAGGTTAGAAGCGCTAATTGAAATATTAATGTCACATTGGCAAAATTACATGAAAGACATAAATCTTGACCTTGACTATTACCTATTGCCTTGTTAAGGATCAGATTTTCCCCTAAAGCTTCTCTCCAACTAAGCCCATAATAAACACCCTATGGAGTGCATTTCTGAATTAAGATCTAGTCACAGGCCCTAAAGCATAGATGATTAAATGTATAATTAAATCTATGTTAATACAGAAGTCTTCACTAGAATATGGCAATAAAGTCCTTCCAGCATCAGACCTTGTAACCCATATCTGTAAAACGCAACTCAGCAATTGTTACTTAAAGTTTGGAAAGCAGGTGATCCTTAGAGCATCTCCTTCCTAAATGGAAAGATCCTACCAAGTTCTAAGCATCCCCACAGTTATTAAGCTACAAGGACTCACATTCTGGATTCACATATCAAGACTTATTTCTTTGGAGACTTTACAGGAAGAAGAAACTAAGGAGACAAAGAGCTGTGTACAATATTCTTGCAAGTTTTAGAGAACTTGTAAATATTGTTTATGAAAAAAGTCATATTCTTGATAAATTAGGCACATTTATTTTGTTTAAATACATCTCCTCTCATAACCATGCTATGCTTTCCCAAATCAAAATTGGTCAGTTCATTTTTCTCCTAACCCTTACAGCATTCTCCAATGGAGGAACTGTTTTCCATGAATGATCCAACAGTATGCTGAAGACATTAATAAAAATGCCTCATGGATTTAAGGCACATTGCCTACTTCCAGTGCATTTGCGTTACCACAGTAAGTATCTCCTTGACATTATAGGGCTGAGTGAAGATTCAAAAATTTATATAGCAATAACAAATACTGCCAAAAATCTGAGTCTTATTATCAGAGCTAATGTCTCTCAAGGACCTATTAAAAGGGCCATGAGAAAGTTTTTCTCTTGCCCAAACTAATAATCAAATGTGGTACTACACAAATCCTGACCATCCCAAGTTCCTAAAAGCCTTGTGATAAGAGACAATAATCACAAATTGTAGGTAAATATTTCAGGGTTTGAGATGAGCATATTTGGCTGATATTTACTATAAGACAACTCAGCCAGATTTTCTGGGACCAAAAACTGTATTTATGTTAAACAGAGTCATGCCATCCAAATCAAGTCATCCAATCCAAATCATGAATTCCTTTCCCAAGTTGTAATCATGCTGCTATATTGAGTTACTGAATTATTCACTACTGATTAAAAAACAAGATCTGAAATAAAATAACGAACCTAAACAGTACTCAATCTCTCTGTTGGCACATGTCTGTGGACATAGTTTTCTCCAGGGTGGATAGAAAGATGTAGATTAGGATATTCATAGATATAAAGGTACTGGTTTAAAACCTTAGACCAACCATCTAATCTCCCATTTTGCAGCATCAATCAACCAGGTAAGTTTTTCACTGGTATGATCACTTAGCCTCCATTTCTATTCCCCAAACAGGTCCTGAAGATATAAAATGTAAGATCACAAGTCCATATTATGGCGCTCTCTCTCTCTCTCTCTCTCTCTCTCTCTCTCTTCCAAATAAACAGTTTTATTTTTCTCCAAAGTTTGATAGACCTTTGTCACTTTATGTCCAAATGAGTCTTCACCATTTTGTTCACTTGTAGGTGGGGTTGGACCATCCCTTTTTTACCTGTAAATAGGCATTCATAATTTCTTTTAACCTGTAAGATGAGCCTTCTCACTGTATGGATGATGACAGTTCCATCACCTGTGATGGCTATCACCCGTGAATGGACAATCACTCTTGTCTTACAGAAGGGGACATCATGTTTCAGCTCCTCTTTCCATACATTTATGAGTTCCATAGATTCGACCTCAAAGCTCCCAAAATATACTTATCCCAGGACCATAATGAATCGTGTTCTCTGAGCATCTGTACTCCAAATTTGAATGTGTATTTTTCTTTTCTTTCCTAAACAAATTTTTTCTGTGCTTCTTAGTGGCTAGTCCTCAAAATTCTCTTTCTGTGTCAGTGTCAGTAAACTTATTCCACAGGTGGGAATGGATTTATATTCCAAATGTGCACACCGAGGACTTTCTCTAGACAGTCTGGTGGCAATATCAGAAAGCCAGAAAAATCTTTGATCTAAATCTTAGAACAAGGAAAACTACCATCCCCTTTGTGGATATTGTAAGTGTAAATATGTGACTTTGTAATCTAAATGCTTGGACTTACGAGGAATGAAAACACCTTAGTCCCACTTTATATACTTGGCCCTCAGCTGAGGCAGCCTTAGGACAACGTTTTGCCGAAGAAATGATGATGCATCTTTCCATTGGAGAAAACAAGTGCCTCTTCCCCAGTTCACACACCTCCACCCCTAGAACAAAATTAACAATCATGGTGTGCTAAAAACAATCAGAGTACTAGTGGCAAGGAAAATTTCCACATCAAACGGAAAGGAAGACTCTTCACACCAAGGAGCAAAGGTAGCATTTAATCTTTACACCAGAAGACTATTGCAGGATAGTTCCCCCAGGCAATAGCTCTGAGTTTACAAACAGCTTAGATGATCTAGAATTTAGAAGTGGGAAGTACAAAGCAAGTGACAAAACCTTACATAATTGGTTATTTGCATTGAATCATGTAGTGACAGGCAGGCTGGTCTTGAGCAGCTTAGCTGCAACTAAGGAATTGTGTATCATAATATGTTCCAGTAACAAGGGGAGGGGGCCCTTACAGAGTGAGAAACATTCTGGGAACAAAGAGAGGGGGCGCTTACAGGTTGAACATGGTTAGAGGGTAGGGTACCTTGAGGTGCAGACAATTCCTCTGACTCAGTGCTGATTAGAGGTATGCAGTTGGGATTTAGACCCTGTCAGGTCAATTGAATTTAACAGAAACTTGGTCAGAGACCTCTAATTGCTAACTGGTATCATGGAATACCTATAGGGTTGCTATTTTATAAATGTGTTCTCTCATTACAACTGTGCCCTAAAAAAAGTGTTTATGGCCTGGCAGCTGATGTACCGGACAGACTCAGTACATTTAAAGATCATGGATACAGCCTGAGCACCACACACAGAAAAATAAAAATTTTTTTCACTTTTTTTAGCCCTGATCTTTCCATTCCAATAACAAAATCCTGGCCTTAATGAAGCCTCTGTTTGCTCAAGCATCATTGATCCCTAAGAAGGGGTCACTGAAACTATAATTACCCATCTTAGTACATCAGCATACACAAAGGTGGGCTGGGGTTGATTCACCACTGTAGCTCTGAGAAGTGGGGTTTCCATCCCCTCCCCTCCTTACCAGCGGGATGGCAGGTAAACATCACCCTTTTACCTGGGGGACTACATTTAATTTCTAACACACATAAAAGAGGGAAACTTGGAGTAGTGAAATGTGCCTCCTGGAAGTGCATGTGCTCAGTTAAATATCATATTGCCTCTTCAGAACATAACCTAGCCAGTAGGGAATTGTGGGAGTGGTTGTTGTGGTTTCTAAGATTTATCAAAATTATGCTTGAACATAATTTTAAAAGTCAGGCAGGTTCCAGAGGCCCTGCGGACTGTGATAAGTGCTCAGCGCACTCTGCCCAAAGCCCAGACTGTTTGGGACCCTCCAGGCTTCCGGGTGCAGTGAAGTGGATAAGTGGTTTGAGGTATCTACATCTGCCTCCCCATCCCAGCTGTGCTTGGAGAACTGTGGAGCTTCCAACAAGTAGGTGGGCACACGCTATCCCCGGGGTCCAGCCTATTTGGGACTCCTGCACCTCACCATCAGTGTGCAGAGGAGGGGCTGGGTGGATCTGGGGCACCTACATCTGCCTCCCCATGTGTCTGGAGGACTGAGAATATCTCAGCAAGCAGGGGAGCATCGCAGGTTCCAGATGCCCCGAGGCCTGTGATAAGTGCTCAGCGCACTCTGCCCAAAGCCCAGACTGTTCAGGACCCTCCAGGCTTCTGGGTGCAGTGAAGTTGATAAGTGGTTTGAGGCATCTACATCCACCTCCCCATCCTGGCTGCACTTGGAGAACTGTGGATCTTCCAACAAGCCGGGAGGCGCACAGTGTCCCTGAAGCCCAGCTTATCTGGAACTATGGAGTGCTAAACAGGCACAAAAGGGCCATTGGTTCTACAGGCCCAGTGGCTTGGGGATACAGGTGACAAGTCTCAGGAGCTGCAAACATAGAAGAGGATTTCCAACAGACCTTGAGGAAGCTGTCAAATAACACTTGAAACACAGAAATATAGGAAAATGACAAAACGAAAGACCAAATTAAAACCTCAAACCTCCAGCCCATCTCAAGAAACCCTAGGAGCAATGTATATAGAAGAAAATATATGCCATTCACCTCAAATATCAGACACAATAGCTACCGAAATTAACAAGCAACTACAGGAAGCTTTAGAGAAATTCAAACTCGAAATAATCTCCCAGGTAAAAGAAGAAATGATAAAAGAAATGAAAGAGATTCTGAATATATCTAAAGAAAACACAGTTTAAAAGTTGGAGGAACTAAACAAAAAGATAGAATCCCTAGATGAGCAATATAAGAAACAAACAGAATACATAATGCAGATGCACAGAGATATACAAGAAATAAAAAACTCCACTGAAAGTTGCAAAAACCGCCTCAATGAAAGTGAAGATAGAATTTCAGACCTTGAAGACAGGATCACAGCTAGTGAACAGGAAAGGAAAGACCTTTTAAAAATACCAAGCAATCAGGAAACAACAATTCAACAACTGCAAGATGATGCAAAGAAAAATAACATAAGAATGATAGGGATTAATGAAAAAGAAGGAGACAACATAAAGGATGTCAAGAGGATATTTAGAGAAGTAATAGCTGAAAATTTCCCAAGCATGGGATCAGAAACCGACATCAGGATCAGTGAAGCATATAGAACTCCAAATAGTCATAACCAAAATAAAACTACACCCTGACATACAATAATCACCATCCCAAAAATCCAGCACAAGAAAAGCTGTCAGAGAGAAAAGACAGATTACTTATAAAGGAAAACCTATCAGAATCACAACAGACTTCTCATCACAAACAATAAAGTCAAGAAGAGCATGGAGTGAAGTATTCCAGATCCTAAAGCAAAATGATTTCCAACCTAGACTGATGTATCCTGCAAAACTATCATTCAAAATTGATGGTGAAATATGATACTTCCATGACAAAGAACAGCTGAAGAACTTCATGAACACCAAACCAACCCTGCAAAAAATACTGAAAGACAGTTTAGATACACAAGGTAAAAAACCACTAATCAAAGCAGATAATTAAACAGAACAGAAAGATAAAGATGCAACATCAGAGAGATAACATGTCAACAATAAACCAGCATTTAACAGTAATAACCATTAATGTAAATGGCCTCAATGCACCAATCAAAAGAAACAGACTAGCAGAATGGATCAAGAAACAAAATCCAATCATATGCTGTTTACAGGAAACCCATCTAACCCAGAAGGATACACACAGACTGAAAGTCAAAGGATGGAAAAGAATACTTCATGCAGCAGGAATCCAAAGCAGGAGTAGCCATTCTGTTTGCAGACTACGTGAACTTTAAACCAACAATGACCATAAAGGACAAAGAAGGTCACTACATACTCGTTAGGGGGAACTCCAAGAGGAACAGATAACTATCTTAAATACATATGCACCAAACTCCAGAGCACCCAGTTATATAAAACAACTATTAACAGAAATAAAAACTCAAATTATCAGTAACATAATTGCAACAGGAGACTTTAATATGCCATTGACACGAAGGGACAGATCAACCAGACAGAAAATGAGCAAAGAAATAACAGAACTGAATCACACCTGTGAACAAATGGATTTGATAGACATATACAGAATGTTCCACCCAAAAACATCAGAATACACATTCTTCTCAGCATTACATGGATCATTCTCTAAAATAGACCATATATTAGCTCACAGAACATATTTAAACAAATGCAAAAGAGTTGAAATCATCCCTTGCATGTTATCAGATCATAGCGCTCTGAAATTAGAAATTAATGATAAAAGATACTGCAAAAATCTCGCAAACGCATGGAAAATGAATAACACACTCTTGAGTAATCAGTGGGTCACAGAAGATATTAAAGAAGAAATTAAACAATACCTAAAAGAAAATGAAAATGCAGATACAACTTACCAGAATTTGTGGGATGCAACGAAAGCCATCCTCAGAGGAAAATTTATTGCACTGAGTTCCCACATCAGGAAATCAGAACGAATACAAATAAATAACTTGATGCTACACCTCAAACAGCTAGAAAAAGAAGAGCAAGTCAAGCCCAAAGCCAAGAAAAGGGAGGAAATTATAAAAATCAGAGCAGAAGTCAATGCAATAGAGACTAAGAAAACAATCCAAAGAAGCAACAAATCAAAGAGTTGGTTCTTTGAAAGAATAAATAAAATCGATAAGCCCTAAGCCAACCTTATTTTTAAAAAAGGAAGAAAAAGCTCAAATTCATGCAATAAGAAATGAAAAAGGTGAAATCACTACACACCCAATAGAAATACAGAAGTTCATCAACACCTATTTCGAAAACCTCTACTCTCAAAGGTTTGATAACACAGAAGAAATAGATAGATACTTAGAAACATATGAAGTACCAAAGCTAGATCAAGAGGATGTAAAACTGTTGAATAACCCAATCTCTGTTAATGAAATTGAAAATGTAATTAAGTCCTTACCTACAAAGAAGAGCCCATGCCCAGACGGATTCACTGCAGAATTCTACAAGAAATACAAAGAAGACCTAATGCTGACACTTCTCAAACTATTCAATGAAATTGAAAGGGAAGCAATCCTTCCTAAGTCCTTCCTGGAAGCAAATATTACTCTAGTACCAAAACATGAGAAAGACCCAACTAAAAAAGAGAACTATAGACCAATCTCCCTAATGAACACAGATGCAAAAATCCTCAATAAAATATTGGCAAATAGGATGCAGCAAATCATCAAGAACATTATACATCATGACCAAGTGGGATTCATCCCAGGAATGCAAGGATGGTTCAGCATACATAAATCAATAAATGTAATCCACCATATCAATAAAGCCATAAGTAAGAATCACGTGATCATCTCTATACATGCAGAAAAAGCCTTCGATAAGGTCCAACATTCATTCATGATAAGAACTTTACAGAAAATTGGAATAGATGGTCTTTACCTCAATATAATAAAGGCCATTTATGACAAACCAACAGCCAGCATCATACTAAATGGCCAAAAATTGAAAGCCTTTACTTTAAAATCAGGCACAAGACAAGGATGTCCTTTATCACCACTCCTATTTAATATAGTACTGGAAGTACTAGGCTGGGCAATTAGGCAAGAGAGAGATATAAAAGGGGTAAAGATAGGAAAAGACGAAATTAAATTATCATTGTTTGCAGATGACATGACACCACATAGAAGACCCCCTAAACTCCATTAAAAGACTCTTAGATATAATAAATAAATTCAGTAATGTAGCTGGATACAAAATCAATACTCAGAAATCAATAGCATTCCTATACATGAACAACAAAATCACAGAGAGGGAAATAAGAGAAACCACACTCTTCACATTAGCAAGCAAAAAAATGAAATATGTAGGGATTACTCTTACGAAAGAAGTGAAAGACCTATACAAGGAAAATTATAATACACTGAAAAAAGAAATTGAAGATGATCTCAGAAAATGGAAAAACATCCCTTGCTCATGGATTGGAAGAACAAACATTGTGAAATGGCCATTCTCCCAAAACTGTTATACAGATTTAATGCACTCCCAATAGAAATTCCATCAACATACCTTATGGATCTAGAGAAATCACTCCTAAAATTCATCTGGAACCAGAAGAGACCTAGAATAGCAAAGGCAATTCTAAGCAGCAAAAGCAAAGCAGGAGGCATCACAATCCCTGACTTGAAGTTATACTACAAAGCAACAGTAGTAAAATCAACATGGTATTGGGATCAAAACAGAGCCAAAGATCAATGGAATGGATTAGAAGATACAACCACAACTACAAACACACTCAACCACCTTATCTTTGATAAAAGAGCCAAGCAGGTTCACTGGAAGAATGACAGTCTTTTTAATAAATGGTGCTGGAAAAACTGGCTCTCCATTTGCCAAAAACTAAAGCTAGACCCATGTCTATCACCATGTACTAAATTAAAATCTAAATGGGTCAAAGATCTGAACATTAAAACAGAAACACTAAATCTATTGGAAAACAAATTGGGTAGAAACCTTGAAGACATAGGAGAACTCAAACCGCATGGGAAATACTTCCCAGAATCAATACCTGGGACGACTTCTTATTAAAAAGTTTCTGCATGTCAAAAGAAATCTCTAGCATAGTGAAAAGAAAACCCACAAACTGGGAAAACATTTTAGTGAACTCTCTCTCAGACAAGGGACTCTTGTCTAAAACATATAAAGAATTAAAAAAACTCAGACCCCCAAAATTCAAAGATCCAATCCAAAAATGGGCATCTGAGATGAATACACACTTCTCAGATGAAGAAATATAAATGGCAAATAAATACATGAAAAAACGTTCATCATCATTGGCCACTAGAGAAATGCAAATTAAAACCACACTGAGATACCATCTCACTCCTGAAAGAATGGCCAGGATCAAGAAAACCAACAACAACAAATGCTGGAGAGGCTGTGGGGAAAAAGGAACTCTCCTACACTGTTGGTGGGAGTGTAGACTGTACAACCTTTGTGGAGGTCAGTCTGGAGCTTTCTCAAAAAGGTGGGATTGGAAGTCCCATTTATTCCAGTTATTCCACTTCTAGGCATATTCCCAGAAGAACTGAAAGCATCATACCACAGTGATATATGTGCACCTATGTTTATAGCAGCACAATTTGTAATCGCCAGATCTTGGAAACAACCCAAGTGTCCATCAATTGAGGAATGGATAAAAAAAGTTGTGGTATTTCTATACAATGGAGTATTATTCAGCTATAAAGAAGGATCACATTGAGATATTTATCAATAAATGGGCGCAGCTTGAGACCATACTCATAAGTGAAATAAATCAATCTCGCATGTGTGAATACCAAATAGTTTCCATAATGAATAATGAGTCAAATATATAAAAATATGTGGTAATTATGATTCCCCATTATGTGGCCTTGAAGCCTTATAAAGTTTTCACTTATTAATTGGAAAGGCTTTATTCTGGGCTTCCTGATATGGAAATAATTGAAGCTATAGTATATGAAGTTTTATTCAAATATTTCAAGGATAGACACTATGGTAACTAATATTAAGTCGGGTTATTTGGTGGTGAAGCACTAGTTTGCTGAAACAGTCATGCTTTGACCTGTATTGTTATATTGTTATGTCCTCTTTTATCTCAATCTCTCCCTTATTCATTAAAAAATTATTTAGTTATTTTATATGGTTTTTTTTAATTAAGGGGAAAAATTTAAAAAATTAGCAGGGTATATAATAGTAACTTTTTTTGATTTCCTATTAACTTGTTTTGAAGTCCCGTAATACTCCCACTATCTTGTTTTGACTGATTAGACTGGTTCCATTCTGTATGATAGTATCAAGTTTGAGGGTATAGGCAACTACTTCGAAGGCAATAAGATTCACTAAGATGCCCATTCTGGTTTGACTATTGTCTCCTTTGGAAGTCCTGTAATGTTTACAATGCTTAAATTTTATTGGTCTTGTTCTCTACTGTTTTGTTCAACTTTATAATACCTAATGAGATAGACAATTCTTTTTAAGGAAACAAGAGACATTATGGTTACCATTGCTGATAACCTTGTACTCTGTTTTTACGTCATGTGCTATGTCTATCCTTGGTTTTGACTGACAGCTTTGTTTTGCCATATTTGACTTTATTCTCTCCCTCCCAAAAAAGTAATAAGAACTAAGGAGTAATAAAACTCAAAATGTGTAAATTTTGTTGTAAAAAGGAGAAGGAAAAAAAGTGCTCTAAAAGATACAACAGCAAGTGTGTTTAGGGGTGTTAAATAGCTGACCATATTAATGTTTTTGTTTGGATCATTGAACACAACTGTTTGCAGTCTCACTGTTTGAATGTCCACTTTGTATGCTTTGATACTGTGACTTGAGCAACTAACCCTAAGATGATAATATGCAATCTATTAACAGTGATTTCTTACTGTTTTTTTTTTTGTACTTCTGTACTTCTTGTACCCTTACACCGCTTTGTTTTGTTTTGTGTTTTTCTCTTTTTCCTTTTAAATAAAATTTTTAAAAAAGTCAATGGGTAAGTTGAGTTTTTGTTACAAAACAGCAGTCATTGTTTCCTGCCACATTTGATTCTCAAATGCTTTTGATTCATACCCCCACATCTCAGAATACTGTATGTCTGGCTAATTCTTGATTTTTTCATTTTTAGCCTTTATGTATAGACATATTTTCATAAAAGATCAAGTTTGAACTCTTTCATACGTAACTCACCTAGCTTCCCCCATCAGTACATATCTATCCACCGACATATATTCCCCAAATAATTACATAACTTTGCATAGCTCACCATACCAGGTTTAAATTATTATTGCAGTCTAAACACTGTTGACCTGGTCCACGTAGTAAGCTTCATTTAGAGTTCTCCTCCTGATTTATTAGATGTTTTCTCTGGAATGAAGGACTATCTTATGTTTTACAGTGAGCCCTCCAGACCTCATTGCAGTCTGGAGGACTTTATAAGTTGTAAGCCCAGGCAAAATTCATTGGAATTATGGCAAGTAGATTCTAATCTATCACTTATAGAGCAACCCACAGTGAGAATATGGTGACAAAGACATATGTGCAATCATGGGGAACCCAGTGGGTCCCAAGTCCAGTCAGAGAAAGGCCAACCAGAACAAAGGCCACAACTCAGGGCTGAACCTAAGCTTTGTTAACTCATGAAGAGAGGAGTGGTTTGGCGTTGAGTGACTGTGAGAACGATGGGAATTATGTGAATACTGTGAGCTGGACTAGGTAGGATACACAGTGGCACCTCAGAGACATGCAGAGAGCCTACGCATAAGGAGTATTATATCCTGGTAACAGGTAGTCTTTAAGTTTGGGGAAATCTTATAACACAGTTTGAGGAAGTATCTTGTGTTTTGGGTTGGCTGCTTCAGCTCTGATGTCTATGTTTTAATGCCATAGGACCTCACTGTCTTTTTCTTGAGGCTCAATCCAGCCACCAGAGTGGTGTCTCTTGGCCTAGCTCACACTTAGTATTAGGAAGCTATAGTTGGAGCATCACTGACCTATCACCTAGCTTCAAAGGCTACACATCAGTGCCTCCACTATACCTATTTGTCTTGCTTAAAGTCAGTTGAGGAGGTAGAGCATGTTCCTGGCCAGCTCTGTACACATCATACTCAGAAGTATACTCAGTATACTCAGAAGTAGGGCAAAGATGAATCACAATGGAGCAAATTGTCTTCTTTCAGAGGGAACCATCCCCGTGGTCCTCCATACCTTTGGTTTATTTTTCCTCTTTTTTTCTTCTATGGAAGTTACTATCCCCTGAATTTCTCCTGCTGTCAGACTCTCTTCCCAATTGGAACACATAAGGCACATTTGTCGATGTCCGTTCCCGGCCGGCAGGAAGGACACACGACACAGTCTGGTAGTGGACAACCTTTTCTTTTTATTTTCCTTCTCCGTACAGCCTGCCCTGGGTTCTCCCAGCTGAAGCCTCCTTTGGTCCGCTCCCCGCGGCTCCTTTTGTGCTTCAGCCTGCCCCAAAGCCTCTACCGGTCCGCTCTCCGCGGCTCCTTTTGGGCTTCTACTTCCGGGCTTCTATCTGGCTTCTACTTCCGCCCAGGGGTGGCACCGGTATATATACGGGTACAGTGTCCAATCATGTTAAAGTAAGCAAGGCAAGCTGATTGGCTAACATCATCAGTTGCCAGGCAGACTATATTGTTGAGCGGGTTGTTTACGCGGTAAGCAGGAAACTAACGTGTTCGATGGGAGGGGTAATCTACCTCAGGCCTCACTCTTTACTACAGGCCTCACGTCCGCCAAGTGAGGCGACTGGGCTCGGGGCTGCGGCTCCCAACATCTCCCCCTTTTTTATTTTTTATGAATGTGCGCATCGTAGCCCTTCCTGGACTGGGTGCAGAGGCTTATGCCCTATGTGTAGGCCCACCGTAGGTCCTTGGCTTAGACCCTGGTCGGCCGTCCCATGGTCTGCCAAGGCCCTGAGGCCCTCGTCCTTTTTCTAGGGCCAGGCACAAACTGGACGGAACCTGGATGCACACAAGCTTGCACTCATTTCTTCTCCGTAAAGAAATCCCCTCGGAGAGAAATTTAGACCTGGGCAGCATCTAACAGTCCAGCAGCTTACGTGCAGGATGGGGTAGGGCCTGGCTTAGGTCGAGTCGTGCTGGGGAGACACGCTCTTACCCGTCATTGACTCATCTACCCTGCTATATCATAATTTTTTAGAGGAGGAGTGTGGGAAGCTCACCGTCCCTAGACTCGGTCGTAGGCTAGGCGAGCGAGCCATGCATATGCCTGAGGATCTTCTTGTCCATTTCGGGCTACCGCTATTTCTATTCATCTTGTTGGTTGGTCTGTGATGGATCTCCAGTAGGGCAGGTCTGATCTTCAGTCGAGGGCTTTGTTGCCCGTGTCAGTCTCTCCGGTATCCACAGTGGTTCTCGTCCCGATTCCTGTGGGAAAACACAAACCGCGCCTCGGTTCCAGCTGATTACCGGATCCGGGCCCATCCATTGTCCTGTCAGGACATCTTTCCACTTCACCCACCCTTTATGGTTGGGGGAAGGGTTGCAGTGCTCCACAGCTGGGGAGCGATTATCATTATTTAAATTTAAAAAATTGTGTGTGAATAGTGCCATGGATAATCGTGCCTTTGGGGCCAGGCCTTGGCCTACTCCCCCTTTTTGTTTTTGTAAAATTTCTTTGAGGCTTCTATGAGCCCTCTCAATGATTCCTTGACCTTGGGGATTGTATGGGATACCATGTTTTAATTGAACCTCCATCATTTTGCAGAACTCATTGAAAGCTTTGCCTATATAGGCTGGTCCATTATCAGTTTTTAATATTTTTGGTTTGCCCCATGCGGCCCAAGCTGCCAGGCAATGATTGATCACATTAGACACTTTTTCACCTGTTTCTGCTGTTGCAAATATGACGCGAGAACAGGTGTCTGTGGAAACATGAACATATTTAAGAGTCCCAAACTCCTGTATATGTGTGATGTCCATCTGCCAAACATCACCAGGGATCAAACCTCGAGGGTTTACTCCCATCGGTATGGCAGGTTTGTATGTGGCACAGGAGTCACATAGTCGCACGATATCTCGTGCATCTGCTCTAGAAACATGGAAATGGTTTGCTAGTGTCCTGGCATTGACATGAAACTTATCATGGAAGGCACGGGCTCGCTCGATTGGTGTTAGTAAGGTAAAAATCCATAACGGGCGAGTGGCAGTGTCAGCAGCCGCATTCCCCTGTGCCATAGGCCCTGGCAGGGATGTATGTGCTCTTATGTGGGTGGTGAAGACCTTATGGTGTCTGTTCTGAAGCAATGTCTGGATAGACAGGAACAGTCCAGCCACTGTGGAAGTGGATCTAATTAAACCGGCAGTCTCAAGCACTTGCATAGCATTGACCACATACCTAGAATCGGAGACAATGTTAATGGCCTCTGAGAACCGTTCAAGAATCATTTTAACGATCTGCAGTTCCACCACCTGAGGCTGATCTGGTTCAAATTGTATGGTAACCGGGGGCTTGCCTAGGATCACATAGGCGCCTATCCCCGTCTTAGAGCCATCTGTGTATATTGTAGTTGCTGGGACTAATGGCTCAGAGGCAGTAACCTTTGGAAAAATTATAGGGTGCTGAGTGACAAATGACAAGATGAACACCCATATAAGTCTGGAGGCGACACTGAGGTCCACACCTGCTGACCCAGGGGTGGCCCTTGTTGAAGGCTGCCATCCTGAGCTGTCCTGTCTCTGGGGCGGGGGCCCGTCTGTGAAGGGGGCCCCCTCTGGCCGTTTTTTGGCTCTCTAGCATCTTGTCCACAAATACGGTTGCCCTGAGCATCAAAGACCGACCTACACTCCTCAGCTTTGTGTGATCCCCTCTTGCATCGCCCACAAACATATGGTTCTTCATTCCTAGGACGAGGCCTAGCATCTGCATTGTTTGGGCAGTGACGTTTAATGTGTCCTGGCTCCCCGCAGGCAAAACACCCTTTAGCCTTACATTCCCCTTCTAACCCGCGAGGTCCCCTCCGCTGTATAGCCGCGGCCAGGAGAGCAGCCACTCCCGAGTTGGAGAGCGGCCCCCCTATCTCTCTGTATATCCTAATCCAGGCATTGAGGTCCTTGTTCTTATGAGGAGCTATCGCTGCTTTGCACTCCTTTGTACACTGTTCGAAAATCAGCTGCCTTACCAGCGGTCGAGCCACTCCCGGATCAGAAAATATCTTATCGGCAGCATCTTGCATTCGGGCCACAAAGTCAACAAATGGCTCTGTGGTACCCTGAATTATTTTTGAAAGACACAAGGAGGCTGTTCCAGCACCACTTACTTGCTTCCAGGCGCGGAGTCCTATGGCATTGATTTGCTCATAGACAGCGCCGGGGAACTGGGTCTGGTCATCAGCGTGCCGACCTTCTCCCATAAGCATTTCCTTGTTCCACCCCCGGTTTCCTCGATTGGCGTTTTTCTCAGCCTGCTCTGCAGAGAACTCTGCATACCAGGCTCGCCAATCCAGGTAACTACCCGAGGGCAGACAGGCCTTTGCCAGCTGAATCCAGTCCGCGGGGGTGAGGGGCCCAGAAGACAGATTCTCCAGCATGGCAATGGTGTAAGGCGCAGTCGGCCCAAAGGTTGTAACTGCATTTTTAAGTTCTCTAATCTGCTTTATCTCAAAAGGCTCCCATACATTGCGTCCCTGGCCCATAGCTACTTGTACAGGAAATATCTCGTAGGGGCCACTATCTATCCCAGGTGGATGTACCTCATGAGACAAGCGTCCCCCCTGCCAAAGCCGCCTGTAAAAATACCGACCCGCCGGCGGCGGAGCATAAGACGGCGGCCGTGATTGGGCGGAAAATGGGGGCCCGTGCATCACTTCCTGTTCTGGCGAAAGGGGAGGGAGCTCCCAGGCGGCCGCCTCGTGGCGAGGGACCGCCTCCCTCTCGCGCCGGGGAGCGCTCAGGAGCTCCCTACTCCTCCGTAGACCAGGTTGAGCAGAGCGCAATTCGCGGCGTGACGCTGGAAAAGAACCCTGCGACTCCTTATTGAGCGACTTAGGCTCCTGACAGCTGGTCTCTTTGGCCTCCCTGCCATTCAACTTTCCCTCGTCCTCGGAGTCAGACGACTCCGAGGCTAGAGCCCCGTCCTCCTCCTTAGCATCCTTGTTCCCCTTGACGGACACCTCTCGGGAGCTCCCTGACTGGGCCTGCTCAGATACCCTGCGTACTTTTGTAAGCTCTTGAGAGCTTTCTCCACAACCACCCTCGCTCTTAGTGCCGCTACCTAGCATGTTTCCCATTTTTTAATATGTTACTCACCGCGTGAGGCCCAAGGAATCCGCCACTTACGCGTGAGCCTGAGGGGAGTCTAAAAGCCCTGTAGGTGCGCGCCACCCAGAGCCCAGGCTTATCCCCAACTCACCTGTCTCGCAGCTCTGTACTGGAGCGTTGTCCACTTCCACGTCGCGGGGGTGATCAGTCCCCGGGCGGGCCTCCAAATGTCGATGTCCGTTCCCGGCCGGCAGGAAGGACACACGACACAGTCTGGTAGTGGACAACCTTTTCTTTTTATTTTCCTTCTCCGTACAGCCTGCCCTGGGTTCTCCCAGCTGAAGCCTCCTTTGGTCCGCTCCCCGCGGCTCCTTTTGTGCTTCAGCCTGCCCCAAAGCCTCTACCGGTCCGCTCTCCGCGGCTCCTTTTGGGCTTCTACTTCCGGGCTTCTATCTGGCTTCTACTTCCGCCCAGGGGTGGCACCGGTATATATACGGGTACAGTGTCCAATCATGTTAAAGTAAGCAAGGCAAGCTGATTGGCTAACATCATCAGTTGCCAGGCAGACTATATTGTTGAGCGGGTTGTTTATGCGGTAAGCAGGAAACTAACGTGTTCGATGGGAGGGGTAATCTACCTCAGGCCTCACTCTTTACTACAGGCCTCACGTCCGCCAAGTGAGGCGACCGGGCTCGGGGCTGCGGCTCCCAACACACATTGTCTGCTAGACTTGTTTGTCCCTCTGGGCCTCCACCTTCTTCACTCTGCCTGGCTGTCTCCTAGGATTTCTCTCTATCACCACCCTTCAGGTTCATACTGCTTTTCACTGGTGAAGATTGCATGCTTTAAGGAATCCACATTTTTGTCTTTCTTAGCTTAATCTCTTGTTTGAGCAGAGCACATTCTAGTCACTTCTCAAGTAAATAAATAAATCCTCCTTCTTTGAAGATGGATTATTCTACTCACATTTAAGAGATTGCTTGGAATTCCACAGTGGGAATCCTTTCATTCATAAAGCAGAAAGAATTATTTCAATGATTTCTTTTTTTTATTATTTAAAGAGAAAGGAAAAAATCCCCACAGCAGTAAAAGGGTACAAGTACTACAGAATTTCTAGAAAAAAATATACAGTAAGAAATCACTAGTTAATAGATTACATATTGTCATCTTAGAAACAGTTGTCCAAATTACAAATTAAAGCATGCAAAGTGTACATTCATACAGTGAGATTGCAGACAGTTCTGTTCAATGATCCAACAAAAACTCAGTAATATGGTTTTCTATCCTATACACTTAAATATACATGGAGTTATATTCTTTAGACCACTTTCTTTTCCTTTCTTTTTTACATTAAAAATTACACTTTTTGGGTTTTATTACTCTCACAGTTCTTATTACTTTTTTTTTTTTGAACAGAGTAAGACCAAATGTGACAAAACAAAACAGTCAGTTAGAACAGAAGGATGGACATAGTATAAAATGCAAAAATAGAATACCAGGTGATCAAAAATGATTACCATTATGCCTCTTGATATCTTGAAAAGAGTTGCCTATATCATCAGGTATAATAGAATTGAACAAAACAGTACAGAACAAGACCAATAAAACCTACACTGGAGACCTTACAGGACTTCAAAAGAAGATAATAGTCAGGCCATAATAGGCATCGTAGTAAATCTTATTGCCTTCAAAGTGATTGCCTATACCCTCAAAGTTGATACTATCAAACAAAACAGAATATAGTGAAATCAGACAGAACAAGATGGGAAGAGCAATACTGGGGTTCAAATCAGGTTGATAGGAAAACAAAAAAGTTGCTGTAATATATCCCACTATTTTTAAATTTAGTTTTCCCTTAATTAAAAAATAAAAAATAAATTAATTTTAAAAAGCGGGAGACTGAGATAAAAAAGGACATAGTAACAGAACAATACAGGTCAGAACCGAACAATTTAAGCATCACTGTCTTTCAACACTAGATAACCTGAAATAATAGTAGACACCATAGTGTCTCTTTACTTGAAGTATTTGAGTATAACTTCATATACTATAGCATCAAACATATCAAGAGAGTGTGAAGCCATTCAAGAGACTGTAAGAATTACACAGTATTTAGAACCAGCTAACAGAAAATGAACAACGGTTTCTGTATTATCGTTTTGCCTATAAAAATTTTATTTATACTATCACATATAGTAAAATATAATAAGATACAACATGTTAAAACCCATGAAAACTGACAAACAACAGCTTGATGGAACTTTAAGACAAGATGGTATTAAATCGGCACTAGCTATTATGATGTCTTGTTTCCTTCAAAATTGCTATTCGTTCTATCAATAAAGACAATAAAATCTAACAACCCAGATTAAAAACATTCCAATTAATGAGTGAAAACATTTTATGGCTTCAAACCAATATGACTGGGAATCATGATTACCACATGCTTTTATGTATTCTTATCATTTTTTACACTAGGGAAACTATTCAGTATTTATACATGTGAGTTTGATTTATCTCACGAGTATGGTCTCAAGCTGCGTCCATTTATTTATAAATATCTCAATGTGATCATTCTTTATGGCTGAGTAGTACTCCATTGTATAAAAATACCACAACTTTTTTATCCATTCATCAGTTGATGGACACTTAGGATGTTTCCAAGATCTGGCTATTACAAATTGTGCTGCTACATACATGGGTGCACATATATCACTGTGGTATTGTGCTTTCAGTTCTTCTGGGAATATGCCTAGAAGTAGAATAGCTGGGTCAAATGGGGCTTCCAATCCCAGCTTTCTGAGAAATCTCCAGACTGACTTCCACAGTGGCACCACTCTACACTCCCACCAACAGTGCAGGAGAGTTACTTTTCCCCCACAGCCTCTCCAGCATTTGTTGTTGGTGGTTTTCTTGATCTTGGCCATTCTTTCAGGAGTGAGATGATATCTCAGTGTGGTTTCCTAATTTGCATTTCTCTAATGACTAATGATGATGAACATTTTTTCATGTATTTATTTGCCATTTGTATTTCTTCATCTGAGAATTGTATATTCATCTCAGATGCCTATTTTTGGATTGGGTCTTTGAATTTTGGGGGTCTGATTTTTTTTTAATTCTTTATGTTTTAGACAGAAGTCCTTTGTCTGAGGGGCAGTTCATAAGATTTTTCCCAGTTTGTGGGTTTTCTTTTCACTTTGCTGGAGATTTCTTTTGATGTGCAGAAACTTTTTAATAAGAGGTGATCCCAATTATTGACTGTGGGAAATATTCCCCGTGCGGTTTGAGTTCTGTTCATGAATTCTCTACCTACTCCTATATCTTCAAGGTTTTTACCCAATTTGTCTTCCAATAGATTTAGTGTTTCTGTGTTAATATTTAGATCTTTAATCCATTTAGATTTTATTTTAGTACATGGTGATAAGCATGGGTCTAGTTTTAGTTTTCAGCATATGGAGAGCGAGTTTTCCCAACACCATTTTATTAAAGAGACTGTCATTGTTCCAGTGAACACGTGTGGCCCCTTTGTCAAAAATAAGGTAGTTGAGTGTGTTTGTAGTTCTGGTTGTATCTTCTAATCTGTTCCGCTGATCATCGGTTTTGTTTTGGTTCCAGTACCATGTTAATTTTACTATAGTTGCTTTGTACTATAACTTCAAGTCAGGAATTGTGATGCCTCCTGCCTTGCCTTTGCTGCTTAGAACTTTCCTTGCTATTCTATGTCTCTTCTCGCTCAGATGAATTTTAGGAGTGATTTCTCAAGATCTATGAGGTATGTTAATGGTATTTTTTAAATCATGATTGCATTGAATCTGTATAACAGTTTTGGGAGAATGGCCATTTTCACAATATTTATTCTTCCTATCCATAAGCAAGGGATGTCTACATTTTCTGAGATCTTTTTCAATTTCATTTTTTACTGTATTCTAATTTTCCTTGTATTGGTCTTTCACTTCTTTTGTGAGAGTAATTGCTAAATATTTCATTTTTTTTTTTGGTTGCTAGTGTGAAGGGTGTGGCTTCTCTTATTTCTCTCTCTGTGATTTTGTTGTTAGTGTATAGAAATGCTATTGATTTTTGAGGATTGATTTTGTATTCAGCCACATTGCTGAATTTACTTATTATATCTAGGAGTCTTTCAATGGAGTTTTGGGGGTCTTCTATGTAGAGTATCATGTCATCTGCAAATAATGGTAACTTAACTTCTTCTTTTCCTATCTTTACGCCTTTTATTTCTCTCTCTTGTCTAATTTCTCTGGCTACTATTTCCAGTACTATATTAAAATTAAATATTTTATTTTAAATATTAAATGGGCTTGACTTGCTCTTCTTTTTCTAGATGTTTGAGGTGTAACATCAGGTTATATATTTGTATGCGTTCTGTTTTCCTGATGTGGGAACTCAGTGCAAGAAATTTTCCTCTGAGGACAGATTTCATTGCATCCCACAGAATCTGGTAAGTTGTATTTGTATTTTCATTTGTTTGTAGATATTGTTTAATTTCTTCTTTAATTTCCTCTGTGACCCACTGATTACTCAAGAGTGTGTTATTCGGTTTCCATGTGTTTGTAGGATTTTTGCAGTATCTTTTATCATTAATTTCTAATTTCATAGTGCTATGATTCGAGAGCATGCAAGGGATTATTTCAACCCTTTTGCATTTATTTAAATATGTTCTGTTAGTTAATATATGGTCTATTTTAGAGAATGACCCATGTACTGCTGAGAAGAATGTGTATTCTTTTGTTGTTGGGTGGAATACTCTGTGTATGTCTATCAAGTCCATTTGTTCACAGGTGTGATTCAGTTCTTTTATTTCCTTGCTGGTTTTCTGTCTGGTTGATCTGTCCATTGGTGTTAATGGTGTGTTAAAATCTCCTGTTATAATTGTGCTGCTGCTAATTTGGTTTTTCATTTCTGTTAATATTTGTTTTATATAACTGGGTGCTCTGGAATTTCGTGCATATGTATTTAAGATAGTTATCTTTTCCTCTTGAAGTTTTCCCCTAAGCAGTATGTAGTGACCTTCTTTAACCCATCTGATCATTATTGATTTGAAGTTCACATGGTCTGCAAACAGAATAACTACTCCCATTTGGGGGGGGGGGTTCCTGTTGCATGAAGTATTGTTTTCCATCCTTTGACTTTTAGTCTGTGAGTATCCTTTTGGGTTCGATGGGTTTCTTATAGACAGCATATGATTGGATTTTGTTTCTTGATCCATTCTGCCAGTCTGTTTCTTTAATTGGTGCATTGAGACAATTTACATTAATGGTTATAATTGTTATATATTGGTTTATTGTTGACATGTTATCTTTCTCCTGTTGCATCTTTATCTTTCTGTTCTGTTTAATTGTCTGCTTTGTTTAGTAGTTTTTTATTAAATGTATCTAGGTTGTCTTTCAGTATTCTTTGCAGGGTTGGCTTGGTGATCATGAAGTTCTTTAGCTGTTCTTTGTCATGGAACTATCTTATTTCTCCATTATTTTGAAGGACAGTCTTGCAGAGTACATCAGTCTAAGTTGGAAATCATTTACCTTTAGGATCTGAAATACTTCACTCCATGCTCTTCTTGCCTTTATTGTTTGTGCTGAGAAGTCTGCTGTGATTCTGACAGGTTTTCCTTTATAGGTGATCTTCTTTTCTCTCTGTCAGCTTTTAATATTCTACTCTTATGTTGTATTTCTGGGATGGCGATTATTATATGTCTGGGTGTAGTTTTATTTTGGTTATGGCTATTTGGAGTTCTATATGCCTCATTGATCTTGATATCAGTTTCTAATCTCATGTTTGGGAAATTTTGAGCTATTACTTCTCAAAATATCCTCTTGACATCATTTATGTTGTCCCCTTCTTTTTCATTTATCCCTATCAACCTTATGCTGTTTCTCTTTGTGTCAACTTGCAGATGTTGAATTGTCATTTCCTGATTTCTTGTTATTTTTAAAAGATCTTTCCTTTCTTGTTCACTGGCTGCAATCTTGTCTTTGAGGTCTGAAATTCTATCTTCACTTTCATTGAGGCGGTTTTTACAACTTTCAATGGAATTTTTGATTTCCTGCATATCTCTTTGTATCTGCTTTATATATTGTTTGTTTCTTATATTGTTTATCAAGAGATTCTATCTTTTTGTTTAGTTCCTCCAATTTTTTAACTGTGCCTTCTTTAGATATGTTCAGCATCTCCTTCATTTCTTTTATTATTTCTTCTTTTACCTGAGAGATTATTTCTAGTTTGAATTCCTTTAAGGCTTCCCAGAGTTGCTTCTTTATTTTGGTTACTATTATTTCAGGTATTTCAGGTATGTGGCATGTATTTTCTTCTATGTATATGGTTCCTAAGCTTTCTTGGGATGGGCTGGATGTTTGAGATTGCATTTTGGTCTTTCTTTTTGTCATTTTCCTATATTTTCGAGCTTCAAGTGTTGTTCCAAGCTTCCCCTGGGTGTGTGGGAATTTGTCTCTTATGTCCTGGACTCCAGGCGTGGCCCTCAGATGAAAGAGAGAGGTCCGCCAGGCTGGAAACAGGATCCTTTGGCTAGGTCCACCTCACTGTTCCCGGTAGGAAGCTGTGGCACAGCCCCCAGAGGAGAGAGAGGTCCGCAAGGCTGGAAACAGGGTCCTGCAGCTAGGCCGATTTCAATGATTTCTGGCTTACTTATGTTGCTGTATAGAGTGGAAAGCCATTGTGGGTTCTTGATCATTCGAATGTCACCAGCTTAAGCTCTATGGCAGCGTTTAAGACAGTTTGTTCTTTCCTTGCCAAAGCAACCAGTATTCTGATTCCTATAATCAAAGATTAATTTTTTTACTCTTAAAGTTCTTATAAATGAGCTCATATAATATCTATCCTTTGAATCTCAGTTCCTAAACAATACTTTTAAAGTTCATCTTGTTTAATCTCTATCAACAGTTAATTTCTTTTTATTAATAGTATCAAAAGCACACAACTTATTTATTTGTTCACTGATGGATGGAAACTTGAGTTCTTTCTAACTTTGTAACATGAAATTATATTTGAACACTTGAACACTTTTCATACAAGTCATTTTGTTCAATCACTGGAACCAATCACTCAACAAAGAGAAATCGCAAAGTAAGTATCAACAAAATATGCAAGAATAACATCCCCTTATTTCTCTAGAAACATACAGTTTACCCCCAAATGTGATTTACCTGAATTCTTTTACTTCCCACGCTTGGTTCATTGATTAATATTCTCTAGGATTGTTGGCAAAGTATTGATTATTAAGCCCCACCCAAAACAAAATAAATTGAAATTTCTAAGAGAGGGTGATTTAATTTACTAGGTGTGGAGCCCCTGAGATTTAGTGCACATACCAGGCTATTCCAGTATTTCAAATCTGAGAATCACTGTATGCAATAAATATGTTTCAATACTTATGTCATTACATAATGATGGTTGGGTGGTCACAGGTATTCCACCCTGAGTGTGTCGTCGACTGACATCCCACAAGATAAGGATGGTCCTAATGATGGAAGTGAAATGGCTGTGACTTGCTAGACTGTGTTGCTCAAGACAAACACTTTCTCACATAGTGTTTATAATATTCAACAGTCAGAAATTTAAAGCACAAAAATCAGAAGTGTGATTATTTCCAATTCTACTACTAAATGTTAGTGTCACCCTCAGAAAATCTTGTTCATTCAATGTACCTGTTCCTTCTCATATAAAACAAAAAGGCTGAGAAATCTGATGCCATTAATTAAAATTATTCAAATCCTGAAAAGAAAGCTAAAGATCATCCTAGAGTATCATATACCTGACAGTTTCCTAAGGGTAATCCACTGTCTGTAAGAACCACTCTGCTGCAGTCGTGAGCCAAGAGGGAGAAAAAACAGGAAGGCAATTTGCCCTTCCTCTGAGCCAGTGATAACTGTGCACCAAGAGAAGAAGTAACCCTCCTGTGAGCCAGTGGCAGCCATGGGCCAGGAGGCTAGAGAAACAGGAAGCCAATTTGCCCTTCATGTGAGCTGGGAGACAAGAAGAGCTGCACACCCCACACACCCACTCTGTAAGCAAACAGCCAATTCTGAGGAACACAGACTGAGTTGATAGCAACTGAGGCACAAAAACAAACTCAATGCTTGAATTGTTTGATTGAGTTTTCAGGCCAAAAACCAATAGTGTGAGCATCAAATAGATGCAAATCATTATACAATATACAATATAGCAAATATTATACAATATGCAATATAGCAAATATGGAGGATTTTCTTCTGTCTTGTTCTTGAAATCCAATATTGTTCTGTTTTGCTCCATTTTATGTTTTTGCTTTATTCAATGTTTTGTTTTGATTCTGTTCTGTTCTGTTTTGTCTGATTTTATTATGTCTGATGGTATGGGCAGCGATTTTGAAGGTAACAACAGGCCTTATTATAGCAATTGTTGATTTCCTAGTATCCTGTTTTGAAGTCCTGTATCATTTTCACTGTTTTATTTTAATTGGCTTTATTCTGTTTTATTTTGTTTTGCTTTATACCCCTTAAAATAAAATACAAAATAAAAAAGAACCACTTTGCTCAACTCAGAACTTATTAATTTTCAGAAAAGAGACAAAGAACAACATAACTTTTGTTCAATGGAGATATAAATAACATCTATTTGGTAGAAAAAATAATGCCTACAATTGGTAATATGTGAAATGAAAACAAAACCTCATACCTAGAAATATATGGAGGAAAACATGAGAGAAAAAAAGCCAAAACAGAGAAGCCACTTCATGGAAAGAAATAGGACGAGGACAGGAAAGACTGCTTTTGAACATACGCATGCACTGTTTTGTCAAGAACAATACTACTTCTTTTAAAAGTCTAAGCAACAAAACTTGATATTTTATTGCCATATAGTCTTAATTATAATCATTGTTCTTTGATCTCTGAGGGTGAGGTGGGAAAAGCAGTCTGTACAGCACCATACCCAGTCATTTGAGGGTTAACAGGCAATGTCTTAAAGTCAGGCTTCCAGAAGCACACATTCCACTTATAGGAGATTTAGTCATTCTAAAACTGGTAGTTCCTCTCAGAATCAAGTTCCTACCCTCGTACAACCAGCCCCCTGTGGTATCCACCTTCTAAAGGTCCAAAGAAACCATGTTTGCAATGAACGTCAGCCTGGATTCCACATGACACAAACGCAAGAATATTTGGTATAATGAGTTTATAAGATTCATATATGCACAAAACAAATGACCTGAAAATTAGGGTGTCACTATTCACATGGCCTCCCACGGCTTCATTCACCATAGCACAGTGCAGCATTTCTCATGCATAGTACCCGGTGGGCTAGAGAGGAGAATCACACACCACCACATCCCTGTTCTGTTTTCACATTCTGGCTTTTCATGGGCACAAACCCCTTGCTTCTTCATCCAGAACATGAAATGGTGATAGCAGTTGCTGTCTTCTCTCAGCCCTGGTGCAGAAATAGCCCTGAGTTTATATTGATGAAAACACAGTTGGGACTTTGAATTTTAAGAATCAAACTACCATCTCCAGTCTGAATTCAAGCTTCCATATGTAAATTGAAGTTTGTGTTGTATGATTTTCCCAGGTCTGCAGTGAGGAAGATAGGATTGTCTTTCTTGGAAGAGGCGATGAACCAGTCAGGAAAGGCCACAGACTCAAAGGTGGAGGTTGTCCCTGTGTGGGAGTGGTAGAAAAGGAAGGGCTTCACAGGCTCAGGCTGGTTGTACAGATCCAAAATCCTCTGTTCCTGAAACGTGAGAAAGAATACTCATGGGAGAAATGGAAGCTTTTCTAGATGTTCAAGTTATTTGCAGATATCCAATGGACAGTCCAAAGGTCAGGAAAAATTTATTCTTGTTAGCTGGATTAAAAAATGTATTTCAAAGGAGCAATAGAGCAAACAAATAATCTCGTCTTCCCAACCCCACTGTCCAATCCAAAGGATTTATCACAGAAGGGAGACAAGGGGCGGGATGTCATCAAAAGGATAAGAGGACAGGTTAATGACCAAAAAGCCATGTCTAGACAATGAGTTGGTTCACCTCTCACCCAGTGGACTGAAAGGATCCCTAAAGACTAAGATGTAAATTTCCATAAGCAAGCCAAGGACTTGCCTTACCAAAACAGGGACAGTGAGAGCCATCATGGTGTAAGGGAAACTACTCCAGCAAAGCACAGCTAGGTTGGGGGCTTGTGATTCTAAACAATTGCAGGACATATGAGAAACTTCTTGAAGTAGACATAAAAGTGTCTAGCAAAGCAAAAGATTTGCACCCAAAGGTGCAAAGTAAATAAAGCAATAAAAATTCCATATGTATATAATTATGTGTGTATGTATGATCATTTATGCATATATTTTATATTTAGGTAAAATAATTTTTCTAAGTAAATCGCATATGTATAAGTGATGCAGGAATGGTCTATATATTTTACCCCATTCCACCCTGAGTGAAAGATTCTTCTCCCATAGGATTCTGTTAAAATTACTATAAAATCCAAACTCTCTAACAAAGACTTCAGGGTCTATACCACCCAGCTCTTGCTTACCTCACACTCTTACTCTTAGTGATTCTGCTCCTGCCACATCTGTCTTCTGCTCCCCCTAAGACACCAACATGCTCCTGCCCAGGGTCCTGGTACTTGGTCTACCTCGACACACCAGTTCCAGCCTTGCCCGAGCTGGCTCTGCACTGTGACTCAGGGACTCATCTCAGACGTCTCTTCCTTGGAGAGACTCCACTGCACATCCTCACTAGACATTTCACATCCAGCCTCTCAGGTGTCACTGCATCAATCCTGGGTTATTTTCTGCATTATTTGGCAACACTATCTAAACTTAGCATACTTATCTCTCAACCACATAATTATTATCAGATTTTACCATCACTCTCTAAATGTAGTAGGTTTACACATAACTGTATTTCTCAGCATACAGAAGAGCCCCTGACAGTCTGCTCAAGAGAGATTTGCCGGCTGTTTAACAAATGCCTTCTCATTTCAAGCTCCCTACCTCTTCTGCCAGCTTTATTTCTACTCCCTCCTCATTGAGAAAGTGAACACATGAAAGGAAACTTCCACAAACCACCCTACACTGGTGCCTCTTTCCCTGAGGTGGACTGAGTGGTGGATCCCATGTACAGCCACTCACTTAAGGGCATTCCTTTAGCCATTCTTCCTGGCCTTTTATTTTTCATCAGTTTTGTTTCTCTTCTCAGTCATTCCCATCAGCATATTTGCTTTCATTTCAGTCCTTTTAAAAACATAGTCATGTGTCATTTAATGCCAGGGATATATTATGATAAAAGTATTGTTAGGCAATTTTATTACTATGTCAACATTGCAGAGTGCGGTGAAACAAATGTAGGTTGTGGTTATACACACTGAGGCAGCTAGGATGTCACTTGATGATAGACTCTTAGAAGACGATCCTACATATGGTTCATCAGGGCTAAAACTTTGTTATGTGGCACATTGCATGGTACCACTGCCAGTTCCCCACTGGGGCAAACTCTTCACAATTGCTGCCTGTATGTGCTGTCTGATTTCTTGCTAGTGATTACTCTCCTCAAACTCACTCCAGATGTTCAACCTCATGACTGTACTGACACTGTCCTCCTGTCCGCATCAATGTCCTCAA
Source organism: Cavia porcellus (assembly GCF_034190915.1). Classification (NCBI taxonomy): domain Eukaryota; kingdom Metazoa; phylum Chordata; class Mammalia; order Rodentia; family Caviidae; genus Cavia; species Cavia porcellus. The sequence continues at coordinate 56,748,942 of NW_026947501.1, read as the reverse complement.
TAACCCACATGTTGCCAAGTGCAATGGGCCAGTCTCAGTCCTGAGGACAAAAGCACAGCAAAAACTGACTTAACTGAGCACGTGGTTCTCAGTGCTCATCCTACTGATCACATTCACTCTGCCAACAAATCCTGTTGCCTGCGCTTAAAATATTTCCAAAATCAGACCTGCCTCTCTCTATCTCCACTGCAATCACCCGGCTCTTAGAGGCACACTAAAGCTCGCTCCTAAAGTAATTTTACACTTTCCCCCAGACCCTATGATCAACTAGAAGTCGTGAAATCTTTTTTAGACCAAAGTCTATTCCAAAGTTCAATTCATTTCACTGAGATCACAAGGCCAAGTCCTTACAAAATCAACATACCCTTCCTGGTCTGGTATTTTATCTCTGCATTCCTCCCTCCTCATTTGACTCACACACAACTGTCTTTCTTCACCATGGGTCTTGCACTCACTGGATGCCCTGAGGACTAATTTTCCTGCCTCCTTTGCTCTGTCATGATTTTACTATCACAGTAATGCTGACTGTGCTACTGTACTACAACCTGCTTCTGGTTCTGCAGTTTCTTTATCTTGTTCTATCTATTCCTTTCAAAGAGACATACCCCCTTTACACATCACAGATTTACCAACTAATGTGTTTAATATGTACATTGTCTTCTGTTTCCCTCCTCCCACCAGAATGTAAGCTCTATGAGGTTAGGGCTCTTTGATGTATATGCCAGGATGTATCTCAAGAGCATGCCTGGTGCTAGCGGCCAATTACCATGCACACATTTGATGAACCGAGTTGGACTGAGTTAAATTAAGTGATGTAAAGTTAGGTTAATGAATAGAACAAACATATGTATGTACACAAGTATATGCATATATTTATGCTTTATATATACATATGTGCTTAAACAAAATCAACCAGAGAGCTCAGGAAATTAAAAACTGACTTATAAAAAGATACTGTAGGACAATTTAAGAGACAAAATTGAAAATGTAATCATGAAGTAGCAGATTGAACGAAGAAATTCTTCTAGAATGCAATGCAAACAAAAATAAAACATGAAAGGGTAAAAAGTATTGCAAATTAGATGAGAAAGATACTCAAGTGAGATTTAAGATTCTCAGTGACTGACAAATAGGAATTCCACAAGGAAAGATGTGGCAGAATTATGGAGAGAACATACTTGAATAAACAATGACTGAAGACATCTCAAATTATAAGGAAGATGGTAAACTTTTAACTAGTGAAGGGAAGAATAAATTAAAGTCTCTTGGATGCGTATTATTCAAAAGGACCTAGGAATCAATATACTTAGGAAACTGATAGTATTTCTTTTTCAATTATAACACTAAATCTTCTACCAAATAAAATTTTGCATAGAAAAATTGGATTTGAAATTATTATTTTGCTTCATCACTGACCTTCAGCAGCAGTGTGGGTTGTCCTTCTATTTTCTCACAGCACAGACACATATCTGGATTTTGGATTTCCAGATAAATGGGAGTTCCTTTGCCTTTCTCAAGGGACTCTGGATACTTGCATGTCAGAATAGTGATGGTGACTATAGAAATAGAAGCAGAAGAGCTTGCCAATTTTCTGTGTGAGTCATGAAAGTGGAATAGTTCTTCTAGTTTTAACTGATTTTCCAAAGTAGGATCTTCCAGGTGGGACTGGAAGATGCAGAAGAGTACGATTCTTGCTCTCCCAGACCCACACCCATATCCATGCATGCACTCATCCATCTTTCCCTTATGGATAACTGCTCCTCTAGTAAATGGGCTAAAGAAAGTTTAGCAAGTGACAGGATCTGCCTTTGATATTCTCACACCTGTGCTTGAACATCTGGAATTGAGAAACTCCTACTCCCAGATGCATCTCTTTGTATTTGGAGAGCTCTACCCATTAGCAAGTTCTGTTGACTCTGATTGTGAAATATTCCTGTGTTACTCGCCCATTTTGTGTTTTTATGGTATCTTGAGGTCAAATAGAACAAGCTAATCCCCTACCACCAGCTAGATCAGCTGATTAAGATCAGAATGGTACCTCTCTAATTCTTAGGAGGCTCCTCTACACTATTTGATTATTTACTGAGACTAACCTCTCAGTGACTTCTCCTCCAAGCTAGCTGGGAAATTCTATCCCTTTCATATACATTCCATTTAAATCTAGGGTTTCGGACATACTGTAATTGTATACACTTATAGGCTGCAATGTGATGATTTGATATATTTGTATACAATATGATAATGATTGAATTAGGGTACTAAACACACCTATTGCCTCATACATTTATCTTTTTTTTGATGTCAGAATATTTAAAAACTGATCTTCTAGCTATCCTGGAATATAATTACTGTTAGCTTTACTCACTCAATGAAGTGCAATCAAGCATAAGTACTCAGGCTTTAATAAAAGGCCACCACCAGTGTGAGATGTGGAATACCCACAGCATGAGCCCTCACCTGATGCAACATTATTACTCCGTGGAACTGACACGAGGGACTGACCCTGAAGGATCCACACCTGCTGATCCAAATCAGAGACTTTCCCAAGAAGTGGAACATCTCTTGATGATACTGGAATGGAGACAAAAATGAAGAAACATGAAGGGCAAATTTGCTTCACTCAGGAGAAACATCATCTAATCTTGGCCTTTCAAAGTGGAAGACCAGAGGTTTATGCCCCAAAACTCATCAGCCCAGACTTTCTTTCCTGTAAAGCTATTGGCTCTGCTGAGGACGGCAAAGGCTACTAAGGTCTATAAATGGTGTGAGAGAACAAACCATCAAGACAGAGGATAACGAAACATGTGACCACAGCACACATGTGTCAAAGCCAAGCTATTCTCTTTTGGGCCTGCTCTTTAGTTGGAATGATTCTGGGAAATGGAGCTAGAACAGTGAATGGGCAATGGTTCCCACCCTCTGAAAGCCCATGGCCCAGTGGCAGGTGGACAGTACCAGGCACTAAGGGTACCTGCAGATGGAGGGACCGAAAATGCTAAGGTATTCAGAGGACACAGCTATGACTATAAGTGACTCAGGCCACCAGAGCCCTACCCCAACATTACCAGGACACATAATGTATTTAGGGTTTTTCGTAGTTGGTTTGTATCAGCACCTGAGGAAACAAAGACAGAAGAGATGAGCCTCAAGGGACATTTCTAAGGTCATCTTAGGACACTAGTACCTTAACTTCTTATTCTAGATAGGGATCTAACATGCCTGACCTGACACAAACCTTTACTCAGAAAATTCAAGCCACCATCCTGGATAAATTTTCACAGAAGTCTGAGGCATGCCAGAACAAGCAGAATTATCCTCTACCCAGAGATCTGGCGAATAAGGTTATCTCTCTCGGAGTTCCCATGCAAGGCATGATATTTGACCTTAAAAATTCCAGTTCCCTGGTGCCAATGTTTCCTCCTGCCAGAGGAACCTCTCCTTCATTCTGTTGCTTTCCAGAGAGAAGGAAATGTCCATGCCAGGGAAGTTCTTCCAAATCCCAGCCACTCCACCATGAGGTACAACAAGGCCCACAAGGAAAAAGCTCACAGTTATCCCAGCATGACCCCTACCCTTTTTTTCGTCCCCAGAGCACAGAAAGCTCCAGAGTCAGAGGGATCTGGCAGCTATGCACCTTACCTGGCAAGTAAGGGACTTTATTGAAAGTCCACAGGACCAAATCACAGCTCTATCAGCTTCTGAGGGCAATAATGGGCTCTGACAGAGCCTGGGTCATTTATCCAGATGAGCAGAGGGAGGTTGCAGTTTCTTGGGTGGGGCTTGACCCGTGTTCAAGGTGAAAGAAATCCACTTCCTCCTTCCAGGACATCTCAGGAGGTTCTGATGAAGAAATCTCAAATATGTATGGCTTGTCTAGGTTCCCTGAGCAGTAAGTGCTGAGCTAAGCCAATGAGATCAACCACAAGGAAAGAGAGGTGATGACAGATCACAGGTTTCTCAAAAAGGAGAGACTAAGGGACTTTCCCAGACCTGGGTAGTCCTGTCATTTTACTCTAGGCTTAAGAGTGGGAATACAAAGTGTTCACAGTACAGGAACTCGATCTCATGACAGAAGAAACCCAGCCCACTACAGGGAGACTAAGGGTTAGGAACCCGGAAGTCTCCTTGCTCAAGGTCTCCTACTTTCCATCCCCATCTCCTCTGGTCCTGGAGGAGTGTGGTCCTTTGCTGTTGAGGTCCTGGTCCCACCGCTTTTGGCTTCTGAATTACCTGTTCCCTAGGAGAAAGTGTGATAATGAATTCAAACACACTTCTGTTCAAAATCAGGCCTAGCCAGTGTCACCTCTCTTGAGTCCCCTTTACCTGGTTGAATAACCCCTCGATTATACCTCATCCCCTTTCTAGAGATGGTCAGCACAAAACAAAGGCCCATTATCCGGCTTCCAAATACCTTAAGGCTCTGTTTCAGTTATGATCCAGTCTGGGAAACTGAATCCACACTAGAAACTGCAAACAAAAGTGACTGGATATGAGGAACTGAGTATGCATCTCTAGGAGACAAAATAATGAAAGGGACTTGATGTAGATCCCAGATACTAACAACTATGGGAAGGCAATAAAAGGAGACAAAATAACCTAGTAGCTCAAATGAAGGATCTTGTAGGACTGATGCCTGGTATTCAAATAATTCTCAGACCTCTAAAAAGAGTATGCGGTCTGGTGGAAGCACAGACCGTGAAGATGGAGGGAAGGACTCAATGACAAGACGTGCAGAGGACACAAGAGATGAATCTTATAGGGTTGCAACTTTATTGATTTGAAATCATCTGGGAGTAGCATCAATTTTTTGTGCCCAAATTAAGAATTTTAAATCCCGTACGGTCTAGTGATATGTATTCTCCTTAACTTCGGCTTCTTATTCTATTTGATCTTGATCTTTTAATGAATTCCTATTGTTCAGAGTATCTAGTTTTCCCAGGTTTCCTAGCACTCAGCATGCATTCTGATATCTCCAGTTTAAACTTTAGTGTGAATGACTGTCAGAGGAATTAGAGGAACTAGGAGTATATGTCTATTTGTCTGTTTACCATGGCTATAACAAAATATTTGAGCATGTACATTTTATAATGGAAAAATATCTCACAGTTTTGGAGAATGACAGTTCAAGAAAAGCTGACCCCATCAACTTAGCCTCTGGTGAGGACTTCATGCTGGATAGCATTGCAGTGATGGAATCTGCCATGAGAGTACATCTCCCAGCAAGACAGGTACAAAGGAGTCAGAAGTGGCCAGTGTTGCTCTTTTATAACAAACCTCTCTCATGAGAAGTAACTGGCATCTCAGTGTCCTTCTGAGGACTGTGCCTCTAATAACCAAGTTGCCTCCCGTGAGGACCAGCTCTTAGGAAGTCCTATCATCTCCCAGCATCAGCAGCTGAGGAACGTTTCCACACATGAAGCCATAGAGACACACACTCAAACTATATCTAAACCACAGCAAGGAGAAAAGGTGATAAGAGATGAGAACTGAATCATTGCTGTTGGTGACCAAGGAGCAGAGAGCACATCTCCTGACAGAATGACACAGTTTTCATCTTAAATGAAAGAATGAATATGATGATTCCACAATACCTTCACTTTGATTATAGTCTAAAATATAAAGACATAGCTTTTCTATGTTAACCTAGCCAAGTTTCTAGATTATTTCTCTTGTATTTTATCATCATGTGAAACAATGATATACACCACTAGTGTGAGCTAAATTCTAAGAGTACTGATTCAGCCAAATTTCTTATATATGGATATGATTTCAAAAGAACTCTTTGTCCAGATACCAGTGTTGAAGCCCTGAGATACTGTCATGTGTATTTGTTTGATGAGCTAATGTACTCACTTAATGTGCTCATGATCTTAGGAAGTCTTACCATCATAACCAAGGGAGCATCAAACCTAATCAGGTACTTGACCATTCACCGTCATGAAAATCTCTAGAATTTGATCATAGATTACCAAATTATAATATATTTTTCACACCATTGTGCTGACGAGCTAATAAAACAAAGGGTCTTATGGAGCAATAAATATTGTATGGCCTTCATACATTTCAACAACACAGAATCAAGTTAGTATAAAACTAGACCTGGAATCTGTAACTCCCAAATCCAAAGCCAGGGCTGCCAGCTGGAATGCTCCCAATCCTTGGGGCTCCAAAGAGGACCAATGCTAGTGTGGCTAGATCCTACAAGAGATACCTGTAAGCAAAGCCAGCAGTCTGGTGTAAGATGACCCTGTAAGATGACCTGGCTATTGAGCCTGTTGAACTTACAGACAACCTGGTGGGTACCATGAATCACAGAGACCAACACAGGGCTATTTATAGTCTAGAAAACTTGAGGGAATGTTAAGAAAATTCCTAGGGCAGCGTCTATGACACAGGTCTTACCCAGTGTAGAGGCATGATGTACTTAGCCATGTTCAATGACGTCTGCTTCTCCAAGCAGCCCAAGCCAGGTCTTAGACCTATTTTCTGTGAACAGTTCAATCACTGAGAGTTGAAGTTGATCTCTGTGAAATCCAGAACTCTAGGATAAGAGCCAGCATGCTATTTAACATCTTCATCTTCTTCATTAGACAATGATGGGAAAATAAACAAAAATAACTCCAAAACTACTCAACAAAAATGACAGATTATAAATAGAATCATTAAGATAATTAAACAAAAGAATCAAGCCATACACAACCAGCACAAAGGTGTAATTCTCTAAATTTAAAGCACGTAAGTGTACAATTATGTGAGACAACAAGAACAACCATGCTAAAAGAATAAAAAAAATCTCAGCCCATAAAGCAGCATTCAAGAAAGAACCATAGGTTCATGTGCATACTTTGAAATTCCTGGACAAAAAGATAAACGACAGGACTCTTCACCTTTGCATAATAGCCCACATCACACAAAAGTAAAACCCATGAAACAGAAGATAAAATATAGAATGCCACCATTACTTCAGAATTACAAAGCTTGTGAAACACGCACCATGAAACACTAAAAAGACAAGCTGGAGAAAGTATTTGCAACACCTCTAATAAATAAATATTTAATATCTGACATTTTGGGGCAATTCTTACTACTCCATGGGAAAATGCAAACAATCCTATGGAAATGAGCACTAGAAATAAAAAGCCCTTTATTGGATAGAGAACATAAATGCTTAATAAATTTGAGGAAGTATAATAATCACAGTAGTGATTAGCATTATGCAAATCAAAGCAATAAATGAGATTCAGTTTCTTGCTGGAGGAAGACACAAATTTTAAAAGACAGCAGGCAGTGGTGTGAGAAAATAGACTCTCATCACATGGATGGACATGTGAATCAATCTGTGTGAGGAAGGAATTTTACAGGAGCTATTAAATTGACCCAGTAATTTTAATTATAAGAATGGGCTAGTTTCATTTTCAAGAGTAGGAAAAATCTTATTCAGAAGGACTAAAACAATTTTTTAAAATCTGATTACTTTTTTTTATTCATGTTTTAATTTTTTTTCTTCCATCAGAACTTATTGGTACATTTTAGACATACATAATGATCACATGTACCATAGAAAATTTGTATCTGTACATGACATAACTTAATTTTTTTCCCCTTTCCCTCACCTGTCCTTCAACCTATCTATTTAAGGATAAGCTTTCTTCTGTAACCGTATTTATTTAAAAGTAGGTTTTATGCACAAAATGGTAACGGGCAATTTCCAATAAAGTCTTTCAATAGCTGTCTATCTCTTCAAATTCTGGGCCACCGCCTTCAATGAGAAACTGGCCATATAAGTGGGAGTGAATAGGAGAGTGCTTACCACTTTTTTGTTGATTAACCAGTCTTTCTAACAACTTGTCTGGATGGCTTGGCATATTTAAATTTTACTATATGGATGCAATTACCCTATATCTACACGTTGGCATATTTCATGTTATTTTTCCATCATGGTAGCCACATCAGGAGTACACAGCCTCCCACCATGTTACTAGTTTCAAAGCGCTGACTCATCACTATGAAAACACTGACTCATCACTATTCCTTCCCAGGAGGTTTATTTGGTACTTCCTGCAGAATACATTTAATGCTTTAAACTTTCTTTTCAATAATTCTAAGCAGTATAATAGTAATATCTGGTGATTCATACATTCACGGTAGAATTCTGGTAGTTCCATGACATCTCTCATGATGGCTCTAGGTCATCAATGGAACTATCACAAAGTTATGTGCTTTTCTTCATTCTGGGCATCATCAGCCCCAAACATGATGCTGACAATTTCCATGCAGACTGGTAAATGTGCAATTCTGCTATTGTGCCTTTAACTATAATGATGGCACCCTGCAACCAGTATTTTGAGTGCAGCTACATAAAAGAAATAAGGTTTTTTCCTATCTAATCCCTGTTTTTCATTGGTACTGTGAGCCACACGTATATGGTACAATCTTTTATTCCTACTTTAAAAATTACACTGAAATATTAAGGCCTATAAAATGAAATAAATATCCATGACACTATGTTGATATAAATAATACAATTTTAAACTAGGAGAAAAAAATAACAGCTCTTCCTTACAAAAGAATTCCAATTAGTGAGTGAACAAGAATGTAGAAAACAGGAGTTTACCATTAAGTGAATCACAGTACTAATTACTGCAAGAAAGATTCACCAATAAATACTACAACTTTCATGTAAAAGGTTGCAGATATAGGAAGTATTTAGCATAGTTTCAAAGTTTAGTGTAGTTTCAAAATACTTATAAATTACAAAGAGAAATATAACAACTTCATACTTATTATAACTCACCAGACAATACCTTATCCAAGCAAGTGAGATTAACATTAGCAGAAATAGGACTCACAGAGAAACAGGACCCCAGATATGCCATCTTGATGTGGGAACACTATTTCTAAATAAAAAACACTTGATTTTTATGTGATTAAAGAAAACAACTAAAAAACCTAATTTAAAGAATCAATCCGTAAAACTAAGTAAAACCAAGGTCAAGGTCCTCAAAGATAAGAATAAACAGAGCAACTACTATGGTTAGGTGGAGTCTAGGGAGATACAAAAAATAAGTGCATGGACTGAACAGTGGGATTGCAGGTGGATTTCTGGAACAGAATGAGAATATCAAGAGGAAACTCCCATGGAATTCAAAGAGAATTCATAGTTTATGGAATATAATTTGTCTAGTATTAATTTCTTGTTTTTGGTCGGTATACTAGGATAATTTTTCATATTGGAAGAAAATAACAATCACATATATGAACACTACTGTGTTTTAAATAACAAAATTATTTTCAAAACAAAAATTCTTCTCAAAAAGAAAGATAGTCGTGGAGCTCAGAGGTATAGAGCTGGTCAACCACTGACTGAAACCTCCATAACCATGAACCAAAATAAACCTCTCATTTAAACTGATAATGTCGGATGCTTTGTCCTAGCACTGGAGAGCTGACTAACACAACAAGAAAATGATTGTGCATCCAAACTCACTCCTCTGTTCCAGACACATTGTCACTGCTACTGAGCTGACCTCATCAAGTCCCATTTATTCTTCTCTTTGACTGGATTTAAGGTGTAGCTAAGAGGGGGAGCATTTGCCTAATATATGTGAGAGTACATGTGAGGGTATATGTGAGGGTTTGGATTCAATCTCCACCATCATAAAGAGAAAAAGAAAATATAATTTCAGATCATTCTTTGACATCTCTCCTGAAAATAGATGTCTAATGAACTTGTGCTATTTATTTGGTTACACCTATCTAGAAATGCTTGAATCTCAGGTTAGATTCAAGTTACAAACTCATATTTTAGTATTGAATATATGAATTACAATAAATTTTAGTTCTCAGAGATGGTGAATCAAATTAAATCTTAACTGCTGCTCCATTGTACAGAGGGAGTTGGGGATGAGAGAGAGAAAGGAATAAGAGAAATGAGCAAGAAAGGAAAATCTAAAAAACAAGCTGGACTACAGATAACATGCACTGATCATAAGGTAACGAAATCAGAATTAATAAGGGAACTAGAAAATGCAAAGGTCTTTCCAATAGGAAATTAAAACATTCCTCTTAGATAAATTTTAGGCCAAAGAGTATATATAAAAACTGAAATTTCAGAATTTCTAGAAAGCAAACATAAGCAAAAGACTACATATCAGATGATACATGATGTAGCTAAAGCCAGATCTCAGGAAAACTGAAAGCCTTAAGTAGTACTTGAAGGGAAAAAAGTCTCTGGCTCAAAGTATTAGAAAAGGGTAAAATAAACCAAAGGGAGGAAAACATAGAAAGAACAAAATAAGAACCTACAAGTATCACAAAAGTCTATTCTGCTCATCTTTGTACAAAACATAAATTAAATGAATAATTTTTTTGAAAATATGATATCAAAATATCCAAGAAGAGATTTTTTTAAACAATTCATGTACTCAATTTCCCAAGAACTAACAGATAAAGAAGTCAATAAACAGTCTCTAGAAAGGACAGCCCCGGGAGTTTAAAACAGAAATTCTACTAAGGTGCAATCTAACTGTAGTGCTAGGTAATTGTTCTGTGACAAAAGAAGAGAAAGGAAATTTTAATTCTTGTTATGACATGAGTAGAAAACACCCAAACTGACACTGACTGTCTATAAAAAGTTTAAAGTCTCACTTCATGATCCAAGTGAAATTTATTTCACTTCTCCAAAGAGTCCTTCATTGTGATACCTCAGTGTATAATTTATTTTATAACACAAAGACTTCTCACTGCTGTTTACAGTTTAGGTCTAAAGTGTCACCCAGAAGTCACTGGAGGTGGGCTGGATGGCATAGTGAGTCAATGGGGCATGACTTGATAGGGTGTAGCCTCATCTCCACGTCCTCCCAATTTCTCTGCTTCCTGGTCCCATGACACAAGCACCTCTCCTCTGCCAGGTCCTTCCACCACGTTGCCTCCTTCTTTAAGCTGTGTATGTCTGGTATTTTTTCCAGTGACAAGAAGGTGTGACTAATATACTGCCAGGCCAGAATTTCTGCTTTCTACTTTTCCTAGTCTCTGACTTCTTCCTCAATCCAAGATATGTGCTTAGCAGAAGCAGTTTGGGCAGGTGAACCCAGACAAATCTATAGGGACCACTGTATGACTTAAGCACTGAAAGGAGCGAAGTGCTGCTCACAACTCCCAGACCCACGCCTGGCTTATTTAAACCACGTCCAAAACATTTAAAGAGGAACAATCGAAGAAATACAAAGCCATCGGATTTCCTTTTGTCTTGCTATTCATACATCAGTACCTCATAACAGGATATTGATTAATTTGTCAGTTGGTATCCTGACTGCTGATCTCTGCTACATTTCCCAGTATCCAAATTTCAGTAAAGAAGGGACAGAGAAGTTGGAAGCAAGAACTCATTCTTCAGTTCTGGTTCTGCTCTTCAATGTTACAAAGACATTAGAAATCATTTTCTTTTTCTGTGACTTGATTTATTTACCCTCAACTGGGGAAACTGGTGTTATTCATCATTAATTACTTAGCTCTAACTCTCAGGGATTCTAAACAGCGAAAATTCAACTCTCAACTCCCAATAAAACCACCTTAGTTTTAGTCTTTATCAACAGAGATAAAGGGTTGCAATGCAAGTGTTCATCACTCCAGTTGACCATTCTATGCTGCTGCTAACATTCTTGATTTCTCTGCAGACAAGACAAGATTTCTCTGTAGACAAGCTACACCACAGGGAAGATTTCATATTTCTGGGGTTGAGGCAGGAAGAAATAAGTCATGGAAACCCCAGGACCAACACCCTGAAAGCATTGCATTCTCCTCTCTGGAAAAGACACCAGCCTCCTATCTGGTAACTATTCCCAAATCCTGGTGATTCCAAGTCAAGTTGAAAAATGTCCTCCCTCGTGCGAATATCACCATCATTACTATCTATTGTCTCTGATGGTTGTGCCTAGAACTGTGTCCCCAAACTTCCATGGTCCAATGCCCTTCAAAAATATAATCAACAGTTCACCGTGCTGGTGCCACCATTGCCAGCAGCTGTTTGGACATATAAGAAAAACAGAGCAAGTCAACTACATAGCCTAGTGATATCCATCAGGACACCAGAGAAACAAGAACAATATGAATCCAAAAGTAGTACAGGAAGGAACTATGAAGATCACTGTAAAAATGTGTGAAATTGAGACTGAAAGAAAAACAATACATAGAATCAGTGAAGGATAAGAAAAGAATGAGTAAAATAAACAAACCCTTCATAATCTTACCTCTATAAGGATAGAAAAGATGCAAATCAACACAATTAGAAGTGGAAAAGGTGAACTCACAATGATGACTGATGAAACTGAGAAAATTATTAAGAGCTACATCACAAACCTGTACTTCAATAAATTAGAGAATTCAGAAGAAATGAATATTTTCCTAGACATGAATATTTTCCTTTGGTATAAATTACCAAGGAAATGAATATTTTCCTTTGGTATAAATTACCAAAATGGAGCCAAGAATGTATAAAAACTCCAATAATGGGCAGAAAAACTGAAGCGGTAACAAAGCTACCAACTAAGAAAATCCTGAGTCTCAATGGATTTGCTTCTAAATTTTACAAGAACAACATGGTAGATCTAATACCAATACTCCTCAAATTCCTTAATGCAATTAAAGGGAAGATGTACTCCTAAAGTCATTGCTGGAAGGTAGTATTACCTTGATTGAAAAATCCAAGAAGGGTACAACTAACATAGAGAAATATAGGTCAACCTATTTAGTGAATGTAGATGCAAAAATTCTCAACAAGATACCAGCAAACAAATTGCTGCAAATCATCAAAATGATGATACATCATGATGAAGTAGTTTTTATGCCAGGGATGCAAGGACTGTTCAACATACATAAATCTATAAATATATATATATATATATATATATATATATATATCTCATGAACAGAACCAAGAACAATGGATACATGATTATCTCAATAGATGAAGAAAAAGCCTTTGACAAAATGTAATGTCCATTCATGATAATACTTTCCAAGAAAATAAGTATAGAGAGGCCTTATATTAATCTGATAAAAGTCATATATGAAAAACCAATCTCAATGACATATTAAGTGGGGAAAAAATGAAAGCCTTTCCCCTAAAATCAAGACAAATGTCCATTATCATTTTTCTTGTTCAACATAATCCTTGAAATAATAGCCAAACAATCAGGCAAGAGAAAGAAATAGGAATATGTATAGGAAAGGAAGAAGTCAAATTAACATTATTGTATATAGTATGATCCTCTGTATAAAAGACCCAAAAATTTGTGCCAAAGGGCTACTAGAATTAACAATCAAGTTCAGGAATATAGCAAGATAAGACAAAAACAAAAAAATATCAATAGCATGTCTCTACACCAACAATGAACTCACTGAGAAAGAAATTAGGAAAACAATACCATAGTATTAATACTATTAATAAAGTAGTATTAATAAAAACTAAATATTTAGGAATTAACCTAAATAAGGAAGTAAGGTACCTACAATGAAAAACACAGTTCCCTGAAAGGAGGATCAAAGAAGATATCAGAAAATGGAAAGATATTCCTCCTTCCTGGATAGGGAGGTCCAATATTGTCAAAATGGCCATACTTCAAAACTGATATTCAGATTTAACACAATCTCAATCAAAATACCAACAGCATTCCTTACAGAAGTGGAGAAAATAACCTTAAAACTCACATGGAATCTGAAAAGACCCAGAAGGACAAAAGCAATCCTCGGTAATAAGACCAAAGCAGGAAACAGCACAATACCTGACTTCAAGGTTTACCACAAAGCTCCAACAATAAGAATAGCCATGTGGTAAAGAAAAGACATGAAGGTCAATGGAACGGAGCAAAGGATGCAGAAACACCCCATGCAATTCAGCTTTCTTGTCATTGACAAAGGGAACAAAAACATACATGGGGAAAAGATAGATTCTTTAATAAATGGTGCTAGGAAAACAGGTTATCCATGAGTAAAAGACTGAATCTAGACCCATATCACTCACCAGGCACTACTCAAGAATAACAATGGATAAACAACATTTAAACAGAAACAGTTAACATCCAGGAAGATAAAATAGGTTATACACTTGGTGATGCCTTGAACCCACTTACGTAGCTTAGGTTGGCCTTGAACTCATGGTGATCCTCCTGCCTCAACCACTTGAGTGCTGGCATTATAGGCACATGTCACCAGGCCTGGCTCTACAGTGAGCCTGGTTACAGCAGTACAAACACAGCTCAGTCAAACAGTGGTGCAAAGCAAATATTGAGAACGCCTTGTACAAGGGCAGAACCAGGCATTTCTCATCAGCAGCCTGTGTGATAACTGCCCTCTGCATGAGACCAATGAAGTAACAAAAATTTATACTTTCAAATAAAAACTACTGCAATGGAGAATGCAGGTAAGGTTTTCAGTGCAAAGTGATAAAAGCAAAATATGTAGCTGTGCGTTGCACAGCAATAATCGAGATCTTCGAAGACAAATGCTGCAAGATAAATGTTAGGGATGAACTAGTGAAGGCACAAAATGATTGTTTTAGAACAAATAAAGTCAATCTAGATGCTGAGTTTTAATGGAGCTATGATAGTGAAACGTGATCATTTTACATCAAATTCTGTCTGAAAGCACTGAGATTCATGTACTTCTGGTGAGTGACTATTGAAGTCATGGATGTGGCACATAAAAAGTAGCATGAATGTGCTAATTAATCACTACAGAACACTAAAACATCTATGTATCTTAGAAAACCAAACAGCTCCCAGCTAATCCATCGTTAGCACTGGCTACAGAACACCCATGCTCAGGATTGAAAGGACCATTCTGCCATGGGTTTGCCAGCTGCTGGCAACACTGACATTTCATTATACAATACCCACCCTTAGTGGAATGAGCTTGACCTTATACTTTGTGCTCCATTTCCTTTTGTGGTTAAGTTGATTTTTCTTTCTTACCACGAGTGTCGTCACATAGCTAATGAAGTACAGACCTGGAATTTCAGCCAGAAAGAAATATAAATCTTAGTGGCTGGCCCTAAAGGTGATTTCCTCCAGAATCTGCCTCTGGAGAAGGCCAGCTCCAGAACTAGGTGAAAGGCATCTTTCTGGTCCACCCTTCCCTTCTCTAAGCTTGGGCTCTGCCTCTATTTCATTGGTTAAATAGGGGAGTAACTTTTCACCTCTATTGTTCTCATGAGAGTCTGGTAAAGTAAAAGGCTCGGGAGAGCACTGAGTCACTCTAAATCATCACAGTGACTTGGCAAGGACAACGTGTGTCTTCATCCTGCTCTCTGGAAATCTCTGTGCACCACAAACCTTGAGCCCAAGCCTGGAGTTGCAGCTGCTCCCTGGAACAATTGCAGCACATACAAACCCACTGTTAGAACAGTTCCTGTCCTGTAGGTCTATTTCTTAAACTCCTTTTAGAGCCCATAAATGCTCATGAAATTTATGCTGTGGCTTTAGCCAGTACAGTACTGTACAGTTCCTCAGATGGTACCTAGAGTTATCATATTCATAAAACACCTACAGAAGGCAGCACACCGTGTTTAGTGCAATTCTATCACATCAGCAGACACCATAGCCAAGAGTAGGCAAAGACCACTCCATCCATGACTCAGCTATGAGCAGGGTTGTCATCACCTTTTCCCTCACAGACAGCATCCACTGGACCATTCTTGTCCTGGACCTTTCTCTACCTCTAGGTGTCCTGTTACAATCAGGGGTTGGATAGCCCTGCCAAGTAGCTGCAAGTTCGTTTTGATCTGGGAATGGTGTGATCACTCAGTGCAGCAGAACCTTTTTAGAACTGAGGAGACTGAAACTCAGAGACTGAAAGTGCCTCTTGTCAGCACAGTCCCAGGGAGTTGTCTTTTGTGTCCAGTAAAATCAGTGCAGACGGGTCCACAGCCTCTCCTGCCAAACTCTGAATGCATGATGAGATCAGCTAGTAAAATTCACAGCAATGGTAGGAAAGACCAAGCTGGAGACATGCGTCATTGGAAATGGTTCTGAAATGGTGTTCCATGCTTGCTGGACCCCATGTGCAGGTGTACAGATTGGGAAAAAAAGCGACATGCCACACATTTGGAGGAGCTCCTGTTCTCTCAGAAAGGCGATCATGACTTCTTTAGACACAATGGCACAATAGGCTGCAAAATGAAGTATTAGGACAGTGACATCCCCCATCAAGGTTTAATCTCTGTATGTTACTAAGAATCCCTTAAAGTTTTCAAGTATTAAAAGTCTTGCCCCATGCTTACTCTTTAACTTAGGAATTACCCTTCTAAAACTACCTTTTCAATAGTCACCACACTGCTAATTTATGGGTACACATAAAGGTCCAACAACAGAAATCATTTCAGTGAGTTGTGAAATTCCATATACAACCTGTATGGGAGCCTGCTCTTCCATAACTTTGACCTTTTATACCAAGAGGGAGAAACATATGGGTCCTGTTTCAGCCAATGCTTACTGGAGAAACCAATTTAATGCAAGATATTCAAATGCATAAGGATTTAAAACAGGTTTATAATGTCTTCCCGCAGAGTCAGGTGTGGAAGAATGTGAAAGGGCTGTCTGCACACTGGAGATCCAAAGGATCCAGTGAAAGGCCTAGAGTTGACTGTAGTGTCTCATGCAAGAGCATATCAGGAGGCTGAAGGGTCTTCAGGGGAAGCCAGGAGGCAGAGAAACAGAAGTGGGCCTTCCTTTTCAATTTCCCTTTTGCTCCCTTCAGGTGACAGCCTACTGATTGCTGGGCTTTCCATTATTCACATCAAAATCTATGCCAAGCCAGTTCAGGCATCACACACCCTGATTCCAGGGTCAAAATTCCTACTCCAGCATCCCACACGCATGATTCAATTACATCCCCGAAGCCCCACCTGTTAGTGCATGAGGCTTTGCAAGGACATCCAGATACAAGCCATAACAGACCCAAACATATGTGAGCAACATAGAGGATGCTGGAGTCTTGCAGGAGTCACAGTGACCAGCATATCATACACATCTTCCATTCCATTTTAAGTCATGAAGGGGCTAGCTATCCTCTCGCTTCTCTGTCTTTATCTCCTCTCCTTTCTGATCTCCCTCCTCTCTTGTTCTCCCTCTGTTCCTCTTGTTTCTCCACATTTTCCCTCTTCTTCCACTTTTCTTTCTTTTAAATCAAAATTTTATTACCTTTTATTTGGTCCTTGCTTATTGAAAATCATTGTTCTAAACTCTTCTCTCCAAATTCTGCCAAATTTGCTTTCCTCATTTCAGACTTCACTAAAACAAAGGCCAAGGGTGGTAAGCAGGACCAACTCCCCTTAGAGCACAGTTAATAGCTCTAGTTGGCATTTGGCATGGTTTAATGGATCTCATCCCCCAGAAAAGACTAACAAGAAATTTACCACTAAGGATAGGTTTTCCCTTACTAAAACCCCTAAATAACAAAGGCAGAAAAGAGAGTGCAATTTGTTACATTATCTTTACACATTTAAAGGAATGTAACACAATAATTAAAAGTCATCTGGTAGAAGTTCATCTTGTGACATCAACAAAGATTTAAGGTGCACTGATGGTGACAAGCATAAGTTATCAAATATACAGAATCCTATGTTTGCAAGTAAAAACTGTTTAAAAAATAGAAGTCTAGAAAGACAGTAATGGCAGCAGGGGAGTCCCCTGGGAAATGGAAAGACTCTGGCACTGCAGAGCAGCCCAGCATGATAGTGCAGCTCAGTGCAATGGGACACTGCTTCTCTAGGACCCCTGAAGGGCCAGATGCTGGGGAGGCAGGTGAACTGGTGCTCTGTTTTGACTCACAGACAAACAGATCAGAAGCAGCTACACAGGCTCACCATTATATTTCAAAGGGTGCTGGGTGGACCCCAACAGCAGAACAGTCCTGAGTCATTTTACTGCCAACTCCATTGGTGTAATGAGGGAAAAGCCATCCAGTGCCAGTGGACTTCAGGCAGTTGGGAAGCACACTAAGGGGAACTCTGCTCAGAGGTAGGAACTGAGGCCACACAGATTCCATTCTAAAACCTGACTTAAAACCCAAAACCAGTCTTACCATTAAATCCAAGAACTGAAAGAGTCCCTCTGGTCTGTGACCTACAGAACAGCCTTGACCCAGTGGTGCAAGCAATCAAGCAGCTTTAGCCTAGACTGGGACCCAGACACACCCCCTGCCCTACAACCAGCAGGTAAGAGGAACCAGTGATGCGGAACAGGAGAAGCTATGTAAGGTCCAGAAGAGCCAAGTGTACACAGGTCTAGGAGTAACCTCTGGTTTTCCCTACCCAAGGGCACTACAGCACCTGGGAGAGCACTATAGATACAAACATGATGATGGGAAATGGACATCCAAAATGTTGTCAGCTGAAGACCAGTCCCAGCCCCCACATCCAGAGGCTAAGATCAGTTCCACACTATGAACAAATCTTACTGAAAACTTGATGGGGTTACACAGCACATTTCAGGGATCCAGCTTGCATGCTACTACAGAACTGTGAACATCACATGAATTTTATTATTTTTGTTTTTGTTTACCTGGTTGCTTTTCTGTTTTTAGTCTAGTTGAGGTTGTAATTTTTAGCTTTTAATGTTTTATTTTGTTGTTCTTGTTGTTTGACTATTAGGTTTGTAATGTTTATTTTTGTTTTGTTCTGTTCACCTTCTTTCTGTCTTCTCTCAATTATTGCTCTTGATTTTATGATACATTCATATGAGGAAACAGTGTCTCTTCATTTTCACGCTCACTTCAATATTCTTTTCCTTTCTGTTTCATTCTTTGTCTTCTGTGCTGTAATCTGGTTACTTAACATGTAAGTGATCATTTTTTCCCTTACACCCTCACTTCTAGTGTATTTCTCCACACTCATTTCTCTGTTTTGTCCTTTGTCCCACTTAAATACTTCCCAAAGGGAGTAAAATCAATCTACCAAGGGGAAACTTATTGCATACAAGTTCCTGGTATATATTGGACTTAGTTATATAATTTGTAGAGCTTGCTCCTATGGTTAAAGTTACCAAATGAATAGTTACTACAGTTTGTTAGTTGCTGTAATGTGCTTGACACTGTTGTTATTGCTAACTGAACAACATTAGCCAGAATGTCACACAGGTTATAATCAGTTTTTCTCTCTTATATTACAACCTTGTTTCTGGAGTGGTAACCATCACCATAGTCTAATGCTAAAAGACATGGTGCTGAGCCAAGTGGATAAAAACTTTTCATCCTTAATAAATTGGGATGGTAAGCTCTTGAGGCAGCCATAAACATCAAAAACTATCTATACCTAGAACACATCTTTGAGGAATAGATATTTCCTCGGAAAGCCTCAATACTAACAATAAAGCTAACTATCATAAGAAATCTACAAATATCAATCCAAATATAAAACAAAATAAAATAGAAAAGGACAAGATGGAGAAGCATGATTCAGTCCACTTGGGGCAAGTCCAGGAACACAATGAGATAGAACAAACTAGAAACCACATACTGGAATTTTCTAAAGTGATCACAGTAGAAGTGAAAAAACAAATGGATGTTAATATAGAAAAAATAATCTCTCAGGTTAAAAAGAAAAAAAATGATGATCAAAATTAAAGATCTTCCAGACAGATAGAAAGTAGACACAGAATAAAACAGTAGAATTCCTAATGGAAACCATTTATGTCCAACATGGGAAAGAAATGGAATCCATGAAACAGATCCAAACAAATACCCAGGAGATTAAGAATTCCATTGAAAATATACGCAGTGGCTTGAACAAAGCAAGAGAGAGTATGAGATCTAGAAGATAGGACTGTGGTTGGCAACCAGAAAAACAAAGATATTTTAAAAATAGCAAAGTATCATGAAAAAGTAATCCAACAGCTACAAGATGAAGAAAGAAGAGCAAAATAAGTTTGATTGGAGTCAATAAAAAAGCCAAACATAGCACAAATGCCATAAAAAACCTCTTCACAGAAAAAATAGCAGACAACTTCCCAGACGACAGATAAAGAATTCGACATACAAATAAGTGAGGCATATAGAACTCCAAATAACCATGACCAAAATGAATCTCCATCAAGGCCATGTAATAATCAAGATTCCATTAAATCAGCACAAGAACAGAATATTAAAAGCTTTTAGAGCAAAGAAATGAATCACCTACAAAGGAAAACCACAAATGTCTCAACACAAACACTGAAATCAAGGAAATTTTGGATTAAAGTATATCAAGTCCTAAAAGAAAACAGCCTCCATCCCAGATGGATGTATTATGCAAAGCTATCTTTCTAAATCAATAGAGAAATTATACACTTCCATGGCACAAACCACTGAAGAAATTCATGACTACCACATCACTCTTTGAAATGCTCTGAAGGGTATTTTGGAAAGAGATAAGGAAGATCACATGTTGAAGAACACTAATGGATGGAATAGAACACTCCAGGCAGGGCGAGCAATTAAAAAGAGGGGAAGACAGGAAACCAAAAACAGGGAAATAATGTGAAAAGAATATGCCAACACATATCATTTATAACCAAAAGTGTAAATGATCTCAATTTACCAGTCAAAATTGTAGATCAAGAAGCAAGATCTAGAGGCAGTGATATATATCAGGAGCACAACACCTGCCTGGCATGCACAAGGTCCTGAGTGTGATTCCTGCTACCAAAAAGGAACAAAAGCAAGATCCAGCAATATACTTCATAAAAGAGATGTATTTAATTCAGAAAGAAGTTCATAGATTGAAGGACGGAAAATAATACTCCATGCAACTGTAACCCAGAAAAAAGCAGGAGTACCTATTCTATTTGCAGACAATGTGAACATCAAGTCAAGACTGATCAAACAGACAAAAGTCATCACATATTTGTTAAGGGAAAACTCCAAGAAGAAGAGATAACAATCATAAATATATGTGCACCAAGTGCACAAAACTACGTAAAACAAATATTGCTAGACATAGAAACTCGAATAAGCACTAGCACAATTGTACGGCGGGACCTTAATACCACACTGTCACAAATAGATGGATCAACTATACACAAAAAGAAATCAACAGAGAAATATCACAACAAAACCAAACCTGGTAAAGACCTGCGTATAATCCCAGTACTCAGGAGGCTGAGGCAAGGGGATTGCTGTGAGTTCAAAGCCAGCCTGGACTACAAGGTGAGTTCAAGGCCAGTATGAACAGCATAGTGAAACCCTGTCTCGAAAAGAACAAAAAAGAAGAACCTGTGAAAAATGAACTGAGTAGGTGTTTACAGATTGTTCTACCCCACAACATCGGAATACACATTCTTGTCAGCTTCATAAGGGATGCTCTCCAAAACAGACTACAGACTAGTCCGTAGAACATGCTTAAGTAAATGTAAATGAGCTAAAATTGTCCCTTGCATATTATTAGGTCATAGCATGATGAAATTGGAAATCAACAGCAAAAGAAACCAAAAAACTACATAAACATCTGGAAATTAAGTAACACCCTCCTGAACAAAGAATGGGTCACAGATGAAATTAAAGAAGACATTAAAATAGTATCTACAATTAAATGATCTTGATCTAGACAGAACAGTAACATCTAGAATATATAAAGCCAATACAGCATACCAGGACTCATGGGACTCAGTGAAAGCAGTCCTAAAAGGGAAATCTACAGCAATGAATTCTCACACCAAGAAAACAGAAGTGCTCAAATTAGCAACATAATATTGAGTTTCAAACTTCTAAAAACAGAAGAAAAAAATCAAACCTAAAGCTCATGCAAGGAAGGAAATTGAAAGAAATTAATGCAACTGAGACTAAGAAAACAATAAAGAATCGATGAATTAAAGTTTCTTCTTTGAAATATTAAATAAAATCGATAAAACTTTAGTCAATATTATGAAAAAGAGAAAAGAAAACACTCAAATTTATGTGAAGAGGAACGAAAAGGGGGAAATAAAAACAGATTCTGCAGAAATACAGAAGATCATCAGTACCTACTTCAAGAACATTTGGAACACACCACAGAAATGGACAGATTCCTCGATACTTAAGAGCTGCCAAAACTGAAGCAAGGTATAAATATTTTGCATAACTATATACCACATAATGAAATAAAAAATGAAATTAAAATTTTACCAACAAAAAAAAAAGCCTGGATTAACTGCTGAATTCTACAAGAAATTTCGAGGGAATCAAATGCCGCCACTGACACAACTGAAAAAGCAAACTACAGGCCAGTCTGTCTAATGAACATAGATGCAAGAATCCTCAGGAAGACAGGGGCACGCAAAACACAGCAGATCAATAAATGTAGTACACTACATCAACAGAGGCAAAGAAAAAAATAACACTGTTACCTAAATAGATGCAGAAAAAGTATGTGACAAACTTCAATAGCCATTCATGATCAAAGCCCTGCAGCAAGTTGGGATAGTGTTTACATCAATCTGATAAATGCCATCTATGCTCATAACAAATGATCAAAAACTCAAAGCTATTTCTCTAAAATCAGAAATAAGGCAAGACTGTACACTACTCTTACTCCTATTTAATAAAGTCTGAGAATATTAGACAGAATAATTGGACAAATAAAAAATAAAATCGATGGGAAAGGAACAATTTAAGTGATCATTATTTTCAGATCACATGATCCGCTGCAAGGAAGACCCCCAAAACTCCACCAGAACACTTACAGATTTAATAACCAAATTCAGAAACATAGGTGCACTGAAAACCAATCCTCAAAAATCAATAACTTGCCTCTACACAAACAACAAACATGATAAGAGAGAAATTAGGGAAACCACACTTTTCACAATACATTGCAAAAAAGAAATATTAGGAATCAATCTAACAAAGGAAATAAAAGAGTTATACATTGAAAAGTACAGTATTCTGAAAAAGGAGATCAAAGAGGATATCTTATAAAAATATTTACACAGTAAAAGAAATCACAAGTACAGTGAAAACAGCACACCAACTGGAAAAAATTTAGGCAGTAGTCCCTCAGACAAAGGAGTAACATGTAGAATATATAAAAATTGAAAAAAGCCAGATCTCCCCAGTTTAAAAATGCAGTCCAAAAACAGGCAGCTGGAATGAATACACACTTTTCAGAGGAATAAATACAAATGGCAAAGAAATGCATGAAAAAATGTTCACCATCATTGGCCATTGGAGAGATGCAGATTAAAACAACACTGGGATTCCATCTCATTCCAGAAAGAAGGACTGTTATCAAGAAATCAAACATTAGCAAATGCTGATGGGGCTGCAGGGAAAAAGGAACATTTTTTCACTATTGGTGGCATTGTAGGCTGGCGAAACAGTTGCTAAAATCACTGGAAGATTCCTCAAAAAACTAGGGTTAGAGGTGCACTTGAACCAGATATTCTTTTTCTGGGTATCTTTCCACAAGAATTAAAAACATACCACAGTAGCACAGTTTTTAATAGATAAATCTTGGAAACAATCCAAATGCATATCAACAGAGGAATGGATACAAAATGTGTGTTGTTTATACAATGGAGTACTATTCAGTTACAAATAAAAATAAACAAGACTTTTCTAGATCAATGGATGTTCATTGAGACCATATTCTTTTTTCTTTTTTTAATCAGTACTGGGGATCGAACTCATGACCACGCACTTGCAAGGCAGGCGCTTATGCTGCTGAGCTAAATCCCCTGAACCATATTCTTAAATGAAATAAATCAGACACACAGGAGTCAATATCACATTGCTTGTCTGACACAAGAAACCTGAAGTGTATATAAGGACCAAAGTGTATAATACATATTGTGAAATAGGAACAAATTGTTCAAAACAAAGAGGAATTAGGGAGCGGCATGGGGAAAAGAAAAAAGAGAAAAGAAAAGAACCATGCGTGGACTAAAACTGTGAACTAAAATAAACTTCTCTTCCTTTAAACTGTGGATGTTGGCTGTTTCATGCCAGTGACAGGAAAGCATACGGCAAGTTACAATACATGTACAGAATGATCTCAAAGCCTCTTCCTTTTACTTCTCTGTGCCTTGCACTCTAAGCTTCCACAGTTACTTAAAACATTTTACTTTATAAATTCATACATTTTATAAATTTATGAAATGAATTTATAAATGCATAAGGCAAATTTACATCTACCTTTCTTTTCAAGATAGCCCTGGCTTTCTCATCCGGAAAGCTTGTGTGACACACGCTCTTCAAGTTTCTTAAGGAACTCAGTAGAGAGGATTTTAAAGCTTTCTGAGATCTTGCAGTTTCCACATTATTTCAAGCAGTAATAATCTTACTAAGCTTTCTCCCAAGGTGTAATATGTATTGTCTTTTCTGTAACTTTCCATAGTGTTCTCACTGCCCTTCATCCTAAGCCATATGTCCCCTGAGGAGATGCCTACTATATCAGTCCCTTTTCTTTCCATCACTGCAACAAAGTACCTGATATCTACAATTTAAAGAAAGAAAGGTTTATTTTGCCTCATAGATCCAGAGGATTTTAATCCATGTTCCACTAGATCTAAAGACAGAATAGCAGAACGGAAGGGCATGGTGGAGGAGAGCTGCTAGCTTCACGGCACTGAGGAAACAGAGAGAAAAATGGAGCGGGCGGGCAAGGACAAGAATATGACATGCTAAGCGACCCACTTCTAATCAGGCGCCACTTCCTAATAGGACAGTTAACTGTGAAATCACAGATGGATTAATTCACTAATGAACATATGGTATCACCCTAATAACCCCGTCATTTTCCAAAGAAAACTCAACATTGAACACAATGACACTTTCAGGGAATATTTTGCATTGAATCTGTAACACCTTCAATCTTTAGTCTTCCCCACAGAACAAAACCAGTCCATTTTAAACTTTAGTTAGTGGGACACCTCAACCTGGTATCAGATTATGTTCCCGTTATCTGTAACAGTAAGTTATACAAACATTAATGATTTGTTTTACTTACAATTTTGCAATTTGGGCAGAGATCAGCTAAGCTTACTCTGTTCTATGTCACTCATTTGGGATTGGAGGTGCAATGCTATGTGACTTACTAATTAGGAGACCACCTGGTGATGGCTGTGGATAAATTTCAAGTGAGACTGTCAGAAAATTTCCAGTTGATTTCCATGGGGATGTTTGGAAACTTTCACAGTTTGGTGACTGTGTTGCAAGAGGCAGGTAGTAAAAATTGCTAGCCCCTTAAAGCCCAGGAAAGGCTGTAAATGGGTACATCCTGTCCAATGTGCCTTATTAATCCAGCCATGATAAACACACTCAGAGTCAGGGATAGGGGACATAGGCCCCACCTTTCTATGAGGGGTGTGTCAAAAGCTTTACAATCATCTTTAATGTGCCCTACAAAAAATCTACTGGATGACTGCATATTGCATTCATAATTTCAGATCTAGCCACTCCTACTTTATCACACTCAATGAAGAATCATCTCCAGGATCATTGTGAGTTACACCAGAAGATTTCCCAGACTCCCAGCATCCACCCAGAACTGTAGACACATGGCTGAGCCAAGTATGTGACTCTCATTCCCATTTTACTGCGAGACACTTCTGGGTTAGGGCACCACTTGGCCCTTCCAGTAGTCAGGCCCACACCTACACAGTACTTCTTAGGATGGACCTGAATCACTGGGGAAACAGGACAGCACCTGTTAATTTGGCCAGGCTTTTTCCTCCCTGGTAGAATCTGCTTCCTTCAGATTTTCTGACATTCCAGATTTTATCCCCAAGATCTACCCTAAAAACTTACTCCAAGGTACAAGAGCAGCCTTCCACCCAGACAACCTTGTACCCTAAATCAAAGGACAATTAGTGACATAGGAAAAGAAACAGAATGGAGCTGGAGAATATAGGCCTTGGTACTTTGTAGTAGGGCACTGCCAGCATCCCGCATCTGTCTTTGGCCAGTTTGGGGAAACCACCACTTTGGTTTCTCCTTCCTTGATGGATGCTGAACCCGAATGATCAAATACAGCATCTCTTTAGGTGGTCTATGACTATCACTGAGTGGATGCCATCAGAAGATCTGTCCTGAATTTCATTAACCCTGTGAACAACTGTTTGTGCATTTTGGTCTACTTAACTGTTTTACTAAAATATCTGAGGATGAGGAACTCATAAGAAAAGAACTTTATTTAGTCAACAGTTTTAGAAGTTGAAAGCTGCATAGTATACTGTCAGCTCTGGCAAGACTTTCCCTGGCTGTGTCAGCTCCTGGTGGGTAGCATCTTTGCAGGAACGCATGTGGGAAGGACTGCTCACACAGCAAGGCGGGACAGGATGGGTAATGACCTCTGAGGAGTTGTTCCATCACTATGATGAAATATCTTGGGGGGGAAAGGATGAAAGATTTACTTTGGTTCATCATTAATAGTTGATTGGTTCCGTTATTTGACCTGAAGGAAAGCATATTGAAGATGGAATATTCATGACGGAGGAACATGGTGAAGGAAAGAAAAGCTGCTCACCTCACTGCATCCAGGAGCAAAAAAGAAGGAGAAGGGGTAGAAAGAGAAAAAGAGAAAATGAAGGTAAGAGAGATGGAGACAGAGACAGAGAGGCAGAGACAGAGTCCTCAAGGACGGATGCCACACTCCCACTGACCTACTTCACACAATTAGACCCCACCTCCCAATGATCCCGGTGAGCTAATAGGAGTAACCTGTTAATAAAGTTACAGTCCTACTCATTCGGTCACTTTCCAAAACCACACTTTTGACCACTGCTACACTGTGGCCAAACCCTCATGCATTAGCACTGTGGGACATAGCATACCAACACCATGACAACCTCCCACTAGGCTACACCTCTTAACATCCCACCACCTCTTAATGCTATCACAGTGGGGACCGGATTTCCAAAATGCAGACTTTTGATGGGGAGAAGCCACATCCCAATCATAATCATCTGTAACTAAATGTCAATCAGCTAGTTTTTCCCAATCCTCCAAACTACTGGAGTTTTCCTGTTCACAATGTTTAAGCGAAACAGACTTAAATCTCTATTCTGTATATGGCAGAAACACCATTTCTCTTATTCCAGGACTTTCCAGCATTTTAGGTAGAGGGACCTGCTCCATGGGAGTCACATTTTCCATAGAGCTTGTGTGGGAAGAGGTTCAAGGTTAGATTCTCAGAAAGAACACACGTGGTAGCGCCTGCATCAGCACCACTCACAGTTAAGGTCACGCTCCTGTAAGGATTTAACAGCAGAAGCTGACCCGACAGAAGTGGAGTTAAGGCTCTAATGCAAACCGTGAGGGTGGTCACTTGCCTGCTTCTCACCTGCTGTGGGGCCTCACCCGGTTCCTAAAGACCTATCCTTGGCCCTGGGGTTGTAAAACCTTGCTTTTCCCAGTGTCCTAACGTTTCAGGGACATCTCTTGACTTCACTGATTTCTTTTATCTGCTGATATCCTTGTCTCATGACTTACATACAGTACGTAAATTAATTATTTATTATTTTATTTATATTTTTCTAATTTTATTTTAGTCATTTATCATTTTAACAATCGAGTTTATTGGTACAACGTAGATATGCATAATGATCACATTCATCTTAGGGAATTTGGACCTCTACATGATATACCTTAGTTCCTCTTTTTTTTCCCATTCCCCTCCCTTCTTCAACCTGTTTTCTTCTCCTTATTTACCAAGAATTGTTTCCTTTCTATCCTTATTTTTTCTCATTTTTTTTGTTTCCCTTCCATTTCACTCCATTCCCTTTTCCCTTTGAAGATTATTTCCTATTTCACAATATCTATTGTACATCTCCATTCTTATTTACGTTTTCAGAACCTTATACCAGAGGGACAATGTCATATTTACACATATGTTATCTCAATCAATTATTTTTTATATTTGGGACAAACTGACCCAGAACTTTGGTTTAGAAAGTATTTGCATGAGTCCAACAGTTCTCCAACGTAGCTTTAGCAACATTTGAAAGACTTTAAATATACTGGTGTAGAATGTGCTCCCTAAATCAATTAAATAAGCCTTTCCAGGGGGCTTTAGTACCTTTCTAAACAGCTTTGGAAAATTTAAGATCAGTCATGCTGGAAATTATGTGACACAGTACACTGCTTCTCACTTGCTGATGTGTGTGCAAATTAGTGCAGGATATAGGGTTTTTTAAAGAGAAAAAAAGACACACAAAGAAAAACAAAAAGGGAAAGTTATAAACAAAGAAACAAAAAACTCAAAAAACCCAAAACACTAACAGTATAGAATCAAAACAAGATGATAAGAATTTGACAATGGTTGTAATATTGCATATTGCTATCTTTAAAAGGATTGCTTAGATTACCAGATATAGACACGCAAAATTGATCTAATCACAGGAGTATAAACTCTTACTTTTCAAGAATTAATACAATTAGTAATAGTCATCTTAGCTCTTATGTATATACAAATTTATGCCTTTTCTTTTCTTCTTTCACCTATACCAGTTACCTTTCCTCTTTGAACAGTAGATTTTGAATTGTATTTACTCTTTCAGTTTCTTACACTAGGAAGACAATATGGTGTTTACACATGTGAACTTTTTTTCACTTATGAGTATGGTCTCAAGTTGCTTCCATTTACTTATAAAAGCCTTGATACAATGTTTTTGTAGCTGAGTAGTACTCCTTTGTACAAAAACACCACATTTTTGTATTCACTCTCTGCTGTCCTTTCTACATTCATCTCCCAGTAGGACTCCCAAAGGACTCTAGGTGAAAACAGTATAAGAAAGAAAACAAAGTCAAGATAGTTTTTCTCTTGGCAAAAACTCACAAACATGACTCATCTAATATCAGAAAACCTAGGTGGAGACCTTTAAAGCTATCAGAAATCTGTGTCATCCAATGGTGTAACTTGTTTTCAGCAGGAAGCCCAACCCTGTACCAGCAATTCTCTGTTCCCGAACAGCATTAAGAAAGCATCAATGTTTGTACACCACCAGACTAATTATACCCACCTCCAAAAATGGGACCCAGAGAGCTATAATTTTTAACATTCCTCAGGTTATTTGAAGACATAATCACAGTTAAGTACCTGGCCCATAAGTCTATTGCATCTGTGTTCTCTAGGAACTCAGAAACACATCCTTGGTCCTCATTTCAGATATAGTGAATCAGGCTCTGCCTTTTAAAAAAGATCCAAGATAACTCATGTACACTTTAAAGTTTGGGAGATTTCTCCAGCCCATATGTTATCACAAGACCTTTCTGAGATGTCAATAAACCCCTTGTGGTCTTTGGGGCCTCCGGAGCTTATGTACCTTAGTTACGTCTCTCTGTGTGCCAGTGGAAAGACTAAAATGAACACCTGTGTCTGATCATCTTTGGTCTACTGATGCGCCCTTCAGGGGTTGGTGTATTGTGGGGTAAGGCATTTAGAAGCACAGATCAGAATGCCTGGACTCTGCCCCCTGTTTCTGGCTCTGTTACCTTGGAGATGTTTCTCAACTTTGATTTTTCCATGTCTATAAAGGCCATTTATAGCATTCACCCCATGTTCTTTCCTCTCTTATGGAGAGACTTTGCTTGCTAGTTTGCATATGTGAAAGAGCTTTGCCTTGTAAAGACCTGTGCAGAGCCAAAGGAGAAGTGAGGTGGTGGCCCACCCCACCCACAGCAGAGGCGTGGTTGTGAGCGCACTCTGTACCGGGACACCAGAAATGGTGTTTCATGGGACCTTGCTACACAGGATAATATGGGATCTGGCAGTGTCAGCATTACTGACTTTTTGTAGAAATGTCAGTAATGAATCAAGACCTGCGTTCTAGCAAGACCCCCACATGATTCCTGGTTTGTCTTCACAGGGATAATAAAATATGACCTCAAAAAAATAGTCATTTGATAGGCAAAACACAGAATTATCAATGTGGATAAGATCAAAGCACAACTCCATTATACAATGGAATGATCTGGCTAAGTGTTATTAAAGCAGCATTCTGAATTACAGCAAGGGCACTGTCCTGTAGCAATTAGAGATACTGGGAAAGGATTCCTGTTTAAAGTTCCATTAGCAATACCCTCATGGCTATGCAGCTCTGCCTTCCCTGCGTCTCCATTCTGTTCATTCTCAGTTTGGGCAGTGACTTCTTCAGATGGCCACAAACTGAGCATGAGAGCCGAGCTGCCCTGCAGTGACACAGAAGAATCCCAGTTAGAGTCGGAAGGTGAGACCCATATACAAATCAATCCTTGGCATCAGAACATAGCTCCCAAAGATGCATGGTTTCTAAAGAACCATGATTACTCTGTCCAACTTGCAAAGCACCTGAAACCTAGGGATACATGCAGACAGCGACAGTTACAGAAAGTAGTGGAGATGGATATATTTTGGCTCAGGATCCAGACTTATGTGCTTTTGATCCATGTGCTTATATTTAAAGATTTTCTTCACATTTTAAAGCACTTCTTTATCCAATTTGAATGGTTTACATCTAAAAAACATCCTTCCTTAAATAAAAAAAGTTTAAACGCAATACCAATGTCTCATTATTAAAGACATGTAAAGATACATTCCCCACAGCAAGAAAAGAGTCTGCTTTTCAGACAGGAGGAAGGTCTCGTAGGTCAACTAGGAGAAAAAACTGTATTATTCTTCCCAAAATATTTGGGGAAAATGGCAGTGAAAACACTACTCAAAAAATAATACCAATAACAAAATAACAACAACAAAACCCTACTAGCATTGCTAATCTCAGAATCTCCCAAAATTATTGGACACTAAACATATTTAGGAGTATTACGGTGTTTCTGCATGAGGGTTTTACAGCTCATGCCTAAGAAATTGCCTTGAGCAGAAATTAAACCACTCTACCCAAGATAATGAAATTGCATTTGCTAACCTGTTGTGTTTCTTTCCCATCCTCAGCAAGAGGCCTTCTGCTGTCAAATCCCTGCCTTGCATCTGTGGTTTCCTCCAAATCAGGTGACCTTCTGAGGGGTCCTGAGGTGACAAGGAGGGGAGGTGTTACTCAGGCTTTCAGGTTTAACTTTGGGCACTTTAACCTTGTGGGGAAGAACAAACCCCAGTAGTTAACACAAGATTTGGTGCCCTAGTGAGAGGATCAAAAATTCACATTTATTGAGAAATTACATAGCAGACATCAGCCTGAGCACTTTTCACGGGGATACAGTTCATGCTGCACAGAGGCACCAGTAAAGTATTATGTTCCCACTTTCCCAGTGAAGACTGAGTATCAGATGGATGATTGAGATGCCCAGTACCCTTGGCAGGCAAAGTGCAGAGTGAGCTTACGAGGCTCTGCCTGCCTCTGGGGCCTCTTTCCATCATACGACTCAGGCTCAGTTTGAGTCCAACATATTCCCACCCATTCAGCTGTGTAAAGATGATGTAAAAGAGAGAAGAGATAACAGGTAAATCAATGGCTCAGAGAAGGGTGGCCTCCGCTGGTTTTGTTGCGGCAGGGCTGGTTAGGTTGGTATTGATGGTGTAGTCTCCTGCTTGGGGCTGTGGCTTGCTCCAGTACATGTGGCCTGCTCCCCTTTTCGGCTTTAATCCTCCATCAAAGTCATAGACAGACGCGGTCAGGAGCACCAAGGAGCATGCTGGTGGCTTCCTCCAGACCAAGGATGCTTTAGTGAGCACTGACCTAGTATTATTTACTGCTCATGTGAGGCCCTGGGAAAGTATGGTATTAATCCCGTATGAGGATGTAGTAAGAGCAAGATAAGGTGCTGTGATACACCACCTCTCCTGCAAGCACACACTGAGGGTGGGGCTGCACAGAGAAGAAATTTCGTCCCTACCAGTAGATAGAGCAAAGATTTCAGGAATGAGGAGGCCTAAGAGCTGGGATTGCAGGACAGGAGGATGTGGATAGCTGATTAAGACGGAAGAGCACAAGTCACAGGTCCTAGCTAAGAGTAAGAGACAAGGCTGTGTGTGGGTGTGTGTTTGCATCTTTACAGTGTGGCATAGTGTAATAACTAATGTACAAAGTTGCCTATCCCATTATCACATTTCACATTTGTTATTGTTAGTCTAAATAGACTCGGCTACCAGCCCTACATTTGGGCTCTCAGCCATCTCTCTACAAAGCCTGCACTCAATAACTGATTGGTAGAACATCTGCTCTGTCAGAGATGACAGGAGGCACAAGTTCCCAGTGTAGGATTTACTCTTCTAGGCACAGGTGACCAAATGAATGCCTTCAATTTTGAGTCAGATTCCTGGCCACTGCTGGAACTTTCCTGGCCACTCAGGGCCCATAGAGGCAGATCCATCCCCTACACCCCTAGCTCATGCATCTGCAGCCTCTTCTAGACATAAAACTGCTGCTTGTGGGCACTTTGTGGGCTTGCTCTGTCATCCCCACCTTTCTGCTGCCCCAACCATCTGCACAATCAGTATGTGACATGGCAGAGATCTATGCCAGCTTGGAATTGCAGATGACAATAACAGTAATGAACCCTCATTGGCTATTACCAAACAGTCATTAATACTCATAATGATGACCTTCCACTGAATCCCTCCTACGCTTCCTGTCAAGCCTCTGTAAGGTAGGTTTTATTATCACCACTGTGCTGGGGGCCAACATGAGTCTTTGTGAAGTTGGGGACTTGTTCATCTCCTAAGTGACACCATAAAGGTTTGACCAAGAGTCAGTGTGGCCCCAGGACCCAAATGGATAGTCTCTACGGGCACCAAAGTTCTATCTATCAATGGATTTCAGTGAAAAACTAATGATAGAAACATGTCTTGTTTGACTCATGAAACAAAGTGGGGATCTGAGGCTGAACTCAGACTGGGTGGTTATGCACAATCTTTGGCACTGTTTTCCAGGTTCGCAACTCAAATCTATAACCTCGCAGAAATATTGCATTCGAGACACAAACCAACAGGTGCTGGTCTTGCAAGGCAGCATCCTCGTGGCAGCTCCTGACAAACTCCCGAAAACTGGAGGTGATTCTGAATTTTTCTTTACTCAAAATTGGTCTTGTCCTCTTGCACACCCCTGGTTGGGTGGAGCCCCTTTTTAATACTATTGTTTGGCTCCTCTGTTCACCACTACTCAGGTAGCAGCTGCAGGAGGTCACTGATAATGCACAAGAATGAAAATAGGGAGATGGCCCCAAGAGCGTCCTGACCCAAAGGAAATTTCCCTGGAAGGGCGAGGAGGAAAACAGCTCCAGAGATGTGGGAAGAGGGAGGCCTGAGAACGCAGGTGTTCTTGGCTCCTTGGCTAGTGTAGGGCTGAGAACTGATCACATGACTAAAGATGGTGGTTTTGATGGGAACTCCAACAGCAAAACATTTTTTCCTCTAGATATGACACGATTTCTGACTTTTTTTCTAGAGACGTTTTATGTATTGGTTTCAACACACACCAAAATCGCAGAGGGAAATCCTATTTTTTTGGCTGTCTCTAAAGGGGAGCTCTGTCTATGCTGTGAGTGAGTCGAAGAACCAAACAGTCCTTCATTAGAATTAAAGGTAAGGCAGCTGGAGGAGTTTTCCCCTGGCCTCCCGATCCAGGGAAGTGGAAAACCTTAAAGCTAAGCTTGAAAACGTAAGCTTCAGCAAAGATACCCCAGTCTTTCTTTCTTGCCTTCACAAAGTAGCCTGCTCTACTTACTATGTTTCCATCATAGTAACAGATACCAAGGTCTCCAGCTTACAAAGAGAAAGGTTTTTTGTTTTAGTTTGTTTGTTGAGGAGTGGGGGTCACAGTTTTGAAGATTTCTGATCATGATTCGGAACATGATTTATCGGGTCCATGGTGGTTCATCCTGGAAGAAGCACTAGTTAAAGCAAAATTGTTCATTTTATGAACAGAAAGCAAAAAAGGAGCCAACATCCCATAGCCTGCTTCAAGGTCACATCCCCAGGGACCTCACATTTCCTGCTAGGCCCCACTTACAAAGTTTCCACCCCTTCCCAATGGTGCCATGCTGAGGACCAAACATTGGCCTATGTGAGGATGTTCCAGATCCACGCTACAGCAGCTAATAATGAATTCTCCCCCATCTTTCAGAAAACGAACATCAAAGAACTGAATGCACTGGGAAAGAAGGAAAGTCTGTCCTTCACCTTCCTCAAGCAAGAAGCAGGCTCCTATTTCACTTTGGAATCTGCTGCAAACCGTGGATACTTCATCTTCACCTACAACACACCCAGCCAACCTGTGGGAGTGACAAAAGAGATAGGGAAAGAAAAGAACACTCATTTTTCATTTGAAGCTGCAAATGTGGATCTCAAGGAAGTAAAAAGCTGAATATGCAATGGACGATGGCCAGGCCATGCATATGGCAGAATTCAGGCTCCCAGCCTCCTAGCCATCAGCCCCAAACCGTCAGCACATGGATAGATTCACCAGCTCCTCTATTATTTTTTTTAACCTCATTTCCTGTTTAGCCCCAACCAAAGAAAGCCATGCTTGTGCTGAAGCCAGTCACACAGCTTCTCCATGGTAACAATTACAAAAACTTTCCTGCTGCTCTCCTGCCTTTGAACCTCCACCAAATACTAGCTATGGTGGCCAGGCCTTTGCTACAGCAAGTTCTAAATAACCACAGCATGTTTTCATTTGAGTGGCTTTGCTTATTTTCACACAGAACCGCAAATACAAAATTGCATGGATTTTATTTTTGGTGCCATTTGGTCCCTTCAAGTATATAGAATTTGGGCTATAGAAAGTAAGGTATGGTTAATAACAAGTTCTGTGCTGAAACATACTTCTGGGAATTAATGCGCTCAGTGTCTATGAATTTGCTACTTTCCTATGGTCCCATCTCATCGAGATGTTTCTATACCCGCAAATGTAACCAGGGCTGAGGTTTCTCACAATGTATCCATATGTTTTTCTTCATCGTAGTCAAGAGAGAGAAAGGCCAAAGGCTTTCTCCCGTGGAGACAATACTTGGGAAGTTAACCCCAACACAATAGACACTTCATCTCGCTGACCTCATCTGTGCCTTGGCACTTTCATGGAAAGCTAAGAAATCAAGGATTCATTTTCTGACTCTGTAGTAAAATAATTAATCATATAGGTGAAAACAAGGAAGGAAATACCTAGCTTTCATAGCTACAAGGTATTCTTAGAACTATTGTGCATGGAGTAGGTGTGACCAGTATATGGTGCATGATTGTCCTGCTCAACAATGGTCTTCTTGATCTCAGTCCACCTCAGCCTGCCCACTCTAATAGGCCCCTTCTGCTCATGGCTCTGATCAGGTCACCTAGGTCCTTCTGAACTGGCCCTTGCAATGCTTTATTTCCACCTAACTCACTATGATTACATGATTTAACCTCGGGATCTTTAACGGTGCTATTTATTGTAGGTTCTTTATCACCTTACAGATGAAATATGCTTCTTGGTGTCAGAATCAAACACAGCCATTTTAGATCCAAATTACATTTATTTCATAGTTTCCTTTTAATTACAAGTGATTCCCTTCTTAAAGGAAGATGTATTTTTAGCTTTCAGGTTTTCCTGTCTGATACATACTTTATAATATATGGTTTCCACAATGTATGGAAAAGTATGAAAAACAAATTCTTTAATGAAATGAAAACAATTTATCCATACCCCCTATTAGAACCACACTTATAATCTTCTCAGACCTCAAGAAATAAAATTACAACTATTCATAAATATCCATATATGTATAGAAAATTATCAGGAAGATAAAAAGGGATTGTTTGTATTTAGTTCATGATGTAGTCACCTTTAGAGATGCTGTAAAGGGAAGGATACCAGAGTTGAAGGATGATATGCCCACTGATATGCCCATATCTGGTTTATTCTTTTATTGAAAAAAAAAGACTTGAATTAAATGTTACAAAATCTTGACAAATTAAAATTCTGGGTGATGAGGTACTGAATGTTTTTATATTATTTCTGCCTAAAAACTGATCTTGATATCTAGTCTTGGAGTCATTACAACAGCATGTTGTAGATATGAGCTGCCTGGACTTGCTCACATCTGTTATGACCCCTTTTTTATATATGCAGTAAAAGATTGGAGGGCTCCCTGAGATGGATTAAGAATGGGTGTTCAGCTTAATGCCAGCTGAATTACATCAGCATGGCACTGAGCGAAGATGCTTCACCTGAGGAGAGTTGTCAGCATAAATAGGTGGAGAAGGAGAAGGAGGGTGTTAGGACATTAATGCATTATTGCATTGAGGCATTGTGGGTTCTCCTACGAGTCGCTGTTTGAACAGTTGATTCTCCTGAAGAAGCTCTGGTCCTTACATCGAGCATCAATTCCGGGCTCCAGAGGGGAAGATGTGTGCCGCTTGGTCTCCATGATGAACTCAACACACTGGCTTCCTGGCATATATCTGAATGTGCTTGTCAGAGGAGGAGCTCAGGGTCTCCATGTCACTGAGGATGGCTGTGGTGCCTTTCAGGACAGTCCTGGTCTTTGTTGTGAGTGTGACTTCTTCGCTTCAGTGTAGAACCCTCATCCCATCAGCACAGCTCCTTCACCCTGCTGACACAGACTTGCTGGCTTCCACCGCAGACCTTTGTGACTTCCTGGCACAGATCCATAAAAGAGACTGGCATGAGTCCTGGTTGTGGGCACTGGACCTCCAGTTGGACTCTTGGGAGGTATTGTCATGAGTTCTGGGTTTTCATCTGGACTCATGTGGGACATTGCTGTGGGATTTACGCCTTGACTAAATATTCCATGTTTTGGTGTTGCAGCTAGATTTCCTGCATTTTCTTTTGTAAACTCCCGGTGACCATTATAAAAATAATATTATAAACTCCATGTCTTGATTCTAATTGTTCTCTGCACAACCCCTGACTACAATAGTCCCCCTGTTAGGATCTCTCCATCAGGAAATGACAGAGGACACAAACTAAGCTGTTTCCATTACAACAGAGACTCCACAGTCTTTTCATCAACACCCAGGTAAATTCCTGGTCCTCATCCCCAATTCCAAACCATGGATTTGCTTATCACTCATGCAGGTTATACATATGTTAAATAATTAACTTCTGTATAAATCACAAATTTCTGGAAATATCAGTAACGAGTTTATAACCAAGGTTATAAAACAAAAATCACCAGCACTTTAATTCCATTTCTGAATAAATATTTTTTTAAATTCATATGACAATTAACCTAAATTTAAGAAATCATAAAGAAGGTCTCCAAGGTAAACTAATATATATTTGGAGATGGCAGCATCACAATGGTAATATGCATGCCCCAAAAATGTATGGACTTATTGAATGAGATTGAGACAAAGGAAAGCTTTAAAGACAAAAATGAGGAGGATTGTTTTACATACTCTGAAGCAGTGTTATGATTTGGGTCTGAATGTCACTATAAAGCTTCATGCAGTCATAGGAGCAGGCTTCCAGAAGAGTGGTTCATAATCTAATGGTGGGATTATGGGTATGAGTACTACACCCAAGTGAGTGTGGCCTACATATACTATAAGGGTCAGAGTCTTCTCTCGCCTGTTCCTCCCATTTTGCTCTTGTTGCTTTTGCTGTTTTCCATCAGCATAAAAGGCTGCCCCTTTGCTATACCACCCTGCCTTGGAACCAGCTGAATATGGTCTGAAACCACCACAAACTGTGAGCTCAATCAACCTTTCCTTCCTTAATTTTGGGTGTTGAGTATTTGTCCAAGAAATGAGGACAAAGTAACCAAGATAGAATTTAGTGCCAAAGGAGTGACTACCCCTGACTATGTACTTCAAGAGCCTTTGCAAATGGCTTGTTGGAACAGTTCGGAGATGTCACCTGAAAGAGTAGTGCTGGAATGCCATAGACTGTTCTGTACAACACAATCTGGTCAGAACTCAGAAAACCAGAAGGCTGATTAGAGATCTCCGCTAGTAAAGACTAGATTCAGGAGGATTCTGCTAGGCAGAAGGACTGCACTGGCTGTTGGATTCCAGATGATATGTGTTATGGTTTGGCAAAAAGCTTATCTGTGTTTTGCTCATGCCCAGAGCTTCTGCCTGAGACTAGGATTAAAAGTGGTGGACTAAACAATCTGGCAAAAGAAATTAAGAGAGAGTGAAATGTTGAGGTAGTAGCATGGCTATCACTGGGGAATTTTAGCCAGATTTATGTTGAGAATGAAGACCAAAGAGCCCAAAAGATGATTTAAAATATTATGAGTTTGGCCACAAAGAAGCTCCAGTAAAGCTATGAACTGCAAAGATCAGCAGAAAACGTCTTAATTGCTGAAAAGCAAAGAAACAATAAAAAATATGGCCTGAGGGCATCACAAGAAGTAGAAGTCTTTACCCTTTGCAACTTCAAAATTGCAAAAGTGAAAAACTTTGCTTGGAGAAAAAAGCTGCAGAGCACCAGGTTCCAAAATGACCACAGCATAATTTGTTCCTCAGAATCAGGTTGAAAGTGCTCAGAAATCAAGACATCTAGTCCCTGCACCAAAGAGAGAACAAGGCTGGCTATTTGACTAGCTGGCAGCAGACCTTGGCACCACCCACATGGCGCTGGTTTTAGATGCAAGCAGAATGCCAGAGTATGAGATTAAAAAAGGCTTCCACCCAGCTTTCCAAAGAAGGCCTTGGAGCACAGGCAGTGTGCCCCTGAGAGGACAGTGTGTGAAGCTGTGAGGGTGAAGCCAAGGCACAGTGGAGGTCCAAGAACTCTGGGAAAGCCAGGAACATGGATACTCTAAGGAAAGCTGCAAGGACTGAGCAGAGTAGGCCTAAGAGAAGCATGGGAGCTACCGCCACTGGAAGTGATGCCATGCAAGCCTTTTGGAGCTCAAGAATTGCCACATATTGCTTCAGATGTTCCTCATGGAACCACAGGACTTACTGTTTGTCCTGCTTGATATTGGGCTTCCTTTGGTCTCATTCCTTTGCATCCCCCTGTTTCAATACTTTGGAATGATAATGTTTATCTTGTGCCATTGAATATTGGAAGTGTTTAACTTTTCATGGGTACAGGAACTCACAGCTAAGAGTTTGCCTTAGATCCTGGAGGAGACTTGGGACTAGAACTTTTCAGCCATGCCAAAATTGTTAGGACTTTGGTGACTCTTGGAGATGGAATAAATGTTTTTGCATAAAAAATGTGCACCAGTCTTTGGGAGGCCAGAGGCAAAATGTTATTGTTTGAGTTTGAATACCACCCTAGAGCTTCACACAGTCATGGTAGTGGGCATCTAGAATGTTTGACTGACTCATGATCCAATACTAGGATTATGCCTGTGACTGCTACATCCAAGTGGGTGTGGCCTATGTGCCATATAAGGGACAGAAAGTTTTCTCTCTTGTTCTTGTTGCTATTGATGTTTTCTGCTGCCATGAACCCTGCCCTCTGCCATAAGTCACCCTGCCTTGGAACCAGTGGATTTGTGACAGCAACCTCCACGAACGTGATCAAAATAAATTTTCCTTCCTTCACTTTGGACATCTGATATTTTGTCACAGCAATAAGACAAAAGTAGCCAAAACAAATGGTAATCCTTTGCCTCGATGATTAATAACGAGAATGACAACCATATGAGATAGCACACAGTTTGTGGACAGATGTTGTTGTTTTAGTTTTACTATCAGGCAATTTCTGGATAGACCTCTTCTTTTTTCACTTCCCAGTTTTATTTACTTATTTTTGTTAGGGTTGATATGAGCAACTCCATTTTGATTCTGACAACTTTCATGTTTCTTTCCCAATCTATCATGCAGGCCTGCAGATCAGAACAAGAACAATAAGGTCATTCCAAGCAAGATAAGGAGTCCTGGTTGCTTGGATGACTAGAAGCCTAAAAAGTTGACTAAACACAGGATTTTTCGTGAATAGTTTTAATTCTTTAAAAAGCACACCAGTTCCCTGTAACACATCACTACCTGTGAAGTCAGCAGTCTGAGGATCCCCACTACTCTATGGTTGGGTAGGGGAAAGGGTCACACTAGGGTGGTATGGAAATAGTAGGGATGGGCATAGTTTTACAGTACAGTGACTATCAGAGAATGTGTCAGGTTATCTAAAGAAGAAGGCACATTATCTCCCCAAGTTTTCAAGGAAGAGTCATATATTGTCCCATGTCATGAAATTGCCAAGGCCCACTTTTATTCATTGTCTTCCAGGAAAACTGGTTTCATCCATGAGGTCAAGAAATGATTTTCTAGAGCACTGGGCATACAGGTGAATGGCAGGACCTCCCTTTTCCTCTAACTCATGATCTCTTCTGTATTCTACACTGTCAGATAGAGGTGCCCATATAGAAAATTAGGTACCACAGCATGAAGTGTATTAACCCTTCCTTGCCAGGAAGATGTTGTTGGCTCCACTCTCCATGTCTGTCCCTTGACTCTATCTTCTCCTTTCTGTGTATCAATAAAAGAAACTCATCAGATCTCCTCAAAGATGACAGAAC
This sequence comes from Cavia porcellus, assembly GCF_034190915.1. Lineage (NCBI taxonomy): Eukaryota > Metazoa > Chordata > Mammalia > Rodentia > Caviidae > Cavia > Cavia porcellus. Next base: position 56,708,592 of record NW_026947501.1, on the reverse strand, counting down.
GCTCTCACTAGAGCCTGTTTATTTCCCACTCTGTCTTCAGATTTTGCACAAGTATCTCCCTTTTGATTACTCAGTTGGATGCAGCCTCAGCTGAACATTGAATGGTTCCTCTTACCTCTGCTCCCTTAAGAGCAGGGTCTATATCCTGGGTCTCCTCCAACTTTTGTCTGCACACCTAACATGAAGACAGTTGAAAAAGATTTCACCTGGCCAGCACATGCCACTGAGATCCATGTGAATAAGCCTTCTGGGACACATGCCACCGAGATCCAGGTGAATAAGCTTCCCTGCTGGGAAGACACCCATGAAATGGAATTTCTCAGGGTTCAGGCTCATGTCACCTCAGTTAGGACATTCCTAATGTGTTCATTTAAGCCGGTAAGTCAGTCCAAAAATGTGGGTGCCAGTCTAATCACCCAACAATGGCTGTTCGCGAGAAAATCATGTTATCATTTTCTCTTGAAATATACAGGGAGGAGGTAGTGTTTCTCGAAGTGTAGATCTCACATCAGAATTACTTCAGAAGTTTTTAAACAAGCAACTAAACCCAGAGTTAGCATATTTCAAATACATAAATTATAATCACAGGGTGTGCAGCCCTGATAGTCTGTATTTTCCTACATAGACTGCCATGGAAGCATATGGAATGGAAGGAAATGGAATAGGATGGGCCCTCAGGCACAGGACTCACCATACTTGACCTTTTAAGACCAAGGTCTGCAAACCCTATCCCTTTGTTCCTGGTCTGTCAAGGATCTGGTTCTCTCTATCATGGGAAAGCTCGGATCAGAGATTAATTTTAATAGTTGAATCTTGGTTGAGACAGAGTTTTCATGGCGTTATGAAGACTTGCACTGTTTTACAAAGCATCCATGTAATGCTAGCTGTAGTGCGTTATTTTTACCTCTGAGCTGGTGTTAGTCATCATCATTATAAGAATCAGCAACTGGAGGAGCTGATCGTGTGAAGCTCTTCTCATGTGAATTGCCACCCCTGCCCTCCATGACTGGGAACTGTGATTACCCGTGGTTTACCCTGTGGTTTGGCTCTCTGTCTAGCATCCACATGCCTACCTCTTAAAGTTAGGTCTCCTGGAGGGACTGTTGAACAAAATATGCTGCCTTTTACTGACCAAAGAGGGCACAGAACACAAATTTGGTAAGTTTCCTATGGAAAATGAATTTTTGCTAAGTGACAAAAAAGTGTGATTGGCTATTAGCCATCTTAGTAAAGAGGCCAAAGCTTTCTGTGTCCTGGTATTTCTGACTGTTCTTCACCATGCCCTTCTATTTGGAAAGTTATTTCAGATGGTAGTTAGAATAATGCTCCCCCCATGATGTCCATGTTTTAATCCCTAAAGCCCATAAACACATTATTCTGATGGCAAACAGGACTTTGCAAGTGTGACTAAAGTTAAGCATTCTGAGATGGGAGACTGTCCTGGGTTGCTCAGGCAGACCCATTATTAATGACCAGAGTTCTCGTAAGTGACTCGGAAGGCAGAAAGGTCTGAATGATGTAGAGTGAAAGACTTAAGCCAGGCAGAGTGTAACACATTTGACGTTGGCAGATGGGATTGCAAGGATCTCTAGAAGAGGGCCTCGGCAAGGAAATTCATCATCTCCGAAATCCAGCAGAAGAAATGCAACCCTGCTGATACTTTGATTTTAGACTCCTGAGACCCACTTTGAATTGACCTCCTGAACCAAAGATAACACACTACATTGTTGTAAGCCATTAAGCTGGTGATAATTTGTGACAGCAGCAATAAGAATGAGTGTGTCCAGTAGCCTTCCTATAACCTTATTTTCATTTCAATATACTTTAATATACTTTTTCCTTAAGTAAGCCAGCAAAAAATATTGTTGGTTGTAGTTAAAGAGTGCAGACTAGTAGACCTTTAATTACCATGCCTCCCTCCTCACATCTCACTCTTCACAGGTCCTGAATTTTTGGCTATGTCAGTGCACAGATGCTCTGAGTGTGGCTTCGTGATAGGTGTCTGTCCCTGTTGACAGCCTCCCTGACTGGCTGCTCACCTGGTCTCCAGGTTTTTTCCTGAATCAGATGGCTTGTCTTTTGGCCTCCTCCATGTCACATCATCCTGTTCTTGTCTGGAACCCACCCACCCTGTTCCACTTGACCAGATGGCAACCCACTGTTGTTTTTCTTCCTTGCACACTGTATCTTGGAGACAGACTCAGGAACTTCTGGACACTTCTGCCTCAGAGCCAGTTCCCAGTATCAGCCAAACCCCAACTGGAAATGGCAAGTTCTCGAACACACCATAGAGCCCTGCTTCATCCTACTGAATTTTTCGGGCTGGTCTGGCTGAAGCATTCGATATGGCCCACTTGGGGGTTGTTCACTGGCACAGTGTAACCAAACACAGGCAGAAGCGGGGCTTACGCCATAACATTTGTGTCTGGCTAATAATGACATAATTGAGAAATCCTCCTTGTCAGAAGCTCAAAGCCCCTAAGAATAAGAAACAGGAATCCCTAGACTCAAAATTATTTCATCTAAGAAGGTTATAATTGAGATGCCCTCCTTGTCACAACCTAAAAGCACATATGCATAAGAAACATGAACCCATAGACTCAAAACTAATAAGCATCTTTCATGGGACGGATTCAAGTCAGAGACAAAGGAGAGGAATGTGTTTCAAGGGTGCAGTTTCTTAACCACTACTCCCACTGACACTTTCAGGTCTGCAAACTTTCCCAATTTAAACTCTGTGTTTCTTTTAGCCAACTTTATCTGTCACTCCAACCAGTTCTCCAGAATTGCAGGTGGCATAGATGAACTCTCCTTGGTGGGTAGCCGAATCCATGATACATCTGAAGCATCACTTGGCACAATAAAAGATGAAGGGTACGCATTCTGCCTCCTGCTCATCAGGCAGACTCATTCGCTTCCTCTTCTGTGAGATGAGAAGTTGGTTAATAGAACGGGCTTCGAGAGGAGGAAACTCAACCTCTCTGCTCCTGATCCAGGCCTTTGTTGCAGAGAAGGGGATGGAAAGGTGAATGGAAGCTGTGGAGCTGGCCTTGGTATTGGCATTTTAAGGCTCATAAGTAAGCACGCCTTCTCGTCCACTTCCCTCTCTCCCCAGAATTAAACTGAGGAGTCAGATGAACACCAAAGTGACAACTCTAAATATATAAATTAAAGAACACAGCTGAGATCTGGGGGTGAAATGGAGCTTCATAGAATTTCTCCCCTTAAGTGAAGAGATGAAACAACTGAAATTAAGTTTGCAGAGCAGGCACACTGCTTGTGTCCCTCTCCTCATGGCTGCCTATAGGGTTCCCCAATCCTATAGTAGGGGTCCTGAATCTCCTGTGCCATATGGACAGCCAGATCAGAAAAATACAGCCCAGCCCTGGTAGGTGAATCCAACAAGGTGTAAAACCTGCTTACAGGTAGTTTGCTTCTCCTCCTCCTAGGTCCCTGCATGTGGAATCCCTGCTATGACCCCACAAGCAGCACAATCCACGATGGAAGGGCAAGCAATTCTGGCGCCCAGTACTATAGGGAAGATAGATACATCTGCTACACCGACAAAAGGACCATTTTCAGGGAGTGAAGGGGAACCGAGGATCCTGGCTTTCCAGTTTCACATGGCCAGAGGGACAGGAAACTGTACTGGAGGGCTCAACTTCAGCTGAAGAGACAGCCTTTGTCCCTGCCAGAGCAGAAAAGGACTCACTGTTAGAGGCAGCCAAGAGGATGGATGTATCTCCTTTCTCCACATAACTTATTTCTAATGTGAGCATTTGAAATGCAAAGAAAGTCTCTCGGAAAAGACAGAAGAAAGGTCAGTGCTCAGAGCAGGGAGAAGCCCTCCTTCTGCTGAGATCCTGAGATCCTGAGGCACAGCTCTGATTCCCCTTGTTTCTGGGCTCAAAATCCCCATTTGTGCTCTAGCCTGACTGCCATGTTCCGCAGTCTATGTGTCTTATTGCTTCTTTCTTTCAGCCCTTTCAGAAATGCTGCCCTCAGTTATGTTCCTTGTGACAGAGACCCCTTAGAGTCCTAAGGTCCCTGCGGCTCCTCCTCACCTCCACCAACTGCTGCCTGGTGTTAGAGTAGAGCAGAGAGCTGAGCCCACGTCCAGGGAGACCTGACCCTGGCTGGTTGGGGACCAAAGACAGCCGAGGCTGGGAGTCACCTGGCAGTTTGGAGCTCTGCTTGGGAACTGCCAAGAGGGTCTCTTATCCATGTCCAGCATGCTCTGATCTCCATCAATTATGTGAATTCCTATGGCTCCTCGACCTCCACTGTGAGACCTCGAGCAGCATAACCAGATATCAGCATGCCACATTGAGTGGAAGTCTCACCCCCTGTTACCCTACATCTGAGATCCTAGCCCCAGCTCTTCATCCCCCCTGTAGGCTCAGACATAGTGGCCAAAGAACTTTCTCCTACCTCCCAGGCTTTCTGCCTTGTTTACAACAAAAATATTAGCTCTGGGTGTCAGCATAAGGAGTCCATGTGTCCAAATCCAGATTCTGTCAATTGCTGCTTTGTGACCTCAAATAAGTTATTGAACCAATAACTCAATCCTCAGTGTTCTCATCTGTGAAATGGCAATATTAAAATATCCTATCTAAAAAGACAGTGTAAAGATGAAAGTTCTTCCTTAAATAAGCAGCATGAAACCTGAGCTTTTAAAGTGTCTGAGCTATAGATAAACACAGGGACATGGCATTTATAGTACTTTTTAACTCTCTTTCCTCCACTCTCTGACTGGAGGCCTCATGTCATTAGCAATGCTGAGGTGGCACAGATTCTTAGTCTAGGCTAAGACAAACATAACAGGATAGTATGGAATGGGAAACTCAAGAGCCCGGCATGGCACAAGACTGACTGGACACTGCACGGTCTCCTTCAAAAAGTCACAGAGAATGTAGCTGGCCCTGAAGAAGCTCCTGTAACCAAACAGAACCATTCATAATAATGGCCGGCAGGTTTCCCAAGGTGTGCACTCCCACGGAGCAACTTCTCACCCCCTTTACAATGCTGGGTCAATAATATCAGGAATAGGAGTTTGAAAATGTCAACTGTGTAGCTGACTATATCAATGTTTTTGGATCATTGAACACAGCTGTTTGCAGTCTCCCTGTTTGAATGTCCACCTTGTATTCTTTGATACTGAGATTTGAGCAACTATTTTCAAGATGATAATATGTAATCTACTAACAGGTGATTTCTGTTTTTTTTTTTTTTTTTTTTTTTTGTAGTTCTGTATTACGTGTACCCTTACACCGCTTTGTTTTGTTTTGTGTTTTTCTCTTTTTCCTCTTAAATAAAAAAAAAAAGAAAATGTCAACTGTGATAACATAGTACCCACCCTCCACCCCACCACACTCTGATCTATAATAACAGTTCCTGTGATAGGCAAGTAATGCAGTAAAGAGTCATTCTGAAGTTCCATCCTGCTCCCAGCCATGGGCATAAAGCCTCCCGCTGGTTTCTCCTTTGACTACTACTATCTCCTGAGAATATTGAGGATCCTCCTGCCACACCAGCTCTTTTGCTCTCTGCATTGCATGGTGTTTTCTCTGTCCGTTGTGGCACTCATCACTGATGAGTCTGTTTTTGTCACTGGGATTGGTGTCCCTGCATCATCACCCTACAGTACGGTAGCTCCTGAGGACAGGGTTCTGCCTGACGTGCTTGTCATCTTCCAGTGCCCCAATCAGGGCCCTGAGCCCCTGACACTCAGTATGGCAGACCCCTGATGAGATCCTAACTAGCTCTACAGTGATTAGGGCTTGGGTCAGAGCAGTCTAATGGTTCTTAGCTCTGGATTATCTGGAGAACTCCTCAGAGGCTTTTCTTGATCCTTTCTCAATCTGAGTTCATGCAGAAGGTGCAGCTTGATTGAAAGCCATTGAACTCCAGGGACTATGAGCTTCTCAGTTTCTTATTCTTTGCTGTGTACTGAGTCACCATCAGATTGTGGTTCAGGAGGTCTGTCTGTTGCTAGGACTTTGCCTTTCTGATCAGTTCCAGGAGTCATCGATGCTGCTGGCCCGGGGAAAACTTTGTGAGTGCCATGGCCTGTTGCCATGATTGTCGGTCTTGGCATTTCATTGCCATGACTAATGTCATTCTTGATGTTCCAGAGGGTGACGGGGGGCAGCTGGGAGGACCACGAGAGGATGAGTAAAATAAAGAAAAGAGACAAAAGCTGGGGTCAGGTGGAGCCCTCTCTCCTGATGGGAGAAAAGGAACTTCCCCTTCACTGTAGGAGCATTTATTTGTACATTTGGCAATTTAATGTCACTTGAAGCCCCATTGCCTAATAATCTGCATGAATGGTAATTTAAGGGCTTGATGTTGGGGGCCTGGAGTTACTTGTTTTTGTAGCTCACCCAGGGCGGTCTTTGTTCTCCAAACTGGCTGTCCAGCCCCGGCAGGTGTGGTCAACTTCCAGCTTCTGTGGCTCCCAGCATCTCATCTCCCTTGGGCCTCACTGCTTGCTTGCGATGCTGTCCCTCCATTATCCTGTGAGAGGGCTGGGACTCAGACTGAGGTCTCCTAACTCCGTACTGAGTGATGGTAGTGATGGAGTCTACACTCGAGCTCTAGGCTTTCTTTAAATGTCAGCATCAGTTGCTTTCTCCCGGTGTCAATGAGTACAGGTTACCTTCCCAATGTGTCCCAGTCTTCATGCCCAGTGATGATGCTAGCAGTTTCTCACTGGGGTGGTTGTAAAGTGCATATGATGGAGTAGGAGGAAGCTTCTGGATCCCAGAAGCCAGGAGCAGGAGTGGCCCTAGGCCATCCCTTCGCTGGCCACACTCCTATTATTCCTAAGCTCAAAGTAGGGGTTCCTGGGTTTGCTGGACTTGTGACAATGGTCAGAGGAGGCATCCGGAATTTTCCCAGGCACAAAACCCTCTTCCACTCTGCTACTCACCAGATGTGCATCACCTGTGCCCCTCTGGACAGGCAGAAGCTCGATGAGCCCATCTTACACCCACCTTATCTCCTGGTTGGCCACCCCCATGAGTTCATTGTATCCCAGAGTTCTGCTGAGTGGACAGAAGTCTCAGTGTTGAGTGCTGTGACGAGCTTGGGGGTGCTGGCTAATGCTGCCTTCAGAGACAATGACCCTGACATGAGCCGTAGAAACTTAGTGGATTCTTTCAGGTTGTTGGTAATTTACATTTTTCTTCTTTTTTGTCCTAATACTAGAAGCATATTAAGAATAATTAAAATGTTTTACCATCGGTTACGTTTTGGAATGCTGTATTAAACTGATAGAGCTCTTGGAATACCAGTTTTGTTGTTTTGTTTTGTTTTTTTGGTACCAGGAATTAAACTCAGGACCTCATGCTTGCCAGGCAGGTGCTGTGCTGCTGAGCTAAATCCTCAGCCCATGGGCTATCATCTTAAAGCAATTTTATTTTGTTTGCTATGATACTTCAATTTTTTTTGTTGTTGTTGTAAATGAGAGTTTGTTGAAGAAATGAGGTCAAGCTTCCCACAACCCCCACCCTCCTCAAGACCACAATCCCTTTAAGAACAAAAGAATGACACAAATCCAAGGATACCACTTACCCTCCCGTCTCTCCAGAGTCCAGCAGCCTCCAGAAGCAACCTGAACAGAGTTAGGGAGGGGCTCCGCTTCAGATAAGAGGATCTCTTTCCTAAAGAGGCACCTGTTGCCTCCACTACAGTTTCCTTGCAGGCCCCTTTCAAGCCTGGCCAGATAGGGGAGTAGGACGATTGCCCTGCATGCCTCTCTCTTCTGATCAAGAGAGTTTGTAATGTGAGCCAGCACCATGTGAAGGGTGAGGAAGTAAACATACAACCAGAGCTCTTGCTGGTCAGAGTTCCTGAGAGTGTGTCCTCACCCAAGCCTGTTCCATGAGCCTGTGTTGTCATTCAAATTTTTAAAAATTAGCTTTGAGGTAGAATTAGTGATGCACCACTTTAGATGTATATAGATTGATGAATTTTGACACATTTGAGTTCACTGTAACCCACACTTCCGTATTGATCTGGAACATGCGCCCCTCCCCAGAAGTTCCCTTCTCCCCTTTGCCATCAGTCTCCTTTCCCCATGTTCCAGGCAACTACAGCTCTGACTGCCACCAGTAGTGACTGCTATTGTTTCTTCTGAAATTTTACAGAAGTGAGCTTGCACAGTATTTGGTTTCTTTCCCTTAGCAAAATGTTTTTGCTGTGTATCCACGTGACCATGCATATTCATTCCCTCTTACTGTTGAGTATAATTCCATTGTATAAATATCTTACCTTGTATTTATTCAGTTTCTGGACAGTGTGAAGCTATTTAATGTCATTAATAATAATGTGGTTGGTCCATGATGAATTCAGTCATTATGTACAGCAAATATGTACTTAATTAATATAAACATAAAAAATAAAAATAATGTGACTGCATTTAAGTCACCGTTTTGCCATTTGCTTTCCATTTGACTCTTTTGATTTTTGTTCTTTGCTAACATCTTTTGTGTAAATCTAATATTTTTTAGAGTCTTATTGTACGATATCTTCTCTAATGTCCTGTTTGACAAGCTTCTAATATTACATTTAAGTAGTTGCCCTGGAATTATATCTCTTTAAATTAAATTTTAATGGTCTTTCTGCTCTTTAAATTCAGATTAATTATATAACCTTCCTGTTACTGTTAAGAAATGCCAAATCTCAGGCCAAACGTTATGATGTCTCCTTTCCCCTGCTTTGCCTCAAAATTTTGCATATGAGGAAGACAAAAGATAGAAAAGAGCAATAAGGCAAAACACAAAAAATTCCAGTGGAATGTAAGAGGTAAACCACGAACCAAACAAACAGACAAACATATTCTGCCCTTTATTGTTGTGAAGCCCAGAAAATACTTAATGTGGAAAAAAATGATAATTTGTATCATTTAATGAAATCACATTAAGCTACAAAAGTTTTAAGCGTGGGGGCTGGGGATTTAGCTCAGCAGCATAAGCGCCTGCCTTGCAAGCAGGCAGCGGTGAGTTCGATCCCTGCTACCGATTTAAAAAAAAAAAAAGTTTTAAGCATGGAAATTGGATACACGTTACAATTTTGCCTTAAGTTTCCATTTTCTGTCCATAAATAAAAGTGTACATAGGAATTTCTTCCACAACTTCAAAGCTTCCATTGGTGGCTTCTCCTCCACCCCTGGTTCCTCCTAACCACCATATTGTCAGTGATTCTGTGTCACTTCCACACTTGTCCTCATACCTGTCAGTTTCTCTCATCAAGGTCCCTCAAAGGACAAGAGGACATTTTCAAACCTGACCGCTGAGCAGCTTGGGACATCCTAAGGCTCGTTAGGACTCTGTGTGCACAAGTCACCCTCTGCTCCAAAGGGTCACAGACCTCTGGCACCCCAGTCTTGGGCAAGTCTTGTCTCTTTTCTAAAAAGCATGTTCTTTCTGTTTGGAAAAGAAATGCTGAGGAAATTTACTTCTTAAGTAAATTGGCCTGACTGTCATAAAAAGACAGTGTGTGAAGAAACATTGGATCATATCCAAATCAAATGGAAATTCAGAGGTCCCAACAGGCAGGACCTATGAGGGTACAGGCACGTCATGCTGCCTAGTTTGATGGGCCTGTTCCTTCAGGTTGCTGTCTGAGCAGAGAGACCAGGGGCTCTTAATGTCAGACATGAGTCTGAGGCTCTTGCTTCTCCACCTTTGGCTTCTGCACCAGATACCACTTCTCAAAGCAATGGTTTCCAAAGAAGCCAACCCCTTCCTGTTAGTCGGTTTCAGTTGCAGGCCACGGGGAGGAGACAAGAAGCCAGCTCCTTCCTGTGAGTTGGCACCATGAGTGGGCCACAGGGAGGACAGCCAGATGTCAGCCCTTCCTGGCACATGGGCTGAGAGATGAGAAGAGCCAAAGTCCTTCAACCCCTGCCGTGAGCCACTAGCTGATCTAGAGAGACACAGGCTGAGACAATAGCTATTGAAGTAAAATATAACTTAGTGCTTTAGTGTTTAGTGTTTCATTGACTTTGTAGGCCTAAAGCCAGTAGTCTAATCATCTATTTACAGTATCACAATACACAATGTAGTATCTATTGAGGATCTTCTTCTAAAGGCAGTAGCCATTGTTAATTCCCTAATATCTTGTTTTAAAGTCCTATATCATTTTCATTGTTTTGTTTTGTTTTATTCTGTTTAGTTTGATGTTATTATATCTGATGGCATGGGCAGTTATTTCAAAAATAACAAAATATCTTATGGTAGCCATTTTGGATTTACTATTATCTTGTTTTGAAGTCCTGTATTGTGTTCATTGTTTAGTGCTTACTGGTTCTATTCTGTTCTGTTTTGTTTGAATTTCATATGTCTGATTATATGGGCAGCTATTTTGAGGACAGCAAGAGGCATGATGGTAGCCATTGTTGATTTTCTATTGTCTTGTTTTGAAATCCTGTATCACTTGCACTATTTTGTTTAAGTCAGATGTGTTTCTGGTATACAGCATACTTTTGGATCCTGTTTCTTGGTCCATTCAGTCAACATATCTCTTTTAATAGGTGAACTGAGACCATTTACATTGATGGATATAACTAATATGTACTGGCTCAACTTTGTCATGTTATTTTCCTGCTGTTGGTTTTCTGCCTTTCCCCCTTGTTTAATTGTTTGCCCATCCTGGTGGTTTCTTTGTTGTTCTGGGAATTATATCATTTTTATCTCTCTCTAGTATGACTTTCAGTAATTTTTCTAGGGCTGGTTTCATGGACATAAATTTCTTCAGTTGTTCTTTGCCCTGGAAGTATCTTATTTTTTCAGTAAATGTCAAAGAAAGTTTTTCAGGGTACATAAATCTGGGTTGAAAGTTGTTTTCTTTCAGGGCTTGAAATGCTTCAGTCCAAACTCATCCAACAGCCAGCAAGGTTCTGCAGGTGATAGATGGGGTTGCTGATTGTCTACGGAGTGGTAGAGTGGGTTGCTGCAGTCATTTGAGTGGGGGGAAGGGTGACCTACAATCTGTTGCTGTCCCAGGTGTGAGGGGCGAGGAAGAGGGGCAGCTGACAATCCCAGCCATCCCAGGTCCTAGAGGTGAGTGAGTGGGAGAGGCAGTTGATGATGAGCTGCAGTCCTAGGTCAGGTGAGCAAGGAGGAGTGGCAGTCAATGATCTGTAGTCTTCCCAGGTCTGGGGGTCAAGCCACTGTTTTGGTTTGATTGGCTTTATTCTGTTTTAGTTTGCTTGATTTTATTCTCTTTACAATAAAAAGAATTATAAAACAACAACAAATCAATGCTTTCCTTGTCCTTAGCTTCAGCTTGTGACACTAGAGATCTCTGGGCAGACTTGGACCTAAAACCTTTCTTCCTACTGGGAAGGTCTGCATCTTCTTTGTCTCCTGGCCTGCAATGAACCTCAACTGTGGGGAAGAAAGTTACTGCGGAGAAATTAGAGAAACAGAGAGGATATGAATTTCAGAATCTCACCACGAGAGCACAGAACCTGCAAAAACATGAAGGTTGCCTGAATAGACAATCTATGGGCTCTGCAGTGTGCCGAGGAGGGGCCTGAGCCAGAAAGAAGGGAGAGAACGTTGGAAGGATGATGCTCAGTTCTGCTCTTCCCACAATGTTGCTTTGTGATAATCACTGGCTATCTCTTGATCCAGAGACAGGCAGCTATGGTCCTAGCCACAGAAGGCAGGTAAGCTGTCCTTTGTGTTTTTCTTGAACCTTAAACAAACAAATAAACAAGCAAATAGCCAGCCTTTCATGTCTATCAGTATTGGTGTAGTTAATCAAACCTACGGAGGTTTTATATAGGCCAATTATAGTAAGAGTTGACATTGAGGGGGGCCAGCAATTTAGCTCAATGACATAAGCGCCTGCCTGGCAAGCTCAAAGTTGTGAGTTCAATCCATGGTATCAAAAAAAAAAGTTGACATTGTATATTGCATTACCATGTTATGGAGCACTCCTCCCATTGTAGGCATAATTCTCCTTTCATTTCTCTTTCCTTTGGAACCACTCGAACATGCTCCCAGGAGTCTTTTTGTGCCCACCTGAACATGGCACTTCACACTGAACTCCAGCTTCTGCATCCTGAGAGCAGGGGTGGTGTCCCTCCTCTGTGTTCTCATCCATTCCTGAAGTCAGCACAACATGAATGCTTCCCACTGCCTTCAGAGAGGCATTTAGGAACTATCTTGCCTTCTAGTATTACTTCCTCCTGTCCTTCACAGCCTCATTCTCATCCTTAAAGGTTTATCAAGAAGTTCTCCAATTTCATGTCTCTCTTTACTGGGAATTTAGTAGACAAATTAGAGACTTTTATTATAGCAACTAAGGAAATAAAGCTTTTCCAGGTGTGTAGGCAGATAATAACACACTTCACAGTGAGTAAAAAGAATAATGTAGAAAAGTATTAATAAAATTGTATGATGTTTAAGATGCCATATTGACTAGAAAATTTGAGATATGTTTCTAAACAACAAAGGCATCTTATAAAATAATTTGCCAAACATGTTTGTATTTGTATGTCACAGAAACGAGTGCCTGGAGAATGACTGGAAGATAAAACCTCAGTCTTCAATTACAGTTAAGGGATAAGGCTGCCACACACTTGCAAAGGCCTGAGTTATGGTGCTGTCCTTCCAGTGACTAGGAATGTAATTATGGTAAATGCTTAACCACTCTACCCTGCATTGTGCTCTGTCTGTAAAACAAGACATGTAATATCTACAAGTATCACCGAAAAATGAGATAGATTAAGAAAGAAATGGGCTGCAAGCCTGACCCAGTGAGTACACTGTGGTTGACCACTGCAGTCACATTAAAGCAATATTTGATAAAAGTAGTTTTTTCTCCTCCCAGCATTGGACAATTCCCCTCAAACACCCTCTACCCCCATAATTGCTGACTACTTCTCTGTTACACACAAGGTTCACAATTATACTTCTGAAAAACAGAGTTCTATTAGGTCCTGGCTTTTCAGGAATCTGCCTTCTTTCCAGGCTGACTTTTGCTCTGATGCTAACAAGATTGGCAACTGTGTCCTAAAAGACAGAATCCTGGAATTTGTCTTCTTTCAAGGCTAAACTGTTAAACTCTCACTGAGTAAGTAACTGGTTTTGTCTCAGCTTCCACAACCTCTTCGAGTTTTGTGCTAATCCTCTGGACAAAGTACATAAAAATGGGAGCTTTTCCTTTTGTTTAGTGCTCAGTCATTTTGAACATGAGCCCTGCTAAGCCAAGTGTACACCTCCTGTTTTCCTATTGATCTCTCTAATCTCTTGAATTTTGCAATAATAGCACTTATTCCCATGTTGTTGATAGGCTGGGTAGGAGATCTGAAAGACTTTATTCTCAGTGGTTACAAGGATTTCTTTCAAATGGACCATTTGATAGCCTTGTGAGTCACAGTGATACCTAGTAACAGACAAGAACATATGCCATGCAAAATGCAAGACAATGCAGGTAAATACCTGAAGAGAGAAGGGCTAAAGAGAGAAGCTGGCCCTTGGGTTTAATCAAGGACTCTTGGGTTTTTTGCTTGTCACCTTTGAACAACAGACAAAGGAGAGGTGGAAGCAGTGTCACTGCCATCCCAGAGTGCATGTGGAGAGAGATGTGAAAGGACATTTCTCTCTCAAACATGGGCTCTGCTTGCTCGAACTCGGACTGAGCTATGAACACTCATGAGAACAAGGACCTCCTGACTCTCCCAGGCTTGCTGGATAATTGTGCTTCTTTCTTTCATTTACCTTGGATTCCTGCACATTGTCAAATTGGATGGACAGCTACAAAGTGTCATGAAATGTGCTGAATGAATGTAGCACCACCCTCTGCAGAATGATGCTACATGCAGGAATTTGTTTACACTCTGTCATGGATAACAGTAAACAATGAATGATGTCTGATAGCCTAAGATGATACTTGTTATCATCTAGAGGAATGTCACGATACTATTTGCATACCCATTACCAAACTGATTATTCCAAATCAGGACCAGTCTGGCTCCTTCAGTTCAGGGTTTATAAGAGCAGAAGACAGGACTCCAGGAGTTCACTACAGAACCCATGCCACAAAGAATCCTGGTCTAGATATTGTTGTACCCCAAAACGAGACCACAAAATGTTACTCAAAACAAGGCAAGATATCTTTGAAGAAAAAGGAGCACTTTATTTTAACTGGTATCCAGCGACACAGGGAGCAGTGGAGACTGACAAACTCTGTGTGCCAAGATAGTGGGGGGCACTGCCTTTATTGGCCAAAACTGCAAAACAGGGTGGAGGTTCGCAAAACAGGGTGGGAGTCCAGGGAGTTTTACAAGGGACACCTGGAACACAGTGATCTCAGAAAATGGGGTGTTGGGCTGTGTTGGGCTGAGGGCTAGGTGCAGAATGTTTCTATGATAAAAGAGGTGGGGGAGGTACAAGGCTGGTGGTTAACTTATCTTTATGAGCCCAGCTAAGAAGGAACAGAAAAAAGGGGGTGGGTGGTGCATACAGAACACGGCATTGAGTGATCTGTGGAAAATTACAAGTAATAACATTCTCCACTGATTTTGTTGCATGGAGTCAAATCCTTGACCCTGGATTATATTCCCTAGGTATCAGTTCGTATCCTTGGTTTCTTAAAATCATCAATTTAACAGATTTCACTCTTCCTTGAACATATAGGACTAATTTGTTCATTACACAAGGTCCAATAGTTACTAGCAGGAGGAGTATTAGTAAGGGGCTCACTGCTGGTGTCAAGAGGGTGGCCAGCCAGGGTGAGAATGAGAACAATCGTTTAAACCAATTCTGATAGTGAGAACAGATTGTTCTCTTTCTTGTAATCTCTTTTTTAATGTTGCTAGATTTTTCCAAATAACACCTGAATGATTCACATATAGGCAGCAAATTTCACCTAGAACTAGGCAAAGGCCCCCTTCCTTAAGGAAGAGGAGATCTAGTCCTTGTCTGTTCTGCAAAACCATTTCAGCTAGTGAGCACAAAGAATCTTTTAATTTTTCTATAATATCTCCCAGGCTGGTCAGGTCCTGATTTATTAAGTTTGTCAAATGTTGGTAGTTTTGTTCTTCTCGTACAAGACTGGTCATGCTTAGTCCGATAGATCCGGCTGTACTAGCACCCAAAAGGATAGGGAAGAGTATGGGGTTTCTTTTTGCCCTAAAAAGATGGCCCAAGTCAACTCTGGGGAGAACGTGGCTTCCACCATTTTCTCCTGAGTGCCAATAAACCTGTGGTAGAATGTGCACTAAGATATACAATTCTGGTTTTGGGTAAGAGGAGAACAGTAAGAACATGGCATAGTGCATAATCCCTGAAGTACAAGCAAACCAGGTTCCATTAGGTGCTCTTAAATGTTGGTTCACCAGATAAGAGCTGTTCTGTACTGCTCTGAGAATTGGGGCTTGCAAAGGGATAAATTGGGAGAGGTGGGGAGAGGATAAGAGGCAGAATAAATACAAGTACCAGGTTCACCTTGGGCATCAGCCAAAGTGAGTAAGGAGCTAGTATCTTCATTCCACCAGCAATAAGGATCATTTTTTACTTGAGTTATTGATATATGTCACCTTAATGATAATAGGAATCCCCATATAACATGGGGGGTGAGTGGGCAGGCATAGCCAGCAGTCGTTAGTGAGATTTGGGTTACTGAGGTTAACATATTGAAAGGCTATATCTAAAGGCAAAAAAGGGTCCAGAGAGAGGGGGTCAGACATCTGGAGTGCCGGGCCAGTAGTACCAAGCATATTAATGGTTGGAGTGGAGACAGACTCTTTAACAGTTGGGCAGGGAGGAGGCCTTAAAGCTAGGGCTCCTATGGGGTGAGCAGGGGATTGGCAGTGGGAACCAGGGAAAAATTGGATGATAAAGGAATTGCCTGGGTTATATCCATTGACCCACAACCTAATAGAATAATGTAATCTTGTCTTCCATATTGAGCTAGTGGGATGTTTTATCATGAAGGTCATGGGATTACATTGGTTCAACTGGCAGGAAGTGGGGGCCCCATGGGTTAATTTGAGGTGCTCATCTATATTTTTCCAGTAAGCAATAGTTATACACCTCCAGGCATAACAAAAGAATTCTGTACTGTCAGCATACGAGCAGTACTCGGTGTTGGATGAGTCAAAAACCCCACCATGGTATTGGAGCTGAGAGCAGAGATATCAACTGATGGACCATAATTTTTTTTGGCTGTTTAAGACTCTGCAGGGCCCAACTGGTTTTTTTCCTTTAGCAACTGATCATATTGCATGGCGTGCTGACCAAATAACATCTTCTTATATCTAATTCTTGTTGGGATGTTATTCAACAGGGCACATAAATCTATTTTAATTATTCCATGAACAGTGAAATTGCCTGCTTGTTAGGAGTTCACCTGTGTTATAATCAATTATTTTCCAAGTCCCATAATAGGGGCTATGTTGGGGTTTTCGAAGTGAAACTCCAGGGATTAGACAGACTAGAATATACAGCCACATCAGGCACATCTGGTGATTTTAAACTTTAAGAGGTCCTAGGAGGGGGTTACAGTCCACTTATCTGTAAGTTAATCCTCTGAGGGAGGTACCACCTTGATGTAGGAATGATGAATCCAGGCAGTCTTTCCAGTGACCTTGACAGCAGTTGGGGTGCTGAGGACTATGGTGTAGGGGCCTTCCCAGTGAGGCTCAAGTGATTCTCGCTGGTGCCTTTTGCAAGGACCAGTGCTCCTGGTTCTGCAATCAGTTGCTGATCCCTAGGTGGGGTCACCTCATGCGGAGGATGCTGCTGCCAGAACAACCAATAGATGGACACCAGGGCTGGCTGGAGGGCCTGGAGGGACTTAATAAGATCCTGGTTAGTCATTTCTGCTAGTTTTTCCTCAGAGATTTTAGGAATAAGAGGAGGGGGTCTTCCATATAGAGCTTTAAAAGGGGAAATCCCTGCAACATAGGGAGTACAATGCACATGTGCAAGAGAGCAAAAGGAAGGAGACTCACCCAGTTCTTGCCAGTTTCTAAGGCCATTTTGCTTATTACAGTCTTTAAGGTCTGGTTTATCTTTTCTACTTGCCCTGACTTTGAGGCCAGTAGGCACAATGGAGCTTCCAATTAATCTGTAAAACCTGAGCTAATTTTTGAGTTATTTGAGCTATAAAAGCTGGGTCATTGTTGGGCCCCATGGATAAGGGAAGGCCAAATCGAGGTAGAACTTCATATAAAAGCTTCTTAACTATCAGTGCTGACTCTGACCTATGGGGGAAAGCCTCAGTCCAGCCAGTGAAAGTGTCAACCATTACTAGCAAATACTTGTGTCCATGGATTCCAAGTTTTCCCATTTCAGTAAAGTCTACTTCCCAATGTTCTCTGAGCATAGCTCCCCAATAATGGGTGGTCTCCATTTGCTGAGGCTGCTTAGGATTTACAAGCTGGCATTGTGGGCACCTTGAACTTATTGACTGGGCAAGCCTTGACAACTGAGGAATAAAGAACCTGTCTCGAAATAGGGCAGCCAGTTTGGATCCTCCCAGATAAGTTGATTGGTGAGCCTGCTGAAGGAGTTTCTATCCTGAAATCTAAGGAGAACTCATTTATCAGGCAGCTGATACCAGCCTCCTGGGATATCAGGTTTTGCTTGAAGTTGTGTTGCCAGATGCAAGTCCTCTTGAGTGTACACAGGTTCTGGCAGGGTAGGTAGAATCAACAAAATTGTCGAGGCTGTCTCAATCCCCACTGATTTTATGGCTGCTTCCCATGCAGTGACATCTGCCAAATTGTTCCCATGTGTAATTGGATCTTCTCCCTTTTGGTGGGCCTTATGATGGATAATGGCCACCTTTCTTGGTAGTCAAATGGCAGCCAACAATCCAGTATCTGGGGGGCATTTTTGATCTTTTGGCCCCCTGAAGTTAGTAAGCCCCATTCCTGATAAATGGCCCCATGGACATGAGCAGTGGTGAATGTATACCTGCTATCAGTGTAGATGTTTATGTTCTTTCCTTCTGCCAATTTTAGTGCTATGAGTTTAGTCTTTTGAGTTGAGGTGCCAGGTTCTAGAGTTTGTTCCCATAGAATCTGAGAGTCCGTGGTAACAGCAACTCCTGCAACCTGCTTACCTTGATGGATATAACTGCTCCCATCAGAAAAATAGGAGGGGACCCCGGGTAGAGCTTCATCTGTCAAGTCAGGTCGAAGTTCTCTGAGGTGTTCCGTAACCTCGGTGCAATCATGAAGAGGCAAAGTGGGGTCATCATCAGGTAGCAGGGTTGCTGGATTCAGGGCAGCTGTTTCCCTGAAATTGATGGTAGCCACATCCAGGAGCAATGCCTGATAGTGCAAGACTCGAGAACTTAACAGCCATCGATCTGGGTGGGGGGCCTTAATGAGGGTCTCTAGTGAATGAGAGGAGACAATTGTGAGTTTCTGCCCAAAAGTCAGTTTTTGGGCCTCCTTAACCAGTAAGGCTACTGTGGCAACCACTCAGGCATAGTGGCCACCCACTCTCCACACTATCTTTTGAGAGATAGGCAACAGGCCTGTGCCATGGTCCTAGGCTCTGGGTTAAAACCCCTTTTACAATTCTTCATTTTTCATCCATAAAAAGGGAAAAGGGTTTTTGCAAGTTTGGGAGCTCAAGGGCTGGTGCTGCAGTTAGGACCAACTTTAGTTGATTGAAAGCCTGGGCCTGTGAGTCTGTCCATTCCAGAAGGTCTTGTGTGGCACCTCTCAATGAATCATATAATGGTTGGGCTATCTCAGCAAAGTTAATAATCTAAAGTCCACAGTATCCCACCACCTCCAGAAATTCTCTCACTTGCTTTTTAGTTGTAGGGGTGAAAATTTGTCGGATAGCCTGTATCCGTTGAGGAGAGAGAGTACATTTCCCTTCATGGATCAGGTAGCCCAGATAGGTCATTTGTTTTGGGCACAACTGAGCTTTCTTTGCTGAGACCTTATAGCCCAGTTTATCTAGAACCTCTAATAAGGCCTGGGTGGCACTTATGCTACATTAATGGGTGTCAGTTGCCACCAAGAGGTCATCTACCTATTGCAAGAGTCACATTGGGAAAATCCTCTCTGTAGCCCAGAAGGTCTCTGGCTAGAGCCTCATCAAAAAGAGTGGGTGAATTTTTGAAACCTTGAGGCAGGTGTGTCCAAGTCAATTGTTCTGAGACCCCTGTGAGGGGATCAGTCCACTCAAAAGCTAAAATGTGTTGACTTATTGGGGCAATAGGCAGAGTGAAGAAGGGATCTTTTAGGTCTAATACAGAGTACCAAGTTCGTTCCAAGTTCAGTAAACTCAACAAAGTATAGGAGTTGGGCACAATTGGGTGCAGGGTTACAACTCTTTTGTTTACTTCTTTGAGATCCTGTACTGGTCAGTAGTCCTGGGTTCCTGGCTTCCAGGCTGGCAATACAAGATTTCAATATACCATGTTCTTTTAGCCTTAGTATATGTTTTGCAATGCCCTGGCAGGCCTTCAGATTGATGAGATATTGCTAGAGTCGAATGGGAGAGGCTTGTGGTATAAGTTCAATTACCAGAGGGACTTTGTTTATTGCCAAGCCAGGAGGGTTATGTTCTGCCCATACCACGGGGATTTCTTGCATCCATTGGTGTAACAGGCTATTGTCATTTTGGGATTTTTGGGCTTTCCAATAGCAAAGGTCCTTCTCCTTTAGAGTATAGGGCTAGAACCTTGGTGACACCAGTGGATTCAAGTGGGCTATCATCTATTTGCACTGTTGGGATGGCTATTTCAAAACTGAGATGAACCTTTAATTTGTGTAAGAGGTCTTGACCTAGTAAGGAGTCTGGGAATTCTGGGAGCCATAGGAATTCATGAGAAATGGTCTTTTGACCTGGTTGGGCTAACTGTGTCTGGAACTTTTATAAACTTTTGCGATGCCAGTGGCTCCTAATACTTTTAATTTGTCCCCCACAGGGAATCCTATGGGCCATGTTAAGACCAAGTGGGCAGCCCTGGAATCCATCAAGAAATCAACTGGTTGGCCCCCCCATAGTCAAAGTTAGCCTGGGCTCTAACGGGGCATGAGAGCCCCAATGTCCCTAATCATAAGACAATAAGGCCTTTGCCACTTTTTCTAGTTTTGCTTTCAGTTTGTGGCAGTCTTTCTGCCAATGTCCCATCTCCTTGCAATAGGCACACTGGTTCTTATCAATAGGTGGCCAGGACTTTTTTACTCCTTTTAGTCACTTTTTCTAGTTAAAACTTGTAATACTTTAGTCAGCTTCTGGTCTCTAGGGTCTTTACAATTCTCAAATACTTTCTGAGCAATTTATAATAACTAAGAGGCATTCCTTCAAATCCATCTAATTTCTGCAATTTTCTTTTAATATATGTGGCTGACTGCATCACAAAGGCTATATTTATGGCCCTTGAATTCTCCAGTGCCACTAGGTCATTGGAGTGTAAATGCGATAGGCCTCCTGTAACCTTTCCAGAAAACCCACAAGGAATGCATTAGCCAATGGCCTTACCTCTGAGACCTTGGACAAGTTGGTAGGTTTTCTGGCAGCACCCTTAAGGGCTTCCAGGAATAACTGGTGATTCCATTCAAGAGCCTTCTTACTTCCCTCTATGTTGGGATTCAAGTCAGGTCAGGTCAAAGGGAAAACAAAGTTTAGCCATGCCGGGTCAGAAGAAGGGCTCTATCAGGGCCACAAACTGCTTTTTGTCCCAGCAACCAAATGCATTCCCTTTATTCAGCTGTAAAAAAATTTGCAAAATCTGCTGAAAGTTATTGCAGGTGGGTCAGTGAGTGGAAAAGGTGGATTCATTGAAAGAAACAAGACCCTGAGGTCCTTAGAGAAAGGTGGGTTTTATCCCTTCCAGTTATAGAGTCCAAAAGTAGAGAAAGAGACATAGGTAAAAATGGGGTGAGCTGGGTCCTCAGAGTTGAGCATTTCTCAGAGGGTGAGCAAGGCAGGGTGGCAGAAGAGGAATCCAGGGAGACTGGTCTATAGTGGCTCCAGGTTTGAATGGGACTGAGTGCCTGAGGGGATCTCTCAGTTGAAGTGGGCTCCTGGTTTCGAGGGGATCGTCAATCCCTCTGGCAGTAAGGGGGGGGCAAGGTTTCCTCAGTAACTCCCTCTAAGACTGGTTGCTGCTATTGGTTTCAGTTTAAGGGCACCAGCAGTGGAGGGTTCCCAGGCTGTTGCGAAGAAGCCTGTGTATATTTCTTTACCCAAGGGGGAGAATCATACATGAGATCAATCCAAACCTGTATGTAAATAATTTGGTCAGGGTGGGAAGGGGGCCAAAGACATATCTCCGAACTGCTTCTGCAAGAGGCATGTCAAAAGAACCTTGAGGTGGCCAACCGGGAATCCCTTGCGGCCATTCTTGTGAAACAGAGTTGGAGGCACCCCGGGTGAACTGGTTCTCCATATCCTTGGGCTCTCTGTTTAAATTCCTTAAAATGATTAAGAACAAGCAATAAGGGATCAGGGAGGTGGTTGAATTTCTTTGCCCCATGTCCTGTGAAGGAAAATGTTCCATTAAAAGGATACAAATGACACTGACACTGAAAACACAAAAGACGCAGACAAGACACTTAATAGTACTGATGTCTAAGGCCTTTTGTTCCCAAAGAGGATGGTAAAATATGCCTTTGTAACCAAAAAGTCCCATAAGACCATCCAATCCACCAAATAGGAATAGACAAATATTCCCTGCAAAGAGACAAATTGAGGAAATAATGTTCCCAATTGGGAGGGTGTCCCACTCCTACAAAGTCAAATGCAGATTGAAAGTCTCGAAATGTACTTACAGAGGTCCTTCAAGGCAGGTTTCAAGGCTGATGGTCGAGGGAAGGCAAAAAGGGGATCTAGCTGAAAGTAAGAGACTCAGGGTGGTTTCAGTCTGCCCCAGATGAGCCCTCAAATGTTATACCCTAAAATGAGACCCCAGAATGTTGTTAAAAATAGGGCAAGATATCTTTGAAGAAAAAGAAGTGCTTTATTTTAGCTGGTACCCAGTGACACAGGGAGGAACCTTTCATGTCACACCCAAGTTACTTTCCTCCCTTAACCAAATTGTAACTTTTACTGGCATGTCAGTTATAGCACCTCATGATCCAATACTCTTTCAAAATCCCCCCATGTTGAAGGACAAACTGTAGAAGAGAAATTGTTTAAAAATTTTTGTTTTTTGAAAGTGTCTAGCTCTGTACCTGCTTCATAGATTTGTAATTACTTTCTTTACCCCTATAACCATGTGAACACCTGATCATACCAAGCTCCACAAATTGATGATCATTAATCTTCCCTTGTAACCAATGATCTCACTCTGCAAGCTAATCGGAAGACCTTCCATGTTGTTCTGTTTTGCCTTTGTATTTCTTGCTTGTGCATCATAAAAGCTCTAAGCATCAGAGATAGGGGCCTGATATTCTGGGAATGATCCCAATCAGTGCCTGGTGACATGAAAAAAATCTGCCTGAAAATCCTGGGAGTGGTTTTGGTGTTTCTGCTTTACCTTGCATCTGGTGCTTTGGCTGGGAGATTGTGCTGAACTCTTTGGTCACTGCGATGGCCTTCAAAGATAGAGCACGGACTTATCTGGGTTCTGACAGGAAGGTGCACCCTCAAGATTTCTCAAATTCCCTTGGGAATCTGGACAAATATTCCTGGCTACCCACCCAGACTCCAAAGGAAGGAGAACATAATCTGTCTTTCTGTCTGCTTGCTGCCTGATTCTAGTAAGACCCTACCAGCACCCCTGTAAATCTGTTAGTCATGCTCTGTTAGAGCAGAAGATGAGTTTGATCAGCTATTGTTACTCAAGGCCATCCTCAGGGAAAGGAGGTTGGGATGTGTAATCTCAGAGTGCCTGCTGAATGAATGTGTGAGTGGAATGGACAGAATAAGGAATAGTCTTCTCTGTCTGTGCAACCACTCTTAGAGCTTCATACACTGCCCAGGGGCACACTGTCTAGTATTCTACACTTTCTTCTAAAGTCAAAGTGGAAGCCTCCATGGTCCCACAACTCTTGCGTTCTGCATGTGTGTAAAACCAGGACCACATGGATGATGCCAAATTCTACTACCATCTCAAGTGTTAGTTGGGCCCCCTTAGATGATACCTGCAGAGGCCTCTAAATTCCTGGATGACTGAACTCTAGAAAACTCTTTTTCTAGTTTACCCTAAATGAACCAGGCTTGATGATAATGTCTTTCAAATGCTTTACAGTTATTCACCCATGAGCCTGCAATCAGGAAGAGTCTCTAATTTCTTCATCTAGTCAAGGCATCCTTCCCATTGTGATAACCGCCAGTGAGTGACTCCTTGTCACCCTTATTAACATTTTGGGACTTTTTCCTTTCTATTGTCCTGATGTAAAGGACTTAACTTCTTTTTGATGCTAGTTTTTCTAGCAACTTTGCTCTTGAAGAACACACTTTTGTAGACCTTTCCTTTCCAGGTAAACTGAAAAATTTTTGAATGGGCTCTTTGCTCCTGTTTCCCAGTGTAAATCTTGCTAAAAGCAGCAAGCAGTATCCATGCTACAGCCTGAAACTTGGCTGCTTTGAAACTTTCTTCTATAGACTAAATTAGACTTTCAGCCTTAATTTCAATTTCCTAAAACAGGAAATTGCCCAGAATATAAGCAAAATGTAGACCAATTTTCAGCCAGAGTGTAATATACATGTCTGGAATTCAATTGCCAATGGAGGCCTAATTTTCTTTTTTTTTATTTTATTTAAAAGGAAAAAGAGAAAAACACAAAACAAAACAAAGTGGTGTAAGGGTACAAGTAATACAGAACTACAAAAAAAAAAAAAAACAGTAAGAAATCACCAGTTACTAGATTACATATTATCATCTTAGAGATAGTTGCTCAAATCACAGTATCAAAGCATACAAAGTGGACATTCAAACAGTGAGACTGCAAACAGTTGTGTTCAATGATCCAACCAAAAACATTAATATGGTCAGCTATTTAACACCCCTAAACATACTTGCTGTTGTATCCTTTAGAGCTTTTTTCCCTCTCTTTTTTACAACAAAATTTACACATTTTGGGTTTTATTAATCCTTAGTTCTTATTACTTTTTTGGGGGGAGAATAAAGTCAAATATGGCAAAACAAAGTTGTCAGTCAAAACCAAGGATAGACATAGCACATGATGTAAAACAGAGCACAAGGTTATCAACAATGGTTATCAACAATGTCTCTTGTTTCCTTAAAAAGAATTGTCTATCTCATTAGATATTATAAAGTTGAACAAAACAGTAGAGAACAAGACCAATAAAACTTAAGCATTGTAAACATTACAGGACTTCCAAAGGAGACAATAGTCAAACCAGAATGGGCATCTTAGTGAATCTTATTGCCTTCAAAGTAGTTGCGAGGCCTAATTTTCAACAGAAGCCTCCTGAGCCTGGAGGCTTTTACTGTCTGTATTTCTATAAGCATTCTGCTCTTCTGAACTCTGCACATCAAGCTTGGTTTACAGCATCTAGGGCTGCTCTAGCCAGCATCTCCAAACTTTTCCAGATTCCTCCTGTAAACCATTTCCAAAGGATTCTGAAGCCCTTGGTAAAGCAGTGTCACAGCAACAATCCCATTTGCCTGGTACCTAATTCAGCCTCAGCCATTTTCCTCATTATTGGGACAAAATATCTGACTCTGAACTTGAAGGGTGAAAGGTTTATCTTAGCTCATGTTTCAGAAGTTTTCACCCATGTATGGCAGTTTCAAACACAGAAAATGCTTGATAGAAGGCAGCTTTCTCTCAGTGAGAGAAAACTGCCCTTCTATCAAGCATTTTCTATGTGAGAGCTTTCTCATTTCATGGCAGTCAGGAAGCAGAGAGAGAAGAAATGAGCCAGGAAGGAAGATACCCCCTTGAAGGCAACCCCTCTTCCAGTGACCTACATCCTATGATCAGACTCCACCTCAGAAAGCAAGTCATCTGCAGCATGGTCCAATATTTTTCCAAAGGCTCTTGAGCTACATCTTGATACACACCACAATGGACATCCAAAGATGCTCAAGGAGGCAGAGGCTTTTCCTTTGTGAGGTGAAAGCCATCAGAAGAGTCTACAAGAAAATGAACTCCAGTGGGCCTTTCTAGAGGGGCAGGTGGCATATGTGTAGTGACTGGCATATGGAAAGGAAGTTTTGAGCCTGAGATCTGAACATAGTCTGGCTATTGTCAGGAATTTGGAGACCCTGACCTCCTCACCGTACTGGTGAAAAAGAGGAGTGTGACCAGCAGGGTTGGCCCTAGAAACACCACACTACTGTGCTCATCTGAAGATTGCAAGTGGAGTGTTCTGGGATGGTTCTATGCTTCAGCCTGTGATGGCCAAGGCACAGAGCATTCATGGGGTGTCTATGACTACCCTCAGGTAAACTTTGGGAGAAGTGGCTGCTTAGTTGATGGCTCCTGCATTTTATCAAGAAAGGGAGGGCTGAGACTATGACTGTGGCTACTTAGAAGGAGGAGTCTCCAGGAGGGGTGGCAGTGTTGACTGTGCTCCATGGGTTTGGGAATTTCAGGAATAGAATCACAGTCCCTCCTAATCTTTGCCCTGTTGGGCGCAATCCTCAAATACTCCTCAGCAGTCCCTAGAGCATCCAAGAGTAGATCAGGGTTGATGCCATTGTCAGGAGTGCAGGACCTAGTGTGACCTGCGGGGCAACTGCCCAGGCAACCACAAGTGTGGCAAGAACATGTTGGGGAAAAAAATGCAAGTTGGTTATACTGCTAATGTCTCTTAGTTCACTGAAAAGGAAGATTTTCAATGATTTTTCAATAATACCAATTGGAGAACTTTTTATGCCCATAGCTTGTACTATGAGAAGCTATTTTAAAGATAACACACAATGTATTAACTATTGTTATTCTCCTATTATTTTATTATGAACTATCAAGCTACATTATTTCCATAAAAGAAAAAAAAAAGATACTGGGGGCTACTTGCCCTGATTCTCCACCAGAGAGCAGTAAGGGAGAGCAAAGGGAAGAGGCATGAAGGCTGTCAGCAGAATCTGCTCCCTCTTGTTGTCTGAAGAGAAGAGAAGGGCCAGGCCTCATTGTTTTCTACTCCATCTCCTTCCCTGCTATTGAGCAAGCAGGCTGCTTCCATGGCTCTACCATTGGATATTTTTGCTCTGGAGCTGCTGCCGCAGCAGCCATTTGTAATCACAGCGCTGGCTCCTGAGCTGCACTGTACCTCACCTAGCTGGAGCAAACCCATGAGTCTGTCTTTGGCCTTAATCTGACTCCTCCTTCTGAGGAATGTGATCCCCTCAAATCTGGGAACAAAGGTTATCTAAGTATGACTGTCAGACTACCAGTAGCAATATGAAAATTTGCAAGCCCCAGCCCAGACCTCCTGCATCACAGACTCTGGGACTGAGGCTCAAGGGTCTGTGTTTTAGTAAACTTCTTTGTGATGTACAAAAAAAAAAAAAAAAAAAGACTGAGATAATAATTACCGGTGCCTTTAAAACTACTTGTGTCTGATGGCGGCCCTCAGTGGGAAGTTTGAGACGATGAATGAGAATACCAGCTTAAAAGACCTTACACTAGGCCGAAAGGATGAGGGCCAAAATCAGGGATGTGATCAGAGGGAAGCAAACTGAAAGAGGGAGCATATTTAAGAAATATATTAATGTTTAAGAGGTAGAAATGCACAATGCTGATGATAGAAATGTAGTTTATGAATAATGCCATGTTCAGGTTTCACTCCACACTAACTGAATAGAACGTCAGGGGTTTGGGGCCCGTGCATCTGTGCCAATAAAATGTTACCCAATAGGCAGCCAAGGTTGACAACCAGTGTCCTTGATCATGCTCACAGTTGTTCTAAGACCAACATCATCAGTAGCTCCTGAGGTGATCTGAAGGATAGAATCTTAGCACAAGCCAGACATACAGGCTACAGGTGATCTACAGGTGGACAGTGCACAGCATGGGGAGAAACTGAAAGGCTGACAGTTACTGAGGCTCGGGGGTTTTGCAGGAAGTGGCTGCTGCTTTGTGGACTCAGACTGTAAAGGAATAGGTCTCAGAATCTTCCAAACAAATTATGATAATCCAGGACTAAGAACCATGGATTGCCTCTGATCCTAAATCATTATAGAGCTAGTTAGGATGTCAGTGGGCTGTCCCTCCCATGAACACTGAGTATCAGGTACTCAGGGCACTGTTTGGGGCAGTGGAAGATGACAAGCATGTCAGTCAGGACCCTGTTCTCAGAGGCTACAGTGCTGTAGGGTGATGAGGCAGGGACACCAGTCCTGATGAGCAGGGCTGACTGATCAGCTCTGAGGGCTGAGATGGACAGAGGGAACACTGGTCTGTGTAGACACAGCTGAGGAGGTGAGGAGAGAGCTGGTGTGGCAGGAGGAACATTCAATATTCTCAGGAAATAGGATAACAGACCACAGAGAAACCAGCGGGAGCCCTTGTGCCCATGGCTGGGAGCAGGATGGAACTTCAGAATGACTCTTTACTGCTTTACTTGCCTATCACAGAAACTGTTATTATAGATCAGAGTGTGGTGGGGGTGGAGGGTGGGTACTATGTTATCACAGTTGATATTTTCAACCTCTTATTCCTGATATTATTGAGCCAGCATTGTAAAGGGGGTGGGAAGTTGCTCCATGGGAGTGCACACCTTGGGAAACCTGCCGGCCATTATTGTGAATGGTTCTGTTTGGTTACAGGAGCTTCTTCAGGGCCAGCTGCATTCTCTGTGACTTTCTGAAGGAGACTGTGCAGTGTCCAGTCAGTCTTGTGCCATGCCGGGCTCTTGAGTTTCCCATTCCATACTATCCTGTTATGTTTGTCTTAGCCTAGACTAAGAATCTGTGCCACCTTAGCATTGCTAATGACATGAGGCCTCCAGTCAGAGAGTGGAGGAAAGAGTTAAAAAGAACTATAAATGCCATGTCCCTGTTTATCTATAGCTCAGACACTTTAAAAGCTCAGGTTTCATGCTGCTTATTTGAGGAAGAACTTTCATCTTTATACTGTCTTCTTAGATAGGATATTTTAATATTGCCATTTCACAGATGAGGACACTGAGGATTGAGTTATTGGTTCAGTAACTTATTTGAGGTCACAAAGCAGCAATTGACAGAATCTGGATTTGAACACATGGACTCCTTATGCTGACACCCAGAGCTAATATTTTTGTTGTAAACAAGGCAGAAAGCCTGAGAGGTAGGAGAAAGTTCTTCGGTCACTATGTCTGAGCCTACAGGGGGGATGAAGAGCTGGGGCTAGGATCTCAGATGTAGGGTAACAGGGGGTGAGACTTCCACTCAGTGTGGCATGCTGATATCTGGTTATGCTGCTTGAGGTCTCACAGTGGAGTTCGAGGAGCCACAGGAATTCAGAAGATTGATGGAGATCAGAGCATGCTGGACCTGGATAAGAGACCCTCTTGGCAGTTCCCAAGCAGAGCTCCAAACTGCCAGGTGACTCCCAGCCTCGGCTGTCTTTGGTCCCCAACCAGCCAGGGTCAGGTCTCCCTGGACGTGGGCTCAGCTCTCTGCTCTACCCTAACACGAGGCAGTAGTTGGTGGAGGTGAGGAGGAGCCGCAGGGACCTTAGGACTCTGAGGGGTCTCTGTCACAAGGAACATAACTGAGGGCAGCATTTCTGAAAGGGCTGAAAGAAAGAAGCAATAAGACACATAGACTGCGGAACATGGCAGTCAGGCTACAGCACAAATGGGGATTTTGAGCCCAGAAACAAGGGGAATCAGAGCTGTGCCTCAGGATCTCAGGATCTCAGCAGATGGAGGGCTTCTCCCTGCTCTGAGCACTGACCTTTCTTCTGTCTTTTCCGAGAGACTTTCTTTGCATTTCAAATGCTCACATTAGAAATAAGTTATGGTGGAGAAAGGAGATCCATCCAGTCCTCTTGGCTGCCTCTAACAGTGAGTCCTTTTCTGCTCTGGCAGGGACAAAGGCTGTCTCTTCAGCTGAATGTGAGCCCTCCAGTACAGTTTCCTGTCCCTCTGGCCATGTGAAACTGGAAAGCCAGGATCCTCGGTTCCCCCTTGACTCCCTGAAAATTGTCTTTTGTCGGAGTAGCAGATGTATCTATCTTCCCTATAGTACTGGGCGCCAGAATTGCTTGCCCTTCCATCGTGGATTGTGCTGCTTGTGGGGTCATAGCAGGGATTCCACATGCAGGGACCTAGGAGGAGGAGAAGCAAACTACCTGTAAGCAGGTTTTACACCTTGTTGGATTCACCTACCAGGGCTGGGCTGTATTTTTCTGATCTGGCTGTCCATATGGCACAGGAGATTCAGGACCCCTACTATAGGATTGGGGAACCCTATAGGCAGCCATGAGGAGAGGGACACAAGCAGTGTGCCTGCTCTGCAAACTTAATTTCAGTTGTTTCATCTCTTCACTTAAGGGGAGAAATTCTATGAAGCTCCATTTCACCCCCAGATCTCAGCTGTGTTCTTTAATTTATATATTTAGAGTTGTCACTTTGGTGTTCATCTGACTCCTCAGTTTAATTCTGGGGAGAGAGGGAAGTGGACGAGAAGGCGTGCTTACTTATGAGCCTTAAAATGCCAATACCAAGGCCAACTCCACAGCTTCCATTCACCTTTCCATCCCCTTCTCTGCAACAAAGGCCTGGATCAGGAGCAGAGAGGTTGAGTTTCCTCCCCTCGAAGCCTGTGCTATTAACCAACTCTCATCTCACAGAAGAAGAAGCGAATGAGTCTGCCTGATAAGCAGGAGGCAGAATGCATACCCTTCATCTTTTATTATGCCAAGCGAGGCTTCAGATGTATCATGGATTCGGCTACCCACCAAGGAGAGTTCATCTATACCACCTGCAATTCTGGAGAACTGGTTGGAGTGACAGATAAAGTTGGCTGAAAGAAACACAGAGTTTAAATTGGGAAAGTTTGCAGACCTGAAAGTGTCAGTGGGAGTAGTGGTTAAGAAACTGCACACTTGAAACACATTCCTCTCCTTTGTCTCTGACTTGAATCAGTCCCATGAAAGCTGCTTATTAGTTTTGAGTCTATGGGTTCGTGTTTCTTATGCATATGTGCTTTTAGCTTGTGACAAGGAGGGCATCTCAATTATAACCTTCTTAGATGAAATAATTTTGAGTCTATGGATTCCTGTTTCTTATTCTTAGGGGTTTTGAGCTTCTGCCAAGGAGGATTTCTCAATTATGGCATTATTAGCCAGAGACAAATGTTATGGCATAAGCCCCACTTCTGCCTGTGTTTGGTTACACTGTGCCAGTGAACACCCCCCCCCAAGTGGGCCATATCGAATGCTTCAGCCAGACCAGCCTAAAAAATGCAGTAGGACGAAGCAGGGCTGCATGCTGTGCTCTAGAACTTGCCATTTCCAGTTGGGGTTTGGCTGATACTGGGAACTGGTTCTGAGGCAGAAGTGCCCAGGAGTTCCTGAGTCTGTCCCCAAGATACAGTGTGGAAGGAAGAAAAATAACAGTGGGTTGCCATCTGGTCAAGTGGAACAGGGTGGGTGGGTTCCAGACAAGAACAGGATGATGTGACATGGAGGAGGCCAAAAGACAAGCCATCTGGTTCAGGAAACAACCTGGAGACCAGGTGAGCAGCCAGTCAGGGAGGCTGTCAACAGGGACAGACTCCTATCACGAAGCCACACTCAGAGCATCTGTGCACTGGCATAGCCAAAAATTCAGGACCTGTGAAGAGTGAGATGTGAGGAGGGAGGCATGGTAATTAAAGGTCTACTAGTCTGCCCTCTTCAATTTCAACCAACAATATTTTTTGCTGGCTTACTTAAGGAAAAATTATATTAAAGTATATTGAAATGAAAATAAGCTTACTGGAAGGCTACTGGACACACTCATTCTTATTCCTGCTGTCACAAATTATCACCAGCTTAATGGCTTACAACAGTGTAGTGTGTTATCTTTGGTTCTGGAGGTCAATTCAAAGTGGTTCTCAGGAGGCTAAAATCAAGGTGTCAACAGGGTTGCATTTCTTCTTGTGGATTTCAGAGATGATCAATTTCCTTGCTGTTGCCCTCTTCTAGAGATCCTTGCAATCCCATCTTCCAACGTCAAATGTTTTACACCCTGCCTGCCTTAACTCTTTCACTCTACATCATTCAGACCTTTCTGCCTTCCGAGTCACTTACAAGAACTCCGGTCATTTATAGTGGGTCTGCCTGAGCAACCCAGGACAGTCTCCCATCTCAGAATGCTTAACTTTAGTCACACTTGCAAAGTCCTGTTTGCCATCAGAATAATGTGTTTATGGGCTTTAGGGAATAAAACATGGACATCAGGAAGGTGGCGGGGGGCATTATTCTAACTACCATCTGAAATAACTTTCCAAATAGAAGGGCATGTTGAAGAACAGAGTCAAAAATACCAGGACACAGAAAGCTTTGGCCTCTTTACTAAGATGGCTAATAGCCAATCACACTTTTTTGTCACTTAGCAAAAATTCATTTTCCATAGAGAATTCGAATTTCCATTACCAAATATGTATTCTGTGCCTTCTTTGGTCAGTAAAAGGCAGCATATGTTGTTCAACAGTCCCTCCAGGAGACCTAATTCTAAGAGGTAGGCATGTGGATGCTAGACAGAGAGCCAAACCTCAGGGTAAACCAGGGGTAATCACAGTTCCCAGTCATGGAGGGCAGGGGTGGCAATTCACATGAGAAGAGCTTCACACGATCAGCTCCTCCAGTTGCTGATTCTTATAATGATGATGACTAACACCAGCTCAATGGTAAAAATAATGCAATACAGCTAGCATTAAATGGATGCTATGTGAAACAGTGCAAGACTTCATAACACCATGAAAACTCTGTCTCAACCAAGATTCAACTATTAAAATTAATCTCTGATCCGAGCTTTCCCATGATAGTGAGAACCAGATCCTTGACAGACCAACAACAAAGAGATAGGGCTTGCTGACCCTGGTCTTAAAAGGTCAAGTATGGTGAGTCCTGTGCCTGAGGGCCCATCCTATTCCATTTCCTTCCACTCCATACGCTTCCATGGCAGTCTATGTAGCAAGCTGTGAAAATACAGACTATCAGGGCTGCACACCCTGTGATTATAATTTTCATATTTGGAATATGCTAACTCTGGGTTTAGTTGCCTCTTTAAAACGTTCTGAAGTAATTCTCAGGTGAGATCTACACTTTGAGAAACACTATGTCCTCCCTGTATATTTCAAGGGAAAATGATAACATCATTTTCTGGCCAAGAACCATTGTTGGGTGATTAGACTGGCACCCACATTTTTGGACTGACTAACGGCTTAAATGAACACATTTGGATGTCCTAACTGAGGTGACATGAGCCTGAACCAAGAGAAATTCCATTTCATGGGAGTGGTCCTAGCAGGGCAACCCTGCCAGAAGACAGGCTTATTCACATGGATCTCGGTGGCATGTGCTGGCCAGTTGAAATCTTTTTCAACTGTCTTCATGTTAGGTGTGCAGACAAAAGGTGGAGGAGACCCAGGATATAGACCTTGCCCTTGAGGGAGGCAGAGGTCAGCGGAAACATACAATGTGCAGCTGAGGCTGCATCCAACTGAGTAATCAAAAGGGAGATACTTGAGCAAAATCTGAAGACAGAGTGGGGAATAACCAGGCTCTAGTGAGTGTTCTGTCATCTTTGAGGAGATCTGATGAGTTTCCTTTATTGATATACAGAAAGGGGAAGATAGAGTCAAGGGACAGATATGAAGAGTAGAGTCAACAACATCTTCCTATGTGGCAAGGGCGGGTTAATACACTTCATGCTGTGGTACCCAATTTTCTATATGGGCACCTCTGTCTGACAGTGTAGAATACAGAGGAGATCATGAGTTAGAGGAAAAGGGAGGTCCTGCCATTCATCTGTATGCCCAGTGCCCTAGAAAATCATTCCTTGGCCTCATGGATAAAACCAGTTTTCCTGGAAGACAATGAATAAAACTGGGCCTTGGCAATTTCATGACATGGGACAATATATGACTCTTCCTTGAAAACTTGGGGAGATAATGTGCCTTCTTCTTTAGATAATATTGAACATTCTCTGCTAGTCACTGTACTGTGAAACTATGGCCATCCCTACTATTTCCATACCACCCTAGTGTGACCCTTTCCCCTACCCAACCATAGAGTAGTGGGGATCCTCAGACTGCTGACCTCACAGGTAGTGGTGTGGTATAGGAGACTGGTGTGCTTTTTAAAGAATTAAATCTATTCACGAAAAATCCTGGGTTTAGTCAACTTTAGGCTTCCAGTCATCCAAGCAATCAGGACTCCTTATCTTGCTTGGAATGACATACTGGTCTTGTTCTGATCTGTAGGCCTGCATGATAGATTAGAAAACAAACATGAAAGTTGTCAGAATCAAAATGGAGTTGCTCATATCAACACTAACAAAAATAAGTAAATAAAACTGGAAAGTAAAGAAAGAAGGGGTCTACCCAGAATTTGCCTGATAGTAAAACTAAAACAAAAACATCTGTCCAGAAACTGTGTGCTATCTCATATGGTTGTCTTTCTCGTTATTAATCATCGAGGCAAAGGATTACTGTTTGTTTTGGCTACTTTTGTCTTATTGCTGTGACAAAATATCAGATGTCCAAAGTGAAGGAAGGAAAATTTATTTTGATCACAGTTTGTGGAGGTTGCTGTCTCTAATCTTCTGGTTCCAAGGCAGGGTGACTTATGGCAGAGGGCAGGGTTCATGACAGCAGAAAACATCAATAGCAACAAGAACAAGAGAGAACACTTTCTGTCCCTTATATGGTACATAGGCCACACCCACTTGGATGTAGCAATCACATGCATAATCCTAGTATTGGATCATGAGTCAGTCAAAAATTCTAGATGCCCACTCCCATGACTGTGTGAAGCTCTAAGGTGGTATTCAAACTCAAACCATAACATTTTGCCTCTGGCCTCCCAAAGACTGGTGCACATTTTTTATGCAAAAACGTTTATTCCATCCCCAAGAGTCACCAAAGTCCTAACAATTCTGGCATTGCTGAAAAGTTCTAGTCCCAAGTCTCCTCCAGGATCTAAGGCAAACTCTTAGCTGTGAGTTCCTGTACCCATGAAAAGTTAAACACTTCCAATATTCAATGGCACAAGATAAACATTATCATTCCAAAGTATTAAAACAGGGGGATGCAAAGGAATGAGACCAAAGGAAGCCCAATATCAAGCAGGACAAACATTCAGTCCTGTGGTTCCATGAGGAACATCTGAAGCAGTATGTGGCAATTCTTGAGCTCCAAAAGGCTTGCATGGCATCACTTCCAGTGGCGGTTGCTCCCGTGCTTCTCTTATGCCTACTCAGCTCAGTCCTTGCAGCTTTCCTTAGAGTATCCATGTTCCTGGCTTTCCCAGAGTTCTTGGGCCTCCACTGTGCCTTGGCTTCACCCTCACAGCTTCACACACTGTCCTCTCAGGGGCACACTGCCTGTGCTCCAAGGCATTTTTGGAAATCTGGGTGGAAGCCTTTTTTTAACCTCAGTAATCTTGCATTCTGCTTGTATCTAAAACCAGCGCCATGTGGATGGTGCCAAGCTGCTGCCAGCTAGACAAATAGCCAGCCTTGTTCTCTCTTTGGTGTAGGGACTGAATGTCTTGATTTCTGAGCACTATCAACCTCATTCTGAGGAAAAAATTATGCTGCGCTCATTTTGGAAACTGGTGACTGCAGCTCTTTTCTCCAAAATAGTTTTTCTCTTTTGCAATTTTGAAGTTGCAAAGGGTAAAGACTTCTACTTCTTGTGATGCCCTCAGGCCATATTTTTTATTGTTTCTTTTGCTTCTCAGCAATTAAGATGTTTTCTGCTAATCTCTGCAGTTTATAACCATACTGAGCTTCCTTTGTGGCCAAACTCATAATATTTTAAATCATCTTTTTGGCTCTTTGGTCTTGATTCTCAACATAAATCTGGCTAAAATTCCCCAGTGATAGCCATGCTACTACCTCAACATTTTACTCCCTCTTAATTTCTTTTGCCAGATTATTTAGTCCACCACTTTTAATACTAGTCTGAGGCAGAAGCTCTGGACATGAGCAAAACACAGACAAACTTTTTGCCAAACCATAACACATATCATTTAGAATCCAACAGCCAATGCAGTCCTTCTTGCTAGCAGAAACCTCCTGAACCTGGTCTTTAGTCGCGGAGATCTCTAATCAGCCTTCTGGTCTTCTGAGTTCTGACCAGATTGTCTTCTACAGAACAGCCTATGGCATTCCAGCATTACTCTTTCAGGTGACATCTCCGAACTGTTCCAACAAGCCATTTGCAAAGGTTCTTGAAGCACATAGTCAGGGGTAGTCACTCCTTTGGCACTAAATTCTGTCTTGGTTACTTTGTCCTCATTTCTTGGACAATAACCCAACACCCAAAATTAAGGAAGGAAAGGTTGATTGAACTCACAGTTTGTGGTGGTTTCAGACCATATTTAGCTGGTTCCAAGGCAGAGTGGTATAGCAAAGGGGCAGCCTTTTATGCTGATGCAAAACAGCAAAAACAACAAGAGCAAAATGGGAGGAACATGCGAGAGAAGACTCTGTCCCTTATAGTATATGTAGGCCACACTCACTTAGGTGTAGTATTCATACCCATAATCCCACCACTGCACTATGAATCTCACTTCTGGAAGCCTGCTCCTATGACTGCATGAGGCGTTATAGTGACATCCAGACTCAAACCATAACACTGCTTCAGAGTATGTAAAATAATCCTCCTCATTTTTGTCTTTAAAAGCTTTCCTTTGTCTCAATCTCATTCAATAAGTCCATAGAGTTTTGGGGGCACGCATATTATCATTGTGATGCTGCCATTTCCAAACATATATTAGTTTTCCTTGGAGACCCTCTCTATGATTTCTTAAATTTAGGTTAACTGTCATATGAATTTAAGAAAATATTTATTCAGAAATGGTATTAGGGTGCTGGTGAATTTTATTTTATAACCCTGGTTTTTTTCAGTTAGTCAAAAGTTACTACTGATATGTCCAGAAATTTGTCATTTATACAAAATCAAATTATTTAACATATGTATAACTTGCATGAGTGATAAGCAAATCCATGGTTTGGAATTGGGGATGAGGACCAGGAATTTACCTGGGTGTTGATGAAAAGACTGTGGAGTCTCTGGTGTAACAGAAACAGCTTAGTTTGTGTCCTCTGTCATTTCCTGAAGGTGAGACCCTAACAGCGGGACTATTGTAGTCAGGGATTGTATGGAGAACAATTAGAATCAGGACATGGAGTTTATAATATTATTTTTATAATGGTCACCGAGAGTTAACAAAAGAAAATGCAGGAAATCTAGCCGCAGCACCAAAAACATGGAATATTTAGTCAAGGCGTAAATCCCACAGCAATGTCCCACATGAGTCCAGATGAAAACCCAGAATTCATGAAAATACCTCCCACGAGTCCAACTGGAGGTCCAGGGCCCACAAGAAGGACTCACACCAGTCTCTTTTATGGATCTGTGCCGGGAAGGCAAAAAGGTCTGTGGTGGAAGCCAGCAAGTCTGTGCCAGCAGGGTGAAGGAGCTGTGCTGGTGGGATGAGGGTTCTACACTGGAGCCGAGAAGTCACACTCACAACAAAGACCAGGGCTGTCCTGAAAGGCACCACAGCCATCCTCAGTGACATGGAGGCCCTGAGCTCCTCCTCTGACAAGCACAGTCAGATACATGCCAGGAAGTCAGCGTGATGAGTTCATCCTGGAGACCAAGCAGCACACATCTTCCCCTCTGGAGCCAGGAATCGATGCTCGATGTAAGGACCAGAGCTGCTTCAGGAGAACTAAGGGTTCAAACAGCGACTTGTAGTAGAACCCACAATGCCTCAATGCAATAACGAATTAGTGCCCTAACACCCTCTTTCTCCTTCTCCATCTACTTATGCTGACAGATCTCCTCAGGTGGAGCAACTTCGCTCAGTGCCATGCTGATGTAATCCAGCTGGTATTAAGTTGACCACGCATTCTTAATCCATCTCAGGGAGCCCTCCAATCTTTTACTGCATATATAAAACAGGGGTCATAACAGATGTGAGCAAGTCCAGGCAGCTCATTTCTACAACACGCTGTTGAAATGACTCCAAGACTAGATATCAAATGAGTTTTTAGGCAGAAATAACATAAAAACATTCAGTACCTCATCACCCAGAACTTTAGTTTCTCAATATTTTGTAACATTTGATTCAAGTCTTTTTTTTCAATAGAACAATAAACCAGATTTGGGCATATCAGTGGGCATATCATCCTTCAACTCTGGTATCCTTCCCTTTACAGCATCTCTAAATGTGACTACATCAAACAATCCCTTTTTATCTTCCTGATACTTTTATATTCATATATGGATATTAATGAATAGTTGTAATTTTATTTCATGAGGTCTAAGAAGATTACAAGTGTGGTTCTAATAGGGGATATAGATAAATTGTTTTCATTTCATTAAAGAATTTATTTTTCATACTTATCCATACATTGTAGAAACCATATATTATAAAGTATGTATCAGACAGGAAAACCTGAAAGCTAAAAATACATCTTCCTTTAAGAAGGGAATCACTTGTAACTAAAAGGAAACTATGAAATAAATGTAATTTGGATCTAAAATGGCTGTGTTTGATTCTGACACCAAGAAGCATATTTCATCTCTAAGGTGATAAAGAACCTACAATAGATAGCATCCTTAAAGATCCGGAGGTTAAATTATGTAATCATTAGTGAGTTAGGTGGAAATAAAGCATTGCAAGGGCCAGTCCAGAAGGACCTAGGTGACCTGGTCAGAGCCATGAGCAGAAGGGAGCTGCTAGAGAGTGGGCAGGCTGAGGTGGACTGAGATCAAGAAGACCATTGTTGAGCAGGACAATCCTGCACCATGTCCTGGTCACACCTATTCGGTGCACAATAATTCTAAGAATACCTTGTAGCTATGAAAGCTAGTTATTTCCTTCTTTATTTTCACCTATGTGATTAATTATTTTACTACAGGGTTAGAAAATGAATCCTTGATTTCTTAGCTTTCCATGGATGTTCCAAGGCACAGATGTGGTCAGGGAGATGAAGTGTCTATTGTGTTGGGGTTAACTTCCCAAGTAATGTCTCCACAGGAGAAAGCCTTTAGCCTTTGTCTGTCCTAACTTGGATGAAGAAAAACATATGAATACATTGTGAGAAACCTCAGCCCTGGTTATATTTGGTGGTGTAGAAACATCTCCAGGAGATGGGACCATAGGAAACTAGCAAATTCACAGACACTGAGCGCATTACTTCCCAGAAGTATATTTCAGCACAGAACTTGTTATTACCCATACCTTACTTTCTATAGCCCAAATTCTGTATACTTGAAGGGACCAAATGGCACCAAAATAAAATCCATGCAATTTTTTATTTGCGGTTCTGTGTGAAAATAAGCAAAGCCACTCAAATGAAAACATGGCTGTGGTTATTTAGAACTTGCTGTAGCAAAGGACTGGCCACCATAGCTAGTATTTGGTGGAGGTTCAAAGGCAGGAGAGCAGCAGGAAAGTTTTTGTAATTGTTAACATGGAGAAGCTGTGTGACTGGCTTCAGCACAAGCATGGCTTTCTTTGGTTGGCGCTAAATAGGAAATGAGGTTAAAAAAAATAATAGAGGAGCTGGTGAATCTATCCATGTCCTGACGGTTTGGGGCTGATGGCTAGGAGGCTGGGAGCCTGAATTCTGCCATATGCATTGCCTGGCCATCGTCCATTGCATATTCAGCTTCTTACTACCTCGAGACCCACATTTGCAGCTTCAAATGAAAAATGAATGTTTTTTTCTTTCCCCATCACTTTTGTCACTCCCACAGGTTGGCTGGGTGTGTTGGAGGTGAAGATGAAGTACCCACGGTTTGCAGCAGATTCCAAAGTGAAATAGGAGCCTGCTTCTTGCTTGAGGAAGGTGAAGGGCAGACTTTCCTTCTTTCCCAGTGCATTCAGTTCTTTGATGTTCGTTTTCTGAAAGATGAGAGAGAATTCATTATTAGCTGCTGTAGCGTGGATCTGGAACATCTTCACATAGGCCAATGTTTGGTCCTCAGCATGACGCTATTGGGAAGGGGTGGAAACTTTGTAAGTGGGGCCTAGCAGGAAATGTGAGGGCCCTGGGGATGTGACCTTGAAGCAGGCTGTGGGACTTTGGCTCCTTTTTTGCTTTCTGTTCATAAAATGAACAATTTTGCTTTAACTAGTGCTTCTTCCAGGATGAACCACCATGGACCCGATAAATCATGTTCTGAATCATGATCAGAAATATTCAAAACTGTGACCCCCACTCCTCAACAAACAAACTAAAACAAAAAACCTCTTTGTGAGCTTGAGACCTTGGTATCTGTTACTATGATGGAAACATAGTAAGTATCCAGGCTACTTTGTGAAGGCAAGAAAGAAAGACTGGGGTATCTTTGCTGAAGCTTACGTTTTCAAGCTTAGCTTTAAGGTTTTCCACTTCCCTGGATCAGGAGGCCAGGGGAAAACTCCTCCAGCTGCCTTACCTTTAATTCTAATGAAGGACTGTTTGGTTCTTCGACTCGCTCACAGCATAGACAGAGCTCCTCTTTAGAGACAGCCAAAAAATTAGGATTTCCCTCTGCGATTTTGGTGTGTGTTGAAGCCAATACATAAAAGGTCTCTAGAAAAAAAGTCAGAAATCGTGTCATATCTAGAGGAGAAAACGTCTTTCTTTTTCTGTTGGGGTTCCCATCAAAACCACCATCTTTAGTCATGTGATCAGTTCTCAGCCCTACACTAGCCAAGGAGCCAAGAACACCTGCGTTCTCAGGCCTCCCTCTTCCCACATCTCTGGCGCTGTTTTCCTCCTCGCCCTTCCAGGGAAATTTCCTTTGGGTCAGGACGCTCTTGGGGCCATCTCCCTATTTTCACTCTTGTGCATCATCAGTGACCTCCTGCAGCTTCTACCTCAGTAGTGGTAAACAGAGGAGCCAAACAATAGTATTAAAAAGGGGCTCCACCCAACAGGGGTGTGCAAGATGACAAGACCAATTTTGAGTAAAGAAAAATTCAGAATCACCTCCAGTTTTTGGGAGTTTGTCAGGAGCTGCCACGAGGATGCTGCCTTGCAAGACCAGCACCTGTTGGTTTGTGTCTCGAATGCAATATTTCTGCGAGGTTATAGATTTGAGTTGTGAACCTGGAAAACAGTGCCAAAGATTGTGCATAACCACACAGTCTGAGTTCAGCCTCAGATCCCCACTTTGTTTCATGAGTCAAACAAGACATGTTTCTATCATTAGTTTTTCACTGAAATCCATTGATAGATAGAATTTTGGTGCCCCTAGAGACTATCCATTTGGGTCCTGGGGCCACGCTGACTCTCGGTCAAACCTTCATGGTGTCACTTAGGAGATGAACAAGTCCCCAACTTCACAAAGACTCATGTTGTCCAAAACTACAGTGATGATAATAAAACCTACCTTACAGAGGCTTGATAGGAAGGGTAGGAGGGATTCAGTGGAAGGTCATTATTATGAGTATTAATGACTGTTTTGGTAATAGCCAATGAGGGTTCATTACTGTTATTGTCATCTGCAATGCCAAGGTGGCATAGATCTCTGCCATGTCACATACTGGTTGTGCAGATGGTTGGGACAGCAGAAAGGTGGGGATGACAGAGCAAGCCCACAAAGTGCCCACAAGCAGCAGTTTTATGTATAGAAGAGGCTGCAGATGCATGAGCTAGGGGTGTAGGGGATGGATCTGCCTCTATGGGCCCTGAGTGGCCAGGAAAGTTCCAGCAGTGGCCAGGAATCTGACTCAAAATTGAAGGCATTCATTTGGTCACCTGTGCCTAGAAGAGTAAATCCTACACTGGGAACTTGTGCCTCCTGTCATCTCTGACAGAGCAGATGTTCTACCAATCAGTTATTGAGTGCAGGCTTTGTAGAGAGATGGCTGAGAGCCCAAATGTAGGGCTGGTAGCCGAGTCTATTTAGACTAACAATAACAAATGTGAAATGTGATAATGGGATAGGCAACTTTGCACATTACTTATTACACTATGCTACACTGTAAAGATGCAAACACACACCCACACACAGCCTTGTTCTTACTCTTAGCTAGAACCTGCATCTTGTGCTTTTCCCTCTTAATCAGCTATCCACATCCTCCTGTCCTGCAATCCCAGCTCTTAGGCCTCCTCGTCCCTGAAATCTTTGCTCTATCTACTGGTAGGGACGAGATTTCTTCTCTGGGCAGCCCCACCCTCAGTGTGTGCTTGCAGGAGAGGTGGTGTATCACAGCACCTTATCTTGCTCTTACTACATCCTCATACGGGATTAATATCATACTTTCCCAGGGCCTTGCCTGAGCAGTAAACAATACTAGGTCAGTGCTCACTAAAGCATCCTTGGTCTGGAGGAAGCCACCAGCATGCTCCTTGGTGCTCCTGACCGCGTCTATGACTTTGGTGGAGGATTGAAGCAGAGAAGGGGACCAGGCCACATATACACTGGAGCCAGCCACAGCCCCAAGCAGGAGACTACACCATCAATACCAACATAACCAGCCCTGCCGCAACAAAACCAGCGGAGGCCACCCCTCTCTGAGCCATTGATTTACCTGTCACCTCTTCTCTCTTTTACATCATCTTTACACAACTGGATGGGTGGGAATATGTGAGACTC
The DNA here is from genome assembly GCF_034190915.1 of Cavia porcellus. NCBI lineage: Eukaryota > Metazoa > Chordata > Mammalia > Rodentia > Caviidae > Cavia > Cavia porcellus. The sequence continues at coordinate 56,666,937 of NW_026947501.1, read as the reverse complement.
AAACTGAGCCTGAGTGTATGATGGAAAGAGGTCCTGGAGGCAGGCAGACCCTGGGAAGCTCACTCTGCACTTTGCCTGCCAAGGGTACTGGGCATCTCAATCATCAATCTGATGCTCAGTCTTCACTGGGAAAGTGGGAACATAATACTGTCCTGGTACCTCTGTACAGCATGAACTGTATCCCCGTGGAAAGTGCTCAGGCAGGTGTCTGGTATGTAATTTCTCAATAAATGTGAATTTTTGATCTTCTCACTAGGGCACCAAATCTTGTGTTAACCACTGGGGTTTGTTCTTCCCTACAAGGTTAAACTGCCCAACGTTAACCTGAAAGCCTGAGTAACACCTCCCCTCCTTGTCACCTCAGGACCCCTCAGAAGGTCACCTGATTTGGAGGAAACCACAGATGCAAGGCTGGGATTTGACAGCAGAGGGCTTCTTGCTGAGGATGGGAATGAAACACAACAGGTTAGCAAATGCAATTTCATTACCTTGGGTAAAGAGTGGTTTAATTCCTGCTCAAGGCAGTTTCTTAGGCATGAACTGTAAAACCCTCATGCGGAAACACAGTAATGCTCCTAAATATGTTTAGTGTCCAATAATTTTTGGAGATTCTGGGATTAGCAATGCTAGTAGGGTTTTTGTTGTTATTTTGTTAATGGTATTATTTTTTGAGTAGTGTTTTCACTGCCATTTTCCCCAAATATTTTGGGAGGAATAAAAAAGTTTTTTCTCCTAGTCGACCTAGGAGACCTTCCTCCTGTCTGAAAAGCAGACTCTTTCCTTGCTGTGGGGAATGTATCTTTATATGTCTTTAATAATGAGACATTGGTATTGCGTTTAAACATTTTTTTAATTTAAGGAAGGATGTTTTGGAGATGTAAACCATTCAAACTTGATAAAGAAGTGCCTTAAAATGTGAAAAAAAAATCTTTAAATATAAGCACATGGATCAAAAGCAGATAAGTGGATCCTGAGCCAAAATATATCCATCTCCACTACTTTCTGTAACTGTCGCTGTCTGCATGTATCCCTAGGTTTCAGGTGCTTTGCAAGTTGGACAGAGTAATCATGGTTCTTTAGAAACCATGCCTCTTTGGGAGCTATGTTCTCATGCCAAGGATTGATTTGTATATGGGTCTCACCTTCCGACTCTAACTGGGATTCTTCTGTGTCACTGCAGGGCAGCTCGGCTCTCATGCTCAGTTTGCTGCCATCTGAAGAAGTCACTGCCCAAACTGAGAATGAACAGAATGGAGACGCAGGGAAGGCAGGGCTGCATAGCGATGAGGGTATTACTAATGGAACTTTAAACAGGAATCCTTTCCCAATGTCTCTAATACCTACAGGACAGTGCCCTTGCTGTACTTCAGAATTCTGCTTTAATAACACTTAGCCAGATCATTCCGTTGTATAATGGAGTTCTGCTTTGATCTTATCCACATTGATAATTCTGTGTTTTGCCTATCAAATGGCCATTTATTTATTTTTTTATTTTATTTAGGAGGAAAAAGAGAAAAACACAAAACAAAACAGAGCGGTGCAAGGGTACACATAATACAGAACTACAAAAAAAAACATAACAGTAAGAAATCACCTGTTAATAGATTACATATTATCATCTTGAAAATAGTTGCTCAAATCACAGTATCAAAGAATACAAAGTGGACATTCAAACAGAGAGACTGCAAATAGCTGTGTTCAATGATCCAAAAACATTGATATAGTCAGCTATTTAACACCCCTAAACACACTTGCTGTTATATCCGTTAGAGCTCTTTTTTCCCCCTCTCTTATTTACAACAAAATTTACACATTTTGGATTTTATTACTCCTTAGTTCGTATTACTTTTTGGGGGGGGAGAGAATACAGTCAAATATGGCATAACAAAGCTGTCAGTCAAAACCAAGGATAGACATAGCACATGGTGTAGAACAGAGTACAAGGTTATCAACAATGGTTATCAACGTTGTCTCTTGTTTCCTTAAAAAGAATTGTCTATCTCATTAGATATTATAAAGTTGGACAAAACAGTAGAGAACAAGACCAATAAAACTTAGGCATTATAAAGATTACAGGACTTCCAAAGAAGACAATAGTCAAACCAGAATGGGCATCTTAGTAGAATCTTATTGCCTTCAAAGTAGTTGCCTATATCCTCAAACTTGATACTATCATACAGAATGGAAGAGTCTAATCAGTCAAAACAAGATCGTGGGAGTATTACAGAACTTCAAAACAACTTAATAGGAAATCAAAAAGAGTTACTATTATATATCCTAATTTTTTTAATTTTTTCCCTTAATTAAGACAAACATAAGAAATAACTAAATAATTTTTTTAAAGAATAAGGGAGAGATTGAGATAAAACAAGACATAACAATATAACAATAGCGGTCAGAGCATGACTGTTTCAGCAACTTAGTACTTCACCACCATATAAACCGACTTAATAATAGTTACATAGTGTCTGTCTTTTTCCTTGAAATATTTGGATAAAACTTCATATACTCTAGCTTCAAATATTTCCATATCAAGAAGCCCAGAATAAAGCCTTTCTAATTAATGAGTGAAAACTTTATAAGGCTTCAAGGCCACATAATGGGGAATCATGATTACCACATATTTTTATATATTTGAATCATTACTTACATTAGGGAAACTATTCGGTATTCACACATGCGAGATTGATTTATTTCGCTTATGAGTATGGTCTCAAGCTGTGCCCATTTATTGATAAATATCTCAATGTGATCCTTCTTTATAGCTGAATAATACTCCATTGTATAGAAATACCAAAACTTTTTTATCCATTCCTCAGTTGATGGACACTTGGGTTGTTTCCAAGATCTGGCAATTACAAATTGTGCTGCTATAAACATAGGTGCACATAAATCACTGTGGTATGATGCTTTCAGTTCTTCTGGGAATATGCCTAGAAGTGGAATAGCTGGAATAAATGGGATTTCCAATCCCAACTTTTTGAGAAATCTTTTGAGGTCATATTTTATTATCCCTGTGAAGACACACCAGGAATCATGTGGGGGTCTGGCTAGAACGCAGGTCTTGATTCAGTAGGTACAGTGGGTCCTGAGATTCTACATTTCTACAAAAAGTCAGTAATGTTGACACTGCCAGATCCCATATTATCCTGTGTAGCAAGGCCCCATGAAACTCCATTTCTGGTGTCCCCGTACAGAGTGTGCTCACAATCACGTCTCTCCTGTGGATGGGGTGGGCCACAACCTCACTTCTCATATGGCTCTGCACAGCACTTTACAAGGCAAAGCTCTTTCACATATGCAAGCTAGCAAGCAAAGTCTCTCCATAAGAGAGGAGAGAACATGGGGTGAGTGCTTTAATGGCCTTCATAGACATGGAAAAATCAAAGTTGAGAAACATCTCCAAGGTAACAGAGCCAGAAACAGGGGGCAGAGTCCAGGCATTCTGATCTGTGCTTCTAAATGCCTTACCCCACAATACACCAACCCCTGAAGGGCGCATCAGTAGACCAAAGATGATCAGACACAGGTGTTCATTTTAGTCTTTCCACTGGCACACAGAGAGACGTAACTAAGGTACATAAGCTCCGGAGGCCCCAAAGACCACAAGGGGTTTATTGACATCTCAGAAAGGCCTTGTGATAACATATGGGCTGGAGAAATCTCCCAAACTTTAAAGTGTACATGAGTTATCTTGGATCTTTTTTAAAAGGCAGAGCCTGATTCACTATATCTGAAATGAGGACCAAGGATGTGTTTCTGAGTTCCTAGAGAACACAGATGCAATAGACTTATGGGCCAGGTACTTAACTGTGATTACGTCTTCAAATAACCTGAGGAATGTTAAAAATTATAGCTCTCTGGGTCCCATTTTAGGAGGTGGGTATAATTAGTCTGGTGGTGTACAAACATTGATGCTTTCTTTATGCTGTTCGGGAACAGAGAATTGCTGTGGTACAGGGTTGGGCTTCCTGCTGAAAACAAGTTACCCCATTGGATGACACAGATTTCTGATAGCTCTAAAGCTCTCCACCTAGATTTTCTGATATTAGATGAGTCATGTTTATGAGTTTTTGCCAAGAGAAAAACTATCTTGACTTTGTTTTCTTTCTTATACTGTTTTAACCTATAGTCCTTTGAGAGTCCTATTGGGAGATGACTGTAGAAAGGACCGCAGAGAGTGCATTAAAAAATGTGGTGTTTTTGTACAAAGGAGTACTACTCAGCTATAAAAACATTGTATCAAGGCTTTTATAAGTAAATGGAAGCAACTTGAGACCATACTCATAAGTGAAAAAAAGTTCACATGTGTAAACACCATATTGTCTTCCTAGTGTAAGAAACTGAAAGAGTAAATACAATTCAAAATCTACTGTTCAAAGAGGAAAGGTAACTGGTATAGGTGAAAGAAGAAAAGAAAAGGGCATAAATTTGTATATACATAAGAGCTAAGATGACTATTACTAATTGTATTAATTCTTGAAAAGTAAGAGTTTATACTCCTGTGATTAGATCAATTTTGCGTGTCTATGTCTAGTAATCTAAGCAATCCTTTTGAAGATAGCAATATGCAATATTGCAACCATTGTCAAATTCTTATCATCTTGTTTTGATTCTATACTGTTAGTGTTTTGGGTTTTTTGAGTTTTTTGTTTGTTTGTTTATAACTTTTCCTTTTTGTTTTTCTTTGTGTGTCTTTTTTTCTCTTTAAAAAACCCTATATCCTGCACTAATTTGCACACACATCAGCAAGTGAGAAGCACTGTATTGTGTCACATAATTTCCAGCATGACTGATATTAAATTTTCCAAAGCTGTTTAGAAAGGTACTAAAGACCCCTGGAAAGGCTTATTTAATTGATTTAGGGAGCATATTCTACACCAGTATATTTAAAGTGTTTCAAATGTTGCTAAAGCTATGTTAGAGAACTGTTGGACTGATGCAAATACTTCCTAATCCAAAGTTCTGGGTCAGTTTGACCCAAATATAGAAAATAATGATTGAGATAACATATGTGTAAATATGACATTGTCCCTCTGGAATAAGGTTCTGAAAACGTAAATAAGAATGGAGATGTAGAATAGATATTGTGAAAAAGGAAATAATCTTCAAAGGGAAAGGGAATGGAGTGAAATGGAAGGGAAACAAAAAAAATGAGAAAAAATAAGGATAGAAAGGAAACAATTCTTGGTAAATAAGGAAGGAGAAAACAGGTTGAAGAAGGGAGGGGAATGGGAAAAAAAAGAGGAACTAAGGTATATCATGTAGAGGTCCAAATTCCCTAAGATGAATGTGATCATTATGCATATCTACGTTGTACCAATAAACTCGATTGTTAAAATGATAAATGACTAAAATAAAATTAGAAAAATATAAATAAAATAATAAATAATTAATTTACGTACTGTATGTAAGTCATGAGACAAGGATATCAGCAGATAAAAGAAATCAGTGAAGTCAAGAGATGTCCCTGAAACGTTAGGACACTGGGAAAAGCAAGGTTTTCCAACCCCAGGGCCAAGGATAGGTCTTTAGGAACCGGGTGAGGCCCCACAGCAGGTGAGAAGCAGGCAAGTGACCACCCTCACGGTTTGCATTAGAGCCTTAACTCCACTTCTGTCGGGTCAGCTTCTGCTGTTAAATCCTTACAGGAGCGTGACCTTAACTGTGAGTGGTGCTGATGCAGGCGCTACCATGTGTGTTCTTTCTGAGAATCTAACCTTGAACCTCTTCCCACACAAGCTCTATGGAAAATGTGACTCCCATGGAGCAGGTCCCTCTACCTAAAATGCTGGAAAGTCCTGGAATAAGAGAAATGGTGTTTCTGCCATATACAGAATAGAGATTTAAGTCTGTTTCGCTTAAACATTGTGAACAGGAAAACTCCAGTAGTTTGGAGGATTGGGAAAAACTAGCTGATTGACATTTAGTTACAGATGATTATGATTGGGATGTGGCTTCTCCCCATCAAAAGTCTGCATTTTGGAAATCCGGTCCCCACTGTGATAGCATTAACAGGTGGTGGGATGTTAAGAGGTGTAGCCTAGTGGGAGGTTGTCATGGTGTTGGTATGCTATGTCCCCCAGTGCTAATGCATGAGGGCTTGGCCACAGTGTAGCAGTGGTCAAAAGTGTGGTTTTGGAAAGTGACCGAATGAGTAGGATTGTAATTTTATTAATAGGTTACTCCTATTAGCTCAATGGGCTCATTGGGAGGTGGGGTCTAATTGGGTGAAGTAGGTCAGTGGGAGTGTGGCATCCGTCCTTGAGGACTCTGTCTCTGCCTCTCTATCAGTCTCCATGTCTCTCTTACCTTCATTTTCTCTTTCTACCCTTTCTCCTTCTTTCTTATTCCTGGATGCAGTGAGGTGAGCAGCTTTTCTTTCCTTCACCATGCTCCTCTATCATGAATATTCCATCTTCAACATGCTTTACTTCAGGTCAAATAACGGAACCAATCAACTATTAACCATGAACCAAAATAAATCTTTCATCCTTTCCCCCCCAAGATATTTCATCATAGTGATGGAACAACTCCTCAGAGGTCATTACCCATCCTGTCCTGCCTTGCTGTGTGAGCAGTCCTTCCCACATGCATTCCTGCAAAGATGCTACCCATGAGGAGCTGACACAGCCAGGGAAAGTCTTGCCAGAGCTGGCAGTATACAACGTAGCTTTCAACCTTTAAAAACGTTGACTAAATAAAGTTCTTTTCTTATGAGTACCTCATCCTCAGGTATTTTAGTATAACAGCTAAGTAGACCAAAATGCAAAAACAGTTGTTCACAGGGTTAATGAAATTCAGGACAGATCTTCTGATGGCATCCACTCAGTGATAGTCATAGACCACCTAAAGAGCTGCTGTATTTGGTCATTTGGGTTCAGCAAGGAACCCATCAAGGAAGGAGAAACCAAAGTGGTGGTTTCCCCAAACTGGCCTAAGACAGATGAGGGTTGTTGGCAGTGCCCTACTACAAAGTAACAAGGCCTATATTCTCCAGCTCCATTCTGTTTCTTTTCCTATGTCATTAATGGTCCTTTGATTTAGGGTACAATGTTGTCTTGGTGGAAGGCTGCTCTTGTACCTTGGAGTAAGTTTTTAGGGTAGATCTTGGGGATAAAATCTGGAAAATCAGAAAATCTGAAGGAAGCAGATTCTCTCAGGAAGGAAAAAGCCTGGCCAAATTAACAGGTGCTATTCTGTTGCCCCAGTCATTCGGGTCCATCCTAAAAAATACTGTGTAGGTGTGGGCCTGACTACTGGAAGGGCCAAGTGGTGCCCTAACCCAGAAGAGTCTCGCAGTAAAATGGGAATGAGAGTCACATACCTGCCTCAGCCATGTGTCTACAGTTCTGGGTGGATGCTGGGAGTCTGGGAAATCTTCTGGTGTAACTCACAAAGATCCTGGAGATGATTCTTCATTGGGTGTGATAAAGTAGGAGTGGCTAGATCTCAAATTATGAACGCAATACGCAGTCATCCAGTAGATTTTTTGTAGGGCACATTAAAGATGATTGTAAAGCTTTTGACACACCCCTCATAGAAAGGTGGGGCCTATGTCCCCTATCCCTGACTCTGAGTGTGTTTATCATGGCTGGATTAATAAGGCACATTGGACAGGATGTACCCATTTACAGCCTTTCCTAGGCTTTAAGGGGCTAGCAATTTTTACTACCTGCCTCTTGCAACACAGTCACCAAATTGTGAAAGTTTCCAAACATCCCCATGGAAATCAACTGGAAATTTTCTGACAGTCTCACTTGAAATTTATCCACAGCCATCACCAGGTGGTCTCCTAATTAGTAAGTCACATAGCATTGCAGCCTCCAATCCCAAATGAGTGACATAGAACAGAGTAAGCTTAGCTGATCTCTGCCCAAATTGCAAAATTATAAGTAAAACAAATCATTAATGTTTGTATAACTTACTGTTACAGATAACGGGAACATAATCTGATACCAGGTTGAGGTGTCCCACTAACTAAAGTTTAAAATGGACTGGTTTTGTTCTGTGGGGAAGACTAAAGATTGAAGGTGTTACAGATTCAATGCAAAATATTCCCTGAAAGAGTCATTGTGTTCAATGTTGAGTTTTCTTTGGAAAATGACGGGGTTATTAGGGTGATACCATATGTTCACTAGTGAATTAATCCATCTGTGAGTTCATAGCTAACTGTCCTATTATGAAGTGGCACCTGATTAGAAGTGGTTCGCTGAGCATGTCATATTCTTGTCCTTGCCCGCCCGCCCCATTTTTCTCTCTGTTTCCTCAGTGCCGTGAAGCTAGCAGCTCTCCTCCACCATGCCCTTCCGTTCTGCTATTCTGTCTATAGATCTAGTGGAACATGGACTAAATCCTCTGGATCTATGAGGCAAAATAAACCTTTCTTTCTTTAAATTGTAGATATCAGGTACTTTGTTGCAGTGATGGAAAGAAAAGGGACTGACATAGTAGGCATCTCCTCAGAGGACATATGTGTTAGGATGAAGGGCAGTGAGAACATTATGGAAAGTTACAGAAAAGACAATACATATTACACCGTGGTGGGAAGCTTAGTAAGATTATTACTGCTTGAAATAATGTGGAAGCTGCAAGATCTCAGAAAGCTTTAAAATCCTCTCCACTGAGTTCCTTAAGAAACTTGAAGAGCGTGTGTCACAGAAGCTTTCCGGATGAGAAAGCCAGGGCTATCTTGAAAAGAAAGGTAGATGTAAATTTGCCTTATGCATTTATAAATTCATTTTATAAATTTATAAAATGTATGAATTTATAAAGTAAAATGTTTTAAGTAACTGTGGAAGCTTAGAGTGAAAGGCACAGAGAAGTAAAAAGAAGAGGCTTTGAGATCATTCTGTACATGTATTGTAACTTGCCGTATGCTTTCCTGTCACTGGCATGAAACAGCCAACATCCACAGTTTAAAGGAAGAGAAGTTTATTTTAGTTCACAGTTTTAGTCCATGCAAGGTTATTTTCTTTTCTCTTTTTTCTTTTCCCCATGCCGCTCCCTAATTCCTCTTTGTTTTGAACAATTTCTTCCTATTTCACAATGTGTATTATACACTTTGGTCCTTATATACACTTCAGGTTTCTTGTATCAGAGAAGCAATGTGATATTGACTACTGTGTGTCTGATTTATTTCACTTAAGAATATGGTCTCAGGGGATTTAGCTCAGCAGCATAAGCGCCTGCCTTGCAAGGGTGTGGTCGTGAGTTCGATCCCCAGTACCGATCAAAAAAAGAAAAAAAGAATATGGTCTCAATGTACATCCATTGATCTAGAAAAGTCTAGAAAAAAGTTTTTTTTATTTGTAACTGAGTAGTACTCCAGTGTATAAACAACACACATTTTGTATCCATTCCTCTGTTGATATGCATTTGGATGGTTTCCAAGATTGATCTATTAAAAACTGTGCCAATGTGGTATATTTTTAATTCTTGTGGAAATCTATCCAGAAAAAGAATATCTGGTTCAAGTGCACCTCTAACCCTAGTTTTCTGAGGAATCTTCACAGTGATTTTAGCAACTGTTTCGCCAGCCTACAATGACACCAATAGTGAAAAAATGTTCCTTTTTCCCTGCAGCCCCATCAGCATTTGCTGATGTTTGATTTCTTGATAACAGTCCTTCTTTCTGGAGTGAGATGGAATCCCAGTGCTGTTTTAATTTGCATCTCTCCAATGGCCTGTGATGTTGAACTTTTTTTTATGTATTTCTTTGCCATTTGTATTTATTCCTCTGAAAAGTGTGTATTCATTCCAGCTGGCTGTTTTTGGACTGCATCTTTAAACTGGGGAGATCTGGCTTTGTTCAATTTTTATATATTCTAGATGTTACTCCTTTGTCTGAGGGACTACTGCCTAAATTTTTTTCCAGTTGGTGTGCTGTTTTCACTGTATTTGTGATTTATTTTACTGTGCAAATATTTTTATAAGATATCCTCTTTGATCTCCTTTTTCAGAATATTGCACTTTTCAATGCATAACTCTTTTATTTCCTTTGTTAGATTGATTCCTAATATTTCTTCTTTTCAATGTATTGTGAAAAGTGTGGTTTCCCTAATTTCTCTCTCATCATGTTTATTGTTTGTGTAGAGGCAAGTTATTGATTTTTGAGGATTGGTTTTCTGTGCACCTATGTTTCTGAATTTGGTTATTAAATCTGTAAGTGTTCTGGTGGAGTTTTGGGGGATTTCCATGCAGAGGATCATGTGATCTGAAAATAATGATCATTTAAATTGTTCCTTTCCTATCTATTTTATTTTTTATTTGTCTAATTATTCTGTCTAATATTCTCAGACTTTATTAAATAGGAGTAAGAATAGTGTACAGTCTTGTCTTATTTCTGATTTTAGAGAAATAGCTTTGAGTTTTTGATCATTTGTTACGAGCATAGATGGTGTTTATCAGATTGATGTAAACACTATCTATTCCAACTTGCTGCAGGGCTTTGATCATGAATGGCTGTTGAAGTTTGTCACATACTTTTTCTGCATCTATTTAGGTAATAGTGTTATTTTTTCTTTGCCTCTGTTGATGTAGTGTACTACATTTATTGATCTGCTGTGTTTTGCTTGCCCCTGTCTTCCTGAGGATTCTTGCATCTATGTTCATTAGACAGACTGGCCTGTAGTTTGCTTTTTCAGTTGTGTCAGTAGCGGCATTTGATTTCCTCTAAATTTCTTGTGGAATTCAGCAGTGAATCCAGGCTTTTTTCTGCTGGTAAGATTTTAATTTCATTTTTATTTCATTATGTGGTATATAGTTATGTAAAATATTTATACCTTGCTTCAGTTTTGGCAGCTCATAAGTATCGAGGAATCTGTCCATTTCTGTGGTGTGTTCCAAATGTTCTTGAAGTAGGTACTGATGATCTTCTAGATTTCCGCAGAATCTGTTCTTATTGCCCCCTTTTCATTCCTCTTCACATAACTTTGAGTGTTTTCTTTTCTCTTTTTCATAATATTGACTAAAATTTTATTGATTTTATTTAATATTTCAAAGAAGAAACTTTAATTCATCGATTCTTTATTGTTTTCTTAGTCTCAGTTGCATTAATTTCTTTCCTTTACAATTTGCTCCCTTGCATAAGCCTTAGGTTCGATTTCTTTCTTCTGTTTTTAGAAGTTTGAAACTCAATGTTATGTTGCTAATTTGAGCACTTCTGTTTTCTTGGTGTGAGAATTCACTGCTATTGATTTACCTCTTAGGACTGCTTTCATTGAGTCCCATAAGTCCTGGTATGCTGTATTGGCTTTATATATTCTAGATGTTACTGTTCTGTCTAGATCAAGATCATTTAATTGTAGATACTATTTTAATGTCTTCTTTAATTTCATCTGTGACCCATTCTTTGTTCAGGAGGGTTTTACTTAGTTTCCAGATGTTTATGTAGTTTTTTGGTTTCTTTTGCTGTTGATTTCCAATTTCATCATGCTATGACCTAATAATATGCAAGGGACAATTTTAGCTCACTTGCATTTACTTAAGCATGTTCTATGGACTACTCTGTAGTCTGTTTGGAGGGCATCCCTTATGAAGCTGACAAGAATGTGTATTCCAATGTCAGTTCATTTGTTCACAGGTTCTTCTCTTTTGGTCTTTTCGAGACAGGGTTTCACTATGCTGTTCATACTGCCCTTGAACTCACCTTGTAGTCCAGGCTGGCTTTGAACTCACAGCAATCCCCTTGCCTCAGCCTCCTGAGTACTGGGATTATAGGCAGGTCTTTACCAGGTTTGGTTTTGTTGATCTTTTTTTGTATAGTTGATCCATCTATTTGTGACAGTGTGGTATTAAGGTCCCGCCGTACAATTGTGCTAGTGCTTATTCGAGTTTCTATGTCCAGCAATATTTGTTTTACGTAGTTTTGTGCACTTGGTGCGCATATATTTATGATTGTTATCTCTTCTTCTTGGGTTTTCCCTTAACAAATATGTGATGACTTTTGTCTGTTTGATCAGTCTTGACTTGATGACATTGTCTGCAAATAGAGTAGGTACTCCTGCTTTTTTCTGCGTTACTGTTGCGTGGAGTATTATTTTCCATCCTTCAATCTATGAATTTCTTTCTGAATTAAATATATCTCTTTTATGAAGTATATTGCTGGATCTTGGTTTTGTTCCTTTTTGGTACCAGGAATCACACTCAGGACCTTGTGCATGCCGGGCAGGTGTTGTGCTCCTGATATATATCACTGCCTCTAGATCTTGCTTGTTGATCTACAACTTTGGTCGGTAAATTGAGATCATTTACACTGTTGGTTATAAGTGATATGTGTTGGCTTATTCTTTTCACATTATTTCCCTGTTTTGGGTTTCCTGTCTTTCCCCTCTTTTTAATTGCTCACCCTGCCTGGAGTGTTCTATTCCATCCATTAGTGTTCTTGCACATGTGATCTTCCCTATCTCTTTCTAAAATACCATTCAGAGCATTTCAAAGAGTGATGTGATAGTCATGAATTTCTTCAGTGTTTTGTGCCATGGAAGTGTATGATTTCTCTATTGATTTAGAAAGATAGCTTTGCATAATACATACATCTGGGATGGAGGTTGTTTTCTTTTAGGACTTGATATACTTTAATCCAAAATTTCCTTGATTTCAGTGTTTGTGTTGAGAAGTTTGTGGGTTTTCTTTGTAGGTGATTCATTTCTTTGCTCTAAAAGCTTTTAATATTTTGTTCTTGTGCTGATTTAATGGAATCTTGATTATTACATGGCCTTGATGTAGATTCATGTTGGTCATGGTTATTTGGAGTTCTATATACCTCACTTATTTGTGTGTCGAATTCTTTGTCGTCTGGGAAGTTGTCTGCTATTTTTTCTGTGAAGAGGTTTTTTATGGCATTTGTGCTACGTTTGGCTTTTTTTTTACTCCAATCAACCTTATTTTGATCTTCTTTCTTCATCTTGTAGCTGTTGGATTACTTTTTCATGATACTTTGCTATTTTTAAGATATCTTTGTTTTTGTGGTTGCCAACCACAGTCCTATCTTCTAGATCTCATAGTCTCTCTTGCTTTGTTCAAGCCACTGTGTATATTTTCAATGGAATTCTTAATTTCCTGGGTATCTGTTTAGATCTGTTTCATGAATTCCATTTCTTTCCCATGTTAGACATAAATGGTTTCCATTAGGAATTCTACCGTTTTAATCTGTGTCTACTTTCTATCTGTTTGGAATACCTTTAATTTTGATCATCATTTTTTTCTTTTTAACCTGAGAGATTATTTTTTCTATATTAACATCCATTTGTTTTTTCACTTCTACTGTTATCACTTTAGAAAATTCCAGTATGTGGTTTCTAATTTGTTCTATCTCATTGTGTTCCTGGACTTGTCCCAAGTGGACTGCATCATGCTTCTCCATCTTTTCCTTTTGTATTTTATTTTGTTTTATATTTGGAGTTGATATTTGTACATTTCTTATGATAGTTAGCTTTATTGTCAGTATTGAGGCTTTCCAAGGAAATATCTATTCCTCAAAGATGTGTTCCAAGTATAGGTAGTTCTTGGTTTTTATGTCTGCCTCAAGAGCTTACCATCCCAATTTATTAAGGATGAGAAGTTTTTATCCACTTGGCTCAGCACCACCTCTGTTAGCATTAGACTATGGTGATGGTTACCACTCCAGAAACAGTGTTGTAATATGAGGGAGAAAAACTGATTACAACCTGTGTGACATTCTGGCTAATGTTGTTCAGTTAGCAATAATAACAGTGTCAAGCACATTACAGCAACTAACAAACTGTAGTAACTATTCATTTGGTACCTTTAACCATAGGAGCACGCTCTACAAATTATATAACTAAATCCAACATATACCAGGAACTTGTATGCAATAAGTTTCCCCTTGGTGGATTGATTTTACTCTATTTTGGGAAGTATTTAAGTGGGACAATGGACAAAACAGAGAAATGAGTGTGGAGAAATACAGTAGAAGTGAGGGTGTAAGGTAAAAAATGATCACTTACATGGTAAGAAACCGATTACAGCACAGAAGACAAAGAATGAAAGAGAAAGCAAAAGAATATTGAAGTGAACGTGAAAATGAAGAGACACTGTTTCCTCATATGAATGTATCATAAAATCAAGAGCAATAATTGAGAGAAGACAGAAAGAAGGTGAACAGAACAAAACAAAAATAAACATTAGAAACCTAATAGTCAAACAACAAGAACAACAAAATAAAACATTAAAAGATAAAAATTACAACCTCAACTAGACTAAAAACAGAAAAGCAACCAGGTAAATAAAAACAAAAGTAATAAAATTCATGTGATGTTCACAGTTCTGTAGTAGCATGCAAGCTGGATCCCTGAAATGTGCTGTGTAACCCTATCAAGTTTTCAGTAAGATTTGTTCATAGTGTGGAACTGATTTAACCTCTGGATGTGGGGGCTGGGACTGGTCTTCAGCTGATAACATTTTGGATGCCCATTTCCCCTCATCATGTTTGTATCTATAGTGCTCTCCCAGGTGCTGTGGTGCCCTTGGGTGGGGAAAACCAGAGGTTAGTCCCAGACCTGTGTACACTTGGCTCTTCTGGACCTTACATAGCTTCTCCTGTTCCGCATCACTGGTTCCTCTTACCTGCTGGTTGTAGGCAGAGGGTGTGTCTGTGTCCCACTCTAGGCTAAAGCTGCTGATTGCTTGCACCACTGGGTCAAGGCTGTTCTGTAGGTCACAGACCAGAGGGACTCTTTCAGTTCTTGGATTTAATGGTAAGACTGGCTTTGGGTTTTAAGTGAGGTTTTAGAATGGAATCTGTGTGGCCTCAGTTCCTACCTCTGAGCAGAGTTCCCCTTAGTGTGCTTCCCAACTGCCTGAAGTCCACTGGGACTGGATGGCTTTGACTTCATTACACCAATGGAGTTGGCAGTAAAATGACTCAGGACTGTTCTGCTGTTGGGGTCCACCCAGCACCCTTTGAAATATAATGGCGAGCCTGTGCAGCTGCTTCTGATCTGTTTGTCTGGGAGTCAAAACAGAGCACCAGTTCACCTGCCTCCCCAACATCTGGCCCTTCAGGGGTCCTCGAGAAGCAGTGTCCCATTGCACTGAGCTGCACTACCATGCTGGGCTGCTCTGCAGTGCCAGAGTCTTTCCATTTCCCAGGGAACTCCCCTGCTGCCATTACTGTCTTTCTAGACTTCTATTTTCATACAATTTTACTTGCAAACATAGGATTCTGTATATTTTATAACTTATGCTTGTCACTATCAGTGCACCTTAAATCTTTGTTGATGTCACAAGATGAACTACTACCAGATGACTTTTAATTATTGTGTTACATTCCTTTAAATGTGTAAAGATAATGTAGCAAATTGCACTCTCTTTTCTGCGTTTGTTGTTTAGGGGTTTTAGTAAGGGAAAACCTATCCTTAGTGGCAGAATTTCTTGTTAGTCTTTTCTGGGGGATGAGATCCATTAAACCACGCCAAATGCCAACTAGAGCTATTAACTGTGCTCTAAGGGGAGTTGGTCCTGCTTACCACCTTTGTTTTAGTGAACTCTGAAATGAGGAAAGCAAATTTGGCAGAATTTGGAGAGAAGAGTTTAGAACAATGATTTTCAAGAAGCAAGGACCAAATAAAAGGTAATAAAATTTTGATTTAAAAGAAAGAAAAGTGGAAGAAGAGGGAAAATGTGGAGAAACAAGAGGTACAGAGGGAGAACAAGAGAGGAGGGAGATCAGACAGGAGAGGAGATAAGGACAGAGAAGCGAGAGGATAGCTAGCCGCTTCATGACTAAAATGTGGCATGGAATGGAAGATGTGGACGATAGGCTGGTCACTGTGACTCCTGCAAGACTCCAGCATCCTCTATGTTGCTCACATATGTTTGGGTCTGTTATGGCTTGTATCTGAATGTCCTTGCAAAGCCTCATGCATTAACAGGTGGGGCTTCGGGGATGTAATTGAATCATGGGTGTGGGATGCTGGATTAGGATTTTTGATGCTGGAATCAGAGTGTGTGATGCCTGAATTGGCTTGGCATAGATTTTGGTGTGAATAATGGAAAGCCCAGCAATCAGTAGGCTGTCACCTGAAGGGAGCAAAAGGGAAATGGAAAAGGAAGGCCCACTTCTGTTTCTCTGCCTCCTGGCTTCCACTGAAGACCCTTCAGCCTCCTGATATGCTCTTGCATGAGACACTACAGTCAACTCTAGGCCTTTCACTGGATCCTTTGGATCTCCAGTGTGCAGACAGCCCTTTCACATTCTTCCACACCTGACTCTGCGGGAAGACATTATAAACCTGTTTTAAATCCTTATGCATTTGAATATCTTGCATTAAATTGGTTTCTCCAGTAAGCATTGGCTGAAACAGGACCCATATGTTTCTCCCTCTTGGTATAAAAGGTCAAAGTTATGAAAGAGCAGGCTCCCATACAGGTTGTATATGGAATTTCACAACTCACTGAAATGATTTCTGTTGTTGGATATTTATGTGTACCCATAAATTCAGCAGTGTGGTGACTATTGAAAAGGTAGTTTTAGAAGGGTAATTACTAAGTTAAAGAGTAAGCATGGGGTAAGGCTTTTAATACTTGAAAACTTTAAGGCATTCTTAGTAACATGCAGAGATTAAACCTTGATGGGGGATGTCACTGTCCTAATAATTCATTTTGCAGCCTATTGTGCCATTGTGTCTAAAGAAGTCATGATCGCCTTTCTGAGAGAACAGGAGCTCCTCCAAATGTGTGGCATGTTGCTTTTTTTCCCATCTGTATAGCTGCACATGGGGTCCAGCAAGCATGGAACACCATTTCAGAACCATTTCCAATGACGCATGTCTCCAGTTTGGTCTTTCGTACCATTACTGCGAATTTTACTAGCTGATCTCATCATGCATTCAGAGTTTGGCAGGAGACCCTGTGGACCCGTCTGTGCTGATTTTACTGGACACAAAAAATAACTCCCTGGGACTGTGCTGACAGGAGGCACTTTCAGTCTCTGAGTTTCAGTCTCTTCAGTTCTAAAAAGGTTTTGCTGCGCTGAGTGATCCCACCTTTCCCAGATCAAAAAGAACTTGCAGCTACTTGGCAGGGCTATCCAACCCCTGATTGTAACAAGACACCTGGAGGTAGAGAAAGGTCCAGGACAAGAATGGTCCAGTGGATGCTGTCTGTGAGGGAAAAGGTGATGACAACCCTGCTCGTAGCTGAGTCATGGATGGAGTGGTCTTTGCCTACTCTTGGCTATGGTGTCTGCTGATGTGATAGAATTGCACTAAACACGGTGTGCTGCCTTCTGTAGGTGTTTTATGAATATGATAACTCTAGGTACCATCTGAGGAACTGTACAGTACTGTACTGGCTAAAGCCACAGCATAAATTAATGAGCATTTATGGGCTCTAAAAGGAGTTTAAGAAATAGACCTACAGGACAGGATCTGTTCTAACAGTGGGTCTGTATGTGCTGCAATTGTTCCAGGGATCAGCTGCAACTCCAGGCTTGGGCTCAAGGGTTGTGGTGCACAGAGATTTCCATAGAGCAGGATGCAGACACATGTTGTCCTTGCCAAGTCACTGTGATGATTTAGAGTGACTCAGTGCTCTCCCGAGCCTTTTACTTTACCAAACTCTCATGAGAACAATAGAGGTGAAAAGTTACTCCCCTATTTAACCAATGAAATAGAGGCAGAGCCCAAGCTTAGAGAAGGGAAGGGTGGACCAGAAAGATGCCTTTCACCTAGTTCTGGAGCTGGCCTTCTCCAGAGGCAGATTCTGGAGGAAATGACCTTTAGGGCCAGCCGCTAACATTTATGTTTCTTTCTGGCTCAAATTCCAGGTCTGTACTTCATTAGCTATGTGACGACACTCGTGGTAAGAAAGAAAAATCAGCTTAACCACAAAAGGAAATGGAGCACAAAGTATAAGGTCAAGCTCATTCCACTAAGGGTGGGTATTGTATAATGAAATGTCAGTGTTGCCAGCAGCTGGCAAACCCTTGGCAAAATGGTCCTTTCAATCCTGAGCATGGGTGTTCTGTAGCCAGTGCTAACGATGGATTAGCTGGGAGCTGTTGGGTTTTCTAAGATACATAGATGTTTTAGTGTTCTGTAGTGATTAATTAGCATATTCAGGCTAGTTTTTATGTGCCACATCCATGACTTCCATAGTCACTCACCAGAAGTACATGAATCTCAGTGTTTTCAGACAGAATTTGATCTAAAATGATCACATTTCACTATCATAGCTCCACTAAAACTCAGCACCACCTCTAGATTCTCTTTATTTGTTCTAAAACATTCATTTTGTGCCTTCACTAGTTCATCCCTAACATTTATCTTGTAGCATTTGTCTTCAGAGATCTCGATTATTGCTGTGCAACGCACAGCTACATATTTTGCTTTTATCACTTTGCACTGAAAACCTTACCTGCATTCTCCATTGCAGTAGTTTTTATTTGAACGTGTAAACTTTTCTTGCTTCATTGGTCTCATACAGAGGGCAGTTTTCACACAGGCTGCTGATGGGAAATGCCTGGTTCTGCCCTTGTACGAGGCGTTCTCAATATTGCTTTGTACCACTATTTGACTGAGCTGTGTTTGTACTGCTGTAACCAGGCTCACTGTAGAGCCAGGCCTGGTGACATGTGCCTATAATGCCAGCACTCAAGTGGCTGAGGCAGGAGGATCACCATGAGTTCAAGGCCAACCTAAGCTACGTAAGTGGGTTCAAGGCCTTCCTACACTGCACAGCAAGACTCTCTCGCTCTCGCTCTCTCAGCACTTCCAGTCACACAGGGAGGTCTCCCTGCTTCTCTTTCTTGTCTTTGCTCTCTGTGATCACTTTTTAATACAGACCATTTCATGCACACATTTAAGTGAAAGGACAGAAGTATCAAGTGAACGAATCCAAATATGAGATAAATGTTTTGTTACAGAATAGATTACGGACATTTTACAACCAGTCTTTTGCAACTGTAAGATTGCTAATGTGATAACATTTTAGTTTCAATTAAAATGTTACCCACTTTGCTGCCAATTAAATAAGTAAATAACACTATTATTTATTTATTTTCAACAACTAAATGACTTGTGAAAATTAAATTAGTGTAATACAGTCTGAGAAGCACAGCTGTAGTGTATAGCAAAAGTGCAGCCTGCTGGCACCAGACTTGAGCCCACAGCACAGCACTGGATCCTGGTTTCCTGCTGGCAGACACTCGGTGTCATGGCGCCCCCTTTTGACACTGGGAGGCGCAGCTCTGATACTGTGGAGCTTAACCAGCCCAGAAAGCAAATCCATCTTTTTCAAGTCAGACTTACAGGCGGTCAGAGCTGTAACCATTCTGACCTTAGAAAATTCAATGTTCTGCTGCAAGTCAGAGGGTGGCAGTCAGATGCTATTTATTGCAGGACCAGGAGGGGTCAAGGGCTGAGGATGGTGCTTTGTGGGACCTAGGACGAGCCAAATGTGGGCAGTCCTGAAGCTATGGTAAGGTGAGTGAGCAGGTGAGCAGAGTCAGACCATAAAAGGGCTGGAGTCTCACTGCAGAACTTGGACTTGCTCTGTAAACAGTGCAGATTCACTAATGCGTTCTGCTCAGGAACCAACATTCTGAGGTCTGCATTTTGTTAGGATTTCTTGGCCAGAGTGAGGTGAGAAGCCTGGAAAAAGGGAGCAGTTTGAGGTGTACAGGTGTTATGCACTGGGTCAGGTCCAGGAGGTAAATACCATCCTTGAGCCTCTGGTGGGAGTTTCTGTTGTCTTTACCTACTCAGTACCTGGGAGACAGATCTGACAGGCTGCTTTAGTGGTCTCTGTCCCTTGTCTTCTGCTTGGGCTCCGGCAATGGGGGCTAAGAGAAAGGGGACAGTTTTGCTTGAGGACACACCTCTTCAATTTGGCAGGGACTCTATTTTGCTAGAGGGACCACCATTCCACTTGCTGCCCCCGCCCTGGCAACTCTGGACCACTCAGTGTACCAGTCACCACTGACACCCCCGAATCCTTCTACTCCAGTGCCGTAGTGGATTCCAACTGTCAGTGGGCCCCTGTGCTGCCCCAGTCTCCTGTTGCTCTTGCTGCCTGCTTTGGTCCATACTTCTTTCCCTACAGTCTCTTCAGTGTGCACCTTTAAGTGTACATTGTGTCTCCTGTCAGCTCACTCATGCCAAAGAGCTCAAAATTTATTTTCCAAGCAATAGACAGAAAGTAAAAGGTTTTAGGGCAGCAATGAAATAGACATGTGTTCTGAAAAAAGCTGCTAGATTGAAATGAACAGGACAGTCTGACTGAGGAAGGGTTGGAGCAATTACACCATGATCAGAAATGTGGCTATTTAATTTTCTCAGCATCATTTGTTGAAGAGACTGTTTTTTCCTGATTGTGTTCTCTTGGCATCCTTGCTAGAGAGTAATTGACTATATACACGTGTGAGTTTATTTCCTGGGTCTCTGTTCTGATCAGTTGATGTATATGATTGTTTTACCAATACCAGAATCCTTTGATTACTGTTCCTTGAGAAAGTAGTTTGAAGTCAGGGAGTTCACTGGCATCTTTCAGTTCTGGTGTATTTTACACCTACAGCACATTCCATATTGGATTAGCTTCATTTCAAGTGCTCAGTATCCACTTGGGGCTAATGGATGCTGTATTGGAGAGCACAGTATAAACTTTTGCAGAGAGTGCAGACAACTTCTTTTTCTTCCTCCTCCTCCTCCTCCTCCTCCTCCTCCTCCTCCTCCTCCTCCTCCTCCTCCTCCTCCTCCTCCTCCTCCTCCTCTTCTTCTTCTTCTTCTTCTTCTTCTTCTTCTTCTTCTTCTTCTTCTTCTTCTTCTTCTTCTTCTTCTTCTTTCCTTAGTTATAAAAGACATCCAAACTGTAAACTCATATAAGTGTATGTCCCCAGTTATGAACGTGACCCCAAGGTGTGCATCTGGGTACAGTCACCTGTCTCCTCAGCTCTGCCAAACCCAGCAAACAAAAGCTTCCAGTCTCCAGACACCCCCACTCTTCACCACTGGCTTGTGTTTTCATGAGGTAGAAGGCGACTAATGGAGCAGCCTGATCAGCTGCTGGGAGGCTGAATATATAAATGGATGTTGGCTGCACTACATATCGGGTTAGCATTCTGGTCCCTAATCTACAGCAGTAAGCTCAGGAAAACAAGCCATTGTTGAGTGTAACCAGCCCAGAAAGCAAATCCATCCTTTACAGATCAGACTTACAGGAAGTCAGAGAACAATTTCTAGCAACTGTCTAGGGAGCCAAACAGTCATCCTTACGATGATTAAAAAAAAATGAGGATTTATATAATAGTCAACTAATGACCTAATTTTTGTCCCCTCTGTCAACTTAGATCCAACTGGAAAAAAACAAAAATGTACACATCTGTTCATATTGGATTCCTTGCCTTAATTAGCCCACTTCCATCTCCTCCAAGGAGGGCACCCTGGAAGCCTCACGCCTCCCTGTTTCCCACCATAAAGTTTTCCTGCTTGTTTTTTAGTCTGTGCCCAAAAACAAGTGGTGGTGGCTGACTCCTTTGCTGTCGCAGACTCCCAGGCGTAACCTTTACTTCTTCTCCCTTGAGAGGTCCTTGTTTATTTCTACGCCCTCCAGAGGGTGAGCTGAGAAACCTTTCCCAAGTGCGGGCACCTTCCTGTTTCTGCAGCATGGGTCGCTCGTCTTCTCCTACCAACGGCCCAACGATTTTCCAGTGAATGGATTCCCCTTCCCCACCTTCAGGAAGTGCCACTTGTGGTGTGGGTAACACAGATTGTTAATGATTGGCTGAGGCCTCTAGGTAGGTCTTTGTTCTTTTAGTATTTTAAATATTTTTTTCTTTTAGTACTTGAAAGATGTAGTTTTCTCCTTGCTTTGTTTCTGAAAAGAAACTTGCTTATCTTTACTGCTCTGTATGTAATGTGTCCTCCTCTATTATTATTATTATTATTATTATTATTATTATTATTATTGGTACTGTGGATAAAACTTATAACCTTGTGCTCACCAGGCAGGTGCTTATGCCACTGAGCTAAATCCCCAGATCTTGATTATTTTTTAAGATTTTTATTTCATCATTAGTTTTCTGCAGTTTGGTAAGATGTTTCTTGGTGTCATTTTGGGTTCACTTCAATTTCCTTCTTTCTCAGGGATCATGGTGATGCCTGTTATCCAGCATGCGAACAAATACCATTTCATATACTCTATATGAATTCTAAGTTGCTTTATGTGGGTGAACATACCTGCTTCTTGTACTTAATCTTGGTTAGAAATGGATGAGAGCACCTGAACTTTGGTTTTTCACTGCCTGTTTTATTCAGGAGTTCACAGGTGACAGAGGTTAAGAGCATGCGCCACAGCTACTAAGCCTAGCAACACTGCTCATTTATGCAGACTTTCTAATCCATACTACAGAGGCAGCAATTGCGCCTTTTCACAGAATTGTGATAGGGAGCCATGATAAAACACCTGAAAACATAATTAACCTTGTGCCAGGACCATAGACATGATCAACAAATGTTAAATATTGTTAATAATTAAGCAGTTTTATATGATTGCTCCATATATTTTTAACCTTCTTTTAAAACATGTAAATATACAGTATATGCTTTTATTTAAAAAAATTTTAGGAGTTAAGTAGATCAAGGGGTTTTAGGGCCTTTTCATTTGCTTCTTCATACTGTCTCATTTTTTGCAATTATTTTTTCATTGGTACATGTTTTAGCCTGTTTTAGGATATGGGCCTCTGAAGTGAGCATGTGACTGTAGCCCATAGTGATTGCATACCTTGTGGAGAGTTGGTACATGGACAGGACACATCTCAGTTTTTTTTAATCTTCATCCCTTTCTTCCCTCCTCTCCATCTCTGGAGTCCCTTCCCCTTTGCTAAATCTCTATCTCCTTGCTTCCTATTATCTTATTTTGCACTCTCTCTGTCTCTCTCTCTTTCTCTCTCTCTCTCTCTCTCTCTCTATATATATATATATATAGATAGATAGATAGATAGATACATAGATAGATGGATGGATAGATAGATACAATTTTTTCTTTTAAGTCAAATGATGTCTTTATATTTTTTTATTTTAAAGATAGTAGAATCCAACAAAACAAAACAGAATAGAAGACCTCTAATTTAGTTCAGCGGAACAAGCACCTGCGTTGCAAGCATGCAGTCATGAGTTCAATCACTGGTACAAAAGAAATTAAAAAATTAAAAAAACAAAACAAAGCGAACCAAAACAATGTAGCAAAATTGGTAAAGAGCTTCAAAGCAGGATACTAAGAAAATAATAGCTATCATAGTATATCTTGTTATCTTCACAATGGTTGTCCATTCCATCAAGTATAGCAAAATCAAACCAAAAGCAAAACAGAATAAAACTAATCAAAACAGAATGTTGAACAAAGCAAAAACAATCAGAACAAACCAAAACAGTGAGGACAATATTGGACTTCAAAGACTAGATAGAAAGGAATTCCCCATGTTTGCTATATTGCATACTGCCATCCTCCCAAAAGATGCTCAGAGCGCTGGCCCCAGGGCTGCAAAATCAGCCAAAAGAGTGCAAGCATTTAGTTGCTTTACGTACCTTAGTTGCTATCAGCTCAGGCTGTGCTCTGAACCACCTAGGTGCTTATGGTGGGGAGGGGAGCATGGAATTTGATTCTCAGCCCATGCACCATTCGGCTCACAGATGGTGCTATCTCACTTTTCTCTCCCTGGAACCCATGCAGCTTGCGCAGCCTACCAGAAAGGCTGGCTAGATGATTTCTTGGTGACTTCTCTGTTTTTTTATATTTTGGTTTGGATATAAGAGAAACCATGTGATATTTAAGCAAGTTTATTCTTCTTTGTGGCATGCTAGTACTCCACCAAGTATAACTACCACAGTTTATTAATTCATCCATTGATGGACAGGTATTTAGCTGCTGTGAATTGTGCTGCTATAAACGCTGGCATGCATGTCTCTCTGTTCCATGATACCTTTAACACTTTGGAGAAAATAACTACAAAGGGAATTCCAGGCTTTCTACTCTCAATGAAGTTTTTAGTTTTAGATTTTTGAGGAATCTCTATACTGGTAACTATAATGGTTGTACTATTTTCTATTATTCCTAGCAATAGTGTAGAAGCATTTCACCCCAGCCACTCCAGCTCTTGTTATTATTTGATTTCTTAATGTAACCATTCTTTCTGAAGTAAGACAGAATATCTGTGTTGTTTCATTTGTGTTCTCTAATGACCAGTGGTGATGAACATTTTTTATGTATTTATAGGCACTTGTACTTCTGAGATGTGTCTGTTTTTATCGGTTGCCTGTTTTAAAATTTTGCATGTTTTACATTGAGAGCTCTAAGTTTTTGAGTTCTTTATATAGTGTAGATATTAGTCCTCTGTCTGAAGAACACCTGGACAAATTTTCTTCATCCTGTAGGTTGTCTCTTCACTCTGATGCTTGTTTGTGTTGCTGTGCAGAAGCTTTTTAATTTGATAAGATCCCATTTGTTGATTTCTCATGCTGTTTCTTGTACAGTGGGGATTCTGTACAGAATGTCTTTGTCTACACCCACATCACCAAGTGTATAACCTATTTTATCTTCCTGCATGTTCACTGTTTCTGTTTCAATGTCGTTTATCCATTGTTATTCTTGAGTAGTGCCTGGTGAGTGATACGGGTCTAGACTCAGTCTTTTACTCATGGATAACCTGTTTTCCCAGCACCATTTATTAAAGAAGCTATCTTTTCCCCAGTGTATGTCTTTGTTCCCTTTGTCAATGACAAGAAAGCTGAATTGCATGGGGTTGTTTCTACATCCTTTGCTCCATTTCATTGACCTTCATGTCTCTTCTTTACCACATGGCTGTTCTTATCACAGGAGCTTTGTGGTAAACCTTGAAGTCAGGTATTGTGCTGTTTCCTGCTTTGCTCTTATTGCCGAGGATTGCTTTTGTCCTTCTGGGTCTTTTCAGATTCCATGTGAGTTTTAAGGTTATTTTCTCCACTTCTGTAAGGAATGCTGTTGGTATTTTGATTGAGATTGTGTTAAATCTGAATATCAGTTTTGAAGTATGGCCATTTTGACAATATTGGATCTGCCTATCCAGGAAGGAGGAATATCTTTCCATTTTCTGATATCTTCTTTGATCTTCCTTTCAGGGAACTGTGTTTTTCATTGTAGGTACCTTTCACTTCCTTATTTAGGTTAATTCCTAAATATTTAGTTTTTATTAATACTACTTTATTAATAGTATTAATACTATGGTATTGTTTTCCTAATTTCTTTCTCAGTGAGTTCATTGTTGGTGTAGAGATATGCTATTGATTTTTTTTGTTTTTTGTTTTTATGTTATCTTGCTATATTCCTGAACTTGATTGTTAATTCTAGGAGTCCTTTGGCACAAAGTTTTGGATCTTTTATATGGAGGATCATACTATATACAATAATGTTAATTGACTTCTTCCTTTCCTATACATATTCCTCTTATTTCTTTCTCTTGCCTGATTGCTTTGGCTACTATTTTAAGGATTATGTTGAATAAGAAAGATGATAATGGACAATTGTCTTGATTTTAGGGGAAAGGCTTTCAGTTTTTCCCCATTTCATATGTCGTTAAGATTGGTTTTTCATACATGACTTTTATAAGATTATTATAAGGCCTCTCTATACTTATTTTCTTTGGAAGTATTATCATGAATGGACATTACATTTTGGAAAAGGATTTTTCTTCATCTATTGAGATAATCATGTGTCCATTGTTCTTGGTTCTGTTCATGAGATGTATATATATTTGTGGATTTATGTATGTTGAACAATCCTTGCATCCCTGGCATGGAAACTATTTGCCATGATGTATCATCATTTTGATGATTTGCAGCAATTTGTTTGCTGGTATCTTGTTGAGAATTTTTGCATCTACATTCACTAAAGAGGTTGACCTATATTTCTCTTTGTTAGTTGAATCCTTGTTGGATTTTTCATCAAGGTAATGCTACCTTCCAGCAATGACTTTAAGAGTACATCTTCTCTTTAATTTCATTAAGGAGATTGAGGAGTATTGGTATTAGATCTACCATATGGTTCTTGTGAAATTTAGAAGCGAATCCATTGAGACTCAGGATTTTCTTAGTTGGTAGGTTTTGTTATTGCTTCAGTTTTTCTGCCCATTATTGGAGTCTTTATACATTCTTGGCTCCATTTTGGTAATTTATATGTGTCTAGAAAAATATTCATTCCTTCTGAATTCTCTAATTTATTGAAGTATAGGTTTGTGATGTAGCTCTTAATAATTTTCTCAATTCCATCAGTCATCATTGTGATTTCACCTTTTCCACTTCTAATTGTGTTGATTTGCATCTTTTCTATCCTTATAAAGGTAAGATTATGAAGGGTTTATCTATTTTACTCATTCTTTCCTTATCCTTCACTGATTCTATGTATTGTTTTTCTTTCAGTCTCAATTTCACACATTTTTACAGTGATCTTCATAGTTTCCTTCCTGTACTACTTTTGGATTCATATTGTTCTTGTTTCTCTGGTGTCCTCATGGATATCACTAGGCTATGTAGTTGACTTGCTCTGTTTTTATTATATGTCCAGACAGCTGCTGGCAATGGTGGCACCAACATGGTGAACTGTTGATTATATTTTTGAAGGGCATTGGACCATGGAAGTTTGGGGACACAGTTCTAGGCACAACCATCAGAGACAATGGATAGTAATGATGGTGATATTCTCACGAGGGAGGACATTTTTCAACTTGACTTGGAATCACTAGGATTTGGGAATAGTTACCAGATAGGGAGCTGGTGTCTTTTCCAGAGAGGAGAATGCAATCCTTTCAGGATGTTGGTCCTGGAGTTTCCATGACTTATTTCTTCCTGCCTCAACCCCAGAAATATGAGATCTTCCCTGTGGTGTATCTGTCTCAGTCTTGTCTATAGAGAAATCAAGAATGTTAGCAGCAGCGTAGAATGATCAACTGGAGTGACGAACACTTGCATTGCAACCCTTTACTTCTGTTGATAAAGACTAAAACTAAGGTGGTTTTATTGGGAGTTGAGAGTTGAATTTTAGCTGTTTAGAATTCCTGATAGTTAGAGCTAAGTAATTAATGATTAGTAACACCCGTTTCCCCAGTTGAGGGTAAATAAATCGTCACAGAAAAAGAAAATAACTTCTAATATCTTTGTAACATTGAAGAGCAGAACCAGAACTGAAGAATGAGTTCTTGCTTCCAGCCTCTCTGTACTTGTTTACTGAAATTTGGATACTGGGAAATGTAGCAGAGATCAGCAGTCAGGATACCAACTGACAAATTAATCAATATCCTGTTATGAGGTACTGATGTATGAATAGCAAGACAAAAGGAAATCCGATGGCTTTGTATTTCCTCGATTGTTCCTCTTTAAATGTTTTGGACGTGGTTTAAATAAGCCAGGCGTGGGTCTGGGAGTTGTTGTGAGCAGCACTTCGCTCCTTTCAGTGCTTAAGTCATACAGTGGTCCCTATAGACTTGTCTGGGTTCACCTGCCCAAACTGCTTCTGCTAAGCACATTTCTTGGATTGAGGAAGAAGTCAGAGACTAGGAAAAGTAGAAAGCAGAAATACTGGCCTGGCAGTACATTAGTCACACCTTCTTGTCACTGGAAAAAATACCAGACATACACAGCTTAAAGAAGGAGGCAGCGTGGTGGAAGGACGTGGCAGAGGAGAGGTGCTTGTGTCATGGGACCAGGAAGCAGAGAAATTGGGAGGACGTGGAGATGAGGCTACACCCTATCAAGTCATGCCCCAGTGACTCACTATGCCATCCAGCCCCACCTCCAGTGACTTCTAGGTGACATTTTAGACCTAAACTGTAAAGAGTAGTGAAAAGTCTTTGTGTTATAAAATAAATTATACACTGAGGTATCACAATGATGGACTGTTTGGAGATGTGAAATAAATTTCACTTGGATCGTGAAGTAAGACTTTAAACTTTTTATAGACATTCATTGTCAGTTTGGTGTTTTCTACTCATGTCATAACAAGAATTAAAATTTCCTTTCTCTTCTTTTGTCACAGAACAATTACCTAGCACTACAGTTAGATTGCACCTTGGTAGAATTTCTGTTTTAAACTCCCTGGGGCTGTCCTTGCTAGAGACTGTTTATTGACTTCTTTATCTGTTAGTTCTTGGGAAATTGAGTACATGAATTGTTTTTAAAAATCTCTTCTTAGATATTTTGATATCATATTTTCAAAAAAATTATTCATTTAATTTATGTTTTGTACAAAGATGAGCAGAATAGACTTTTGTGATACTTGTAGTTTCTTATTTTGTTCTTTCTATGTTTTCCTCCCTTTGGTTTATTTTACCCTTTTCTAATACTTTGATCCAGAGACTATTTTCCCTTCAAGTAATACTTAAGGCTTTCACTTTTCCTGAGATGTGGCTTTAGCTACATTGTGTGTCATCTGATATGTAGTCTTCTGCTTCTGTTTGCTTTCTACAAATTCTTAAATTTCAGTTTTTATATAGACTCTTTGGCCTAAAATTTATCTAAGAGGATTGTTTTAATTTCCTATTGGGAAGACCTTTGCATTTTCTAGTTCCCTTGTTAATTCTGATTTCGTTACCTTATGATCAGTGCATGTTATCTGTAATCCAGCTTGTTTTTTAGATTTTCCTTTTTTGCCCATTTCTCTCATTCCTTTCTCTCTCTCATCCCCAACTCCATCTGTACAATGGAGCAGCAGTTAAGATTTTATTTTGATTCACCATCTCTGAGAACTAAAATTTATTGTAATTCATATATTCAATACTAAAATATGGGTTTCTAATTTGAATCTAACCTGAGATTCAAGCATTTCTAGATAGGTGTAGCCAAATAAATAGCACAAGTTTATTAGACATCTATTTTCAGGAAAGATGTCAAAGAATAATCTGAAATTATTTTTTCTTTTTCTCTTTATGATGATCGAATCCAAAACCTCCATATACCCTCACATATATTAGCTAAATTCTTCCCCTCTTAGCTACACCTTAAATCCAGTCAAAGAGAAGAATAAATGGGACTTGATGAGGTCAGCTCAGTAGCAGTGACAATGTTTCTGGAACAGAGGAGTGAGTTTGGATTGTGTTAGTCAGCTTTCCAGTGCTAGGACAAAACATCCGACATTATCAGTTTAAAGGAGAGGTTTATTTTGGTTCATGGTTATGGAGGTTTCAGTCAGTGGTTGACCAGCTCTAAGGCACAAGCAACAGGTACCAGCTCTATACCTCTGATCTCCACGACTATCTTTCTTTTTGAGAGGAATTTTTGTTTTGAAAATATTTTTATTATTTAAAACACAGTAGTGTTCATATATGTGATTGATTTACTCTCTTCCAATATGAAAAATTATCCTAGCATACTGACCAAATCCAAGAAATTAATACTAGACAAATTATACTCCATAAACTATGAATTCTCTTTGAATTCCATGGGAGTTTCCTCTTGATATTCTCATTCTGTTCCAGAAATCCATCTGCGATCCCACTGTTCAGTCCATGCACTTATTGTTTGTATCTCCCTAGACTCCACCTAACCATAGTAGTTGCTCTGTTTATTCTTATCTTTGAGGACCTTGACCTTGGTTTTACTTAGTTTTACGGATTGATTGTTTAAATTAGGTTTTTTAGAGGTTTTCTTTAATCACATAAAAATCAAATGTTTTATATTTAGAAATAGTGTTCCCACATCAAGATGGCATATCTGGGGTCCTGTTTCTCTGTGAGTCGTATTTCTGCTAATGTTAATCTCACTTGCTTGGATAAGGTATTGTCTGGTGAGTTATAATAAGTATGAAGTTGTTATATTTCTCTTTGTAATTTATAAGTATTTTGAAACTACACTAAACTTTGAAACTATGCTAAATACTTCCTATATCTGCAACCTTTTACATGAAAGTTGTAGTATTTATTGGTGAATCTTTCTTGCAGTAATTAGTACTGTGATTCGCTTAATGGTAAACTCCTGTTTTCTACATTCTTGTTCACTCACTAATGGGAATTCTTTTGTAAGGAAGAGCTGTTATTTTTTTCTCCTAGTTTTAAATTGTATTATTTATATCAACATAGTGTCATGGATATTTATTTCATTTTATAGGCCTTAATATTTCAGTGTAATTTTTAAAGTAGGAATAAAAGATTGTCCCATATACGTGTGGCTCACAGTACCAATGAAAAACAGGGACTA
Source organism: Cavia porcellus (assembly GCF_034190915.1). NCBI lineage: Eukaryota > Metazoa > Chordata > Mammalia > Rodentia > Caviidae > Cavia > Cavia porcellus. The sequence continues at coordinate 56,636,758 of NW_026947501.1, read as the reverse complement.
GATAGGAAAAAACCTCATTTCTTTTATGTAGCTGCACTCAAAATACTGGTTGCAGGGTGCCATCATTATAGTTAAAGGCACAATAGCAGAACTGCACATTTACCAGTCTGCATAGAAATTGTCAGCATCATGTTTGGGGTTGATGATGCCCAGAATAAAGAAAAGCACATAACTTTGTGATAGTTCCATTGATGACCTAGAGCCATCATGAGAGATGTCATGGAAATACCAGAATCCTACCGTGAATGTATGAATCACCAGATACTACTATTATACTCCTTAGAATTATTGAAAAGAAAGTTTAAAAGCATAGCATTTATTCTGCAGGAAGTCCCAAATAAACCTCCTGGGAAGGAATAGTGATGAGTCAGTGTTTTCATAGTGATGAGTCAGCGCTTTGAAACTAATAACATGGTGGGAGGCTGTGTACTCCTGATGTGGCCACCATGATGGAAAAATAACATGAAATTTGCCAACGTGTAGATATAGGGGAATTGCATCCTTATGGTAAAATTTAAATATTCCAAGCCATCAAGACAAGTTGTTAGAAAGACTGGTTAATCAACAAAATAGTGGTAAGCACTCTCCTATTCACTCCCACTTATATGGCCAGTTTCTCATTGAAGGTGGTGGCCCAGAATTTGGAGAGATAGATAGCTATTGAAAGACTTGATTGGAAATTGCCAGTCACCATTTTGTGCATAAAACCTATTTTTAAATAAATACGGTTACAGAAGAAAGCTTATCCTTAAATAGATAGGTTGAAGGACAGGTGAGGGAAAGGGGGAAAAAGTATCAAGTTATGTCATGTACAGGTACAAATTTTCTATGGTGCCTGTGATCATTATGTATATCTTTTTTTATAAATTACTTATTTGTTAATATTAAGAAGAAAAGGTAAAACAAATTTTCACAGCAAAATAATGAAAAAGTAACAATTGTTGATAAATTATACAACATTATCTTTAGTCACTCAAGTACAAAATATGGGAATAAAAATTTCTTCAATCAATATTAGCACGACCTTTCCTATTCAGTGAACTAAGTGACACTAATGGTATAAATAACTTGCATTTTTTTCTTTTCCCTTCTATCCTTTCTCTTTTCCCCTATCTTAGTTTCTTCTTTTTATTGAACAGTTTCCTCCTATTTCACAGTGACTATTGTATATTTTGAACCTTATGGTTTCACATATGTCACTGTGGTGTGATGTTTTTCAATCCTTCTGGGAAGATACACAGAAGGGGAATACCTGGGTTGAATGAGATCTCTAATCCTAATTTGTATATTATGTATATCTTATGTAAATCTATATATTATGTATATCTAAAATGTACCAATAAGTTCGGGATGGAAGAAAAAAATTAAAAAATGAATGAAAAAAAGTAATCAGATTTTTAAAAATTGTTTTAGTCCTTCTGAATAAGATTTTTCCTACTCTTGAAAATGAAACTAGCCCATTCTTATAATTAAAATTACTGGGTCAATTTAATAGCTCCTGTAAAATTCCTTCCTCAAACAGATTGATTCACATGTCCATCCATGTGATGACAGTCTATTTTCTCACACCACTGCCTGCTGTCTTTTAAAATTTGTGTTTTCCTCACAGCAAGAAACTGAATCTCATTTATTTCTTTGATTTGCATAAGACTAATCACTACTGTGATTATTATAGTTCCTCAAATTTATTAAGCATTTATGTTCTCTATCCAATAAAGGGCTTTTTATTTCTAGTGCTCATTTCGATAGGATTGTTTCATTTTCCCATGGATTAGTAGGAAATGCCCCAAAATGTCAGATATTAAATATTTGTTTATTAGAGGTGTTGCAAATACTTTCTCCCAGCTTGTCTTTTTAGTTTTTCATGGTGCGTGTTTTACAAGCTTTGTAATTCTGAAATATTGGTGGCATTCCATTTTTTATGTTCTGTTTCATGGGTTTCACTTTTATGTGATGTGGGCTATTATGCAAAGGTGAAGAGTCCTGTCATTTAGCTTTTTTTCCAGGAATTTCAAAGTATGCACATTGAACCTATGGTTCTTTCTTGAATGTTGCTTTATGGGCTGAGATTTTTTATTGTTTTAGCGTTGTTTTTGTTGTTGTTGTTGTCTCACATAATTGTACACTTACTTGCTTTAAATTTAGAGAATTACACCTTTGTGGTGGTTTTATATGGCTTGATTCTTTTGTTTAATTATCTTAATTACTCTATTTATAATCTGTCATTTTTGTTGAGTAGTTTTGGGGTTATTTTTGTTTATTTGCCCATCATTGTCTAATGAAGAAGATGAAGATGTTAAATAGTATGCCGGCTCTTATCCTAGAGTTCTGGATTTCACAGAGATCAACTTCAACTCTCAGTGATTGATCTGTTCAAAGAAAATAGGTCTAAGACCTGGCTTGGGCTGCTTGGAGAAGCAGACTTCATTGAACATGGCTAAGTACATCATGCCTCTACACTGGGCAAGACCTGTGTCATAGACGCTGCCCTAGGAATTTTCTTAACATTCCCTCAAGTTTTCTAGACTTTAAATAGCCCTGTGTTGGTCTCTGTGGTTCATGGTACCCACCAGGTTGTCTGTAAGTTCAACAGGCTCAAGAGCCAGGTCATCTTACAGAGGCATCTTACACCAGACTGCTGGCTTTGCTTGCAGGTATCTCTTGTAGGATCTAGCCACACTAGCATTGGTCCTCTTTGGAGCCCCAAGGATTGGGAGCATTCCAGCTGGCAGCCCTGGCTTTGGATTTGGGAGTTACAGATTCCAGGTCTAGTTTTATACTAACTTGATTCTGTGTTGTTGAAATGTATGAAGGCCATACAATATTTATTGCTCCAAAAGACCCTTTGTTTTATTAGCTTGTCAGCCCAATGGTGTGAATAATATATTATAATTTGGTAATCTATGAACAAATTCTAGAGATTTTCATGACAGTGAATGGTCAAGTACCTGATTAGGTTTGATGCTCCCTTGGTCATGATGGTAAGATTTCCTAAGATCATGAGCACATTAAGTGAGTAAATTAGCTCACCAAACAAATATACATGATAGTATCTCAGGGCTTCAACACTAGTATCTGGACTAAGCGTTCTTTTGAAATCATATCCATATATAAGAAATTTGGCTGAGTCAGTACCCTTAGAATTTAGCTCACACTAGTGTTATGTATCATTGTTTCACATGACGATAAAATACAAGAGAAATAATCTAGAAACTTGGCTAGGTTAACATAGAAAAGCTATGTCTTTATATTTTAGACTATAATCAAAGTGAAGGTATTGTGGAATCATCATATTCATTCTTTCATTTAAGATGAAAACTGTGTCATTCTGTCAGGAGATGTGCTCTCTGCTCCTTGGTCACCAACAGCAATGATTCAGTTCTCATCTCTTATCACCTTTTCTCCTTGCTGTGGTTTAGATACAGTTTGAGTGTGTGTCTCTATGGCTTCATGTGCTGGAAACCTTCCTCAGCTGGTGATGCTGGGAGATGATAGGACTTCCTAAGAGCTGGTCCTCACAGGAGGCAACTTGGTTATTAGAGGCACAGTCTTCAGGACACTGAGATGCCAGTTACTTCTCATGAGAGAGGTTTGTTACAAAATAGGAGCACTGGCCACTTCTGACTCCCTTGTACCTGTCTTGCTGGGAGATGTACTCTCATGGCAGATTCCATCACTGCAATGCTATCCAGCATGAAGCCCTCACCAGAGGCTAAGTTGATGGGGTCAGCTTTTCTTGAACTGTCATTCTCCAAAACTGTAAGCTATTTTTCCATTATAAAATGTACATGCTCAAACATTTTGTTATAGCCATGGTAAACAGACATATACTCCTAGTTCCTCTAATTCCTCTGACAGTCATTCACACTAAAGTTTAAACTGGGGATACCAGAATGGATGCTGAGTGCTAGGAAACCTGGGAAAACTAGATACGCTGAACGATAGGAATTCATTAAAACATCAAGATCAAATATAATAAGAGGCCGAAGTTAAGGAGAATACATATCACTAGTCCATACGGGATTTAAAACTCTTAATTTGGGCACAAAAAATTGATGCTACTCCCAGATGATTTCAAATCAATAAAGTTGCAACCCTATAAGATTCATCTCTTGTGTCCTCTGCACGTCTTGTCACTGAGTCCTTCCCTCCATCTTCACAGTCTGTGCATCCACCAGACCGCATACTCTTTTTAGAGGTCTGAGAATTATTTGAATACCAGGCATCAGTCCTACAAGATCCTTCATTTGAGCTACTAGGTTATTTTGTCTCCTTTTATTGCCTTCCCATAGTTGTTACTATCTGGGATCTACATCAAATCCCTTTCATTATTTTGTCTCCTAGAGATGCATACCCAGTTCCTCATATCCAGTCACTTTTGTTTGCAGTTCCTAGTGTGGATTCAGTTTCCCAGACTGGATCATAACTGAAACAGAGACTTAAGGTATTTGGAAGCCGGATAATGGGCCTTTGTTTTGTGCTGACCATCTCTAGAAAGGGGATGAGGTATAATTGAGGGGTTATTCAACCAGGTAGAGGGGACTCAAGAGAGGTTGACACTGGCTAGGCCTGATTTTGAACAGAAGTGTGTTTGAATTCATTATCACACTTTCTCCTAGGGAACAGGTAATTCAGAAGCCAAAAGCGGTGGGACCAGGACCTCAACAGCAAAGGACCACACTCCTCCAAGACCAGAGGAGATGGGGATGGAAAGTAGGAGACCTTGAGCAAGGAGACTCCTGGATTCCTAACCCTTAGTCTCCCTGTAGTGGACTGGGTTTCTTCTGTCATGAGACCGAGTTCCTGTATTGTGAACACTTTGTATTCCCACTCTTAAGCCTAGAGTAAAATGACAGGACTACCCAGGTCTGGGAAAGTCCCTTAGTCTCTCCTTTTTGAGAAACCTGTGATCTGTCATCACCTCTCTTTCCTTGTGGTTGATCTCATGGGCTTAGCTCAGCACTTACTGCTCAGGGAACCTAGACAAGCCATACATATTTGAGATTTCTTCATCAGAACCTCCTGAGATGTCCTGGAAGGAGGAAGTGGATTTCTTTCACTTTGAACACGGGTCAAGCCCCACCCAAGAAACTACAACCTCCCTCTGCTCATCTGGATAAATGACCCAGGCTCTGTCAGAGCCCATTATTGCCCTCAGAAGCTGATGGAGCTGTGATTTGGTCCTGTGGATTTCAATAGAGACCCTTACTTGCCAGGTAAACTGCATAGCTGCCAAATCCCTCTGACTCTGGAGCTTTCTGTGCTCTAGGGATGAAAAAAAGGGTAAGGGTCATGCTGGATAACTGTGGGCTTTTTCCTTGTGGGCCTTGTTATACCTCATGGTGGAGTGGCTGGGATTTGGAAGAACTTCCCTGGCATGGACATTTGCTTTTCTCTGGAAAGCAACAGAATGAAGGAGAGGTTCCTCTGGCAGGAGGAAACACTGGCACCAGGAGCTTGGCATTTTTAAGATCAAATATCATGCCTGGCATGAGGACTCCGAGGGAGATAACCTTGTTGGCCAGATCTCTGGGTAGAGAATAATTCTGCTTGTTCTAGCATGCCTCAGACTTCTGTGAAAATTTATCCGGGATGATGGCTTGAATTTTCTGAGTAAAGGTTTGTGTCAGGTCAGGCATGTTAGATCCCTATCTACAATAAGAAGTGAAGGAACTAGTGTCCGAAGATGACCTTAGAAATATCCTATGAGGCTCATCTCTTCTGTCTTTGTTTCCTCAGGTGCTGAGACAAACCAACTATGAAAAACCCTAATGACATTATGTGTTCAGGTAATGTTGGGGTAGGGCTCTGGTGGCCTGAGTCACTTACAGTCATAGCTGTGTCCTCTGAATACCTTAGCATTTTCTGTCCCTCCATCTGCAGGTACCCTTAGTGCCTGGTACTGTCCACCTGCCACAGGGCCATGGGCTTTCAGAGGGTGGGAACCATTGCCCATTCACTGTTCTAGCTCTATTTCCCAGAATCATTCCAACTACTGAGCAGGTCCAAAAAAGAATAGCTTGGCTTTGACACATGTGTGCTGTGGTCACATGTTTTGTTATCCTTTGTCTTGATGGTTTTCTCTGACGCCATTTACAGACCTTAGTCGCCTTTGCGATCCTCAGCAGAGCCAATAGCTTTACTGGAAAGAAACTTTGGGCTGATGAGTTTTGGGGCATAAACCTCTGGTCTTCCACTTTGAAGGGCCAAGATTAGATGATGTTTCTCCTGAGTGAGGCAACTTTGGCCTTCATGTTTCTTCATTTTTGTCTCCATTCAAGTATCATCAAGAGATGCTCCACTTCTTGGGAAAGTCTCTGATTTGGATCAGCAGGTGTGGATCCTTCAGGGTCAGTCCCTAGTGTCAGTTCCACGGAGTAATGATGTTGCATCAGGTGAGGGCTCATGCTGTGGGTATTCCACATCTCACACTGGTGGTGGCCTTTTATTAAAGCCTGAGTACTTATGCTTGATTGCACTTCATTGAATGAGTAAAGCTAACAGTAATTATATTCCAGGATAGCTAAAAGAGCAGTTTTTAAATACTCTGACATCAAAAAAATGATAAATGTATGAGGCAATGGGTGTGATTAGTACCCTAATTCAATCATTATTATATTGTATACAAATATATCAAATCATCACATTGTAGCCTATAAGTGTATACAATTACAATATGTCCGAAAACCCTAGATTTAAATGGAATGTCGATGAAAGGGATAGAATTTCCCAGCTGACTTGGAAGAGAAGTCACTGAGAGGTTAGTCTCAGACTAAAGTAAATAATCAAATAGTGTAGAGGAGCCTCCTAAGAATTAGAGAAGTAACATTCTGATCTTAATCAGCTGATCCAGCCAGTGGTAGGGGATTAGCTTGTTCTATTTGGCCTCAAGATACCATAAAAAGACAAAATGGGTGAGTAACACAGGAATATTTCACAATCAGAGTACAAGAACTTGATAATGGGTAGAGCTCTCCAAATACAAAGAGATGCATCTGGGAGTAGGAGCTTCTCAATTCCAGATGTTCAAGCACAGGTGTGAGAATATCAAAGGCAGATCCTGTCACTTGCTAAACTTTCTTTAGCACATTTACTAGAGAGCAATTTTCCATAAGGGAAAGATAGATGAGTGCATGCATGGATATGGGTGTGGGTCTGGGACAGCAAGAAGCGTACTCTTCTCCATCTTCCAGTCCCACCTGGAAGATCCTACTTTGGAAAATCAGTTAGAACTAGAAGTACTATTCCATTTTCCTGACTCACACAGAAAACTGGCATGCTCTTCTGCTTTTATTTCTATAGTCACCATCACTGTTCTGACATGCAAGTATCCAGAGTCCCTTGAGAAAGGCAAAGGAACTCCCATTTATCTAGGAATCCAAAATCCAGATATGTGTCTGTGCTGTGAGGACATAGAAGGACAACCCACACTGCTGCTGAAGGTCAGTGATGAAGCAAAATAATAATTTCAAATCCAATTTTTCTATGCAAAATTTTGTTTGGTAGAAGATTTAGTGTTATAATTGAAAAAGAAATATTATCAGTTTCCTAAGTATATTGATTCCTAGGTCCTTTTGAGTAATACGCATCTAAGAGACTTTAATTTATTCTCCCCTTTACTAGTTAAAAGTTTCTCATCTTCCTTATAATTTGAGATGTTTTCAGTCATTGTTTATTCAGGTATGTTCTCTACATAATTCTGCCACATCTTTCCTTGTGGAATTCCTATTCGTCAGTCACTAGAACTCTTAAATCTCACTTGACTATCTTTCTCATCTAATCTGCCATACTTTTTATCCTTCCATGTTTTATTTTTTGTTTGCATTGCATTCTAGAAGAATTTCTTCGTTCAATCTGCTACTTCATGATTACATTTTCAATTTTGTCTCAAATTGTCCTACAGTATCTTTTTATAAGTCAGTTTTTACTTTAATTTCCTGAGCTCTCTGGTTGATTTTATTTAGGCACATATGTATATATAAAGCCCTATATGCGTATACTTGTGTACATACATATGTTTGTTCTATTCATTAACCTAACTTTACATCACTCAATTTAACTCAGTCTAACTCGGTTCATCAAATGTGTGCATGGTAATTGGCCTCTAGCACCAGGCATGCTCTTGAGATACATCCTGGCATATACAGCAAAGAGCCCTAACCTCATAGGGCTGGTGGGAGGAGGAAAACAGCAGACAATGTATATATTAAACACATTAGTTGGTAAATCTGTGATGTGTAAAGGGGGTATGTCTCTTTGAAAGGAACAGACAGAACAAGATAAAGAGACTGCAGAACCAGAAGCAGGTTGTAGTACAGTAGCACAGTCAGCATTACTGTGGTAGTAAAATCATGACAGCAAAGGAGGCAGGAAAATTAGTCCTCAGGGCATCCAGTGAGCGCAAGACCCATGGTGAGGAAAGACACTTATGTGTGAGTCAAATGAGGAGGGAGGAATGCAGAGATAAAATACCAGACCAGGAAGGGTATGTTGATTTTGTAAGGACTTGGCCTTGTGATCTCAAAGAAATGAATTGAACTTTGGAATGGACTTTGGTCTAAAAAAGGATTTCACGACTTCCAGTTGATCATAGGGTCTGGGGGAAAGTGTAAAATTACTTTCAGAGTGAGCTTTAGTGTGCCTCTAAGAGCCAGGTGATAGCAGTGGAGATAGAGAGAGGCAGGTCTGATTTTGGAAATATTTTAAGTGCAGGCAACAGGATTTGTTGGCAGAGTGAATGTGACCAGTAGGTTGAGCACTGAGAACCACGTGTTCTGTTAAGTCAGTTTTTGCTGTGCTTTTGTCCTCAGGACTGAGACTAGCCCATTGCACTTGGCAACATGTGGGTTATTGAGGACCTTGATGCGGACAGGAGGACAGTGTCAGTACAGTCACGAGGTTGAACATCTGGAGTGAGTTTGAGGAGAGTAATCACTAGCAAGAAATCAGACAGCAAATACAGGCAGCAATTGTGAAGAGTTTGCCCCGGTGGGGAACTGGCAGTGGTACCATGCAATGTGCCACATAACAAAGTTTTAGCCCTGATGAACCATATGTAGGATCGTGGTCTTCTAAGATTCTATCATCAAGTGACATCCTAGCTGTCTTAGTGTGTATAACCACACTCTACATTTGTTTTACCGCACTCTGCAATGTTGACATAGTAATAAAATTGCCTAACAATACTTTTATCATAATGTGTCCCTGGCATTAAATGACACACGACTATGTTTTTAAAAGGACTGAAATGAAAGCAAATATGCTGATGGGAATGACTGAGAAGAGAAACAAAACTGATGAAAAATAAAAGGCCAGGAAGAATGGCTAAAGGAATGCCCTTAAGTGAGTGGCTGTACATGGGATCCACCACTCAGTCCACCTCAGGGAAAGAGGCACCAGTGTAGGGTGGTTTGTGGAAGTTTCCTTTCATGTGTTCACTTTCTCAATGAGGAGGGAGTAGAAATAAAGCTGGCAGAAGAGGTAGGGAGCTTGAAATGAGAAGGCATTTGTTAAACAGCCGGCAAATCTCTCTTGAGCAGACTGTCAGGGGCTCTTCTGTATGCTGAGAAATACAGTTATGTGTAAACCTACTACATTTAGAGAGTGATGGTAAAATCTGATAATAATTATGTGGTTGAGAGATAAGTATGCTAAGTTTAGATAGTGTTGCCAAATAATGCAGAAAATAACCCAGGATTGATGCAGTGACACCTGAGAGGCTGGATGTGAAATGTCTAGTGAGGATGTGCAGTGGAGTCTCTCCAAGGAAGAGACGTCTGAGATGAGTCCCTGAGTCACAGTGCAGAGCCAGCTCGGGCAAGGCTGGAACTGGTGTGTCGAGGTAGACCAAGTACCAGGACCCTGGGCAGGAGCATGTTGGTGTCTTAGGGGGAGCAGAAGACAGATGTGGCAGGAGCAGAATCACTAAGAGTAAGAGTGTGAGATAAGCAAGAGCTGGGTGGTATAGACCCTGAAGTCTTTGTTAGAGAGTTTGGATTTTATAGTAATTTTAACAGAATCCTATGGGAGAAGAATCTTTCACTCAGGGTGGAATGGGGTAAAATATATAGACCATTCCTGTATCACTTATACATATGTGATTTACTTAGAAAAATTATTTTACCTAAATATAAAATATATGCATAAATGATCATACATACACACATAATTATATACATATGGAATTTTTATTGTTTTATTTACTTTGCACCTTTGGGTGCAAATCTTTTGCTTTGCTAGACACCTTTATGTCTACTTCAAGAAGTTTCTCATATGTCCTGCAATTGTTTAGAATCACATGCCCCCAACCTTGTTGTGCTTCGCTGGAGTAGTTTCCCTTACACCATGATGGCTCTCACTGTCCCTGCTTTGGTAAGGGAAGTCCTTGGCTTGCTTATGCAAATTTATTATCTTAGTCTTTAGGGATCCTTTCAGTCCACTGGGTGAGAGGTGAACCAACTCATTGTCTAGACGTGGCTTTTTGGTCATTAACCTGTCCTCTCATCCTTTTGATGACATCTCGCCCCTTGTCTCCCTTCTGTGATAAATCCTTTGGATTTGACAGTGGACTTGGGAAGACGAGATTATTTGATTGCTCCATTGCTCCTTTGAAATACATTTTTTAATCCAGCTAACAAGAATAAATTTTTCCTGACCTTTGGAATGTCCATTAGATATCTGCAAATAACTTGAACATCTAGAAAAGCTTCCATTTCTCCCATGAGTATTCTTTCTCACGTTTCAGGAGCAGAGGATTTTGGATCTGTACAACCAGCCTGAGCCTGTGAAGCCCTTCCTTTTCTACCACTCCCGCACAGGGACAACCTCCACCTTTGAGTCTGTGGCCTTTCCTGACTGGTTCATCGCCTCTTCCACGAAAGACAATCCTATCTTCCTCACTGCAGACCTGGGAAAATCATACAACACAAACTTCAATTTACGTATGGAAGCTTGAATTCAGACTGGAGATGGTAGTTTGATTCTTAAAATTCAAAGTCCCAACTGTGTTTTCATCAATATGAACTCAGGGCTATTTTTGTACCAGGGCTGAAAGAAGACAGCAACTGCTATCATCATTTCATGTTCTAGGTGAAGAAGCAAGGGGTTTGTGTCCATGAAAAGCCAGAAAGTGAAAACAGAACAGGGATGTGGTGGTGTGTGGTTCTCCTCTCTAGCAGAAGTTTGCAGCCCACCGGATATTATGCATGAGAAATGTTGCACTGTGCTATGGTGAATGAAGCCGCAGGAGGCCATGTGAATAGTGACACCCTAATTTTCAGGTCATTTGTTTTGTGCATATATGAATCTTATAAACTCATTATACCAAATATTCTTGCGTTTGTGTCGTGTGGAATCCAGGCTGACGTTCACTGCAAACATGGTTTCTTTGGACCTTTAGAAGGTGGACACCACATGGGGCTGGTTGTACGAGGGTAGGGACTTGTTGATTCTGGGAGGAACTACCAGTTTTAGAATGACTAAATCTCCTATAAGTGGAATGTGTGCTTCTGTAAGCCAGACTTTAAGACATTTCCTGTTAACCGTCCGATGACTGGGTATGGTGCTGGACAGACTGCTTTTCCCACCTCACCCTCAGAGATCAAAGAACGAGGATTATAATTAAGACTATATGGCAATAAAATATTAAGTTTTGTTGCTTAGACTTTTAAAAGAAGTAGTAATGTTCTTGACAAAACAGTGCATGTGTATGTTCAAAAGAAATCTTTCCTGTCCTCATCCTATTTCTTTCCATGAAGTGGCTTCTCGGTTTTGGCTTTTTTTCCCTCATGTTTTCCTCCATATATCTCTAGGTATGAGGTTTTGTTTTCATTTCACATATTACCAATTGTAGGCATTATTTTTTCTACCAAATAGATGTTGTTTATATCTCCATTGAACAAAAGTTATGTTGTTCTTTGTCTCTTTTCTGAAAATTAATAGTAAGTTCTGAGTTAAGCAAAGTGGTTCTTTTTTATTTTGTATTTTATTTTAAGGGGTATAAAACAAAACAAAATAAAACAGAATAAAGCCAATCAAAATAAAACAGTGAAAATGACACAGGACTTCAAAACAGGATACTAGGAAATCAACAATTGCTATAATAAGGCCTGTTGTTACCTTCAAAATTGCTGCCCATACCATCAGACATAATAAAACCAGACAAAACAGAACAGAACAGAATCAAAACAAAACATTGAATAAAGCAAAAACATAAAATTGAGCAAAATAAAACAGAACAATATTGGATTTCAAGAACAAGACAGAAGAAAATCCTCCATATTTGCTATATTGTATATTGTATAATATTTGCTGTATTGTATATTGTATAATGATTTGCATCTATTTGATGCCCACACTATTGGTTTTTGGCCTGAAAACTCAATCAAACAATTCAAGCATTGAGTTTGTTTTTGTGCCTCAGTTGCTATCAACTCAGTCTGTGTTCCTCAGAATTGGCTGTTTGCTTACAGAGTGGGTGTGTGGGGTGCGCAGCTCTTCTTGTCTCCCAGCTCACATGAAGGGCAAATTGGCTTCCTGTTTTTTCTCCCTCTTGGCTCACGACTGCAGCAGAGTGGTTCTTACAGACAGTGGATTACCCTTAGGAAACTGTCTGGTAAATGATACTCTAGGATGATCTTTAGCTTTCTTTTCAGGATTTGAATAATTTTAATTAATGGCATCAGGTTTCTCAGCCCTTTTGTTTTATATGAGAAGGAACAGGTACATTGAATGGACAAGATTTTCTGAGGGTGACACTAACATTTAGTAGTAGAATTGGAAATAATCACACTTCTGATTTTTGTGCTTTAGATTTCTGACTGTTGGATATTATAAACACTATGTGAGAAAGTGTTTGTCTTGAGCAGCACAGCCTAGCAAGTCACAGCCATTTCACTTCCATTATTAGGACTGTCCTTGTCTTGTGGGATGTCAGCCAATGATCCACTCAGGGTGGAATACCTCTGACCACCAACCATCATTATGTAATGACATAAGTATTGAAACATATTTATTGCATATAGTCATTCTCAGATTTGAAATACTGAAATAGCCTGGTGTGTGCACTAAATCCAAGGGGCTCCACACTTAGTAAATTAAATCACCCTCTCTTAGAAATTTCAATTTATTTTGTTTTGGGTGGGACTTAATAATCAATATTTTGCCAACAATCCTAGAGAATACTGATCGATGAACCAAGCATGGGAATTAAAAAATTCAGGTTAATCACATTTGGGGGTAAACTGCATGTTTCTAGAGAAATAAGGGCATGTTATTCTTGCATAGTTTGTTAATACTTACATTGCAATTTCTCTGTTGAGTGATTGGTTCCAGTGAATTGAACAAAATGATTCAAGTCTTCTAGAATACTATAAAAAGTATTCAAGTCTTCAAATATAATTTCATATCACAAAGTTAGAAAGAATTCAAGTTTCCATCCATCAGTGAACAGATAAATAAGTTGTGCGCTTTTGATACTATTAATAAAAAGAAATTAACTGTTGATAGAGATTAAACAAGATGAACTTTAAAAGTATTATTTAGGAAGTGTAATTCAAAGGATACATATCATATGAGTTCATTTATAAGAAGTTTAACAATAAGAAAATTAATGTTTGATTATAGGAATCAGAATACTGGTTGCTTTGGCAAGGAATGAACAAACTGTCTTAAAAGCTGCCATAGAGCTAAAACTAGTGGCATTCAAATGATCAAAAACCCACAATGGCTTTCCACTCTATAAAGCAACATAAGTCAGCCAGAAATCATTGAAATCGGCCTACCTGTGGGACCCTGTTTCCAGCCTGGCAGAGCTTTCTTTCTCATCCGGGGGCTGTGCCACAGATTCCTACCGGGAACAGTGAGGTGAGCTTAGCTGCAGGAGCCCGTTTCCAGCCTGGCGGACCTCTCTCTCTCTCGTCTGGGGGCTATGCCTGGAGTCCGGAACATAAGAGACAAATTCCAACACACCAAGGGGAAGCTTGGAATAACACTTGAAGATCAAAAACATAGGAAAATGACAAAATGAAAGGCCAAAATGCAATCTCAAACATCCACCCATCCCAAGAAAGCTTAGGAACCATACACATAGAAGAAAATACATGCCACATACCTAAAATAATAGTAACCAAAATAAAGAAGCAACTCTGGGAAGCCTTAAAGGAATTCAAACTAGAAATAATCTCCCAGGTAAAAGAAGAAATGATAAAAGAAATGAAGGAGATGCTGAACATATCTAAAGAAGACACAGTTAAAAAACTGGAGGAACTAAACAAAAAGATAGAATCCCTGGATAAACAATATAAGAAACAAACAGAATATATAAAGCAGATGCAAAGAGATATACAGGAAATCAAAAATTCCATTGAAAGTTGTAAAAACCGCCTCAATGAAAGTGAAGATAGAATTTCAGACCTCAAAGACAAGATTGCAGCCAGTGAACAGGAAAGGAAATATCTTCTAAAAATAATAATAAATCAGGAAATAACAATTCAACACCTGCAAGTTGATGCAAAGACAAACAACATAAGGTTGATAGGGATAAATGAAAAAGAAGGGGACAACATAAAGGATGTCAAGAGGATATTTTGAGAAGTAATAACTGAAAAATTCACAAACATGAGATTGGAAACTGATATCAAGATGAATGAAACATATAGAACTCCAAATAGCCATAACCAAAATAAAACTACACCCACACATATAATAATAGCCATCCCAGAAGTTGAACAAAAGAATAGAATATTAAAAGCTGTCAGAGAGAAAAGACAGATCACCTATAAAGGAAAACCTATCAGAATCACAGAACACTTCTCAGCACAAACAATAAAGCCAAGAAGAGCATGAAGTGAAGTAGTTCAGATCCTGAAGGTAAATGATTTCTAGCCTAGACTGATGTACTCTGCAAAACTGTCATTCAAAATCAATGGAGAAATAAGATACTTCCATGAAAAAGAACAGCTAAAGAACTTCACGATCACCAAGCCAACCCTACAAAGAATACTGAAAGACAGCCTAGATACATTTAAGAAAAAGCCACTAAACAAAGCAGACAAACAGAACAGAAAGATAAAGAAGCAACAGGAGAAAGATAACATGTCACCAATAAAGCAATATATAACAATTACAACCATTAATGTAAATTGTCTCAATGCACCAATTAAAAGAAACAGACTGGCAGAATGGATCAAAAAACAAAATCCAACCATAGGCTGTCTACAAGAAACCCATCTAACCCAAAAGGATACTCACAGACTAAAAGTCAAAGGATGGAAAACAAGACTTCATGCAACAGGAACCCAAAAAAGCGGGAGTAGCTATTCTGTTTGCAGACCATGTGAACTTCAAATCAATAATGATCAAAAGGGTTAAAGAAGGTCACTACATACTGGTTAGGGGAAAACTTCAAGAGGAAGAGATAACTATCTTAAATACATATGCACCAAATTCCAGAGCACCCAGTTATATAAAACAAGTATTACCAGAAATGAAAAACCAAATTAGCAGCAACACAATTATAACAGGAGATTTTAACACACCATTGACACCAATGGACAGATCAACCAGACAGAAAATCAGCAAAGAAATAAAAGAACTGAATCACACCTGTGAACAAATGGACTTGATAGACATATACAGAGTATTCCACACAACAACAACAGAATACACATTCTTCTCAGTAGTACATGGATCATTCTCTAAAATAGACCATATATTAACTCACAGAACATATTTAAATAAATGCAAAAGGGTTGAAATAATCCTTGGCATGCTATCGGATCATAGTGCTATGAAATTAGAAATTAATGATAAAAGATACTGCAAAAATCCCACAAACAGAAATGAAATTAGAAATTAATGATAAAAGATACTGCAAAAATCCTACAAACACATGGAAACCGAGTAACACATTCTTGAGTAATCAGTGGGTCACAGAGGATATTAAAGAAGAAATTAAGCAATACCTACAAACGAATGTAAACACAAATACAATTTACCAGAATCTGTGGGATGCAATGAAAGCTGTCCTCAGAGGAAAATTTATTGCACTGAATTCCCACATCAGGAAAACAGAATGAATACAAATAAACAACTTGATATTACACCTCGAACATCTAGAAAAAGAAGAGCAAGTTAAGCCCATTTAATATTTAAAGTAAAATATTTAATTTTTAATAAAATACTGGAAATACTAGCTAGAGAAATTAGACAAGAGAGAGAAATAAAAGGCATAAAGATAGGAAAAGAAGAAGTTAAATTATCATTATTTGCAGATGACATGATACTCTACATAGAAGACCCCCAAAACTCCATTGAAACACTCCTAGATATAATAAGTAAAATCAGCAATGTGGCTGGATACAAAATCAATCCTTAAAAATCAATAGCATTCCTATACACTAACAACAAAATCACAGAGAGAAATAAGAGAAGCCACACCCTTCACACTAGCAACCAAAAAAAAGAAATATTTAGGAATTACTCTCACGAAAGAAGTGAAAGACCTATACAGGGAAAATTAGAATACACTTAAAAATGAAATTAAAGAAGATCTCAGAAAATGGAAAGACATGCCTTGCTTATGGATAGGAAGAATAAACATTATGAAAATGGCCATTCTCCCAAAACTGTTATACAGATTCAATGCAATCCTAATAAAAATACCATCAACATACCTCATAGATCTCGAGAAATCACTCCTAAAATTCATCTGAGTGAGAAGATACATAGAATAGCAAGGACAGCTCTAAGCAGCAAAGGCAAGGCAGGAGGCATCACAATCCCTGCCTTGAAGTTATAGTACAAAGCAACTGTAGTAAAATCAACATGGTACTGGAACCAAAACAAAGCCGATGAGCAGTGGAACAGATTAGAAGATACAACAACTACAAACACACTCAACTACCTTATCTTTGACAAAGGGGCCAAATGTGTTCACTGGAAGAATGACAGTCTCTTTAATAAATGGTGTGGGAAAACTGGCTCTCCATATGCCAAAAACTAAAACGAGACCCATGCCTATCACCATGTACTAAAATAAAATCTAAATGGATCAAAGATCTAAATATTAAAACAGAAACTCTAAATCTATTGGAAGACAAATTGGGTAAAAACCTTGAAGACATGGGAGTAGGTAGAGAATTCATGAACAGGACTCAAACCGCACGGGAAATACTTCCCAGAATCAATAACTGAGACCACTTCTTATTAAAAAGTTTCTGCACGTCAAAAGAAATCTCCAGCAAAGTGAAAAGAAAACCAACAAACAGGGAAAAAATCTTATGAACTGCCCCTCAGACAAAGGACTTCTGTCTAAAACATAAAGAATTAAAAAAAAATCAGACCCCCAAAATTCAAAGACCCAATCCAAAAATAGGCATCTGAGATGAATATACAATTCTCAGATGAAGAAATACAAATGGCAAATAAATACATGAAAAAATGTTCATCATCATTAGTCATTAGAGAAATGCAAATTAAAACCACACTGAGATATCATCTCACTCCTGAAAGAATGGCCAGGATCAAGAAAACCACCAACAACGAATGCTGGAGAGGCTGTGGGGGGAAAGGAACTCTCTTGCACTGTTGGTGGGAGTGTAGACTGGTGCAACCACTGTGGAGGACAGTCTGGAGATTTCTCACAAAGCTGGGATTGGAAGCCCCATTTGACCCAGCTATTCCACTTCTAGGCATATTCCCAGAAGAACTGAAAGCATCATACCACAGTGATATAGGTGCACCCATGTTTATAGCAGCGCAATTTGTAATAGCCAGATCTTGGAAACAACCTAAGTGTCCATCAACTGAGGAATGGATAAAAAAGTTGTGGTATTTTTATACAATGGAGAACTACTCAGCTATAAAGAATGATCACATTGAGATATTTATAAATAAATGGATGCAGCTTGAGACCATACTCGTGAGATAAATCAAACTCACATGTATAAATACCAAATAGTTTCCCAGTGTAAAAAATGATAATACATAAAAGCATGTGGTAATCATGATTCCCAATCATATTGGTATGATTCCCAATCATATTGGATTCCCATATAATGTTTTCACTCATTAATTGGAATGGTTTTAATCTGGGTTGTTAGATTTTATTGTCTTTATTGATAGTACGAATAGCAATTTTGAAGGAAACAAGACACCATAATAGCTAGTGCCGATTTAATACCATCTTGTCTTGAAGTTCCATCAAGCTGTTGTTTGTCAGTTTTCATGGGTTTTAACATGATGTATCTTATTATACTTTACTATATGTGATAGTATAAATAAAATTTTTATAGGCAAAGTGATAATATAGAAACCGTTGTTCGTTTTCTGTTAGCTGGTTCTAAATACTGTGTAATTCTTACAGTCTCTTGAATGGCTTCACACTCTCTTGATATGTTTGATGCTATAGTATACGAAGTTATACTCAAATACTTCAAGTAAAGAGACACTATGGTGACTACTATTATGTCAGGTTATCTGATGTTGAAACACAATGGTGCTTAAATTGTTCGGTTCTGACCTGTGTTGTTCTGTTACTATGTCCTCTTTTATCTCAGTCTCCCACTTTTTAAAATTAATTTTTTTTCTTATTTTTTAATTAAGGGAAAACTAAATTTAAAAATAGTGGGATATATTACAGTAACATTTTTGTTTTCCTATTAACCTGATTTGAACCTCAGTATCTCTCTCCCCATCTTGTTCTGTCTGATTTCACTATATTCTGTTTTGTTTGATAGTATCAACTTTGAGGGTATAGGCAATAAGATTTACTATGATGCCTATTATGGCCTGACTATTATCTTCTTTTGAAGTCCTGTAAGGTCTCCAGTGTAGGTTTTATTGGTCTTGTTCTGTACTGTTTTGTTCAATTCTATTATACCTGATGATATAGGCAACTCTTTTCAAGATAGCAAGAGGCATAATGGTAATCATTTTTGATCACCTGGCATTCTATTTTTGCACCATATACTATGTCCATCCTTCTGTTCTAACTGACTGTTTTGTTTTGTCACATTTGGTCTTACTCTGTTCAAAAAAAAGTAATAAGAACTGTGAGAGTAATAAAACCCAAAAAGTGTAATTGTTAATGTAAAAAAGAAAGGAAAAGGAAGTGGTCTAAAGAATATAACTCCATGCATATTTAAGTGTATAGGATAGAAAACCATATTACTGAGTTTTCGTTGGATCATTGAACAGAACTGTCTGCAATCTCACTGTATGAATGTACACTTTGTATGCTTTAACTTTGTAATTTGGACAACTGTTTCTAAGATGACAATATGTAATCTATTAACTAGTAATTTCTTACTGTATATTTTTTTCTAGAAATTCTGTACTACTTGTACCCTTTTACTGCTGTGGGGTTTTTTTCTCTTTTTTCTTTTTAAATAATAAAAAAAGAAATCATTGAAATAATGCTTTCTGCTTTATGAATGAAAAGGATTCCCACTGTGGAATTCCAAGCAATCTCTTAATTGTGAGTAGAATAAACCATGTTCCAAGAAGGAGGATTTATTTATTTATTTACTTGAAAAGTGACTAGAATGTGCTGGGCTCAAACAAGAGATTAAGCTAAGAAGACAAAAATGTGGATTCCTTAAAGCATGCAATCTTCACCAGTGAAAAGCAATATGAACCTGAAGGGTGGTGATAGAGGGAAATCCTAGGAGACAGCCAGGCAGAGTGAAGACGGTGGAGGCCCAGAGGGACAAACAAGTCTAGAAGACATCATGCCTTATGTGTTCCAATTGGGAAGAGAGTCTGACAGCAGGAGAAATTCAGGGGATAGTAAATTCCATAGAATAAAAAAAGAGGAAAAATAAACCAAAGGTATGGAGGACCACGGGGATGGTTCCCTCTGAAAGAAGACAATTTGCTCCATTGTGATTCATCTTTGCCCTACTTCTGAGTATACTGAGTATACTTCTGAGTATGATGTGTACAGAGCTGGCCAGGAACATGCTCTACCTCCTCAACTGACTTTAAGCAAGACAAATAGGTATAGTGGAGGCACTGATGTGTAGCCTTTGAAGCTAGGTGATAGGTCAGTGATGCTCCAACTATAGCTTCCTAATACTAAGTGTGAGCTAGGCCAAGAGACACCACTCTGGTGGCTGGATTGAGCCTCAAGAAAAAGACAGTGAGGTCCTATGGCATTAAAACATAGACATCAGAGCTGAAGCAGCCAACCCAAAACACAAGATACTTCCTCAAACTGTGTTATAAGATTTCCCCAAACTTAAAGACTACCTGTTACCAGGATATAATACTCCTTATGCGTAGGCTCTCTGCATGTCTCTGAGGTGCCACTGTGTATCCTACCTAGTCCAGCTCACAGTATTCACATAATTCCCATCGTTCTCACAGTCACTCAACGCCAAGCCACTCCTCTCTTGATGAGTTAACAAAGCTTAGGTTCAGCCCTGGGTTGTGGCCTTTGTTCTGGTTGGCCTTTGTCTGACTGGACTTGGGACCCACTGGGTTCCCCATGACTGCACATATGTCTTTGTCACCATATTCTCACTGTGAGTTGCTCTATAAGTGATAGATTAGAATCTACTTGCCATAATTCCAATGAATTTTGCCTGGGCTTACAACTTATAAAGTCCTCCAGACTGCAATGAGGTATGGAGGGCTCACTATAAAATAAGACAGTCCTTCATTCCAGAGAAAGCATCTAATAAATCAGGAGAAGAACTCTAAATGAAGCTTACTATGTGGCCCAGGTCAACAGTGTTTAGACTGCAATAATAATTTAAACCTGGTATGGTGAGCTATGCAAAGTTATGTAATTATTTGGGGAATATATGTGGGTGGATAGATATGTACTGATGGGGGAAGCTAGGTGAGTTACGTATGAAAGAGTTCAAACTTGATCTTTTATGAAAAGATGTCTATACATAAAGGCTAAAAATGAAAAAATCAAGAATTAGCCAGACATACATTATTCTGAGATGTGGCGGTATGAATCCAAAGCATTTGAGAATCAAATGTGGCAGGAAACAATGACTGCTGTTTTGTAACAAAAACTCAACTTACCCATTGACTTTTAAAATTATGTTCAAGCATAATTTTGATAAATCTTAGAAACCACAACAAGCACTCCCACACTTCCCTACTGGCTAGGTTATGTTCTGAAGAGGCAATATGATATTTAACTGAGCGCTTCCAGGAGGCAAATTTCACTACTCCAAGTTTCCCTCTATTATGTGGGTTAGAAATCAAATGTAGTCCCCCAGGTAAAAGGGAGATGTTCACCTGCCATCCCCCTGGTAAGGAGGGGAGGGGATGGAAACCCCACTTCTCAGAGCTACAGTGGTGAATCAACCCCAGCCCACCTCTGTATATGCTGATGTACTAAGATGGGTAATTATATTTTCGGTGACCCCTTCTTAGGGATCAATGAGGCTTGAGCAAACAGAGGCTTCATTAAGGCCAGGATTTTGTTGTTGGAATGGAAAGATCAGGGCCAAAAAGAGTGATAAATTTTTTTATTTTTCGGTGTGGAGTGCTCATGCTGTATCCATGGTCTTTGAATGTACTGAGTCTGTCTGGTACATCAGCTGCCAGGCCATATACACTTTTTTTAGGCCACAATTGTAATGAGAGAACACATTTATAAAATAGCAACCCTATAGGTATTCCATGATACCAGTTAGCAATTAGAGGTCTCTGACCAAGTTTCTGTTAAATTCAACTGACACTGACAGGGTCTAAATCCCAACTGCATACCTCTAATCAGCACGAAGTCAGAGGAATTGTCTGCACCTCAAGGTACCCTGCCCTCTAACCATATTCACCCTGTAAGCGCCCCCTCTCTTTGTTTCCAGAATGTTTCTCACTCTGTAAGGGCTCCCTCCCCTTGTTACTGGAACATATTATGATAAACAGTTCCTTAGCTAAGCTGCTCAAGACCAGCCTGCCTGTCACTACATGATTCAATGCATGTAACCAATTATGTAAGGTTTTGTCACTTGTTTTGTACTTCCCACTTCTAAATTCTATATAATCTAAGCTGTTTGTAAACTCAGAGCTATTGCCTGGGGGAACTCTCCTGCAATAGTCTTCTGGTGTAAAGATTATTCTGCCTTTGCTCCTTGGTGTGAAGAGTCTTCCTTTCGGTTTGACGTGGGAATTTTCCTTGCCACTAGTACTCTGATTGTTTTTAGCACACCATGATTGTTAATTTTGTTCTAGGGCTGAAGGTGTGAACTGGGGAAGACGCACTTGTTTTCTCCAGTGGAAAGATGCATCATCATTTCTTCTGCAAGACGTTGTCCTAAGGCTACCTCAGCTGAGAGCCAAGTATATAAAGTGGGACTAAGATGTTTTCATTCCTCGTAAGTCCAAGCATTTAGATTACAAAGCCACATATTTACACTTACAATATCCACAAAGGGGATGGTAGTTTTCCTTGTTCTAAGATTTAGATCAAAGATTTTTCTGGCTTTCTGAAATTGCCTCCAGACTGTCTAGACAAAGTCCTCGGTGTGCACATTTGGAATATAGATCCATTCCCACCTGTGGAATAAGTTTACTGACACTGACATAGAAAGAGAATTTTGAGGACTAGCCACTAAGAAGCACAGAAAAAATTTGTTTAGGAAAGAAAAGTACACATTCAAGTTTGGAGTACAGATGCTCAGAGAACGCGATCCATTATGGTCCTGGGCTAAGTATATTTTGGGAGCTTTGAGGTCGAATCTATGGAACTCATAAATGTATGGCAAGAGGAGCTGAAACATGATGTCACTTTCTGTAAGACAAGAGTGATTGTCCATTCACGGGTGATAGCATCACAGGTGATGGAACTGTCATCATCCATACGGTGAGAAGGCTCATCTTTCAGGTTAAAAGAAATTACGAATGCCTAATTACAGGTAAAAATGGGATGGTCCAGCCCCACCTACAAGTGAACAAAATGGCCAAGGCTCATTTGGACATAAAGTGACAAAGGTCTATCAAACTTTGGAGAAAAAATAAAACTGTTTATTTGGAAAAGAGAGAGAGAGAGAGAGAGAGAGAGAGAGAGAGAGAGAGAGAGAGAGAGCCATAATATGGACTTGTGATCTTACATTTTATATCTTCAGGACCTGTTTGGGGAATAGAAATGGAGGCTAAGTGATCATACCAGTGAAAAACTTACCTGGTTGATTGATGCTGCAAAATGGGAGATTAGATGGTTGGTCTAAGGTTTTAAACCAGTGCCTTTATATCTATGAATATCCTAATATACATCTTCCTATCCACCCTGGAGAAAACTATGTCCATAGACATGTGCCAACAGAGAGATTGAGTACTGTTTAAGGTTGGTTATTTTATTTCAGATCTTGTTTTTTAATCAGTGCCTTTATATCTATGAATATCCTAATATACATCTTCCTATCCACCCTGGAGAAAACTATGTCCATAGACATGTGCCAACAGAGAGATTGAGTACTAATTAAGGTTGGTTATTTTATTTCAGATCTTGTTTTTTAATCAGTAGTGAATAATTCAGTAACTCAATATAGCAGCATGATTAGAGCTCGGGGAAGGAATTCATCCCTTGTTTGGATGGCATGACTCTATTTAACATAAGTATGTTTTTTTTCCCCAGAAAATCTGGCTGAGTTGTCGCATAGTAAATATCAGCCAAATATGCTCATCTCAAATCTTGAAATATTTACCTACAATTTGTGATTATTGTCTCTTATCGCAAGGGTTTAGGAAGTTGGGGTGGTCAGGATTTGTGTAGTACCACATTTGATTATTAGTTCTGGCAAGAGAAAAACTTTCTCATGGCCCTTTTAATAGGTCCTTGACAGACATTAGCTCTGATAATGAGACTCAAATTTTTGGCGGTATTTGTTATTGCTATATAAATTTTTGAATCTTCACTCAGCCCTATAATATCAAGGAGATACTGTGGTAACGCAAATGCACTGGAAGTAGGCAATGTTCCTTAAATCCATGAGGCATTTTTATTAATGTCTTCAGCATACTGTTGGATCATTCATGGAAAACAGTTCCTCCATTGGAGAATGCTGTAAGGGTTAGGAGAAAAATGAACTGACCAATTTTGATTTGGGAAAGCATAGCATGGTTATGAGGGGAGATGTATTTAAACAAAATAAATGTACCTAATTTATCAAGAATATGACTTTTTTCATAAACAATATTTACAAGTTCTCTAAAACTTGCAAGAATATTATTCACAGGTCTTTGTCTCCTTAGTTTCTTCTTCCTGTAAAGTCTCCAAAGAAATAAGTCTTGATATGTGAATCCAGGATGTGAGTCCTTGTAGCTTAAAAACTGTGGGGATGTTTAGAAGAACTTGGTAGGATCTTTCCATTTAGGGAGGAGATGCTCTAAGGATCACCTGCTTTCCAAACTTTAAGTAACAATTGCTGAGTTGAATTTTACAGGTATGGGTTACAAGGTCTGATGCTGGAAGGACTTTATTGCCACATTCTAGTGAAGACTTCTGTATTAACATAGATTAATTATACATTTACTCATCTATGCTTTAGGGCCTGTGACTAGATCTTAATTCAGAAATGCACTCCATAGGGTGTTTATTATGAGCTTAGTTGAAGAGAAGCTTTAGGGGAAAATCTGATCCTTAACAAGGCAATAGGTAATAGTCAAAGTCAAGACTTATGTCTTTCATGTAATTTTGCCAATGTGACATTAATATTTAAATTAGCCCTTCCAACATTTCTTCAGGCTTGAGAGTTCCAACAGTTTGAAAATAAAAAGGTTATTCCCAAAGTTTGTGAGACCTCCTGTGCCAGTCTAGAAACAAAAACTCACTATCATTCTGAAGTGACTTGGGAGGTCTAAACCTAAGAATCATCTCTTTTAATAGTGCTTTGGTGAGTTCCTGAGCCTTTTCAGTCTAGATAGGTTGTGTTTCTATTCACCCAGAGAAGTTATCATAAAAATGTAAAAGGTATTTGTATCCCTGGTACAGGTAAATCTGGGTGAATTCCAGTTGCCATTCCTCTCCAAGGAAGCTGCCTTGCCTGCGTTTAGCAAAGGTAGAGGAGTTCAGGCTTTCCTCCTGCAGCAGCAAAGAGGGTGAGACATTCTGACTTCATGATAGTGAATTCAGGGCTTTTAGCCCTCAAAGCATCGTGGACCAATGTTGTCAGTGCTTCCCTTTCTAAATGACATGCATTATGGATTTCTTTAATTATATTTTTGTTGATCATCCTGAGGTAACATAACTTTATGATTTTTCTCTTTCATCCACCAACTATCATGCTAGTTTATACCCTTCTGCTTTGCCCATACCCTTTCAGTCTCTGAATAGGAAAGGTTTCCTCTTATGTTTGAGGTCAGGAGTATCAAAGCCATCTGTGAAACAGTCTTCTGTGTCATCTGCTTGGTTCTGAGCTGTGATCTTCCAAGTTTCCTGGGTTATAGGAGAACTGCACTTTTCACATTCTTTGCTGCCTGGCCAGGTAATGACATTGCTTTTAGGAGGGAAGATTCCTGGGCCCAGGCTTAACTGAGAACTGTTTTTTGCTCTGAGTCTCCCTTTTCCTCATATGGCTGCATGAGCATGAGGGGATAAGAAAGCATATCTGAAGTCAGTATGGATGTTGAGTAGCTTTTTCTCCCAGTTGTAAAGTTCATGTGAGGGTAATGGTTTCAATTTTTTATTTTGTGGTATTTGAAAGAAACACTGTCACCCCAATAGCCTCCTGAAGACTAACAGTTATATGACCTGGCCTATGAACGTCACTATTTATGTCAGTGTACCATTGCACACCAGATTAACCAGTCTTGTTTTTGAGATTGGGCCTACCAGAATAAACACGTTGTATAGTTTCAACACGGAAGGGAGAAGATGGTCTTTTGTGATGGGAAGCAAGCTTGCTGGCAGATCTTGAGAGTAATTTTTGGAAATTATCATAGGAGGGCTTCATATTTAGGTAGCTGTGCTCCAGTTAGCCACTGGTGTTCTTTAACTCCAAGAATGCTTTGGATCTGCTTGGGTATTCAGACTTCTAGTGGATGTCCTAACATTAATTTAATAACCTTAATAGTCAGGGGTGCTATGGCAGTCACAACATGTAGGCATCCCAGCCATCCAAGTGACAGAGTCTAATCACTTAGAAAAGAAAATCACAAATTGAAGAATATTTCCCACGTTTTGAGTAAGGACCCCAGTGATATGTCCAGTTTTTCAGCTCTATGAGAGTAAGTGGAATATCTAAATCAGGAATTGCTAAAGTTGAAGCAGGAAGCTTTTGAAAATCCTCTTGCTGTCTTCTCATCCAGTCTAGGAATTCATAGTCAGGCCCTTATATGGCCTCAAAAAGCAGTTTAGCTTATGAATCCAAAATTCATAAGCTGGGGATCCAAATTTTGCAAAATCCAAGATATCTAAAACGCTCCTGTGTCATCTTTCAGTTTGAGATGGCTCTTATTTTAAGAGGGTATCGTTGCAAAGGTGACAGGTCTTTCCCCTGGAGCTAAAAGTATGTACTTAACACTTTGCTGAGATAAATGATATTAAAATCATTATAAAATACCAAAACTAAGTAACTCAGAGAGTGAGCGAGAGAGAGAGAGAGAGACAGAGAGAGACAGAGAGAGGCAGAGAGAGACAGAGAGAGAGAGACAGAGAACAAAAAAGATATGAGAAAAGCAACTCAGCAGAACCTCAGAAGAATACAATGAGAAACTGCGGATTAGAGTAGATGGCCTAGGAAGCTCATGATGGATGCATCACTGACAGACACGACAGGCTAAAATGAAGTCATTTCCAGGGAGTCTGATGACAAAGTCCCAAGGGCACACAGCTTTAAGGTGCGGCCCAGTGGAAGAAAATGTTTGTCCCATTTCCCTTCCTCAGCACAGCTTTGCATGGCTGGCTGGGAGGAGAGGGAAGTGGCTGTACTCTGGCGAGTCACGTCAAGTCAGTGAGTCACCTATCATCTTTCTGTTTCCCCAGTGCATAAGCAGAAATTACAGGAGCACCTGTAATTATAGGGTGCACACATTTTGTGGTGTTGCTGGAAGGACAGGAGAGACTGACAAGATTTGGGCCTTTGTCAGTCCAGTAGTTTGGGGATGATTTAATTTCCTCTCTGATCAGTATCAACACAAAGGCTGGAAACACGGGATGGGTGCCACCCTTCCTCGCCCAGGCAGAGTAATAGTACCTATAAGAGTAACTGGGGGTGTAACAAAACTCAGAGCCCCCAAGCTCTCATTAACTTCCCTCCATACTTCAGCTCTCTAATTCTCCCTGATAATTAACTTCAGAAAAGAAACAGTGTATGAGTTTACCAACAGATGAGAACCTCGGAGTTGGAGAAAGAAAGTAACAAGACTGGGAGGAGTTTTGTTGTTTGTTTTATGGAACAGTAACAAAAGAAAACCAGTGGGTTCCTTTATGGTTTGAGTGCATAGACTCTACTAGGTCCCCAGGATAACTTCAGCTGCCATTTCCACGTCTTAGAATATGTTCCCAGTCACGTCTGCCCATCACTCCAGTTCGAGAGTGCTGGAGGATCAAAACAAACTAACACCGACTAGCAGTCATTTTACCTCCTTGGTTTTCAGTGTCTCTTTGGTTGTTACTTTTTGGTGGGCATCAACACAGCATACAAACTTCACACCTGTGTCCACTCCTGTATGTCCATTCGTACTCCTTTACTTCACATCTGCTTTCAGTGTTCTGAAGAATCACCAGGGCTATTGTGCAGTCCAGGATTTTGTATCCGTTCTACCCTTGGGCAACCTTTATTTCCACACAAAGAGAATCATCAGTGGCAATATTCATAAATCTGTACATGGGAAAATTTCCACTTTTTTGTCTTTCAAGGCACACCAATTGACCCAAGTGTGGCTGTAGTGCAGCTGCCATTAATTTTTGGTTTACTCCCCTCATTGAAGTGACCATAAACCGATCTTGGGCTTATTCTCTCCTCATTCATCTTGTTGCAAAGGACTGTACAACTATGGGTACAAACTAAGGGAAGGACACTAGTGCAACTGTCATGAGAGATATGGGGTCTGGGCCACCTTCTCATGCCTGCTGGTCCAACCCAGGCTCAATAATGGATGTATCATTCTTACTTCACGATGAAAAGCTTTAGGGGAATGTCTGCCTTTGTGACTTGATTGTTTGAAGAAATCAAATAATAACGGACAGTTCTGAGTTGTCAGCCATTCAGTACCTCATATGGAAGCTTTCTGCCTCCAATAGGGTCAATAACAGACCAAGAATTATTTCTCCAAAAATGTATACTTCTCTGGTGTCAAGAATTCTCTGCTGGAAACACATCCTCTATTATTACTTTAAGTGAACCTCTACTCATGATGAACTTTGAATTTGTGTCTGAGAACAAGTAAATTCACCTTTAACCTGGAAGTAGAAATCCAGGACTTGAGATGCAGTTCTGCCGCCTTCTGGCTTCTACTGTTAGAGTTGAGAAGCCAACTGTCAGCATTTTGTTCTTTGGAGGGAAATGCTTTTTTTTTTTTTTTAGTATTTGCTACTTTATATGTTTAGTAATTATCTTCTGTTCTATGAAATTTTACTCTGAAGTGTTTGAATTTGTGTATCTTTTCATTTATTTATATTACTTGGGGGTTTATGGTGTTTCTTGAATCTGATTGGTATCCGTATCAGTCTGAGGCTGTTCCCAACTATTTTCTCTTTAAATAATGCCTCTGTCCTATTTGTCTTTTCCTGCTGTAACCCAGTGTTCCAGACTTCCTTCCTTAATTCTTCACACCTTTTCTACATTCCATATTTTTTATTTTTTTGCTACTCTGCAATATGATTTGCTCTCATTGATCTTTTAATATACTAATTCTCTGTTATGCTGTTTGGGTTATGCTTTGATTATCATGCATTGTTTTTTTGCTTTCTGTGAGTTCTTTGGTGTGAAAATGTTTGTGAAGGCCAATCTAAGGCCACTGATTTACAGGAAAGCTTTCTGTTATATTTTCTCCTTATTTGTTTAGTGACAAGACAGCTCATTCCATGGTTCACAAAGATCAGAGAAAGACACTGGTGCCTCCAGATCTCATGAGCTGACACCTCCTAAGCCCCAGGCATAGCCTGAGCCCTGATCTCTTTCTTTCCATGCTGGTGTGACTATATTACTGAGCATGGATATGTGCTAAACACGCAGAACATAAAACATTTTCATGCTTCTTTGTTTCACATCTTGATTCTTATCAGTCTAGGGTAGGGTCTGAAATTCTTTTTCTGATAAGCTGCTGGAGTTGTCAGTACATCACCCACAGAGCACACTTTGAGTATCTGTGAGTAAAAACTTATAGAAGTTGCAAAGCATAATGTCAAACACATATATACTGTACACAAGTCTCCTGCTTTAGAACACCCAGCTACTGTCTTAGTTTGGATTTAGGGATCTTATGTAGAAGTTGATTTAAGGATAGCAATGAAGTGAATTCTAGTTATCTTTATGGGAAGCTGAGGCTGTGACCCACTGTGGGCCCTGTGAGAAGCCTTAGTATTGTTCCACCAGCAGACAGAAGCTGAAGGATGTTGGGATCTGCATAGAGGCTGTGAACTTAGGTACCCAAAGGTTCAGGAAACAGCATCAACAGCTTGCCTCACCTTCTCTTCATGGACATGCTAATGCCAGGTACTGAAAACTCAGAGAACCAGGCAATGGGCTCCATTCCTGTATAATAAGATGGTGTCCTACTGCCTACTCACTGAGTGTGGCAGTATATTCAGGAGCTGCCCTTGCTCTGGGTGATGATCTTTCATGGCAATCCTGCATGTGTGGTGGCTCTGGGAAACCCAGGAGTGTCCCCGTGACCAGCCTTTTCCTGGTCTGAAATGAGCAGAGAATATGGTGACTGTGGACAAAGAGTAGTTTGAAGCTACATCGGTCCTCAAAGACTAGCCCCATCAGTCAACCTTGCTTGAGACTTCTGCTGTTAGCTATGACATCCCAGTGTGTCATTTTACATTATCAGAATACAGTCACTGGCTCTGCGACACTCCTGTAATGTTTCCTTCCTCAAAGGCAATCCCTAGTGTATTTCCTGGTTATTATTCTTGCAGCCTTCGCATGCCCTTCTTTTTGAGGGTGTATGGAGTACATCTTGCTGTAATTGACATTTATTCATATAAGTACTCAGTGAATCCTCTAGCAGCAGGAACTGGCAGTCACACAGGATGCAGGGCAGTTTGGGTCTTAATGAGGTAGGCTCTGCTTCCTGCTCTGTGTGAATAAAAGGGATGGCCTTCAGTGGAACCTGTCAGAATGCCTGAGTATAGCAGGAGCTATAGTCCCTAACACCAGGGACTTGGATCCTCTGAAACCGGTTGCAGCCTATAGCTGGAATCCTAGTGAACTCTCATCTTTCTTGCTTCTGGATCTCTGGATTCAGAGCTCCCTGTGTTCTAAGGACTATGGTTTTAGGCCTGAACAGGAGTCAGAGGTGCAATTGCTGCTGCTGAGGGGCCAATTGAGTCCAAGAAGCTGGAAGCGCAGATTCTGACTGGGGTCACTGTGGGTCCAGTCTTTGGGACTCAGGGTCAGTCTGTGACTTAGATCTCTGCTGGGGTCAATTTATACATAAACGACTTCAATTCTGGGAAACTCTGAAACAACACCAAACATAATGTCCAAAGGTAAAGATGTTCATGGAAGGGCAAAGGACCAGAAGGGGTTGGGTGCATTCTGTGCATTTGTCTTTACATATTTTTATTTTGACTTTCTCTACAGAATTATCCATGGCAATGCCTTTCCACAGGCACATTCAGGATCTTGATCATCGTGTGTGGGTCCTTCAGGGCCATACCCTCACAATGGTCCCAAAGAGGAGAAATGTGGTTCCAGGTGAGGGTTCAAGGCAGTTCCTTTGGGAAGTACCATTGTGTGTCCTGGGGTCAGCTTTCCATTTCACAATAGTTGTGCTAACAGGGGCTTTCTAGAGAGAAGAGCATCGTCTGGGCAATTGTAAATACAGGGTGTTTGGAGAATTGCTTGTGACTATGGGAATGAGTCAGAGAAAAGAAGAGATGACTCTAGGGAGAACAAAGAGTTACATATGGGAAAGGGTGAAAGACTTTTTCAGTAAAACTTCTATAGGATGGGATCTATTGAAATATTGGTGTTTTGATCCACAAAAAGCTGACTTTTCTGATGGAAGGCGTTCACCAAAGATGGAAAGAATCTCAGGTGATGAGTAGTGGGGTGCCTCAGCTGTCAGATTCTACTCTGTTGCTCTTAAAACTCTGGTTTGGAGATGCCATGTTGAAACACAATCTGAAAGCCACTTTCTGCATTATGTTGGTAGTCACTGTTGATCTGTATCCCTGCCAACATCTGGAGACCCTTGAGAAGGACAGAGGGAATCCCATGTACCTGGGACTGAAGGAGCTGCAAAGTAGCTTGTTCTGCACAAAAGTTGGGGAGCAGCCTGAGCTGCAGCTTAATGTGAGTATGGAGAAAAAGGTTCTTCTCATGCCTGACTGGAAAAGAGGAGTCTCTTTGTTTACAAGGTGCCATTTGGTGGAAAGTCTGACTGTAGAATCTTTTAAAAGACAGTCTGTTCATTAGCGTTAAGCATATTTATTTTTTTGATATCTTTGGATTCCCTGTACTGTGAATAAGAAAAAGGTAGAGGGCATTTTGAAATTTTTTCCTGAAGTCATTTTTTATTTCATTTTACAAAGATGATTTGGCCAAGGGAAAAGCTTTTATATTTATCCTTAGCTTCAATAGAACGGGCGCGCGCACACACACACACACACACACACACACACACACTCATGCACATACACACAAGGTAAAACCAAAACAACAAAGACAACTAAAGCCGTGGATGAGTTTATTAAAATGTCTATTGGGCAAGCATAGTTTGCAGTTTTAAATGAACAATGATAAATCTCAGCAACAAATACTGTAATAGTTGTGATTTTCCATTATAAAAGAACTTAAATACTATATATCACACCAAGACAATTAAAACAAAGCCTTTGATTGTATTTACTTTTTCAACAAATATGCATAGGCAGACAGTATGAAGATACAGTATGAAACAACGGTTTTCAACTAGGGATGACTTTGCTCCCTGGACATTTGTCAAAATCCCTTTATTTGTGGCTGTTACACTAGGGATGAGGTATGCTACTTTTATCAAAAGGGTAGAGTCAGGAATGCTGTTAAGCAGTCTGTAAGGCACAGCAAACACCCTGACAACAAAGAATTATCTTGCCCAAAATGTCACTGGTGCTAAGGTGAAACTCAACATAAAATAATTATTTTTTTCATTCAAAACTCAATATTCTTTGGGAATCTCCGTTTATCAGTAAATCCATAATGACACAAGTGGTACTTCATGTTCTCAAAAACTTGTATGTCAACAACATCTTCTTCCTCATGTTAAGGATCGCTAAGATTTGTGTCTTAAGCTTCTCACCATACTGTTACCACATGCAGCAGCATTTGGGGTGTTTCATTCTTGATGGCACACTATGAAATGGAGGTGTCCACGCCTGCTCTGAGGATGGGGAATACAGTCTTAAACAAAGTGCAAGGAATGCTGAACAATGCTCATGGTTATATTTTTCCCTGGGTTTTCCTTCTTTTTCTTCAGAAAAGGACCATAGACAATCTTTACCACCATCCACAGCCTGAGAAGCCCTTTCTCTTTTACCACAACCAAGCTGGCAACACCTCTACTTTCGAGTCTGCGGCTTTCCCTGGTTGGTTCATTGGCACTGGCTCCACAGGAGAATCTCCAGTCTTTATGACCCAAGAAGTGGGGAAGACCCATGTCACTGAGTTTGTGCTGACTACAATGAGCTGAGGTCAGTTGACTCAGGGGTTGCTTCCCATGTGGAGAATATTGTCTTGACTTTATCAATTCTAGCTTCCAAAGGGTTTTGGACATAATCATTGTCATAACAAGGGGAGGCAGAATTTCTACAATTGTGTTTAATTTTCAGAACTAGAAATCAAGTTAAATGGAGAATAAGTGAAAGAATCTTAAACTTTATGTAAGGGGAAGGGAAAAATTGTTGGGCTTTCTGCCCAAAGGTATCTTGCTGCCTCTCAAAATAGCTACATCTCTGTCTATCTATCATCTATATTTTTGGTACAGGAAATCAGCTCAGGACCTTGCAAATGCTAGGCAGGCACTTACACTTCTGAACTATATTCCTGGCCCAATATATCTAGAAGTGACTTAAGTGTTAGTCCAGGGTGCATAAAAAACAGCCATGGAAAACTGAGGGTCTTTGGCATGGCCACATAGCTAAACTATTGATCCATTCCACAAACAATAAGAAAATTCTATTTAAATAGTTAACTAGTAATACATCAATTAAGAACTGGGAAGTGAGTCTGTTAAGTCCAGGTCTCTGAATTTTCAGATACTTTGCTCTGTGGTGTTAAATAAAGACTCTTTGGATCCTGACTAGAAGAAGCAAATACAGAAGTTACAAGAAAAAAGAGACACCAAGAAAGAAAGGTGAGCTCTTCCTGGATTGTATCCTCATGGTGGTTTGGATGAAGAACTGCTGATGTTTATGAAGCCTTCATCCAAGCATGGCTACTGGATCTTAGACAGAGATACATTTGAGGAATAATTTTTTTTTTTCATTTCAGTTTCCCTGTTGTGAATGGAATGACTTTAATGGAATATCATGGTCATCATATTGATTTCTTGCAGTAAAAAGAGCGCTATAGTTTGTCAAGGAGGCTCACATGACATCTCTTATCCTTAAAAGGAACCAGGGAGATTGTGGGGAGGGTGTATCTTCTTTTGCCAGGTTCTCTCAAGCCAAAATACAGGGATGGGTGGGACAGAGAGCGCAATGTTGATAGAAACTATTCTCTATGTTTTACTGTGCAATGGACATGCATGGCCAGCTGAAAACTCCTCTGCCTCATTCTGATAAACCTCCTGTGGACTCTTCGTATAAAATCAAAAACAGGAAGCTGATTCCGAGGCAGAAGTTTATCACATGACAGGCTGGCTGGAAAGCAAGATGTCAGCTGTCAATTACAAAGAACTGAAATGGAGGCTAAACAGCAGAATGTAACCTTTCAGTCACAGGAAGCTATCAAGATATACAGAGCAACTTCAGATGGACTGGGTCTTAAAATACACAAAAGGCAGCAGTGGTTAACTTCAGAGCCACTGCTGTCTTCCTGCTTCTACAGTGGCCCATCTACAATGCAAGGTAGCTTTCTTCTTGCACTTCTTTTTTTCTTCACTTTCCCTTTTTCTTTTATTTTAAATACAATTATACTTTCACATTTATCAACTCTCCTGATCAATTCATTGGACAGGATAGCGAAAGCCCTGAACCACTGAGTACCAAGCCATCTGGTGGCAATATGGCTCTTACTTCAGACCATATTTATTTTGAAAGCTTGTCCTTTTTCCTATCTTATTAAGTATAATGCTTTTTTCTTGCAAAAAATCAATTGAAACTTCATTCTTTGCAACATGGTGATTCCTAAAGTATCTGCATGGTCTTATTGTGGTCTTATTGTGGTCTTATTGTGATGTTTTACTTTTCATCATAGTTTTACTTGTCTCCAAGCTTTGGGGAAAGATGTGGGATTATTGTTTGCTAAAGGACACTTATGGTTTGCAGGGCCCCCCCGGAATGGCCCACCCTTTTCATCTCATCCTGGCACCTTCTAGTGTTCAGCAGTTGAGTGACAGTATTGGTGTCAGAGATGACATTTGTATTTGTGATAGCACAAGGGTACCTGAGTTTTTCATTTCTCATGGTTCCGTTTCACTTCTGCCTTCCTGGTGCTTGTGATTTCCCTACTACTGTGGGTGCCTGGGATACTTAGTGGATTACAAGGGCTCTCTCAATAGTTACACTGGGTTAATGGGCAGAAAATTAGATACTCTGGAATCAGCTGAGGTAGATAGCCTCCAATATGCAGAGCTGCAGAGGAACCTGGATACTTTTGACAATGTGTAACCATTCCTTTTTCTGCAATTAGCAATTTAACCTTTTTATGGTATTTATTTTCCTTGCTTTTTGTTTTTCTAATAAATGCTCATAATGTATGACATTTTGGCTTAGTACTCCTTGGGATATATGCTACAATTTTTCAATTGTGGTGAGAACATTCCGTATGAGATCTATCTACACAACGAGTTTTTAGGTACACAGTATAATATTAAGTGCAGGGAAACCTGCAGATTTTCAGAACATTCCAGTGGCTCCAAAGGACAGCTCATTGTTTCTCTTCCCCTCTAGGAACTAACATTCTATTCTCAGTTTCTATCAATTTGGCTGGTGTACATACTTCACGTTTAAGTGAAATTGTATAGTATTTGTCCTTCTGTGATTGCCCTATTCCACTTAGCACAGTATTCTCCAGGATCAACCATGTTATCCTCGAATGGAAAGATTATCTTCATTTTTAGGCTTAATAAAATTATACTGTCTGTAACTATCATTCTCTTTATCTCTTTACCCATTGGTGGGGATTGAGGTTGTTTCCATTACATGACTATTGTGCTTAATACTATGATGAACATGAGAGAGCAGAAGAGACTAGAGTGTTAACATCAGATCTGAAACTATAAAACTGCTAGATGAAAACAATGGGGATATTTTTTAGGACATTTGTTTAAGCAATATTTCTTGAAACTGAAATCAAAAGTATAAAGAACAAAAGCAAAGATAGACCAGTGGAATTACAATCAAAGTAAAAATTTTCTGGACAGCAAAGGATACAAAAGTAAGAAGGAAATCTACTGAATTAGAGGCAATATTTGCAAATCAAATACCTGGTAACAAGTTACTATTCAAAGTACACAAGAAAGTCACAACTCAGTACCAAAAAGTCCCAAATAAATGAATTAAAAATGGACAAAGGGAAAAAATATATAAATTTTATTTTTTATTTTAAAGAGAAAAAATATGTAAATAAAAGTCTCAAAACAGGTTATTAAGAGAGTTCTTAATTCATTGTATATTATTTTCTTTGAAGTAGTTATTCAGAATAGGCATGATATATTGCCCAAACAATATTATCACACACTTTTCTTTTCAATGATCTAGGAGAAACTAACTGTGTAACTACCCTAATTATCCTGTGTATAAATACGTTTTTCTCATTTTCTCTTCTTTCCTGGACAAAGGACTTTTGAACAGATATTTCTCTATTAAAAAAGGCACACAAATGGCCAACAGATGTTTTAAATACGTGTAACACTTATTAATAATCAGAAATATTCAAATCAAAGCTGCAATGATACATAACTCATGCCTGTTAGAATGGTTATTGTATTAAGAAAAATAAGTGCTGGTAAGGATACGGAGGAACTGTGTCCCTGGTGCACTGCGTGGAGGAACAGAAAAGATGCGTTTGCTATGGAAAACAGTGCAGAGGTTATTGCACAAGTTAAAACTAGAACTACCATGTGACCCATAATTCCATGTTGGGCTCTAAGCCCTCCAGAGCGCTGAAATTCAGGTCGTACCACTCTACCTGGATTATGACTGCATTTTTTGTTATTGTTTGTTTTTGAGGTTAAGGCTCATCACAAACTGCTGAGTCCAGTAAAAATATAGAAACAGCTTCTCTGAATGGGAAGAGAACAAGTGTTGTGAGGAACAGGGAAGGATGGGTGGATGGGGACAAAAGCATTAAGCTGTGGTATGTACTTGTGCAAACTCCCTACAGTAAATGTAACCATTGTATACTACAATCGTGCACTAATAATATTAATAACAATTAATATAATAAAATTTTAAAAGTATTTTTAAAAATCCTGCTAACCTCAAGGGATCTTCTTTCCTTGGCCTCCTGAGTAGTTGGGACTGTAGATGTGTGCCACCATGCCTAGATTATGACTGTATTTTTTTTTTTTTTTGGTACCAAGGATTGAGCTCAGGAGTTGCCAGGCAGGTGCTTATACTGCTGGGCTAAATCCCCAGCCATAACTGTATTTTTAACAGAAGTAGTTTATTACTTTTACAGTTTTTAAAAATTAGCTTGGACTCCATGTTTGTTTGTTTGGTTTTGATATCTGTAGTTGATGTCTGCCATATCTTATTGTTGGTCTATGCCTTTTATTCCAAAAAATGATTTTGATCACTGAGCCATTATTGATGTTTTCCTTAAGTTTACTGTTGGCCACCGTTAATCTCTCAGAGTCTCATTTGCTTCTCACACTTTAACACCTTTGAAATTGGGGTACACCTTGCGGTAGTGGTTGGCCTTCTACAATAGTGTCAGCCTGGTGGTAGTCATGACATGGTATCATTGCCTATCCATGTGCAAACACGTGCTTGGGCTGTCATTTCCCTTTTGATGTTTCACCCAGTTGATTATTCAAAACACTGTTTGTTGATAAAGGAATATGATTTTGATGGTTGCTGATAAACCTTCCATTGACGCATCTTTAAGGGTAACAGCACTTACTGAATGGGGCGGCTGGGTGGACTAACATTCAAAGGCAAAGGCACAGAAATTGAGAAATACTGCGCCACCAGTGCCTGATGGCCAGAGAAGACAGGACAGCAAGCAAAGATTTGCAACTGTGAGTCAGAAGTAACAAAGTAGAAGCAGACTCAAAATGTGAAGATGCTTCAAGAGTAACTTAATTAACTAACCTCTCTGTACCTTTATATTAATGCAAAAATGTACTTGATCATAAAATACCTATGTTTAAAAGGCTATTTCCATAAGTATACAATTCTAAGAAAATGTCATATCAAAATTTTGTGTTTTCTTTTTCTGAGCAATATGTAAAATAAATGTGTCTTATAATCAATGATATCTCAGAGTGAATAAAACATCATAATGTAGACTGATTTTTTTGTAGGTTAATATTTGCCTGGAGTACATGTTCATCAGTTTCTACACTTCTCATCCTCTTGAATTATTTTCCCTTTTCTTTCTTCTTATTTTTCATTTACTGCATCTGCTTATTTACTTTTATTATCATAGATGTGCAGTACATATTGGTTGCTTTCTTTGTGCAGAGTTGGCACATGCACGTAACACATCTTGATTCCATTTTTCATCTTTTTGTTCTCCCTTCCTCCCTTCTCCATCCATCTTTGGATCCTCCTTCTCTTAGTGTGCTGCATTTGAGAAAGCTCTAGATCTCTACTTCCTACTGTCTACCTTTTATTTTGCTTGTATTAGTATTTTGAGTTTTGCACGTCTTAATTTCAAGATGGGAATTTACTAAGTTGTTAAATTCCCTAGTCGGAGCTTGAACTTGGAGCCTTTCTGCTTTATTGATTAGCATATGGATAGACAAATCCCTGTGTATATGTGTGTGTGTCCTTTTGTCTGTCTGTCTGTCTGTGGGAGTTTAGCAATCAATATTAGTTTTATATAAAACTTAGCCCATTCATACTCATATTTATTATTTTCTTTCTATATAGAGATAAGTATGACAGTTTTTTGTGTTCTTAGTTGCTTGTATTCTTTGTTGCTTGTATTTATTTTGCTTTTTCTTTTCCTGATTATCTCCATCTGCTATACTTTCTTGTAGTCTATAGAAAAATACATTTGATAATGAGTTCCTTATGATTAAGTAAGTAGCTTTATTTATTTATTTATTTTGGTACTGGGAATTGAACTAATGACCTCATGCTTGCTAGGCAGGGACTTGGGCCACTGTGTTTTAACATGAAAAAGTTGTAACAAACTTTAGGAGCATTTTGGTGGTATTTGGGTGTTCATTGAGCTTTTGAATGAACTGGAAATATACTCATTTATTATAATCAAATATATATTCTGATATCTGCAGTTTGGATCTCCAGAATGGTTTCTAAATAGGAAAAAGATGTTTAGGATGTGGGAGCCAGGATGATCAGGGCCCAGAAAAAAGCAGGAGAATATGAATATGTAAAGGACTGAGAGATAGAAAGAGAGAGAGACAGAGAGAGACAGAGACAGAGAGAGGAGAGAGACACACAAAGAAACAAAGACAGACAGAGAGAGAGAGAGAGAGAGAGAGAGAGAGAGAGAGAGAGAGAGAGCCCAATCCACTGGCTCATGAGTTTTTTGGATGAGTAGACAATGAACTGGCATACTGCACTCCATAGTCCCAGCATCCTACCTGACAGTTTTCTACATTTTAATGAAGGGAATTCTGAGGCTTTTGGTGGTGATGAGTATAAAGAGACTCAGCCAAATCCCCCCTGTGTACAAGGGATCAGCCCCAAAGTTTGAACTCTCAGCTGCTGAAGACGGACCCTGAAGTCCGCCACCACCTTCCATGGGACTTCCCTTATTTCCAGGCAGGGGAATTGAGAAAACAGCTCTGGGAAGAAGCAGAAGCTGGAGCTGCAACCCTAAAGAAGATGCATCATCCTAGTCTCAAAAGATAGAAACTGAGCGCTTCTTCAAAGTTCAAGATGCTCTCGTATTGTGGCTTCTCTGGGCACTGAGGACCTAGGGCTTATTGGGAGGAGTTGCGTTTACCAGAACTCCTTTGTTCAGCACTAGGAAATCTGTTCCCTGACCCCAGGGAGCCCTGTGTTCAGATGGGACTTCCCCAAGGCAGCTGACCTGGGAGGATCCCACCAAATGACCCTGACAACCCATTTCTTTTCCAGTGCTCTGGGAATTTCCCTTACCTCCTTTCCCTAAGTAGCTTTAAGCAATCTGACCTGAGCTACAACTATCACTTGATCCTACTCAAAGCCTCACCAGGAAGTAACTTTCTAGAGAGGAGCTTCAACGTGCTCCCTTGTCCCAAGGCTTGAAACCCTGACTGTGCTGGTCAGAGTGCAGGGATCTTCATAGGAACACGAAGACCCTGACTGACACTGTTTTCTGGATGACTGAGACCTACTCATGCTGAGAACCCATTGCCCCCCAAGCCCAAGCTCACTTTGACCTGGTCCTGACAATGGATAGGGGTCTTTGCTTGTGCTGGACTCACAGGGACAACTGCTTCTCACTGACCAGTGATGTGGTGAGAGCATAGTCTTCGCTCCTCATAGGTCCAGGCTGGGGAAGGTCTGAAGACACCAAAAACATGAAAACTCACAGGCCATTCATGAGACCTGAATAACAAGGCACAGATAAAACCAGTTACAAAGATCAAGAAAGCTATTTCTTTTCCCAAGAAAAGATGTATACTTACAGCTATAAATTATCATAACATCTCTCCTCTTGGAATGACAGCTACTTTCTTATTCACTAATATTTTATTCCTTAAAATGAAGGACAGTCAGAAATTGGACTGTTTGAATTAAAGCAGCAAGAATGAAATATTCAGTCCCAATTTTGCATGGGGGTTATAAACACTTT
The DNA here is from genome assembly GCF_034190915.1 of Cavia porcellus. NCBI lineage: Eukaryota > Metazoa > Chordata > Mammalia > Rodentia > Caviidae > Cavia > Cavia porcellus. Next base: position 56,596,502 of record NW_026947501.1, on the reverse strand, counting down.
ATCATGGAGAAACAGCTTTGATTTCCATCCTGGGCACAGTTCTTCAGATAAAGAAATTTTGGACACCACATTCTGTGCTGTTCTATACATTTCCTGGAAATACCTAAAAGAAATGTCTGTGTCTGAACTGATAGAGATCTATGAGTCTGAATAAAGATTCAGACAAGGTGAGTAAGTGGGTAATTAGGAGTTACAGAGTGGAGGTTAACTTGTGGGCTGCAGCACTATTGAAGGCACCGATGTCCCTTTGCCAAGCTACTTGTTTCATGGAGCACCAATCTAATTAAAACAGCAAAACCTCGATCAAAGCAGGAAGTGCCTTGGAAAAGCTCTGTGTACTCCACTCTCATCCCCTCCATATGTGGAAACCTCCTGTCTCTATAAGTACTGTCCAGCCGCAGTGGTGGATGGCCTTACTATGCTGCAGTCTGGCACACAGCCTCAGCACCTGGTGGGGCTCCCTGTACAGCTAAGCAGGCCCAATTGTAAGATGGGGTTACTTTGGCTAGGGTATGGAGGAAAACTCTGAATACTTTTCCTCTGGTAAGTTTGTACTTTCAGGGCACAGACCCTGGAGCCACCTCACATTTCTGATGCCATGTGGACTCCTTTCTACATAGTCTGTTAAATTTTAGATAAACATTAGGCAAGATGAGCCAGTATTCCTTATTTCAGACTCCCTTATTGCAGTAAATATGACTTTGTTGGACTGCAGACATGCCCCTGGCACTTTTTAGGACCATGTGATAATCAGGCATGAGCCCCTCAGATTTGGATCCTGATGGTAAACGCAAGGGCATATTACGATGTTTTAAATGAAGAAAGAAGCATATCTCTTCCCTAATTGATATGCCAACCTCTGTCACCAGTATGACGGTGTCCCTTGCATTTAGCTACTTCTAACTGTTGACCAGTGTTTCCACTCTGGAAAGCATCCTCTGACACCAGTGGTGCTCACAGTGGATCAGTAGTTGCATTTTCATCATCAGAATCCGAGGAGAGGCTCCACAGTATTCCTCTTCCCACTTGAGTTATGCACTGACTGAGAATTACCACAAAGGCTAATCTTTTGTTTGTTGATACATTTATCACTTATAAAGCTAATATTGCAAAATATGGATTCTTTCTGTAAATGAACAAAGCACAGAATTAACCAAGTGAATGGCAGTCACAGCTAGTTATGGGTAGTTCTACAGAGCTCTGGGCCTCCTCTTGTGAAGTTAGCCCACAGCACACTAGATATCACAAGAAGCAGAGTAGAGTGGATGCTTTTCCATATTGAGGGGACCAGTCAGAAGCTGATCAACAAGGTGAGTGAGATACAAGTGTTACCTTGCATGTAGTAGTGGATGTCGGAGAGAGATGGGTTAGATTTGAGATGATTTTGGAGGTCATCAAGATGACTCCTAAGTTTCAGTCTTGAGAAACTGATGGAGAAAACTGGATATGGGAATCAGAAAGTTGGGAGCAGGATTAAAGGTTCTACTTCACAGCATAATCAGTTTGTAAGCTCTGAGACAGTTCAAATTTGTACTCCAATAATGGAGCTAAGGAGGAGCATTCTAGGCCAGATATGAATTGGTCAAGTTACACCTAGAATTTAAATTCATGAGAGCAGATAGTACATCCTGGGTAGTATAGGAAAGAAGAGGGGAAGAAAAGGGGTCAGGGATATATAGCTCAGTGGCACAGCATCTGCCTGGCAAGTGCCAGGCCCTGAAATAGACTCCTGGTACACACATATGCACACGCACACACACACGCACACACACACACACACACACACACACACACACACGCACAAAAGAAGAAGAAGAAAAAAAGAAGAAGGAGGAGGAGGAGGAGGAGGAGGAGGAGGAGGAGGAGGAGGAGAAGGTTGGGTGATCCCTGACAAACTTTAACCTTTGGAAGTCACACAAGGAGGAAGCAGTAAATGGAAATAAGAGGAAAAATCCAGTGAGGTTGTGACTTGTAGAATTCTTGGCACATACATGTAAGATGTGAGGAGAGGGCCAGGGTGTGTCCAGTGCTAACTAAGATGATGATGATGGGGTCTCCACCAGTTTGCCAAACAGGGATGATAATGGAAATGATCACAAGAAACATTTGGGTGGAGGATTCAGTCAGAGGTCACACTGGAGAGTGCTCAGTAGGGCATGACTTAGTAATCAAGTATGAACAAATTAGAATAATAATAAGATAGTATTCTTTTTGCTACATCAGCAAAACTCCTTTGCAATTTGAAGTAAATGTTGAGCAAGAAGGAAAAAACACAGCTTTAGGAATACAAATGGGAAAGTCAAATTCAAAAGCTGATAGTATCTCCTGAAAATAAAGGATGTGTGGGAGGAATTCACTTCTTTTTTGTCTTGCCTGTGTGCAGGAGGCTTACACTAGAATGTTGTTTGTAGTATTTAAAATGAACAAACAAACCTAGAAAACAGAAACAACCTCACTTTCCATCTATGAAGGAATGAAGAATTGAGAGTGACAGCAATAGATTTAAAAGATGAGAGTCAGTACAGATTTATAAACAAACACATTGTTGAGCGAAAAAGGGCATTAGAGAAAAATGTGTATATCATAGCAATTAAGACATGTGTGTGAGGAAGTATACAGACACATTCAGATGCTCAGAGTTACACACAAAACAATGTTATATTTCCATTCTATATTTGCATATTAATGCATAACAAATGGACCAGAATGGTCCCAACACAAAACAGAGATTATCACTGGGATGAATGAAGGGGAGCCAGGATTGAGAGAGGAATTTGTCTTTATCTGTTCTGTTTCAATATTTTTAAAAATAAGGAAAATGTATTAACTTACTAATATATCAGTTGACAATTAGTATTGTAAAAACTGTTTTTTCCTTTCATTAAAGAAATGGGTTTGTGCCTTTTTCTTCTGTATTTAAGTTGGATATCTTTCCACGTAAATCTTTCTTATTTTGACTGATTTCCATCATTAAATCATTAAATATCCAACAACCTAAGGTAGTCAGACAGAAGGAAGTTAAAACAGAGTAAGTCTCCCTTGTGTGCCTAATCATGACATGCGGGGTCACCTAGGATTCCTTGCAGGAGACAGAAGTGTTTGTGGACAGCTGCACTGCAGTTTGCTCTGCACCCCTTCAGTTCTCTTCATCAGAGTTTGAGGTGAGTGTGTTGGCTCACCCAGACCCTATCTGGGGCTGGGACACTTATTTCTAGGGTCATGAGTCAGGCATCATAGGCACCTGACACACAGAGCAAGACCTGGGTGGTGGCCTGGTATGGTAGCACGCTCTGCAACAATTTCCCTGTATTCAAATAGTAACTCTTTCCTTGGTTGGCCCTGGGTTTTCCCTTGGATGACTTGAGTGTTCTTAGAACATTGCTGATTGTGACAGCTAGGATTTTGTCCTGCTCTGTTTCTTGGTTCCTCTACTTTTACCTTCCTCCAGGTCCTTGTTGTTGAATACCAGAAAAGACTGTGTCTAGCAACCAGGTGATAGTGGTATAGAGGCCCATCTGAAGTTTTTATAATTTGCACCAAATATCTGAGACTGATCAACTAATGAAATGCTGTCCTAGGAGAGTATGTCCCTCCTTGGAAGATGGATCTAGATTTGTGCATTTACAGAAAGTTTTTGATTGGCTATGAGAATAGGTGGATTTTTCTCTTTGTCCTGTGTAACCTCACTCACTTTTTCATAATTAACAGGATTTTTTAAACAAAAAAGAGTAAAACAATGATACAGGTTTCCAACATAAGAGGAGATTAACAATGATTAATACATTGTACTTTCTTATCTTCAAAGTAGTTGCTGAAATTATAAGGCACAGACATGAATAAATGACCAAACAATGAAAGTAGAAAGCTTTCTTTTTGATGAAGTAGCAGAGATTAGTAGTATAATTATCTACCATACACAAACACAGAGAGGCACACACACACACACACACACAAAGTCTTTTTCCTTCCCCCTCCCCGTCCAGTTGCTGTTTCCTTTTGAGTAGTTTTTCCCTTTTCACATTTGCAATATCTAATGTACACTTTGGGTCTTGCTAATTCTTTCAGTTTTTACACAAGGCAGACAATACAACATTTACACATGTGAGTATGATTTATTTCACTTATAAATACTGTCTCAGGTTGCATCCATTTACCTATAAAAGCTTCAAATTTGTCTTTCTTTATAGCTTAATAGTATTCCACTGTATAAAATACCAATTTTTTATCCATTCTGTGGTTGATGGGCATTCTGCTGTTTCCAAGATGTAGGTATTACAAATTATACCTTTATAAACATGAGTGTGCATACATCACTGTGCGTATGATGTTTTAATTCTTTTTTGGAAGATATCAAGAAGGAGAATAGCTGGGTAAAGCAATACCTCTAGTCCTAGTTCTTTGAGGAATCACCACATTAATTTCCACAATGGTTGTACCAATCTACACTCCCACCAACAGTGAAGGTTCCTTTTTCCCCCAAAGCCCTGCCATTTTCACTATGTTGGTTCTTACTATTCATGAGCAAGACAGATCTTTTCATTTTCTGACACTTCTTCAATTTCTTTTTTAAGGGTGCTGTACATATCAAAGTATAGATCTTTGTTAGATTCCTAAGTATTACATTTCCTTTAAATGATATGGTAAAGGATATGTTTCCCTAATTTCTTGTTCAATAAACTTGCCTGTTGGCTATTGTTTGGAAGGCTACTCATTTTTGAGTGTTGACTTTGTATCCAGCTACACTATTGAATTTATGCATTAATTCAAGCAGTCTTTTGGAGTAGCTTTAAGATCATCTATGTAGATTATCATGTCACCTGTGAGTAATAGTGGTTTAACTTTTGCTTTCCTGTCCTTGTTCCTTTAATTTCTCTTTTTTGTCTAATTGCTCTGGCTAACGTTTATAGAAATGTATTGAATATGAGTGTTGATAGTGGGCATCCTTCTCTTTTTCCTAATTTTAGATTGAAAGCTTTCAATTTCAGTCCACTTAGTATGATGTTGGCTGTTGGTTTGTCATTGATGGATTTTATCAAATTGAGGTAAATAACAGGCTTTTAATGAGTCTCTTACCCCTCTGATAAGAGCAGTCATCATTTTGGACCTCATCCTGAGTCCATTCCCAGTATTACAGCCCCAATTTGGTTTCTGTCAGTGGGGCTGTGACCTCTCTGGTGTGACTCAGTTCTCCACCTGTTGCATATTATTTATCCAAATGTCCTATAAACTCTTGTAAGATTCTTGGTTTTTCACCTGGGGTACAGCAATTGACATCTCTCCATGAGAGATCAAAATAAAGGGTCATAGTTTGAAACTCATCTGTAATCTATAAGGATCTTCTGAAAATTGGCCTAGTGTTTTTTGCATTGCTGGATATCTGTCACTGTTAAAGGAACCTGGACCCAGGTAGTCCCTCTGACTCTTGGGACCTCTCCTAGAGCAGGATAAATTATGAATTGGAAGAATCAGAAACTCTGAGTATGTCTTATGGGCCTAAAAGTTGTCTGGGAATCATGAATTTGGGCTGGGGAATACTGATTCTCTCTGGGAACCAGTAATTGTGTTTCTGAGTTACTTGCAAAGGGAGGATGGTTTACTGTCCTAAGGATTATAAGTAAGAAGTTGAGAAGAGAGAAAAGGAGAAACATGTTTCTTGAAAGTGTTATTATTCTTTTCTATGTTTGCCAGTAATACAGCAGCACTTGTATGGTTGACGCTTGACTATTATTGTCATGACCAAGAATCTTCTGCATGTAAGTGACTCAATCTAATGAGATAGATGCTCGGTTTATTTTTTCCTACATATATTTTTCTTTCACTGACAATGCAAGTGTTTTTTGCAAGTGACTTAGGGCATTCATATTAGATCATAAACAAAATCAAATAAATTCTTGGATTAAGTAAATGACAAAGATTTTAAACTTGTAGAATTTTAAAAATATTTTCTTTCAAAGAATAAAAGAAATTAGTATTGAAGAAAGAAAAAGGCAAATATAAATGCCAGTGCAAACTGGAAAGGACGGATTGGTGGGAGGGAGGATGAGCCCTCAAAGTAGATTTGTATCCAGTTTGCTGAATGGAAGAGAATCAGGAAGAAAAATGTCCTAGTATCACAGTGTTAAATCCCCTTTTTACTAACTGATGCAAAGCACACTGCTTAATAGTCCTGGGTTTGAATGTGGCCACTATAATTCTAGTTTAAGAAAGCATCAATAGTTTCACCAGGAGACAATCAATATGAGGATATCTCAGTTACTGGAGGAAAGGGTCATAGATACCCGTGCTTCAGAGCCTGGAATAGGAGAGATAATAGTTCCAGTATAGTCACTCTCTATCTGTCTATATTCTCTCTCTCTCTCTCTCTCTCTCTCTCTCTCTCTCTCTCTCTGTCTCTTTCGTGTGTGTGTGTGTGTGTGTGTGTGTGTGTGTGTGTGTGTGCGTGTGTGTATTGAACTAATTCCCTCCAGGCTACAGATAGACAGGAATTTCCCTAATTTTTAGGAAGCCATATTATACAAATAGTGCTTTCTGATATCTACTGAACAGAATTGTCTTATGCTTTTGGGGGGGGGGGTTCCTAACTTAGATCCAAGCAAGCAAGCAAGCAAGCAAGCAAACTAACAAAAAAAAATCACAATAACAAAAACAAAACATCATGTTCCTCAAAACACAGAAGTAAATAAAAGATCTAAAGACATCTCTTGGGTTCTGCTAGGATTTTTTAATATTCTGTTCTTTCTTCTCATCTCAGCATCCTCATCTTCTCTGTTAGAGGGCAGTTGGTGCCGTGTGGATGTCTGTGGCATTATTTACAAGTAAATGTTTGCCATATGTCATGGTTTATGCCAGTGTCCCCCCACCAGCCTCATGCAATCATGCAATCTTGAATGTGGCCAAATCTAGCATTTGTGATTGGTTCATCGTCTAGTGCTCAGATTGGTGGTATGAGTGCTACACCCAGGCATGGAATTAGCATACAGTGTAAGGGCAGGAAGAAGTTATGTCTTTCTCTCTTGCCTATTCGTTCTTGCTGTTTACAACAGCCTCAACATGCCACCCTGTTACTTGGAGCCAATAGAGTATGGATAGAAAACCCCAGGAACTGTAAGAAATAAATCTTTCCTTCCCTAATTTTAGGCATTAGGTATTTTTTCTCAGCAACAAGAGAAAAGTATCCAAGACACTAGCCCTGCATAGGACTTAGGATATGGGTTAGGGTATGAGTTAGGGTTAGGGTTAGGGTGCTTTTAAACACCATTTGTATTCTCTTGCTTCATCTCACTCTTCAAAGAACTCACATTCATTGAGCCATACCTACTATGGGCCCAACTGAAATGTCATTGTAAGAATTTCACGGTCATCCTTGCCTTCATCTTGTACTTAGACCTGACTTTTGTTAGAGAAAAGAACTGCAGTAGTGAATCCCTTGGGCTCTTCTTCCTGTATCCCTACACACTTTTGCACATAAATAAATACCTATTTATGTGTGGCTGACTGGGGTGGGGGTAGACAAAGTGCAAACCTTCACACTCTGCCCACATGCCTGTGAGAGTCAGGCAGTGGACGTTTGCTGGTGGCCCTTGGAGGAGATCTTATGGGCTATGCTTTGTTTCTGCAACCACTCAATCCTTAGTACACATCATAAAATACTCACAATCTCTGGAATCACACTGACATAGAGGGATGAAGAGGCCGAATCAAATGAGAGAATATTCCTGAAAACCCTTCTCTGCTTTCCAGCTCCATGTGTTTTGAGAAGCTTGGCAGTTCCTTTGATGTTTCTTACAATTGAGGCTCTTCTCTGCCATTTTAATGTCGGATTCTCTACCATGTGCTTTGATATCAATGGGAAAATGTAATATATGTATTGAAAATTAATTTATTTCCATAGTAGTTTTTGAGAAACTGTTTTTGAGAAACTGCAGGGGACAAGTTTAGCACAAAGTCTAAAATGAGAAGCGTTGTCCTATGAGAAGGCTAAAATGGCATGATTTCAATGAGAATCTGCTGCCATTAGTTTGGAGAGTGAGGGGATGCATATAAACACTTGCAAGATATTTAGGTTATTAAAAAGACATAGGTGGGAGAGATTCACCTATATGGAAGTTCTGGAGATGAATAGCACAGCAGAGCAGAGCCACAGAGGGATAAACCTGACACTGGGGGTGGCTGGTAAAGAAGTTTGCCTAAATAGAAGCAATCTTCCCAGAACATGGACCCTGAGATCAGAATTTGTATGCAGAATAATGAAAAGTGACTCCAGGAACAGGAGAGGGAGCAGGGGAATTAAAACAAAGAGAGAGGTAAGACAACACAGGGAGCTCCAGAATTCGGCCCTGCCATACAACTGACGGCTGTCTTCTTATGCTTCCTTCTTTGCTTGCTAACTTAAATCCAAGCAAAAGAATTGTGTTCCTCAACCCACCGAAGCAAATAGTGTATGTTAAGATACCTCTTGTGTCTTTCAAAAGCTTTGCTTTCTCATCTTCTTCTTTGTCACCACTGGGACACTTTGGGGGGAACCAGGTATAGTGTAAGTCACAGTCGTCAAGGTGAGGGATGGAAATGCAGTCCCACAGAGCTTTCTCAAGGGCTCCCTGTGGAATAGCTCCTGGTGCCTTCCAGTTCTGTGCATTGTTCAAGCACACTGGTGCAAGTGTCCTTTCACAGGTGTCCAAGAACCCATAGGTGCTTCTTGTAGCTGAGATGATGGGCTGTCAGATGACACCTTCTCAAAACTTGTTGCACAGGAATGAAAGACAGGTCAGACAGAGAAAAGGGGTTCAAGTTAGGGGATTCAAGGAGTATCCCTATCAGAATCACAAGCAGGGAAGCAACCTGAGTATATTAAAAGTGATAGGTTTTGGAAAATAATTTTTCTGGCTTGGAAATTTGACTTCAGAAACTGGCATGCATTATAAGACCTGATAATTCTGCTTGTCAAGTGCAGGAGAGCCTTTTAAGGGAACAGATTTTGTTGTGTGCATACTCATGTTCAAGTTACTATAAAGATTACAGACTATATGTGCTTGGCTAGTGTATTTTCAGGTTATATTACAGGTTTTACCTAATGTAACACTCATGAAATCAACATGTGACTTAACACTTTCCCATAAAGAAAATATAGATCACATAAACTACTGAATTTCACATAAAGTACTGAAAATAATAGCATTAAGAAAATATCATAGTTGATGCTTCTGTTTGCACTCAAGTTATCTCGTACAATGAGGACAATTACTTCTCAGAAGTTGCCTGATCTCATTCAAACTGATATCAATGACTTTATGTGTTTATCCTGTGTGTGTGTGTGTGTGTGTGTGTGTGTGTGTGTGTGTGTGTGTGTTCAGTCTGGTGAATCTTTGGGGAAGCTGACAGTATTTTACTGTTAAGCATAAGTTTTTATAGAAATCAAGAACAGGCTATCAAATTGGCCTGGAAATTGATACCTTTGAGCAAGTCAGAGATTTAAATGCCCAAACTGTGTCTCTTAAAGCGTATTAATTCCCCAAGAGGTCTCGGTATTGATCTCTCATTTTTGTTTCAATCAAATTCTGTTGGTCTGAAATGGTTTTAGGTAGAAAGGTCAGACACATCCATTCAGTTTCTCACCTCTTCATTTACCCATAATCATTCAGGAGCTTTTTCTCAACACTTTGTGAGGTTCTTCAGGAGGAGCTTCTCATGAATAATGAATGATTCCATGAAACATGAATTGATTTACACTCACCATGTTTAACACGTATTCATAACCAAATTATATACTGTGTGTTAATTGTTGGCTTATGATATTACAAATCTGCCATGATTATTGAGACATGCAAATCTTACACTCATTTTGTTCTTCAGATTTATCTTTTGTGTCATAATGTTTAAAACAAACATGCCTGAAATTAGTCAATGGGTTATTTTATTGATATAATTGTGTGAAGAAGATCATTTGGGATCCCCACCTCTGGGTTGGCATAGGAATAGGAAGGTAGCATGCATGTAAAGCATGTGTATTGATTGAAGTGTACTTGGTAGCTGAACAGATGAGAGGACAAGGTCAGGAAAGAATGAGAGTAATTCTTAGGCTTCCCCCTGATGTGATGTCCAAATGAGGGACGTGGTGCAGAAACGAATACCTGAAGGAGGGGGTAGTGTTGGGACAGTCAGAATTAAGTGGGCTATGGGAGGGCTGAAATGCTGATGACCTTGCCAGGGCCTTAAAATAAGTTACTGTGTTTTCAAATAAAAGATTGATCCTCTGTCTTGGAATTAGCCACCCACAGTCAAGATTGGATTTAATTCTTAGGATCTAAATAGAAGTTGGTATTGTTAGTTAAGCCCCTCTCTTGGATGATGAACACAGGTTGATTTGGCACAGAGGAGGTGGCTATGAACCAACCAGGGTAGGTGACAGATTGAAAGGCAGAGGTGGAGCCTTCCCTACTGTGGAAAAAGAGAAAAGGCTTTTGTGCTGTTTTTTCCCAGTACAGGTTCATGATGTTGATCTCCTAGGGTAAGAAAATAGACTTGTTAGTGAGGACGAGGCAACCAGATTGTCCAAGCAGATGTCTGCTAGTTCTCAGTACTCTAGATTCACTCTAACGTCCTGCTATGGTTATGTCTTAGTCCCTGCAAAGCTTCATGTCGTCATAGAGATAAACTTCTAGAATTTGTGACTGACTCATGGTTCAGTGCTAAGATTATGGGTGTGAGTGCTACACCCACCCTAGCATGGGTAGCCTACATATAACATAAAGAACAGAAAGAGTCTTCTCTCAGAACAGAAAGAGTACTCCTCCTCTTTTGGCTCTTGTTACATTTGTTGTCTTCTGCTGCCATGAAAACTGTTGTCCTCTGTTATGAGCCACCTTGCCTTTGAGTCAGCTGAGTACAGACTGAAACCTCCACAAACTATGAGCTAAATGTATCTTTTCTTCCTTTATTTTGGGTGTCAGGTATTTTGTCTCATCAATGCAATAAAAAAGTAACCAAGACAGGTCCCATGACACAAGATGCTACTGATTCTTTGTTGGAACAGAGGGTAGTTTGCATCTCTTCTTAGGAGCTTCTGATACCCATTCACTCTGAGGTTCAGGCCAGCCTCATGGGATTACCAGCCTCCAAGTGGGCTTGTACATTACACCTTCCATAATTAGCTGTAATGATACTTTTATTATTGTAAATCTCCGTTTTAGCACATGGTTATAAACATGAATTCTTCTCAGTCCAGATAAAAGGTTTCTCTCCATTCACCCAATGTGATTTTCTTTGTTCAAATGATAGCATCCTATTGCCTTAGAAGATTTTTAGATAAAAGTTTATTAGGACTAAAAAGCCACCATCCCTTGGTTTTTCAGAAACTTCTTGTTGGATCTCAGGACCATTCTTTAGCAGCATTTACTAATCTGAGAACTAGAAAACTCAAGTTTCTTTTCTTGTAGTGATAACTCAGAATTATAAAACTATCACTTTTCTTCTGTAACACACAAAGTGACATTTAAAAATCCATTTGATATGTCTCGGAGTAGCTATACATCCACTCACCTTAAGCTGCAAAGTAGGCTTGCCCTCAATTTCTGTGCAGTAGAGACTAAGATTTTTGTCCTTGATTCCCAGGTAAATCAGATTACCTTTTTCTTTATCACAATATTGTGTGTCTCTACATGCTATTATTGAAAGAGTGACTGGAAACACAAGGATAAATAAAGATGTAAGGTTCCAAGGAGAAGGAAGTCAGTATTCCAACCTCACAGTCAAGTTATGCATCTAAACATACTCAGGGCATCTCTCGTGGGCTTTTCCCAACAGTACATGGCTGAGACACTTGTCACTTCTCTTTGGTCCATTTCTTTTCCCTTCCTTAATAACAGAAACTCGGGCTGGGGATTTAGCTCAGTGGCATAAGCGCCTGCCTTGCAAGCAGGCAGTCATGAGTTCAATCCCTGGTACCGATAAAAAGGAAAAAGACAAAAAAAAATAACAGAAACTCAATTCTCACCATGGAACATTATGTTCCAAATATAGAAATAAAATACACCACTAACTTTACAACTAAATGCACTTGCGTGCTGAAACTGTGACCCTGGGTATGTAAATAGATGTACTGGGTAGGATTTCTAAATGGACATTCTAAGTATTATTATGAGACAGTGTCTCATAAAAGGAAGCTCAAAAGAGAAGCTAGTGAAACAGAATCCTGAAATATTAATCTCTCTGAATCTGAAGATGTTTTCTTTAGGTAAGGGGAGACATCTTTCACTGTTTCTGTAGGTATAGGATTTTCTTTGTGGGAGGGAGCCATCTTGGCCTTTGTTGCACTTTTTGGGGGGCATTGAGCTGGTGCCCAGAAGTTGATGAGGGCCAGAATGGGCCCATGCAGGATTACATCTACCCTAGGGAAATTGGGGCCCCTCCAGGAGCAGCAGTGACTTTAAATAACACTCACCAGGATCCACATTGTTTCTAGATGGAACTGCTACTAGTACATTTCCATTCAGGATCCATACCATCTGTTGGGTATCACGAATGTCATAGTGATTGGGAGTTGCCTGAACTGTCAGATGAGGGAAAAAAACACAAGTGAATGTATATTTTACTTCCAGAGTTTCAACTTCAGAATTCTTGGGACAGGTTTATTGTTCTAAGAAAATTTGGTTAGCAAGAAAAAGAAAGGGGAACAAAACAGGCTGGTTTTGGATGAAAACATCAGAAAGAATCTAAACACATTCATTGTCTAAACACATTCATTGTATAAATGCATTCCTCATACTGAGAAACTTTCAAGATTTTCTTTTTTTATTATCTTTTCCTGATTGATAAAGTATCTAGGTAGCAACAAAAGGACAACTATCTCATCTGGACAGCAGTACATTGAGAATTTTTCTTTATCTTCTAATCAAAATGATCAAGCAATTCTAAATGCAGATAACTAGGAAAATAAGTAAATGCCCAAGGTTCTCTAATATATATTTCTGAGTATTTTAACCAGATTTAATGCACTTATAGCAGAGGAAATGGAGTTTTGTATCATACTGTCTTTGGTGAAGTGGGATAGAACTGCTTTCAAACTATTTTGTGATCCACCACTTACGTTCTTGGTTGCCCTCCTGAGGTAGTAGCATTCTGTGAGGAAGACAAGGTGTATCAAAGGAGGTGAAGAGGAGGTTCTCAGCAACTAGTCACAGAGAGAAGGAAAATCTGTTATTCATTTATCTTCCTTTTCCTCTGGAATTTGTGTAAAACTTTAGAAAAAGCTTCCCTGAGTCACAGTCATATATGCATATTTTAAATTTTTCCTTTAAAAAACTTGGTTATACAGATAAATGTGTTTAATTTTGGCACTTTCATACATGCACATAACATGCTTTGATCATGTTCACCCATTTCACCTGCTTGCTCAACACTCTGTACTGGTTTCACATGGGGGTGGAAAGCTCAATGTGTATAATATATTTTGCTCATCTCCACTCCCTTATTATCTGCTCTTACACCCCTTCTCATTGTTTTCCTCTTGCTCAATAGTAGTCCCAAATGCAGATTTTAAAGGAAAGGTGGTAAGAGTATGTTTACAGTCAGCAAACCCTGAATGGAATGGACAAACCCATCCCTGTGTCTGCCAGGGTGGCCCTAGTTCCCCAGGTTGTGGTGGCCTTGAGATGCCATTAATCATTGCATCTGAGATGGTTAGGAATTTGCAAAGCATCACCCCAAGACCCGCCAAAGAAGTAAGCACCCGAGTTCAGAGAAAAGGAGGAATGTGTGTCTATACACTTACTTGTTAGAATACAAGTAACACTTACAGAACACCAAACAATTATGATAAAAAATAAGCTTACCAAGGCATGTCCTTTTTCAACTACCTAGAATACATGAAGCAGATTCAAAGATATTACCAGGAAATTTAAAACTCCACTGAAAGCTGGCAAAACTGTTTGAAAGAAATTAAGGATAGATGATCAAAACTTGAAGACACATTTGCAATGTGTGATCATGAAAGGGAAGATCTCTTAAAAACATCAAGGAAACAGGCAGTAACAATACAAAGGCTAGAAGATGACAAGACAACATATAACTTAAGAATAAAGAATGTGAATGAAGAAACAGGGGTAAAAACAAAGGAAATACAAATGCTATTCGTGGGAATAATTAGGGAAAACTTCCCAAACATAGGAAAAGGAAATGATATTCAGATGTATGAGGCATATGGAACTCCAGCCACCTACAACCAAATCAGAGCTACACTCAGGCATATAATAATCAAGATCCCAGAAATTCAAAACAAGAACAGAATATTAAAAGCCATCAGAGGAAAAAAAACAGATCACCTATAAAGGAAAATCCATCAAAATCACAGCAGACTTCTCGACACAGACCATCAAATCAAGAAGAGCTTGGAGCAAAGTATTTCAAACCCTGAAAGAAAATAACTTCCAGCCCAGATTGATGTACCCTGAAAAACTCTCTCTAGAAATTAAAGGAGAAATGAGATGCTTCCAAGACAAAGAGGAACTGGGGAAATTTGCAACCACCAATCCAACCCTACACAGAATACTAAAGGACATTCTAGAGAAAGAAAAGAAGTACCAGGATTTCAGGAGCAGTGGCAGAGAGGCCTCAATGAATGGGGCAGAAAGTGGAATGAAAGAGAAAAGCAGACAACTAATGGTAGAAAAACAGCATAGCAAAAACAAGACAGAGAAGATTGGCTATAATCTCTAATATAGATGGCCTTGATACACTAAAAAAGAAAGAAAGAAACACAGGCAGAGTAGATCAGGAAGTAGGGTCCACCAAGATGCTCTGCATAGGGAATATAATTAACCTGAAAAAAGGTTTATGGACCAAAAATCAAATATGAGAAAACATCACTCTATGTGACAGGGAACCGACGAGTAATAAGGGCAACTCTATCAGCACCTACAGATAGGTTGGAAAGACAGGCTTTTGTAGGTAAAGGAATACAACTTGAGATCAAGTCCAGGAATGAGAAGGTTCAGAACCACTTAGGTAAAAACTACTTAGGTAAATATTTACCCCCAATCTAAAAACTGAAGGAGTTGGCAGGACCCAAAATGCACAGTGCATGTTATGGGAGTAAAAGAGAAGGAATAATCTAAAATAAGAAGCCAGAGGATATTGTTAATAGTGTATCAAAATTTAAAACCCATATTACTTATACCACTCTGTTTCAGACAGATTATACTCTGTTCCAGTTTGTCTGCTTGCACTAGATTTGAGAGCACAGACAGCTATCCCAAAAATAGCAGAATATGGTATGGTAATCATCTTTAATTTCCTATTAACTTAGTCTGAGGCCCTGTAGAACTTATACTGTATTACCATGACTGATCTTAGTTGAGTCTGGTTTCTTAGATTGCTGTTTGGTATCAACAGATTTTTTCAAATCTATTATGATTGATAGTATCAAGTCTGATAGTATAGGCAACTACACTGAAGATGTCAGGATTCACTAGGATACCATTCTGATTTAATTATTACCTGCTTTTAAAAGTTTTACACTATCTACAATGTTTTATTAATATTTTTATGTACTGCTATATTCAATTATACTATGTTTGATGATATAGACAATTCTACTGAAGATAATAAGAGAAAATACAGTAATCATGGTAGAACTCCTTTATAGGTGATTTTTTTTCTTTTCTATAACAGCTTTTAATATTCTGTTGTTCTTCTGAATTTCTGGAATCTTGATTATTATATCTTTGGTGTAGATTTGTTTAGGTCATGATTTGGAAACTGTATGCCTCACTTATCTGAATGTCAAATTTTTTTCCATGCTTAGGAAGATTTCTGCTATTATTTCTCTGGATAGGTTGTTTATGACATTTCTATGGATGCCTGCAGTTTCATTGACAACAGTCAAGCTTATGCTGTCCTTCTTTGCAACATCTTCCAGTTTTTAGATTGTATTTTCATGGTTCCTTGTTATTTTTAAGAGATCTTTCTTTTTGTAATATTAACCAGGATCCTACTTTCTAGGTCTGACAGTCTATCTTCCCTTCTCTCTTATGGTTTTTCAAACTTTCAATGAAATTTTTAATTTCCTGAATATCTATTTGAATCCATTTGATGGATTCCATTTATTTTCTATGTTCAACATTCATGGTTTCTATTGTTTCTCTATGTTCCCCTATTTTTAAAATCTATATCTACTATAGATTTGCTAAGAAAAATCCTTCATTAAGGTTGTCATCTCTTTTTTAAATCTGTGAGATTATTTTTGTTTTGATATGCTCTATAGCCTCATGTGTGTGTATATACATATATACATATATTATTCTTCTTCTCTTCCTCTCCTTCTTTCTCTTCCTTTTCCCTTCCTTCTTCTTCTTCTCCTTCTTCTTCTTCCACCATGCCCAAATAGAAGTCATCCCAGAGATGCAAGGATGTTTCCACATATGCAAATCAATAAATACAATAAACCATATTACCAGAACTGAATAAAAAAACTATATGATCATCTCAACAGATGCACAAAAGCATTTGATAAACTTCAGCACCCTTTCATAAAACTCGAGAGGGAGAGAGAACCAAAACAAGCAAGCAATCAAACAAACAAAACAAAAAGCCCTACTTTGTCAACCATTACTCTAATACCCATGATAAAAACCCTAAAGAAAATTGGAATAGATGACCTTTTTTCAATCTGATAAAAACTATTTATGACAAACACATAGCCAATATCATACTAACTGGTCAAAAACTGAAAGCTTTCTCTCTAAAACCAAGAACAAGACACGGATGTTCACTATTACCATTCCTATTCAGTTTAGTTCTAGAAACAATAGCCAGAACAATTAGACAAGAGAAAGAAACAAAATAAATAAATATAGGAAAGGAAAAAGTTAAATTATCATTATTTTCAGATAACATAATATTCTACATAGAAGACCCCAAAAATTCTACCAAAAGCCTAATTTAATAAACAGATTTAGTCCCATAGCTGGATACAAAATCAGTACTCAAAAATCAATAGCATTCCTTCACAAATATAACAAACTCACTGAGAGGGAAATTAAGGAAGCCACACATTTTGCAACAGCAGTTAAACCATGAAGTACTTAGAAATCAATCTAACAAAGGAAGTGAACGATCTCTACATTGAAAAGTATAGTACTTGGATAAAGGAGATGAAAGAGAATATCACAAAACAGAAAGATGCTGTTGCTCCTGTGTAGAAAGAACCAACAAAATAAAACTGGCCATACTTCTGAAATTGTTATAGAGAAAGTGCAATCCTAATCAAAATACATTAGCATACTTCATAGAATGAGAGAAAACTTCCCTAAAATTCATTTTGAACCAGAAGAGACTTAGAAAAGCAAAACAAAACAACCCATAAATTAAAAAAAAGCAAACTAACTAACAAACTAACAAAACAATTCTGGGCAAAAAGGTAAAGCAGAGGGCATCACAATCCATGACTTAAAATTATACTACAGAGTTACTAAGATTTTTAAAAAGTCTAATACTGAGGGAAAAAAAGAAAACCAGAACTGAGCATCAGTGGAACAGATTAGAAGATGCAGAAATAATTTCAAACAGACTCAGCTGTCTTATCTTTGATAAAGGGGTCAAACACATTCATAGGAAGAAAGAAAGCTTCTTTGATAAATGATACTGGAAAACTGGATTTTCATGTGTCCAAAACTAAAACTAGACCTATATATGTCACCATGCACGAAATTAAACTCAAAATGGATCAAATATCTAAATATTAAAACAGAAACACTAAATATGCTGGGAGAAAGAATAGGTAGAACTTTTGAAGACAAAAGTGTAGGCAAACACTTCATGAATAAAAACTCAACTGCACAGGAAAAACTACAATCAACAACTGGGATCTCGTGTTATTAAAATGATTTTGCACAACAAAAGAAATCACCAACAGTATGAAAAGACAATTCACAGAGTAGGAAAAAATAGCCAGTTGTTGAGAAAAAGGACTAATATCTAGAACATATAAAGAATTTTTTAAAAATCAGACCCCCAAATTTAAAAGCCCAATCCAAAATTGGGCAACTGAAATTAGTAGACTGTTCTCAGAAGAAGTAGTGCAAATGGAAAATAGATACATGGAAACAAGTTTAATGCCAATGATCATTTGACAAATGAAAATTAAAATAACACTGAAATCCCATCTCACTCTAGAAAGAGTGGTTATTGTTAACATATCAACCAGCAGCAAATGCTTGTGGGGCTTTGAGGAAAAAGAATACTTCACTGTTGGTGGGAGTGTGGACTATTGCAAGCACTGTGGAAATCAGTGTGCAGATTCCTCAAAGAACTAGGACTAGAAGTCTCATTCAACCCAGATATTCCCCTTCTTTGTATCTTCCCAAATGAATTAAAAGCATCATCCTGTGGGGAGCCACCCAGATAACTCTCCTTGATTTCCTTGAAAGAAGAGAAACCATCTCCATTTTGGATAAACTTGGCCCTACCTCTGTGCATTGATATGTGCAGAGCTGTCTAGGCTGTTTCTCTGTCCTTTCTGTTGTCTTTAAGCAATGTAAATTAGGCTGGCTGAGCAGCTGATGTGTAAACTTTGAAACGTGGTGACAGGTCAGTGTTACCCCACCCAATGACTCCCCAAATGTGTGGTTGAGCCAGGGAGGATGGAGGGCTATGCTCCACATGCCTTGAGAAGGAGACTATGACTCCCCAGGGAAAAAAGGATTGTACATCAGTACTGAAGCACCAGCCCCCAAATTATTAGATGCTACTTCAGTTGTGTTATGCAGATTATTCTTTCCATATTTCTTGCCCTTTGCATATCACAGAGGTGATTTCAGACTTCCTATCTAACCCAGTTCACAGAAGTCACATCAGTCACATATTTCCTGCCACTCTCAGGCAACCACTGCAGTCAAGAGTTTCCCACTATTCATATACTGTCATGCATTCCAGAGCCACTTCTCTCATGGGGAATTAATAAAACCTATTGGGCTCTACATTATGGCATTTGTTTCGGTGGTCCACCATCTTGGTTGGACTTAGGACTCTTGGGCTCCCTTATTCTCACCTTGGGCTGCACTGGAAGTGGCAGATTGGAATTAACTCACTAGAATTCCAATAACTTCTCCATGGAATTGCAAATATAAACCTTTCTGTATTGTGATAAGGACAGAAAAGTGATCTCTATATTTGAGGCTCAATATGGCTGGGACTCACGACCCTCCTGGCATGCCAACCACTTATCCAGGTGCTGGCAACCCACTGAACCTTGTGTGACAAGTTTTAAGGTAAAAGAATCATTTTCCTACTTATATTACTCAGATGCAAGTAGAAGTCTGTTCATCAAGGATAAAAATGGGGCAGTTGTACACTTCATCTGCAGAAGAGAAAGACTTTGTTCTATTTCTTGTGAAGCTGTTAAAAAATGAAAACATTAATGTACCATCTAATCAAGTTTTGAGATTACTCCATCAGATAGCTACATTCTACCCTTCATTTTCCCAAAACCTATACACTTGATATCAGAGTTTGGAATAACATAGGTGAAAGCCTTTATGAAACAGTCACCCAAAAAATATCCATTAAAAAACTGTGATCACACAGTACCTAGTGAAGGTGGATTTATTACACATCACCTATCAAAATCAATTACTGTATCAAGATTTGTGGACTTAATTAAGGGTGCATCTAAGTCCATGTTAGAATTCACATAGGACCCAGTAGACCTCAAGGATAACTTTTCTACAATGCACACCTCAGTTTAAAATATTGCATGCTTTGGTCTCCTCAGTGTTTATGAAACCTCCATGGCCTCTACCATCCCAGTCCCATGCTGGCTATTGTAAATCCAAGCTAGATTCTAATAACCCTTTATTAAATCACAAGAGATAGAATCTACTTCTTACCTGTAACAGCTCTTCAGGTCTTCGAGCATGTTCGGACATTGGGCCATCTTGACTTCTGCAATAGGAAGAGACCAGTGACTATCAGCTCAGCCAGTCTCTGTGCCAAAGGCCAGCAGGGGTGACCTCACCTTTCTTGAGAGACTGCATTGACTGACAGCCCACACCCAGCATTTTCCCCATGCTTCTTCTCACTCTCTTGCATTTCTTTAAATGTATCTGCCTCTTCTCCTAGGCTATAAACTTCTTTTAGAATGCTTTATTTATCTTGGTACTCCTTCTGTGCCCAACTCAATGCATTGCACAGAGTAGGCATGCAATCAATGCTTGGCTAGCTTAAAAGAGAAATAAAGCCACAAGAAAGAGATATTTACCTTACACAGAGGCAAGAGAAAAACAGAGTTAGAAACATTCAGTTCTGTCGTAATAGGTTTTGGTGGTACAGGGCTTCTCCCAGAGGGAGATTTGGCTGTACATGCAGAGGCCCTTGGATGAATTCATTCACTGGTTGGCCATCGGTTCCCCATCAGTAAAATAAAAGAGTCAGTTTTTGAAATCTGACTGGCGTGTAATTCTAGTTCATATACCAAATCAAGAAAGGATAGGAAAGGAAAAAAGGAAGAGACCAAAGTTTTACAGAAGGAAACCAGGGAGGAAAAAAAAAGGTACTTTAAAGTACCTTTTAAAAGCCACAGGCATGGTAAGGACAATACCTGTGCCGACTCAAGTTCCAAAGAAATGACTCCCTCACGAGTTTGCAACTGAACCTGAGTCAGGCTTCTTTGCCTTTTATAATGCCTCCCTCAGTGACCATAATTGTGTCACTATGGCTTTAAAGGTAATCTTTTTTATTTTATATGTTTATTCAACTTGATACTGGCCACAATGATGACAGACTGTATACTTGTATAATTGGTAATATTGCTGTTTGGAAAGATTTCAAGAGATACTGACTTAGCTCATTTATTTGTTGCTTGCCCTATATAATTATAAACATGTAGTTTTAAAAACAAGAGAGAATAGCAGAGAAAGTTTATCAAAATTTCTAAAAATAAATGATCTGGTAGGAAAGAAGAAATCCCTGAGTCAGGATTTCAGAGGACAAGAGTTGGAGAAAAGCTTAGCAGCCGTACTTTGGGTTTTGGCTTAATTTGTTTGTCATGTCCCAAGGCTGTGTGTGGCAGAATAATTGGTAGCTACCAGTGCCAACTGACAGGGTGGAATGGATCATCCTTGGGGTTTTCCCACCTTAAACACTCCATCAATCTGTGATTCTACAATCCTTAATGAAATAAACCTGAAAGTTTGAGAGATCTCCCTTCCCTTTCTTCTTTTCTTTCAGTAAAATCTCTTAAATTCTGTGATACACAGAAATCAGGGTCAAGGTGACCTATGTAATTGACTACATGATTAAGGGTGGAGTCTGGCTGTGAATGTAAGTGTGGTCTTAACATGTACCAGAAAGATGAGAAACATCTATGGAAGCAACTTTAAAATTGTATACAGTTAGATGTAACAGAAATCTCTTGCTTGTAAAGAGAACTACAATATTTCTCTGAATTTTCTGGGGAAAATTTGACCAACATTATCCAATGATCCTGCACTTCAGATTCAACCAACCATAGACTGAAAACACTTGAAGAAAATATATATCTGTACCTGTTATAGTTTGTGTCTGGATGCCCCCCAAAGCCTCATGCAGTCATGGGGACTAGCTTTTAGCATTCGTGTTTGATTTGTGGTCCAATGCTAAGATTATGGGTGTGAGTAGGGTAGGTAGCCTACTTAAACATGAGGGATAGAAAGAGGCTTCTCTTGTGCTCCTCCTCCTTTTGCTCTCGCTGCTTTTGCTGTTTTCTATCATCATGAATGGTTGTCTCTGTGCCATGCCACCTTGCCTTGGAGCAAGCTGATTGTGGACTGATACCTCCACAAACTGTGAGCTAAATAAATCTTTCCTTCCTCAATTTGGGGTGTCAGGTGTTTTGTCTCAGCAATCAGAGAAAAGTAAGTAACACAATATTGAATATATTTGAACTATTTTTCTTGCAAACACTCCCTAAATAATATAATAGCTATTACATTATACTAATATAAATTGTCATACATTATTTCAATGTTTTGGTCAGAAATCAAACTTAGGACCTTGTGCTTACCATGCAAGCACTGTGATGCTGAGCTATACCCCTGATTTCAATATACTAAGTATTATAAGTTATCTAGACATTGTTTTCAATTGTAAAGGGAGATACGTAGAGGATCTATGCAAATTCTGAACTCTATACGGCACTTACATAAAATTCATGGAGGTTGGTATCTGCAGGGGTTGGTAGGGTCCTGAAACTAATGCCCTGTGGCTACTAGGGACAGATACACTTCTTTTCAGGTGGTATAAACTGCTTCATAGAAATAAAGCATGTAAAAACCATTACATGGAGAGACAACTGAACCTTTTGTTTCAACTCATGTCCTACTTAGTTACAATTTGCTTTTTAATTCCATGATGGTTAGGGAGGAGGGAAAGACTTGGTACAGTTGCTCACAGTTCATGGAGTTATAACCCATTATTTTTATTATGCAAACAATGCAAGTGCTCAAGATAAGATAACATGATACTCTACATAGAAGACCCCCAAAACTCCATTGAAAGACTCCTAGATATAATAAATACATTCAGCAATGTAGCTGGATACAAAATCAACACTCAAAAATCAATAGCATTCCTATACACTAACAACAAAATCACTGAGAGAGAAATAAGAGAAGCCATACCCTTCACACTAGCAACCAAAAAATGAAATACTTAGGAATTAATCTCATGAAAGAAGTGAAAGAACTATACAGGGAAAATTATAATACCCTTAAAAAAGAAATCAAAGAGGATCTCAGAAAAATGGAAAGACATCCCTTGCTCATGGAGAGGAAGAATAAATATTGTGAAACTGGCCATTCTCCCAAAACTGCTGTACAGATTCAATGCAATCCCAATAAAAATACCATCAACATATCTCATGGATCTAGAGAAATCCCTCCTCAAATTCATCTGGAACCAGAAGAGACCTCGAATAACAAAGACAGTTCTAAACAGCAAAGGCAAGGCAGAAGGCATCATAATCTCTGACTTGAAGTTACACTACAAAGCAACTGTAGCAAAATCAACATGATACTGGAATAAAAACAGAGCCAAACATCAATGGAATAGATTATAAGATACAACCACAACTACAAACACATTCAGTCACCTTATCTTTGATAAAGGAGCCAAACATGTCCACAGGAAGAACACGTCTTTTTAATAAATGGTTTTGGAAAAACTGGCTCTCCATATGCTGAAAACTAAAACTAGACCCATGCCTATCACCATGTACTAAACTTTAAAATCTAAATGAATCAAAGATCTGAATATTAAATCAGAAACACTAAACTATTGGAAGACAAATTGAGTAAAAACCTTAAAGACATAAAGGTAGCTAGAGAATTCATGAACAGGAATCAAACTACATGATTCACAGAATCAATAACTGGGATCACGTCTTATTAAAAAGATTCTGCACATCAAAAGAAATCTCCAGCATAGTGAAAATTAAAACCACAAATTGGGAAAAAAATCTTAGTGAACTGTCCCACAGACAAAAAAACTTCTGTATAAAGCATATAAAGAATTTTTAAAAATCAGGCCTCCAAAAGTCAAAGATACAATCCAAAAATGGGCTTCTGAGATGAATACAAAATACTCAGATGAAGAAATAAAATGGATGAAAAATGTTCACCATCATTACTCATTAAAGAAATGCAAATTAGAACCACACTGAGATTCCATCTCACTCCTTAGAGAATGGCCAAGATCAAGAAAACCAACAACAACAAATGCTGGAGAGGCTGTGGGGAAAAAGAAACTCTCCTGCACTGTTGGTGGGAGTGTAGACTGGTGCAACCATTGTGGAAGTCAGTATGGAGATTTCTCAGAAAGCTGACATTGAAAGTCCCATTTATTCCAGTTATTTCACTGCTAGGGATATTCCCAGAAGAACTGAAAACATCATACCACAGTAATATATGTGCACCCATGTTTATAGCAGCTCAATTTGTAATAGCCAGACCTTGGAAACAACCTAAGTGTCCATCAACTGAGGAACGGATTTTAAAAAGTTGTGATTTTTTTATACAGTGGAGCATGACTCAGCTATAAAGAATGATCACACTGAGATATTTTTAAGTAACTGGATGCAGCTTGAGACCATACTCATAAGCAAAATTAATCAAACTCACATATATAAATGCCAAATAGTCTCCCTAGTGTAAGAAATGGTAAGAATACATAAAAGTATGTGGTAATTATGATTTGCCATTATATTTTTGAAGCCTTATAATGTTTTCATTCATTATTTGGAATGGTTTTATTCCGGGTTGTTTGATTTTGTTGTCTGTGATGATATGAATAGATATTTTGAAGAATACAAGACATTATAATAGCTAGTGCTGATTTACTATCATCTTGTTTTGAAGTCCTACCAAGCTTGTGTTCTTCTGTCCCCATCGGTTTTATCATGTTGTATCTTATTGAATTTTATTATATGTGATAGTATAAACAAAATTTTTATGGACAAGGAGATAATATAGTAACCATTTTCATTTTCTGTTAGTTGGTTCTGAATACCCTGTAATACTTTCATTCTCTTGAATGGTTTTATTCTATTTTGTTATGATTGCTAGTATACTATATGAAGGTATACTCAAATATTTCAAGGAAAGAAACACTATGATAACTACTGTTATGTCGGGTTGTCTTGTGGTAAAACACTATGTTGCTTAAATTGTTCTGTTCTGAAAAAAAAAGAAAACAGTAAAATCCAGGAACAATGTAACAAGGAGAGAGATTATAGCTATTCTTTTAATGCACTTTTTCCTTTTAGTCTTTTTTAAAGACTTATTTAGACTTCTTTTGAGACAATTAGGATAATTTTTGGAAATCTAAAGCACAGAGACATGGTGGAAAGTGTTCACTAAATAGCCACTTGCTTATTCATAGGATTACTTTATTCATATCTGTCTTCATTTCCTGGGCCTCCTTGCAGGTGAGATTGAGGACGTATGGTTTGTTGTGGCCAATAAGCTGTGAGCAGGAAGTGATTGATAGGTGATTTGCTACACTCCTCTACTGATGTAGTCAGGGGTTGATGTGTGCTTTTGTCATGTGTGACTTCCCCTGATGCAGCAATTTGGAAAGTCACGTGTTCTACAGAATGTGGCTATACGCTGGCAAGGCATGACTACAAATGCATGAGAACAGAACATCCTGTATCAGTATCAGACTTTGCTGTGAAAGAGAGAAACAAATCTCAGATTATAACAACCTCTTAGATTTCAGATTGTGTTTCCATGGTTTAACCTAACCTATGCTGATTCATGCTATGTATGACTCTCCTTCAATTTTCACTGCAGACCAGTATGACATATGTTTTTTAACGATTCCTTTTTGACACAGCCCATTTCTTCTTGGGCAGACTTGTTTTTACGTTAGCATTCCTCTTGTCATATTCTCATCCTCTGGGAGAGAAATCTGCCATCCAGTAAGACCAATTCAGAACCTAATCAGCTGCTTTCATTTTGGCTGAATTTGGAAACTGGATATAAAGGTAAATTAAATGTGAAAACAGAATGGCTCATCATAAAGTTTGTACTTTTGAGTTAATATGCTAGACAGACCACACAATATTACAGATTCCATTAATCATCTAACATCCATATGGTACTTTAGAGTTCTTCAAAGCATTTTTAAAGGTAAATATAAGCATTCCATCTCATGTGACGTTGATTTTTCTCTTTGCATTCATATAGTGAACATAAACAGTCTTATACCGAGTCGTGGTTCCTCCTTGTAGTTTTTGGTACCCACTCCTGCCTGCAGGTGAAGATGGGGCCTTGACTGGAGCAATTGTTGTACAGGGAAGGGATTTAGCAGGTGCAGCAGATGATGTGCCTGGAGAAGTAAGAGATTTAGATCTTCACCTTGGACCTGATCCTAATCATCATATGACCTTAAGCAATTCCCACACATCTCTGGGCTTCCTTCATGGATAGGGGGAGGAGGGTGGACTGGATGATTGCTGAGAGTCTTCCAGCCCTAGTTGTTCACTCTAGATTCCATGACTATCCTGAAGATGACTGTGCTTTAACTTGTGGTCCCCCTGCGCCTCTGAATTACTGGGATTGCACACTGTTTGGTTTCCACACTCATTCTTCACACTTTTGTTGACTATTGCTTTCTAAACATGGTGATGTCACAAAGGGCACAGGCTAAATCTGCTTTGCTTCATTATTTCAAAGGCACACTTTGATGTTTTGCTCTGAGTATAAATGGAAATAAGGTGTTTTTCTGTATAGAAATAAACAATAGTTGCTGATAAATGAGAAGGAAAGGCCCATTTTGTCACTTCTTCCAAATGATCATGACTCAGCATTGTTCTCTAGAAAGCTGAGCACATGCAAAGGGTCAGCTGGGCCATACACTACCCTCAAGAAAAGGAAATTTAGGTTTCTGAGACCTGAGGTCTGGACAACTTTGGAATGCTTTGGTATGAAAATGAATATCCATGGGAAAAATATGATCACAACTTTCCCTTTGTGCACCCTTCCTTTCATGAGGTCTTAGTGATGCCCCCAAGATGCCATTCTATGCTGTGCTGAGTTCCTGAAGGGAACTGTGGCTCTCCTGAGAGACAAAAAGTGGGATGAGAGAAGCTTGTCTGCAGGTAATATCAAGTGCAACTAGCCAAAAATCGAGTTAGAGTCAACAAACTTTTAAGCACAATACACTTTTGTTTATAGTAGATAAAGAAGATTGGGGAAATTATTAAAGATATCATTTCATTCACTCATTTGTTTAGTCACAGAAGATGAAAGTCTTTGATTCAGGAACATACTTAGAGTTGAGGGCTGGTGGTAAATGACACAAACATAGTTCTCGACTTTATGGAGTATCTCTACTAGAGAACACATATCTTGCATACATAATCAAAATTGTGGGAGTGTCTCAGTCTATAGATGCTACTATAATAAAATACTATAAACATGGTGGCTTATAAACAACAGAAGTTTATCTCTCACAATTCTGGAGTCTGGAGGACCCAGATCAAGTTGTGGCAGACTTGCTATTTGGTGAGGGTGCCCTTTCTGATTCACAGACTTGTACATCCTCGGATCTGCACATGACAGAAGGGGTAAAGGAGTTGTCTGGGGAAAATCTCCTTTATAAGGGCACCAAACCATGATCTAATCACTTTTTCAAGACCTCACCTCCCAACAATCTCACATTTAGGATTCACTTTCATTGAGGATTTGCAAGGAGGCACCGTCATTCAGTCTACAGTAGTTAAGAAAGGGATAGTATGGGATGCTGTGGAGATGTGTGCATGTGATCCTGATCTACTCTAAAAGACCAGAGCAAGTCTCCCTGAGAAAGTAGCAGAATGGACAGGAAGAGTAAGGTAGAGCTAAACGGAGGTGGTGGTAGATGCAGGGAAGGAATTCAGTCCCAGCATGGAAACAGCATGTGCAGAACCTGAGACTATAGGGATCATTGAGTATTTGGGAACCTGAGGGAGGAGTAGTGGGGCAGGAGCCCCAAAAGTGAAGGGCAAAGTGGCACGAGATGGAGCCAATGAGCCACGAAAGGCAATTTTCCGGTAGAATGCTGAAAGCTTATAATTGAGCTGAACTTTGGACTGGATTTCTGTTTTCGAAGTTTATCCTAAGGCAATTAATTTTAAGGGCATTTGTTTCTTGGATTACCTAAATATTTGCCTTTATTTTCTTCCTGTAAATTTAACCTTTTAACATTTAAGCTTTTTTGGAATTTAACTTTAACTGAATTTGGCATGAGAAAGAGAATATAACTTTTAAATTAAAAAGATTTTTCCCAAGCTGTGGGCCAGATTGGAAGAGAATCAGTAAGCATCTCCCAAGATCCAGCCATGTTGGAACATAGGGCACTGAGCAAGAAAACAACCTGTGCCCCCTCCTGGTAAGCAACCATGGCTCAGGAAGCTGTGGGCAAGCCTGGAAGAGAATCAGTCAGAATCTCCCCAGGTCCAGCCATTTTGGAACTTAGGGTATTGAGCTCAAGGCAACCCACCCACCTTTCATGGTAAGCAGTCATGGCCCTAGTAAGCTGTGGGCAAGCCAGGAGGAGAACTAGTCAGCATTTCCCAAGATCCAGTCATGTTGAAACTTAGGGCACTAAGCAAGAAAGCAACCCTCCCATCTTCCTGGTAAGCAGCCATGGCTTGAGTATGCTGCAGGCAAGCCTGAAGAGAACCAGTCAGCATCTCCCAGGATCCAGCCATGTTGGAATATAGGGTTCTGAGTAAGAAAGCAAGCCACCCACCTTCATGGTAAGGAGCCATGGCTCAAGCAAGCTGTGGGCAAGCCTGAATAGAACCAGTCAGCATCTCCCAAGATACCATGTTAAAACTCAGGGCACTGAGCAAGAAAGGAACATTCCCATCTTCCTGGTAAGTAGCCATGGCTCAAGTGAGTTGTGGGTGAGCTTGGAAGAGAAGCAGCCAGCATCTCCCAAGATCCAGCCATGTTGGAACATAGGGTGCTGAGCAATAAAACAACCCACCTGCCTGTCTGGTAAGCATTTGTGGCTTGAGCGAGCTCAAACAAGCCTGGAAGAAAATAAGTCAGTGTCTCCCAAGATCCAACCATATTGGAACATAGGGCGCTGAGCAAGAAAGCAACTTGCCCACCTTCCTGGTAAGTAGCCATGATTGCAGCAAGCTGTGGACAAACCTGGAAGAGAACTAGTCAGCATCTCCCAAGATCCAGCCATGTTGGTCCTTAGGGTGCTGAGCAGGAAAGCAACCCACATGCCTTCCTGGCAAACAACCATGACTCGAGTGAGCTGTGAGCAAGCCTGGAAGAGAACCAGCCAGCATCTCCCAAGATCCAGCCATGTTGAAACAGGGTGCTGAGCAACAAAGCAACCCACCTACCTTCCTGGTAAACAGCCATGGCCCTAGCAAGCTGGGGGTTAGTCTGAAAGAGAAGCAGTCAGTGGCTCCTGAGACCCAACCATGTTGGAACTTAGGGCACTGAGTAAGAAAGTAACCCACTCACTTTCCTGGTAAGAAGCTGTTGCTTGAGCAAGCTGCAGGTAAGCCTAGAAGAGATTCAGTCAGCATCTCCTGTGAGCCTACTGGTGTGCGGGCTGAGAATCAAACAACCTATCTCCCACCCATCCACAGCAACTGGGAGCCAGAGGTCTGAGGATTTCTTGGGAGGATGACAGTATGCAAGACAGCAAACATGGAAGATTTCCTTCTATGATATTTTTGAAGGCCAATATCGTTTTCACTGTTATGCTTTGTTCTGATTATTTTGCTCTATTCTGTTTTGATAGATTTTATAATGTTCTGTTTTGGTTTGATGTTGCTCTACCTGATTGAATGGACAACTATTGTGAAGATAACAACATATACTATGGTACCTATTATTGTTATCCTGGTATCCTGCTGTGAAGTTCTGTACCAATTTTACTACATTCTCTTGATTGGTTTTGTTTTGTCTATAAAAAATATTTGCCCAAACTTCAATCATCAGTTAATGTATACTTTCCCTGTCTGGTTTGAGATTCTGGAATGCTTATGTTGAAATATAATCCACTCTTAGGCAACCTTTGAGGAAACCACAGACGCAGAGATTTCCTTCTTCAAAGGGAAAGTGAATACGTCACTTCCCCTCTGTGCTCTTTGGTTCTATGAACTATTTCTTTCCATCCTCTGTAAGACCACCAGGTCAGTTCTATAGAGATTCCAGAGCACACGAACAAAGCAGAACTAACTTATGGGGCAATTTGGGAAATGATTACTTATAGTATTTGATTAAGTTTGCTTTCTGAGGTGAAGTATAAAGTCCAGAGCAAAATCATTTTCCTCCCAACTCCTGTTTCTGTCGACTAGACTCAAGAGTTTCATTTCATCTTAGGGTCTTCTGCCCTCCTGTGGCCCAGGTGTCCCTCAAATCCACTCTTCCTTCCTTCCTTCCTTGGGCTCATTCCTGCCACCATTTGGGTGGTACCACTGCATTTTCCAAGCCCAGACTTGAGGCATTAGATAATCCCTTGGCTTTCGCTCATTCCCTATGCTAATCTGTTGTGTTCATCCCTGCCAGAATTTTCTGTTGAAAGATTGTTTAAACAACTTCCTTTTAAACACTATTGCTCTGTTTAAACACTGAGGAATTCGTTACTGATCCCAAATGGAAGTCTGAATGTTAAATTTATTTACTTAATTTTTATTGCAGTACTAGAGATCGAATCCAGAGACCTGTGTTTCTGAGGCAATCACTGTACCACTGAACTGTTGTCGATGTCCGCTCCCGGCCGGCAGGAAGGACACACGACAAAGTCTGGCAGTGGACAACCTTTTCTTTTTATTTTCCTTCTCCGTACAGCCTGCCCTGGGATCGCTCCCAGCCGAAGCCTCCTCTGGTCCGCTCCCCGCGGCTCCTTTTGTGCTTCAGTCTGCCCCAAAGCCTCTACCGGTCCGCTCTCCGCGGCTCCTTTTGGGCTTCTACTTCCGGGCTTCTACCTGGCTTCTTCTTCCGCCCAGGGGTGGCACCGGTATATATACGGGTACAGTGTCCAATCATGTTAAAGTAAGCAAGGCAAGCTGATTGGCTAACATCATCAGTTGCCAGGCAGACTATATTGTTGAGCGGGTTGTTTATGCGGTAAGCAGGAAACTAACATATTCGATGGGAGGGGTAATCTACCTCAGGCTTTGCTCTTTACTACAGGCCTCACGTCCGCTGCGCAAGGCGAGCTATCACAGACGCGGCTCCCAACATCTCCCCCTATTTTATTTTTTATGAATGTGCGCATCGTAGCCCTTCCTGGACTGGGTGCAGAGGCTTATGCCCTATGCGTAGGCCCACCGTAGGTCCTTGGCTTAGACCCTGGTTGGCCATGCCATGGTCTGCCAAGGCCCTGAGGCCCTCGTCCTTTTTCTAGGGCCAGGCACAAACTGGACGGAACCTGGATGCACACAAGCTTGCACTCATTTCCTCTCCGTAAAGAAATCCCCTCGGAGAGAAATTTAGACCTGGGCAGCATCTAACAGTCCAGCGGCTTACGTGCAGGATGGGGTAGGGCCTGGCTTAGGTCGAGTCGTGCTGGGGAGGCACGCTCTTACCCGTCATTGACTCACCTACCCTGCTGTGTATTGTCACCTTATGGAGGAGAATGAGGGATGCCCGCCATATCTAGACTCGGTCGTGGGCCAATTGAGCAAGCCATGCATATGCCTGAGGATCTTCTTGTCCATTTCGGGCTACCGCTATTTCTATTCATCTTATTGGTTGGTCTGTGATGGATCTCCAGTAGGGCAGGTCTGATCTTCAGTCGAGGGCTTTGTTGCCCGTGTCAGTCTCTCCGGTATCCACAGTGGTTCTCGTCCCGGTTCCTGTGGGAAAACACAAACCGCGCCTCGGTTCCAGCTGACCACTGGATCCGGGCCCATCCATTGTCCTGTCAGGACATCTTTCCACTTCACCCACCCTTTATGGTTGGGGGAAGGGTTGCAGTGCTCCACAGCTGGGGAGCGATTATCATTATTTAAATTTAAAAAATTGTGTGTGAATAGTGCCATGGATAATCGTGCCTTTGGGGCCAGGCCTTGGCCTACTCCCCCTTTTTGTTTTTTATTTTTTATTTTTTATTTTTATCTTTTTCGTTTTTTTTTTTTTTTTTTTTATTGGTACCAGGGATCGAACTGGCGATTGCCTGCTTACAAGGCAGGCGCTTATGCCGCTGAGCTAAATCCTCAGCCCCATTTCCTCGACCGGCGTTTTTCTCAGCCTGCTCGGCAGAGAACTCTGCATACCAGGCTCGCCAATCCAGGTAACTGCCCGAGGGCAGACACGCCTTTGCCAGCTGAATCCAGTCCGCGGGGGTGAGGGGCCCAGAAGACAGATTCTCCAGCATGGCAATGGTGTAAGGCGCAGTCGGCCCAAAGGTTGTAACTGCATTTTTAAGTTCTCTAATCTGCTTTATCTCAAAAGGCTCCCATACATTGCGTCCCTGGCCCATAGCTACTTGTACAGGAAATATCCCGTAGGGGCCACTATCTATCCCAGGTGGATGTACCTCATGAGACAAGCGTCCCCCCTGCCAAAGCCGCCTGTAAAAATACCGACCCACCGGCGGCGGAGCATAAGACAGCGGCCGTGATTGGGCGGAAAATGGGGGCCCGTGCATCACTTCCTGTTCTGGCGAAAGGGGAGAGAGCTCCCAGGCGGCCGCCTCGTGGCGAGGGATCGCCTCCCTCTCGCGCCGGGGAGCGCTCAGGAGCTCTCTACTCCTCCGCAGACCAGGTTGAGCAGAGCGCAATTCGCGGGGCAACGCTGGAAAAGAACCCTGCGACTCCTTATTGAGCGATTTAGGCTCCTGACAGCTGGTCTCTTTGGCCTCCTTGCCATTCAACTTTCCCTCGTCCTCGGAGTCAGACGACTCCGAGGCTAGAGCCCCGTCCTCCTCCTTAGCATCCTTGTTCCCCTTGACGGACCCCTCTCGGGAGCTCCCTGACTGGGCCTGCTCAGATACCCTGCGTACTTTTGTAAGCTCTTGAGAGCTTTCTCCACAACCACCCTCGCTCTTAGTGTTGCTACCTAACATGTTTCCCATCTTTTAATATGTTACTCACCGCGTGAGGCCCAAGGAATCCGCCACTTACGCGTGAGCCTGAGGGGAGTCTAAAAGCCCTGTAGGTGCGCGCCACCCAGAGCCCAGGCTTATCCCCAACTCACCTGTCTCGCAGCTCTGTACTGGAGCGTTGTCCACTTCCACGTCTCGGGGGTGATCAGTCCCTGTGCGGACCTCCAAATGTCGATGTCCGCTCCCGGCCGGCAGGAAGGACACACGACAAAGTCTGGCAGTGGACAACCTTTTCTTTTTATTTTCCTTCTCCGTACAGCCTGCCCTGGGATCGCTCCCAGCCGAAGCCTCCTCTGGTCCGCTCCCCGCGGCTCCTTTTGTGCTTCAGTCTGCCCCAAAGCCTCTACCGGTCCGCTCTCCGCGGCTCCTTTTGGGCTTCTACTTCCGGGCTTCTACCTGGCTTCTTCTTCCGCCCAGGGGTGGCACCGGTATATATACGGGTACAGTGTCCAATCATGTTAAAGTAAGCAAGGCAAGCTGATTGGCTAACATCATCAGTTGCCAGGCAGACTATATTGTTGAGCGGGTTGTTTATGCGGTAAGCAGGAAACTAACATATTCGATGGGAGGGGTAATCTACCTCAGGCTTTGCTCTTTACTACAGGCCTCACGTCCGCTGCGCAAGGCGAGCTATCACAGACGCGGCTCCCAACAAACTGTGTCTTCAGTTGCCACATGTTAAAATCAGAAGGCTTACCATAATTTGGTCTGACTCTTCCTTCCCTCAGTGTCATTGAACCAAGAGTTTAAAAAGTTGCTAGTATGTGCCTGTAGTTGCTGCCTTTTAGAATTGTGGAGCCATTTTCCAGCCCCAACTTCTTCCTCAGAAAAGGAGTCAGTAACTTCTACTTCCCTATGAAGGAGGGGTCCACTCAAGGACTCAGACACTTGAAACATGGTGAAACAGCCCACTCTGCAGCTCAGCAGCTATTTCTGGAATGTTCTTTCCTCTGCTGCACCAGTTGGTATCTGTGAGGTCCTCAGTGCATCCCATGTTTCCTTTAGGGTTGTACTTGAAGATAAACAAAAAGTCTGACACCTTGACACAGTCCTTGGAAAGTTGGTAGCATATCTTTCACACCCTCTCAGTCTCCTCCAGAGCTTGTTTCTTAAACATGGAATTGGTTATATTTTTTAGAACAGGTGACTTTTGCCTGCAGGCTTCAGGAAGCATGGTAGATCCTGAATATCAGGTTTGCAAGACAGCATGGAGCTCTCTTTCTGTTCTCCACTGCCTGGATTTTACTCTCCAATAAAGCAGAGTTGATTCTAAAGGCGAACCATTTTTTCTTCCTTGAAGTTCTGAATTTTGTCTCCAGAGGCAATGCCTGGCCAAAGCATTTAAGTTAAGGATTACTTTGAGAATTAAGGAGTTCTATATGCTTCACTAATCCTAATGTCAGTTTTCATTCTCATGTTTGGGAAATTTTCAGGTATTACTTCTGTAAATAGCCTCTTGGTATCATTTGTGTTGTCACCTTCTTTTTTGTTTATACCTATCACACTTATGTTGTTTTAATTTGCATCATCTTGCAGTTGTTGAATTGTTATTTCCTGATTCCTTGTTATTTTTAAAAGATCTTTCCTGTTTACTAGTTGCAATCTTGTCTTTGAGGTCTGAAATTCTATCTTCACTTTTATTATGGCAGTTTTGACAACTTCCAATGGAATTTTTTATTTCTATATATCTCTTTGAATCTGCTTCATGTATTCTGTTCCTCTTTGTCATGGAAGTATCTTGTTTCTCCATTAATTTGAAGAGATAGTTTTGCAGGGTCTGTCAATTTGAGTTGGAGGTTATTTTTTTTCAGGACTTGGAATACTCACTCAAAGCTCCTCTTATTTTGAGGGTTTGTGTCGAGAAGTCTGTCATGATTCTGATGGGTTTTCTTTATAGGTGATCTGTTTCTTTTCTCTGACAGCTTTTAATATTCTGTTCTTGTATGTGAGATCTTGATTATTATATGTGTGGGTGTAGATTTATTTTGGTTGTAGTTGGCTGGAGTTCTGTATGCCTCATTTACCAAAATATCACTTTCTATGCTTGGGAAGTTTTCTTTAGTTATTTCTGTAATAGCTTTTGTATTTCATTTGTGTTTACCCCTGCTTCTTTACTCACTTTTTTTATTCTTAAGTTATAGTTGCTCTTGTCATCCTCTACCCTTTGTATTGTTACTTCCTGATTCCTTGTTATTTTTAAGAGATCTTACCTTTCATGATCACAAGCTGCAAACCTATCTTCAAGGTTTGATAGTCTATCTTTAGTTTCTTTCAAGCAGTTTTGTCAGCTTTCAATGGAGTTTTAATTTCCTGGTAATCTCTTTGAATCTGTTTCATGTATTCTACATTATTTTATATTCTTCATTGAAGGTCTCCCTCTTTTTTCTATGCTACTCTATTCTTCCATCTGTGTCTTATTTAGAGATGCTTAGCAATTCTTTGATTATGCTTCTCATTTCTTCTTTTGCCTTTAATAGTATTTTTAAGTTCTTTTATAGCTTCATTAAGTTATTTATTTCCGTTGCTATTGCTTCAGAAACTGTAGATGTGAAACTCCTGATCTCTTTCATGTTTACATCTCCTGGACCAGTACTGCTTGGGTTGGAGGCCAGAGACTGTCTTTTGCTTCTTCCTCTTGTCATGTTTTTTGGTTTCTTACAGACAAGTGGGTTGTGGGGTGCCTGGCACTTCCTGTATGGGTTATAATTACTTTGAAGCATGCTGACTAGGGATATCTGCTGTTTTCTGATTTCCCATCCAGCTGGGGGCTACTAGAATGTAAGCAAGGGCAGTGCAGGTTGGTGCCTCCCTTCCCAGCTGGTTAACTGCAGAGAGTCTTACCATATTAGTATGCACTGGGAAGGCAGTGTTGGTTGGGTAAGTCTGGGTGGTGGCTATTGGACCATGCACAGGGGCAGAACTAGATCCAAGCAATTTCTACCGCTTTGCTCTGAGCTAGGAGTGACTGAATGAAGCCAGCTGAAGTTCTGGCTCCTGATTTGTCCTACTCAACTCCAAAATGGTGCCTGGCCAATCACCCTCTCCCACGGGAGGACTGAGTCCCTGACACTCACTGCCAACCAGTGCAGTTCTCTGGTCTACTGTTCCCCTCTGCCACTATATCTCCCTGCTGAGGCCTTAGGACTTGCCAGCCACCAGCTTCACTGTGACTGTGGGTCTCCAAGTTCCAATAGCACTTCTTACACAGTGGGACCAACTCTGGTGAAAGCACCACCACTGCCTTCTTCTGCTTAAGTTTTTCTTTTTTTATTCTCTCTGGGAGCTTCAATTCTCATTTTTAGTTTCTTCCTGGATTGAGGGGACCCACTTCTTTCCTTCTTGTCTTCTCCAAAATACTATATTCCAGCATCTCAAATGTTTCTCTCCTGTTTGCTCTGCTGCTTATTGTTCCACCATCTTCCCAGACACTCCAAAATCAATTATTTTAGGTGACTCACCATAACAGTTCATACTTTTTAAAGTTATAAATTTTATTTGATGAAGAAAAACTCAAATTATCATACACAGACAATGAGACAACATACTTATAAAACTGATTTTTAATATTATCTTGGTTATCTGAGAAATTGGCTACAAATATGACATTATCTTTAAAGATATTTTTCCTCTGACTAACTGATTTAAATTAGGCTATTAGACACATCCAGTGACCTTCTCCCAAACTGGGAAACTCACCTGGTGGCTGGGGTAAGACCTTGAGCCATCCCAAGCCCCAGAGAGACTTTAAGATCATCTCTTCCAGAGCTCAAGGTCATGCCCAGAGCCCAGCCACACTGGACTGTGCTTGGCAGGGTTCAGGCCTGTCTGGGACATGCCCAGTGACCTTTTTCCAAACTGGGAAACTCACCTGGTGGCTGGGGTAAGTACATGCGCCACCCCAAGCCCCAGAGAGACTTTAAGATCATCTCTTCCAGAGCTCAAGGTCATGCCCAGAGCCCAACCACACAAGGTTGCACTTGGCAGGTTTTAGGCCTGCCCAGGACATGCCCAGTGACCTTCTCCCAAACCAGGAAACTCAGCTGGTGGCTGGGGTAAATTTGCACACCGCCCCGAGCCCCAGGAGACTTTACAATCATTGCTTCTGGAGCTCAAGGACCCTTCCAGAGTCCAGGAACACTACACTAGCTTTGGGAGGTTTTGTGGACCAACTATATTATGCCCAGTGACCTTCCTCAATTATGGGATTTGAGAGTAGGTGAAGTGAGTTCCAGGGCATTGGTCTTCACCCAGGGAGAGCTTTAACCCATCATCCACAATGGTTAGATGCCTTCCCAGCTACCTGGAACACTAAGGGTGGCACATGAGAGCCTGAGGGCCTAACTGGACCAGGCTCAACAACTTCCATTCAGTCCCAGGAGCCTAGGCAGAGGAGATAATTTCCAACACATCCAGGAAAGCCTTGGAACACCACCTGAAGCACAGAAATGTAGGAAAATGACAAGGTGGAAGACCAAAATGTAATCTCAAACCTCCAGCCCATCCCAAGATACCTTAGAAGCTATGTACATAGAAGAAAATATACACCATATACCTGAAATACCTGAAATAATAGCTACAGAAATAAAGAAGCAACTCCGGGAAGTTTTAAAGGAATTCAAACTATGTGCCAGGCATGGTGGCTCACACCTATAATCCCAGCACTCCAGAAGCTGAGGTGAGAGGACCATTGTGAGTTCCAGACCAGCGAAAGGTACAAAGTGAGCTCAAGACCAGCCTGAACTGCATAGCGAGACCCCATCTCAAAAAAGACAAAAAAAAAAAAAAAAGGATTTCAAACTAGAAATAATCTCTCAGGTAAAAGGAGAAATGATAAAAGAAATGAAACAGATGCTGAACATATCTAAAGAAGACACAATTTAAAAATTGGAGGAACTAAACAAAAAAGTAGAATCCCTGGATGAACAATATAAGAAACAAACAGAACACATAAAGCAGACACAAACAGATATACAGGAAATCAAAAATTCCATTGAAAGTTGTCAAACCCGCCTAAATGAAAGTGAACATAGAATTTCAGACCACAAAGCCAGGATTGCAGCTAGTGAACAGGAAAGGAAAGATCTTTTAAAAATAACAAGGAATCAGGAAATATCAATTCAACAACTGCAAGATGATGCAAAGAAAAACAACATACGATTGATAGGGATAAATGAAAAAGAAGGAGACAACATAAAGGATGTCAAGAGAATATTTGGAGAAGTAATAGTTGAAAATTTCCCAAACATGAGAATGGAAAATGACATCAGGATCAGTGAAGCATATAAAACTCCAAATAGCCATATCTAAAATAAAACTACACCTAGACATATAATAATCACCATCCCAGAAATCCAATGTAAGACTATAATATTAAAAGCTCTCAGAGAGAAAAGACAGATCACCTATAAGGGAAAACCTATCAGAATCACAGCAGACTTCTCAGTTCAAACATTAAAGTCAGGAAGAGCATGGAGTGAAGTATTCCAGATCCTAAAGGAAAATGATTTCCAACTTAGACTGATGTACCCTGAAAAACTGTTCTTCAAAATCAATGGAAAAATAACATACCTCCATGACAAAGAACATCTAAAGAACTTCATGATCACCAAGCCAACCCTGCAAAGAATATTGAAAGATAGTTTAGATACACTTAGGAAAAAAGCACTAAGCAAAGCACACATTTAAATGGAATGGAAAGATGAAGATTCAACAGCAGAAAGATAACATGTCAATAATAAACCAACATATAACATTTATAACCATTAATTTAAATGGTCTCAATGCACCAATTAAAAGAAACAGACTGACAGAATGGATCAAGAGACAACATCCAACCATATGCTGTCTACAAGAAATCTATCTAATGCAAAGGGATACTCATAGACTGAAAGCCAAAGGATAGAAAACAATACTTCACACAACAGGAACCCAAAGAAAAGCAGGGGTAGCTTTCTGTTTGCAGACAATGTAAACTTCAAACCAAGAATGATCAGAAGATATAAAGGTCATTACATACTGGTTAGGGGAAAATTTCAAGAGGAAGAGATAACAATCTTAAATATAAATGCACCAAATTCAAGAGCACCCGGTTATATAAAGCAAGTATTAACAGAAATGAAAAAACAAATTATCAGTAACACAATTATAACAGCAGATCTTAACACACCATTGACACCAAGGGACAGATCAAAGAGAGAGAAAATCAGCAAAGAAATAACAGAACTGAACCACACATGTGAACAAATGAACTTGATAGATATATACAGAGTGTTCCATCCAATAAGATCAGAATACACATTCTTGTCAGCAGTACATGGGACATATTTTAAAATAGATCATATATTAGCCCACAGAACATATTTAAATAAATGCAAAAGAGTTGAAAATATCCCATACAAGTTATCAGATCATAGCGCCATAAAATTAGAAATTAATGACAAAAGAAACTGCAATCCCACAAACACATGAAACTGAAAAACACACTCTTGAGTAATCAGTGGGTCACAGGGGAAATTAAAGAAGAAATTAAACAATACCTACAAGCAAACAAAAACACAAATACAACTTACTGGAAACTGTGGGATGCAATGAAAGCCGTCCTCAGAGGAAAATTTATTACACTGAGTTACCACATGAGGAAAACAGAATGAATACAAGTAAATAACCTGATAATACACCTCAAACAGCTAGAAAAAGAAGAGCAAGTCAAGCCCAAAGCCAAAGGAAGAGAGGAAATTAAAAAATCAGAGCAGAAATTAATGCAATAGAGACTAAGAAAATAATCCAAAGAATCAATGAATCAAAGAGTTGATTCTTTGAAAGAATAAACAAAATTGTTAAGCCCCTAGGCAGCCTTATTAAAAAAGGAAGAAAAAGCTCAAATTCATGCAATAAGAAATGAAAAAGGCAAAATCAATACAGACTATGTAGATATACAGAAAATCATCAATACCTATTTCAAAAACCTCTACTCTCATCAGATTGATAACACAGAAGAAATAGCTTCCTAGACTTATGAAATACCAAAGCTAGGTCAAGAAGATGTAAAACTGCTGAATAACCCAATTGCTATTAATGAAATTGAAAATGTAATTAAGTCCTTACCTACAAAGAAGGGCTCAGGCCCAGACGGATTCACTGCGGAATTAAACAAGAAATACGAAGAAAACTTAATGCCAACACTCAAACTATTCAATGAAATTGAAAGGGAAGCAATCCTTCCTAAGTCATTCCTGGAAGCAAATATTACTCTGGTACCAAAACCTGAGAAAGACCCAACTAAAAAAGAGAACTATAGACCAATCTCCCTAATGAACACAGATGCAAAAATCCTCAATAAAATATTGGCAAGTAGGATGCAGCAAATCATCAAGAAGATTATACACCATGACCAAGTGGGATTCATCAGGAGCATGCAGGGATGGTTCAATATACATAAATCAATATATGTAATCCATCATATCAGTAACACCAAAAGTAAGAATCACATGATCATTTCTATAGATGCAGAAAAAGCTTTTGATAAGGTCCAACATTCATTCATGATAATAACCTTACAGAATATTGGAAGAGAAGGTCTTTACCTCAATATGATAAAGGCCATCAATTACAAATCAACAGCCAGTATCATATTACATGGCCAAAAACTGAAGGTCTTTACCTTAAAATCAGGCACAAGACAAGGATGTCCTTTATCACTGCTCCTATTCAATATAGTACTGGAAATACTAGCCAGAGCAATGTCTAAGAGAGAGAAATAAAAGGGGTAAAGATAGGAAAAGACGAAGTTAAATTATCATTATTTGCAGATGACATGATACTCTACATAGAAGACCCCAAAACTCCATTGAAAGTCTCTTAGATATAATGAATAATTTCAGCACTGTAGCTGGATACAAAAACAATACTCAAAAATCAATAGCACTGCTCTACACTAACAACGAATTCACCGAGAGAGAAATAAGAGAAGCCATACCCTTCACACTAGCAACCAAAAAATGAAATACTTAGGAATTAATCTCATGAAAGAAGTGAAAGAACTATACAGGGAAAATTATAATACCCTGAAGAAAAGAAATAAAAGAGGATCTCAGAAAATGGAAAGACACCCCTTGCTCATGGACAGGAAGAATAAATATTATGAAAATGGCCATTCTCCCAAAACTGTTATACAGATTCAATACAATCCCCAAAAAATACCATCAACATACCTCATAGATCTAGAGAAATCACTCCTAAAATTCATCTGGAACCAGAGGAGACCTAAAATATCAAAGACAATTCTAAGCAGCAAAGGAAAGGCAGGGGTATCTTATCCCTGACTTGAAGTTATATTACAAATCAACTGTAATAAAATCAACATAGTGCTGAAATAAAAACAGAGGTGAAAACGAATGGAATAGATTAAAAGGTACAACCACAACTACAAACACACTCAACCACCTTAGT
Source organism: Cavia porcellus (assembly GCF_034190915.1). Lineage (NCBI taxonomy): Eukaryota > Metazoa > Chordata > Mammalia > Rodentia > Caviidae > Cavia > Cavia porcellus. The sequence continues at coordinate 56,555,462 of NW_026947501.1, read as the reverse complement.
TTTGATAAAGGAGCCAAGCAGGTTCACTGTAAGAACGATAGTCCCTTTAATAAATGGTGTTGGAAGAACTCGCTCTCCATCTGCCGAAATCTAAAACTAGACCCATGCCTATAAATGTACTAAATTAAAATCTATATGGATCAAAGATCTGCATATTAAAACAGAAACATCAAACCTACTGGAAGACAAATTGGGTAAAAACCCTGAAGACATAGGGGTAGGTAGAGAATTAATGAACAGGAATCAAACCACATGGGAGAACTTCCTAGAATCAATAAACTGGGACCATGTCTTATTAAAAAGTTTCTGCACATCAAAAGAAATCTCCAGCACAGTGAAAAGAAAACCCACAAACTGGGAAAAAATCTTAGTGAACTGTCACTCAGACAAAGGACTTCTGCCTAAAACATATAAAGAATTAAGAAAAATCAGACCCCCAAAATTCAAAGATCCCATCCTAAAATGGGCATCTGAGATGAATACACAGTTCTCAGATGTAGAAATACAAATGGCAAATAAATACATGAAAAAAATGTTCATCATCATTAGTCATTAAAGAAATGCAAATTAAAACCACACTGAGATTCCATCTCACTCCTGAAAGAATGGCCAAGATCAAGAAAACCACCAAAAACAAATGCTGGAGAGGCTGTGGGAAAAAGGAACTCTCCTGCACTGTTGGTGGGAGTGCAGACTGGTGCAACAATTGTGGAAGTCGGTCTCTTTGTGAAATCATTGTGGAGATTTCTCAAAAAACTGGGATTGGAAGTCCCATTTGTTCCAGCTATTCCACTTCTAGGCATTTTCCAAGAAGAACTGAAAACATCATACCACAGTGATATGTGTGCACCAATGTTTGTAACAGCACAATTTGTAATAGCCAGATCTTGGAAACAAGCTAAATGTCCATCAACTGAGGAACAGATGAAAAACTTGTGGTATCTTTATACAATGGACTACTACTCAGCTATAAAAAATGACCACCTTGAGATATTTTTAAATAAGTGGGTGCAGCTTGAGCCCATATGCATAAGCAAAATAAATCAAACTCGCTTGTACAAATACCAAATAGTTTCCCTAGTGTAACAAATGGTAAGAATACATAAAAGTATGTGGTAAACATGATTCCCCATTATATTGCTTTGAAGCCCTATAATGTTTTCATTCATTAATTGGAATGGTTTTATTCTGGGTTGTTTTATTTTATTTTCTGTGATGGTATGAACAGTTATTTTAAGAAAATAAGACAATATAATACCTAGTGCTGATTTACTATCATCTTATTTTGAAATCCCATGAAGCTTTTGTTCATCTGTTTCCATCGGTTTATCATGTTGTATCTTACTGGATTTTATTATATGTGATAGTATAAACAAAATTTTTATAGACAAGGAGATAATATAAAAACCATTGTTCATTTTTTGTTAATCGGTTCTAAATACTCTGTAATACTTTCACTTTCTTGAATGGTTTTACACTGTCATGTTGTGTTTGATGCTATAATACATGAAGTTATACACAAATATTTCAAGGAAAGAGAAACTATGGTAGCTACTGTTATGTTGGGTTATCTTGAGGTAAAACACTATGTTGCTTAAATTGTTCTGTTCTTACCTGTGTTATTATATTGTTATGGCCTCTTTTATCTTAATCTCCTTCTTTCTTTTAATTTTTTAATAAAAATTTTTTAAAAAATAATAAATTAGGCTATTATTGGGCTAGCTGAACAACAAGCATTTCAGAATATGTGATAAGTATTTAATTATCTATCAGCTAACTCTAATAGAACTTTTGGAGGATAATATATAATTAAAGTTTAATACAAATATTAACCTAAACATGCTAATGTAAATATTGTTGGTTAATGAAATATTTTGGAGGATAATGTTTTATCAAAGATTAACACACATTTTAACCTAAATCATATGTAACCTTAATTTTACCAAGTTTTAAGATTTTTATTCCTGTGTAAATCTTCAGCTTATCAGTCTTTATCTGGTAACATTTTGAATGACTTTGTTTACCCCCCAAAAAACCTATACAAATGGTCTCTCCATGCAAATCTCCAAAAGAACCAAATAAACTTGTGCTCAAACAATAGATTTCTTAAGTGAAGTAGCTGTAGGTTCTTTAACCAGTTACACCAAAGATGGACAGACATACAAATGTACAGAACAATTATCCTTACACCAGAGTGAACTCCCAGATATATGGGCCAAACTCAGCTATCATAACTGTTTTACAGCTCTGGGATTTGCAACTATAAACAGAGTACTCAGAACTTTCCTGGAGGTCATCAGTTGGCAGAGATCTCTTGTAATAAGAGTCAAAGGGAAAAACCCTTTCATGCCCGTGAAAGTAAAAGATTTATTGGGAAGGTATCCGGGGTACTGGTTAATCGTATCGGAATAGACCTGCTTCTGTTTAAAGCTGTTGATAAATTCCTAAGGATCTGTAGGAATTTTTTTTGTCCTCTCAATGAACTTATCTGTGCTATAAAAACCAGTTTACCTCCTGGAGTAGAGCTCCAGAAGGGAGAAGGAAGTGAACAGAGTTAATTTCTAGTTTTGCCTAGGGGCAGAAAGGCTGATAAATTTGTACTAAACCATTTAAATTTATTCTCCTGAAGTTCAAGGGTAGAAATGTCTTGAAAATGGAATAATTTTCTAGATCAAGCAGACCTTCCTGGAAAAACAAGGAAGCTCCTGATGGATGGGGCAATCAGATAACATTGCCTTCCTGGCTTGCCTTGCTACCTAAAACAAATATCTACACTCAGTAAAACTTTACTGCCTTTGTTGTTCCTCAGTAAATCGGGGAGTTGGAGTCAGCTCAGGGCTTCACTCCATCCTAGTGAAGAAATCCTACAAAGACATTCTTTGCCCCCTTACAAACATATTCTCTGTCTCTCGTGTCTGAATTTGCCTCTCTAACAGGGTTTGCTGTCCTGAACCTGGCATGATTCTACTTGGCCTTGTGGCCCTGTAGTTTGTCTTAATTTCTAATCATGAATTTCAGGAGAGATTGGATGTGTGGCTCTAAAAGTCCCTCTACATCTCTATCTCATATACACCTCTGATCAGCAACTCCACAACACAGAATGTGTTGCTTCAAAGTAAGTTTTCGCAAGGGGTGATGTATGGTATGTTTGATATGAAAGTTCTGAAGAAGAATTGTTAAAAATCAGCATGGTAATGGTGGTACGTGCCTGTAACCCCACTTGGGAGGCTGAGGTGGAAGATCACTGTAAGTCTGAGGGTATTCTGGGCTATGTAGTGAGTTCAAGGGCAGGCTCAACTACATTGTGAGGCCCAGTCTCAAAAATGAACAAGCAACCAAAGGAAAGGTACAAAATGAAAGTTACTAGAGATGTATAAATTATTCTTAAGATTTTAGCTAATATATAAGGCTCATTTACAAATAAAATATTTAAGTGAAAAGTGGAAGCCCTCCATTCTCTATGCCACATTTCTTCTCTTACTGGGTGAGATCTTTAGGCAGAAATTATTTTCTTAATCACTGCCATTCTAAGGGCCCATCCATCCATTCATCCATCCTTTACTGTCAATGCTTTGAATACTCCCTTTTGACCACTTCCTGAATGCTTAGGATTTATAGATTCCTCTCCATTCCTACCATCACTTGTCCTCCTTTTTCAACAAGATCGTTTAAATCAATCTTCAAGCTGAATCCCTTAATTACCTTGGAAACTCCATCCATCCTCTCCCCATTATATTGGCTAAGGAATTTTCTCCAAACAGAAAATTCTGTGCCATCAAATCCTTGCTCAAAACCCACACTGGATCTCCACTGCCTGTGAGAAGTCCCAGCTCCTGGGAACACCACACAAGGCCCATGATGGAGTCGCCTTCTTTCCTCTCCACCCCACGCTTCAGCCTTCCTCAACTATTTGGAATTCCTTGAGTGTCACATTTTTTCCAGCCTCAGAGCTTGTGTTCAGCCTTTTCCTTCTGCCCAGAAACCCCTTCTTCTCTTTGTTACTTGGCCACTCTTAGTCCTTCAAAACTCAGCTCATTTCACCCCCTCTATGACAGGTCCCTTCCCAAGGGAGTAAGTGTGTACATCAAACACCAGGTCCGTGCTGTGTGTCTTCAACTCCCTTGGCACATCTGTCTCATTGTGCTTTATTGGCTCATCTTCCTTCAGATTAATGTATCCATGTCCCAGGGTCGGAATTTCTTCTTTCATCACCATGACTGGCTCCATCAGTGTTGACTGAGCAAATCAATAAAAGCCAGAAGCTGTGCTCATGGCTTCCATCTGGGCCTGGCTTTTCCTGACAGGGAAGCATTTCTTTAGGGAAGACTATGTTTGGGTTAAAAGAGATATTTACTGGGGGTGCGATGTCTCACTCAGAATAAACACCTCAGCAAACAGCTTGTGATGTGACTAAAGTGAGTGGAGCAGGAAGACTCCAACAGCCCCTAGCATGGAGTCACATTCTGTTCCTGATCTGAGGTGATGTCTTCTTGGAAAACAAGAAGCAAACAGAGACACAGTGGAGGACAATGATCTTTCCACCTCGGCTTCCCAAGTGCTCTCCTGACTTGACTCATTGTATCTGGTGATGCCTGAGAATTCAGAGCCTATTCTGAAACTCTCTAGGATAGAAAGGTAACTGGCATGGACAGTCAGGCCTGTAGGGATTGTGCCCTTGTCTTTTAGTAAGTAGTAGGTGAAATAGTAGATACAACCATTTCCCTATCATAAATGAATTAAAGCCAGGAACTTATTATATCGAATCTAAAAATAATTAATGTTGGATACTGAGAACAGACGGGCATTCTTCTGTGCCAAACTGATGGCCTGGAGCCACTTTGCACAGATGACATCTTCCTCAGTGGGCACCACCAGCAGCTTCCTGAATTCTCACCCTCTACCCTCAGAGCATCAATTATTTGCTTTAACAGAAATTTTCACCCATCAGCGTCCTCTCTCTCTCTCTCTGGCCTTTTGATTGTTTGCTTATTTATGCAGTTTAATTTCTGTGATTCACCTCTTTACTGTAAGCAGCTAGAGTAGTTAGAAATCAATAGACAGCCAGACAGGGCCAGGCCTGTGGGGAAGTCAGTGCGGAAGCTGAGAACACATCACCGCTGTGGGCTGGAGCTGCATCCGCTGAAGGCCAGGCGACAATATAAAGATGCAATGACCAGGCCTATGTATCTGCCTGAGTAAAAAGTAACTTGAGACGGTACTGTGACTGGTATCATCTGATCCCGTAAAGTCCAGATAGGCATCAGTCACTAGGGGCATGATCAGAACACCTGGACCCATCCCTTCCGAAAAACGCTTTGTTTTCCCCCTTTACCCTTGCTATGTGGCTTGTTTCCCTATTGGATCAGGGTTAGCTAAGCGGTTGTATTCGTAGTCCTAACAGACTTTAGTTTGGCCTGTATTGTTTCCACATTGTGACTTTGCTGTGTAAGTGATCCCTGACAAAGGTCTTCGGTGGCCACCCATTATGGACCCTCCTGTACTCAGGAGTTATCTCTCAATAAACCATCCCTATACTCTTTTTATATTTTTTTTATTTAAAGAGAAAGAAACACAAAAAAATGAAGAAAAAAGGGTAGAAATAATAGAGAATTACAGAAAAATAAATGGTAAGAAATCACCAATTGATATTACATATTGTCATCTTAGAAATAGTTGTTCAGATTACATAATTAAAGTACGTAAAGTGACATTCAAATAGTGACACTGTCAACAGTTCTGCTCAATGATCAAACAAAAACTTAGTAATACCGTTATCATTTCTACACACGTTTTTTATCTTAAAGAGGGTAAGATTAAACATACCATAACAAAACAAAACAGTTCAAAAAGAAACAATTTAAATAAATACTGATTGTAAAGCAAGTCCACTGGAGATCTTCACTGTTTATCTAATTGTCTCTAGTTTTCTTCCAAATCGTTATCCCCATCTTCATACACATTAAATACATACTGCATATAATAGAACTAATCAAATCATTACAGGATGATAAAGGCTTTTTAGGTCTTCAAGATCTGACATTGGGGAAGACAATAATGACTAGCATGATGTCTCTCATTCTCTTCCTTTACGTGTGCTAAAATTGAACTTAAGAGACTAGACTAATATCACTCTGAACAGTGAATAATAGTATTGCTAGATTTTATATCATAATGCTACAGAATTATCATTGGGTTTCTTAGTGTCTCTTCTTCTTCAGAGTATCTGTTCATTACATCTTGTATTATACAATCTGTTCCCATAAATAGTTTAAAAACTTCGTTCCATGTGTGAATTTATACATGAATATCTATCCTCTCTGTATTATAGGGAAAAACAAATCATAACAAGACAGCAAAACAAATTCCTAGAAAAACATGCAATGAAAAAGACACATGATATCACAATATTGGTGATCTACTGTAGTTACTATGCTTTCTCTTATTACTTTCAATAGACTTGTCCGCATCATCAGGCTTAATATAGTTAGGCATAGTATTACATAGCTATTTTAATAAAAACACAACTCTGAAAACATTGTAGGACTTGAGAGCTATTAATAATCAAAACTGGTATTGATAACTTTTACATCATATCATCTTCAGAGCAGTTGCCTCTACTTTTAGAGTTGATACTATCAAGCATACCAAATTCAAATAAAATCAGCCAAGGCCAAACTGCAGTCTAATGAATCAGATTCAAATAAGATCAGTCATAGTAAGACAATGTAAGTAATACAGGGTTTCAGTTTAAGTTAATAGGAAATTAAGCATAGTTACCATGGTATAACCTGCTATTTCTGGGTCAGATGTCTGTGCCCTCAAATCTGATATGAGTGGAAAAGCTGGCACAAAGTAAATTCAAACTAAACAGAGCAATAAGACTACTGTGACTTTTAAATCCTGATACTATTAACAATAACCTCAGCCCTTTTTTATAGTGTATCAATGCTATCTATACTAAAGATTATAGCTTACTGTCTCTGCCTCATGTCTGCTACTCCACTTTACTGCTATAATTTGTCCACTTTACTCCCTCATTCCACTGTCTGCCCTGTTCATTGAGGCCTCTCTGCCACTGTTGCTGGAATCCTGGTATCACTTCCTTTCTCTCTCTGGAATGTCTTTCAGCACACTCTGTAGGGTTGGGTTGGTGGCCATCAACTCCCACAGTTCCTCCTTGTCTTGGATCATTTTATTTCTCCATTAATTTTGAGAGAGTGTTTTTCCGGGTGTATCAGTCTTGGTTGCAAATTATTTTCTTTCAGGGCTTGGAATATCCACCACCCCACCCCAGGCCCTTCTCAATTTGAGAGTTTGTGTTGATATGTCTGTTGTTAGTTTGTTAAATTTTCCACTGTATGTTATCTGCTTCTTTTCCCTGGCTGCTTTTAGTATTCTGTTCTTTTGGAATCTTGATTATTATATGTCTGGGTATAGATCTGTTTTGCTTGTAGGTGGCTGGAGTTCTGTATGCCTCATTTATCTGGATATTATTTCTTTTTCCTATGCTTGGGAAGTTTTCCTTTAATATATCTGTGAATATTTTTTGTATTTCAGTTTTGGTTACTCCTGCCTCAACACTCACATGCTTTATTCTTAAGTTATGTATCCTTTTGTTGTCTTCTAGCCTTTGAATTGTTTCTTTCTGGTTCCTCATTATTTTTAAGAGGTCTTTTCTTTCACAATCATATATCATAAATCTCTCTTCAAGTTTCAAAAGGCTAACTTCAGTTTCTGTCAAGGCATTTTGCCAGTTTTCAATGGAGTTTTTAGTTTCCTGGTAATCTCTTTGGATCTGTTTCATGTATTCTAGGTTATGTTTAAATTCCTCATACGAGGATTCTATTTCTTTTCTGATTTCCTTCGTTCTTCCATCTATGTTCTCTTGGGCAGGGCTTATCATTTCTTTAATTAATTTCTTTATATCTTGCCTCACTTGGATCAGAAGTACAGTTTTAAATTCGTCTATGAGGTCATGAAGGTAATTCATTATTTTGGCTAGTATTGGATGGTTACTGTGCTGGTTCTCTTCTGTGTTTATTTCTCCTAGGCTTATTTTCCCAGGATCAGCAGCTGGAGATTTTTAAAATTTCTATCTCTTGTCATGTTTCTGGTTTCTTTCAGACTGGTGTGTCCTGGGGGTCTCTGACCCTCTCTGTATTGCTTAGAGTCTTTCCGAAGCATGCTGACTGGAATTTTTGCTGCCCTCTCCAATTTTCTGTTATCTGAGGTTGGCAGGGATGCAGGGACAATACAGGCTAGCCTCCAGCCTCTGTGCCAGTCAATCCACAAGTTAGGCTGTACCTTGTGGATGTCACAGAGTTGCAACTATTTTGTATCTGCTTATTGGGTCGCAACCAGAGGTGTGGTTCTGCCCCAGCAGACCCTGCCAGTTTTCTCTGCATGAAAAGTGGCTGCCTGATGTCACTGTGGGGCAGGGCTCTGCCCAAATCCCAGCTGTCCTCTACCAGACTTCTTTGCACCAGGGGCGATTATTTGATGTCACCACAGTGCTGGACTCTGCACAATTCCAAGATGTCCTCTACCAGACCTCTCTGTGTCACTGATGCTGTCACCTTGCCGAGTTCTGCCCAACTCCAAGATGTCCTCCACCAGTCCTCTCTGTGTCACTGATGCTGCCGTGGTGGGGGCTTTGCCCAATTTCAAGATGTTCTACAGCCAGTGACACTGCCGCAGGTCCCAGTCCCTAGTACTCACCAGGACTCAATGCAGTTCTTCCACATTGGTCCAATGAGCACTGTGCCACTTGTTTTCACTTTCTTCCCAGCACAGCTCAGATCGGTCAGAAAACTGCACGGTGTCCGGCTTCAGAGCTCCAGGGCTTCTCTCAGTCTCCTCCAGCGCAGGCAGTTGGCTTTGGCTGCTTCGCAGGGACCCAGGTCTCAATTTCCAGCAGTTGCCAAGAGCAAACACAGCTTTTCCCCCTTGGATCTACTGCTCACTGTGTTGCGTTAAAGGTGCAGGATTCACAAAGTCCCGTTATTGGCAACCACAGTCTCAGCACGACCTTAAATCCTCCAGCGCGCCTAATATAGCATGGAATGGGGCTCAGTAAATACATCAGCTAAGTGAGTACATTCAGCTCTCCATCCACGCTTTTCCTTCCTCTTCCCAGTTTTATTCTTCCCTTCAGTTACCACTTGGTTAATAAGAATCGTTATCCATTCGTCTGGCCCTCTCCATGTTGTCATATTCTAGCAACTAATCTGATTTCTCCACAGAGACGCGCACCCAGACCCCTAGTAAGCCACCATTTTTCTCCTCCCCTCCCTATACCCTTACCTCCATTACTTTTGAAATTCACTCTTTAATTTCAAGGGACACGAATGTGGCACATCTGACATCTAGCAGGTTGAGATCATATTTCTTCCCCATCATCTTCAACCACTTTCCGGCTGGTTTCCCCCACAGTCTTCAGAGTTTTACTTCACTGCAGTAACCTGCTCAAGCCCGACACCGGAATGCACTGATCATCTGCTTCCAGTGTCTCTCCAGTAACCCCTGTCTGGGGTTACTGAAGAGAACTACCTAACCTCACAGATGGTGATTTGGGGCACCCCAAGGCTCCTCCAGCACATCAGAGATAGCTGTGAACAAAAACTATTTCCTTTTCACCAAAAATAAATGGTCTCTTGGGTTGTGTTTGGTCAGCAGGCAGTAAATGGACCTGAACAGTTGATAACATGTCTTTCACTCAGGCCCTAAACCTCCTGCTCATAGAGGTATAAGGGTTTGTCTGATCTTTTTTATCCCAGGTTGCTGGTAGGAGCTTCTAAAACCTTTGGAGTTTCTTGAATGATAGGAATACCTCTGTGATGCTAGTGAGAGGACTCCTAAGGGGCTCTAGATAGCTATGTCACATGTTCGGAGGGTTGGGGCTTTCAGCCACTTGACATCCGCCCGGCCTCCAGACCTCAGGCTGGAGTGGAGTAGTCTAGTGTGGTTCAGTCTCATGGCCATGGATTTGATCAACCTTTTCTATGTAGTAAAACCTCAATAAAACTCTGGAAATTGAAGGTTGGAGTACCTTTCTGTTTAGTGACAGCTTCCTGTCCCCACAAAGATATGCCAGGAGGGTGAGGCACCCCAATTGCTGAAGGAGAAGGCACAAAAGCACAGTTTTTTTCTTGATCTCCATGCATCCAGCTAGCCCTTTTGATATCTGTCCTTTGTAATAAAATTGTAATAAGTAGAGCTGAGTTCTTTGAGTCATTCTAACCAATTAACACTCCTAAGAGGGTTGTGAGGATCCTTGAACTTATGACCAATCATTCAGAATTGTGAGTACCCTGATGGCACTGGCATCGGAGATAGGGGCAGTCTCACTGGGGACCATGGCCTTAACTTGTGAGGCTGATGCTAACTAACTACGGGTAACTAGGACAACACTGTTGTACTAAACCAGTCAAGGCTGAAACAGAGTATCTGTCTGCCCAAGAACCATGCTGCTTTGGGCTCTCTCCTTTAGCTTTGTGCTCTCTAGTGAAAGGTAGAGCGTCCTCCCCACCCATCGCTTTGATTCCCTTTGAAGGCACCTTCATTTGCTTCTCTTCCCACATCTCAGCCTTCAGCACTTTTGCTCCTTCACACCAGTGAATCAAAACATCTCTCCTGAAGAGGATCCTGGTTCTCACAGTCAATCAACAGTTCTTAACATCTTTTTGCTTTTTTTAATTGACTTCTCAGCAGCATTTCACATTATTGAGAGTTTTCTTTTTTTCTAGAATTCCACATTCTCCTGCCCTCATTTTTTCAAAAGCAACTGGTTTTCTTTTTCCCAGTCTCATACAGTCTTCTTCTGCCACCCCTTAACTGTTGACATGGCACCAATGGCAGCTCCCTATTCTCTTCGATTCTTTGCTCATCACTGTGGGTTGCATATAGTTTGAAGCTGTCCCCAGAGGCTCATAAATTGGCAGCTTGGTCTTAGTGTGGTTCTGTCCTAGGTGGGACCCAGTCCCAAATCACTGGGAGCACACCTTAGGAAGGGATTCACATAGTCCTCCTGGAACCCCTAAGTCAGTTCTCTTAAAGGAAGCAATTTGAGAAGGCTTGAGTCTGACCCTTGAATTACACATTGCCTTCTGTCTGGGGGTGTGATCTCTTAACATCCATGTTTTCTGCCACTGTGGTGCCCCCCCCCCCAGTGACTCTCACCAGAACTGAGCTGAAACTGGTGCTGTGCTCTTGAACCTCTAGATTGTGAGCTCAACAAACTTCCTTTTAATAAGTAGCCTGTCTCGGGTACTTTATTACAGTAACAAAAACATGCCCAATGCGCTAGTGGATGTCTAACTACCCACCCAGTTTTCTGGAAGTGTCACCTTGAGTCTTCTTACTCACCACTCTAACTCCATATCCAATCAGCCATGACATCTGGCTCCTTCTTCCTCTCACATATTCCAAGTCTCTGTGCACCTATGTCCTCTGCCTCTCTTCCTCTGCTCTGGTAAACAACCTCTGGTTCACCTCTTCAGTGGTCTCTCTGCTGCTAGTTATGTGACCCTCCAATTAGTTCTTCAACCTGCAGACAGGACGAGATTGCAATAGACCTGGCCACAGTGGGTGCCAGTGACATTTTTGCTAAATGAATGAATGTTATGTGTAGTTTAACACCCCAGTAGTTTCTCATGGTTCTTAGATTTAAACGTTGGCACAATTTTTAGGCTTCCTCACCTGGCTCTTGCTATTATCCTCTCTTTGGCCTTGAGTGTTTCAAGCTTATCTTCCCTCTACTTGGAAACCTTTCCTCCCTTAGAGTTCAGTTTTCATGGACCTTTCCCTGCCCCACCTGCCACCTACCATACACTTACTACACTTTAATGCCTGTAATTCACATCCACCAGCAGTTTCTCAGCAGCCCCACTGTTCCACGTTCTCAGTTACACATGGGTGTGATCACATTTGAAATTTAAAAATCTATGTTGTGGAATATGATACGTTGTTGTGACTTGATTTCCATTTCTCTAATTTTTAATCAGTTTGAAAATCTCGTTGAACAAGTGTCGATTAGGCATTTGTAATTATTCTTGGGTGAAATCCTCCTACTTTTTCTGCTGAGTTCTTGTTTTGTTTTGTTTTTGTCTTTTTTCTTTTTTATCGGTCCCAGGGACCGAACTCACGACTGCCTGCTTGCAAGGCAGGCACTTATGCCACTGAGCTAAATCACCAGCCCCTGGATTCTTGTTCTTATTTGCAGTAGTTCCTCATGTATTCTAAAAAATCTTCTGTGGCCTGTATAAGTGGCAAACACTGTCTTGCAGTTTATGGCTTTTTTTTTTTTCATCTTTTAATAGAGTTTTCTCAGTGAAAAGAGCTTCTTGTTTAGATGGGGTGAAACTGATCAGTTCTTTATCCTTGACTTGTGCTTTGGTATCTTGTGTAAGCACCGTTTCCCTGCCTTAACATCACAATGGTGTTCTTTTGTATTGTGTTCTCATGGTTTTAAACTTTTGCTTTCCTCATTTGGGCACATTTTGCATTTAACACATTTAATTGATCAGCTCCTCTGTTGGAGAGCAAGGTCCGTGAGGGCGGGAGACACTGCTTTATTTCATGCTTTTTCCCCAAAGCCTCGCACAAGGAGAGACACTCAGGATGGGTCAGTCAGCAAATGTTCTAGACCTACTGGGTGAACAAATGACTGCAGGATTCAAGGTAGAAACGGAGTTGTGTGGGGTTCAGTGGGAGCATGAGAAACCTGGAAAGGGTGAAAAGATAGTGGTTCTCAGTCCAGGGTCCCCACTGAAATCTGCCTCAACCTAGTGTGATTCTAATATGCTTGTAGCCCTGGAGTCTGTCTTACTCTCTAATCATGGACTCCAGAAGGGTTTGGATGTGTGACCCCAAAAGTAAGCATGTCTGTCTCATATGCACTCTGGCCAGCACCTCCATGCATCCACTGCCCATTATACCAAACATATAACTTTCTCCAAAAAAGCAAATTCTCGCCTTCAATCCTTGCTAAAAACCCACATTGGTTTTCCACTTCCTTTGAAAAGTCCCAGCTGTAAAATAAGTAAGAAAAATCTAGTGTGATGCTAATAAAAATTTTACAAATTCATCCTCAGAGAGGGAGATTTCAACATTATTTTGAAAAATCAAATAAAGACACAGCCAACAAAAAAGTAGTAAAATTTAAACAATATGACTAACAAGTCTGATTTAATCAACATATATTAAATTTGTAGCCAGTCATTAAGCTCACAAGGACGTCATAGAATTTGATCAGGTACCTGGCCCATAAAGAACTGCTCTGATACAGAATGAAGCACAAACGTCTAATTTTTTATTTTAAAGAGAATAAAACTGAGCAACACAAAACAGAACAAAGTCACTCAAAACAAAGCAGTGCAAGTGATACAGAGTTTCAAAACAAGACAATAGGAAATCAACAATGGCTAACACAATGCTCTTTGTGGGCTTCAGAATAGCTGCCCATACCATCACACATAGGAAAATCAAACAAAACAGAACAGAACCAGTAAAAACAGAACATTAACACAATACAGTATTTTAAAACAAGGTAATAGTAAATCCAAAATAGCTACCATCATATATCTTGCTATCCTTGAAACTGCTGCCCATGCCATCAGATATAACAAAATCAAACAAGACAAACAGAATAAAACCAAACCAAACATGATACAGGACTGTATTTTACTTCAGTAGCTATCATCTCAGCGTGTGTTTTTCTGAATCAGCTTGTCTGAGCACAGACTTCTGAATTAGGGATTCAAAGCTTCCATGTTCTCTATTTTCTAACTTTGCTTTCCACCACACTTCAATGCAGACACTCTACTATTTGTTTCTTGTAATAGTTAATCTTGATTGTAGACTGACCAATTAAAAGATGCCCTGGAGATTAGGAAAGCACACTTCTGAGTGTCTCTATGGGGGTGTTTCTAGAGATGATTGGCATGCAGGCCAGCAAGTTGAGCAGAAGAGAACCATCCTGATGGTGGATGAAATCATCCAACAGGCTTGCAACCAGACAGAATAAAAAGGGAAAAAAGGATGAAGCTGACCTGTACTTGAAAGGCCCCATTCTGGGTGAGCAAATATGTCACCTCCTGATGCCATTTCCTGGACAGCAGACTCGAGTTCTTCACCCTTTCAGTGTGAACCCACACCAGTAACTCTTACAGAGCTTACAGATTTTCAGTCCTGCATCCCTGATTCCTCTTGTTTTGTGGCTTCAAGCTCCTTGGGCTGAGCAGCTACTAGATTCTCTGGCTGTGTGCAGAACACTGTGGACTACCTAGCCACTGATCTTGCAAGCCTATCTAAAAAATTCCCTTGCATAATTCTGTTATCTGTCTCTCTGTCATCTATCTATCTATCACCTATTCATTCTGTTCCTTTAGAGAACCAAGTCAATGCAACTTTTTAACATATTATTTATTTATTTATGATGCTAAGGCCTAAGAGATTGTTTGAAGTAATTTATTTATTTATGGTGCTAAGGAATAGAACCCTGGGCCTTGTGCATGCAATGCAAGAGCTCTACCACTGAACCGCATCCACTGTCCTTGATACAAGTCTCATGTTCTCTCGGTTCCCACCATGCCTGTGGTAACTAATTCTCCTACTACAGCTTGTCTTAGTGAGCCGTGCACACTAACACAGGGCCCAACTGGAGTTGTTCTCTCTTCCACTTTCCTTGATTATTTTTTCCTCTCCTCTCTATTATTTATCTCATCTGTCCTGTGACACATTGTTTTTTTAATTTTGTGTCTGTCTTTCTGTTTCCCAGCCCTAAGCTGTTCTGAATGTTAGGATCATTTCCTATGTATTTACAAGTTGTAAGTGCTCAGGAAATGGTTCTTTATTCAGATTGAATTCTAGTTAAGTAGTCACATTCCACATCCAGGTGGGTTTTGCGTCATAGCCTTGTTTCCTTCTAGTGTAGCCAGGGATGTTGGCACTGTAATAAAGGCACAGCGGAGTCATGTGAAACACTCTTCTTAGTGCTGACGAAGAGTAGGGCGGTGTGCAAACCTAAAACCTTCTTTGGGAGCAAGTAAGAATGTGGCCCATATACGGAGATAGGGCTTTATCATGAAGTTATTGAGTGTGATGTATAACTGTTTACCCAAATATGAATTTACCTCCCACACAGGCAACTGAGGCTGGGGATTTTCCTGATGCAAATTCTCGACAGTGAGGTCAACACTGAGAGAATTTTTATCCTGCAGTGTCTGAGGAATTCTGTTTTGCATTTCTTTAACTAATATTTATCTTAGTTCATAGTTTAATTGTAGGCTGACTGAATACTTGGAATATCTTCATAAGTGATGCTTTGCTTTGAGAAGTTCCCCTGAAGCCTTATTTCTGGAAATTATCAACACACTATTTCAGTTTAGTTTGTGATGTAAAAATCTGTGTGGAGGAAAATGCTTATCCTCCACTCCTCTGTGGTAGGATATGAACCTAGCTTGCCCCCCAAAAGAAGTTGGGTGCTTAAAGCATATTTCTGCAGGAAAATGGTAAAAGGGTCTCTGTTGGAAATCATCTATTTATCAAGGCATTCCAACTAACCGCAGTTCATGTAAATGGACTAAGGTAAGAAAAGATCAATTTAAAATGTTCAAAGAAATATTCTCATGTTTCAGACACACAGCTGAAAAGCTGATAGGTTTCTAATTTGGGAGAGAAGAGTGTTGCCCTAAGTGGTTTGACTCACTCCAAAGCTACTTAATTTTGTTGCAAAGTAGTCTACATTCTTCAAAAAAGTTGCATAGTGCAGAGCAGCACTGACCTATGTACAGCTCCTGAAGGCACAGGCCTTGGAGATTGTTTGAACTGATGTCCAGATGGACTTCCTGACACCCCCCTGTGTCCTAAACAATAGCTCAGGCATAGGAGGAGAGAGGAGTAAGGACTCTGGAATGAGGTAAGAGAGTCGTTGTTTGGTTGATCAACAACACGGGAGAGAGATTGGGCTGGTGAACTTCTAACACAGGGTGTGGGTTCAGTATGTGAAGGGCACTATGAGAACATCGGAAGGCTACATGATCTTCCCAGCTTGCTGGGAACGATAGGCAGAAAGATGCATAATTCTCACAGAAGGTTAGAATGCTGCAATGGAGGTAATGTGCAAAGGGCCCAGTGGAAGAACAGACAGTGGAGTCAGGGCACTGGGACCTCATTCATGAGTGGCTGTGGTGTGCAGGGAGTCCCAAAGGAAGACCGGCACACATGGCAGAGAGTGGATGGTGTCAGGCCACAGTATTTCAGGCCCGGTCTCTCCAGGCAGGAAACGAGGAGAGCCTAGACCAGGTTAAGGCCAGGTTAGGAAGGACCTGATGTGCCAGGCAAGGGGTCTGTGCGGGGTGCAGTCAGATTTGCATGTTATCAAGTTTGTTTTTTGCACCATCCCTGACTAGAGAAAACGCTGGAACTGTCTGGCTCAAGGCAGGGAGATGGGTGTCTAGAGGGGAAGCAACAAGCCCTGAAATAAGGCAGCGGAGGTGGAACAAAGAAGCAGAGATGGACTGAGATATTTTTCATTGGAATCTGAATAGCCTTAGTGTTTAAGTGGATGTGAGTGAGCAAGCAAGGGTAAGGGTGACTGTGAAACCTCTGGGTCGGTCCACTGAAATAACATTATTCCATATCGTTAAGAAACTGGGGGGTGGGATGGGGTGGGGTGGTGAGCAGCTTTGTTGCTTTGCTTTGGAGTGGGAGGAGGGAAGCATCAGAATTAATGAATTAAAGTTTGAATATGTGATTTCTGATACGCCTTTGTGATTTATAGGTATAGGATTCCAGACAGTGGGTGAAGGACACATTTCTCAGTAACCTGCATGTGCCCATTGGCCTTGTGGCATATAGGACCTTAGGAACAAATGTGACAAATTACTTAAGATGGTTCATACTGGGCCTTACCTATAGTAGCTGTTTGATAAATATTATTAGGTTTATTCCTTAAGGAAGATGCCAGTGGGGAAATCTTTGGAGCCCAATTAAAAACTCACCCAGCAAACCCCAGCCCTTCTAAGGGTCCTAGAATCCTGGAGGGCAAATCTGGATGGAGCTGGTAGAGTTAGATGTCTTGGGGTCTGGGAGACCAGTGTGATCCTGAATAGTACCAGGCAAGGTCAGAAAGGGCATGGTAAAGGGATTGAGTAGAGTTAAGTGATATGATCATGAAGATTCACTAAAATTGAAAAATAAGGATTAAGGTAGTTCTAGGAGCTTCAGTGCGGGAGGATTAAATATGTAGAATGGGTAGAGAGGGGAGAGCGAACAAGCTCTGGGGACCCATCTTTATGGACCCTGGCCCAGCTTCTTTGCCTTACGCCTATCTTGCAGGGACCTCTATGGCAAGTAATTGATGTAAGTGTCATGCCCACATGGTCACAGACCCCCAGGAGCAGTGCGAGGTGTTTGGCGAGGTCTCATTAATCTTTGCTGGTTTGAGGAGGGGCACACTCGCAGCTAAATGTCCTCAGAGTTACAGCATCTCCTTCTGTCTCCAGATCCAAGCTCTCCTTTCCTCCCTGTGTGCTTCCTGGGCTTCCTCCCTTTCGATAGCCCCTGATGTGCAGGATGACCCACTGAGCTACTCCAGTCCTGAAAATTTCCAACTTGCCAGGTGACAGCAAGGTCTGAGCTCTGGGAGTGGAAATGAGGCACTGGGAGCTGTGTGGTTAGGAAATGCTCAAATCTTTCTTACTCTGGATAAAAGTTGAAGGGACTAATTTGGCATTTTCATCATTTGAGATATAAAAGAGTTACAGTTGCAGTGAATTAGGGGTGAGCACAGTTGGTGCTGGGGTTCTGGTTCTGCCTAATCCAAATGGATCAGAAGTTCTAGGGCTGGAGGAGCAGATCCACGCCTCAGACAGAGCCGGAACAAATGGCCATGAACTGTTGGGTCATGTCTAAGGCCAAGCTTGGTGACTGTAGGGTGGAGAGAGTGGTGGGTGACGCCCCAGAACCCACCCTGATATCTGCCGTGTCATGACTGCCAGGAGGACTTCTTGGGGGCCACATGACTTCCCTGAACAGCACAGTATTCCACTGAGAGCAGGTGAGGATGGGTTGTAGCTCTCAGAAAGCCTCTTTAGACCAAGTTTACTTTCCTTGAACAATCATGCTTGAAGAACGTGACTCCCTAGCTGGATGTGGTAAATGGTCAGCAGGTAAAGGGACTCCAGGCAGAGGTGGGGTGGACAGGTGAAAAAGGTGAGAAATATCATTTGCTTCCAAGACTGCTTGGAACATAGTCTCAAGAAAATACTCCAACTTTTGATCTTAAGCCTCCAGATAGCCTTGGAGTTACACCCACGGAAATCTGAGACTTCTTGTCTCACCCTTCTCCCTTAGTTCCCACAAGAATCCGGTGCGATATTAAGGAGCACTTGTCAGCAGCCCTCCAGTTGGTGGGTCATGATGGTGGTGGTCATGTGTATCGTAGTTGGGTGGGGCAGTAAGGTGAGAGGGAGGTTGGTACTAACCCTAAAAAAGTTTAACTTATTGCTTGAGATACTTTTCTTTCCCATTTTATGAAAGTGAAATTGCAAATAAAAATTGTGTATATTTATAATGTCCAATGTAATATTTTGATCTATGTATATATTATGAAATGACTAAATCAAAAACTAATTAGCAAATCCAAAGTATTTTGATACAAGTAATCCAGGCACCACTGATGAGCAGGGATGTTCTATGTAATTAGTATGCCGAGGGTGTTCTGGATCAAGAGTGTTTTTATGCTGGTAACGCATCTGTCCCACTGAGTCTGGAGCATTGTCTTTACTTATTCTCCTTGGCTCTCCCTAGGAGTCAGGACTTAGCACATGCTTTGAATGGCTTTGCTATAACAAGAGTATTCTACTTCAGCTCCTTATGGATGGGGCTTGTACCCTTGGTTACCCTCAGTATTCCCATAGCTACCAGCTGATTATGTGGTGGTGAGTGAGAAAACACCTTTGGATTTATCTTGGCTATAAGCATCATGTCTGTTTGACACTAAAGTCTAGGCATTGTTGGGAGAGGATTTTTCTGTTGCTCCTGGAATGTGAGGTGACCCAAGCTGGATGTTGTAATACTGAAATTCATGGAACATTCTATTAGTTTTGAAAAATGATGAAAACAGGGTAAGAAACCACTTAGTGCAAAAGGGCTCACTGTGCAAAGTTAAATGCTCAGTCTCTGTTCAGAGGTAAATGTTGCAGCCCACATATTTCTGCCTTCCATAATATTTTTTTTTCTTTTCATTGGACATTTTAATGGTTTATGGAGCTTGTAGCTGAGGAGGCTTTACTGTAGTCAGTCTGTAGAAATTATGCATGTCTGTCTCACTAAGAAAGATGTGCACAGTGTGGAGATTCCCAGTGGTGCTCATTGGCTGTTTGTTACTTTTGCTCTGTGCCCAAGTTGGGCTCCCAACACCCTGGGCATTGGGCCAGCTGTGGGGGGAACACTGGATGGGGTTATAGCAGGAGCCCATGCAGTCTTTCTGAGGTTTTCTAGAAGAGTGTAGTCCTCTAGTCTCTGGAAGATAGGGCTATCATCATCACCCAGCCTTACTGCTTCCCCCAGTGCCTGGTGCTGTTAGGGAACCCATGGAAGGAGAGAGGAGGTGCATTGTCTGATTGGTGGAAGCTCATACCTGTGGAGGGAAAGATCTTGCACACATGCACCTTCACACCAAGAACTGTTAAACACAGTCCACTCAAGAAGGACCTGTGATAGTCCCAAGTCACAATTATAGGAAATAGGGAGTCAAGTAGGGATTGTAGGTATTGGGGCATCCATTAAGGAATCGCTCTAATCAAGGAGGGATTGAGGAAAATTACTCATCTTTGTATCTAAAAGAAAACCAACACCTGCTGTCCCCTGCTTCAGTACTGCAGAAAGCATTAGACTGAGCTTTCCAGAAGCATTTGAGTGAGCATCTTGGTCTGAATCCTTCCCTGTAATGATTTATAGGGGCCAGAGGTTGTTTGGTTTTGCTTTCTTATTTAAGAAGCAGTGGGAACATGCCAGATGCATGAAAACTCATAAATCAGCAGAGGGATTACCATACAAGAGCAGCCCACCTGAATTTCTACAACCGAGCAGTTGAAAGTCATTTACATGCCTATTTAGATCCTTAGATGGAAGAGCTTTTTTATCCATTGAAAGATAGTGGTTTGTGGTTTTTAAAATTTGTTTTCTGGTGCCATGGCAGATGTTTCAGGAGCCAAAACATACACAATAAATGTTATCAATTTGGCTTTGTTTAGGCATTTCTGCTGCTAGTTTGGCCATTAGGAAAGAGAATTGGTTTTGCTGACAATAAAGTAGGTATTTCTAAAGCAGCAGAAATAAAGGATGTCAGGGTTGGAAGGGGTTTCAGAAGTCTAACCCCTACCAGTGAGTTATTGTTGGGGCTGATCAGATCCCCGGATACCTGCGAGGGTTTGATGGGGAATAAAGAAAGAGAAGATAATTTTGAAGGTACAATGGGACTGGCACACCAGTCTTTTTTTTGATCCACTTTTATTAGCAAATGAGAAGAAGGGGTAGTGGACTTTGACTGTGGCAGACAAGGAAAAATTAATGGGAAACAAGGTTTTCCCTGTGCCTCGGATGCCTGGGTCCTTTACATTGTCCTCAGCTGGTGTTACCTGGCTGTAGGAGCATTGTGTTCACGAACCCTTCCTGTGCAGCTCAGAAGCACGGCAGCTACATGCTTAATTGTTTTCCAAGACAATGTCACATCAGCCTCAAGACAACGGGACCCCAGTCATGTAGCCTGGTCCCCAGGATAATAATGTTTCATAACCCTTGGTCACCAAAAGATATCTGAGAGATACTAGGTTCATTCATTCTGCTCTTGAGGATCTGTACCAGATCACTTAGCTAGGCACAGAGGGAAGCTGGGGTCTGATGCTCAGCAACAGCTACCTCAATTTTCCTAATGCTTTATGGTCGACACTTGTTCATATGTCTTATCCCATTTGATCCTTACATGTTACAGTTATGGTTAACTCGTTTTTACGTCCACCCTGAGACATTTCAGTCTATTCTGTTCAGATAAGCTTAGCTTTTACCTCGCCTGTGTTGAACACAAGTGAATATGCTATGCCATGCGCAGCAGGAGTGTCCCTGAGTTGTGGCTTCTAAAACTAACCAGACAATAGCAAGGATGGTGGACTGAGCATCTCCAGTGTGTGAAGAATGGTAACAACCATGGCGTGTCCATGGTGCCATTTGATCTTCCAGTGCCATTCCGCACTGGCTCTTGTTATCTGTCACTCTCTCAAGGGCATAAACGAGGACTGGAGGAGCTGTACTGCTCAGCTTTCCCATTGTTGGGGAAAAATACCTGACACTTAAAACTCACAGAAAATATTTTAACCAAAGTTTGAATTTCTGCCATTCTTCTGAACAAATATTTCTCTTCTCAAGATCAACTTGTGTCAATCCCAACAATCATAAATATCAACCCAGGAGCATAAGAAAAAATCACCTCAAGGAAAATAAATAAAAAACCAGAAACAAACAAAAACCAACCATCTAAAACCAAACAAATAAAAAACAAACAGCCAGAAAAAAAATTCCTGGGCACTGGGCACCTTTTGTCTTTTGGTGGTGTCATCAATCTTGGGAAATCATCAATCAGTGAAAGATCACATAGAAATAGGCATCAAGTTAATTTTATAGAGCAGTGCTGATGCAAATTTAACTGTTAAATGAAAATATCGGCCTAAATGTAATTCAAAAATTTTTAGTGACCAGAAAAAATAAAAAGAATGAGGTAAAGTTGGCTTAATATATTTAAAAACAATATATTTAGGCTGGGGATTTAGCTCAGCGGCATAAGCGCCTGCCTTCCAAGCAGGCAGTCGTGAGTTCGATCCCTGGTACCAGTAAAAACGAAAAAGACAAAAAAAAAAAAAAAAACACAATATATTTAGATTGTTCTCATTTGAACGAATAATCAAAATAAGTTACCACTAAGTGCTATGGTTTAGATCAAAACTGTTCCCCAAAAGCTCAGAGGTAGGGATTTTGGAAGGGGACTGAATTATTTGGGGTGTACAGATTCCTTGCTGCTATCAGAGAGGGCCTGGCTAGAGGTGGGTCAGTGGTGGCTTGGCTTAGGAAGGCATTTCTCCTTCCCAGGCCCTCTCTTCTCTCTCTGCTTCCTGGCCACGGTTGCACAGTTTTCCTTCTCCCAGGTCCTTCTGCCATGCTGTTTTGTGTTCAGGTCTGCCAAACACAGACTGAAGTCTCTGAGCTATGAACCCTTGAAAAATCTCTTCTCCTTTACATTGTGAGTCTCAGGTATGGTGTCCCAGCAATGAGACAGTGATGGTGACAATGATATTTTACATTGTGTTCTTCATCATTTCAAACTGTTGTGTGTTTTACAGTTTGCATTTCAGTTCTGATGTCAAAATTTAGGTTCTGAGTACTTGTGTGTGGTAGGTAGCTGTCATGTTGCACAATGCAGATCTACAGAAAAAGAGATGGAAGTCTGGGGTGGTGGCACACACCTGTAATTCGAGATACGTGAAAGCATGAGACAGGTAGATGTGAGTTTAAGGCCAGTCTGAGCAACTTAGCAAGACTGCTTGAAACAAAACCTTAGAAGGTTTGTATGTGTAGTTTAGTGGTAGAGTGTCTTTGGGTTCAATCTTTAGTATTGTAGAAAAAAAAGAAAAGTTATTTCTGGAAGAATGATTGTTGGTGTCTGGGTATCAGTGTTACGCCTACCTCTTGAGAAACTAGAAGTGATTTTGGTCTGGAGCATTGAAAAATATTGGCAAGAATTTAGATGAGGTAGTGATCGTGCCTAAATTTTCCTTACTATGTTTTGATGGGGAAAAAAATCAATAACTTCAAGCATGAAATTTGTAATGAGATACCATGACAAGATCTGCTTCTTGGAAAAAAATTTCTGGATTTATGTTTGAGCTTTGCTCCCCATGAACTTAACAGCTTTAAAGAGGCCTTTGAACTGCTTTGAGTCTCAGTTTATGAAGTGGGAATTAACTGCCACCTACATTCCGGAGATGTAAACTTGTGAATCATGATCATTGAGTTCCTTTCCAGGGTTCACCGCCTTCCTTTAAAACTCTGTAGGCTCCGCTTTGAAACAGTGAATGGCCTGCCCATTGTGTAGCCCTGGATGCAGGAGACTGCTGGATTGTCAGGGTTAAGAACTTCTGTTCTGGTCATTTCCCATGTTGCAGACTCATTCCCCAGGCCACACAATCAAGGGAATACAAATAGAACTCTCCTCACTTTGCTATAACCTGTCTTAAATTCAGGGAAAACTTTCTTTTGTGTTGTGGCACCATGCTTAATCCAATCTGTTTCAGATCAATTTAGGCAATTCAAGAATTTTATAGTCCTTGGAGGTTTAAATTCAACCAGGGTTCCACACTTCCCCTCTTGATTCTTTGACGTCCTGAATGTGGAGGAGTCCATACCACATAGAACTGTTGGTTGGTAGGGGACATGGAACATGGTGACTCTGGGAAACATCCAGTGCTGTGCTGTGTCAGGCTACCTGGTCTCTGGCCACTGGCTTTGTTTCTCACGGTTTCCACCAGAGACTGTGTGTGTCCTCTTTGTCCTCACAGCCAGCCAGCTTCCAGGACCATGTTCTTTTCTCTATAGAGACAGAAAATATAGAGAATCTTCTAGATGTCCTTCTGAACATTTATAGGTTCACAGAAAATTGTACATTTTGTGATCACACAGTATGCTTCTGCCTTGATATTTTTTGTGGTCATCTTCAGCATTTCTATATCTGTGAGACTCCAGAGCAAGCCAAGGATGTCTTCCTTATCCTCAGATCTAAATGCATCTGGGCTTTAGACATTTACCCATCCCAGAGCCCAGCCAAGAGAAGGAGGGCAGAGATGTCAGGGCTCTCTTCAGGCTCTTCTTTACCTCAGAGCAGCCTGCTCTTGTCCATTGGGAAGGGTTTTCTGCTTTTGTACAGAGTCACAGCTTTGAGAGGGTATAGGTTGAAGTAAGTCATATATCACAAGGAATAAAAATTTTCCTTGGAAAACATTACCCATAGAACAAAAATTACCCTATGTCAGAAAACAACCAGAGTCGGATAGTTGTCAAAACAGAAAAAACGGATTTTATTGACTACTGCAATAGGGGAAAGGAGACCCTAGAGTGGAACTGAACTCAGTTTTGAATACAGTCTTGGCCAGGCGGTATTTATAACTGAGGAGCAGAGCTGGAGCATGAAGATGGAAATGAAAGGAAACATGGTACTTATAGATTCTGGCAGAACCCATCTACCACGATCCCTGTGGAAGACAGGTCATCATTACCAGACCTCTTCTTGGTGATGGGGGCAGATGAGGAATGTGATTAGTATGCACACTGATTGGATACCAGGTCTGGAGAGGATTGCTAACCTGATTCAGCAGGAGTCTTTGCTAAATTTCATATGGAGGTGTGTTGTGCTGATCAGTTTTGGGGAAGGTTCTGAAGTCTGATGAAAGTTTGGGCAAGAAGAAAATCTCTGTATCCTTTACCAGTAACACTGTATCTTGGTTCTCCTGAAATCCACAAGCCAATTTTTCCTGGAACAAATTTGGGAGACTAAGAGTGGACAGCATTGGAAAGAGTAGTAAATGAAAGGCAAAAGAAAATCAGTGGGTGTGATAGAGGAAATTCTTGGTCAAATCCTTACATTTCACCCTGGTGTCAATGCTTCCTTCTTCCTTGTTTTAAGTTTTGGGTTACTGAATGCCACAGAGTGTATCAGCTCTGTCTTCCCATAGAGGGATAAGTCAGTAGGAGGCAACAATTATCTTTATGTTGAAATGGAGATTGAGATGATCTTGATGTCATCTTGGCTCATGTTTGATTCAAGAACCATGTGTAAGCAAGGCAAAGCAGGCCAAGGCTCCCTGGGGCTGATAAACTACTGCTTTACTCAGAATACCAAATGTGCTCCTGGGCAAGGAGAGCAAAGCAGGAGACATCACTATACCTGACTCCAAATTATATACAAGGTTACAGGGATGAAAACAGCAAGGTATGGGCACAAAAACAGACATGTATATCAATGGAACAGAATATAAAGTGCCGAATCAACTCCAGACACACTCAGCTATGTGATCATCAACAAAGGGGCCAATAACAGAGATAGGCTCCTTCCAAATGATGAGAAAATTGGCTATCAATATACAGAAGATTGAAGCTGTACCTATATCTCACCATGTGCTAAACTCAAACATAATGAATCAAAGTTCTTAACAGTGCATTATGACAAACAATATTTGGGAAGACAAAACGAGTAAAACTCTTGAAGATAGAGGAATAAACAAAGACTTTCTGAACTGAATCCTTGTTGCACAAAAGATAATACCAAGAATCAATAAATAATATCCTGTCAAATTAAAAAGCTTCTACATAGAAAAGGAAGCAATTGATAGTATGGAGAGACAACCTACAGAATGAAAAAGAATTTCCAGCTACTCCTCTGATAGATCAATACCTAGAATATATAAGGAACTCAAAAAATTAGATCTCCAAATTAAAGACCCAATCAAAAAATGGGGAAGTGAAATGAATAGACACTTTCCCAAAGAACAAATGACCAATAAACACATGAACCTGTAAAACATCTGTAGGCCACTAGGTAAATGCAAATTAAAACAATACTGTCTTCAACTTATGCTAGAAATAATGACAATCATCAAGAAATCAAATGATTAATTTTGACATGGCTACAGTGAAAAAGAACTCTTATACATTGTTAGTAGAAATGAAAACCAATGCAATCATTATGGAAACCCACATGGTAAAAAAAAAAAAGCTGAAAATACAAATTCTACTTGACCCAGCTATTCCCCTTCTAGGTGTCTTTCCATAAGAATTGAAGACATCATATTGCAGAGTTACATGCATATCAATATTTATAGCAGTAGAAACCATGATCACTAATTCTTGAAGCAGCCTATATATCCATGAACAGATGAATGGATAAAGGAAATGTGGTAACCAGCAATGATATGGTTTGTTTCCACTTTAGCAGAAACAAACCGAGCACCATTTGACCTGACAGAGGGAGAGTCAGAATTAGTCTACATGTAATGAAATATTACCTAGATGTAAAGATCAGTAAATTGGAGACATTTGTAGAGAAATGGGTACACTTTGGAACAATGTTAAGTGAAATAAATACTGCATTGTTTCTCTCATTTGAGCAATTTGAAGTATGAAAAAAGGACAAAATAAAAGATCAGTAAAAGAAAACAGAGAGACAGATATTTTGGAAGTGGAATGGAGAGAGCCAAGAGTCTGAGAGTGGGGAGACAGGAAACAAATGTAAAATGATCTAAGATGTGTCAAGTACATGTACCCAATCTCTCTAATGAATGTAATCTTTATGCACCACAAATAGGAATTAAAAATAAAAATGGGAAAGGGGATCCAGAGACAGAGGAAGGGAAGTGAGTGGAAAAGAGAGGGGAAATAAAAAGACTTAAGATGGACTAAGTACATGTTCTTGTCCCTCAGAGGAATGTAAACATCACATACTCCAAACATTCTCAAAAAAACCCAAAAAACACTGTTGAAAATGTGTGCTCAGTACACAGAGATGGAAGTTTCTCTAAGCATGGTTTCCATGAAGATGTTCTTCCGTAGCACATTCTTTTCATCATTAGCTGGGCATGTTCTGGAGGTGTTAAAAACACCCCACATCCATCTTTCAGGGAGCCAAGGCCCAGAGCCCTGGCTGCACACATAGGTGGACTGGTTTACCTTCCAATAGGAGGCTCTCTTGCCATCTAGCGGTTCCATGCCTACATGTCATAGGAGCTTCCCCACCCTGAATTTACCAGGCTAGCATTTGTGATAGGACCTAGCACAAAATAACTAAGCTGAGTAGTAAAACAAGAAGAAGTAGCAGAAGGAGAAGGAGAAGGAGGAGAAGGAGAAGGAAAAGCAGAACGAGATGGAGAAAACGAAGCAGGAAGAGGAGAAGGAGGAGGAGGAGGAGAAGCAGAAAGAGAAAGAGGAGGAGAAGGAGAAGTTATTGTAGGAGAAATGTGGCATTTATTTATGTTCCAGTTCCATGTCCATTCACTGATTTCCAAAAACAGGGCCTCCATGTGCCAGGCACTGTTCTAAAACTGGAAATTCAGTTTTAGATGTTCCCAACTATGGATATGAGAAGATAATTGATATGAAATTTTGTTGCAATTCATATTTGGGGGGGTAGATGCAGAAATTGGGTGGGAGACAAGTTGTAGCGTGGAATACTCGAATAACCAATCCTGGTGGGACCAGAAAGGGTTGAATTTCAGACCCAGTTCACATGAGCTTAGTTGATATGAAGATGGGTGAGTCTGTGAGTGCGTGGCAGGTCAAAGCCACAGCAGAGTGTGAGCAGGTGTGAGGAGGGCTCTTTCTGTCTTTTCCAGAGAAGTTAGTGGTAAAAATGTCATAAATAGTTTTTAACAGTTGAGGGAATTCTGTTGAAAATTTGGCCATTTAAAATCAATTGGGTGAAGGAGGTGTGTTTCTGCACACCATCCCAAGCCCCAGGAGAGTTTAAGATCATCCTCCCAATGGTCAAGAACCCGCTCAGCTTCCAGCCACACTAGACTGGGCTCTGCAGGTTTTGGGACTGTCTGGGCCACACCCAGTGACCTTCTTTCAATCCGGGGAACTGGGCTGCCAGAGGAGAGTTTCTGCACACTAGTGGGGGCCCAGGAGAGTTTAAGATCATTGGTCCCAGTGATCAAGGTCGCACAGTTTCCAGGCACACTAGACTAGGCTTGGGAGGGTTTGCAGCCTGACTAGACAACACCCAGTCAACTTGTTCAATCGGGACGTGAGGGCACGTGAAGTAAGTTCCAGTGCATTGGTGCTTGCCCAGGCAGAGAATTGAACCACCATCCACAGTGGTTAGGTGCCTGCCCAGCCTCCTAGAACACTGGAGGTGGCACGGAAAGTCCTGTGGGCCTGACTGGACCATGCTCAACAACCTGAATTCAGCCCCAGGAGCCCAGGTCATAGGAGACAATTTCTAATATACTCAGGGGAAAACTAGGAACAACACTTGAACACAGAAATATAGGAAAATGACAAAACTAACAACCAAAATGCAATCTCAAACCTCAAGCCCATCCCAAGAAAGCCTAGGAGCCATATACATAGAAGAAAATATATGCCATAGGTGCACACCACAGCTGCCCACCAGGAAGAGGGAGCTAGGCCAAGCTGCAGGACCCCGTTCCAGCCTTGCCGACCGCCCTCTCTCACCTGGAGGGCACAACGCAACTGCCCACTGGAAGGAGTAAGCTGGGCTGAGCCGCGGGAACCTGTTCCAGCCTTGCCGACCACCCCCCTCTCACCTAAAGGGCACACCGCAACTGCCCCATCTGAAGGAGGGAACTGGGCCAAGCTGCGGGAATGTGCTCTGGCCTTGCCTGTGACCTTCTTTTGACCTGGAGAGCACCAGCATTACTGCCACCACCTGGAAGAGGGAGCAGCCCAGGTGAGGAGGTTTGAGGCCTACCTAGGCCATAGGGGGACCCTCCATCAGCCTGGGGAGCTTTGCAATCCAAGGATCTGGATGGTTACACAACATCCAATCCCCAGGAGAGTATGAGATCCTTGCTTTAGGGGGTTGGGGGCCTGCTGGGCTGGCAGCCACACTAGATTGGGTTTTAGCAGGATTTGGTATTGTGCCTGGAACACACCAGGTGGCCTTCTTTCCCTCAGGTGAACTTTGCTGCCAGAGTGGGGAGCTGTGTAGCTTCAGGAGGCTTTAGGTCTACCTGAGAGGAGCAACCTTCTTTTAATCCAGGGGCTTCGCTGCCCAAGGAGAGAGCTACACTACCAGAGGAGTCCCAGGAGTCCAGAAGATAAGAAACAATTTCCAACACGCCCAGGGGAACCTTTGGAACAACACTTGAAACACAGAAATATAGGAAAATTACAAAATAAAAGACCAAAATGCAATCTCAAACATCCAGCCCATCCCAAGAAAGCCTAGGAGCCATGTACATAGAAGAAAACACATGCTGCATGCCTGAAATACCCGAAATAATGCTAACCTAAATAAAGAAGCAACTCTGGGAAGCTTTAAAGGAATTCAAACTAGAAATAATCTCTCAGGTAAAAGAAGAAATGATAAAAGAAATGAAGGAGATGCGAAACATATCTAAAGAAGACACAGTTCAAAAATTGGAGGAACTAAGCAAAAGATAGAATCCCTGGGTGAACAATATAAGAAACAAACAGAATACATAAAGCAGATGCAAAGAGATATACAGGAAATCAAAAATTCCATTGAAAGTTGTAAAATCCACCTCAATGAATGTGAAGACAGAATTTCAGATCTCGAAAACAAGATTGCAGCCAGTGAACAGGAAAGGAAAGATCTTTTTAAAATAACAAGAAATCAGGAAATAACAATTCAACACCTGCAAGATGACGTAAAAAAAAACAACATAAGGTTGCTAGGGATAAATGAAAAAGAAGGGGACAACATAAAGGATGTTAAGGGGATATTTAGAGAAGAAATACTTGAAAATTTCCCAAACATGAGATTGGAAACTGATATCAAGATTAATGAAGCATATAGAACTCCAAATAGCCATAACCAAAATAAAACTACAACCAGACATATAATAATGATCATCCCAGAAATCCAACAAAAGAATGGAATATTAAAAGCTGTCAGAGAGAAAAGACAGATTGCCAATAAAGGAAAACCTATCAGAAACACAGAAGACTTCTTGGCATGAACAATAAAGTCAAGAAGAGCATGGAGTGAAGTATTTCATATCATAAAGGAAAATGAATTCTAACCTAGACTGATGTATCCTGAAAAACTCTCCTTCAAATTCGACAGAGAAATAAGATATTTCCATGACAAAGAACAGCTGAAGAACTTCATGATCACCAAGCCAACCCTGCGAAGAATACTGAAAGACAGTTTAGATGCACTTAGGAAAAAAACGACTAAACAAAGCAGACAATTAAACAGAACAGAAAGATAAAGATGCAACAGGAGAAAGATAACATGTCAACAATAAACCAACATATAACAGTTATAACCATTAATGTAAAAGGTCTCAATGCACCAATTAAAAGGAACAGACTGGCAGAATGGATCAAGAAACAACATCGAGGCATATGCTGTCTACAAGAAACCCATCTAACCCAAAAGGATACTCACAGACTGAAAGTCAAAGGATGGAAAACAATACTCCATGCAACAGGAACCAAAAAAAAAAAAAAGTGGGGGGAGCTGTTCTGTTTGTAAAAAATGTGAACTTCAAACCAATAATGATCAGAAGAGATAAAGAAGGTCATTACATACTGGTTAAGGGAAAACTTCAAGAGGAAGAGATAACTATCTTAAATATATATGCACTAAATTCCAGAGCACGCAGTATTATAAAACAAGTCCTAAAAGAAATTAAAAACCAAATTAGCAGTAATACAATTATAACAGGAGATCTTAACAAACCATTGACACCAATGGACATATCAACCAGACAGAAAATCAGCAAAGAAATAAAAGAACTGGATCACACCTGTGAACAAATGGACTTGATAGACATATACAGAGTATTTCACACAACAACAACAGAATACACATTCTTCTCAGAAGCACATGACTCATTCTCTAAAATAGACCATATATTAACTCACAGAACATATTTAAATAAATGCAAAAGAGTTGAAATTATCCCTTGCATGTTATTGGATCATAGCGCTATGAAATTAGAAATTAATGATAAAAGATACTGCAAAAATCCCACAAACACATGGAAACTGAATAACACACTTGAGTAATCATTGGGTCACAGAGGAAATTAAAGAAGAAATTAAACAATACCTACAAACAAATGAAAACAAAAATACAACTTACCGGAATCTGTGGGATGCAATGAAAGCTGTCCTCAGAGGAAAATATATTGCACTGAGTTCCCACATCAGGAAAACAGAACAAATACAAATAAATAACATGATGTTACACCTCAAACATCTAGAAAAAGAAGAGCAAGTCAAGCCCAAAGCCAAAAGAAGAAAGGAAATTATAAAAATCAGAGCAGAAATCAAAGCAATAGAGAATAAGAAAATAATCCAAAAAACAATGAATCAAAGAGTTGGTTCTTTGAAAGAATAAATAAAATCGATAAGCCCCTAGCCAACATTCTTTTAAAAAGGGAAGAAAAAGCTCAAATGCATGCAATAAGGAATGAAAAAGGCAAAATCACTACAGACCCTATAGAATTACAGAAGATCATCAACACCTATTAAGAAAACCTCTACTCTCAGAGGTTTGATAACACAGAAGAAATAGAGAGATTCCTAGAAGCATATGAAGTACCAAAACTGGGTCAAGAAGATGTAAAACTGCTAAATAATCCAATTTCTATTAATGAAATTGAAAATGTAATAAAGTCCTTACCTACAAAGAAGAGCCCAGGCCCAGACAGGCTCTGCAGAATTCACTGCAGAATTCTACAAGAAATACAAAGAAGACCTAATGCTGACACTCCTCAAACTCTTAAATGAAATTGAAAGGGAAGCAATCCTTCCTAAATTGTTCCTAGAAGCAAATATTACTCTAGTAACAAAACCTGAGAAGGACCCAACTGAAAAAGAGAACTACAGACCAATCTCCCTAATGAACACAGATGCAAAAATCCTCAATAAAATATTTGCAAACAGGATGCAGCAAAACACCAAGATTATACACCATGACCAAGTAAGATTCATCCCAGGAATGCAGGGATGGTTCAACATATGTAAATCAATAAATGTAATCCGCCATAACAGTAGAACCAAAAGTAAGAATCACATGATCATTTCTATAGATGCAGAAAAAGCTTTTGATAAGGTCCAACATTCATTCATGATAAGAACTTGCAGAAAATTAGAATAGATGGTCTTTACCTCAATATAATAAAGGCCATCTATGACAAACCAACAACCAGTATCATACTAAATGGCCAAAAATTGAAGGCCTTTATTTTAAAATCAGGCTCAAGACAAGGATGTCCCTTATCACCGCTCCTATTTCATATAGTACTGGAAATACTAGCCAGAGCAATTAGATAAGAGAGAGAAATAAAAGGCATAAAGATAGGAAAAGAAGTTAAATTATCATTATTTGCAGATGACATGATACTCTACATAAAAGACCCCCAAAACCCCATTGAAAAACTCCTAGATATAATAAGTAAATTCAGCAATGTGGCTGGATACAAAATCAATAGGATTCTTATACACTAACAAAAAAATCACAGAGAGAAATAAGAGAAGCCACATCCTTCGCACTAGCAACCAAAATAATCATACCTGTAAGCAATGGACTTAGTAGATGTTTAGAGAGTGTTCCACCCAACCACATCAGAATACACATTCTTCTCAGCTGTGCATGGGACATTCTCCAAAATAGACCATATATTATCCCATAAAACATTCTTAAGTAAATGCAAAGGTATTGAAATTATCCCATGCATAATATCTGACCATAGCGCACTGAAATTGGAAATTAATGGCAAAAGAAATCACAAAAGCTGCATAAATACATGGAAATTAAATAACTATCTTTTGAATAACCAATGGGCTACAGATGAAATTAAAGAACAAATAAAGCAATACTTACAATTCAATGAAAATGCAGAAACAACATACTGTAATCTCTGGGGATGCAGTGAAAGCAGTCCTAAGAGGGAAACACATAGTAATAAGTTCTCATATCAAGAAAACAGAGAGAGCACAAATAAACAACATAATGCTTCATCTCAACCCTTAGAAAAAGAAGAGCAAGTTAAACCCACAGCTCATAGACGAGAGGAAGTTATAAAGATTAGAGCAAAAATAAACACAATTGAAACTTTAAAAAATACAAAGAATTAATGAATCTAAAAGCTGGTTTTTTGAGAGAATAAACAAAATTGACAAACCTCTAGATAACCTTATAAATAAAAAGAAAGAAAAAAACCGAAATTTACACAATAAGGACTAACAAGGGGGAAATTACTACAGATTCCATGAAAATTCAAAAGATCATGAATACCTACTTTGAAAATCTCTACTCACATAAAGTGGAAAACACAGAGAAAATCGATGTATTTCTATAAATAATATAAACCACCAAAGCTCAACCAAGTAAATATAGCAATTTTGAATAACCCAATATCAGCTACTGAAATCAAAAATGTAATTAAAAACTTACTAACAAGGAAAAGCCCAGGTCTTAATGGATTCATGGCTGAATTCTACAAGAAAATTTGAGACTTGATGCCAATACTCCTTAAACTCTTCAGTGAATGGAAAATCCTCCCTAAATCATTCCTGGAGGCAAGCATCACTCTCATAACAAACCAGAGAAAGACCCAACCAAAAGGAGAACTATAGGCCAATCTCACTAATGAACATTGATGCAAAGACTCTCAATAAAATACTGGCAAACAGAATACAACAAATCATCAAGAATATTATACATCATGACCCCACTTAATCCACTTATAATAGTGGGGTTCATTCCAGGAATGCAGGAATGGTTTAACATACACAAATCAATAAATATAATGCACCATATCAACAGAGCCAAAAACAAAAACCACATGGTCATCTCAGTAGATGCAGAAAAAGCTTTCGATAAAGTCCAACACGCGTTCATGATAAAAACCCTTTAGAAACTCAGAATACACGGCGTCTACTTCAATATTATAGACGCCACCTATGACAAAACAACAGCCAACACTATACTAAATGAACAAAAACTGAAAGCTTTCACTTTAAAATCAGGAAAAGACAAGGATGTCCACTATCAACACTCCTATTCAATATACTTCTGGAAACACTAGCCAGGGCAATCAGACAAGAGAGAGAAATAAAAGGAATAAAGATAGGAAAGCAAGAACTTAAACTATCCTATCCACTTTGCGGATGACATGATACTCTATATCAAAGATCCCAAAAAGTCCATTAAAAGCCTTCTAGAGGTTATAAACAAATTCAGCAGTGTAGCTGGATATAAAGCCAGTGCTCAAAAATCAATAGCACTCCTGTACACAAACAAAAAACTCACCAATAGAGAAATAATGGAAATATTGCCCTTCACAATAGCATCTAAAAAAAATGAAATACTTAGGAAACAACCTAACTAAGAATGTAGGAGAACTATATGCTGAAATTATACTATGCTGAAAAAGGAGACTGAAGAGGATATTAGAAAATGGAAGCGTATTTCTTGCTCCTGGCTAGGAAGAACCAACACTGTGAAAATGGACATACTCCCAAGACTCTTATACAGATTTAATACAATCCCAATCCAAATGCCATTAACATACCTTACAGATCTAGAGAAAACACTGCCCAAATTCATTTGGAAACACAAGAAACCAAAAATAGTAAAGGCAATTCTGGACAACAAAAGCAAGGGAGCAGGCATCTCAATTCCTGACCTCACTTCCTGTACTAAAATGCCACAGTGATAAAATCTGCATAGTACAGGCAAAGAAATAGATCTGAGGATCAGTGGAACAAGTTCAACTACAAAGACACTCAGCTCCCTGATATTTGATAAAGGGGATGTACGTGTTCACTGGAAGAAAGAGAGCCTCTTTAATAAATGGTGTTGGAAAAATTGGTTCTCCACATGCCAAAGACTAAAACTAGACCCATGCCCATCACCATGCACAAAGCTAAAGCCTAAATGGGTCAAAGACCTAAATATTAAACCATAAGTACTAAATATACTGGAAGACAAGGTAGGTAGAATCTTGGAGACATAGGCAGAGAATTCTTGAAAAAAATGAAAACTGCATGGGAAACCCTTCCAAGAATCAACAACTGGGATCTTATATTATTGAAAAGTTTATGCACTTCAAAAGAATTCACCAACAGCGTAAAAAGAAAATCCAAGGAATGGGAAAAAATTTTAGCCAGCAACCACTCAGACAAAGGACTTATATCCAAAACATATAAAGAATTGAATATCATCAAGTCCCCCAAATTCAAAGGCCCTTTCCAAAAATGGGCTTCTGAAATGAAAACACAGTTCTCAGATGAAGATATACAAATGCAAATAAATACATGAAGAAATGTTCACCATCACTGGTTATTCGAGAAATGCAAATTACAACAGCACTGAGATTTCATTTCACTCTGGAAAGAAAGGCCGCCTTCAAAAAAACAACTGATAACTAATGTTGGTGAAGCTGCGGGGACAAAGGAGCACTGTTCCACTGTTGGTGAGAGTGTAGGCTGGTGCAACCACTATGGAAATATGTTTTGAGATTTCTAAGAAGACTAGGATTGGATGTTCCATTCAATCCAGCTTTTCCCCACCTAGGTATTTTCTTTTTCTTTTTTTTTTTTTTTTTAGGTATTTTCCCAAAAAAACTGAAAAGGTCACGTCACAGTGGTATATGTGCACTCATGTTCATAGCAGCACAATTTGTAATAGCTAAATCTTGGAAACAGCCAAGATGTCCACCAACCGCAGAGTGGATGGAAAAGATGCGGTATTTTTATACAATGGTATATTACTCAGCTATAAAAAGGATGATCTTGAGGCTTTCATAGGTAAATGGAGACAACTTGAGACTATCCTCATAAGTGAAGTAAATAAGAATCATATTTATAAATATCATATTGTGTCTCAAGTGTAAAAAGTAATAAGAACTGTAGGAGTAATAAAACCCAAAATGTGTAATTGCTATTGTAAAAAAGAGAGGAAGACAAAATGTTCTAAAGCATACAACTGCATGTATGTTTAAGTGTGTAGGATTGATAACCATATTACTAGGTTTTTGTTGGATTGTTGAACAGAACTGTTTGCAGTCTCACTGTGTGAATATCCACTTTGTGCGCTTTACTTTGTAATTTGAACAACAATTTCTAAGAAGACAATATGTAATTTATCAACTAGTGGGTTTATTTTTTTTGGAAATTATGTATTATTTCTACATTTTTTCTGTTTTGGTTTTTTCTCTTTAAATAAAAATTTTTTAAAAATAAGCCCCATTTGTCATTCTTCCTCTCTATTCACAGAATCTGAATTCACTGAAGCCCTAGTCTCTACGTGCCCAACAGCAACATTGTCATAGCAATCTCATGGTCATCCTTGCCATCATCGTTTACTTTTTCCTGTTTTTTCTTTTGCCATAGAAAAGAATTGCAACAGTAATTCCCCTGGGCTCTTCCTCCTGTATCCCTGCACTGTTCTAATTGCATAAATGCTTGTGTGTGTGTGTGGTGGTGGCTTGGGAAAAGTGCAAACCCCTATGCTCTGCCCGCAGGCCTCTGAGAGGCAGGTAGTGGGCACTAACTGATAACCTCTGGGGCTCCTCTGAGCTCTGCTTTATTTCTGCAACCACCCACTCCTTAGTGAATGAACACCATAATGTCTTCACAGCCTCTAGAATCATGCTGACACAGAGAGAAGAGGAGGACAAACTGAAACGGAAAAATAACTGCAAATTCCTGAAAACACTTCTCTGCTTTCCAGCTCCATGCGTTTTGAGAAGCTTGGAAGTTTCTTTGATGTTTCTTAAATTTGAGCATCTTCTCTGCCATTTTAATGTCAGATTCTCATGCTTTGATATCAATGGGAAGATGTAATATATGCATTGAGAATTAATTTATTTCCATAGTAGTTTTGAGAAACTATTATGCAGGGGCAGGTTATCACACAGTCTGATAAAAGAAGCATTGCCCTATGAGAAGGCTAAAATGGAGTAATTTCAAGGAGAATTTGCAATCATTGGTTTGGAGAGTAAGGGGATGCATATAAACATTTGACATTTAGGTTATTAAAAAGACATAGGCAGACACATATATGGAAGTTCTAAAGATGTATGCCACAGCAGAGCAGAGCCACAGAGGGAATAAACCTAATACTGGGGGTGGCTAGTAAAGAAGTTTGCCTAAATAGAAGCAATCTTCCCAGAACGTGGACCCTGAGATCAGGGTTTGTATGCAGAATAATGAAAAGTGACTCCAGGAACAAGAGAGGGAGCAGGGGAATTAAAACAAAGAGAGAGGTAAGACAACACAGAGAGCTCCTGAGTTGGGATTATCCTTTTGAGATATACAGGTTGATTTACATATGTAATAATGGACATATATAATGATTTACATATACAATGATTCACACATACATATATAAATATGCCATGCAACTGATGACTATCTTCTTATTCCTCCTCCTTTGGGTGCTAACTTAAATCCAAGCAAAAGAATTATGTTTTTCAACCCACAGAAGCAAATAATATATCTGAAGATATCCCTCGTATCTTTCAAAGGCTTTGCTTTCTCATATTCTTCCTTCTCACACTGGGACACTTTGGGGGAAACCATGTACAGTGAAACTCAGAATTGTCAAGGTGGGGGATGGAAATGTAGTCCCGCAGTGCTTTGTCAGAGACTCCCTGTGGATCAGCTCCTTGTCCCTTATAGTTCTGTGCATTGTTCAAGCACATTGGTGCAAGTGTCCTTCCACATATTCTTTCTAGCTTGGAAGTCTGACCTCGGGAACTAGTGTGCATTGTAAGGCCTGATACATCTGCTTGGAATGTGCATGAAGGCCTATGTTTCTGAGGCTGAGTCCCTGACATGTGCACACGTGTGTTGTGGTTATTATAGTGATTACAAACTAACTACATGCACTTGGCTAGTGTATTTTCAGGTTGTATTACAGGTTTTACCTAGTATAACATTCACAAAATCAACACCTGATTTAACACTTTCCCCGTAAAGAAACCTCAGTTCACACAAGCTCCTGACATTCCAGAAAATAAGAATAACAATAAGAAAATATCACAGCTATTTCTTCTAATGGCAATCATATTGCAAAGTAAAATAACAACAGTGCAATTAGTTCTGGGAAGCTGCCTGTGAGAAATTCAAACTGAGATCTATGACTTTTTGTGGATATGTGTGTAGTCAGGTGAATATTTGGGGAAGTTGACCATATTTCCGTGCTAAGCACTGAGGTTTAATGGAAATTGAGAAGAAGATATCAAATTGGCCAGGGCATTGATCTCATGTAGCAAATCAACAATTTAAGTGCACAGACATTGTATTTTAAAGAGTTTTAATTCCCTAAGGGGTCTTAATATGTCATTGTTCATTTTTATATGAGATAATAAAATTATATTTGTTTGAAATGGGTTTACGTAGAAAGGTCAGACACATCCACTCTGGAGTCTCTGTTCTGCTTCTCCATCCAACAAGTACCCCTCACAAGCCTATTCTCAACCCTTGGTGAGGTTGTTCATGCACTTCTGATGTACAATGAATATTTCTTTGGCATATGAATTGAATTACAATGCCATGTTTAACATGTAATCATAACTAAATTACATACCATATGGAGGACTACCACATCACCCTTCCTCATCCCCAAGTGTGATTGTGTTAACTTATGAGCTGTGCAAGTTGTTTAGAGGTGATGTTCCCAAATTTGCTTACAGTTTAATTGGGGGCTGAGGCTGGGAATATATTTTCATGAAAGCAAGACAATGATAATGGATTAACCTATAGTTTATTATCCATGGCTATGGTTGAGCTCACATAGACAAGCTGTGATTCCATAGGGATAAGATAGGAGATAATGTCTCTCCTGAGACCTGCATGACTCTAGAGGAAAATTCCTTCCCAGAATTGGCAACAAAGCAGGTGCTCATTAAATTTAACCTAAATCAGGCTGCTCCTGTCCCTTTGGCAAGAATACTTTGCTCCCAGAGGCTGGGCGGCCTGGGGTGAGTGCCCCACAGTTCCCCCGAGTCCAGCTAGTTTGGTATCTTGCTCGCTAGTTTGGAAGCTACTTTGGAAGCTTCCAGAGAGGGAGCTTTGCAGCTTCCGGGTGCACTGGCCCAGAGCAGCGGGTCCTGAGTAGGCCTGCGACAGCCTCCCGGCTCCCGGCCATGCTTGGCGGACTCTGGAGTTCTAGATAAGCAAGAGTGTGCAATCAGTTCCAGAGGCTGGGCTTGAGCTGGCCTGCCCCACCCCCAGTAACCATCTCTCAATCCGGGGAACTGGGTGGCCAGAGTCCCAGGAGCTGAGGGCATAGAAGAAGATTTCCAACAGACACTGAGGAAGCCTTGGAATGACACTTGAAACACTTGAAACATAGAAATATAGGAAAATGACAAAACAAAAGACCAAATTAAAATCTCAAACCCCCAGCCTATCCCAAGAAACCTTAGGAGCCTTGTACATAAAAGAAAATATATGCCATATACCTTAAATATTGGACATAATAGCAACTGAAATAAAGAAGCAACTCTAGGAAGCCTTAAAGGAATTCAAACTAGAAATAATCTCCCAGGTAAAAGAAGAAATGATAAAAGAAATGAAGGAGATGCTGAACATATCTAAAGAAGACCCCGTTTTAAAAAATGGAGGAACTAAACAAAAAGGTAGAATCCCTGGATGAGCGATATAAGAAACAAACAGAATACATAAAGCAGATGCAAAGAGATATACAGGAAATCAAAAATTCCATTGAAAGCTGTAAAAACCACCTCAATGAAAGCAAAGATAGAATTTCAGACCTCGAACACAAGATTGCAGCTAGGGAACAGGAAAGGAAAGATTTATTTAAAATAACAAGGAATCAGGAAATAACAACTGAACAACTGCAAGATGACACAAAGAAAAACAACATAAGATTGATACGGATAAATGAAAAAGAAGGGGATAACCTAAAGGATGTCAAGAGGATATTTAGAGAAGAAATACTTGAAAATTTCCCAAACATGAGATTGGAAACTGACATCAGGATCAGTGAAGCATATGGAACTCCAAGTAGTCATAACCAAAATAAAACTATACCCAGACATATAATAATCACCATTCAAGAAGTCCAACATAAGAATAGAATATTAATAGCTGTCAGAGAGAAAAGACAGATCACTTATAAAGGAAAACCTACCAGAATCACAGCAGACTTCTCAGCACAAACAATAAAGTCAAGAAGAGCAGACTTTCAGGAGAACATGGCAGACAGATAACAGCAGATACAGAGGCTCTCTGAGATACCCAGCTTAGAATCCAGGAATGGTGCAGAGTGAGGAGTCCTAACCAAGGGGAGATATACCCTGCTGACCCAAGAATGAACTGGGCTGAGAGACACCAACCGGGAATGCAATCCCGGTGCTCTAACAGCAACAGACAAAGTCTCAGCACGGAAGCTGGAACCTGCGCCCCTGGAAGCCGCGATTTGGGTTTCCTGACACTGCTGCTGCGTCTGAATCGGGACAGCAGGGAGAGAGATGAGCGAAAGCTCTGAGAGTGGGAATCAGCAAATGGAGTTGAGAGCAGTACTGATGGGGAGCCTTACATCGACCTGCAGTGAGTGAGGGAAACAGGGACCTTTCCATAGACTAGGAGGCTCCAACAGAGGGCATTCTGGGACCGGGCAGACTAGCTGGAACAGGGCGCTGCAGTGACTTTAGTCGCATAGTCCCATCTCAAGTGGGATTGGTGGGGGAGTGCCCGTCCTGGGTGATGCCACAGACTAAGACCCAGTAAGCTAGCCAAAACCAGGTCCCAGCACCTGGCGGTGCACCCTATCAGTGAAGCCTTCAGTAGGTTGACTGACTTGGATGGGCAGGCCCAAGAGAGGCTGCCCAGGTCTGTGTTTCCCCTAATACACTGCAGTGGGTGGGAACACCTAGCCAGATTCAGATAATCTATCCTTAGTTTCTTTCAAGCTGTTATGCCAGCTTTCGATAGAGTTTTTAGTTTCCTGGTAATCTCTTTGAACCTGCTTCATGTATTCTATGTTTTCTCTATTTTATCCATCAAACAATTCTCCCCTTTTTTTCTGTTCTTCCATTCCACCATCTGTTTTTTCTTGGGCAGTGCTTAGCATTTCTCTAACTATTCTACTTATTTCTTGCTTTATTTCATTAAATACTTCATTTTTGAACTCATCTATGAGGCTCCGGAGATATCGCTTTATGTCTATTGGTGCATGTCTGATATTGCATGTTTTCTGTCTTCATTCTCCTTTGCATTTACCTTTCCTGGATCAGTGTTCTCAGGATAGGGGACTGAGGACCCTTTCTTATTGTTCCCTCTTCCCATACTTTTTGTTCCTTCCATACAAGTGAATATAGGAGGCCCAGTTTTTTTTTTTTTTTTCTCTTTGTCTGTTGCAGTTTGTTTGAATCCGCTGGCTAGGTGT
This sequence comes from Cavia porcellus, assembly GCF_034190915.1. Classification (NCBI taxonomy): domain Eukaryota; kingdom Metazoa; phylum Chordata; class Mammalia; order Rodentia; family Caviidae; genus Cavia; species Cavia porcellus. The sequence continues at coordinate 56,514,277 of NW_026947501.1, read as the reverse complement.
TCCCGCCCACTGCAGTGTACTAGCGAGACACAGACCTGGGCAGCCTCTGCTGGGCCCGCCCCTCCAGGTCAACCTACTGAAGGCTTCACTGCTAGGGTGCACCGCCAGGTGCTGGGACCTGGTTTGGGCTAGCCTACTAGGTCTTAGTCCACAGCATCACCCAGGCCAAGCACTCTCCACCAATCCTACTTGAAAGGGGGATATGCAACTAAAGTCACTGCAACGTCCTGCTCTGCCCAGTCCCAGAATGCCCTCTGTTGGAGCCTCCTAGTCTATGAAAGGGTCCCCATTCCTCTCACTCACCACACATCGATGCAGGGCTCCCCACCAGTCCCACTCTCAACTCCGTTTAGTTCACAGATTCCTGCTCTCAGAGCTTTCCTGCACTCTCTCTCTCCTTGCTGTGCCGATTTAGACGCAGCAGCAGCAGCAGGAAATTCAAATCGCAGCTTCCAGAAGCACAGGTTCCAGCTTCCATGCTCAGATTTTATGTTTCTGTTATAGCATAGAGATTACATTTCCAGTTGGTTTCTCTCAGCTTAGTTCATTCTTGGGTCGGCAGGGTATATCTCCACTTGCTTAGGACTCCTCATACCGCATCATTCCTGGATTCTAAGCTGGCAATTGCAGAGAGCCTCCATGGCTGCTGTTATCTGTCCACCATTGTTCTCCTGGAAGTCCTGTTCTGTACTATTTCATTTGATTCTATTACACCTGATGATATAAGCAACTCTTTTTAAGATAGCAAGAGGCATAATGGCAACCATTTTTGATCACCTGGTATTCTGTTTTTGCATCAAATACTCTATCCATCCTTGTGATCTAACTGACTTTGTTTTGCTTTGTCACATTTGGGGTTTTTTTCTTTCTCTTCAAAAAAAAAGTAATAAGAATTGTGGGAATAATAAAACCCAAAGTGTGTAATTGTTATTGTAAAAAAGAGAGGAAAAGAAAGTGATCTAATGGATATAACTGCATGAATATTTAAGTGTGTAGGATAGAAAACCATGGATGCAGCTTGAGACCATACTCATAAGCAAAATAAATCAAATTCACATGTATAAATACTATATAGTCTCCCTAGGGTAAAAAATGATAAGGGTACATAAGAGTTTATGGTAATCATGATTCCCCATTACATTGCTTTGAAGCCTTATAATGTTTGCATTCATTAGTTGCAATGGTTTTATTCTGGGTTGTTTGATTTTATTATCTGTGATGGTATGAACAGCTATTTTGAAGAAAACAAGACATTATAATAGCCAGTGCTGATTTAATATTATCTTGCTTTGAAGTCCTACCATGCTTTTGTTCTTCTGTTTCCATTGGTTCTTTCATGTTGTATCTTAGTGGATTGTATTATGTGTAATAGTATAAACAAATTTTTATGGACAATGAGATACATGAAAAAACAATGGCTGTGTAGTAGCCATTGTTTATTTTCTGTTATTTGGTTCTGAATGCCCTGTAATACTTTCATTCTCTTGAATGGTTTTATACTATTTTGTTATGTTTGATACTATTGTATGTGAAGATATGCTCAACTATTTCAAAGAAAGAGACATTATGGTAGCCACTGTTATGTCGGGTTGTCCTCTGGTGAAATACTGTGTTGCTTAAATTTTTCTGTTCTGATCTGCTTTGTTATGTCCTCTTTTGTCTTAATCTTTTTAAAATAAAAAAAATTAAATAACAAAAATAAAACATAAGGCTCTGGAAGTTTCCATTGGGAAGAAAGACTGTATGGGCTTTTGGCCAAGACAGTGTTATGGCTTGGTGTGTGCTATGGCTTGGTCGAAAGTTTGTCTTCATTTTTCTTGTATCCAAACCTTTGTCTGAGATTGAGATTAATGACAATGGACTAACTAATCTTGTAGGAGAAATATCATGACAGTTGAATGTTAAGGTGTTGGCATGGCTACTGTTGGGGTTCTTAGCCAGGTGTATGTTGAGAATCAAGAGTAAGGAGTCCAACAGAATGATTTCAAATATGTGATTTTGGGATGGAAAGCTCCAATATAGGTATGTACTAAAAAGATAGAACTAACAAGATCTTGATTGATGAAAAGAAAACATGGAATAAAAAAAGATGGCCTGAGGGTATCACAAGAAGCATCAGCACTCAACCATTTTCAGACTCAAAATTGCAAATTTGAAAGACTTTACTTTGAAGAGGAAGCCCCAGCATACCATGTTCCAGAATGCAGCAGTCTAGAAAGTGTGCTCCTCAGAATTAGATTTAGACTCCTCAGCAATCCAGGCAATGGACCCTTACTGACAAGAGAGAGGGAAACTTGGCTGCTGTTTCAGCTGGCAATAGACCTTGGCATCATCCACACAGTGCTGGTTTTAGGCACTTGCAAAATACAAGAGTTGTGCAGTTAGGAAGGTTTCCAGCCAGATTTTGGAAGGGCTGTGAGGCCAGTAAATGTCAAACCAAGAAGGAAGTCTGTGAAGTCTGTGAGTCTTGGAAAACTCAAGAATTTGGAGAAGCCAGAAACATAGATCATCTGAGGAAAACTACAAGGAAGGAACAGAGTAGATCCAAGAGAAAAGCCATGGGAGCTACAACCATTGAAAGTGCCTTAGGTGTGGAGTCACCCACGCCCCTTGGCACTCATTTTTTGCCACAGATTGTCTTGGATGGTATGTCTTGAATGATTCACATAGAACAACATGACTTAATGATTTCCCTGCTGAATTTTGGACTTGCTTTTGTCCCACTCCTTTGTATCTTTCTGTTTGTAACTTTCAGAATAGAAATGTCTCTCTTGTTCCATTAAATGTTGGAAGTGTTTTAACTTTCTTTTCATTTGTACAAGGGCTCACAGCTAAAAGTTTCCCTTAAATCTTGGAGGAGAGTTGGGACTTGGATTTTTCAGCAGTACTGAAGCTGTCAGGATTTTGGCAATTCTTAGAGATGGATTGAATGCTTTCTGCATAAAAAAAATTATATATGAATATTTAGGGGTCGGTGAAGACCTGGTTTGTGTCTGTGTGTATCCCCAAGGCATCATGTGGTCATGGGGGGGGTGAATTTAGAGTTTGTAATTGACTTATGGTCCAATTCTGGGATTAAAGATGTGAGCACTATGCACTCTAGGGCAGGTACCCTACATACATTATAAAGGAGAAAAAGAGGCTTTGTCTCTCCTTCCTCCATCCTTAGTTTTGCTGTCTCCCATAGCCATGAACTGTTTTCCCTCTGCATGTGCTACTCTGCCTTGAAGCCAGTGGACTATAGACTGAAACTTCTACAAACTGTGAGCTAAATAAAAGTTTTGTCCTTTAAAAAAAAATGAGTGTTTTCTAAACTGCGTTTGAATATACGCTGTCAGAATAAGCAGTGAATGACAGAAAATATCCTTCTTTTGTTGTCCCTCTTGGGCTATCACTTCAATTCTGGCATTACAAAAGTTTAACTTGCATATAGTCTTACCATGTTGCTCCTGGCCTATCACTTAACTAAGTTCCAGCTTCTCTTACTTCTTCATCTAAGCTACTTTTTGATGAAATTCATGTGATGTAGAATTCATAGAAGATAACTCCAAGGTCTCCTTTTGCCGCCCATCATCTCCAAATGTTTTTGTTGGCCCCAAAGTGCCCATGCTACCAGCTGATTGGCTTCTATTTGGGTTAAACTAATTCCATTTTTTAAATATTTGTATTTTGTGGCACTGAGGAAGGAACCAAAGTCCTTTTCACTGAGTTTCTTCCTCAGTCCTTATTAAATTTTAGTTAAATTTGGAGTCAGGGACTTGCTAAGTTTCCCAGGTTCAGTTTGAATTTGTGTTCCTCCTGCTTCATCCTCCCAGAATGCTGGGACACATGTGTGTGGCTTAAACTTTTTATTTTGCATGAGTATACATCTCTATTTGCACTTTTTTCTTGCCTAAATTGAGTTACACTAAGCTATATTACAGTATTTTCTTTTAAAATCAATTTTATTGGGGTATAATTTCCATGAAACACACTATCCACTTAAGCACTCTGCTTGATTGTTTTGACAAATGTGCAACTTGTGGAACTAATACCCAGCCATCTCTCCCCATGATTCCTTTCACCTCTTTGCAGTCAACCCCTCCTTCACATCCATAGGAAATCTCTGGTTTACTTTTTTCAGCCACTGCTTCAACTGGAACCTCCTCCAGTGTCACCTAAGTGAAATCATGCATTGCATAGTCCCTTGTATCTGTTAGCTTTTGCTTAGCATCATGTTTCTGAGATTGGGTCAAGTTTTCTTTGTTTTTCCCAGTAATTTTCCATTGTATAGACTTGCCACAATTTGGACATCCATTGAACCACTGACAAGAATTTGATGTGTTTCCAGTTTTTGGCAATTGCAAACACCACTACTATGAATGATCATGTATTCATCTTGTGTGAACTGATGCTTTAATTTCTCTTGGGGAAGTAGGAATGGAACTAAAAACAGAAATTCCACTTGAGTCATCTATTCCCCTTTTATCTTCGTGAAAGAGTTAAAGCTATCACACCAGAGGGCATACATTCATATCCATTTTATTAGCAGGAAAATTTATAATAGCTAAATCTTGCAAATGGGAAAGGGAACAAGATTTGAAAGGAGAAGCGTGAGTTGGGAGGGGACGGGGACAAGGAGAGAATAAAGATGTATGCAAACTCCCCAAAATACTTGTAATCATTTTGCACTGAAATGTGTACCAATAAATTTTTTTTCTAAAAATTAAGATCACACAGTAAGTATATGCTGAACTTTCTGTGAAACTGCCCCGTATTTCTCTGCAATAGTTCTTCCATTTTGCCTTCTGACTCCAAAGTATGAGAATTCCGGTTGCTTCATGACTTTGCCAATACTTTTCCTTTTGATTTAATTTTAGTGGATGCACACAGGCCCACACTGTTGGTCCAGTTTTTTATTCTGTATTGACTAATGATACCGTACAACTTTTCTGGCACTTATGCAATACTGATATACCTTCTTTTGTCAAGTGTTCATTCAGAACTTTTGTCCACTTCGAATTTAGCTGGTTTGTCTTTAGCTGGTTAGAAAAGTTCTATATTTTTTTATTCTTTATATACATGTCCTCGATCAGATATAGCAGTACCTTTCTTGATTCCTCACAGAATCGGTCAAATGGGCTGGTGAGAGGAGAAATGCCTTGCAAACAGGGAAGCATAATTTAAGTGTGAGTCATTGAGGGCACAAAGCTCCTTGTATTGTGCTCACAAAATTTGGCCTCTTCTTCCTGCCTTTACTAGACCAGTATGGATGAGCTGCTCTCTGGTTCGTGACAGCCTTGTTAGCGAATCAGACGTTTTTTGTCTTTTAATGCCACGTCATCCTCATTTGTGACACACAGTAACCACAATATATGCTTTCTGCTATGACACTGGCTTGGGAAATCAAGAAGCTTCGAGGAGTGCATTTCCTTGTTATGCAACCGTTGTATGTTTCACTGGTCTCCTTGCTGCCTCTTCCATTGTCACGAATTCATAATACCTAGAAGCTCTCTTCCCTTTTTTCATGAAATTGACTTCTGAAAATTTTAATCTATGCCTGTCCCCTCATTTTTGAAGCAATTGAGAAAATTTGGAAACACAGAAGCAGAAGGAAAAACATTCTCACTGTTTACAGTTGCCATTGCCTTATTTTCATAAACAACAATTTCTGGGCATTTAGAAGTTTCTTTTCTGTCCTGAGTTGCATTTTTGTCATTTCAGTATTAGGATTTGGTTGGCAAATCTTGAGGTACCTGACTGCAGAACAATGGTCCACAAAATACTAGGGACATATTAAGCTCAGAAGCGCTGGTCCTTGTGTTTTCAACAGGGACTCCGGGAAGACTTCCAACAGGTGGCCTTGCAGGACAGTGGCTAACGCGCCCAGATGGTTCTGTGTTTTGGGCTCATACTCACCCTTCAGTTAATTTCTTTGCTGCTTTTTATTTTGCCCTTTAGTAACTGATGGAAAGCTACATACTAGCACATTTGAGATATCAGTAGACAAACCCAGAATGTGCATGATAAATATTTTTTAAAAAATACTTTGTGTGATTACAAAACTTCTACTCTTCTCTCCAAACTACTCCAGGGTTGATCTCAGGTTCACCTATGTCTTATTTTATTTTCTCTACCTTTTTTGTAGAATTATGACATATTTCAGTCCAAATGGAAGGAAACGTGTACAATGCTTTAATTTTATTGCCTTAAAATCTTAAAGAGTCACCTATTTCTTTCCAGATCCTGTAATTTCCCAGGGCTCAGATGTCCCTCATTTTCCTTGGCTCATGGCTTTGTTTCCTAGCCAGTCTCTGGCTCAACCCTTCTCTCTAGACTCATCTTTCACACTGCCCAAGAGGAAACACCATAAAGGGGAATTCCCAAGCAGTGCTGCCCTGCCTGGAGAACCTCGCCACTGAGGGAGTATGAAGCATTTGTATCCAGAATTCTCTGTGCCAGATCCACAGCTATGACTGATCCAGCCGTGCTCTGAGCCTCGGCCACACATGTGAGAACAGCTGGATTTCCTCTTCTTTGCCCTTGAACCTTGCCTTTGCTATTTTCTCTGCCTAAGATAGCCTCCTCCCCTGCCAGTCTCTGGAGACTGTGAGTACCTTGAGATCAGAAGCATGGCGGATGTGCTTCCTGTTGTACCCAGTGTGGCACTTGACATGTACCACTTAGACTCTTTGGATGAATGAAGTGTATGATGTCCTCCTTTGATCCTGGTTGTTAAGAGACTTATGGATGTGTTGTTAAGAGACTTGTGGGTAAGTATGTTCACTCATCTTTCAGAGGCCTGGAGTTTCTCTTTCTCAGTTCTTTCTCTGTATCCTGGGCCCCCGACAGTTACCTGTGAACCTCTGTCTCTCCTGGTTCCTGTCACCTCTCACTGGACTGACTTCCTAGTCGAAGACTCCTCAACTCATCTCCACTTGGCTCAGACAGGTTGTTGGGGGTCCTGGTTTTCAAAGTAATATAAAGCTATTTTAGAGAATTTGAAAAATATAGAAAAATGGGAACAAAATAATTACTAACCCCACCTTTCAAAAAACAATGACTGTTACATATTTTTGGCCAATTGTATGACCTATTTCTGCCATTTTAACAAGCACTCCCAGATCAAGGTTGTAGTTTCCAGCTTTCACATTTTTAGAGTAAAATCATCTTCATTCAGATGCTCTTTTTAAATACAATCATGAGATAAATAATTTTTTATTTAAAAAAAGATTAAAATAAAAGAGGACATAACAACACAGATCAGAACAGAACAATTTAAGCAGCACAGTGTTTCACCACAAGACAATCCAACATAATAGTAGCTACCATAGTGTCTCTTTCCTTGAAATATTTGAGTATACCTTCATATACTATAGTATCAAATATAACAAGACAGTGTAAAACCATTCAAGAGAATGAAAATATTACAGGGTATCCAGAACAACTAACAGAAAAACAACAATGGTTACAATATTATCTCCTTGTCTATAAAAAATTTTGTTTATACTATCACATATAATAAAATCTAATAAGATACAACATGTATACCAAAGTAGACAGAAGAAGAAAAGCTTGGTGGGACTTCAAAACAAGATGATATTAAATCATCACTAGCTGTTATAATGTATTGTTTTCTTCAAAATAGCTGTTCATGCCATCACATACAATAAAATCAAACAACCCAGAATAAAACCATTCCAACTAATGAATGAAAAAATTATAAGGCTTCAAAGTAATAATGAAGAGTCATGATTACCCCATACTTTTATGTATTCTTACCATTTCTTACACTAGGGAAACTATTCAGTATTTATACATGTGAGTTTGATTTATTTCGCTTATGAGTATGGTCTCAAGCTGCATCCATTGATTTATAAATATCTCAAGGTAATTATTATTTATAGCTGATCATTCTTTATGTGATCATTCTTTATAATACAGCATAGCATAAAAATACCACACCTTTTTATCCATTTCCCAGCCGATGGACACTTAGGTTTCTTCCAACATCTGGCTATTACAAATTGTGCTGCTATAAACATAGGTGCACAAACATCATTGTGGTATAATGTTTTCAGTTCTTCTCGGAATATGCCTAGAAGTAGAATAGCTGGATCAAATGGGACTTCCATTCCCAGCTTTTGAGAAATCTCCAGACTGACCTCCACAATGGTTGTACCAGTCTACACTCCCACCAACAGTGCAGGAGAGTTCCTTTTTCCCCACAACCTCACCAGCATTTGTTGGTGGTGGTTTTCTTGATCCTGGCCATTCTTTCAGGAGTGAGATGAAATCTCAGTGTGGTTTTAATTTGCATTTCTCTAATGAGTAACGATGAACATTTTTTCATGTATTTATTTGCCATTTGTATTTCTTCATCTGAGAACTGTGTATTCATCTCAGATACTCAATTTTGGATAAGATCTTTGAATTTTAGGGGTCTGATTTTTTTTAATTCTTTATATATTTTAGACAGAAGTTCTTTGTCTGAAGGACAGTTCACTAAGAATTTTTCCCAGTTTGTGGGTTTTCTTTTCTATGCTGGAGATTATTTTTGACGTGCAGAAACTTTTTAATAAGATGTAATCCCAGTTATTGATTCTGGGAAGTATTTCCCGTGCAGTTTGAGTCCTGTTCATGAATTCTCTACCTACTCTTATGTCTTCAAGTTTTTTACTCAATTTGTTTTCCAATAGATTTAATGTTTCTGTTTAATATTCATATCTTTGATCCATTTAGATTTTAAAGTTTAGTACATGGTGATAGGCATGTGTATAGTTTTAGTTCTTGGCATATGGAGAGTCAGTTTTTCCAAAACCATTTATTAAAAAGATGCTGTTTTTCCAAAACCATTTATTAAAAAGACGCATGTTCCTGTGGACATGTTTGGCCCCTTTATCAAAGATAAGGTGATTGAGTGTGTTTGTAGTTGTGGTTGTATCTTATAATCTATTCCATTGATCTTCAGATCTGTTTTTATTCCAGTACAATGTTGATTTTAGTACAGTTGCTTTGTAGTATAACTTCAAGTCAGGGATTGTGATGCTTCCTGCCTTGCCTTTGCTGCTTAGAATTGTCTTTGCTATTCTAGGTCTCTTCTGGTTCGAGATGAATTTTAGGAGTGATTTCTCTAGATCTAGAGGTATGTTGATGGTATTTTTATTGGGATTGCATTGAATCTGTTCAGCAGTTTTGGGAGAATGGCCACTTTCACAATATTTATTCTTCCTACCAATGAGCAAGGGATGTCTTCCCATTTTCTGAGATCCTCTTCAATTTCTTTTTTCAGTGTATTTTAATTTTCCCTATATAGCTCTTTCACTTCTTTCATGAGACTAATTCCTAATTATTTCATTTTTTTTGGTTGCTAGTGTGAAGGATGTGGCTTCTCTTATTACTCTCTCTGTGATTTTCTTGTGAGTGTATAGGAATACTATTGATTTTTGAGTATTGATTTTGTATCCAGCTACATTGCTGAATTTATTTATTATACCTAGGAGTCTTTCAATGGAGTTTTGGGGGTCTTCTATATAGAGTGAGATAAATAATTTAAAAGTAAGGTATTATATGTACATTTGCCTTGGGACTTAGTTACTTAGGCTTGTATTAGTTACTTTTCTTTAGTTGCTGAGAGAAAATACAAAGCACTCAGTGTTAAAAAGGCAAATGTTTATCTAGCTCATAATTTATAGAGATTCCACAGCTTCCTTACTTTGCTGGATTTGCCCACTCCTTACAGCTTTCCTTGGACAATCCATGTTCCTTGCTTCAAAGTTCTGAGGTCTCCACTTGATCTTTGAGTTCACATTCACAGCCTTACACACTGCGCTTTCAGGGACACACTGCCTGGCCTCCAAGGCCTTTTCCTAAAATCTGGGTGGAAGCTTTCATGACCCCACTACTCTCATAATCTGCATGTGCCTAAAACCAGCAATACATGGCTATTGCCAATGTCTACTGCCAGCTGGAGCAGCAACCAGGTTTCCCTCTCTTTTGTCTGTAATGATCCAACACCTATGATCCAAATCTTGAGGAATAACTTCCCTAGGATGCCACCAATCTGGAACATGGTGGTGTGGGGGCTCTTCTCAAAGGAAAATCTTTCACTTTTGCAATTTTGAGGCTGCACTGGATACAGACCTGCGGCTTCTTGTGATTCTTTCAGGCAATCTTTTCTATTTTTCTGCTTCTTCTCAGCAATCATGATCTCCTCTGCTCTGTGTTTGCAGTCCACAGCTTTCTTTGTGGCCAAACTCACAATGTTTTAAATCACTCTTCTGGGCTATTTTCACTTGATTTTCAACATAAATGTGATGAAAAACCCAAACATTGGCCACACCACTGTTTCAACAATAGATTGCCTTGATAGTTCTTCTGCCAGATTAGTCTGCCAGTCTTAATCTCAGTGTTAGGCAAAGTGTGTGGACACATACAAAATGAAGACCTACTTTCTGTCAAGCAACAGCACACATCATATAGAGTCCAGCAATCAATGTGTTCCTTCTTCCCAGAAGAACATTCTGAGGCCTGGCCTTTACTAAAAGAATTGCTGTTAATATTCTCATTGTTTGAGCTCTGAGCAGATTCTCCCATCAAGTACAGCCTAAGGTGTTCCGGACCTCTACTTTTTCAGCTAGCATCTCTAAACCTTTCTTAACTCTTCCTTGTTCCACAAGTCAGCTCCAAAGTCTCCTAAACCATATGGTCAGGTACAGTGACAACAACAATATCACTTCTCTGGTACCAAATTCTGACTTAGTTGGGTTTTGTTTCATTGCTGAGATAAAATACCTGATGCCCAATGTTAAAAGAAATTTATCACACAGTTTGTAAAGGTTTCAGACCATAATCAGCTGCTTCCAAGGCATGGTGGCATGTCAGACAGGCATCTCAGAGGAGAAATATTTCATGGTGAACAGAAGGCAGCAAAACAACAAAGAATGACCCCAAGTCTTTCTTTCCCATATATTTATATTTTAAAATTTTTATTTTAAAGAAATTAAAACCAAGCAATATAGAACAGAATACAGCCAATCAAAACAAACCAGTGTATGTGACACAGGACTTCAAAACAAAGAAAATTAACAATGCTTACCATGTTTCTTGTTGTATTCAAGACATAATAAATGATCTGGCATTGCACCATAAATCAATCCCAGTGTTACACATTCTAAATCTAGCTACCTCTGAAAATGCTCCACCTATGACTGCAGAAGGCTTTCTGGGGACATCTAGACACAAGCCATAAGGTTCAGGTAGTAGATATTTTAGGCTTTGCTGGCTAGATGATCACAACTGCTTAGCAAAAGTTCTAGAAAATATATAAACAAGGACACAATTTTGTTCCAATAAAGGTTTATTTAAATACAAAATAAAATGAGCCAGATTTGGCCTGTGGTCTGCAGTTCACCAGTCTCAGGACTAGAGAAATGAAATTTGAATTTTGATTCTTTTCCTGTGTACTTAGGTCTTGAACATTGGAGTTATTTCATTGATAATGAAATTGTCTTCTTTGGAAGACCATTCAAGAATGGAAAGAGACCCCAAAGACTGGGAAAAAGATGAATCTCAGTGATGCTCAGAAGGTAAGGCTCAGAAGAAACCTTTGGGAAGAGACTCACACCAGGACAAAATATAATTCTAAATTGTGCCTAGATCTATACTTTTTCTCCTGACCTACATACTAGTGGGCATTAGAGATTCTCAGGTAAATGAGTGAGAATACTAGAAAGGAAAGGGAGCTTTGACATGGAGTCCAGGCATGTTAGGTGATCATTCCCACCAAGTGGATAGTTTTACATCATCCTACTGAACTCTCCCTCCCAATTTGCCCAAACAGACAAAAATTCCCATGATAAAAAAGATTTTCTGAGACTGGGTTGGAAAAAATGACCCCAGTGTAGGGCTTCTGAGTCCTTCATGGAGGAAGATACATGAATGTTGACTCCAGGGGGACAAGACAGGAGGCTGGGGATCACATGGCTGTCTAATACACTGATTGTGAAGGGAGAGATCTCTGACCAGCCAGAGACTAAATCCCTCACTATTTTATCCCTGTTTGCAATGTTTGTGTCCAGCAAAGCTATTTTTAATGACATTATCATCTCTCCCATTTGTATTTCTCAGCACAGACACAAAAGAAGTAAAGAGTTGAGTGGCCCCTAGTAGTGATAAATCCCTTGAAAATCTCAATTGCATATGCTTGCATCACTGGCTTTGACTATAGATTTGGCCCGAAATCCTCTGAAGGGAGGCCTGAGACAACTTTCCATGAGTTTGATGCCCTTAAGTAAGGTGCCTGGGTGAAGTGATGAGATCATTAAAGGGTAAGGAAATGGGCATGGTGTTACTGTGCCTTTTTAAAAGGTGCAAGAGTTGTAGACAGGGGATGCCTTCTGTCTTGGTTACTTTTTTCTGGTTTCTGAGACAAAATACTTGATGCCCCAAATTAAGAAAGGAAGGTTTATTTAGCTCACAGTTTGTGAAGTTTTGGTCTATAATCATTTGGCTCTAAAGCAGGTTGGCACAGCACTAGGACAATACTTCAAGGTGGCAGAAGAAAGCAAAGCAACAGGAACAAAATGGGAGAGAAGCCTATTTTCCTCCCTTATATTGTAAGTAAATTATCACCTCTTAGGGTGAGTGTAGCACTCACACCATCTTAGTGCTCTCCTGTTTCACAGGCTCAGAATGTTTACAAAGTGAGGACCCAGACCCCATACTGAGTCACTTAAACTTTTACACTTCTCAGATTGACATATTGTATCAATCATTACACCTTCTCAGTCACTTTTCTATCACTTGGACAAAATACTCAATACCCCTAACTTAAAGGAAAAGACTTTTTTTTTAATCTCACGTTTTTAGTCCATAGGTGGCTGGCACCAAGGCAGGAAGGCATGACTCCAAGTTCTGGATGAAGGAAAGCTGCTCACACATGTTGTGGCAACCAGGGAGCAGAGAGAAAAGGCAGGAGCCAGGAAGGAACCTCTCACATTACACCCAAGTGACTTTCCTCCCCTAACCAAGTCCTAATTTTTAATGGCATGTCACTTATAGCACCCCATGATCCAATACTCTTCCAAAATCCCTCCATATTGAAAGGGAAAAACTATAGAAGAGAAACTGTTTTAAAAACTGTTCTTTTTAAACTGTCTAGCACTGTAACTGCTTCACAGATTTGTAATTACTTTCTTTACCCATATAACTATGAGAGCACAACTGAACATACAGGATGCCTGACTGTACCAAGCTTCACAAACTGGTGATCATTAATCTGCCCTTGTAACCAGTGATCTCACCCTGCAAGATAATCAGAAGAACTTCCAGGTTGTTCGGTCTTGCCTTTGTATTTCCTGCTTGTGCATCATAAAAGCTCTCGCACATCAGAGATAGGGGCCTGGTATTCTGGGAATGATCCCAATCAGTGCCCACTGACATGAAAAAAATCTGCCTGAAAAATCTGGGAGTTGTTTTGGTGTTTCTGCTTGCCATTGCATCTGGTGCATTGGCTGGGAGACTGTGCTGACCTCTTTGGTCACTGATATGGCCCTCAAGGAGAAAGCAAGTGCTTATCTGGGTCCCAAAGGGAAGGTGCACCCTCAAGATTTCTCAAGTTCCCTTGGAAATCTGGACAAGTATTCCTGGCTGCCCACCCAGACTCCAAAAGAAGGAGAACACAATCTGTCTTTCTGTCTGCCTGATGCCTGATTCTAGTAAGACCCTAGGGGCACCCTGTTAGTCAGTCTGTCAGTCATGCTCTGTTAGAAAAGAAGAAGAGCTTTATCAGCTCTTGTTGCTTAAGGCCACCCTCAAGGAAAGGGGGGTTGGAATGTTTAACTTCCAAGTGCCTGCTGAATGAATGTGTGAGTGGAATGTTAGAGCATAAGGAATAGTCTTCTCTGTCTGTGCAGCCACTCTCAGAGCTTCATACACTGCCCAGGAGCACACTGCCTCACACCCTACACCTTCTCCTGAAGTCAGAGTAGAAGCCTCCATGACCCCACAACTCTTGCCTTCTGTATGTCTTAAAGCCAGGACCACGTACATGATGCCAAGTTCTGCTGCCAGCTCAAGTGGTAACTGGGCCCCCTTAGATGATACTTACAGAGGTCCCTAAATTTCTGGATGACTGATCTCTGGAAAACTCTTTTTCTAGTTTGCCCTAAATGAAGTAGGATTGCTGGGGATTTCTTTCAATTGAAGCTTTACAGTTATTCATCCATGAGCCTGCAAAGGGAAGAGTTTCTGTAATTTCTTCATCCAGGCAAGGCACTCTTCCTACTGTGATAGCTGTTAGTGGCTCCTTGTCACCCTTATCAACTTCTACATGGCAGAGGTTTGCAGTTTGATGACATTTTGGGGCCACTTACTTTCTATTGTCCTGATGTAAAGAACTTAACTTCTTTTTAATGCTAGTCTTTCTAGCAACATTGCTCTTCAAGAACCCACTTTTGTAGGCCCTTCCTTTTGAGGGAAACTGAAAACTTTTTGAGTGGGCTCTTTGCTACTGTTTTCAAGTGTAAATCTTTTACTAAGCAGCAAGCAGTATCCATGCTATAGCCTGAACCTTGGCTTTGAAATTTTCTTCTCTAGACTAAGTTAGTTTTTCATCCTTAATTTCAGTTTCCTGAAACATCTCAGTATATAAGCAAAATGTAGACAAATTTTTGGCCAGATTGTAATACACATGTCTGGAGTCCAACTGCCAATGGAGTCCTTGTTCTCGATGGCAACCTCCTAATCCTAGATTTTACAGTCTGCGTTTCTATCAGCATTCTGCTCTTCTGAACTCTGCACATCAAGCTTGGCTTATAGCATCTAGGGCTGCTCTATCCAAACTTTTCCAGATTCCTCCTGTGAACCAGTTTCAAAGGATTCTGAAGCCCTTGGTCAGGCAGTGTCACAGCAACAATCCCATTTCCCTGGTACCTAATTCGGTCTCAGCCACTTTCCTCATCATTGGGACAAAATACCTGATGCTCTGAACTTGAAGGAGGAAAAGTTTATCTTAGCTCATGTTTCAGAGGTTTTCATCGATGCATGGCAGTTTCAAACATAGAAACTGCTTGACAGAAGGGCCTCAGTGAGAGAAAGCTGCTCATTTCATGGCAGTCAGGAAGAAGAGAGAGAAGAGATGAGCCAGGAAGGGAGATACACCCTTCAAGGCCACCCCCCTTCCAGTGACTTATCTCCTATGATCTGACTCCACTTCAGACAGCAAGTCATCTGCAGCATGGTCCAGTCTTCTTCCAAGGGCTCTTTAGCAACATCTTGATGCACATCACAATGAACATCCAAAGATGCTCAAGGAGGCATAGGCTTTTCCTTTGTGAGGTGAAAGCCATTAGAAGAGTCTACAAGAAAATGAACTCCAGTGGGCCTTTCTAGAGAGGAGAGGTAGCATAGGTGTAGTGACTGGCATATGGAAAGGAAGCTTTGAGCCTGGAGATTTGAACATTGTCTGGCCATTGTCAGGAAGTTGGATACCCTGACCTCCTCACAGTACTGGTAAAAAAGGGGAGTGTGACCAGCAGGGGTGGCCTTAGAAACACCACACCACTATATTCATCTGAAGGTTGCAGGGTGGAGTGCAGGGATGGTTCTATGTTTCAGCCTGTGATGGCCAAGACACAAAGTGTCTATGGGGTGTTTATGACTATCCTCAGGTAAACTTTGGGAGAAGTGGCTGCTTAGTTGATGGCTCCTGCATTTTGTCAAGAAAGGGAGGGCTGAGACTATGACTGTGGCTGCTTAGAAGGAGGAGTCTCCAGGTGGGATGGCAGTGTTGACTGTGCTCCATGGGTTTGGGAATTTCAGGAATAGAAGCAATCTTTGCCCTGTTGGGTGCAATCCCTAGAGCTTCCAAGAGTAAAGCAGGGTTGATGCCACTGTCAGGGGTACAGGACCTAGTGTGGCCTGTGGGGCAACTGCCCCAGCAGTCACAGGGGTGGCACGAAGATGTTAGGGGAAAAAATTGCAAGTTATTTATACTGCTAGAGTATCTTAGTTCATTGAAAAGGAAGGTTTGTTCTAATATCAACTGGAGAATTTTTTATGCCCATAGCTTGTAATATGAGAAATTCCTTTAAAGGTATCAATGCATAATGTATTAACTATTGTTATTCTCCTATTATTTTGTTATGAAATATCATACTTTTTTTTTTTTCATGAAAAAAAAAAAAAAAAAAGATATTGGGGGCTACTTGCCCAGATTTGCCACCAGGGGGCAATACGGGAGAGCAAAGGGAAGAAGTGTGAGGGCTGTCAGCAAAATCTGCTCCCTCTTGTTGTCTGAAGAGAAGAGAAGGGCCAGGCCTCATTGTTTTTTCTACTCCATCTCCTGCCCTGCCAATGAGCAAGCGGGCTGCTTCCATGGCTCTACCACTGGATATTTTTGCTCTGGAGCTGCTGCAGCAGCAGCCATTTGTGTTAAGGTCTTGCTGTAGTTACAGCGCTGGCTCCTGAGCTGCACTGTACCCCACCTGGCTGGAGCAACCCCTGAGTCTGTCTTTGGCCCTAGTCTGACTCCTCCTTCTAAGGGATGTGATCTCCCTCAAATAGGGGGACAAGGGTTCTCTAAGTGTGGCTCTCAGACTACCAGCAGCAACAGCTCCTCAAAATTGTTGAGGCGAAAATTTGCAAGCCCCAGCCCAGACCTCCTGCTTCAGACTCTAGGATTGAGGTGCAGGGGTTTATGTTTCAGCAAACTTTTTTATGATGTACAAAAGAAGAGACTGAGATAATCACTGGTGCCTTAGAAGGAAGTCTGAAGAATGGACTGGGGTAAGAGACGATGCATGAGAATACCAGCTTAAAAGACCTTACACCAGGCCGTGAGGATAAAGGCCAAAATCAGAGGTGTAATCAGAGGGAAACAAAATGAAAGGAGGAGCAGATTTAAGAAATATGTTAATTTTTAAGAGGTAGAAATGCACAATGCTGATTCTGGAAACGTAACTTCTGAATAATACTATATCTAGGTTTCACTTCAGACTCACTGAATCAGAATTTCAGAGGTGTGGAGTCCATGTATCCATGACAATAAAATGTTACCCAGTGGGCATCCAAGGTTGACAACCAACGTCTTTGGCTGTGCTCACAGTTGGGTTAAGGCCAGCATCATCAGTAGCTCCTGGAGCTGATCTGAAGGATAGAATCTTAGCACAAGCCAACATACAGAACCATGATCTGCAGGTGGTCAGTGCACAGCATGGGGAGAAACTGAAAGGCTGACAGTCACCAAGGCTTGGGGCTTCTCCAGGAAGTGGCTGTTGCTTTGTGGCTTCAGACTTTCAGGGAATGGGTCTCAGAATCTTCCAAACAAATTCCGATAATTCAGGACTTAGAACCATGGATTGCCTCTGATCCTAAATCATTTTAGAGCTAGTTAGGATGTCATCAAGGGTTGGTCATCCTTCCGTGAACACTGAGTGCCAGGTGCTCAGTGCACTGTTTGGGGCAGTGGAAGATGACAAGCATGTCAGGCAGGACCCTGTCCTCAGAGGCTACAGTGCTGCCGGGTGAAGAGGCAGGGACACCAATTCTGGTGAGCAGGGCTGACTGATCAGCACTGAGTACTACAGTGGACAGAGGGAACACTGGCCTATGTAGACACAGCTGAGGAGGTGACCAGAGAGCTGGTGTGGCAGAAGGATCCTCCCCATTTCCTGGGTACAAGACTAGGAGGACAATTCATTAAGAAACCAGCCTAAGACCTTGTGCCCATCCCTGGGAAGAGACCTGACTATGACTCTCTATCGTTTGATTGCCTATCATGGATACTGATGTTCTAGCATCACACGGTGATATATTATCCAATAGCATATTTGACATTTTTACCCACTCATTTCTGAGTCATTGGCCTGGCCTTGAGTCTTCTGTCCTCCATCAACAAGTGCCTCAACTCCTCGGGGTGAGGAGGTTGGGGGCCAATTATTGTATTTGAGGCCATTGTAGGCAACACTGCCCTGACTGAGAACTGTGTAGGAGCCCACACCCTCAAACACTCCTGAGCTACTGTTGTTTATAAGTAATTTTCGCTACTTTCTCAATAATCTAGGCACCTTGCTAAATACTGTTGATTGAATAACTTTAATTCTAAGAGAACTATTTGGTGGGCCCAATTACAATCCTCATTTCATGCATGAAAAACCCAAGGTTTGGACTCATTTAGAAAGTTGCTCTTGACCCTGTGCTAGTAAGTGGGAGAGCATGAATAGGAACCCGATTCTGCATGATTCCAGACCCCAAGTTTAGATGTCTTAGCCTTCTGTACAGTGACCAAAAAAAAAAAAAAAAAAAAAAAAAAAAAAAAAAAAAAAACAGACCCAGCACTCAACTGGGTTGGGTACCAAGTGGTTCAAGTAACATATTTTCACTGTTCTAATGGAGCACCTCTCACTCAAGACCCAGGGATCTGGTGAAACTTCTTAGTTCTAATGTAAAGGGATAAGAAAATGGTCCTTTTCCTTAATACACTGCTTCTCTTGCCCAGAATATAGAAAGTTGTGACACGTGGCATACACTGGGGAGAGCACCCCAGGGTAGTGTCTCTGCCCCATCCTCTGACTGTAGTGCCGCATCCTGGAAGAATGTTATGGTCTCCTCCTCCTGCTGCCCAGGAAGAACCTCAGATCTAGCTTTCTGGGATGCTCTGCATAAGCATGGGCAGTCTTCAGGACTCTCTGTTTTGCAGCATGAAACTCTCTCAGGCAGCCTATTCCATGGTCTCACCTACGGAAACTGAGCAACAGAAACCAAACTGAACATAGATCCAGGAGTCAGTCTGTAGTCCAACAGTCAAAGAAGTGAGCACTATTTGATAATCAGTTTGATTTCTGCTTCCTGTATCCTGCAAGACCATAGAATGCTGTCATTTATCATGATTTCCCCAAGCACGTATAGCAGGAGGAGCAGCAAGGCTAATTCTCTGTGCTAGGACTGGCCATGCTGAAGGGGCTGGACAACACTGGGGGAACTGACCCAGCAACAGATGCACAATGGACACATTTGGCCTGGTGCCCACAGCACATTGTCCAAAGGACCAGGCCAATGCATTGTGTCACCTGGTATGTGGTGGGGAAGGATGGGTCAATCCCACAAAGATACCATGACCCCCATCAAGAGGGAGGAGCATGAAAAGGAATCTGGGTCAGGTGGCAACCACCAGGTAAACATTCAGTCAGCATCTGCAAGGCCCATGAACAAGTCCTGAGCCCCACTAGAAGATGAGACTGATGAGACCCAGGAGACTAATGACTTGTAAGAGATCAGGCTACTGAACAGTGAGGAGATCAGGGCTCACAACCAGACATGGAATAGGAAAATGGGAGAAACTGCGTGGCTTCACTGTTCTAGGAAGAAGCTTTTGGAAGTCAGTACAGAAAGGATTGCAACCCCTGCCATTATCACTGTGGCTGCCATCTTCTGAATGCCAGTGTGTTCATTTCTGGGTTACATGCCTCACCCGTGTGTGCATGTAAAGCTGGCCACATCCTGCGTAGTTGCTTCATGTGGTGCCTTGTATGTGGTCAGGAGATCAGGTGTCTTCATCATATTGATCAAATACTCTGTTATCACTGCTGTTTTCATCTCATTTTGTTAATTATGTAAGAGACACATTAAGATCTCCTCCTGTGATACAGATTTGTGGTTTTGATTTGAGTTTTGCCATTATATATTTAGAAGTCCTGCTGTTAGGTTGCATATAAATTTAGAATTATTGTATCTTTTTATCCTTAAGGAAAGATCCCTCTTTCTCTAGGAATGATTATTGCCTTCAAGTCTTCTTTGCCAAATATGGTGGCCTTTTTGATTCACCTGTGTAGGTATAATTGGGGACATTGTTTTATTTTATTTTTTTGTTTTGTTTTGTTTCATGGTTTCATGAATCAAATCCAAGGCCTCACACATGCTACACGCATTGTTGGCCACTGACCTGTATCCCTGGGCTTTTTAATTTTTATTTCGAGAGAGGGTCCTGCTGTATTGCCTGGGTTGACTTCAGTCTTTCTGCTTCATCCTCCTGAGTCACTGGGATTACAGGCATGCACCACCACTCCCAGCTTTGGGTGACAGTTTTTTCCATCCTTTTCTTTCAGCTTTCTCCATCTTTATGCTTTAGATGTATCTTTTCCAACCACCGCATAGTGGGTTCCTTGTGCTTTGCTTATTAGGCTCATAAATATAAATCATTTACATTAATTCTCAACCCCTATAGACTGCAACATTTTACATAGGAATAAGAAAGAGGAACACTACCAGTCAGGCCAGAACACAACACCTTAACAATACCTTAATATCCACAGATCAAGCACATCAGTGTCTCTGGTCTTGAAGACTTATTTCTTCAATTCTAAGAGACATTGGTTATTACTCCTGGCTTACACTGCACATATCTCAGCAAAGAGGCATAACACAGTTTATGTACTCACAAATGGCCACTTTTTAGGTTTCAGAAACTTACACACTTGTTTTCCTTTTTAGCGTTTATCCCAGAAATACTCTAAAAGCTATTCTTATAAAAATCTAACTCTAATAAGTAGTAATACCCTCCTCCCAGCCAGTTCAAAAACCACAGAGCGTTTTCATGTCCCTCAGCACTCTCGCACCTCGTGACTCCAGTATCCTGCATTTACTTCCTTTTACTTTCACGCCCACAAGGTGTTAATATGCCACAGCCAGCTGCTCGTTTACCGCTGCCCACATATTCATCGCTTTCTTTACTCTTCATTGTTTCTTGTGTCTATTACTATCCACTGTAAATCATTGCTCTTCTACTTGAGTGTATGATTTAGAAATGCACAATCCAGTATAATAGTCACACGCTAGCTGTAGCTGTTTAAATATAAATTAAATAAGTTTTAATGAAATCGAATTTTATCTTTTCAGTCTCACTGGCCACGTGTTAGTGCTAAGGATTACAGCACAGCACAGATGTAGAACCTTCCCACAGTCAGCGGAAGTTCTGTGTATAACCCTGAAGCAGCTTCCTTTCCCGCAGATCTTATGGCAATGAACATCTTCTATTTTTGCTTGGCTGGAAACAGTCTTGCTTCAGCTTCATTCTTGAATTGTCAGGTTCATGGGGACCTGAAGGAAGACTTAGCTTGTTCTCCACCACCGACGGGTTCCTCCTCATGTCCTTACATCCCCCTCCAGGAATATCCAGGCTCTGTTGAGTAGCAATCTGAGATGCTCAGGGGGATTTGGAGTTTTTTACTGAGAGAAAAAAAACCCGGTGGGTTGAGAGAAATAACCATAGTGTCTCTTACCTTGAAATCTTTGAGTATAACTTCGTATACTGTAGCATCAAAACATATCAAGACAATGTAAAACCATTCAAGAGAATAACAGTATTACAGGGTATTTAGAATCAACTAACAGAAAATGAACAATGGTTTCTGTATAATCTCCTTGTCTATAAAAGTTTTTGTTTATATTATCACATAGAATAAAATCCAATAAGATACAACATGTTAAGATGGATGGAGACAGAAGAACAAAAGCTTGATGGGACTTCAAAATAAGATGATATTAAATCAGCACTAGCTATTATGATGTCTTGTTTTCTCCAAAATAGCTGTTCATACCATCCAACCTTCTCTGCCTCATTTCTGTTGAGCTCTTTTTCTGTCATTAGTTGTCAGTTTGTCTTCTTCATTTCGATTTCTGTTCCATTCATTGTAGCTTCTCTGTCACTGTTTCTGGAATCTTGGTATTTTTCTCTTTTAGAATGTCCTGAAGTATTCTCTGTAGAGTTGAACTGGTGGTTGCAAATTCCCCTAGGTCCTCTTTATCCTGGAAGCATCTTGTTTCTCCATTAATTTCTAGGGACAGTTGTACAGGATATATCAATCTTGGCTGAAGGTTATTATCTTTCAAAGCTTAGATTATTTCACCCCACACTCTTCGTGATTTGATGGTTTGTGCCAAGAAGTCTGCTGTAATTCTGATGAGTGTTCCCTTGTAAGTGATCTGTTTCTTGTCTCTGACAGCTTTTAACATTCTGAGCATCTCTGGCTGAGGCTCAGAGCAGGGCTTGATCAGAGTCAAGGCTGAGGAGTAGGCACAGAGTTCTTCATAATCCCTCAGTGCCGAGGTTCTCCAGGCAGGGCAGCACTGCTTGGGAATTCCCCTTTATGGTGTTTCCTCTTGGGCAGTGTGAAAGATGAGTCTAGAGAGAAGGGTTGAGCCAGAGACTGGCTAAGAAACAAAGCCATGAGCCAAGGAAAATGAGGGACATCTGAGCCCTGGGAAATTACAGGATCTGGAAAGAAATAGGTGACTCTTTAAGATTTTAAGGCAATAAAATTAAAGCATTGTACACGTTTCCTTCCATTTGGACTGAAATATGTCATAATTCTACAAAAAAGGTAGAGAAAATAAAATAAGACATAGGTGAACCTGAGATCAACCCTGGAGTAGTTTGGAGAGAAGAGTAGAAGTTTTGTAATCACACAAAGTATTTTTAAAAAAATATTTATCATGCACATTCTGGGTTTGTCTACTGACATCTCAAATGTGCTAGAATGTAGCTTTCCATCAATTACTAAAGGGCAAAATAAAAAGCAGCAAAGAAATTAACTGAAGGGTGAGTATGAGCCCAAAACACAGAACCATCTGGGCGCGTTAGCCACTGTCCTGCAAGGCCAGCAGTTGGAAGTCTTCCCGGAGTCCCTGTTGAAAACACAAGGACCAGCGCTTCTGAGCTTAATATGTCCCTAGTATTTTGTGGACCATAGTTCTGCAGTCAGGTACCTCAAGATTTGCCAACCAAATCCAAATACCGAAATGACAAAAATGCAACTCAGGACAGAAAAGAAACTTCTAAATGCCCAGAAAATGTTGTTTATGAAAATAAGGCAATGGCAACTGCAAACAGTGAGAATGTTTTTCCTTCTGCTTCTGTGTTCCCAAATTTTCTCAATTGCTTCAAAAATGAGGGGACAGGCATAGATTAAAATTTTCAGAAGTCAATTTCATGGAAAAAGGGAAGAGAGCTTCTAGGTATTATGAATTCGTGACAATGGAAGAGGCAGCAAGGAGACCAGTGAAACATACAACGGTTGCATAACAAGGAAACGCACTCCTCGAAGCTTCTTGATTTCCCAAGCCAGTGTCATAGCAGAAAGCATATATTGTGGTTACTGTGTGTCACAAATGAGGATGACGTGGCATTAAAAGACAAAAAACGTCTGATTCGCTAACAAGGTTGTCACGAACCAGAGAGCAGCTCATCCATACTGGTCTAGTAAAGGCAGGAAGAAGAGGCCAAATTTTGTGAGCACAATACAAGGAGCTTTGTGCCCTCAATGACTCACACTTAAATTATGCTTCCCTGTTTGCAAGGCATTTCTCCTCTCACCAGCCCATTTGACCAATTCTGTGAGGAATCAAGAAAGGTACTGCTATATCTGATCGAGGACATGTATATAAAGAATAAAAAATATAGAACTTTTCTAACCAGCTAAAGACAAACCAGCTAAATTCGAAGTGGACAAAAGTTCTGAATGAACACTTGACAAAAGAAGGTATATCAGTATTGCATAAGTGCCAGAAAAGTTGTACGGTATCATTAGTCAATACAGAATAAAAAACTGGACCAACAGTGTGGGCCTGTGTGCATCCACTAAAATTAAATCAAAAGGAAAAGTATTGGCAAAGTCATGAAGCAACCGGAATTCTCATACTTTGGAGTCAGAAGGCAAAATGGAAGAACTATTGCAGAGAAATACGGGGCAGTTTCACAGAAAGTTCAGCATATACTTACTGTGTGATCTTAATTTTTAGAAAAAAAATTTATTGGTACACGTTTCAGTGCAAAATGATTACAAGTATTTTGGGGAGTTTGCATACATCTTTATTCTCTCATTGTCCCCGTCCCCTCCCAACTCATCCTTCTTTCAAATCTTGTTCCCTTTCCCATTTGCAAGATTTAGCTATTATAAATTTTCCTGCTATTAAAATGGATATGAATGTATCCCCTCTGGTGTGATAGCTTTAACTCTTTCAGGAAGATAAAAGGGGAGTAGATGACTCAAGTGGAATTTCTGTTTTTAGTTCCATTCCTACTTCCCCAAGACAAATTAAAGCATCAGTTCACATAAGATGAATACGTGATCATTCATAGTAGTGGTGTTTGTGATTGCCAAAAACTGGAAACACATCAAATTCTTGTTGTGGTTCAATGGATGTCCAAATTGTAGCAAGTCTATACAATGGAAAATTACTGGGAAATACAAAGAAAACATGACCCAATCTCAGAAACATGATGCTAAGCAAAAGCTAACAGATACAAGGGACTATGCAATGCATGATTTCACTTAGGTGACACTGGAGGAGGTTCCAGTTGAAGCAGTGGCTGAAAAAAGTAAACCAGCGATTTCCTATGGATGTGAAGGAGGGGTTGACTGCAAAGAGGTGAAAGGAATCATGGGGAGGGATGGCTGCGTATTAGTTCCACAAGTTGTACATTTGTCAAAACAATCAAGCAGAGTGCTTAAGTGGATAGTGTATTGCATGGAAATTATACCCCAACAAAATTGATTTTTAAAGGAAATACTGTAATATAGCTTAGTGTAACTCCATTTAGGCAAGAAAAAAGTGCAAATAGAGATGTATACTCATGCAAAATAAAAAGTTTAAGCCACACACATGTGTCCCAGCACTCGGGAGGATGAAGCAGGAGGAGCACAAATTCAAGCTGAACCTGAAACTTAGCAAACAGCTGACTCAAAATTTAACTAAAAATTAGTGAGAACTGAGGAATTAACTCAGTGCAAAGAAGTTTGGTTCAATCCTCAGTGCCACAAAATACAAATATTTTTAAATGGCAGTAGTATAACCTAAAGAGAAGCCAATCAGTGGATAGCATGGACACCTTGGGACCAGAGAAAACATTTGGAGGTGAGGGAGGGCAACAGGGGACCTGGGTTTTTCTTCTATGAATTTTACACCACATGAATTTCTTCAAAAAGCAGCTTAGGCGAAGAAGTAATAGACGCTGAAACTTAATTGATAGGCCAGGAGCAGTGGGGTAAGACCATATGCAAGTTAACGTTTTCTAATTCCAGAATTGGAATGATAGACAGCCCAAGAGGGACCACAAAAGAGGGATATTTTCTGTCATTCACTGCTTATTCTGACAGCATGTATCCAAACACAATTTAAAAAACACCCAATTATTTGTTTTTAATGGCCACATTTCCAATAGAAATCCTCAATTCTAAATAACTATTTATGATATTTTTACCACTAACCTGTATTCTTACCATTTTTACCACTAACCTGTATTTTTACCACTTCCTGTATTTCTGAAAAAATACAGGAAGAGCCCTCCCCTCACCTCCTTGCGCTGTGCTGTGGCTTTGACCTGCCATGCGCTCACAGACTCACCCGTCTTCACATCCACTAAGTTCACGTGAGCCAAGTTGAAATTTAACCCTTTCTGGCCCCCCAGGATTAGTTATTTGAGTATTCCATGCTACAACCTACCTCCCACCCAATTTCTGCATCTACCCCGCCGAAATATGAATCACAATAAAATTTCATATCAACTATCCTCTCATACCCAAAGTTGGGAGCACCTAAACTGAATTTCCAGTTTTAAAATAGTGTCGGAAACATATAGGTCCTATTTTTGGAAATCAGTGAATGGACATGGAACTGGAACATAAAAAAATGCCACATTTCTCCTACCATAACTTCTTCTTCTCCTTCTCCTTCTCGTTCTCCTTCTCCTTCTGTTTCTCCTTCTCCTTCTCCTTCTCCTTCTCCTTCTCCTTCTCCTTCTCCTTCTCCTTCTCCTTCTGCTTCTCCTTGTTTCACTACTCAGCTTAGTTTTTTTTTGTGCTAGGTCCTATCACAAATGCTAGTCTGGTAAATTCAGGGTGGGGAAGCTCCTATGAAATGTAGGCATGGAACCTCTAGTTGGCAAGAGAGCCTCCTATTGAAAGGTAAACTGGTCCACCCATCTGTGCAACCAGGGCTCTGGGCCTTGGCTCCCTGAAAGATGGATGTGGGGTGTTGTTAACACCTCCAGAACATGCCCAGCTAATGATGAAAAGAACGAACTTCAGAAGAACAACTTCATGGAAAACATGCCTAGAGAGACTTCCAACTACGTGTACTGAACACACATTTTCAACAGTGTTTTTTGGGTTTTTCTGAGAATGTTTGGAGTACGTGATGTTTACATTCCTCTGAGGGACAGGAACATGTACTTAATCCATCTTAAGTCTTTTTATTTCCCCTCTGTTTTCCACTCACTTCCCTCCCTCTGTCTCTGGATCCCCTTTCCCATTTTTATTATTAATTCCTATTTGTGGTGCATAAAGATTACATTCATTGGAGAAAGTGGGTACATGTACACAACACATCTTATATCATTTTACATCTCTTTCCTGTCTCTCCACCCTGTCTTTGCCCCCACTCCATTTCCAAAATATCTGTCTCCCTTTTTTCCTTTACTGATCTTTTATTTTGTCCTTTATTCATACTTTGAATTACTCAAATGAGAGAAACAATGCAGTATTTATTTCACTTAACATTGTTTCCAAGGTGTACCTATTTCTCTACAAATGTCTCGAATTTACTGATCTTTACTGAAATACTACATCTAGGTAGTATTTCATTATGTGTAGTTACATTTCCTTTATCCACTCATCTGATGATAGATATAAAGGCTGCTTCAAGAATTATCCACCATGAATTCTACTGCTGTGTATACTGGTATGCATGTAGCTGTGTAATATGATGTCTTCAACTCTTATGGAAAGATACCTAGAAGGGGGAATCTGGGTCAAGTAGAATTTGTATTTGTAGCTTTATTTTTTCCATGATGATTTCCAAAATAGTTGTATTGGTTTTCATTCCCACTAGCAATATAGAAGAGTTCTTTTTAGTTGCAGCCATGACAACATTAATCATTTGATTTCTTGATGGTTGTCATTCCTTCTAGCATAAGATGAAATCTTAGTATTCTCTTAATTTGCATTTCCCTAGTGGCCTAGCGATATTGAACATTTTTCATATGTTTGTTGGCCATTTGTACTTCTGAGAGGTGTCTATTCATTTCACTTCCCCATTTTTTGATTGGGTTTTAATTTGGAGATCTAATTGTTTGAGTTCCTTATATACTCTAGGTACTGATCTAACAGAGGAATAGCTGGAAATTTTTTTCATTCTGTAGGTTGTCTCTCCATGCTATCAATTGTTTCCAACGTTATGTAGAAGCTTTTTAACTTGACAAGATCCCATTTGTTTGATTCTTGGTATTATTTCTTGTGCAACAAGGATTCTGTTCAGAAAGTCTTTGTCTATTACTCCATCTTTAAGAGTTTTATCTATTTTGTCTTCCAAAACATTGTTTGTCATAATACACTTAAGAACTTTGATTCACTTGGCTTTAGTTTAGCACATGGTGAGAGATATAGGTCCAACTTTAAGCTTCTGTATATTAGTAGCCAATTTTCTCATAATTGAGGAGTCTCTGTTTTTGGCCCGTTGTCAAAGATCACATAGCTGAGTGTGTCTGGAGTTGATTCTGCATTTCGTATTCTGTTCCATTGCTATACATGTCTGTTTTTGTGCCAATATCTTGCAGTTTTATCCCTGAACCTTGTATGTAATTTGGAGTCAGGTATAGTGATGTCTCCTGCTTTGCTCTCCTTGCCCAGGACCACATTTGGTATTCTGAGTAAAGCAGTAGTTTATCAGCCCCAGGTAACCTTGGCCTGCTTTGCCTTGCTTACACATGGTTCTTAAATCAAACATGAGCCAAGATGACATCAAGATCATCTCTTAATCTCTGTTTCAACATAAGGATTGTTGTTGCCTCCTACTGATTTATCCCTCTATGGGCAGAAAGAGCTGATACAGTGGCACTCAGTAACCCAAAACTCGAAACAAGGAAGTAGGAAGCATTGACACCAGGGTGAAATTTAAGGATTTGACCAAGAAATTCCTACACCACACCCATTAATTTTCTTTTGCCCTTTGTTTACTACTCTTTCCAGTGCTGTCCACTCTTAGTCTCTCAAATTTGTTCCAGGAAAAATTGGCTTGTGGATTTCAGGAGAACCAAGAGACACTGTTACTGGTAAAAGAGACAGAGATTTCTTCTTGCCCAAACTTTCATCAGACTTCAGAACTTTCCCCAAAACTGATCAGCACACCTCCATATGAAATTTAGCAAAGACTCTTGCTGAATCAGGTTAGCAAGCCTCTCCAACTCTGGTATCAAATCAGTGTGCATAGCTAATCACATTCTTCATCTTCCCCCCACCACCGAGAAGAGGTCTGGTAATGCTGACCTCTATTCCCTCGGGATCGTGGCAGCAGGTTTAACTAAACCTCCTCCCCCCCCCCCAAATATCCATGTTTCTTTTCATTTCCATCTTCAGGCCCCAGCTCTGCTCCTCAGCTGTAGATACCCCCTGGCCAAGACCCTATTCAAAACTGAGCTGAGTTCCACACTGAGGTCTCCATTCCCTATTGAAATAGTCAATAAAATCTTTTTTTTCTGTTTTGACCACTATCCAACTCTGGTTTTTCTCTGTCGTAGGGTAAATTTTGTTCCATGGATAATTTTTTCCAAGGATAAATTTTATTCCTTGTGATATTTGACTTATTTCAGCCTACACCCTCTCAAAGCTGTGACTCTGTACAAAAGCAGAAAACCCTTCCCAATGGACAAGAGCAGGCTGCTCTGAGGGAATGAAGAGCCTGAAGAGAGCCCTGACATCTCGGCCCTCCTTCTCTTGGCTGGGCTCTGGGATGGGTAAATGCTAAAGCCCAGATGCATTTAGATCTGAGGATAAGGAAGATATCCTTGGCTTGCTCTGGAGTCTTACAGATATAGAAATGCTGAAGATGACCACAAAAAATATCAAGGCAGAAGCATACTGTGTGGCCACAAAAAGTACAATTTTCTGTGAACCTACAAATGTTCAGAAGAACATCTAGAAGATTCTCTTATTCTATATCTCTACAGACAAAAGCCCATGGTCCTGGAAGCTGGCTGGCTGTGAGGACAAATGAGACATACACAGTCCCCCAGGGGAAAACATGAGACACAAAGCCAGTGGCCAGAGACCAGGTAGCCTGACACAGCACAGCCCTGGATGTTTCCCAGAGTCACCATGTCCCATGTCCCCTACCAACCAACAGTTCTATGTGGTATGGACTCCTCCACATTCAGGACGTCAAAGAATCAAGAGGGGAAGATTGGAACCCCAGTTGAATTTAGACCTACAAGGACTACAAAATTCTTGAATTGCCTACATTCACCTGAAACAGACTGAATTAAGCATTCTGGCACAATACAAAAGAAAGGCTGCCATGAAATTAAGGCAGGTAATAGCAAAGTGAGGAGAATTCTACTTGTGGTCCCCTGACTGTGTGGCCTGAGGAATGGTTCTGCAACATGGGAAACGACCAGAACAGAAGTTCTTAACCCTGACAATCCAGCAGTCTCCTGCATCCAGGGCTACACAATGGGCAGGCCATTCACAGTTTCAAAGCAGAGCCTACAGAGTTTTAAAGGAAGGAGGTGAGCCCTGGAAAGGAACTCCATGATCATGATTCACAAGTTTACATCTCTGGGATGTAAGTGGCGGGTAATTCCCACTTCATAAACTGAGACTCAAAGCAGTTCAAAGGCCTCTTTAAAGCTGTTAAGCTCATGGGGAGCAAAGCTCAAACATGAATCCAGAAATTTTATTCCAAGACCAGATCTTGTGATGATATCTCATTACAAATTTGATGCTCCAAGTGATTGATTTTTCCCCATGAAAACATAATAATGATAGTTTAGGCATGATCACTGCCTCATCTAACTTCTTACCAATATTTTTCAATGCCCCAGACCAAAATCGCTTCCAGTTCCTCAAGAGGTAGCTATGAAACTGATACCCAAACACCAACAATCTTCCTTCCAGAAATACCTTTCCTTTTTTTTTCTACAATACTAAAGATTGAACCCAAAGACACTCTACCACTAAGCTACATGTACAATCCTTCTTAGATCCTATTTCAAAACAGAGTCTTGCTAAGTTACCCAGACTGGCTTTAAATTTGCACCCACTGCCTCATCCTCTCACATAGCTGGAATTACAGGTGTGTGCCACCACCACCACCCCTGACTTCCATCTCTATCTGTAGATCTCCATTGCCCAAAGTGAAAGCCACCTACCACACACAACTACTGAGACCTTGAAATGTTGACATCAGAACTGAAATGCAGAGTGAAAAGCACACACCAGATTGAAATGATGAAGAACACAATGTAAAATATCTCATTGTCACCATCACTGTCTCATTGCTGGGACACCATACCTGAGACTCCCAATGTAAAGGAGAAGAGATTTTTCAAGGGTTCATAGCTCAGAGACTTCAGTCTGTGTTTGGCAGACCTGAACACAAAACAGCATGGCAGAAGGACCTGGGAGAAGGAAAACTGTGCACATCACCGTGGCCAGGAAGCAGAGAGAGAAGAGAGGGCCTGGGAAGGAGAAATGCCTTCCTAAGCCAAGCCACCACTGACCCGCCTCTAGCCAGGCCCTCTCTCTAAGCAGCCAGTCAGCTGTACATGCCAAATAATTCAGTCCCCTTCCAAAATCCTTACCTCTGAGCTTTTGGGGGACAATTTTGATCTAAACCATAGCACTTATTGGTAACTTATTTTGATTATACTTTCAAATGAGAACAATCAAATATATTGTTTTTAAATATATTAAACCAACTTTAAATCATTGTTTTTATTTTTGCTGGTCACTAAAAATTTTTGAATTACATTTAGGTCCATATTTCCATTTAACAGTTAAATTTGCATCAGCACTGCTCTACAAAATTAACTTGATGCCTATTTCTATGTGATCTTTCAATGATTGATGATTTCCCAAGATTGATGACACCACCAAAAGACAAAAGGTGCCCAGTGCCCAGGAATTTATTTTCAGGCTGTTTGATTTTTATTTGTTTGGTTTTAGATGGTTGGTTTTTGTTTGTTTGTGGTTTTATGTTTGTTTGTTTGTTTGTTTGTTTTCCTTGTGATTTTTTTTCTTATGCTCCTGGGTTGATATTTATGATTGTTGGGAATGACACAAGTTGATCTTGAGAAAAGAAATATTTGTTCAGAAGGATGGCAGAAATTCAAACTTTGGTTAAAATATTTTCTGTGAGTTTTAAGTGTCAGGTATTTTTCCCCAGCAATGGGGAAGCTGAGCAGTACAGCTCCTCCAGTCCTCGTTTATGCCCTTGAGAGAGTGACAGATAACAAGAGCCAGTGCGGAATGGCACTGGAAGATCAAATGGCACCATGGACATGCCATGGATGTTACCATTCTTCACACACTGGAGATGCTCAGTCCACCATCCTTGCTATTGTCTGGTTAGTTTTAGAAGCCACAACTCAGAGACACTCCTGCTGTGCACGGCATAGCATATTCACTTGTGTTCAACACAGGCGAGGTAAAAGCTAAGTTTATCTGAACAGAATAGACTGAAATGTCTCAGGGTGGACGTAAAAACGAGTTAACCATAACTGTAACATGTAAGGATCAAATGGGATAAGACATATGAACAAGTGTCGACCATAAAGCATTAGGAAAATTGAGGTAGCTGTTGCTGAGCATCAGACCCCAGCTTCCCTCTGTGCCTAGCTAAGTGATCTGGTACAGATCCTCAAGAGCAGAATGAATGAACCTAGTATCTCTCAGATATCTTTTGGTGACCAAGGGTTATGAAACATTATTATCCTGGGGACCAGGCTACATGACTGGGGTCCCATTGTCTTGAGGCTGATGTGACATTGTCTTGGAAAATAATTAAGCATGTAGCTGCCATGCTTCTGAGCTGCACAAGGAGGGTTCATGAACACAATGCTCCTACAGCCAGGTAACACCAGCTGAGGACAATGTAAAGGACCCAGGCATCTGAGGCACAGGGAAAACCTTGTTTCCCATTAATTTTTCCCTGTCTGCCACAGTCAAAGTCCACTACCCCTTCTTCTCATTTGCTAATAAAAGTGGATCAACCAAAAAGACTGATGTGCCAGTCCCCTTGCACCTTCAAAATTATCGTCTCTTTCTTTATTCTCCATCATACTCTCGCAGATATCTGGGGATCTGATCAGCCCCAACAATAACTCACTGGTAGGGGTTGGGCTTCTGAAACCCCTTCCAACCCTGACATCCTTTATTTGTGCTACTTTAGAAATACCTACTTTATTGTCAGCAAAGCTAATTATCTTTCCTAATGGCCAAACTAGCAGCAGAAATGCCTAAATAAAACCAAATTGATAACATTTATTGTGTATGTTTTGGCTCCTGAAACATCTGCCATGGCACCAGAAAACAAACTTTAAAAACCACAAGCCACTATCTTTCAATGGATAAAAAAGCTCTTCCATCTAAGGATCTAAATAGTCATGACTTTCAACTGCCTGGTTGTAGAAATTCAGGTGGGCTGCTCCTGCATAGTAACCCCTCTCCTGATTTATGAGTTTTCATACATCTGGCATGTTCCCACTGCTTCTTAAATAAGAAAGCAAAACCAAACAACCTCTGGCCCCTATAAATCATTACAGGGAAGGATTCAGACCAAGATGCTCACTCTAATGCTTCTGGAAAGCTCAGTCTAATGCTTTCTCCAGTACTGAAGCAGGGGACAGCAGGTGTTGGTTTTCTTTTGAATACAAAGACGAGTAATTGTCCTCAATCCCTCCTTTATTAGAGCGATTCCTTCCTTCATGGATGCCCCAATACCTACAATCCCTAATTGAGTCCCTATTTCCTATAATTGTGACTCGGGACTATCACAGGTCCTTCTTGAGTGGACTGTGTTTAACAGTTCTTAGTGTGAAGGTACATGTGTGCAAGATCTTTCCCTTCACAGGTATGAGCTTCCACCAATCAGACAACGCACCTCCTCTCTCCTTCCATGTGTTCCCTAACAGCACCAGGAACTGGGGGAAGCAGTAAGGCTGGGGGATGATGATAGCCCTACTTCCAGAAACTAGAGGGCTATACTCTTCCAGAAAACCTCAGAAAAACTGCATGGGCTCCTGCTATAACCCTATCCAGTGTTCTCCCCACAGCTAGCCCAATGCCCAGGGTGGTGGGAGCCCAACTTGGGCACAGAGCAAAAGGGACAAACAGCCAATGAGCACCACTGGGAATCTCCACACTGTGCACATCTTTCTTACTGAGACAGCCATGCATAATTTCTACAGACTGACTACAGTAAAGCCTCCTCAGCTACAAGCTCCATAAACCATTAAAATGTCCAATGAAAAGAAAAAAAATATTATGGAGGGCAGAAATATGTGGGCTGCAACATTTACCTCTGAACAGAGACTGAACATTTAACTTTGCACAATGAGCCCTTTTGCACTAATTGGTTTCTTACCCTGTTTCCATCATTTTTCAAAACTAATAGAATGTTCCATGAATTTCAGTATTACAACATCCAGCTTGGGTCACCTCATATTACAGGAGCAACAGAAAAATCCTCTCCCAACAATGCTGAGACTTTGGTGTCAAACAGAGACATGATGCTTATAGCCAAGATAAATCCAAAGGTGTTTTCTCACTCACCACCACACAATCGGCTTGTCGCTATGGGGATACTGAGGCAACCAAGGGTACAAGTCCCATCCAGAAGGAGCTCAAGTAGAATACTCTCGTTATAGCAAAGCCATTCAAAGCATGTGCTAAGTCCTGACTCCTAGGGAGAGCCAAGGAGAATAAGTAAAGACAATGCTCCAGACTCAGTGGGACAGATGTGTTACCAGCATGAAAAGACTCTTGGTCCAGAACACCCTCGGCATACTAATTAGATAGAACATCCCTGCTCATCAGTGGTGCCTGGATTCCTTGTATCAAAATACTTTGGATGTGCTAATTAGTTTTTGATTTAGTCATTTCACAATATATACATAGATTGAAATATTACATTGGACATTATAAATATACACAATTTCTTTTTGCAATTTCACTTTCGTAAAATGGGAAGGAAAAGAAACTGTTAAGCAATAAGTTAAACTTTTTTAGGGTTAGTACCAACCTCCCTCTCACCTTACTGCCCCACCCAACTACGATACACATGACCACCACCATCATGACCCACCAACTGGAGGGCTGCTGACAAGTGCTCCTTAATATCGCACCGGATTCTTGTGGGAACTAAGGGAGAAGGGTGAGACAAGAAGTCTCAGATTTCCGTGGGTGTAACTCCAAGGCTATCTGGAGGCTTAAGATCAAAAGTTGGAGTATTTTCTTGAGAATATGATCCAAGCAGTCTTGGAAGCAAATGATATTTCTCACCTTTTTCACCTGTCCACCCCACCTCTGCCTGGAGTCCCTTTACCTGCTGACCATTTACCACATCCAGCTAGGGAGTCACGTTCTTCAAGCATGATTGTTCAAGGAAAGTAAACTTGGTCTAAAGAGGCTTTCTGAGAGCTACAACCCATCCTCACCTGATCTCAGTAGAATACTGTGCTGTGCAGGGAAGTCATGTGGCCCCCAAGAAGTCCTCCTGGCAGTCATGACACGGCAGATATCAGGGTGGGTTCTGGGGCGTCACCCACCACTCTCTCCACCCTACAGTCACCAAGCTTGGCCTTAGACATGACCCAACAGTTCATGGCCATTTGTTCCGGCTCTGTCTGAGGCGTGGATCTGTTCCTCCAGCCCTAGAACTTCTGATCCATTTGGGTTAGGCAGAACCAGAACCCGAGCGCCAACCGTGCTCACCCCTAATTCATTGCAACTGTAACTCTTTTATATCTCAAATGATGAAAACGCCAAATAAGTCTCCTAGATTTTTATCCAGCCTAGGAAAGATTTGAGCATTTCTTAAGCACACGGCTCCCAGTGCCTCATTTCCACTCCCAGAGCTCAGACCTTGCTGGCACCTGGCAAGTTGGAAATTTTCAGGACTGAAGTAGCTCAGTGGGTCATCCTGCACATCAGGGGCTATCGAAAGGGAAGCCCAGGAAGCACAGGAAGCACAGGAAGGAGGAAAGCCCAGGAAGCACACAGGGAGGAAAGGAGAGCTTGGATCTGGAGACAGAAGGAGATGCTGTAACACTGAGGACATTTAGCTGCGAGTGTGCCCCTCCTCAAACCAGCAAAGATTAATGAGACCTCGCCAAACACCTCGCACTGCCCCTGCGGGTCTGTGACCATGTGGCTATGACACTCACATCAATTATTGCCATAGAGGTCCCTCAAGATAGGCGTAAGGCAAAGAAGCTGGGCCAGGGTCCATAAAGATGGGTCCCCAGAGCTTGTTCGCTCTCCCCTCTCTACCCATTCTACATATTTAATCCTCCTGCACTGAAGCTCCTAGAACTACCTTAATCCTTATTTTTCAGTTTTAGTGAATCTTCATGATCATATCACTTAACTCTACTCAATCCCTTTACCATGCCCTTTCTGACCTTGCCTGGTACTATTCAGGATCACACTGGTCTCCCAGACCCCAAGACATCTAACTCTACCAGCTCCATCCAGATTTGCCCTCCAGGATTCTAGGACCCTTAGAAGGGCTGGGGTTTGCTGGGTGAGTTTTTAATTGGGCTCCAAAGATTTCCCCACTGGCATCTTCCTTAAGGAATAAACCTAATAATATTTATCAAACAGCTACTATAGGTAAGGCCCAGTATGAACCATCTTAAGTAATTCGTCACATTTGTTCCTAAGGTCCTATATGCCACAAGGCCAATGGGCACATGCAGGTTACTGAGAAATGTGTCCTTCACCCACTGTCTGGAATCCTATACCTATAAATCACAAAGGCGTATCAGAAATCACATATTCAAACTTTAATTCATTAATTCTGATGCTTCCCTCCTCCCACTCCAAAGCAAAGCAACAAAGCTGCTCACCACCCCACCCCATCCCACCCCCCAGTTTCTTAACGATATGGAATAATGTTATTTCAGTGGACCGACCCAGAGGTTTCACAGTCACCCTTACCCTTGCTTGCTCACTCACATCCACTTAAACACTAAGGCTATTCAGATTCCAATGAAAAATATCTCAGTCCATCTCTGCTTCTTTGTTCCACCTCCGCTGCCTTATTTCAGGGCTTGTTGCTTCCCCTCTAGACACCCATCTCCCTGCCTTGAGCCAGACAGCTCCAGCCTTTTCTCTACTCAGGGATGGTGCAAAAAACAAACTTGATAACATGCAAATCTGACTGCACACCGCACAGACCCCTTGCCTGGCACATCAGGTCCTTCCTAACCTGGCCTCTGTGCGCTTAACCTGGTCTAGGCTCTCCTCGCTTCCTGCCTGGAGAGACCGGGCCTGAAATACTGTGGCCTGACACCATCCACTCTCTGCCATGTGTGCCGGTCTTCCTTTGGGACTCCCTGCACACCACAGCCACTCATGAATGAGTTCCCAGTACCCTGACTCCACTGTCTGTTCTTCCACTGGGCCCTTTGCACATTACCTCCATTGCAGCATTCTAACCTTCTGTGAGAATTATGCATCTTTCTGCCTATCATTCCCAGCAAGCTGGGAAGATCATGTAGCCTTCCAATGTTCTCATAGTGCCCTTCACATAGTGAACCCACATCCCGTCTTAGAAGTTCACCAGCCCAATCTCTCTCCCGGGTTGTTGATCAACCAAACAACGACTCTTTCACCATCATTCCAGAGTCCTTACTCCTCTCTTCTCCTCCTATGCCTGAGCTATTGTTTAGGACACAGGGGGGTGTCAGGAAGTCCATCTGGACATCAGTTCAAACAATCTCCAAGGCCTGTGCCTTTCAGGCGCTGTACATAGGTCAGTGTTGCTGGGCACTATGCAACTTTTTTGAAGAATGTAGACTACTTTGCAACAAAATTAAGTATAGCTATGGAGTGAGTCAAACCACTTATGCAACACTCTGCTCTCCCAAATTAGAAACCTATCAGCTTTTCAGCTGTGTGTCTGAAACATGAGAATATTTCTTTGAACATTTTAAATTGATGTTTTCTTACCTTAGTCCATTTACATGAACTGCGGTTAGTTGGAATGCCTTGATAAATAGATGATTTCCAACAGAGACCATTTTACCATTTTCCTGCAGAAATATGCTTTAAGCACCCAACTTCTTTTGGGGGGCAAGCTAGGTTCATATCCTACCACAGAGGAGTGGAGGATAAGCATTTTCCTCCACACAGATTTTTACATCACAAACTGAAATAATATGTTGATAATTTCCAGAAATAAGGCTTCAGGGGAACTGCTCAAAGCAAAGCATCACTTATGAAGATATTCCAAGTATTCAGTCAGCCTACAATTAAACTATGAACTAAGATAAATATTAGTTAAAGAAATGCAAAACAGAATTCCTCAGACACTGCAGGATAAAAATTCTCTCAGTGTTGACCTCAGTGTCGAGAGTTTGCATCAGGAAAATCCCCAGCCTCAGTTGCCTGTGTGGGAGGTAAATTCATATTTGGGTAAACAGTTATACATCACACTCAATAACTTCATGATAAACCCCTATCTCCGTATATGGGCCTCATTCTTACTTGCTCCCAAAGAAGGTTTTAGGTTTGCACACCGCCCTACTCTTCGTCAGCACTAAGAAGAGTGTTTCACATGACTCCGCTGTGCCTTTGTTACAGTGCCAACATCCCTGGCTACACTAGAAGGAAACAAGGCTATGACACAAAACCCACCTGGATGTGGAATGTGACTACTTAACTAGAATTCAATCTGAATAAAGAACCATTTACTAAGCATTTACTACTTGCAAATAAATATGAAATGATCCTAACCATCAGAACAGCTTAGGCCTTCGGAAACAGAAAGACAGACACAAAATTAAAAAAACAATGTGTCACAGGACAGATGAGATAAATAATATAGAGGAGAGGAAAAAATAATCAAGGAAAGTGGAAGAAAGAACAACTCCAGTTGTGCCCTGTGTTAGTGTGCACGGCTCACTAAGACAAGCTGTAGTAGGAGAATTAGTTACCACAGGCATGGTGGGAACCGAGAGAACACGAGACTTGTATCAAGGACAGTGGATGGGGTTTCAGTGATAGAGCTCTTGCATTGCATGCACAAGGCCCAGGGTTCCATTCCTTAGCACCATAAATAAATAAATTACTTCAAATGATCTCTTAGGGCTTAGCACCATAAATAAATAATATGTTAAAAAGGTGCATTGACTAGGTTCTCTAAGGGAATAGAATCAATAGGTGATAGATAGATGACAAAGAGACAGATAACAGAGTTATGCAAGGGAATTTTTTAGATAGGCGTGCAGGATCAGTGGCTGGATAGTCCACAGTGTTCTGCATACAGCCAGAGAATCTAGTAGCTGCTCAGCCCAAGAAGCTTAAAGCCACAAAACAAGAGGAATCAGGGATGCAGGACTGAAGATCTGTAGGCTCTGTAAGAGGTACTGGTGTGGGTTCACACTGAAAGGGTGAAGAACTCGAGTCTGCTGTCCAGGAAATGGCATTAGGAGGTGACATACTTGTTCACCCAGAATGGGGCCTTTCAACTACAGGTCAGCTTCATCCTTTTTTCCCTTTTTATTCTGTCTGGTTGCAAGCCTGTTGGATGATTTCATCCACCATCAGGATGGTTCTCTTCTGCTCAACTTGCTGGCCTGCATGCCAATCATCTCTAGAAACACCCCCATAGAGACACTCAGAAGTGTGCTTTCCTAATCTCCAGGGCATCTTTTAATTGGTCAGTCTACAATCAAGATTAACTATTGCAAGAAACAAGTAGTACAGTGTCTGCACTGAAGTGTGGTGGAAAGCAAAGTTAAAAAATACAGAACATGGAAGCTTTGAGTCCCTAATTCAGAAGTCTGTGCTCAGACAAGCTGATTCAGAAAAACACACGCTGAGATGATAGCTACTGAAGTAAAATACAGTCCTGTATCTTGTTTGGTTTGGTTTTATTCTGTTTGTCTTGTTTGATTTTGTTATATCTGATGGCATGGGCAGCAGTTTCAAGGATAGCAAGATATATGATGGTAGCTATTTTGGATTTACTATTACCATGTTTTAAAATACTGTATTGTGTTAATGTTCTGTTTTTACTGGTTCTGTTCTGTTTTGTTGGATTTTCCTATGTGTGATGGTATGGGCAGCTATTCTGAAGCCCACAAAGAGCATTATGTTAGCCATTGTTGATTTCCTATTGTCTTATTTTTAAACTCTATATCACTTGCACTGCTTTGTTTTGAGCGACTTTGTTCTGTGTTGCTCAGTTTTATTCTCTTTAAAATAAAAAATTAGACGTTTGTGCTTCATTCTGTATCAGAGCAGTTCTTTATGGGCCAGGTACCTGATCAAATTCTATGACGTCCTTGTGAGCTTAATGACTGGCTACAAATTTAATATATGTTGATTAAATCAGACTTGTTAGTCATATTGTTTAAATTTTACTACTTTTTTGTTGGCTTTGTCTTTATTTGATTTTTAAAAATAATGTTGAAATCTCCCTCTCTGAGGATGAATTCGTAAAATTTTTATTAGCATCACGCTAGATTTTTCTTACTTATTTTACAACTGGGACTTTTCAAAGGAAGTGGAAAACCAATGTGGGTTTTTAGCAAGGACTGAAGGCGAGAATTTGCTTTTTTGGAGAAAGTTATATGTCTGGTATTATGGGCAGTGGATGCATGGAGGTGCTGGCCAGAGTGCATATGAGACAGACATGCTGAGGACTTTTGGGGTCACACATCCAAACCCTTCTGGAGTCCATGATTAGAGAGTAAGACAGACTCCAGGGCCACAAGCATAAGTAGAATCACACTAGGTTCAGGCAGATTTCAGTGGGGACCCTGGATTGAGAACCACTATCCTTTCACCCTTTCCAGGTTTCTCGTGCTCCCACAGAACCCCACACAACTCCGTTTCTACCTTGAATCCTGCAGTCATTTGTTCACCCAATAGGTCTAGAACATTTGCTGACTGACCCATCCTGAGTGTCTCTCCTTGTGCGAGGCTTTGGGGAAAAAACATGAAATGAAGCAAATTCTCCCATGCTCACGGACCTTGCTCTCCAACAGAGGAGCTGGTCAATTAAATGTGTTAAATGCAAAATATGCCCAAATGAGGAAAAGTTTAAAAGTTCAAAAGTTTAAAACTATGAGAACACAATACAAAAGAACACCATTGTGATGTTAAGGCAGGGAAATGGTGCTTACACAAAACACCAAAGCACAAGTCAGGGATAAAGAACTGATCAGTTTAACCCCATCTAAACAGTAAGCTCTTTTCACCAAGAAAACACTATTAAAAGATGAAAAAAAAAGCCATAAACTGCAAGACAGGGTTTGCCACTTATACGGCCCACAGAAGATCAGTTTTTAAAATACATGAGGAACTCCTACAAATTAGAAGAAGAATCCAAGGGCTGGGGATTTAGCTCAGCGGCATAAGCGCCTGCCTTGCAAGCAGGCAGTCGTGAGTTGAATCTCTGGTACCGATAAAAAAGGAAAAAGACAAAAAAAAAAAAAAAAACAAGAATCTAGCAGAAAAAGTAGGAGGATTACCCCCAAGAATAACTAGAAATGGCTAATCGACATTTGTTCAACGAGATTTTCAAACTCATTAAAAATTAGAGAAATGGAAATTGAGTCACAACAAGGTATCATATTCCACAACATAGATTTTTAAATTTCAAATGTGATCACACGCACGTGTAACTGAGAACGTGGAACAGTGGGGCTGCTGAGAAACCGCTGGTGGATGTGAATTACAGGCATTAAAGTGTAGTAAGTGTATGGTAGGTGGAGCAGGAAGTGACAGGGCCATAGTGCAGGTGGGGCAGGGAAAGGTCCATGAAAACTGAACTCTAAGGAAGGAAAGGTTTCCAAGTAGAGGGAAGATAAGCTTGAAACACTCAAGGCCAAAGAGAGGATAATAGCAAGAGCCAGATGAGGAAGCCTAACACTGTGCCAACGTTTAAATCTTAGTTTAAATCTAAGAACCATGAGAAACTACTGGGGTGTTAAACTACACATAACATTCATTCATTCATTTAGCAAAAATGTCACTGGCACCCACTGTGGGCCAGGTCCATTGAAATCTCGTCCTGTCTGCAGGTTGAAGAACTAATTGGAGGGTCACATAACTAGCAGCAGAGAGACCACTGAAGAGGTGAGCCAGAGGTTGTTTACCAGAGCAGAGGAAGAGAGGCAGAGGACATAGGTGCACAGAGACTTGGAATATGTGAGAGGAAGAAGGAGCCAGATGTTATGACTGATTGGACATGGAGTTAGAGTGGTGAGTGAGAAGACTCAAGGTGACACTTCCAGAGAACTGGGTGGGTAGTTAGACATCCATGAGTGCATTGGGCATGTTTTATTACTATAATAAAATACCCAAGACAGGCTACTTATTAAAAGGAAGTTTGTTGAGCTCACAATCTAGAGGTTCAAGAGCACAGCACCAGTTTCAGCTCAGTTCTGGTGAGAGTCACTGGGGGGGGGGGGCACCACAGTGGCAGAAGACATGGATGTTAAGAGATCACACCCCCAGACAGAAGGCAATGTGTAATTCAAGGGTCAGACTCAAGCCTTCTCAAATTGCTTCCTTTAAGAGAACTGACTTAGGGGTTCCAGGAGGACTATGTGAATCCCTTCCTAAAGCATGCTCCCAGTGATTTGGGACTGGGTCCCACATAGGACAGAACCACACTAAGACCAAGCTGCCAATGTATGAGCCTCTGGGGACAGCTTCAAACTATATGCAACCCGCAGTGATGAGCAAAGAATCGAAGAGGAGAATAGGGAGCAGCCATTGGTGCCATGTCAACAGTTAAGGGGTGGCAGAAGAAGATTGCATGAGACTGGGAAAAAGAAAACCAGTGTGCTTTTGAAAAAAGGAGGGCAGGAGAAAGTGGAGTTCTAAAAGAAATGAAAACTGTCAATAATGTGAAATGCTGCTGAGAAGTCAATTAAAAAAAGCAAACAGATATTGAGAAGTGTTGATTGACTGTGAGAACTAGGATCCTCTTCAGGAGAGATGTTTTGATTCACTGGTGTGAAGGAGCAAAAGTGCTGAAGGCTGAGATGTGGGAAGAGAAGCAAATGAAGGTGCCTTCAAAGGGAATCAAAGCGATGGGTGGGGAGGACGCTCTACCTTTCACTAGAGAGCACAAAGCTAAAGGAGAGAGCCCAAAGCAGCACGGTTCTTGGGAAGACATACTGTTTCAGCCTTGACTGGTTTAGTACAACACAGTGTTGTCCTAGTTACCCGTACTTAGTTAGCATCAGCCTCACAAGTTAAGGCCACGGGCCCCAGTGAGACTGCCCCTATCTCCGATGCCAGTGCCATCAGGGTACTCACAATTCTGAATGATTGGTCATAAGTTCAAGGATCCTCACAACCCTCTTAGGAGTGTTAATTGATTAGAATGACTCAAAGAACTCAGCTCTACTTATCATTACAATTTTATAACAAAGGACTGAAATCAGAAGGGCTAGCTGGATGCATGGAGACCA
This sequence comes from Cavia porcellus, assembly GCF_034190915.1. NCBI lineage: Eukaryota > Metazoa > Chordata > Mammalia > Rodentia > Caviidae > Cavia > Cavia porcellus. The sequence goes on along the minus strand of NW_026947501.1, from coordinate 56,471,811 downwards.
AGAAAAAAACTGTGCTTTTGTGCCTTCTCCTTCAGCAATTGGGATGCCTCACCCTCCTGGCATATCTTTGTGGGGACAGGAAGCTGTCACTAAACAGGAAGGTACTCCAACCTTCAATTTCCAGAGTTTTATCGAGGTTTTACTACATAGAAAATGTTGATCAAATCCATGGCCATGAGACTGAACCACACTCCACTACTCCACTCCAGCCTGAGGTCTGGAGGACAGGTGGATGTCAAGTGGCTGAAAGCCCCAACCCTCTGAACATGTGACATAGCTATAGAGCCCCTTAGGAGTCCTCTCACTAGCATCACAGAAGTATTCCTATCACTCAAGAAACTCCAAAGGTTTTAGAAGCTCCTACCAGAAACCTGGGATAAAAAAGACCAGACAAACCCTTGTACTTCTATAAGCAGGAGGTTTAGGGCCTGAGTGAAAGACATGTTATCAGCTGTTCAGGTCCATTTGCTGCCTGCTGACCAAACACACCACAAGAGACCATTTATTTTTGGTGAAAAGGAAATAGTTTTTGTTCACAGCTATCTCTGATGAGCTGGAGGAGCCTCGGTGTGCCCCAAATCACCATCTGTGAGGTTAGGTAGTTCTCTTCAGTAACCCCGGGCAGGGGTTACTGGAGAGACACTGGAAGCAGATGATCAGTGCATTCCAGTGTTGGGCTTGAGCAGGTTACTGCAGTGAAGTAAAACTCTGAAGACTGTGGGGGAAACCAGCAGGAAAGTGGTTGAAGATGATGGGGAAGAAATATGATCTCAACCTGCTAGATGTCAGATGTGCTGCATTCATGTCCCTTGAAATTAAAGAGTGAATTCCAAAAGACAATGGAGGTAATAGGGAGGGGTGGAGAAAAATGGCAGCTTGCTAGGGGGCTGGGTGCAAGTCTCTGTGGAGAAATCAGATTAGTTGCTAGAATATGACAACATGGAGAGGGCCAGACAAATGGATAACGATTCTTATTAACCAAGCGGTAACCAAAGGGAAGAATAAAACTGGGAAGAGGAAGGAAAAGCGTGGAGGGAGAACTGAATGTACCCACTGAGCTGATGTACTCACTGAGCCCCTTTCCACGCTGTACTACGTGCGCCGGAGGATTTAAGGTTATGCTGAGACCGTGGCTGCCAATAATGGGACTCTGTGAATCCCGCACCCTTAATGCGACACAGTGAACAGTTGATCCAAAGGGAAAAGCTGTATTTGCTCTTGGCAACTGCTGGAAATTGAGACCTGGGACCCCACGAAGCAGCCAAAGCCACCTGGCTGTGCCAGAGGAGACTGCAAGAAGCTCCGGAGCTCTGAAGCCAAACACTGTGCAGATTTCTGACCGATCCGAGCTGTGCTGGGAACACAGTGAAAACAAGTGGTGCAGTGTGCATTGGACCCAAGAGGAAGATCTGCATTGAGTCCTGGTAAGTACTAGGGACTGGGTCATGCAGCAGCTATTGCTGGCTGGAGGACATCTTGAAATTGAGCAGAGCCCACCACCACAGCAGCATCAGTGCCAGAGAGGACTGGTGGAGGACATCTTGGAGTTGGGCAGAGCCTGTGCTGTAATGACATCAGATAGGCACCCATGGTGCAGAGAGGTCTAGTTGAGGACATCTTGAAGTTGAGCAGAACCCGGCAAGGTGACGGTGTCAGTGACATGGAGAGGTCTGGTGGAGGACATCTTGGAATTGGGAAGACCCCAGCATTGTGGTGACATCAGATAGTCACCCCTGGTGCAGAAAAGTCTGGTAGAGGACAGCTGGGATTTGGGCAGAGCCCTACCCCACAGTGACATCAGGCAGCCGCTTTTGGTGCAGAGAAAACTGGCAGGAGCGGCTGAGGCTGAACCATACCTCTGGTTGGGACCCAATAAGCAGATACAAAATAGTTGCAACTCTGTGACATCCACAAGGTACAGCCTAACTTGCTGATTGACTGGCACAGAGGCTGGAGGCTAGGCTGTACTGTCCCTGCATCCCTGCCTACCTCAGATAACAGAAAATTGGAGAGGGCAGCAAAAATTCCAGTCAGCATGCTTCAGAAAGACCCTAAGCAATACAGAGAGGGTCAGAGACCCCCAGGACACACCAGTCTGAAAGAAACCAGAAACAAGACAAGAGATAGAAATTTTAAAAATCTCCAGCTGCCGATCCTGGGGAAATAAGCCCAGGAGAAATAAACACAGAAGAGAACCAGCACAGTAACCATCCAATACTAGGCAAAATAACGAATTACCTTCATGACCTCATAGACGAATTTAAAACTGTACTTTTGATCCAAGTGAGGCAAGATATAAAGAAATTAATTAAAGAAATGACAAGCCCTGCCCAAGAGAACATAGATGGAAGAACGAAGGAACTCCGAAAAGAAAGAGAAACCTTGTATGAGGAATTTAAACATAACCTAGAATACATGAAACAGATCCAAAGAGATTACCAGGAAACTAAAAACTTCATTGAAAACTGGCAAAATGTCTTGACAGAAACTAAAGTTAGCCTTCTGAAACTTGAAGAGAGATTTATGATATATGATTGTGAAAGAAAAGACCTCTTAAAAATAGCGATGAACCAGAAAGAAACAATTCAAAGGCTAGAAGACAACAAAAGGATACATAATTTAAGAATAAAGCAAGTGAGCAAGGAAGCAGGAGTAACCAAAATTGAAATACAAAGAATATTCACAGATATATTAAAGGAAAACTTCCCAAGCATAGGAAAAAGAAATAATATCTAGATAAATGAGGCATACAGAACTCCAGCCACCTACAACCAAAACAGATCTATACCCAGCCATATAATAATCAAGATTCCAAAAGAACAGAATATTAAAAGCAGCCAGGGAAAAGAAGCAGATAACATACAATGGAAAAATTAACAAACTAACAACAGACATATCAACACAAACTCTCAAATTGAGAAGGGCCTGGGGTGGGGTGGTGGATATTCCAAGCCCTGAAAGAAAATAATTTGCAACCAAGACTGATATATGTGGGAAAACTCTCTCTCAAAATTAATGGAGAAATAAGATGTTTCCAAGACAAGGAGAACTGTGGGAGTTGATGGCCACCAACCCAACCCTACAGAGTGTGCTGAAAGACATTCCAGAGAGAGAAAGGAAGGGATAGCAGGATTCCAGCAACAGTGGCAGAGAGGCCTCAATGAACAGGGCAGACAGTGGAATGAGGGAGTAAGGTGGACAAATTATAGCAGTAAAGTGGAGTAGCAGACATGAGGCAGAGACAGTAAGCTATAATCTTTAGTATAGATAGCATTGATACACTATAAAAAAGGGCAGAGGTTATTGTTAATAGTGTATCAGGATTTAAAAGTCACAGTAGTCTTATTGCTCTATTTAGTTTGAATTTACTTTGTGATAGCTTTTCCACTCATATCAGATTTGAGGGCACAGACATCTGACCCAGAAATAGCAGGTTATACCATGGTAACTATGCTTAATTTCCTATTAACTTAAACTGAAACCCTGTATTACTTACATTGTCTTACTATGATTGATCTTATTTGAATCTGATTCGTTAGACTGCAGTTTGGCCTTGGCTGATTTTATTTGAATTTGGTATGCTTGATAGTATCAACTCTAAAAGTAGAGGCAACTGCTCTGAAGATGACATGATGTAAAAGTTATCAGTACCAGTTTTGATTATTAATAGCTCTCAAGTCCTACAATGTTTTCAGAGTTGTGTTTTTATTAAAATAGCTATGTAAAACTGTGCCTAACTATATTAAGCCTGATGATGTGAACAACTCTATTGAAAGTAATAAGAGAAAGCATAGTAACTACGGTAGATCACTGATCTTTTGTGTCTTTTTCATTGCATGTTTTTCTAGGAATTTGTTTTGCTGTCTTGTTATGATTTGTTTTTCCCTATAATACAGAGAGGATAGATATACATGTAGAAATTCACACATGGAAAGAATTTTTTGAACTATTTATGGGAACAGATTATATAATGCAAGATGTAATGAACAGATACTCTGAAGAAGAAGAGACACTAAGAAACCCAATGCTAATTCTGTAGCATTATGATATAAAATCTAGCAATACTATTATTCACTGTTCAGAGTGATATTAGTCTAGTCTCTTACGTTCAATTTCAGCACGCATAAAAGAAGAGAATGAGAGACATTATGCTAGTCATTATTGTCTTCCCCAATGTCAGATCTTGAAGACCTAAAAGGCCTTCATCATCCTGTAATGATTTTATCAGTTCTATAATATGCAGTATGTATTTAATATGTATGAAGATGGGGACAACTATTTGGAAGAAAACTAGAGACAATTAGATAAACAGTGAAGATCTCCAATGGACTTGCTTTGAAATCAGTATTTCTTTAAATTGTTTCTTTTTGAACTGTTTTGTTTTGTTTTCATATGTTTAATCTTACCCTCTTTAAGATAAAAAGCAAGTGTGTAGAGCTGATAACGGTATTACTAAGTTTTTGTTGGATCATTGAGCAGAACTGTTGGCAGTGTCACTATTTGAATGTCACTTTACATACTTTAATTGTGTAACCTGAACAACTATTTCTAAGATGACAATAGGTAACTTATCAACTGGTGATTTCTTACCATTTATTTTTCTGTAATTCTATATTATTTCTACCCTTTTTTCTTCTTTTTTTTTGTGTTTCTTTCTCTTTAAATAAAAAAAAAGAGTATAGGGAGAGTTTATTGAGAGATAACTCCTGAGTACAGGAGGGTCCATCGTGGGTGGCCACTGAGGACCTTTGTCAGGGGTCATTTACACAGCAAAGTCACAATGTGGAAACAATACAGGCCAAACTAAAGTCTGTTAGGACTACAAATCCAACCGCTTAGCTAACCCTGATCCAATAGGGAAACAAGCCACATAGCAAGGGTACAGGGAGAAAACAAAGCGTTTTTCGGAAGGGATGGGCCCAGGTGTTCTGATCATGCCCCTAGTGACTGATGCCTATCTGGACTTTACAGGATCAGATGATACCAATCATAGTACCGTCTCAAGTTACTTTTTACTCAGGCAGATACATAGGCCTGGTCATTGCATCTTTATCTTTGAGGCCTGGCCTTCAGCGGATGCAGCTCCAGCCACAGCGGTGATGTGTTCTCAGCTTCCGCACTGACTTCCCCACAGGCCTGGCCCTGTCTGGCTGTCTATTGATTTCTAACTACTCTAGCTGCTTAAAGTGAAGAGATGAATCACAGAAATTAAACTGCATAAATAAGCAAACAATCAAAAGGCCAGAGAGAGAGAGAGAGGACGCTGATGGGTGAAAATTTCTGTTAAAGCAAATAATTGATGCTCTGAGGGTAGAGGGTGAGAATTCAGGAAGCAGCTGGTGGTGCCCACTGAGGAAGATGTCATCTGTGCAAAGTGGCTCCAGGCCATCAGGGTGGCACAGAAGAATGCCCGTCTGTTCTCAGTATCCAACATTAATTACTTTTTAGATTCAATAATGTGTTCCCGGGTTTAATTCATTTGTGTACACTTCGCAGTAATAAAAATAGTGCTTGAAAAGTACTTAAAATCTTTGAGAATGGGTCAGGCATGCTAAAAAGCTCAGGAAGCCCCTGTATGGTGAGCCCATCAGGGGTCCAGTTAGACAAAGTTAGTGACAGTGATGCACAGGGAGGACTTTCTTGTCATCACTGCAGTTCCTAGCCAAAGGATCACTTATGAATAAATGTTTCTAATCTTAATGCACACAGCCTCAAACATAATGAGCAATACCTGCTGGATTATAACTAGTGTCAAAGATTTAAAGGCAGCAGTGAAAGCAAAGCCACTGTCATTAGGAAAGGAAGAAAGGAGAAGAGGGAGAGAGACTAGTAAGCATTTCCTACACGTCGATAGTGACCCATCTCTGTTAGGTGCTTTCCCATATAGGTCCTTGTTTATTTTTTATCATAACTCTGAGAATTGAGCTTACTGTCCAGGTCATAGACAAACATAAAGATCTCCACCCAGGAAGCTGACTAGTTTCTTGGGACAGAGCTGAGAACACAGTGCTAATGCAATTGTCTCTTTTTTCCTTTCTAAATTACCCGCCATTGCACCCTACAATCCTTCAGGCCATCTGTTAGGTGCCGCCACAGAGGTGAGTAATTTTTTCACTGCTCTCTAAGAGCCTACAGGTGATAAACAGGGCCAGGTAAGTTCCCAACCCATCACATTCAAAGCAACCCCCTACAAACCAATGAGAACCTTTGTTATGAGGGGGAGACTAAATTGAAAGGGTCTTTACTGGGTATTTTCCTGATTCTAAGATTGCTTTCTTTCTTACTAGGACTTAAAAGAAATGGGGGGAAATTTCCTTTTCCTTGGTACACGTCCGTAAAATATCATGTTCTATCAATGCAAACTTTGGGAGGAGGGAGTCAAGAAACCTCTCAGATTTCTCAAAAATCAGCCAGGTCCTTGATATTCAACTGTCTGAAAAGAACACTGTTAAAGAACAGTATCTGGTGATACTTGTTAACACACAGCAAAGCAGTCTTTATTCGGGATCATCACCTAGGTGTATAGAGAACATTGCAATAGAATCTTGCAAGGGTGTGAAGTTCAAAGGTAGCATAAGAAAATGGGAACTCATAGCCAAGGAGCAAGGAGTGGGGATTAGTGGGCAGAAAATTGTAAAGAGGAAACAGGAGGATCAGGGAGTTCCTGGCTAAGCTGATTCAACAGGATTGTTGCTAAAGACAGGGCAGATACCCAGATATCACCTGAGTGGTGAAGGATAAGGAATCCAACTAGTTATCAGACATGATCACATGTCAAGGCTAGGGTCATCCTGCTAGCAGGCTCTTTGCTAAAAATGGATTTCCAAGGCAGATTCACAGATGGGCCTAGAAGAAGATTCAGGGGCCTGGTCAAAGCTTGGCCCAGCAGAGAATCTTTGTCAGCATAAGAGCAAAATGTTCTGTCATACAATCAGCTCTAAATCAGCAAGGGTGATGAGTCTAGTGAAAATTTTGAGAGCTCACCCCTTCCCCCATCTTAGTCATTCCATACTTCGTAAGTTCCTTCCTTCCAGCTACCATTTATGACAAGGGCAGGGGACCAACTCAAGCAAAAGGACTGACTGATCAAATTCCACCGATGGTTGCTGACCCTGCAGTTTCAGAACCTGATTCTTCCGAGGCACAGCGTGCCACGGTGCTCCCCCTCCATCTGGCTGCCCAGTTGGAGTCTGCTGCCAGCAAGGCTCATTCACGGTTACCAAGCAACCTGGAGAACGTGGGCAGAGAGACAAGAAGGTCTTAGATGGCTTGAAGGCTCTTGAAGCAGAAATCGCTTGTGGAAGGTCACTGTCTTGACCAAGCAAGCAGTTTTGGACTCCCACATGGAAGTGAGAGAAGGAAGCCACAGAAGCACAGGTCACCAGTCAGCTCCCAGGGACATGAACCTCCCACCCAAAGTCACTGAACCCTCAAACGACTCTAAAATACAGTCCAGGGTTCACATTCTCCAGAGCACAGGAGATCAAACCTAAGACAGGAGCCAGAAAGTGAGGACTTCATGGAGCTGGCTCACAAGATCCATCTCCATAACAATTTCAGTCAGCCCACCTGGCCTGGAACCGTGGAAATAAGTTGACAAGGGCCTGTCTGGGAGCCAGGCGGTACTTTTCCCTCTCTTTTGAGTGTGGAGGAAGAGGCACATGGCTTCTCCCTGGAATTAGCTATACACCTGCCAGAGCAAATGCCATATTCTATCTTACAAGGTGGATATTAGGGAAAACTTCTTGAGGGCAGCTGCACCTCAACTTCCTAGATTTTTATCCTTCCCTTGGGTACACACACACACACACACACACACACACACGCACGCACGCACGCACACATACCCCTCAAACTGGGTGGTTGGTGTGCTGAATGAACCAATGAACGAATGATGAAAGTTATTCACTTTTATATCACTTCCCTTGGCACACCATCAGCCAGACCTCCTAGCTTACTAGAAATCTCAGAGGAATTTGGAAAGCTCTCATGACACATTTCAAAACTGCCAGGGTGGGGAAATGGATTGTATCTACTATTTCTCCTACTACTCACTATAGGACAAGGACACCATCCCTACAGGTCTGAATGTCAATCCCAGTCATCTCCCTAGCCTAGAGAGTTTCAAAAAAGGTTCAAGATTCCCAGGCATCACCAGATACACTAACTCAAGACAGAAAAACAAGGCGTCCTCTACTGTGCCTCTGTTCTCTTCTTGATCTCCAGGGAGACAACACTTCTGATCAGGACCAGAACACGCTCCCTGCTAGGGACTGTTGGAATCTTTCTGCTCCACTCATTATAGCCACATCAACAAGCTGTTTGCTGAGCTGTTCATTCTGAGTGAGACATCGCACCCCCAGTAAATATCTTTTAACCCAAACATAGTCTTCCCTAAAGAAAGGCTTCTCTCTCAGGAAAAGCCAGGCCCAGATGGAAGTCATGAGCACAGTTTCTGGCTTTTATTGATTTGCTCAGTCAACACTGATGGAGCCAGTCATGGTGATGAAAGAGGAAATTCCGACCCTGGGACATGGATACATTAATCTGAAGGAAGATGAGCCAATAAAGCACAATGAGACAGATGTGCCAAGGGAGTTGAAGACACACAGCACGGACCTGGTGTTTGAGGTACACGCTTACTCCCTTGGGAAGGGACCTGTCATAGAGGGGGTGAAATGAGCTGAGTTTTGAAGGACTAAGAGTGGCCACGTAACAAAGAGAAGAAGGGGTTTCTGGGCAGAAGGAAAAGGCTGAGCACAAGCTCTGAGGCTGGAAAGAATGTGACACTCAAGGAATTCCAAATAGTTGAGGAAGGCTGGAGTGTGGGGAGGAGAGGAAAGAAGGCAACTCCATCATGGGCCTTGTGTGGTATTCCCAGGAGCTGGGACTTCTCACAGGCAGTGGAGATGCAGTGTGGGTTTTGAGCAAGGATTTGATGGCAAGAGATTTGCTTTTTTTTTTTTTTTTTTTTTTTTGAGACACAGTCTCACCATGCAGTTCAGGCTGGCCTTGAGCTCACTTTGTAGCCCAGGCTGGTCTCAAACTCGCAACAATCCACCCACCTCAGCCTTCCGAGTGCTGGGATTACAGGCGTGAGCCACCCTTGCTTTTTGAAGAAAATTCTATGACCGGTATAATGGGGAGAGGATGGATGGAGTTTCCATGGTAATTAAGGGATCCAGTTTAGAAGATGATTTAAATGATCTTGTTGAAAAAGGAGAATAAGTAGTGGTAGGAATAGAGAAGAATCTATAAATTCTAGGCTTTCAGGAAGTGGTTAAAAGCGAGTATTCAAAGCATTGACAGTAAGGGATGGATGAATGGATGGATGGATGGATGGACCCTTAAAATGGCAGTGACTAAGAAAATAATTTCTGGCTAAAGAGCTCACCCAGTAAGAGAAGCAATATGGCATAGAGAATGGAGGGCTTCACTTTTCACTTAAATAGCTATATTATTTGAAAATGAGCCTTACATACTAGCTAAAACCCTAAGAAGAATATTTTATAAATCTCTACTAACTTTCATCTTTGGTTGCTTGTTTGTTTTGGAGACTGGACCTCACTATGTAGTTGAGGCTGCACTTGAACTCACTACGTAGCCCAGGATGGCCTCAGACTTACAGTGACCCTCCTACCTGAGCCTCCCAAGTGAATGGATTACAGTAGTATTCCACCATGACCATGCCTGGTTTCAACAGTTCTTTTTCAGAACTTTCGTATCAAACATACCATAAACCACCCTTTGTGAAAACTTATTTTGAAGCAACACACTCTGTGTTGTGGAGGTGCTGGTCAGAGGTGTATATGAGATAGAGATGCAGAGGGACTTTTAGAGCCAGACATCCAAACCCTCCTGAAATTCATGATTAGAGGTTGAGAATCATGCCAGGTTCAGGACAGCAAACCCTGTTAGAGAGACAAATTCAGACACGAGAGACAGAGAATATGTTTGTAAGGGGGCAAAGAATGTCATTGTAGGATTTCTTCACTAGGATGGAGTGAAGCCCTGAGCTGACTCCAACTCCTAGATTTACTGAGGAACAACAAAGGCAGTAAAGTTTTGCTGAGTGCAGACATTTGTTTAAGGTAGCAAGGCAAGCCACGAAGGCAATGTTATCTGATTGCCCCATCCATCAGGAGCTCCCTTGTTTTTCCAGGAAGGTCTGCTTGATCTAGAAAATTATCCCATTTTCAAGATGTTTCTACTCCTTGGAGTTAGCAGGCTTCCGCCTCCCAAGGCAACTTGAATAGACAATTCCCCTTGGGTTTTGCAAGAAACTCCAAAGAATCATAACATAAGGTCTTAAGGACTAAAAGCTCTGACCCTGTAATCCCTTACACTCTGATTCATTACTTACATAGGCCCTAAGGTCAATCAAGTCACAGACCGTCCCCTATCCTTCCACTGGCCACACTGACATCACTGTTCTGTCCTTTATCTTTGCTATTTGGTTCTGCCAATAAAAAGCCACAGAAGCTTCAGTTCGGGTTGTCTTTATGAGACTCACTCTTATTGAGGGCTCTCAGTTAAAGGCAGTCCCCCTAGGCCTTCTTGAAGTTGGTCACAAGCTGTAACAAGTGGTGCCCTGTGAGAGGAATAATCTGGTGCAACCCAATGTGAAAGGCCAAACTTCCAAAGCCTGGAAAAGGAACAAGGACATCCGATTTCATATCCCAGTAAAGAAAGAGGAAAAGCAATTTGAGCAACATTTACATCTCCTGAAGGTGTCTGGATGTAAAGTTTCTGTTCCCCAACTTATTAAATTATTGATAGTTATTCAAAAACAGGGTCCATGGTTTCCTCTGGAGGACAGCCTAGCAGTAGAAGACTGGGACCATATGGGCCAAAAATTGAGAGTCATCAAGTCCTGTAAAAGCTGCACACCTTGCTGTCTGGCATCTTTGCAGGATTGTTATTAGGTGTGCTCAAAGAAAGGAAGTTCGCCTAAAAAAGCTTCCTCCTTTTTCTCTTCCTCCTCCTCCTCCTCCCTCAGCTCCCCCTGAAAGCTCTCTTCTGCCTCCATCCAGAGAGCAAGAGAGGCAGCTAGACTGGGGAGGGGGCCTCCAAAATTACAATACCCTGCACCAATTGGGCTTGTTTAAAAAAATAGGAAAAAAAAGAAAATAAAAACGGATAAAAAAAGAAAAAAAGCTAAAGACAACAAAAGTCAAGCCAGCAAATTATACTAAACTGGGACAAATTTACCAGGGGAAAGAAACCTCCATTGCATTTTTCACCAAGACCCCAGCACACACATGCATGAGCCCAGAGCTATAAAGAGGAAAGGAGCCTCCCCAACATGCCCTATAATAATCTTTCCTGTTCTCTCCTAGAAGACTTAAGAATCAGTCATTCAAGGTCTTTGGTTGTTGGTTTTCTGCATGGCAACGCGATTGGAGTTCACTGTAGCGTTTGTCCTTGGCGGCTCATTTTGCTAAGGTCTGAGACCACCCTGGGAAAGCTTTTGGTCTCTGCTGTCTTTCTTTCCTTGAGATAGTTAGGACTTGGTCCTCATGCTCCAGAACAGTTCTCTTCTCGGGGTGGCTGCCCTCTGGGACCGGGTTTTTCCCTCTCTGCTTCCTTTCTAGAGTAAAGGTAGTTTTTCACTTAGCTCTGGGCCGCATTTTTTAAAACTCATCTGGGTTTGACCCTTGAACTGCAGGAGAATAAATTTAAACGGTTTAGTCCAAATTTATCAGCCTTTCTGCCCCTAGGCAAAACTAAAAATTAACCCTGTTCACCTCCTTCTCCCTTCTGGAGCTCTGCTCCAGGAGGTAAACTGGTTTTTATAGCACAGATTAGTTCATTGAGGGAACAAAAAAAATTCCTACAGATCCTTAGGAATTTATCGACAGCTTTAAACAGAAGCAGGTCTATTCCGATACAATTAACCAGTACCCCGGATACCTTCCCAATAAATCTTTTACTTTCACGGGCGTGAAAGGGTTTTTCCCTCTGACTCTTATTACAAGAGATCTCTGCCAATTGATGACCTCCAGGAAAGTTCTGAGTACTCTGTTTATAGTTGCAAATCCCAGAGCTGTAAAACAGTTATGATAGCTGAGTTTGGCCCATATATCTGGGAGTTCACTCTGGTGTAAGGATAATTGTTCTGTATATTTGTATGTCTGTCCATCTTTGGTGTTAGTAACTGGTTAAAGAACCTACAGCTACTTCACTTAAGAAATCTATTTTTTGAGCACAACTTTATTTGGTTCTTTTGGAGATTTGCATGGAGAGACCATTTGTATAGGTTTTTGGGGGGTAAACAAACTCATTCAAAACATTACCAGATAAAAACTGATAAGCTGAAGATTTTACACAGGAATAAAAGCCTTAAAACTTGGTAAAATCAAGGTTACATATTATTTAGGTTAACATGTGTGTTAACCTTTAATTATAAATTATCCTCCAAAAGTTTTAGATTAACCAAAAATATTTATTTAGCACATGTTTAGGTTAATACATATGTTAACCTTTAATTATACATTATCCTCCAAAATTCTACTTAAGTTAGCTTATAGATAAATACACACTTAAGACATTATTTCAAATGCTTGTGGTTTATCTAGCCCAATAGTAGGCTAATTTAAATCAGTTAGTAAGAGGAAAAATATCTTTAAAGCTGGTAACATATTTCCAGCAAAGTTCTTAGGTAACTAAGATATTATTAAAAATCCATTTTATAAATGCATTGTCTCTTATTGTCTGTGTACTATAATTTGAGTTTTCCTTGATCAAAGATAACATTTATAACTTTAAAAAGTATGAATAAGTTAAAGAGTATTGTAATTTTAACTATAAAATATATTAAATCATCAATTCATGATTAAATAAACAGCCATTATCTCAGTTTATGACATAACATATTTGTGGATGTATATGTGTGTATACACAAATAACAAACTATGCCATGGGCCTAAATTTTAAAGTTAAATTAACTTTCACTCTAAATTAGATTTAACACCACATTTTTAATACATACAAAGTAGCTAGAAAGTACTCTTTTATAAAATATATTTTAGATTTTAAGCATATAAAATGATCAAAATTTGACATTTTTTAAATTTGGTCCTAACATTTAAAGTTGATTTACATCAATTAGCTTTGGTTAAACAAGTGCTTTTGTTACTGTACAAATGAGACACGCTTGTATATTGGGCAATAAGTCTATTTGCAGTCATTAACGCTGTTTCCAAAACTTCTCAGAACTGTAAAGATATCATTAATTCTTGTCAGTGTTGTTACACATTATAAAACCTGTTAAATTGTCTAAAATTTGTGTAAGGTAGAAACCAAATACATGTAAAGATTTCTATATAGCTGTGATACCAATTCTTGCTAACCTCATGGTATATTAAGTTTTACATTCATGCTTCCCAAGTGTACAAGTCTCCAAAGATACAAAACTGAAAAGCTTCTGACCACACTGATGATTATGGTGATATATATATTTTTAGGCTCAATGATCTGGTTTCCCTTACTTATGTTTCAGCTGTTTGTGAGGAAATGCACATGCCAGTCCACACAACCAGAAAGATGGGATGAATACTTTTTCATGCTTATATTTCTGTGATCATTACATAATTTATAACAGTTAAAGATACCCAGACACTGTGCAGTCCAAGCAATATCACTCTGAAGTGTGAAGGTAGGAAGTTAACAGCCTATCAAGTACATCTATAAACAGGTACATTCTACTTAATATCACTCTGGTAACAGAAAATGGTTAAAGATAACAAATTAGGTTAAAGTTATGCTATTTAATATTTTATAATTAAATAAAGTCAGCTAATCAAAAAGTTCTACACTAAAATGGAGATGTGTTTCAGGTACAATAATGTCATCATGATTGTTACGCTAAAATGCTACATTGTCACCAATCTCAAGTTTTCTCTGTGAAGCTGTCATTGTTATCTGTGGACCTTCTGCAGGAACTCAAATTCTAAAACAACCATGATTGATAAAATTTACTACTCAAGCAAGACTTAATCTCCATGATTTAAAAGTTAATCAAATTTGGCAAATGTTTGTGACCTACTATGAATCTTTTGGCAAACTTAAGTATATTCATTTCTCTATTGCTAATTGCTATGTAGGTCTCAGCAGCTCTGGAATCCCATGCCAAAGCAGATTCCCAAAGCAGAAGGTCAAAGGGCCACCACACATCCCTTTGTTCTTGATCTACTGGTCACCCTTTGTGGCAAAGATTCACTATTTAAAACTCAGTTATTGGAACTGGGCATGGTGGTACATACCTGTAATGATGCACTTGGGAGGCTGAGGCAGGAGGATCACTGCAAATTCAAGACCAACCTAAACTATATAGAAAGTTCAAGGCCAACAGTCATATAGACCTCTGTAAGGTTTTGGTAGATTTCCTAAACTTCCAAAGTCAGAAAAAGACAAAAACTCCAAGCCATTGCCAAGTATGTTGGTACATTCTGTAATCCTAGCACTTGGGAGGCTGAGGCAGGAGGATCACTGTGTGTTCAAGGCCAGACTCAACTATATAGTGAAACTCTATCTCAAAAGGACAAAACAATGAAAATTAAAAAAAGAAACACCTCCAAGCCAGAGGCTAGTGAATTCCAGAATATCTATCTACGGTATTAAAATTTTGTCTTTAAGTTTTAACATCTTTTTACAATCAGACTCCCTCGTTTCATGTTGGTCAGTAATTAGAGAAGATCAGCCACTTGGATTCTGGTTCTAAACTTGCCCAGAAGACCCACAAATCCTGTTGGTTTTACTGAGAACTTCCTCTCTCAGAAGACAGAAAACTCAGTTCTAGCCAAAAAGAGGAAATAACTGAAGAAAGCGAAATTAACATCTTGGAAGGAAATGGCCACATGACGTATGACTATGTAATGAGCAGGGAGTAGAACATAGAATGCAGATACTTTAGAAGTGAAGTGTTTTACCTCAAATTTGTGGAAAGACATTTGTTTCAGCATCACAAAGAAAAAAGCGTATGGTTCCAAGGATAGGGATGCCGAGTTCTTTCAGGGCTGCCAACTGCAGGTGAGAAAGAGGAAAAAGGAAGAAACAAACAACTAAAAACTCAGATTTAGAAATAACTGAACACTCAGATTTGGAAAATCCCAGTACTTCCCTGAGACAGAGACGTGAATTCACACAGCACGTCACACCCACAAAGAAAGGGAAGGAGAGCGGACTGGGAATGAGGCTCACTGCCGTCATAAAAGAAAGATGGGGGACACCGAAGGGCAGCACTGAGATGGGTGTCCCTGCCTGACCTGTGGTGTTTAAAACACGTGACTCAGTAGGACAAAGTCCACAGGTGGGTACCCTGTAGACAGGGCAATCATCCTCAGGACAATTAAAAGTGAGAGCAAAGAACCTGGCTTGGACTCAGCTGGCACATGCTTGAGTCAAGGGCCCAGAGTTTACTACGTGTACGCCTTCCAGAATACTGTCTTCAGCTACACACTGCGGCAGTAAGACTGATCTGCACTGTCGATCTTAAAAGTAGGTTACTGTGAAGGTGAGCTAAAATGATGAGAACAGAATGCCTGGAACGTAGTAGGTGCTTGGTAGGAGTAGCTCTTTAAAAACTAAAAGATACTGTTTCTAAACCTTACATGCAGGAAAAATGGTATAATAGACGGTATAAGACTGTAGCACGCAAGCTATGCCTGGCAGAGCAAATCCAGTTAAGCCCATTGAGTTACATGCTATTTAGGACAGCTTTTCCCCCCCCAAAAAAAATAAATAAATAAATAAAGTAGAATAAATGCACCTAACACATTTACTATCCAGTCTTTTAGAGAAAATAATTCCTAACCCCTGGGATAAGGGATACTAGAGCTCTCCATTCATGGTCCACACTCTTGTGCCCATTATGCATGTGATTGAGATATATATATCCACTTGCCTTTCCCATCCAAGGGCCTTTTCTGCTGGCCCAGAGAAAGAACAAGTTTTCACTGGCCTCTTCAATATGGAATAACAATTGGGCCCACAAGGAGAAGCCACTGGAGACCGTGGACTTCACCAGGCCCGGCCACCCGCTCCTTTGTCTAAGCCCTTCATATTCTAAACCAGAGAAGAGAATAAAATCCCCCTGGCAATATGCCTTTTCCTGAGTATCTGGGTCTCAGAGAGTGACAAGTACACTGGAGATGATGCCAGAGGAAGAAAGACAGAGATTTTTAAACTCTGAATCATATGACCCAATCCCAGAAACTGAAAGAAACAGAGAGAAGTGTCTGCAGAGATGGACATGGTACGTAGGATGCTATTGGTGTATCTAGACAGCAGAAAGGCCTCTGAAAATACTGGAAGGAAAATGACAGAACTCTAAGAACGATGTTGAAAGATCAACTCCAAGAATGAAATGAGATTTGGGGAAAATGGTAAAATAATCACTGCTTAGCTCTGTTCTGCACTGGAGGGCTATCTAAGTCAGCTTTCTGTTGCTGGGATAAAACATCTGACGTCCACAATGTAAAGGAGAAAAGGTTTACTTTTATTATAGTTTCAAAGGATTCAGTCCATGATTGTCTGGTCCCCGGCAGAAAAGTCATGATGAATGGGCTTGGGGGAGGAAAGACACTGAATTTACATGATCCAGAAAGCAGAGAGCAGATGAGCCAGACAAGAAGGGTCATTGGACTGGATATAGGCCTCAAGGTCATGCCCCTATAATCTACCTGCACACATCCAGAAGTGTGTGTTACCTCCTACGCATCTCTCAAGCCAATCAAGCTGACAATCAAGATTGACCACAAAGGAGTGAACAAAGAAGAAATGGCCCACTGTAGAGAACAGACATCACTATGTGTACACATGGTATTTTAAGAGTCAACTCACGATTGTTTCTCTTGCTTCTTATTCAGAATTACTGAAGACTAGTGTCGTGGTGACCAACCCTGATAACTGAAACTAAGAAGCCCAAAATCGGGCATGGTTCCAAGGCATCTGCTGCTTTGAATAAATGCATTCACCCTGCTTTGGTGGAACAACATGCCAGGGCAGAGGAGAACTTGCAGCTAAGAAGCCTTTGAAAGACTCGAGAGCTAAAAATTTCCCTAAAACTAGGGCTTCTCATGATATCCTGCTAATGCCTCACTTCTGCCTGTCTCATCCTTGGGTCTACGTTGCCATCTACAGTGATGACACTATTGGACTCTCCAACCTTAGTGTGACTATTTTAATACTGAGTTTTCTACTCACTGGGGACTGGAAGGAAGTGCAGTGGCTTGAGCTCACTTCTTGGAGGATCAAGGCTTGATACATGCATTGTGCAATCTGCCTGCTTAACACGACAAGAAGTTTTACTTCCTGAAATATACAGGATTGTAGATGGCTTGAGGTCCAGTCCACACGGTCAAGATGAGACGTGGCACAACTACAGAGACTGTTAGGTCAGAATGCCTTGCCCCATGATTCCAAAACTTGCCTCGAGCAGTAAGGATCCATGTGCCCCTCCATCCACTCTCTAGCACTGGATAAATCACATCAAATCACCTGGTCTTGTATCTTCATCCACTACTCACATTCAAACAGCAATTCAAAGGGTTCAGTAGATCTGACCAGGCTTCACTAGGGCTCCTTTGAGCTGCCCTATTCTGAGGTTCTGGAATTCTACAGCTAGAAGATGGCAAAGTGCAAGTACTCAAGACTCCCGATCTGTACTCCAAGTTCCAGAACTGATTAAACCAGAGCTGACGCCCAAGTCCCTCACCCAACACTCCCTTCCTGTCACTGCCTTTTGTCCTCTTTTGCATGGCATGTAATCACATTAACAGACATTTCTGTGTTCTTTCAGGACAGCCTACAAGGCCATCAGACCACAAAAGTCTACTGGGCACTCCATTGGAGGGAGATATCAGTTGCTCCATGGAGGATGGCAATGAGTGATTAATTTGCAGAGTGGATACTGTGGAGATAAAACAGAAAAGCTTGCAAGGCCTCCCAGACAGGGCCTCTGGAGTATGTGTAGGACCAGACACTTAATTTTATGAGGGCTTAGTGGTGACAATTTATTATTGCTTACCAAACTCCCAAGAAAGGATGCAATGAACAGGTTTTAGATTTCCAACAGAACATATATCTTACCAAAGATATATGTTGCTTCTCCCTTCCAGATGTCAAGGTACTAGGAAGCAAACTGAGAATCAGATAGCTGCTAGATAAGCAAGCCCAAGCAGAAACCCCTGTTCCAAAGTATAGCCTATTTTATTCATACCTCAGATATTGTCCTCTGTCAAAATCAAGGGCTGTCTGTCTTGGATAATGCAGAACAAGCCCAGTACCTGGCACATACTAGGCATCCACCTCTTTGCATGAAAACACTGTCCAATCCCTGCCCACTCATTCAGCTAATGAAACCCCTCCTGCCTACATTCACATGCTAGGCACTTTGCTAAACTTGACAGTAAACAAGTTCACAGCCTCCCTGGGGAACTAGAAAAGTGAGCCAGGTTTCAACTCAGTGCTGTCATAAGAGCACTAAACCAGCTTGCATTCTTATCCCTGCACCATTTATGACCTGGTCACCCGTGTAGTCAATCAATGAAGAGCTGCCCTCAGGCGTTACCATGGGTCAAACACTGCTCGTCTCTGGGTTGGACAGAGCCTGGTCATGCTTGATATTATCAAAAGATAGCATTTCCCTGCTTGATCTTCTTAGAGAATCTAAAGGGGTGCTGCCACTTCATTACACCCATATATGCACCTTCAAATGGAAGGTTTCCTGAACTTAAACACAAGGATGTGTGCATGTGCACGTACATCTGTGTGTTTCCCACTTGTTGCACAGATCCTAAATTAACATTTTTCCAACCCAGGAAAATCCAGTATTTTAATATTGAATCATCTGCCCAGTGGTCTAAGAAAAGCAATGCCTATTTCACAATGACACATTTGCAAAATGTGTCAGTTTGGTATCCCTTGCTCTTCCAGGGACTTGGGAGTCGTTTCAGCAAATTAGCCTCTTCCCCTAGAGTTTCCCACCAGCCCCTTCCTCCACTCCATGCCTATGACTTGGTTGTGACATCAGTTAACCAAAGGGGAAATTTCTTAGCTCTTCACTTCTGCTTTTGAGGAACATAAAAGAAGGAGGGAGAAACTGGAAGACCACAAATTCCTTCTGGGTGCAAGGCACAGCAGACTGATCTGAACTTCTCTCCAGCGGATCTTCATTGCTCCAGTATGACTTGTAACTCTCTCTTACCACTCTGTCCTAAAGATCTTTTCCCCACCCCACTCCTACCTCTACCCCATGCCTCCTTTCTCTCTGCTTGAGGACTGGACCTTTTGCAAAAATGCCAGGTATACTGCAATGCTATGACTTATAAAATATTCTGGGAATGAATATTGCTTATCTAGCAGCTGATATCCGAGAGGCCAACATTCAAGCCTTGGCCCCAAGTCTTCTGGCAATATTTTCCTGGTGTGAATTTGGTTCCACAAGTGTCGTCCTCTAGATCCAAAGGATGGGCCTCTCATGCATTCACTCGTTCTCAGATCATTTCGTGTACTAGATGCTGGGGGAAACTTACAAATGAAGGCAGCCCCCAGGGACACTGCACGTGGCACTGCACGTGGTCATTCACTTTCTCCTCTTTTTCACAGGTCTCTGAAATAGCTATGGCAGCAGTTCCTGAACTCAGCAGCGAAGTGACAGCTTACCACAGGTCAGTGGGGAGACTGAGACTAGTACCAGGCCCAGGGCTCCCCTTTCAAGAGTGCAGGATTATCTGTACCTGGAGGTCAGATTTGACCCAGAGTGCCTCTGTCAGTAGCAAGCAGTGTTCAAGTCAACCTGGTGTGGTGACTCACTTCCTACTTCAAGTCTCACTTAGGGACTCAGAGACCACACAGACCTTGTTCCTGTAGGGGCTCCCTGTAGATGGCAAGGAAAGAGAAGACACTAGGTGGATGATCCAGAGGACCCCTCTGCAAAACTTGGGTGAAAGGAATAGCTGAGATTTTAGCAGAGATGTAGATCTAGGGTTGATGTCTTAGGGTCCAGTCAGGAGCACTTGGGATACTACTTGCCTGGTCTGGAATCTTCCCTCTCAATGATTCTTTGTGTAACACCATTGAATTTGCAAGAATGCTGTTTTCAGTTTTACTAATAATGAAGACTTGTGTGTATGGAAGGGAAGATTAATCTGTCTAGGAGAGATCATTGAGCCATGTGTCTGTTTTTATTACAGTGACGAAAATGAACTGTTCTTTGAGGTCGACGGCCCCAATAAGATGCAGGTGAGACTCTGGGGCTTTACCCCCTACCCACTGAAGGTGTCCAACACCGAGATGCTCAGAGAAAGGGGCTTTGGGTGTGTCATTCTCAAGGGTAGTCTATGTGGGTTGTATTCCATGCTGCTGGCCACTGTGCACCTCCCACAGCACCATACTCATTGGCCAAGGCTGTCTATGCTGCCTTGTACTAGGAAGACAACCAATCTTCAAATTTGAGATTTCTCTTAGAAGATAGGATCAGCCAATTCCAATCACCTAAGCCAAACTCTGCAACACAGAAAGAAAGATAATAAGTAAATGGATTTGCATATAGCATATAGGGTGTCAGGAAGCCCACATTCTAGTTACTAAGTGTCCTTGGGTAAGTCACTTAACATCTCTGGGCTTCAAAGACACAGGAATTAAAAGCCTCTTGTGGCTAAAAGACCTTCCTGCTTTCTGATGTCCACGCAGCAGTTAGCTGACCCGACCACCCTAACGTGCTCATTGCCTTGGTTTACCAACAGTATTGCTTCCAAGACCGGGACCTCTGCTCTCTGGATGAGGGGATCAAGCTGCAAATCTCCCATCAACACTTCAACAAGAGTTTCAGGCAGACCGTCTCACTCATCGTGGCAGTGGAAAAGCTGAGGAAAAAGCTGGCTCCTTGCACATGGGCCTTCCAGGATGATGACCTGAGACCCTTGCTTCCCTTCATCTTTGAAGAAGGTATTGATTGAGAGCTTAAGAGTAGACGGTAGACCTTCACCCAGCTACTTCTCAGTGCATCACTAACGGCCACCTACTCTCCCTAAATTGAAGCCCTTTAAAGGTAGAAAGCCTAGTGATTAAGAAAACAAAGAAACCAAAAAAGTAACTAACCACCTCTTTCACTGAAACAATTCTTACATAAGACCTTGACAACCGTTTACAAGTGCAATTCACTCATTTTCAGCGTGCTTTCACTTAGAGTATAGCCTGCAGATCTCACAACCTCCCTATCAGGCTAGTGTTACACAATAAGTACCTCTGTTGCAAGCTCACAGTGAGCGATAACAGTGGTGAAGCTTGAACCCAGGGCTCAACCACCAACTCCCAACTTCCTCCTTGCTGATGTTCAAATTCAGCTTTGACCATTCATGCTTAGATGTCCTCCAAGAAACTCAATTCTCCTTTCCCACATCACTGGGCTTACTCTTCTGAATTTCTGACCTCATAACATGTGTGCTCCAAACTCCAGAGCCCATCGTCTGTGACACGTGGGATGAGGAGTATGAGAGCGACACGCCTGTCCCATCACGGAACTGCACACTCCACGACATACAGCATAAACGCCTGGTGTTGTCTGACCCATGTGAGCTGAAAGCTCTTCATCTCAATGGAGACAATCTGAACCGACAAGGTAACTGGAGACATTTTGGTTTCCCTTCCTGACTTCCTGACAATTTGTGTATGTTCTGAACCAAATAACCACTAAAGCAATTATTAACTGAAGTGAAAAGAAACATAGTATTTGAATGTATCAGTTTTTGCTGCATGATTTTAATTTGAATGTTTTGGTATGTTCGCTTGTTAGCAGAAGGTGTGACCGGGAGAATTAGACTACTCAAGCACTCCCAGGACCACTGTCCTCCAAGTCACGCAGGGACAGTATGGGGTCATTTGATGGACATGCCCTAACTGCCTGTGGGTTCCTTTTTCCTGTTGTTGAGGCTAAAATGAGACCAGTGAGAAATAGTGGGTCTTTCCCTTCTCCTAACTCTAACGCCTTTCCTACCCAATACCACATGGTTCCTTGCAGGGAAATTTACTAACCATCAGGAAATATATCTCTCTGCTTTAACTAGTACATGTCTCAAATGTGATGAGACCACCACAAAGCTATGGGGACTGCCCTGACACCATGCCTCTGTGACTAAGGCAGCGGCATGTTCTCCCCTAAAGCTGCCAGTCTTGGCAGGCAGCATCCTTTAGATCAAAGCTTCCTACTCCTAGCCAGGCAAGGAAAATACTATTTCTTTAGAACTGAGTGCTGAGAGTGGCACCAGTTCTCCAGTTGTGACTGCTATGACTATGAAAGAACAAAATGAATGTTTCTTTTGGGGGGCCAATGCCCCAGCCACATCACTCCTCTCCCAGTTCTTCCCCCACTTCCTGCCCTGTTCCTGAAGCAGCTCTGGTGCTTGATTCCTTTTGAGAACACAATTTCTAACTCTTTGGGGACACGACTCCTGGCCCTCTACATTGATCAACCAACTAGCCCAGCTATAATCGGTGAAAAGTTACCTGTCTTATTTGCAAGGCCAAAGGGCCCTCACTGTGGTTTCCCATGGAGGATGCTTAAATTGTCTAAGTTCTACATATGCAGTCCAGTGGTTGGGCCCACCTGGCAATGCTGTGTCCCTAACCACAAGGTCCCTCTCCTTTCTCCAGTGGTGTTCTCCATGAGCTTCGTACAAGGAGAAAGAAGTGATAACAAAATGCCCGTTGCCTTGGGCCTCAAGGGGAAGAATCTGTACCTGTCCTGTGTGATGAAAGATGGTAAACCTGTCCTGCAGCTGGAGGTAAGCAGATACCAAAAAGGACAGCCTCAGCTTCCTCTGAAGCACCCTAAGCCATCACTTCCTTCCCCACAACTCCCTGCTCCCCACCTGCACCCATGGAAAATCTGAGAGCAGGTCTGCCTGACAATTCTGCATAAATTTAAAATGGACTTAACATAATTTTTAAGTGCATGCAAAGGTCACTCCTACTGCAGAAAATTAAACCCTTGTGTCCCTGTTAGTGTGTTCTGCCATTGTTCCCACTCTGACAGGTTGTTCAGTGTGAAGGCTGCAAGGATTAAACCTTTATATCCAATTAAAGAAATCTGTCATTAATCTCTACCACACTTCCACAATCCCACCACCACCACTTGCAGCTTTCCTAGCAAAAACTCACTGTTCTATGGATGTCATTCTACCCAGGACCATAGAAAAACCACATCCAAAGTACCTACCTAGAAGCTAGGTACTCCATGAAGCTTTCACCTAATGTTTACTTCTTTTCTTTTAATTGCATCTATATGATGCTCCCTGGTATTGGTTCTCAGATATAGAAAACACAAAGGACTCTTCAGTAACTATATGGCACCCCAAAGACAACACAGGAGGCCCAGTCGTGGTTCCACAGCCTGCCACAGCTTCCTCTCTAACTGGCTTCAACATTATCTCTACTATGCTCTTTGTCCCTTCCTTCATGAAAATTCTTATTTCTATTTTTCTGCAGAGTGTAGATGGCAAACAGTACCCAAAGAAGAAGATGGAAAAGCGATTTGTCTTCAACAAGATAACCAGCAAAAGCACAGTGGAATTTGAATCCGCTCAGTTCCCCAACTGGTACATCAGCACCTCTCAAGCAGAACATAAGCCTGTCTTCCTGGGAAATAACAATGGCCAGGATATAATTGACTTCAAGTTAGAACTAGTGTCTTCCTAAAGGGCATCGCACCCATGGGTCCACATCTGTTGAATGTAGCCTTGATCCTCAGAGCTGAAATAAGAAGATTTGAGCACAGCTGCAGACTGGACTTAATTGATACCTATTGACATCCAGCTGTCTTCCCTTAGAGCACGCTAAGGGGTGCTCTTGCCACCAGCCCAGGCAACAGCTCTCTCTCCTCTCCCTTCTCGCCTCTCCTGCTTCCTCCAAGTTGAGCTGGTAGAGACTCCAGCACCTTCTGCTCAAAGACACCCTCTATCTTTTGCTTCCTGCTCCTGTTAAGCAACCACTTTCCTATTTATTTATTTATTTATTGCTTGATTGATCTATTTAATTTAATTCAAGGATGACAAGAGGCAGCAGTGCCTGTGGAAGCGCCTGGTCTTTAATATTTATGAAATGAATGTAATTTGGGCTGGTACATTGTCAGCATCAAATGTTCATTAGGATTGAAAATAGATAAATTCAGATAATGTAGGTGAAAATTCTGATGAATAAAAAAGTATGATCCCACTGTCTGATAGTTCTGAAATAAACTTCACTTCAAAACAAAGAATGTTCTGCCCCTGTTGACTTGTCTTGTATTCGACACAGAAAAGTAAACACACATGAGACCACAGGAATTCTTATGGGGAGGCCAGGCAGCCTCTCCTCGGTGCTGCACAGAACCTGATAGATAACCTGGCTACCAAAATAGTCCCTTCTCCCATCCTCTGCATCTCTGGTTTTCAACAAGAGAATTCACTAAAAAATTAGGATCAGCTGAAGCAGCACAAGGAGTTGCTGGTAACATCTGTGGTTTGCTGTCCATTTATCCCACAGACATCCATTAAGCAACTGCTATGTACTAAGGGCCAGGAGAGCAAAGACAAGGAATGTAAGGAGTTCCTAGTGAGGTAGGAAGGGAAGACGTGTACAAGCAAAACCAAGGCGGTGTGACAAGTGCAAGCAAGACAAGCAAGAAAGGAGAAGCAGAGCAGAGTCCCAAGCTCTGGAAGGAAGGAGCAGCATACACACCGTGAAGTACCAATCTGCTGTAAAGAAGGAGGAACCTGTATCATTTGTAGGAAAATATGTGTACCTGGAGACCATAATGTTAAATCAGACACCCAAGCTTCAATAATATCACCTGGTATCTCTTATAGGGGAAATCCAAGGTATAAATAAAGAGCAAAATAAAAGGCAATAGGAAGGGGGGAGATGGATATTCTCAAAAGAGAAGGGAGGGGACCAAGAGATGGAGGGAGAAAGGAGGTGAGGGAAACGGAACGAGAAAAGGAATTAAGATGTGCATGTAAAAGGACCAGCTCCTCCTCCCACGAGAACTATCTGCATTATATACTATTAAAATGATCTGAAAAAAAATTGTTTAATTTTTGAAAAGTAGAACAGCATGCCTCAGGCCTACAGGAACAAGTGGAAGTTCCCCAGATAGAAAAATAAAGACAGGGTCCCTCAGGTCCAGGGGCCAGTGTGAACCCAGGCACGGAGGTGGACAGTGAATGAGGCAACAGTAAACTCAAGACTCTGGAAGTCACCAGCAGCAGCATCAAAACATAGAACAAGCTGGGGAGGGAGGACATTTGTGACTTCTAACCCAGATAAAAGGGTAATTTTCTGGGTGTATCAAGCACCTTCTAAAACATCAGAAAAAAATAGGAGCCAAACTCCAACAAACAGTAGAAGGATTCTGACTGCTGTTCACAGAAAAAGAACCACTGCTGAGTCCTGGGCTGCGTAAACAGTGCTCAACATTAGTCATCATAGGAAAGTCACAGAGAAAACACTCTGAGATGACTGTGTTCTCTTATCTGATTGACAACAATAAAAAAAGTTCAACACACCCTCTTGGTGAAACAGTGGGAGGAAGATACCACTGTTAAACATGACACATGGAAAAATAAATTGATATGACTTCTATAGAGAAAATTTTGATAATAACTATGAAAATCACAAATGCACTTCCTCCTTGGCCCAGGAATTTCACTTCTGAGGATTTAGCCTACAGATGAACAGAACCCATGTGAAATGACATATGGTCAAAATTATTTCCTGCACAATATCAGGAAGAGCAAAAATTGCAGAGTCCACTTCTCTATCCACAAGAGCCTGGTTAAATGATGGTGGGACATGGAATAATATGCAACTATTAAAAAGAATGTGAACAAACTGTGTTGTCATGAAATTCTCTCCACAACATCCTGATAACTAGAAAAGAAATGAGACATAGACAGTGTTTAAAGTGTGCTAACTTGGGGCTGGAAATTTACCTTGGTTCACGTAAGTACCTGCCTGGCAAGCACGAGATAGCGAGTTTGATCCGCGAAACTAAAAAAAAAAAAAGATGTGCTAACTTTCATGTAACCAAAGGTAGAGAGGAAGGCAGCATAGTCCATTGTATTTGATCTGAAAAACTAACTGATGCATACGAAAGGAATAAAATCATCATGGAAGGCTGGCATCCGGACATATCAGGACAGGGTAGAAGCAACATTTTTCTTCATATGCTTTTTATACAGTTTAAGTTTTTTTTTTACATCGTGTGGGTGTGTTATCTACTGAGAAATAATGTAGTAATAATTTTAAGCCTTTTGCAAAAACTGAATTGCACATGACTCACTGTCGGAAAGCAACTGTTGGAATGAGCCCGTCCTCAGCAACTCCCACCCAATGCCTCTTTTCCTCATCTGTTGCTCTCCAAGCTGAGCAGACAACGGCAGGGCTTCAAAAGGATGTGACAGCTATTAGGAGCAGGCACCCTGGCAGCATCCATTCTACAATACTGAGCAGAGCTGGGGCAGCAGCCAACTGGTCTGCTAAGAAAGCTGAGGCAGCCCTGTAGCCCCAGCTGGGGAAATGGTTCCCTTTCCATGGCTAAGTGACCCACTTCCACTTCCCCTGTCTGTCCCAAAAAAGACAGCAGGCCAAGGAGAATGACAGCTTGTGAAAGCCTCTCACCCTGTGAGGAAGCCAGATTCCTGTTCATTTTTGTGAGGTTAAATTGTAACCGCCATTGTGGAGAAAAAATTGGCAGTGTTTGGGGTTTGGAGTTTTCTTTAATGCTCCGTGACTCAGCGTTCTGCTCTTCCGTGTCCCTCCAAAGAGGCAAGGTGAAGGATGTTTACGGATGCATTGTTTATAAATGCTTAATGTAATGAGCTGGAAAAAGCCTGTCAGTGGCAAGGAAGAAATGAAACAAACCATGATAAGTGAAATAGAAAGGAAATGATACAAAAATGGAAAGATACCTGGCAAATCATTGAGAAAAAAGGGCAAATTGTTCAGAAAAAAGTGCAGAGCAGTAACATTTACACTTTAAAGAAAGCCACTGCACATGTCCAGTGCATAACTCTATTCATGAGAAGGCAGACAGCTCCGGTATTGACCAGACTGAAAACAGCAAGAATTAGGGTTAAGTGGGGGGTGAAGGGATTGAAAGGAACCTTGTTGGCTTTGTTTCTCATGTTTGAATTTTTAAAGGAAGAATATATTTGTGAATTTTTCATATATGTATTCATTTAATCCTTTGCAATAAAATGTTCAGCATGTTTGAGTTTCTATTCCTGGATCTGAGCCAAAGACTAACATTGACCCTCCAAAGACTGTTCCATTCCTGGGCTGGAACCAAGTTCTCCTCTTGATAACAACTCGCCATTCCTCTGCACTAGGTGTCCTTGGCCTAGAAGAAGAAAAGCAGGCGGCTTCTAAAATGGAACGAGTCAGATGATTTGAGAGAGGAGAGCTGGATCCTCCCAGAACTCAGCCAAATGCAGCACCTATAAGTGGGGGAAGGTTTTTGATGGACCAAGCAGTTAACTTGTATGTACTTCTGCAAGCAACACACCACCACAGCTCCTACCAGCTGTCAGTAAGAGTCTGAATAACAGGAGAGTGGGAGGCAGGTGCTTTGTAAGCTTGACTTGCTGTCTCACACACTGTAACAGTTACTAAGGACAGGCAGCGACTCGTCCTATAGGTTTGGGCTGCAGGAAGTAAGTGCCTGGTTAGGGGAAGGTAAATGAGCCAGTGGTGTGTGGGAGCACGCGTGATCTGAAGGACATACTTGAGGGGTGGCTGACTGCTACAGCGCCTTAGTGAGAGGCGGAGTTGTAAATCGGTGTGTTTTCTGCACAGACCTCCAACCACTCCATTCCTCATCCCCTATTACAGTCTTGCCGAGCTACCCACAAACAGATAGTTCAAACAGAAACCAGGGTGAGGATGATCCAGACGACTGGAGTGATGTCCGCCCAAAGATACAATTATCATAGTTGGAGCCTGGGTCCTCAATTGACAGTGTGAAAACATTGAGGGATAAAATTTTCTCCCTGGGCAGTACGGAAGCACTGCTTTTCTTATTTGCATAAGCACAACTACTTGCTCATGAAATGAAGTCATATATCCCTCTCATAAATGGTCATGAAATGATCATGGTCAGAAAACCATGATCTGGTTTTGTGCACATGAAGTAAGGTCACCAGGAAAGGTGGGGCTGAGGTGAGAAGCAAAGGTTGGTATGGAAGAATCAAGGTGTGTGCCAGGGTCCCAGGGCTGCTCTCTCAAATTAGGAGTCTCGCCAATGCTGAGAATGTTGCAACTTCTAGCTGACACGGCAGCTGGAGATAGAAAGGTTCAGCGAAGGCCTGAGCAAGCAGCAATCCTCTGGGGACTGAGACAAGAATTGTGACTGGTTGGTGGCCACTCTCAGGTCCTGAGTCCCCTCACTGGCTCTCTGAAAGAGCCAATACTTCTGTTTCTGTCTCTGTCTCTGTCTCTGTCTCTGTCTCTGTCTCTGTCTCTGTCTCTCACTCTCGCTCTCACTCTGACTCTCACGCTCTCTCTCTCTCCTCACTTCTACCACCCCAACTGCATCCACCCCCAGAAAAAAACAAGTTATGAAATCCGCCATCCAACTACTGATGGGGCCCCAAGTGTCAGGCAGTAGGGGCCAAAAGGTTCCAGTCACCTCTCGCTCAACCTGCTACCCACCATGCAGGATGTGGAGAAGCTAGTGACCAGTAGGGGGCCATGTACAGCAGTTTGTGTGTGACTACTGGGTTTGGAAGAGAGTTTACAGCGGGGAGGAATCCTCCAGATGCACAGAGCAGTGTCTGCACAGAGCAGTGTCTGCACACACTACTCCGGCTCAAAATAAATTGGGTCTGAGACTGAGCATTACCAGCAGGACAGACGTCCGTAGCCTGAGGATCAGAACCCTCCCAGCCTTGGGAATGGAGCCATAGTCACCCGAGATTGCCCAGTTGAATGCCACCCACTGGCAGGCTCCCCATACAGCCACAAGTCCAATATTCTCCCCCAAAAGACCTTTCTGGTGCCCTGACCCTTGTAGATCTTCAGTCTTCCAAAACTTGAAAGAAGTTTTTTAAAATTGTGGCCCCTCCTACCCCACCTCATATCCTTTTATATATTTTTTATGTTAATACGTAAATTTTTTTCATCAACATTTTAAAGAGCTGGTGGCAAATGATATCATTCATTGCTGAATTGTCATAAATCCAGATGGCCCTCCATAGCCTTGAGTCGGTATCTGAGGATTCAATCAACTGTGGGTGGAAAAGGTAAAAAAAAAAGCAACATTGGATCTGTACTACTCAAGAACAGACTATTTTTATTATGCTGCAAACAACACAACTATTTATGTAATGTTTACATTGTATTTGATATTACAAGTAATCTAGAGATTTCAACTACATGTGTAAATTCTATACCACTTTACATAAAGGATTTGAGAATTCATGGATTTTACTATTCTCAAGGGGTTCTGGAACCAATTCCCTGAAGATCACAAGGGAAAAGTGTATTGATATTTTAAATAAAACTGCTAATTCCTGTTCTCTGGTTTTGAAATCCCGAGTTACTTGCATTGTTTTGCTCTAATCTACTTTGTTCTGTTTTCTTTTGTTTTATTCTCTTAAACATAACAAGTAAATAAATAAAATGCTGTCTTAGCTCTATAACTGTCCCCAGCAAAATCTCCATACTCTAGTGATCATTGCCCTATTGTCATCCACCTAAATTTATACAAATTCCTCTTCAAAAGTCAAAAACTTTGTTACATTTCTTTTTCCCTGAGCTGATATTTATCCTCATTTCATATTAATATTATATATGTTGGTAAAAGCACTATATTAATCATGTTATTGTACTTCACAGCAATAAAAACATGTACTCAATTTATTATTATATGTTTGTATAAGCATAACATATTAATTTTTAAATTTTCTTCCAGGTTGTGTTATTATTCCAATTATTGTTAATATACAATCCATCAATATATCATAAATTTTTATTTTATTAATAATATATATTAATGAGATGGATATTCTAAATTGTTTTATGCCTTTGTGTATGATTTGTAACTACAGCATGAGTTTAGCATTGATCTTATTTGTTTTTCGGTTTTCTTAAATGTAACCACTGAGAAAACCTGTACATATAAATATAAGTAAATCCATATGAAAGGAATTTTATTTTAACAATGTCACTCAATTCTTTGGAGTCTTTTCAAATTACTTACCAAAAGTAACATTGTCATATATCTTCAAAAATTACTTTTAGTGATTTCTTAACAACCTACTCAGGTGGCGGGGGATATAGTTCAGTGGCACATCGTTCACTAGTAAGTGTGAGATCATGAGTTCAATGCCCACTACCAAAAAAAAAAAAAAAAACTATTCAGATCTTCTTCCAGTTCTCCTGAAAGTAAAGAAATAGAAACCACAGAGTTTCAGAGTTACTTAGAGTCCTTTGCTGGCCTTAAGCCTTTAGAGATCGCTTTTGTTTCATGTTCCAGGATTCTGATACCCCCAGGTCAATGTAAGTTTCTTAAATGAGAACAGGAAGCCTGCTGTTCGGATCTCTGGAAGAGCTAGAGAAGGTAAGTAGACCATGGGAAGTGAAGCTCACTCTGGTCCTCTTCTCACTCTCCCGGGATTGCTGCCTGTCTGCCCTAGGAGTGTGTCTTTGGGTTGGATGAGTGCCGAGAATGGAAACAATGTCTGTCAGGGCTATGACTGAGGTCACACGGACTCATGTGGAAGAGGGCTGGAGGGCACAGCCTGGGCGCACCTTGCCTCTGATCTCATTTCCTCCCCTGGAACACGCCGGGATGGGTCAAGCTCCGGTCATGAGCTCTAGCGTCCTGTGATTTATCTCCTCGGCAGTGATAAGAAAATCACTGAACAAGAGAACAGCATACAGAATATTGGGTTGTTACAGTGAGCAGAACTGTTTCCAGCAAGGTGACCAGAGGAGGACCTTCGGAGAAGGTAGCTTAAGCAGAGACCTGAATGTGGACACACCTAGGGAGATAGCATGCCTAGCATAGTGAATCTTGAGCACAAAGGCCCTGGGGTTGGAAGGAGGCTTGGCAGAGACGAGACACAGCAGGAAGGACAGTGGGGTTGAAGCAGAATGACCACAGGGGTGAGGGGCTAGCAGCGCAGAATGAGGGCAGGTGTGGGTCGTGTGTGAGCAGTGGGTCTTGAGGGTTACACAGAGCCCTCTAAAGCTCTTATGCATGGAAAAGATGATCTCATATGTGGTCATTGAAGTCCCTCTTGCTATTTTGGGAAGAAAGGACCCTGGAGGCAGATGGAAAGAGTGGAGGCACAGAGAGCAATTAAAAGTATAGGATAACAGGAAGAAGGTACTTAAGATGTATTCTGGGCATTACAGACAACAGAATCGGCTGATGGGGTGAACATGGGGATGAGGGAAGGTAGGCATAAAGGGGGACTCATAGGTGTGAGGGTAACTGGGTAAACAGAGAAGGCTGGATAGGGAGCAGGAACTGTAGGGGTAGGGTCAAAACGTGTTTTGGATATTCGGAGATATCCTTATGAAGATGTTAAATGGTCAACAGAATATAAAATTGAAATCTCCCTTGAGATTCAGAGTCAGGAGTAACTGGCAAGTAGAAGGGATAAAACATCACAGGTCACACTAGGCCACCCAAGGAGAGAAGGAGCAGGAAGAGAGAATGGCTGGAGCCTGAGCAATAGACATGCCACGAAAGGAAAACTAGAAGCAAAAAAAAGAGGCATTCAAGGAGGCTGAACGGGAGCAGCCAGCGAGGCAAGAGGGACACCAGGAGGGAGGGCTGTGGGGAACGTGGACAGCCAGGGCCAGCGGTGCTGGAAGGTCGAGGGCGGCCCTGGCCTCAGGGTCAATGAGAAAGAGGCTGCCGGTGGCCCTCAAACAAAAGCAAGGAAGAGTTGAAAGTCAAAAAAGAAAGCCCAGCTGGGAGAGGTTAGAGAGAAGGATGAAAGGCAAACGCATGAAGCCAGTGAACACAGAAAGACGTTGGGGCGTTTGCACAGAAGAAAGTGTGTGCGTGGAGAGATTGCGAAACAGGGAAGCACAGGGTTAGCCAGAGCGCCGCGGAGCTGAAGGAGGATTTTCGCGCTTCAGCTGTGGCACTTCAGCTCGCACAGTCATGCACTAGGAGGGAGGGACCAGGAGCCCCAGAGAGGAACGGAGGAGCCAAGGCTTAGAGTGCTGCCGGGGAGAGGAAGGGGCCGGCGCCGGGCCTGCGTGCAGATGCAGACCAGGCGGCACGGTGAGCAGGGCCTGGATGAGTTCAGTGGCGGCTACTGAAGTCCTTGGGGTCATTATTTCTGCACGCTGCCTCTCCTCCGAGGCCCCACAAGCAGTTCGTTTACACTGCCCAGTTCTCAAACCAACCGGGCTCTGCTGCGTAGATCCCTGATGTTTCTACTGAGACTCATCCTTTGTGAAACCCCTAACAGGACTGTATTTTGCTTTCAGCTTCTTTAAAATCTTCCCACCTTCTTCCACAAGAGTCTGTTCTCACTTTCTCATTACAGGGCAGCCGTGCACAGAAGGAGACAGAGGACAAACAAAGCTGAGATTTTTAAAGCACCCATTAATCCATATAATAAATAAAATTGTAGTCATCACAAACTTTTTATAAAAATCTGCCTCTAAAGAGAACAGTTGCGTCCAACAACAAAAGCTTTTGACTTCATTATAAATAGATCAAAATTTTTATTGTCCTTAATTAGTAGAAAAACTTGAAAGCAGAATGATAAAAATCATGTAAAGATTGATGCAAAAGATGTGTGCGGGACTTAGTTATGAAACCAACTCACAGCCAAACTGCCTGGTCCTAGGGTCCCTCACTGACAGGATCCTAAGAATTCCCTCAGGGTTTTACTTTGGGGTTTTGTGTAGAGTCACGACTCTGTCTCGAGTCCTGTAACCAAAAAGCCCTGCTCATGCGCCTAAGTTTTTGGGCTAGAAACTGTCTTTGGTGATTGATCTGTTATCTATTCCCCTTGGTTGAGTGGCTTTACGACACTAGGAAAGTAATTTTTTAAAAAAGCTACAGACCTGATGACATACAAGACATAACATCAACATTTGTGTGTTAAGCTTAGAAACAAGTTTTAGGATCTGATCGAGTCCCATGCTGGGAGTTCAGCAAGCCTGATAGGAGAGGGGCAGTGCCTATGGGAGATGGTTCGGTCACTGGGGGTGCTCCCCTTGGAAGAACCAGGCAGTTCCCTAACTGTTCTCACGAGGTGGTGGTTACAGCTAGCATAGTGGTGCATGCATGTAAACTCAGCACTTAGGAGGCAAAGACAAGAGGATTGCTGCAGGTTCAAGGCCAGCATGGACTACAAAGCCAGACCCTGTCTCAAAAAACTAAAAACAGAGGATGGGTGAAAGGAGAAAGAACAGTAGGCAAAAGAGAAGAAAATGCAAGCCAGTTTTACTATTAGTGTCTCTTAGTTCATTAAAGAGGAAGGTTTGTATGAATATCAATTGGATAAATTTCTACACCCATACGTTGTACCCTGAACAACTACCTTAAAGAGAACAACATGCAATGTATTAACTCTTGTTATTCTCCTATTATTTTGTTATGAAATTTTGTTTTACCTTTTTTCTTTTTTCTTTTTTTTTAATTTTTATTTTAAAGGGGGTAAAACTAAACACAACAAAACAGAACAAAATAGGACATAAGAAAGTAATCTAAGAGATATAAATTTAAGAGCTAGAGGACCTGAGATCTTCACTGTCTATATGATATATGATTGTCTCTTGTTTTCTTCCAAATAGTTTTCCATGTCTTCACATAGAGAATTCATACAAAACAACGTAGTATAAAACTGATCTGAACAGAATGAGGAAGGTGAGTTAGGTCTTCAAAACCAGACAATAGGGAAGTCACTAATGGCTGTCATAGAGTCTGCCTTCTCTTCAGAATAGCTGTCCCTACTTTCATGCATATTGAAGTCCAACAAAACAAACAGGCGGGGGGGGGGGCGGGTTTTGCTTGGTTTCCCAGCATTCCAGGTCCCATCCTGGGCCACCATAGCCTGCCACGCTCACAGCTGCTCATGGGGGGCGGGGGGGGGGGAGCCTCAAGCTGTTTCTTTCTAATGAATTGACCATTTCACTGCCCAAGTTCTGAAATGGCCAACAGACCATAGAAAGACTCTCTTTAGGCTCCGGCTTGAAACCAACAGCATCAGGAAGCTGCCAAACCTGATTCGGGGCCAGTATCTTTTTTCCATTAAAGAAAATTTAAAAGTTTTTTTAAAAATTAAAAAGAGGCAGGGAGAGGAAAAAGAAGAGGGAGAGGAGAGGAGGTGAAGGAGAGGGAAGGAGAGGTAGAGGTTACAGAAGACAAAAACTGATCTCTGGGTGTTCTTGGGCATCTGGTCTCACACTCAGACACACACATTCTCACTGCCATGAGGTACTCACGTGAGATCACAAGGTCCTTACAAAAGCGGAGGTGATGCTAGCAGGCCCATGAAGCTAAATAAACCTCTTTTCTGCATGTATTACCCAGCCTCAGGCATTTTTTCATAGCAATGGAAAACAGACTAAGACAGGATCTTTTAGGTAATCTTTGTTATTTATGATGTCTGAATTTACTTTGCACATTACAAAAATCTAAAATATTAAAACTTGCCACTTCAATTTGAAACATGTGGTTGATACTATTTAGTTTTAATCCTACAAATATAAAACAATGTGCTTAGACTTTTACAGCTTGACATCTCTTTTTTTAACTTGCTTTTTGTGGTGGGGGAGTTATAAAATTGCTTAACATGTCAAACAGTTTTATTTGTTAGATTTTTAAGTCTTTCATGGCAGGCATGTAAAATGTTTGAAAGAATCAGCTACATTAAATTTGAAGATATATTAAACTGTAGTCTAAAATATTTAAGAGAACTCAAGCATTCTAGAAAAGAGTTCAAATATTTAGGGATGTTTAATACATTAGGCAATGACACAACTGAGTATTAATTTAAAAAGAAGTGGTTTCTCTTTTTGTTACATAAAAACAGTCCTTGTAAATAGAAGAGTGAGATTTGTAAGATGAACTTAAAATATTAAGAAAATCTACGACTGTCATAGTTTAGTTACATGAATTTAGGGTCAAGTAACTGCAAATGTGCTTTCTATGCACACCAACTCCTCTTGAACACTAAAAATGTTTCAGACACCACAGGAAGTCAGGCTCCTTCACCATTCTCCAAGTTAAGAAGACCTCAGTGGTCTTGGCAGAGCTCAGCCTACCCTGCCCCTCACAGCACCCCAGCAGCAGGGACTGCCTCATCTCTTCGGCCCTATAAGCCCCTGATGACCCCAACTACACTGCCCAGGCTCAGCGCTGAGTCCCGGGTGGAAAGGCATCCACACGCTGCCAGCCACACACCCAGCACATGTGCACATGTGCAGATTTTGGCAACAAAAATTAGAAATTTTTATAATAATTCAAATTCCATGTTTGTTTCCAAGAACCTCATGAACACCATACATAACCCAAGTGACATTTCTTCCCTCACGCCTCCTATACCTATTTCAAACTATTACACTCCCTACCCCACATCCTAGACCCCTAGCTCTTTTATAGATTTGGTAGCACAAAATGGTAAACCACTGTACTTTGTGCTGAACTGTCCTGCGATCAAGGAGAAGGAGAAGAAAGAAGCTAAAGTGCAAAATTATTGAAATGTAGGAAAAAATGTAAAGAGAAAATGCATGACACCTTAGGGACACCTGGTGGCCTGGATCAGAGACCCACAGAACATTTTCCAGACCACACTGAAGATCTTTCAGGCCTCAGGAGCATGTCTCAGTCACTAATGAACACTAATCTCATGGCTCTAAAGCAGACACAAACAACACATAACAAATGGACTAGGCTGAATTCCAGCAAATCCTTATTACAGGAAGAGAGAGAAGCCCTGATTTGATTTCCTGACCCCTCCTCTCAAGTCCAATGCCTTTCTGTCTATTATTATTGATTAAGGCCCAGGCCCTATAGAGTTAAGTTGACTTGCCTGCTACAACAGCTAATTATTTCTGACCAGAGATAAGCAGTCACTGTTTTATATCTAACTTTGAGATTTAATTCAACATTTTTCCATCTCTCCTATCCTCTTTGATCATGTTTTAGATGTTTTTATATACAATGTATTTATTTTAGTGTATTTATTATATTTATAACTATATTTGCATTTATCATTATTGTAATATATTTAATCAGCATTTGTGTATTTACACACATATATGTATATATTGACAGCTGGTTCTGCCCATAATGAAATACATTTGTGATAGAATGTATTACTGTATATTGGTAAGAGATACAACTTTTAATTCTTGAACTTCTATATCAACCTTTTTTCTCCCCCATCCTTTTGGAACCAAGATCACTTGAGGAATCAGAGTGCCTGCCACACGGTCCTCAGATTTTGGACCCTTACAGTTCTTCCTCCAACCCTGAACCTTCCCCAAGACCATGGCTTCTGGAGTTAAAAAATAGACAGGAACAGGAAGGCTATGCTGGATGGAAGAAAAGGAAGAGCAGGAAGAAGAAACTGCTGGGACAGCACCAAACCCCACCTGTCGTGACTGTCCTAACCCAGGAGGTCCGGGGAGGGACGCCACCTCCGCCTCGGTCTGCTTCCTGAACTCTGAGTCATGCTAAATGCAATAAACCATTTGGCAAGAGATACCTGAAGCACTCAAGGTGTCCATCTCTCCTTTGGCTCCAAATTCTATCTTGGAGAAATAATGCAAGAAAATTCTGCTAATAAGAAACGATAAACAATTGGAAGTATGGAGCACATTTTATTTATTCTATGGATATTTACTTGAGCATTAGTCAAAATACAGTCGCAAAAAATTTCAAACAAACTTGGGCTAAGTTACATAATTTTGTTGTCAACACATGATAGAATCTTATGCAGCTATTAAATATCACATTGAAGGAAAATATTTTATGTCATGGACATTCATTTTACAGTGTCAGATGAAAGTACAAGCAAGTTACAAAGTTTTAATTTCATTTGAATTTTAATGACTACATACCCATATAAAAAATTTGTATCCATGTTACATGTAGAAGTTTGTATATATATACAATATATGTTTTATTATATTATGTATTTATGCCTATATGTGTGTGTGTGTGTGTGTGTGTGTGTGTGTGTGTGTGTGTGATTAGCCCTCCATTTCTGTGGGTTCTAATACTTGGACTCAATCTAAATTATGTCAAAAATATGTGAAAAAAATTGCATCTGTACTGAACACAGATTTTTTCTTTGTCATTACTCCAAATACAATACAGTATAATAACTATTCACATAGAATTTGCGATATATTGGGTATACTAAGTAATTAAAAGATGCTTAAAATCCTACAAAACAATGTGTGCAAGTTTCGTGGCAATACTGTGCCATTTCATCCACAGATTTTGATGTCTGTGATGGATCCTGGAACTAATCCTCCATGAATACTGGGGCAGGGGCCCATATGTCTCTTCTGTAGAAGGCAGAAGACAGTAGATAGATAGCGGAGACCTCTATCATACGACATCCTTGTGTTCCTGCTCGGCCTGGGGAGCTGGTTCTCCCTCCTCTCAGGCGAGGATGGGAAAGCAAGGCATTCTTTGTGAGTGTCTGCATTTCACCCCGTGGGTGGAAGATAAACAATGGCATAGCAGTGGAAGGCCTATTCTCACTCATCCCACAAACTCTGGGGCAGCTTCAGGAGTCTCAGAGCTCAGGAAATCCATCTGCTGAAGACAGGAAGTCAGAACAGGTATGGACTTGACCCTGAGTTCATCAGCTATGCCATGAAATTCCTAACCAGTGGCAAAGACCCTGGAGGAAGTGAGAGGGCCTGTGCCAGCAGGTCCTGGCAAAAGCCCACATACCAGAGATATTCATCTCTCTGGCAGGTGAGGCTAGGTACCTTTGAACCACGCAGTAAGTATCCAGAGGGACTTGCAACCCCAATCTCTTAGCTACAAAAATAAATAAACATGAACTCTGGCTTGAGAATTGTGAGGAAGCAGGAAGGCAACTCAAGAAAGTTTCCATCAAAGTGGTAGACACATAGGTTTGGGCCTGAAAACTGAAGAATTTCTACCACTAGGTCTATGGTAGCTCAGAAATCAAAGACAAGTTCAGTGGGTAAAGTCAGATGTGAGGGAAAGACTGGTGTTTGGAAACTTCAGAATGCCACCATTCAGAAGCTGGATGTAATCCTCTGGATAATAAAGTCAAGTAATCATTCCCACTCCTCCTGCCATGTGACTCCACACAGCAGGTATTTGTTGAGTATGTACATCCACCCCACCATTCTCTCTGCTTAGGAAAAAAAGGACTGTAGGAACCCAGACAAGGGCAGCGGCTTGTCCCAGCCACGCTGTGATGTGGTGACCAAACAAGAACAAAATGTCATACTCAAAAGTGCTAACTTGGCCTCCCTCTGTCTAATATGTCTATTTGAAACTATTGCAATACACCCCAAAGATAACGCACACCAGCACCAGTGCTTACGCCCTCCCCAAAGGCCAACAGCTAACCACAAGGCACAGTGGTAGGAGCCCTGGACTGGGAATAACACACCTGCTGACTACCTGTGACCATCACTGAACTTCTCTGTTTTCCCATCTGTGAAATGGATGGCATCTGAGGCCCTTCCCAGTTATAAACACTGATGATACTCTTGCTCTGTATTGTTCTAATTTGCTGTGTTATAAAAGCATATAGCTCTGAACATTCATCTTTGCTATTCCCTCTTATCTCTACATCCTCTAGCCCTTGCCCTAGAGGAAGCCAGCACTGACCTTCTTTACCCCTAGCTATATTTCTGTTTTTAGACAAAGTCTCACTGTCATGCCCATGCTAGACTTGAACCTGTGTTCGTCTTCATGCCTCCGCCTCCCCAGTAGCTGGAAGGAAAAGTATGCACCACCACGGCTTGCTTCACTTCTTACTTTAGAAAACAATTTATCTCCTTGGTTATTTAGGTGATAAGAACTGTCTCAAATGACAGACCAGAAGGGCCTGGGGGAGCAACAAAAAAAGCAATCAAAGCATGATAGAAATAACCAAAAATGCAAATTATTGTTAGTGCACAAGAAGAGTGTTCTCCCTAAAGATAAAGAAATCAAAATCCCCTGTAGCACCTAGACAGCCTTTGAGCAGCTGCATTTGTATGGGGCTTTGATGTTATGCTCACATTTTAGCCTAATCCAGAGTAACTCACAGGAGCAAGGTTAATTTGCAGTACAGCACCTGGAGCAGTGCCCAGTACGAGACTTTAATAAATGTTCAAAGAGTGAATATCTCATTTTTAGATTTAAAAACATGAGGCTAAGAAAACATAAACAATACAACTTCTCCTCCATATTCAGCCATGTCCTTTTTTACCCGACCAAATGTGGTAATCCTCGTTACCCTGAACTTTGCCCTCCATTCTTTGTGGACTGACTCTTCAGATTCTAGCTCTGACTCACTGAGCTCACTCTCCTGGGTAAGACTTCTACGTTTTCAAGCAGGATGCGTGGCAATAAGTTCTCCCATCCCCCTCCTCCCCACAAAATAATGTCTCGCCATAACAGAAACATCTCAGGCTGGTAAGGGAATTTTGTTCCAAAAAACATGTTGGTATCCCAGGAATGCAGGAGTGACTCAACATATGCAAATCAATAAATGTAACACACCATACACCGTATCAACAGAGCAAAAGACAAAAATCACATGATTATCTTAATTGATGCAGAAAAACTTTTCATAAAGTCCAACACCCATTCATGATAAAAAAAAAAAAAAACCACAGAAAATCTGAGTAGATGGTCTGTATCTCAGTCTGGTACAACCCATCTATGACAAACCAACAGCTAACATCATACTAAATAGAGAAACATTGAAAGCTTTCACTCTAAAATCAAGAACAAGGCACAGATCTCCACTATCACCACTCTTATTCAATAAAGTTCTGGAAACATTAGCCAGAGCAATTTAGAAAAGAGATAGAAATAAAAACAATAAGAATAGGGAAGAAAAAAGTTAAACTATCATTATTCATAGATAAAATTACATTCTACATATAAGATCCCAAACACCTCACCCAAATATTTCTAGAATTAATAACCAAATTTAATAACATTGCTGGATGCAAAATCAACACCCCAAAATCAATAGCCTTCCTGTACACAAACAACAAACTCACTAAGAGAGAAATTAGGGAAAACACACCCTTCCCAATAGCACCCAAAAAATGAAATACTTAGGAATCATTCTAACAAAACAAATAAATGATCTCTACATTGAAAATTACAGCACTCAAAATAAGAAATCAAAAGAATATTAGAAAATGGAAAGATATGCCTTGTTCATGGACAGGAAGAACCAATATTGTGAAGGTGGCCATATTCCCAAAACTACTATACAGTTTTAATGCAATCTCAATCAAAATACATTAGCATACATCACAGATCTAGAAAAAACATTCCTGAAGTGCATTTGGAAACAGAAGACACCTAGAATAGCAAGGGCAATCACAGGCAACAAAGACAAGGCAGGAGGCAATATAATCCCTGACTTGAAATTATACTACAAAGTATAATTATATCTCTTTAATAAATGTTGCTGGAAAAACTGGCTCTCCACATGCCAAAGACTAAAACTAGACCCATGCCTATCACCATGCACTAAACTAAAATCAAAATGGATCAAAGATTTAAATATTAAAACAGAAACAATGATTTACTGGAAGAGAAAGTAGGTAGAAATCTTGAAGACATTGATGTAGGCAGAGAGTTGATGAACAAAAACCAAATTGCATGGGAAGATCTTCAAAGAATCAACAATCTTATTAAAAAGTTTTGCACAGCAAAAGAAATCACCAATGGAGTGAAAAGAAATCTCACAGGGTGGGAAAAAACTTTAAACAACTGTCCTTCAGAGAACTTCTATCTAGAACATAAAAAGAATTGAAAAGTATCAGACCCCCCAAATTCAAAGGCCCAATCTGAAAATGGGCATCTGAGATGAATATATACTTCTCAGATGAAGAAATACAAATGGCAAATAAATACATGAAAAAAATGTTTGACATCACTGGTCTTTCAAGACATACAAATTAAAACAACACTGGGTTTCCATCTCATCCCAAATAGAATGGCTATCATCAAGCAAATAACAAATTGCCAGACATGGTGGTGCATGCCTATAATCCCAGCACTCAGGAGGCTGAGGCAGGAGGATCCTTATGAGTTCAAACCAACCTGGACTACAAAGTGAGCTCAAGACCAACCTGAGCTGCATAGCAAGAACCTGTCTTGAAAAGAAAAAAAAAGAAGAAAAAATCAGCCAATAACAAATGCTAGAGGAAAAAAATTTTTTTAAGTTTTAAAAATGCTACAGGGGCTGTGGGGAAAAAGGAACCCTTCTTCACTTTTGGTGGCAGTGTAAACTGACACAACCATTGTGAAAATCAGTATGGAGAGATTCCTCAAAAATCTAGGATTAGAGATCCCATTTGACCTAGCTGTTCCCCTTTTTGGTCTTCTCAGAAGAATTAAAAACATCATACTACAGCAATATATGTACACCCATATTTATAGCAGCAGTTTATAATAATCAGATCTTGAAGACAACCAAATGCTCATCAATCACAGAATCAACAAAAAAAAGATGTGGTATTTTTATATAATGGAGTATTATGCAGCTATAAAGAAGGGTAATTTGAGGCTTTTATATGTAAATGGATGCAACTTGAGACCATACTCATAAGTGAAAAAAAATCAGACTCACATGTATAAATATCATGTCTCCTTATGTGAAAGAAAATGAAAAAGATCCAAAATGTACAATAGATATTGTGAAAATGAAAGAAAAAACAAATATGTATACACACACACACAAGATAGTAAAATAGTTATACTACCTATTCTTTTAGTTCATTGAAAAAAGTTTGTGCTTATGCTCTCCTATCAATTATGCATGTCTAAACAAAATTATGCATGCCTACATCTTGCAATCTAGCAACTACTTTGAAGATAGCAATACACAATATAACCATTGTTAATTTCCTATTACCTTGTTTTGAAATTCTGTATCATTGTTTTTATTGGAGTTTTTTTCCTCTTTAAAATTTACAAAAAAATTGATGGGAAGTTTCCAGCATTGATCTTCACACCACAACATAACTCTCCAAAGCTCCAGAACAGCTGCGGTATTTAAGTCCTCCTTTAGCACTGACCCTTCCTGCACAGAAAGTGAGCTTCAGTCTGTCTGCCCCAAAGACGGACAGGACTCCCCAGAACCCTTCGCATTTCTCTGTCTACTTGGCAGTCATTGCTGCTCATCCTGACGGTGACAGGAGTTCAAGCACGAAATTTGCCTAGTCATTGCCCTTTCCCAAGGATAAAAACAGGATGTTTGCATCTGTCCTCCAGAGACAGGCTCTAGGCATGGAGTGGGTGGAGAGAGTTGTGTCTAAAAAACCAATTCATTCACCCTAGCTCTTTTCTTCCCTCCTCTTCATAGAAATACTTTGAAAGTGAGTAGGCAAATGAGAGTCCAGGACACTGTGGGGAAATTCTGGCTCCTGCTTCTGCTACTGCTCCTGAGTAATCTATTTGAATTTACGTTGTCTCCAAAATAACTCTGCCTCTGCTTCCTTGGGAAATCCCACACAGAGTTCATAGTGTCTTATTTTAGTATTTATAAAGCTGAAATGGAGTATTTGGTGAACTTCCTTTGCAAGAGGAAATGGTGACCTTTAGACATTCGTCAAAAGAAAAGGAAGTAGGTGCCACAGCCAGATTCCCTCCATATGTGCCATCCTGAAAGGCTAGGAATTCCCCATCTTTGGTGTGACCGCGGTAGACTCCCTGAGAGCTGCTGGCAGTGGCTCTGTGCGTGTCTCAGGACGTAGCTCCCTCTCCTCCTCCCCTTGACCCCACTTCTACTCCCAGGAGCGTTTAGAATCCATTTCCTACAGTGGGCATGAGAAAGACTCATCAAGGAGACATTTGTGGTCTCCACCTGAGCCCGTTCCCCACACATTCCAAGGATCATCATCTGGTCCTCCCTCTTTGATGATGGAACTTTTTACCTGGCCACCAAAAGGATCCTCCCTCAACCCCAACTGCTTCTCATGAGCCGAAGTGCTCGGTTCCGGGAACTCAGCGGTTCATTACTGACCCCTACAGACTTAGAGATTCCAGGGGAGGAAAGAGAAAGAGAGAAAGCAAGCAAGCAAGCAAGAAAAAAGAAAGAGAGGGGAGAGAGAAAGGGAGAAAGGAAGAAAGGAAGGAAGAAAGAAAGAAAGAAAGAAAGAAAGAAAGAAAGAAAGAAAGAAAGAAAGAAAGAAAGAAAGAAAAAAAGAAAGAAAGAAAGAAAGAAAGAAAGAAAGAAAGAAAGAGAGGCCAAGTATTGTGGTGCACACTTGTAATCCCAG
This sequence comes from Cavia porcellus, assembly GCF_034190915.1. Classification (NCBI taxonomy): domain Eukaryota; kingdom Metazoa; phylum Chordata; class Mammalia; order Rodentia; family Caviidae; genus Cavia; species Cavia porcellus. Next base: position 56,428,341 of record NW_026947501.1, on the reverse strand, counting down.
TTACTCAGGAGGCTGAGGCAGAAAGATCACAAGTTTGCGATCTCCAGGACAACTTAGCAAAGCCCTGTTTCAAAATGAAATATAAAAAGGACTAAGGATATAGCTCAGTAATAGGTCATTCCTGGGTTCAATCCACAGAACCACAAAAAAAAGAAAAGAAAACTAGGATTAAACCTCAAATGGGAAGTCAGAGATGGCAGAAGGAGAACATAGGATATATTTAGAAAAAATCTTAGAAACTCTTTACAAGCAGAACTTTGGGGGGTTTTTTTAACCAGAAAATAATAAAGTATTTTGAACTGAATTTTAAAAGGAGGCTAAGAATGGTCTCATTTCAGTAAGGAAAACACTCTTGCAGTTTAATTTACTGGTCCAAATTGAAACTTCAGTCTCATGTGACCAATTCCTTAGCCTGAAAAGTAGCAGTTGGGAGGAGGGCGCGGGAAACATTAACCCATTAACTTCTCTGAGTGTGTGCATGCACACGTATGTGTGTGTGTGTGTGTGTGTGTGTGCGCGCGCGCGTGTGTGTGTGTGTGTGTGTGTAATGAGAGAGAAACAGAGAAGCAAATGTGACAAAAATTTGAAAAGCTTTTAAAAAGCTCAAGAAGGCAATTTGCTATTCGTTTATCCTGCCTACATGCTTGACAAATGTCAGACTGAGAATCAGGAAAGGAGAAAGAGGAACAAAGAAGCGCATCAATCCCACATCCCTTTCAAAGCCTCTGCCCTCCCCTGTGAGGCCGGCCTGCCTCTTTCCTCACCTCCTTCCTGTGTTTCTGGTTCTTCCTTCCTCCTCTCACCCGGAGCCCAGGAGGAGGTGCTGAGAAATGAGAAAGACTTCTAGGGGTGCTGTTAGCAGGTGAGATCACCAGCAAGGCCAGCCACGGCCCACAGGTGGGAATGCCAGCCCAGACCTCAGTCTCCTCCTCGTCCTTACTGGGACCCGAAGAGCTCAATGATTGGAAGCCATGCATTGGCGCGAGCAGATGTGCTGCGGGAAGGAGAGGAGAGCATTGGGCCTGAGGAACAGCATGGCATCCTTCTTCAGCAGGAAAGATGGATCACTGAGAGAGGGACATGGAGGAATTAGTACCTCTAAAAGCTCTGTGTGAAAGATTGTGTTCTTCCCCATCCTGCATGGATGCAGAAGAGCTGGATGCCTTGATACACACAGGTACATAGCGGGCAGCCTGGCTGTAGAGTGGATGCCAGCATCTCCCTGGTCACCAGCTGCAGGGCCAGGCTTGGGGTCCCAGTAAGGCTCCACAGGCAGGGCAGGCTAGGGAGCTACTAAATCGGTTTACAGGTCACATCCTCTGGCCCCAAGATGTGCCAGGAGGGGCTTGCAGGCAGCCAAAAAAAACCAGTATTATTATCACTACATATCCTTTATAGTCACACAGCTGTGAGGTCCAGAGAGGTCTTTTTTTTTTTCTAGTTATTCATTTAACAGCTTCTTTGAGATAAAACTAAGATACAAAAAAAAAAAAAAACTACAAATTTAAAGTGTACAATTTAATGGTTTGACAAAGGTACAAGGTGTGATTAAAAACATGGTGATGCTAAATTTTTAAATTTTATTTTAGTAAAAGACATATTGCTACTGACCCCTAGAATACTCCTCCTCACTGCAAACACACATCCTATCATTCCTGTTATTTTCTGAAGCAGTTGCAGTTCCAGATGTTCTCTTTCATAAGTATCTTGAGTTGTGTGGCGTCTATCTAGATATCCTAATTTGGTTCAAAACATCTCCCTCTCATGGTCATTTTTACCATGGAGGTCACGTGGTACCAGCTCTAGAGCAAGGTCGATGAGGAGGCGTCAGAAGGTTGTTACAAGCCTGCCTTTCTCTTGGGTGCACTCAGCAGCAGCGTTCATCATGTTTTTGATCTCGTCTCATAAAGACACTCACAAGAGAGAACTTCCAGAACTGCTTCAGAAACTGGTGAGACCAATGGGATAAGTAGCTTGCAGTATTTTGTGGTGGCTTGATGACAGTGTGTCTTTCACTGTAACAAATTTTTTAATTGAAATGATCCCTGTATACTTTGATCATTCCTGTATGTACCAGTAAAACTATCACCACAATCAGGATAACAAATATATCTATTACTCGCAGAAGTTTTCTCCTGCCTTTGGGAACCTTCCCTCTGCACTCTCCGCCCCTCAATAACAGACAATCACTGATAGTCTGCCGCTGGGGATTTTGTGATGGTTTGTATCTAGGTGTTTCCCTAAAGCTTCCAGTGCTCATAGATGGGGGCTCTTAGGAGGCAACTGGGTCATGTGGATGTTTTATATATATATATATATATATATATATATATATATATATATATATATATCCATGGATTAGTTCATTGATGAGTCTGTAGTTAAATGTGATATTGGGAGTTGAAGCCTGGTTGGACGAAGAGGGTGACTGGGGCATGGCCTGAAAAGGTCTATCTCCTTCCCTTCTCCTTGATCCCTCTCTGTCTGCTTTCTGACTATGCCATGAGCTGTTCCTCCTCTGCCAGGCCCCTCTGCCAGGCCAGCCTGCCTTGGAACCAGGTGACTGTGGGCTGAAATCCCTACAAACTGCGAGCCAAAATAAATCTTGCTTACTTTGAGTTATGGGTGTCAGCTGCGGTGTCTCAGCAAGGAGAAAAGTAACTAGACAACTTTCTAGCATTGTATATAAATGAAGTCGTGTGATGCATGCACTCTTTAGTGTCTGGATTCTTCCAGAATTACTTTGAGATTCACCCATATACTTTTGTGTGTGACTAGTTCATTCCGTTTATTGCTGAATAGTATTCTACTGTACAGCTGGACCACAATTTTTTTATTTATTCACTTGTCAACTAGGGTTGTTTCTATCTTTGTCAAAAACAAATAACATTACTAAGAACATTCTTATAGACCTTTCTACAAACATAAGCTTTCACTTCTGTTCAATCGGTAAAGACTAGGAGTGGAAGGTCTGGGTCATATACTGGATACTTGGTTAGTGGTTTTACTTTAAGAACTGTCAGATTCTTTTCCAAAGTAGTTGTCCCATTTAATATTGTCATCAGCAGTGGATACAAGTTCCATTTTTTCCAGATCCTCACCAACACTCAGTGTGGCCAGACATTTTTATTTTAGATTCACTAATAGGTATGTGATGATATGCAGAGAGGCCGGAGTACATTTGTACCATGTTTGCCATTTGCAACGTGTCAGGCACAGAGCAAGTACTTGTTGCTGGATTGATCTGTGGTTTGTGGTAAATGGAATTTCGTTCCATCTGGTAATTCTATCCAGGTAAAGTATGCTGTGAAACTACAGACAGAGACACAAAGACAAGGACAGTGAGGTACAGAGACACAGCAGGGGACTGATAAGCAAATGACTTGATCACTGTTCTGGCCCTTCACCTAGTAAAAATATTAGTTTAGTTACTATAGGCTACTCATTAACTTCCAGAGGCTCAATTTTCTTATCTAGTAGAACACTGGGACAGCTAATTCATCAAACTTACTTAGATCAGTGACATTTCTAAAAGAAATTCTGAATATATTCAGGAGTATATCAGACATCAGGAAGCAAACCTGAATATTATCAAGTCTTTATTTTTTTTAACTAGGAAATTCACATTCAGTATGATAGAAAACTCCAATCTGTCTGGCTGTAAAGCCTGGGTTCCTCCTTCCCACAGGTACAGTAACCACTCAGGGTCACACACATGTCAATCCTGGACCCAAAATTAAATAGAGTTACAGTTTCATAATAATTTCCTTAACCTCAAGCTAATGCTTAACTGACATGCTTTGTCCAGGCCTTGCCTCTGAAGACAAAATTCAGAACTTCAAGGAAGAAAATGTGGTTCACCTTGAGAATCAACTCTGCCTTAATGGAAAGTAACTAAAACCAAGGCAGGGGAGAATAGAAAGAGCACCCCCATGCTGTCCTGCAAACCTGATATTCAGGATCTAGCGTGCTTCCTGAAGCCTGTGGGCCAACATCACTTCCTCTAAAAAAAGCAGCCAATTCCATGTTTAAGAAACAAGCTCTAGAGAAGACTCGAGGGACACAAAAGAGATGCCACCAGCTTTCCAAGGGCTCTCTCAAGGTGTCAGACTTTTTGCTCATCTTCAAGAACAACAGATGGGATGCATTGAGGACCTCCCAGATACCGACTGGTGCAGCAGAGGAAAGAACATTCCAGAAACAGCTGCCGAGCTGCAGAGTGGGCTGTTTCACCACGTTACAAGTGTCTGAGTCCTTGAGTGGACCCCTCCCTCCTTCATAGGGAGGTAGAAGTTACTGACTCCTTTTCTGAGGAAGACGTTGGGGCTGGAAAATGGCTCCACAATTCTAAAAGGCAGCAACTACAGGCACATACTAGCAACTTTTTAAACTCTTGGTTCAATGACACTGAGGGAAGGAAGAGTCAGACCAAATTATGGTAAGCCTTCTGAATTTAGCATGTGGCAACTGAAGACACAGTTCAGTGGTACAGTGATTGCCTCAGAAACGCAGGTCTCTGGATTTGATCTCTAGTACTGCAATAAAAATTAAGTAAATAAATTTAACATTCAGATTTTCTTTTCTGATCAGTAAGCAATTCCTCAGTGTTTAAATAGAGCAATAATGTTTAAAAGGAAGATGTTTAAACAATCTTTAAACAGAAAATTCTGGCAGGGATGAACACAAGAGATTAGCACAGGGAATGAGCGAAAGCCAAGAGATTATCTAATGCCTCAAGCCTGAGCTTGGAAAACGCAGTGGTACCACCCAAATGGTGGCAGGAATAAGCCCAAGGAAGGTAGGAAGAGTGGATTTGAGGGACACCTGGGCCACAGGAGGGCAGAAGACCCTAAGATGAAATGAAACTCTTGAGTCTAGTCGACAGAAACAGAGGAGTTGGGAGGAAAATGATTTTGCTCTGGACTGTATACATCACCTCAGAAAGCAAGCTTAATCAAATACTGTAAGTAATCATTTCCCAAATTGCCCCATAAGTTAGTTCTGCTTTGTCTGTGTGCTCTGGAATCTCTATAGAACTGGCCCGGTGATCTTACAGAGAATGGAAAGAAAGAGTTCATAGAACCAAAGAGGGTAGAGAAGAAGTGACGTATTCCCTGTCCCACTGAAGAAGGAAATTGGGCCTTTAGTCCCTCGGTCTGTGGTTTCCTCAAAGGTTGCCTGAAAGTGGATTATATTTCAACATAAGCATTCCAGAGTCTCAGACCAGACAGGGAAAGTGTATGTTAATTGATGAGTAAAGTTTGGGGAAAAAAAATTTTAATTGAAAAGTTATATTTTCTTTCTCATGCCAAATTCAGTTAAAATTAAATTCTAAAAAAATAAAAAGCTTAAATATTAAAAGGTTAAATTTACAGAAAGAAAATAAAGGCAAATATTTAGATAATCCAGGAGATAAATGTCCTTAAAATTAATTTCCTTAGGATAAACCTCTAAAACAAAAATCCAGTCTGAAGTTCATCTCAGTGATAAGCTTTCGGCGTTCTACTGGCAAATTGCCTTTTGTGGCTCATTAGCCCCATCTCGTGCCACTTTGCCCTTCACTTTTGGGGCTCCTGCCCCACTACTCCTCCCTCAGGTTCCCAAATACTCAATGATCCCTATAGTCTCAGGTTCTGCACATGCTGTTTCCATGCTGGGACTGAATTCCTTCCCTGAGTCTACCACCACCTCCGTTTAGCTCTACCTTACCCTTGCTGTCCATTCTGCTACTTTCTCGGGGAGACTTGCTCTGGTCTTTTAGAGTAGATCAGGATCCCATGCACACATCTCCACAGCATCCCATACTGCCCCTTTCTTAATAATCACCTACTATAGACTGAATGACGGTGCCTCCCTGCAATTCCTCAATGAAAGTGAATCCTAAATGTAAGATTGTTGGGAGGTAAGGTCTTGAAAAAGTGATTAGATCATGGTTTGGTGCCCTTATAAAGGAGATTTTCCCCAGACAACTCCTTTACCCCTTCTGTCATGTGCAGATCTGAGGACGTACAAGTCTGTGAATCAGAAAGTGCACCCTCACCAAGTCTGCCACAACTTGATCTGGGTCCTGCAGACTCCAGAATTGTGAGAAATAAACTTCTGTTGTTTATAAGCCACCATGTTTGTAGTATTTTATTATGGTAGCATCTACAGACTGAGACACTCCCACAATTTTGATTATGTATGCAAGATATGCGTTCTCTAGCAGAGACACTCCATGAAGTCAAGAAATATGTTTGTCTCATTTACCACCAGCCCTCAACTCTAAGTATGTTCCTGGATGAAAGACATTAACCTTTTGTGACTGAACAAATGGGTAAATGAGTGAATTGATGACCTTTAATAATTTCTCCAATCTTCTTTATCTATTGTAGACAAATTGTATTGTGCTTAAAAGTTTGTTGACTCTAACTCAATTTTTGGCTAGTTGCACTTGATATTCCCTGCAGACAAGCCTCTCTCAACCCACTGTTTGTTTCTCAGGAGAGCCACGGTGTCCTTCAGGAACTCTGCACAGCATAGAATGGCATCTTGGGGGCATCACTAAGACCTCATGAAAGGAAGGGTGCACAAAGGGAAAGTTGTGATCATATTTTTCCCATGGATATTCATTTTCATACCAAAGCATTCCGAAGTTGTCCAGACCTCAGGTCTCAGAAACCTAAATTTCTTTTCTTGAGGGTAGTGTATGGCCCAGCTGACCCTTTGATGTGCTCGGCTTTCTAGAGAACAATGCTGAGTCATGATCATTTGGAAGAAGTGACAAAATGGGCCTTTCCTTCTCATTTATCAGCAACTATTGTTTATTTCTATACAGAAAATCACTTTATTTCCATTTATACTCAGAGCAAAACATCAAAGTGTGCCTTTGAAATAATGAAGCAAAGCAGATTTAGCCTGTGTCCCTTTGTGACATCACCATGCCTAGAGAGCAATAGTCTACAAAAGTGTGAAGAATGAGTGTGGAAACCAAACAGTAGGCAACCCCAGTAACTCATAGGCGCAGGGGGACCACAAGGTAAAGCACAGTCATCTTCAGGATAGTCATGGAATCTAGAGTGGACAACTAGGGCTGGAAGACTCCCGGCAATCATCCAGTCCAGTCTTCTCCCTCCATCCATGAAGAAGCCCAGAGATGGGTGGGAGTTGCTTAAGGTCACGTAGATGATTAGGATTGGGGGGCTTGGGATTTAGCTCAGCGGCATAAGCACCTGCCTTGTAAGCAGGTGATCGTGAGTTCGATCCCCAGTACCGATGAAAAGAGAAAAAGAAAAAAAAGATGAGTAGGATTGGGTCCAAGGTGAAGATCTAAATCTCTTACCTCTCCAGGCACATTGTCTGCTGCACCTGCCAATCCCTGCCCTGTACAACAATGGCTCCAGTCGAGTTTCGATCTTCACCTGCAGGCAGGAGTGAGGATCAAAAACTACAAGGAGAAAACCATGACTGGGAATAAGACTCTTTCTGTTCACTATTTGAATACACACACAAAAAAATCAACTTCACATTACATGGAATGCTCATATTTACCTTTATAAAAATGCTTTGAAGAACTCCAAAGTACCAAATGGATGTTAGATGATTAATGGAATCTGTAATATTGTGTGATCTGTCTGACATATTAACTCAACAGTACAAACTTTATGATGAGCCATTCTGTTTTCACATTTAATTTATCCTTATATCCAGTATCCAAATTCAGCCAAAATGAAAGCAACTGATTAGGTTCTGAATTGGTCTTACTGGATGGCAAATTCCTCTCCCAGAGGACAGAGAATATGACAAGAGAAATACTAACTAATTTGTAAAAACAAATCTGCCCAAGAAGAAATGGATTGTGTCAAAGAGAAATCCTTAGAAAACATGTGGCATACTGGTCTTCAGTGAAAAGGGAAGGAGAGTCATACATAGCATGAATCAGCATAGGTTAGGTTAAACCATGGAAACACAATCCGAAACCACCCATGAGGTTGTTATAATCTGAGATTTGTTTCACTCTTTCATAGCAAAGTCTGATACTGATACAGGATGCTCTGTTCTCATGCATTTGTAGTCATGCCTTGCCAGCGTAAAGGCACATTCCCTAAAACATGTGACTTTCAAAATCAGGGGAAGTCACACATGACAAAAGCACACATCAACCCCTGACTACATCAGTAGAGGAGTGTAGCAAATCACCTATCAATCACTTCCCACTCACAGCTTATTGGCCACAACAAAGCATACGTCCTCAATCTCAACCGCAAGGAGGCCCAGGAAATGAAGACAGATATGAATGAAGTAATCCCATGAATAAGCAAGTGGCTATTTAGTGAACACTTTCCACCATGTCTATGTGCTCTAGATTTCCAAAAAAGACATCTAAATAATTCTTGAAAAAAGAAAGACTAAAAGGAAAAAGTACATTAAAAGAATAGCCATAATCTCTCTAGTTATTACATTGTTTGTGGATTTTACTATCTTCTTTATTTTTATACTTCCCTAGCATAGCAATATTTCAAAAACATACTTTAGAATCCATGAAACTAATACAGTTATTTTTTGGAACTGTGAAACAAGTACAAACTATAGACAATCATGATGCCAATGAGGAAAATGACTCAAAGAGATAAACAAATTTATTTAAAAATGTGCTTCTAATTATGTGATTATTAACCACAAGAAAAAAAATTAGAAAATAGGCTTAATTTTTAAAGGGAATCCAGGGAAGAAAGCAAAGAGATGACATAGCCTTCATTTTTTAAAATTTCATTTTAAAGAGACTAAAACCAAGCAAGATAAAACAGAACAAAGCCAATTAAAACAAGCCATTGCAAGTGACACAAGACTTCAAAACAATACAAAATCAACAGTGGTTACCATAATGCCTCTTGTTGTCTTCAAAATAGCTGCAGATACCCTCAGACATAGTAAAAATCAAATAAAACAGATTAGAACCAATAAAAATAAAACAATGAATGTAATAAAGGACTTCAAAAAAAGATAATAGTAAATGCCAAATGGCTACCATAATATGTCTTGTATCTTTTAAATAGCTGCCCATGCCATTAGATCTAACAAAATAAAACAGAATAAAATCCAACCCCAAAAAGCAATGAAAATGATATAAGACTTCAAAACAAAATGATAGGGAATTAAAAATGGCCATCACCTTCAGAAGGAGATCCTCCATAGATGCCACACTGCACACCGTGATCTTCTGAATAGATGATCAGACCATGAGGATATAGACCTGCAAAGTCAGTGAAACGTCAGACACCACAAGCATCAAATTGCATCCAACCTCAATGTTGCAACTTGTGTTTCTCCAGATCAGCTGGTTGCTTGGGGGCAGGGGTTGGATCTTCTTGTTTCTCAGCCCGCATATCAGAAGGGGCTGGGGTTGTTTGTACCCTGGTGGCAACCAATCCCCCACAGTCCACAAATGGCACTCGCTTACAGGAAAAGGCTAGGATCTGGCTGTCACCCTGGCAGTGGTGCCCCACAACACAGCTTTCTTAATAACCATATCAAGAGAAGAGGGAAAGAGAATTTAAGAACCACAAAAGCACCAAAGTTAGGGAAGAAATGAACTACAGCAAAGACAAGAGATCCCAGCTAGAGAGGGATTTGCTGGCTAAATATGCAACCATCACTTCCTGCCCAAGGTCTGATGACAGGATTAAACAAAATAATGGATTATAGCTCCAGGAACACAGTGAGCAACTACACTAAGTCCTTTCCTCCTCCCTGTCACGAAATCAAAAAGCAAGTCATAACTAAATAGGATATAAGTTAAGACAAAAGGTTCAATTGTCCCTGCATCTAATGGTTTTTACATGCTTTATTTCTATGAAGCAGTTTATAGCACCTGAAAAGAAGTACATGTGTCCCTCGTATCCACACGGCATTAGTTCCAGGACCCTATCAACCCCTGCAGATACCAACCTCCATGGATTTTATGTAAGTGCCTTATAGAGAGTTCAGAATTTGCATAGATCAAAAAAAAAAAATAAGAACTGTGGGAGTAATAAAACCCAAAATGTGTAATTATCATTGTAAAAAAGAGGAAAAGAAAGTGCTCTAAAGGATACTGCATGTATATTTAAGTGTATAAGATAGATAACCATATTACTGAATTTTTGTTGGATCATTGAACAGAACTGTTTGCAGTCTCACTGTTTGAATGTCCACTTTGTATGCTTTAATTTTGTAACTTGAACAACTATTTCTAAGATGACAATATGTAATTTATTAAGTAGTGATTTCCTACTGTTTATTTTTTTGAAATTCTGTATTACTTGTACCCTTTTTCTGTTTTTTTTTTCTTTTTCTCCTTAAATAAAATATAAAAAAAAGAATTTGCATAGATCCTCTACACATCTTCCTTTACAATTGAAAATAATGTCTAGATGACTTATAATATTTAATGTGTTAGGACCAGGATTATGATTCAGCAGCATAGTGCCTGCCTGGCAAGCTCAAGGTTCTAAGTTCAATTTCTGATCAAAAAAATAAAATAACATGTGCTAATTTATATTAGTATAATTTAATAGCTATCGTATTATTTAGGGCATATTTGCAAGAAAAATACTTCAAACATATTCAGTTCTGTGTTACTTACTTTTCTCTGATTGCTGAGAGAAAATACCTGACACCCCAAATTGAGGAAGGAAAGATTTATTTAGCTCACAGTTTGTGGAGGTATCAGTCCACAATCTGCTTGCTCCAAGGCAAGGTGGCATGTCACAGAGACAACCATTCGTGATGATGGAAAACAGCAAAAGCAGCAAGAGCAAAAGGAGGAGGAGCACAAGAGAAGCCTCTTTCTACCCCTCATGTTTAAGTAGGCTACCTCCCCTACTCACACCCATAATCTTAGCATTGGACCACAAATCAAACACGAATGCTAGAAGCCAGTCCCCATGACTGCATGAGGCTTTGAGGGGACACCCAGACACAAACTATAACAAACACAGATGCATTTTTTCAAGTGTTTTCAATCTGTGATTGGTTGAATCTGATGTGCTGAATCAATGGATAATGTTGATCAAATTTTCCCCAGAAAATTCACAGAGAAATATTGTATTTTTCTCTACAAGGAAGAGATTTCTGTTACATCTAACTGTATACAATTTTCAAGTTGCTTCCATAGATGTTTCTTATCTTTCTGGTACATGTTAAGACCACACCTACATTCACAGCCAGACTCCATCCTTAACCATGAACTCAATTACATAGGTCACCTTGACCCTGATTTCTGTGTATCACAGAATTAAAAAAAGATTTCACTGAAAGAAAAGAAGAGAGGGAGGGGAGATCTCTCAAACTTTCTTTCATGTCTATTTCATTTTTTAATAAGGATTGTAGAATCACAGATTGATGGGGTGTTTAAGGTGGGAAAACCTCAAGGATGATCCATTCCACCTTGTCAGTTGGCACTGGTAGTGACAAGACACTTAAGCATCTATCTATATGCAGTGGAAAAATTAGACTGAAAATAGAAATCTGAGTTCAAGTGCTGGCTTGGACAGTTTTTACCTTAGATTGATCCCTTAACCTCTTCCAAGATGAATTCTTCTCCTTTTGGGATCTGACAAGGATCTTTGTGAACTCTAAAGCAATTGTCATATGAAATCTATGACATTTCCTTGGGTCCAACAGCCCCTCAACTTATGAGCACCTTCACTTACCCACACACTCATGACTTTTATCTGCCTCGCTTAACTTTGCAGGTCATGAAAGAAAAATACTGATGCCTAGCAAAACCTGTGACACCCAGTAAGTGTACAGTACCACTTTTTCTGAATTATTTAGGTGACAATAAGAAAAGTTTTCTGAGTCCTCCTCAGAAGGTTGAGAGGTATGCCATAAAGCCACTCAAAATCTCTACCACAGGACAGCCTCCCCCTAGTACATATACACGTACATAAACCACAAGACCCAGAAAAGCACCACGCAGGACATCCTTCTCTCATTTCCCCAGAAGGTGTGATCTGTTCAGTCTTAATTCACAATCCCAGAAAACTAACCCACCCCTACCAAAAGTAAGGCCATCTCCCTGACTAGTGTCAGCTACCTAGTTTTTCTTCCCCCTTTAAAACCACTTTCCAAGGAATTCATGTGAAGTAGTAATTGGGGTGGTACACTAACTGAGATGGCTGTTTCTCAACCAAATTCTCAAGAAATTCAATAACCACATCTGGGAAATTCTCTACGATGCGCAAGGAATGAAGATGTGGACAGGCTTGGGTGTTACCACAGCTGGTAGAACCACAGGTGTTTTCCTGGATTACCAAAGAGGTTCTATGTACAGTTTCCAGAAGCCACGTATCTTCAGGGTTTCAGTAGTTGGCCTTCACCTAAAATTTTCCTCCCTGTTGAGGTTGGAGAACCACTATTTTCTAGAGAACTCTATTTTCTGCATGGAACAAAGGCATTCCAGCAGTGACTAGACAGGTTCCCAAGTGACTGAAACAATCATTAACATTGTTATTATTTTTGTTTGGTTGCATCTCCATAGCAGCCCACATTAACAACATGCCCACAATTGTGTCTCACTAATGGCTCTCACAAGATACCCAGAGGCAGAGGGGGTGACCAGGGTTAATATTTCTGTATTGCCCAAAGGGCAACCAGGTGAGCATAAACATGGAGGGTTCCTTAGCTATAATCTGTAGTCATGCAGGATCTGTCCTAAGACACCAAATTTCTGCCCCAATCTGGTCCTGCACAACATGGCCTGAGTCTCGGGAGCCATTTATCTCTGGAACTCTTGTTCCTAACACCCGAAGGAACTAGCCTGGGCAACAGAATCAGAATCAGAGATCCCGCAAGTGGACTGGACCTCACAGATCATCTAATCCTTTTTTTTTTCTTTTTGTCTTTTTTTTGAGACAGGATCTCCCTATGAAGTTCAGGCTGGCCTTGAGCTCACTTTGTAGCCCAGACTGTTCTCAAATTTGCAACAATCCTGTCTCAGCCTCCCGAGTGCTGGAATTACATATGTGCCCCCACACCTGGTTTAAACCAATCCTACTATTTACAGCTAAAGGGAACCAAATAGAATACTCAGTCCAACTCACATGAACCACTTTACTCCCACTTCTGTACATTTGGCTTTTTTTATATCACATTCCAGAGCTTCATTTCTTTTGTCTTTGCCTATGTTTCGTTTCCACTTCCATCCTTTTCTACTATCTAAAATTTATGTGGCTGAAACTCCAGCTAGGGAACATGAAACAGATTTGCTAAGAGTCTGGTGTTCTGCCACCTGATCTGGGCTGGCCTCAGATAACTGAAAAGGCACCACTGCAGCCTGGAACATGGAACGTTCATGGTTTCCCAACCTCCATTTCCTAATTCAGTCGCCGGCTCTGGCAGGCGCTTCACCCATGCCGGGGTGGACATCCATCCTCACCCATCGTGGCTTTTCCCAGGGAACACCAGAGCTGTCCTTAGCTTCTAGTAAAGGACTACTTTCTGTACCGTACTGTGGTTAGGGCAGGCAGTTCTCTCCTGCCATAGGAAATATGCAGACACTATTCAGAGGAATAAGAAGATCAAGACTTTTGTGATCAAATAACAGTTTTCTCTCCTCGACCCTAATGTAACCAGGTTGTCACTCCAGACTCAGAGAAATCCATGCTATATTCAAGCGAGTAGCCCGCTTTAGAAAACAAATGGTTCATTTTCCTCAAATGCCTTCCCATAGCTCCCAGGAGTTACCAATTATTCTGCCACACACATTCCTGGGACACGATAAACAAATTTGGCCAAAACCCAAAGTACGGCTGCTAAGCTTCTCTCCAACTCTTGTCCTCTATAATCCTGACTCAAGGGTTTCTTCTTTCCTACTACATCATTTATTTTTAGAAATTTTGATAAACTTCCTGCTGCTCTTCTCTCTTTTTTATAAGCAACATGTTAATAGTTATATGGAGCAAGCAATAAATAAATGAGCTAAGTCAGTATCTCTTGAAATCTTTGCAAACAGCATTATTACCAAGTATACAAGTATACAGTCTGTCATCATTGTGGCCAGTATCAAGTTAAATAAACATATAAAACAAAAAAGATTTCGTGTAAATCCCCAGTGACACAATTATGGCCACACCTACTGAGGGAGGCATTATAAAAGGCAACGAAGTCTGACTCAGGTCTCAGTTACAAACCCGTGAGGGAGTCATTTCATTGGAACTTGAATCGGCAAAGGTATTGTCCTTACCATGTCTGTGGCTTTTAAAGTACCTTTTTTTTTTTCCTCCCTGGCTGTCTTCAAACTTCCTTCTGTAAAACTTTGGTCTCTTCCTTTTTTTCCTTTCCTATCCTTTCTTGATTTGGTATATGAGCTAGAATTACACACCAGTCAGATTTCAAAAACTGACTCTTTTATTTTACTGATGGGGAACCGATGGCCAGCCAATGAATGAATTCATCCAAGGGCCTCTGCAGGTACAGCCAAATCTCCCTCTGGGAGAAGCCCTGTACCACCAAAACCTATTAGGACAGAAATGAATGTTTCTAACTCTGTTTCTCTCTTGCCTCTGTGTAAGGTGAATATCTCTTTCTTGTGGCTTTATTTCTCTTTTAAACTAGCCAAGCATTGATTGCATGCCTACTCTGTGCAATGCATTGAGTTGGGCATGGAAGGAGTACCAATATAAATAAAGCATTCTAAAAGAAGTTTACAGTCTAGGAGAAGAGGCAGATGCATATAAAGTAATGCAAGAGAGTGAGAAGAAGCATGGGGAAAATGCTGGGTGTGGGCTGTCATTCAATGCAGTCTCTCAAGAAAGGTGAGGTCACTCCTGCTGGCATCTGGCACAGAGACTGGCTGAGCTGATAGTCACTGGTCTCTTCCTGTTGCAGAAGTCAAGATGGCCCAATGTCCGAACATGCTCGAAGACCTGAAGAGCTGTTACAGGTAAGAAGTAGATTCTATCTCTTGTGATTTAATAAAGGGTTATTAGAATCTAGCTCGGAGTTACAGTAGCCAGCATGGACTGGGCTAGCAGAGGCCATGGCAGCTTCATAAAAGACCGAGGAGACCTGAGCATACAGTATGTTAAACTAAGGTGTGCATTGTAGAAAAGTTATCTTTGAGGTCTGCTGGGCCCTATGTGAATTTCAACATCAACTTAGATGCATCCTCAATTGAGTCCACAAATCCTGATACAGTAGTGGATTTTAATGGGTTGTGTGCAAGAGAATCTACTCTCAGAACAGCTGAATCTCTGGTGGGAGGAGGAAATAACTCTCCACAATTTGAGCACATCAGCATACACACTTGATCAAACCTCATTCAGATGCATAAGAGACATAAGCTGAAAGTTAAAGTTATAGGACATTTTGAACTAACGTGATCTTCCCAGCACCTACAATAATTATGAGCACAAACTAAGCTACCAAGATGTTGTCCAAGTATTTTTCCAAGTGTTAATTATTAAATCTATTCTAGTGAATGAATGGAAGTAATGTATCTGTTACAGAGGACCCATGTGGTGTTCCAAAAGTATGTCTGTTCTTGAAGAACGTTTTCCAGTGAAGTTCAATTAAAACTCTTCAAGTTGTTAGTCAAATCTAGTTTTATACATAAAGTACAAGCCTGTCCTCATGATCATTAATTCCAAATCAAGGAAGTATGAAAGACCATATTCATGTGAACATATACTGTCCTTTATTTTCAATGATAACAGAAATGATTTGAGTTTTACCCAAACCATGTGCTTGTTAAAATTCAGCACCCAGTGAAACAATAAAATTAAAACATCATCGCCTTTTATTTTGACAGTGAAAATGAAGAATATGCTTCTGCCATTGACCATCTCTCTCTGAATCAGGTAGGCCGTTGACTGCCCTTCCTAAGGACTGCTGCTCTCACGCTGCTTTCCTCTTTTGTAACACCCAAGACCAAAGCAGGATGTTAAGTCTTACGTACTCTTGCCTTCACTAGAGGTCCAGAGACCTATGTTTCTTCATTACAAGTGAGACACCTTGCTTGTCCACATGTGGGGAGTTTATGGCACTATTCATGTTCTTCACCTTTTAGCAATCACAGCATTCCTTTCCCAAGGCCCTGAGAACAACAGTCTCTTGGGTCAGCTTCTTCTGATGTCAGCCCTGCTATCCTGATGCCACTTCATCAGGGTTCTGTCTCCTAAAGCGAGACACATCATGTTTGTCCTCTGATTCCATCTCCAGAGGTTGGAGATAGCCCTCTCAACATAACAGCTCATGAAGCTGAAGCAGAGGAAACAGGCCAGTTGAAAATGAGAAATTTGTTGATACTCACCCAGCTGTGTGTTACTTTGTGTGTCTGTGGTCCTGGTTTTAAAAACTGCTTCCAGCAGGACATGGTGGCACGTCTATCATTCTAGCACTCTGGAGGCTGAAGCAGAAGGATCACTGTAAATTTGAGGCCAGCCTGGGCTACAAAGAGAGTTCCAGGCTAACTTGGGCTATCTACAGCAAGACCCTGTCTCAAAAAGACCAAAACAAAACCTGTTCCCAGAGTAGTACAACAATCCCTAGGCATCATGGGTGATGGATTTCAGGATCCCCGTGATTCCCATGGCAGACACATCTGCAGATACAAAGACCCCTTACATATAAATGGCAGAGGACCCATGCCATTTACAAATACCCTACACACATCCTCCTGTGTTCTTGTCTCTAAATTACTTATAATACCAACTTGGTATAGATGCCATGTAAGTAATTGTTGTACTGTTGTTTTGGAAATAATGACCAAAAAAGCTCTGTTAGTATAACACAGATGCATTTTATTTTCTCCAAATATTTTTATCTGAGGTTGGTTGAATACCAAGATGCAGAACCCATGGACATGAACATATTTCTGAAATATTTTAGAATGCTGAGAAACAGACATTTAACCTCCAGAGAGGAAAGCCAATGGAGGGCTATGACTCACTGATTTGTCAATTTATTTCATTATAAGATCTCATTTTGGGGGGCTGGGGATTTAGCTCAGCGGCATAAGCGCCTGCCTTGCAAGCAGGCAGTCGTGAGTTTCATCCCTGGTACCGATAAAAAGGAAAAAGACAAAAAAAAAAAAAAAAAAAAAAAAAAAAAATCTCATTTTTGAGCCTGCAGATGGTTGAAAAAAGTTTTCCTAAGAAATCACATGCTTTCAGGGAAGGACAAGGAGGGAGGGAGGGGAGGGAAAAAAGGAAGGTGCGAGGGAGGGAAGGAGGAAAAAGTGAGTGGGAACACTGATGAAGCTGGGTTACCCGAGCCCAGAATGAAGTTTTGCCATTACATCTATTGTAGAAAGCTCCTGCTGGACAAATCTCATCCTATGGCCACGGACAGCCACTCAGTCGCCCTTTTTCTTCCCCACAGAAATCCTTCTATGACACAAACTATGATCCGCTCCACGAGAACCGTGTGGATAAGCCAGTGTCTCCGAATCCCTACGAAAACTCAGAGGAATCCAATTTTACCCTCGAGGACAGCTCGGACAGCTCAGCGGTGGTGTTAACATCAGCCCATGGGGAGGTTCTGAAGAAGAGAAGGCTGAGTTTAAATCAGACCATGTCTAATGAAGATCTGGAAGCCATCGCCAATGATTCGGAAGAAGGTAAGAGGTCAAGGCAGTAGTGTCCTTGTTTTTCAGGTTTAAGGAAATGAAGTCAAGAGAGCGTAGGAGAAATAAACCTAGGCTCAGAAAAAAAGATAAGACAATCATGCATTATCTGGTGACTATTATAAAAGAAAACTAATGTTTGTCCTTCTCCAGTGGGAGGGGTAGCAATAGCCTGAGTCTTGTATTTCATTTGTGAGCTTCTGTCTTGGCCACGTTGTAAAGATCATCGGGCTTTTTAGTCTTTTCAGCAAAAGGACAGGTATACTGTTAGTTGGTGACCTCTCCTTACTTGCTATGCCTCTTTTAGCATGTCACTTCATCTTTCCATGCTTCAGTTCCTTGTCCTGTAAATTGGACATGAACAGAGTCCCTGACTCATTAGATTGTTGCGAAGATTAAATGAGTCAGTACTTCCAAAGTTTTGAACTAGAATAATGTGTGTGCAGAGTAACTACTCTAGAAATGCCAGCTAGGGGCTGGGGATTTAGCTCAGCGGCATAAGCACCTGCCTTGCAAGCAGGCGGTCGTGGGTTCGATCCCCGGTACCGATAAAAATGAAAAAGACCAAAAAAAAAAAAAAAAAAAAACAAAAAACAAAGAAATGCCAGCTATTTTTGCATTATTAGTACTACCACTTTATGGTTACAGCCAGTACTACTAATCTACGGATGGCTGCACTGTCTATGCCTCACCACAACGTCTCACTCTCATGTTGCATCTGAGGAAGCAGCCTGTCCAAAGCCACATAGTCTGTATGTGGGGGACCCACAAAGTGGTTCAGTTCTGACTACTAAAATCATGGTCTTTCTTTCATGCCTTTGCTATGCGTGTTTCCACATAACACCTAAACCCAATTTTCCTGTTTCTAATATAACACCTAAGCAATCATACATGTTCACCCAGAACGTTTAAAAATCCAAGAAAATATTTTTTAAAAGAGCATAAAACCTCTCATTTCTGCCACTTCATGGTTTATCCCCACCAATACTATAGGATGTTTCTTTAAAGTCTTTTCTTTATACAGACACACACATGAACCTACATGTTTTACATTATTTAGGAATACACAAGTTTATATCCAGTCTTTTTCACTTAGCAGTATCCCAGAGGCATGTTAGAGAATCAGTGTTTCACCATTATGTTCAAAATGGTAATGAGCATCTGTATCAATAAATCGTTATTCACTTAGAATAGATTCCTAAAAGTGAAATTACTCAGAGCCATGAGGCTATTGAGACAATTTCCCAGAAAGATGGATGGTATATGGTCACCCTCAGTAAAAAATAATAACTTCTTTAAATGGTAAATGTTTAATGTGCTCATTTTTATCTCACAGTACATTCATCTGAAAATATAGATGGGAACATTGTGGTGACTTAGTAACTTCCAAACAACCCAAAATGAAAACGCTGCACAAATAATCTCTCTTAATAATAATAATAAATAAAAAACTGTTGCCTGAGGAATCCATTTGAAAAGAAGCAAATAAGTATATCCAAGGCTAATCTCAGAATCAAATGTAGTGTTGACTGATTTCACTTCTGTCCTCTCATTTGGATTGGCCTGTTCCTAAAGTCCCTTCCAGAGCTACTCCCTGGGCTTGAATTAGCATGTGTATACTATTTGTGTTTGTACCCACGTGTTAACCTGAATCTGTGATGTTGGTTTTAGAAATCATCGAGCCATGGTCAGTACCCTACAGCTTCCAGAGCAATCTGAAATTCAAATACCAGAGATCTATCAAAAAGGGAGCTGTCATAACTGATGCCATGCACCAAAGCTTAATTCGAGAATCAAATGGTCAACACCTCAAAGCCATGCATGTGGTCGATCGGAAACATGAAGGTAAATAGCCAGCTTGTCCCCCTCTGCTCCTTTTATTTCTTTGAACCATTTCAAAGTATGAACCTGTCTAGAACCCTGGCTTTGCACAATTCTAGAATAAGATGAAGCACAACCCTCCTTCCTAACCCTTGGTTAAAACCCCAAAGACAGAAATTTCTGCCAAATCTGCAAATTCCACAAGACACAAGTTTTCCTGAGAGCACGGAGAGGCCCTCAGAGCTTTCTGACATCCTCTCTCTCTGTGGCTCCTAAAGGTACTCTTACCTTCTGACTTTAAAGATGAAAGCTTGAGTCTCAGAAATATTAAACGACTTATTCAAATTTAACCAGAAGCCCATGAGGAGCAATCACTATCCATTAAAGATCCTAAAGATTAAATTCAAAGTAACATCAAACTGGCAAGATTTTGGTTATCTTTGATAACAATTGCACGGCAAAGTAACCAATAAGCTGTAATGTACTCTGAAGAATGAAATTTACTATCCAAAATGTTTTATCACAGAGGTCAATTTCCACAATTGTTAGCCTGCCCTCAGTATTAAAGTTATGTTCAAACATCCGAAGAGGCAAACTTTACAGTGAACAAGCTGGACTTTTTCTGATTGGATAACTTCCATACTTTTTATAATTGTGACTTTTACAAATTATTTTGTATTGTATTTCCTACTTATTGTTTTAAATAATTTTCTCACATATTGGCATAGTATATGTATTTGCCATTTTCAATAGCATTAGAGATTTAATCATGTTGCTGTGCTTAGCCTCCCATGTATTTTCTTTTTTTAAGCAGTGCTGGAAATTGAAGACAATGTTTTCACAATGAGCTACATCCCCAGTCCTTTTCATATTTTTATTTTTTATTTTGACCCAGGTCCTTTCGAAGTTGCCCAGGATGGACTTGGACTTGTGATCCTCCTGCCTCTGTCTCCCACAATGCTGGGAATGCAGGCATACACCACCTCTCATATAGACATAGACATAGACATAGACATAGGTATAGAAATAGAGGTAGAGATATGAAATTGAACTACTTTTTCATATGCATGTATTAGTTTTCTAAATTCTTCCACTTTTCAGGTCATTATGTACTCATGAACTAACAAATTATAGGGTTTCATCCCCCAAATGTAACTATGAGAGACTCAACAAATATTTCATAATCCCTAGGGTAAATGCTAAAACATTAACTATTTACCACTCAGGTAAATATGTGGATATTGTAAAGGATACAGAGATGAACAGAGTTCTATTCCTGACTTCCAAGCATTTATAGAAACCTAATTACATGCAAATGCATACACACATACAATCTGCACTAAATGTTTGATTTTATAAAAATGCAACAAATTAAATTTCTTTTTGGCTCTTCTCTTTGCCAGTGAAATTTGACATAGATGGTTACGTATCTACAGCAACCCGAATAAGACCTGTGACTCTAAAAATCTCAAAAACCCAACTGTATGTATGTGCCCAGGAGGAAGGCCAGCCCGTGTTGCTGAAGGTCAGTTGTCCCCCACTTCCCAGCTTACCCTCGTTTACTTCCCATTTATGTTCCTAGCAGGGCAGCGGGGTCCTCTTCCCTTTCGACCATTATTTGTTCTCCTGCACACCCCACCCCCATCCAATTTCTTCCATGTCCTCAGAGGCAGAATCTATGAGAGGGGCAGTGGAGGTGATAGAGAAAACAAAAACAAATTACCTACTTTCTTTTCTCCTTCTTTTTCACCTTCCTTTTCTTCTTCCTCCTCCTCCTCTTCTACTTTTCTTCTTCTTCTTCTTTTTCTGCTTCTGCTTCTGCTTCTTTTTCTGCTTCTGCTTATTCTTTTTCTGCTTATTCTTTTTCTGCTTCTTCTTTTTCTGATTCTTCTTTTTCTTCTTCTTCTTCTTCTTCTTCTTCTTCTTCTTCTTCTTCTTCTTCTTCTTCTTCTTCTTCTTCTTCTTCCTCTTCTTTTCTGCCCCTGCTCACCTCTCATCCCAGGGTATCTGTGTATTCCACCAATCTTTACTGACAACATTCCCTGACTACATAACGTCTGGCCTTAGGACAGTGGGACCTGCCTCCAAGAAACTTAGTAAGCCAGGCAAGAGAAATGACCACATGTCAATGGCCACAAATCAAAAATCAGGAAACCAAGATTCAAATGCTGACCTTCTGTCTCCTGTGCTGTTCCCTGTTGATGAGTGCTACCATTACCCCTCATCACAGCCCTACCTATCTCCTCTCCCACTTTCCTCCTCAGATACACACACATACACAGTATAGCCTTAGATGTTTTCTTCACAGATAAATAGTTAATTCTCAGTCAGTAAGTGTATACTCCAATATCTCCTACCCCAGTTAGAATTGGTGGATCAAGTAAAATGAAAATGGTGGTGATAGATAAACAGTAGCCTTATTCATGAGTTCATTCAACAAATATTTACTGAGAGGTTTCTGATGTCCAAGCACAGTGCTGGTGGCTATAAGGACAGTGGTATAACGAAGTCCCTATCTCTATAAAACTTGGCTCGCTGAGATCAAGTCAAACAACCAGTAAAAAGCGCAAGATGCTGTAAAGAAACTGAACAGGGCTCTTAGGAGATCAAACGGCAGCATGCTATTTAGATGGAGTGGCAAAACCAAAGATAAGAATTGCTCATAGAAAAGAGTGTACTAAAAGAGGATTAGTAGAGTGGGGCATTCTAAACAGAAGGGACTACATTCACCTCAGCTTTATAAGCTTAAAGTCCAGCTCCAAAATTGTTGAGTTTTGTGAGGAACAAAGTGCTTACAGGGTTTGCACTGGTGTGTGTGTGTGTGTATGTGTGTGTGTGTGTGTGTGTGTGTGTGTGTACAAAACCTTTGATTTTTTTACTCTAGTATGGAGATGAATGTGATTTACACGCTAAGTTGTTTTCCCAAAGGTATGACTTTCACAGTTAGAGGTTAAAATGCTTGGAGGTCTTAGAATCATTGGAGCTCAGATTTGAAGCAAGATGCCTTATGCCTGTGTTGAAGGCAGGACACAGTGCTTCATTCCCACCTGCCCAGAGAGTAAAACCCTGGTTCCATCAGCAATCTTTATGACTAATTTAGATTTGACACCAACTAATAAAAGAAATCAACTCTTGGGAAAAACCTAGGCCATACCTCTAATTAGCATATATTAAATGCATGCTGAATGAATACATGAATGAAGGACATGTATCATCCTGTTAGAGTCATAGTCCTAACGTGCTGTTTCTCACAAAAGCCAAATGCCAAAGGATTCAGTGCTTTGTCTAGCATTGCCTTCGGTTCTTGTTCTATAACCTAATTCTGTTCTCTTTATCATAGGAGATGCCTGAGACACCAAGAGTCATCACAGGTAATGACGTCAACCTGGTCTTCTTCTGGGAAATTCAAAGAAATCATAACTTCTTCAGGTCGGCTGCCAATACAGATTTATTCATTGCCACAAAGATGACAGGTCCGGTGCACATGGCCAAGACACTGCCCTCCATGTTGGACTTTCAGATATCCTAAGATCAGCCTCAACTCTGGAGTCTGTTAGTCTGTATGTACCATGTACATGAAGAAGTCAAGCTCTTTACTCTTACTCATTTGCTGAGCATGTGCTGAGCCTTGGTAATCCTAAATGAATGTTTACCCTCTTTGTAAGAGAAGGGAATTTCTAAGAGAACCAACATTAACATATAATGCTATCTGTTACTTAAAGAACACCCTATACTTTGCACAGTACCAATCATTTTAATTATCATTCTTCATAACATTCACAGGAAGACCAGAGTTACTGACAGCAGCTACCAAAAAGACTCTACTCATATGACAAGCAGGTTAACCGAGGCATAGGAAAACTAAAAAATAATAATATTCCATATAGCAGCTAGAGTGAGAAACCACAGGCCTAGGATTTCATTCCAACTCTGTGCCTTCTGCTTCTAAATTGATCACAGACACTTAATCAAATAGGAATAGTTGCTAGGATCTTTGTTTTACCATTTTCAAAAGGGAGAGAATGATACCTGTATCTTTCCTGCCTCAGTGTTTTTTTAATGTCAAACAGTAAGGTCATTTTAGTCAGATAACTCTTGAAGCTGAGCCTCAAGAAGACAGACCACAGAATGTTATTTTTAAGTTATTTATATAAGTATTTATATATATATTTAAGATAATTATATTACTATATTTATGGCAGCTCCTTGCATCCCCTGGGAGTGACCACACATGCTCAACAAATGTAGAGTTTCTAGGCTGAGTGAGTTAGAGGGAGTACTCCAGAGAATGTAGGTCCAAGTAATGCTTTCTCCGTAGCCATGAAGCTCTATGTTCTGGGACTTAGGAGCCTTACAATTATGACAATAGATTTATGTTAATTATTTTTCTTGAGATGATACTTGAACCAATATTTCATTCTTGCCTTGGCATTCTTCTGTTATTTAACTTGATGCATATACTGAACTAATTAAAATGAGAGGAATTTAACTTTGGCAACCATGGAACCATTGTTATCTAAACTTTCTTTTCTGAAATGTAATCATCTCAATCATATTTGAATAAAACGACAAATTTGATTGGACACATAGCTCTTTGTTGTCTTTTGTGTGTTGGCTTTGGAAAGGCATTTTGGTTGTATTTTGTTTTATTTTGCATGTAGGAGCAAGTTTTCTTATTTGTTGTCTTCATCACCATTTTAGTGCATGGTGACTACAAACAAATAGTAAAAGTTCACCTAAATAACTACAAAGTATTACTTTACAAAAGCAAGCCAAAACTTTTTAATTCTTTTCTCACTTTTAGTAGTTGCCAGTGTACGTAAATGGAATCAAGAATATTTCCAAAAAAAAGATACTTCCAGGTTCAGTTAAAACTCACAGAACAACAGACTGTTCCTGACCCTCCAGGCTTCCGGGTGCAGTGAAGTGGAGAAGTGGGTTTGAGGCCTCTACACCCGCCTCCCCATCCCGGCTGCACTTGGAGAACTGCTGAGCTTCCAACGGGTGGGCGGGCCCACACTATCCCCAGAGCCCAGCCTGTTTGGGCCTCTGGCTCCTAGCCATCCGTGTGCAGAGGAGGGGCTGGGCGGATCTGGGACGCCTGCATCGGCCTCCATGTGTGTCTGGAGGACTGTGGATGTCTCTGTGGGCAGTGGAGGATCGTGGGTTCCAGAGGCCCTGCAGCCTGTGGTGAGTGCTCAGCGCACTCTGCCGAGAGCCCAGACTGTTTGGGTCCCTCCAGGCTTCCAGGTGCAGTGAAGTGGAGAGGTGGGCTTGAGGCATCTACATCTGGCTCCCCATCCCAGCTGCAATTGGAGAGCTGTGGAGCTTCCAATGGGCAGGTGGGTGCACAGTGTCCCTGAGGCCCAGCTTGTCTGGAACTGCAGAGTTCTGAGCAGGCAGAGGAGGGCCATTGGTTCTGCAGGCCCAGTGGCTTGGGGTAGCGTGGTGCCAGAGTCTCAGTAGCTGCAAACATAGAAAGGGATTTCCAACAGATCCTGAGGAAGCTTTCAAATAACACTTGAAACACAGAAATATAGGAAAATGACAAAACGAAAGACCAAATTACAACCTCAAACCTCCAGCCCACCTCAAGAAACCCTAGGAGCAATGTATATAGAAGAAAATATATGCCATTCACCTCAAATATCGGACACAATAGCTACTGAAATTAACAAGCAACTCCAGGAAGCTTTAAAGAAATTCAAACTCGAAATAATTTCCCAGGTAAAAGAAGAAATGATAAAAGAAATGAAAGAGATTCTGAATATATCTAAAGAAAACACAGATAAAAATTGGAGGAAATAAACAAAAAGATAGAATCCCTAGACGAGCAATATAAGAAACAAACAGAATACATAATGCAGATGCACAGAGATATACAGGAAATAAAAAAACTCCACTGAAAGTTGTAAAAACCGCCTTATGAAAGTGAAGATAGAATTTCAGATCTTGAAGACAGGATTGCAGCTAGTGAACAGGAAAGGACAGATCTTTTAAAAATAACAAGGAATCAGGAAACAACAATTCAACAACTGCAAGACGATGCAAAGAAGAATAACATAAGAATGATAGGGATTAATGAAAAAGAAGGAGACAACATAAAGGATGTCAAGAGGATATTTAGAAAAGTAATAGCTGAAAATTTCCCAAGCATGAGATCAGAAACTGACATCAGGATCAGTGAAGCATATAGAACTCCAAATAGTCATAACCAAAATAAAACTACACCCAGACATATAATAATCACCATCCCAGAAATCCAACACAAGAATAGATTATTAAAAGCTGTCAGAGAGAAAAGACAGATCACTTATAAAGGAAAACCTATCAGAATCACAGCAGACTTCTCAGCACAAACAATAAAGTCAAGAAGAGCACGGAGTGAAGTATTCCAGATCCTAAAGCAAAATGATTTCCAACCTAGACTGATGTATCCTGCAAAACTATCATTCAAAATTGATGGTGAAATACAATACTTCCATGACAAAGAACAGCTGAAGAACTTCATGAACACCAAACCAACCCTGCAAAAAATATTGAAAGACAGTTTAGATACACAAAGGAAAAAACCACTAAGCAAAGCAGATAATTAAACAGAACAGAAAGATAAAGATGCAACAGCAGAGAGATAACATGTCAACAATAAACCAGCATTTAACAGTAATAACCATTAATGTAAATGGTCTCAATGCACCAATCAAAAGAAACAGACTAGCAAAATGGATCAAGAAACAAAATCCAACCATATGCTGTTTACAGGAAACCCATCTAACCCAGAAGGATACTCACAGACTGAAAGTCAAAGGATGGAAAACAATACTTCATTCAGCAGGAATCCAAAAAAAGGCAGGAGTAGCCATTTTGTTTGCAGACAATGTGAACTTTAAACCAACAATGACCATAGAGGACAAAGAAGGTCACTACATACTTGTAAGGGGAAAACTCCAAGAGGAAGAGATAACTATCTTAAATATACATGCACCAAACTCCAGAGCACCCAGTTATATAAAACAACTATTAACAGAAATGAAAACTCAAATTATCAGTAACACAATTGTAACAGGAGACCTCAATACACCTTGACACCAAGGGACAGATCAACCAGACAGAAAATGAGCAAAGAAATAACAGAACTGAATTACACCTGCGAACAAATGGATTTGATAGATATATACAGAATGTTCCACCCAACAACATCAGAATACACATTCTTCTCAGCAGTACATGGATCATTCCCTAAAATAGACCATATATTAGCTCACAGAACATATTTAAACAAATGCAAAAGAGTTGAAATCATCCCTTGCATGTTATCGGATCATAGCGCTCTGAAATTAGAAATTAATGATAAAAGATACTGCAAAAATCCTGCAAACACATGGAAACTGAATAACACACTCTTGAGTAATCAGTGGGTCACAGAAGAAATTAAAGAAGAAATTAAACAATACCTAAAAGAAAATGAAAATGCAGAAACAACTTACCAGAATTTGTGGGATGCAATGAAAGCCGTCCTCAGAGGAAAATTTATTGCACTGAGTTCTCACATCAGGAAAACAGAATGAATACAAATAAATAACTCGATGCTACACCTAAAACAGCTAGAAAAAGAAGAGCAAGTCAAGCCCAAAGCCAAAAGAAGAGAGGAAATTATAAAAATCAGAGCAGAAATCAATGCAATAGAGACTAAGAAAACAATCCAAAGAATCAACAAATCAAAGAGTTGGTTCTTTGAAAGAATAAATAAAATCGCTAAGCCCCTAGCCAACCTTATTTTTAAAAAAGGGAAGAAAAAGCTCAAATTCATGCAATAAGAAATGAAAAAGGTGAAATCACTACAGACCCAATAGAAATACAGAAGATCATCAACACCTATTTCGAAAACCTCTACTCTCAAAGTTTGATAACACAGAAGAAATAGACAGATTCTTAGAAACATATGAAGTACCAAAGTTAGATCAAGAGGATGTAAAACTGTTGAATAACCCAATCTCTGTTAATGAAATTGAAAATGTAATTAAATCCTTACCCACCAAGAAGAGCCCAGGCCCAGATGGATTCACTGCAGAATTGTACAAAAAATACAAAGAAGACCTAATGCCGACACTCTTCGAACTATTCAGTGAAATTGAAAGGGAAGCAACCCTTCCTAAGTCATTCCTGGAAGCAAATATAACTCTAGTACCAAAACCTGAGAAAGACCCAACTAAAAAGAGAACTATAGACCGATCTCCCTAATGAACACAGATGCAAAAATCCTCAATAAAATATTGGCAAATAGGATGCAGCAAATCATCAAGAATATTATACACCATGACCAAGTGGGATTCATCCCAGGAATGCAAGGATGGTTCAACATACGTAAATCAATAAATGTAATCCACCATATCAATAAAGCCAAAAATAAGAATCACATAATCATTTCTATAGATGCAGAAAAAGCCTTCGATAAGGTCCAACATTTATTCATGATAAGAACTTTACAGAAAATTGGAATAGATGGTCTTTACCTCAATATAATAAAGGCCATTTATGACAAACCAATAGCTAGCATCATACTAAATGGCCAAAAATTGAAAGCCTTTACTTTAAAATCAGGCACAAGACAAGGATGTCCTTTATCACCACTCCTATTTAATATAGTACTGGAAGTACTAGCCAGAGCAATTAGGCAAGAGAGAGAAATAAAAGGGGTAAAGATAGGAAAAGAAGAAGTTAAATTATCATTGTTTGCAGATGACATGATACTCTACATAGAAGACCCCCTAAACTCCATGGAAAGACTCTTAGATACAATAAATAAATTCGTAATGTGGCTGGATACAAAATCAATACTCAGAAATCAATAGCATTCCTATACACGAACAACAAAATCACAGAGATGGAAATAAGAGAAACTACACTCTTCACATTAGCAAACAAAAAAATGAAATATTTAGGAATTACTCTTATGAAAGAAGTGAAAGACTTATACAGTGAAAATTATAATACACTGAAAAAAAGAAATTGAAGATGACCTCAGCAATGGAAAGACATCCCTTGCTCATGGATAGGAAGAACAAACACTGTGAAAATGGCCATTCTCCCAAAACTGTTATACAGATTCAATGCAATCCCAATAAAAATACCGTCAACATACCTTATAGATCTAGAGAAATCACTCCTAAATTTCATCTGGAACCAGAAGAGACCTAGAATAGCAAAGGCAATTCTAAGCAGCAAAGACAAAGCAGGAGGCATCACAATCCCTGACTTGAAGTTATACTACAAAGCAACAGTAGTAAAATCAACATGGTATTGGAATCAAAACAGAGCCAAAGATCAATGGAATAGATTAGAAGATACAACCACAACTACAAACACACTCAACCACCTTATCTTTGATAAAGGAGCCAAGCAGGTTCACTGGAAGAACGACAGTCTCTTTAATAAATGGTGCTGGAAAAACTGGCTCTCCATTTGCCGAAAACTAAAGCTAGACCCATGTCTATCACCATGTACTAAATTAAAATCTAAATGGATCAAAGATCTGAATATTAAAAGAGAAACACTAAATCTATTGGAAGACAAATTGGGTAGAAACCTTGAAGACATAGGATTAGGTAGAGAATTCATGAACAGGACTCAAACCGCACAGGAAATACTTCCCAGAATCAATAAGTGGGACCACTTCTTATTAAAAAGTTTCTGCATGTCAAAAGAAATCTCCAGCATAGTGAAAAGAAAACTCACAAACTGGGAAAAGATTTTAGTGAACTCTCTCTCAGACAAGGGACTCTTGTCTAAAACATACAAAGAATTTAAAAAAGCTCAGACCCCCAAAATTCAAAGACCCAATCCAAAAATGGGCATCTGAGATGAATACACGCTTCTCAGATGAAGAAATGCAAATGGCAAATAAATATATGAAAAAATGTTCATCATCATTGGTCATTAGAGAAATGCAAATTAAAACCACACTGAGATACCATCTCACTCCTGAAAGAATGGCCAGGATCAAGAAAACCAACAACAACAAATGCTGGAGAGGCTGTGGGGAAAAAGGAACTCTCCTACATTGTTGGTGGGAGTTTAGACTAGTGCAGCCTTTGTGGAGGTCAGTCTGGAGATTTCTCAAAAAGCTGGGATTGGAAGTCCCATTTATTCCTGCTATTCCACTTCTAGGCATATTTCCAGAAGAATTGAAAGCATCATACCACAGTGATATATGTGCACCTATGTTTATAGCAGCACAATTTGTAATTGCCAGAACTTGGAAACAACCCAAGTGTCCATCAACTGAGGAATGGATAAAAAATTTGTGGTATTTCTATACAATGGAGTATTATTCAGCTATAAAGAAGGATCACATTGAGATATTTATCAATAAATGGGCGCAGCTTGAGACCATACTCATAAGTGAAATAAACCAATCTCGCATGTGTGAATACCGAATAGTTTCCCTAATGTAAGTAATGATTCAAATATATAAAAATATGTGGTAATCATGATTCCCCATTATGTGGCCTTGAAGCCTTATAAAGTTTTCACTTATTAATTGGAAAGGCTATATTCTGGGCTTCTTGATATGGAAATATTTAAAGCTATAGTATATGAAGTTTTATCCAAATATTTCAAGGAAAAAGACAGACACTATGGTAACTACTATTAAGTTGGGTTATTTGGTGGTGAAGCACTAGGTTGTTGAAACAGTCATGCTTTGACCTGTATTGTTATATTGTTATGTCCTGTTTTATCTCAATCTCTCCCTTATTCTTTAAAAAAATTATTTAGTTATTTCTTATGTTTGTTTTAATTAAGGGGAAAATTTAAAAAATTAGCAGGATATATAATAGTAACTTTTTTGATTTCCTATTAACTTGTTTTGAAGTCCTGTAATACTCCCACTATCTTGTTTTGACCGATTAGACTCTGTTCCATTCTGTATGATAGTATCAAGTTTGAGGGTATAGGCAACTACTTTGAAGGCAATAAGATTCACTAAGATGCCCATTCTGGTTTGACTATTGTCTCCTTTGGAAGTCCTGTAATGTTTACAATGCTTAAGTTTTATTGGTCTTGTTCTCTACTGTTTTGTTCAACTTTATAATATCTAATGAGGTAGACAATTCTTTTTAAAGAAACAAGAGACATTGTTGATAATCATTGTTAATAACCTTATACTCTGTTTTATATCATGTGCTATGTCTATCCTTGGTTTTGACTGACAGCTTTGTTTTGCCATATTTGACTTTATTCTCTCCCCCCCCAAAAAAGTAATAAGAACTAAGGAGTAATAAAACCCAAAATGTGTAAATTATTGTTGTAAAAAAGAGAGGGAAAAAAGAGCTCTAAAGGATACAACAGCAAGTGTGTTTAGGGGTGTTAAATAGCTGACCATATTAATGTTTTTGGTTGGATCATTGAACACAACTGTTTGCAGCCTCACTGTTTGAATGTCCACTTTGTATGCTTTGATACTGTGATTTGAGCAACTATCTCTAAGATGATAATATGTAATCTATTAACTGGTGATTTCTTACTGGGTTTTTTTTTTTTTTGTAGTTCTGTATTACTTATACCCTTACACCGCTTTGTTTTGTTTTGTGTTTTTCTCTTTTTCCTTTTAAATAAAATTTTTTTAAAAACTCACAGAACATGCATTCATATATCCATACCCTGAATATGTGTTCATATGTTCATGCAAACTCATACAGTATCACCCTAAAAACAACTAACAGATCCATTCAAATAGCATAAATAAAGATATATTGATGTAGAAAAACGTTAAAATCAAGAGAACTTAGAATAAGATGTGGAAGAGTAGTTCAAAATAATCCTGTTTCTTAGCACTGATGACAGGATGACTGGTAATATTTTAATCAGTATATTTTGCAGGAAATAAAAGTTCTCCATTTCAGGATGGGGTAAAAGGTATACAATTTTATACACATATTTGAGCAACTGCAAGACAACCAAACACAGATATATAATAGGCAAATGATAATGTATCTGGACCTCAAGGAAACTTAAAAATAGATATATATTTGGAAGGGAGTAGTAGTCACATGATAGGCAAAATCCCTAAAGTGACATCAAAAAGAGAAGAGAAATAAAGCATTATGGTGAACCCTGTTGGTTATCCATTCCAGCTCCCTTTCTTTCTTACAAAGTCCTAATTCCATTAAGAAGTCAGTGTTCCTGGCCCCAAAGAATGAATTCACATGGTTTAAATTCATGTTCACTCTATATTCACATGACAAGATGTATTGACTTAATCCTAATGAGACGTCAAATTTCTAGGTCTAACTTACAGAAAAGACTTCCTACCCTGACAGAAGCAACAACTACATGAAAGAAGTTCTTTTTTCTTTTTCTTTCTGCCTGAGATATTCTCCATGGGGCTTGGAGTTTGGTATAATGGACACTGAGAAGGTACAA
This sequence comes from Cavia porcellus, assembly GCF_034190915.1. NCBI lineage: Eukaryota > Metazoa > Chordata > Mammalia > Rodentia > Caviidae > Cavia > Cavia porcellus. The sequence continues at coordinate 56,396,510 of NW_026947501.1, read as the reverse complement.
CCACATGCTGAGGAAAGTACAGAATGGAAAAAAAGAAAGAATCAGGGTCTCTGACAATATTGTTATACTAAAAATCTACCTCCAAAATTTAAGAAAACAAGAAATGCCATTGTTATTAGGCCCTTTTCATTTTGGTTTACTCTTGACCTGCAGCCAAAGTGAGCATAATTGATACACAGAACTATAAAGACTAGGTCTCCTATTTGAGTCACTCTATTATTTCTTTCAGTCATCAGTCTTACCCAACTCAGGTTAGATTAAGCCTAAGGAAGATTTGCTTCCCTGCTGTCCCTTGGTTTTAAGAAATGTTTCAGAACTATTTTAATATCAGCGTGTTAATAGTTTAAGAAATAATGAATAAAAACACTAAGCAAACATACAAATTCAAGAATTCTCAAAAAGTATGATCAATTTTGCATGCCTATATCTGGTAATCTGAGCAACTCCTTTGAAGATAACAATATGCAATATAATAACAATTGTTAAATTCCTACCATCTTGAAATCCTATATCACTATTGTTTGGGGGCTTTGTTGTTATTTCTGTTGTTGTTGTTTGTTTCTTTTGTTTGTTTTTTGTTTTTTTCCTCTTTAAATTACAAAACATATAATACCAGGCGTAAGAGTGGGAGTCTCGATGACACCTCTCTCCACTCAGAGGACCTCAGTAGGCAGACTAGAGCATGGGTGAGGCCTCTCCCTACCCAGATAAGCCAGGGTATGACTGCAAGACTCCCAGTGACACAGTAGGGCCCCAGCGGGGGCACACACTATGGACAGTGGATCTGGTGGACTGGGAAAGTCTGAAACAGCAGTAACAATATGAAGTGGTGGTTCACATCAATACTCCTAGGCTAGTCAGCCCAGGAAAATTCCAGGACAAACTCAACTGGCCCACAGGAGGAAATCAGGTGACTGGTCCCTCCCTTACACTGTTGGACCTAGCAACTGAGTGAACACCAGCCTAAGCTGCACACAATAGACAGGCAAGACTAGTGAGATTGATAAGACTGAAATATGAATCAAGAGGTGAGAATGACAAGACAAAAAAGCAAAATAAAATCTCAGACCTCCAACCCAACCAGAACAAGTATAGGAGACGTCAACATAAAAAACATTGGAAGACACATATCTGAAATTTCTGAAAAGATAGTAAGTAAAGTAAAGATATAAATCCACAAGGCTATAGAAAAAATTAGATAGAAAGTAATCACTCAGATTTAAAAATGGCTACTTTAATGAAGGAAATGCTCAGCATAGCTAGGGAAGACATAGATAAAAATGCAGGTGCATTGGAAAATTATGGAAATCTTGAATGAACAATGTACAAAACTAATAGAATGCATGAAACAGATTCAAAGAGATATCCAGGAAATTAAAAATTCCACTGTATATACACCAAATACAGGCACACCAAACTATATTAGACAAATATTAATAGACATGAAATATCGAATAAGCAATAATACAATTGTAAAGGAGCTCTTAATACCTCATTGTCACAAAGAGATAGATCAGCTAAACAAAAAGTCAGCAAAAACTAACAGAACTGAATCAAACATGTAAGTAAATGGACTTAATAGATGTGTATAGAGTGCTTCATCTGACAACATCATAGTACACATTCTTCTCAGATACACAGGAGGCATTCTCTTAAACAGACCATGTACTAACTCATAGAACATGCTTGAGTAAGTGCAAAGGAACTGAAATTATCCCCCTTCAGATTATCCAATAATAGTGCACTGAAATTAGAAATTAATGGCAAAAGAAACCACAAAAACTCCACAAACACGTGGAAATTAGATAATACTGAAGAACCAATGAATCACAGATGAAATTAAAGAAGAAATTAAACAATAATCTATAATCAAATAAAAATGCAAGTACAATGTACTGGAACATGTTGGGATGCAATGAAAGCAGTTGTAAGAGGGAAATATATAGCAGGAAATTCTCACATCAAAAAAACAAAATGAATGCAAGTAAACAACCTAATGCTTCACCTCAAACTTCTATAAAAATGCGAGCAAATCAATCCCAAAGCTCGTAGAAAGGAGGAAATTTTAAAGAGCAGAGCAGAAATTAATGCAATTCAATCTAAGAAAGCAATACAAAAAATTAATAAATTGAAGAGTTGGTTCTTTAAAAGAATAAACAAAACTGATATTTTCCTAGCCAATCTTATCAAGAAAAAGAAACAAAAACTCAAATTCATGCAATAAGGAATGAAAAGAGTGAAATCACTATAGATCCTATGGAAATTCAGAAGCTCATCAATATCCACTTTGAAAATCTTTATTCACATAGGCTGGAAAATAAGAAGAAATGGAGAGATTCTTAGAAACATGAATTACCAAAGCTGAATAACCCAATATCAGTTAATGAAATTGAAAGCATAATGAAAAAATTAACAACAAAGGAAAGCTTAGATCCTGATGGATTCAAGGCTGAATTCTACAAGAAATTTAAGAAGATTCAGTGCCAATATTCTTCAAACTCTTCAATGAAATTGAAAGAGAAGCAGTTCTCCATAACTCATTCCTGGAGGCAAGTATTACTCTGATATCAAAACCAGAGAAAGATCCAACTAAAAAAGATAACTACAGGCCAATCTCCCTAATGAACATAGATGTGAAAATCCTCAGTAAAATACTAGCAAACAAATGCAGCAAATCATCAAGAAGATTACATACCATGACTGTGTGAATTCATCACAAGAATGCAGGAATGGTTCAACGTATGCAAATCAATAAATGTAATATACCACATCAACAGAATCAAAGACAAAAATCACATGATCTGTAAGTTGGCAGAAACCATGCTGGGTCTGGAAGGAGTACAATAAAAATCACATGATCATCTCAATAGATGCATAAAAAGCTTTTCATAAAGTCCAACACTCATTCATGATAAAACCCTCAGAGAATCAGAATAGATGGTCTCTATCTCAATTTGATAAGAGCCATCTAGGACAACATACTAAATGGACAAAAACTGAAAGCTTTCACTCTAAAATCAGGAACAAGACAAAAATGTCCACTCTTACCACTCTTATTCAGTATAGTTCTGAAAACATTAGCTAAAGCAATTAGACAAAAGGTCGAAATAAAAGAAATAAGGATAAAAAAAGAAAGAAGTTAAATGACTATTATTTGCAGATGACATGATATGCTCCATAAAAGACTCTAAAAACTCCACTAAAGTTAATAAGCAAATTCAGCAACATAACTGGATACAAAGTTGACATGTAAAAATCAATAGGGTTCTTGTACACAAACAAAACACCTTTCACAATAAAATTGAAAAGAAGAAAAGTTAGGAATCAATCTAAAAAGGATGTAGAAGATCTAGCTATTGAAAATTACAGTACTCTGAAAAAGGATATTGAAGAGACTATCAGAAAATGGAAAAATATTCCTTGCTCATGGATAGAAAGAACCAACATTGTGAAAAAGGCCATATTCCCAAAACTGTTATACAGATTTAATGCAACCCCAATCAATATACCATTAGTATATCTCATTTAGATCCACAGAAAACATTCCTAACATTCATTTGGAAACACAAGAGATCTAGAATAGCAAAGGCAATCCTGGTCAACAAAGGCAAGGCAGGAGTCCTCACAATCCCTGATTTGAAATTATGCTGTAAAACTAGTCATAAAATAATCATGGTACTGGAAAAACACAGACATGAGGATCAGTGGAATACATTAGAAGATATAGGCACAACTAAAAAAGCCCTCAAACACTTTATCTTTGACAAAAGAGCAAGACATGTTCACTGGAAGAAAGACAACCTCTTTAATAAATGTTGCTGGAAAAACTGGCTTTCCACATGCCAAAGAGTAAAACTAGATCCATTTCTATCACCTTGAGCTAACCTAAAGTGAAAATGGATCAAAGATCTAAATAGTAAAACCTCAACACCAAATCTACTGGAAGAGAAAGTAGGTAGAAATCTTGACGACACAGGTGTAGGCAAGAGTTCATGAACAAAATCCAAACTGCACAAGAAATACTCCAAAGAATCAACAACTGGTATCTCATCTTATTAAAAAGTTTTGCACATCCAAAGAAATTACCAGAGAAATATCAGTGCCTCCTGAGAATTGGCCATGCTGGGACTGGGAAAAGCTGACCAAGAAGCCAACAAGCCAGCCATTCTGGTAAACGTTGCAAGCCGCGCAAGAGTTCCAGGTAAAGAAAAAGCAGACAGGGCCCCCCATGAGCCTACTGGCCCAAAGGCTGAGAATCAACCCCTTCTCCTCTACCCTACTTTGGTGATCAACTAGCTGGTTCAGAGCACGGGCTGATGATAGCAGTGAAGATACACAAAGCAACTAAATGCTCACTCGTATTGTTTGGTTAATGTTGCAGGCCTGGGGCCAGCAGTCTGAACATCACTTGGGAGGATGACAGTATGCAATATAGCAAAAATGGGGACTTCCCTTCTATCTTGTCTTTGAAATCAAATATTGTTCTCATTGTTTTGCTTTGTTCTGGTTGTTTTGCTTTATTCAATATTCTGTGTTAATTAGTTTTATTCTGTTTTGTTTTTGGTTTGATTTTGCTATACTTAATGGAATGGACAACGACTGTGAAGATAACAAGATACACTATAGTGGTTATTGTTGTTTTCCTAGTATCCTGCCTTGGTGTCCTGTACCAATTTTGTTGCTTTGTTCTGATAGATTTTGTTCTGTTTTGTTTTGTTGGATTTTACTATCTTTAAAATTTAACATTTTTTTTTAAAAATCACCAACATAGTAAAAAGAAAACCCACAGAATGTGAAAAAATTTTAGCCAACTGTCCCTCAGATAAAGGGCATCTATCTAGGACATATAAAGAATTGAAAAATATCAGGTCCCCCAAATTTAAAGACTCAGTCAAAACAATGGGCATCTGAGATGAATACACACTTTTCAGAGGAAGAAATACAAATAGCAAATAAATATATGAAAACATGTTTAGCATCACTGGTCATTAGAGAGATGCAAACTAAAACATCACTGAGATTCCATCTCACCTCAGAAAAAAATGGCTATCATCAAGAAATCAACCAATAATAAATGCTGTGAGGCTGTGTGGAAAAAGGAACCTTTCTCCACTGTTGGTGGGAGGTGTAGACTGGTATAACCATTATAGAAATCAATGTGGAGATTCCTCTAAAAGCTAGATTTGAAGGTTCCATTTGATCCAGCTATTCCCCCTTCTGGGTATTTCCCCAAAAGAATGGAAAACACCATACCACAACAACATATGTGTGTTGTGGTTTGGCATAACTGACACCATCTGGAGCCCTGCATTTAACTAGTGCCCTGTATCTGACTCAGAAAAATGGAAAATTACTCAAGGTACAAGTCCCATGAGAAAAGCAGAATGAGCTGTACCTACAGGAGGAAAATTAACCTGCTCACCAAAAGAAGCAGGATACAGGTATCAACCAAAAATTAATGAAAGATTCGAGCTCAATTATTTCCAACAGGATATCTTTCGTGATTCCCTCTTTTAAAAACTCTGTTACTTTCCAGTTCAGGGCCACTTGTTTGGACCTTGAACTAGGGTGGTCTATCTGTGAGTGGTCCCGAGCTCAGTTAATTAAATTCCAAATTTATCAATTTGGCTGCTTGGATTCCTATATTGTTGTTCATGAACCCATCTCAGTGTGCACTCATGTTTATAGTAGTACAATTTGTAATAGCTAAATCTTGTAAACAACCCAAATGCCCATTAATCACAGAATAAATATAAAAGATGTGATATTTTTATACAATGGAGTACTACTCAGCTATAAAGAAGAATAAACTTGAGGCTTTTTATGTAAATGGATGCAATTGCGACAAGCGAAATAAACCAAACTCACATATGTAAGCTCATATTGTCTCCCCAGTGTAAAAAACTGCAAGAGTAAATAGGATCCAAAATATACAATAGATACTGTGAAAGTAAAAAGAGAAGAAACTGGTCAACAAAGGAAAGAATAACTTGGATGTTAGAAGGGAGAAAAAGAAAAAGGGGGAAAGAATATACACATGATGGGGACCACAAATTCATAATGGCTAATTCTGAATACTTCTCTAATAGATGAAATGGAGGCTTGAGGTTACCAGTACCACCCATTTATTTCCCATTGACTCTTTAGGGATAGGCCATCTTCTCCCACCCACGAAGACTAAAACCAAGACAACTAAATCTAAAAAAACACTCCAGGGCAAGATCTTTCTTAGCATAGATCATCTCAGCCCTCTTGAGTCATCCCAGGATTGTACTTGCCCATCGAGTCATAGGCCTCTGAGTCTCCGGCCCAATCTTTGATAGTCCCGCCTATCACTGTATACACCCAATAAATAGTGCCTGCATCGCAATGTCTCTCTCAGCCCATCTGGAGACATTCACTTCCCAGCTACTCATCATGTATTACTAAATTTATCTCTGTTTTTTATCTTATCCTCTTGCTGTACCCTTAACACAGGCAACAAGGCTGTCGGCCACATCCCCAAATATATATATGATAAGTGTACTACTAATCTCTGTTGGTCATCAAGAAGAACAGTCAGTGCTTTCATTGTTTGATGATTTTTTCAGCCCTGTATCTTATGATCTGAGCAACTACTTTGAAGATAACAACAAACAAAATATTAATCATTGTTAATCTCCTATTGTGTTATTTGGAAACTCTGTATCATCATTTTTGTCCTTTTTTTTCATTTTAAAATAAAAAAGTATAATACCTGTTCAGTTTCTGATCAATAATGAAATATTGAGTCATTGTACAAATGGCCTCAGGGTGCTCAACTGGTCTTCTCCTGAGACCAGCTAAACGTATCCTCTTCCCTACCTCCACCACTGCCTAAAAATAAGAAGTATATATATTGCTTGGACTGACTATGGATTTCAATACAATCATTTTTATTAATGCAAGATTTTGGCTTTGAATTTTCTTATGACAAATTTAAATTTAATATCTAAGATTTAGCAAAGAGATATTCCAATTAAGTGGCTGAGATTCTTTATTACTGTTGTTCTGTCTCCTTGACATATTTGAATCTGCAGCATTGTATTAAGTAATTTGTGAAGAATTTATAAAAGTAATTGCATATATATATATTTGAACTGGCTGTGATTCTAGCAGAAACCCCGACAAGGCAGGAAATGCGCTCAGATTCTTTGTTCAGAGCAGGCCAAATGTCAGTGGTCAGTGAAACAGTGCCCTCTTGTGCTGGTGGTCAGCAAACTAAAGAGGAACCTAGTTGAAAATCACAGCTTTAAATTGTTGACTCAAGGAATATAATTTCTTGGTGTTAACTAATAGCGTTAGCTGTTTTTGGTATAAGGATAGATTTGTACAGTGCTTCATTTTTTTTTTAATTTTGTGTTTTGGTAGACTCCAAATCTTGAACACCGAAAAATGAATACAGCAAGAAAAGCTAAACTGAAAACAGTGGATGTCATTCCAGGTCGCCTGGATGGAGTCGTCTGGAGCGATTGAACACAATGGAAAACTGTTATGTATTCGGTGTGGGGAAAGTGTTGTGTATCACACATCGAGTGTTAGATGGCACTTTGATATCAACACGTGTTGTCAAAGTTGTTGAAACTAAAACCAGTAGCTTAGTTTTTGCAACTATCTTCCTTTTTTGTTGTTTTTTATTTGCTTGTTTTTTCAAGTAAAATTCCTCTTCTTTTTATTAAGTTTATTGGAACAATGTAGATATACATAATGATCATATTCATTATAGGTAATTTGTACCTATATATGATAAATCTTGAATCTTCTTTTTTCTTTGCAATCCCTAAAACAAATCATTGACAGCTGCCAGCTTTCAGATCTCGCTGTGCATAGTAAATCAGGATACACTCCTCTCTGATTTTTTCAAAATGGCTGTGTTGCTTGGGAGTAATTCCCTTTTTCATGATTTCCCAAACAAAGAAAAATTATGCAATGAATCTCTGAGATGCCACTTACCAGAAAGACTGTTAAAGATCGAGTCCTGAGCATGATAAGAGAAGTTAGCAGCTCACCACTGACTTACAAAGAATTGTTACTCTATGCACTTGAATGAAAGCACAGATAGAAATAATCATGCAGGGCTGGCATTAATTTTGCTTTATGCTGTTGGTGACATCATGAAAGAAGAGCTGGTAAAACTGGTGTCTTTACCTGGAAGAGCACAAGAAATAGATGTCTACAATGCTGTGGTTGAGGTGTTTGTGCCACAAGATATAAGGCCAGAAAAAGTGGTTTCAATTACTAGTGACAGGGCACCTGGCACAATGCGGGCAACCTCTGGTTTCTTACAGATCTCTGTTAAAGAAACGAAACACCCAGGCTTTCAGTTGCATTCCATTACACATCAGGAAGCTCTTTCTACCAAGAAAAGCAGAAAAAATAATTAGATGATATCTTCGAAGATGTCACAAAAATGGTGAATTACATCATGGTTTGTGCTCATAATCTTTGATAGTTTCAAGCACTCTTGATGAAGTTCAGGCACAATATAATACATTACTTACACACGGTAGTTTCTGGTAGCTGAGCAGAAGATGAATCCTGGAGAAATTTGTATCCTGCTTGGATAAAATTAGGCTGTTTATGAATGAAAAAGGGTAGGAATATCCACAGCTCATCGATATAGTCTAGCTTAATAATTTCATCATATTTTACAGATTTTATACTATGTTTCAATGTATTGAATAAAACACTACAAAATACAGGGAAAACAGCAGAAAGGAGGTTTTGTGACATGAAAGCATTTGACAGAAAACTGCAAGTGTTTGAAAGAGGGCTTAAAAGTGGGCAAATCTAAAAATGACTTTAGGATAATCTACATTTGCAGATAATCCTACAAACCAGGAAATCTACAAAGAATTTTCTAGCTTTATAGCAGCTGCAAAGGAGAATTTTGCTAACAGGTTTTTACAATTCCATAGGATAGTGACTACCTTGTGATTTCTTCTTCAGATAAAGCCAAATTTGAAGAACTTGATCTTCGCTGCTTATACTGATTAGATTTTGGAAATCTGGAAGTGGAGCTATTAGAATTTCAATAAATTTCTATTTGGAATAATAAATTTTATGACCTGAGAGCAATACTCGAGAATACTTGCCAAGACAGAGAACACAGAGTGTGAAGGGATGATAAAGCTGGTAGATCTAAAAATGAAATCCTTAAAGTGTGGAATTCTCTGCCAAATAGCGTTAAGTCAGTGAAAGCCCCTGGGCTGCTTTTCTTACTTTGTGTGGATCACCTTATGTTTGTCAGCAGCTGTTTTCAGTTTTGAATTGTATCAAATCTGACACAAGAAACAGACTAACAGATGACCCTTAATTGCTGATATGTTGCTCTCAAACCATGAGTCAAAATTTAGCAAATTATTAGCATGCATACAACAGAAAGATCATATTAACTGTGCAAAAGCACACCAAATACAAACTTTTACCTTTCAATGTTTGTATCATTCAAAGCTCTATTATTGTGTTTTTCTTTAAGACAAAAATTGTTAATGTATGAGTTGTTTTTCTAAACTAAAACCTCAGTATTTGGATTTAATTACAGCACTGGCACTTTGCAATAAATAAGTGGGTTTTGGGTTACAGTTTGGGCACTCAGCCTCTTAAAGGTTCACCATCACTGGCCTAAACGTTCCTTTTGTGAATATCAGATGATACTGCTGATTCAAATAGTACTTGCAGGCAATAAAAACCTACAGGCTTTCATCCTAAATCTGGAACTTTAAATGTATTCCTGTTACATGTTGTTAATCTAAGATCTTTCTAGATTGTTCTGAATTCTCATTATTACTTATACATTGACTTTCCCACTTAGTTTGTGACATTTACAATAGCAAAAGCATCTTTTTATTTTTCTCATATTATAGGGTCTACAAAATAGGTTATTAACACATACAGAGTGATCAATTCTGTTTCTGTCCAGTTTTATTTTAATACTTATTTTTGTATTTGAAAGGATTATATCTCCAGGCACAATATCAGACACCTACAATCCTAGCATTCTGGGAGGAAAGACCTGGTCAAGCTCAACCCAGGCAACTTCACAATATAGTGAGCCCTATCTCAAGGCAAAAAAATAAGGGACTGAGGATATACCTCAGTGTGAAGGCCCTGGATTCAAGCCACAATACCACAAAAAAAAAAAAAAAAAAAAAAAAGATCATAAGAAGGTGCCAAAATGCTAACCATTTTTATTTCTATACATTGATAGTTTTTGGTTATGTTTTCATAATTTTTAAGGAAATGCGCATATATTACTCAGCTTTCCTGTTAAATCATCTGACACCCACAACTTAAAGGAGAGGTTTAATTTAGCTCACAGTTTCAGGGGTTTTAGTCTATGGTAGGCTGGTCCCAGCATGCAACATCATGGAGGAAAGGATCTGGGGAGCAGGTATAGATCCTCAAGGTCACTCCTCCATGACCTAATCAGATGCACCCAGATGTGTGCTTTACAAATCCCCTCAGTCGTTCCCAAGCCAATGAAGTTGACTGTGCTAAGCAGCAGAAGCTGGAGATAAACCACAGATGTGCAGCTGGAGAAAGGCCGAAAACAAAGAGTAACCCAACGTGAACCACGCGAGCAAGCTGCTCCCACTCCGAGATCACAAGGTGCCTGTTCAAGGGAACAGGTTCCTAGGCAGAGGCGTGTCACATGACATCGACCTCTGAAGCGTACAAATCACACTGCAGTCCTTGAGCAGTTCCTTTCCTCCCATCCGGCAGAAGGCCCCACTTGACCTCGGCTTTCTGTATTCTGACTCTTATCTTTATTTCTCTATCCTCCCACCATGCTTCCTCCCAGGAACTTCGGGGGCTGTGCTGGATGCAACAGCTGACAATTAAACATAACCTTCACAATATGATAACATGACAATGACCAATTTACACAAAATTTATCATTTAAAAACACCTTTTTCAGTGCTCCAAACTATATAACTGCATGTATATTTAAGTGTATAAGATAGAAAATGATATCACAGAGTTTTATTGGATCAATGAACAGAACTGTTTGCAGTATCATTGATGGAATGTCCACTTTACAAGCTTTAATTTTGTGACTTGAACAATTATTTCTAAGATGACAATATATAATCCATTAACTAGTGATTTCCTACTGTTCATTTTTTTTCTGTAAATCTGTATAACTTGTACCCTTTCCCTGTTTTTTTTTCTTTTCTCCTTAAATAAAATTAAAAAATAAAAAAAAAAACACCTTTTTCAGCTACACCTAAAATGTATTAATTTCCTTATATGTGTATTTCAATTTTTAAAACTTTTATTAATCTATAAGAAAAAGAGAAGTATCTATACTCCATTTCTTCCTATTGATAAGCAGACTGGTGTTTTTCAGTACCCTCTTTCAGCCATGGTATTCATTCGCCTTATACACTCTGTGAAGTCATTTAACTTTTTTTTTTTTTTGTCTTTTTCATTTTTATCAGTACCAGGGATTGAACTCATGACTGCCTGCTCGCAAGGCAGGTACTTACGCCACTGAGCTAAATCCCCAGCCCCCATTTAACTTTCTTGTAGATTCACTGTTTTTCCCTCTCATTCCCTTCCCTATTCTTCATTCTCCTTGAACAAAGACATATTTTCTTTCTCTTTTTAAAAACTTACATCCTGTATATATTTCCCTGAATAGAAAGGCAAACAATAAAATATCTTACACCACCTTAGGAGCAAACAATTAAGTGTCCTGGAGTGAGGTAAACTGTGGTCTTCCAGGTGTCAAGTATTCTCTAATGTTAGTTTTCCAGAAGTATCTATGCCCAGACACCCCACCACTGGCAGATTCTGGTTTAGTCAGTCTGGAATAGAGCCTTGAGGACATTTTTTTTCTCCTTAGTTAAGAACTATTGGATTAGGGTGTTCCCAGTGTCAAAGATGGTTTCATCATATGGCTAACAATAGACTCGATGTGGGCAAGTCAATCCAGAGTTAGAAGAAGTGAAAACACATGTTTCATCAACTCAGCAGAGGCTCTCTAATAGCCACAGGGACATAAGTGTACCCCATTTGGAAATGGTGTTCTCATACTCACTAATACTTTCACAGAAACTGAAAGTGGATATTTGCCCTGGTGTTTCTTCTTCCAAAAGGCCTACAGTGCTCTGTCCAAATGAGAGAGATCTGGGAGTAAGGGAAGCATGACTAGACTGCCCCTGGATTATCCTCTCAGCACCCTAAAAACCAACCTTAGCTGCTAGCATCTGAACAGGAGTCCTTGATATACACAGCAACACAAACTTCTCAGCCCTCCAAAGAAGTAAAGCTGATTTTCTTCCACATAGCTCCTTTTCACTACTTCATGGCCGGTGTAGTCATTTGTTCCTTGTGTAAAGAGAAATATTATTAATGTTTTTTATTTTAAAAAAAAGAGAGATTTGTGTAGACAGTTACTCTTGACATGAATGTATTGCAGTAGGGGCTAGAGATTTAGCTCAGCAGCATAAGCGTCTGCCTTGCAAGCAGGCAGTCGTGAGTTGGATCCCTGATACCGATAAAAAGGAAAAAAACCACAAAAAAAAGAGAATGTATTGCAGTAATTTAGAAAAGGGTCTTCAACAGAAGTCTTGTAAGACAGCAGTCACAAGCCTACAATCACTCAGAACAAGTCACACCATCTTTATTTTGGCTGGATATCTTCAGCGCTGTTAGCAAGTCTATGTCTGCTGTGCCAGTGGGCAGATTGTAGGTTCACATCATGGAGCATTTACATTAGATACAGAATATCTCTGGTTCTGATCCAAACTCACGGAAGGAACTTCTCATTATAACCTAGTTTCTTGCATATTTGCCCCTGGGAAAAGAATGTCCTGAGTACAAGGTATCTAATCTCGTCTGTAATCCTTGCCGTTGTAAGTTAAAATTGGTTTTCTATCTCATAATTCAGTCACTTGTAAACATAGGATAATAATACTATAGAGATCTTTAATAAAAAAGCAAATGGTGGTATCAGTACTGAATTCAAATCTTCTTTACTTTGTAACATTGGGCTAACCTATAAAAGTAGCTAAAAGATGGCTACTGATGCTCCCAAATTACAATGGATTATATCCCAGTAAGCCTACTGTAAATTGAAAATACCGTAAGTCAAAAAAAATGCAACACGGTCCCTGTAAAGCACTGGTTGTTTTCCCTGGTGATTGCCTGGTTGATGGGAACTACAGCATCAAAGAAAGGATGCTAGGCAGCCCTGGCCTGGATCTGAAATTCCAGTACGGTCTTACTAAATCCATATTACATTTACATTATCATAAAAAACCTGTTAAGCCATCATATTGATGACATGATTAATAAGTCTTCCATGATAAAATTTATATTTAATAATAGATGGATTAATGCTGTTATCAAAAGAGTGGGTTGCTTATTATGGGATTAGGTTCTTGACAAAAGAATGAGAGCAGCTTTTCACTTTCTCCACATCAGAGTTTTGTGAGGTTAAAAGTGATAAAATACAGAAAGAGCTTTGTATAGCACCATAGATTTAGTGTCCAGTTGATAATTGATTCATTATTTCACTTAAGAGAAGCTGTTATTGCTTTTCCTTGGCCAACTCATCCCTAAAAGGCTAACCCACAATCAAGATACCAACCCACAGAGCTGAGGCTTGAGCCTTAGGTGAAGGTAAACATCCTGAAACCATCAAACAAGGCTCTTGACCAGCTAGTGAGCCATACTTGGTGACATCTTTCCCACTTCTAGCTTATATGGCATTTTGCTTTTTGCAATGGAATTTAGCAAAGTCATTACTGATATATGGGTAGATGAGATGGAGAAGCATGGGCCAGAAGAACCATTTGTAACATCAGTAGGCTTGCACCCCTACATATTATAGACATATTGTAAGAGTCTCTAAAGGGAGAAAGTTCTGTTTACCCAAATAATTGAGTTCCCATTTCATCCACATAATTAATGATCTGCACTCAAGTTTACAGGCTAACGGAAAGAAAGATCAGTAAACAAGATAATCACAAAGTGAGACTCAGGAAAGCTTCGTTGAGAAAAAGTTGCCTTGCTTGAGATTAAAGGATCATTAAAAGCCAACTAAGAGTACTCAGTAGTAAAGGCAAGTGACTGTTATGGTTTGAATGTGTCCTGCAGAGTCCATGTGTAGGAAACTTAATCCCCAATCCAGGTGCACTGAGAGATGAGAGCTGTAAGAAATGACAAGATCCCGAGGGCCCTGTCCTCATAAAATGGATTGATGCTGCTTTCACATTTATTGTGGAAATACCTGATAAAAGGATTCATTTGGACCTTTTCTCTTCTGTCCCCTCTTCTCCTCCTATTCCAGAGCTCTACCGTGGATACTTTGCTGGATGAGTTGAAAATTTTAAACCAATCTAGCTTTTTCTCCACATTTTGTGTCCTATAAAATAGTTCATTAAGTCAGACATAGTAGAACACGCCTACAATCCCAAGTCTTGAGAGACTGAGGTAGAAGAATCCAGGGTTCCAAGGCCAGCCTGGGCAACCTAATGAGTTCAAGAACAGCCTGGACTGAATGTACTATTCTCTCAGAAAACCAAATTAAATAAATAAATAAATGTTTTAAAAGTCTGAGTATAGCTCACCGCTCCCTGGGTTAAATTTATACCAGCGGAGGGAAAAAACCTTTATGTATTCAAGGGATAGGCAAATGGATGCAGAACTGACCTACGTCCCTCCAAAAGACATGCATCAGTGAGCTCATATTTAAGGATCTCACTTTAAGCAAAGTTTCATAAGAAGCAGGGCTTTCCAGTAACAGGTCAGAAAGACTGCTGGCCACCTTCGGTACTCCTGCTAAGGTGCAATACAGTAGTTGGGCACTGAATGGAAAATGGGACACAATGACTCCTAAAACTGTGACACATCCAATCACTAAGATCCTACGAAGACCAACGGGAGCCCTCTCAGTTTCCCAAAATTTAACTCATGGTTATAGTTTAGATTTAAAATGTCCCCCAGAAGTCTTATGGGTTTGAAAGGTGATTGAACCATGGGGGCAACATACTTATCAGTGGTTTCTTCCAAATGTGCTATTAGAGGTGGGGCCTGATTAGAAGTCAGGCTCTAGGAGCATGACCTGGAAGAAAAGAATGCCCTTGTGTCTCTCTCTCTCTCTCTCTCTCTCTCTCTCTCTCTCTCTCTCTCTCTCTCTCTCCCTCTCATTACTATGGATACAGTATCTTTACCTCCACCTTGTCCTATGTCTCTCTGCCATCCTGTTTGTGCCTTGGAGCTAATTAACCACATACTAGAACCATAAACCAAAAATAACCCTCTCCTTTAAATTGTGGTGTAAGGTATTCTGTCTTAGTGACAAGGAAGTGATTATGACACTCATTGATAAAGACAGTTCTTCTTAGCTGCTAGATTTAACCATTAGGCACAAAGTCATGACACTAGACAGAGGCAAACTTTTCACTAAAATCCTTATTATTTTCCCTAATAATTTCCTCACTTTAAAAAGTCATATACTGCTAGTGTAATGTCAAAATGTAAATCCAGAAACCTGGTATGGCTCTCTTCCAGTCTCCTTTTGGGGCCAAAGAGAAGGGGATGGGGTTGACAGTGGCTTCATGCCCTGTTAAGTATCCAACTGGTGAAGTTGACCTAGTAAACAGGGCCCACATATAACTGAACCCCACTATCTACCACCTTTCCAGTACCCAGCATGGAGTCACCCTGATACACAAGGTGCCAAGAGCATAAAAGGCAAACTTCAAGTGAAAAATGTTTCAGACTGAAACAGAGAAACGGTGTGTACCTGGGAGTGAGGACAATTCAGCCTGCCCTCTGCCATCCTAGCTGAGTTGGCCAAATGAAAATACATGTTTAAAAGGAGGCATCCTGAAAAAAGGATAGTGGTGCTGGGGGTTTAGCTTAGCAGCATAAGTGCCTGCTTAGCAAATGCGAAGTTGTGAGTTCCATCCCCTGTACAAAAAAAAAAAAGAAAGAAAGAAAGAAAGAAAAGAAAAAAAAGATAGTGGTTGCTCAAAAAATTTTAAATAGAATTACCATATGACCCAACAACATCACTTCTTGGTACAATACCCAAAATAATTGAAAGGAAGATATAAAAGAGACAATTGTACCCACTTGTTCATAGCATCCATGGTCACATCAGCCAAAGATGGAAGCAAACCAGGTTGCATGTCTGTGAACAGGTGGATAAGCAAAATGTGGTCTGTACATTCCATGGAATATATATTATTGAGCCTTAGGGAGGAAATGCTAGCACACGTTACCACACAGACAAGGCCTGAGAATATTACGCTGAAAGAACTAGTCACAAAAGGACACATGCATGCCATGATTCCACTCACAGGAGACAACTCCTCAAATGCAGATAAAAAGAAGCCCACAAGAGCAAGGAATCAGGCACGAGTGTTAAATGGGTACGGCGTTTCAGACTGGAAAGATCTAAGAGTTGAAAGGAACTTGATGATGATTTGCACAGCAAGGTGAACGTACTTAAACGTCAAAAATGAAAAACAAAATGTAGCTCAAGGCAAAGGCCCTGGGTTCAATCCCCAGTACCACGGGGGGCGGGGGGATAAAAAAAAAATAGAAAGTGTTCAAATGATAAACGGTCTCTTATTTCATTATAGTTAAAAATAAACAGGAGCCGCTCTGCAGTGCAGAGAATTAACAGACTTTGGCTTTATCAGGTTGATTTATATAATAGTGTGGCAAAGCTCTAACCCATCGGAAATTTGGGCTTTTGTGTTTCTTTCACCCACCCACCCCTCTTCTTCATAGCTCCTGTGAACCTGAGAGGCTAAAACAAAGACGCCAGGCAGTGCCCTGGCAAGACACTACCGGCCGGGCGCCCGCACAACCAACACAGCAACCGCCACGAGAACTGACAGCTCTCCAAAAAGAGCCGGGAATCCTCAGAGGCCCAACAGCGTACACTGTCGTTCTTCCAATCAAAACGCCCCGGGGAAAGGCAAAGCCAACCACAAAGCGTCTATTTCCTGTTGGCCCGCCCTCCCGTGCTTTCAATTGGTAGGTTTCAAACCCTCAGGAGCCAATGAGAGAGCGCAGAAGCGCGACCTTGGGGCAGTGGCTCCTGGCGCGGCCTTTGAAAGAGAAATTGTCGCGGAGCAGTCATGGTGAAGTCGGGGCTCTCGGCTGCCGCCGCCGCCGCGGCAGGTAAGTGTGACCGCGAGTCTCTGTTTCTTGCAGGCCTTGGAGTACGGACGAGGAAGTAGAGAGGCCACCGAGAGTCCCGCGGCAGTTGGCCATCTGCTGCCTCAGTTATCCCTAGCATGGAGCCCAGACCCAGACTCGGGCGCAGTTGCGAGGTCCCTTCTTGTAAGCCTGCAAAACGATGTCATCATCGTCTCCGCGTTTTAGGTCGGGAACCAAAGACTGCTTTCCCGTGAGAAACACCCGTGAGAAGCCATGCGCTTTGCCCCAGGGACGCAGATTTGGTCTAAGCAGAGCAGGGTGTGGCCCTTTGCGCTGGGCCGGAAGTTTTACACCTGGGAGCGACCAGGTGGAGTTAGGGAGTTGGGGCGGGGTCCGAATCCGGATTTTCTGCCAGATGCGGGACTGTGCCCTCACCAGTCTCATGCAGCCTGATTGGTTAAATCTGAGGACTAGGGGGTCCACTCCACATGCCAGCTTCTCCAGCTTGCACACAAGTGTCTAGACTGGCTGGCCCGCTGTGCCTGATTATGGTCCTAAGCATCGTCCTAGGCACTTTACCCTTCAACAGGGACCTTTCCGTCACCGCTCTATGGGCTCAGCGCCAGCAAGGTTTGCTAACTGGGCAGAAGTCACAGGGACTGCACACCCCTGTCTGGCATGGACCTAGTTATGTAATTTCTCACAGCTGTATAATAGATGAATCAGAATCTGAAAGCAAAACTATTTAGTGTACACCCTTTTTAGTGTACATTTTTAGTGTACTATTTAGTGTACATTCTTTTTTCAAAAATAATTATATAATTTTAGTCTTTTGCAACTATCTGCTCCCCTCACTGCTCCCTTCTTCTGAGTTCCCATACTTTTTTTTTTGCCTTTTTCTATGACACCTAGATGTTGCCTTATATTGTAATTACTGTTGTGTTATTTTTTAATTTTATTTTAAAGAGAGTAAAACTAAACATAACAGAACAAAGCAGATCAGAAGAAAATAATATAAATGACACAGATTTCAAAGCAAGACAACAGGAGATCATCACTGGTATCATTGTCTCATTTTCTTCTAAATAGTTGTTCATATTTTCCCACACAATGAATTCATGCAAAACAAAATAGTATTAAACTGATTAGAACAGAATGACGCAGGCAGTATAGGCCTTCAAAACCAGACAATAGAAAAATCAACAATGGCTGCTATAGTATCTCTCATTTTCTTCAAAATAGCTGTCCATACCTTCATGTATGTTGAAATTAAACAATACAAAACAGACTAAAATCACTCTGAACGAAGAATAATAGTATTGCTGAATTGCACAGAGTGATGCTACAGAATCAGCACTGGATACCATAGTGTCTCTTTTTCTTCAAAGTAGCTGTTCATTTCATCATGCATTATATAATCAATTCTCATAAACTTTTTAGGAGTTCTACACATGTATGAGTCTGTACATGTATACTTATCCTTTCTGTATTAGAGGGAAAAACAAAAAACAAATTCCTAGAAAAACATGAAACAAAAAAGACAAATAACAATAGCAAAGAGCACAAAACACTGACAATATAGGCCTTCAAAACAAGATAGTAGGAGCATAACTAGGGTTGTTATTTTACATAATAATCTTCAAGAGTTCCTCAGATCACCATACAATAGTATGCACAATTGTTCCAATCCTATGAATGTTGACTTTTTGTTTCAATAACATATAATTTGTAGCACAATCTTAGCCATCCTATGTTTATATAATTTTAGATATTTTTTCTTTTCCTTTTTTTTTCCCATTTTCCCTGAGATATTATTTTTTCCCCTGTAAGCAAATCCTTATCCTTTCACTGTACTTAGTATTTTGTATTTATATATTCTTACCATTTCTTAAACTAAGGAGACTATATGGTATTTACACATGAAGTTTGATTTGTTTCACTTGAGAGTATGGTCTCGAGTTATATCCATTTACTTATAAATATCTCAATGTGATCATTCTTTATAGCTGAGTAGTACTCCAATGTATAAAATACCACATCTTTTTTATCCATTCCTCAGTTGATGGGCATTTAGGTTGTTTCCAAGATCTTGCTATTACAAATTGTGCTGCTATAAACATAAGTGCACATATGTCTCTGTGGTATGATGTTTTCAGTTCTGGGAATATGCCTAGAAGTGGAATAGCTGGGTCAAATGGGACTTCCAATCCCAACTTTCTGAGAAACCTCCAGACTGATCTCCACAGTGGTTGCATCAGTCTACATTCCCACCAACAGTGCAGGAGAGTTCCTTTTTCCCCACAGCCTCTCCAGCATTTGTTGTTGGCCATTTTCTTGATCCTGGCCCTTCCTTCAGGAGTGAGATGGAATCTCAGTGTGATTTTAATTCACATTTCTCTAATGATAAGTAATGCTGAACATTTTTTATGTACTTATTTGCCATTTGTATCTCTTCCCCTGAAAAATATGTATTCATCTCAGATGCCCATTTTTAGAATGGGTCTTTGAATTTCAGGGATCTGATTTTTTAAAATTCTTTGTATGTTCTAGACAGAAGTCCTTTGTCTAAAGGACAGTTCACTAAGATTTTTTCCCAATTTGTGGATTTTTCTTTTGATTATGCTGGAAATTTCTTTCGACATGCAAAAACTTTCATAGTATGTGATCCCAGTTACTGATTCTATGAAGTGTTTCACATGCAGTTTGATTCTTGTTCATAAATTCTCTACCCTTATATCTTCAAGATTTCTATCTCCTTTATCTTCTAACAGAGTTAGTGTTTCTGTTTTAATATTTAGATTTTTGATCCATTTAGACTTTAGTTTACTACATGGTGGTAGGCATAGGTCTAGTTTTAGTTTTCAGTGGAGAGCCAGTTTTTCCAGCACCATTTATTAAACAGACTATCTTTCGTTCAGTGAATGTGTTTGGCCCTTTATCGAGTACCATGTTGATTTTATTACAACAGCTTTGTAGTATAACTTCAAGTCAGGGATTTTGATACCTCCTGCCTTGCCTTTGTTGTTTAGAATTGCCTTTGCTATTCTAGGTATCTTCTGGTTCCATATGAATTTTAGGAGTGATTTCTCTAGATCTGTGAAGTATGCTAGTAGTATTTTGATTGGGATTGCATTAAATCTGTATAACATTTTTTGGAGAATGGCCATTTTCACAATGTTTGTTCTTCCTATCCAGGAACAAGGGATGTCTTTCCATTTTCTAATTTCTTTTTCAGGGTATTATAATTTTCCCTGAATAGATCTTTTACTTCTTTTGTTAGATTTATTCTGAAGTATTTCATATTTTTGGATGCTATTGTAAAGGGTGTAGCTACTCTTATTTCTCTCTCAGTGATTTAATCATTAGTATAAAGGAATGTTATTGATTTTTGAGTGTTGACTTTGTATCCAGCTACATTACTGAGTTTATTTATTATACCTAAAAGTCTTTCAATAGAGTTTTGGGGGTCTTTTATGTAGAATATCATGTCATCTGCAAATAATGATAATTTAACCTCTTCTTTTCCTATCTTTACCCCTTTTATTTCTCTCTCTTGTCTATTTGCTCTGGCTAGTGTTTCCGGCACTATATTGAATAGGAGTGGTAATAATGGACATTCTTGTTTTGTTTCTGATTTTAGGGCAAAGGCTTTCAGGTTTTGGTCATTTAATATGATGCTGACTGTTGGTTTGTCATAGATGGCTTTTATCATATTGAAGTAAAGACCATGTATTCCAATTTTCAGTAAGGTTCTTATCATCAGTGTGTTGGACCTTATTAAAAGCTTTTTCTGCATTTATAGAAATGACCATCTGATTCTTATTTTTGACTCTATGGATATGGTGGATTACATTTTTTGATTTGCGTATGTTGAACCATCCTTGCATTCCCAGGATGAATCCCACTAGGTCATGGTGTATAATCTTCTTGATGACTTGCTACATTCTGTATGCCAATATTTTATTGAGAATTTTTGCATCGATGTTCATTAGGGAGATTGGCCTGTGGTTCTCTTTTTTGGTTGGGTCTTTCTCAGGTTTTAGTATTAGAGTAGTATTTGCTTCCAGGAATGAGTTAGGGAGAATTGTTTCCCTTTCATTTTCATTGAAGAATTTGAGGAATGGTGGCATTCAATCTTTGAATTTCTTGTGGAATCCCTCTGGACCTGTGCTTTTCTTTGTTGGTAAGGATTTAATTACATTTTTAGTTTTGTTAGTTGAAATTGGGTTATTCAGCAGTTTTACATCCTTTTGACCCACCTTTCATAATTCATATGTTTCTAGGAAACGTATGTCCATTTCTTCTGTGTTATCAAGCCTATGAGAGTACATGTTTGTGAAATAAGTATTGATGATCTTCTGTATTTCCACAGGATCTGTAGTGATTTCACCCTTTTCGTTCCTTATTGCATGAATTTGAGTTTTTCTTTCCTTTTTAAAATAAAGTTGGCTAGGGGCTTATCAATTTTATTTATTCTTTCAAAGAACCAACTCTTTGATTCATTGATTCTTTGTATTGTTTTCTTATTTCTATTGCATTGATTTCTGCTCTAATCTTTATAATTTCCTCCCTTTTTTGGCTTTGGGCTTGACTTGCTCTTCTTTTTCTAGATGTTTGAGGTGTAGCATCAGGTTTTTTATTTGTGTTCATTCTGTTTTCCTGATATGGGACATTGCCACAATAAATTTTCCTCTGAGGGCTGCTTTCATTCCATCCAAAAGGTTCTGGTAAGATGTATTTGTATTTTCATTTGCTTATAGGTATTGTTTAATTTCTTCTTTAATTTCCTCTGTGACCCACTGATTGCTCAGGAGTGTATTATTCAATTTCCATGTGTTTGTGGGGCTTTTGCAGTTTCTTTTGTCATTAATTTCTAGTTTCTTGGTGCTATGATCCGATAACATGTATGGGATAATTTCAATTCTTTTGCATTTACTGAAGCATGTTCTGTGGGCTAGAATATGGTCTGTTTTAGAGACTGTCCCATGTGCTGCTGAGTAGAATGTATATACTGATGCTGTTGGGTGGAACATTCTGTATATGTCCACCAAGTCCATTTGTTCACAAGTGTGATTCAGTTGTTATTTCTTTACTGATTTTCTGTCTAGTTCACCTGTCCCTTTGTGTCAATGGCATGTTAAGGTCTCCTGTTATAATTGTGTTGTTGCTTATTTCATTTTTAAATTCTGTTAAAATTTGTTTTATATAGCTGGTTTTATATAGCTGAGTGCTCCTGAATTTGGTGCATATATTTAAGATTGTTATCTCTTCCTCTTGAAGTTTTCCCCTAACTAGTATGTAGTGACCTTTGTCTCTTTGGATCATTCTTGGTTTGAAGTTCACATTGTCTGCAAACAGAATAGTTCCCCCTGATTTTTGGGGGGATCCTATTGCATAAAGTATTATTTTCCATCCTTTGACTTTCAGTCTATGAATTTCCTTTAGTGTAGATGGGTTTCTTGTATAAAGCATATGGTTGGATGTTGTTTCTTGCTCCATTCTGCCAGTCTGTTTCTTTTGATCAGTGAATTGAGACCATTTACATTAATGGTTATAACTGGTATATATTTGTTTACTTGTGACATGTTATCTCTCTGCTGTTGAGTCTTTATCTTTCCAGTCTGTTTAATTGTTTGCCTTGCTTATTGGTTTTTTCCTATGTCTATCTAGAGTGTCTTTCAATATTTTTTGCAGGGTTGGTTTGGTGGTCATGAAGTCCTTCAGCTGTTCTTTGTCATGGAAGTATCTTATTTCAACATCAGTTCTGAAGGACAGTTTTGCCGGGTGCATTAGTCTGTGTTGGAAGTCATTTTCCTTTAGGATCTGAAATACTTCACTCCATGTTCTTCTTGACTTTATTATTTGTGTGGAAAAGTCTGCTGTGTTCTGATAGGCTTTCCTTTATAGGTGATCTGTCTCTTCTTTCTAATAGCTTTTAATATTATGTTCTTATTCTGGATTCTGGGATGTTGATTATTGTATGTCTAGGTATAGTTTTATTTTGGTTATGGTTATTTGAATATCTATATGCTTCACTGATCTATATGTCAGTTTCCATTCTCATGTTTAGGAAATTTTCAGCTATTACTTCTGTAAATAACCTCTTGATATCCTTTATGTTATCAAATTCTTTTTTGTTTATCCCTATCTTATGTTGTTTTTCTTTGCATCATCTTGCAGCTGTTGAATTGTTATTTCCTGATTCCTTGTTATTTTTAAAAAGATCTTTCCTTCCCTGATCACTAGCTTCAATCTTGTCTTTTGAGTTCTGAAATTCTGTCTTCACTTTCACTGAGGCGCTTTTGCCAACTTCCGATGGAATTTTTGATTTTCTGTGTATCTCTTTGAATGTACTTCATGCATTCTGTTTAACTATGTCTTCTTTAGATGTGTTCAGCATCTCTTTCATTGCATTTATCATTTCTTCTTTTACCTGGGAGATTATTTCTGTTCTGAGTTCTTTTATAGCTTGCCAGAGTTGTTTGTTTACTTCAGTTGTTATCATTTCAAGAATTTCGGGTGTATGGCTTACATTTTCTTCTATATCCATGTCTCCTAGGCTTGCTAGAGTTGGGCTGAAAGCTTGAGATGGCATTTTGCTCTTTCGTTTTGTCACTTTCCTGTATTTCTGGGTTTCAAGCGACCTTTCAAAGCTTCCCTGTACACTGGAAATCATCTGGCGCACATTTGGCTCCCAGGACTGTATTCATGCCCCTGCTAACTGCTTGAAGGTCACTGAGCATGTCCCAGGTAGGCCCCAGGGGACTTGAGTGATTTGGAATGCTGGGCCTGGTCCTATGGCCTGGGAGCAGTGTTCCAAAGCTTCCCCGTGTGCTGGGAATTAACTTGCACACCTTTGGCTCCCGGAACTCTGTTGTGTTTATTTATTGTCACTACTAAACTAACTTCTTGAGGGCAGAAATATAGGCTGTCTCCCTTATCTGAAATGCTTGGGACCAGAAGTATTTCATATTTAAGATTTTGGAATATTTCACATAATGAGATATTTTAGATATAGAACCCAAATATCAACAAGAAATTCACATATATTTCATGTACACTTTATATATATGGACTGAAGTTGATTCTGTGCAGTATTTTTAGTGCGCTTTGATTAAGACCAAACATATGAAGTCAGGTATGGAATTTTCTCCACTAATCTTAGACTTTGGAACATTTTGGATTTCAGATTTTTTAATTAAAGATGCTCAATCTGTATTGATGTTTTTTAACAGTAATCATTATGTAGATGTTTTCCATAAACCCTCTAGCCTGGCGTAATTTTTTTTTAGTCCTAAAGAAAATTATGTAAGGGTTTATGTGTAAAACATTCTCACCCGGGCCTAGCTCAGCAGCTCACGTAGGCCAATAAAAGGATTTCTTCACATAAAGCAGGGTGTCTTGTAGCTGGAAATAGTGACTGTGAACAAAGATTCTAGGGTTGAATAAATCTGCTTTTGAATCCTGGCTTTGCTACATATTACCTGGGTAACTTTAAAGCATGTCCTTTGCCCTCTCTAAATTTCAGATTACAGGATACCTCATAGAATTGTTGTAGATGAAAAAAAGTAATGAGAGTGAGCTTAGTATAGGGCCCAGCTTTTAAACTCTATTATTGATGTTGACCTTAAGGTAGACTTACAGGACTGAGGACTTGCTGCATAGCCAAAATCATTGTGGAAAATTGTCATCTTTTAGAATGTGAAAGAACTGATTAAACCCTCAAACTAAAGTTCTGTTGTTTGTTTGCTTGCTTGTTTCTCAGAAGAACGGCAGAAGAAGCTGCAGGAATACCTAGCAGCCAAGGGAAAACTGAAGAACCAAAACACCAAGTGAGTTTTCCTCCCCCAAGTTATGCCAATTGTGTTGCCCTTGTTGCTAAGAGCAACTTGAAGCCTTTTCAAAACATAACCATTTGGCCTGCAACCTGCTCAGCCTGCATTAGAATTCTAAGATAACTCAAAAAGAGCATTTCAGTCCAGCATGACAATACCTGTGAGAGTGACTAATCTATTGGCAGAGATTTAAGTGTTATTATGATACTCTCCAAAGAAAAGAAGAAACTATTGACAGTATTACGTACCATGCTGGAAGCTTTACTTAGCCTCTGTTTTTCTGGGTAAAAGTTACTCTCCTCTAGGCAATTTTTGGCTAAGGAGTTCAATGATCCTGGTTCTTTCTTACCAAAGCAGCAGAGCCAGTTCTCATTTCAACACAGAAACACACTAACATCTTCTAGTCCAAAGATGCTCTTTGATCCTTTGATCATTCTCAGCATTCACTTTCAAGATGCACAGAACAAAACCATTTCCCTCATCTTTGTCAACATGTTACCATCGTTATGGTGTTATGTATAGATACATTTTCTTCCCAACTGGGTTGCTCAACTTTTATTTGAAAATTAATTTTTACTAAGTTAACTTTTATTCTTTATTTTATCTTGGATTTTTACCCAATTCTGTTTCTCCAATTAAATTAAAAATCATTGCAGGGTGTGCCTGTAATCTCAACACTCAGGAGGCTGAGACAAAAAGATGCCCACAGTTCCAGGCTACCCAGAGCTATATAGTGAGTTCAAGGCACCCTGAACTACATAGTAAGCTCCTGTCTCAGAAAACCAAAATTAATTATTCAATTAATTAAAAACTACTCTGAATATTTAATCCATCCTATAATGTGTCAGTCACTTACTAGGAGAAATATGGTGCTTAATAAAACAGAGTAGTCTCTGTCCTCCCACACTAGGTAATCAAAGTCCCTGTTAGTCTAGCAATTGTTCTGGTCCGTGGAGATTAAATCTTTCTAAAGTCTCCTCCTCACCCCACCATCCTGCCACCACCCTTTCATCTCAGTAGCTAGATTTTCACAGTATCCCTCTTTTTCTAATTTCTGCCTCAGCGTCTATGGGGGATAGCTTCCAGGACTCCCCACAGATGTCAAAATTCACTAATGCTCAAGTCTCTTATGTAAAATGGTGTGGTATTGGCATGTAACCTGCTTATATGCTTCTGTATACTTTAAATCAGCTCTAAATTGCTTCTAACATGTAATACAAAGTAGCTGCTCTAGGTCAGGGATATAGCTCAATGGTAAGGCCAGCCTGACCAGCAGGAGGCCCCAGTCCAATTCCAGGTATGAAAAAAAAAAAGTAACTGCTCTGTAGTAAGTAGTTACTGTATTGTTTAGGGGATAACAATAAAATGTTTATACTGTTCCACATATATGCAGTTTAGTTCCTCCAATATTTTTGAGCAGATTGGTTAGAACCACAGACTGAATTATATGAAGGGTCAGCTTTATATCACCTTTTTAAATTAGTGTATGTTCACAATATATAATAGTTACATTGGTTTTTTGTGAATTAATATATATAAAATTTCATGGTCATTTTCCATCCATATATATATATATAAAATATATATCAATTTTCACCTTGAAATTTCAGTTTAAAAAATATATATAATAAGGAAGTTTTTTAAACAAATAGTTACTGTTTTATCTCCAGTATCTAGCACATCACAGTATGAAGGGATAATGTGCAAATGAATAAGCCCACATATATGTCACTAACATTGTTGAAATGCTTCATTAATGCAAAGGGTATCTCTGAAAGAATAACAAAGCGATGGGTCCAAGCAGGAGAATACAAATCTAAAGAAGGTATAATAGGGAGATTTTATTGAATAATAGTTTTGAATTATTTTACCATACAGTGGAAATTCTAATGCGTTAAAATTCCAATCAAAAGTCTTAATCATCATTTTTTCCAAGCTTTGTTGATTCTGTACTAAGGATTAATTTTATTTTTTCTTTTATAGGCCTTATCTAAAAGCCAAGAATAATTGTCCAAATCCACCACCTTCTAAATCTGTAAGTAGAAATTAAGTTGTTTTTTTTTAAAAGAATAAAACCAAATAAGAAAGAAAACAAAATGGGATCATTCAGAACAAAGGATGGACATAGTACATGATTTAAAATAACAATAAAAACTATAAATAAAAAAGTTGAAAATAAAAATTAAAAAAACACAATAAAACGTGATTTACAATGGTTACTATGATGTCTTTTGTTATCTTCAATAGAATTGCCCACATCATCAGGCACAATAAAATTGAGCATAGCAATACAGAACAAAAGCAATAAAAACAAAGCATTGGAGACATTATAGGTCTTCAAAAGCAGGTAACAGTTAAACCAAAATGGGTATCCTAGTGAATCTTATTGTCTTCAGAGTAGTTGCCAAACTCTCAGACTTGATACTATCAAATATAACAGATTCAAATAAAATCAGTCAAATCAAGGCAGTGAAGGCAATACAAGGTTTCAGGAAATTAAAGATGGTTACCATAGTATATCCTGCTATTTTTTGAATAGCCATCTGTGCCCTCAAATCTAGTACAAATAGACAGACTGGAACAGAATTTAACCAAACTAAACAGAGTGATAAGAACAATGTAAGTTTCATATCCTGATACAAGACTAACAATGTCCTCTGCCTTCCCTTTTAGACAATTCCTCCGCTTTCACTTTCACAGGGTGCACTGTACATTTTGTATCCCACTAACTCCTTTAGTTTTAGATTAGGGAGGCAGCCCGCTACTTACCTAAGTGATTCTGAACCACTGAGCTTGATCTCAAGTTGTATCCATTTACCTACAAGAGTCTCAAGGTTTTCCTTCCTTGTAGCTGAGTAGCTCTCCATTGTATAAAAGTGTTGTGTCTTTCCAACCTATCTGTAGCTGCTGGGCTACCCCCATTTTTTTCTGATTCCCTATCACATAGAGCTTTATTTTCTTGACTTTCAGTCCATAAACCCTCTTTCAGGTTAATTATATTTCTTGTATAGAGTATCTTCATGGGCCCTATCTCCTGATCTACTCTGCCTGTATTCCTTTTTGTTAGTATATTGAGGCCATCTATGTTAGTGATTATAGCCAATCTTCTCTGCTTCATCTCAGCCATGCTATTTTTCTGCCATTGGTTGTCTACTTTTCCCCTTCATTTTACTGTCTGCCCCATTCAGTGAGGCCTCCCTGCCACTGTTCCTGAAACCATGGTTTGTTTGGGTTTTTTTCTCTCTCTCTAGAGTGTCTTTCAGTATTTTTTTTGTAGGGTTGGATTGGTGGTCACAAACTCCCCCGGTTCCTCTTTGTCATGAAAGCATCTTGTTTCTCCATTAATTTTGAGAGATAGTTTTTCAGGGTACATCAATCTGGGTTGGATGTTATTTTCTTTCAGGGCTTGGAATTCTTCACTCAAGCTCTTCTTGATTTGATGGTTTGAGTCAAGATGTCTGTTGTGATTTTGATGGGTTTGCCTTTATAGATGATCTGTTTTTTTTTTTCTCTGACAGCTTTTAATATTCTATTCTTGTGTTGAATTTCTGGGATCTTATTATATGTCTGGGTGCAGATCTAGTTTGGTTGTAGCCAGCTGGAGTTCTGTATGCCTCATATATCTGAATATCATTTCCTTTTCCTATGCTTGGTAAATTCTCTTTAATTATTTCTGTAAATAGCCTTTGTATTTCATTTGTGTTTACCCCTGCTTCTTTACTCACATTTTTTATTCTTAAGTTATAGATCCTCTGGTCATCTTTTAGCCTCTCTATTGTTACTTCCTGGTTCCTTGTTATTTTGAAGAGATTTTTTTCTTTCACGATCACACATTGCAAACCTGTCTTCAAGGTTTGATAGTCTATCGTTAGTGTCTTCCAAGCAGTTTTTCCAGCTTTCAATGGAGTTTTTAACTTCCTAGTATTTTTTTGAATCTGATTCATGTATTCTAGATTTTTTTTATATTCTTCATCAAAGGTTTCCCCCCTTTTTCTATGCTCCTTCATTCTTCCATCTGGGTCTTCTTGAGAGGTGCTTAGCATTTCTTTTAATTTCTTATATCTTCCTTTACTTGTGTTAGTATTTCTGTTTTGAGTCCTTCTATAATGTCACAAAGATATTTCTTGATGTCAGATGATGTCGCTTTCAATACTGCAGGTGTGCAGCTCCTGATCTCTTCTGTGTTTACCTCTCCCAGGCCATATTCTTTGGGTTGGAGGCTGGAGACTTCCTTTTGTCTCTTTCTCTTGTCCTGTTTCTGGATTTTTCCAGCCAAGTGTATAGTAGAGGTCCCAAGCACGTTCTGTATTGGTTATGATTACTCTGAAGGGTGCTGGCTAGGGATTGCTACCCTCCCCAGTTTGCTGTTGACCACTGAGGGTATAAGCAAGGGTGGTGCAGGCTGGCCCCTCCCTCTGAGCTGGTCAACCACTGTGGATCTACCATGTTAGTGTGTGCTGTGTGGATGGAACTGGTATGGGATAGCTTAAGGGGAAAATTTGTCCTTGGCTATTGAATCCTGCACGGGATGGAACTCAGTCCCAGCAATTCTTACCGATCTGCTCTGTGCTAGGAGTAGCTAACTGAAATCATTACGGTTCTGGATCCGGGCTTGTCTTGCCCAACTTCAAAATGTTGCCCAGCTAATCACTCACTCCCACAGGAGGACTAAGTTCTGCGCCGGTGCAGATCTCCATGCCGGCTCCATTCTCTGCTCTGCCGCTCCCACCTAGGCACTCGGGTTTGCCAATCCCCAACTTCACTGCGACTACGCATCCTCCAATTCCAGCCTCGCAGTGGGATCAGCTGCAGTGAGAGCAAGTCTGGCTACAGCTTTCCATTCACGCTTCTCCTTTCCTTTTTTTTTTTCTTTTCTTTTTCTTTTTTGTTCTTTCTTTTTTCTCCACTTTAGTTTCTCCCTGGACCATCAGGATCCTTCTTTTGTCTGGTCCTCCCCATGATGTCAAATTCCAGCATCTGAGCTCTTTCTCCCAGAGAGGCTCTTTACTTTGCTACTTATTGATCTGCCATCTTCCCAGCTTCCTCTAGTTTAGTTTGATAACCAAAAATCCCGTAAGTACACACTTGATAGCCACCATTTATTGAATATTTACTCTATGCCTGGTGTCTCCTAACCTGCATTAACGACCAAGTCCTCACAATTTCAGGAAGGGTAGGGACTGTATATTAGTAGCCCCATGGTTCAGATGAGGGAACTGAGTCATGGAAAGGTTAAATATTGTTCTGAGGTCACATAGCTCTTACACCCTGGTATTCTCCATGAAGTGAGTACCGATGTTGGACCTTCCAAGCTGCTTAACAAAACATACAATTCCTATACAGTTCAGTACAGCTAGATTGTGGGTAGAATGAAAAGGATTCTGACATTTTTAAGATTTAAATGAGAGAAATTAGCCTTTCAAAAAGATTACAAATTCTTCTGTAATAAAATAATGTTATCCGTAAAATCCTATTCCTAATTTTTGAAACAATAATTTTACCAAAGTTCTAAGGTAAGCTGAAATTGTGTTGGCCAAAGTGAGATATTAGTGCCAATTTTATAAGTTTTAATGATTCAGTCATTACACACACACACACACACACATATATATACATATATGGGCATGTATGTGTCCATATAGATATTATGTGCTTTGTGTATGCATGATATCTTAGACACTGAAGAATAAATTATGTACATAAGGGGAAATGAGTGCTCAGTGATATAAACAGTAGGGAAACACTTGTTTAGACTTCTACTTTATTCAGATTGTACCATTGTAGGATTGTGGGATATATCTTTTTTTTTATTCCCTGTGCTGAGCACTGAACCCAAGGCCTTCACACTGAGCTATATCCCCTGCCTTTTTTATGTTTTTATTTTGAGATGGTTCTTGGTCAGTTGTGAAGTTTCCTGAGCTGGGGTCAAAGTTGTGATCCTCCTGCCTCACCCTCCCAGACTGCTGGGATTACAGAAATGCACCACTGCATCCTGCTAGGATGCAGGTTTTAAAAGAAAAAAATCTGCTGGGAAGGTTCCTCAATAAATCATCACTTAAATGAGAGTAGTACCTGCATTATCTGCTGTACACAGTTCCAAAGATAAAAAGGAGAAGGAAACTTCAGAATTTAGGACAAACTTTAAAAAACGCAAGTCGTAGTCATTATAATTTATGTAATTTACTGCCTGCCTGGATCCAAATCCTAACTCCATTTTAGAACTAAGTGACCATGGGCAAGCTATGTAACTGCATCTATAAAATGGGTGTAATAGGAGACAGCTCTTAGAGTTGTGTGAAAGAATTGAGTTAATAAACACTGAAATTCTTACTAACACCAGCAGCCTGGGATATGTGTTCTGGAGGTACATAAAAAGTATGCAGGCTTATATTATAACCGTCATTCCCAGATCTTCAACTTTTGTACATGCACTGACCTAAAATTGATTAAGATTCCATCTCACATGCTGTTTCTCCTTTCCTACCTCCCTTAGTACCTTTACCCTTCCTTCTTCTTTTCAGTTCTTTCTTTTCTCACTTGATATAGGCAAATCACTCACCTATCTCATCCCTAATCTTGATATGCTGCTTTACTCCAGGATGGAAATACCTCCAGCGTACAAAATCAGGAGGCCATCTGAAATAACAGGATTGCCATTCAGGTGGTTTTCAGTTCTTTGCTTTCAACACTGTGTCTAGTAAAACACTGAAAATTATTTTTGGCTGAGAGATTTTTAGCACCTACTTCTAGAGAAGCTCAAAACATGGAGTGTTACTGCTATAACAAAATACCTTCTAGTCCTATTCACTTATTAGAAAAAGGGGGGAGGGGATTATGCACAACCTTTTCTCATTATAGCAATAATTAACATTAAATATATGAGCTAAATTCTGGGGTATAGAGTTGAACGAAATTACTTTGGGAGTACATGAACAAAAAATATTTGAAAACCACCCATAATCCCAGCCCTGTGATGCCCCTTATTTGCTTCACAGTTTTCTTTGTTTTTATCTTTTCTACCAGAATTGCTCAGGGACAAGTGTGACCACATCTTTATGTCCCCTTAGAGTCTAGTACAGTGCCCATCATGCAGTCAACATTCAGTAAATCTCTGTTGATTTAAATTATACCTTTTGTAAATCTTCTCTTTTCATATTTCATATGCCCAGAGTAAAGAGAGCAATTTAAGTTGAGATCAATCACTCCTTGTAAATATTGTCTGTTTTGGTTCAATATGGTCCATTAGATTGAGAGACAGAGTCAGAAAGCAAGGTTCATAGACTAAAGTTCCATTTCCAACTGAGCTCTGACTTTCTGCCTAGTCTTAGGCACCTCAATTTCTCAAATGAAAGGACTGAATTTAATGATCTCTAAAATCTTTTCCAGAACTCTTGAAACAGTGTGACCTATCCTACTTCCTGTAATAAGTTAGCTAGACCAGACTGATCTAAACTCAAGATACAAAAGGTGTAAGACAAAACTTTTGCAAGTCATATGCCTGATAAGGTTCTAGTATCCAAGATATATGACTCTTAAACTTAACAATTAAAAGACAAGCCAATTCTAAAATGAGTAAAGGATCACAGTAGATACCTCTCAAAGAGGATAAAGACATGAAGAAATGCACAGACATCAGGGAAATCAAATGAAAACCACAGTCTGACACTACTTTATACCCACTGAGGTAGCTGATATTAAAAAGATAATAACAGGTCTTGGGGACAATGTGGAGAAATTGGAACCCTTGTACTGTATAGGTGACAATGTGAATTGGTACAGCTCTGTTGGTAAACAATTTGGCAGTTCCTCAAAAACTAAGCATAGGTTTGCCATATGACCTAGAAATTCTGTTTTTAGGTATATACCCAAGAAAATTCAACATATATATTCATAAAAGATTATACACAAATATTCATAACAACATAACTCAAAACCCCAAAAGTGTAAACAAGGTAGATATCCATTCAGTGATGAAAAGAAAACCAAAATGTACATCATTACACAAGTGAATATTACTCAGCCCTAAGCAAGATAAACTGCATGTGTGGAAACAGGTATATGAGAACCCACTATACAGTTTTGCTGTTAACCTAAAACTTCTCTAAAACTAAAGTTTATTAAATTTTTTAAAAGGTAATGAAGCGCTGATATATGCTACAACTTGGGTGAATCTTGAAAACATTACACTAAGTAAAAGGGGCCAGACACCAAAAGCCATATATTGCATGATTCCATGTGTATAAAAGGCCCAGAATAGGCATATCTGTAGAGATAGAAAAACAGAAAGTAGATTAGTGGTTGTCAGAGGCTCCCAGGAGAGAGAAATAGAGAACAATTGACAAGTACCAGGTTTCTCCCTGGGACAATGATAATGTTCTGACATTAACTAGTAGAGATTATTAAAGCCCCACTGATTTGTATTCTTCATAATAGTGAGTTTTATGGTACTTGAATTATATCTCAATATCTGTAATGTAGAAGTACTACCAAAAAATACGACTAATTTGGAAGCTTTCTTACAAATATCCCCTCTTTTTTAGTAAACCATGAAGTGACCTGGATCTAGGTAGGTGGGGCAACCATCTTCTGCCTCCCACTTCCAACCCTCCCTGCTGCACCCTGAGCGGCTCCTCATATTCTGATGCCGCTGGCCAAATGGGCAACTTGTTTCAGATTTCCTTTTTAGTTTCCTCGCCAAGTTTACTCAGTGATCCTTCACAACACTGTCAGGTTAAAAATACAGAACATTTCCATATTTCCCTTGGAGACATATATTCTTTAAATATGCAAGAGTTTCATAAGTAATCGCTGCCCCAGAGGCACTGGAGTCCATGGTGGTGGCTTCTATATTTATGGTATCATTTCTAAATTCCTTCCCTTTCTTATCCAAAATTAAGTCACTTTACTAAAATGCTTAATTATTAATCACGAAGAGTCTGACCTTAAAATCTTGTCCTGATTGGCTTCATAGAGATGACTAACTGTCCATGGAGATGCTAAATGTTTGCTGAAATCTGTCCCACTGTATCTCCAGCCTCGCAATATTCCTCACCAATCTTTGACCTCATTGCTCTTTTCTGGGGACAAGATAAGTTTTGAGATATTTCGACCTGTAATACACCTTTTTCCCCCCCTTTCTTTGGTGGTGTGGTGTTTACAAAGGCAATGTTTTGTTTTGTTTTTAAGTTGGGGGATTTTTTTGTTTTGTTTCTTTGTGTGCCTATACAAAGTACAAGGAAGAATTTGAAAGAATGAGAGATACCCTAATATAATAAGTTCATTATGGACATATCTTCCCAGGGCCGTAGGAAGGCCCTTCGCTGGAGCATGATGGGCACCCAGCAAGGTACATTCAATATAGGCAAATTCATTTCTGAAAGAATGGTTTTTGTATATCCACTGGGTCTGCTTAATTCTGTCTATACACTTCTAACAGGAACTCACATTATGAAAGTCAGCTATTACTGAGGTCAGTCTTTCTCATGATTCTATTTTCCTAAATGAAATTTTCAATAAAATAATTCTTCCTAGCATGTGTTGAAAGTTATATTTTAAAAACAGTGAGCTATTATGAATATTTTTTGTCTTTTTCAGACCATTAAACTCAAAAATGATGTTACCAACCGTGCTGTTTTGCCTGTCAAAACTACAAGGTCCATCAACATTAAACTCCAGTGCAAACCAGCTACAGTACCAGGGTCCCAGAAGCCAAAGTTAGAGGGACCAAAACTTGTGGGCAAAAGTCTGACTTCAAGAGGTGTTTCCTCTAACCCAACCTGTAAACCTTCCAGCAAGAGTCACCAGCAACATGAAGCTGGACCATCCACTACAGAAAATCTGTCAAGCAAACCCATGAGGTCACCTAAGACACAGGGACCAAAATCTACAAAGCAGCGGGTTACAGCTCAAGCAAATGCAAAATATACAGACACCCATGTGCAAAACAAATCTTTGGATGGCTTGCTCAAAGAGCTGAACAAGGAGAACTTGCTTCAAACCTTGTCAGAACCTGAGAAGAAGCCAGATCCTGCATTATGTACCATAAGTAAGCCAAAGACTAACTCTTATAATCAAACCAAGAGCCATTTGACTACTAAACAGGTCTTGGGCAAAAGTGTGATGAGCAGTGCTGTTCTGAAAGACAGGGTTAATAAGCAGTTTGTTAGAAAAACACAAACTAGGACTCTACCAGTAAAGTTACAGCAGCTCTCTAAAGGAGTAGAGCTTGCAAGACAAGAAAAACCCTCAAGGACAATTCCCTCTCACTTCAGTCAGACCCTTCATAGGACCCAAGCATCAAAGAAGCCAGTGGTCAAGAACATAAAGGATGTGATGGTTAACAGGAGCAAATATGGACAACCAAAAGAAAGTCAGGTACAGTCACACACTGTTACTGAAGAGAAAGTAAAACACACCAAACCCAGGACACACCTCAGTTCACTGCAGGGAGGACCTAACAACAGACATCCAAACAGCAAGCAAGACCAGAAGTCCACACAACCTTGTTTTAGGTCCCAGACACATGAACTGCTAAAGTCAAAATCCGAAAACCAGAGGCCTAATTTGAAAGCTGGCAACTTTCTTTCAGTCCTTCCAATGACTCCTAGCATAAGGACAAATGGAACCAACAGCTTTCAACAAAGAGCACAGACTGTGGACCCCAAGTTGAAAAAGACTTTTCCCCAGAAGCATTTCCTGAGCAAGACAGCTCCCAAAACTCAAGCTAGTGTCACAACCAGAAACGAAAGAGTCCCAGATGATACCCAAACTAATCCAACTGTTAAAAAAACAGCAGCAGAGGATCGAAGGTACATTGTTTTACTTCCAGGGTTTTTTCAACCTAAAATAATATGTAAACTGACTATTAGGAATATTTGGTTAGGAAATAGGTCATCAATAATAGCTTCTAGGTAATTCTTAGGCACAGCCTAAAAAAGATTAGAAACAATGTAACAAATATTAAAATTTGACAGCTTGGTAACACATACATGTGTTATAAATCATTCTCTGTAACTTTGTATATGCTTAAAATTGTTTTTAAAAACAAATTGAAATACAGAGAATGGATGAGTAGGAAATTAGACCTGTGGTCTACTGAAGAAGGACTGAAGAGCAAGAGAACAGGGCAGGTGAGGAGTCAGGGTGAGGAGCGCACAGAGCTAGGAACCAAGAAGATGGTTGTCCCTCATCAAGCTGACCATTGAGTGAGTCCTGTAATGTCATCAGGGAAAGAGAAAGAGGAAGCTTCCCTGTGTCTCCCAGGCCAAGTTTTGAACACTAAGCTAACGCAGAGAGGAGCGGTGTCAGCCCTGAGATGATAAAAATCAGCATCTAAGGTTGCTGGGGCTTACTACCAACATTCATGAAGTCTGAAAAGAGTTTGGTACATGAGCCAAACAGTTTCCTATGCTTTCCACCCAGGACTAGACACAGTCTCATAATGTGAGTGAACCTCACAGAGGTATGCCTGCCTGCAGGGGAAAGTAAGGAGATTCCTGATGGGGGGAGGGCCATATAAAGTTAATTAAGAGGGTGTGGGTGAACTGAGGGCAGGAGTTAGTCTCTAAGGCAGCCTTGAACATTAACAGCAAGCTCTCTGTGCTCCTGCGGAAACCAATTAGTTTAATTCAGTGATGTGATTAAGAGGGGAAGGTCAGGCAAGGTACCTTCAATAGGGACATCAGAACTGAGACCTAAGACTGATTGATGACCAGAAGAACATCCTTGCCCTGCAGAAAGAAAAGTGAATGCAGAGATCCTGAGGTGGTGAGCAAGGAAGACCTCCCAGTCTGGGTCAGACCATAGAGTGGCCATCTAACTGTGGCATGCTGAACACACCTGATTAAAAAAGGACAGAGTCTGGAAGTCACTCATGCCCCAGGTGTTCCTCATGCCGGGAGGTATCAGGTGTTATGTGCAGCAAGGAGAACACAGTCAGTCTCTAGCCTCCTGGAGCTTGTGGTTTGGTGCACATAAGGAGAATGTTAGAAAAATAAAATGATGTTGAGCTCCTAAGAGAAGTTGGTTTTTAGAAAAGAAAATCCTGTTATCTTGCTTTGAAATCTGTGGCACTTACATTGTTTTCTTCTGATCTACTTTGTTCTGTTTTGTTATGTTTAGCTTTATCCTCTTTAAAATAAAAAAAAAAAAATTTAAATGAAAAGGAAGGTTCCCTCTTCGTATATGAGTCAAAGGAAGAATCAGGAGATAGGAAGATTGCCAGGAACGGGAGGAAACACATCATCCGATCTTCCAGCTTCTATCATTTAGCACACGCTTAGAGTAAAGGAGTAAGTGGGGAACAATCAGGGCTGAAATGAGCACTCAGCAGATTGTTCTCTAGAGTCAAAGGGAGAGCAGCAAAAGGGTATCGGCATTCATTTATTAAAACGTACTTATTGGCATCCTGGAAAAAAGCAAAACTAGAAGGACAAAAGCAAATGCATGATTTTTTTCAGGAGCTGGGATTAGGAGCAAAATTGCCTACCAAATAACATGAGGAAATTTTTTAGGGTGTTAGGCAGACTCACATCTTAATTATAGTTATCACATGATTATAGTTACGGTGCACTTCTCACATAATCACACACTACAGTGGTGAACGTTACCAGCTGTGTGGAATACCTGTGCGTGCCAAGCCAGTGCCAAGCACGATGCTAGGCCCTGGCCCTCCATTTCTGCTTCCATAGAGCTTATGTTCTAGTGGAGGAGACAACACCCTGATTAAATAAGACAGGGTAACGGCAGATTATTCTTCAAGAAAGTGTCATTTGAGCAGAGGGCTGAAGATACAAGACCCTGAGGCAGGAATGAGGATGGATCAAGAAACTAAAATGAAGCCAAAGCTCCCAGGGATCCTGAGCAAGAAGGAGAGTGGGATGACTTGAGGTTGGAGACATTCCCAGGAGCCTGGTTAGACTGCTTTTCAACAACGGAGAACATTTTGAATTTCATTCCAAGAGTCATGGAATCCCTCAGCAGTGATGCAGTCTGCTTTACATTTCACAGGTCAGCTACCATGTGCAGTGGATTTGCTCAGGTCAGAGTGGAAGCCAGCAGATGATTAGTGGGCCACTGCAGCTTTTCCATCAGAGGTGACAAGGGTGCAGACCAGCATGGCAGTAGTGTAGACAGAAGCAGTAGTGAGTCTTCTGGGAATGCGTAGGCATGAGGGAATAAAAGGAAGGAAGAGCTCAAGACAACTCCTAGTTTTAGGCTCCAGAAACTGGGTAGTCTGGGGTACTGTTTATCAAAGTAAAACTCAGGACTGTTTTGGAGATGAAAATCAAGAACTTTGTTTTAGAGAATATTAAGTTTAAAACATCTGTCAGACATCAAAACATAACAACTAGGCAGTAGATTTACAAAGTTTGAGACTCTAAGAAGAAGCGTAGACTGAAGTGTACACTTCGAATCATTAATACATAGTTGTAGCTTATAGAAACTAGACAGCTGACATCTAAGCGCCTATACTTCTTGGTGTCTCCGCTCCCAAAATGGAGACCATTGCATGCTTAGAAGCAAGAGTGGAGCACAAGAATAGTGGAAGACAGTGGGGATTAGGACTTGGCATGACTAGCTACTTAAGAGAAGAGCCCCAAAAGTATTGCTGTAGTTTCTGAGAAGAAAGGAGTTGTGTGTGGTCAGGAGAGGGCTGGGGAGCTGAGTGAAGTTGGTCACTTTGAGCACTGAGACCCTATAGAGGGCAGAATGCCGTTTTAGTGGGTGTGAGTTGATTGACTGATAATTTTGTGGTGGGAGAGATGTGGCACCAAGTCTGTGATCTCAGAGACAAGGAGGTGTCTGAGAAAAATAGGAATGATCATGAAACTAAAGTATTCGAAGACTAAAAGCTACCTAGCTGCCTATAATCTAACCTAACATCTGCCTCGAGAGCTTTTGTTTTTGAGACATACTGATGTTCAACTTGCTGTGTAGCCCTGGCTGGCCTACACTTTTGGCGATCCTCCTGCCTCAGCCCCCTGCGGATTTGTGTCACTCTGCCCCGCCTCCTGATGTGTGAGAACCATCCAGTATTGCCATTAGCTATTCGAAATTGTTTTTTAATTCTGTTCTCTTTGCCTCTAATTGAAGGTTTAGCTCTAACTGATCGTTTTAGGAACTAGACCATGTATGAAGGAAAAACTAAAGCCATTCTCTCTCCCCTTTAATCATGTAACAGGAAACAGCTAGAAGAATGGCAGAAATCTAAGGGGAAAATCTATAAACGGCCTCCCATGGAACTTAAAACAAAAAGAAAAGTAATAGAGGAAATGAATATTTCATTCTGGAAGAATATTGAAGAAGAAGAGGAAGAAAAGAAAGCACAACTGGAGCTGTCCAATAAGATTAACAGCACCCTGGCAGAATGTCTGAGGCTCACTGAAGAGGTGAGTGCGGATGATCAAGAGTTTCTAGCCCAGCCAGATACCACAGCACATGGGTGTAATCCCAGCACTCTGGGAGGCTGAGGCAGGAGGATCATAAATTCAAGCTGAGGCTAGGCAACTTAGTGACTTGGTATCTCAAAATTTTAGGAACCTTTTTGGTTTAATTCCTAGTACTACCAAAGAAAACCAAATGGTCTCTGAAACCAAAGCTTTGACACAGAGTCTTGGAGATTTCTAAGCATTTTTCTTAAATATAATGCAGAGGAGATAATCATTATTTAAGCAGAAATTTAGCTGCTCTTTCAGATAGAATAATAATTATAGTGACAGTAATAGTAATGAATTGCACATAAATAGTGGAACTTGCGTGTCAGGAGCTCTGCAATCACTTTACTTCTGTTATGCCACGTGATTTCCATAGTGACTTTCACTGTGTCCACTTTACAAATGAAACTGAGACATGGAGAAGTTAGAAAGGTAAACCAAGCAGCTCAGCACCGGAAGGACACAGATGCAGTTTTCACTCTGTCTTCTTCAGGTATCAAGGTCCAGAACGTAAAACATTAACATTTGGATGTAAAACTAAAGTCAGAAGGCAAGGTCATTTAAAATGATAATATCGTAGGGATTCTTGGTAGCTAGAAATGCGATCTAAACTGTGTCTTGGGTTTTCTAGATCAGAACACGGTGGGTGGTAGGCAAAGGGTGTGATCTTCAGGAGATTCCCCCAAGGAAAAATTTTAAAATAAAAGAGGAGGGGATCTATACAAAGGTCCTGGCCCAGAGCAAGCATGTTCTGTCCTGTGGCTGGTAATGTTGGAAGTCACACGACAAGGAAAGCTTCATTTTCGTATCTTCACAACATTCAGTTAAACATTAACTATTTCTCCTTTATGAAATTAAACTTCAGGTCTTCATTTTTTGTTCTTTCTTTCATTTTCATTGCATTAAAATACATGCATACATTTTTTTTATTATTTTA
Organism: Cavia porcellus; assembly: GCF_034190915.1. Classification (NCBI taxonomy): domain Eukaryota; kingdom Metazoa; phylum Chordata; class Mammalia; order Rodentia; family Caviidae; genus Cavia; species Cavia porcellus. Next base: position 56,356,155 of record NW_026947501.1, on the reverse strand, counting down.
AAGAGGGTAAAACTAAACAAAAAACAGAACAAAGTAGATCAGAAGAAAACAATGTAAGTGACACAGATTTCAAAGCAAGATAACAGGATCTGTACCAAGGTTACCATAATGTCTTTTGTTTTCTTCCAAATAGTTGTCTATATCTTCACACACAATGAATGTATACAAAACAAAATAGTATTAAGCTAATCAGAACAGAGTGATGAAGGCATTATCGGGCTTCAAAATCAACAGTGGCTGCTGTAATGTCTCTTGTTCTCATTCAAATTAGCTGTCCATACCTTCATGTATATTGAAATTAAACAATACAAAACAGGCTAAAACCTCTCTGAACAAAGAATAATGGCATTACTGAATTTCACAGCATGACGATATGGTATCCGCAACGGATACCATAACGTCTCTTTTTCTTCAAAGTAGCTGTTCATTTCATCACACATAATGTAATCGATTTTCATATACTGTTTAGGGGAAGTTCTACACATGTATACCTATCTTTTGTATTAGAGGGAAAAACAAAGCAAAACAAATTCTTAGAAAAACAAGAAACAAAAAAGACAAGTAAATAATAATAGCAAACAGCACAAAACGATGATATACGCCTTCAGAGCAAGTGGTAGGAGCATAACTAGGGTTGTTATTTTACATAATGTCCTTTAAGAGTTCCTCAGATCACCAGATACTAACACGCAAAATTGTTCCAATCTTATAGATGTTAGCGGTTTTGTTCCAAAAACTTATGGGATTTGTAACACAGTCATCTTAGCTATCCTAAACGTGATTATACAATTTCAGATATTTTTTCTTTTCCCTTCCTTTTTCTTTTTCCTCCTTTTCCCTGAGACATTATGTTTTTCCTTATAAACAGATTATCTTTTCACTGTATTTATTGAGGATTTTGTATCTTATGTACTCTTACCATTTCTTATACTAGGAAGACTGTATGGTATTTACACATGTGAGTTTGATTTATTTCACTTATGAATATGGTCTCAAGTTGCAAACATTTACTTATAAAAATCTCAGTGTGATCATTCTATATACCTGAGTAGTACTCCATTGTATAAAAATACCACATCTTTTTTTATCCATTCCTCAGTTGATGGACACTTAGGTTGTTACCAAGATCTGGCTATTACAAGTTGTGCTGCTGTAAACATGGGTGCACGTATATCACTGTGGTATGATGTTTTCAGTTCTGGGAATATGCCCAGAAGTGGAATAGCTGGAACAAATGGGACTTCCAATTCCTTTTTGAGGAATCTCCTGACTGACCCCCACAGTGGTTGCACCAGTCTACACTCCCACCAACAGTGCGGGAGAGTTCCTTGCCTTGGCTATTCTAGGTCTCTTCTGGTTCCAGATGAATTTTAGGAGTGATTTCTCTAGATTTGTGAGGTATGTTAACGATATATTGGAATTGCATTAAATCTGTATAACATTTTTAGGAGAATGGCCATTTTCACAATATTTGTATTTCCTATCCATGAACAAGGGATGCCTTTCCATTTTCTGAGGTCCTCTTCGATTTGTTTTTTCAGGATATTGTAATTTTCCCTGAATAGATCTTTTACTTCTTTTGTTAGATTGATTCCTAAGTTGTTTTTTTTTTTTTTTTTTTTTTTTTTTGGAAGCTATTATGACAGGTGTGTCTTCTCTTATTTCTCTCTCAGTGGTTTTGTTGTTAGTGTATAGGAATGCTATTGATTTTTAAGTATTGACTTTGTATCCAGCTACCTTACTGAATGTATTTATTATACCTAGGAGTCTTTCAATGGAGTTTTGGGGTTTTTTTATGAAGAGTATCATGTCATCTGCCCATAATTTAACTTCTTCTTTTCCTATCCTTACTCCTTTTATTTCTCTCTCTTGTCTATTTGCTCTGGCTAGTATTTTCAGCACTATATTGAATAACAGTGGCAATAATGGACATCCTTGTTTTGTTCCTGAATTTAGGGTAAAGGCTTTCAGTTTTTGGCCATTTAATATGATGCTGGCTGTTGGTTTGTCATAGGTGGCTTTTATCATATTGAGGTAAAGACCATATATTCCAGTTTTCTGAAAGTTTCTTATTATGAATAAGTGTTGAACCTTATCAAAATCTTTTTCTGCATCTATAGAAATGATCATGTAATTCTTATTTTTTCGCTCTATTTATATGGTGGATTACACTTCTTGATTTGTATATGTGGAACCATCCCTGCATTCCTGGGATGAATCCCACATGATCATGGTATATAATCTTCTTGAGGACTTGTTGCATTCTGTTTGCCAATATTTGATCGAGAATTTTTGCATCTATGTTCATTAGGGAGATTGGCCTGTGGTTCTCTTTTTTGGTTGAGTCTTTCTCTGGTTTTGGTATTAGAGCAATATTTGCTTCCAGGAATGCGTTAGGGAGATTGCTTCCCTTTCAATTTCATTTCATTTCATTGAATAGTTTGAGGAGTGTCTTCTTTGAATTTCTTGTAGAATTTCGCAATGAATCCATCTGGATCTGGGCTTTTCTTTGTTGGTAAGGATTTAATTACATTTTCAGTTTTGTTAATTGAAATTGGGTTATTCACCAGTTTTACATCTTTTTGACCCACCTTTGGTAATTCATATGTTTCTAGGAATCTGTCCATTTCTTCTGTGTTATCAAGCCTATAACAGTAGAGGTTTTTGAAATAAGTATTGATGATCATTTGTATTTCCACAGGGTCTGTAGTGATATTACCTTTTTCATTCCTCACTGCATGAATTTGAGTTTTTTCTTTCCTTTTTTAAATAAAGTTGGTAGGGGCTTATCAATTTTATTTATTTCAAAGAACCAACACTTTGATTCATTGATTCTTTGTATTGTTTTCTTAGTCTCCATTGCATTGATTTCTGCTCTAAGCTTTATGATTTCCTCCCTTCTTTTGGCTTTGGACTTGACTTGCTTTTCTTTTTCAGACGTTTGACGTGTACCATCAGGTTGTTTATTTGTGTTCATTCTGTTTTTCTGATGTGGGAATTCACCATAATAAATTTTCCTCTGAGGACTGCTTTCATTGCATCCCACAGGTTCCAGAAAGATGTATTTGTATTTTTATTTGCTTTAAGTATTGTTTAATTTCTTCTTTAACCCACTGATTGCTCAATTTTCATATGTTTGTGGGGTTTTTGCAGTTTCTTTTGTCATTAATTTCTAGTTTCATGGTGCTATGATCTGATAACGTGCATTTCAGTTCTTCTGCATTTACTGAAGCATGTTCTGTGGGCTAGAATATGGTCTGTTTTAGAGAATGTCCCATGTGCTGTTAAGAAGAATATATATATTCTGATGTTTTTGGGTGGAATACTCTGTATACGTCCACCAAGTCCAATTGTTCACAAGTGTGATTGAGTTCTGTTGTTTCTTTGCTGATTTTCTATCTAGTTGATCTGTCCCTTTGTGTCAATGGTCTCCGGTTATAATTGTGTTATTGCTTATTTAATTTTTAATTTCTGTTAATATTTGTTTGTATAGCTGGGTGCTCCCAAATTTGGTGCTTGATATTTAAGATTGTTATCTCTTCCTCTTGAAGTTTTTCCCTAACTAGTATATAGTGACCTTCTTTATCTCTTTTGATCATTCTTAATTTGAAGTTCATATTGTCTTCAAATAGAATAGCTACCTCTGCTTTTCGGGGGGGTCCTGTTGCATGAAGTATTGTTTTCCATCCTTTGACTTTCAGTCTATGAATTCCCTTTTGGATTAGATGGGTTTCTTATATATAGCATATGGTTGGATGTTGTTTCTTGCTCTATTCTGCCAGTCTGTTTCTTAATCTGTGAATTGAGGCCATTTACATTAATGGTTATAACTGATGTATATTGGTTTACTTTTGACATGTTATCTTCCTGCTGTTGATTCTTTACCTTTCCAGTCTGTTTAATTGTTTTTCTTGCTTAGTGGTTTTTTTCTATGTTTATCTAGAATGTCTTTCAGTATTCTTTGTAGGGTTGGTTTGGTGATCATGAAGTTCTTTGGGTGTTTGTCATGGAAGTATCTTATTTCAACATCAATTTTGAAGGACAGTTTTTCAGGATACATCAGTCTGGGTTAGAAGTAATTTTCCTCTAGGCTCTGAAATACTTCACTCCATGCTCCTCTTGACTTCATTATTTGTGTGGAAAAGTCTACTGTGATTCTGATAGGCTTTCCTTTATGGGTGATTTGTCTCTTCTCTCTAATAGCTTTTAATATTATGTTCTTATTCTGGATTTCTGGGATGTTGATGATTATATGTCTGGGTGTAGTTTTATTTTGGTTATAGTTATTTGGAGTTCTATATGCTTCACTGATCTATATATCAATTTCCATTCTCATCTTTAGGAAATTTTTAGCTATTACTTCTGTAAATAGCTTCCTGATATTATTTGTGTTGTCACCTTCTTTTTTGTTTAAACCTATCAGTCTTATATTGTTCTTCTTTGCATCATCTTGTAGCTATTGAATTGTTAATTCCTGATTCCTTGTTATTTTTAAAAGATTTTTCCTTTCCTGTTCACTGGCTGCAATCTTTTTTTTGAAGTCTCAAAGTCTATCTTCACTTTTATTGAGGCAGTTTTGTTACTTTCGATGGAATTTTTGATATCCTTTGTATCTTTGAATCTGCTTCATGCATTCTGTTTTTTTCTTATATTGTTCATTCAAGGTTTCCATCTTTCTGCATTGTTTTTTAACTATGTCTTCTTTAGATGTGTTCAGCATTTCCCATTGCATTTATCATTTCTTCTTTTACCTAAATTATTTCTGATCTGAGTTCTTTTATAGCTTCCCAAAGTTGTGTATTTACTTCCTTTTTGCCATCACTTCAGAAGATTTGGGTGTGTGGCTTACATTTTCTTCTATGTCCATGTCTCCTAGGCTTGCTTGGGATGGGCTGGAAGTTTGAGATTGCATTTTGCTCTTTTGCTTTGTCATTTTCCTATATTTCCGAGCTCTGAGCAATGTTCCAAAGCTTCCCAGTGTACTGGCAATCATGTTATGCACTTTAAACTCATGCAGCAGGATACAGGCAGCTGTCTGCAGTCCAGGGGGTTACTGAACGTGACCCAGTTAGGCCTGCGGGGGCCTCCAGTGATTTGGGAGGCTGTGTGGTGTCTTAGCATCTCAATGCAATGTCCAAATCTTCCCTATGTGCTGGAAATCACCTCTTGCATGCAGCTGTCGGAGCCCAGGTTCTCTGGGCATGGCCCAGTTAGGCCCACAGGGACCTCCTGTTTGGCCTCCAATGATTTGGGAGGCTGGGCATGGTCTTTATGGCTCTGAGCAATCTCCCAAAGCTTCCCTGTGGGCTGGAAATGGTCTCATGCCAGAGTCTGAATGCAGGCAGTTGTCCGCCCATGCATATGTTCTTAAAATCATTGCAGATACTACAAATAAGTAAGCAGGCCTCTCCCCTGCACCTATACACACACACACACACACACACACACACACACACACACACACATCCCAAGCTGCTCCCTGATAGTGGCCTTCATTGCCAGTTATCCCTGGACAGCTTTTATGTATGTATCTACAGTGTAAATAGAGAACTGCAGTGTACAGTTCTGTTTTGCTAGTTGTATTTATTCTGTTTCACACTTTCATACATGTTCTTTGGTTTTGTGTTTTCCTAGTCCCAGTATTATGCTGACTTTGTCAAATAAGTATTTTTTTTTCTTATCCACTGAAAGTAATTCGTGCAGCATGAAATTTGCTGTTGTTTGAAGGTTTAGTGAGAACTTTGCATAAAATCATCTGGACTGTGCTTCTTTGATTACACCTTTACAATTTTTCCTGTGGCCATTGGTCTATAAGTCTCCTTATTTCTCGAGCGAACTGTAGTAAATTTTGTACCTTTTTAAAATTCAAACTCGCTGAATGTTTTGTGTAATCTCTTTAAAAGAGTTTCTTTTGGGGCTGAGATTTAACTCGGCAGCATAAGGGCCTGCCCAGCATGTGCCAGGTTGTGGGTTCGATCCCTAGTACTAAAAGAAAAAAGTTTCTTTTGCATTTTATTGATAACTTTCTTGTCCATTAATATGTGCTCCTGTCACTGGCCAGGGTGAGTCTTTGCTTTAGTGAGAACAGAAAGGAACACTAAAGCAATGGTATGAATTTACAGGCAAAAGCTTTAATTGGAGAATATGAGAAAAGAGAGAAAGGACTACAGCTTGAAAAGAGAGAAGGGGCTACAGTCTCTGGAGGGTAGCTGCTCTGATGAAAGGCTGGACCTGGCCCACCCCTGTACACAGGAAGCTGGTATTAAGAGACATCTCCGCCCTGGTTTTGTAGCTCTGGAGGAATCCTCTTGGGGTGAGGAGTGGTTCCATCCTGTTGTCATTAGGGTTATGACTGTCCTGGGTTCTTGGTATCCTGTACAAAGACCACACAGAAGTAGAAGTGAAGTCATCGATTTATTAGTCAGGGTGTGCTCCTCTGGGAGGAACGAGCCGCTGAAAAGAGCTTATGGCCCCAAAGAAGCCAGATGTCAGAGTCTGTCTTAGTGGTGGGGAACCCGTGGCACACGTGCCACAGTGAGCTATGTGTATTGTTGAAAGCTCTAAAAGGTTCGCCGTCACTTGTCTACAGACAGTTTATACAGGGAGGGAATAGCTCTTTTGACTAACATGACAGTTCACCACAATCGGGGCAAGTCTCCTTTCTGTTGGAAGGGGAAGCGTTTGTCCCTGTGTGGACCTTTGAGGAGCTGCCATGGCACTCAGAGCCTCCGGTGGGGTGGGGATGAGGCGGGTCAAACCACAGCATAAAGGAGATTAGGATTAATTATAGTTGAGTTGGCTCCCTATCAGCTGTGTAGGATATCCCGCAGCACATGTGTACCCAGGCACAGCTTAGCTGCTAGAGTGGATGCTCCGCGGTTTCTAGAGAGCTTATCGGGGGCCCCCAGAAGTCTAAGCACACACAGCTTCTTGTCCTCCCCAGCTGCGGTTTAGCTGTCAGAACTGGGCACTCCCGCTTGGGAGAGCCATCTTACTCTTCAGCCCTCTGGTCTTCAGGCCCCCTTCTTTCAGGTGTTTCTCCTCTCTGCCTCCTGCCTCGCCAGGAATTGATCGTCTTCCTGGTAGCTTGTCTTCTCTTTGCGTCTGTTTTTTCTGGGACCCTCCTGACCACCAGCTCAGGACAATGGCTAAAACTTTTAGATGTCATTCTAAGGAGGAAAGATCTGGAACTGGACTCTGTAAAAGCTGGTAACTGGATGTTGCTGTGAACCTTAAAAATTAATCTCTTCTATTTTGGTGTCCTCTATCTTGAAGAGGAATGAGACAGGCTAGGTAAATTTATAGTTAATAAACTGTGTTCTATAGACCTTTCGTAAATGAGTAACATGCCTGTAATCCCAGGCATGTTCAAAGTTTTAAAGTAATAAAGAAAAGCCGGGCATGGTGGCACATGCCTGTAATCCCAGCGCTCAGGAGGCTTAGGCAGAACTGTTGCAAGGTCAAGACCAGCCTGGGCTACAAAACGAGCTCAAGGCTGGCCTGAACTGCATAGTGAGACTGTCTCAAAAAGACAAAAAAAAAAGAAAAGTATACAAAAATGAAGGTCAGTCTTGGTTTTGCTTTTAGTTACTTACTGGGCATTTATAGACATTTATAAGGAAGAATCATACATTTTAGCAGTCATTTTTAAGGCCCTGTCCACCTCAGCAGAAAATGCCATTTTTTAATCAGTAACAGGTGACAGGTCCAAGACTTTGTCCTTCATCCCTTTAGTGCACTCTGTCTGTGCATCTATTATGTTTATCATTCTTTTTCTAGCTTTTTAGTTGAAAACTTGGATGATTTAAATCAATCCTTCTTATTTTCTCACAAATACGTTTAATGCTATAAATTTGCTTCTTCCATTTTGCTCATATCCCTCAGATTTGACTAATATACTTTATCAGTCAGGATCAAGTTACAAAAATATCTCAATTAAAAAATAATATAATTACTCATTACTCATGTGTGTTCCCTCAAAACAAACTGTAAAAGGAAGATTTGTGTGCCAGTGATTGATTAGGAAGAGATTTCCGTGGGAAACAGAGAGTGGAGTAACAGGGAGGCTGTGAGACCAGGAAGGGAAGGAGGCCGACAGCATGTGGTGTCAGGCTCTTCCCCAGGCGGTGACCGTGGGCCACTCTGGAGACCATGTGAGCCACTCCACTCCTCTAGTTTGACAGATTTGCTGGAGTAGCTCGTAAAGCCCAGGAAAAGTTTATTTATATTTTCCTATTTATTGTAAAAGCTGTTATAGAAGACACCAATGGAGGCATGGATAAGATAGGGCACGCAGGAAGGCGCGCAGCTTGGCTACCTCCTCCCTCTAGCACACCATCCTCCAGGAGCCTGCATATGCTGTTACACGGAAGCTCTCCCAGTCCTGACCTTTCGCAGTTTTAGGGGAGGCTTCCTTACAGAAGCACAGAATCATCTCCATTTGCAGTTAGCTTAACCTTTAGTCCTCCCCCCAGAGCTGGGGGTGGGAGGGCTGAAAATCCCAAGTCTCTAACTCTGTATTGGACTTACCAGGGGCCAACTGCCATCTTGGCATCTCCCTGGGGCCTATCAGTCGACTCTTTAGTGTACAAAAGACAGTCGTCTTTGGAGATGACAGGAATTTTAAGAATTGTATGCCAAGAAATAGAGGAGAACTAAATACATCCTTTATAGTATCGCACTAGGAGAGATGAGCCCGGTGGACACAAGACTCTAACTATAGAGCACACAGTACCCGGCAGCTTCTGGGACCTCGGGGACAGGAAGTCTTGGGGTGTGGGCTCAGATCTTGAGGGAAGGCTGCTACCCAACTGATGCCCCTGCCTCCAGAGGACCACAGTGAGGTGGATCCGTGACTGCCAGAAAAAAGGGAAGGTTAAAACCAGCCTTTGTCACCAGGTGAGGAACTCCTGGCGGGGTGCCAAAAGCAAGTAACAAGAGCGCCCCTCTCCTCCCTTCTCTCTCTAGTGCCTGCTGTCTCCCCCTAGTGCCCAGGACTGGCACAACCCAGCAGAAAGCTATCAAGCAAGAAGTCTGAGGAGTTCAGCTCCAACATCACAAAGCAGGGGTGACCAGTGGGTTTAGAGCAAAGAGACAACAGCTTAATACTGTTTTCATTGTTCGTTTCTAAATGGCTAGAAGTTTCCATGTTGAGTTCTATTTTTTTTCTTCGTACTAGAAATCAAACTCAGGACCTCGTACTTTCCAGGCAGGCGCTGTGCAGTTGAGCTATATCCCCAGCCCTGTTGATTTCTAATTTAACCCAGAAGTCTTCTTAGAAGAGTATCTGAATTTCTAAATTTGTAGGATTTTTTTTCTTGCCATCTTTATGTTAATTTCCAATTATACCATATCATGGTTGATAACTATGACTAGTATTAATTCTGCTATATTCTACTATATTTATTCTGCTTGATGGAATTTATTGAAATTTTCCTTGTGGTCTTAATGCCTAATCTTTCTTAGTAGATATTCCAAAAGAATTTGAAAAGGATGTATATTCTGTTTGTTTACCAAATACGTTACTCTCTGAAAGAAATATGCTGGAGTTTCTCTGGAAGGAGGACGGTCATTGACAGTTTCCCTTTGTAGTTCTGTCAATTTTGGCTTTCTGGCTTTCAAAGCTCTCTTAGGTGCTTACAGAGTCATGGCTGGCTTTGATTTCTCTTTTGTCTGATATTAATCTTGCCATTTGTAAGAATTTGTCTGGCAGAACTCTTTTCACCCCTTTGTTTTAAATCTCATGAATTTATTCATTTTAGGAATGTCCAGTACAAATGTGTGCAGCTGAATTTTTTAACAGATCAGTAACTCTGCTTGTAAAAAACAAATATAGCCCATATACATGTATGTACTGTTATTACTCATATTTAAACTTAACTTGCTATTTTATAACTCAATTTCTATGAATCCATGTTTGTTTGTTCCCCTTATTTCTGTTTTATACAGTGTTAGTTCATAAAGGCAATAGTAAATTACAATAAAAAATAAAATGGTAGATATAAGTTGAAACATGGTTTGCAGGTTATACTCTTGAATTTTGTTTCAAGTCTGTTGTGTGAACTCTAACGTTCATTTATTAGGAACTTTATGGTTTTCTAACAGTAAATTTTGAATCCTAAGTGCTTATGGAAATGTCATTAATTTGCCCTCTTGTAATCACGGTCTGACTGGGGAAATTTCCTAATTTCAGGTTGTTTTCCTTAGAAAATTTGAAGTTACCTCTTGCCTTTCTTTCTTGCATCTGATGTTAATTTATTAAAGTCACATACCAACCTGAGTCTCACTTTTCTAATGGTAATCTTCTTCTTTCCTTCTCTCAGATCTTTAAGGATTTTCTTTTTATCCTTGGTTTAGTAAGTACTACTATTCTTTTTTCATTCATCCTGCTTGACTTTCAAGAGGTCTTTAATCAAAACAATCATTTTTTTTGTTCAGTTCTTAAAAGTTTCCTTCTGCATCTGCTTTGTGTATGCTCAGGTTTGTTCACTTAAGATTTCCTTCTAGGAATTCTCTGAGGTGGATATCGGAATTACTGAACAATGACTGTGTCCTTCAGAACTCTAGATTTTATTTCATACTGTTCATTTCTTTGTTCCATCTTCCTGGGCGCTGGGAGGACTGCACAGCTGAACTGTCAGCTTGTGAATTCCTTCTTCAGCCCTGTCTGTGTGCTGTTCTGCCCCTCTGTAGGTCTTCCTTAAAACAGCCCATTCGAGTTTAATGGTGGCAGTACTCTCTTAGCGCTCTAACGATACTGACTGTAGAACTCTTAAACTTATTCTTCTTTCCTCCCTCAACTTTTTGCTCCAGTGTTCTTTCTTGTTTAATGAGTTTTATGCCTCTTTCACATTATATTGGTTTCCCCAAACATGGATGACTCTCAGTTGTGAGCTTACTTTGATGTGACCCACATCTCTTGAGGAGCAGGTGGTGAGTGAACCAGTGCCTGCGCTTTGGTGGTGGAAACTCCCCTTTCCTCCTGGCCCACGTCAGAAGCCATTTCAAAGTTGCTGTGTGTGGAATCAACCCTTTTACATTCACCCATGATAAATCCCCAGTACACCATGGGAACACCCCTGACCTTTGCATACCTGTACCATCTCTCTTTCTGCCACTAAGAGTCATGGGGGAATTCTGGCCACTGTTCACCATTCCCACTTTAAATGTATAGTATTGTGAATGTTGTATAGGAACTGTTGATAACTCTAAGGTTTGTTTTGTTTTTGGTTTTGTTTTTGCAGATTGAACCCAGGGCCTCACACATGGCTATCCAAGTGCTCCACCACTGAGCTGCAGCCTGAGCCCTGTTTTCACTTTTTCCCTACATAAAAATGTAAAACATATTCCTTACTTTCTGCTGTGATAAATATTTTTCTCTTTGATCTCATGTAACTCTTAAAATCTAAGGATCACTGTCATTGAAACATATAATTAAAATGGGTACACATTATTATATGTACATTGTCCCTCAATAAAGTTGAAACTTTTAACAAGCTCAGATGATCACACCAATGTTTGCATGTCATCTGTAATAAATTCTAGGAGATATGAAAGTAATGGTGAAATGGTACTAATTATCTCTGGATACTTCCTGTTTTTCAGGGTGTACTTTCTAATGAAATATCTACCATTTTGTCCAACATTCCTGAGGCTGAAAAATTCGCTAAATTCTGGATCTGCAAAGCAAAGCTATTGGCAAGAAAAGGCACCTTTGATGTTATTGGGCTGTACGAAGAAGCCATTAAAAATGGAGCAAAAGTGAGTGTCTGTCTTGGGTGGGTGACTTCTTAAAATTCTCTTTCGTAGGGTTTCATTCTTGTTCATAATATGATAGTTATATAATGCAGTGTTAAACTCTTAACTCACTTCATAAAGTTATACACAGAATATGAAATTCAATATGTTTTGTGAACATATTTAAATATTTCATAGGAAGAACTATGACATGCAAACCACCTTATCAAGTGACTATGTCCCATTTGACTCAAAACACTAATTATAAAAATATGCAATTATGGAAAGTAATAGTATAAACAGTTATAGCATCAAACTCTAATATTTATAAAGAACCTAAAAATATATTAAGTTCAATATTTCAATATCCATATGTAAATAATATAGTCAATATTGCATGAAATTTTTAAAAAGCACTATCTATATAGTTGTTTAACAAGAACTGCATCAAATAATTTTGTAACTCTTCACTTAAATGCCATTTTCCATTTCATACTGCTATTCTACAATAACTGTTTCCGTGATTGTTAGGGTATTTCACACAGCTCATTTCAGTAGTCACATACTGAGTAAAGTTCATTCAATAAAACTTCTGCCTCCTTCCACTCCCATTTCTAATTCCCAGAGTACAATGATTATTTTAATATTTTTACCACTATAGTTCCAGAAAACATGCTTATATTGCTGGCTTTTGATGTTTCAGTTTTAGACATAATTGTAGACTTTCTGCTGTACATGACGAGGTTTAACCCACTTTCGTATACACAGTACAAATCTCCAGCACATGAACACGCACACCTATCCGTCATCCTCACGAGCCTTTTCCATCCTTAATCCTCCATTAGAGTCACATGGAAATTCTGGTCACTTTTTAGTGTCCACGTTGCTATGAATATTTAAGAAACATGAATATGTTGACCCATGTAGTAAATTGTATGGTTACTGCTTTTCAAACACGACTTCTCCTTTTCCTTTAATTAATTATTTTCTTATTTTACCTTTGTAATTAGTTTTCATACTGTTTTCTAACTTTCTAAGTACTTTTTTATTTTAAAGAGAGTGAAACAAAACAAAACAATGAGAACGATCTTGGATTTCAAAAACAAGACAGCAGGAAATCAACCATAGTTACTCTATTGCACATTGTTATCCTCTAAATAGTTGCTCAGACTACCAGAGATAGGCCTGCAAAGTTAACCAAACAGTACAAACTCTAAGTTGTCCCTTTACTTCAGTTGCCATCATTGCAGAAATTTCAGGTGTGTGACTTCTGCCTTCTTCTGTGTCCGTGTCTCCTCAACTTGTTCTGGGTGAGCTGACGGTCTGAGGTCGCACCTTCATTTTGATATTTTCCTGTGTTCCTCCAAATCAGCAGGTTGCTGAGTCCTGGGTGCTTCCTGCACTGCTTCCCGTCCCACGGTGCGAGGGATTGGCACCTGGGTTTCTCCCATCCAAGGTTCCCAGGGTGCCAGAGGGGTATGGGTGGCAGCTCACTGATGCTCCCTGATGGCTGTGGGGCCTCAGGGCATGGCCTCTACCTGGCCTCAGTGGTAGGCTCACTAGAGGCGCATGGCTTCTTCTCCTCTTTTTCTTTGAGACCTTTCCATTATTCCTGACTGTTCACATGTTCTTTACACCTGTCTCTATAGCTGTCATTGTGGGATCTCCATCATCACCCAAAGACACCTTTTCAACCCTTCTGGAGTCGAGTGATCTCTCACTTCCCAGAGCCTGGAGCACTTTTCCCTCTTCCTGCAGTGCCTGCTCCTTCTCAGTGCTTTGCTTCACTTTGTCCCTCCCTCCCTCTGTCTTTTTCTCATCATCACTGTTATTATTTTGCTTTTCTCTGTTATTCATTAAAGGCTTTATTTAGATGCTGGTTAACCGGGATTGTTTGCATATAAGGGGTGGATTTGAAAAAGCATACAATAGTAAAAGCCCAGACACATGAATAAGACTTACCATAGAATGATCTGATATCAATTTAGTAAAGAATCCTCAATATCACTATCTTTAGAGCTTTCCTCTTAAAGTAGTGATATTCTCTAGTGAAGCCTTTCCAGTCATTTTCCTGGATTATTAGTGATTTTCTTTGTTAAGTTTAACCTATTGTTCAATTTTTCTGAAATGAGGTATATGATTTTTATGATGAAAACAAGACTTAAACTAAGACAACACAAAAAATATGTGATACATTTTCTGTAGGGTACTTTACTCTTTGGACCAGAATCTTCATGTAGGATCACATCTTCAGTGCAGTGATGTAAGTAAATAGGAAAATAGAATTAGATTTGGAGAAATTTGTTATAAACATTTTAAACATCTTTCGCTGAAGTCATTGCCAACATTTAACCATTTTCTCTGTTCCCTCATTTCCCTCATGAAATTAAAAAACCTTTTAAGTGTTTATAGATACACGAGATTTTCAAAGGAAACATTTTTATTACTAGAAGTTTATTTAATGTTAAAGTTCCTTGACTCTTTTTTCCCTTCCATAGATACTTTTAATAGTACTCCTTTATTTTCTTCTTCTCTCCAGCCAATTCAAGAGTTACGGGAAGTTGTTCTTAATATTTTGCAAGATCAAAACAGAACTGCAGAAGGTACTGATACTTGTGTAGTCCCCCAGTGTGCCCCTCACTTCTTTGTTTTCATGGCCTGACCCTTTCAGCCATTGCCATCAGCTAATTTATTTCTATTATTACAAGAATATGTGTGCCCAACACTCTACAGAGGTTGTTTCCACCACAGCAACCTGAAGGGTCCTGCCTTCCTGGGGCTCTCGTGGACCCCCAGGAGCTTTACCAGAAAACACTCAGGCATAAGGGAGAGATGCCTTGGTTTAAGTTCTGTGTTAATTCCAGTAAATCCACCAACACTTATCTAAAGTCATGTTATCTCTTCAAATAGCCATCACAAGTTTCTTTTAACCATTACTGTCCTTGGTCAGAACTTGTAGAGGATGTTCTTATGAGAGCTAGTGTGCCCAGCACTGAGTACTTGTTGTATGAACACTAAGGCAAAACAAGTAATCTTAAAAAAATAAAGTGGATATTTCCTATAAGGTGACCAAACTGCTTCCTTGAAGGATAGATTTAACTAGGAAACAATTGAGTACTGTGAAATTATAGCTAAGTGGCCTCTACTTTTGGAAAATAAGTTGTAGAAATAAGTTATAGACTCTGGAAGTGATTCTGCGGTTCAGATATTTTATTTATAACACACAGCACTCTCTTAAAAGTTTAGAGGAAATATTAATCCATGCCTTTGCTGCTTGGCAGCCCAGTGATACTCTTAGGGGCTCAGCCTATCTTAGTCTAACTTACTTCCTTTCACTTTGGCTGTTGTGGGTGAGCTATCATGAAAATTAAGCCATTACAAAGTATTTTTTATTCACTCCTAAGGTAATAGCCATGTGGTCATCCCTGGGTAAAGAGATTGGGAAATAGAGTCAAGTAAGCCAAGAAAATCGATCCACGGTATGATGTAAAGGTAGAAGACCTGTGATTAGTCTGTACAAGAGCCCTCGAGGATAGAAAAGCCTGGAGGTTAGGGCTGAGAATACAGCTCAGCGACCTAAGTGCCTGCCTAGCAAGCGCAAGGTCCTCAGTCCCATTCCTGGTACCAAAAAAAAATACTGGAGAAGTGCTCGGTTGAAGGGTTATCTAGGCCCAGAAGCTCTATGGAAGGCTCGTTAGCAAGGTGGCCTGATGTCAGAGGACACTGCTGTGGGGCTTAGCAGGAAAAGCTAGTTATAAGTGCCAAGTCCAATCATTGGCTCTTTGTCTAATGGGGCTTAGTGAAGATCACTGGGAAATCATTGTATAGATTACGTTTTCATTTTTTTGATCTTTAAATATTAAATTGCTAAATCTTGTTTCCCTTACTTCCCTTTCTTACATACACAGGAGCTGCCCCTGATTCTTTAGGTTCTGCAAATATCAGATTGATGGAAGAGCTGGTCAAGAAGACGGAATCTGAAGAGTCCTGTCTTCCTCCAGAAGAGCAGGACCAGGTTCCAGCAACTCCCCAGATAACCAAGGTGGGGCAGAATAATCATCCTGGTATCAAGTTACAGATCTCCTCCATCCCCAGGTAAGCAGACTGGGAAGCAGGCTTTGTGATCACAGACCGAATTCCAGTTCAGTGCTGGGCGGCCCCTTCAGGGCTCCACAGGAACAGCAGTTCACAGATCACTCTGCTTCCTGTGAGGCCCAGGCAGCCCTGAGCATCTCTGGCACCCAGGAAGGAGCCAAGGGTGAGGAGAGGCTGAAAGCATTGGTAGGAGGGTGGGATCCCCTCTGCACACATCTCATCCCCCTCCTCCACCCCGCAGGAAGCGACCTGTGGTGAGGAAGAGACCACGGGAGCCCGGAAGGCTGCCGGAAAGGATTCGCCCTTTCCTCCTGGCCGCCTCCACTCCCCTTTGCCCTGCACTTAGAGCTCCCTCCTTCCTTTTCTACTTGGCTGGCACAGAGGGGTGAGGCAGGGGGGGTGGCACCAGGTCCCAGACTGGGGCCAGCTCTGGAGCTATGGGGTGAGGAGGAGCAGTGAAGAGCCCTGGGAGAGCAGGGAGGGCGGTTGTGCTAGTCACAAGTGCTCTGCTTTTTTAACGTGTATGCATTTAATCATTTTAAAGATCTGTGTCAGGCTCTCGGCCTCACTTTCATAAAGGTAGGTGTAGCATGGCTCTCCTCAGCTCCTGATCTTGAGAGAGCACCAGGACAATAGTTGTGTGTTTCAGTTGCCTGAAAAACAGCTGCCTTGTCCAGCTGTGAACCCCTCTGCTGGACACATCTCTCCCCGTGGCTAACAGCTGCAGATGAAAAAAAGCAAGTGATCCCCCCCTGTTGCCTCGAGGCTATGTTATGACAGCTTTCAGCTTTGGGCACCCGCTAGTGTTGTCTAGTGCTTGTGTGAATTGTGGGTCAGAGTCACTACATGGGAGGGCGTTGCCCTGTCCTCCCCACTGCTGTCTATTGGAACGCATTTACAAGAAAGATCCCCAATTTGTGCCTTTCTTCCCCATCTTAAAAGCTATCTTTGGAATAATTTTCTTGTCAGAGCTAGGAAGAATCTTGGAAGCCATTAGTCCAACCAAATTTGATATTAGGTCCAATTCCTTAAGATTCATTAACTCTTTTGTAAGTTTATGGGGTAAACAAATACTAGCTGCAAAACAACTGACATCAAATAAAGACTACTCTTGTCTGATGCTTTCTATGTGCTTGGACCATCCCAGGAGCAGATGACCACTGCAAATACAGTCTGGAAATTAGGGAAAGGCCTTCATAGGCTGACAGCCACTCTAGACATATCTCTTATATCAACTTATAAGAAACATGTGTCGGGGCTGGGGATTTAGCTCAGCGGCATAAGCACCTGCCTTGCAAGCAGGCGGTCATGAGTTCAATCCCTGGTACCGATAAAAATGAAAAAGACAAAAAAAAAAAAAAAGAAACGTGTCATTTTATTATGGAATAAGAAACAAAGAACAAGTAGAATCTTTTGAATGTTACAGGGTTTGAAATGCATCTCTCAGTTGGGCATGTTGGCACACACTGTAATCTCAGCACTCAGGGTTGAGGCAGGAGGATCACCACAAGTAAAAGGCCAACCTGCGCTCCATAGTGAGTTCAAGGTTAGCCTGAACTGCATAGCAAGAACTGGTCTCCAAAAGACCAAAGATAAGTAAATGTATCTTTTGCTGTCTTTCAGAATAAGTGGGATGCCAGAAGTGCAAGACATGAAGCTCATCACCCCTGTGCGGCGCTCAGCAAGGATCGAGCGAGCAGTGTCCCGCTACCCAGAAATGCTGCAGGAACACGATCTGGTAGTGGCTTCTCTTGATGAACTCTTAAATGTGGAAGAAACGGAGTGCTTTATATTCCGTAAAAATGAAGCCTTGCCTGTAACATTAGGGTATGAAAATCCTGAATCATAATGTCTCAAAGTCCATAAGACTCCTTGTCCGTTTATAAAGATTGATTATATAATGCGTGATAAAATGAACAGCTACTTTGAAGAAAAAGAGACACCATGGTATCCAGTGCTGATTCTGTAGCGTCATGCTGTGAAATCCAGTGAGGCTATTATTCTCTGTTCAGAGTGGTCTTAGTCTGTTTTGTATTGTTTAATTTCAGCATACGTGAAGGTATGGACAGCTATTTTGAAGAGAATGAGACATATTATGGCAGCCATTTATTTTCCTATTGTCTGGTTTTGAAGGCCTGTAATACCTTCATCATTCTGTTCTGATCAGTTTTATACTATTTTATTGTGTGTGAAGATATGGACAACTATTGGAAAAAAACAAGAGACGGTATGATAGACAGTGATGATCTCCCATTGTCTTGCTTTGAAATTTCTGATCTGCTTTGTTCTGCTTTGTTATGTTTAGTTTTACCCTCTTTAAAATAGAATTTTAAAAAAACTCTTTGTCCAGGTGACCTGAAAATACTCATGGAACAGCAAGACATCTCAGATGCACATTATGAACACTTGGGAGATAGAAACTAATTCACTGGATCTATCCTCAAATTTTATATCCTCATGGGAAAGTCTCCAGTTTATGCGTCCAAGACTGTAGTTTGCTAGTTTTACAACGTCCATAAATTTCAACCTATTGAGCAACGTGGCCCACCACTGTGGACACAATTTACACTTTCCTGAAATACTTTTCATTTCACTGTAGTTATTTTCCGTATCTGAGGATTGATGCTGCAGCAGGATGGGCTTTCCATTCGGCATCCACCTTCACAGATGAGCTCATGCCAGCTATGCCTGCCTTTATTCCACTGAGCAAAACACACATATGGGTGATCCCTGACTTCCGTCACGGCATTCTGCTGACAAGTGAGCAGAATGCTCCCTTGTCCTTTCTGACCCAGGTCTCGTGGAAAAAAACACAGCCCTAGATTGGGGTGGTCATCTAGCTTTTAATACCCAAACCTGATTTTGCATTTATTATTCAGAAACACTCAAAACAGAAAGGGGTAAGTGAGAAGGCGAGAGGACAGTTACTTTTTCATTTCTATTCATTGCTATGCCCAGACACAGCTGGCCTGAGGAGGCAGTGTGAGCCCCAGAAACTATGACACATTTTATTTTTTCTCTTAGGAAACTACACTTAGAAAGGTAAAATCGGGATCATTATGTAAATATAATGTATAGAAAATCCTAGTCAATATTTAAGGATTATCTTTTAAAAATTAAATTGTTCATTCTTACTTACCTGTTGTTATGGTTGATGTCTGGATGTCCCCCCAAAGCCTCATACCTTCATGGGGGCAGGCTTCTAGTGTTTGTGATTGATTCATGGTCCAATGGTGGGGTTATGAGTGTGACTGCTACACCCACCCTAGGGTGGGTAGCCAACATAAAATATAGATGACAGCAAGTCTCTTCTCTTCATGCATCTCTCTTTTTGCTCTTGTTGCTTTTGCTGTCTTCCACTACCATGAACAGTTGCCCCTGTGCCATGCCATCCTGCCTTAGAGCCAGCTGATTATGGACTGAAACCTCCACAAATTGTGAGCTAAATAAACCTTCCCTTTCTTAATCTTGGGGATTGGGTATTTTGTCCCAGCAACAAGAGAAAAGTAACCAAAACATCTGTTTATTTTATGTATGATAGAAAGCAATGGTGAGGGCTTCTATCCCAAAAGGCTTCATGGGGAGCATTTGTGGTTTGGAGAATCCACCCTAACCAAGGCTCTGACCATCATTCTCACCTAGGAACTGCTTCTTCTCGTTGTGAGGAAAGCAGATCCATTTCTCAAAATCAGCTTTGTAATAACAAGGCCCACCTCCCCTGCCCAGGAGAAACTTCCAGTGTTGACCAGGGGCCAGGCATAGGCCACGCCTGTCTTGGGGCTCTGCCATCCCTACTCTGCGGCCAGTCCCTGCCTGTTCCATGTGGCCAAAGATGGCTCCCAAACAACTTCTCTCTTCAGCCAAGGGAGGGGAAGAGAAAAGGGGAAGGTGCCCACTCGTAAGGTCACGGATGCCTTACTCCCGCCCAGGACATAAAGGCCAGCTCTCGGTCACATGTCCCTACTCATCTTCCTAGAAGGCTTGGAGAAGTATCAGGTGACCACAGGCCTAACTAAAAGTTCTCCCAGTAGTGGGGGTGGCCATCAGTGTTACAGCATCTCAGGAGGAACAGCATATATCTCTAACTATGGTGTAGATGAACCAAATTAGAAAATGGGCATCAGGCTTTTAAAAAACTAAAATCTGCATCATGTGACCCTGAAGAGAAGTATGTGTCCCGCCTACCTCATCCCCATTTCCTGAGTTGAGGCAAGTTTTAAGCCTAGGTCGTCACCTTCCCCCACTTCCTCTGTTCCCATGTACAGCCTTCGCCCCTCTCCTTCCCCTGCAGCTCTCTAGTGGAGGATCCAGAGCCATCAGTCCTAAGCTGGGAGCCAGGCTTCGGGCAATGCAATGCACAGGACACTGTGTGAGCCCAAGAACCTGAGCCCAGGACTCCAGTGGGGACACAAAAGAAAGAGAGGTCTGCAGGCCAAGGACTAAGAAGGAAGTGGCCTCATTGGAGGCCAGAAGACGCCTGAGTCTGAGGGAAGCGCGTGGGTAACTGAGGCAGAAGAGGTAGAATGTGATAGGCAGTGGGGAAGTCACATGAGGGTCCTTAGGCCACCCCATCCTCCCTCCCCCTCCACTGCTCCTGAGACCCCCAAGGCACTGCTGCTGTTTATCCCTTGCTCTTTTTCTGTTTCTCTATCCTGGGTAGGGATTCTAAGTGTGGAATTTGGTGGCAATGGCTTTTCTGCTATATCTCAGGAACTCGAGCAGTATTCCTCACAGCAGACTCTTCCTTAGCCCCTGAATAACACACAGCACTGACCTCTCCTGGCCCAGAGAGCCTGCCCCTGCAGACACAAAGACCAAGAGTGGAAGTGGACACAGCCACAGGAAGGAAAAGCCTTGGCAGTGTGGGCCCTGTGTCCCTGGTGACCCTCAGATACTCCCGGTGCCCCAAAGTTGGGACGGGAGAACTGCGCCATCAGACTCTTACTTCAGGGTTTGCACTGGTTCGTCAGACACGAGCACTCATCCCAAGCTTCCATGTAAGTCAGCACGACACCACTAAGACAAAACAGGAGCTAACTGTAAGAGTGCATTCAAGGGGGCTGGGGATTTAGCTCAGCGGCATAAGTACCTGACTTGCAAGCAGGCGGTCATGAGTTCGATCCCCGGTACCAGAAAAAAGAAAAAAAAAAAAAGAGTGGATTCAAATCAGTGACATCAGAACAAGGATGGGCCAGGCTGAATACCACAGAGAAGCTGCTGCCAAAATAAAGGATCAAGCTTTTCAGTCACGAGTATGACTTCTAATACGTTTTCATGCATGCGTATTTGTGTCAAATTCAAAACGTTTGGGCCATCTCATTTCATCTTTATAGTGACCTGTAATGAAAGAACAGTGAGGAAGCCAATCTTTTATTGTTATTAAGTCACAGAAAATGCACAGAAACATTGTAAATTTTTATTTTTATCAGCACATATTTGCAGTATACAATGATTACACCCAGCACAGGGAACTGGTGAGTGTACACAAGTCCTAATTCCTTTTACTTCTCCTTTCTCTCTCCTTCCTCCTTTTCCCTCCATCTCTTGGTGCCCTTCTCATTTGCAAAAGATCTCTCTCCCTGTTTCCTATTATCTGCATAGCAATACTGTTTAAAGAGAAATATTTAGGAAGAAAATTGGATGCAAGATATGATGCAGGTCTAATTCCACTGGCTGCACGCATTTTCAAAAGGCTTAAAAGACCATGAACGGTGTCTTTAGGATGAGAGCAAGACTGCTTCATCCTCCCCAAAACAAATGTTCTTGGGCTCCAAATCTGTTGCATTAGGGAAGTATCAACACTCTTGTTTCTTTCCTCCAATCATTCTTTAATAGTTACCTGGGGGAGAAGGTGACGCACAGTGCCACCATGGCTCCAGGTGAGTTAGCCTCCGTGCAGTCTCCTGGTCCTCGGCTCTCTTTCACCTCAGCCTGATAAGAAACTAACCAAATGCTTATGGAACTTTTCTTCCCAAGTTCACACAGTGACTCCCAAACAGAGGTAGAAAATGTGTCACAAGTCTCGCTCAGAGGATAAGGGGAGGAGGAATTGGGCCACACACTACCCTGAGAATCAACCACCACTGACAGGAGCGTGTCCAGCCTCAGGATGGGCTGGGGTGGAGAGGTCCTGTAGCTGCAAGCACTGATTTGGTTATGAATTGAGAACCACGCATTTTAAGCTGCTCCTAGGCAGGAGGAAGGTAGGAGGCTCTCAATAGACACTGGCTAAAGGACACACATGCCTGGTAACACCCAGCTAAACGGAGATGGATGTTTTAAGAAGTGAGCCTCAGGAAAGCCAGGGTAGAAACCAGGATCCTCACGGAGAGCTTGGGGGTGCAGACTGGGCTAAGCTGAGGCTGCCATGCTGCCAGTAGGAATCTCAGCCCAAACAGCAAGGGATCAAAACCAGATCCCGGCTCGCTGGTGTTCACAAGGGCTGTGTGGAGAGGCCCTCAGCTCGGAAGAGGTGGGGGACTAGATGAGGAAGGGGGGTTCAGCCGCAGCGCTCTGTAGAGGTGTGGGCACCAGCAGTTGGCTCAGCCCTGTTGAGCAGGACCTGTAGTCCTGTCACACTCAGTGCCCCATTCTGAAAGGAAATAGTTAAATTTCCTCTTTGCCACCCTGAATTGAAATCCATAAATAATTATCTCCATAATTTAAAAATCAATATAATGCCCTTAGTATAATGAAGCATAAGAAGCAATTTACAGTATTTCTACCTAAAAATTCAACGTCTGTACATGAATGCCCAAAAACAGCTTCTGCACATTTTCCAGCACCCCCAGAGGTTGATGCCACCACACTGCTCTAACCCGAGGCAGCCCCACGCTTCTGAGCCCCTGGGCCACTCCTCTCTGGCTACAGGACAGGGAGCAGGGGCAGATCTGCATTGGCCTGCTCATCCTCCTTGAGCAACTCACAGAGCATCCGCAGGAACAAACGAGGGTAGAGATGGAGCAGCTCCATCTGTGGGGGGCCATCCTGGATTCCTCAGTCAGGCATAGATTCCCAGCCCACCTCTGCCAGGCTCTTGCCCAAGGATGCTGCAGAAGGAGCTGGATGGGCGAGCAGGGGGTGGAAGGTTCTCACAGCTGAACTTTGCTTCCTCAGAAACCCCAGGCTGACACAGGTAAGTAAAGGTCAGATTTCCTTAGCCAGTGCCTTTTCTTCCCCTGCATGGTCTCCACTTAGCAATGATGTGTAAGAGCACAGTTGGTTACACCTGCGGCCACCAGCATTGCCATCAGAAGCTCGCCCAGCCCATGTCAGAGGCAGCACAGTACAGGGGACCGAGTAGTTCCCAGGATTTGGACAGCCCCAGTTCAAATCCCTCCTCTGTTGTTTCCCAGCTCTGTGACAAGCAGCTTAGATTCGCTATACCTCCATTTCGCCAATGATAAAAGGAGGCTGACCAAACCTATTTGGCTGGGGGTTTATAGAGCATTGAGCTGAATGGATTGAAAGCAGTCAAGAAGTAGCAAATGCTCAATAAACGGTCCCCTTTTGAACATCTGGAAGGCGGCTGAAGATGGCAGGCAGGGCAGGGGCAGGGGACCTTGAAGACCCCACTTTGAAGTCCAAATTCTTAACCAAAGACCCTACATCCTGTGAGACAAGGGCCGTAATGGACCACGGGGAAGGCTGACAAGCGCAGGCTCCAGGACAGCCCTGCGCTGGGCCGGCTCCCACTAACTCTTGCCCAGTGTGGTCATGGCTGCCTCTACTTCCCCACTCAGCCCAGAATCATCCTTGGTTTTCCCCCCAAAAAACCAGCTGCACCTCATTGTTACCTGCGCTGCACCCAGGAAGTCCCCTTGCACCTCCTGAGCACATGATGTACCCTCCTCCTTGCAAAGGACACCGCCTCGCCCAGGGAAATCAAGGGATGCGGAGGCCTCAGTTCACAGCAGGCGCTAAGTTAATTCCCCAGCAGAGGCGCCTTTTTCTCCACATGACCATAACTCTTCCAATGCCTTTCCCCAGGCTTCTGAGTTGCAAACATCCGTGAGGCTTTGACTCTACTGAGTCTAGAAGTTGGAGGCTGGGTTTGGGGGCCCACAGAGCTCCTGGCAGCGCTGAGGTCCAGTGGATCCATAAAGGATGGACTTCAGGGTGGCCAAGGAGACTGCTGAGACTCACCAGATGCACGACACGGCGAGCTGAGCAGAAAGTGCGGGAAATAGAGGCAGGTGGTGGTGTAGAGGTTTGAAAGGGTTTTGGCCCAGACAGGGCACTGTAGCTGGTGAAGCCTTAAAGGTGGAACCAAAGAGCTCCTATCTCCTCTACCCTTAGGAATTTACCTGTGACTCCATCTTCCCCGCCCCTTAGGAATTTACCTATGGTGCCAAACCTAGACCAATGGGCTACCCGTGCATCCCTGATGCCCACTTAGATTCCATCCCAAACCAAGACTACTTAAATACCCCCGACGCCATGTGTCCACCACAGAGAAAGCCAGACTCCAGTGGTCAGGGGGTGTCAGTTCTCTCTCTCCGTGTTCTCAGAATAAAGGCCTCTTTTGTTTTATACTTCTCATCTTCTGGATATAATCCTATCAGTGGGATCAGCAGAGCTCCTGGCGGAAGCCGCAGCAGAACAGCCTGCAGGTGGGGCTGCATTAGAGGCCTAGCCCACGGGTGACCCTCTGGGCCTGCATGAGGTCCCAACCCGCCCCACCAGCATGCACAGGCCGTGGCCCCCACGCTGAGGGAGCACGCCCCCTGCTGGAGTCCTCTCACTTTCCCTCCTTGGAGACAGGCCTGTCCCCTGCTGCGGGGAAGGAGCTCATGCTTTGGGGCGGGGCAGCTCCCCACTGCACTCGGTCCCACTCCCGGCTCCTCTCCCAGTGACCTGCCTAGCCCCAGGAACATGACCACCAGGACCGAACCCCCGGCCCACTTCAACTGAGACTGTAATGCAGAGGACTCAGCGGGGGCCACACACCCAGCCTCTGTTTCTCCCCCTCCCTCTCCCTGCCGACCATGCTGTTCCAAGCCTGGGGAACCAGTGACCGACAGCAAGCCGTTTCCCCTGCCCGAATCTCAGTTTCCTCGTCTGTTAAACTAGGGGTGACAATCCTGCCCACCCCAGCCAGCTTCATGCCTAGAAGGCCCTGCACAGATGCTTCACGTGGCTTTCCACGCCCGGCCTGGCCCAGGCCTGGCTGATCAGTGTGGCCAGTGAGGGAAGTTTCCCTTCCTTCTCTCTCCCGGGCCCTTTTGCTCACTGGCCCTGAGTCTCATTTTCTCAGGCCCCTTCTCCGGCTGACCCCGGGCGATCACAGCTGGCCAGAACTACGTGAGGACGCGACCCAGCAGGTGGCGCATTCTGTGGATCCTGCAGTGAAGAGCAAGCTGCTGAAGGCACCGCGGGACCGCTGGCCCAGCGCCCAGCAGCCTGCGGGCGCCGTGGGAAGGCCGGCCAGTAGAGGGCGCCGGAGGACAGGTCGGGGGCTCTCAGCGCGCTCGGAGGCTCGGAGCAGGGCTCCCGGAATTGGGGACAAAGCCATCCTAGACAGGGACAAGAGAGGACACACGCGCCCGTCCTCCTCTGCGTTCCTGGGCGGAGTGGATGACTCATAGCCCATGACTGCACCCATCCAACGTGCCTGGTGCAAAAATGCCCCCCCCCGTTAGTCGGGAGTAGAGGAGCCACAGTTAGAGACCCCCAAAGGGTCGTGGGAAAAGGCCTAGAGGTCACAGAACGAGACCAGTCTTCCCAGGTTCCTGGTGATCTTGGCCCAGACCTCGCTGCCAGACCTGAACCTGGCTGGCACCTCCACCCGCCTCTCACCACCATCCCCAGAAAGTTAGGGTTCTCACTGGTACAGCCCTGCCAGATGCGGGCCCAACCTCTCCAGCTGTTCTAACCACTCTGAAAGACAGATGGAGCAACAGGGGTGACAGCTCGACCAGCAGTCTCTGCTCCACCCCCACCCCACCCCCCACATGCATCACCCCTAGGGCAGGTAAGACCAGAGCCCAGCAGCAGGGACCACACAGGCCCCACGGGACAAGGAACAGAGGCTTTCAGGGACTCAGGTGACCTGGCTGGAGTGACACAGCAGTGACTTAAGCCCAGCAACTCCCAGAACCTCAAAAGTGTGAGTGCTCCCTAATCCTTCACCCCAAATGACACCCAGGAATACGTAGAAAAGTGTGCCTCGAACATACTGGCACCCCAGGGCCCTGAGGAGGGCAGAGTAAGGGGAGGATGGATGCCCCTGAAACACCCAGGGAATCTGGGCTCAGACCACAAGGACTCAAGTCCCAGCTTGGCCCCTGTGCCTGCGTGACCTCAGGTAAATGTAACCTCTCTGGGTCTTGGCTGTCCTGTGCAGAGCACAGAGGCTCCCTCATGAGCTGCAGAACAGACACCACAAGGAAAGGGCCAGTCCTGACCCTCTCCTCACCCTGTCCCAGGCCCAGATGCCAGCTCCCCCTGGGCAGCGGAGGAACCACCAGACAAGGCCACCAGCCCTGCCACTTCTTGGACTTGACAGTATATCCCTGAGGTACAGGGTATCTCTTCCCTCACCTCGATGTCCCAAGAGCCTGCTCCATGCTGGCTCAGAGGGGCCCCTGAGCCCAGAAAACCATGACTTCTCCTCTGGAAGGGAAGAGGCTACAGGGCCTCAGAAGGGGCCCCCTAGTTACCTGCCCCCCAGGACAACCAGGTCAGTAAAGCCAGCAGTGGTCACAGGCAGGTCAAGTCTAAGGACAGGGAGTCCCCTCAACCAGCCAGGGGTCAAGGAACGCAGAGCCTCAGCACCTGCCATTACCCTGTGACTATCTTAGGACTGTCCCCGCCATAAAGAACCGGGGCTCCCACAAGTCCACCACTACTGGATCAAAGTAGGACCTCCAAGGCCTGGCTGAGCCTTCGGCCTGTGGGACAGGGCAATGGCCATGTCCGCACTTGGGGTTCACATGCACAACCTGGGAAGTCTGGCTCCACTGCCACTGCAGCCTCCCTGTCCAAGAGGACAACCCTAGGGCTAGGAACCCGTGGACCTCGCTCAGCAGTGTCCTCAATCAAGCTGGGCACAGGAGAGTGTTCAAAAGGTGACTATGGAAAGAGCACTGAACTTCACATGATCAGAACAACCTCCAGGCCCCTTCCAGTACAATGAGAGCGACCCAGGGACATGTGACATGAGCACAGGCACCAAGTTGGGGCCGCTCCCACTACCCGGGAACACTGAGCTCCACAGTGCCTTGGGTCTGTCACATGTTCCCTTCCTTGGCCCATTGTGCCCTGACCTCACCCACTTCTCACCCTGGCCAGCTCCTCCCCACCATCTACCTGCCTGCAAGTGCCTCTCCCCTGCCCACTAGGGAAATGACCACTCATAGGCTTGGTCATGGCTGGGGGCAGGGTGGACATGGGAGGGTCCTGGCCCTCTCTGGCCTTGGGCAGCCCATCCTGGCCCACCCCAAACACTTGCCTCACTGTCAGCAAACAGGTACATCCTGATGGCCTGGCAGGGACAGGACAGGGTTCAAGGCACTGAGCTGAGGCCAGGCCTCTGCCCACGCCCCAGACCCCTGCCCACACCTCAGACCCCTCTCCCAGGGATCCAGAGCAAGGCACGTGGGAGCAGAGCAAGGCAGGAAAGGCCTTGACAGTCAGAGCCCACTCTGCCAGCCATGAGGTGGGGGTGGGAAGGTCTCTGCACCTCTCCGCCCCCTTCTTCATTTCCTGCAGTGCCCTGGGGTTCCCTCCACACAGTGGTATAGTGGAGCTGCTGCTGGTGGCCAAAAACACCTGCCCAGCCTCCTTTGTCTTGCCCCACAGAATGGGGATTCATGCCTGGGGCACACGTGGAGGGACTCTTGGGGCCCCCAGCTCTGCTCTGAACCTTTTCTTAGGTTTCAGCCTAGGAGCCACCCCCAGCCACCTCTCAGAGTAAGTGGCTGCAGAGGAAGGCCCTGCAATGCCAGGGTGACAGCTCTGCTGGCTGGGATCTGCGACACCTCACATCCTTCCTTCCCCACGTATTTCTCCCAAGTCCTGCAGCGGGGACCTTGTACCCTACAGCTGCAGCAGTGATGGGGGAATGAGGGGGAGCCAGGGCCTCTTCTGGGTCCAAGCACAGAACAGTGTATGTGTCCAAGTGTGTGCGGAGGGCAGGCAGGTCATTGTCGCACCTCATGGAAATGTGCAGCTGTCAGTGGGGGCTGGGGCTGTCGCTTTCTGAAGTGAGTTCACTGTGAGGTCACCTGGATTAGAGAGGGACAAAGGGAAGAGATCTTTGTGGGAGAGACAGAAGGGAAGGGACAACCTCTGGAATGTCCCATTGTCGGTTTTTTCACCTTGACCAGCCGCTACTACCTGTAGAAAGCTGTCCCATATAGCCCAGCACCAGCCGTTTCAGGGTCCTTCCACCTGTGTGCTGAAAGGCGCCCGTGTGCTGCCAGGTTGTGCTGAGTACTTGCAGATTGAGCTCCCTGGCACCTTCTCAAAATCCCCTCACACCTCTAGCCACAGTCCCTTGTCAGTCCTTGAGACCCCAGGGCCTCAGACCCCCTGCTGGGCTCCGGGCTGGGAATCCCTGGCCTATCCATGCTGGTCATCACCACCAAGGGTGAAGGAGAGGCTGTGGCCCCTTCCCCAGCCATCTGCACACTATCAGCAGGGCCCTGGTCACACTGTCTCCCTTAGAAACTTCCAACCCCTCTGACACTGCCAGCCCCAACCCTCTCCCTCTCTCCTTCCCCTCCCTATGGGGGAGCAGTCAACCAGGGCAAGAGAACTCTGTAAGGATAAAGGAGGAGCAGTTCACCCACACCCCACCACATCTATGACCTATGACCTACAACCTATGACCTATGCAGACGCAGCAGCCGAGGACCTCAATTGCCTGGGGAGTTGAAGCATTTTATAAATAAGGCAAACATAGGAGTCACAAAGGCTTTAAGGATTAAAAGTCTTTGATAAATATATAAAGGACTCTTGCTTTACACAAATCCTAACACATTTGGTTAGCAAATTCCCCAGCTTAAGACCATTTAAAGATGAAATCGAAAGAAACATGCCAAGACTTGTAGGAAGTGGCAAGTGATGGGCGTCTCACCACCAAGGAAAACAGCTGCAAAATGAGTTATGAAAAAGCAGAGCAACTGAGGCCACATCATGCACACTTGTGGATTGGCCTTGTGGATTCACACCACCATCTTCACCACAGAGAGGTGACCTCTATGCAGAGGAGTGACCGGGCTCACCCAGAAACACCTGGGTGAAGGGCATGGTTTCTTCTGAGGAGGACAGGTTTATGATTCATTTTAGCCATCTTTCTCTCCCAAATACTAACCTAAGTGAAGGTAAGCACTTTTAAAGGGCTGAAAGTTATGAGGGGAAAGCATGTCTGTGAGATAGCTGCTTCCTTGACAATGTCAGATGAGCCCTGGATGGTGAGGCAGAGGAGTGAAGGTCCCAGGTGATACCACATCCCTTCTTGGAAGTATACATGGACAGAGGCATGCATGAAGGGAGGGAGGAATGGCTGGCTGGCTGGCTGGATGGATGGATGGATCGATGGATGGGTGGATGGATGGATGGATGGATGGTTGGGTGGATGGGTGGATATGTGGAGGGATGCATGCATGGACAGAGTTGAATGCGTGGATCAATGAATGGACAGATGGACAGATGGCATGCTTTACATAACAGCCTTAATTGATGGGTTTCCAGAAGATTTCAGGAGTCCCTTCCACCTGTTTTCCCATCTCATAACCCTTTATGAGGGTTTCCCACACTGTGTAGTTCCCTTTTAGGTCAGAAAACAGAAGGAGGAAGAGTGTCTGGTTACAGGGCCCTGCAGAAGTTCCTCGGCCCTCCCACAGAAGCCGCACTGCAGCTGTAGAAATGTGTATTTTGCTTTCCCTACAGCAAAGCCTGGGGTCTATCTGGAATTCACTTCACACTTAAGGGAAGGAAGCCATCTGTGACACTCAGTACACCCTGTCACCTCACAGATGCAGCCCCAGCCCTCCCCGAGGGCTGACTGGACACAGCATAGGGTTTGTGCCCTGCCACACTTGCACCTGCTCTGCCCAGCTGGCATGGCTGGCCATCGGCTGGCTGCTGTCTGTAGCAGCAGCCATGGCCCCACCAGATCTGTGGTTTCCACCTCATGTGGAGGCCTCTGAGCCCCTAGACTAACTGGGGGAAGGATCTGAGATGTCCTGGGGTCTCGCTAGGCCTGAACCCTAGCCACACAGATCTGTCATAACACAGGGAATGCATTGCCTTCCTTTTCCTGTGAGCCAAGCCTCTAACACCCCCACAAAATAGGTCCGTTGTTATTCTGAGTGTACAGATTATTACACGAGGCACAGAAGAGTAAGCACTTGACTGTTCTCACAGAGCTAATGCCTGGTAGAGTAGAACCGAGCCCAGACAGCCAGGCAGGTGTATTCGCCCTGGGGAGTCATTCCAGATTTAGGGGGCTGAAGAGCATTGACAAATGAGCATGATCTCCAGGCCTCCACTGAATCCTGCTGCAGGCCACAGGATGCTAAGGATATTAGTGGATCTATCAGGACAAATGGAAAACAGGTGGTCGGTTAGATGAAATTACCACATGCCAGTCCAAGCCTATAAACTGGATGATCACATGGTGGTAATGTAAGAAAATATCCTTTCTCCTGAGAAATATTCACTGAAGGGTTTAGGGTAGAAGTCTTTATGCATATCACCTCCCATCAAATGGCTCAGGAAAAATGACCATGTGTGTATATACAGGCTCAGGGAACAGTGGTAAAACAATGGAACCAAACATTAACAATGGGTAAATCTTGGTAAAGCATGTAAGAAATTCCTGTGTATAATTTTTTATTTTATAACTTCACATAAACTTGAGATTATTGCACTTCTGAAATTCTTTTGTTTTCTTTCTTTTTTTTTTTCAGAGATAGGGTCTTCAGGCTGGCCTTTAACCTGAGGCAATGTTCGTGCCTCGGCCTTCCCAGTGCTGGGATGAGGATTATGGTATGCACCATCATACCCAGCCCAATTTGAAACTCTTAGAATTAGAGCATCTGTGTTCTCTGGGGACAGCCATATTCCCAGTCA
Organism: Cavia porcellus; assembly: GCF_034190915.1. Classification (NCBI taxonomy): domain Eukaryota; kingdom Metazoa; phylum Chordata; class Mammalia; order Rodentia; family Caviidae; genus Cavia; species Cavia porcellus. The sequence continues at coordinate 56,325,243 of NW_026947501.1, read as the reverse complement.
CTGTCCTCGAACTCCTTTCCTTCTAAACAGTATCTGTTTAAGAAGTGTTTTTGTGGCAGCTTTCTGTCCCCTGGCTGCCTGCGTGCAGGTTACCAGATCAGGGGCAGCTATGGGGCAGCGGGAAGCTCTGGGCCTAGCTGTAACCCACATGTGTCACCCCAGAGGCTTTAGTATCGGGGGCCACGCCGTGGGGATGGAGGAGGCTTCTGTCTCCTGGAGCTTGGAGAAACCCTCTTAGGGGAAGCAGAGGCATTCCCCCAGAACCATCCTGGGCTTCCTCACACAGGCAGGCACCCTTACTACAGGGAGAGGGAGGTGGGAGCTAACCGCATGCCCTGGGAAGTCTTTTTGATAAGACAGTCAGGGATAAGGTCTTTAAGGAAAGAGACGATTTTCATCCCTTTAGAAGGAAAAGGAATTTCTCAGGGCCAGCCATAAGCCAGTGCTGAGAAGCAGGAAGCAAGTGGATCATGGGGATGGGATCTGCCTCTGGGGTGATGGCTGGGTCCTCAGAGCCTGCCACGGTGCTGGTCCCAGCCCCCTCCTCCCTGCTAGTGTGGCCAGATGGCCAACGGCTTGTGCGACTGGACTATGACCAGAGATAGTGCTCGGTGTACTGGGGAGAGCCTGGAACAGAGTCAAGGCCGTGCAGCACTTTATCCCAGAAACAATTCTACCCCACCTAGGGCAAATACCACCCTCCTCTTTGGCTGGGAGTCAGGGACAGGGAGATTTCGAGTGAGAAGCAAAAAACTCCCAAGAACTTGTGGTTCCTTCTAGCAAAACACCGGGAGCCCCTGGAGTTCGTGTGTGAGTGTGAGTGTGACGTGGATGTGGTGGGGGTAGGTGTGTGAGAGTTGTACTGGCCCAGGACCAGCAGTGGGTGTGCCAGGCACTGACCTCAGGACTCAGGCTGGAGCCCCAGGGTGGCCGCAGCTCGGGGAGGGGGGAAGGAAACAGGCAGGGAGGCCACCCACACAGCCATCCTGACATCCTATGAGAGCACAGGCTGGGGACAGGGGAAGTCAGGGGCCATCCTGCAAGGCTCTTGGGGTCCCCCTTTTAGGTAAAAATGAGCCCGTTCCTGTTTACTGGAAAACCCACGGAGCCACCCGCTCAGCAACTCTGCAGGTCTGACAGGCCAGGAAACCCCTGGGAAGACTCGGGTACAGCCGAGGAGGCAGCAGGAGCTCAGGAGACAGCTGTGGCCTGTCCTTGAGAAGGAGGTCAGGCCTGGGGTGAAGACTCACCAGCCAAGAGGGCAAGGACAGGGAGCTGCAGGAAAGCCCCACACCTGGCCTGGCTGGTACCAAGACTTCTTGCCCAGCTCCACGGAGGCTGAGTCAGGAAAGGCCTTGAATGCCAAAGCTGGGGGGCCTCCCCAACCAAGACCCTATCCTCACCCCTCCCACTGTAACCTTGAGAGGCAGGGGTTCTGGCCAGGTGCTGGGGCAAACAGAAGCTTTTGCAGGAGTCAGAGACCTTGCGAGGGTCAGCTGCCTCCTACACCCAAGTCCTTGTGAGGAGACAGTATGCAGTTACGAAGCATCTACCTCACGCCTGGCCTGTGAGTGAAACGCGTTCCTGGCTCTTAAAGAAGCCCAGTAGAAGAAATGAGACAGACAAGTGCTCAAGCAGGTTGGTGAAAAGAAGGCTTCCAGCCCAGTGCCACCAGGAGGCCGTGCGTGGCGTGGCTGCTAATTTCTGGTAGGCACAGGGGTCTGCAGCAGGCCCTGCAAGGGGTCACAAGTGCAGCCTCTAGAACCACAAAACAGGCTAAACGCAACAAGACTGATCATGCAAAACCAGGTCAAATCAATGCTCAACTAAAGAAAAGGGAATCTGTAATTTTTAAACTATTATACATGCAGATATATGATGCTTAAACTATCATAAGCTTGGCGTGGTGGCGCACACCTGTAATCCTAGCACTCAGGAGAGTAAGGCAGGAGATTGCCGTCAGTTTGAAGCCAGCCTGGGCAGCCTTGTGAGTTCAAAACCAGTTTGAACTACATAGCAAGACCCTATCTTAAAAAAACAAACAAAAGATATGGGTGGTGGCAGAACACAAAATTCTATTCCCACAAACATGCAAACTATGTACAAAATGCATACACAAAGAGAATTTTTAAAACTGCAAATAGCTATCATAGGCAGGCAGTAAGGTGAGGCTTGCTTTCTTTTCTGGAGTATCAACATTTTCTGATATGTGGTTCAGTAATGAAAACTGAGTGGTATAAAATGACAGATATTACAAGAGATGTCTATGCCAAATGAAAGTAGCAGAGTACAGGCTCATAAATACATTGATATTTGCTCACTTTTCAAATAAAGGAAAAACTTTTGCATTTCACGAGGTCTTGTTGGAGCCTAGTGGCCAGCATTAAGGGATGAGACCTTGGCTCTGGCAGTACGCTCACCTTATAGGCCAGCTCCCAGTGCCCCTAAGCTGGGGCTGGAGTCCGTGGGGACCTGCAGCTTTGAAGAAGGGGCAGACACTCATTCTGGGTTCTCACCCAGCGACTGTGTCATGAGCCAGCAAGCACTGCTCACCGGGGCTGAAGAGCCAGCCAGAGGCAGCTGGGAGTGCACTGTTTGTTGGGGGTGCCTCCAGGTGCAGGAGACAACTTTGCCCACCCTCTTGAGAAATGAACAGGAAGCGAGGACCGGACTGTGTGAAGAATTCTCAGCACAGCAACCCCAGGCTTGAAAGGGGAAGGGGAAGGAAGCAGCCCACAGCTGGTCCTGGGGGTGTGAGGGAGGTAGAGGAGGGAAGCTAGGCCAGGTCAGCAAAGGCCCCACGCACAGGGAAGTGAGGAAGAGTGGGCAGGCCTGAGCCACCCAGCCACACCGGATCCCAGAGAGGACAGGCCGGAATGGGGCCACAGATCCAGAGATGCTGCCAGGAAGCGGTGCCATCATGCGCTGGGGAGGCCTGGGCTCACGCAGATGCGGGAGTTGCCAGTCTGTGGTGGCCTCTCTGAAACTCTGGGGACAGATATATTTCAGAACTCCATATTTTCTAAATGTAAGAAGTAACACAATTTACTGTATATATGCGTGATCACACCCTTAGTCGGGGCAGGGGAATGAAACACACGGGCATTGGTGCAGTCAACAGATGAATATCCTCTCACATGAGGCGGGCACAGAAACACATAAAAAGAACCTCACATCAAGGTGAATCAAAGTTCACCACCGAATGGGCCTAGCGTATCCTCTGACTGAGGATCTAGAGACTGAGGATAAGGAAGCTGCATTAGCATCAAGGGTAGCCAAGTTCCCAGCAGCAAGAGGGCCCCTGGGGACAGACAAGCAGGGGACCAGAGCTGAGGACACAGCCCCAGGCATAAGCAGGTAGTGAATGCAAGAGGCAGCATGGGAGCAGGCAAGCCCAGGAGGAGGCAGGAGTGCTGCAGAAGGGCCGAGCACCCCTGCATTTGGCAGCAGGTAGAGGCACAGGAGGCCTGGACCGCTGAGGTCAGTGGTGATGTGGGGTAGGCAGCAGTGGAGGGCAGGGAAAGGCCCTGCTGCAGCAATCATGGCCAAGAAAGAGAGGAGACCAGGCAGTGGCCGAACCCATGAGCAGGAAGCGTGGCAGGTGTGTGGTCTGTCCCCAGGGGCCATTCTCAGGGAGTGGCCAAGACCCTGAAGGAAGGACAGTGGGTTAAAAGAGACAGCATACGTCCAGCCAATCTGCATGTAAGAATGCATGGCGTCTTTGTTTAACATCATCCCCACTGGAAACAACTCAATTGTTCACTAGCACCAAAATGGATAAAGTGTTGGAATCATCTGTGAAGAGAAATGAACTATATACTGGGCACAAGAACAAATGCATTCATCCAGGCATCAGGGGGTACACCTGTAATCCCAGCTCCCTGGGAGGCTGAGGCAGGAGGACCGAAAGTTTGAGCCCAGCTTGCCATACCATATATTATATATGAAAGGAAGCTGAGGGTGAAGCTTGGTGTGAGGGCCCCAGGTCCAATTCACAGTATCTCACACTTTGTATGTATCATACCTCAGCTAGAAAGAATTAGAGACCATGGAGTTTAAAGGTTCATGTATGAAACCGTCTAGGGGATGGAAAGATAGAAGGTGACTGTAGGGGCTGGGGATTTAGCTCAGCGGGACAAGCACCTGCCTTGCAAGCAGGCGGTCGTGAATTTGATCCCCGGTACCGATAAAAATGAAAAAGACAAAAAAAAAAAAAAAAAAAGAAGAAGAAGAAGAAGAAGAAGGTGACTGTAACTAAGGCAGATCTGGCTGAAGACGATGGGAGGGGTGCTGTACTCCACAGACAGAGCTCAGGACGGAGTTTACACAGATGCTTGTAGACCAGCTACCAAATAGTAGTTTTGGAAGTGGAGGGTGCTATACTATTGTTGACATAGGCGGCTCCTACGAGGCTGCTGTCCCAGTTGTCTTGTCCCTGATTGTCCTCAATTCTGATCCCAACACTGCAGATGCTCACCACATGTGATGTGCTCCTACACACCCACACACACACACACCACACACACACACATACATACACACACATGCAGAGGCTGCACCCCTCCTGGGGCTAACCTGCACCAAGACTTAAGGGAAACAGACTCTGCAGGGAGGCGACCTGGAAAAGCACTGTCCCCTGCATTCAAGGCCTCAATGCAGGGCAGAGCTGGCTGTCCTCTGCCCCTTTCCCCAGGGGCAGCGCCCCTCCCAGGAGGTTCACAGCCTGTGAATTTACGCACTTCTGAGACTCGTCCCCTCCCGGCCCCTGCTCACCAGCCAGTCTAGAGCCTGAACATGTGTGACAGGACATACCCTACCCAGACGGCCACCTGGAACCATGAACAGGAGCCACAGAATTAATGAACTGTTAGTACCCCCAAATGGTTAAAATGCTTACTTCACCAGCCCCTGTTTTTCTCTTCCATCGCACAGACTTGGCTAAATTTGTTTTTGAAAAAGACTTGTGAGAGAGGCATGAGGGTAGTAGCTTCCCCAGGGTGACAGCTCTCAAACTGCTCAAATTTACACTTGGCTGAAGGCAGGCAGAAGCGCAGGCGGCTCCGGCCCAGCAGCCTCCGGGGGCCGGAACAGCGGCGCCTGGAGGTTCTGGGAGCACAGGCTAAGCCCTGTGCAGAGATTCTAGGTCGGCAGGAGAGTGACCTAGTTAAACACACAGGCTTATTCTTAGATGAGGAGTCCCAATTAGGGCCCCTCTGCCACCACAGCACGAGGCACTGCCCTGGAGGTGACCGAAATGGTTCTTGTTTTTAAATAGCGCTCACTTATTTCTGATTACCAAAGTAGTACACATGCACCATAGAAAGTTTAGAAAATGTAGAACAGAAAACACCAACTAGGGATGAGCTTGGGTTTTTTTCCTTATTTCTTCCCGGTCTACTTTTTATACACAACTGTGTGTGTACAAAGGGAAAGAGTGAAAAAAGCTTGGAAATTATGAACTGTATGATTGCAGATCTGTTATATGAATTTGGACTGCTGGATATTTATAGGTCTGTTTAATTCACCCAGTGTTAAAATATAAGCATCTCCCCCATGTCTTTACTCATTACTGATTTTCCTGACTTCATAACAGCCATCATTGTGCTGGTTAACTTTGATCATTAACTTGACTGGATTAAGAGAAGCCTGGAGAGGTATCTCCAAACTGAGGAAGCCAACCTCATCAGCGGCATAATCACTGATAAATTCATAGCCAGCCGAATGAGCTATTAGGAGGTGGTAGGTCATTGAGGGCATGACTTCCACGGTAGAACTATTCTCTGGTTCTCTCTCTCTTCCTCTGCTTCCTGGATGCCATGAGACAGCTCTTTTCTCCACCATGCCCTTCAGCTATGATGTTTTGCATGGACCTAGAAGCAATGGAGCCAACCTAACATGGACTGGATATCTAAAATCATGAACCAAAATAAATATTCTCAGCTATTTTGTCCCAGCAACCAAAAAAAAAAAAAAAAAGCCAGTGTAATCATATATTTTATAAATATCTCCTTGTGACGGGGCATTTAGGTGGTTTCCAGTTTTTCTTCCTTTTTTTTTTTAAGATTAAAGTCTTGCTATGTGGTTCAGGCTGGCCTTGAACTCGCTCTGTAGCCCATGCCTGCCTGGAACATGCAATAGGCCCCTGCCTCAGCCTCCTGAGTCTTGGGATCACAGGTGTGTATCACCAAGCCCTCCACCTTTTCAAATAACACAATCTCTCCATTCGTTGGCTAGATCTGAGTAGTACAAAACATTCAGGCTTGTTATACATTGCCAAATAGCTTCCGAAGCTTCTTTGCAATCAACATAGTCACTAGTAAAGGATATCATATCTTGATTGCTGTAAATAACAGCCAGTTTTTATCAACTGACAGTAGATCAAGATTAAACACAGAGGTAGCCCATTCCTCAGAGCTATCCAGAAATTTTGTGACTAAACACAGCCCAGCACTATTTCCCAGGATTCAGCTTTCATTAGGTGAAGCGGCTGTGACACACCATCTAGAATTTTAGGGGATTACAACCAATAACATTTATTTTTTACCCAGATGACTCATCGGATATGAGTCAAATGTGACTTTTATTCCATGTCATCTTATTCTGAGCCCCAAGATGAAGGAACAGCCCAGATACTATCTCACGCTCATGATCAAGGTCAGATTCACGAAGTAGAAGCCCACACTGATCATGCAGGCATGGAGTGGAGGTGGCATGCGCCACTGCCCTCTCTTCCCTGGGGGCCAGGAAGGAGAGTGCATGGCCGAGCCCGGAACCTGGGAGAGTTCACGGTCCTCATGAGAAGGTGCTACAGGTCACATGGCAGGGAGCAGAGGGCAGGTGCTCCTACAGGGTGGGAAGATGACAACTGCGAACGAGAACATGATCCACCACTAGAACTGTGAACAACCAAAACAGTGCTTAGCATTTGCCATCGTATCCTGATGCGAAACGAAACGCTGGCAACCAGAATCTCTCTTCCTCCTGGAAGACCTCATGCCCAGAAACCTTCTCCAGTGGCCAGGGAGGCGGGATATAAGTCTGCCTTTTGTACAGATAAAAAAAAAAAAAAAAGAAAGAAGAAAGCAAATACATATATTATAAGAAGCGCAGTTAAAATAGTGAAAATAGCTGGGTGTGGTAGCTCATGCCAGTCATCCCAGCACTCCGGAGGCTGAGGCAGAAGGATCGATTGAGTTTGAAACCAGCTTGTACTACAAAGTGAGCTCAAGGCCAGCGTGAACTGCATAGCAAAACCCTGTCTCAAAAAGACAAAAAAAAAAGTGAAAATACTGTATTAATTTTTTAAAAAGACAAAAATAAAGCCATGCGTGTCACAGGCTTCCATCTATTTTTAAACAGGGAAAAATACATATGCATTTATGCTTATATTGGCTTAAACTAGTTCCTAAAAGATCGGTAAGAGGCTGGTGACAGTGGCTATCTTAGGAAAAAATAAGAGAAAGAAAGGATTGAGATTGCGTGGGAGGAGTTGCTTTTCTCTGTACACCCTACTGTACAGCTTATGTTTATATTACCTTTTCCACCACTTTTTAATTTAAAATTTTTTTAATTTGTTCTTTCTCATGCTTGTGACTCTGTCTACCCTTCCTCCATTGCTCCTACTTTAAGACTCACCTTGATTCCCATACCTAAAGTCAGAAAAGCAGTTTCCAGGATGCGATAAAAAACCAAGAAGAAAAATTAGCAACAATTATAAAACACAAAGAAACTTCATGCCCCAAAAGTCAGGCCACTTCTATGGGGATCCATCGAATGTTCCCTGCCACCTTCCAAGACAAGCCCCTTGCAGTAAGGAAGGGTGTGAAGATAGGGCTGGGCTCCTCTTACATAAGGCAAGAGCCAGTCTTCTCTGAGAGGGGTAGGGGGAAGAGGAAAAAAGGGGACAAAGAGGACGAGCAGCAACATAACAAAGAAATGTGGGGCTGGGGGGACCAAGGCCAGCAGTGTCCCGAGAGAGGACACCTGCACCCTTCGATCCCAAGGCCGCCTCCTCCCTGTCTCCTCCCATTTCTCTACTTGCTCCAAATCTGGAGAAGTGCCTCCCTTGAATAATGGGCTTGTTGAGCACTTCCCTCTGAAGAAGCCTAAAGAGCTGACATTTTCTATTTAGATGCAAGGAATGGAAGAGAATGGAAAAGTTCCAGGGGGATCAGAAGCGAAGCAGGAGATAGCGTGAGGACATAGTCACCAGGGAGCTAGGGTGAATGTCAGGGATTCACCTTCAGATCTCTGGAAGGCATGGGAGCTAGGTAAGTGCTAAGTGTTCTCCAATCCCTGTATGTTACAGGCCTGTGGTGCTACTGGAATATGGTAGAATTCTTAGGAGGTGGGGCCAGAGGAATCTTCTGATCAGCAAGGATGTATGTTGAAGGGAATACTGGGATCTCAATCCTTTTCTCTTCTTTCTTTCAAGGCCTGGCCATGAAATGAAAGGCTTTGCTCAGCCATGCATTCCCCATAGTACAGCTTCACCATGGGCCAAACAACCACGGACTGAAACCTCCCAAACTGTGAATGAAAATGAACTTTTTCTCTTTACAAATTGAGTGCCTCAGGTTTTGTCAGAGCATGGGGAAGATGACTTATGCAATAAGCCTGTAGTCCCTGGGTTACACAAACACAGGATGCCAATGCGTGGGTGGGGATGATGGTGGGCTGGAGAAATGCTACACTGAAACCACCGTCCAAGTGCAAAGACAAACTACAGAATGGGAAAAAGTGGCCAGCTACTCCTCAGATGAAGGACTAATATCTACAACAATAATGCAAATCTTTCAGAGATTTGAATGATAGCAAGCAGTCTGCTGTGGCATGCATGCCATAGGTTTGCCACCACTGATCTAGAATATATGAAGAACTCAAGGCTCCCGGATCCCGCTGCCACCAAGGATAGGTGCTCCCTCAAAGTGAGCCCACTGCAGGCCAGGAGGAGAAGAAGTCATGCCCCCTGGTAAGCCCATCTCTGAGGCCCAGAGGAAAGGAGGCCATACCTGGAGGCCCTGCTGCCATCAGGGGAGCATCAGTGAGCAACTGTCCTGCACCTCTCCGCCATCCTGGGACCTTGGATCAGAGGACCCAGGTGTCCAATCCCACGCACCACATGACAGGCAGCCAGCGCAGGAAGCACCCAGGACTCAGCAGCACAGGAAAATGTCAAGACGAAGGAGCAGGTGCAGTCTCAGACCCCCAGCCCACACAAAGCAATATGTGTTGCTTTCTAAGTAAATGCATATTCAGTAGATGTGACCCTTTGGGCAGACACAGGGACATGGACTTTATTTGTGTTGTTCAAAGCTATGCTGAACAGTGACTGGCAGATGGAAGGTGCTTATAAAATGTTTAGTGAACGATTCAAGATGTGAGAAGGTGAAGAAAGCAGATACAGAAGGAAAGAAGACACAGACTGAAAGACCTACTCGAAGATAAGGAAGACATGGGAATGCCCCCATATTAGGAACCTGGGAAAGACTCACAGGGAGGATGCTTGATTGGTGTTTCCAAAGGAACCGATCCTACTGATGCCTGGATTTTGGACTTCTGGACCTGAGAGCTGTGAGAGAATAAACTTTTATTTTTTTAAGCTAAAAAAAAAGCTGGAAGTACTTCTATAACATTTTAAAATTATGAATTAAAAAGCAATGGTATGGCGTGCGAAACTGAAAATATAAAGACCAAAATGTGTAATAGATATTGTGAAACAGGAAGAAAATGTTCAAATGGGGAAAGGAACAAGAGAGCGGGCAGGAGGTAGGAAGGAAAGGAAAAGTAAAAAAAAAAAAGAAAGGAAAGAATGGAAACAAAGCTTTGTAAATAGGGAGGGGAGAAAGGATAAAGGGAGGGTAGAGGAATGGGGAAGAACAAATCAAGTTGTACCATGTACAAATTTTCTATGATGATGGTAATCATTATGTTTAGCTAAAGTGTACCAATAGAATCTTATTAGAAAAAAAAGCAGTGGTATGAAAGATAATATCAAGAAAATGACAAGACAAGCCACAGACTGGCAGAACGTACCTGCAAGAGACACCATTGATAAAGAACTGTTATCCAAAAGATCGTTATATCCAAAACATGCAAATAACTCTCAACACTGAACTGTAAGAAAATGAAAAACTCAATTTAACACCACTGACCTCTGAGGACACACTGACAGCAAATAAGCTTATGAATAGATGTTCAACAACATATTGCATCAGGGAACTGCAAATTCCCTGGTCATAGACACCAGGTCACACCTACTAGAATGGCCAAATCTAAAGTGCTGACAGCACCAAATGTTGACAAGGATGTGGAGCATCTGGAATTCATTCCCTCCTGGTGGGACTGTAAAACAGGTCTGGTGGGTCTGGAAAACAGACTGGCAGTTCCTTACAAAAAAGAGCTACTCTTACCATACATGATCCAGTAGCAACACTCTTTCAAAATTATTCAAATGAATTAAAATCCTATGTCCATACAAAAGCTACCCGCAGATGTTTCTGGCAGCTTTATTTGTAACTGACAAAATTTGGAAGCGAGTAGGAGTCTATAGCTAGTGATCATGTCGATTAACTGGTACCCCAGGTGATGGGAGCTATCAAGCCATGAAAAAACAGGGAGAAATTTTAAATGCCATTCACCAAGAGCAAGAAGCCAATTTGTATGGTTCTAACTATGTGACATTCTGGAAAAGGCAAAACCATGGAGACAGTGAAAAGACCAGTGATTGCCAAGAGTGAGAGGAGAAGGAGGATAAACAAGTGAAGTACAAAAAATCTAACCCCATATGAGATTATAATGGTGGATGTATGTCATTAAATACAGTATTTGCCCACACCCATGGAAGATATACCAAAAATGAGTTCTGATGTGAACCATGTGGATAATAATCTTGTTCACGTGTAGGTTCATCAACTGTAACAAGTGTGGCAGGTGTGTGTATCTATCTACAGTCTCACAGGACAAGGTGGTGGAGGATTTCGATAGTGATGGAGGCTGTGCATGAATGGAGACAAGGATTTATAGGAACTCTCCATAACCCCCATTCAACTTTTCTGTGATCTTGCAACTGCTTTCAAAATAAAGTTTATTAATTTGCAAGAAGCAACAACATTCAAAACTTTTCTGGGGTTTACTCCAAAAAAGAAACACCTCTAGGTAACAGATGGATAGAATAATATTGAGAAAATCATAGCCAGGCATGGTGGTGCACGTCTGTAATACCTGCATTCAAAAGGCTGAAGCAGAAGGATTGTTGTGAGTTCAAAACCAACCTGGGTTACAAAGTAAGCTCAAGACCAGCTTAAACTGCACTGCAAGACCTTGTCTCAAAAACACACATAAAAATGTTAATCATTGTTGAAGCAGTGAATCCATATTTTTGCATCTTTGAAATTTTTCTTAATAAGATTTCTAAAAGGCAATGAATATAAATAGGCAGAAGAGAAAGGCTAGAATGAATCCTGTGGCACTGGACTGGCATTGGACCTGTCAGTAGGAATTCAGCCATATAGATTTATACACGAACAGAACAAGCATGTGTGTGGCCTGGTTAGCATTCCCACCTCTACACTCTTGGAAGGCTTCGAAGCTCAACACCTCAGTAGTGATGAGCACCCCCAGCACTCACATCAGGCTTTCCCAATACCAGTCCTTGAAGAAGTAAGTGGTTAATTCCAGAATTAAGAAAAATAAAATGGGGCTGGGGATTTAGCTCAGCAGCATAAGCACCTGCCTTGCAAGCAGGGAGTCGTGAGTTCGATCCCCGGTACCGATAAAAAGGAAAAAGACAAAAAAAAAAAAAAAAAAAAGAAAAAGAAAATGCAGAACAGCCCAGAGCATCTTGTACCACCAAAAAGTAATAAAGTATTAAGAAAATGCTTGAAAAGATGGGAGTGTATTAAAAGAACTCAGGGCTGATCTAAAATAGATCCCAGTACTAAAAACTGAAGCAGTTTATGAGCAAAAAAGAGACAATAGTATTACCTTCAACTCAATTTGTAAAACAAACACACAAATTCAAGTTGACATAAATAAATAATAAATAGGTAGGGAAGAAGGGATACAGAAGGCTTCTTCCTCATAAATGTAGAAGTGATAAGGGAAATAGAGAAACCGTTGTTACAACCCCACCATACCCATTGTTACAACCGCACCATAACCATTAAACTCTACACTTGGTTTCTTGCTTGGTTATCACTGTTATGAAATCCCTAATATTAGGGCTGAGTACATAGCTCAGTGGCACAATGCTTACCTGTAAGGTGTGAGGTTGTGAGTTTGATTCCCGGCACACATACATACAAAAAAATAAAATAAAATGAAATCCCTAATATGTTTTTTGCTTGTTTTGGTTTGGTTTTGGTACCAGGGATTGAATTCATAACCTCACGCTTGCCAGGCAGGCACTTATGCCACTGAGCTAAATTCCCAGCCCAGAAATTCCTTATCTATTTTGAGAAAGAGGCCCTGCACTTTCACTCTGCACTGGGAAAAACAGAAACTTCACAGTGGAGGAACCAGGAGGACATTATCTTAATTGCCTAATCAAAGCTAATATGCCCAATACACTATATCAAGAAAAGCATACTTTTGCTTTCTTTTTCCCTAGAATCCAGAAATACTGATCTAATCTAATCCAAAAAAAAGAAGAACTTGAAAATCCAGGGACTTTCTACCAAATGTCTAACCATTACTTAAGAACTGTCAAGGTCCTGAATGACAAGAGACTGAGGAAGTGTCACAGACAAACTGGATCCTAGACTGGGTCCTGAAATAGAAAAAGAACTTCCGGTGACAAACGACTGAAAGTCAAGTGGAGTCCACATGTTGGCTAACAGCAGGAGGCAACGCCAGGTTTCTGACTGCAGACCTTGTACGAAGATAGTGAAGCATATTCGGGAAGGCGGGAAAAGGCCAGAAGGGAAATCTGGGTACCACCTGCAACTTTTCTCCACGTCTGCCATGATTCCAAATGGATTTGAAATTTAAAAGCCATGACAAAGTATGGCACAGGCAAAGCCGAAAGACATGGCACAAACTGTGAGGAATAGGGCCGGCAGCTCCTGTCACAGACAGAGGGCCACTCTACTTCATGTATAAAGAGCTTCAAAAAGATCAATAAGCACCCAACAAGGAGGAAATGAACAAATAACTCAAAAAGTAATACAAATAGGTCTTGAATGTATGAAAAAATATCAAACTCACTCAGAGAACTGCAAATTAAAACTATGAACACCAATTTTCACCTGTGAAGTTGGCAAAATGCCAATGAGAGCATCCCACACTCCCAGGGACAAGTTGGTGGTGAAAGTGGAGTTTCTCACACCCTCTGCGGGAGTGCGAATTGGCACAGGCCCTTCTGGGAGGCGATCTGGAAGCATCTATCAAAATTAAGCTAAGTTCTTTGACCGGGCAGTTCCTCTTTTGCATTTGCAACTGATTTATAAACAGAATGTCACGTGGATGAGGCTGCACACTTGCAAACAGGGAAAATAGGCATACTCATACCATCGGAGAAAACCAGGGGTGGGGCAAAGGAGGGTCCCCACCATGGGATACTTTATAAAATACTCTCTAAAGGAATTTTGATATACACACACATATACGACTAAATAAAATGAAAACACTGAATGAGGAAGTGACTGGGGAGCAGGGAGAAGGAAGAACAGACAGGCACTGGTCCAAGGGTACAAAGTTCCAGCGTTGAAAGTGCTAGCGATCTGTTGTGCAGCACTGTGCCAGCAGTTCACAACACTGCTGTATAATTAAAAACTGAAGAGATAGAGCTGAGGTTCAAAGTTCTTATGGGGGAGATGGTTTTAGAAGGGCTTTAAATTTATGACATTGTTATGGTGAAAGTTTTTTATCTTCTTCTCTTTAAACTCATCAAGATGTACACACTAAATCTATCCATAAATCATACTTCAGTCTGAAAAACAATAAGGAAGTACTTTGTCTACTAATATGGAAAGATTTCCAAGATACGCCAATAACTGGAGACAGGGAATGTGAAAATGGAAAGAACGAGGGCCGAGCTCTGTGCAAGAAAGAGGGAATAAGCATCTGTATTTGTATTTTGTTTGATATGCATTCAGACATGCCAAAAGGATATCTGATAAACTGAAAACAGGATTTCAGAGGACAGAAAAGATGGTGGCAAATAGAAATAGAGCGCAGAAGGAAGAGAAAAAACTTTCATAATATCCTGTTCGTATTTTGAATTATGAGCCATTTAATGTATTACTTACTCAAAAATTAAACAAAAAGCTACACAGAAATTATCATATAAAGAGTATGAGTATAACCAAAAAAACCGTACCAAGCATCATATTCATTTCTTAGAATAAAAGGTGCATTTTGAAGTTTGCTGTGACAAGACTAAAGGCACACATAAGACCCAAACATTTTAAAATAATTCAGATTATATAAATATGCCAAACCTGAATCACCAAGCTAAAGAAATCATGCACATTTTTCTTTTGGTTCTTGTTATGTTTCTATGGAGAAGTGAAGTTTTTGCTTGTTTATTGGGAAGGAGCGGGGAGGAAAAAGGAGCAAGGGAGGATAGTTCACTGGAGGTCCAGGATATAAGTTTATTTGAGAGCTCCTAGGTGCAGGAAGCCCAGCCAGCGGAAGCAGCTTCCATCAGAAGCAGTCCAGAGTCCACTAAGAAGAAGGACTTCTTGGGGCTGACCTGAAATCAAGCAGACTTCCAAAGCCAACCGGACATCCTTTCCGGCCTTTTTGGATACGGGGTCTTCCGGAAGATGAGCAGCTCTTCCCCGAGGCTGCATTACTTTACCTTTTTACCTACTACTTTTCTACCACCACATTTTCACTTTTGGAAGAAACCCATGCTTTGGAGACTGCTAATCTTTCTCCTCTAGGCAATAACTACAATGCACAGGCAAACCTCAAGCACCCATCAGAGCTCAGCGCTGCATTTCTAAAGAGACACAGGTGAGGGCTTCGAAGACAGGGAAGTGAGTATAGGGGTTGCCTTGAGAGTCCAGGGGAGCAGCAGGGACCATGGACACTCCCCTTCCCTCCCCTTCATTCTAGCTTCCTTTTCAGGGCAGCTGACACCATTCCATTGCTGCTTCCATTCACCCCTTCCATTCATTCTCCAGACAGAACCTAAGAGACTTTCACAGGAGTAAATCGAGACCTGGTCATTGCTCAAGGGCACTGAAGCCCTCACTTCATTGCTTGGCCTCACACGCTCTCCAGGTCCCTCTGGTCTCCAGCCCACTCCCCTCACTCACCCCTTCCAGCTGCACCAGCCAGCCTGCCTCCTCCCATTGCCTCAAGACCCAACTCAGTTCTGCTGCAGGCCCTGGTTCTAGCTGAGCCCTCCCAGACCTACTGGTAGCGCTCCATCTCCACCTTGGACAGATGCTTCCTCTCTGGACAGACAGATGACCCAGGTCGGTGAGGTCCAAGGTGAATTCAAACCTCAACTTTGCAGATAATCCCCTCTTGGGCCTTCCAGTTTAGGAAGGCTTGTGCTGGGAAAGTGAATACAATGAGAGTTCAGAGTACAATGCATCGAATGCTCCTGTACCCCCAGGTTCCTGTGTTGAAATGTGATGGGATTAGAAGTGATTCCTCCACTGGCGATTAGGCCAAGAGGTAGAGCCCCTATGAATGGGGTTAGTGCCCTGCTAAGAGAGGGCCCAAAGAGCTAGTTAACTCTTCCCACCATGTGAAGACACATCTGAGAACAAGGAAATGGGCCCTCACCAGACACCAAACCTTGGCCTTGGACTTCTCAGCCTCTAAAAATGTGAGGAGTTCCTGTTTTTTATAAGCTATCTTGTTGATAGTATTTTGCTGAAACAACCAAACAAATGGACAGAACACAAGAGATACACACACATAGCAGTTTCTATGTCTGAGCTTGGAGATCCATTGCAGGCTTCCAGTATGAAGACAGGCCCAAGCTCTTCTCAGCCTAAGAATCCTGCCCAGAAAAGCCTCTTTGTCCACCTTTCTCCACACCAGACACAAGACCCAGGACAAGGCAGAGAAGGACTGACCATGCACCTGCTTCTACCAGGAAAGCAGAATGCGTGCCTTATCTCAGTAGAAAAGCAGCAGCTTTGACCTATCCTTTCCAGCTACTCAAAGCTCTTAGATTACCTCACTGTCCCACAAGATAAAGAACACAGATAACTGTCATGTCTCTATTATGAGCAAGAAAATCGATATCTGGGAAGATCAAATAATATACTATCACACTCAGTAGTTAGTGGGGAGTTGGGTTTCAAATCCAGATTTTCTGGTTTTCTTTTTCTTAAAAGCCCAAAACTGTGTCTCTTCCTCTCCTTCTTTGCTGAAAATAAATAGAAATGACAGCATCTGAATTTTAGTGAGTTCATAAACGAAGCATTTTCATTTTTACAATGGATTGAAAGATCCAATTTTAACCCAGATTGGTAGCAACATTTGTGCTAAGTGGATTAGATCTTTCTAGAACCCTCAAATCACAGAATTCCTATGCCCTCAGACCCACATTCAGATGTTCATTTCATTCCTTGGCACCTCTACCTTCTCTCCCAATGACTAATCCTTCATCTTTTCCCCTTAGACCCACCCATTCACCAACCACTCAGGTGCCCAGAGCACTCAGGAGTAGAAGTCAAAGACCAGGCAGAAACCAACCCAACTACTTTGAATTAAATGTTTCCATTACCTAATCTGAGACGGGTACTCTGGAGGAAGAGTAAAAAAGAGTTTAGTCAGGTGAGACACTAGCTGGCTGGCTCTGGAGTGAGGGAGAAATGGGACAGGCCAAGCAGTGCCTGAGGAAGTTGGGATGGTGGAGGGGCTGGGCATGCAGCTGGCCTGTGTGGTCCTGCGCAGGGGAGGCTGGACAGACGCAAGCCCTGAGGAGTTGGGTAGGGGCTCTTGTGGTTACCATTGCTGTCTCCTCTGCTGCAGAAGCCAGGGGTCAAGTTCAGGCCTGCTAGTTTCTAGCGATATGAGCTTGCCACTCCACCGGGCAGGAACTGATCAGATGCTTGTCAGGATGTTTGTCAGCGTGCCTCTAAAATGAGTCAATATCAGCCACGTTTCTCTTGTTCTAGCCTCACTGTATGCAGCAAAGTCCAGCAGGAAGTCCAAAGTCTGGTTGGCCCAGATGGAGTCACATGCCCTCACGCGGTCAGTGGGAATGCTTGCTTCACACAGCCAAGGCACCTGACCTTGGACATGGAATTCACTGGAAGGAAACAGGCTGCTACAGCCAGAAGGCACGAATGCTCAAGAGGTCAAACAACCAGAAGTCTTCATTCCAATCCAGTCACGGAAGGACCGACCTCAGAATCTAACCCTAAAAATTTGAGTTGCTCATCGGCTTTTAAAATGTCTAACAGATATCATGCCAAGTTGTCAAATAAAGTCCAAAGCACCTCATCTAGCCATTTCTGGGGATTTTATCAGGTACTGTAGTTCCCACTAATAGTCCGGGTATGCAGTTATTGTTTGGGTTGTGACATTTCTCTCTGTGGATCTCTTGCCAAGCCTCGCTTGGGCTTCTACATCCACCCACAAAGCATATGGAGACTTGGCTGGAAGCAGCCCCTGGGAGGCCCACCCAGCCCACAACACTTCACACCAGGGGGTGCTAAGGACTGGAACTCTCCTCCAGCTATGCTAAGCAGCGTGCCCACTTATGGTGAGTAATGCACACACACAAGGATGCAGCACTGTTTGAATCCCTGCAGACTCTTCTCCTAATGCCCATCAGGAGAAGAGGTAGTCAAGAAATCACATTGTGTTCATGACTTTGGCACAAAAAAGAGGAAGGCAGAGCTCTGCTTATTATGAAAATGAAATGATCTCTAATCTGTGCTGTTTAGAGCAAGGTGCCAACCCTTGTGCAGAGTTAAACACCACTTGTGTAAAAAAAGCAGTCATATTTTGTTCCTTTTCATATGTGTAGACAGCAGTGACAAAACCATTAAATCTGAAGTCTTCAGTTTTCCCACCATATCATAAGGATGAAAGGAGCACCCTGAGCTGGGCGTGGTGGCTCATGCCTGTAATCCCAGCACTCAGGAGGCTGAGGTGGGAGGATCGTTGCAAGTTCGAGACCAGCCTGGGCTACAAAGTGAGCTCAAGGCCAGCCTGAACAGCATAGCCAGAGCCCATCTCAAAAAAGACAAAAAAAAAAAAGAGAGAGAGCACCCTAAGGCAGAAAAGGGCTGAGCAAGATGGAGGAGCAAGAAAGAAAGAGAGATGAATCAAGCAGATAGAAGATAACTTTTTTTTTTTAAACTTTTACAGAGTGGTATCATAGAAGGCAATTTGCAATATTTTGGGCCACCTAACAACTTCATGTGTCTAAGGAACTCTCTCTTTAGGAAGCAGAATTTTCTTCATAATAGAAGTTGAAATACCAGAGACACACATTTCCAGTTTCTCTGGCAGGGCATGTATGGAAACACAGCTCTGTTGGTCACATCAGCTCACCCAGTGACACAGGTCAGTGATATAAAGCCCTCTGCAAAATTCACTTAGTGAACAGGATGGTGGTGGCAGTATAAGTCTCCAGGGTGGCAGTGCCAGGTCCTCACAGGTAGCAACCAGGATCCAGAGTAGGGAGAGAAACACTGCAAGCTGCAGCTATCATGCCCATGCTAGTGGGCATGACATTTTTATTTTATTGTGTTGTAATTTCATTTATTTTATGAATAGGAAAGGGTACTTATTTATTTATTCATGTTCTGAGTCAGAGTCTTGCTATGTAGTTCAGTCTTGCCTTTAACTCACCATGTAACCCAGACTGGCCTTGAACTTGCAGGGATCCTTCTGCCTCAGCTTCCCAAGAGCTAATTACAGGGTTATGCCACCATGACCCCAGCATTCATGACATTTTTAGCCACATTAAGCCTGCAACATACTTTGGGGGGGTCTTGCTTGCTGAGCTGACCACCCCCCCCTTCAGCTGTGAGTCACCCAGAGAGTCTGTGAGTGCCGGTATTACCACAACAGTAATTCTGCCACTCACACCCAAGACTCCTACTTGTCACATGGACGACCATCAGTACCCCTCTCCTCTGTGTTCTCCAGAGACCTTCAGTTGAGATCTAGAAAACACTTGGGCTAGAACAGAAGTGAAGCCAGGTTTGTGTTCCTTCTGGCTGTGTCACGAAGGCATAGAGATGAAAGCCAGGACTTATTTAGGTCCCATACAACGTGGTTATGGGACAGCGTGACCGCTGGGAGGACACACGCCAACCTGTTCCCAGCGGCTGTCCCTGAGGAGTGTGTCACCCGCGGAGGGAGATTTTTATTTTCCTTTGAATTTTTCCTTCAAGTTTTTTTTTTTTTTACCACATTCATATATTATTTTTAAACATTTAAAAAATACTTATTTAAAAATGTTATGTGTCTACCAATATATATCAGCATGTCTATATATGAGAAAAGATAAAGTCGAATATGCACTCTGGCATAAAAACTGCCTTTTGAAGAAGCAGGCGATGGGAAGCTGGTAGTCTGCTAACACCGGTTGAGAATCTTCACTTGCTGAGATGTCAGGATTGCATGCTCTTTTTAAAAGTTTTTTATCTGGCATGTCTTGGTGCTACTTTATATTACTTGTGTAATAAATGATTATGTTTAAAAATAATGTTAAACAACCAGCAGAATAGCTCCACTCTGCAGCAGAACTAAGACAAGGCAGGGATGGCGAGAGAAGAAGCCCAGATTTGCAGACAAGAGGCAGGAGATACATAATCGGCAAATTCATAAAAGACCTCCAGTGGCCCTGACAGTCACTGCCCTCAGACTGAAAAGAAAATTTGCCACACGGTCAAATAGAAGAGAGCTATTAAAAATTGTGGTATGCTCATACAATGGAATATTACTCAGCAATAAAAAGAAAATACCACGGAAATCTGAATTAAATTTATATGAAATTCTAGAGAAGGCAAAATTATGACCACAGGAAGTAGGCAGACATAGAGGAGAATGGCTATAGGGGGCAAGAAGAAAATGTGGGGAGTGATAGATATTTACACTAATACACAACTTATGTCACAGCATCCTTAAAATGGGTAGTTTTATTGTATCCCAAGTGTATCTCTTATAAGTTGATCTTAAAAAACATGAATAATGAATGGTTCTGAGAGAATCTGATATTTACACCCTGTGACTGAGTAACAGAAGTGTGTGGCCACTCTTAGGCCACACTCTCAGGGGCCAGTTGGATGCAGGACATAACTAGATGAGGCCCTAATTTCGAGCATCTGGGAGAACAGAGCTTTCCCGAGCTGTCTCCTACAACCTCTGAGCAGAGCTTCCCCCTGCTGTCTCCCCACATCTTCTGAGCAGGCACCAAAGGAGACCAAGCTGAGGTGAGCAGGTGACATGAAACCCTCCCCCAGGCCCCCCTACAGGTCTCAGGCAGCCCAGAAAGGAGGATGACAACAACCCACTGCCTCCTGGAGGAGACCCAACCACCCCACCTGCAGACAGCATCACCAGGACAGTGTAGGCTGGCCAGAGGTTCTGGATCTGTGTATCCCAATAGGCTCCAAAAGGTGATACTGGTTTGGGTAGAGGAAGGTCCATGTCTCTACCTCCAAGGGACCCACACAGTGAGAGTCCATCAGAAGCGGAGTGGTGGGCTCCGTCTGAGCCCTGACGGTGCAGGGAGGCCAGCAGGGCCCTGGCTCACGCCCGTGGTTCACTCCCTCTTCATTCCGGGGCAGGAGTGGAGAACTGCACACATCACTGATCGTCGGGTCCTGGGGCAAAAGGCAGAGCATTCCAACAGCAGTTGTCACCTACAGTGATTGCAGAAGGCAGGACGGGCCACGTGCAGAGCTGGTGAGAAGGCACATGGGAAATACCTTGCCCGGTTGTAAAAAAAGGAGCGGTTGAGAGGGAAAGGTTACAGTGAGTTTCAGCTCCAGCCAGCTCCTGGCAGCTGCAAGTGGATTTATGTGTGTCACCATGAGAAGGTGGGCTCTGAGCTGAAGGCAGAATAGCATCTTTATCCTGAGGTCAGTACTTGATGAGAAGATTCCTGCTGAGGCAGGAAGAGGTGGCAAATTTGAGTTCAGCCTGTGCAACTTAGGAACTTACTGAGACTCTGTCTCAAAAAATAAAAATAAAAAGGGGCGGGTACAGCTCAGTGCAAAGGCCCCTAGATTTAACCTCCAGGTACAGAAAAAGAAGAGGATGAGCAAGAAGAGGAAGAAGAGAAAAAGGTAGTGAAAAAGGAGGAGGAACAAGGGAGGAGCAGGAAGAGGATGAGGGGGAGAACACTCAGAAGCTCCAAAGATTAGAGTCAGTTGAAGCTATGTTAAAAGAAAATAAACAATGATGATTAATCATTACAACAACTTCCATGGGTCTGTAATCTCCTGGTTTCTGGAGTGCTTCTGTTTAAACACATTTGATCTTTATGGTAACATCAGGGACAAGGAACATACTATCCAAGTTCAAGGTCGCACTGTAAGTTGTTATATCAATTCAGAAAAGCACCTTTAAAAATGTAACTCATTGACTAACACAGTTCAGTATAATTGCATGTCATTAAAATTACCTAACACAGAAAAAGTATCTAATTTGTATTTAGAACTTTGTGATATTTGAGTGAGCCTCAGACATCAGCTTTTCATTCACAGCCAGCCCAAACTGGCTCATTAGCACAGACTCTTCATGTGTAAACACACTGTCCCTTGGCTTACATTTTCATCTGCAGCGCTGACAGCTGATAACTGGTCAGTATTTACTTTTACTATTGTAAGGTTTTCATTAAAATGAATACCTAAATTCAGGAGTCACATGGACCACAGTGTTAAACCATCTTTGCATTGCTACAACAAAGTATCTTTAAAACAATTTTTTTGAGGAATATAGGTTTGTTGTAGCTCATGGTTTCCGAAGTTTCAGTCAATGGTCACCTGGTTCAGTTTTTTGTTTTTTTGGTTTCTTTGACCTGTGGGGAGGAGGCAGAGACATCTCGGCAGAAGGGAATGCCAGAGAAAACTGCTCATGAATAGCAGCCTGAAATGGGGGGAGGGGGAGTGCGCTCGTGTGTGTGTGTGTGTGTGTGTGTGTGTGTGTGTGTGTGCGCGTGTGTGTGTGTGTGAGAGAGAGAGAGAGAGAGAGAGAGAGAGAGAGAGAAGAGGGGGAAAAGACAAGGGAAAGTAAGTAGATGGGGAAGGGATGGGGAAGAGGAAGAGGTAGAAGAAGGAAGAGCAAGGTGTAGTCCTGGAATCGTGTCCCTTACCCTAAATTTCCAATACCTCGCAGCAATGCTGTTAAATTATGAACCCATCAATGAATTAATTCACTGGTGAATGTTAAAGCCCTCATGATCCAATCACTTAGGAACCCATAAGCTTTTTAGGTAGGAACTGTTATATGCAAACCGTAGCTAAGCCCAGGGCAAACCAGAGCTTGTCAATCCAACAGCAGGAACACAAACTGTAGGCACATGGAGGTCTGACATCAAGCCCCCTTAGACAGACCGGAAGACTGCGGCCACAGAGAAGGAAAGAAAGGATCGAGTGCAAAGACCAGGAGGCTGCAGATGTCTAAGGAGAACAGCATCTGTACCGTCAGTACTCTACAAGCTCTCTGCTGAGATTCTAAAATAACCTTCTTTTCTTGCTTAACCCAAAGCAGTATCCTTTAGAAATTCTAACAACATTTTACAAATTGCTTTTCCCTTTCTGAGTACAAACATCTTTCCAAAGTATCCTTTTAAACTCTGGTTACACTATAGTTAATGACTCCTGCACAGAGATGATGGTTGGACACTTAGATTTTCTCTTTTTTTTTTTTTTTCCTGTTGTAACAATGCTACAGTGAGTATTTTCTGAGAGTTTGGTTTTGTTCTTTGCACAGAGACACATGGTGTCTTTTTAGCAACATTCCCTGACCAGCATCCCCCCAGTTATGACCACCAAAACCATCTCTAGAGATCACCATGTGTCCTTAAGGAGACCCAATTAGCTCCAGCTGAGAGCCACTGCCACTATGGGCAGATGATCCCTCCTTTCACAGAGTTTGGGAGGAAAACTCAGCCTTCACCTGCTGTGATCCTCTCTGCCTCCAGGTTGCCCCTGTAATCAAGGTAAATGACACTGCCACACCCTGGTGTGCACTGGGAAAGAGCGCTGCAGGCCAGGCATTCTGAAATCACGGCATTATCGATATCCTTACAATTATGATTGCAGCACTACACACTGGCCTGTCTGTACAGGAAATCTAATAAGCAAGGGTATCCAGAAACAGGGTAACACGAACATCTCCACCCTGTACAAAGCCAAAATCATCCACAATCTTGGGGTTCATTGTCTTTCTCCTTCAATCACTCACTTATTTTTATTGACTTTGAAGACCCCTAAAGCATACAGCCCAAAGCTTCAGGTTAGGGACCCTTTCTTTGAGGACACACAGACATCTCAATGATAGTCTGTGTCTGTATGTTACCTGGATCTTCTGCTGGCTGGAGAATTTTTTGATAGAATAATTGTCAAAGCATGCTCCAAATTGTTCCAATGGTCCCTAAATAGTTTTCCATGTACTTAGAGCCCCAATCCAGCTGGCACCTGGCAGTCTCATCTGTCTCAGGCTTGGAAATGCTCCTGCTCTGCTGGCTGGGTGCCACTGCACCATCTACACTGTCCTTGCTTTGCTTTTAACTTTCTCCACCTCCGTGATGACACACACTCTAGCATGCTGGCTGCATGACCCTGGGTTGCTTCCCTAACTTCTACAATGTCTCAGTAAGATTCTCATCAGCACGATGAATATTCCTGCTGAGTTACCGTGAGGAGTAAATGAGGTAAAGAAGTGCAGGTTCAATTAATGCCAGTTACAACTAATTTTGTACCACCCTAATTATTGTCTGATTTCCCTTTGGCCAAGACCCATCTAAAAATTATATGACACAGGAAATATAAATTGTTTCTACTTATTCCATAATTACATATTTAATTACAAGTTAAATGTGCACTTCAAGCAAAAACCAAAACAGAACATGGAAAAATGAAAATAACAATTGTGGGAACACAGGTAGATAACTAATAATGTACTGTTTATATAGCATGGGAAAAGTAAATTTAAAAGAGCTGTGCTAGGTGGGCTGAAGATTTGGACTGCATGATTTCCTTCTTTATACTAGTTTTGAATTTGGATTGTTCCTGTTTTTTCTAGGACCTTCAGTACATCATTAGATTATTTATTTGGGCTCACTCTGTCTTTCTGATGTGGACATTCAGAATTACAAACTTTTAAGACTGTTTACACTGTACCCCATAGGTTCTGGTACGTTTTACTGGTATTATCATTCCATTTTAGAATCTAATTTCTTTCTTGATTTCTTCTGAGAGTGTATTGTTCAGTTGCTATGTGTTTGCATAATTTGTGTGTCTTTTGCCAGTGATTTCCAGCTTCACTGCACTATGATCTGATGAAATTTTGATATCCATGAAGGTAAAAAGCATCTCTTCAGCTTGTGCCTTAGGTACAGCTCTATTGTTACATAACAAAATGCAGTGAGTTAAAACCAGCATTTGATTTTTGGCTGCACATGGAGGATTAGGTATTTGAGAAGCACTCAGGATGACTACCCAGAGAATCGACTTCCAGGATGGTTTATTCACACAGTTTCTAGTGGAAAATGGCAACTGTTGGCTGAGAGTTTACCCAGGGCTGTTGGTGTTGCGGATAGATTTCCTGCATTCTCCGGTGTTAACTTCCAGTGACCATTATAAAAATATTACAAACTCCATGTCCTGATCTGAATTGTTCTCTGTGTACAACCCCTGACTACAGCAATGGTCACCTAATAATTACTGACTGAAGGAAGATCCTTCAGTGGGCACAAAAGCCTTTGGGTGAACAACTGCTGGGGCACAAGGCATCACAGGACCCCCGTGTCTCCCCTCAGCTAATGCATCACCCCACAGGGCTAACACTACCTTTAAAATGGGGAAACCCGCAGAAGCCAGTGAAGCCTGCAGCTACCTCAGCTCAGCTCTGCTGTGAATGCTGAGGCCGGGCTCTTCCCAAACGCCTGTGATGCAGCCGCTGCCGTTTCACTCTGCACACAAGGGACACTCTGAGAAGCCACGACTGCAGGCAGGAAAACCAACATACTCCTTGCTGGGTTTCTCTTCCCCAAAACCAACCAAACACGCTTCTGACACGGGAGTCAGGCTCCACTCTCGCTCAGCTAGCTGCTCACCCTGGAAACCTCATCAGCCACCAGCACGGTCTTCTCCGCAGCCTTAGATCTAGGACCACGGGGCTGCAAGCTGACAAGCCATCAGTTCCAGCAGAGCCCTTTCTCCAAGAGCTTCACAGAGAGCTTCTCCAAGCTTCTAAAGTTTAGTAATTGCAGCCTCGCCTTCATCCCTCCAGCCTTGTAACTGCTACCACAATGCCACATGAGTTTGTTTCTTGCCATTTAGTGACTGGATTAACACTTTCTACCTATTTAACAACTAAAGTTCTAACTGTAAATTATGTTGCAGTGACTATGATTTGTCTCCTGACTGGATCCTGATGCAGAAATTGGTACCGGGACAAGGGTATGTATCCGCCTTCTGGAAAGTGCACGTCTTACTGAAGCATCTACTTGTCATTTCCTGTTGACCAGGATTCTAAATGATGTGGTCAAACTTCCTGTTACCAAGACTAAGACAACTGACATCTTGGGACCCTGGGATCTGGAGGTGGCAACCACCTGTTGGGGATGGGAAGACAGGCCTGTCTTTCTACCTTGCTGATCATGGAACCACTGGGGCTACCCCTACACACACCACTTGGAAAATAAGTAAGTTTTCTTTTTTGTTCTTGAAGTTTTTCATCTGAATTAATATAGTCTTGTCACATACTCTTGTCCTCAAAGCCAATGCACCACAATTAATCCTTCATTTTAGACTTTAAAACATGAAGACAGTTCAGGAAAATTATTTGCCACACCATGGTAAGGAAAAGATACCAAGGGAATCAATGCCAAGAAGAATATTACCATGTCAAGAAAAGTTGCATATTCACATGGTGAATGAGGTCAGTTAAACACAAAGAAGTGCTTAAGAAGTCAAGCACTGTATACATCACAAGCATTATTTTATTTAGCCTTCATGAAAATCCTGTGACATAAATACTAGCATCATCACTAATCTTTAAATGAGAGTACTGAGGTTTAGAAAGATTATCTTCCTAGGTCACATTAACTAGAAGTGGTAGAGCTGGAATTAGAACCCTGACAGGGGCCGGGCATGGCGACAGAAGCCTGTAATCCAAGCTACTCAAGGGGATAAAGCAGGAGTCCAGCCTAGGCACCTCAGCAAGAACTGGTCTCAAATGAAGAGCTGAGAGTATAGCTCAGTAGAAAGTATAAAGTCCTTATTTCTATCCCTGGGGGGGGGGGGCCCAGGTAGGTCTGGCTCCAAAGCTTATGCTCTTGATTAAATACTATAGCGTACAAAGGATGTAACCTGGTGACTTTGAGGTCTCTGCTTCCAGTGCAATCTTAAGACTAGAAAGCCCTCCTCAGTGCTGGGCAAGGATTCTGGGCAGAATGCAAGAGGACCACTCTAGAAGACATGAGATTCTAAACAGGAGTACTCTGTACTCCCACACTGATAGTATTTCCAAAAAGCTGGTACAGTCAACCACATTCAGTCTGATGGGAAACTTGAAAGAAGCCAGAGCTTCAGCTAAAAGAAATTTGGCTTCCTTTCAAATCAATAAGGAACGCATAAGACCTATCACAGGACTGTTCAATCAACGGGCAATATTGACTAACATTCCCAGAACACCACCTCCCCAAAATTTTTAATTGAAATTAAATTCAATAAAGGCTCCTAGAAAAAGACACAGAACCAGTGGGTGAGTACTTCAGTGTTCCTGGGCTGAAGTTAGTTCTCTAATGGCTCTGATACACAGCACAGGTTCTCCCTGAGACTTCCAAAGGTCGATTATTCATTTACCCATGCTACTAAACAACTAAACACTAGTTCACTTTAGGAATCAAACTGGCAACACCAGCTGCCAACCATTATTTTACAAAGCAGGACACAGTCAGTTGAAAATTATATTTTTCCAATTAGCACAGTGGGAAACACTGCTGAGGCATTCAGCCCAAGCCTGCAATTAGAGAACATTTGCTTGCTTCTAGAAATAGAACGAACAGGAAGTGAAGACCTGCTATCTAGGTCTTTGGCAATAATACCGGGGGAGGAGAAAGCTTGTTACCGTTTCAGTACTTTCCAGAAAATAACCATCATGCTCCTTTTAATAAGTATTTTCTGTACTGCACCAGTGTTCAGAAAAGATCAAGAAATCCTGCATTATCTCTGTAAATAACAAAAGTTTATACAAAAACCCAATCATTCGAAAGGCACATACTACTGCCAATGAGCAATTCTAGCGTTTCATTTTAGTATTCATTTTTCAAGTTTATTAATAAAGTCTCAAAAGTCTCCATCTGTCACAAAACTAAGTCTGACATGAGCATCTCTACCATCTCCAGCTGGCTGGGGCTTCTCAGCTTTTCAAGTGCCTCATTCACCTGTGTCTCAGGTGAAACAAAGGAAGGTTAAAGAATGTAGAGCTTGGGGCTGGGGGTTTAGCTCAGCGGCATAAGCACCTGCCTTGCAAGCAGGCGGTCGTGAGTTCGATCCCCGGTACCGATAAAAATGAAAAAGACAAAAAAAAAAAAAAAAAAAAAGAATGTAGAGCTTTCAGCCCAGGTGAAGATAAAGGCAGAGAACATTAAAAAGAGAAACAATTTTCACATGATGAGGAATGAGTTCAGTGACCTCGAGAAATTCAGAGAGCTAAACAAGCTTTTGGTGAGAGCCAAGAGAAAACTGTTAGCAATTAGGATATTTGCAAACATCTAATACCCAGCAAAAACACAATGATGGAGTTTTCAGCAGCTCCGGTGTCCCCACACCATGGGACCACCATACAAGGACCACCATAAGCCAGCTTTTAATGAGCAAGTCTTCACTTTGTCATCTTTGGAAAGCAATTTTATATTGCTTAGAGGTGAAAGTGAGGCAGAGTGAGAACAAATCCTTCTATTTCCTGCCAATAAGGAAATGAAAGCACTGGTTTGGCCCAGTTTAACCCGATTTTCAACATTTATGGCAACCTGCAAGTAAACACATGCACAGTTGTGTAACACTCATTTAGTGTCAACTACCATGTGACTCCACATTGACATTGATTCTAGGAATGAAACAATCTGACCCCTACATACCAAGAGGGCTTTACCACAGAATAAACAGCTTTATCTCCTCTATTCTGCAGGTATTTACGCATATACAACTACAGTTAGGCAAAATTCCTAAAGGATTTGCAAACTTTTGATAGATGTTTCCTTCAGGTAGAGAGACTGGGAAAGGGGAAACTAACCGGGTTCTTTCATTCTCTTACTTTTTATACCTAATTGTTAGAATTCTTTCCAATATGAACAGCCCAATAAATTTCTCACTTCAGAGGCTGGGGATTTAGCTCAGTGGCATAAGCACCTGCCTTGCAAGCAGGTGGTCGTGAGTTCCATCCCCAGTACCGGAAGAAAGAAAAAATAAATTCACTTTAGGGGTTGGGGGTTTAGCTCAGCGGCACAAGCGCCTGCCTTGCAAGCAGGCAGTGAATTTGATCCCTGGTACCGATAAAAAGGAAACAGACAAAAAAATTTTTTTCACTTTAAAAAAATATTACTAACATATAAACTAATCAAGCATTCTTAAATAAACACAGGTTAAAACAATGATGTTCACTCTGAATCACCACCAACACAACATCTGGGAAGACTGTGGCGGTGTGGCGGACAGGCAGGGAGATAATCACAAAACTGCGGCAGCTGGAAAGCAGATGGACTTGGCAGACCAGGGAGGCTAAAGCTAAGCTGGCCACTGGAAGGTACAGAAATTGGAGACCCAGGCATTTTGGAAGAGATGAAGGGGGCTAAAGCCAGAAAAACTGGAAGTCTAAAATGCAGGGCAGATGGAGTATTAGATGATTATTAATAAATTACTATTAATTTTACAACATATTTTGCTAACACTTTAAAAAAAAAACTGTCTCTTACACATACCCTGAAGTATTTTACAGGTGAGATATGTCTGGGATTTGGTTTAAAATAACCAAATGTGTGTGGGGAGGAAATGGATGAAACAAGAATAGCAAAGTTGATTGTTCTTGAAGCCTGTTGGCACTGGGTGACTGCATGGGGCCCCTTATGGTCTTTGAGGTACATTGTAACCATTTCCATAACAAAATTTCCCTTTTTAAAGAAATAGCATTAAGCTTCTCTGGGTTCCCAAAATCAGGTATTTATCTTCCAGGTGACACTAGGCTGGCAAGTGCACTTTGTACAAAAGGAGGCCTGGAAATGGGAAATAGGTAGGGAGCCGGGACAGGGCACAGACATCACAGCAGAAGTGGGTCCACAAAAACGACAAAGCAGGCTTAAAGCCACACAAAGGGGTCCAATAACAGAAAGAAGTATAGGTGTTCAGTGAACTTTTAAAACTTGTTAAAATATTTTAAAACAGAGAAATGAAAAATAGTAAAGTTATAATTTTTAGTACACTAATTTAAGACATCAGAAATACTGGCATTAAGTACTTTATTTTTAAATCAGCTTCTGCTATTTTACCCTTTGGGCTTTTGAGAGTTATCAAGTATCTCCAAGAAGTCTCTTATAGTCAAGTTCTGGGCCAGCATCACTTCCTCAGTGGTATCTTTCTCTTTACCGTAATCACTTCTCTTTAAGTTTACTTTCTGTAGGTTCATCTGCCTACCTAGAATTTCCAACAGCCACCCCACCAACCTTCAACTATATCTCAATGAATGTGCGGTTTGATCCCTGAAGTCATTTGTAGTTCCTGTCCCACTAAATGTTACTGTTACTTTTTACCATGACGAGCTCAATTTCTTTCAAACCACAGGTAAATTTGCAAGCTGTTGAGTGTATAATCAAGAGCCTATCCGAAAGTCTAAAGCTTTCAGGGAGACACAGTAGCACTCACTTGGTGTCTCAGGTAAGGCAAGAGGATTGCTTAAGCCCAGCAGTTCAAGACAGCCAGGGGCAATTAGCAAGATCCTATCTCAAAATAAAAACTTTTTTTTTATAGGTACCAAGGATCAAACTCACAACCACATGCTTGCAAGGCAGGCACTTATGCCGCTGAGCTAAATCCCCAGCCACAAAATAAAAACTTTTTAAAGTAAGCTTTAAAAATTGAAATAAACTTTAGCCACTGGCTATACTGATAAAAATGTTTGATGATAAAAAGCAGATTTTCACAAGAGTACCTGCAGCATAACAGCAGTCTGAAGTTAGCCTAGCATCCCTACCACTGAGCGTTAAGGGAGTAACACAATCAAAACCTGTCATGGGTTCTGCAGTCAACCAATTACCAACACACTTGGAAAGAACTGATGTGCTGATCACAGATCATGACACCTGCAGCTGGTATTTTCTCAAGATTTGCAAATTAAAAAGGGAGCAATCAATTTGCATTTTATACAGTTACTCAGCTAATAAACCAACATGACTGAAAAGTGAACCATGTTAACCAGGCACTAGTATTATTTACCTAATCCCCAATAGCGAAAACTCATGCTTATCAGAGCCATAGGAAACAAAGACTCCGTATACTACCAGGAAGGTGAATACAAAATACATGGTGACTTCTTCCCCCGGAGTCCCACACCTGATGCTTGGAGCATCAGGTCTTTGCCTTTCTTAGTCTTCCCTGGGGCTTCCCAGGCCAAGAGTCCAACCAGACTGCCCTGCATCAGGGTTTCTCACCTCCACAGCACTGTGTACCATCAGATGTTTACAGCAGCCTCCCAGTCAGCTGTGACAGTCACATACAGGGATGGGATTAGTAAAAATTAGCCTTGGTTGAGAACTTCCCAAGAGAAAGGACCTACAACTGCTGACTATACACTTAAGGTAAAAGTCAATCTATCAAGCTAGACAGCAGCAAATACCCAAAATGATTGACTCTGGAAAGGGAAAACAGCAAGACATTAGCTTTTGTTAAAAATTCTAGTCAACTGTATACAACCTTAATTGGGCAGGGAGGGTGGTATGTGTGAGAAAAACAGTTCAGGATTCTTTCAGCACATTTCCTCATTAGACAGTGTCACGGTTCCTCCTTCCCAGGAAGGACTGTACTTCCAAAATGCTGGAAAGGGTACTGCGTTCCACTAGGCACAGGGACCTGGAAACACCTGGGTTTATGGGAAGCCAACAGGCAGGCACAGGTCGGAACAGGCACAGTCTTACTGCTGGATTCTTTTAAAATACTAAATAAATCCAAGACTTCAAACATACTGCCCCACAACTTCCAGGGCAGAAACCATCAACCTAGTTAACAAAGAAATGTACTTTTTATTAGCTGTTCTGATCAAGGATAAAAGTAGTAACAGATCAAGACTGAAGAATCCAAAACTGGCAACTGTTAAAGGAAGCTGAAGTACACATATACAAAACTCATCTCAGCTTTGTGTGTTCTATCAAAGCTAGAAACAATCTGTAAGTCAGGGCCAACTCAGTGGTGCACATCTGTAATCCCAGCATTCAAGAGCATGAAGCAGAATAGTCCATTCAAACAGGAAAACTCAAATTGTTAACATGAAAATGTTTTAAAGGAAAAATGCCAGGCTGCTCCAACAATTCTCCAGGGAGTAATGTCATGTGTACCTTGGGATCCCAGAAGCATAAAAAGAGGCTATGGGCTTTGAAAGTGGATAGGAACTCACTTGTGAAGACATTCACACATTTGTGAGCACAGTGTAAGACTAATTGATCAGAAGCAGACAATTCAAATATGAACAAAAACCATGAGAGCCAATTTTCTAAAAACTGTAGGCCTTTTTATTCAGTTAAGAGGTAGACAGATGAACATGGAAGGCTGTCCCATTTAACTTGCCCAAAGTTCATATTCCACTTCATTCATCCATCCCACACTGTCAGAAAAAAATCTTAAATTATGAAGAGACTGCCAAAAGGCTTTTATTCCCCTACTTCTTAGCAACAGTCAATGAACTGCTTACAAAGAAGTTACTAAGTAACTTAAGTTTTCAGTGTTCAAAGGACCTCATCCCTCAAAGTTCCCACATATGCCAATACAATCTGCCACAACTATCAGAGTGCCAATGACTATTTCTATAGGAGGCTACAAGGGAAGCTTCAGATACAAGTTTTATTGTTAAGTCCCTGTGCATGTTAGGGCAGAAGCTGGTGAAACCAACAAAGCAGAGTATACTCTGTCAACTGGCTCTGCGTAGTTGTTTAAACAAAAAGAAAGAAAAGAAATAAACACACACACATACACACACAATTATCTTTAGAGACAACATTAAAATATAATGGAATTGAAGCCTGATACAAAAAGTACAGAAATATGTACAGGAATTCACAGCCCAGAAGGGGACCTCAGCAGGAATCAATGGAAACCTGGCTATATTACATAGCTAATTTTGAGACAAGTCATATTTAGCACAAAAGCAATTACAGCATAAGGTAACACTTCCTTTCCACAGCTCCCAAACTTTAAAAAGACTTTTTTCAGGTCTTCATTAACACTGTGATCATTCTTCAAGGGAGCAGGAACATGTAAGGTGGTCCTAAACATTGACATAAATTTAAAATCTCAGATTCACACTCTCAAGATGAGATATTTGAAGACTGCCATGATAGCAGCACTGATAATGCCAGAAATGGGAACTGTGACAAACCAAGCCATAAAAATGTTGCGGAAGAGTCGCCAGTCCACAGCCTTCTTAGATCGGAGCCAACCGACGGACACAACAGAGCCCACCTAGGAGAGACACAGACCAAGAAAACTAGTTATTTAGGTACCCAAAGTATTCAGCAAAAAGACACCTGAAATTAGACAAGGGGCCTGGCCCACTGGACAAGACCAAGTCCATGGAAGTTGGTTTCTAACAGGTTATGAGTATTCATGGAAGGCCGGGGACTTAGCTCAGCAGCCTAAGTGCCTTCCTGACAAGTGTGGGGTCATGAGTTTGATCCCCTGTACCAAAAACATGATTACTGATGGGAAGAAGAGAGCAATGTAAAAATCCAATCGTTAAATCTGTGCTAATTTTACGTAAAAATGGTATGAGACTGCACTGGTACCTCAGTTCTGAAAAGCCCTGAATATATGCTTTCTATAAACCATCTCCCAACAGTTCAACAAGCCTCACAAATGATAGCAAAAGTCTACCCAGCCAGAACCAAATAGCTGGCCAGTTTATTAGCTCACACCCACACAATTCTCAATGGTTTCCCCACAGGAAAAGAATATAACCAAACATACCATCAAGTGACTGTATTCAACAGTTACAATGGAAGATGAAGAAGCTAGCAGCCAAAAATCACAGCCAGTTCTATATAAGAGAACTTAAGTAACAGGCAAGAAACTGTAAAATAGAAGCCTATTATTCCTTGGAGTTACTTGTCCATAAGACAACAACTATGTAAAACTTTCTAAAGCAGCAAAACATAAAACACATTACCACAGCCATGAAATACACTTACTTTACAGTGTGTAGTACTGATTGGAAGGCCAACATTTGACGCAATTAACACAGTGAGGGCAGATGCCAGTTCAATACTGAAGCCACTGTAGACATAAAAATTTGTCAGGAATTTGGAATTATCTTTTAATAGGCTAACACTCATCTTTAGTTAACATAATTCTGCATGGCTCTACTCAGTGACCACCCCCCAACATCTTTGTCACCCCTAAATCTACATCATGGAGCCATGACACACTTCCTTTTCCTATTCGCTACATTTAAGGGTTAAATCCTCTGCAATACCATAATAAAATGTTTTCAGTTTTATCTTGAGGGATTTAGTAAACATCAGTCTTCACTCCCGAATAAACACAAAAGCTGGGTACATAAAGCAGCTATTCACTCTTAGTACATACATTCTTCTCAGAAGCTAAGTGGGTAAATGTTGAACCAACGTGTTTCGGGCCCAACAATAAAAAGATTCAGATCAACAAAAAGAGTACCATCAGAAACTTCCACAAACTTGGTCACTTTTGTGTTAACACTATGCAGTATTTTCTCTTAGAAGAATGAGCACTTGAGACCTGCCTGCATACTCACCTAGAAGGTGTGATTGGGGTCAGGTCCTTGCCCATAGTCTGGATAACTCTCCTTCCCCAAACCCATAGCCCGATACAGATGCCAACGCCACCATAGAGGAGAAGCCATATTGGTGTCGTCACTTGATCCGTATGATAAACCAGATACAAAGCCACGAGAGGACCGATGGCATTGCTGGAAGGAAAAAAAGAGGACAAAGATGACTTACCCAATGTGCTGACTGATTTACTAGGTTGTCTAAGCCTGACTTTCAAGCTCATTTAGAAAAAGGACCTTTCTATCAAAGGAAATGGAATCTGCACACACATATCAAGGAAAAAAGAAAGCTATCCTGGTAGAGCAGAGTGCCAAGCACTTAGGGCCCTCTACAGACAGCTTAAGCAATACTGGGGTCCCAGTGATGCTTACACACCACAGAATTAAGGCCTATCAACCCACAATTCATTCAGTAACACAGTGGCTTTAAGTCCTTCACCTGATGTCCCACAATCTACTATCAAAGAACTAAATCTCGAGGCTCGGGATTTAGCTCAACAGGAAATAAGCACCTGCCTTGCAAGTGTGCAATCCTGAGTTCAATCCCTGGTACCGAGGTGGTGGGGTGATAAGAACTAAATCTCATCTGGACATATGTAGGTTACTCTGTGGAAATCATCTGTTTGTATTTTCATGTATAAAAATAAAGTTTAAAACACTTTGTAATCTCTTTGCAGTGTAAAATTCCAGTTTATTAAGTCAGTAACTGCTACTACCCCAGTCTATCTGTATTACCCAGTATTACATGGAGAATACTGAAATAGGCAGGTAAAAGAGAGAAGACAGTTCAAAAACAGTACACCAAAATTCAGAGTGGACTGACCTGACGTCATTGCCACCATGGGCAAAGGACCCAAAGCACGCTGTAAGTATCTGTAGAAACTGGAAGAGGAGCGACACTTCAGGCTTATCCTGGTCATACCATTCTTCCAAAGAGCCACTGCTTCCTTTCCTGTCACCCAGGCCCATCTCGGCCTTGACACTCATGTCCATCTCTGATGCAGAGTGAAGGTCAGATACAGCATTGCAGTAACTGGTGTAACTGTCCATTCGAATCCGCTTCTTGGTGTCAGCACTGGGCCATGTCAGCTTCTCCATTTCTTCACCCTTCTGTTCACCTTCTTTGGCACGGAATGAGTCCAGGGGCATGCCACAGATCGCCATTGTGTAGGAAGTATAGCTATTATTGCGCCGCAAGGGCTTGTTGCCAGAATCTCCCATGCAGTCTCCCACCTTGGCCAGATGTAATTTATGGAGCAGTTCTTTATACAAGCCAGAATCTTTATGCACAGTGTGATACTGATAGTGGCCACTGGAGTTGATCTGATTGCTGACAGCCTGACTGAACTGAACGAGGTTCCCGTTAGGCAACTGTACTGCACCTGGCCAAGACCGAAAGGTAACATTCAGTGCAAAGGACATGCAGGCCAGCAACAGTAAGCTGCCTCAGTACCGCAGAGAACAGTGACACTCGGGAATGTCAACTCACCGTTCATGGTGCTGTCTACACTGGTCTCCTCCTTCAAGTCCACACTGGAAAGCCTCTCCCGCTCTGGAGCTTCCTCCAGGTCCCCCAGTTTGAATGACACTGTTCTCTCCTCCACCACGGCCCGGAGCGGGGCAGTGGCAGATCCTATCTCAGAGGCAGGAAGCCTGCTCTCAGTATCACTGATAGACAACTTTGTTTCTTCATGCTCTTCTTTCAAGCTATTCTTTTTCTCCATTAAGGGGCTTTCAGAAGGACTGGATTTTATTTCTCCTAGGAAAAGAGGGGAGGGCTTGGTTTGGGTTTGCCCATATCATCACCTTGTTCCACATCCCACCACAGTCCCCTAGTCCACATCACAGTGAGGTATCTGTAAACAGCAGCTACAGTTCAGCAGGGCTTTCTTGCCTGGTTTACACCTGTCAGTAACT
Source organism: Cavia porcellus (assembly GCF_034190915.1). Lineage (NCBI taxonomy): Eukaryota > Metazoa > Chordata > Mammalia > Rodentia > Caviidae > Cavia > Cavia porcellus. The sequence continues at coordinate 56,289,153 of NW_026947501.1, read as the reverse complement.
CATCTTTCACCTGGGAACAAGCCAGCAAGACACTCTCTGATAGGGTTGCAAACTTTTGCTGTTTATTTTAGACTTTATAACCATTCCATACACGTAGTTATTTTTTTTTTTTTACAACCCTTCACAAATACAAAATCCGTTCTTAGATCCCTGCAACGGAAGGCCACTCAAACTTGGGTCTGACAGTCAAATGAAAGGCTAGACTTCCTCTAACTCATGTTCTTCTTAAAGTGCCCCAAATTTCAGTCCCAAGAATTCAAGCAAAGTGATGTATGATATAGGCAGCTATCTGAATGACAACTTTAATCTACCTCTGGAAAACACAGAGGTGTGCCTTACAGTTCTAATTCCACAGCCAAACAGGTATTTTCTGCTATCAAGCCAGGGCTCTGTACATTTACTTATCAGTTCAGGCATCTCGGTCAAATCAAACTAGCATTAAAAGGAGATTTATCTCACTTCTCCCAGACTGAGGGGAAAACGAGGTCACAGAGTCCTGAAAGCCTTGCTGCCTCTGCACCTGCAGCAGAGCTGGCAGCTGAGAGCCTCTAGGAGGCGCCTCAGCAGGGCTGTGGTGACGCAGCGTTATTCCTGCCGCCCTGCGGCCTGTGCATCCCTGCACTGGCGAGGAGTAACTGTACACTGCTCATCGAGCATTTGCTCGGATGAGAAGGGCAGAAAAAGATTTATGAGATCTCAGCCATAAGAAAGAAGATTTAAGGCTGATACCACAATCTATAGTACTCAGTATTTAATTACATAATAAAGTACTGTGATGACCAAAGTGATCCTTTACATTACATATGAAAATGTTTTTAGAATTTGTACAACTCTAGCACAAACACAATGTGCCTCTGAGTATGTGTGTGCACTGTAAAATGTGCATGTGCATCTGAGGTTGGTAATGAGGCTAGGTCCTGCAGTCCACACAGCATGAAAACATTTTATACCTAACCCTTATTGTCACAAAGCTATCCTCTTGTCAATGAATCTAGGCTGCAATTTCTCTGTATTTATTATGCCACCAGCTATGGACAAAGATACATTTCTTTTTTTTTTTCTTTCTTTTTTCTTTTTTTTTTGTCTTTTTCCTTTTTATCGGTACCAGGGATCGAACCCATGACTGCCTGCTTGCAAGGCAGGTGCTTATGCCGCTGAGCTAAATCCCCAGCCCCAAAGGTACATTTCTTAAAAAGATTAAATGCCTCGTCTGTCTGTCCAACTTAGGTAAAATGTTCTTTATGACTAGGACTCAGGTCAAAATCTATTTAAAATATAGCTTGGAAAACAAATCCATATTCACTTAAAATCTTAGATGGCCAATTTTGCAAACAGTGGATTTTTACTGGTAGCAAAACATAAACACATTACTATTTTAGACATTTCCACCAGAAGTCTTTACTTACGTTCAATTTTTCTCTTCATCCTGGGACATACAAAGAACCAGACGATAAGGGCACAGAAAACTGCACATCCCACCGAGATGAGGATGGTACCCCACAGAGGAAGTTTGTCAAAGCCCAGCACTAGGAGATAAAATGGTGCATCTTGAAAACCCCAGGGCAACAGCCCCCTACAATAACGTGTAAACCCTCCAGTAGGAACAGAGGGCTTCCCCCACCTAGCCCATCACCCTTGCCAGCTGCTGACAGCTTCTACTTCAGAGAAAACTACGCTGATGGTTGTACAAATCTGGGAGCGAACCCCCCCATTTTAAACCCACATCAGTCTGGCCCCCTTAAAACACCTGCTGGACTCAGGCCCTCAGTCTTTCCTCAGTCTACCTTCTCCTTTCTTGACAGGACAGGAAAAGATCTCCATACTAGCTATGAAGCAAACAGAAGCATCCCACTCCCTTCCCAGCTCCAGAGTAGAACTGCCACATACCTTTGCACATATATATACATCTGAAACATATTATCTATGGGAAGATAACAGCTCAAAGAATACAGTTGTCTTTCACAAAGGAAAAGATGTAGTTTCACTAACAGCCGTATCGAAGAGACTAGCCCACCAACACTTTTCACATGGCTCAAGGATCAGCAGCTTTAACTGCTATCTGCTTGTCACTTTCATGCCAACAGGCTCCTAGCTACCAGCCTAAACTAAAGCCAGAAAGCAAACAACACACAATTCGATCTAAGCCTAAAAGAACAGCTTGGTTGCTTAAGCTTATTTTGCTTATTAAACATTAAATAACTTATCAAACAAATTCACTGCCTCTCAAAAATATATAAAAATCAAATATAAACTCAAGTCCTTTCAAAACTAAAGTTCAAAGGTGACTATTACTTTTCACTTTAATTTCTGCTTCAAACTTTGATCTTTTAGTTATATAAGCTAAAACATAACATGAAATTTAATCAATCTCTATCACAATTTAAATTTATCTACATTCTAAGTCAAAAAAAGAAATGAGACTAGTTTTTCTTATAAATGATTCATAAAGAACAGAACAAAATTTAGCAAAGTCCCCATTTTCAAAAATGACTGAAGTCAGGCAAGGTGGTATACACCTGTAATCCCAGCACTTCAGGAGATCAAGGCCGGAAGGTCACAAATTCAAGCCCAGCACAGGAAACTCACTGAGACTTGGTATCGAATTCTATTTTAAAAGGGTAGAGGGAGCTCAGTGCTAAGGCCCTGGGTTTTAAAATCCCCTCCTTACACACACACAAAGACTGAAATTTTTGTTTGTCTTTTGAGACAGGGTCTTACTATGAGTGACCTCTAACTTTCAGTGATCCTCCTCCCATCTCAGCCTCCAAGTGCTGGGATTACAGGAATGCACCATCATGCCCAGCTTACCAGTGAAAATTTAAGTTTCCAATCTTACTTAACCTCTGTTATTAACATATAAACCATGAATGATCAGATTCATGGCAGCCTTTTTAGTTTACCATAAGACTCAATTTGTAACAGAAGGAAATTGGTCACATAAGCCTTTCTTCACCTGCACCACTTAACAAGGAATATGCCATCCTCCAAGACCAATATTCTCATGAAGCTGTCTGTTACTTTCCTGATATTCTAGGAACAAAGGCAAAGTCAAAAATACTTTGCTAGAGGCCAGGGATACAGCTCAGTGGCAGAGTGCCTACATGGCAAGCACTAGATCATGAGTTCAATTCCTGGTACCAAAAAAAATCCTGATAGCTCCATATTCCTGGCTTACTTGGAGACTTAATGAAATCAATTTAATGGGCCCAAATAAGTACTAAAAAAGTTAAAATAGGGGCACCAGGGATAGAGCTCAGCAGCTCAAGTGTCTGCCTGTCAGCAGCCCAAGTGTCTGCCTGTCAAGCGCAAAGTCATGAGCTCAATTCCCAATACCAAAAAAATAAATAGCTGGGCGTGGTGGCACACAACTATAATCCCAATGCTCCGGAGGCTGAGGCAGGAGGATCACTGCAAGTTCGACACCACCTTGGGTTACAAAGGGAGCTTAAAGCCTCCCCGAACTGTTTAGTGAGACTGTCTCAAAACAAATAAAAATAAGTTTAAAAAGTTAAAAAATTGCTCCCTGACACCAGTCTTATATACGTATATGCACACACATATACACACAGGTACATATGAATATATGCCTACGTATATGTGCATGTGTGCCTGGGAATCAACATACAATGTATCTCTTCCAACAGGTCACAGTCAAAAGACTAAAATGCCACTGACTTACGCACTGAAGTACCATTAAACTAAGTAAGCCTAGAAGCCAAAATTGTCCTGCTTGACAACATACAAGTTATCTATCTCTTGTAGCTGCCAAATGAAACATGTGGCTCCATAACCTAATTCATGCCTTGCCTTAGTTCCAGTATGAAAACAATCAACATTTCAAACTTTACATTCTCACAAGTTACTTTTCCTCTTAGCTGCATGAATTCTTCTTCTCAGTGTACTTAGAACAGTTGTTAAACATCCCAACTCTTCTCATTCAAGCAGATTCAGAGTAAATTTAGTACTTAGAAACAAAAGTAGCTCCATTTTGGGAAAGAAAAATGATATCCAGCAAACCAGTCCTAAATGACTGATTAGTGAAGCACAGGTATGTAACTAGTGACTGACTCTTCAGTGGTGGAGATCAGTATCAATTCCAGCATTTTTAGCATAGATAGGAAAAAAGGAAGGAGGAGATCATATTATCGATGGCTCCTGTGAAGACTAAAGAGGAAAGGTCTGTAGTGATTTAGAATCTGAGCAGGTCTCTTTGGTTGAAAAACTATCTAGGTTAACTCAGCATACACTAGCCTGCAGCCTTCTGAAATGGGCGCAGGCCAGCCACCTTCTAGGAGATTTCAGCCCTGTAAAGCAAAAAGGGGTAAATTGGGCATTTAATGCAAGTTTTATAAATAATGTTAAATTCACATTTAAATATTTTGATATGTACTTACACGGTGCTCCAGTATATATGATGGAGAAGAGATTTATTCCAATTGTGCAGGCATAAAAAACTGGCAAAGCTCGCAAACCATTAGGAACTGGGTCCGCCTATAAAACATTAAGATCAGTATCTTAAAAGCTATGAAAGTTAATTCACTTATTGAGAAACCTGTAACAGCAGGTTTGAAAAACTCAATGCTAACAATGGTCTCATCATAATAATTTCTGAGACAAACTGAGCTTTTCCTGCTTTTGCTCCTAGAAGTCTTGCTAAGAAAACTAATTCAACTTTTACTTAAAGCTGGCCTTTTCTTTTGCTATTTTTAATTAAATTATACCGGTGACTGATAACATTCTCAGTATGTTTCAATACGAAGTTCTTATGTAAACCTTAACAAATGCCTGAGGGCGTACTAGATATGAGACAGTGGAATCAGACTATTGAGATGTGAGAATATTCCTTACCTGATCTTATGGTTCAAATATTAAAAATAAAACATGTAGCAAGTATCTGCACCTGACAGAAACAGAAGTACCTGTATAATCAGTGCTTTATCTAAGTGCCAAGATAAAAAAAATCAACATCTCCCTAAGTCATCCACTCAGTCGAGACTAGCAAGAACTATTCCAGGCCCTGAAGCAGAAGAGGAAATGAGACCAAGTAAGTCCTTGTCCTCCTAGAACAGACATTCCATATCCTGATTTGGAATAATATAAAGCACTTACAAATACTGTGAAGAAGAGTGAAAAAGGCTAAGACGACACTGATGGAAGGATGGGCATATTTTAACTGCAGAGTGTCAGGGAGTATCACTTGAGGAAAGACTCAAGGGACAGGAGGACGTGCCACTCAGCTATGGGGGCGGGGGAGACCCGGCAAAAAGGGTCAGCAGGTGCAATGGCTCAGAAGCACAACTGTGAAACAGGGAAGGTAACTGAAAATGAGTTCCACGTATAACTAATAATTATTAATTCTACAGAAAAACTTTCAAGCCAAACAAGAATGAGGAAACAGATCTGAATATTTGGGAGGTCTAATCTTCAAGACACTCTATCTAGGTAGAGAAGATTCAAAGAAGATGCTAAAACTTCTGACCTCCCCCCACCCCCCAAAAACCCCAATACTTTGAGGAGATGAAGATACCGGCTGAAGATCAACAAACAGAAACAAACATTTATAGAGCCATGTGTGGAATAAGGATTCCTTATCAGTAGAGATGGGCCCTGTCTGAAACTAAGCTTAATTTTAACTCTCTTATCCACTGTTTAAAATACTAAGGGTAAAACAGACCATACAAGAACAAAATCTTACAGAACCCAAGAACTATTAATTATCCCTGAACAACAGTATTGGTCATAACCTAAAGACAGATAACCAGGTTAAGAACCTGAGGCATCTTTTTCTTCAAAAAGCTACCCAGTCAAGAAAATTCTCAAAAAAAAAAAAAAAACCCATAAAGCCCTTACTATAAAATCCATTAGGGGCCTTATCAACATTATAGAAGGTTCTAGACATTATACAGACTTCTGGAAGACTTTCAAACAGATTTCTGCTAGCTGGTAATAAGGTCTCAATAAAACTATGGCCAGAGTTAAGTAGTTTATGTACCAATTTTTTCATAGGTCCCAAGTAAGTATCACCTGATGTAAACAGTAATAAAGCACTGGGTATAGAGTAAGGAGTAAATGACATTCCAGAATATTATGAAATATAAGTTAATGGTTTAAAAAAAGAGAAAGCTAGAGTTCCTTCTTCCTCCTCCCAGTCACTCCCAAGAGGAAACCAGGACTAATGACTTTATGAAATGATTTTATTACTACTTAACACCTTAAAACTTTATCTGAAAAGATGTGTACCTCATAATCTAGTTACACAACACAAGAAAAGCGGTCTTAATACCTCACATTTTCATCACAGTAGCTTTATTTTTCACATATTGGGTATTGTTTAAGTTTCTGTCTATAATAATATGAAGATATCCTCAATACACTTAAGGTGTCGCCTATGCTAACAAATGAGAGAACACAGAAAGCTGGGTTTTTTCCTTTTAGAATTTAAATGTTCAAGAAAACTTTTCTCTCCACCTATTTAATACCAGTCTAGCTCAGAAATATCCCCCTGTCCATTCTTTGTTTTCCAACTGAATCATGAATACCTTTGGAAAAAGCAGTTAGAAAATAGGAAACTAAAGTGCAGTGTTTTTATTTCATAGTGCAGTGTTTTTGAAATAAAACATTTTGACCTTAATTTTTCAAATCAAATAAACTATGACATATAGAACATTATAGCAGCTGAAATTCCAAAGCTTATCAGTTTAAGGATTTTTCTTAAAATCCAAAAGTAATCACAAATGTTGACACTCAGCTAAGTCATCTTGGCTTTTCATTGTTTTTCAGACAGAGTCGTGCTATCATTCAGGCTGGTCTAGACTCACTACGTACCCTAGGCTGGCCTCAAACTTGCAGAGATCCTCCTGCCTCTACCTCCAAAGTGCTGGGATTACAAGCATGTGCTACCATACCTAGTTCATAAACGTATCTGTCACTAAAACCAGTGTGTATGCACATGGAGATCCTCAAAAAATCAGCTTTGCTTTTTAAACACTATTCTAATTGTTTCCAATCATGTCCATCCCCATACTCCATACAGTTAGAAAATGAACATATTTAATTTGAGCTCCTGATAACAAGGAAGGGTAACCTGGCATGTATTCCTCATCAAAGAGGCTCTAGGCATCTGAACATTCTTCTCAACACCTCCCATCTCTCCCTCTAGAAAAAAAAGCAAATTTGTTTTCTGGAGATCAGACACACACAGCCTCTTCAGAATCAGAATGATTTACTTGCAATGATCAAAAAGGTCAGTGTAAACCATAAACAGGAATTCCTAACAGGGGATCCCATGAATTCTTCTGATTTTGTTATATAGTGAGATTCAGAGCTCTAATAACACAAAACTTGGGCCTTTAATCACTGAAAAGCCTCAAATTGAAGCATCATATTATCCTATACCAGTTGTAGTGGGCTGGAAGGTAGGTAATCATACCTGCTTACTGAAACAGTATTAAACTTGAAGAGTATCAGTGAACTGTTTACTCTCCATCATATTATGCCAAGCTATAGATGTTTCAAATGTGCAAGGTATTAAACTGTTGTGTTCTATCAGACTCAGTCTAAACATGGCTCATGAGTCACTTTACCAGTTACAGAACTTCTGAGACAGACACAAATCCTTCCCCAGAGAAGCTTAAAACTAGACCAGACAAGTGGGGTCTGAATACATTCTTACCCTTTGGGATTAAGCTATCTATCTCTCTTCACTCCGATTTCCAGAATTTAGGAGCACTGTTTACAGAACTTAACAATGGACAGTTAAAATCCATTCACCTTGAAAAAAAGACAACTTTGTTTTGGGAGAAAAACACATCTATTCTTACTGTAACTTAGTCCAATGCCAATATAACCCCTTGTTGTCTGCATTTATTGTGGAACCAACATCAGACTTCCTGATAAAAGAAATGCTACTGGGTCTGTAAAGTCAAGAGGAATTTTCAAATAAACAGGGAGTTAAACAGCTATCTGAATGCATTCCCCTTCCCAAAAAACCCCACTTACTTTTACTGCTTTTACCTAGTTTGAGAAATTGGAGTCACTATGGAAGGTGAGCCCCTCATCTAGCTTATAAACTACACATGCTGGTCAGCACAGAGAACACCACTAGCACCTTAGGAAAAGTCACAGGGGATATTATGATTTGTTGAATACCAAGTTTACAATTCCAATTGGCCTGAATAATGGTGGTTTAAAGTAATCTGCATACATCTAGACAAACTCACTTTTAAATAAACTTCCAGACTTTCAATTCAGTCTATTTCTTGGCAACTGGTACTCAGTTTTTCCTACCTGAATGCTCTGTTGGGTACTAAAACCTTGCTTTTTTCAGAGTTGCACAACATACATATACAGAACAAAGAACTTTTATAACTTCCAAGGCTACATACCTGCATACCAATCACAACTGCAAGAATGCTACTGAGTTTGAGTAAGACGGAGTATGACCCACAAAAGGTCATAATAGGGAGGAGAAAGATTACCTTTCGGAGGATGAATGCACGAACTAGGAAGAATAAAATTCCAGACATAATTCCAGAAAGCAGTGGAGAGATGAACCAAGACATCACTAAAATAGAACACATTAAGAAAAAAAAGACCAATTAATGGGACCCAAAAACTAAAAAGTACTTAAATGCACTATTTTCAAATCTCCTAAATCTGCCCCTCATTTTCATACCATATACTAACATACATAACGTCATGTTAACCTATGGCAAGAATAAAAATTATGTCATTCGGAAATAAACGTACCAATTTTTATCAGTTCTGACCACTTGACACCCTCCTGCCCCTTGGCCACGAGGGAGAAACCAATGGTTGCACCAACGATACAATGGGTCCCAGAAATGGGGAGCTTCAAAAACGAAGCTGCTAGTTGCCACACCGCAGAACCTGAAACAGAGTCAAATTTAATTAGGTAAATGGAAAAACTCCATTATGTAAGCAGTGCGTTCTAATGGAAATAATCTGAAAGGTTCAGCACAAAAAAGGAAACCACCCATGACACAAAGTTGCTCGCCCACCACTGCAAGTACAGTACATAAAAAGAACTTACCGAACATAGCACTGACTGAGCCTGCCATCATCAGCGCTGGCTCTTGGGTCGAGTTGTACATCTCCACGTCAATCAAGCCATTCCGAATGGTTTCACTCACTTTGGCTCCCAGTAAGACCGAGCCCACGGTTTCAAAGATGCTAGCTAAGATGCAGGCTTGCTTCAGGGTCACTACACCTGAGCCCACAGCTGTACCAAACGAATTTGCTACATCATTGGCTCCCACGGAGAAGGCCAAGATAAATGCAATGATGAAGCCCAAGATGAGCATCCATAAAGGACGGTAAGCAGCAGTAGTAGTAGCAGCCATTCTCTAGAGTAGTGGTTTTTTTAATTAATGAAGAGAATTACTGAGCGGCTTTCGAGATGTGTAAACAGAAATATGAGGTATCCAAAAATACTATAACTATATATACAATATAAAATTAAATACTGTAAACTACGGCACAGAAACCGAGCTAAAGAGTTACTGCTATACAAAGTGTATGGGCGTCTGTTGTCTGGGATGTCTTTGGCTCAGGAGGGCTAAAAGGACGTAGCAGAATTCCATGGCGGATTACAGAAAGGACGCAAGTTCATCCTGGGGAGCGAGGGGGAAGAATATTACAATAGCAGCGCGTCCCCGGGAGGCCGCTTCCGCAGCCCGCTAAGCCCATGCCGCCCGGACCCCGCCGAGCCCTCCACGCCTGCTGGCCCCGACACCCGCAGGCACAAGGCCAGGGAGGGCGGCGGGGCACATGATGCCCGGGGTTCCCCGGCCCAGGCCACCCCCTACTCCGCCCCCTCCCCCGCCGCCAGCCCGCGCGCGCCCTAAAGCCGGAAAGGGACTGTTCCCGCGCGCGCCGCCCGGGGACCGCCAAAAAGGCCCGCGGGCGGGCGAGCAACGGGGTGGGGGAGGGAGGGAGCGAGGCGACAGCCCGCAGGCTAGGAGCTGGGCGTGCCGCCCACGCCCGCCTCGCCGCCTCCCGCGCCACAGAATCCGCACCCCGTCCCCTGGAGAAGAAAGAGCCTTTGCCGGGCGGCGCCACCACTCACCAGAGGAAACGGAGGGCCAAGCGCAGACGAAGAGACCAGGGCTGCGGCGGCGGGCTAGAGCCACGGACGCACACACGTGAGGCCGGCGAGCAGAAGGCCCGAGACAGCGGAACCAGGGATAGCTCAGCCGGATTCGCGACCCACCCGCCACGCAACTTGAGGGCGCCTCAGCAGCAGAGGAAAAAAAGCACGCAGCGCGCGCCGGCAGCCATCTCTCTGACGGAGTAAGCTGCGGGCCCCCTACTTATAGTCGGCGCCGCGCCTCGCGTAACCTGCCGCGCCTCGCGCCGGCCCGAAGCCCCGCCCCCGAGCGACGCAGCCCTCCGCCAGCCAAGCATGCTGGGCCGGGTGAGACAGACGGTTGCGCTCATTGGTCCGGCCAGTGGTGGTGGCCCCGCCTCTATCAGGGAGCTGGTCCACGTGGGGTTGAACTGCCAGGCGTTCGCGGCCTCGCCCTGTTGGCCCTACGACCCCGTGTCCGCGCCGGCTGGTGACCGGTGGAGAGACCGCGGGGACCCTCACCGAGCCCCCGGAGGTCGTCATACGGGGTAACGGAAGATGCACTCAAGGTTATCCCCAGTTGATCCCACCGGCCCTGGTTTGCCTGGCGGGCCGCATCTCAAGCCGCACTTTGAGCGCAGGGCCGACATGCGGCTCTTGGTGGCCGCTTCTGGCCAGGATTCCTTGCGCCCGCCCAATGACAAAGCGGAGGGTTTTGGCCCCTAGGGATCCTGTCCTGGCTCATTGTCACACCTATAACTTGCCCTTGGCCAGATAAGCGCAGTCCCTCTCCTGTCAGGGTTGGGGCGGCGGTGTTCACGTGGTCGCTTTACTCCCGCAGTCAGGCACTTAGGGTGGAAACTGAAAGATCGAGTCACGAGAACGGGCTGGAGGCCCCAGTTGTGGCGCAGAGCTGCCATAGGAGCTGTGGGTCATTAATTTCCCCGCGGTAGATCTGCATTCTCTCCGAGCTGGGGCTGGGACCCTGAGGAGAGGACACTGCTTCCGATTCAGATTCTGATAGAACTTGCTGCAGTGTGTCACCTTGAGCAGACCCCAAAATTCTCAGAACGAATTCCCAAGAATGTAAAACACATGACCAGAATTCAGACTTCACCGGTGTGACTAGAACTAGAACTCAGTAGGCCATCAGGAAATGCCAATTTCCGTTTTGTTCTTCGCATGAATATGCTTGTTTGGGGATGTAAAAAAGGCTGGAAAAGGGTGGGATATTCTCTTTGTGTCCTGGAGGTTTTCCTTTCCTTTTGAGATGATTGTTTCCTGATCGTCTATGTGGTATTCAGTGTGGTTTTCAACATAATTAGTAAGATTTGCCCTGCCCTGTACCGGTGGGAGCATTTTGTTATGTGGCTGAAACTCAACCAGTCACACAGTGGGAGGTTTAAATTGTGGTCTCTTCATGGAATTGTAGTGAGATTAAAATAGTCCAGCTAGGTATACCAGGTTTAGAATGCTCTGGGCCCATCCCACAGTTTCACTATCTGTAGCTTAAGGGCAGTGAAGTGGCAACTAGATGTAATTTGTTGCTGTGTCTGAGTCATCTATAAAGGCTCAAACTTCACCTCAGTGGGCATCTGGTAGAGTTACAGGAGTTACTCAAAGCTCTGGGTCCCAAGGTCATGTCTGAAAAAGAAGGTCTGTGTCTCAGAGCACTAAGCCTGGCGTGTAAAGTATGCTATGCCCTCCACCTTCATTTCAAGGTTATGAAAACATTGAACAAAAGCAGTTGCTTTGCATTCCACCAATTAAAACAGTAATTTCCAAAGTAATCATTTGTAAGGAAATCATCTACAACTTTTCCCACTGAGTTTTCTTTCAGTCTGGTCACAGGCATGTTTTGGCCAGTCTGTGATAGTAGCTGTGAAAGCAGGTCAATGCTTGCTGGACACTGGGGTGGGGGGTCATGTGAACAGCCTGTCTGTCAAGGTCAAGGTGCAAGAGTGGCAGTTTGGGCCCCAAGGGCTGGGGGGAGCGCAGTATGTGGGAGAGAGTTTGGGTTGGAGAAGATGATCCATGGAGTACCATGCTCAGAAACCGGAGCTTACCTTGCTTGAGGCACCTTTATTCTGTAGGGGAAGAGAAGAAGTTAAGAGTGCCTTGAAAAGGAAAAGAAAGGGAGTGTGAGGACCCCCCCCCCTTCCCACACATCAATATATTGATCCCAGCTTTCTCCGGAAATGCTAGGGAAAGAGGTCAGTAGAACCTAAGGGAATCCAGGCACGGTTGCACATGCCTGTAAATGCAGCACTAGAGAGGCTGAGACAGGCGGATTGCTGTGAGGTCAAGGCCAGCCTGAACTACTTAGTGAGACCATTTGGCTATTCTCAATGCCATCTAGCACATATAAGTGATCCTACACATTATTCCTCAATTAGCTGATGGCTGACAGTAGAGCCTGTGTTTAAAGCTGGGTGTGTATCCAGTGGCCAGACACCCCCCTATTATCTGGGCCAAGCTCTTCCAACCTTCATCATTCTGCTGAGGGTGAGGTCCGTGCAAATCTGGCTGCTGCCAGAGAGGCAGCAGCTCATGTAAGTGGGCTTGCTGGCCTAACTGGAACCCTGACTGCCCATAGGATCTGGGTAGTGAGTCACTGCTCCTGAGCCCATGAGCACAAGGGTCACTCACTGTCTGCACTCATACTGGACAGAAGAAGACAATCTGCCACAGGCTACAGGACACCAAGCTGGCTCTGTGGATTTGGAATCTCTTGGGGCTATTTCCATCTCTCTAACTCTAGGTAGAGTTGAGATGCCAAGAGGTAGGAAGGTAACCCCCAAAACCCCTCCAGGCCTGCAGAAGTCAGGACAAGAGGAAACAGTATACATGAACATTGTCTGAGTTCAGAGGCACTTGGAAATGGATCTGAGGTCACCACGCATGAAGTAGCCACCCTGGGAAAAGTCCACTGGGAGGAGGGGCAACTCAAGTGGACATAGGAACACTGGGGCCAGCGCAGGATCCAAATCCATTTCAGAGGACAGGGGCAGGAGAAGAGAACATCCAGGGAAGAGGAGGTAGGAGCCCTCAAGTAAGAATCACCTCTGTAGCTGCCAGCCCCTCTCCACCACCAGCCAGTGGGGAAGAATAATGTCTACAGTGCATTTAAATGCTGCAATTTCAGGTCTTCAGCATGTGTTACCTCATGGAGCACTCAGCAAGCCTTTGAGGGGTGCCTTATTTTGTGGACCAGGAAACTTAGGCACAGAAAACAAAGCCATAGTGAAACCAGTGCGGAAGGTAACAAACACCCCAGGATGCCAGGAAGTGCAGAAGCAAGTACATCAACCCTGCCTGTTTGCACTTAAGTTAGCACATTTACTTCCCCCCTTTTCCTCATTTTCATTATCTGTTACACTTGAGCCTACATTTCAAACCTTCCCAAATACTTTGGAATAGGACAGGGTGGCTCCAGGAGACCTGTCTGGAATACTGGCTCCGGTTTCTCTGGCGTCAAGCAGGAAGCCAGAGCACCTGTTCTGTCCAGAAACAAAAGTTGTGCCCTGACCATGTCTTAGTTGCTGAAAACTCTTCTCCAGAGTCTTCCCAAAACAGGAAACCAGTCTTGCAAGGCAAAACCCATCTGCAGTTAAGTTTTACAGGAAGTATGTTCAAAGTAATATTTCCAGGAAGGAGCCTGTGTCACCAACCGGTTCCCCACCGGTGGTGGTGGTGGTGTGCTTTGGATGTGCCTGGGCTCTAGCTCCAGAAATTTCCCATTTCCTTCTGCCATTCAGAACTGGACTGGGCACTCGGTATACATGACTCAGCCCTGTACAAACAGGGTAGGAGCTAGCTGAGCACTGGATGTGGACCAACACATGTTGAGACAGGTCAGTGCCCCACACCAAGAAATAGCTGTTTTGGTTGTGCTGGGCAAGCTGGGCAGTTCTTTTCTCTGCTAACGCAGAGCCTGGCCTTCAAGACCACACTTGTGCACCTCCTCCCTGGCTGCTTGGTGCTTGGTCCTTTCCTTTGGCTTTGTGTCCAGAGATGAGGACATGACAATGTGGCAGAGCACAATTCTTACAGCCTGAAATGGTCCCCATGTTTTGGCCCTCTGATTTGGCCTCAGGACAACACTTCAGAAAGCCCCCGGGGTGCCTTAAACCAGGGCTCCCCATTTTCTCCAAGGCTTCACTTTCTGAGTTCCTATCTAGGGAAGAAGAGCAACTTGCTGGAAACACAGGATCTGTGTGTAGTAAAGACTTTGTGGCTGAAGAGGAAGGGTCAGTTCAGCGTCCCCACACCCTGAAACATGTGGCTTTAAGGCTGAGAAAGTGAGGGGGTGGCAGGACATGAGTCATCCACACAGTCATCTCCAAGAGCAGGGACAGTTTCCTGCATCTCTGTGGCTGCTCCTGGCTCTTCGTCCTTCAAAAAATAGCCTGCTGTGGATCGAGGAGAAAAACGAACTTGATGAGCCCCTGCCCTCACAAAACACAAAACAGGTGGCATTTAATATCATGGGAGGACTGGCCATGAAGATGACAGCACAGGGGGAGGCGGCCTTCCATACCTCTCACACCTCCTCCCTTCCCCACTCCAGACCTGCCATATCGCATCTTCTGGTACAGCTTGATCTGTTACTCTCTGCACAGACATTTCCAGAACTTGAAAAACTGCCAGGCTACACATCCACCAGTGCACCTTAGCACCAGGGAGGCTCCAGTTCACCAGCATTGCCTCCCAGGCAGCTCACGTCAACCCATCCCTCTTTCCCTAGTCGGGAGAAAGTTGTCCAGCAAGAGTCTCCTAGGGTTCAGTGGAGAGAAAAAGCTGTCTGTCTGGAGGCACTGATCAGGCCTGGAGGCCTCTGCCTCAGCTTTGCTATTCCCAAAACTCAGGTGTTGGGGAGGTTCAGTGAGGGCTGTCAGCTGCTGGAAACCTCACAGGACACAGGTTCCAAGCAGAACTCCATTTCTTTGTGATCAGTGGGGAAATCTATTTTTCAGTGATGAGGACCATCTCAGCCTCTGCCTGGAGCCTGGTTCCTCCGAGTGTGGTCTCCATGGACCACAGCAAGGGAGCTTGCAAAATCCCAGGCCCCACCTGGGACAGGCTGAATCAGAATGGCTCTTCTGGTTTGGTTTGGTTTGGTCTGGTCTGGTCTGGTCTGGTCTGGTGTGGTCTGGTCTGGTTTGGTTTTCCTGCCTGGAATTGAACTCGGGCCTGGGCTTGCTTGCTAAGCACATGACCTTCCACTAAACTGTCTCCAGCCTCCAGAACCTACATTTTTAATAAGATCCTAATGTGATTCATAAGCACATTGCTATCTGGCAAGCAATTATAAGAATGATTCTTGTTACCTGGTAAGTTTAGAAACAATATGTTTACACATCCTTTTTTAGACGGACTTTGCAAAACCACCAACTTTTTCTATCTTAAGTCCTATTTTCCTCAGCAAGCACTTCAGCATTTTAGGTAAAGGATAATCAGCACCCAGGCTCTAGGGTTAGACTATTTGAAATTAGACTCCTGGCTCCACCAATTACCTGCTATGACCTCGGGCAAGCTGCTTAAGCTCTCTGTGGCTCCCTTACTTCCTCTGTAAAGTGGAAGTAATGGGGTTGTTACGAAGTTTAATTCAGTTAAGTGCTTAGCACTATACTTGGCATTTAGCAAACATTCATTTGACTACTAGTTGGATTTGAGATGTCCCCAGATCTTGTGTATACCAAACGTTGTCTTTTGGGGTGAAGTACTTGCCTGCTTAGCAGTTCCATCCATTATGCTCAGACCCTTTCCAATTTTATTTGCTAAAGTGACTGTATTCTTTGGAGGGAGGGGCAACTTAACTGTTACCTCAAAATGTATTCATTTCAAAACTGTCCGTTTGCTGGGCACAGTGGCGCACACTTGTAATTCCAGCACTCAGGAGGTTAAGGCAGGAGGATCCCCATGAGTTCAAAACCAACCTGGGCTACATAAGCAAGTTCAAGACCAGTCTGAACTACACAGTGAGACCTATCTCAAAAACAAACAAACAAAGGATGTCCACTTATTCTTCTGTTTAATACCCATCCATAGAGAGAACCTAGCACTTTTTCACTTTTTTTATTTTTTGAAATAAGGTCTTGGTAAGTCACTGTGTTACCCAGGCTGAGCTTGAACTCTCCTCCTCTGCCTCTATCTCCCAGAGTGCTGGGATTACAGGTGTTTAGCACCGTGCTGGATTGGGCATTGAACTTTTTAACGATCATCATCAAGAGCCCACAGTCATACGACTGAGAAAGTGGAGCCCAGGGTCCTGGAACAGTACCCCAGCAGACACAGTATGAATACATGATTCTGAGTTAAGCGTTCTCACCACTGTTAGGTTGCTTCCAGATTCAAACCAAAGAAGCCATTTACAGTAAGGAGAATGGAACTTTCAAGCTACAAAACAGAAGTGAGAAATACTTCATTTTCCAGATGACTTCAGTTGTAAATACTCTAATTCATTCCCCCATAAAAATTCCTATTTACTAAACTAGTGTTCTGACCATGTATTTCACAAAATATGGTCATCAAGACAATTAGACTAATAGGCAAAATCATTTAGGGCAAGAGAGCATCTAGATTTTTTTTTAAATCATAAATTAAAAGCTGCTCATATAAAAATGATACTATAGAGAAGGTACCAAGGCATCTCCCTAGAATCTTAAACTTCCCCTAAAATCACCACTATTAATAGTTACTTAGAGTGGTATGTGCCTGTTATCCCAGCACTCAGAAGGCTGAGGCAGTAGGATTCCTGGAGTTTAAGTTCAGGGTCAGCCTGAACTAAGCATGTCTCTGTCTCAAAAATTTAAAAAGTTGGGCTGGGGATTTAGCTCAGTGGTGTAAGCACCTATCTGGCAAGCGTAAGGTTGTGAGTTTGATCCAGGGTACCAAAAAAAGTTTTTTTTTAAAGTTACCAGTGATATACACACATAAGGTATTTGTATTTTTCTCTGTAGCATTTCAATGAAATAAAATCATACCATGGAGTTACACAACTTGCTCCGTTCTTTGTAACATTGTCTTAGTTGCCTTTGTGTGTCGTCATGTATAGATTTCCCCAGTTGCTGTCTTTCAGTATCTGTATACCTATCTTTTGGTATCTGTATAATATATGCTATATGTGTATGGTAGGGCAGGTGTTTGCATTCATGCAAGTGGATTATCTGAATCATAAGCTGTGTGAATGTTTTCATTTTATATGGTATGGTGCCAATTTAGATGCCTGCCCAGCATGCAAGAGAAAGCACCAGGTTCAAAGCGGAAGGTATTTTTCGATCTCCTTCCTATCATATGTGGCCATTGGTTTAATGGCCCACCCACATCTCCTTTACCTAAATCAGTACCTGTCTTTTCTATCTTTTTTGATCTCAGACGAAAATCCATGGACTCCCATCCTCAGCAATGCAGGTCCTTCTTTGCCTTCCTCTTCCCCTTCTTTTCCTTCCTCTTCTAGCTCTTGGCATCCCTGGGCCCTGGCTCTTTCCATGTGGCCTGGTTCTGCTTTCCTCCCTCCGAGCCCTGTTTTATGGCCTCCACTCTCCTAAACAGCTTCCCACTGCCCACCAGTGAGCGCCTCCTTTCCCCGGAGGCAGCAGTGTGTGGGGTGTAAATTTGCTTTTCCAGTGAGGTCATCCTGGCCAGCACCTCCTGCTTGTTGAAATTTCCACCTCCATGAGTCTGCTGTTGGCACAGTGGTTGTTATGGGGTCAATGTGGGTAACAAAACCTCAGAGACACAGCTTCACTGCTAGGAACTTGCAGTCTGCAACGCTGTCTACCACAGAGGCTGCTCCTGTAGCCTCCAGCCAAAGGCACTGAGGATTAAACCAGTCCTTATCCACAGTTACCCATTGTCACTTACTGTCTTGCTGGGGAGGCCTCACATAGGGACCTGCTCACAAACACATCACTAATGTTTACAACCCTCTGGCTGGTTTCTAGCTGACAGCTCTGATGAGGCCCCAGGACAGAGAAAAGAGAGAGGAGAAGGTGACAGACGGGGAAAGGAATCACTGCTAGAGCTTAAGATCCTGAACAGCCTGAGCCCTCTGGCTGCCCGACTCTGCTCTGCTGCCTACCAAGAGGAACTGGCCACAGGACTACCGCAGGCTGGCAGACCCAGAGCAAGGCTGAGGGACAAGGGGTGCAACCTGGTTGCAAAACCCAAGATTAGCATCTCCCTCTGAGGCTTCTGGCTCCTTTCTCCCTCACTGTCTTTGTTCTCAACAGATACAGGACTTCTCTCTGGTTATCTCCTATTCACCTCTTAACATTTTCTCATCTCTTCTTGATCTGGTTGTAATTCTGTGTCCTTAGATAGTGGTCTGTGTATCCAATACTTTTCTGCCTCTCTATCCACTGTATTCCCCACACCTGCTGGAAACTTTGTCACCTCCAAACTCTAAATGCCCCAGCCTTTTCTTAGCTCCCTCTTGTTCTAAATACCATGCAAATGATCATGAGGATGGAGCTCTTTTCAACACCATCTCCGCGGTTGCCTGTGTGCTGTCTGCCTCCCCATTCCTTGACTGTCTTGTCTTTCCTGCTTTCCCTCATCCCCAGTGTCCCTCTCCCAAGGGACCTAGCTCATCATGGTACCTGAATCACCACCTCCATGCACAGGTACCCGACAGGCCTCCATCACTGGAGCAGCCACCCTCTCGTGACCCTGTTTCTATAGCCAGATCTTCTGCACCCCTCCTAGATCCTCTGGACCTTAGTGTGCTTTGAATCTTTCAACTTCCACACAGTGGGAGTCTCTGCATCCTCTGAGACCTCTCCCGCATTGCTGCCTCTTTTAGCTCCCACCCCTGCCATCTTTCCTGGTTTACTTCCTGGTGACCCAGTCTTCTGATTCATCCCCATCTGTCCTCCTCACTACTCCCTTATGCAAGCACATCAGCCAGAGGTCCCTGCCACCAGTGGCACAAAGCCCAGGCCCACAGACCTCCTCCACAGGTTCCCTCATGTCCTTTCCCCTACTGTGGAACCCCCTGCCTCTCCTACCCATACCACATTCACTCCTGCCAGGCTAGTTTGCACCTCCACTCCCGATTCCCTTTATCTTGACTTCCATAGAATTGTTCATACTCGGGTAACACTGCTGGCTGCCCCTGTGTGGGATCTGGCATGGGCAGCTCCCCCCCCCCCCACCTTTTGGTATCAGGATTGAATTTAGGACCTCGCGCTTGCCAGGCCGGCACTTCTGCCACTGAGCTAAACCCCAGGCCTACAGCCCTCTTTCTCCATGTATTTGTTTCACTTTTGCAGCAGAACCCTGAGGTGCTTTTCTGCACTCCCTCATAAGACGGGGTTGACAAAGTCACAAGTCTAGGGGCAAGATTAGGGAGGGCAGGTGTAACATAATGGAGCATGGAAAGGGCCCAGCCTGTTCAAACCAGACCCATCGGCCACCATTCTGAGGTCCTCAGCTAGGCAGCCCTGGCCCTGCCCAAGGCTATTCCCTAAAAACTTCTTGTTTCTGGTTGGGTTCCCAGAGGCAGCAATCAGGCCCTCTGCATCTGAATGCAGGGTGACCTGCTTTCCCTGGTGTGCAGTGGAAGCAGCTGGGGACCCTGGGGTGGGGGAGTGCAGAGGTGTCAGCTCCTCTTCTCACCCTGATGTCAGGTGCTGCCATGTGCTTGGCTTCCTAGGAGGTGGGGCAGCACTGGCTTTCTCACTTGCAGACTAAAGAAAGACTGGGCCAGCGCTCATGACCCAGCCGAGTTCATCAGAGAGGGCCCTTCGCTGCCAGTATCTTGATCATCAGAATATAGAAGTGTTGGCTCAGTGCCTTTGACACACTGACTTAGGTAACAGGAAGACACAGACACAGGCCTGCTATGAGGTGTAGGGGCCAGGGAGGGTGGGGATGAGACAGAAAAACAAAAGGAGAAAGGGAGAGAAAGCCATAGAAGCCAATCCCCAGTTTTGACTTCTCTATCCAGCATTGTTCTCACCACTGCTCTGGTTTTCAAAGTCCAGCCTCACCCTGTTCGCTTTCAGCTGCTTCCCAGCCACCAGCCTTGATCTAAGCAAACCAGTTAGCACAGGTGGTCAAGCCAGTCTGCTGACCATTTCAAAATGCCTTACCCTGCTGGGCATGGCCATGCATGCCTGTAATCCCTGCACTCTAGGAGGCTGAGGCAGGAAGATCACAGGTACCAGCCTGGGGAACTTAGCAACTTAGTGAAACCAAGTCTTGAATTTAAATTTTTTTTTGGTACCGGGGATTGAACTCATGACCTTCTGCTTGCCAGGCAGGCACTTATAATGCTGAGCTAAACTCCCAGCTTGAATTTAAAATTTAAATTTATTTATTTAGATTTTTTAAACAGGGCTAGGGACTCAGCTCAGTGCAAACACACATGCGCGCGCACACACACACACACACACACACACACACAATCTTTCCCAGCTGCCAGTGCTATGGAACGAGCTCCAGACAGTTCTGTCTGGGGCTTTCCAGGGCAGGGCCCACCACTGTCTGCCAGCCTTGCTTTCAACCCTTCCACATAGGGGAAAAATGTACCCTGCCCTGTCTGGCTCACAACTACCACCTCCCTCTATGCACCCAGGCAGATGGCCTTGCGTGGCTGCTGTAGAAAGTCAACCTCCTCAGGAATATTAGCTGCTGCCAAGCACAGTCCCTCCTTCCCTGCTCACAAGCAGCCAGGGAAGCAGTAGGGAGACCCAGATTCTGCAGGTGAAGCGAAATGGGGGCTCCAAAGACACTGGTTCCCCTCCCAAGCCCTTGGAGCTCAGCTGGGCCCCTGTTCGTCATCAGGGCCAGGTCCTCCTGCTTTAGCTCAGTAGTGGAAACTGCACCGGCCTGGGAATATGGGCAGGGCCCTATTTTTCATGTTTGGCAAACAAGGCAAACAAAGGTGTCTCAGTCCATGCTGGCTGCTATAACATATTACCATAGACTCAGGAGTCTCTGAGCAACAGAATGGTATTGTTCACGGGTTCTGGAAGCTGGAAAGTGCAAGATCAAGATGCCCATAGATTTATGTCTAATGAGGGCCAATTTCCTGATTCAGAGACATCTGTTTGTATCTGTGGCAAAAGGAACAAAGGTAGCCCCACGCCTCTCCCGCCACCCCTTCCTCATATTGGAGGCCAAACCCAGGGCCTTTGCTCTGAGCTACATCCTGAGCCCTTTTTTGTTTTTGTTTTTGTTTTTATGGTAGGACAGGGTCTTGCTAAGTTGCTAACTGGTCTTAGGCTTAAACTTGCAGTCCTCCTGCCTCAGTCTCTCAGAGTCCTGGCATTATAGATACCTCTCCAGTTCCGGGATCTCTTACTCTTTTCATGAAGACATTGATCCCATGCATGAGAGCTCTGCCCCCATGAACTAATCATTTCCTAGACTTCCTCACTACACCTCATTTTTTGTTGTTGTTGTTTTTATCTATTGTGTTGCTCAAATTCTTTTTCTTTTTCTTTTTTTGGTTTTTTGAGACCGAGTCTCATTCTGTAGCCCATGCTGGCCTTGAACTTGCCACAAGCCCCTGCCTCAACTTCCTGAGTGCCAGCCTTGCTTTCCACCCCTCCACATAGGGGAAAAATGTACCCTGCCCTCTGGCTCGCAACTGCCACCTCCCTCTATGCAACCTTACAGGTATGTGCCACCACACTCAGCTCAAATTCATTTTGAAACTTATATTTCTACCCCGTTGGCAAACAAAAGCATATGAGGAGGCGTCCTCCTCATAGGCGTTTGATATGGTTGAAGGAACAAAGACATGGGCATGGGGGGCCCAGAGGCTGCAGAACCTGGCTGGAATTTTTCCACCAGGGCTCCTCCCACACTGGCCAGCCCCTACAGAGCACGGCTCATGATGTCTGTGCTGTCTCTCTTCATGGAAAATGCATAGTTACTGCTATCCGGGGACAAACAGAACCATGACTTCATGATCTAGGTACAATATATGTTTCACAATCTGTATGATTTCCGACAATGACAATGAAAGCTTTATATCTGGAGTACTGCCATGAGGGATAGGACAGAGACACAGCCCTGTCTTCCTCCTCTATCCTGTACTCCACTCCATATGCTCAAGGCGAGGCACAGCCAGAGACAAAAGGAGGGGACTCTAGAGGCTCCAGGGTTAGCTGGCCAGGGGGGTCACTTGGGTCATATTTCACTTGGTCAGCCCTAGCCATTATTCCCTTTGAGTGGCTGTTTGGTTTCCCTGCATCCTCAGCTCTAAGAGTCCACTTTTATGTGCTGAAAGTCATTTCTATAGTGCACATTTTTTCTTTAATTTCTTAAATTGAAGTTTCTGTACAAAATGAAAGGATGACTGAATCTTGTAAATCACCGTCAAGTCCAGTCACTGCTTCCTGGGTAGCTCATGCCACCCTGTGCCAAAGTGGCCTGGCCTGGCCTGGCCTGCAAGATCCCCTAAGCACAGCATTCAATACAGACTTGCTGGTCTGCTGTCCCAATCCAGCTTCCCCCAGGGACTCGGGAACAACCAGCCACCTAAAAAAAGAATTGCATTACACTCCACTTTTTAAAAATTTAAGCATTCGTTATTTCAACCACATGTTACAGCTTAGGTGGCAGGATTCTTTGTGGGGAAGGGGTGGATGTGATAAAGGAGTGGAGATAGAAGGCACTGAACAGGACAGCTGCAAAGAGCAGGCTGAGGGCAAGGAGTCCATCTCCATTGTCAGTAAACCTCTGCCAGGGCTCTGCCTCCTAATGGGGCCAGACTTCTTGTCTGCCAAGCAGAGCTGGCTGGAGCACTCATTTGCTTACAGCTTAATCCTAATCTGATCTGGTTTGGGAGCAAAGCTCTTCTCACATTAGCAATTACAGCTTCTCCCTACACTTCAGGACCATGGCTTTCTACATACAAGCTCTAGCAAACCCATTAAAACAAAGAAACTATCAGAGTGCATCCAACAGAGTATTAATTTACAGAACTTCTGGTGTGTGTGTGTGTGTGTGTAAACTAGGTGATCGTGTAAAGTGCATTTCTTACTGTGCATTGAGGCTAAAAACATTTAAGAAATGTTGGGTTAGAGGAAGACAGCCATTCCTGAAATACTAAACAAATACCCTCAGAAACTGTCTTGTTGTAAAGTAAAGAAAAGAGCCCGGCTTGACTTCTCACTGGAGAGCAAAAAGAAGCATACCATCAGGACAGGATGTGGCAACCACACTGTCAGACAGGTGGTGATGGGTGACAGAGGAGGAGCCACCACTTTCTTTGGCCCCAGTGGCCCAGTGGTCCTAGCACTAGCAGGGGAAAAGGTGGGGAGTGCGTTCCTGATGGGGACAGATGTGGAATGATAGTGCCCTGGCATGGCCAGCCCGGGCAGAAGGCTGCTGGCCCTGAGCACGGATGTAAGGTAAAGACAGATTCGGATGAGAAGAACAGAAAGGAGCAGGTGTTGACTTTCTCCTCTGGGAGAAGTGGGTTTACTTTTGTGTTGTTCGAAGGGAAATAACAATGGAGGGCAGCAACGGGAAGGCCAGATGTTGCGTTTGCCCCCAGTTAAAGTATTTTTCAGGTTTCTGTGAACTTTTGGTCTTGATTTAAACTTAGGCTACCTGGTCTGATAGGAAGAGTCTGTATTTTGATTTTCTTCTGCTTTGCATTTGGCTGTCCAGCCAGACCAAGTGCTGGTGTCTGGCCACTGGGCTGCACTGCGTCCTTTGCCACACAAAGCTTCCTTACTTTGTCTTCTCATTGCTCTTGTTATGTCTTCAACTGGGAAGGGGACAAGGACACAGAGATGTGTTTTCCTTTGACACCTCTCCCTATAACACCTAGGGTGCTGCCGACAAGCTGGCTGTGCAAAAATCCAGCTCAGCAAACAGCAGGCAGCTTCTCTTCCTGTTTGTGAGTCTCAGCTTAGCCCATAGAGAGGAAAGAGGAAAAGCAAAAACACCCAGATGAGGTTGCATTTGATTTCCCCTTTATGCAAAAACTTTTGTTTTGTTTTTGATGTAAATCCAGAATATTGTATACACCTTTTCCTGGGTAATCTCTTGGAGCCAGTCTTAGCAAGGGAATAGACAAGCACTGAACATCAATATGGAGCTGTCGGAGGACTGAAGTTTGGAGACTGGGGTTCACCAGCTTCCCCTCTATACACGCACTGAGGATGGCTTCCTCCCGTGACATTTACCTTGCCTGGAAACTAAGAGGTCCCAGAGTGTTCCACCAGAAAGAGCCCTCCTCTGCTCCCTGTTCCTGCGCAATGGCTTCATACCAACCCCTTTCTCCTCTCTTCTCCAGTGGGTGCTACTGTCTGGAATTTCCTTCCCTCTTTTCTGCATTCATCTGAATCCTGCATGTCAGGCTGACTTCAAGTCCGGTATCTCTTTTGGAGCCAACACACAAGGAGTACTCAGAATTCCTAAAATCGTCATGGCCGTTAAATCCTTACCAATGATAAAGGAATCCTTCATCTCCTCATGTAACCTCAAGACGTCAAATGTTGGCCAGGGGTGTGGCTCACTGGCACAAGCCCCTGCTTGGCAAGCATAAGGTCGTGAGTTCAATCCCTGGTACCAAAAAAAAAAAAACGATGTCAAAAGTTTATCACAGAGATCATAGATTCCTGGAACCCAGGGACACCAACTTATCCTTCTGTGCCTG
This sequence comes from Cavia porcellus, assembly GCF_034190915.1. Lineage (NCBI taxonomy): Eukaryota > Metazoa > Chordata > Mammalia > Rodentia > Caviidae > Cavia > Cavia porcellus. The sequence continues at coordinate 56,264,440 of NW_026947501.1, read as the reverse complement.
ACTCACAGCTGATAATATGATTTTTCAGACCTGAGATCTAATATCATTCTAATGTGAAACCTGGGTTCAAGTTCTTAAGACCTGTGAAGCTCTTTAACCCCACCAAAGTGAGACTTCCCCTCTTGTAAAACTAGGTCAGTCATAGCACAACTATTTAGAGATATCACAAAGGTTAAATAGAGCTGTGGGAAAATCTTTAACATAGTAAGGGTTTGATTTTTACTACTTTACAAGTCAGAGGGCATTCTGTTTACTGTCTTCTATTTTGATTCAATCTTAAACCTTTCCCTCTCCTTGTGAATTTTATTCTATTTTTATTTATTTTTAAGACATAAAGTATTAAAATGGTTCCAAAAGTCAGGTCAGAATAAAACATGTATTCAGAGAAGCCCCATCCCCCCCTGTGTTCCCTTTATTCTTCCCATTCTGTTCCTACCCTGCCCTGCAGGTAACTAATTAGGTTTTTTTTTTTTTTTCTTGAGCAAACAGGTACATGTTTTTATTTGTTCCTCTCAGACGTATTCTTGAGATAATGTTCTTTTGAGTCCAGTTTTTCAGGGACGGTCTTCTACAGTATGGGCTGCTCAGAAGATGTATGACAAAAAAGAGCCGGTGACCAAGAGGGTAGCTATGCGTTCATTAATCCTCACACACATTAGTCATGGTCCCGATGAGGCAGCCTTTGTGGAGCTAAGTGTACCACAAATACAAGCCCCAGCTCCCAGTGGCGCTCCCAGCAGCATCCCTTTCATTGCTAATGGGGCTACACACCAGTTTCTGCTATTTAGGAGCCTAGAGCTCAAGTTTTATGCCCTGAGGAAGCATCATCCCCACAAGTTCAATCTGGCCTGCCACTTCTTCTGGAAGTGAGCACACAATGCCTGTACAGCCTGGGCTGCAAAGCCAACACAACTACATGCCACATCTCTGTGACCTTCACAGTGTGGGAAACCAGTTACCGTATGCAGCTAATCTGTGTTTCCTTACGACATTTGAGAACCTGAGATGGAAAGGCTTCTACATACTTTTCCATAAGACCTTCACTGAAGGAAGAGAAAACCTGAGGAATAAATGTTCCCAACAATAGGGAGGCGGGCGGAGGAAGTGGAGCGCCACCGCTGGGGGAATTCATTGGAAAAAGCAGTAGGAGGGAAGATTTTGGGCTGCAGTCAAGCTGTCCACAAGTCTCCACACGGGCTGTGACTCACTCTTAAGGAAAAGGAGTGCCCTGTATCCTGGGGAGGCTGCTTTCTCCAAAAAGGAGAGGAAGGAAATGAAGCAATTTAAGTCTAATCAACAGCCACCAGGCAGGCAGATCGAGAAATCCAAGCCATGCCCAACCACTGCTGTGGCCCCAAGGTACAAACAACTCTAAAGGGCCCAGATTCTGGCGAGAAGAGGAATCAGGTCCTATCTCAGCGAGTAGCTTTCTCTGTCTGGAACTTACTTGTCTTACTCATCTTGTCTGTAAGATAAAGGGGGTACACTGGACATGGGGAAACTGATGGCCAATGTTCCAGCTCAGCTATGGCCATGTTTACTTTTACTCAGAAAAACAGTAGAATCGAAGTGCTTTTGCACAAGGCTCATCTGTCTCGCTCAGGACAGCTGCTACCATTTGTGCCACCTTATCCTTAGCTTCACAAATTCAGGCTGTGATTCGATGGGTAACTCTTGGACTTGCAGCAACCTAGAACCTTCCAGTTCGGGGGCTCCAGAAGTTTTGCTGCAGAACAACCGATTCTGAACAGTAGGTGGAAACAGCCTGCACTGGGATGAGAAGGAAATGATCCTTCTGAGGATCATAGAGAGGGTGAGCCTGGCAGGCTGCCAGGGCTGAGCATCTGCCAGGCAGAACTGACACAGCTCAGGGAGAATTCAAAGCAGCCTTTTTAACAGACTCCTGGTGCACCCTGTTTCTCTTCACTACTGCCACCGGCAAATGGGCACTGTGCCCAACCTTGAGTGGGCACTGGGGGGCTAGGTACCCATCTGCCCTGCCGGCCAGGCAGGTGGCTGGGGAAATAGGCTCGGGCTCCTTCTGCCCTCTTCTGGGAAAGCACGGAAGCTGCAGGGAGGACAGAAAAGTCTTGGAGAGAGGAGTAAGGCCCCTCTCCTGGACTCTGCACACCACAGAGGCGACAGTGTAGATATGGGCTGCTTTCCTGCCACCTTCCAGGAAGGCTGCAGGCTCTCCTTGTGGAGAAAGCAGTCTTATGTCACTTAAGTCTTATGCATGGAATCAAAATGCTTTATCAGATGTAGGGCAGGATACAACAATGTGCTCAATAAATATGAGTGGCCTAAACAGCCGGCTAGCAGTTACCTATGCAAGGACTCCTCCTGTTTGTGCTTAGAGGAGCAACATTACAGTTCACTGCCCTTCTCTCTCATGTCCTCTTTGCAGTGGATACAAATCCCCTGGTATCTGCTCATTCCAAGCCCAGAACCCCCTGCTTGGCTCTCCCAGTCCCAGCTGCGTCCACCATGGCCCAGCCTGGGCTCCTTCCTCCTGCCCTCCCACAGCACCTACCTTCTTGCTCCTCACCCCAAGTCCAAGTTCCCTCTGAGATGCTCCCGTATCACATCAGGTCTGGGTCCGCTCTCGCTTCTGTCTCTTTAAACATTCTTTCTCGGTCTTCCTTTTGGGCACCTGGGATCTCAGTTGACCTTTCATTCATTGGATTTGGAGACCTGGTCTCCTTCCTGAAGCAGCCACAGGCCTGTCCCCTGCACTCCCCTTGATTCTTAGTTGTTACTTGACACATGGTGAGGCATCAAGAAGGGGTAGGGGGAACAAAAAGAAGTGCTAGAAACTCTACAGTTTCCAGGAAAAACCTCTGGTGTCTCCTAGAGTTAACTAAAGGTAGACCAAGCCCCTGGCAGGGTGAGGTAGCTGCTCCAGAGCTACAGGTCTTAATGACTGGATGTTCAGTCCACACTGAATTTCCTCAAGCCTGTGTCTGGTGGTCTCATACAGCCCTACACAGTCTTCTAGCCATATTTGGGGAAAGATGATCCTTTTTTTACTATGCCTATTATTCCTCTAATTTTTTTTTTTTTGGACCGGTGACTGAACTCATGACCATGTGCTTGCAAGGCAGGCCCTTACATCACTGAGCTAAATCCCCAGCCCCTCTAATTATTTTCTAATCAATAATAAGATCTAATTTTTTGGACAGTATATTGGTCAGTTTTCTGTCACCAGGACAAAATATTAAACACCTACCATTTAAAGGAAGAGAGTTTTCTTTTGGGTCACAGTTTCAGTGGATTGAGTCCATGGGAATGAGTTGCAAGGCAGAATCCACATGGTGGATGGGCCCATGGTGAAGGAGAGCTGTTCACATCATGCCAGTCAGGAATCAGAGAAAGGAAGAGCCAGAGACAGAAATATATCCTTCCAAGTCACACCCGCAGTGGTCCGTCCCTCTGACAAGACTTCACCTCCCAACATGAGACTTCTGGGAGACATTTTAAAACTATAGATAGAAGAATTTCAAAGAGATATAAAAAGTTATACTGGCTCCCATCTGACCTGTTTTCTGCTGCCATATCCTTGAGGATTCTTCTAGAAATAACATAAAGAAGGTACTGACATATGTTACGTGAACAGTCAGTACTTTCTGAGTACCAAATATGATCCAGGTAATGTTCTTGTATAAAACATAAAAATCCTTGCTGTATTGGTGGCACACACATGTAATCCCAGCCTCAGCAGATTTAGGGCCCTAGCAAAACTCTATCTCAAAACAAAAAATAATTTTAAAAATACAAAACTCCAACACACAAGCTTAAATATTATATGGTTTCTCTTAGGTGAGAAGACCCAAAGCATAGTAACTAAAGAACAAAATAAAAGATAGATAGTAAGAAATGTGGAGATAAACATTTTGCAAATGAGGAGACCAAGAGACAAGAAAGAGGAAGCAAGGGAGAGAAGGGGAAGGCAATGCAAAAAGAATTAAGGTGTGAGCTGAGGATTTAGTTCAGTGGCATAAGTGCCTGCCTTGCAATTGCAAGGTCGTGAGTTCAATACCCAAAACCAAAAAAAAAATAAAAAGAATTAAAAGATGTGTTATGCCTATATGCCAACTCCCCACAATGAGTGCAGTCATTATGTACTGCAAATATTATGCACCAATAACAACAAAAACTTTGACAAAAGAAAAAAATGGGCTGGAGGTATAGCTCAAGGTGAAGGCCCTAGGTTCAATCCCCGTATTGGCTGGGGATTTATCTCGTTGGCATAAGTGCCTGCCTGGCAAGTGCGAGGTCATGAGTTCAATCCCAGATACAAAAAAAAGCAATCCCCAATGTTGCCAAAAATCTTTATTGTAGTAAGAGATCAGGGGGTTGGGCAATAAATGAGGTAGACCATCAAATCTATGATGTGTTAGATGTTAATAAGTACAGTGGCTGTAAGTGGGGTGAGGTGCTAAGTTCCCTGCCCCTGGGCAGCCTCAGCTATACTCCAAGAACCTTGGGCCTGGAGCTGTTGGCTGTCCTGGTGCTGTTTCCTCCCTGGCAGAGGCCCCACCCTGCCTGGATGAGTCAGGCCCATCCCTCTGCTTCCAGGAGCTGGAGGTCTCACCCATGGTGAGAAGATGAGGCCTTAACAAGCCCTGTAGGGTCTGCTAGAGAACCTTCCAAGCAGGTGTCAGGGCTTCTCACCTTCTTTTGGATCAAAGTTTCTGACTGTAAAGAAACATTACCAGAATCTCTACATCAGTTCTCAAAGTGTGCCCGTGAGTCAGCAGCTGCAGGGGCAGCCCCCTTTGGGACTTAGCCATGTACATGCCCCAGGTCACTGCCCTGGTTCTGATGGAGCAGAAACTCCAGGATGGCTCCATAAAGCTGTGTATCATGAGTCTTGCAGCTGCTGATGAATGAAGTTTAAGATTCTTTGCTCTGCAGAGATACTTTATCCATTCGCATGCCTGCCAGCTAGAGTCAAAGCTTTCAAGCCTACCAATCTGGAGAAATCTTTCCCTAAGTTCTTAACAATTTCTTTAAAAGTCTTTTCCAAATTAAATCCTAGATGAGGGGATACGGAGTCTATGTTGATGAGGAAGATAAAATATAAATTGGGCCAGGGATTTAGCTCAGTGGTGTAAGCATGTGCCTGGCAAGCTTGAGGTCATGAGTTCGATCCCTGGTATCAAAAAAAAATTTAAAAAATCATATAGCTCAATTATTTGAAAATGAGCTTCAAATCAACTGCATCTATGGCCCTTAATATCCAGTCTGCCCTGGTCTAAATTCCTTTCCCTAAAGTCTTTGTTATCTAAAAAATGACAGGACTGAAAATGCAGCTTAGCATTTAGATCCTTGTCTAGACACTGGGTTAGATGCCTAGCACCACAAAACAAACAAAAAGATAAAATTTGGAAGTAAATGTGAATAATTAAAAATACAAAAAAAAATATACGGATGGTCCTTAGCCTGTATTCTAAGCACTGTATAAAGCATTTGAGGAGACTAATCTTATCATCAGCACAAACAACCACTTCCAGATAAACAAACAGGCTTCAGGCAGCTTAGGGATCTTAGTGGATATACACTTAGCAAACCCAGAGGGGCAGGAAAGGGTTCTCTAATTTTGGCCTGTGTTCATTTTGCTAGAGGCCATGTTTGCAGGTAATGGTGTGTATCTGAGCCTAATCTCTGGAATAGCTGTGGTCCACTAGAGAGACTCTCAGAGAGGTCAGGGGGGAAATAAGAGTTGACCAGAGTGCCTCTCCCAGTGGACCTAGTGGAGTCCCTGCCAGCTTTGCTCTCTTACCAGAGGAATGAGTGCGACTCTAGTGGGAATGGCTAAACAGTGTCCTTGAAAGAGCCTCCTTTGGTAACTAAAAAGCAGCTTGGCACTGTGTAAGCTGGCTGAATACAGATTTGAAAGTTGCAGCACTAGTGATCGATTCCCTTACTGTTTGCATGGATCTCACCTGTGTGGTTAGTGCAAAAGGCAAATGGTGGTAGGAGAATCTGCTTGCTCTGCCCACAGCACCCAGCATTGCTTAATTGATTTAAAGATACTTATGCAGTTGCAATGATGTCCCAAGAAGTATTTTGCCATGGGTCATATCCTTCTAACAAAAGACGCCCCACCATGGCCAGTAGAATTCCCTGCTTTTCCTCCAGCTGCGGACAGCCTCACAAAATGATGGAATGGCCTCTTTCAGTCTCAGGTGTGGTGACAGCATGGACCTCGGCATCTGTGACTTTAGATGTGAGGCAAACCTGTGGATTCCTACCAGAATCCCTCACTGGGACGGAGAGTCTTTCCACAAGCTGCTAGGGTGTTGACTATTAAAGACTCACAGCTGCACCCCCTTCCAAGAATTACCTTGACTCACAGGAGCAGTCTTCTCCAGCATTGTGTTGGGGTGTTTTAAGTGAGTACAGTACCTCTTTTAATGGTAAGGGATGTTCTCATGGGGAAGAGACCACCCTGAGAGGACCGGTAGTAGGATCATGAACATTTGGGGCCCACCTGAGTGCCCAGCTCTGAGTGCCCAACAGGTGAAGGAGACCACTTCATGGATTGGAGTTGGCTGAGGCCGGTGGTGGTTAAGAACACTCTAGCAGACTGTAAGTCCTGCCCTCCCACTTCCCGTTCGCTCCAATGAGCCCTTTAACTCCAGGGGCCATGCAGAATAAAGTCACCAACCATCAATAACACCGTGATGCTGCATTTAAAGGTCATCTGTCATCTCCAGATCTCAAAGGAGAATTCAGAGCCAGCGCTTCCAGCTTTATGGGGACATCAACAGAACAAGGGGACCAGAGATGCCTGGGCCTGATTTACAGATTGATCCAGCTAAGTTAAGAGACCCTGCAGCCATTTAGCCAAAAGAAAAAAAAAGCAAAACAAACTTCATGCAAAAAAGGGAAACTGCCTAGTAAAACCTTCAAAATGCACCTTGCTGCATTTTTACTGATTCATGGACAAAAGCCAGTAGGTCCGTTCTATGCCTGGTACAAGACAAGTGACTGATCCAGCTGTGATTCCCTTGGCGGCAAACAGTATGGTGTCAGATTTCACCTAGCCCAGGGCCTGTTTTTGTGACTGCTATGAATACCTTTAAAAATAAGTGTGAGTGGAACTAACACCTGACCAAAGCGGTGCCATCCAGGTAAGGACACCTGGATACATCATCACCCAGCCATCCAGAGCTGAACCCAAAACAAGGCCTAATGATGCCAGCTCAGAAAGCTGGGAAAATGAGACAAGGACAGACACTAGGAGACAGGAAGAGATCCTTTGCAAATGGGAAGGGACCCAAGAGATAGAGGAAGGGCAAGGGAAGGGAGGGAAAGGAGATACAAAAAGAATTAAGACGGGTTATATACATGTATTAACTCCCCATGATGAATGTAATCATTATAGACTGTAAATATGCCCTAATAAAATAAAAGTTCCAAAAAAAGAAATATGCCCTAATAAAATAAAAGTTCCAAAAAAAGAAAGCTGCAAAAGTCTGCCAAGTACATCTGTCAATACAGCCACAAAGAAAGCTGCAGAGCACATAAATCTGAAATGTTCTGCCCAGCTCTGGAAAATAGAGTCTTCCCTGCTATGTCACCCTCCTGTGGGAATGCAGCTGGGCTCTACCTATGACAGATCCCTTTCCAGACACAGCATAGCAATGCGCCCTCACACAGACCTGAGCCATGTTCCTTAAGGACTCCTAGATTAGCTGTTACATATTTGGGTTGCGTGAACAACTACCAGCCAAACAGTGCTGCTGTACTTATAGTCAAGGGCACCCAGCAGTGGGCACTACTACAAACATTCCCAAGACATCTCAGATCCCCTGTGCCCCACAGTGGTACATGCCATTGAGAGAAGGAATGGAGGGCCAGGGATGATGTAGCCCAGAAAGCACAAAGTCCTGAGTTCAATTCCCAGTACAGAAGAGAGGGGAGAGAGAGAGAGAGGGAGAGAGAGAGAGAGAGAGAGAGAGAGACTTAAAGGAGAAACTCAGAGGAAAAAAAAGGAAGAAGTCAGAAAAAGACACAGACAACCAAACCTCAATGCCCAATGACTACACAAATAAAAGATAATATGAGTTCTAAAGGTAAAATTCCCCCAAAGGGAAACTTCCTATTTGATAGGAATGAATTTGATAGTGAATTTGAGGAGCAGTGGACGAGGCCCAAACTGGCTGTGAGAAGCCCAACCCCTGTAAGTCACTTTTCTTCATCTTGTTCTCCAACCTCTGGGAAAACCAAGCTACTGAAATTTGCGAGTGGCCAGAAAGAGCTGGGGGACAGAAATGCTGGCCTGGTGCTTCTTCCTGCCTCACTCTGCTTCCTCATCTAAGCGGTTACGAATGCTGAAGATGATCACAGCTTTGTGGTGACAGCTCCCAAAGTGGCCCTGGCATGGTCTACCACATCTAGGATGATACAGGACACCAGAGGAAAAAGCAGCCAAACCACCATGAAAAGAACTGGACGTTAGGTGTGTCTTACGTCTGGTATGGACTGCAGAGTCAGCTTCTGCCAATTGCAGGCCATGAAAGGAGAACGGTGACCCTCGCTGATGGTGCAGGGACACTTGAACTGTTTCTTGGCTCTTACTGGGCATGGTGATGCACATCTGTCACCCCAGCATTCAGGTGGCTGAGGCAGGAGGAGCACTGTGAGGCCACCCTGGGCCACATATTAAACTCACACCAGTCTAAACTAGAGAGTGAGACCCTACCTCAAAATAATTGTTTTTCCTCCTTGTCTCTTCTCCGTAAGACATTTGGCTTGGCCTGCCATCTTGGAATCCTTTGGTAATCTTGTCCCAGATCATCACCCTTGTCCTTAGTATAATGACTGGACTATTATTTGCTCAGAAGACGTTAAAGTGCCAGGCTTGGTGGCGGACACATGTAATCCTAGCACTGGAGAGACTGAGGCAAGAGGATTGCTGTGAGTTCAAGGCCAACCTGAATTATAAAGCAAGACCCTATCTCAAAATAAAAAAATAAGACCTTAAATTGCAGACCACTAATGTTAGAATTAGAGAACCTCTATCCGAGGCACCAGAAAAGAAAATAATTTTCTGAATACTTATGTTTTTATTTAGTCTTATTATTACTGGTATTCTCTGATCTCCTACTGTGACCTAAGATAATAAATGAATAAATAAATAAGTAAATAAGCCCCCAATGACCTTTATGCCTGGATCTGCCTTATCCCTTCTCACCTTGCTGACAAACCCTTAATAGCAACTCCTTTGACTACTTGGCACATGTTCCTTCTTACAGGTTTTTTCTGGTACTTAACTTTCCTTGACAGTGCTAACCCTAACCTCCAGACCAGTAATAATTGGACCTTACATCAGCACCCTGCTGCTGCAGAAAGCGACTCTAATCCCATTTACAACACCAAGTTCACCCTGAGCACACTTAGTCTGGAGGCCAGATTAAATTATGACAGCCAGATAGTTACACTGCTGACTCAGTTTTGCCCCCAGATAAATGGTACTTATGGCGGCTATCAGGTGTACAACTGCCTGCTTCACATAAGGGGCCTCTGCCCCCCAGTGTGAACGGTGACAATGACATTGCCCTGGATTTTCTGCCGCCCAGTCAGGACACCTGTATTAGTGGCATATCTAACTGGTTCGGCTGTGGCTGGGAAGGCTTGTGTTAGTCTTATTTTCTTCTAAATGGGCCTACCCATCCTACTGGACCCACAGTCATGGCTACTCTCATTCATTATTGCCCAAAGAAAAGAAAGATTTGGTCCAAGTTCCTAGCAGTATAATTTATGAGGGCATTTGACGAAATGGCCTACATTCCGAAGAAATCTAGCCGGATGTGTGGCAGGTCTAAGGCTGGCGATGTAGGACATCTCCACATGGGCCACACTGGCAAGGCCCAATGCAGTCTGACTCTTCTCAGGAGCACCTGCCACCCCCCTGAAACGTGGCAAACAGGCACCCTTCTGGAGAACTGTCATGAGCCAGTGTGTCACTTGCCTGCCTGGCTGCAGGGAAGCATGAGTCTTTGTCTCTCTCCTTTGTGTAGAGCTGCAGACTGCAGACCATTTGGCTGTAGAGTAGCGTTGGCAGCCATCCCAAAGGAGGCAGTTACCCAGCACACAAACAGCACAGAGTGAGAATTGGGGGGCCACCTCGGAGGTCTGCCTCCTCCACTCCCCCTTAGAACACAGCTCCAGCCATAAATCACTTCACTGCAGCTGGCACGGTCTCCATCCTTCATCCACATTGCTGTCATTTGGCCCCATATTTTGATAGTACTCTGTGCTAGAGCATGGGATCCAGCACCTCCGACTATGTGGGCTTTCTCTGTTCATATAAGAATAAACTGGTCTTTAAAGGGGCTCATTGCCTTTAAAGGGGCTTGACCTATGCTTAGTACTCAGCAGTTGTAGCTGCTTGCTGCTACTTAAGATCTGTCGCTGGGCAGTGTGCTGCTGGGAATATCCACGTGGCCCCTACCCAGTGGGAAAGAACTCTCACAGTGAGAGGATCTGAGACTGCTTCCCTTGGCCAAATAATAAAGAAAAAAATAATACCAAATAGGGAGGTGTCTGTGAGAGACTGGGTCTGTTAGAGGGGGGAAATATTATGCACCAGAAAGGGTGCAGGGCACAGCTGATGTGTCCCATAGGCACTGAGGGATGCACATGGGACTGGTTCTTCTCAGGCTGTGTCCATGAGACAAAACATGAAGTTGGATAAATCAGAGTATACTGACATGGGAGCACGGCCATGGTACAGGATTAATGCTCTGGCAAGGACCTGGACATGGCATTAACACCCAGCTGGCTTGTGGATACTTGGTAGAAGCAGTGGCCCACACTAAGGAAAGGACAATTACCAGCTCAGCCATGCAGGTCATGGATAAGGAGATCAAATGCCTCGGAGAAGTGGGCACGCTAGCGTGGATAGACTGCTAGGGACAGAAAATTCACCAGGTGACTGTGGGCCACCAGAAGGCCTTGGGAAACATTTCATTCACCAGCTTCAGTGAGACGCTCAGCAGGGTATTACACAGCTGTGCTTTACATGCAAATGGGGATGATGGAATTCTGAAATAAGAGAGACCAGGGGACAGGGACCCACTGCCCGAAGCAAGATGGGGAACCGTCCTGTATTCCATGACAAGAACAGAAGCAACCCAGGGCAACCAGAAAGGTCTGTTCCCACAGAGGACTCTAGAGACAGGAATAGAATATAATATTCCTAGCAGCAAGATACAGCCTGGTCATATAACTGAAGGGAAGCCAAGGTGATCATAAAGGCTTAAGACTGCGATCCCAATAAAAATAATCAGGTCCCTTGCCTGGTTTCCAACCCGAACCCTCTGGCTGAAATGGAGGTCAGATTTCATAAGGAAGGTACTGTATGTCATGGCAAAATGTATATGGCAATCATTTAACCCGATGCAACTCCATAGGAACCTGGGGTTATGGATTCAGCTAACTATCTGCTGAGGAAAGAATAGTGAAACTGTTCAGACTGTTGAACAGGGAGCTGAGTTAACCTTGGAAACCAGAGGCTCAAACTTCATCATTACAGAGGTCAAGTGATAATGGGGAAGACTCACAGCAAGACCACTTGTGTGTAGGTCTACCTGATGGTCATTTCACCAACCCATGAATGTGTAATAGGAACGCACATGGTCCCTTCCCAATGGGAAAGAGCTATCATAGTGGGTCATTCTGAGCTTGCTTCCGTTGGCCAAAATAATAAATAAAAAATAATACCAGATAGGAGGAGGTGTGGGTACAGATTGGTGCCACTCCTACAGAGGAGAGAGTACAGAGACAAAGGTGCCATTGATTACTGCAGAAATCACATGTGGTTTGTGCACAAATAAGACACATCCCAGGGGAAGACAATGAACAGCTGTCTCAATCCTCAGTAGGCCCAGGTACAACTACTTTGCCTGAAGGGGACCACAATGTTTTCCTTCAAGCAGATCAACAGGATGTCAAGTTTGCATGTACCATCAAGGATGTGGCAAATTCCTCTTTTGCATCCCTTCAGGGAACAAGGGAAATAATTACAGTCACATTTATAGCCTCACTCCAGCATGTAACTCTCCTTTTTGTCAAAGAGGCACGGGGTTTAGAGTGAAATTACGCGTTCTGGAAAGCAAGTCTGGGTCAGGTGAATGAAGGAATATTTTATTATTATTATTAGGTAGCAGAGGTCAAACTCATGACCTCATGCTTGCCAGGTAAGCGCCTGTGCCACTGAGCTAAATCCCCAGCCCATGGAATATTAAATCTGGCAGTCATGAATAAAAACAGCCGGAATGAATGTGTTTACGAGGAAGTGACTTCATTTGCAACATAGTCACCCCTGGGATTATCCCCATTCCTCCTCCCTCAGGATCAGTGGGAACAAGAAACCCAGAAGGCACTGAGGAAAGTGGCTTTCACCAGCCTTTCAGCCTTCATCCCAACAGCACATCTTCTCCCCTGCCCTGAGGCCTGAAGCCAGCCTGCATTCATCTGCATTTAGTGCAGCATTTCCTCCCAGACCACAGGAGAGCTGTTCTTTCTTTCTAAAATGAAGCCTCGATCTCCGGTCTCTTCAGAATCCCCCCTTTGTTGGCCCTGCGATATTCCTACTCTTCCCATCTCTGGCATCCCGGGAATCCTGGCCCAGCCCCTAAGGCCTCCCACACTCAACATTCCCCAGGGCTCAGCCTATATCCCGCAGATACACTCAACTGCTCACAGTTGCCCAACTTCCTCTGGGATATTTTAACTTTGCTTCCTGGACTGATTTGCATCTTTAGGTAGAGCCCTGCTTGGAGACAGGGCCTCATTTTGGGGCCTGAGTAATCTTCCAGGCTGCCGCAGTCACGCTTTACAACGGGTAGGAAAATTTCTGATTATTTCACAACATAAAGGTCCCTCTTCCGATGTATTCTTTTTCACTGCCAATTTTTTGGACAAATGTCTCAGATGCTACCACATTCAACCACTGTGTGTGTGCCAAGAATACAAGGGAAATATTTAACTTCTTGCCTGCAACGCTGGAAGCCAGAAATGAGTGAGTATCTTCAGTGTTGGGAGATACAGTGTCTGGGTGTCACATGTCTCCAAGAACACTCCAGCTTCAGGAACACAGGAGCAGGGCTGAGAATAGTTGGCGTGAAGTCATACTCATCACTGTGATTTATTACAGGAAAAAGATACAGCGAAAAATCAACAAAGAGACAAGGCCCCGAGGACCATCCGGGGGAAAACAGAGGCCAGCTTCCAAGAGTTCCTTCCCAGTGGAGTCATCCAGGGTGTGCCAGGTTGTAACAGTAGTGAAAAATGAGGTTTGTACATTCAAAAATCCTTACATGGTTCGAAGGACAGGACAGTGAAGTTATTAATTAATTTTAGCCATTATTAAGTTAATTATGAGTGCAAAAATATTGGAAGTAAAAATTATTATATTAGAAATACAAAGCCCATGCTTGTAAAAAAAAAAAGAGGAGAAAAAAATGAATCTGAGTTCATATCCTAGTACCAAAAAACAAAAATGTGATCCATCTGAGAGAAACCAGAGAAGAATAAATAGAAGAAAAAGCAGGTAAAAAGCACAAAGTAAAACGGTCACAGTAATTAGATCATTGACTAGCACATATAAAGGGTCATTGGTTACTACATAAATTTTGACCCAATATATATAACACAAATAAGTGAAAATTTTTCATATACAAGACAAAGATTGTGTGACTAGGTTACAGAAAATAGTGGCTCAGGGGGCTGGGGATTTAGCTCAGCGGCATAAGTACCTGCCTTGTAAGCAGGCAGTCGTGAGTTCGATCCCTGGTACCGATAAAAAAGAAAAAGACAAAAAAAAAAAAAAAGAGCAAAATAAAATGCAAAGGGGAAAAAAACTTCCTGTTGGGGATGTAGCTCAGTGGCATAAGCTCCTGCCTGGCAAGCGTGAGGTCATGAGTTCAATCCCCAGTACAAAAACAACTCTCTTCCTTCTTGCTCTGGCATGAGCATTCATCTTCTGTGCACCAGGACCTCAGATCCAGCAGCTGAGTCCCCAGCTACAAGGATCTGAAGCCCAAAGCTGGCCACAGACTCACAGCAAGAGATGGTAAGAAGCGGCCCTCCAAGTTAATCTTACCACGTGACTCCAGGACAGGTGTAACCTGGCTCTTCTTGCAAGAACAGACGGCATCCTTGGGAGAAGGAGAACGCCCTAATTCGAAATGCTTTTTCCCAAGACGGCGCCATGGCTGAAGTGTATATACTGAGTGATCCCAGACTGGTATTTGGATGGCTGCTTCTGGATAGCCAATGAGTGGATCCATTATTAGGGACTCATTGCTACATTTCATTCACACTTGCACATTTTCCTATTCCAAGGTGACACTACCCAGGAGCCATGCTGGAAAATCAGGCATTCAGTAGGCTTCACACAGTCAGCATGAAGTATACCAACTCATGGAGAAGTCAGTTTCAATATGCACGAATCATTCCCTGTCCCTGCCATGCTGGAGGAGGTTGGATATAACAAATTCGCCATCAAAGGCCTACTTGGCTGGTATCCCAACGGATGGTAGCAGATTGCACAGTGCTGGTCCCATGGATAGGGTATTGTCGCAGATCAGCCTCGGCCAGAGGGATCCCATGCTGTTGGGTTCACACAAACACCTCATCACTGCCCCCATGGCCACTCTTTATGTGGCCACAAAATGACTATTAGGGTTCTCAAAGAGACTAGAGGGTATCTGCCAGCTGAATCATCCTGGCTGTCAATCACATCCTCCAAAGTATATATACCTCACACCCAGGCACATGGGCTCGTCCAGAGATCTCTTCCCTAGCCTTCTGGTCGCCACTCTTCCTACCTTGCTCCTTTCAGGTGATGGGATAGATAACTGGCCAAACCGCTCATCACAGCTCAGGGGGCCCTGCACACATCTGCCATGGTGATCTGGATGTGGGCTAATTATGTCCCCTCAGAGTCATGCGACCAAAGCTTGGCTCCCTAGGATGCAGCTGCCGGAAGGTGGTGGACCATTTAATAGGGGGGCATCTTTAGGGCTCTGAGCATGCCCTAGAAGTTTTGATAGAGTTGTCACTAAAAAAGGGAAGCCTGGCCCCTCCTGTCCTTCCTTCCTCCTAGTTCAAGATGTAACCACTTTCTTGCTCATATGCACTTGCTTTCCCCTGTCATTCTCCACCAGGTCCTTGCTAGGACCGAGCTGATACAGGCACCGTGTCCTTGAACTTCCTAAACTGTGAGCTAAGCAAACCTTTTCGTCATAAGTAGCCTGCAGCAAGGATTCTGTTGTAGTGGCAAAGAGCAGGCTGATGTACCAAGTTCAGAACCCTTCTTTATCTGTACACAGCGGACAGCCAAATGCCTTCTCAGCTCTGGTCACTTTCCCACATGGCTGCTTTCAGAGCCATTCTGAGTCGGCCTATAGTGCAACAGCAGCTCACTGTAACTCATACCAACAAAGCCCGAGATTTTTTTTCCCGTCAGCTGATCCCACAGAGGCTGTGGCTATGAACTAAGAGACTTACTTCAGTGTAAGAGAGGAGGGAAATACAAGGACCTGGATCAGTATCCATATAACTGTCTTGTGTTCCCTGGACCCAGTCCCCATTACCTTTTCAGTCACACTTGACAGGCAGCTCCATTTGCAAGGTCAGTTAGTGTCTCACTGGTCATTTTAGAGTGTATTCTGGGGCCTAGTAGCATGAAAAGAGCTGGCCTTTGTCATTTCAAATGAATGGCACATAGGTGTCTGTTATAGTATGAGGCAGAACCTTGCTTCTGATTCCCAGAGTTCTGTTCGGCAGCTGTGATGTGGACCTTCTAGAGACACCAGGTCTCAGTCGCTCTCCCATCACTGGGACACAATCTGCAATATGATACAGAGGTGAAGGTTTATGCTGGCTCGTGTTCAGTCCATGGTCAGCTGGCTCCAAGGCCGGAAGGAATAGCAGAAGATGACAAGACAGGAAAAGCTGTGCACACCATGGTAGCCAAGAGGCAGAAATAGAAGGGAGAAGCAGCAAGAGGGAGATTCACCGTTCCAGGCACACTCCCAGTGACCCATCTCTTCCTACCAAACCCTGCCTCTTAACAGCAAGTCAGCTGTAGCACCCCATGATCCAGTCACCCTCCATAGTCCCTCTGTGAGCACATGAGGCTTTGGGGAGACATCCAGATAGAAGCCAAAACATTCCACGTGCCATCTGTATCTCTCATGGATCCTGCACTAATGGACCTGCTGGTACTGAGTCTGCTGAACACAGCAGTTTCTGAACCCTGGTTCTACTGCAAGTGCCTCCCCTTGCTCCAGGCATTATTTGAACAGAGAAATAGATGAGATAATGCTGTATTGCCAATTACATATGTAAGGCCCTCAAACCCAAAGAGTTTCAATACCATACCTTTTTCTGAAGTGTAAGGGCTATTTGATATGAAGCATCTTGTCCCAGAGCAGTGAATCTCTCTTCACCAATATGGCAAAGCTCTAAATTGCACAGAGGGGACCTCATCTCCCACCAGCTGTCAGCTGAACGTTCAGAGTATTTGCTCTACGTTCTTCAGCCAAGTCCAGTTAGCATCATTTTCTGTCCAGGTGGAAATCCAGCCCTGCAGCTGCAACTGGGGCTGAACGTTGGCTAAGCTGATGAAAGGCATTGCCATCCTCCACATTCTACATACAAACCAAATGGGACATGATAGGAATGACTATCCTTGCCTCTTTATACTCAGATGGAGATGCCAATCCCTGCAATTCTTCTCCAGAGGCGGCATCACTTTTAATTTGTTATCTTGACAGTTGATATTTGGCTCTTCCTTACACAATTGGTGAGAGAACCAATATACAAATTTTGCTAGCTGTTAAATACATTCATCCCACACTGGGAGATTGAGAAATGAGTGCATGTTGGATCTGGGACCCACTGGTTACACAGTGACAAATGTGGGACAGGGCTTTAGTTTATTACCTGGCCTCCATGGGTCTATTCTTGGCTGGGAGCTATGGTGGCATCCCAGATCCTGTGGTACCAGTGTGACCCCTAGGAGCACAAAGAATCCGTTATTTCACAGTCCTTGAGAAATCTAGACATTTCCTTTCTGTGGTAGGCAGTTACTTCAGAACCTGTCAATATTTATTGTGTATATTTACGGGGGTGTCATTGGGTCCTACCTCAAGGGGAAGTAGTTTCTGTCGATGGGATCTGGGTCTGAGCACTGACTCAGATGTAGAAACTGAGTGAGGACTTGGGGTTCTTCACTAGGTAGATGACTTGAGGCTTACACCCTACCCCTTCGTTTTTTGTAGTTTTGCAGTCAAATAATCCCATAGTCATCCTCTTGTTCTCTAAGGAATGCTGTAACTATCAACCATCACCACAGTTATACATGTCAAAGCCCCTGGCAGCTGCTCCAGGCTTGCCATCTGCCCCTATAACCATTTCCACTTGTCTCGGGTGGTTAAACCCCTCCACCTGCCCCTACTATTCCACAATCCTATGGAGGCAGGAGATTAGGGTGTGGCAAACTGGCAAGGGGAAGTGGGTGTGACCTGTTCATGACAATTGTGCAGAACATTTTCCAAAGCCCTGCACTTGGGAGTAATCAGAGTGCTCTTTTCAATTCTTGTCCTTGGAACTCCAGCAGGAGGTTAATAGGACACTCTAGATCTGACATTAGCCCAAGGAGTGGGAAATACAAAAGACCTCCGCCACTGAGTTCTTGACCATTGTGCTACAATTAATTAGTCCCTGACTTACAAACACTGGAGGGCCAGGGACATAGCCCAGTGACACAGCACCTGCTTGGCAAGCACGAGGTCATGAGTTTGATTTCTGGTACCAAAAACCAAAACAAACATTGGAGTTACAAGCTTTCACTGATCTAAGTGGACCTTTCCTCGTGAACATAGATGCGAACAGATCACAGAAGTAGCTCACATATCTGCCAGACCTCATCACAGTTGTGCTCACTGTGTAGTGTGACAGGCTATGATAGTGCAGTGCCCAGTCAGAGCCCAGGGTGTCTGGAAGCAAGAGGAAAAGCAGTGCTGATGTGGAGGAAACTGCTAGGAAGTGAAAGCAATAACCATGGAAACAAGAATGGGTGTAATTGAGAGATTGGACCAAGAAAAAGATGAAGGTCATCGCGCCATCATCTCCCGCCTCCCTCCTCCTGTTAGGAGCGTTCTCTTCCTCCATCCACCCCATCCAACCCCCTAGATGCCAGCTGTTATACTGCGCTGTAACCATGTAAGGTAACCATGGAAGTAAAAATCATTTCTTTTATCACAGTATTTGTGTGTGTTTGGCTTCTTTATGGTTTACATTGGATATCTGTGTCACACAATGGTGTGTAAGACTCACTTTGCTGGACTTACAAATGAAGCTGGCTTGTGAGCGTTCTCTGGGAATGGAACTCAGTGGTGCAGTGGGGGGCTCACTAGCCATCCTCTCTCACCCTGGAGCATGCACTTTTCCCCTTACTTTTAATAGGCCCACCCTTGCTCTGCAGAGCATGACTTTGCCTTTCATACTTTTAATAAATGCAAAACCTTGCTACCTTTTGCACTTGCCTTGATCACTGATTTGTTCAGAACAGAAAGAACGTAGAAACCATCTCTAGAGACTCCGCATCCCAAAGCCTGGACACACCAGGAGTGGCTTTCTATCTGCCTGTCATCCCCGGCTCGGCTAAGATTCTAACTGGTATCAGGGGCTCCCTACCGCACTGCAGCAGAAAGAAAGTGACAGGATGTTTGAGGACATTGTTCTCAACTTGCTTAAAAAAACATATCAAGGTCAGGGAGAGATGAGCAATGAGCAAATGAAGCAAAAGGTCAACACAGGGAAGACCTGCGTACAGGGCGTCTGGGTGTCTATACCATTCCTTAACCAGCTTCCCACACCTTCCACAGTAACTAGGATACCGCCATTTCCACCTCACATGTCAGATGTAATCCCTAAAAGCTTAGCATATATAATTTCTGGTTACATTTCCTTTCTAATTTTTTGCGTGTTGAGGGTACAGGCAATCAAACTCAGGACCTCATGCTTGCCAGGCAGGCGCTGTGCCACTGAGCTAAATTCCTGGCCCTCTGTTGGGAGCCGCAGCCCCGAGCCCGGTCGCCTCACTTGGCGGACGTGAGGCCTGTAGTAAAGAGTGAGGCCTGAGGTAGATTACCCCTCCCATCGAATATGCTAGTTTCCTGCTTACCGCGTAAACAACCCGCTCAACAATATAGTCTGCCTAGCAACTGATGATGTTAGCCAACCAGCTTGCCTTGCTTACTTTAACATGATTGGACACTGTATCCGTATATATACCGGTGCCACCCCTGGGAGGAAGAAGAAGCCAGATAGAAGCCCGGAAGTAAAAGCCCAAAAGGAGCCGCGGAGAGCGGACCGATAGAGGCTTCGGGGCAGACTGAAGCACAAGAGGAGCCGCGGAGAGCGGACCAAAGGAGGCTTCAGCTGGGAGAACCCAGGGCAGGCTGTACGGAGAAGAAGAATAAAAAGAAAAGGTTGTCCACTACCAGACTATGTCGTGTGTCCTTCCTGCCGGCCGGGAGCGGACATCGACATTTGGTGGCCCGTACGGGGACTGATCACCCCCGAGACGTAGTGGACAACGCTCCAGTACAGAGCTGCGAGACAGGTGAGTTGGGGATAAGCCTGGGCTCTGGGTGGCGCGCACCTACAGGGCTTTTAGACTCCCCTCAGGCTCACGCGTAAGTGGCGGATTCCTTGGGCCTCACGCGGTGAGTAACATATTAAAAAATGGGAAACATGCTAGGTAGCGGCACTAAGAGCGAGGGTGGTTGTGGAGAAAGCTCTCAAGAGCTTACAAAAGTATGCAGGGTATCTGAGCAGGCCCAGTCAGGGAGCTCCCGAGAGGGGTCCGTCAAGGGGAACAAGGATGCTAAGGAGGAGGACGGGGCTCTAGCCTCGGAGTCGTCTGACTCCGAGGACGAGGGAAAGTTGAATGGCAAGGAGGCCAAAGAGACCAGCTGTCAGGAGCCTAAGTCGCTCAATAAGGAGTCGCAGGGTTCTTTTCCAGCGTTGCCCCGCGAATTGCGCTCTGCTCAACCTGGTCTGCGGAGGAGTAGAGAGCTCCTGAGTGCGCCCCGGCGCGAGAGGGAGGCGAAGCCTTCCGCCCCACCTTGGGGGCCGTTTCCGGAGGCGATCCCTCGCCGCGGGGCGGCCGCCCGGGAGCTCCCTTCCTCTTCGCCAGAACAGGAAGTGATGCACGGGCCCCCATTTTCCGCCCAATCACGGCCGCTGTCTTATGCTCCGCCGCCGGCAGGTCGGTATTTTTACAGGCGGCTTTGGCAGGGGGGACGCTTGTCTCATGAGGTACATCCACCTGGGATAGATAGTGGCCCCTACGAGATATTTCCTGTACAAGTAGCTATGGGCCAGGGACGCAATGTATGGGAGCCTTTTGAGATAAAGCAGATTAGAGAACTTAAAAATGCAGTTACAACCTTTGGGCCGACTGCGCCTTACACCATTGCCATGCTGGAGAATCTGTCTTCTGGGCCCCTCACCCCCGCGGACTGGATTCAGCTGGCAAAGGCCTGTCTGCCCTCGGGCAGTTACCTGGATTGGCGAGCCTGGTATGCAGAGTTCTCTGCCGAGCAGGCTGAGAAAAACGCCAATCGAGGAAACCGGGGGTGGAACAAGGAAATGCTTATGGGAGAAGGTCGGCACGCTGATGACCAGACCCAGTTCCCCGGCGCTGTCTATGAGCAAATCAATGCCATAGGACTCCGCGCCTGGAAGCAAGTAAGTGGTGCTGGAACAGCCTCCTTGTGTCTTTCAAAAATAATTCAGGGTACCACAGAGCCATTTGTTGACTTTGTGGCCCGAATGCAAGATGCTGCCGATAAGATATTTTCTGATCCGGGAGTGGCTCGACCGCTGGTAAGGCAGCTGATTTTCGAACAGTGTACAAAGGAGTGCAAGGCGGCGATAGCTCCTCATAAGAACAAGGACCTCAATGCCTGGATTAGGATATGCAGAGAGATAGGGGGGCCGCTCTCCAACTCGGGAGTGGCTGCTCTCCTGGCCGCGGCTGTACAGCAGAGGGGACCTCGCGGGTTAGAAGGGGAATGTAAGGCTAAAGGGTGTTTTGCCTGCGGGGAGCCAGGACACATTAAACGTCACTGCCCAAACAATGCAGATGCTAGGCCTCGCCCTAGGAATGAAGAACCATATGTTTGTGGGCGATGCAAGAAGGGATCACACAAAGCTGAGGAGTGTAGGTCGGTCTTTGATGCTCAGGGCAACCGTATTTGTGGACAAGATGCTAGAGAGCCAAAAAACGGCCAGAGGGGGCCCCCTTCACAGACGGGCCCCCGCCCCAGAGACAGGACAGCTCAGGGTGGCAGCCTTCAACAAGGGCCACCCCTGGGTCAGCAGGTGTGGACCTCAGTGTCGCCTCCAGACTTATATGGGTGTTCATCTTGTCATTTGTCACTCAGCACCCTATAATTTTTCCAAAGGTTACTGCCTCTGAGCCATTAGTCCCAGCAACTACAATATACACAGATGGCTCTAAGACGGGGATAGGCGCCTATGTGATCCTAGGCAAGCCCCCGGTTACCATACAATTTGAACCAGATCAGCCTCAGGTGGTGGAACTGCAGATCGTTAAAATGATTCTTGAACGGTTCTCAGAGGCCATTAACATTGTCTCCGATTCTAGGTATGTGGTCAATGCTATGCAAGTGCTTGAGACTGCCGGTTTAATTAGATCCACTTCCACAGTGGCTGGACTGTTCCTGTCTATCCAGACATTGCTTCAAAACAGACACCATAAGGTCTTCACCACCCACATAAGAGCACATACATCCCTGCCAGGGCCTATGGCACAGGGGAATGCGGCTGCTGACACTGCCACTCGCCCGTTATGGATTTTTACCTTACTAACACCAATCGAGCGAGCCCGTGCCTTCCATGATAAATTTCATGTTAATGCCAGGACACTAGCAAACCATTTCCATGTTTCTAGAGCAGATGCACGAGATATCGTGCGACTATGTGACTCCTGTGCCACATACAAACCTGCCATACCGATGGGAGTAAACCCTCGAGGTTTGATCCCTGGTGATGTTTGGCAGATGGACATCACACATATACAGGAGTTTGGGACTCTTAAATATGTTCATGTTTCCACAGACACCTGTTCTCGCGTCATATTTGCAACAGCAGAAACAGGTGAAAAAGTGTCTAATGTGATCAATCATTGCCTGGCGGCTTGGGCCGCATGGGGCAAACCAAAAATATTAAAAACTGATAATGGACCAGCCTATATAGGCAAAGCCTTCAATGAGTTCTGCAAAATGATGGAGGTTCAATTAAAACATGGTATCCCATACAATCCCCAAGGTCAAGGAATCATTGAGAGGGCTCATAGAAGCCTCAAAAAAATTTTACAAAAACAAAAAGGGGGAGTAGGCCAAGGCCTGGCCCCAAAGGCACGATTATCCATGGCACTATTCACACACAATTTTTTAAATTTAAATAATGATAATCGCTCCCCAGCTGTGGAGCACTGCAACCCTTCCCCCAACCATAAAGGGTGGGTGAAGTGGAAAGATGTCCTGACAGGACAATGGATGGGCCCGGATCCGGTAATCAGCTGGAACCGAGGCGCGGTTTGTGTTTTCCCACAGGAATCGGGACGAGAACCACTGTGGATACCGGAGAGACTGACACGGGCAACAAAGCCCTCGACTGAAGATCAGACCTGCCCTACTGGAGATCCATCACAGACCAACCAACAAGATGAATAGAAATAGCGGTAGCCCGAAATGGACAAGAAGATCCTCAGGCATATGCATGGCTCGCTCGCCTAGCCTACGACCGAGTCTAGGGATGGTGAGCTTCCCACACTCCTCCTCTAAAAAATTATGATATAGCAGGGTAGATGAGTCAATGACGGGTAAGAGCGTGCCTCCCCAGCATGACTCGACCTAAGCCAGGCCCTACCCCATCCTGCACGTAAGCCGCTGGACTGTTAGATGCTGCCCAGGTCTAAATTTCTCTCCAAGGGGATTTCTTTACGGAGAGGAAATGAGTGCAAGCTTGTGTGCATCCAGGTTCCGTCCAGTTTGTGCCTGGCCCTAGAAAAAGGACGAGGGCCTCAGGGCCTTGGCAGACCATGGGACGGCCGACCAGGGTCTAAGCCAAGGACCTACGGTGGGCCTACGCATAGGGCATAAGCCTCTGCACCCAGTCCAGGAAGGGCTACGATGCGCACATTCATAAAAAATAAAAAAGGGGGAGATGTTGGGAGCCGCAGCCCCGAGCCCGGTCGCCTCACTTGGCGGACGTGAGGCCTGTAGTAAAGAGTGAGGCCTGAGGTAGATTACCCCTCCCATCGAATATGCTAGTTTCCTGCTTACCGCGTAAACAACCCGCTCAACAATATAGTCTGCCTAGCAACTGATGATGTTAGCCAACCAGCTTGCCTTGCTTACTTTAACATGATTGGACACTGTATCCGTATATATACCGGTGCCACCCCTGGGAGGAAGAAGAAGCCAGATAGAAGCCCGGAAGTAAAAGCCCAAAAGGAGCCGCGGAGAGCGGACCGATAGAGGCTTCGGGGCAGACTGAAGCACAAGAGGAGCCGCGGAGAGCGGACCAAAGGAGGCTTCAGCTGGGAGAACCCAGGGCAGGCTGTACGGAGAAGAAGAATAAAAAGAAAAGGTTGTCCACTACCAGACTATGTCGTGTGTCCTTCCTGCCGGCCGGGAGCGGACATCGACAGCCCTCCACCTAATTAAAAGAGAAAAAATATCTCAGGGAAAAAGAGGGGGGGAAAAGGAAGGGAAAAGAAAAAAATCTAAATTTGTATCAACCACTTAAGATAGCTAAGATGATTGTGCTACAAATTCTATTACTTCTTGGAGCAAAATAGTTAACGTGCATAGGACTGGATCAATTTTGCATGTTTGTGTCTGGAGATCTGAGGAACTCTTTTGAAGATCACTATGTAAAATAACAACTTTAGTTAGGTTCCTACCACCTTGGTTAGAAGGCGTGTGTCATCATTGTTTTGGGTTCCTTGCTACAGTTATTTATTTGTCTTTTTTTTTTTTTTTTTTTTTTTTTTTTTTATTTCAGGGATTGAATTCACAACCTTGCATTTGCCACGCAAGTGCTAAATCCCCAGGCCCTGTCTTTTCTGTGTCTTGCTTTTTTTTTTTTTTTTTTTTTTTTTTTGTCTTTTTCGTTTTTTTATTGGTACCGGGGATCGAACTCACGACCACCTGCTTGCAAGGCAGGTGCTTATGCCGCTGAGCTAAATCCCCAGCCCTGTTTCTTGCTTTTCTAATAGTTTGTTTTCTTTTGCTTTGTTTTTCCCTCTACTACAGAAAGGATAGATGTACATGTAGAGGCTTATACATGCCTAGAATTCTCCTAAACACTTGTAGTATACATGCTAATATGAACAACTACTTTGAGGAAAAAGAGACATTATGGTATCCATTGCTGATTCCATATTGTCATGCTGTGAAATCCAATAATGCTTTCACTCTTTGTTTAGAATGATTTTAGCCTGTTTTGTATTGTTTAATTTCAACATACATGAAGGTATGAACAGCTATGTTGAAGAGAACGAGAGACATTATGGTAGCCACTGTTGATTTTCCTCTTGTCTGGTTTTGCAGGCCTGTGATGCCTTCATTACTCTGTTCTGACCAATTTTATACTATATTGTATTGTATGAATTCATTGTGTGTGAGGACAGAGACAACTATTTAGAGGAAAACAAGAGACATTATGGTGGCCATTGCTGACCTCCTGTTGTCTTGCTTTGAAATCTGTGTCACTTACATTGTTTTCTTCTGATCTGCTTTGTTCTGTTTTGTTATGGCTTGTTTTACCCTCTTTAAAATAAAAAATAAAATAAATAAATTCCTGGTCCTCCATTCTAATTTGTAAATGCACGTCTTTTAACTTTTTAATTTTTTTTTTTGTCTTCATTCAGGCTCTTAAAAGGAGTACATTTTATCTAAAAAAAATCAATTTAAAGTTAATCTTTTAAACTCTTTTTTAACTATCTTTAGCTTTGATTTTATTTCTTTTTTTTTTAAATTTTTTTTGAAGGTAGTAAAATAAAACAGAACAAGATGGAACAAAGCCAACTGAGACAGTGTAGTGAAATTGGTACAGGACTTCATAGCAGGTTACCAGGATAACAGTAATAAGTACCACAATATGTCTTGTTATCTTCATAATAGTTGTTCTTTCAATCACGTATAGCAAAATCAAATGAAATATAGAACATTACAGAACTTATCAAAACAGAATATTGAATAGAGCAATACCATTAATCAGAATAAAGCAAATCAGTAGTAAAAATATTTGCCTTCAAGGAGATGGTAGAAGGAAATCCCCTTATTTGCTATATTGCATATGGTCAACCTCCCAAGAGATACTCAGATCTCTGGCTCCCATTTGCTAAGGCACGCGGGGTGGGGGGAAGGTGGGATGTTTGATTGTCAGCCAGTGCACCAGTAGGCTAACTACTGCCTAACAGGGAGGTGAGCAGGTTACTTGGTTTCCCAGTGCCCTAAGTTCCAACATGAGGCAGACCTCAGCAGTTGCTAGTGGCTGTCTCCCTGGGGTGGCCGCAGCTTGTTGAGCCTAGCCACTTACCAGAGAGGAGAGCCATTTCTTATTTCTTAATGCCAGGTTTTAGTTTTTGCTTTTTTTTTTTTTTTTTTTTTTTGGTACTGGGATTGAATTTACAACCTAGCCCTTGCCAGGCAGGCACTTAATGACACTGAGCCAAATACCCAGCCCCAGATTTTAGTTTTATTCATTCCTTTTTTTTATTATTCCTTTTTCCTACTTGTAAATCAAGAACAAATATTTTTTTATTTTGTTTTGTTTGTGAGTCAGGATTTCACTACACAATTCAGGCTGACCTTGAACTCACAGTAATCCTTCTGCTTCAGCCTCCCATGCACTGGGATTCAAGTGTGCACCACCACAATTGGTCTTGCTTTTGTTTTTGAGACAGTGTCTCACTATATAGTTCAGCTTTGGCCTGGAATTTACTCTCTATATCCCAGGCTGGCCTTGAACTTGTGGCACTCCTCCTGTCTCAGCCCCCAAAGTGCTGACGTTACAGACATAAGCTATCAAACCCAGCTCAAGTGCTTATATTTGTATGTACTAATAAAAAAATTTTTTAAAGACAGGTCTCATTATGTAGATCTGGCTGGGCTTGAATTTGCAACAATCCTCCTGCCTCAGCCTCACTAGTGCTGGGATTACAGACATGCAACACCATGCCCAGCTTGAAATCTTTTTCTGCAATACATTCCCATCACTATAATATATATGGCCTACTTTTGTTTATTTTATGTTTTAAGAAATACAGAGCCAGGCACAATGATGCGCACCTGTAATCCCAGCAATGGGGAGGCTGAAGCAGGGTGGCTGTAACTATGAGCCCAACTAGGCAGTTTAGCAAGACTCTGTCTCCAATAAGTAGATGACAGAGAAAGAGATGACAGACAGATGATACAGATGGCTAGATAGATAGAGCACAATATATACTTATGTAATTGGTGTCCAAACTAAAAACCAGAAGGAATAAATCATATTTCCATGCCTTTAAAATACAAGGGTATATATGTTTTTATCTGCATGGAATGACCATTCGATTAATGACTACAGTTACACCAGTTTTTACATTGACTCCCTTTTTTCAGTATAATAACTGCTCAGTATAAAAACACACTAAATAAATATTGTAAGAATCGTAAGTGATGGACTTCTGGGAGAACATGGCAGATAGATAACAGCAGCTGTGGAGGCTCTCTGAGTTAGCCGGCTTAGAATCCAGGAATGGTGTGGTGTCAGGAGTCCTAAGCAAGGGGAGATATATCCTGCCACCCAGGAATGAACTAAGCTGAGAGAAACCAACTGGAAATGCAATCCCAGTGCTATAACCAGAAGAGATAAAATCTCAGCGTGGAAGCTGGAACCCGTGCCTCTGGAAGCCGCAATTTGAATTTTCTGCTGCCCCAGCTGCGCCTGAATCGGCACAGCAGGGAAAGAGAGGCGAAACCTCTGAGCACGGGAATTGGCGAATGGAGTTGAGAGCGGGACTGGCGGGGAGCCCTGCATCGACCTGTGGTGAGTGAAAGGAATGGGGAACTTTCCATAGATTAGGAGGCTCCAACAGAGGACATTCTGGGACCTGGCAGACTAGCCGGAACAGGACACTGCAGTGACTTTAGTCGCATATTCCCCTCTTAAGCAGGATTGGTGGAGAGCACTTGGCCTGGGTGACACCACAGACTAAGACCTAGGAGGCTAGCCCAAACCAGGTCCCAGCGCCTGGCAGTACACCCTAGCAGTGAAGCCTTCAGTAGGTTGACTGACCTGGAGGAGCGGGCTCAGCAGAGGCTGCCTAGATCTATGTCTTCCTAATACACTGCAGTGGGCGGGAACACCTAGCCAGCACAATTCAAACAAACTGTAACTGACAAAGAAAGGAACTGAGCCTCCTATATACGCTTGTATGGAAGGAACAAAAAATATGGGAAGAGGGAGCAACAAGAAAGGGTCCTCGGCCCCCAATCCTGAGAACACTGATCCAGGAAAGGGAAATGCAAAGGAAGACAAAACATGCAATATCAGACACGGCATCAATAGACGCCTCATAGACGAGTTTAAAAATGAAGTATTTAACGAAATAAAGCAAGATATAAGTAAAATAGTTAGAGAAATGCTAAGCACTGCCCAAGAAAAAACAGATGGTGGAATGGAAGAACAGGAAAAAAGGGGAGAATTGTTTGATGGAGAAAATAGAGAAAACATAGAATACGTGAAGCAGGTTCAAAGAGATTACCAGGAAACTAAAAACTCTATCAAAAGCTGGCATAACAGCTTGAAAGAAACTAAGGGTAGATTATCTGATTTGGAGGGCAGACCTGTAATATGGGAGCATGAAATGAAAAACTTCTTAAAAATAACAAGAAAACAAACAGCAATAATCCAAAGGCTAGAAGATGATAAGAGGATCTATAACCTAAGAATTAAGAACATAAAAGAAGAAGTAGGGACACAAACAAATGGACTACAAAAGCTATTCACAGAAATAATCCAGGAGAATTTCCCTAATTTAGCAAAAGGTAAAGATACTCAGATATATGAGGCATACAGGATCCCAGCCACCTACAACCCAAATAGAAAAACACCCAGGCATACAATAATCAAAATTCCAGAAATCCAATATAAGAACAGAATACTAAAAGCCATCAGAGACAAGAAATGGATCACTTACAAGGGAACACCCATCAGAATTACAGCAGACTTCTCGGCACAAACCATCAAATCACAAAGCACGTGGGAGGAAATAATTCAAGCTTTGAAAGATAACAACCTCCAGCCAAGATTGATATATCCTGTACAACTGTCCCTAGAAATTGATAGAAAAACAAGGTGCTTCCAGGATAAAGAGGAACTAGGGGAATTTGCAACCACCAATTCAACTCTACAGAGAATACTGCAGGATATTCTAAAAAAGGAAAATACCAAGACTTCAGAAACAGTGGCAGAGAGGCCACAATGAATGGGGCAGAAAGTGAAATGAAGAAGACAAACTGACAACTAATGACAGAAAAAGAGCTCAACAGAAATGAGGCAGAGAAGATTAGATGGTAGGAACAGCTATTTTGGAGAAAACAAGATATCATAATAGCTAGTGCTGATTTAGTATCATCTTGCTTTGAAGTCCCATCAAGCTTTTACTCTTCTGTCTCCATCGGTTTTAACAGGTTGTATCTTATTGGATTTTATTATATGTGATAATATAAGCAAAAACTTTTATAGACAAGAAGATTATACGAAACCATTGTTCATTTTCTGATAGTTGGTTCTAAATACCCTGTAATACTCTCATTCTCTTGAGTGGTTTTACATTGTCTTGATGTGTTTGGTGCTACAGTATATGAAGTTATACTCAAAGATGTCAAGGAAAGAGACATTATGGTAACGGCTTTTATGTCGGGATGTCTTGTGGTGAAACACTATTTTGCTTAAATTGTTTTGCTTTGACTTGCGCTGTTTTGTTGTTGTGCCCTCTTTTATCTGTCTCTTTTTTTAATTATTTACTTTTTTATTTTTCTTTTTAATTAAAGGAAAAATAAAAAAATAGCAGGATACATAATAGTAACCCACTTTGATTTCCTATTAACTTGATTTGAAACCCTGTATAGCCCCCACCATCTTGCTTTGACTGATTTTCCTCTATTCTGCTTTGCTTGATAGTACCAACTTCAAAAGTATAGGCAACAACTCTAAAGACAATAAGATTAATTATGATGCCCATTCCGTTTGGCTATTATCTTCTTTTAAAGCCCTGTAATGTCTCCAGTGTTTTGGTTTTATTCCTTACTGTTTTGTTTAATTTTATTATAACTGGTGATATAGGCAATTCTTTTTAAGATAAGAGGCAGTATGGTAACCATTGTTGATCACCTAGTATTTTGTTTTTACATTATCTATTATGCTCATCCTTCTGATTTGACTGACTCTGTACTGTTATGTCACATTTGGTTTTACTCTCCTCAAAAAAAAAAAAAGTAATAAGAACTGTGGAAGTAATAAAACCCAAAATGTGTAATTGTCATTGTATAAAAGAAAGGAAAAGAAAGTGCTCTAAAGAATATAACCACATATATATTTAAGTGTATAAGATAGATAATCATATTACTGAATTTTGTTGGATCATTGAAGAAAACTGTTTCCAGTCTCACTGTTTGAAAGTCCACTTTATATGCTTTAATTTTGTAACTTGAACAACTATTTCTAAGTTAACAATATGTAATCTATTAACTAGTGATTTCCTATTGTTTATTTTTTCTGAAATTCTGTATAACTTGTACCCTATTTCTATATTTTTCTTTTTCTCCACAATAAAACAAAGAAAGATAATAACCTCCAGCCAAGATTGATATGTTCTACACAACTGTCCCTAGAAATTGATGGAAAAACAAGGTGCTTCCAGGATAAAGAGGAACTAGGGGAATTTGCAACCACCAATTCAACTCTACAAAGAATACTGCAGGACATTCTAAAAAAAGAAAAATACCAAGATTCCAGAAACAGTGGCAGAGAGGCCACAATGAATGGAGCAGAAAGCAAAATGAAGAGGACAACTGACAACTGACAGAAAAAGAGCTCAACAGAAATGAGGCAGAGAAGGTTGGATGGTAGGAACAGTTTTGGAGAAAACAAGACATCATAATAGCTAGTGCTGATTTAATATCATCTTGCTTTGAAGTCCCATCAAGCTTTTATTCTTCTGTCTCCATCCGTCATAACATGTTGTATCTTACTGGATTTTATTATATGTGATAATATAAACAAAAACTTTTATAGACAAGATTATACAGAAACCATAGTTCATTTTCTGATAGTTGGTTCTAAATACCCTGTAATACTGTTATTCTCTTGAATGGTTTTACATTGTCTTGATATGTTTGATGCTACAGTATACGAAGTTATACTCAAAAGATTTCAAGGTAAGAGACACTATGGTAACTACTTTTATGTCGGGATATCTTGTGGTGAAACACTATTTTGCTTAAATGGTTATGTTTTGACCTGCGCTGTTTTGTTGTTATGTCCTCTTTTATCTCAATCTCCTTTTTTTATGATTTCCTTTTTTATTTTTATCTTTTTAATTAAGGTAAAAATTTAAAAATAGCAGGATATATTATAGTAACCCACTTTGATTTCCTATTAACTTGATTTGAAACCCTGTATTGCTCTCATCATCAGTTTTGACTGATTTTCCTCTTTTCTGTTTTGCTTGATACTACCAAGTTCGAGAGTATAGGCAACAACTGTGAAGACAATAAGATTCATTGTGACGCCCATTCTGATTTGACTATTATCTTCTTTTGAAGTCTTGTAATGTCTCCAATGTTTTGGTTTTATTGGTTTTGTTCTTTACTGTTTTGTTCAATTTTATTATAACTGATGATATAGGCAATTCTTTTTAAGATAGCGAGAGGCATTATGGTAACCATTGTTGATCACCTTGTATTTTGTTTTTACATTATGTATTATGTCCATCCTTTTGATTTGACTGACTCTGTTTTGTTATGTCACATTTGGTTTTATTCTCTTCAAAAAAAGTAGTAAGAACTGTGGGAGTAATAAAACCCCAAATGTCTCATTGTACAAAAGAGAGGAAAAGAAAGTGCTCTAAAGGATATAACTGCATGTATATTTAAGTGTATAAGATAGATAACCATATTGCTGAGTTTTGTTGGATCATTGAACAGAACTGTTTGCAATCTCAATGTTTGAATGCCCACTTTATATGGTTTGATTTTGTAACTTGAATAACTATTTCTAAGATGACAGTATGTAATCTATTAACTAGTGATTTCCTACTGTTTATTTTTTCTGAAATTCTGTATAACTTGTAACCTTTTTCTGTTTTTTTTTTTTTTTTCTCCTTAAATTAAAAAAAAAAAAAAAGAATTGTAAGTGATATAGTAATTGCTTAGCGGGGCAAGGCCCTGCCTTACACACACACACACACACACACACACATACTCACAGGCATAGGCACACAGGAAGAGTGAAGGAAAGGAGGGAGGGGAGAGAGAGAGGGGACACAGAGAGAGGGGTGGGGAGAGAGAACAGATACTCAAGCTCAGAGTTTCTAGCAAACGTAATTCTTCCTGGTGCACAGCTGTTTCTAGGACGGAGGCCTCCAGTGCAAGAGCTACCGCCGGCCCCATGGGACAACGCCACCTGCTGGGCATGGGGAAGAACACCCATCTCAGCGAATCCATCTCCGAAACACCCCTAGCCCTGGTCCCCTTCCAAAGACGTTTCGGGCGCTTATGTTTACCTGCTGCTCGTTTCAGTGCAAAAGAGTGCTGAGGCTGACAATTTATAAAGAAAACGGTGCAAAATGAGGAATATGCCTCCCACCAACCATCTCTACAGTCAAATCCTTGGTCTTTTATTGTGCAATTGTAGGAATGTTATGTGTGTCATGGATGTGTGTTTCTATACATAACACATATGCTATCACCCCGTTAGTCCTGTGTTTTTTTTGGTGATGGAGGGGCACCAGGGATCGAACTCACGACCTTGTGCTTGCCAGGCAGGCGCTTTATGCCACCAAGCTAAGCCCCTAATCCCCCAGTCCTGTGTTTTGTTTTGTTTTTCTCGGTACCAGGGATTGAATTCACGACCGCCTGCTTGCAAGGCAGGTACTTATGCCGCTGAGCTAAATCCCCAGCCCCAGTCCTGTGTTTTTTAAGCTCGTTGCTGATTCGCAAAATTTTACATTTTGATGTAAAAAAAAGTTTATCCATTGTATTTGTACCATATCTGGGTGTGGTGGTGCTCATGTGTAATCTCAGCACTAAGGAGGCTGAGGCAGGAGGATCACTGTGAGTTTGAGGCCTTACTGGGCCACAAAGTGAGTTCAAGGCCAGCCAAGTACTGCAAAGTAAAATCCTGTCTCAAGAAAGACCAAAAAAAAAAAAAAAAAAAAAAAAAAAAAAAAAAAAAAAAAAAAAACACAATAAACACTTTCTCTGTATTATAGATTTTCTTGCTTTAATGAAATAATACTTCTATTTTTTCTTTCAGTGCATTCACTGTTCCCCATGGGGGAGTTTAATGTAATCTGGGTTGTTCTTATTCAAAAAGTGTTTGCTCTTAGCACTCTACTTTTGCCATGGACTTTTAAAGGCCTCTGCTCAGAGGTCCAGTTCCCAGGAGCAAATAGGTGTCACCTCTCCCTCACAGCCCCTTCTGTGTTCCTGCATTACCCTGTATTCTGGTCCGGTGATGCTGCCACTTTATTCTAAGTCATAGCTGTGCTCCATGAAATGTTCTGATAACGAATGCATTCTTTCTTTCTAGCAAAAATGTTTTGGCTTTTCTTGAGCATTTTTTAAAAAAATGTAAATGAAAGGCCAAGGATATAGCTCAGTGGTACAGTGCCTGACAGGCAAGCACAAGGTCCTGAGTTCAGTTCCCCCCAAAAAACAAAAAATCTAAATGCAATTCCGTTCCTCGTTATCCATGGCAGACTGATCCCTGTGCCCCCATGGATACTGAAATCTGCAGCTGCCCCAGTCTCTTTGTTTTTGTTTTTGTTTTTGTTTTTTGTCTTTTTCCTTTTTATCAGTACCGGGGATCGATCTCACGACTGCCTGCTTGCAAGGCAGGCGCTTATGCCACTGAGCTAAATCCCCAGCCCTCCCCCCAGTCTCTTTGTTATATGAAATGGGTAGTATTTGCATATACACATCCTGCTGCATAACTTTAAATCATCTCTATACTACTTATAATACCTAATAAAACTCTATGTACCTAATATTACACCTGGTTATTTAGGGAATGATGCTATGAGAGTTTGCATGTTCAATACAAATGCATTTTTAAAAATAATTCTTTTGTTCTGTAATTGCTTGAATTCATGGGTATGAAACCAACAAATACATAGAACTAATAGTAAAATATTGTTGCTATCTTTACATTATGACAGCCGTACTATATTCTACTCCATATGTGTGCCAAGACCTATTTTGCCAATCCTACACTTAAAATTACCTTTTGTTTTCTTTTCTTTTGTTTTGTTGTTGTTGTTGTTGTTGTTGTTTCATTTTTTAAGACAGGGTCTTGGTAAAATACTGTGCACTTGGCCTTGAACTCACTATAGAGCCCCAGCTGGCCTCAGACTGTGATCCTCCTGCCTCAGCCTCCCAAGTGATGGGGTTACAGCTATGCACTACCACACGTGTTTTAAAATTATCATATCACTTCCTTTTTCACAATTACAAACCATAATGTGATACCACCTTTAAAACTAACTCTGTGCTGATTTGTTTGTTTTTTGAGAAAGGGTCTTGCTATGTATGCCAGGCTGGCCTTCAACTCACTATGTAGCCCAGGCTGGCCTCGAACATACAGCAATCCTCCTGCCTCAGCTTCCCGAGTGCTGAGATTACAGGTGGGCGCCACCACACCCGGATAAATCTTAGCTGATTTTAAAAATTATTTCCTGATGATGAATTTTTAGACTGTAAATTGCTGACCTCAAATAATATTTTTCCAGGTATTGCTTTTGTTTTTTGTAGTGCTGGTGATTAAACTCGGGGCCTGTGCCTACTAGGCAAACATGGTATCACTGAGCTAGATCAAAGCTCTTTTTCAAAATTTATCTCGAGATAGAAACTGATTAAATTGTGCTCAGTCACTTCAAACTTGCAATGCTCCTGCCACAGCATCTTGAGTAGAGGGGTGACAGACATGTGGCACCTTGCTCAGCTGCCCAGGGCTTCCCCGGTGTACTTGTGTGTAGCAGCCATGACTGGTGCACAATTCTCCCTGTACATCACTACATTTATTATTTTTATTTTTTTGGGTACGGAGGATCGAACTCATGACCTCATGCTTGCCAGGCAGGTGCTTGTGCCACTGAGCTAAATCCCTGGCCATATCACTACATTCAAAAATAATACTTTGCTGCCAGGCCAGGCTGAGGCAGGAAGATCACTGTTTGAGGCCAGCCTGGGCTCCATAGGGAGTTCAAAACCAGCCTGTACTACCTTGTTTTAAACAAATAGAATAGCCAGGGATTTGGCTCAGTGGCATAGAACCTGTCTGAAAAGCCCAAGGTCTTAAGTTCAATTCTTGGTACCAAAAAACAAAATAAAATATAAAAAGAAATTTAGAAAAAACAAAACAAAACAAAATTTTCTAAATTGAACTTTAGGTTGAGGAGTCCACATATATATTAAAAAGTAAGCCCAGTTATATAGCTTACTATTTAAAAATAAGGGAGAAGTTATTTGTATTCCCTCAACCTATTTCCAAGACATTTTATGGATAATCAAATGATGTAAACACCTGAAGGTAAATTAGGAAAATCAAGATCACTATGGATTGTAAACTATTAAAATATTGATGGAGGGATGGTGACGAGAGGTCTATATTCTCTTTCCAAAAGAATAAGCAAATGGGATCAATGATTGCTGGACTTTGTTCCCAGCAACATATTAAATTCTGGCCCTATATAATTTTTACATATCTTCAAAAAATGACCAATGTGTATTTTTAGCTTCACCTGACAGATAAGAAACTGGCCTCACAGAGTTTAAAGGCCCAGTGCCTCTCACCAAAAAAAAAAAAAAAGCCCAAAAAACAAAAAACAAGACCAGAAATCAGGCTCTGGTCTTTCTTGTAGTCTGTGCTTGGTCACTGGAGGACCCATTGTGGGAACCCTCAGGTTCTTCTGCTCCCGAGGTGGAGAACTAGAAGGTCCCACAGTTCATGAGAGACAGAGGCTTGTGCTGGTCAAAGGTCCAGTGCAAGTACTCTGTCTGGAGCCCATGAAGCCAGCGCCTCTGGTGATGTGACTTCCTTCCTTGCATGATAAAGAGGATAGACTTTAGACAGGACTCGCAATTGTGGTTTCTCCATGAAAACAGGACCCTAGCTGGGTGTGACAGTGCACACCTGTCAGCCCTTGCAGGGGGGGACCGAAGCAGGAGGATTGCTGTGAGTTCGAGGCCAGCCTGAGATACATAGAGAGACCATCCCAAAAGAAGCAAGGTCCTTTATTCTGTGACTAGTATAGGATGGCAGATGTTATGTCCAGTAGGGCAGCAGCACAGGGTCTCATCCGGACAGCACAGGTTGTGTCAGATGCTCGAATCCGGGTAGGGATGGCGGAGGGGGTGAAGCAGCACCCCTCGCCAGACAAGGCTAAACACAGCGAAACTAACTACTGAGTCCTTCTCATGTTAGCGGTGAAATGAGCGAGAGGCAACTGTGCTTGCACAGGCAGCCCAGGGTTAAAGTATGGAGGGGCTGAAGCCTCTCAGGGAGAAAAGCAACAATACAAACCTTAATGGGAAAAAAGAAGCAGCCAGATGGATCATGCTCAGGTGCAAACTCCCCATACAATGATTGCTATCGTGTATCTAAAATGTATCAATAAGCAAAAAGAAAAAAATACCAAACCCTTCCTCCTTAACATGTTCTTTGACAGATGGTGTGAGGAGAGTTTGACAACTACAATTTTAATATCTAATTTTAAAAAAACTTCAACTATGTTATCCATGATTTTTTTGGTTTGTTTGATGTTTGTTTGTTTTTATTACACTGCACTGGTCAGAAGCCATTTAAGTGTTTAGCAATCGATGGGGCTTTAAGTCACTAAAATGATTTAGGCACTAAAGCGCCTCGGGTCTGATTTTATCCTTCTGCACTGTGCACAGAAGAGCAAGAGGGTGATAACGCGGCCTGAGTGACAGTCATCAAAAAGAGCTTCTCTAGAGATTTTTGTATCTTGGCTGTTTCTTCATATGCTCTCAACTTATTATTTTGAAAATATTCAAGTCTACTGAAGAGCTGCAATAGTAAAATATACCCTTCGTTTTGACTCACCAAACGTTAAACTTTCTATATTTGCTCTTTCTAAGTAGATCAATAGATGTAAATATATTTTATGTGTGTGTTTACACACACACACGAGTGATAAGGATAGATATCAGGCTTCCTGCATTTCCCTTGCTTTGTCTCTCTTTATAAATATATCAAACTGTATACATACTCCTATACTTTCTTTTTCCAAACTTGAGACTACACTGCATTTATGATGAGACTTTACCCCTACACATTTCAACACATGTCTCTGAGGAACAAAGACATTCATTTATATAACTCGGTTTCATTAACAAACTCAAGGCACTTGACACTAACACAGTAACCCTGGTAAAATGCAATGCATATGCAGATATCCCCACAGTCCTAGCAACAGCTTTCACAGCTGCCTAAGCAAGGGTCACATCTCCTTAGTCTCTTTTAGCTGAGCACTGTGCCCGGGACCTTTCCTATCTTTCATGACACTGACATTTTTGAAGAATGTGGGACATTCATTTTGCAGAGTATCTCTCATTTGGGATCTGACAATTCCTCAGTCATGTGGGGCCACGTGGGAAGAGTTTATGGTGGTGCTGGATCACACGTGGAAGGGGGGAAGCTGGCCCTCCGTGGCAGACAGAGGGAGGGCTCTCAGGGAAAGTCCTGGCTGAGTTTGGGTCTGAACACCAGATAGGAGTTAACTGGGCTCCCTGAGCCACTGAGAGCAAGAGCTGTCTCACTGATACTCAAGACAGAAAAAAAATCAAAGCTTATTCAAAACACTTGCAGTTGCAACATTACATAAGAGAGAGTGGGCTTAACTCGATATGTGGAGAAGTGGGAGTTTATAGCCAATGAGCAGAGTAAGAGCGTCAGCATCAGAAACTACTCAAGGGACACCAAGGGTGGGGAGACCCTTGTTCCAACTGCCCTGACAAGGCAGGTCAAGGGTGCAAATACCAAAAGCGGGAGATGAGGAACGTGAGTAGCTGTCGAGGCTGCCCCTGTGCCTTCTCCTTGGGACACACATGGGCCTCTGTAACACAAACCTGTACAGATGGAACCAGGGCTTCCACACTGCCCTTCAGAAAGGCCGTCCCAGGACACGTTACTAGTGTTCCCCTGTAACCCACCATGCTGAGTATCTTCCCCAACATTTCCCAGCGACCCTTGCTGTGAGGTAAGGATGACCTCTGAGGGTTGCCATAGGGATGTTCTTCTAGAAGCACTCCCAGAGCTGGCCTCTGAAGAGTGCACCCATGATCCTTGAGTTCTATCTTTTCCTTCATTTGCTTGGTGTGTGCAGGCCATCTGGAGGACTCTGGGTGCTACAGCATTATTGAGCTGAGCAGAGAAATGGAGTGAGCACCCTTGGACGATCTGGCTGTCTTCTGAAGTTGGCCAACACTTGTGTTTCCTGAGACTCTTCCTCCTGACAGTGAGTCCAGCCTTGATCAATCCGGTTAGCACCACTTTGAGCAGGATATAAAGCAGTGGTTGACCAGTAGGGCTTTGGACTCGGTGCCTGCCTAATGACACCACTCTGGTGTCCTCACCCACCACACCAGCCGCAGCTCACTTCCCATGTCGGCATCTGAAAAGATCATAGCACCCACTTCCTTTGCTCATCACGAATATTTACTGAACACCTACTGTGTGCCGGGTACAATTCTAAGTGCTTTTGGATACACAGTGAACAAATGAGGCAAAGGGGCCTGCCCTTGTGAAGCTCCCAGTCTAGTGGGGAGACAGACTTATCATCTGGGCTAACAGTGCCTTAGATAGCACGTGAAAATGGTGGTAGAGGAGTCAGGTCTGGATTACCAGAAGTGCAGGGCTGGGGTAGCTGCTGTGTAAGCTTAACATCTGCACAAAGACTTGGAGATGACAATTAACCCCTCGTTTCTGGGGAGAGGAGTCTTCTGCATTTGCAAAGACCTTGAGGCAGGAGCAAGGCCAGTGTTCAAAGTGCAGAAAAGAGGGCAGATACCGGGGAGCCTGGAAGGAAAAGAGGTCAGAGAAGTGAGGAGGAAGAGGGTGCCCGACTGCCTCAGGCTTTGAAGGCCATTGTAAGGTCCTGGCTTTTGCTCTGGGATTTGCGTCCATGCATCTGTCCTTTTAGACAAAGAAGTGTTCATTTTCCAACATAGGTCACAAGAGCGACCTCTGGCTGTCAGAATGAGGACAGCTAGGGAGGACAGGGGGAGAGTGCTGCAGGGACTCGGGTGACAGAGATGGTATGGTGGCCCCTAGGAATTCGGTACCAGGGAGGTGGTGAGAAGTAGCTGCATTGCGAGTGTATTTAGAAGATGGAGCCACAGGATTTCCTAATGTGATGGAAAATGGGCCCGAAGTGCTTGATCTGAGAAGCCAGAAGAATGGAACCACCTGATTTAGGGAAGCTGAGGGTGGAGCAGTTTCCGGGCGACACCAACAGCAAGACTGAGAAGACAGAAGCAGAGCTGCTGGGTGGGCGGTGGGGATCAAGCTTGTGGGTCTGGTGGAGAAGTCTGAGTGGAGCTGAAATGTCAGAAACTGACCTCCTTCCACAGTCTCTGAGCCACCCTTTGTGACGAATCATCTACAGCCACCTCCTTCTGAGTGATGGAACATGCGAATGCAACTTTAAGTACCCTGTAGTTGCGTGGCAGCTGTGTGAATTCACTGGTGTGCTTCGCATCCAGATAGCGCTGGTTTAATGTTTAACATTGTGAATATAGTGCCCCCCCCGCCCTTTTTTTCAGAGTTCAGGTGGTGCAAAAGAGAAAGCTGACAATCCCGGTGCCAGCACGAGCAGACATCACTGCCAACACAGACTGCATGGTCCTGCTGGTTAGTGACAAGTGGAAGGACTCATGTAAGGGGCCCAGGAGAGTCACCAAGACAGTGCACGCTGCACAGGCGTCAGCAGAGGGTGTGGGATTGCACATGGTGGGAGGGGTACAGGGAAGCACACAGGGAGACTGAATCTCGTGGCTTCAAGATGAGACCATCGAGCACATCTAAGTCAATCAACAGTGAGGTTTTCTGCTTTTTTTTTTTTTTTTGGTAGTTTTTGTCTCTTTTGATAGTTTTTGTTTTCTTTTGTGTGTGTAGCTGTTTTTGGTTAGTTTGGTTTTATTTATTTTTTTGTCTCTCACCAGGACCCTAATGCTCCATCAAAAATAGGAGCTGCAGCCAGGGGTGAAATCACACATCTGTAACCCCACAACTCTAGGAGGCAGAGGCAGGAGGATCAGGAGTTTGAGCCTAGCCTGGGCAACTTAGTGACAGCCTATTTCAAAATTTAAAAAAATTTAAAATTTTTAAAAAGCAGGAGTGGGGC
The DNA here is from genome assembly GCF_034190915.1 of Cavia porcellus. Classification (NCBI taxonomy): domain Eukaryota; kingdom Metazoa; phylum Chordata; class Mammalia; order Rodentia; family Caviidae; genus Cavia; species Cavia porcellus. The sequence goes on along the minus strand of NW_026947501.1, from coordinate 56,224,674 downwards.
TGAGGATGTCGCTCAAAATGAAGATCCTGAGTTCAATCTCAAGTAGTCCCCCCAAAAAAGATAGCAAAAGAAAGAAAAAAATAGCTGCTGAATTAGTTTGCAGATACCATACAAATATATATGTATTATACATATACACACACAAGTACACATCACAACTCAATGCCCAGGAGAAGAACAAAAGGGAGAAATTCTAATAGGAGCTGCGTTAGCCCCTTATAGTATAAAGCTCTGTTTGTCAGGTCTTACCAAGGATCAGGCTTTGAACATTGAACAATGGTAGCAACTCTATAGGGTTATTCTAGCTCTTAGACAATTAAATTTAGAAAACAGAGTTCCAAATCATTTTTTGTTTTTCAGTCCAGAGAAGACGAGAATGAAACTTCAAAGAACATAACACAAAAGATTGCTGGTGTGCAGGTGGAAACTGCCCGTTGTGCTGGGTGTGGTGGTTATGCCTGAAATCCCAGGTGCTCCGGGGACTGAGGCAGGATTACAGGTGCAAGGTCAGCCTTGGCAGCTTAGTGAGAGCCTGTCTCATGATTAAAAAACACAAAACAAATGAAAAAAAAAAAAAAAAACACCAAAGGACTGGGATGTAGCTCAGCACTGGAGTACTTGCTTAGTATGAGTGAGTCCCTAGGTTCAATTTACAATACAGCAAAAGCAAATTCTAGCCTTTGCTTATTTATCTACATATTTGGCAGGCAAATGTGGATATTGTCAAATCCTGTAGGCTATAAGCTTCTTACCAAAGAAAATGAAAAGATATTCTTAGCCAACTGTCCTGGATACTTTCAAACAAAAGCAATGCTAAAAGGAATGTGATTTACTTACCTGTGAGTCTGAGGCGTTCAGTGTCTAGTTTGATCATTTTTTCTCAAAATTCGCAAAGACTTTTAATGAGGTTTATCACACGCAATTCATCTGACTCTAGTTCTGCTCTCATTAAGTCCTTGTTATATTGGTTCCCGCTATCAGTCAAATGTGATGCCATCAAGCTAAACATACTCTCAACCCAAGAACATGGAACACTTAGGATTTCTGGTTTCACTACTATATATGAGAAAAGGAGCTAGGAATGGTGGCACATGCCTGTAATCCCAGTACTAGGGAGGCTGAGGCAGAAGGAGCACCATGAATTTGAGGCCAGCCTGAAGGCCAGCCTGAATTACTTAGTGAGCTGCTGATACATTGTGTCAACTTGAGAAGTTTAGAAGTTTAAATAAGAGACTCTGCAGGAAGCCAGGGTTCTTACTTTGTAAATATCTTAGTCCTATACAAGAGTAGGGCAAGGAAATTTTGAGTGCTACACCCACTCTGGAGATGGGGGAGGCCTGTGCACAATACAGGGTAGGAGGAGAGGCTTTCTCTTCCCCTACTTTTCTCTGATTGCTTTTTCTGGCTGCTGCCTTGAAGTGTTGCCCTCAGCCATGCCACCCTGCCTTGGAGCCAGCTGACTATGAACTAAAACCTCCACAAACAGTGAGCTAAATAAACCTTGCTTTCCTTTGTTTTGGTTGTCAGGTGTTTTGTCCCAGCAGTGAGAGAAAAGTAACAAGACAGATGCTGTCTCAGAAAACTGAAAAAAAGAAGAGGAAGAGAGAGAAAAGGAGAGGATGAAAAGGCAGCAGAAGAGAGAGTATCATTTTAAAGTAAATAACGTAATTTCCATTTGAAGTAATACTACTGTATTCACATTATTCTTCCATCTTGCACATAGGTATCTCATCCGCATAGCTCAAGGCTATATGCACGTCCCTGGCCCTGGCTTTCTGGGGCTTGGGCTCAGGTGGGCATGAATTCTTGGGAGCGGTCCTGTCTCTGCATCCTCCTGATCTATGCACCCCTGCTCCTCACTAGCACCTGGCACTGCTGTCTCAGTCACTCTCAAGGGAAATACGGGTCACCTCAGGACCTTCGCTGGCACTCTTCCAGTCAGAGCAGCCCCAGTGGCTCACACCAGGGTGTCAGGGCCTGGGAGCCTCAGGCAGTGGGGCTGGAACCTGTGCGTGTGGCCTGTGTGGGGCTTCCTAATGCTTCCCACAGGCTTCTCCTTAGGTTCTGCAGCAGTCAGTAAGTTCCGACCCACCAGAGAAGAAAGGGATTTGTATTACTGGGATACGACCTTGTCTGATATGGTACCACCTCACTGGTAAATTCTTACATAAAAGAGGGAGAGGGAAAAGGAGAAGGAGGGGAAGAGGGGGAGGGAGGGAGAGGGAGAGGGAAAGACACAGAGACCCGAGTGCTATACAGAGAGATAGAGACCGAGTGCTATACAGAGAGATAGAAAAACAGAGCTACACACAGAGAGAGATACAGAGAAAAACATAGAGGAACAGAAAGACAGAAAGACAGACACACAGAGAGATCCATAGGCTTCCAAGAAGCTAATTCTATGTGTCACTTAAGAACAGGTCAAAAGTCTTCAAGATCTTTGTTTCAAGCAAGTGAATGTAAAACATAGTCAACCAAAAATGAGGAATTCTATCGTAACAGTGATTCTCACTTGGCTGCAAACTTGACTTAAAAATTGTTACTTTTTAAAAATACAAATGTATGGGTCCCATCCAAAAAGATTTTCATTCAATTGCTCTATATATGGCCTGAATCTGAAATTCTTTTATTTATTTTGTCTTTTTGAGACACAGCCTCACTATGCAGTTTGGGCTGGCCTTGGGGTCATTTTGTGGCCCAGGCTGGTCTCGAATTTGCAATGATCTTTCTGCCTCAGCCTCCCCAGGGCTGGGATTACAGGAGCGCGCCACCATGCCTGGTAGGATTTTTCATTTAAAAAAATATATTTAATTATCTGCTTTTGCAGTATTGGAGATTGAACCCAGGTGTACTCCGTAAGTGAGCTACTTCTCCAGCCCTTTTTTTATTTTGAGACACGTCTTGCTAAGTCGATGATTTGCCCAGGTTGGGTTCAAACTTGTGATGCTCCTGCCTCAGCTTCTCAGGTAGCTGGGACTACAGGTGTGCAACACCAAAGCCAGCAAACAGGACTTTTAGAAAGCCACACACTTTGTGGTAGAGGCCAACTACTTTCCTTGAAGTCTATAATTTCCTGAAAGAATCTGATGTCTACTTTCATACTTCTGTCAGAAGTTGTTCAACAGCTCTGGTACCCAGGTGATCAGCCATAAAGTGCCGACTGAAATACAATCATGATAGTGACCATGCATGTCTTCCAGTGGTCAGCCTGTTCCACAGCAGGCACAAAATGCCCCGTTACAGCATGCAGGGCACCGGGGTGGAAAGAGCCCCTCCGTGATGTCCACTCCTCTGCCAACAGTGGCTACTGTGCAAAGGAGGGATGGGTGGCAGCTGTGCCAGGCAGGAAAAGGTGGTGAGGAGGACGGTGGCTGCCACTGAGGGCAGCTATGACAGGGTGAGGGATGGCGGCTGAGGCAGTGGTGAAGGGAAGCCAGCAAGTGACAGGAAGGAAGGCAGCTGCTCATGCAGGAAGCTCTCTCTCCACCAGAGCCCCTCTGCCTGTGTGTGTGGCAAGCAGGACATGGCAAGGAATAAACACCCAGTCTTCGGGGAGCCCCCAACCAGTGAGTGTCGGTGATGAGTGTGTTAAGTACCCTCACCCCATCCCACACTCTCCGCTGCTTCCAGAGTTCCCTAGAGAACTAGGCTGCTGCCCACGATGGTGACCCACCTGCAGATGGACTCTTCATATGCTGCATCCTCTTCCCTCTCACCCCCCACTGTCCTGCCCATGCGTCCTGGGATCATCTCCCAGTTCCCAAGCTGAGACGAGCAGTCCTGAGCTAAGGGTTATGATTCAAGCATACATGGCACATTAACAGGCACCGAGCATATGCCGAGCCACAAAGCCTCAAAAGATTGAGATCATATAAAATCTGTTCCCAATTAGGCAAAATAATTAGAAAATGCCCATATGTTTAGGAATTAAGAAATATAACTCTAAAGTTCTAAATAATCTGAGATTAATAGTCAAAATAGAAAGCTATGCTTTGAGATAAATTTTAGTGCACATATTAGAAAAATGCTGAAAACTAGCGAGCTACGTATTTCAAAAAGGTCGAAAGTAGAACATTAAAAAAAATAAATGAGATATTGTGTTCAAATGCACAAGGTAGCATCAACAAAGCCAAAAGTTAATTCTGTGAGAAGAATCATAAAATTAAAAAACTCTTATCCAAGTTGACCAAGAACAAAAAAAGGAGGAAAGTAAAAATAACCAATGTCAGAAACAGCCAAGGGGCTCTTACTACAGATTCGGGAGACCGTAAGATATGGCATTTATTACGAACAAATTTATGGCAATCTGAAAATGTGAGAAATTCTAGAAAAAATACAGCTTAGCAAAACAAGAAATAGAAACTCTCAAGTTCTTGTGTTAAATATGGACATAAATTCTTTGTAACCAAATGTTAGCAAGAGGGGTCTCTACTCCCTCAGTGTGGGGGGCTTTGTGACTGCGTTGACCAATACGATGTTGTAAAAGTGCTACCTTTGAAAGCTTGAACCCCAGAGACCCTACAAGGAGGCTGGTCTAGAAAACGCCAGGAGATACTCTAACTTTTAAATGCAGTTTGGATTTCCATTTCATATGTTCTCATTAGACTTCTTCTATACTGCACAGAGCAGAATCCTGCTCAAGCTTGCTCAAACCAAGTAGGCGGGGCTGAAAACTGCCTCAGACACCTGCAGGCTAAACCCACAGCTGGCAGCAGGAAGCTCCCAGGGTTAGCACTTCCAGAACCACAGACACTGATCACAGTCCGTGACCTGGCTTTCCTCTGTCTCTGCTGCTGGCATCTGCTGGCTCCCGCAATCCCAACTGTATGGGTTACCCACTCAGGTTCCTAAACCAACAAGCAACTTCCTCTGCAAGGTTAATCCCCAGGAAAGACTGCAATGGGCCACTTCATCTTTCCAAGCCAGAGCAGTCTTAGTTTCAGAGGGCAAGTTACACCAATTTCCAGAGGTGAAGTCAGCCCTGGGGAGAAGCAACTTGTCTGAATACTAAATCTGGATACAGGCAAGCACATAGTTAAACCAGGAATTGGAACCTTGGTCTGCAGACCAAGGAATCTCTGAAATAAAAGGGTCTGTTGGCCCCTTACAGATGTTGGCCAGAAAGAGAGAGGCCCAGGTTCTGGGCAGAACATGTTCCCACAATGACCAACAGCAGGGCTAGGCAGCACTTTTCATAAACCCTGGGGAAGTAAACAGGGTCACCCACACTGCCATATAGTTCGGAGGAGTGGAACAGCACAAAGGGAGGACGGAGGGAAGCTTTGAGCCAGCAGGACAGGCCACACAACAAAGGAACTGCTACTTCTCAATGGGTCCTACAATGGGGAAGTCTGGACAGTGGCTCTGGTGTCTGCTGCAAGGCAAACTGACTTCAGGTTTTAAAACATTCCAGAAGGAGACACCACCTTCCATTCTCATTGGCTGGCAGCTCGTTACTGATAAAGCTCCCCACTGTTTGTCCCCACTGCTTCCTCTGGCCCTCTGTAATTAAGCTCAGGATATCAGGGCTTTTCACTGGTCAGCACACTGGCCGAGGGTTGGGGAGCTCCATACCTGTTATGCCCACCCCCCTTACCAGGGAGAAATGCTCAGACCCAGCCACGTGCCCAGAGCCATCAGCACCTCTCCTGTATGCTAAGGTGCTCACTTGATCATCTCACTTACTGCTTCTGATGGCAGGAGCATACCTGGTCCCACAGGGCAGGCAGGGGCACCAACAGGGTCAAGGCCCGTGACTACAGCCCCCAGTGACAGATGGGGAGCTGGTGAACACACACTGCAATCTCCTTGCCACTTAATGGGGTAACTCAGGTCAGCTGCACGCGGCCTCTCAGGGGGCTCCTGTGAAATGGGTCCACATCTCAGAGCGGCAGCCAGCTTGAAAACGCCCCCTTCGTTGGCTGCTTCCTCTGCCCTCCTTTCCCTCTCCCCACCAGTGTTTCTGGACTCAGTCTGTAAATATACTGTCTACACTCAAATTCTCAGGCTTGGCTTCTAGGGCTAGGCAAACCAAGACCGAAGAGAAGCCAGTGTAACACACAGTCTTCCATGCAGGCGTCAGTAAGGCCGGTGTTTCATCTCCATTGCCCAAAGCCTGTTATCTTTTGCTCAACTCCTGAATTCATTGGGGAAAGAAGCATGTTACACACTGCTCCCTCCCCAAGCCTCAAACCAACGTGAGAAAGAGATTTGGTGAATGCCAGAAGGGGAGGGAAAAGGTGCTTTCTTGCAGGCAGCAAGATAGGAGAGGCTGTCTGGCAGCACTCGCAAGGCAGCAGTTCAGTTAACCCCGGAGAACGGACTGCACATCTCGCCCCCTCCCTGGCCCTTCTTAGGTTCACCTGCAGCTGGGGGACAGAAGACCAGGCTTTCTGCTGAGGGGCTAAGGGCAGGAACCACAGCCCAGGGCGTAGTCTTTATTTATCCTGAGGTCCAGGGAAGCCAGGCCCACAGTGCAGGCCCTCAGGACTCAAAACATGGTCACTCTGCAGGAGGTGAGGGGTTCAAGAGGCCAGTCCCTTGTGTCCAGTCTTCCTGAAGCCAAAGGAGTCCTCAGGAGGCAGGAAGTGGCTGAGTCTGTGGAGAAAACACATCAACACCTTCTGGCACCTCTGCCGTGCCTGTCTGGGCCACCGTGGGGGCGATTCTGCAGACGTGGTGGAGGCCTCCCCAATGTCAAGGTGTCAGGTGATGACCTTGCCATCTGCCATGCAAACAAGTACCCTCCACCAAGGCCCTGCGTGAACCCAGCATGGTTACAGGGATTGGAGGCTAAGCAGGCAAAAACCTCAGACTTGTAGGGGCTCACATTCAAGCAGGGAGGACCACAGCAAATGAACAAAAATATGTCCACGGCGAGAAAGTCCCTGCAGTGCTTACTAAGGTGGAGCGCAGAGGTGTGTGTGCGGGAACACGTAGCTCTAAACTGTCAGCTACATGGCTATGAGATGCTCCAAAGCCCTTGATGTCCTGGTGCAGGAGATGAGCGTGTCTGTGTGTCTGCTGCAGGACAGACTGCAGCAGAACAAAGGAGGCTGAATTCCGGAGCCCTGCGGAGGGAGGCAAAGCCCTAACTGGGGTGCCCTTACCAGGAAGGCGCAGGCCACCAAGAGGAGTGCGCTGGGGAGCCAAGAGGCTTTAAAAGGCAAGCATGTGGCCTAATTTCCATTTTTAAAAGTTTATTTGGCTGCCAAGGAAAAGAAACTATGGCAGTAGGGTGGCCCCAGGGAGACCACAGAGAAGCTGGAAGGCGCAATGGGCCTTCAAATGGGAGGGAGGAGCCTTTACTGTTCAGATGCCAAAACACTAAGAAGAAAGGTTCCTGCTGGGTATGTTGGTGCATGCCTGGAATTCCAGCAACTGGGGAGGCTGAGGCAGGAGGACTTCAAGTTCCAAGCTAGCCCCGACAACTTAGAGAGACCCTTTCTCAAAAAATTTTTTAAAAAATTTTTTGTAAAGGCTGGAGATGTAGGTAAGTGGTAGAATGAGGCCCCGATTCAATCCTCAGTACAGTAAAAATAGAAAGGAGTCTGGGCACAGGGGCACAGCCCTTCAATGCCTACTCAGGAAGCCAGACAGGAGGATCGCCACAAGTTCCAGGTCATCCTGAACTACACAGTGATTCAAGACCAGTCTGAACTACAAAGCGAGACTCTGTGGGGTGGGGAGGAGAAAGGAAACCCGGTGCAGTGGTGTATGCTTGTAATCCATTGGGAGGCTGAGACAGGAGGATTGCCGTGAGTTTGAAGCCTCCCTGGGCTATATAGTGAGTTCAAGGCCAGCTCTTTTTTGGGGAAAAAAAAAGAGTGGGGAAAAAAAAAGGGGGGGAGAGAAAGACAAAGAAAAAAGGAAAGCAAGAATTCCTAACAGATGGCCAGAAGCTAGTAGGGGTAATATGTGACCATTACTGAATGTTTTCTGGGGAGAATTAAAAATGTAGCTGACTAGCCTGAACTCATCTCCATCTAAAAAAGAAGTGGAGATGACTGGGCCTGACTAGAGAGGCAATGCTTCAATCTTTAGCCAACAACTCCCCTAAAGCAGGAGATACTTGCACAGCAAAAGAATGTGGGTCATGGTTGGAGCTCATTGACCTTGGGAGCCTGGGAGCAGGGCCAGGGTGGTAGGAGAGGGTTTCTGGGAGAAGGAGCATGTAAGCTGCAATAAGAATCAGCTAGCAGATGGACAAGCCATGCAGGAAGGGCAGCCCACGCAGAGGGGAACAGTTGGACAGCGAGTGCATAGCATACACTCACTGGGGCAGGAACGTGGAGCTTGAGGGGGTCAGCGAGGCGAGCTGGGGGCAGAAGTCACTGCAGCTCCAGGTGGGCTGCACTGAGAGCCGGCCTGGTGGAAGTGACAGCTTTGGAAAGATTTCTAAGTAGAAGCAGAACATGGCCAGATTTCTTTCCCAGTCTTTCTGGGACTGTCACAGGTAAAAAGCCTAAAAAGGATAAGATAGAGCATGGAGACCAGGAAGAAGCCTGGTCTGGTACAGGAGAAGGCAGGTTGGCAGGGACAGAGACAGGGCCCAGGGCAGAGGTCCAGAGGGGGCTGATGAAAGACAGCTGTTCCCTTTGTTACTCACAGTCCAAAGGAGGGAGAGGCAGTGAACAGCTAAAGGAGTGTTTCTGTTTTACTACCTCAGATACACTGTATCTTTCTAAAAGAGTAAGTTTTTTTATTTTTTGTTTTTTGGTGTTTTGTTTTTTGCAACTGGCTCCCAGCCTCTCTGTCAGTACAGCTGAAAAAACAGTACCAGGGAGTACATAGGAAGAGAGGTAGATGAGATCAGCTTTGGAAAGAAAAATGGGGAACTCACCAAGCATCTGAGATTTTACTTTTTTTTTTTTTTTTTTTTTTTTTTTTTGCCTTTTTGAGATAAGGTCTTGCTAGGCAGTTCAGGCTGGCCTTGAGTTCACTTTATAACCTAGGCTGGTCTCAAACTCACAATGATCCTCCTGCCTCAGCCTCCCGGGTGGTATGATTACAGGCATGTGCCACTATGCCTGGCTTGGGATTTTATTCTCAATGTGAATGGAAGCCACTAGAGAGGTGCAAGCCAGTGTGTAATGTGACTAGATTTCAGACCACTGGATGGAGGCGAGAAAAGATTCAGAGAAACTAGGGAGAAGGCTGGGGCAGGCATTCTGGCGGAGCAAGGGTGGGGAGAGGGTGGCTGGCCTAAAGGAGGGGATGCAGGGGAGTGGCACAGGTGACCACATCCTGGATTCTGGCTGGATGCATGGTGAGGGTAGGTGGGGAAGGCGGAGCTGAAGGCGTGAAAGTCTTTTCAATGAGCAGCTAGAGAGGTGAAGGAGGTTGTTAAGGGGAAGGGATGGTGCCCAGATGAGCTCTACCTCCACAGGTGTGGGTGAGTGTGGCGGCTGCACCTGCTCGGCGCACTGCAGGAATCGGCGCACGTACTCGGCACAGTTCCCCACAGCTGTCTCGTTTCGCCGAAGACACTCCTCGAACGCCTCGAAGGGCTCAGCACAGTCCTGGCGGATCTGGCGGATGATTGGGCTGTGGGGAGAGGGCATCTCAGACACGGGACCACTCCCACCCCACTGTCCACTTCCCGCCTCGCTACCCAATCAGTCTCATACTTGCCCACACTCACTGGGCGGATGTGCACCGCGCAATGCTCATCTTGAGGTAGTGACAGTCTCGCTGCCATGACTCTGGCTTTGCTGCCACACACTGGCCATACTGATCCAGCTCCCGGCCACAGTAGCGTGCAGTGATCTCCAGAGCCACCTGCCTGTGGGACAAAGTAGGCTGAGGATAATTTCAGAGGACAGGCAAGAAAGGAAGGTCTGATCTAGGTCTAGAGTATCATAAACAGTGGGGCTAGGTCTCGGAATTCTAAGGATTCTGGGACGGAGATAAAGAAGGGGCAGAGGTGAGGTCTGAGCCCTGGGAACTGTGGAATACTATTGAGAGCTTTTGGGGAGACAATGGAGGTTCTATAACAAGGTCTCAATAAAGGCAGGCCCTAATCATGTTGGAGTTCACAGAATCCTCCAAATCCTATTGGGGATTATGCATAAAAGACTTGGGGCCTTAGAAGTAAGATCCAGAGCTCTAGGGAGAGAGTCTGGGAGATTTAAGTGGGTTGGGGAGTGGTTCTACAAATGAGGTGTGGAGGTCCAAGAGGTGGGGTCCTGGGTTCTGGTGGAGTCTCTTGACCAGAGAGTTTTACAGATGGGGTCTGAAGATGGGCCCTAGAGATGAGACCTAGGATCTTGTGGTTTGAAGGGTCCTGGGGTGGGACTAAAGGTCGTAGTGACATGACCTGGAAGCCATGGGTTAAGTCTGAGCCTGGGGTCGATCTGGAGAATCCTACAAGTGAGATCTTGGGAGTATGGGGGAACAGGAACAAGGTCTGGGAATTCAGATCAAATTCAGAAGAGGCTAGGAAGACGTCTGTGGGCACTCCAGGTGAGGTCTGGAGCCCTAAGCAGGTTTGGAATATTCAAGAGGTAAGACTTGGCGATCCAAGGGGAGAAACGTGAAGCTCTAATATCAAACTGGAGTCCCAGGGACGGCAAGGTCAGGGATCGGGCTGGGGTCCTGGGGCAGAATTTGGGTGACAGTCACCACAAGTAACAGAGAGGGGGACCTAACGCTCTGAGGGCAGGGGCTGGGCATGCGCAGATGGGATGTGTCAATCCTGAGACTCGAGACTCCAGGAAACTGAGAGGCTAGTCCTTCCTCCTGGGGTCCCGAGCTAAGTGCAGATAACGGGGAAGAGGAGACAGCGGCAGCAAGTAGGGCTGGCTTTCCTGCTACTCACATCCCGGTGCCGCAGTGAATCGGCCAAGGCGGACAGATCCGCCTTTTCCGGTATTGGGTTGCGGGGCGGAGCCCAGCCAGGCCTCACTGATTCGCTCTTCCTGTCGCAAAGCAAAGAGCAGTTGAGGCCGTTCCGCCTCAAGCCATTATGGCGGCGCCCGGTGTAGCTACTTCCGGTTCCGCCCATACGTAGCTGCAGACGTCTCTACTTCCGGCTTGCCATGGCTGCGCCCAGGGTCCCCCAGAAAAAACCCGAAAGACTTGAGTCTTGTGGATCCCAAAGAGACCTCAGGTTCTTTAGGGGTTGAACGCGCCCCAGCTATCGTGAGTGGAGTTAGTCGTGAGCGGCTGCCATTACTGTGTAGCCCCCTCAACATGCTGCCTTTTGCGGCTGTGTTGGGCTTGGTGGCTGCCAGGTTATAGACTGAAGGACTGGAGCCTGACCCCTAACACTGCGCTACCCCCACCGGCTTTGTGCAGGTGTCACAGTCCTGCCGTGACTCTGCTTCTAGCGCGCAATCCGACCTGGCGGAAAGGCATTCCAAGAGCCGACCTAGCCGGATTTGGGCCACCTACCTGCCCACCACTGCTTCCCCTTCATTCCTTCTGCCCTTTGGCATAGGCTCTAAGACCAGGCCGGTGTGGGCTTTAATCCTGATTTCATGAGACCACGGGCGAGTTCCTTCTTCGCCGTAATTCCCTTACATGTCAAAGTTTTCACCTTGTGATCTGCCTTCAGCGCAGGCATTTCCGGACTTATGAGACTGGACATCCTGTAGTCAGAGAACAGAGTATCTACCTTGCTATCTGGTATGCAGAGGTCTAAGACTCCAGCCAAAATATGCAGAAAATGCAGTCAGTTATAGTGCTTAAAGATGAACGAGAGCTATTTGTGAGCAAGTGACAAACCATCTAGATTTCCTGTGTGCTCACCTATAAAATGGGAATGAAAAGTGACTTCTTCCACATAGGACATTACGCAAAGGAACAGTTTTGCACAGAGCCCAGACCTCCAGGAGTTCTCTATAAGTGCGAGGCTTTGTAGGAGGCTGTTCATGAGCTGCCCTGCTTGCCCAGCTGATGACGGCTCTACTGGCCACCTGTAGTTGCTTCAGAGTCATGGGTATTGAAGTAAATATTTTCACCCAGAGACACCTCGATTTTTACTATCTGAAAAACAAATGTATGCTTTTGGAAAGAGAAGAAAGGGAACTGCTTCAAAGGCTGAGAAAGACAGCAAACTCTGGTTTGAAGTGTTAATTGAATCTTTAGATTTGTTTTTCCTGGGAGAATAAAATCTTAACCTGTTCTTGCCCTCTCCATGGGTCTGTTCCCAAAGTCCAGGCAATGTGTTTCTTGAAGGGAAGGGGTTTCCACATCTGGGCCTGGCCTGAGTGGCTATGAAGAAGACTCCAACAGGGTTCACAGCCCTCAGGAGATGATGCCCATGCTGCCAAACTGTTAGTTGCCCTTTCACTTGTGGTTCAATAGTGGAAAGAAAGACTTATCCACACCTTCTCTAGAGAGACCTAAGATCCATGGGGTTTGGAGACCTGAGTTTGAATCAGCTATATTGGTAGAATGCTGTGCCCCAGTTTTTTTAATATGTTTCAGGGTGTCCTTGAAAAAAGAAACAAAAAATACAGTGCTGATCTGTAGGTCCTCCAGAGCTGCAGGCCACAGTGACCGTGAGATTTGCAGTAACTGGGCATTGCTGTCACTTATGTTTTTTCTTTAAGAATTTGTATTTGACATTTGATCCTGTACCTCTTGAGAAGGAAATAATGAAAGGTAGTTTCACAACAGATTTCATGAATCAGTCTTTGGTAATATGTTTATTGTCTAGTCAAATATAAAGAGACTCTGATTTTACTTCAAGTTTTGAAAGTTTGTGTTACATTCTAACAGTAATGAAAATTTTTTTTCTTTGTGATTCTCCAGCATGGATGTCACTTATTTGTTTTGACCAGTCTCCATCTCAGCCATGTCCTTTCTCTTCCCATCGCATTAGTTCTGATCTGACCATCTTTGAATGTTATCACCCTTAGTGCCACTTAGTGAGGAAAGGATATAGCCTGAGACTTCTAGTTTGCCCTTCAACCTATTTTTCAGGATTTCTGTAAAGACAGACTGTGTGCTGGAGAAAAAAGGTGGTGATGATGGTTCAGAGGGATGTAAAGCCAACCTAGAACAGTGCTCTGAGCAGATTTTCTTTGTCCTCGAAATGAACTCATGGCTACCAGAGACCTGAGGTTATTTTGTTCTCTGTCAGCACACAGGTAACCCAAATGCTCTCTAGACATGTACTGACATAAATTTAAGTTCCAGAAAGTGCTGCCAAACATCTCATTTTTTTATGAGTTTACCACACAAAATAATTCTCAACATTGTAATTAGTCTATATGCTTTATCGTTTGTGAGGATATTTCTTAAATATACTATTCCAGTACTCATTCGTTTCTTTCTTTAAATATTAAAAAAATTTGAAAGATCAACTTACTTCTTCCTCTGGCCATGAAGGAATAAAGGGACATATCTACTCTCCCATTTCCATTGACATCTGGGCCTATGGCCATACTACCCTGAATACACCTGATCTCATCAATTGACATCTGGACAAAACATAAAGACAATGGTGGGGCTGGGGATTTAGCTCAGCGGCATAAGCGCCTGCCTTGCAAGCAGGCAGTCCTGAGTTTGATCCCCGGTACCGATAAAAAGGAAAAAGACAAAAAAAAAAAAAAAAAAAAAAGGCAATGGTTTGACAACAGCATCAGATCACAGCATGCCTGAGAACGTACTCCTAAAGGTCAGGGACAGGGCCACCAGGAAGGTCCACTGAGGCCATCACTAGAGTTGCCCACTGCCCCCATGTTCCCGCTGGCCATAGTGGAGAACCTCACTGGGCAAAGTATTCAGATATTGGCTCTTTGGGGAGGAGGGGTAAAATTAGTACTAAAGGCTGCTTTGGCCTAATCTAGGAGCTTGGAAACACTTAAATGTAATCTTCCTTCAAGCCATTCCTGTTGAAGGAAGACAATACTAGATGGAAATGGTATATAAAGATTACCAGATAGGGCAACTATAGTGTTAAGTAGCTGTTATTGTGTAATCTCTTTGAAAGGTAATTAAGCACTTAAAGCAAAAGTAATAAATTGTGGGATTCATCATAGATGTAGAAAGATATGACAAAAATGGAAGAACGCCCAAAAGGTATTACTAAAAAATTCTTATATTGTAAGTGTGTGACGTGATGTTACATGAAAGTGTTGTCTAAAGATACATGCTACAAATTTTAAAGGAAACTTAAAGGTGAAAGTGTAGTTAGTATGGTTAAGTAACCAAAGGAGATTAAGTGACAAAATAAAGTAGCCCTGCACAAATACCACTGACTGATTTTTCATGAAGAGTGAAAAATTAATTCAGTGGAGCAAGGAGAGTTGTTAAGTAATAGTACTGGAATTACTGGGTATCTGTAGGCTAAAAACCAAAACCAAAAAGATCTAACAGTGCATATTATACAAAAATAATCCATAAATTTATTATTGCTTTAAGCATCTGACTATTAAAATCTCTTTACAAAAGAAAATGAGAAAGTCTTTAGCCCAGAAGGGTTGAGTACTTAAAAAAAAAAAAAAAAAAAAAAAAGAAAACTGGACCTACTCAAAATCTTTTGCTATCCAAAAGGTCTGTGAAAAGTTGAAAAGATGAGACAAAATATTTACATGACAAATACCTTATATCTCAAATACATAATGAAGTCTTAAGATCCACAGTAAAGGTGAAACAACACAATTACATACAAAGCAAGCTAAAGATGTACAGACGTTTCACTGAAGCTGCACAGACGGTAATAACATGAAGAGATGTTCATTTTTAGCCATAAGAGAAATGCATATAAAACAAACCAGGTGCAGTGATGCAAAACTATAGCCCCAGTAACTTGGGAGGCTGAGGCAGGATGATTGCAAGTTGTGTGCCAGCATAGGCAACCTACTAAGACACCGTCTTAAAGATAGATGAGGATATAGTTAAGTTGCAGAGCACTTACCTACCACGTATTGGGGCCCTGGGTTCAATCCCCAGTGCTATGAATTAATCAATCACAAGATACCATTCACATCTATCAAGAGCTAAAATAAAAATTCTGTAGTACCCCAGCAGGGTGAGGAATGCATGAATTAAAGTAATTTGAAGAAATGGCTGCTGGAACTTACAGATGGGCTAGAGGATTAGTGAGGGAGAAATGCACTTTAAAATGATTCCCAACCTGTGACCTTTGATTCTGAACCTAAATAGGATTAAGAATGGGGCAGTGGGTGAGATCTGAATAAGGCTGACAGATCAGATACTCAGGTTGGTACGGGCAACTTCTGCTTTGGTAACTGCACCGTGGTTCTAGATGGTAGTACAGTTAAGGAACCGGGCAAGAGCATACTGGAATTCTTTATAATCTTTTTGCAACTCTGCTTGTAAAAGTGAAGTTGTTTCAACATGAAAAGTGGAAACATAAATCCAGCATGAGGACAGTGCTGGCCTAACATGTAAAAGAGCCTGGGTTTAGTCCTTAGCAGCACAAAATGGGAGACAGACTGACTGGAACAACAGACGTCAGCTATAGGATCACAGAGAATGCAGGGGAGGGGAAGTCTGGCCCATAGTCTTCTAGTGGAGGTGTAGCCAAGAGTCAAGATGGCTTTTCTATTTTTTTAAGTTTCATGAAGCAAAGCCAAGATACCCTAAATGGATAGATTTTTTTCTTAGTCTTATCCTATCTCCCTATAATTAGTGATAGACCACCAAAAGGCAGACTCAACAGTAATGGGTATAAAATTACATTTATGCAGGACACTTGTAGGAAAGCTTTTAGAATCAAAGCATCTTATACTTACACAAATACATATAAGGTTATCTACTGTCAACTGTTCCTAATAACAAAAGAAAGTCAGTTCAGACATACAATAAAATGTAATAAAACCCTTCACAAAATGATGTGGTAACTTAATATAAATAAAAGTATAGAACAGACCATAAAAGACATTGGATTTTAGAGACATAGTACGAAAACATACAAATTCCCTCAAAATTTTAAAATTATTCACATGTTAAAATAACATTTTGGCTGTTACATTAAAAATAAGATATCAGTGGGCCAGGATTTGGCTCAGCGGCATAAGCACCTGCCTTACAAGCACGTAGTTGTGAATCTGATCTCTGGTACCAAAAAAAAAAAAAAAGGATATTGCTAAGAGATGGTAAAAACCTTAATGTTCATTGACAGATCAATGAAAAAAGTATAGCATATTTTGCTCCTGCCTCCACCTTCTCCTCCTAAGTGCTAAGATTATATATGTGTCACCATGCCTAGCTATATCATTCAGTTGTTTTTATTTGTTTCCTTTTGGTACTGGGGATCAAACTCACTACCTTGCTCTTGCTGGGCAGGTGCTTTTGCAGCTGAGCTAAATCCCCAGCCCTTGTCTTTTTTTTCAGACAAGGTCCTGCTATGCAGGTTGGGCTGGACTTGAACTCACTTTGTAGCCCAGGCAGGTCTTGAACTTGCAACAATCTTCCTGCCTCAGCCTCCTGAGTGCTGTGTGCCACTGCATCTGGCTGTAATACCATTCAGTCTTAAAGCAGGAAATCCTGCCCTATTTCTTCTCCCAAGCATGGCAGCACAGTTGGATGCTGCTACCATGGATAAACCTGGAGAACAAAAACCGTATGACCTCACTATGAGTTGTCAGACTCATAAAAGCAGCAGAATGGTGGGTGCAGTGAGACCAGGAGGAAGGGAAATGCAGTGCTGTTCAATGGGTATAAAACTCCATTTATGCAGGACACGTAAACTGTAGAGCTCTGTGCAACAGTTTCCATAGTTAACACTACCACACTGCACATCCGGAAATCTGCCCAGAGGGTAGATCTCAGGGGTTTTTACTGAAAACAAAACACACACCAAGAGATTTAGCTCAGCAGCATAAGCACCTGCCTAGTAAGCTCAAGGTCATGAGTTCGATCCCTTGTACAAAAAAAAAAGAAAAAAAAAAAAAAAAAAACCCACACACCAAGAAAGACACAAACTTTTGGAGATAATGGAAATTCTGGAGAACAGATACATTTATTTACCATTACCATGGTAATGCATATGTTATGTGTATTACTCTGATTATACATATGTTCAAACTTGTCAAATTGCATATATTAATGTTTTGTATACTACAATTCAATGAACTGTTTAAAGTATTTTTTGCCCTCTTTGATTCTGCAGGGAAGGGGAAATCTGGAGCTGGAAAGGAGATTTTTCCTTGCATGATCTTATCAAGATCCATATAGAATTTTTAAAAAAATACCAAAAATCCACTTTGGTAGTTGTTATATCAGACAGATTCAGAAACTTGAATTCCTGATTGCCTGATCTTAAAAGTACTAACACTCTTGAAAAAAATAAGAGTGATCTAATCATACTATCTTCACTGAATTAAAGTTATATTTTACTTTAATCTGATGAATCTTCCTGCCCAAAAGGCTGCCATCAAGTTAAATGACATCCAGTTTCACTTTGATGTTCATAGCTGCCAGTTCAGCCACAAAATATCGGAACACGTAAGGCACAGAGACAGTATCGATGGTGTCGCTGCGGTTACAAACCGTGCAGTTGTATTTTCTGTTTCGCATGGCAGACCAAGAAGGGGGTGGCTTCTCTAGCAGCGGGGAGAGTAAACTGCCGCACTCCACACACACATGTGCCACCGAGCGGTCAGAGCAATTGAAGAGGCGGTCGTGAAGCAGAAAAGATGTACCATGAGCCAAAAGAGCATCCCGTTCCATCTCCCCAAAACGGATTCCTCCCTGGACGTTTCTTCCTCCAATAGGCTGGTTGGTGACCTTGTCCCTGGCTCCAGTTGTTCTAACTTGAAATTTGTCTGATACCATGTGCCGTAAGCGTTGGTAATAAACAACGCCTATGAATATGTCTGCTTCTAGTTCCACCCCACTGATGCCGCTATACAACCTCTCGGTGCCATAGAAGTTGTAGCCAGCGGCCTTTAACATCTCTCCGAAGTATTCCGAGGCTGAGTTCTCCTCGGAGAAGATGAAGGGTGTGGCGTCATGGCAGAGACCATGCAAAGCTGCAGACTTGCCAGCCATGCTCTCAATTAACATACCGATGGTCATTCGAGACGGAAAACCATGAGGATTGAACAGAATGTCCGGCATCATCCCACTCTCGGTGAAAGGCATGTCCTCAGCGGGCCACAGTCTGCTCAAAATGCCCTTCTGCCCGTGCCGACTGGCAAATTTGTCTCCGATGGTTGGGTTCCGAGGGACTCTCATTGTGATGCAAATACACTTGAATTTTCCACTCCCAGATTCGTTACTGCATACTTTAATGTTGTCCACAATACAATTTTCTTTACTCCTAAGAAAAAATGA
The DNA here is from genome assembly GCF_034190915.1 of Cavia porcellus. Classification (NCBI taxonomy): domain Eukaryota; kingdom Metazoa; phylum Chordata; class Mammalia; order Rodentia; family Caviidae; genus Cavia; species Cavia porcellus. Next base: position 56,206,419 of record NW_026947501.1, on the reverse strand, counting down.
ACCATTAAAAGATAAGCTATCTGTTTAAACTTAGAAACTTACATTTTGTTAATATACTTTAGTGCTTCAGAAAGTTTAATCTTGTCCTATCTACTGATACAAACACAACTGGTATCCCCTAAAAGGATGTGTGTACAGGGCTATGCGTCCATCAGGAATACCAGCAACGAAAACAAATGAAAAGCTATCACTTTGATTGTTATAAAATCAATTTGATTTGTTTGTTATAAAAGCTACAATGAAAGCCTATTTTTAATAAAAGGCATAATGAACTCAATATTTTGGCTAAGAAACATCCCTGACACCATATATGAGAATTCAAATAATAATTCTAAAATAAACCGCAGATTTTAGTGCAATAGGGTTAGGATTCCCAGTGTCAGGCACTGTGTTACAGCAGCACACACGGACCTTAATTACAGAACTAGCCCTGAGAGTTTCTTCCCAAAAATCTACTGTTAAAAGGTAACTGGAAAAGATGCCCAGGCTTACTTATAGTACATCACGTAGCTCTCCCCGGTGTTGAGATTTAGGTAGCCGTAGTATGGGTCTCCGTACTGCAGCTTTGCGCCTATAAACGGCAGCCCATCATCATCTAACTTCTGCATGACGCGCGGGTCGCCAGGTTTGACTCCAAACACCAGACTATCATCTCCTTGCTTAATTTTTTCAGAGAGGTTTATGAACTCTGTCTTATAGACGCTTCCGTGGGCAAAGCCACGTTCCCAAGAAGCCTTATTCACAATCTGTGAGGTCAAAGAATCAGTTTAAGAACCAACAGCCAAACAAGAATTTTCAAAGTAAAACCAGAAAGTAGTATACTAATACTTGGTTTAGGATAAATGGCATCTGATTTTAAAACTCTCCCCACATTTTCCAAGTCACTGATAATAGAAGCAGCCCAGACACAATACTGGCTTAAGACCTTAATCACACATACATGTAAGTATATAGGTGTTTTTAGCCAGGCATGGTGGTACATGCCTGTAATCCTAGCACTTGGGAGGCTGAGGCAGGAAGATCATTACAAATTCGACAGCAGACTGGGTTCAAAGTGAACTGACGGCCAGCCTGAACTGCATAAACAAACCCAGTCTCAAAAGACCAAAAAAAAGGGGTGTGTGTGTATAATTTTCAAGATTATGTTCACTTGACTCTTACTCATAATATGTACTCAGATATAAAAATACATGTATACTTGAATATTCAGTGACTATCCTGCAAGGCCTGCCCACTTTCAACTCAGATCAGGAACAAAGCATTTAACGGAACAATCATGCCTAACACTAGGTCAGGGACACAAATAATAAAAACACTGGGACAATATCTGGTGAAACTTACCATGGCATCTTCCATGTCATAGCCAGTGTATGAAATCACAGCAACAATGGCATTTGTCCCAATTGGATAGTTATCCATGTCATAGTAGTCATACATGTATGGCCTCACTAAGGGACTCTGTGGAGTCTGGAGCCGATAGAGCTTGTTATCTGATCGGTCCTGGTATGTGAGGAGGGGAAAGCCCATGGTCTGCTTACCTGCAGAGGAAAAAAATGAAGCCTTTGTATTTTCTGTATTTAACTGTCAATTATAAAGGTATTAAATAAAATTGAAAATAACTAAATATTTGCCTCAGAAGAATGAATGAATAAATAAATCATGCTTACTACAGACTAGCCATGAAAGGTTCAAATGATGTGAACCTACATATCTCAACATGCCTGGGCCGTGAAAAGTGCTGAATGGAAGAAGCACAGAATGACATTTAATGATGATGCCGTACTTACATATATTGGTTAACACATCTTAAACCAGTCTGTCCCTAGTTTATAGACATTTACGTAATAAAAAGCACTAAGAAAAGGAGATATAAAGCTATATACAAACTCTAGGATATTACCACTAGGGCAAGAAAAGAGGACAGTATCCTCAATTTAGAACAAAACTCACAGCATTACTGTCTCAAAGAGTCATGGAATAAAGTTCAGAGCACCACAGCAACTGGAAAGGAAGGTGGCAAATTTCAGAAATGTGAGAACACCAGAGGGACAGTCAAATTTTGCACATATACAAGTCCAAATCCTTGGGGGACTCCTAAGTTATATATGTACTGGTAGAGCCAGGCAATCCACCTAAGATGAAAAGTTAAATGACCTACCGGTTACAACTAAAAACATCCTTTCCAGAAAACCGTAATAGAATCCACAAGTTTCAAAACATGGTTCACAGTGCCCACTCTACAGTATGTTAGTGGGCACACACAGACAGGAACACATGACAGGATTCAAGAAAAGAGCTCCCACAGAGACTGATCCTGAGATGATCATATAACCGATGCTGAAAACACAGAGGAAAGTTATGTCCACGATGAAATGAAGACATCCCAGAAAGTTAAAAACTATTTTAAAAAGAAACAAATAGAAATACTAGTCTGAAAACCAAAATTGAAAAACTGAAATAAAAATTCACTAGGTGACAGAATGAAGACTGTGATGATGATGACATTTGGGGAAATGGTCTAATCTGAAGAGGAAAAAGAAAATGAGAAGGGAAACTCATGGCTCATGGGACAGTGTCAAGAGGGTTAATCTAAGTGATGCTGACTAAATCAAGAGAGGAAGCAATAGGGAGACAAAAATGATGGAAAACTCCCAAGTCAACTAGATTTTTTTTCTTCTTACAAGATTTAAGGCCAGCAAATCCTAACTATAATAAACACACACACAAAATCCTATTTAGGATACAACATGGTCAATCTCCTAAAAACCAAAACATTAAGAGAAAAATCTGACAGAGGGAAAATAACCTGCTATATATGAGGAAATGCTAACACATAACTGCTGCTTTCTAATTAGAAATGACAGAGACCAAAAAAGAGAGAGCATAATAACCTTAAAATGCTGAAAGAAAAGTAAATGTCAGAATTACACAGCCAGGGCTAGGGATTTAGCTCAGCAGCGTAAGTGCCAGCTTTGCAAGCGGGTGGTTGTGAGTTCGATCCCTCGTACTGATTAAAAAAAAAAAAATTACACAGCAGTGACAATTTCCTTCAAGTGAACAGGAACAGTTTTTAAAAGAATGAAAACCAAGAGAATATGGCCAGCAACCTGTACCATAAAAATTATTAAAGAAAGTTTTTGGGATAAAGGGAATTTATACAAGATAAACATCTGAATTTCCAGAACAAACTAAAGATACTAACGTCATAACTACCTGGGTGACTGGGGAGGCCTGTATACTTCACAAATCAAATCACAAGATCTTCGGGAAACTCAAAGTGATGGGCAAGCGACAAATTAAATTACCTTTTTCTTTGAAAAGGTGACTTCGGAGAATTAATGACAGATGAAGACAAGCTAAAGAGCTACTCTAAATTAAAACAACGGAAAGAACCACTACACACAAGATGTGATCTTGGGTCAGGTGCATTCTGCAAAGAAAAAAACATATCATGAAGTGATGGCTGGTCAACACTGAATGTGGACTCTACAACCGGTGACCAGTATCAATGGTAAATTTGCTGATTTTAGTAATTCTCTTAGGCCATGCAAGTGAAGGTCCTCCTTGTTGGGAACACACATCGATGTTTAGGGGTACAGAGGTACAGTGCCGGCAACTTACTTCTAAAGCTCAAAGGGGCAAAATGTTAAAGAACAGATGATGGCTCTGTGAGAATTCTTTCTACTATATGTACTGCTTTTCTGAGTTTGAAATTACTTCAAAGTAAAATGTTCTGAGCACTTTTCTCATGCCAGCCCCACCACTTACTCATCTGGCACTGGTACATGTTCCGCGGACTCTGGTTGTGATCAGAGAAGGGGATAAAGCTGGCAATCACACTCAGCAGGCTGTGTGGGAAGAGCTCCTGGTGCGTGGTGATACCGGCACAAACCTCATCCTCTAAGATGGCGATGTTCATGAAGAGCTGAGGAGGGAGGGTGAGGAAGTTTGAGGCACACATAACCGTAACCCCTGATACTTGTTTTAACTCTGTTTATTAGAATTCAGCACGCGAAATCTCCAAAAACAATTTTCTTCACTCAGCACCATCAGTACAGAAGGAAGCCCAGGGAAATTTCGACCTTACTCACCTTTGTGTATTTCACTCTAGGTCTATCCCATGCAACCCTGAAGGGTAGGTGGGCATACTGCACCAGGCCCTTCAGCCCCGTGTCTATCTCGATGCCAACCAAATGCAGACTAAATCCTCTAAAAACTGTGAACCAAAACACACCCCTCCTTAACTTCTGGGTGTCCCTGCAGTACAGAAGGGCAGTAAGCAAAGTGGCCCCCAGCCCTTCCTCAGGTCCCATGCAACGAGCTTAAGGCACAGAAACTGCTTAGCGCTGCTCCCTGAGCGGGCAGAAGGTAAGTTCTGATCCACATGAGTAAGGTCAAGTTTTGTCATAAGGAGTACAAGTTACCACCCCAGGACGTCTCACCCAGCTTTACTCCCGCCACCAGCCAAGCCCCAGAAAGTTGCACAGCACACGCACACCCGGCCCCACCCATCACACACGCTGTGCTCACCTGTTCCATGGTGCCAATCAGTTCTTCTCTGCCTAATTCCAAGTTCTGCACAGGCCGCACCAGTCTGCAAGGAGTGGTAAAAAGGAACAGTCCTGGATACAGGCTTGGTTTTCCTGTGATCGGGATAAGAGCCACTTCCATCCAGGGAGGAATTCTTTTTTCTCTTAACACCTATTTTCAACGACAACAAGAATAACAAAAAACTTTGATGGAAAAGCAATACTTTAAGAAATTAAGTCATGTCAGCATGCCTCAGACAAACAGAAACTGACAAAGAAAGAAACTGGGCCTCCTATATACGCCTGTATGGAAGGAACAAAAATATGAGAAGAGGAGGCAACAAGAAAGGGTCCTCAGTCCCCAATCCTGAGAACACTGATCCAGGAAAGGTAAATGCAAAGGAGAATGAGGACAGAAAACATGCAATACCAGGCACGGCACCAATAGACATAAAGCGATTATCTTCGGGATCTCAAAGACGAGTTCAAAAGTAAAGTATTCAACCAAATAAAGCAAGATATAAGTAGAATAATTAAAGAAATGCTAAGCACCTCCCAAGAAAAAACAGATGGTAGAATGGAAGAACAAAAAAAGGGGGGGAGAATTGTTTGATGGAGAAAACAGAGAAAACATAGAATACATGAAGCAGGTTCAAAGAGATTACTAGAAAACCAAAAACTATTGAAAGCTGGCATAACAGCTTGAAAGAAACTAAGGATAGATTATCTGAACTGGAGGACAGGTTTGTAATGTGGGAGCATGAAAGGAAAAACTTCTTAAAAATAACAAGGAAACAAGCAGTAACAATACAAAGGCTAGAAGATGATAAGAGGATCTATAACTTAAGAATTAAGAATGTAAAGGAAGAAGCAGGGATACAAACAAATGAACTATTCACAGAAATAATCAAGGAGAACTCCCCAAATATAGGAAAAGGTAAAGATGCTCAGATGTATGAGGCATACAGAACTCCAGCCACCTACAATTCAAATAGAACTACACCCAGGCATATAATAATCAAAATTCCAGAAATCCAATATAAGAACAGAATATTAAAAGCTGTCAGAGACAAGAAACAGATCACACAAGGGAACACCCATCAGAATTACAGCAGACTTCTCGGCACAAACCATCAAATCACGAAGAGTGTGGGGTGAAATAATCTAAGCTTTGAAAGATAATAACCTTCAGCCAAGATTGATATATCCTGTACAACTGTCCCTAGAAATTAATGGAGAAACAAGGTGCTTCCAGGATAAAGAGGAACTGGGGGAATTTGCAACCACCAATTCAACTCTACAGAGAATACTGCAGGACATTCTAAAAGAGAAAAGTACCAGGATTCCAGAAACAATGGCAGAGAGGCCACAATGAATGGAGCAGAAAGCGAAATGAAGAAGACAAACAGACAACTAATCACAGAAAAAGAGCTCAACAGAAATGAGGCAGAGAAGGTTGGATATAATTTCTAATATAGATGGCCTAGATACACTAACTTAAGGGAAAAAAGAGAGAATTGCAGGCAGAGTGGATCAAGAGGTAGGGTCCACCGAGAGGCTCTTTATAGGAAATATAATTGGCCTGAAGGTTATATGGACCAAAATCAAACATGAGAAAACGGACCTCGATATGATAGGGAACCAGAGAGTAATAGGGGTAACCAGACCAGTATTTATAGATAGGTTGAACAGACAGGCTTTAATAAATGAAGAAATATAACTAGAAATCCAGCACAGGAGTGAGAAAGTTCAGAAACACTTAGGTAAATAGCAGGTTGCCTCCCCCCCAACACAAAACAGTGAGTGTTGGGGAGACCCAAAAAATACACAGTTCATTCTGGTGGGGTAAAGGGGAGGAATAGTCTTAAAAAAAAAAACAAACCAGCAGAAGATATAGCTAATAGTGTATCAGGAATTAAAACCCCTATTACTCGCACCACTCTGCTTGGTTGGAACTTGTTCTGTCCTGTCCTAGTTTGTATGCAAGCACTGGATCTAAGGAGCACAGACAGCTGTCCATAGCACAGTGACATCTTTTAATTTCCTATTAACTCAATCAGGATCTATGTATGACTTATACTGTTGTATCATGACTGATCTTACGTTAAATCTGACTTGTTTGATTGCTACTTATTATTAACAGATTTTATTCAAAACTGTAAGGCTGATGGTATCAAGTTGAGGAGTATAGACAACTATACTGAAAATGACAATGATTCACCACGATATCCATTCTGATTTGATTACTACCTGTTTTTGTAGCTCTAGACTATCTACAAAGTTGTATGTCTGTTAATCCTGTTATGTACTGATATGTTCAATTATACTTTATCTGATATAGCCAATTCTGTTGATGATAACAAGAAACAGCACAGTGACCATGGTAGAACTCCTTATACAGCAGATTTATATGTCTTTTTAGTTTTATATTAGTTTTATATTAGTTTTAGTTCTGTCCTGCTTTGTTCTGTTTTTCTCTCTAATATAGAAAGGATAGAAATACATGTCAAGACTCATGCTTACATAAAACCTATAAACAGTTTATGAGAACTGATCTGATGACACATGATGAAATGAACAAAAACTTTGAAGGAAAGAAAGTGGCACTGCAGTACACAATCCTGATTCCGGAGTGCTATGATGTGAAATCCAGCAATATTATTAATGTTTGTTCAGAAGGATTTTAATCTAATAAGTTGTGTGAGGTCTCAACATAAATGAAGATATGGATAAACACGTACATGTCTAAGTGTATAGAATTAATAGCCATAATACTTAGTTTTTGTTGGATAGTTGAACAGAACTGTTTGCGGTCTCCCTGGTTGAATTCCCATTTATATGTTCTACTTGTGTACCTTGAACAACTATTTATAGGGGGGACAATATGTATACATCAGCTAGTGATTTATTACTGTTTATTTCTTTTCTTTGAAAGTATGTACTATTTCTGCCCATTTTCTATTTTGTTTTGTTAAAAAAAAAAAAAGAAATTATGTCATGCCAGCAATAAACCCAGTACCCTGCAGCCACTACTGTCTCTCCACTCTCATCTCATGTAGCACACACTCCCTCCTCATTCAAAGCCAGCAAAAGCCCTAATTTCCATGTGGCTGCAACCCTAGCATCAAAGTGTAGTAAGAAACGGGAAAGGTAAACTAAACTTATTCTCTGACGTCTGAAACACAGATTACAGGTTATACATTCATACCCATGACATGAAAAAAGGTACAGAGGTTCAGTACACCAGAGGCCTAAGTTCTACAGATCTGTGTACTGCGTTTTAACTGTTTTTCTGTGCTGTACACTGCACTGTCTGCTTGGCCCTGCGAAGTGGGTAAATCTTAAGCATTTTCAGTCCTCAACCTACAAACACATGAAGAAAATGGTACCAAAAAGTGAAATAGAAACTACACTCTTAAAAGGTCAAATAACAATGTACATTTTTCCATCTATGAAACCAAGATAAAATGGGAAAAACACAGGTTACCAAAACAGACCTTGAAAGAGACAGCAAACTTAAAGCGTAATTTCTTTTTGAGACAGGGTATCGCCATGTAGTTCAGGGTGGACTCGAACTGACTGTGTAGCTCAGGCTGGCCTCAAACCGTGATCCTCCTGCCTCAGCCTCCCAAGTGCTAAGATTATAGATGTGCACCACCATGCCCAACTTAAAGAGTAATTTATTAGAAATGATTTATAATGCTTCACCAACTGTTCCAGGCATGGAAAACTTTCTATTTCATTTTATAAAGCAGGCCAATATAAATGTAGGATTTTTTCCCCCCAGTGCTGGGGATCAGGATGAGAGTACAAGGTCCTCAGTTCCTGTACTACCTGGGGCTCTTGCACCCAAGCAGGCTCCTGTGAACACAGCCCAAGAAGGAGCCATGATCTGACACATAACAGCAGCCCCTTTCTATGAAATGCATGAGTGACACAAGTCACTGACTCGGGAAAAAATCTTAAAGTACTAAGAAATAAGAGGGAGATAGATAATTTGCAAATGGAAGAGAGACCAACAGGTAGAGAGAAAAAATAGAGCGGACAGGAGATGAATCAAGATGTGTTCGTGAAAAGAATTAGTATGTATTGTGTACATGGACCAGCTCCCCAGGATAAATGTGATCATTATGCACTGCAACCACACACAGTAGCAGTAATTGTTCTTTTAATTTAAAATACAGTATTCAGACTTGTTTGAGATAGGGTCTCACTACACAGTCCAGGCTGATCTTGAAATCAAAACCTTCCTGCCTCAGCCTCTTGAGTGTGCTGAGATTACAGGTATGTGGCAACAATGCTCATTTTAGTATTTCTTAAATTTAAGAAAACAGTACAAGCTGGGTGTGGGACACACCTGTAACCCCAGCACTTGGGAGGCTGAAGCATGAAGACTGCTGTGAATTCAAAACCAGGCTGGATTCCAAGGTGAGTGCAGGGCCAGCCTGACCTCAACTACACAGTGAGACCCTGTCTCAAAAACCAACTCCCCCAAAACAAACAAATAAATAAACAAACAAAAACACACACACAGTATACCAAGACCAAGTGGGATCTATTCCACAAATTTAAAATTCTTTATTCATCATTATCATAGAAGAGTAACTATATGATGTTAATATAGCTTAGGAAGAAGTTTTTCTGCAATGTGTGAAACAATTAAATGTAAGATCACTGTATGACCCGGCAACCCCACTTTTAGGAATTTAACCTAAAAGAACTGAAAGCAGGGACTCATACAGGGACCTGTAATTCAGTGTTCACAGCAGCACAATGGCCAGAAAGAAGAACAACTCATAATCAGTGAGAGACAAATGGACAAAGGATTTAGTGCATCTACACCATGGAACCAGAATATTCAGCCTCAGAAAGAACATCCCGACACAGGCCACGACAGGTGCTGGACCTGATGACCCTTGAGGGACAGTGCAATTGGAAATAAGCCTGCGACAAAATACCCAGAATAGTTAAGTTCACAGATGGAAAGCAGAGCCTCTGGCAGAAGCGAGGCAGGTGAAAATGCAGTTACTGTGAAATGGCACAGAGTTTCAGGTGGAGGTGATGAAAGGGTCCAGCGATGGATCCTGACCATGGCTGCACAAAGCCGTGAATGCACTTAGCATCACACATCTTTATCAAAAAAATAAAGCAGGGGGCAGTCCACTAACCAAATCTGGCCACAATGGGCACCGGTATAAATGACAGTAACAGCTGGGCAAGGTGGTAACACGACCCTGTAATCCCAGCACTCTGGAGGCTGAGACAGGAGGATCCTCTGAGTTCAAGGCCAGCCTGCACCACACAGGGAGACCCTGTCTCAAACCCTTTCTTGCACAAAGACAGTAACAGATGAGATAAAAACAAGCATCTATAAATCTACGCTGATGTAAAAGAACAAATAAATGGGGGGGGGGCCTTGAAAGACTAGCAATGGTACAGTTAGGAAACATCATTTAGCAACCAGCACGGCACTCAGTGGAGAATCACCAATGGAATACTGCGAAGTTTGCAAAGAATTAATCAACCAACGGGTGGAAATTAGATGAGGAAAAGCCCTTTCACATGACCTGGTTACTTATTACTGAGGAAAACAGTGACTGTACAGTGGATAATCTAAAGAAATATCCTAAAAGAAGTTAAAGTTAACATCACCATAGGACGAACCAACATTATGTGCTTCCTGAAATGATGCCTTGAATCTCATCAAGAGAAAATAACCCACAAACCAATTCAGGTTTGGTCTATACTGCTAGAGCGCCAAGGAAACTACCAAAAATACATGCGTGCAACAGGTCTGCCCCAGTGAATAAGGTACAAGGCACGATTCTGCCACTAGAGGGACAGTATGGGCACCTCTGGAATGAGCTTCTACCTCACCCTCTGACAGGGGTCCCTCCAGACTGCCCTGAAGCTGCCTCATCAACAGAAAGGACTAAAAGCAGAAGGTCAAGGGCTACGACAACATGCTAAGACTCAAGATCACCTTAAAACGCCGGAGAGAATCTGCGACGCCAGGAGCCAGCTCCTTGTCCACCCAGCCCACCATGACACCATCCAGTAGGACAGGGTAGCACTCGCTGTACGGTCGATGTGGTGCTCCATCGACAGGTGTGACCCCTGAGGCAGGGAACAAGGAGAATGATCAATCAGGTGCTTCAGACAACATTTCCAGTCCCACCAGGTAGGCTTATCCATTGGCGGATATCTAACTGTCCTGTCTCTAAGGCAGGCTTGTTTCCATATTGTCCATGTAAGTAAAAACCATTTCAGTAAGGACATGTAAAAAATTAGTAGCTGCCTGCCTGTGAAGAGACTGGGGGGTGGGCAGAGTGTAAGGATGGCTTTCCACTGTGTACCTTTTTATGTTTTGATTGCTGAGCCATGCAAACGTGTTAGCTTTTTTTTAAAAAAAAATCTAATTATATAGTTGACCCTCATTATTTGCAGATTTAATTTCTGTGAATTTATCCACTTGCTATGTTTTGTTTTTTAATCACAAATTTAATACTGTGGGTTTGTTCAGCATCCTGGGGCAAAAAGTGAATCACCCACACATGTGCTGGACTTCTGGTCTCTGCTCCCACTCTGTACAGAGGTGTCCTTTTCGAGGTCTGATCAACACTACAGTTGCTCTGTATTTTTGTTTATGATTTTAAGATGGCCCTGAGGTGTCATGCTCAAGTGGTCTAATGTTCCTAAAAGCGGGGCAGCTGCAGTGTGCCACACAGAGAAAATGGGCGCACTATACACATGTGCTATGAGTTCAGTGTGAGACTTACGAGAACTGAACCCTCAGTTCCTCAAGCCTCAGGAGCAATGGTTCAGTATCACTAATTCAGTGCTGGCAATACATTTATATAAGGACTGCAAAGAATGAGGATCAACTGTAGCTAAGCAAAAAAGAACAGTTTTCCACACACTTGAACTACCTTCTGGGGACACCAAGTGTTTTCCTGTATCTCTGTTTCACCTCTCACCCTAATGTGACAGTGTCTATGGCAAGTCTGTTGGCCATTTCTGTGCCAACTTCCTCCCAGTGTGGGAGGAAATAACTCTTTCCATCTCTTCTGCAGTTAAGACCTATTTTCTACTTCTCCACATTTTTCTTTTACCCTCTTTTCTTTCTCCGTGTTTTTGACATTTTTAATCACTGATAATAAATGAAACTATCATTTTCCTTGCGACACAAATGGACAAATTATACCGATTCCATCTTTTGAGTGTTGATTATTTCTTTATTACTTTCTCCGAGCTCCCTTCTCAAAGACTACTCTCTAATGGGCAGAAGTACTTTTAGGAAGAAATTTCTTGACCCTAACTCAGTGCCCTTCTGGTTGCTTGAAGATCTCCATCGTCTCACCCCTACAAACTGTAAGTTTTACTAACTGTACTGGAGACTGCACTCACAGGCCACCAAAGGACCAGAACACGTCTGGTTTGTAAATCACAACAGGAAAGTTCTAGGACTAAATGGGAAAACACCCAAAGAAGTCTGATCCGGCTGGGAATTTAGCTCAGCAGGCATAAGCGCTCGCCTGCCAAATGTGAGGTTATAAGTTCCACCCCCGGTACAAAAAAAAAGGTAGGGCCAGGACAGTGGCATAATGGCCTGCCTGGCAAGCACAAGGTTGTCGTGAGTTCGATTCCCAGTACTGAAAAAAAAAAAAAAAAAAAAACCAGAAAAGTCTGATCTCTTTACCAATGAAAATAAACCTAAACCAAATATACAAACTGCAAGAATAGTAAGAGAGCTTCCTAATCAAAGCAGAGACGGTTACAAGGCTACCAGGAAGAAGGGGTACGTATCTGATGATGTCAGGTTATACAGTGGTTCCTTGGTTCATGCACTTGAATCTTCCCAAAATTCTGGTTGCAAACCAAGTTGGATGAGAACCAAATCAAAGTCAATGGTTAGGTTCAACGCTGACCTTATGGGGAAATTTAATGTGGTTCTCTCAGGTTTGCCTGTATAAAGAGAACTGTGAACCAAGGACCACTGTACTGGACAATCTCCTTTTTAACTGTCTTCCTGCAAACCAACACTGTTTTCTACTTAAAAATGCAAAGATATACCAACAAAGTCACACAGCAGCTTCTAAATTGTTACTGTTAACTGCTACTGATCTATTGAAAATACACTAGCTCCTGCACAGAGTGAAAAAGAATTCCTGTAAAGCTTCTTTAATGAATCCTCCAAAGAGCATAACTCCATGGTTTGCTGCCCTTAGAAACCAGAAAAGGTTGCTTACTGTGTACGCCACGTACCCAAGCTGCAGAGCAAAGCTGGAATAGACGTTGTATACGCAAACTGCGTGACGACCTCACATATGGCAGTTAAGTGGTTCATTAGCCCACAGGGCGCCCCATCTGGGGTGTTCACGGGACAAAGGAAGCCCCAGGACTCTGGCAGCAGCCTACGCACTGTGGTGGTCCTCATCTTGGCAAAATCACCTCCTCTGTGCACACAGCGGAAATGGGAGAGATAGCGAATGAAGTTCAGCTTGTCAGCCACAACACAAAGTCCAGAATCTTGCATGAAGCCAAGACCTTAATAAAACAAAAGTCACTCAAAAACAGGCCAAATTTTAAAAAGTCCACTTCTGAGGCGTTGGTAAACTGACAAAACCTCAGAGCACTCTAGAGATCACAGGTTGGGTTACTAAACAGTGACTCTCTTAGTCCTGGTGAGTGGAAGAGTTTACACAAAATAATTATTTAAATCCCACATTTAACAAATTGTATGCACTTCAACTGGTAGCCTGTCTACTATACCTCCTTTGTAAGAGAACAGTGAATGAGTAATAAAATACCACATAACTGAATTAATCGGAGAGCTCCAGAAAACATGAGCACTTGTTATCACACTAGCAAAAGAATTTGTATCAGTGGCACCTATATTAAAAAAAGAAAGGAAGGAAGGAAAAAAGGTAGATTTTTTTTTCCCTCTAGATTCCAAATGCCACTTTTTAAGCTTCCCAGGTCATTCAAATAGTTTGGGGATGGCACATATAGTAACCCTTCCAGGCTTCCCGCCGGGAACCCTTCGTCAGGCACCTAAGTGGTCTGGTCACCAGGGTTGGATTTATGCTATATGAATCAACAGACATTTACCATACTATAACATGATATGGAGAAAAAAATAAAACCTCTCTCAGTGACACATAAATCTACACTATGCAAATAACTTGAAAAGTATTTCAAAGGGAAGCCTATCTTAAATTTCACCTGTTTTCGAACGCAGATTCCCAGTAGCAAGAAGATATTCAAAAGGTCTTGTCAGGTCTCCTCCCATACTAAAAATCTTCATCAAATTTTCAGTGTTTATGGATACATTGGTCTTCTGAGCCCTTTTATCTAATGCTATTTTAACAGACACTAACCAAGCTTCCATTTTTTCCTGAAAAGAAAAATTTTAATTTTAAACACTGTTTTAATTACCACAAATTTCACATTTACTCACATAATCCAAAAGTGGTCCACTCATACATTTAACATGGAAAATATATAAACTACAAACCTAGGAAACAACTGTTCAGGGCACATGTGGAGGCCAGCTGTTTTTCATTATGGGGGTTGAACATCTGCACTGACTCACAAAAGCAGCATGATATTACTTTTTATTTTGAGACAGGATTTCACTAAATTGGCTAGGCTGGGCTCCAACTTCCTTTCAATCTTTCTGCCTTAGCCTCCCAGAGTGTTGGGGTTACAGACATGCACCACCATGTTCCTCATGAGACCAGGCATCATTAAAACAGAAGACACAAACTAGTATAAATCATGGTTTCATAATTCAGCACTACGAATGCCGAGGCTGGAGAGTTCTTTGTGTGAGGTACTGCCCTACATGAATTGTAGTGTGTTCAGCCACATCACTGGCTTCTACCCACAATGTCAGTCTGTCCTACTGGTCTGCCAGCTGTCTAGGAAACTGAATGTGATCTGGAGACTTTGAGCTCTTGGTTGCTTTTCTTCTTGAGAAGACTGCAGGGACTGCTGCTCTGGCTCAAATGCCTGTGGCCACACAGATATGAGCTGCTGCTGCAGTGTCTGCTAATGAAGTACAGAAAGGACACACTTCAGCCCCTCTCTCTCCCTCAGCCCAGGGAAGAAGCCCCAGAACAGTCCCTCCGTCACACTGGGCACCACAATCTCTGCTGCCAGCATTCGGTGAAATGGCTAAAGTAGTGTGTGATCCATTTTCTGTCATGTCATATCATATTCTCAGGAATATCTTTCATTTCTCACATTCACAGAGTTGGAAGCTTAAATACAGTTGATGACATCTCTTCAAGTTTCCATTTTTTGCTTCGCCTGTTGCTGACACAGAGCAAGCACCTCAGTGGCTTACTCCAAAGACCTGCACCTAACTGTGTGGGATCAGGGACCCTCACAGTAGGCTTGAGGACAGAGCTGGGAAATGCACATCGGCCTTTACTTGAAAGGCTACAGATACTTTTGATGCTTGATTTCAATTTTTATCAGGGAAATTCTAGCTTGCTAAAATTTCTCAATTTTAATTTTACAGACAGAGCAGAGAGAAACAAAACAAAATCTTACTTTTTAGTGAGAATTTAAATAATGAACGACTCAATAAGGAATTAAGAGACTTCTTCTCCCCTATCCTACTTTATTATTTCTTACAATAAATCTTTTGGAGACCATATACAAAATATAAAATGCCTGCAACTTTCAAATTTCCTAGGATATCATTTTTATATCATACTGACTCTGTTGTACTACATACTCATAAATGTGGTCAGGTCTTATTGTTCATAGTGGTTATGTTCTATGCTGTTACTGTAAATTCCAAATAAGTGAGTACTGAACTGTGGGGGATGAGGTGTCACTTTGTAGGCCCAACCCCCTCTAACCTGCAATTTACAATAGCCCCCCTGGTATGCGAGACGGAGGTAGAATAGGAATGCCTGTTCTCAGTGAGATCTCTCACCCTCTGGAATCCATACTGTGAGCTGGCTTTGTTTTGCAGAAGTCTTGAGGAAGTGGCTGGCCACCCTTTGTGACACTAACAGCAGACAAATTAACAACATTCTTGAGCTAATGAATTTCTTCCTGGGCTAGAGAAGTTATGAGAACTGGTTGTGATTATTTACTTCACTTAGATAGTTTTAGAATAAACATTGTAGTCTGTCACGCTGTAGCTTGCCACAAAGAATGCCTTTTCACCACTTAATTATCTGGGCTCTGTGAACTGATCGGGTTTACTATATATGAATCCTAAAATAAAGATTGTGTGTGCAGTGCAGTGTAACGCGGTGCAGACAGTAAAGGTGCCGTGTCCTGTCTTCCTTTCCGAGCACTGTACCCCCCGTGTCCCGATCAGGCGTGTTTGCGTGTTTACCTTTCCCGGAGTTCAAAGTGCCCTAGACACTCACGACACTGAACCACTGATTCAACACAGGGCTCAGTTCTATAAGTCCCTGACCAGATCGCCTGACAACTGATCAGTATGTAGCACATTTTGTGTGACTCTGTTGAATAACTCCTTATTTAATATATAACGCTGCTTCATTAATATTGAACTCATTGGCACAGCACAGCCTTCTGCATTTAGGTACACCAGACAGCACTTTGGTACTATGCTTGGGGGCCATCTGAAACAGCCAAAAAAAAAAAAAAGCACAAAAATACCTCTGTTTACATACAGAAGGTATGAGAAGGCAGAGTATCATCTTGTTCAACCACCAGGAAGAACATGCATGGATTGGGAGACTGGAAGGTTCCATTGCTCTGCCCATGTCTAGGAATGGCTAAGAAAGTGCTGAGTACAAATAAATGCTCTAACTGTATTTCAGCATAGGGGCTATTTATTACTCATGTTATGACCAGGATTTGATATTATCTTTAGGCCATCTAAAGATTTTAAACATACCAACCACAGTAGCACAAACCTGTACCCCTCGCACTCTGGGAGATGCAGGTAGCACCAAAAGTTTGAGCCCAGCTTAGACAAGCTGGTGAGACTCTCTCTCAAAATTTAAAAACACTAAATAAAAAAGGGTTAGAGAACCCGCTTAGGGCAAAGACCCTGGGTTCATTCCCAGTACCAGAAAGTAAAATAAAATTACTGAATGTGGTGTAAGCTAGGATTTTTGGTCAAGTCCCTCATGATTACACCAATGGAGACTACACAAAGTGCCAGAACTACAAATGATACACATGCAGGGGACAGCAGCGCTGGACCTGGCCACACCACTCCACAAGTGAGCCTGGTGGTACAGGGAGAAAGCAGCACACATTTACCTTCAGAAACATAAGGAAGAGCTGACCGGGAGTGAGGATTTCTTGATTCACTAAACTATCAGGATTCTCCTCCAGACACTCTCCTTTGGCTAAAGCAAAGAGCTTCCGGGTCATGAAACAAAGCAAGTGAAACTTTTCAGTATTGGATTTCAGGTGGATGCAGATACACTGGCTGTAAAACAGAAAGAAAAAGGCTTAAAACAATTTAGTTGCTTTAAAAAAAATTTAGTTGTCAATTCATTTAAAGTCCTCCTGACCACGGTTCCAATTTACATTCACTTGAAACTACAATGTCCAGCTGGGCGTGGTGACTCACACCTGTAATCCCAGCACTTGGGAGACTGAGGCAGGAGGATCGTAGCAAGTTTGAGACCAGCCTGGGCTACAAAGTGAGCTTAAGGCCAACTTGAACTGCACAGTGAAACCCTGTCTCAAAAAGACCAATCAATCAATCAATCAATCAATCAATCAAGTCCTTTCTACAAAAAAAACTCAATCACTCTTCATCTTTATTGGCAACACTAGCAAAAGAGCCAAATATCACAAAGTCTAGAGCTATACTCGCCAATGTGGCTACTTAAATTAATTAAAGTTAAGAATACAGCTGCACTGGCCACGCTTCAATTGTTCAGCATGTGGCATGTAGCTCCACAATGGCAGTGCTGGACTGCAGCTGGGCTCCTTTAGTAATTACACAGTGGTTACAGGAGACAAAGTTCTTGCTGTAGGGAAATAAAAGCAACACGATGCCTGCAACTTCCCAACAGAAAACAAGAAAAACATGTATCTCTGTGCAGCCTGAGCCATTAAGCACATGTCATAAATCAGGTACTACATTAGTGACCAAGCATCTATTGTGCCATTTGGACACTGCTGCTTCTGGCTGGCCAGGACCAGAATTCCATCCCTGGTTCACTCGGACTGGTGAGCTCATGCTGCAATCTGTGTCACCCCTCCACCCTACCCAAAACCCACAAACACAAACACAGGCCCAGCACACATACTTAAACAGGAACTCTGCAGCTTGTTCATTTGAGTACCAGTCGGGAAGACTGAGCTTGATTCGGAAGCATTCGCCCAGATAGTTAAGGACCTGTTTCTGGGTGGAACCGCCCTCTTCCATTACAATCCTCAGCATCTGGGAAACAGAGTTCCTAAAGAAGGAGTCTTCCTCTTTTCCCTTGATGAGCTCCTGAAAAATCTGATAATCAGAGAAGCTGACCAGAGCCTAAAATAGAAAAAAAAAAAAAGTTTTATAAAATCATTCATCAGTAACAAATGAAACACTTGATTGTAATTCTCTCCTCTAATATTTTTATTTATTTATTTTTTTGTCTTTTTGAGACAGGGTCTCACTATGCAGTTCAGGCCGGCCTTGAGCTCACTTTGTAGCCCAGGCTGGTCTCAACTCACAGCGATCCCCCTGCCTCAGCTTCCCAAGTGCTGGGATTACAGGCGTGTGCCACCATGCCCAGCTTCCTCTTAATATTTTTAATACTTGAAGGAAAACAAAGTAGCACTGCACTAATGCTGAACCGAACTCATCAAAATACAGCATTCCTCGTGAGACACCCCAACACCAAGATGGTACCAGGGAGCCACTAACTCAGGGCTTCTCTGTATGACTGAGAAAATCAGCAAGAAAGCCGACATGAGACTCTCGCGGTTAGGCTATCAACGACATTGTGGCTCCTGCCTGTTCTCTTGGCCATCAGGGCAGTGACGATGGACTCTAGGCTTTCAATGACAGAAACAGCCTGCTCTGACAGGTGTGCCTCGGCTGTGCCACCAGTGATCTAGGGGGACATGGCTGAGAGGAACTGACACCAGATCACAAAGCTAGTACCGAATCGCCAGCTGAGTGAACTGCCTTGAAGTGGACCCTCCACCCTGGTCACATCTTTAAAGTGACTGCAACACCTACTGACATCCCATTGTGACGTCCTGAGACCCAGCCATGCTGCGCTCAAGTTCCTGAACCCCAGAAATTCTGAGAACATTTGCTGATGCTGTAAGCTACTGGGTCTTGAGGCCATCTGTCTCGGAGCAGTGGATAAAATGCAAGAGCTTGTTCTCCTAACAGAAGAACCCGCCCAATGTGCAGGGGACATGAGCCCTGGTGAATCACTGAATCATACCTTAAGTGCAAATCCCAAAGGAAGAAAAAATAGTTCTTTCCGGTAAATGAAGTTTAACATAACTGTGCCATTTTCCAAATAGTGAAGGTTCATATTCACGGCAGAATGGTCTCCCCGTACGCAGTGTATAGAAACCCCTATTGAACAAATGCAAAATCGTAAGCTTGGTAATACTACAGCTGTTTCGACTGTTATGTTTTTCTTAACCATTTTACTCTCTTAGGCATAACTAAAGCCAAATCACTAAGTTTAACGGCAAAATGTCTTCTGGGAAGCAAACATCTCCCCAGGATGTGAAACTGGATTTATCCAAGGTTCCCAGTGGCCACTTGTTTCAGTGTGGAAAAAAAGGAAGCAGGTAGGGTTCCCACTATGTATGAGACTGAGGTCTTGTCTCGAAAGGTAGTTCAGGTTGACTTTGAACTCATGAGCTAGCCCAGGCTGGCCTCAGACTCACAGTGATCCTCCTGCTTTGGCCTCCCTAGATCTGGGATTATAGTGGGCACCACCATACCTAGTTTCTAAGGTCTATTTTTTTGTTTATATTGGTACCGGAGATCAAACTCGCGACCACCGGCTTGCAAGGCAGGTGCTTATGCCGCTGAGCTAACTCCCCAGCCCCTTCTAAGGTCTATTTTTAAACACTTTCAAATACTTACCTAATAAAATTGTATTACTGAAGTGAAGCCTTAATACATTTATAAGCACCCCCAACTTAATGATAATTTGATCTGAAATTACCTGGTTTTACAATGATGCAAAAGTCACACATTCAGAAGAAACTATAGTTTGATTTTCACATTTTGATCTTTTCCCAGATTAGCAATGTCATGTGATGTGCTCTCATTATGCTGCATGTTGGCCACATGATCGAAAGGGTAAGCAAGGACATTCTACCACGCACTATGCTGCCAGTTGGTTCTGGACACTATGTTGTCTTTCTGCAGCCCACCAGCATGCACACGTGACATAAACCTTTACTGTAATACAGGCTCTTGTTAGATCACTCTGCCCAACCATAGACTGATGTAAGTGTTCTAAGCATGTGTAAGGTAGGGTAGGCCACACTGTGATGGTCAGTGCATTAGGTGCATTCAGGGTATGGTATTTTTAACTCCAGTCTGGTTTATCACTACATGATTCCCTCCAGGAGGGGTATCGTACATTATGTAATGATTACAACTCAACTGATGAAAACCTCAACCACCGCACCATGGTCACCATCTGTGTGTGTTCACATGCACATGTGCTGTGGTCAGAACATTAAAAACCTACATTAGTACCAAATCTCAAATACATGATAGTGTCATTAACTATAGGAACCACACTGTACATTAACATCAAAATTTATTCATCTTATAAATGAAATTTGTTTCTTTTGGTCAATCTCTGCATTTCTTCCTCTACCTTCATTAATTTTAACCCAAAAATGATCAACAGAAAAACAAAAATTATATAAGAGAGAAATGTTAAAGGTATCTATAAAGATGCATGTTTTAGGGGCTGGGGATTTAGCTCAGCAGCATAAATATCTGTCTTGCAAGCACGCAGTTGTGAGTTCGATCCCTGGTACCAAAAAAAAAAAAGCATGTTTTAAAATGTCTTAAATTATTGTATTATATATACAATAATATATAGAGATATATATATATCTAAATATCTATATATATATATTTTTTGGAGACAGGGTCTTACTATATAGTTCAGGCTGCCCTTGAACTCATGATGATTCTTTTGTCTTGGCTCTCAAGTGCTAGAATTACAGACATATGTCACCACATTTGGGAAGGATGCATCTTTTTTTTTTTTTTGGTATAAGGGATCAAACTCACAACCTTGCGCTTTCCAGGAAGGCACTTGTGCTGATGAGCTATATTCCTGGTCTTATGCATCTATTTTTTTAAAAAAATAGTTTTAAATTTTCCTAAAAGAACATTCCAGTGATCATTAAAACTTACCAAACTGAGTATAGCCAGGCCCTCTGCTTTTCCACTTTGGTCTTACCAAAGCAATGGGGAAATTCCTCCGAGGCATAATTAGCATTCGGATGACCTTTTCAATACCATTGATTATAAAATATCCTCCCATTTCCTGCCAAAGAGGTGGATTATAATTTGTTACACAAAGGCACATGACCACCTGCAAACATGAATCTTATTTCAAACAAGGTGGAACATGGGGAAGCAAACACATGGGTGAAAGGAACTAGTGACCCTTTGAAAACAGTAAAAATGCGATCAATAGTCTTCTTGAGTATATTAGAAAGGTTCTAGGGATATGGCAGAAAGTTTGGAAAGAAAACAGAGCATGGTGCTCTTCCAGATAGGCACAACCTAACTTGTATTTCTGTTCCCCTAAAATGACTGCCATCTTCAAATGATATTTAAAAAAAAAAAAATTCAAAGAGTAGCCCAAAGATACTGTATCTTTTTTTTTTGTCTTTTTCATTTTTATTGGTACCAGGGATTAAACTCACGACCGCACACTTGCAAGGCAGGCGCTTAAGCCGCTAAGCTAAATCCCCAGCCCAAGATACTGTATCTTATTGGATTTTATTATATGTGATAGTATAAACAAAAATTTTTATAGACAAGGAGATAATATAGAAACCATTGTTTGTTTTCTGTTAGTTGGTTCTAAATACCCTATAATACTTTCATTCTCTTGAATGGTTTTACATTGTCTTGATATGTTTGATGCTATAGTATACGAAGTTATACTCAGATATTTCAAGGAAAGAGACACTATAGTAACTACTGTTATGTCAGATTATCTTGTGGTGAAACATTATTTTGCTTAAATTATTCTGTTCTGATCTGTGCTGTTGTGTTATGTCCTCTTTTATCTCAATCTCCTTTATTTATTTTTTAATTAAGGGAAAAAATAAATTTAAAAAATAGCAGGATATATTATAGTAACCATTTTGATTTCCTGTTAACTTGATTTGAAGCCTTGATTGCTCTCACCATCTTGTCTTGACTGATTTTACTCTATTCTGTTTTGCTTGATAGTATCAAGTTTGAGAGTATAGGCAAATACTTTGAAGACAATAAGATTCACTATGATGCCCATTCTGGTTTGACTATTATCTTCTTTTGAAGTCCTGTAATGCCTCCAATGTTTCGGTTTTATTGGTTTTGTTCTGTACTGTTTTGTTCAATTTTATTATAACTGATGATATAGGCAATTCTTTTTAAGATAGCAAGAGGCATTATGGTAACCATTGCTGATCACCTTGTATTCTCTTTTTATATCATGTAATATGTCCATCCTTTTGATTTGACTGACTCTGTTTTGTTATGTCACATTTGGTTTTATTCTCTTCAAAAAAAAAAGTAGTAAAAACTGTGGAAGTAATAAAACTCAACATGTGTAATTGTTATTGTAAAAAAGAGAGGAAAAGAAAGTGCTCTAAAGGATATAACTGCATGTATATTTAAGTGTATAAGATAGATAACCATATTACTGAGTTTTTGTTGGATCACTGAACAGAACTGTTTGCAGACTCAGTTTGAATGTCCACTCTGTATGCTTTAATTTTGCAACTTGAACAACTATTTCTAAGATGACAATATGTAAACTATTAACTAGTGATTTCTTACTGTTTATTTTTTTGAAATTCTGTATTACTTGTACCTTTTTTTTTTTTCTTTAAATAAAATTTTTTAAAAAAAGGAGTAGTCCATGGGGCTGGGGATTTAGCTCAGTGGCATAAGCACCTGCCTTGCAAGCAGGCAGTTGTGAGTTCAATCCCCGGTACCGATAAAAAAAAGAGTAGTCCAAAGATAAAAATGGTAACCATTCTGCTTACATATGGTTTACCATACATGTAAAAAAAATCTAGTTGTATGAAGACTGGAAACCAGTAATTTGGTTAGGTAAACAAGGGGAATATTCTCAAGAAAAGAGTTTCAATAGCTCCAGTCAATACCACACTTCTGCAATAAGAAGCTACCATTAACTGCCTCTGATGAAGTAAGAACAGACGCTAGGTGCCTTCCTTAATCATATTTAACCTTCGCAATAATGACTGAGAAGCTAGTACGCCCACTGTTGGTAGAGAAAACTGAGGTTCAGGAGATTAAACTTAACAAACCTACAAAACTGGTAGGTGAAAAAGCTGGATACCAAACCAAGAGCTGACAACAAAACCTTCTATCCATCAAGTAACAGTGTCCCCACTGCAGCCAAACTATCTGTTGTGATTACTTCAATGTCACCCTGCAAACCACCTAACTCAGTTATAAAAGAAGTGTTGAGGGGAAGGTGTATCAGTCATTTAGTTTGCTCAGACTATTCCCGTCAGGAAAGCAGGCATTCCCATAAACAACAGTGCGTAGGTTAAGACAGCATTAAAAAACACTCCTGGAAGTGCATCCCTAAATGGACATGATTCAGAAAACTAGGGGAAAACTTGCCAGTTCTTCCCCGAACAAGACCATTCGCTAACTGAATACAGGTGCTTTTTCACACTGTCTCAGCTGATGGTCACCAAGAGCCATATGCAGACAAGACATTAATGCCCACTCATCCAGAAACTGGAGCTAACAGCGGGACAAAAAACACGCTCCCTAGGAAAAGCTTCCCTTCTACACAATCCCCAAACAGGCCTTCACTACCGTTACACAACCCAGGCCCCTGCAGTCACCTCGGCCTCCTCGTGGTGTTCAATGAGGGCTTTTGGAGGAAGGTTGTGCAAGTTGCAAAGCTTGGACTTCACCATGATGGGCACATAGCCAAGAAACTGTTTAATGACCCCTCTCGAGATTCCATTTACTGACCAGCTGATATCGACCTGCATGAAATGGGAGAAAAAAATAAAAGAAAATATCTTTATCTGTGAGGACAAAGGAGAATTCTAAATGACAGAAAGAAAACTACAGTTCAGTCTCGTGTTGTAGATTCAGAAGATGACAGCGCTGAGAAAGGAAAGTCTGGTATAAAACCCGGTAGGCATCAGTCAAGTCATCAGAAACAAAGCCTCACCGTCAGCCTCCCCCGGTACGTGCTCTTGCGACCTCGGCATTCTGCTGGGTAAACATTGGGCTCTCTGCAGATGGTCCCTTTGGGAACCGTGGGAGGACTGATGACAGCATCCACAATAGTGAGAGAGATTCGCTCATCTTTGAAAGCAAACTCAAAGGAAGGAATAGCCTGAAACACAATTCATAAGAGTCAATAAATGGCTTCCATTTTTCAAAGCACTTTTCCTGTAAAACTCTTCCAAATCCCTTAGGGTCTAGCAAGCAGCACAATGACGCCAATAATGCCAAGTGACACATGTAGAAAGGACACTGAAGTGTTCATACAGTCTACTCATAACTTCTTGAATTACTCAGAAACTATGCATTAACTAAGGATTTTTCTAGTTATGCATATGTATTCAATTCTATACTGGACTCTAGGGATATAGCTATAAAGACTGAACCTCTGAACCAAATGCCTGCTTCTCCTACAGTGTCTTCTGTGTGCCCAGAAAAAAAGAGGAGAGAAGTGAGGACACTGCTGTTGACTGGCCAAGGCTGGGGATTCATCCTCTGATTTATGGCCAAACACTTTTAATACCATTCTTTAGGTGACACTTTCCCATTTTACACCATGCTGTCCTCTTACTGAAGCTGCCGCCATGCAAAGCAAAAGGTGGTGGCCAAGGCAGGTTTTTCCACAACAGCTATTTTTCTATACCAGTCCTTGGAAGAAGCTTTGTTATTCTTCTGAGACCTACAGAGATTTCCTACATATTAACTATGAACAACTGTGGATAAGAGAATCCAGCAGTCTTGTAATAGGCGAGGCATTAAAAATGCAATTCATCTATTTTTTTTGCCTCAGAAATTATTTTTCATAAAATATTAATATATAATTGGTTTATGTAAAAGGAGTGAAGAGCCAGGCGTAGTGGCTCATGCCTGTAACCTCAGCACTTGGGAAGCTGAGGCAGGAGGATTATTACAAATTTGAGACCAGCCTGTGCTACAAAGTGAGCTCAAGTCTAGCCTGAACTGCATAGTGAGACCCTATCTCAAAAAAAAATTCCATTTTAATTTATAATACACAAACACTAATGAATCGATGCTCTCTAAGGGTCCCCCAAGAATTTTAAGCGAGAGATCCTGGGATTAAAAAAAAAAACGGGAAGCTGCCGGTCTGTATATTACTCCTAACTCTATGCACATGTCTCTTTTATTTAAGCAAGTCTTCCCTGATTATCTCAATCATGGACTCGTCATTATTTCAATAAATCCAAGCATGGATTCACTTTCAATTAAATAGTAATTTTCTCACAGACATTTTTTTATCCCATGAAAGGATTAAAGTTTCAGTAATCTCCTAAGAAATCTTAATGGCTCCCACAGTATCTGCCAAGTATCAGACTGGCAACCAATGGTCTCATTATCTCTATTCCTTTCTCTCACAACACAATTCTTACCCAACAAAAACCACAAGGTAGTGTCTGTCTCCTAACTACATGGCTCCGTCTGATGCCACCTATTCCTTGGAAGGAATGCAATCTCCTCTTCCCTTGAACTCTCTAGTCGGGCTTTTCTGAAACACCTCGGTTAACTGCCACCTGAAGCACCCTCGGTAACCTACCTCCACAAACACTTCTTGGCAGAGCGGTTCTTAAAGCATTGCCATTGACTTTCAGGTCTCCACACCCTCTCAACCTCCAAAACACAGAAGCTGGCTGGCACGTGTCCCTCACAGGCCAATGGCACCTTATCCGCAAAATCTAACGCCTGGGGCCACTCAAAGAGACCACCCATTATCCTTACCTGAACTCTGCTACCATTATCATCTATGGCAATCATTAATACCTCATTCACATCTTTCTCTACACCTGCCTAATTCTGAGCAGGGGCCCAGCAGTTTCTCTCCTTAATGTGGTTAAAATAAAATGAAAACGAAAGCAGGACCTTGCACATTACAACCTATCCACGAGTCAGTTCAGAACCTTCCGAGGTAGTCTGGAAAAGGCAGGTCTTCAAGTGATACTAAGGCGTGTGCACCGCGAATGTCTGGCCTGATGGACCACAACCACCACTTCCTTGCTCTCTCTGCACCCTGAAGCGGTCCTACAGCAAACCCTGGCTCATGATTACATGTACATCAAGTCCAGAAAAATCCATTTCCCCTGATCGGCTCGACTGCAAGTCGCACGAGGTCAAGGCCTGCGTCTATTCTACAATTGTTTTTCCCTCCTTAGCACCCAGAGTCCAGCACCACCACGGAGTGCCAGCACATGGGTTTCACTGCCGCCCCCGGCCACCGCCCCACTCAGCCCGGTCCCACTGGCCCCTTCTGCAGAGCTTCATGCACCATCCTGCTTTCCTTCTACCCCACCAGACTCCTCTCCTACGCCAGCCCCGGACTCGATCCTTAGGCGCCTGGGGCCCGGGGACGCCGCGATCACCTGCACAGCTTGGCTGAGCCCCTCGCACACGGCGTAGTTGAAGGAGTCCACATGCGCCCGCGTCAGCTCTTGCAGCGCCGCCTTCTGCTGCGCCCGCGGGATCCGGTACGAAGGGTCGGTCAGATGCTTTAGGCTAGGCCCGCTGGGTAGGTTCCGCCAGCGGCCGCTGGGATCCATACTGTGATACCCGCGACCGCTCCACGTGAGCGAGGAATAGGCGGAGCCCGGAAGCCCGCAGCCTCTTGGGAAATGGTCCTCCGGTTCCGCCCGACCCTGGTCCTCCGCTCTTATAGGGTCGGCTTGCAACCAAAACCATGGCATGAACGGGCCGGTTAAAACCGTGCAGAGTTTGAGCAGAGAGAACCCCTCCCTGCTTCTCGGTTCCGCCCCCACCCAGATTCCTCTCTAACCTTAGTCTGCTGATTCTATGAGTCCTTTATCTTCCGAGAATGCTGATCACAGTGCTTGCTATTTTTTTAGCTTACTGTGTGTGTAACAACTGTATCGTGGTATCACTGACACAGTAACCACACACATTTATACATGATGATGAGTTCTGACTTGTGTGTTTTCTGGTGTGTACACTTCTGTGTATACTTTGTACACGCCCATGAAATCATCGCCAAAATTAATACAGTGAGCGAATCCACCACTCCCCAGTGTTTTCCTGTCCCTTGGAAATCCCTCCACATACCGACTTCACCTTTTCCTACTTCAGCTGGTAATTTCATTCCTATTTCACCTTTTTTTTGTTGGTTTTTTGGTTTTGAGACAGGGACTCACTTCATAGTGCTGCTGGCCCTGAAATCACTACGGAGCCCAGGCTGGCCTCGAACTCCCAGCGATCCTTATGCCTCAGTCTCCTGAGAGCTGGAATTACATGCGTGTAATCCCAACCTCCTATATCACTTTTAAACAATTTGTCTTCTGTGTCTATTTTTTCTTGACATAACCAAATGTACCAAGATTTATGAATCTGTAACCTAGATTCTTCTTTCCCTCCCTCCAGGAGTCAGCTTGCTCTAAGGAAAATTTTGTTTTTACTTGTTTTTTGAGACAGGATATCACTAGGTAGTACAGGCTGGTCTTGAATTTAGCGGTCTTCCAGCTTCAGCTTCCCAACTGCTGGGATTACAGGTGTGCAACACTACACCCCCTTTATCTTTTTTATTGTTGAGTTGTAATAGTACTTTAGTCAGTGCCAGGCTTTATTCAGCATGTGATTTGCAAATATTTTCCTCAGTTCTGTATGAGATCCTTGATGGTGTGTTTGGAAGTAAAAATTTGTAATTAAACATTGTGTACTTATTGTTGTTGTTGCTTGTGCTTTTGGTGTCACATCTAAGAAATTAGTATCTAAACAAGGCCATGAAGATTTACACAGATGCCTTCTAAGAGTTGTAGCTTCAACTTTTATGCTTAAGCCTTTGATCCATTCTGAATTAATTTTTTGTGTATGGTATGAAAAATATACATTATTTCTTTGATCCATTTTGAATTGATGTTTGTATATGGAATGTAAAAGGTATCAGTGTATCTGCTGTTGTCTTAGCACCATTTTTTGAAGACTTTCTTTCCCTCAACTGCACTGTCTTAGCCTCTTGATCAAAAATCAGTTGAACAAGCTGGGCAATGTGGTGCAGGTCTGTAAACCCTGCACTTGGGAGGCTGAGGCAGAAGGATCACTGGGAGTTTGAGGCCAACCTGGGCTACATAGTGATTTCAAGGCCAGCCTGCACTACAACGTGAAATCCTAGTTGGTTGCTACATTGTGTCAATTTGAGAAGTTTAGAAGCTTAGCTAAGTGAATTAGCAGTTCTACATCTTAAGGTGTACAGGACCCACCCTAAGGCAGGTCCTGCTTAAAATATAAGGGAGGAAAAGAGACTTGCTCTCTTCTTTTGTTCTTGTTCTTTTTTGCTGTTTGATCCCACTATGAACTGTTACCCCTCTGCCATGTGCCACCCTGCTTTGGAGCCAGTTGATTATGGACTGAAACGTCTACAGACTGTGAGCTAAATAAACCTTTCCTCCTTTAATGTTGGGCACCAGGTATTTTGTTTAAGCAATGTGAGAAAAGTAACTAAGACAATGTGCCATCTGTTTTATATGATTGGTGAGTATATTGTTGGAGACGTCTTCAACTATGTTTCTCATAGGTATGGGTCTATTTTCTTATGCTATGTTTAGATATCACAATATTAATAATGGGTTCATAGACTGAGATGGGAAATATTCTAACTTTTAGAAAAATTTGTAAAAGACTAATTTTTGTTTGTGATATTTACCCCTCTTTAAATGTTTGCAAAAGGGCCAAGGGTGTAGCTCAGTGGCATAAGTGCCTGTCGGGCAAGCACAAGGTCCTGAATTCAATCCCCAGCACCCCCCCCCATAAATAAATGTTTGGAAGAATTAAGTCATCTGGGCCTTTGCCTATGGAAAAATTTTTAAAATTATTAATTCAGTCTCTTGTACCTTTTTATTGGTAAAGAAAATAACAATGTATTTGTTGATTTCTAATTGTACTCCGTGTGGTCAAAAACCATGGCAGTTTTATTTCAGTCTTTTTATATTTACTAAGGCTTATTTTACGGGCTAACACATGATCTGCATCAGATAATGCTCCATGCACATTTGAGAACATGCATTCTACTGCTGACCAGCAGAATATTCTGTAGATATTTGTTCTAGTTGGCTTAAGGAGTTGTTTCCTTATGAACCATCTGCCTTGTTCTATCCATTACTGAAAATGGAGTATTAACACTTCCAACTATTCTTGTTGAATTGCCTACTTTTCCTTCCATGTTGGTCAATAACTGCTTTATGTATCATGCACTCTCTTGCTAGATGCATGTTTATCCTGATGGATGGATCCTTTTACCTTTCATTATAAAATGTCCTTGTCATGGCATTTCTTTTTTTTCTTCAAGTAAATGTGAGGCATTTCTTTTCTTAAAGGCTACTTTGTTGAATATTAGTGCAGTCACTTCTCCTCTCTTTGAGTTACTATTTGCATGATATATTTTTACATCTTTGTACTATCAATCTACTTGTGTTTTATGTTGTTTTTCATGATACTGGGGATGGAACGGAGGGCCTTTGCACTGAGCTACATCTCCAGCCCCTCTTATTTTATATTTTTAGATAGGGTCTTACTAAATTGCCAAGGCAAATTTAATATCATCCTCCTGTTTCGGCCTCCCAAGTGCTGGGATTACAGATATGTGCAACCATACGTAATTTTTCTGTGTTTCTTAATCTAAAATGAGCCTCTTTTAGAGAGAATATAGTTGGATCATGTTTTATTTGTTTTTGTTTTCTGAGTTTGGGTCTCTCTATGTAGTTCAGGCTGGCCTTGAACCTGCAATCCTCTTGCTGCAGTCTTCCAAGTGCTGGGTTACAGGTGTGTGCCACCACGGCTGCCAACATTCCATGTTCCTAGGAAGATGTCTACATTTTTCAAAACCGCCTATGGGTACCTCTTTCCAAGTTTTTCAGTTTCTTGTGTTCCAATGGTTATAGCTATGTCAGAAAGTTATGATACAAAATAACTGCTATCATCTTTGACAAATGGACCCAGGAAAAATGGTTGCTTACTCTGGACAAGCTCTGAGTCACATCAAAGCAAAACAAAGTCCTAAAATTGGGGATTTAATAGAACTATTAGGTGAAATAGTGACAGGGCTCTGTTAAAGGGACTTTGGAGATGCTCCAACCCCACTTGGTACCATACAATGGTTGCTAGGCAGCTGGGCCTCTGCACATTTTTAAGGCTGTTGGTTTCCAAGACTGCTTATGGAGCTGGGAAATGTGGATAGGAAGAGGGCAAGTGAAAATGTCAGCAGCTGTCCTTACTAAGATGCAAACACTTTTCTTGAGGAAGTGTTTTCTACACTGTCGAAAGCCTTTGGCTGGCGTCCAGCTTCTCTGGTGCTGTCACTTTTATGATAGACCGGACATTCCCAACTGAGGACTCTCACACGGTAGCCTCTTATGTGAACTTTAAAAAAGAAAGTTGTTGGCAGCCATCTTCAACTTGTGCCACACAGGACCCCATCGTTTCCCTGCCTTTAGGGATACCTGAGGGCAAACATCTTTAAAGTTGTACTGAATTGCTAGGGCCATGGGAGAACTTCAGGTTCTGGACAGCCTCTGATGAGGTCCTCTGGTGTCTCTGAACCTGAACCTTAGGAAAGCAGCTTCTTGTGCGGCCGCATACTCACTGATAAATCCAGGGCAGTGTGTCCCATCATGTCTGAACCATATTTGGAGCTGGGTGCCTAAACCAGGGCTTTGGCATAGAAGGACCCTGCTTGGTGCCACAAGGGTGCTTAGGGGTGGAAGCAGGCCGTGCAGGCCACATAAGAAAAGAGTTCAAAGCATGCAACCTCACAGCACAAGAAGTTGCAAGTTAATGACAATTTCCATACACAAAGTGCCTGAGGTGTGAGATTTAGAGGTATTCGAGAATTTGGCCTGAGGGCTGGACATTTTGCTGAGTAAGGTCATCCTGGGTCTGGGTAATTGTGGAAGCTGCCTTATGTTTGAAGCCAGGAACACTTCTCCACACCCCTGGTCTCACATCACCATCTGCACCCTGATCTAGAGAATGCCTAGGATTTGATTTTGCAGCTGGAATTGTTTCAGTGTTACTCCTTCATTCTTTTTGAAGGACAAGCGTATGCAAGGAACAGCTTCCTTGGGTCAGGAAACTATGGCCAGCTCTGGCTTATTTTTGTATGGCTTATGAGTTTAGAATACTTTTATACTTTATAAGAGTTGGGGAGAAACTAAGAACATGCAACAGAGACCCTGAATAGCAAGGACAAGCCTAAATATTTACTGTCTGGCTGCTTCTAGTTAAAGGCTGCCCACCTCTAGGTAATGATACCATGGATTTAAATAACCAGTAGGACGGTCCACATCTACAGTAAGATAACAGAGCCAAAGGGGGCAAAAATACTTGAAGTATCATTACTTTAATGCTCTGGGCATTTTTAAACATTCACAAAATTGCCTTATTTCAGAAATGACTTCTTCGTAGGTACAGATTCTGTGTCCAGCATCTGAAACATGTATATTGCCAAATGTTCTCTCCAGTACCCACATGCAACCTGAGACCAGCTATGGCACCTTGTCGTCAGTAGCAACCCCTCTGCCACCCCAACAGGACTGGCTCCACCCTCTGTGGGTACAACTGAGACTGCTCGTGCAAATGCTCTGAGGCTCTACAGACCCTGGCTGGTTCTATGGATCCCAGCATGTCCCCAGCACTCTCAGAGCTGGGACAGATGCTGACACCTGCTCTGCCCCGTCACACAAACGCCAAATGTTCTTGGTAAAATGTGGTCTGTAATGACTGTAGGGGTTTGGTGTGAGGGAAAGGGCTTTTCTCTCATAACTAATTAAAACTTTAACACGTTTTTAGTGGATTTATACATCCATGTCTGTTTATATTTGCAGTCAAGGCTTCATAAACTTTATGTTAAGCAGATAGGAGTTTCCCAACACTGTGAGGAGAAGCAAATGGAGAACCCGCTCAGACAACACTGGCTTTTGTACCAGGAATACAGATATTGACACTGGGTGTTCTTAAAGAAATGCCATTAAAAAAAAAAGTTTTTTTTTTTTTTTTAAAGTCTTAAGCCTTAAATGATTCTTCCAAGGTAATAATGCATTTTTCTTCCTCTCTAAGCAGTAATTCAAGGCATCTCAAGACACTGCTGCTGCCTGTGGCTCTGGTTTAACTGCCCGGGGCTGGAAAGAGAGTGGAGGTGTAGGCACCAATATTTTGTTTTAAAAGGTTCACAGATGCTTGAGGCATGTAGTCGGTGTGGCACTCAAGGCTCTTGAGTTTTCCTACTGTCATCTGTCCTCGCCACAAAGCCCTTGAGGTAGTCCCTGCTCAGGCAACAATCTCTTCCATGAGATAAGAAACTAAGGCACAGAGAGGTAAGGGGGCTCCTCTGACACTGTGCATTCAAATAACAGCCAGGACTGGAATCAACATCTCCAATAAATAACCTCTCCTCCCAGCGATGGGTAGTGCTTACACAGACCATTCCTGTGACGCTGGAGGGTCAGGCACAACCAACTGTGCCAAGGGCACCATGGAAGGGTATGGGACAGTTCTGAGCCAGACTTCCTGACTGGAAATAAATGCATTATAAATATGCTTTACAAGTGCGCATGCTCAGTGTAAGGAAGGAACTGTCACTTTTCTTAAAAGTCACGCTTTCCTCACAGATATGCAACAGATTCAGGTTTGCGGAAAATTTATCAGGATCCACAGACTTTCTAACACCTGAATTCTGAGCTCTCTCACTGTATGAGCTGGAAAACTCTGAAATGTTCCTGTGATTTGGGTCCAAAAGCACACAGAAACCTCTAGGCTTTCTCCATCTCCAGCCCACCTAGACTTGCCAAGAACCCAGAACCCTTACTTCCTAAACGGGTGTGTGTCTCGCCGTGAGGGTACCACCTCTCACTCCATCCTGAGTCCCACATGCTAACCCATCGGCTGCGCGGGCCTTCAGGACTGACTTAGTACTGACTCTCATTTTGCCCTGCATGTAAACTGCATTCCTCATATTTCAGGTAACCAGTGGGACTTTACATAATTCCTAATTCCTGTGAGCACCAACCCAGTTGGGAGCTTTGTCACTTCACTGTAACACCTTCATGTCCAGTCACCTGTCACTGTCTCATAATTTCTAATATTTTCCCCTTTTCATCAGAAGCTTCCACATCTCATGCTATCTGAGGAGCAATGTTTTTCTCTCTCTTTTGTAGAAGTCTCACCTGACTGCAGAACCCACCAAGCAGAAACATATACCTGCCAAGCACATAGGACCACGTCCTAGGGAGGAGTATAGGCTCCTGTGTCTGCTGATGTGATTTCCAAGACACTCTAAGAATAGCCTAGCCAAGCATGGTGGGGCTCACCTGCAATCTCAGCCCTTGGGAGGCTGAGACAGGATTGCAGTGAATTTGAGACCACCCTGGGCTACATAAGTGAGTTCAAGGCTAGCCTGAACTGCATAGCAAGACCTTGTCTCAAAAAGAAAAGCCTAACCCTAAATACTCAGTTCACACTTATGACAAAAAAAACATCTCTCCACTGCTAGTGATGTGGCCTTGATGTGGATCAAAATATCAGCTGATTCCGAACTTAGAAACCACATCTTTGTTGCATACTTTTGTTGAGACTCACAAGAAGCTGCGTGGAGCTCTGAAACCATCTAGGCAGGACCACTCTTACTCAGAGAGCCTCCTTCCTGATGCCACTAGGCAAAGGCAGACTCAGAATCCTTCCTGGAATGGAACCTGTCCCTGGAGTGCAAGGTGCCTGGAGTACAAGGAGACCCAGAGGGGAAGCCGACCATGCCTGGCCAGGGCCATCTGGGGAGGACATGGGGCATGGAATTCCACCTTCCTGACCCTCAGGAGTATATACATTTTAAAAAATTGAAGGAAAGGAAACTTTGAAGACTTTCAGTTAGCATTCTGATTAAAACAAAAATAATTGATAATCATATTTCAAAGACACCCCCACACACACACATACATACATCCAACCCATGAAGTAGAGCAAGATCTGTATGGTTTTTCCTCTCTCATGCTTATTTGAGGCTTCTAAGTGTGGCAGACTTGTCGCTTTACTTCTAAAACATGCAGAGAGCAGATGGAGAGACAGCATGGGCACTGTCTGGGCCTTATCTGGAGAACCCCTGTCAGGAGTTGACCCCACACCACCAGAAAGGTGACGAGGACAGCAGCCTTCACGGCGAGGCTGACACATGGCACAACACTAAGGACTTGGTGCATGCTTGTCCAGAGTTTAGGAGGCAGAGTGTCCTGGCGGGGATGAGCAGGGGACACATGGGCGGCCTCCAAAGTGCTCTAAGATCCACTTCGTGTCCCAGAAAGCCAGGCTGCAGCTGGGCACAGAGCTAAGGCACTAAGGCTGCAGCGGGTGGGTGGAGAGACGGAGCAGCCGTCCTACAGCTTGCCACACCTGGGGAGGTCAGGCTGTGAGCCCCAGGGCCACCAAAGCACAGAGACCTCCCAAGGGTGAAAACGCACAAGAACCAAATCCCTGCCTTCGCCCCATGGATGAGCGCTCTGCTCCCCACTCAGAGACACGTGCCTCAGTTTCCTACACTGCAACAGCACTGCTGAGAGCTCCCCAGGGCAGCTCCCTGGGCAGCCAGCCCTGGAAGTTGCTTCCTCTTCTCCTGCTCTCTGTGTCCCGCTGTTCAAGTTGCCGCTCTTTCCCATCTGGGCTCGATAAGGAGCAGTCCTGTCATTTCGCCTCACTGTGAAGCAGGACCTCGTGCATTTCCCAAGGCAGCTCGCAGGGCCCCGTCGGTCACAGCTTGATGAAAGCAGCCAGCTGCGGCTGCTGCTCCACATCTGGTGGCGGGAAGACACTGGATATGGCTAAGTCCACGATGCCCTGGCACAGTTCTGCATAGAGCTTCCTGAAATGTGTTTTTAAATATGTCATTAAAGGAATTCATCGAAGTGCAAGGAAAAAAAAAATTAAAAGTTGTTTTAAACTAAAATCAGCCCCAGAAATTCCATCTCATGATCACGTTCATAAACCTGGTTTCCATGGTTTGTAGATGTACTGCATGAAACACTGCATGTAGATAAAGATTTTTCTCACAGATTTATGAAAGGCCAAACCAGACAAACCCTGCTGCAGCTTGCAGGGGTGACAGGCAGTCTTAATAGCATACGAGAGCCACTCGCCCGTGTGTGAGGGTGCAGAGAGGGGCGCGCACAGGCCAGGGAAAGAACCAACGTGGTCTGGTCGAGAGGACGCTGGGAAGGTTCCATAGGATCAATAGCTAAGCTGGGTCCAGAAGATAAGGAGAAGCCAGACAGGAAAAGGATGGCAGCATAGCAAAGGGGAAGAAGGAAAAAGAAGCGGGGAGAGAAGAAAGGAGAGAGAAAGGGAGAGCCAGGGAGGGAGACGGGCAGGATGGGCAGGACTGCGTGTGTGCGCAGGCGTGTGCACGTGGGGGAAGGGAGAAGAGGGCCACGTGAATGGAGAAGTGGCATGCACCAAGGAGCAGGGACTCAGGGGACCCAGGAAAGCGACAGCTGCAAGTGTAACGTAGACAACGTCAGGCCCCGTGGTGATGGGCCCAGAGTATGGACTTCCTGCACAGGCAAGGGGGCCACCGAGGTGGGCAAACCAAAAAGAAAACCTTTCTGGTTACTTCTGAGAACTCTGGGACCTCTCCCTCATACCTGTCCCTTAGGGCTCCCTGGAGCAGGCCCTGTGGAATGACTCTAACCCAGGCAAAAGCCAGAGATGTGTGGACCAAACAGGAAACTAACCCGAGATGACTCTCTGGGCTGGATGTGCCGACCCACACAACTCACTTTGGACTCATCTGGACTCCTGGTGGCTTGAACCAAGCACCCACTATGGTCTGTTCTTTCCTCTCTCCTCCCCAGCTCCTAGTCCCTGCACCTCTGTCTACACAAATCGAGTTCCATTTCAGTAGCTTAGCATGGTCAACCTCTCACTTCTGAAGGAGCCACAGGGCCCCGGAGGTCCACGGGGAAAGAGGGTAATTACTGAGCTTGGGATTCAGTCAGTCACCAAGAGCCAGAAGCTGTCAACATGTGCCCTTATTTTGCTGTCCCTACCAAAGCCCTTTCCTTTTCCTCCTTTAGGAAACAAGTAAAGAGGCATTTGAAAGTTACCTCCTTCAGTAGGAGAGTGAGACAGCATGACCCCATCGGCCTGCAGCCTCTCAGAGCGGCTTAGAGCCTCCAGAGCCCCCTCAGCGTGAGCTCCTGACTCCCTCCCACCTCGGGGGCCTCTGCACAGAAAATCATGAGCCTCACAGACAGATGTTTCCTCTTCTCTTGCAGAGGTTGAAGTACAGTGTGATTCATAATGTAATGAATGGGGCAGTGTCTATCTCCTCCTTAAGGGGGATCCTTGGGGACACTGGTCTTTATCTGTCCTCTATCCCCACTGTATTCATCAGGTTCTGAGGAAAGGGAATACAGCAGACACTGAGCGGCTATGTGGAGCGGGGACACAGAGTCCAAAGGGGGCTCAAGGCAGCTGTGCAGTCATGTGCCTCTATCACTGGAGGCCTGGGCTGGGCTCCGCATGACTGGCTCCTGCAGAACCCTTCAGGAGGAGAGGGGAGATCCTGCAGGAGCTCGGAGGCACTAGTAGGGGGAAAGCTGTCAGAGCTGGTGATCTGGGGAGGAGGTACTATTCCCCACCCTCCTCTCTGCATGGTCATCCTTCATCGCTGGCATGGGACGAAGCAGGAGTCAGGCCCATAGGTGGGCCAGAGTCTGTAGGGCCCCAATGCGAGCCAGCACTGAGGCAGGAGAACTGGGCCTCCGAGCACAGATTCTGTTCCTGGGGGCATCACCTGGACTTGCCCAGCACACGGCACAGAGCTAGGTCCCCGGATGCTGCACCCCACTGAGTACTCTCCCTACTCCCCTTGGGACCTGACCCTCTCTCCTCACATCACAGTGCCAGCCTCACTGTCCAGCCCACCTTCTGCCCCCACGTGACTGTCTCTCCCACTTAGGATCCTGCTTGCTCAGCTGGACACAAAAGGGTCTGTCTCTCTGGCGGCCCCTAGTTTTGTTTGACACTCGCTTGGCACCTGCCATCCTCCTGAATGCCCAATCACCACATGGGGACCTGGGACAGAAGATGACCCAGTTGAGCTCTCAGGACAGCCAGGGGCCCCGCCAAGCACTCCCCCTCCTTCCCCTTGTTGGACACAATGGCATCTGGTTTGGACTTACTGAGCACAAGCTGGGGCGCCGTTGACCTCAATGAGCCAGACCTTCAGCTCCTCGTCCACCATGAAGTCGAAGCCAAAGAGCTGGAAGCTCTGGTACGGGAGGTGCCTGGTGCTGATGGCCGGCTCCACGCTCAGGAGGCAGCTCCTATGGGGCACAGGGCGACAGCCTGCTGAGATGCGGCAGAGCCGAACAGAGCGCAAGTGCTGTGCTCGGGAGCTTTGCCATCCAGTGTGTATAAAAATGGGTTGCAACGGAATTCTTTTTTAAAGAAAAACGTATCACCAGAATGCTACCTATCAAGCAGCTTGTTAGAAATACATGCAACCACTCAGTTCTCCCAGGCAAAAGCTGCTGTCCCTGTCCCAGGCCCTGGAGAGCATGGCATGGAGTCTCTGGGGCCTCTACAGATTCAGAGTCGTCTGAACAGAGGAAGCCCGGGCTGCTGTCATTTCTCTATGACAAAGAACGCTGGTCCTGTTAGTGTCTTTCACTAGCTCTAGCTCTACCGCCAAGTTAGTACTAATTAAAAATTTAAGAGCTCAGCATACTCAAATCAAATGCTGAAATACAATGGACCCATGACTTTCTAACTCAATTCATGCCCCAGATCTGGTTCTGGCTCACCTCATCAGTTGAAGGCTAGGGCTCCTCTACAGCCCTCAAAGCCTCGCTGCTAGACAGTTCACAGGGTCTTCAGAGAGACACTGGCCCAGGATTTCTCAGTTAACCCCACGCAGGAAAGGCTACTGTCACATCTCTTGTAGAACCCTTTAAGGCTTAAATCTGTATCGGGGACCATCTGGAAGCACAAGCTGCCAGCATTCAGGAAATAACTCCAGACTTGGGGTGTAAATTAAGCTGAAATTCCAGTCATAACGCTTTGCTTTATGGGGTTAATTGAGAAATCCTGGGTGAGTGTCTCTCTGAGGACACTGAGCTCCATCTGTGGACAGGAGTGAGGCTTTGCAGGCTGTAGAGGAGCCCGAACTCCAAATGGCCACTCCAAGTGTTGACGGTATTCACTGAGATACTTACGTAAGGAACATACACAACTTCTGGCACCAAGGAGTATTTCATAAACGTTTCTCTTACAAAAAAGCAGACCAGAACTATAGCTCTGAGGCATAGTACCTGCCCAGCAAGCACGAGGTCCTGAGTTCAAGTCCCAGTTCCCTCCCACCAAAAAAGCATATTTCATGAATTGGCTATTAATGATACTAATTACAAATCTATTATATATGAGCAACAAATAACTGTTATCTACTACAAATATCCCAGAACACAAGCTATTTCTATTTAGTGAATTTCTCTGATTTTTCCCTACACCAAATGTTGGGCAAAATATTTATCTTACTGAAGGTGTTTTGATGCCTCAGACTACCCGAGGAACCTGCCCCTCTATACAGCTGTGGATTGGATTTAGAAGGAAAAAGATACAGGAAACCCACTCCCAAACCAGCTCCCACAGGACTAAGTCAAAGATGTATCTTTACAGGTAATTTTTGCCTCTTAATTTCTCTGCAAAAAACACATTATATAGATGTTTAAACCTTTTTAAAAGGTCTTAGACAGAGAATCAAAATTTCTCCCATTTGTCTATAAATCATATGGGCAAGGAACACATTCTCCCCTCCCATACTAGGGACTGAGCCCAGCGAGCATTAACAGACCTACTGACTACATCCTGGCGCTGTTTGTTTGCTTTGGTTTTGCGTTAGAGTCTTCCTAAACTGCCTAGGCTGGCCTCAAACTTGTGATCCTCCTGCCTCAGCCTGCCAAGTAGCAGAGATTATAGAGATGTATTACCATTCCCACCACACACTCTGTTTAAAACATAGTGCTTGTAATCCTAGCAATTTGGAAGGCTTAGGCAGGAAAATCATCTGACCTCAGGAGTTCAAGATCTGCTTGACAATTTAGCAGCTTAGAGAGACCCTGTCTCAAAATAAAAAATAGGAAAATAAAAAGTACTGGGGTTGTAGCTCAGTGTGAAGCCCCTGGGTTCAGTCCTCCATATTGCTCCTGCCCCAAACCACAAAAACACAGCAGCCTATCTCCACACTGCCTGAGAATAAATATATTTAATTAATTTAAGAGAATAAATATAGTTTAATTAAAATGTCCTTTAAGCCAAGAATGGCGGCACATACCTATAATCTCAGCACTCTTAGCACTCAGGAGGGGAGGCAGGAGGATTGTGAGTTTAAGGCCCCCTTGGGCTACACAACAGGTTGGAGGCTGTCCTGGACTACAGAGTGAGACATTGTCTCAAAAATCAGAAAACAACCAGGCACAGTGCTGCACACCTCAATCCCAGTACTTGGGAAGCTGAGGCAGGAGGATCGCTGTGAGTTCAAGGCCAGCCTGGGATACAGAGTAAGTTTAAGGCCAGCCTGAATTAAAATGAGACAGCCTGTCTCAAAACACCAAAAAGAAAAAAGGAAGAGGAGGCAGGAAACCTTTAATATAATTAATATAATATAATTAAGAAAAGTTTAAGAGAAAGAGAGAAACCAAGAAAAGAAAGGCAGAACAAATGAAAGCAGCAGTACACTCTGACACATAAAGGAAAAACACTAACTACTATGTTCTATCTGTTGGAAATGCAAGATAAACAATTCAGCGTAGAGGACTGTTTTCCTCTTCAGCGACCTCACAGAGAGCATCTTTTGGGCTGGAGCGGGGAGCCAGGGAGAGGCTG
The DNA here is from genome assembly GCF_034190915.1 of Cavia porcellus. Taxonomy (NCBI): domain Eukaryota; kingdom Metazoa; phylum Chordata; class Mammalia; order Rodentia; family Caviidae; genus Cavia; species Cavia porcellus. The sequence goes on along the minus strand of NW_026947501.1, from coordinate 56,166,570 downwards.
GCTGGACAAGAGAAGCTGAGTGCTGGGAGCCCCAAAGCAGCAATCTTACCGACACACTGAGGGCAGGGGGAGGTGTGCTGCCTGCAGACCCGTCACCTAAACCACTCAGCCGGTGCCACTCTGGGCCATCAACAGTCCTGGAGAAAGGACTCCAAGCCTGAGTGATGCTACTGGACTCCACGTAAGAACACACCGGAGAATAAGTCTGAGTCACTGTGACTCAGTGCCAGTGATACCATGGATGCACAGACGAATGGAAGGCATGGGGTCCCAGGAACAGAGTCCCCATTGCTTGGTTAATAACAAGGGTCTCCACAGTGCCATGGCAGGGACAGTCTCCTGCACAAACAGTCTTGGGCCAATGACCTATCCTTGTAGAACAACATAACATCTGACATACAATAGTGCCATACAGATTACAGAGCTAAGCTATCAGGAGTAAAACCCAGATGTTCATTAAGGATAGAAGAGATAAAGTCTGGAATGTTCGCAGGACGGAGTATTACACAGCCACACAGGACGAACTACTGCTCCTGGAGTGTGATGAACGAACGTCACACACAACGTCCAGAAAGGCTGAACGTAAAAGAGGGGCTAGCGCATAATTCCATTCCCATCAGGTTTAAAAACAGGCAAAGAGGAGTCTGTACTGATAACGGTCAAAGAGTAGCTCTCTGGCAGGAAACACATGTGTTGAGGGAGTTCAAAGGAGTCTTCAGGATCCTGTAAACAATTTTTTGGTGGTACAGGGCCTTTACATTGAGCTGTAGCCATAGCATTTTTAATTTTATTAATTAACTGATTAATTAATTTTTTTGGTACCAGGAATTGAACTTAGGACCTCACGCTTGCCAGGCAGGTGCTCTGTCATTGAGACACATCCCCGGCCCACCGTTTTTTATTTTGAAGCAGGGTTTCACTAATTTGCGAAGCTGTGCAGGCTGGGCTGGAACTTGCGATTCCCTTCCCTCAGCCTCTCAGATTTCTGGAATTACTGGCATGTACTGCCACCCACACAGCTGTAAATGTTTTATATCTTGAGTTGCATCATAGTCAACTAAGTGCATGTATAATGCACACTCACTAAACTGTACACTGTGCATTTTATTCTCAGCAGGGGTGGTGGCATATGCCTGTAATCCTAGCATTCAGGGAAGCTGAAAAATCAATGAAGCCAAAAGCTGACTTTTAAAACATATTTAAAGAATCAATGACTCTCTAACCACTTTACCCAAGAAAAACAGAAGGAAAATATAAACTTTGATATCAGAAATGAAAGAAGTGATTTTATCACATATCCTACAGATACTAAAATAACTTTCACCCAGAAATCAGACAATTTAAGTGGAACAATTCCTTGACAAGCATAAACAAAGGGCTTTCAAGAAGAAACACATAAAACAGAAAGGGGACAATTTAGTTACCTTATTATATGCTTGATTTGTTGTAAGATACTAGTTTCCAGGGTGATGTTCAAAGCACTCATCAGGTACCGATTGAACTCCTCGAAGAACATTTCATTCCCTTCCTCATACTTCCCATAGTTCTTTGAGTACTCCTTTTGGATGCAGTGATTGGTCAAATGGCAGGTCTTGTCTTGGAAATTATCCACGTGATATGGTTCTGAAGCAGTTCGGAGAACACCCTCTCTATAGAGGTAGATATTATACTGATGGTCCACCAAGACCCAGCTTCTGCAATTCAATAAAAACACTGTTGTACTCAGATTGCTATAGTCTCTCTCTCTCTCTTTTTCTCCCCATCTCTCCATTTTGAATACATTTTGGAGTAGGGAGGTAACGTAAGCAGAGGAAGAAGGTAGATTCTAAAATTACATGTGGCAAACTCTCAGTTAGCCAAAATTGTGGATTATCACTATAAAGAAGCAAACAGAACATTTCATCATATATAACAAGGAGACTTAAATCCATTAAAAACAAACAAACAAACAAACAGCACTGGCTAAGGATATAGCTCAGCAGCACAGTGCCTGCCTCGCAAGCACAAGGTTATGAATTTGATTCCTGGTATCAAAAAACCAAAAATACCCCTGGTATTTGGAAGAGACTGGATGGGTCTTGAGGTTAATCTGTAAAACCCCCACTGGCCATGTTTATGCTTTCATATCTGGAGAGGAAGACCGTACATCTTTAAGCCATCTGACACAGGGCTGCTGTTCAAGAAGCAGGAAGTCTTAGAGTGACATCAAGTCATTCTGAATGAGATCAAGGGGACAGCGATTCCCAGTGAGACAGCAGCAGGGCCAAAGGCAAGCAGGGAAGAGGGCTGGTTAAATGCAAAAAGCACCCCACAACCTCTTCTTCCATAGCAGGCGTTTGGCTCAGAAACTTTAAAATCCAAAAATCTGAGGTAGGTTTATAAAATTCATCAAAAGTGGGACACAAGTAATAAAGCAGTGTGCGGATTATCTGGCAGGGTCACGCAACCTGCTGCCCTGGAATTTATTTGTGTATGTTCTATGTGCAGCTCTCAGCTCCTTCCAGGAGTAAGTTCAATACCTGTGTGCTCTTCGCTGTGGAGTCACGAGTTATTTTCATAAAAGCCATTTAACCGCATTTTATTTTCATACATGTGCATGTGCGTGTGCGTGTGTGTGTGTGTGTGTGTGTGTGTGTGTGTATACACACATATGCATAAAGAGGATAAATAATCTTTTTGGAAAATTTCTTAGAAAGAAGAGTGAAATAAAAACAGGAAGTTGGGTACAAAAAGCTCCGTGCCACTCAGCTCCATTCAATTTCGGTAACTGGTAAAACTGGCAGATACTTCTTTCACATGCATACCCCGCTTATCATGCTCTTTTCAGATGAACAAAGGCAAAAGCCGCGGACAGGGCAGTGTTACCGGATGTCAAACTTGCGGTGCCCAGGCTCCAGAAGCAGAGGGCGCTCAAGGTATTTCTGGATCACATGCACCTGGCCCTGGTTGTCTATGAAATCCAGAAGCTCTGCTGCCTCTGAGGAGATGAGGATGCCTTCGCCTAACAGAGCAAAAACAAAACAGAAGTGGTCTACCTCGTCTCACAAGGAAAAGCTGTCTGTAAAGCCAGGAAGGAAACACAGACTGCACAAAACCAAAACCAAACTAAACCAGACCCCCACAGGAGGTTCTCACTGACCTGCTCACTTTTCTTTCCCCTTCCCTGGCCTGCAATTGCTCTCTCTCTCCCTCTTCTCTCTCCAATTGCACCCAAAGTATCCAACTTCCTCCATGTAGGAGCCCTAGCTCAGCGAGTTGTGACCACATTTTACTTGCACTGGCATTTGAAGAGTCCAAGCACTTTAAATGCTGCCCTACCCATCACTGACTATAATAAAGACTAAATTGCCTATAATCAGTGAGTCCATTTCTAACACTGTATCCTTTATAGGGAGATTTAGGGAATAAAAGCAAATATGTTCTCTGCAACATTGTAACAAAAATTTAGATATATTCAAAGTTCCCAATAATGTCAAATAAGTGGAACCAAGTCCACTTGCCTGAGATGTAACACACCATAAAGTCCGCCCTTTTAGCACACATAAGCAATGGTTTGATGCATGCTCCTGAATTCTGCAACCACTGATTCAATCTGATTTATCATCACCCACTCCAGAGAGCTCTGTACCCATAACTGATCACCCTCCATGCCCTGTTCACGCCAGTCTCTGCCAAACACTAACCTACTTTCTGTCTCTAAGCACTGCCTCTTCTCTTGTGGTTTCATATAAACCACAACATAAAAGTACTCGGCCATTGTGTTTGGCTAATTTCGCTAGCACATTTTTCAAAGTTCATTCATGTCCCAGCATGTACTGGTACTTTACTCCTTTTTATGGTAGTATTTCTCACCCTTTTATTAATTCATTATTTGGACACCTGAGTTGTTTGCACTGTTGTCTGGCTCTTAGTAATAATGCTGTGACAATTCACAGACAAGTCTTTGTGTAGACATATGTTTTAAATTCAGTGCTGTTGTGATCTTGGTTGGAATTATGTTAAACCTACAGACCGTTATGGGGTGAGCCAACACCTCCACACTTTTGAGTTCTGCGATCCATGAATATGGTATATCTATCCATTTTTTAAAAGGTGTTCTTTGACCTCTTTCATGATCATTTTGTAAATTTCAGCATTCAGAGCTTCTATATGTTTTGTTAAGTTTATACCTAAGCCTCTTACTTTCTCTGGGGTGCCTGTCAATGCCACTGTTTTAACCACTTAATAGTTTACTCCAAACATCACTCAGGGTACTATCATGCTATTTATATACTATCTCGAGCATTGCTTGGGCAGGAGTCACTTCAGCTAGTCAATTCTTGCACTGAAAAAATTTGATAAGATTGTCATCTTTATATTTCCTGTTATCTTATAAAATTCAATGAAAAAATATGCACTTTTTGGCCACCGTGTATTTAAATAGTTGGAGTGGTAAATGGTTAATTAGCATGTCATTGTTAACACAACGTGGAGCTCACATTTTAGTTCTGAGGCCCTTTCATCCATGCTTTGGGCTCACAGCTTGTCTCACAGTAGGTCTCATACTTCCAGTGCAACTGAATTCAGTTCCGTTTTTGTTAATTTAAGGATCCATCTTTCCTTAGAATCCCCTTCTTTCTCATAGTTTGTTTCACCACTTGATTAGGTTCTTGAACAAGAAGCTGTGTTTGAAAACCTCCCTTCTTTTTTCTTTTCTTTTTCCGGCACTGGGGATTGAACTCACGACTGTGCACTTGCAAGGCCGGCGCTTATGCCACTGAGCTAAATCCCTAGCCCCCTTCTTTTTTCTTGTATATCACTCAATTTGTTTCATTCTCTCTAGGAACCACACTCAGATTTTCTGGTAACTCTTTATTTCCAGTTGCCAATTCTGAAATTCAGAAATTAATCTCTCTTCCTCTGCACCACCTTGCATCAACCTCCAGAATGATCCCCCTAAAGCACCTTCTCCCCTAAAGTCCTGAAACAACCTCCACTGCCTACAAGGCCTCGCCCTACATCCCTCACCCCCTTCCCTCCCCTCTGCGCCAACCTTATGCCTCTTATGTAAACTATTTCTTTTTGGAAAATAATATACCTAATGCCAGTAGGTTGCAAAAACATAAAGAGATACACATTTTTATAGCTTTAAAAAATCCTTATCATTTAAGCATATAACATTAAATGACAACGTTAAGCATAGTCTTAGTTCCTAACCTAATTGTTCTTAACTTTTCATATTAGCAAAGCCTATTTCAGTCTCAGCAAACTCACTGCATATTCTTCTATTTTTTTTTTCACTTTATACAGTCACTTTTGGGCTGGGGATTTAGTTCAGTGGCTCAATCGCTTGCCTGGTAAGCACAAGGTCGTGAATTCAACTCCTGGTAGCAAAAATATGTATATTATATATAACATATTATATATAAAGAGAGAAAGTCACTTTTCCTTTTTCAATAATTTCATAACTTACATTAATGGCTGAAAAAATACTCTATGCTGCAGAAGTTAAGAAAAAAGTTACACATCTCTTTACTGATTGCTGGACAACAGGATTGTTTCTAAATGACGTTATGCTATTACAGATAACACAATGCTGTGGATCACTCATTGGTTTTAAATATTACTTTGGATGGGGCTGGGGATTTAGCTCAGTGGCATAAGCACCTGCCTTGCAAGCAAGCAGTTGTGAGTTCGATCCCCGGTACCGATAAAAAGGAAAAAGACAAAAAAAAAAAAAATACATTACTTTGGAGTAAATTTTCAGAAGTGAGATCACTGGGCCAAATGACACGGGTCCTCTACGACTCTCCTACCTGTGTCACTGCACTGCTTTTGCCAAGGGCTGGGAAACACCGCTAAGCGTGTGGGTCCCACAAACAGCAGCAATGTCACTAGTGCTTTTCATTTTCTTCCTGCACAGTGACCGATAAAACCAAATTTATTTAGCACATTTCGGCTCCTGGTGTAGCATGTGTCCCTGAGTCTGTCAACTCCTTTCTTATCTTGCTTTTTCATCCGTATCCTCATTCTCTAAACATGGAGAAACTATGAGGGAATTTTGGAGGGGAAGCCTGAAAAAGCTTTCCCTTTCTTTTTTAATCAGCTTGCTCTAGCTCCCATTTGAACTTTTAGCATTTCTGAAACTAGAGGCAGCAGTATCAGCCTTCTTTCTGACTAGGCTGCGGGCCCACGAGGCACACGAGCAGGTCTGTCTCTTTTGTTCCTGTATCCCCAACACTCACTCATCAGTCAACACCCACTCAGCACACACACCAAGCCTTTGCCAGGCGCTGGCCTAGCACAGGGAGACGGTGCTGGGCACCGATGTGACATGGCACTGGCTGTGCATCAGTAGGATTTCTGTCTGCCAGGCTGCATGTAAATAAGCAGGACAGGTGAGAGGTAAAGGTGGCTCGGGTCACACATGGGTGGTGAGCTGGGACCCTGTAGCTGATACTGGGTGTCATCTGAAGATTCAGCCAAATTATACCAAGCATTTGTGGAACAAGAACCAAAGCCATTCACTCATCCTACTGGCTTCATTTCATAGCTCCCAAGCAAAGTTAATAGACATCACTTATCTCCTCAACCCTTAAAGCAACAATTCTTTTTCAGATTTTCTTCTCTATTTATGTCTCCCCTTTGCTTAGGGTCCTTCTGTGCCTTGTCTTGGTGAGGGTCCAGGGACCAGGGTCCTCAAAAAAGCCATGCTGACCCCAAGCTCAAATCCACAAGTGGAATCCAGAACGCCATAGATGTCCATTACTTCTTCCAATTCCCCCTTTACCATCAGCACCAAAGTAGGGGACAGTACTTAAGAAGAAGTCAGATCGACTTCTGGGAGAACATGGTGGATAGATAACAGCAGCTATGGAGACTCTCTGAGAAAGCCAGCTTATAATCCAGGAATGGTGCAGTGTGAGGAGTCGACCCAGGAACAAACTAAACTAGAGAAACCAACTGGAAATGCAATCCTGGTGCTATAACGGGAACAGATAAAATCTCAATGCAGAAGCTGGAACCCACGTTTCTGGAAGCCGCGATTTGAATTTCTTGCTGCCCCAGCTGTGTCTGAATCAGCACAGCAGGGACAGAGAGGTGAAACCTCTGACCGCGGGAATTGGTGAACGGACTTGAGAGTGGGACTGGTGGGGAGCCCTGCATCAACCTGCGGTGAGTTAGAGGAACAGGGACCCTTCCATAGACTAGAAGGCTTCAACAGAGGACATTCTGGGACCGGGCAGACTAGCTGGTACAGGACACTGCAGTGACTTTAGTAACATATTCCCTCTCAAGCGGGATTGTTAGGGAGCCCTGACCTGGGTGATGTCACGGACTAAGACCCAGTAGGCTAGCCCAAACCAAGCTCCAGCGCCTGGCGGTGCACCCTAGCAGTGAAGCCTTCAATAGGTTGACTGACCTGGAGGAGCAGGCACGCAGAGGCTGCCCAGGTCTGTGTCTGCCTAGTACACTGCAGTGGGCGGGAACACCTTGCCAGCACAATTCAAACAAACTGTAACTGACAAAGAAAGAAACTGGGCCTCCTATGTAACGCTTGTATGGAAGGAACAAAAAATATGGGAAGAGGGAGCAACAAGAAAGGGTCCTCAGTCCCCAATCCTGAGAACTCTGATCCAGGAAAGGTAAATGCAAAGGAGAATGAGGACAGAAAACATGCAATATCAGACACGGCACCAATAGACACAAAGCGGTATAGACGAGTTCAAAAGTGAAGTATTTAACGAAATAAAGCAAGATATAAGTAGAATAATTAGAGAAATACTAAGCACCACCCAAGAAAAAACAGATGGTGGAATGGAAGAACAGAAAAAAAGGGGAGAATTGTTTGATGGAGAAAATAGAGAAAACATAGAATACGTGAAGCAGGTTCAAAGAGATTACCAGGAAACTAAAAATTTTATTGAAAGCTGGCATAACAGCTTCAAAGAAACTAAGGATAGATTATCTGAACTGGAGGCCAGATTTGTAATGTGGGAGCATGAAATGAAAAACTTCTTAAAAATAACAAGAAAACAAACAGCAATGATACAAAGGCTAGAAGATGATAAGAGGATCTATAACTTAAGAATTAAGAATGTAAAAGAAGAAGTAAGGACACAAACAAATGAACTACAAAAGCTATTCACAGAAATAATCCAGGAGAATTTCCCTAATTTAGCAAAAGGTAAAGATACTCAGATGTATGAGGCATACAGGACGCCAGCCACCTACAACCCAAACAGAAAAACACCCAGGCATATAATAATCAAAATTCCAGTAATCCAATATAAGAACAGAATACTAAAAGCCATCAGAGACAAGAAACAGATCACTTACAAGGATCTTAAAAGCCATCAGAATTACAGCAGTCTTCTTGGCACAAACCATCAAATCATGAAGAGTGTGGGGGGAAATAATTCAGGCTTTGAAAGATAATAACCTCCAGCCAAGATTGATATATCCTGCACAACTGTCCCTGGAAATTGATGGAAAAACAAGGTGCTTCCAGGATAAACAGGAACTAGGGGAATTTGCAACCACCAATTCAACTCTACAGAGAATACTGCAGGACATTCTAAAAAAAGAAAAATACCAAGATTCCAGAAACAGTGGCAGAGAGGCCACAATGAATGGAGCAGAAAGCAAAATGAAGAAGACAAACTGACAACTAATGACAGAAAAAGAGCTCAACAGAAATGAGGCAGAGAAGGTTGGATGGTAGGAACAGCTATTTTGGAGAAAACAAGACATCATAATAGCTAGTGCTGATTTAATATCATCTTGTTTTGAAGTCCCATCAAGTTTTTGTTCTTCTGTCTCCATCCGTCATAACACGTTGTATCTTATTGGATTTTATTATCTGTGATAATATAAACAAAAACTTTTATAGACAAGGAAATTATACAGAAACCACTGTTCATTTTCTGTTAGTTGGTTCTAAATACCCTGTAATACTGTCATTCTCTTGAACGGTTTTACATTGTCTTGATATGTTTGATGCTACAGTATACGCAGTTATACTCAAAGATTTCAAGGAAAGAGACACTATGGTAACTACTTTTATGTCAGGATATCTGGTGGTGAAACACTATTTTACTTAAATGGTTGTTTTGAAAAAAAAAAAAGAAAGAAAGAAAGAAAGAAAGAAGAAGTCACAAGAGAGGAAAAAGAAGTAGGCGAGGTACCTGGCTGGTGGCAAGAGTCCCACTCTCCCACTTTCAGGAGATCCCAGGTGATGCCCTCCTGTCTCATGGCTGGTAGAAACGGATAGAAATGAGGACCAATGGCCAGATGGTCTTCCAAGGCAATAAAAGAAGTAAATTCAAAATAGAATAGTTTTAAAAAGAGTATATGATGGTAAGTATAGAGAGAGACCACTTATGTGCTCATCACACTGGGCACTGCCTCTATTTTAGGGCTATTCTAAACTTCATCCCCTCTATGCAATCACTCAACACATAGTTACTGAGTGCCTACCAGCACACAGAGACAAACAAGAAAGAAAGTCTGGGCACATACGGAACTTACAGTACAACCGGGGAGATGGCCAGATATGTAATATAGACCTGGGAAGAGATTAGTCAGAAAGGAAAAACAAAGCAGGCTGAGGGGGCAGAAAGCAATGACACAGAGGCTCAGACTACAAAAGCCTTCGCCTGCCAGGCAGCATCTGTGCTGAGAGCCCACATAAGCACATTCCAGGTAGAGACGAATTCAGCGCCCTGGAGGGACACAAGCAGTCAGTCCGTGGCGAAGGCACAGTGAGCAGGGCCAGAATAGAGGGAGATGAGATCAGGGATACGAGGAGACGCCCGGTGGGTAGGCTACATCAGGAGTCTGGAGTTATTCTAATTGCATTAGGAAGCCAGCTGGTGAGCTGTAGGCAGGAGATAATGCGATCAGATTTATGTTTTTAAGACATTACTCTGAGAGGAGAACTGGCTGGGAGCAGACTATGTAATTATACAGACCAGGGAGAATGGTGGCTCTGATTTAAAGTGGGAGCAGAAACAAAGAGCAAGAGAAGAGTCGAATTCAAGAACGGAACGTATTCTGAAGGTAACGCTAGCCAGACTTGTTAAGGCGTTAGGCACAAATGTAAACAGCTGTCAAGGATGCTGGGGTCTTCAGGGCTTGGGTAAATGGTGGGATCATACGCTAAACAGGAAGAATGAAAGAGAAGCAGGCTGGGGTGGCCCAAGTTGGGAGGCAGCGAATAGTGGTGTAACAGACATTAGGTTTGAGATGCCTCTTACAGACAGAGAAGGTGCTCTTGGACCCAGAGCTTAAGGTAAGACCTGGAGTGGAGACAAACATGCAGAGGCACTGCTACATAGAGGAACATTTAAATCTACACAGGGTCTCTACCCACAGTGATTCCAAACAGGATAGAGAGCTCTCATCTACGTCCTTAAAATCTAACGTGCCACTGAGCAAAGCCCAGCAGAAGCCTACAGGGCACAGAGAAGACCACAGCCACAGCAACTCACCTTTGGCACCAGCCGATGACTTTGCAATCCAAATGTTGCCTTCCCCGTCCTCTTTCTTTCTGTTATAAGAAGCCAGGAAGAATTCTCTTTCATCTGTCCTTGAGTTATGGACAGGCGGCTGGATTCCATTCTGCACTGGAGCCACAGGGGTCTTGAGGTTAGTTGGATATATGACATAGGACTCGGGGAACCAGGTACAGGACTCAGCCAGCTCCGGGCTTGTCTTGATTAGCCTGGTAGATGACAGAGAGTCAGTCTCCTTTCTCAGTGCTCTATGTTCTATCACTTGATTCAGAGAGGTGAGCTTCTCCAGGAGATAAAACACAGCCCAGTCTCTTCCTTAACCCTCTATTTGCTCTTGGCTTCTCTACACAGATCTGTAACACACTAAGTTAGGTGCTTAAGGCCTACAACTTTAGCTGTCCAAAGAAGCAACTTGACAATCCTCAGCCCACCCCTTTGCAACAAATATGTTGCATCTGAGCCAGACTCATACTAAAAAATGAAGCAGAAGGCTTGGAAAGAACTTCAGTATCTAGCTGAACACTACCTTGGCCCAACTCTCTGGGGAAGGAAAGGATCCTTAAGAATCTGAGTATTTTTAGTCTTCATTTCTTGCTTTTATCTCAGCCCAGCTTTGGTGATAGTATAAAGAAGGAATTTTTCTATTGGGATGGAGGCACCAGAGTGCCTAATAAGACAGACCCCCTGTTCCCAAAACAACGAAACAGCATGAAGTTCAAGTTAGGCCCTGGGAAAGGCCCTGAGCAAACACAAAAGCTTTCCTCTATATCTGCTCTTAATCAGACCCCAGAGCTGGAGGTACTAGAACCCCATTTTATAAATGAGGAACCAGGACACCAAGAAGTAAACTCCCCCCAGATCATAAAGCAAGCAAGTACCAGCCAGGATGCAAGCTGTGAACTCCCAAGTCCCAACTGTGAATTTCCCCCTACCCCAGGGATCAGAAACAGGAGGGCAGACTTTTAGAGATGTAAACAGGTATGGAGGGGTAGGGAAGAAAAAAAAGAAGGGGGTGAAAATAACCCAAACATGTTACATGCATGTGCCAGTGTATCAACATGAATCTTACTATTCTGAATTATTAATGACCTTTTAACTGAAAATATAGTGAGACAAATTATTTTATTTACTTATTTATGTATGTCTGGAACCGGGGATCAATCTCACAACTTCATGCTTGCCAAACAGGTGCAGTGCTGCTGAGCTAAACCCCTGGTCCCTGACAAATTATTTTAAAACAAAGAACTAAAAAGATACTTTTAATCCCAAAAAACTAACAATCTCCAGTTTAGCTACAATGGGTCACAGAATACAAACTCTTTGTATCTAACATCAGACTGATTCAAAATATGAACAGTAATAAATATTTTCCCCTAGCTTCAGATGAGTTGCAACATAGAAGACACTGTTGAATTTCTACTTTGAATATGCTTATATGAAAAAATATTGTCAAACCGCAGTCTAAAAAAATGTCAAATTCACGGTGCAGGTATTTTTGAGTATTTCTCATCTGTCAAAGAATTTCATCTACCTGTAAAACGTTACTTCCTGTTAAGACAGTCAAGACTTAATGATACTGAGTTAAAATATGGATTTACCGGGATTTTAATAGATTTTCTTTTTTTACTTCATTTCTACTGCATGATACATATTGGAAACATTTGCTTCCTTGCACTGTACGATACATATTGAAAACATTTATTTTCACAGTTTTCTGAAGCAGACTCTATAAAAAGCAGCAAGAATATAGTTGTTTAAATGATTCAGTATATACTTGCAAGCGTGACAATGATTCACCAGTTCATGAAATGGGTAAAAAGAACAGAAGACAATGCTTTTAATGATACGTGCTCTTTGCCAATACTTACTGATGGTGAAGTGAAAGAGTTTTGCAAAGATTTACCATACTGTTAAGTCTTACTCAGATTTTCTTGAAAAGGAATGCTTTCCAAATCATTGTTTTCACTCAGTAAGTCAGTATTTAATTCAGCAATCAAAAATAAAAATTGGCAGTGTTATTTACTTTATCTTGCCCATATACTGCATATGAACAAGCTAAACATACAGAGAAGACTTATATTGACAAACTTACTACATTCATTATACTCACTACTGCTTTGAATCCAGTATCAGTAATACTCCTTTGGGCCAAGAATTGGTGAATTTACTTAACTTAGATAGATAGAATTCCACAACTGATATGCTTTTGCTCTATAAAGTCAAATCAATTGTTCTAAGAAAAGATGAATAAGTTTTGCCATCATATATATAAATATTAAAGGAAAATGACTTCTTGGCACTCAAGTTAGTTACTGAAAAACTTTAAGGTATGTTGGAACAACTTAAGGATATAAGTCTTTTTCAATCACAAATTTTTATGAAGTCTAAATTCAGACCGAGGATTTTCAGTGAAAACTTATTGTCTGAATTAAGATGTGCTAAAAATGCAAAATATGCATCAGATTTTTATGGATATCTCTTTTCATATTAATAGTATGTCAAAATGACAGTATCTTAGTTTCTTTTTTTTTCCCCCCAATTGTGCTGGGGATTAAACTCAGGTGCTTACCCAAGCTAGACAAGTACTCTGCCTCCAAGCTACACCCCTAGCCCAGTATTTTGGATTTATATGGTTACATGAAATAGATTGTTAACCTAACTGTAGTTGTTTCTCAGCAATTATTTTATCAGGAAGTTGAAAAAACTTGTGTGGCTGGCATTCTCTTTTTGTTGGACAGCGTTGGTCTGTAAGCTGACCTCCACCTGGAAGACCTCAGTTCCTGCCCAGAACCAAGCCCAGGCCCTCACGGCCTCCTGTGTGTTTTTCATCTTCATATCGGCTCATTCAGAAAGCAATGGTAAACTGAGGTTCATTCAAATCTACAAATGAGTAATGGTCAGAAGTAGAACGGAAAGCCTCCAACCTGCCAGGAGAAGAAAAGCCCCCAGGCTCTGAGACTGTGGCCTTGGACCTTGAGGAACTTCAGAAACTCCCTGCAGGGGCAGGAGGAAGGGGCAGGCTGCACGGGAGCCAGCACAGAACCACACTGAGGCTCTGGGACGCTGTCTGAGGGATGCAAAGTCACCCTGTCCCTGAGTCCCACGGGCACAGATTCAAACTATCCCGGCTGGACATGAACGGCTGTGGTCTTGGACAGCACAGCTGACTGTTCTGAGCTGGTGGTCTGCCCTAGGAAATGAGGAAGATTACATTTCCTCCTCTCTCAGCTCCTGCAAGCCACGCTGTCATGGGAAGGTAATACACTGGCAAAGGGAATGGTGGTCCCCTAGCATTAAGGACTCCAGCCCCTCATGGGACACTTGGAGAATGAAGGAAGCTGAGGAGGAGGAGGACAAGTCTCAGCTTGCATAAGTCGTGTCACCAGTTACAAGGTGCCATCACAGATCATGTGTCACTAGGGTCAAAGGACAAGCAGTGTCACCACACCAATCCCTGGGGGCACTGGGATTCAGCCTGGAGCTGTCCAACACTACAGGCCCTGCTGAGACCTGGTCATGATTCCAGTGGGACTCACTCCACTGCTAAGTAGGCACAGATGTAGAGCATTATGTTTTACACCATCCTCTGCTTCCTATTTATAAAAGCAAAATCCTACTTTTGTCGTTAGAGGAAAAAAATGGAAAAGACTGAATAGTTTATAAAAAATGTTAAATGAATAACCTGAATAAACATTCATATCCCACTTCTACTCCTGATTCTAATGAAATTTAAACATAAGGGCCAGGAATATAGCTCAGCGGCATAATGCCTGCCTGGTGAGGCGCAAGGTTGTGAGTTAGATTCCTGATACCAAGAAGAAAAAAAGGAAAGAAATATAAACACAAAAGCAAGCAACAGACTTCAGGAAGCCTCACGTTAGGAGCTGCTGCTGAATCATGAGAAGCCATGGAACGAGTGTGGAAGTTACCAGGGCCAGCAAGTCTGTGAGAGATGGAAATATTCCTGTGTGTACTCAATCTAGTAGCTATGGAGTGCTCAGAAAGAAACACTCCTGGGAAAATAAGCATTTTGCATGGAGTCATATTTTCCAGTGTCTTCTACCTAAAGTGATCTGCTTAGCTACACATGCGTGTTTGTTAAGCACAAGGGAAGAACCCCAAAGACCCACCACCAGCCTAACTGCAGATGCTGTATCCTAGTCACATAACAGCAACAGCAGCAGTGACAACCATGATCACAGTAAGGAGAAAAACCTTCCCTTGTATAACTGTGAAGGATGAGACAGGCAAATGGAGTTAATTCTCACAACCCTACAGTAGATATTAACACCATTTCACAGAGACGAAAATGAAGGCATAATACAAGTCAAATATGTATTACGCAGCAGGCCATTGTGCTACACACATGCCCTATGTGACACCTTATTTAAAATCCACCACTGCCTTATGGGGAAGATACCGAGACTTAGCAAGATGAGGAGATTTGTCCTGACTAATGAGATGAAGAGCTGAGACTAAATCCTAATAATCACTGCATAATGCTGTCTCCTCCCACCTTATGATAGGTCCTGGTGATATCTGGCCCTAACCCAACTGCTCAGAGATGGGTGATGATGCAAATCTCGCCACACCCTGCCCAGATATCCTTTCCAAGCAGCTGGGAGAGTTGGCTGCCAAGGGCTCGCACACAGCCTTCACCAAGGACCAGTTCCCACCCAGAAATGCCTGGAAACCCACTGCCCCACTTTTCCCATAGCCAATGGCTAATTACACTTGAGCACAGAAGCCTAGGTACTTTGCTTCTGGATGTGGCAATGCTGAATACCATTCGCTCTGGAGTTCTCTGGGATGGCCTGCAGCTGAGTCACCTCTCTGCTTGGCTCCTGCCCTGCCCTGCTGCCCTGTCCTCCCGTGGGGTTTGCCTGGAGAACTCTTCCCCCAAGAAGTCACTTGGGCAAGAAACACCGAGTCACACTCTCATTGGGAGCGTCACACAGGAGACCAAGTCTTCACCAAGCACAACACACCAACACTTAAATTGCAATTCAAGCAGCTCAGGGGGAGCTTCAGCACTGGTATGTTGCCTTTTACAACAGTAAAAGTATTTTTGCCCTTTAAAAAATCCCACAGTTTTGCACAAGGGCTTCACAGTGAACGTTAAAAACATTTACGTGAAACACTGAACAAGGAGATCTTAACACTTACTTCACTAAAGAAGCTTTGCGACACAGTTTGTCAGCCCCCCTGTAGTAATTCACCAGCTGCAGCAGCCCAGGCTCATGACCTACAAGGAAAGAGGAGGCTCAGAAGGGAACCAGACAGGTGGGAGCGAAGATGTCAGCACCCACCAGCAGACAGAGAACAGATGTGTGGGACCCGGCTCAGCTTCAGAAGCGCTGGTTGTCAGAAATTGTGTGTCCTCTGCCTGCTTTCTCTCAGGGTCCTTCCCGCAACTCTCACCCCCCTCACAGGGCCTGATTTCATAGCCACATCGCAGGTCTGCTGAGGATTGCTGTCACTTTTTGTTTTGTGCTAGATTTTTTTTTTAAAACTGTTCATTCATTTGTTTTTACTATTGTCAGAGTAGATCAGGGATATTTCCTGTTTCACCTCTCCTGGAACCTTCTCGTCTCTTGGTACATTCAGACTTATCAATCTCTATACAGGAGGTTACCTTAATTGAGTCCTATTTCCACATCCCCAACTTGCTTTCAGCAGACACTAAAGAAGGTAGCAGATCCGTGATGCTGCTGGTCTTGGGCACAGTTAACTCTGCAAGTTTAGAGGCCACTGGGTAACAAAGGAAGGCAGTGGACAGGCCGTGTCTATAATGTCAGAAGTTTTGGGAACTTTCTTCTGTGCCCCATACCTCAGGGAACCTCACTGGCAACAGCTCTGCTTACACAACCCCTTCTGTATGAAACTGGAGCAGGGGCTGCGTGTGCACTCAGTGCGGTAAAGCATGTGCTCAGCATATGCGAGGTCCTAGGCTCAATTCCCAGCAGCATACAGTGATAAAATAAAATAGACAAGCAGAGCAGCAAGGACATGAAATTATATTTTTATTTCAAACAAACTTTTTGTTTAAAATCTTAAGATGTGCTGCATTTTCAGTAGCAAAAAGACCGAGCCAAGGGATTTTGAGTTGATGTCAGAGGGGGAGACTCAGTCACGTGAGAACCACAAACCATCAAGTCAAAAGTTTCAAGCTTCACTTGGCTTTCACCATCTCCCTGCAGCAGGCAGGCCCTGATTTACCTCTGGTCAGCTACCCAGGGCACTGCCATTCCTGACCTTGACTGGCCTTTAGGAGCTTATTCCCTGGCTTTCATGCATCACATTTTAAGCAAAAGGTAAAATATTCCTAACCTTGAGGGCATTTTGGCTTCAGGATGGAGTTTTCTCTCCCATAAAAACCAAATGTTTGGGGGCTGGGGATTTAGTTCAGCGGCATAAGCGCTTGCCTTGCAAGCAGGCAGTCGTGAGTTTGATCCCCGGTACCGATAAAAAGGAAAAACACACAAAAAACAAATGTTTGCCGATCATCTGCTGAATTTGAGATGCTTGTTTAGGAATCAGACCCTGTAAGTTTCTGCTTCTCAGCCTAGTCTTAAACTGCACAGGAATCCAAACGCGCTGCCTCTTTCTGGACAGAGCCTTTTTGGTGGGGAGGGGCCTGTTTTTAATGTCAGGATTCCACCCCAGGTTTTTCCAGCCATTCGCTGCCAACTAGGAAGAGGAAAGTCAGTCGAAAAGGCAAGGGGATAAACCAAGGAGGAAATAACTTCTGCTTAACTATAAGCAGTTTTTCTTCTCCTTCTGGGGGAACAACCCTTCCTCCCCCGGGGTTCCTGAGGAAACAGTTAAACAAAAGTGAATCTCTAGACACCTTCTCTGTATTCTGAGATTTCTAGGGTTTCCAATGAGCCCTTCAACAGAGTCACCATTCTGTATCATCAACTCGTGTAACAATGAAAAGTTGTCCCCAGCACCATTCCAAAGAGAAAAGAAAAATTCAGAAGAGTTATGCCTCAATGTGGTCAAGCCTAAAAACATTGCCACACGAAACGGCCCCCAAAAGTTCCAAAGAAGCCCATCGGGGCCAGTCAATTCCAATCGGCTGATTCCCAGTACGGGCCATCCAGCTCTGACCATATCCATTTCTAAAAACCTCTGCTCTCCCAGGCATAGAACACTACTCTCCGGGTTGTCCTCTAGAGCAGAGAGACCTCTTCCTCAATCTCAACTCTCCCTTTCTGCCCCGACCTCAGGCAAGTTTGGGTAAGGAACATGGGCTCCCCAGAGGTACCCCCCTCCCTTGATGACTACGCAAAGAAGAGAGCAAGAGGAGATGCTCATATCTATGGGAGGTGAGTTGAACCTATCTGACAAGTTCTGGATTACGTCATCTGCAAAGGACTCTCCGGTCTTCTCCCCTGTCCCTTCCTACAGGCCACAATGTGGATAAGGTGCTGCCACGCCTGCTTCAACCACGTGAATGAGTAGCTACCTCAAGGAGAGTAGAGCAGAGAGGAGAACCCAGTCTCCTGCCAAACCTGCATTCCACGCAGGACTGTGAAAACATGTTCTTGGGTGACGCCAAGGGAAGGTGTACATTCAGACATCACCCCAGACTCCCCTGGCCTAGGGTCCCCTCTGAAGCTTTTGGAATCCAAAAGTCAAAATCTTCTGCCCGCCCACGAAAAGCATCGGGTAGCAGAATCCTCAGGGTTTCTGCACCTACAGCTCCCGCTCCACTCCCACGCCAGGGGTGAGGGGCGCGAGCCCGGGGGAGTAGGGCTGCGAGATGCCTCCAATCTGCAGCCTAAAGACTGCAGCCCGCAGCCCGCAGCCCGCCCTGCGCCTGGCCCGCCACCCTGCCTGGGCCCCGGCCCACGGCCCCCAAGCCGACAGCTGACGCCCCACGCTGCAGGGACAGGCTGGGGGTGGGGGTGGAGTGGCGGCAGCGGGAGCCACACGGCCACTCCAGCAAGGAAAGTCCCGAAAACAACGGCTTAGGTCCTCCTGGGTCCGTCTGAGATGCGCCGGAGAAAGCACGCGGAGCGGAAGACGGATGACCTTAAAAACAAAAGCGCTCGCTCTCCCGAGCCGTGGGAGGAGCGGCCGAGCAGCCGGGGCGGGAAGCGGGGCGAGGCTCACCCAGTCTCCCGAAAGGCAGCCGATTCCTCTCCCCCAACATCAGGTTAAACCGGGGATTGTCCCGCCTCAGCCTCTTCCAATGGCCGGTGGCAAGCAGCAGCCGGGACACCTCGGCGTAGACGCTGCTGTTCTCGTCGCGCACCACGAAGGTGTACATGGCGAAGAGACGCGCGCCCCGCCACTGCCGCTGCCGCTGCCGCCGCCGCCGCCGCCGCCGTCGCCTCCGCCGCAGGGAGGACCCTGCCAGGCCCTGCCGCGCGCTCCCGCCCCGGGCGCGCCCCTCAGGGCCTCGCCACGCCCCCGGCCCCGCGCGCCCGCTGAGTGGCCAGCGCCGCCGAGGTGCCACGCCCCCTGCCCGCGAGGCCCCGCCTTCGGCCCGTGATGCTGCGCGGCTCGGCCCCACCTCCCAGGCGCGTTCCCGAGGGTCCTGAGCCGCGCGCGACCTCTGGGGTTGCCCGGGAGCTGGGCGCAGTGGGCGCGGCCTGAGCGCAGCCCTTGACAGCTGTGGCGAGGTACTGCGGGACCTGGGCGACTTCAGGGGTCAGGCCCCGCCGGCGACGATGTGGCAAGATAATCCCTTTTTGCAGAGTACTGGTTCCTTCACCTATTTCAAAAGGACTTTGGATGGAGTGAAAACATTAAAGTTGGGACTTGTGCATGACGCGCATTATCCTTTTTGCTTCCCTTCCTCTCCGTCCCTTCGCCCCACACCCCTTTCCTCTTGCGGGGGCTTCCTGAGTGGCCCAGATTTTAGACCACGCTGCAGGCCTGGAGGAGCCGTCTTGCCCTTTTGGGCCTCTGGCTTCCCCTTCTCTGGACCTCGATTTCCCTATCACAGTGAAGGGGAAGCGGCGCTTTCAAGTCCCTTTCATGCTTTCAAGTCCCTTCCATTCCCATAGGCGCTTGCTCATTCTGCATACCCAGGCCTTCAGTGGGTTTTCCCTGGCCCTAGGGCCCTTGTTGAGAGCACAGATGGAGCAGGCGCAGAAGGACTGGGTTCGGTACTCCAGGGATGGGGGACAAGCATTGATTGGTAGGTAGCCTGTAATTATAGCTCCTCAGGAAACTGAAGCAGGAGGTTCTGAAGTTGGAGGCCGGATGGGCATCGGAGCAAGAACCTGTCTCAAAATAAAATGTGCTGGGGGTGTAGCTAGGTGATAGAGCACATGCCTAGCATGCTCTGGGCCCTGCATTCAACTCTCAGCACCAAAACAATAAAAGAGATTGAAATACAATACTCTGGTTTCCTTGCCCCTCCAGAAAATCTGCCAGGAGGTATATAGATTTGCCAGGGAGTATATTCAGTTGTCCTCTGCAGGACACAGCTCCCATTGTCCACCGCTGTTACTTACTGGGCAATGCACTTCTCTTGGCTTCCCCATCCTTGACTCTGTAAACTACTCCTCCAGAGATGTTTCTTGGGATTATCTCCCAAATAAGCCACTTGTCTTTTACTAGGAAGCCTTTCAGGGGAATTGGACAAGTTGAAGGACTCACACTACCAGATACCAAGAATGGTAAGAATTATATTTTTACTATGAACTGTAGTAATCAAAGGAGCGGGGTGTTTCAGAAACTAATCAGTGTAAACACATACACATACATATGGTGACCTGGTTTATAACAAAGGTGACCCTGCAGACAAGTAGGGCAAAGGTCAGACTTTTTGATTGATGAACTGGATCAATGATTTATAAGAAGGGTGACATCACATAGAGAAAACAAAATTAATTCGGATCCTTAGAATGCAATATATGCAAAAAGTCAGTCATAGATGCATTGTGATTTAATGCTTCTGCAGTTAAAAGGCAAAGCAATAAAGCTAAAAAATAAAAGTCATAAGGTAAAGCATGAAAACAAGAATACAAAAAAAATCTAGGATTAAAGTTTTGATGAATTGGTAATCTTGAAATTAAGCATTTTCACTTAGGGATGGGGATTTAGCTCAATGGCACAAGTGCCTGCTTGGCAACACAAGGTCATGAGGTTGATCCTTTGTACCAAAAAAAAAAAAAAAAAAAAAAGAATTTTTCACTTCATTTTGAAAAGCCATAGAATGGGATATATATGTGTGTGTATAGACATACATCAATATATATGACAAAAACTCATCTGTCATATAAAAGAAATTACAACTGACAAGCTCTTTAACAAAAGTAGTGATTTGGGTATTAATAAGAGGTCAGGACATACACCCTCAAAAAAGAGAAGATTTAGAGAAAAGTTGTATAGAAAAACTAAATAAGGAATGTGTTGGGCTAAAAAGTAAGTCCTCCTCTCATAGTTTCAGCATAAGTATGTGGGGATCACACGTCTAAATGTCTAGATAAATTTTTCTTTTTTTTTTTTTTTTAACTTTTTATTGGTACGGAGGATCAAACTCATGACCACCTGCTTGCAAAGCAGGTGCTTATGCCGCTGGGCTAAATCTCCAGCCCACAATAAATACTTCAAAGTTATAAACCAAAAGAACAAGATAATGAAAAATATCGATTTCCTGCCTTACAAATACACTGTTATAAGGATGAACTAGAAGGGCAAGATTTTTAGAGTCTAGCTGGGCATAGTGGCACACGCCTATATCCCAGCACTCTTGGGAGGCTGAGGCAGGAGGCTCTTTGCAAGTTTAAGACCAGCCTGAGCTACAAATGAGCTCAAGACCAGCCTAAACTGCATAGTGAGACCCTGTCTCAAAAAGAAAAAAAAAATAGATTTTTAGAGTCTGAATCTTGGATTCAGGCCAGGGAGTTCTCTGCCAATGGCTCCAACCCCCGCCTGTGGCCCACCCTGTTTCTCCACATCCTCTACTTCATCCCCCACTTCAGGGGGCCACGCCCGGCAGCCAGGCTCTACTCCTCATCCCCTGTCTCGACCAGTTTTGCCCTCTGGCCATGGATGAGGTCCAACCTCGGGCGAATGAAGTCAAATCCATGTAAGTCTAGAAAATAAGCTTGGCTATTGAGACAGTGAATCCTATTCCCAGGCACCTCACACAGCTAAGAAAGAAGGTGCCCTGCAGTCTCAGGTGGCCACCTCGCCCTGATGTCACACAGGAGCATCTCCTCTGCAGGGAGGAACTCGGCTAGGGAAGGTCAGAGCCTTTGCAGCTTTCTTACCTAGATTTATAGGTGGCGCTCCTGAGAAGTGAGCCTCAGAATCCCAGACTGCTCTGGCTTCTTTGTGACTTAAGACACCCAAGTGACTAAAAAGTGTTCTTCTCTGATTGTCCCTAACAGTCCCACAGTCCCTCCACGCCCTGTTACTGCAGCTACCTTGTAGCCATCCTTCTTGCTTTATTGTCTCGATCTGTCCAATTTTCCCTCAACACTAGATCCAAATCGATCTTTGTAAAACATAGAGTTTATTGCATAGAGCCCCACTGCAGACTCACAGTGACTTCATTGGAAGCAGAGTCCTCAGTTTTAAACCCACGCCCTCTCATGGAGTCTTCCCATTTTGTTTGCCACGTCCTCTCTTCCAGAGTATTTAACCCTCAAGGTCAAATTACATTATAGGGAGTCTATATTAACCCTTCCAAAACTGACAAACCACGTACTAGATAAACCATCAAATCTCTGTAAATCAAAACCATTAATTAGCCAGCGTTTTCCTTCTCATGATCTCACTGAATACAGTATTTATGATTTATTTAGCCTGAAGTCTTGATTGCTTTCAACCACTTTGGAGATAGACCTACCTTCAGGGGAGACTTTCGATCCTTGACTCAGAAGAGAAATGTACACTTCTCTCCGAAGACACCTGCATATGCTAACCACACAGTGCTAAGTGTGGCTACAAATCACTAATTCACAAGGTCAAGGATCCCCATTCAATTTTACCTCTTAGCTTCTCACACAGAGCCTGTCCCTGATGTAGTTAACAGAGAACTTTTGAAGGAGACAGAAAACTCTGCTTATAAACAGTTGATAAGATGATTTTTTTAAATTAGGAAGTTCAACAAGAAAATGACAAGCTCTCATAACAGGAAGAATTTAATCAAAGATGTCCTTTCTGCCTTTCTTGGATAAGTTGAATTTAGCAAGCTCTCCTTGCCAATCATGCTGCATTAACATTTACATGTTCCTATGGTTTGGATCTTGAAGGTCTCCTAAAAGACCCTGTGTTAAAGGCTTGGTCCACAGGGTGGTGATGGGAGGTGGTGGAACCTTTAAGAAATGGAACGTAAGCTGAGGATTTAGCTCAGCAGTTCAAGCACCTGCTTGGTAACTGCAAGGCTATGAGTTTGATCCCCGTTAAAAAAAGAAATGGTACCTAGTGGGAGGTTTTTAGGTTACCAGGGATGTGTCCTTGAGATGGGTGGGTGGTTTTTGTTCTGCTGTATGCTTCTCACCATAGGAGCTATAAACTCCCAAACTATATGCCAAAATAAAACTTTTGTCTTTATCAGCTGATCATTTCAGGTAGTTGTCAGAGTAACGAAAGCTGACACATGAACAATATATACCTTTGTAAATGTAATTTTCTGCGTGTACTTTGACATCCTAGCTCTAGCAATTATTCCTCAAGAGAGGCCTAAGGGTATTTGTAAGGACATCCTGAACTTGTTCAAAGCAAAGAAAAAAAACTCTTGAAGGAAAGGTGGTTTTGTGTGTAAATCCTGGAGTAGATGTCTTCCAGTAGTGTCAGGAGCAAGACAGAGCCAGGTTATGATGTTGTCCAGGGCATGGGAATTCTGTACATGAATATAGACACTGAGTGGGAGGCAGTTGGAGAGAGCTCCCTCCACCACAAGCACCCACCAGGACCTCTTCTAAAGCTGCAGCCCCTCTATATAAAGCATCCTTGACTCAGGATCCTGACCCTTTCTTTATTCTCCTATCATTTAATTTTCCCCCCAAGAGAGCTGAAATTCCTCAAGAGCATGCACCAAGCCACCTAAAACTCCAACCATAGAGAAGGGGCATTGAGTTATAAAACCAGGCTTTAAGCAGTAGTGAAGCTCCCTACAGCTATAGGACTTAGCATGATGGGCTTAGCATGAGTGTGAGTGAATCCTTCCTCCATACAGAGAACATCAGGTGGGTTGAGGAGTGTGCCAATAAGGCCTTCCCAACCTGGAGAAAATTAAAAGGGCTTGTGAGACACGCAGTGACACAGCAGGGTCCTAGCCTAGACAAACACTATAGACGGAGATCTAGTGGCCTAGAACCACCTGAAGACACAGTAACAGTGAGAACTAAGGGTTGACCTACATCAATACTCCTAGGTTTGTCAGCCTAGGAAAAATATAGGACTCACCCAACAGGCCCTGCAGGAGGAATTCAAGTGATTGGCCTTCTCTTCATTGTGGTTCCCAGTCATTGGACAAACATCAACCACACAGTAAGACCCAAAAATACACACTACTGACAGTTGAGACTAGTGGTATTGAAAGACCAAATATTAGCCCAAGCAGTAAAAAATGACAAAATGAAAAAGCAAAATGCAATCTCAAACATCTAGTCCATCAGGAACAAGTACAGGAGACATTAAAATAGAGGACTTTAAAATTCATACACCAGAAATCTCCAAAAAGATAGCAAATGAAATAAAGAAACAAATCCATGAGGCTATAGAGGAAATCAAATTAGAAATAGTTTCCCACATAAAGACAGAAATGACAACCTTAGGGCTGGGGATTTAGCTCAGCCATATAAGCACCTGCCTGGCAAGCTCAAGATCATGAGTTCAATCCCTTGTACAAAAAAAAAAAAATAGATTAGAAATGACAACCTTAGTAAAGGAATTGCTCAGCACAGCTAGAGAAGACATAGATTAAAAAGTACAGGAAGCGGAGGATAGAATTTCGGACCTTGAGGACAGGATCAAAGTTATCAATCATGAAAGGATAGAACTTTTAAAAATAACAAAGCAGCATGAACTGACAATTCAGCAGCTTCAAGATGATGCCAAGAGAAGTAATATAAGACTAATAGGCATCAATGAAGATGCAGGAATCAATGTGAATGACATCGGTAAACTATTTACAGAAGTAATAGCAGAAAATTTCCCAAACATGGGGAAGGAATTTGATATGCAGATAAGTGAGGCATATAGAACATCAAACAGTCACAACCAACATAAATCTACATCCAGACATAATTGATATCCCAGACATACAACAAAAAACCAAAATATTAAAAGCTGTTAGAGAAAAGGCACAACCCACCTATCAAGGAAAGCCTATTAGAATCACGACAGACTTTTCAGCACAAATCCTCAAGTTAAGACAAGCTTGGAGTGAGGTATTTCAAGCCCTCAAGGAAACAATTTTCAATCCAGATTGATGCACCCTGCAAAACTTTCTTTGAAATTTAATGGAAAAATAAGATACTACCATGACAAAGAACAACTGAAGAAATTCATGTCCACCAAACCAATCCTAGAAAGAGTACTGAAAGACATACTAGATAGAGATAAAAATGACTACAATTTCTAGAACAACAACAGAAAGAAACCACTAGACAGGGCAGGCAATCAAATGGGGGGGGGGACACAGAAAACCAACAGTAGGAAAATAACATGACAAAATTGAGCCAGTACGTATCAGTTATAACCATCAATGTAAATGGCCTCAATTCACCTATTAAAAGAAATAGATTGACAGACTGGATCAAGAAATAGAATCCCACAATATGCTGTATACAAGAAACAGATCTGATGCAAAGGGAAACTCATAGACTAAAAGTCAAAAGATGGGAAATAGTATTCTATGCAACAAGAACCCAGAAGAAAGTAGGGGTAGCTATTCTATTTGCAGACAATGTGAACTTCAAACCACAAATAATCAAAAGAGATCAAGAAGGTCACTACATACTTGTTAGTGGAAAAATTCAAGAGGAAGAACTAACAATTATAAATATATATGTACCAAATATGGGAGCACCCAACTATATAAGACAAATACTAATGGACATGAAAAACCAAATACACAAGAAATAGGGGACCTTAATACCTCATTGTCACAAATACATAGCTCAACTAGACAAAAAAATCAGCAAAGAAGTAACAGAACTAAATCAAACCTGTGAGCAAATAGATTTAGTAGATGTTTACAGAGTGTTCCACGCAATCATATCAGAATACACATTCTTCTCAGCTGCACATGGGACATTCTCCAAAATAGACTGCATATTAGCCCATAAAACATTCTTAAGGAAATGTAAAGGAACTAAAATTATCCCACACATATTATCAGATCATAGTGCACTTAAATTGGAAATTAATGGCAAAAGAAGTTGCAAAACCTGCATAAACACATGGAAATTAAATAACAATCTCCTGAACAATCAATGGGTTACAGGTGAAATTAAAGAAGAAGTTAAGCAATACCTACAATTCAATGAAAATGCAGATACAACACACCAAAATCTGTGGGGCACAATGAAAGCAGTCCTAGTAGGAAAATATATACACTTGTCACATCAAGAAAACAGAACGAGCACGAATAAACAACCTAATGCTACCTCTCAAGCTTCTACAAAAAGAAGAGCAAGTCAAACCCAAAGCTCCTAGAAGAGAGGAAATTATAAAGATCAGAGCAGAAATTAATGCAGTGGAGACTAAAAAAATACAAAGAATTAATGAATCAAAGAGCTGTTTTTTGAGAGAATAAACAAAATTGACAAACCTCTAGCCAGTCTTATCAAGAAAAAGAAAAAAAAACTCAAATTCATGCAATAAGGACTGAAAAGAGGGAAATTACTACAGATCCCATGGAAATTCAAAAGATCACAAATACCTACTTTGAAAACGTGTATACAAAAAGACCATACTTTGATATAATTTAGGTGTAGATCTGAATCCAGTCTCCAATTCAATTATTAGTGCTGAGATTATGGGGAAAGGGATTGAACCTCTGTGAGCTCTGGTTTCCTCATCTGTGATGCTAATAATATCTAATAATCTACATGTTAAATAACTTAATGGAGTCATGTCACAAAACATCATATTGTATACTATGGATATGTACGATTTTTACTTGTCAGTTTTGAAAAAGAAACTTAAAGTACTTACCTGATGAAATGAGACGATACATGGAAAACACCTGGGAACACAGGACACACCTAATCGTCAAATCTGTTTTCTTTGCAGTTTAAGCCTCCTTTCCTAGCAGCCTGTTATTTGCTCACACAAGAAAGCTCTTACAAAAAGGCAAAGATAAGGGAACAAGAAATAAGAACCCAAATTAATTAACTGCTCATAGAGTCATCTCCTAGCTATTTGGTAATTCAAGGATCTAATTCCCCTTTGGTTCCACTCAACAATGCTTTCTGTGGACCCACAGTTGAGCTTTTTTTTTTTTTTTTTTTTTTTTTTTTTTTTTTTTTTTTTGGTACTAGGGATTGAACTCATGACCTTGCACTTGCCAGGGCAGGCACTTAGGTCACTAAGCTAACCCCCAGCCCTTGAGCCTTGTTTTTCTAACTGATTGATTAAAACTTTTAGCTGGCTTCTCAGACCCTAATCCAGTTCTTATTCCTGAGAACAAGCAGGACTTTCGATACAGCAGAAGCTGAAACAGCAGACCTTCCATCACTGCATGCATAAATTATGATGTTTATTCACTAGCGATACTGTTGGTGACATCAGTGGCAGAATCAGATAACAGCTGCTTGAAGTTGTCCCTGTGTTACACTATGTATCAGTGGAGACAGATTCCAAGTAGATTTCTTTATTTAGGATGTGTACACTGATCTGAGAATGAACTGTTTTCCCATTAAGGTAAGGAAAAATGCCCATGTTTTCTTCCTTGTTGGGTCTCTTGGGGTGATTATAGTCATAACTGGCAGCCAATATGGATTACATAATTTTATAATATATTCTCCAGTTAGGATGTGTTACTGAATGTATTCAGAAACAGGAATTACCACATACCCCTTTTCCTTATGTGTCAAATTCTTTATCTGGAAGAGCATATTTTATAGTGCACTTTAATGTACACTTTGATGTGACAAATTGTTTCATGAACTGCTCATAACAAAAATATTATGTGGGCTGTCTGCTTGAAGATGAGAATGCAGCCAGAAGTGGTGATGTAGGGTTATAATCCTAGCACTCTGGGAGCTGAGGCAGGGAATCACAAGTTCAAGGCCAGTCTGGGCAATTTAGCAAGACCTTGTCTCAAAATAAAAAAAATAAATAAAAATAAAAAAGGGCTGGTGGGTTGGGGGTGTAACATCGGTGTGACACCCTGGGTTCAACTCCCCAGTACAACAATAAACAAACAAACAACTAAGGCAAAAAATATTTATATAGGTACAATGGCCTCTCCTTTTGGACACTTAAGCTGTCTTAGGACTCTGCCTGACCTCTCTCCATCTCTATGGGCTCTCCCTGTCAACCCCTTGCATGAAGGAAGTCCCCAGAGGGAATGTGCTGTATACACACACCAGTCGCCAGTCGCACTTTCTAAACACAACCAGGATGGTTTAGGCAAAACAAAAAAGTATGTGTTAAAGACGAACTTTTGTCTGAAGCTCAGAGTTAAAGCATCGTCCTAGGGACTTGGATTCCTTCTCTCCATCCCTTGGTAACACTTTCCTGAGTGCTAGCTCTGGCTACACCCAGACCCATGGTCGAAGGTTTGGACACTGAACTTTTATATTCTTTATCATTCCATCATTGGCTCTGGTCTGCTGCTGGGGGAATTGTGGGCCAATAAATTTTTGTTCAGATGTGGTTGGTGGGGACAGGCCCAGCACTGCATGTAGGATGGGACACGGACAGCCAGCAGCCAATTGGTGTACTTTGTTTTTAAGATCGGCACCGTTCCTTACCCAGATAACTCTAAAGGGTAAGTGCACTCCTGTCCAGATGCTGTGAAGTTTGTCTAGTAATGACCACTGGTGCCCCCATCTCTAAAGAGTTCCCTTTCTCTGGGCACTGTCGTAGACCCCCATGATCCTGAGGGAGGAGGATCATAAATTCAGCCCAAGCTGGGCAACTTAGTGAGACCCTATCTCAGAAAAAGAAAAATGGTTCGTTTCATAGTACAACCCCTCCCCACCAAAATGATTGCCTTCACCTGCTCCATTGCACACTTCATCTGGAGGGGTGTCTTTTGCTCTGTGTCCAGGCATAAGTAGGAATCTTGGGGGACAACCAGAGTCAGTAACTGAATGATATTGGGTGTTATAGATGGAATATGGTCCCCAGGAGCCATATGTTGTAGTCTTAATTGCCAGAGTGATGGAAGAAGAGACAGAGAGAAAGAGAGAGCGTGAGAGAGAAATCACTGGACATTGGGATCAGCTCTATTAGATGAAACTCGGTGCAAAGCTCTTTGACATAAGCCTTTCTCTACCTTGAGCTCCTGCTGAGAACCTGTAAAACAATACTCTTAAGCTTCCTAGAGGTTTTTCTGGTTTGGTTGAAACACCCTTAATCTCTTTAAAGGGACCTTTGTGTGCCTGAACATGCTTCTGATGCCCCTGGTTTCTCTGCAGCTTTAAAAATACACACAAACGCATACCAGCAGGGGCTGCATTTAGCAACAACCCTCCCCAACACACACACACACAAGTGATGGCTTGAAAGGCAATTATCTCTGTTATTCTTAGTGTTCATTTCTTTGTTCCTTTCAAGAAACTCAAGCAGTATTTTTCCTTGTGAAGTCCTTTTAGCTAGGAACTAGGGAACGCTTCTGTAGATGGGGCAGTGGGTGTCCAGGGATCCTTTTCAGGCTCTTGTTATCCTGTTCAAAGAATTGGACAAGACGCGCAAAGAACATAGAAGTTTTACATTTACTCAAGGTAAAAGCAGGGTGAAAAGAAGCTGGAAGAAGCGGTAGGAAAAGAAGTGCTCTGCAGAGGAGCATGGGCCAGTTAAAGTAAGAAAAGAAGCACAGTGCACCTTGCAGAGCGCAGGAGGAGCTGCTGAAAAAGCTCACAGCAGCCACGAGCTTAATGGCCCCTGATTTTTTTTTTCCTCTCATTGTAACATCAGATCTAGGCCATCCCATCAAAAACTCACCTGACATTATACCAGAAGAATTGAAAACAGCACTCTCTGGTATTGGATTCAGGGCTCAGAAACCATGCTGGGCTTGTTTCCTGAATCTCTGTGATTGACATCTCCATGATTGACAAGTCCAGCCCAGTTGCCAGCTGCTTTGCCATGCCCTAATCTCCTGCCTTACTTTGCTAGTTTAGCTAGCTTTATACTCAGGGTGATTAAACTGTGGTAATTTCCATGTTATTAATGTTGGGAAGATTCTTATTTCTCTATTATGTCTTCTCATCTAGATATGTTTTTTTTTTTTTGTCTTTTTTTTTATCGGTACCAGGGATCGAACTCACGACTGCCTGCTTACAAGGCAGATGCTTATGCCGCTGAGCTAAACCCCCAGCCCCCATCTAGACATGTTATGTCTCTCAGTTCATTCAGTTTTTGTGTACTCTGCAAAGTTTTACTCAAGTTAAATCGAAGCCTTTCATGTTAAATGTATTTTCTGTTCAGTTTAGTTTACTTTTATTTTATCTTATTTTTTGGTACAGGACACTGAACTCACAACCTCGTGCTTGCCAGGCAGGCACTTGTACAGCTGAGCTAAATCCCCGGCCCCTGTTCAGTTTAGTTTAAAATGAAGTATTTTCTATTTCTATTTCTGATTTTTGTTAAGGGAAAATATATTCAACAATTTAACCAAATTTTCTTTAAGATATTTTTCTCTTTTCCTCTAAAGCATTTTGCATAATATTGCCTTTTTTTTTTTTTTTTTTTTTTTTTTTTTTGGTGGTGGGGATCAGACTTACTACTTCATATTTGCCAAGCAGGCACTTATGCTGCTGAGCTAAACCCCTGGCCCCTATTTGTAATATTTAAATTATGGGATTTTTTCTGTTTACTTGCATTGTACAGAAGTTCACGCAATGTTTAATAATAGTGATAGAGGGTATTTTGAAATGGATTTTGATGAATTAGCTCTGCATTTCATGTTCCTTTTTTTATTTATTTCTGCTTTGTATTAATTGCTCCATTGTATCTTCTTAGGTTCACGTTTTAGTCCTGGGGACAGTAGTTCCACAGTTCAATCTGATTTTGTCATGCCTATGGTGTGACTCTCCTTGTCTATAGTAATGCTTCTTGCCTTAAGGCTTGTCGAGTTGATATTAATATACCAATACCAACATTATTTCCATTAGAATTTCTGTGGTTTACTTCTTTATTTTTCTTTAAAATTCTCTATGCCTAAAAACATAAAAACAAAATTCTCTATGCCTTAGATTTATCTAAGCATGCTGCTGCATGGTTGGAGTTTGCTTTATATGGACCACCAATTTTACCTGATGAATCCATCTCATTTACATTTAATGTAATTATTCATATATTTGCCATTGCATCTATATTGTACTGTGGGGTTTTTTCTATGTGTGTCACCTATTTGATGGTTACTTTCTTCTTTGCTTGACTTTAAACTTAATCAAAATTTTTATTTTTATTTCTGTGTAGTGATTTTTTAGTTATACATGCTTTCATTTTTTTAAGGGTTTAATCTCAGAAATATGTGCCTTTGCCTCGCAAAGATATCTGTAGGGTTTTCATTGTTATTGTTTATGCTCATCCTCCACCCACTTTTTTTCTTTTACTCCTGGAGACTGAACCCAGGGTCTTCACTCTGAGCTACACAACAGCACTTTTTATTTTTATTTTTTTTTTATTTAAGGAGAAAAAGAAAAAAAAACAGAAAAACGGTACAAGTTATACGGAATTTCAGAAAAAATAAACAGTAGGAAATCACTAGTTAATAGATTACATATCAATTTCTTGATGATGATGCAACCCTATATCAACCACATTCGCCCTTCTGCTTTTTGTGCATTTTAGTTCCACATATATTTTAAACTTCACAAGTCGTGCAACAGTTGTCTTGTAAGGCAATATTCTTCCATATTTGCCCATAGGTCACCCTCCCTGGCATTCTCCTGCACTTGCTTCTTGAATCCTCTTCCTCTTTCTTGAAAAACTTTCTCTTTGAAAGTGCAGTCCCACTGGCCGTGAATTCTTCAGTTTTTTTGTCTTTAGGAAATGCTTTTATTTCATCATTATTTTCCCATTTAAAATTAACTTACATTTTACATGCATTAAAACCTACCCTTTCTCAGGGTCTAGTTCTACAAGCTTTGACAAGTACATGCAGTCATGTAACCACAGCAAGCATGACTTAGAGCAGACTGGGGTTGCAGCTGGTTGGTAGAGTACTTCCCAGCACGTGGAGGTTCTGTCCCCAGCACTGCAAGATAGAGAGATAGGAAGACAGACAGACAGGTAAATACTGAAGATTTATCACAGTCCCATCATCCCACCACCTCCTTTTCCCTCCAGGTAGACAATTCTAGGTCTGTTTAGGGATGTCATTCATTGTCTGCCCGATTCTTTTGTTCCTGTGAACAACCATCTGAAAATTTAATACTGCTCCCTTCAAAGCAGCCTGTCTTCTTCCTCTGGCTGCTTTAATATTTCCCTCTTCCTATCTGATTTCCAGAAGTGGCACTATGTAATGTGTCTAGATATGAAAAAAAATTTAATACCGGGAATCAAACTCAGGACCTGGCACTTGCCAGGTAGGTGCTGCAAGTTGAGCTGTATCCCTGGCTGGTATTTTCTTTAATTATAAGTTTTTTCAATTTGTTGTTTGCCAGCACTGGACTTGCAGTGTTGGTCTAGGTCCAAGTCCTCAGCCTGTGCTCAGAATCAACAAATGTTTCCAAAACTATAATCATTTATACTTTCTCATCCTTGAAAGAATCTCCCTTCTCTGGAATTTTATTCTTTCTCACCATCCTTTCTTCCAAAACTCTCTGATATCTTATAGAAATAACCTCTATAATTTGTTTGACCTTTTAAAATGGTGCCACAGGGAGTTTGGCCTGTTGTGACCCATTTTATTTTAGACATAATCTGAGTTTTCCACCCTTATTTACCATCTCAAAGGACATTTTAAATGAAGGAATGACTGAATAAACCTTATTTTAGGCATTGGGTTTTTTTAAAATCCATCCACCCATTCAATGTTTGCAATTTCTTTCTTTCTCTTTTCTTTTCTTTCTTTCTTTCTTTTTTTTTTTTTTGTCTTTGTGTGTGTGTGTGTGTGTCTTTTTGAGACACGATCTCTCTATGCAATTCAGGCTGGCCTTGAGCTCACTTTTTAGCATAGGCTGGTCTCAAACTTGAAGTGATCCTCCTGCCTCAGCCTCCCAAGTGCTGGGATTACAGACATGAGCCACCACACCCGGCTTCTTTTCTTTTCTTTTTTCTTCTTTTTTTGTGCCAGAAATCAAACTCAGGACCTCCTGCTTGTCAGACAGGTGCTCTGCTCCTGAGCTGTATACCCTCAGCCCCTTGCAGTTTCTATTTAATGTCCTCAGGTTGCCATCTAGCTCTGTTTACTGCTAGTGGAAGGACACTTACTACTGACTGTCCTCAAGTAAAAGTTAACAACACTGGGAAGCTGAGAGTTTTGTTCTGAGATGCAGACTAAAGGCTAACTTTCTGTCAGTGTCAGCTTTCAGCCCTTGTTTTAAGAAGCTCCATAGTAGAAGTTGGGCAAAATCTGTCCCCTCTGCTGTATGCAGAGCTACAAAGACTGAAAGCCTCAATCACGTCCTCAGCAGACTGACCCTTTCCTTTTCTGTGTCTGTCTGTCTATCTGTCTCTGTCGCTCTTTTTCTTATATGCAGGATTTAATCCAAGACCTTTGTACTTAGCTACATCCCCCTACCCTTTTTATTTTTTATTTTGAGGTAAGGTCTTTCGAAATCACTAAAGTGTCCATGCTGGGCTCAAGCGTCTGATTCTCCCACCTCAGTCTGCCAGAATGCTAGGATTACAGGAATGCACCACCGTGATTCGCTATTAACTGATCCTTTCTTAAACTGTCTAATTCTGTCTGCGCTATTTACTTGTGTCTTTATCCCACTTCTTCATGATTTTGCTAAGCCAGGAATTGCCTCATACTATTAAAATCCTAAAAATAAGCCCATATATCACTTTAGTATCTCATAGGTATTTTTCCCTTAACAGAAAATTAGGTTATCATCAAGTGAGAAGGTACTTTCACATGTCAATCAGCATGAGTTACAATTGTGCCATAATTTCTGTTCACAGACCAGAAGAGATGGAATCCTTCCTCTTTGATGACATCGGCTGCATGATCCAGAACAAAGCTATAGAGAGAATCATCTCATCAATGACTGTTCAGCTTTGCCATCTGCTCATCTCAGTGGAGATGAAAGATGTAAACAATAAAGCGTTTGCTTCTCTGGAGAAGATGGCAGAAGAGCTTGCTGAGGCCAGTGAAGAGTTTGTGCAAGTTGCTGAGAGGTAATACTTTCGAAGAACTCAAGCCTGTTCCCCTGTACCGTGGCAGAAGGAGCAGGCATTAGAGTGCCCTTCGATACCTTTGGAAAGAAGTCAAGTGTGGAAAAAATACACTGATAAAACACAAAGCCAATTGCTTAATATAATAAATAATTGGGGTATAATTTAAAAATATAAACATTTCAGAAATAGCTGAGTTTTTCACTAAGAGATCACTCTACCTGGAGCCATGGAGAGACCAGAGGGAGCAGGCCAGTGAAGGAGGAGCCGCACCAGGGCCCCTCTAACCCTCTCTTGCTCCTCTCCTCTCACTGAAGCTAACACTAACAGGTTGTTTTGTTGTTGTTTGCAGTGCTAGGGGATGCAACCCAGACTCTTGAACGTCCTAGGCGAGCACTCACCACTGAGCTACACCCTCAGACCAAACACTGATAATAATAAAGGTGCTAAAGGTGCTAAAACAAAAACAAAAACTAAAAACAGTTCCATGACCCATCAAAAGGTTTCTAGGGGCTGGGGATTTAGCTCAGCAGCATAAGCACCTGCCTAGCAAGCATGAAACATGAGGTTGTGAATTTGATCCCTGGTACCAAAAAAAAAAAAAAAGGCTTCTAGAAGGTAGGCATGGTGGCACAACCCTGTAATCCCAGCTGAGGTAGAAAGATTACAAATCTGAGGCCACATCGGGCAATTTAGTAAAACCCTATCTCAAAATAGACAATAAAAAAAGTCGAGAATATAGCTCTTTACAGTAGAAAGACAATTAATACATGTAGAAGCAATAATGAACTTAATTACTATTTGGGAGCTATCACAACTGTTCCAGGCAGAGATCATCGAGATGCTAAAATTAGTGGGCAAAAGGTTAATGAGAGAAGGATACTTCTATTGTATCAAGGTCCCGAAAAATTTTTCTTAATTACACTGGGGAAAATGGAACTTTCATGAAACAGCTGTCTGGTAGACATCACCTTCCCCAAGTGATCAAAATGAGCTTTCTATTAGAGGAACAGGACAGCAGCACCTGCCTCCTAGTTCTGTGCACTAAGGATACCATGTCACTCCTGGAGGGCTATTTCCTGAAACGCATAGCCTGAATCTATTAATAAAATATCAGAGAAACCCAAATTGAAGACCTTTCTATAAATTACTGGCTCATACCCATCATAAACATCAAAGGTCAAGGGCAAAGCAAGCTTCCAGAACTATTCCGCTCAGGGATTAAGGGATTTGTATGGGTTTACTGTTGTTGTTGGAACACATTGGACACACGGCGCAATCTAAAATCAGGTAAATTTATTACCCCAGGGTTTTGTTGGCTGGAAGTTGGTGAGCTCAACTGGTTCCTTGGTGTGGGTCTCACAGGCTGGAACAGAGTTGTCATCCTAGCAGATTTTTATCTGGACACTCTGGGAAGAATCCACATCCAGGCTTATTTCAGGTGTTGGATGAGTCCAGTTCCTTGTGGTTGTAGGACTGAGGTCTCTGAACCTGGGCTTTCCTCAGTGAGACAACTGCATTCCATGTGGCATGTCAGCAATGGCAGATCAAGTTTCTCTTACCATTTGAATCTCTCTGATATCCCTGACACCCACCAAATCTCTCACTCCTCTATGCTCTTCTATTGCTTTTAACAGTCATTCAGTTATACTGGGACATCCAGAAAATCTAGAATAGTTTCCCTGATTTGAGGCTGCTTATTAGGTCCCTTAATTGTATCTGCAGGGTCCTTGCACAGCAGTACCTAGATTAGTGTTTGTTTGACTAATCAAGAGACAAGAATCTTGGTGCTGGGCAGATGAACATGGCCCTCGAATTCTACCTACCATAAGACTTGAATGGTAAATATAATGCATACCCTCAGACTGGGGACAATCATGTTGTATAGATGTTTAATTTCATGATTTTGATGACTATTCTGTGTTAGGGAAGTTGAGTATCCCTGTTCTTAGGGAATCCACACTGATTCACCCTGGATAAAGGGGCATTGTGTCTACGCAGAGGGAGATCCAAAGGAAAGTAATAAAGCAAATGTGGCCAAATGATCATTAAAAGATATATCAGAGTATGCAGTACTATTTTGTGACTTTTGTATATTTGAAATTATATAATGGAATGTTATTAACATATTAATGGAGTGTTATATAATGGAACATTACCCAGTCTTAAAGATGGAGGAAATTCTGACATTTGTTACATCATGGGCGAGCTTTAAGGACATTGTGCCAAATGAAATAAGCCAGACACAAAGGACAAATGATTGATTCCACTTATATGAGGTTTCTAGAGTAGTCATTATAAGGCCAGAAAGCAGAATGGCAGTGGGAGGAGAAAGTAGGAAATGATTGTTTAAGTGGTACAGAGATTCAGTTTAGGAAGATGAAATAATTTCTGGAAGCTGGTGATGGGAGAGATGTGCAAAGTAAATACATTATACTTAATGTCACAGAACCGCACCGTGAAAAATGGTTAACGTGGTAAATTTTTATGCTATACATATTTTGCCATAGTAAAATGAAGACGTGGAACTTGTAGTGACAAGTTGGAATGACTTTGCCAAAATATCAGTATGATTTATTTAGGAGTTTGGGATCAGAGCAATTTAATGCTATTTTAATATTTATACAATTAAATTTTCTGACACACAATGCATTTTGTAATCACACACACAACCAAGACACACCCCAAATTTTAAGAAAAGTCAAGCATTGTTTTTGTCTGTTTCCACTATAAATGCTTTCGCTGTATTGTCTGTTCCTGGCAAGATAAATTATTTATACACAGAATTATCTGTGCTCATGACCGTAAGAAGTGATCCAGACCTCCTATCAGAGCAATAGTGCAAATGATTCATATTTGGGTTTGGGTTGGGCTCCAGGGATTTCCAGGGCACCTACTAGAGCTGTTCTCTGGGGTGAGGCCAAATGGAAGCCATCAGCACAACCGCGCTAAGTGTCTGGCTGGCAGCAGTAGCCTCTCTCTCCGCTGGGCCGGAAGGAATTGTTCTCATCTGCTGCCCCTGAATCAGTGTTGTAGCAGGACCAGGCTTCAGGCAGGACCCTATGAGAAGAGACCAAGGCAAGCAAATGTTTTCTTTTGTTGGAAAATAAATCCTATGATGAACATTTAAAAAATATGAATGAGCTGAAGGCAGAAAAAAATATAAGCCTAAAACTTAGGGATAATCACAAGCGATATTTGGGGATATATTTATTCCAGGAATTTTTCTTCTCTTTCTCTTTTTTAATTTCTTCTTTCCAGCATTTCTTTCTTGTCTGCCTAAATTTCTTTTTAAAAAAGCTTACATGAAAATCTGTGGATGCACTATGTCCACGTGTCCACATGCACATGTGTGCACATGTGTGTGTGTGGGTGTGTGAGAACTGGCCTTGCTGATGCGTGCACAGGGGAGGGTCAGTGCACTACTGGCCCGAGGGACGGGGTCTGTGTGAACAGAGCCTTGGGCCGGGCAGCATGACAGCAGCCCAGGGGAGATGTAGTTGCATAGCCTTCTCCCTCCCTTTCTGCCTCTCTGGATATTCAGCCAAGATTTTCTAGTTACTCTTTTGTTCTTATTTCTAATGTGATTGTACTGTGGCCCATCGAATACAATATAATCTTTTAGCCACATTTTGTGGCCTGGTACTTGATCTGTATTTGTAAATCTTCCAGGTGCCTTTGATTCAACAAGTAGTCTAAATTACTGGGTTCAGTGTTCTGCATATATCCTTTAGGAAAGCTTTACATATTAATAAAAAGATTCTTACAGATCCCTAAGGATCTTTTTATTAAGGAGAGAGAAGGGAGTTAAAATTTTTTTACTTCCTGAGTTTGGGGCTGGCCTCAGCTACATAATAGTGAGTTTGAGACCAGTTTGAACTACAGAGTGAGACCTTACCTTCTAAAACCCAAGCCAAACCAAACCAAAACAAAGAACTGCCTCAAAAAACAAACAAAAAACCCTCAAAAAAACTGCCAGATGTGGTGGCATATG
Source organism: Cavia porcellus (assembly GCF_034190915.1). Lineage (NCBI taxonomy): Eukaryota > Metazoa > Chordata > Mammalia > Rodentia > Caviidae > Cavia > Cavia porcellus. The sequence goes on along the minus strand of NW_026947501.1, from coordinate 56,128,638 downwards.
CCTAATTCCAGCACTTGGCAGGCTGGTACCACAAAAAAAATGATCGCAGGAGGATTACCATGAGTTCAGGGCTAACCTGGGTTACATAGTAAACTCAAGGCCAGCCTGAACTACGCAGCAGAAACCCTGTCTTAAAACAAAGCAAAAACAAAACAACTTTCACCATTTGCGGATCTATTTTTCTTTTTAGCTTTGTTACCATTTGCTTTTGTATATTGTATTTATAGGATAAGGTGCCTACACATTTAGAATGATTATATTTTCCTTTTGTCTTTATGAAATATTCCCCTCTATATTTAATAATTCTTCTTGCTTTAGAGTACTCTTTGTCTAAATATTGTAACCACTTACAAGTTTTTCTCCTCTTTCTCCTCTATTCTATCTGTCTACGTGATACCAAAACACCACCCTTGAACATGGTAGCTGAATTAGTAAGACCTGAAAGCTGGTAATGTAAGATCTCCACTTTTTCCCTCAGAGATGATTATTGTAGGTCTTTGCATGCCTACATGAACTTTAGAGTAAGCTTGCTAATCTTTATTTTTTTAAAAAGTCTGCTAGAATTTTAATTGGGATTATATTGAATCTATAGAGCAATCTTAGAATAAATGATATTTACTACCCTGATCTACGAGCATGAATTGTCCCCTTTTTTTGTTTTTTAGATTGGCTCTTGCTTTGAAGTTCAGGCTGGCCTTGAATGCACTGTGTAGTCCGGGCTGGCTTCAAATTTATGGCAATCCTCTTGCCTCAATGCTCAGCTCTTGTTTTTGGTTTTTAACAGAGATGCAAAGACAGTTCAGTGGAGGAAGAATAGGCTTTCAACAAATGGTTCTGGAACAATCCGACAATATCCAAAAATTGCACAAAAAGTGAATTTTGGCCCATATATCAAAGTTAAACAAAAAGTGAATTTGGGATCATATATAAACATTAATTCAAAATAAGCCTAAGATCTAAATATAAATCTTAAGCTTATGAAAGCTCAATGAACAAATGTAGGAAAAAATTTTTGAGGTCTTGGGTTAGCCACAGATTTCTTAGACACTACTAAAAGCATGGTTAATAAAAGAACAAACTAAATTTCATCAAAATTTTAAAAAATAACTTTTCAAAACATTCACTAAAAAAAAAAGCCAGAGAATGGGAGAAAATATTTTTAAAGCATATGTTAGGCAAAGAAATTATATTCAAAATACGTAAAGAACCATCAAATATCAAGGCCAGGGATTTTTTTTTTTTTTTTTTTTTGTGGTACCAGGGATCAAACTCACAACCTCACTCATATCAATAATGAGAAGCAAATAGCCCAAAAAAATGGTTGAAAATTTTGAATTGATAGCTTAATGAAGAAGACAGGCACATGCAAAAATTCTCAACTTTATTAGCAATTAAGAAAATCCAGATTTAAATCACAAGAAGACAACAGTCCACGTTTATTTGGAATGATTAAACTTAGAAAGACTGTACCAAGTGTTGATGTGGGCATGGAGAAATTGGAACGCTCACACTGCTGATAATGTAACACATTACAACTGTGTTGGAGAAAGTTTTGGCTGTTTCCCTAAAACCTAATACCTACTACTCCTAGGTATTTACCCAAGAGAAATGGAAGCATATGTCCAAAGAAATACCTATATATGAGTGTTTCCTGGAGCTTTATTTCTAATAGCAAAAGACAGATTGTCCTTAGGTTTCTCACTTGCAGCTCTGGAGGCCAGCATATGCTGGAATCAAGTGTCTGGGCTGTTGAGAGGAAAGGCCTGGACTCAGAATGCTCTATCCCCACGTCTCATTTTTAACCTCTTTAACCTGACAGTGAGGAGAAGATAAATCAGGACCTGCAGGATTTAGTGAATGCACTGCCCCTCTGAGAAAAATATTGGAGAACAGCTCTAACTAAATCCCAGATCCAGAGACTTGAAGATAAGGAACTTCTCTTTACTTCAACACTGTCTTTTAGACTCTTGTGACAATCAATATAATCCTGTATCTGTTTCAGTGGCGACTTAGTGCTGAGTTCTGTGTAACACAATTCCTTTATGGATATATTTCCTTTCTTTTTAAAATAATATCACATGTCATAAACGTACCATCTCTACCTAGGTTGGCAGAAGATGCTGAGGAGTGGTTCCGGGAGGAAATGCAGCTGGTGGCCCAATCTCTGATCCAGTCTGGGAGGAACATCAGGGTGGTGGCTGGGAAGCTCCATCTGCAGCCAGGATGTCAGTACCACCGGGAGGAACTGGTGACCACAGCACAGCAGATCCTAGTGGACACCACAAAGGTGAAGCTGATGCCAGAGTCACTGGCTGGCTGGACACTGCTGGGCTTATTATTCCCACAGCAGGTGCCTGCCCCAGAGAGTGAAATCCACCCCCCTTCGGTCAAGATCAAAGGCACAGAATTCATTACCAGTTTAACCAGTCCTACCTACTGAACTGGGCAGACCTAGCAAGTTATGGTCTATGATCTTAAACCCACATGTAGCTGCTTCATCCTCCATACTTCACTGCCAACCTCTAATTTTTATTAGAGGCCAAAAAGGTCATTTCCCACCCTGGTCAGTGGTCAAGAGCTGTGAGGAGAGATGGCTGAAGCCTCTGCAGCCCTCAGCCTGTTTGGCAAGCCAGGCACCCAAAGGAGAGCTCTGTAGCACTAGCCTAGCGCCAGAAAGATCTCAGAAAGACTGGGTCACCTCTGAGCTGGCAAACAGTCTTCATTTTCTACATTGGCATTCCGTCATGGGGGCACGACCCTTTCAGATGAGCACATCGCTCCTTGTTGGAGTTCGTGTCCTTTAAATCTCAGTTTGAGACTTTAGCGGTATGGGTTGTCGGGGGAGGAATATTTGTATTTTAGCAGGTCCTGAGAAAGGATGATCGGAAATGGAGAGATTAGAGAGGCTCTGGCCGGCTGCTGGTGGGGGTGGGGCGGGCTCTGATTTGGGTAACAGTTAAAGCAGCTTGTTTGTTGGAGTTAGAAACAGCTGTCTGGGAACTGCAGGGTCGGGCTAGGAAAGATACCTCAAAGGAGCTTCCCTGACCGGCCATTCCTCTAGCCGCTTGGATCATTCTCATCCAAGTAGTAAACCCTCTCTAAATGCTCCACTTTTTAGCCCATATTAAATATAGCTCCAATTTAGGAGCCCTTCCATACTCAGTTAAATAGATGTAACAGGTTTAAACGCCGCTCCACAGTGAATTTCTGGACATAAGATTTTACGCTCTTAATAGCCTTAGAAGGTTTAAAGGACGTTTATTTGTAAAACTAGGGGGCACGCATTGCTGTCATCGCTTTCTCCATTATTCCAAGAGCGTGGAATCACCTTCGCGCCTTTCTTCCCCACTCAGGTCCTGCTCCTGGAAGACGCAGTGACTGCGAGGAAGGTTGTGCAGGCGGCTGGCTGGTGCACGACCCGTCTGGACGCGCTGGAGGCTGCAGACGGCACAACCTCCCTGCGCGGCCCCTGGGCTGACCTGGCCGCAGCGATGCTGCACCTTGGCCGCCTGATGGCCCGGGGGCCGCCCGAGCGCCTGGGCCCCGCCGTTCGCCTGCTGCGGTGCTGCGTCCCCGCGTTGCTCGCCGCCGCCCGCGGCCCCGTCCGGCAGCCGCGCACCCCGCAGCTGTCTGACTCCCGGCGCCGCGTCTTCGCTCTGATCAGAAGGAGCCTCGGCGAGCTCCTGGGGCGGCTGGAGCCCGGCGCCGCGGCCCCGGCAGCTGGAGCGTTCACCCGGCGCCTGCAGCAGCTGCGCCAGCTGCTGGTGACGCCGGGGTCCGAGGGGCTGAGCGGCGGCCAGATGGACGCGCCCCTGGCGGCCGTGGTCTGGCACTGCCTGCGCCTGGCCGCCTGCTCCGCGCCTCCGGAAAGGCGGCACCTGGTGGCCCGCTGCGCCCGGCTGCTGCAGCTGCACGGCGCTGGCGTCCGGCGTCCGGACGGGACCTACGGGCCTCTCAGAATCGAGACCGGACAGCAGAGGCTGGATCCCGGGAAGAAGTGCGCAGCGCTGTGGGCCGCGACCGAGGCCCTCTCCCAGGGAGTGCGCGCTGGGCTACTGCGCCGGATCCTGGACACGTTCACAGACACCAGCAGTCCTCTCCGAAGCCTGGTCCACGCCACCCAGGCGACTCCCCCAGGCAGGTCCTCGGGGGACGGCGAGCACTCACGGAGGAGCCTCCAGCTTTTGCTTGCTGCATTCCAAGACCAGGCCAAGCAGATGCTCCACGTGGCCCAGTTGGTTTTGGTTCACTGCCCTGGACATCAGACAGGCGGGAACATGGAGGCCGCCATGGCACACGTCTGGGAGCTTGTAGTCAGCATACGGCAGCTTTTCTCACAAGGCTACCAAGGGTCTGGCCGGGACTGGAGCCCTGCAGCCCTGCAGGACCTGCTTGGGGCCTGGGTCTGGGCATCTGAACGCCTGCTGGCGTGTTTTGATGATGTTCTCGACATTCCTGAATTCCTCAGGGTGTCCATTCAGGATATGATCAAGCATTTGGATTTCTTTGCATGGGCTTTGAAGAGTGCAGAGTCCAGAGAGTTTTCCAGATCTGTGGCCTACTTACAAGGTCGAGCCACACACATAGTGCAGGTAATGAGCAGGTTTGTGGGCCAAAATCGAGACCCCATCTTCCGCAATGGCCTGAGAGTCTTGATCCGGCAGCTGGAGCAGTCTGCTTCTGTCCTGGGTATAGCTGCAGAACATGGTTCAAGTGGGTACAGTTCTCATGACACAGATGTGTTTTTAACCATGGCAAAAAATCTCATCTATTCAGCTCAGCAAGTGCAAGAGGGGCTCGAGGGGACCAATCACCCAGACATCCTCAGTCCCCTCCGACACCAGGTCCACAGATTTGACATTGGTAGGGGCTGGCCATATTTCATTCTCTCTGCCCTTCAGGACCCCACATCTCCTGAACTGAAATACCAGAAGGGTCCTGAATTAGGGGAACATGAGCAAGGCATACCCTGGCCCTCAATGGAACGTCTTTCCCACCTCTGGATTCCTGACATCCATGCGCAGAGGAGAGACCTTCTAGCACTCACCACCAGCAAAGCCATTCTGTCTGTGGAGAGCCAGGGTCACCAGGCAGTGACCTCAGCTGGCACCAATGCACTGCAGCAGGATCTTGCTGCAGGTGCAGCTTCAGAGGCCCCAGCTGGAGAGGAACCACTGGGGTCAAAGAGGACAGAACTCCAAGAAGTCTTGATGTTAGCACCTTCTGATATTGACCTAACAAAGGAGTTATCCCAGAGAATAACTGATAGACGTAATAGGCTTCCAGAAACGACTGTCCAGCTACCTGAAAGGACCAGAAAAAGCAAGCAGGCTTTGGTCGCCTTGGCTGGTGACTGGTACCTGCTGTGTCAACAACTCTTTTGTTACAACCCAACAATTGGTCTACAAAGGAACATTGCAGTGTTCATGGAGCTTCAGCAGAACTTAGCCTTAATGGTTCAACTAGCAGCTAAAAGACCAGTCTATTTGGATAAGAAGAGTCCTGATTCAACAGGGTATCCAGAAATGCTTTTACAAATGCAAGGTCAATTGGAGAAGACAGAGATCCATGCCAAACAGCTGTTGGACCAAGTTCTGGCTTCTGATGGTCTCCAAGCTCCCAAATCATGGGAAGACAACGTTGAGGATGGGTGCCTCCTATGGTCAGTGGCTGTCCAAGACCTGATCCAATCCATGGAGAGGTTCAGCAAGAGACAAAGTCTGTTCCTACTACCCCTGCGACAGGCAGTGAAGGACCAGCAAGGGTTGCAAGAAGGGTTGGCCCACATAGCAGATGTTTCTCAAAGGCTGCAGGAGGCTGCCAGGCTATCTGGCCTTCTCTGTGGGGATGAGCAGGTAAAGGGTGAGGTCTCCTTTCAGTGCAGGGAAGTTCATGTAGTCAGAGATGCTCTGCTGGATGTGGCACAGATCCTGGTTTCCTCTCCCAGACCATCTCCCAGCTTGTCCACACGCTTTGACCTTCTCTGCTTGGAGCTCACCCTTCGAGCCAAGGCCCTGATGGACTACCTCAGTACCATAAATGCAGACTACGAACATACTTTCCATGGTGCTGTCTGTCCAAGGCTCTCTGTGTGCAAGAACCCCCAGAGCAGGAAAGAAAGTTCCCTGGAAAGAATGGTGTCTGGTATCCAAGCTGTACAGGGAATCATAGCAAGAGATCAAGAGTCTGAGTCCTGCCAGGAAGATCTTCTTATGGCTCTGGAGAGCATTCTTATCCTCACCAAGGAAGTGGCCCAGAGAATTCCTGGGTTTCAAGAGCATCCTGAGGAGCTGGGATTGTATATGCTGGATTGCCTTCGGTGCGAGTGGGCAGCCAAGGCCCACCATGCGGTGGCCCAGCTCCAGGCCTGGAAAGGAGGTCACCCCAAGGCCTGGAGATTCCTGGCCCAGTGCTTGAAAAACGCAGAAGAGCCAGTAAGGATCCCAGAACAGGATGCCATCTGGATCCAGCTGCAGTGTGAGGAGGGTACAGCAGGAGCCTCTGCAGGGGCCAGGGTGGACTCAAAGCATGATGATGCCTCTAGAGGCTCCCCAAGGAGCTTGGGGTGGGGGCTGCCCTGCTGAGCCAGCCGTCACTGGGGCCATAGCAGACATGCACATGGTAGGCTACTCAGCAACTTTTCTCCATTCTACCTCAATCCTGTTTCTAGGAGCCAAAGACCCTGACAAGCTCCAGGGTTTTGAAGCCATTGTGTAAATTTCACCTTGGGCAGACAGCAGTGCAGCCTCTAAGAGCCTATGCCAGAGGATCAGACTTCCTGGGGTGCACCTGCCTCTGCCATTTCCTAGCTAGGCCCTGAGGACCTTCAGAGCTACTTGGGACTTCAGTATTTTAATCTGATGGAGAGTTAATGAAAGTATCCATGCTAGGTTACTTGTGCTTGCCTGGCATATATAGTAAGTGTCCTATAATTAGTGCCATTACGTACCGTCATCTTCCATGAAGTTCTTTCTGATCACCTGAACTGCAAGTCGTTCCCTTGTGCCTCCTGTGAATCAGGCTGCTTCACGCCACTTTGACCTCCTCAGATGTAACTTCCTGGTTCCAATCAGGGTTCTTTTGTTTGCAAGTGGCAGGAATCCAACTTCAATCATAGTTGGTTTTTTAAAAAAAGATTTATTAGAAAGAAACTGAGTCTCTTGACTATCTTTCAGAGCATGACAGGACATATAGGCACTGTAAAATCTCAAGCATTTAATTTTATATTGTCCATGACCATAGTCAGTAAGAGATAGAATAGGTTGGCAGGGCTCAGGTACTTCCCAGGCAGACATGTTCAGGCCGGCATTTGATGATCTGTCCCATCATGACCTTATTGTCCACTGCAAGAACCTCACCGCCCAAAACCATTCTCTAGATCTTCTTCCAAGATAGAACTGACAAGACCATGTATTTGTTTCTCCACTGCCTCGGTCTTCATTTTTCTCATTAACATGCCTCTTGTTGCTAAGGAGGAGGAGGAGAACAGGCACAATTCCCGTGTTTCCTGTAGCCTGAGTCCTCTTTGCTCAGATCCTGCCTGTCCTCTAGGCTCCATAGCATCCCATTTCCTGGTCTTATAAATTCAAGTAGTCGCCAGCACCTTCTTTTGTTATCTGTTTTTCCACAGGGCCTCCTGACACAGTCAGTGCACTGCAGTCACAGACTTGCATTATTTCTGTCGGTTCCCCGATGCATCCCCGTTCCATAAACTCTCCCTGCAGAACAGGATAATGCAGGCTGCCCGGGGCTGCGGGCTTCTGGAATGGAGGCAACCCAAAAGCTCCTTCAGCCCCCATCAGCACTCCCGTCTACGGAGGGAGTCATCTTTACTGTAGGGAGCTGATTTCCTTTGGGTAGGGGCAAGACCTCTATCCTGAGGAAGCACAGGCCTGCGCTCACTGTTACAGCAAAAAACAAATAGGAAAAGCCATGGACTCTCAACTCCCACGCAGGTGGCTGCGGCCTGCCCCTCCCAGCATTCAGCAGATGTTCTGCTCACTCTAGAACAAGGCCAATACAGCAAGGACGATCTGCACATTTTCAGAGGGCAGTGATGATTTAATTGAAGAAGCCAGCAGAGAAACAATAGCCAGACCAAGTGACTGTTTGGTACTCGCCAACTCACAGTCTTTGTCCACTTCTGCTATTAGAATATCTCAGACTGGGTCAGTGTACAAAGAAAATTAAGTTAATTCACTGCGCTGGAAGCTAAAAAGGCCGAGACAGAGAGGCCATGTCCGGTGAGGTGAGGCAGAGATAATCAAGGATATTCTCAATTCTGTGAATGGATTTACCTTTGTTTCCTTTTGTTTTTGATTTCCAGGTCTGGAAAAGGGTTGAGGAAGGCTGTGGCCAAGGTCCAACAGGAAAATAACACTGCCGAACTTGAGTACCCAGCCCATGCGTGGGGGTCACAGGCTGCTGTTATTCTTACTAGGAAGTAACAACAACCAAGTTTTTTAGGGGAGACAGGGGAATCATAATTATTCATAGCAAAACATTAACATCATTTCATATAGATCAACTGGTATAAAAATGTTTGGGTTTGGGTTCCAAATTTGGAACATTCAAGTATTCCTGAATTTCTTTTCTCTCTCTATCTTTGTCTCTGTCTCTCTCTGTCTGTCTCTGTCTCTGTCTCTCTCATGGCAAGACAGGCTGGCTTAGAGAGTCACACAGTGACCCTGTATCTCCTGGGTGCTGGGATTACAGGTGTGCACCACCTTGCTCGGCTATTCAGGGTTCCTGAATTTCTTGAAGAAGCTCAGATTCTCCCTTTCATGTAAAACCTGAAAATTCATAGAAGAAAAAATAAAGTAATATTTTAACTATATGGGAACTGGAGGGTGACAGATGGTAGTTATGAAAACTCTGAATGAATGGAATACAAATTAATAATCTTCAGAGCCCTTCCCACTATTTCCCTACATACTTACAGAAGCCTGCCAAGGGCTGCTGGGACCCAGAAGAATCAGGACCCCCCCCCCCATTCCTTCTCATCTTCTAAAAACTAACTAACATCCCCTCTGTACTTTAAAGGGCTGAGCGTCAGGGATTCGCGGGTTCTAACCCCTTATCCTCTCCCAGCAGCGGAGCCTCAGCGCCCCTGTGCCCTGGCTGAGCAGCTCTACCCCGAGGACCGCAGTGCGGACAGCGAGAACACAATCACCCGGATTGCCCGAGAGACGACGGGGAGGCGCTGCTGCTGATGGCTCAGAGTCTGAGCAAGAGGGCGTGTCCTGGTGCTGGGATGCGGCAGCCCGGAGGCCGCAGGGGGAAACCCCTCCCACCGCGCCCGCCCACGCCAGGGCAGCGGGAGGCCACGCGGGGGACTGCTCAGCACGCAGCCTCGGCGGGTCCTGCCTCCTCTGCCCGGGTGTACCAAAACCTCCGCCTTCCTCTTCCCCTCCTCTTTTCAGCCTGGTGACTAAAGTTTGTCTTACTCTACCAGAAAATATAAATTGCCAAAAGGTGCAACTTAGTAAAAATTAAGGACACACTCATATTCCAGAAGAAGGAACTGAAGCGAGTCCTTTACGTCTTCGAACATTTCCCGAAACAGAGATCAGAAGAACTGAAACCTCCTGTGCCGGTCACACAGCCGGCAGGGGCAGGGCAGCTTCCCGCGGCCTTCTGGAGGCCAACCCTGATCCACGATCTCCACGATCCACGATCACGGGTGACCTACTCCAGATAAGACCTGCATGAGAGGCAACCGCACCAGCAACTCCTCAGCTCTGAGGCTGTGGGTAGAGTTGGAGGATGCAACAGGGATGGCGGGAAGAGAGGAGGAAGTGTCCCATGGACAAGCGTCTCGTCTGGGAGCGATGTACATAAGGCTATGCTTATGTGTGGTTTGGGTTTTCTCTGGCACCCTTGAGATCCAGGTTATGAGTTCTGGAGTATTCCAGCCGGATCCCTTCAGTGTGGCCCTTTCCTTTCACACATGGAGGTGATCTTCTTAAAGACTTTCCATGACATTGTGTCTTAAATCTTTATTCAACAAAAATGTCTGGAAAACTTTCTGTGTGCCAGCAGTGAACAAGAGCCATTCCTTAAGTCATGATCCGGGTTGGGAACCTGGAATAATGAATAGTATGTACAAAATAAACACCTCCTCAGGAAGATGTTGAAAGCTAGCTCTAGCCAGGTGCGCATGCCTGTAATCCCAACACTTGGGAGGCTGAGGCAGGAGGATCACCATGAGTTTGAGGCCACCCTGGGCTACCCACTGAGTCCAAGGCCAACCTGCACTACATAACGAAACCTGTCTCAAAACAAAAGTAGTTTTGCTAAGCAGTCTCGCTAGCTCATGGCCAGGAGTCTGCTTTCCTCCCTTCCCCATCCCCACATGATGCGTCTTGCTCTGTTGGTTGTCAAGGGAGCTTCTCACTAACCCAGGGAGAAGCTGGGCGGAGGCTCAGGAAGTGGTGGTTTAAGCTAAAGTATGTTCATTTCAGGGACTGGAGTTTTGCCAAGCAAGTTCTGATCAAGTTTTGTAGCTCACCACCAATTTCTTGGGGACAACCTGTAAGGGCATTATTTACCTACTTCTAATGCTTTCATTTCTCTGATGTAGACCAAAGACGAGCTAAGTACCTCTGTTAGGAAAATTGCAGCTTCTGGACAAAACTTCACTAGACTCGTCTGCATCATTGCTAAGAATTGTGTGGATCAAAGATGTTCCCAGGAGCTTTTGTACATGGTAGAGCAGATTCTAACAGTAAGCAACCAGCTCCACATCATCTCCAGGTAGGAAACCTCTTTCCTCAAAGCTGCTAAGCCTATTTTTTTAGGACTCAAAGGTCTTTTAGTTTTCTAATCCTCAGCAGTTTGCCCAACTCTCTACTTCCTCTGAAGTTGCAGGCATTTACTCCAATATTATTGCTATCATAATTGAGGGTTAATTTGCAAATGCAAATCTCCTTACTTTCCAGCCATGTCTAACCATTAGCTCTCTATTTTGTACTAATCATATCTAGTGAAAAAGCCAGTTATCTTGACAACACAGTCAGGGACTACATCGTAATGGTTTTGTCAATGACACAGCATATTTCAAGAGTGGTCCCACTAGTGATACCAGCTAGTGACATCTTAACCATCTTTTTTTAAAACAAGACTCTCACTCTGTAACTCAGGGTAGTTTTGAATGCACTGTGTAGCCCAGGCTGGCCTCATGATCTTCCTGCCTCAGTCTCCCAAGGGCTGGGATTACAGGCGTGCACCACCACGCCTGGCTTCAGAGCCATTTTAGCCTGTGTAAGTACACTCTGTGATGCTCACACAATAGAATCAGCTAAAGATGCAGTCCTCAGGATAGATTTTTGCCATTAATCAATGTGCAATTGTACGTTAATAGCAAAGGAAAGCATTATGGATGTCGTCTGCCAAGGAAGGTTTTCCTTGCACAAAGTTCCTGTTAAACTTCATCTGTTAAATGTGCCCAAACCCTGGAATTGAGTGGTTTTTGTTGTCTTCCTATAACAGCTTCCCTATAAACACCATGATATAATTATGTGGTGGTTTCATTTCAGTCTTTAGAACCTGCAGCACCTACCAATAACAGACTACTACTAGGAATTGTTTTCTATTATGGAAAAGCCTGATACTGTCAGTTATTGTGAAGCACAAAAATAACATTGTCCAAAACAGCGTATATCATTTTTTCTAGTTGTTTTTGGGTTGGTACTGGGGATTGAACCTAGCCTTTCACACTGAGCTACATACCCAGCCCTTTTAAAAAATCCTTAAGTGTTAAGACAGGAGTTCAGTAAGCCACTAAGTTGCCCAGGCTTAACAAGACCCTGTCTAAAAATGAAAAACAAAAAATAGCTCATTATGAAAGCCTCAGTTTTAATGCCCAGTGCTAAAAAAATAGAAATAAAATAGAAAAAAAAACAAAAAACAAAACAAAACAAAAAAAACCTCGCTACTGCTCTCCAGGAAATAATATTTTAGGTGCATAATCATTTCAAGATTAGCTACCAACATTTGTCCACTTAAGATAAAGTAAAAATTAAGTTTTGCATTTTGTATATGGGAATTAGGGTACTCAGGAATTTGCTTTAATCGAGTAGATGTGGAAATTAAACACATAGGTGTGGTAATACATCATGAAGAAAGTAGATTTTTATATTCACAGATTCCTGGAAGCAGCGGTCACAGAGTGGATGCAGGGCCACAAGGAAGCAGCAGGGTCAGTCAAAGGGTAGAAGGAATGATGGGGAAATGCAGGAAAGAGTGTTTATTGTGATTTTCATGGGAAAGAATGGGTAAGACCGAATATGCAGGCTAAGCATTTCTAGGATTGGTGAGTCTGAATAACTGCAGGGTGTCCTGAGGAGTAGTTGTTGTCTGGTGCCTGGAGGCCGGTAGATAATGGCTGGGGTATAGAAGCAAGACAAAGGCGACAGTTGGCCTGTGGGCACTGGGTTGGTGCCTATGGAAAATTTGCTCTCTGACAAGTCATAGACTGCCCCTGGGAACTGGTGACCGCAGGAGGGGCATCTCTCTGACATCTGCAGAGCTTCAGTGGGTCAAAGCATCAGAAACAGAATATATGTGCTCAGTATGAACAAGACCCGAGGCTTAATCCCCAGCACATAGAAATAAAAAAGCAGATGAGGAAAAGAAGGGAGGGAGGTCAGGAGGAAGGAAGGGAGGGAAGGAGGGACAGATCACTGTCGCAGTTCTGGAGGAAGGAAATGAAAAGGCACAATTATTATAGGTGTATTTGTCAGCCTCTCAGCCTTCTGAGGGATCTTGAGAATAAGCAATTTTGCCAGAGTTAAGATGTCACTTAAATTTCACACCATCCCCCACCCTATGGTAGGAAACAACCTACCTAAATTCAGTTACATTGTTTAAACAAATGCCAGGAAGTGTGTAATTAGTTAAGAAACACAAGTCTGATCTTTGATGAGAACATTTGAACATGTGGCAAACAGATGAGTCTGGGACTTTTTAAATTCTAAGCGTTGAATATAATTCTATACAAAATTTCTTATTCTCTATCATTGTGTATGGCAGTTGGCATTTGTTCTGCTATTTCTCTTATTTCCATTAAAACATACTTTTAAAAATTAATTTATAGATGGTACATGAGTCATACTTTCTTGGCCTCAAAATACAGTTTTCATTTGAAAGATTTGAATTAGCCTGTGCTATGGTTGATACAGTGTGTCAACTTGAGCAGTTTAGAAATTTAACTGAGAGACTCAGCAGAGAGTCTGGGTTCTTACGTTGTAAATTCTTACCCTATGCAAGAGGAGGGCAAGGAGATTTAGTGAGTGCTACACCTGCCCTGGAAGTGACAGGGTGGGGGGTTCCTGGGTACAATATAAGGGAAGAAAAGAGGCTTGTTCTCCCCTCTCTTGCTCTGGCTGCTTTTGCTGGCTGCTGTCTTAAAGTATTGCCCTGGTGCCATGCCACCCTGCCTGGGAACCAGCTGAGTATGCAATGAAACCTCCACAAACAGTAAGCTAAATAAACTTCCTTTCCTTCATTTGGGGTGCTAGGTATTTTGTGCCAGCAACGAGAGAAAAGTAACCATGATAGGCTGTTAAGAACATTTTTTCTCTGAATGGTCCTCACCAAGGCACTTTCTGGAAGAGGCTCACTGTATAAACCCTGCTGGCATTAACTTATTTTGAGACTGGTTGTTGTACCTGATGTGAGGTCTGCTTTTTCTCCATAAACTCCCAAGGGTGAAGGCCTCCTTGGAAGAGCTCCTGCTGGGAAATGCACAAGATGGTGAGGGGGGCAGAAGCTGCAAGTCTCCGGGTGAATGAGCATGCTCAGGAATGCGGCAAATGGCAGGGTGCTCTCTCTCCCTCCTCCTCCTCCTCCTCCTCCTCCTCCTCCTCCTCCTCCTCCTCCTCCTCCTCCTCCTCCTCCTCCTCCTCCTCCTCCTCCTCCTCCTCCTCCTCCCCCCCCCCCCCCCCAGTGAATACTTACTGGGGCCACGGTGTTTACTGAGGCACGTTTCTTCCACGCCTAGTGTGGTGGGTGAATCAATACAGTAAGGAGTTGACCTGAGTTTGGATTTTATTTTTTTTTTTACAGTCACTGTGAGTACATCATGGACATGAAATTTTCAAGCATCACTTTATATTTAGTTTATGTCTTTGGTGGCTTGTGGCTTTCTAAAGCAGGAACTGGGGCAGGAACGGGGGTCTTTCTCACAGTGGTGGCTGCTCGCTGCCCCAGAGCCTGTGGCACAGGCTCCAGTTCTGCCACCAGTCTTTTCCTCACGAGCTGCTAGACAACAGTGAGATGCTAGACAAAGCCAGGGGGCAGACGTTGGACCTTGCCGGGTGGCGGCGCAGGGGGTTCCATATGCTTACTACCTATACCGCGGCCTTTAGTGATTAGCAATTTTCTAGAAGTTTTGGCTAAAATCTTCTTATCCAGTTATATGGCAGCCTTCTCTCCCCTTCCCCTGCTCCACGTTCTGGAAACCACTGCTCTCCCTACCTCTCTCTTTTAGGGTTTGCGACCGCCTTCCCCAGGTCCAGAGGAACTGAAAGTCCCTGCCTTTTGTATGCAGCGGAGGAGGAAACTACTAAGATGCAGACTTCAAGAAACCTCCCACGCAGACTGCAATGAACTCAGCCTGAGAAAAACAAGCACTAAAATGCCCCCAACACTTGTGGGCCTGGCTCAAGATTCATAGGTTAGACCAGCGAGGTCAGAGTTCACTTTTCTTAGATATTTGAGGGGTGTTCGAATTCTAAAGAGATCGGGGAAAGGTTGTGTTGTTCAGAAGCTCAAGGCGCTGGTGAATGAGGGATGGAGAGGAGCAGATGGGAGCCTGGGCCTTGCCGGAGTCACTGGGAATCTTTCCGTTTTCTAACGTCTTTCTCAAAATTTATTGGGAAGTGAAACAAGGAAAAGGAGAGACTGAGCCTGAAAAGCCAGAAACACAAGACTGCGTCTCCATCCCAGGAACAGGAAGGAGGGCTGACGACCCTGAAGATCAGGGCAGGGCTCTGGCTTGTTGGAGGGACCCCATGTAAGGTGCCTACATGCTGGTGCATCCCTTAGCAGCTTCAGCCATCCAGGCCAACACTTGGTGACCGAATTTCCCACAGTGCAGTGGGAGGGTGGCTTGGATTCATGGTTAAGGGAATTTTTTTTCACATTTAAACCATGGGACACAGGGGCTGGGGATTTAGCTCAGCGGCATAAGCGCCTGCCTTGCAAGCAGGCAGTCGTGAGTTCGATCCCTGGTACCGACAAAAACGAAAAAGACCAAAAAAAAAAAAAAAAAAAAAAAAAAAACCCATGGGATACAATTTTGCCATGTATCTCCCCTCGAAACTATAACCACAAGTCAAGATAATGAATGTACGATTGCTTCCCGACCTGTCCTCATACCCTTCTGCAATTGCTCCTTTTTGCTTCAACTCAGCCCCTACAAGAACTGATCTGTTTTGACCTTTAAAAATGAGTTTGCAAAATGAGTGTAATCCTCCTGTAATCCCAGCACTCAAGAGGCTAAGGCAGGAGGATCGTTGCAAGTTTGAGACCAGCCTGGGTTACCACGTGAGCCCAAAGCCAGCCTGCACTGCATACATAGTGCGACTCTATGTCACAAAGACAAAAAATAAATAAATAAATGTTAAAAATGAGTTTGCATTTCTTAGAATTTTCATAAAAAAGAATCATAGAGCAAGTGTTCTTTTCCCCCTCAGGTTTCTTTCACTCAGCCTAATTATTTTGACCTTCCTGTTGCTCTGTATATCAGTGATTCGTTCCTGTTCATTGCCCATGCTGATCATGATCCTCAAAATCACAGCCCCAAATATCACACATGTTGAAGTTCCAAAAGATCTAAGTCTCAAGAATCATTGTACTAAACCGATTAAATCCTGAAAGGTGAAATTCTGAAAACTCTAAGTCCTATGGGGAGAAAAGGTATAGAAGAAGGGCAGAAAGCTGAATTCTGAGAAAGGGATTTGCCGTGGATTCCAGCAATCTGCCTGTGACGTCTGTCACCCTTGTCATTGTGTGGGCTGGTTTGGTTAATCTGGCTGGGGAGGTGGGTGTCCTCTTTCTCTTTCACAGCACCATGTGCATCTCTGTTGAAGCTGTGTGCTTGGTGGAAGAGGAGGACCTTCCCCGAAAGGATCAGGACAAAGATACATGAGTAGCTTCACTTCCCTGCTGGAACCTCCAGACAAGCTCTCGAGGATAGGATTTACCATGTGACACAGTAGTGGAGAATTTGAACAAAAGTCTATGTTGCTCATCATGGTAATTCAGGTGATCACAGTAATAAACCTGAGTACACACAACTACCAGCCAGGGTGATGTGTATTTATACAATTCAATTTTTGACTTTCCCTTTATGATTTTTCTATTCATATTTGATATACATATGACTGTGGTTGGTATACCTGCGTGTTCGTGCTTGAAAATATATATGAAATTTCAGGGTTTTATTTCTCAAGTCTTTTATTTGAAATATGAATTTAAAATATCTTTGAAAGAATTTTAAAATTATTTTTCCCAAAACTGTATTATCAGGATTTTGACCTTTCAGGATTTTAAAATGTAGGGATTTTAGCCATTAAAGATATTTTATCTTTTGGGTTTTTAACATCTGGGATTATGGTATTTGAAACTGTGTTTTTCAGATTTTGGCTTAATATTTGGCTAAATATTTCACAATTTGTTTATCCTTTGACATGCTGATTAATTATTAGGTTGGTTATAGTTTGAAGCCATCACAAATAAATCTGCCATGAACATACCAGTCCTTAAATGGGCAAAAGGCTTTATTTCTTCAGGAAAACATTTTAGACTGGCATGGCTGAATGGTTGTGTAAATGAATGGTTAAATTCTAAAGAAGCTGGAAAGTTATTTCCCAGAGTGACTGTCCCATTTGACATCTTCATCTGAATGAATGAGAGCTCCTGCTCTTCCACATCCTTGCCAACACTGGGTATAATCAGTCCTTTCAGTTTTAACTACTGAAATAGGTGGGCCTTGGTATCTCATTGTGGTTTTAATCTGTACTTCCTAATTGCCAATAATGTTGGACTTCATGTATCTATCTTTATTGGTGAAGCATCTTTTTAAATTTATTGCCTATGTTTTCTGTTTTATTTTGTTGAATTTTTAGAGTTCTTTATATTCAAGCTGTAAGTTCTTTGTCAAGTGTTGTGACTGCAAATGTTTTCTGCCAATCTGTAGCTTATCTTTTCACTCATTTAAGTGTCATTCATTTTGCTTAGATTTTTATTTTCTATTTCACTGATTCTTTATCTTTAATATTTTTCTTCTGCCCACATACAACATGGTACATGGTCATCCATCCAATATGGAGCCTGTCAAACTCCAGCAAATAAAGAACGCTCCATCAAGTATCTGTTGAGCTGTAAATGTTAGCCAGAATACCTCAAATACAGGAAGAGTTTTCCCTGTGTTTTCTGTGGTACACATGGTCATTCTAGTAATGAGCAAGAAAACACTAAAGCGCCCAAACTTGTTTGAACTTAGTTGGTTTCGGTATCTTACTAGGATGACATCTGTGTGGAAGGAGGGCACGGCATCAGGTAGGAGTAGGGAGGGACCCTCATCACTCTGCACCTGTCCTGAAGTGACCGCTGGTTGACAGTCTCTGTGTTAGCCACTAATCGCAACACCTGCTGGCCTCTCTTTTTGTATCTACAGCAGAGGAAACCAATTCATTTTGTGCTTGGAAAGTGGTTTGAGAAGTCCCAAACAAACTCCCTCACCCACCACCTTGTCTGTCTTTAGATCTTAATGGCTGAAAACCCCTGGGAGAGGGTTCTGCTACAGGGTCATTTCATCCTTTCATATAGGGGGCCATGCCCCACAGAAACTGAGGGGACCCCAGGATGATCAGAAGATCATGTAAGCCCAGCTGCCTTTTCCCAGCCTGCTCCCAGAATCTTCCCTAGACCAAAACTCTCCTTCTTCACCACCTGCAATGCACAATTCTGGATAAACATCTGATCGAGCCACACTTACTCTTTACTGCTCTTTGTCTTAGAATGTTAAAAAAAAAAAAGAAGAAAAAGAAGAAAGAATGAAAGAATGAAAGAAAAGCAAAAAGAAACAGCCTTCCTTTCCCCATGCCATACTCCACCACATTTCTTTTTGGTGTAGGTCTCCTTTAGAGGAAACTCTGGTCTTTCTTATAGTGAAGGGCAGATAGAGGAAATTACATAACCATTTCAAGCTAGGCTATGATATTGTTGCAAAATTCTGTTTTTGAGTATAAAGCCAAATATTACTGTCATTCTCTCTGTGTTCCTTGTAACAAGTCTCTTCCTCTCCTTCCTCCACCAGCCCAACTGGATGGCTGTTACAAGTCAAGGAGGCAAGTTTGTAAGTTTAGAGAAAGAGAACAAAGATAACATTTGTTAATAAATCCACAAATACATAAAACATTTCACAAATGCAATGTAGCACATCTCTTAATGTATGTTTCCGCGGAGGGAATGGGTATCATAGAAGGAGAGGGAGTTGGCTCAATTTGGCAAAAGTGCTCCAACCATAGAGACCCAGAGGGTACCTTCAAGAGCCCTGCTGTGTTTCACGCTGGTGAATGGAAACACTGCAGGCTTCCCTTGGGGCTGATACATCTGATGGCGGACTTTGCTTTGCTCTGTGGGAACATTTTGCTCCTTTTCCCTTTCTTGGATGCCCTGACAGTGGTGTCTACCTTCATTTTTCCAATTCTAGCTTCAACAACTGAATGATTTAGTCTTGGAAACCTCAGGAAAAGGCTGATCGGTGTTCTCTTACTCCTTAGTTGCTCTGGGTACAAATGCACAATGGAAGATAATTGTGTGTGTGAGAATTTCTAAAGTTTTTGTATATTGGAATCATTTGTTTCAGTTAGTATATATTTATTGAGCACTTCATTTATGGAATTTCCAATTATGTGTGATAGTGAACAAATGTAGCGTTCACATACATCTCATAGTGTATAGTGAGTGTCTACTGCTGTGCTGAGTTCATGCTATTCTGGCTGTTCCCCTGCTTTAGCTTGAAGTAAAATGTAACACTGGAAAGCGGTGTTGTTATAGCGACGAACACTGGTTCAGCCTGGCAGGGGAGTTCAAGCCTCTGTCACCTCTGTCAATTGTATGACCTTAGGCAAAAACACCTATCCTTGTTGTAGTTTATTGTTCCTTGGAAGAGAAACAAGGTCCTTCCTCACCAAACTGTCCCTGGTCAGAGTAAATGTATCCTGAGCAGCTAAGAGTACAGTGAGACAATGCATATAAACTCCCAAACACAACCATGCCATTTGCATTATCGAGCTTTTGCTGTAATTATCATAAACACCTTGAGGTTTAAAAATGCTGAGGAATCATCTTTTGTACTTTCTACAATATGCCCTCATTTGATATTCACCACAAAGCAGTGTCACTGCACTTTCTGGAATAAACTGTATTCTCTTTGGATTGCTCTTTGCAGCCCATCTCATCCATCATCTCTGTGACTCGACAACTAACTGCGTATGCTAGGTGCTCAGTCTTCCCGTGTGAATGGATCTGTATTTTGCAGATGAGGAATGTGGTACCCAGTGGAGTCCTGGCCTGTTCAGCATCACCACTGCTGAGGTATCAGGACTAGACCGGGCTCTTCCTCAGGGGAAATGCTCAGTGAGTTCCAGGAACTTAGTCAGCTCCCTTAGTTAAGGCAGTGTGCTTCTGACCCCTGAATATAGTAAACCAGAAGCCAGAAATCGTCTTTTAATAGTGCTTCCTGGCCTTGCAGGAAAATATGTTAGTGGCTCTCTGATAAAATTGCCTCTTTTGTGATAAAATACCATTTTTATCCTAGTGAGTCCCTACCCTACTTTAAAGAAGTTCATTCACTAGTCATCTTTTAGATTCAGATCTTTCAATAGTAAAATTAATTTAAGCTAATGGAAGAGATACTCCCTAGAATGAAGGCAAAGCTAGTAAAAGGTCTTAAATGCCATTAATCTTGTAGGTAAGTATAATCTGTGTACAAAGGATAAATTGAAGCTTAACACTTTAATGCTCTCCCTTTCATGACAGTGTGAGGTGAATTCCATTTCCAAGTCCTTTTATATGCACATGGCTCTCTCACATTCTCTTCAAATGCTGAAGATGTATTAAAGCAAAGTAGCACACTGCCAGTATCATTAGACATATTCTAATTTAAATGAAGACAACAGGAAGGTTATCATAGAGAAATGTTACAGAAACTTGCAGTGACAGAATGCAACTTGGAAAATTAATTTGTAAATGAAAAGAAAAAGAATAATCTGGATTTTATCAAGCAACTTGTTAGTCCATCATTGGATAACTGACTAATTCAGCAAAATATATCCCTTGCTGGTGTTTTTTGAATGGACAAGTTAACAATTTAGGTAATCTATTGAGTTGGTATGAACTGAAACTTTCTGTAGTGGAATAGTTTGACACTAGAAAGATAAAACAAAACATCTCATTTTCCAAGTAGCTATAACCTGGATTTTACCTTTGGCTGGTTCTCATGGATCTGCTAGAAAGCTAGTGATCAGAAGCCCGGACCCCTTCCTTACCCACAATGCGCGCATGTGCAAATACACACACACACACACACACACACACACAAATACCCCAGGACACAAATGTCATCAACAGCCTTGCCGTATGCAGGCACAGAAGCCCCAGCCTGAAAACAAAGTGACTTGGGCCCTGGATCTCTGAATTCACATGAGCCCTTTCTGAATTGTAGGTGCATGGGGCAGCAGGTTTAGCTTAAGGAATGTAGTTTTTAAACTCTGGCATATAACTGTACAAATGACTATTTCTTGATTGCCACTTTCATAATGAAATATTCTACTTCTTGAAAAAAATATTCTTGTTCTTGAATTCCCCTTCAATCATCTGCAGGGCAAACTCATAAAATAGAGGTAGATTAAAACCTCTTACTTATAATAATTTCTAACTTATTATTTATCTTCAATATTTAAAAAGTATATAAAATGTATGTCATAATTGATAAATAACTAATAACCCCAGTACGTTGTAGTTGTGAAGGTTTGGGAACAATTTTGATTTACTTGAGCCTCTGTAAACTTAATTCCTTTACAATAAATTATAGATCAGACCACCAGTAATATACAAGCAAATGCAAACGTCACTATTCCTCCCAACTCTAACACACCCTGGAAGGTACCAATGTCAGTAGTGAAGGGTGAGGCCTGGTAGCTCAGGGGGATGATTGCCTGCCACAAGGAAGGCCTGGCGTTCAGTTCCCAGCACCAAAAAAAAATCTTTTTATTTTATTTTATTTTATTTCCCCCCCCCCAAAAAATCTTTGAGAAGGATATTTTGTTTTTAAAATATTATTAAATAACATTTATTAAAATGATTTTAAGGAAGATATTTCATGCCCAGAATGATTTTGCTAATTGTAGCATATGGTTATATTCCAACAGGTAGTGAAGGATATTTTAAAAAAGAAGTATAAGACCCAAAAATTAGATGCCAATCATAATTTGAAATAAGTTACTGTTCATAATGTCAGGATAAAAGTAATTTTAAATGCTGTTGATAATCTGGTTGGTATTTTAGGATAGTAGGAAGAAAAAAATTAGAGAAGTATTTTAAAACAAATATGTTAAAGACTCTAGCTATGCAGTTCCTTTTCTGGTTACAGAAAGAATCCATCATCCATCTAAAAGAATACATTATTGATCTATCCAAACTTTCATGCTGCATAAACAGAGCTATCTTCTAAGTTGGGGGACCCTTAGAGATATGAATCACAGTCATACAGACATTTAGCTCCTAAGTAAAGTTGCCATAATCATTCTTTGCACTAAAGGGCGAGAATAGGACAATAAAAGGGTGCTGGTTTCCTTATTTACTGAAGGAGATATAATTAATAAGCCGCATTCTCTCTAAGTGATCAAGGAATGCTCCTACTGCAGCTCTCCTCTCATTTGATGGAGCCTGACTTACACGTGGATGGACACCAGAAGTAAATAAGCAGTTCACAAAGCACCCGCTGTGTGCCCAGAGCAAGACTTGTTGCTATGGGGGAAACAAAAATAAGGAGACACAGGTGGGTCCTGCTTCTGAAAGCATAAAATAAGGTTTAAGATATGTTGTACTTCTTGCTATAAAAATTTAAAACTCTAGGCACTAAGTTATTGTTAACCAAAGTCCTTACTTGGTCTGTATCATTTCTGAAAGAGGCAGGTAAACCTTGGCTTGGCTACCAGTGCAGACACCGCTGGTGAATGACACAACCTCAGCATACAGCACCTGGGGGCCACTGGCGCTCACAGGTTCCACGCTAAGCTGTTTGGGAGAGGCCTTACCTTACACAGAAGTGAGAGAAATGGCTCTGACCTGACCCTGTTTGGTTACATTTGTCAAAGATTAAACTTCTTAAACTATATATAGCTTTCTAATGCTTATATATTCCATTGTAATAACTGTAAACAAATTATCAAGGACTGCTAAAAGATCTCTAAACACACAATTACTCTTCATTCTATACATTCACAGAAAGTCCAATTATTTAAGGCTGCCAAGCCCTTTCAGTGCGCTGCGTGGCTGACGAAATCCTCTTCGCCAAGGCCAGTCCGTGAGGTACAGTGCTCGGCTCAGAAGGGTGAACTCAGGGGAGCATTTCCATTGGGAGATTCATGTCACGCAAATGGAGACTCCTGACAGCTCCCCCAACACCTCAGATTCGGTCCCTAGGAACTTTCTAACTTCTAGTTGCCATTACCAAAGGAAAATGTGAGAAGACCTTGGTGTCACACGCCTGCACAGATACACACTACGGGGTGGGAGATAATATACCTGCTGTGTCTGAGAATAAATGGCTCTGGTATTTAAATGAGCTGGCCACTCTGCCTTCACAGGCTGTGCAACTCGGACCTCTGTAAATGTTAAGCTTCCATCAATATCCAAGCTATATAAAGTAGGCAGAGAAGTCAGATGTTGAAGAGACAAACTACGTCTATCCTAGGAAAGCCTTGTGTATTTCTGACACACCATTATTTAATGATACTGCTAACGATGCGCTAATATTTTCCGAAACAATTTCTCAGGCAACTTTATTGTGACTTCAGTGCACATCTTCTGAAACTTCATATATTGGTAGACCACACACTGGATCATGTCATTTTTGAATTTGTACATGTACATTGAACTAATACATGCCGATGGGAACATGATGACAATGTTTGTAAAGTTATAAAACAAGTTTATATTTACAAATACTTTACAATAATTCATTCCCTCCCTACATCAAACCTATGATCAATCAGAATTATCTCGCTTATCTATCTTTCTAGATAAGAAAGTAGAAATCAAGATAAACTATGTAGAAATCAACTCAGAATAAGAATATGAATTTAAGCAAATATTATCTTCATACTTAGGCTGCTTTGACTGAAGCCTAATTCTGGGGTTCGGAGCCTCTGGCTCAGAAAAAACAGAATCCACACAGAACTAGATCTAATTGCTTAGTCAAAGGGTAATGCCACTCCAACACCTGATTTGTTTACAAGATTCAGAACATAGTCCTAATGACGATAATGGAAAGCAGTTATATGTCTAAATTATTATGATCTTTGGGTACTCCAATTCAATACCATGATATATCCCACTCTATTCAACATCATAGTCAACTCTGAATAGTTAAGAGGCATCTTAATTGATAAGACCACTCAGATTCTCGTTAAGAAACAAGTATTTCTTCTACCTCTAAATCTGTAGCTCCCAAGAATAAGGACACTTTTCTGTGTAGTAATGCAAATCTAATTCCATGGATTCTAAAAAACATCAACCTACCTTTAAGAAAAATAAATAGCTATTTGTTAATTTTTGTGAGGAAATAGGAAAAAAGAGTATTAATCTATGTTGACAGATTCTGACAGCTGTCTCCTAAGCTAATGTCAATAAAAAACTATATGATAAAGAGCAAACATTATTTTAAACAAATAACTTTTACATAAAATACATTATCAAATTTGAAACTAAATTCAAACTTTCTTATAAGATGGCCACTATGATATTAGTTGACATAACAGAGACCAAGAATACTGAATAAATGAACATTAAGTAATTTTCCTTTGTGAGTTTTAAACCTTATGTTTTAATTCATAGTTTTACATTTCTTTTAGTAAAAAAAATGAACTTCTGCTAAAAGTCTGGATTATATTTTGGTCTTTAACAAGCCAAATTATCTTTTCTGTATTATTTTTGAAATGTAAACAGTATTACCAAACACAATAATGAAATACATGAATAAACTAAATATTTGCTAACATTTACAATTTCCTAAAATTCAACAATTTCACTGACTTCTATCCTAATAGAAGTAAATTATACTACTTTGGAATACATTTTTATCTGTCAGTTTTAGCTATTCTGTTGACTTTTCTTGTTAACATTAAAATTCATTTGAGCAATAAATCAGAAAGTAGTTTGGTGGATATATATATATATATATTTAATATATAATATATAATTAACCCCAAAATGTAGCCTTTAGCCATTTTAAGCAACAAATAGAAGCAAAAATATTTTACTGTATATTTTTAAAATCACTTCTCATGGGTAGATGGTTCTATCCAAGGTCTGATTTTAATACCTACTTTGTAAAGAAACGTTCCTTTCCAAGTTACTTATAGAAAATATACCTGCATACACCTGCAGTTTAAGATATGTGTATTAGAGTAATACATTCAGTCGTAAATTATATATATATATATATAAAAACAAAGAGCTGCCACTATTTTATACTGCAATAAATAAATGGGTACAAGTTATTTTTCATAAAATGCAAGTTCTAATCAATTTAGGTTTCCAAAAGAGGAGGACATTAAATATTTAAAATACCAGTAATTCCCTCTATTATAGAACACTAGTCAGGTGAGATCTGAAAGAGATTCTTTATTGGTAGCCATACAATTGACTGTACCTACAATCTCTGTGTTTTCTTGCTAGTTAAGAAAAAATATAGAACCTAGACATTTACAACATTATCAATGTAATAATCAATACAGATTCACTGATCTTCTAAAAGTTTGTAAAAAATTGCCAAAGTCATGATGAACACAATTATCGCAGCTATGTCATTTGAAAAAGTAATATAAATTATGCTGCTAAAGACAAAAACACTGAAATACATAAACATCACAGTGTAATACAGCAGTAACTCATAACTATTAGGAAAAACTAAAAATTTAAAACATTACATTAGAGAAACTGGGAAATTTTCATTTTAGCAAATCATTCTATTTATATACCTCCAACTTCTATGATACAGTATACAGTAAAATACTTTTAAAAGATTTAACATTCAAATGCTTAATTTACACAAATAATTTTGTCAATACCAATAAAAGTGATGCCCTTAAACATGAACTGCTCTGCTAATTGTGATTTCAAAATGGTTTCTGAACTTCATTTTATATTTTAGACTCTGGCTTTAGACTACTCAGTTCTGTGCTGACAAAGAGAGAGGGTCCTAGTTGAAATACTGTTCCTCAGAAGTAATGTATATCATATTGCTTGAAACTAAACCACCACATAAAAGTGGTAACTGTTTATCTAAACATTTATGAATGACAACTGGGGTGTATTCAGGCAGAGTGTTGAGTTCATGATGATTTATTTACAATAAAAGTACCTTTACAGATGCTAACATGATATATACGTTTCTATGTCAATTACTACAGTCTCAAAGTTATAAAAATATTATATAAAATACCACAGACTTTACAGGATATAACTTCATGTGGTTCTGATACTAGCAGCTGGAAAGTGTTTATAATTTAAAAATAAATAAACTATAGAGGTAAACCAGTTACAAAACAGCAGAGGACTGCAACAGTCACAAGAGAGAAAAGAACTGCTTAATTACATAACAGCTAACAAAATGGTGAAGCAGTTGGATCAAAAGTTTTAAAAACCTCTTTAAGAGATTTGTCATCTGTCTCTCTACTGGGGTCATTCTCTGGAGTCGGGCTCGCCTGGCCTGGCTGCCTAGTCTGCCGTGAATCACTGTACTGGGGTCTGATTAAGCCTGTTAAGGCCTGGATTGGAAGACTGTGGACTGCCGGGACCTGCGCCTTCCCGGAACCTCGGAGAGCATCTGCCTGTGTGTCAGCAGGCACGTCGGCAGGGACCTCCATGCTGGGAGTGGTTTTCTGTGGTAGGACTGCTTCTCCAGGAGAAGGCTCATTTTTATCACTGCTTTTTAAACTACCACATTTCTTCTGGCTCTCTGTATTTTCTCCTAAGGAAACTGCTGCTAAGTCTGATGTAGAGGATGAACGCTGTTCCCTGGGGTCATACAAACTAATACCACTAAGAACTGTACTTGGAGTTCCCAGTGGAAGGCCAGCTGAAGATGAGAATTTAGGGGCATATGGAGGCAGAGTCCCAGAACCCGCATTGCTACTTATTACCCCTGGGGGTTGCAAAGCAGCAGTGCTTGATTTGGCTAAATGCGGGGCACTCTTTGACGTATGTGACTCCTTGGTAACTACTTGATGAGACTCTACATTAGGCAGTCTGTGAAGCCTAGGATCAAAATTCTTTTGCAGCCTAGGATCTCCTAATTTACTTCCTGAACTATGTAAGTCTCCAAATTGATCTAAGTAGCCTTCTCTGTTGGGTGGATTAATTTTGGCTTTGGCTGCTAATTTTGAATCAATGGAAGCTGTGTTTTGGTGAAGATCACTTTTTGTATTCCATAACCTATTGAGCCTCTGGTCAGCTATAAGAGGGGGCAGAGGTAAATTGATTGAAGATACTGGATCCGGTTTAGGTAAGGGTACTGGAAGTAAGTCTTCTGGAGCCCACACAATGTGTTTTGCAAAGTTGGGTTTGGTTAGGATAATGTCCATCTTAATATGACTGAACTGTCTCAACTGCGACCTTGGGTCCTGGAGCATTATACCAGGTGGAGAATCCAAAGGTATTAAGAAAGCCTTTTCTCTCAGCTCTCTTTCTGTATCTTCATCGTCATCATCTCCTCGTTTGTGTTTGATATTAGGGCTGGTATTTGCATGATGCAAATCAAACTTTGTTCCACCAACAGAAGAGCCTCCATGACCACTTCCATTCCCTCGTACTTTCCTGGGATCCCACACAAGCCTAAGATCCACCGGGACGGACTCAGAAGGTCTTCTACTGTCTTGCCTGGAGATAGTCCTAAGTCTAGGATCAGCCACTTGATTTCCTTTCATTTTCTCTTTAGCAAGTCTCGGGTCTGTAGGAATGCTGAGTTCTGTGGAAGGCTGCTGCTGATTCCTTAAAGTTTCTGTCTGTCTCTGTAATGTTTTCAGTATTGATTTGACACTGCTTCCTTCTTCCTCTTCACTACTGGAATACCAGTTAACTGCATCGTCTAAATGCAGACAAAAACTTATTATAAAGAATGCAGAATTTATATCTGGCCTTATTTAAGATAAAAAAAATGCATACTGTTTCTGAAATAAGTATAGTCTAACTTCAAGCAAATCAACAATAGAAATGTCAGACTTCAATATGGAATGAGATAATATTTGGTAAGAAAATTATCAATCCAGTCATTATGCTCTGTATAGGAACTGGTGAGAGACCGAAATATGTGTTAACAGCCTTTAGGTCACAGAGAAATCAGGACATTTCATTCCAAATGCAAAATGAAACTCAGAAGTGTGTGTGTGGATGCATGAGAGAAGTGGGGGCAAAAACACTTTTGGAAAGGTATTTTAAAATGTTTGGGCCTCTTAAATTCAAGCAATCATTTAGCATCATAGTTTCAAATTTATGACACCACGCTAAAATCTCTATGCCTTATGAGAACACTTTCTGCCTTATCCCTAACGTCGGTTTACCCCCAGCAATTTTAAGAAGGCTAGTGGTCAGAGGTCTGCTCTTCAGTAGAACGAGGGAATTAAAACTGATGCTTCAGGAAGATGATTTTCTTTCTCCATTAAAGCATACACAGGATAGCTCTGAATTGGTCACAAAGTATCTAATCCCCACATTGCAGCATACAATCATTCTCCCTTTCCTTTTTTCCCCCCACTACTCAAGTAGAGTACCTTGGACCAGTAGAATGTGCAGTATTGATATTCTCACTTTTACCTCATTTTCACTGCTCACCACTATGTTTCTACTAATGAAACTTTGGTGTCACAGGATGAGTTTTAATAGAACAGTGCATATGAAACAAGCACTGGTATTTAAGGTGATACATGGTTTAAAACAAAAAATTTTACTCAGGTCTCAGTGTCTGAGAAAAACTACAGAGCTGGGTATGTAATTCACTTTCACTGTTAAAGATTTCTATGAAGAAATTTCACTCCTTATAGTACTTCTTGCTGTACACTAGCAAAAAGAACTTCGTTATGTTTGTGTTATGCCTAAATTATATGACCAAAGTACCTGTATACTGTTCTGTATGCATCATTTTTTTTCTGGGTGACCTAATTGATATGTTAATCAATGCTCCCCTCTGTAAAGAATTGTACATCCCTGGGAACCTGACCTAATTGATATGTTAACCATTGCTGCCCTCTGCAAACAACAGATGTTATCTAAAATTGAGTGCTAAAATAAGTTGACAAAGGATTGTTAATTCCTGCTAGATTTCTCTGTCCTCTGCAAAGGGATACACAGGTCTTCCTCATTCCTTAGCAGATTTCCTGATCCACGACCATAACTCCTTACTTTGTAAACCATGTTTTCTACAAAAAGTCTGGAAAGTTTTGAGGGAGACACACAGCTTTTGCAAACTCCAACTGCACTGTGTCGCTGGGCCTAGGATAAAATAAATCAGCGCTGCTTTTAAAAAATGTGTCTTGCCCATTTTTGGACACCAAGTTGGGGGCTCTGGGGGGCTTGTTTTGGATTACAAGACTCACCTCTATCCTTGTTTTATCTTTATTCTCACTTTCCTATTACTATATAAGTCACATCTTTTTTGGAATGAACAACTATAATAACACAAGGGCAGTAAAAGAGCAGAGCTAGCTCAATTAACAAAATAGAAATTAGACAGGAAATATAGTTAACAGATTTTTATTTAAAAAAGCTGCAAGAGCATTAAAATTTATAAAAGTATAAACAAATCTAGCTATTCAAAATTGTTTCTAGGGGTTGGGGATTTAGCGCAGCAGCATAAGCATCTGCCTTGCAAGTGTGCAGTGGTGACTTCAATCCCCAATACCAAAAAAAAAAAAAAAAGACTATTTCTGTATCCAGAGAAAATAGACTTCATAGATCACTAATTATGTATTGTAGTATATAATCTTATATCATCTGAAAGTTTTAGTTTTCTTGTTTATGAAAAAACTAACATTTTTATAGAAAGATTTTCATTAAAAGTTATTTTTAAAATTAAGTTTTACAACTTAAAGGAGTAAGTTTAAATTGTACAAGAAATTGACTTATTAGAAATCCTTCATTTTCCTGTACTGTTACATAAGAGTTAATATTACTGCCTTTGAAAATGTCACATATGATTTTTACATAATATATTGCAGCTACCTAGACTTAGGTAATTTTTCATCGTTATTCATAATTTCGTGTTTAAAAGTGGACAAACATGATAGTTTTGTAATTCACAAAAGGAGGTAAATTGTTGGAGACCACTATGAAGCAGCTCTGAACAGGATTTAAATTTTACTAGTTGGCTTTCTATGTTTATCTGTGAGTCTGTCCCAGCGATGGGAGCTGATTCATTTGTAACTGAACCTCTATGAATCACTGGTCCTGGTGAGGCCTATAGTGGCCTGTGAGGCCAGAGATATCTCAAAGGGCAAGATAAGAACACAGTTGAAGACACCTTGGCTCCAACACTAATTAAATATATAGAGACTGCAACTGCAGGCATCTCACTCCTGCAGTCTCAATCCCACCATAAATGTTATCTTGGAGATAAGATGAGTCTCCTAAATTGGCATGATGCTTTGAAGTGACCTCTGAGGTCCTGCTCATTTCCTGTGCGTTCCTCAGTTTCCCCACCTTTGCCTTAGTCCTAATTTGGGCTGATCCAGAGAACACTTTGTCATAACCATTGGAGTTGAAAGCTCAACTAAGGGTTTTGACCCTCCTAGAGTCCTAAAAATCATACAATTTGTCTCTTTTTATTTAACCTCTGCCAAGATCAGCAATCTAGGTCAGGACCCGATAGAAAATGTTTTGAAGTTTCCTCATCTTTAACTGTTTGTGGTACACTTACAAATATATATATATATATATATATATATATATATATATATATATAAAGCTAGGGTAAACTTAGGGTTTCCCTATAATCTTCTTTACACTGAAAACAGTGTTTCTCAGCTGGTATGACTACAATGCCAGCATTCTGGGAGGCTGAGGCTAGAGCACTGCAAATTCAATCCTAGACTGGGCAACTTTGTGACTTAGTTAAGACCTTGTTTCAAAATAAAAAAGAAATTTAAAAAGAGGAACTGGGGGCATGGCTCAGGGCTAAGGCCCTAGGTTCAATCCCCCATACCAAACAAAACAAAACAAAACAGTGTTTAACAGTATAGTGGAAGTATGCACATTAGGCCCTTAAAAGTTCATGTCATAACTGAATCATTTTAAAATAGGGCTAGAAGTCAGAATTTCCAAACTAAAACGTACTCATTTCTTGTTCTATTTCTTTTCTTCCTAAAAAAAAGAAAAGGCTTAATCACTTATAAGTCTGCCCACCTAACCCTGCACTCTACCTTCAGCTATACTCACAGTTTCAAGTCAAACTCTTACCATGAGATTATTACAGTGTGTCAGCGAAGCCACAAGTAATCCTAAGAAGATGGGAGCTATGAGTTAAACTGGAAGTAGAATAGATAGCTCAGACTTTCATATTTTAACCTATTCAAATAGATAAGATACAATTAAACAGCTGACACACCTTCTTCCTTGCTTGATGCCCTGCGAGGTTGGGTGCTGGTTGATTCTTCTTCTTGGTATTTCTGAGTCAGTCGGATGAAAAGAGCTCTCTGCACTGCAGGAAGGAGGCCTGGGGCTGGCAGGGGGCTGTGGTCTGTCATACTGCCACTGGTGTCCGGCCCGTTGCCCAGGTGAGGTGAGTCTTGCACAGTGAGGGGCTGCTGCTCGACATACTCCCCGTGCCACAGCCCCTCTGCACACACAGCAAAGGAGAGACCTGAGTGAGCGGGCACAGGCTCCACCAGAGGTGTAAGAAATTCAAACTACACAGCCATCGCAACGGAGTCTCAAGTTATTGTGTAATTATAAAGGAGTTTTTAAAAGTTGTCTAGAGTTCTATTGTTTCCAAAGTTAAAGTTCTACTATTTCTATTGTTTTTGGTGAAATTGAAAACAGTTTAAGGTTTCAATCTCACTGACATTAAAACATACACTTCTAGCATGCTTTTCACAAAAACTAGAAGTTTTACTTTATTTAAAACATACACTTCTAACATGCTTTTCACAAAAACTAGAAGTTTTACTTTCAATTACAAATAAATTATTTCAAAAGATAAACTTACCATCTGAGTTACTAGGTGGCTGAAAATTATGTATAGCAGGTTGTGAATAGTAATTATCATAAAATTCCACTGGATCATGCAGGGACTCATAACTGGTGTTGAGGTGCATTTCACCAGGAATTTGCTGGTACGATGAACCTGGAGAGCAGTGATTCTCTCTGGGTGCTTTCATCACATGTCCTGGAAAGCCCAGGGAGGGGTAGGCCCCACCCATGCACGGTGGTGTCATAGGTACATCCTGCAGAACAAGTCCTCCAGCTTGATTGTGAGGGCCTGTCATTTCGGGTGGACCAGGCGGCAAAGGAGGGCTTGGTGGCATTGGTAGACCAGGAGGTCCTGCACCTGGGTGATGTCCAGGGGAGCCTGGATGCATCACAGGACTACTGCACCCCTGAGATACATTAGGTCCAGAACCTGGACTTGACCCAGAACTATATATATGCTGAGGACGTGGGCTGCTTCCCTGAAATTGTGGTCCTGGTGGTGAGGCACTGTTATAAAATGCTGGTGGTCTGTACACAGAAAGAATGATATTTCTTAGTTCAAAGAGACAAACAGGAACACTACACTCCTAAAGAGATACTGGTTAATTATGACTTTCCATAACCATCTAGAATAGCGTATGTTTAAGAAACTGTTCCATCCCCGGTACCGATAAAAATGAAAAAGACAAAAAAGACAAAAAAAAGAAAGAAACTATTCCCTTTCATCAATAGACAGAATTACTACATGTGTCTTCTGCTTTCATTTTAGCTGTTGTCTTACTTGCTATTTTCATCCAGCTGTTCTACAACTTACTGTCTTACTGTCTTATTTTAGATAAGACAGAAAAGTATGAAAATAAACAAGAATCACCTCTAACCCCACCATCTAGAGATAAATTTTTGACTCATTCTCCTCTGGCCATTTTCTACATGGACTGTTTCTAAAAAACAAAATTAGAATAATCCTACATAAACACACATACCTTTTTATTATAATTTCTAATGGGTCACTGATGGCATATAAAAAGAGCTGTTGAATGCTGTTTTCCTTTCTTGGCGGACACCCTGCTAATT
Organism: Cavia porcellus; assembly: GCF_034190915.1. NCBI lineage: Eukaryota > Metazoa > Chordata > Mammalia > Rodentia > Caviidae > Cavia > Cavia porcellus. The sequence goes on along the minus strand of NW_026947501.1, from coordinate 56,096,085 downwards.
CACTATTTCTAACAGTTTTGTCAGTGGATTCCTTTAGGTTTACTGAGGGACATTATGCAAATACTGAGTATAATTCTCTAGTTCTAATCTTTATATTTTTAATGTATTGCTTTTACTTCATTTACTAAGATATGATATACAATACTAGCACAATAGTGGACATACTTGTCTTAACTTTAACAGAAACACTTTTAACGGTTCACATGAACTGCTATGTTAGTAATAGCTTTATTGTTCCTCATCTACTCTGACCTCTCATCTCTTTCCTTAGTGTTTAAGGTTAAAGAAAAACCAATCAGGGGACTTAGAGCCTAACGGATAAACAGCAGGGCTGGAATGGCATTGTTAGGAAATGACAAAGAGGTCCAGATCATTCAGTTTTCCTCTCATATTCTAAGGAAATGAAGAACCAAATGTGCTGGAGACATTCTCACTATTTGAAGGCACTACCTACGAAAATGCAGGCTTACACTCTGGTGTCAAATCCACCCAACTTTCCCGTGTCACTCAGGGTCACTATGCTGAGAGGGTTCTGGCAGCAGAGGGTGGAGCAAAAAGCCAGGGAGAAGTAGCTGTCTGAGTACATGCCAGATATCTGCTACCTCTCTCAAGTTAATATCCACTCACAGTTAATTTGACATATAATGCAGTATTTTAACATAAATTTTACAGAAACTTGCTGGGATTTTAAAGTTTCAACTTACTTCTTCCCAATTTTATGTGCTAAATCCACAGTAGGTTTTACAACTATTTCAAAAAGAGATGGAATTTTCTTGAAATCATCAGAGAGATCTGTCTGAAAATCATCTTCGGGATCAGAAAAGGGAAAATGTTCGGGAGGGGTCGGCAGGAGCCCAACCCCTGGAGGTGGTTTGGGAAGAGGAGTTATGCCGCACTTCCTAAGTTCTTCCAGTTCTCTTTCATCTTCATTGATAAGCTCTTCATCAGCATTCAACACCTAAAAATAATTGGTAAAGGTTACTATTCATTTTTTAAGGATTACTATTTCAAAACAAGATCTCTTTTTCACATTTAAAACTGTGAAGACTTTAGTAAATGAATTTTGTTAATAGAAAAATATTAAAGTTGAAATGGACCAGATTCAGCTAATACCTTATTTTCAATAAACAGGATGAGGTTTAAAGAAGGGCTATTACTCAAAAGTAAATTATGGTTTTTTTAATAGCAGGGCTGGGATAAGAGCAAAACATTCCTAATCCAATAGTTGTGTTTTTCCCACACATTGTACAGTATTTTTTTAAAAAACACAAATCTTTCATTTCTCAGCAAAATGTCACAAAATATGTTTTATAAAATACATTCGAGCCAAATGAATCTGTGGAGACCCAAGAAAAACATTCAAAGTGAAGAACTACTCACTTTCTCCAAAAGTTTCTTTGTTTCTTTAGTCAGATCATCATGGGAAAATTTACAGTTGTCCCCTTGGTAACACTTGGCGCCACTATGATAGAACTTACATGGAAACTCATGTACACAGAAAGGATTAAGGAACAGACCAAGCAAAATCAAAGCCCATTTTTTTAGACCAAAAAACATAACATTATTAAGATCTACAGATCTTCCATACAACATGGTGGCTGTGTTCAACAATATTGTATTCTACCTTTTAAAAATTGTGCTTAAAAAATAGATCTCATAGTAAATGTTTCTACTACAATAAAAAAGTTGTGCTTATCAACAGGACTGTATTGTATATTGTACTTAAAGTTCTATAATTGCAAATCAATAGGATTGTATTATTATATATTATACCGAATGTCCTATAATCACATCAGATTATTTTTTAAAGTTAAAGGGTGAAACATCTGTAATAGTTACAGTAAATACTATAGTATTTTAATTATGCAGGTTTGTTACTTTAAAAATATTATACAGAACAAATAAACTTTACAGCTAGAAATTATTTTTGTGAGAAAAATGAAGGAGCCATTTTAAAAGCACATATCCCAACAATGAAAACTACAGAGTATTTTTATATACATTTATGGAGACAAACCTCTAAGGACATATTAAATCTAAAAGAATAGTGAAAAATACATCATTTTTTAGATAGCGTTGTATTCAGGGAATACTTGGATGGTTTTACGCAGTTTATCACTAAAATCACACTGACAAAAGTCATTATCATCTTGGTAGATGCAAAAAGAAACATAAAATTCAAAATACTCTCTTTGACTAAAAAAAAGCTTGGTAAAATATGAATATTCACCTTTTACTTACTTTTTAAAAAAAAAAATCTATCTTAAAATTATAGTCAAGAGCCAAAACAAAGACATTCTTATTATGATACATATTCTATCTGTGCCACATTCAGCATTAATCACCATTATTCTGACAGTAGACCCATTATAATTAAAATTAAATTAAAAGTATAAATATAATAAACTAAATAAAATTGTTACTACTTATAGATGATATGACTGTAAAAAAAACAGAGACTGAAAGCTTTTTAAAAGTTTAAAAACATATTTGGTTTCTAAAGAAATGTGTCAAATCTGAACAAAATTATTTTTTCTTGAATAAAACAAAATTATAACAATATATTGATTAAAAAGAGAGACATATTTACCTTCCCTGATAACAAATATACTCTTTTAAAAGGGAAGACAGCAGTCAAATAGTACCATGGATAAGAAGCAGATGTGTGCAAACAAGTATTTAGAATCTCATAAAGATGGCTTTCTGTTAGGACCTGGTAAAGCAGCTTTTTAAAAAATAAATTAGGGGCCCTGCCCAGGCTGGCCTTGAGTCCTGGATTCAAGGCACCCTCCTGCCTTAGTAGCTGGGACCACACAGTACTTGCACCGCTATGCTCAGCCAAAGGCACTATTTAAATCTATAAAGATGAGACTATGAGTCAACCATCTGGAGAAAAAACAAGGTCTTTACTGTACATCATACGTTAAAAGAGAACCCATATGAATTAAAGACATTAAATAGGGGCTGGGGATTTAGCTCAGCAGGCATATACGCCTGCCCTGCAAGTGCAGGGTCATGAGTTCGATCCCCAGCCCTAAAAAAAAAGAAAAGAAAAAAAAAAGATGTTAAATAAAAAAGTCTTTAAAATTATAGATAAAGCTTGTCATTTTTGAAAAAATATACATAATTATATTTACATTCAGTCATACATCCCTTAGCATAAAAAAGTCTGAAAGGCTTTATGTGATGTACTGCAGGCATGGTTATCCTGAAGAATGATATTATTACATATGATTGTTTTAAAAGTTGGTTGGAGAGCTATCAAACATATACCAAGGTAAAAATAATAGTAAATTCTCTCATGCTGGCCATGGAAGTTAAATAATTTTCACTGTTTGACAATTTTGTGAGAGGTGTATCTTCACTTCATTCCTCACTCATTCTAAAAGAGTATTTTATTTTATAGCATATCAAATACATTGCATTTGTAAATGTTTCCATATTTATTTCAAATAAGTAAGGGGTACTTTTTTTTCTTTTAACCATACATATCCTTATTATGAATCTGACAAAATTAATGCATTAATTTAACTAGTACCCAGTACTAGTGTCCAGGTCAATTCTCCCAGTTGTTTTCAGCCCTATCCAGCCATTACAAAATTCCTCATCAGCTTTACACCCAGTGACTTTAGCAGCTATCAGTAACCATTACTCAGATCTATTAATCAACTAGCACTTGTAAACTGATTAAATTGCTAGGTCAGTGCCTGTACAGTGTTGCCAGATACTGCCACTCTGTACTCCATAAGGGCGCACACCCAAGAAAGGGGGATCTACTTCCTTGCATCCTTTCTGCCACAGTTTTATTTATTTTTATAAATCTGATGACTGCAAATGTTATTTCACTGTAGCTTAAATTACATTGCTCTTATTATGAAAAAGGTTAAGCATCTTTTCATTTGATTTGGGACTATTTGCATTTCTCTTCCTGTGAATCATTAGTATCTCTCAGCCTATTTTCTTGTCAATTTTTAGAAGGTCAAATATTAAGTATATTTCCTCTTCCTAAATTATATAAATTGCATTCAATTTTTTCTACTTTATTATTCACCTTTTTACTTAGCTTATAAATGTTTTTGTCATGTAAATGTAAGATTAAAATTTCCAATCTTTTTCCTTTTTGTTTCTTGATTTTGAGTCATTTTCTACTTGCCTGAGTTATAAAGAAATTAATTCAAATATTTCTTGGCACCCATTTTTTTATATTTAGAACTATGATAACAGAATTTTCGTTTTTCATTTTTTTACTTTGTAAATGTTATTTTTTAGCTTAAGAAGATTATTTAAAATTTACCTATAAAAATAAATGTGAAAACCTACAGTGGGAAAAACCAGCAAAGCAACCATGACATGAAGACAAATAAATCCATGGAACCAAAAAGAAAGTTTGTGGGAAAAAAATATGCATATAGAAATATTCTGTTTATGACAGAGTTTCAAATCTGTAGGGAAAGCTCCATTAGTTATACACAGCAGTAAGCAAACAGCTACATATCTGGAAAAACGCAATGTATATATTTAAAATGTACCACTACACTGTATATAATAAAATCCTAATTTTGACAGACAAGTATACAACCTAATGTATATAGTTCCAAAAAAGAAAATAAGAGAACCTACAGTGTTTATCACTGGGTGATAAGATTTGATGAGATTCATTTTATAATTTTCAATAGTGATAATTTCTTATAAAGCTAAGTAAAATAAATAAATAAATTATAGGATAGTATTTTTCTAACTACTCCTTCAGGAAGCATAGTCTCTTGAAGTATTCTAAGCTGATTCTATTGCATATAAACAGTCTTTTTTTTTTTTTTTTTGTCTTTTTCATTTTTATCGGTACCAGGGATTGAACTCATAACCGCCTGCTTGCAAGGCAGGTGCTTATGCCACTGAGCTAAACCCCCAGCCCCTAGACAGTCTTTATTTCATGGGTTTTTTTCCCCATAGGAAAGTAACTTCATTTCTCAATCCTAGAGATGTTCTTTTCCTCAAAAGGAAATTACTTCATTTCTCCAGAGAATAAATGCCAGTTAGTCCTTTTGAAGTACAAAGTCACACTACACTGGGTTTAAGTAATTTCTTGTTTTAAACTTAAAACCAAGCAAAGAGTATCTTGCTTGTATCTATGGTTTTAAAAAACTACAATGATTTCTTTGAAACTTCAACATTCTTTTTTATATATTTTAATAAAGGATATTGTGCATATAAATGCAGTTCTCTCCTTTGGTACAATATCCCTGTAAATAAAATTTGCAGATCTCTTTTCTTTTCTCCAATTCTGCATCATGATCAAATTTACACTGATCTCCCTGTTTAAAAGAAAAAAAAGAAAAAGAAAAAGAAAGAAAAAGCAACAAAATAACAATTGCACTTTCTCCATGCTGTTTCACAGTGGAATTATGATCACTGTCAGTCTTGTACTAATGGGCACAACAACCCCTAGAATTCCTGCCCAGCAGAGGTGGCTGGCGCAGCCCTGAGGCAGCGCCATGAGCAAGGCACAGAGGGAGCCACCCACATCCCACCAGCACTCACTGTTTCCAGCCGAGCCACTATAGAAACTTATTTCACCTTGTGGTGCTGTGTTTAAAGTGGGGATAAAAACAGTACAGTAACTACGTAATGCGCTCGAAGTAAGGATTAAAGCATTTCATACGAGCTGTACTTTGAGCAGCATTTGCCATAGAAGTTGTACTTGCCACAAATATGAACATATTTGGTTATAAAACATGATTTCTGCAAATTACATCACCAGAGTAATTTGCACAGCACAGTATAGCTCTAATGTACAGTACTTTCATGCAAGATAATATTAAAGAGCTAGTTTTATTACAAATAAATGTGAAATGAAAAATACCTCAACAACTCCCCCAAATCTTTAAATTTTAAAGATTAATGTACAAATTAGAGTGACTTAAGATACTCCATATACATTTACCTTAATACATCTCCCTTCCAGGAAGTATTTACAAATTTGTTTTCCTTTGTGTTCCACTGTGTGCTGATTAATAAATTCCTGAGTCATAACCTTCCATTTTTTCCCCGGTTTACTATACTGCAAGAAAAAATTTTTATTTGAATGTAACACATGAAATAGTAATAGATATTAAAATGTACAGTTAAATAGATCTGGAAAACAGTATAGATTGACTATTAAGAGTAACCAAGACAGGACATTTCTTTTTCTTTCTTTCTTTCTTTCTTTTTTTTTTTTTGGTACCAGGAATTGAACTCACGACCTCACTCTTGGCAGGTTAAGTGTTTATGCCACTGAGCTAAATCCCTGGCCTTTTTTTTTTTGAGACAGAGTTTCCCTATACAGTTCAGGCAGATCTTGAACTCACTTTTAGCCCAGACTGGTCTTGAACTCACTGTCATCCTCCTGCCTCAGTCTCCCAATTTCTGAGATTACAGGTAAGATTGTATATTTTAAATATAAATTTACAAAATCTTGACATTTCTTAATAATAATGAATTTTGGCAAAAGTGCTATAGAAATACACTTTTGTGTACTATTGAAAGGTATGTCATAAAAGACTTTAAAATATCCATTGGGAGCATAATGTGCAAGTTAATGAGTCAACTTGAGAATATGGTTCTGTAATGAGAAAGTGAGATATGAGATAATCACATACCAATCCCTGAAAAATGCAATGAACTATACTTGTGCTAACATGGATAAACTTTCTCTTTCTGTGTACATTACTAAGAACACTTTGTTGTTTTAATATTGGATTAGGAATAGTTCTGTTTTATAGCTTAGTTCACTTTAAACAAGTAGAAAATTTCTCAGTACCCATGAGAGTCTTGACTGTGACAGTATAATAAAGGCACTATAAAAATCTACAGCAACTTTAGCAAATTTTAGAACATCTTGCTTTTAAATTTGAGCCTACAAAGGAACCACGTGTGTTCTCCATCCTTGAAAGCTCTTGTAAGAGACAGAACCCCAGAAATAATCTAGTACATCATGTTCATTGGACAAACATGAGCACCGGTGATTTATCCTGATTTATCCACCACACAGTGAGTTAGTAAAGCTGGGACAGAGCTTAGGAGCTGAGCCCGCAAGTCCCTGGTGCTCTGCACTGTATCACACTCCCACTAATAAAATACAACATGAAGAGAGGAGGAAGAGAGAAAGACAGAAATCAAGCTACCTATTCAGTCATTTCAAATGTATTTGCTTTACAAGACCTATTATACTTACATAAGAGACAAGGACATGAACTATGTAGAAGGAAGAGGAAATGAAAGGATCTACCAGGAAAAGAAAATGTACCAAAAGAATCTTTAATAGCTACTGTAAACATTTAAACAATTTAAGAATGTTATGGCCAGCAAACTTATTAATCTTTAAAAGCTAGCCAAAGTTCGCTTGTTTTGTAACCGTTCTTGAGTTTTCAAGAAAATTCATGTGGATCTGAAGGTACCCCTGAATTTATCTGGCCTTCTGGGAATCTTTTAGTCCTGATAGGCCACTGCTCACTTTTGTGTGGCCTGCATGTCCCCTCTACTCTGCATGGGCACCTCTAGAACACGAGCTGCTTCCTAGGGATTCTCCTGGTCATCTCTGGAATCTTAAGAAATGTCTTTCTAGGGCTAGGGATTTAGTTCAGCAGTATAAGCGCCTGCTTTGCAAGTGTGTAGTCATGAGTTCGATCCCTAGTACTGATATTTAAAAAAAAAAAAATGACAAAGACAAAAAAAAGAAATGGCTCTCTTGACAGCCAATAAACTGAAAAGTTGACAATATATTTTAATCTTGATTTTTCTATTAATAATAAAGTAGTTACAGTTCAGATTTATAGACATCTAAAAGATTAGAACTTGAAGGGATACTTGAGTTAATTTAATACCATGCCTTCACTTTATAGATTAAAGACAGATAGTAACCTATTCAAAGGCACGCTTAGAAAACTAGTATTTTTATTTTTTATTTTTTGTCTTTTTCGGTACCAGGGATCAAACTCACGACTGCCTGCTTGCAAGGCAGGTGCTTATGCCGCTGAGCTAAATCCTCAGCCCCAGAAAACTAGTATTTTTAGATACAGGGCATAAGCACTGGATACGGAACATGCTTATTTAGAAAGCACGCATATTAGTTTGGGTTAGAAAAAGTAGCACAGGGGCTGGAGGTTTAGCTCAGCGGCATAAGCACCTGCCTTGGAAGCAGGCAGTCGTGAGTTCGATCCCCGGTACCGATAAAAACGAAAAAGCCAAAAAAAAAAAAAAGAAAAAGTAGCACATTCTAAAGGTCCAGAAAGATGAACAGACAGAAATAATAATCAACTAGAAATTCTAAAACAGTGATATAATTCATAATTCCAAAACCTGTTATTCTGTGGGAAAGTAGTGGCTCAGTAAATGTTAATAGATATGCAGGATAATAAAAGAACTTGCACTCAAGTATATTTTGAAAATGATATATTGAACAAAGTAAAATAAAGCTTCTCTATGCATAATCTGATCAGAAGCTTTAATAGATGTAAGCTGACAAAAATATCCCCAGAAGTAAAGACATGTGCAGGGTTCCACACATATATTTGGGTCTGAAGTTCTCTTTTTAGATCACAGCTATTAACTTTCCCTTAAACAGTGCTTACAAAGTATATGAATAAGTACTTATTAAGAAATCCCTGCCTGTTACGTTTAAATTCAGTCAACAACATGCATTTCACACAAAGTTGTAGCTTTAAATAACCTATCGTTGGTTCTGCATAATTTAGTCAAATCTTACTTAGAATAGTGGTAGAATGTATGAATTGTGTCACTCTAACCCAGAAAGTTTCCACAAGGCTAAAATGCGTATTCTCTATCTCTGTGTCTTTGTTTCTGTCTCTGTCTCTGTCTGTCTGTCTGTCTCTCTCTTAAGACAAGGTCTCACTACATTACATAGTCCAGGCTGGCCTCCAACTCACAATGATCCTCTTGACTCAGCCTCCCAAGTGCTGGAATTATAGGTGTGTGCTACCACACCTGGCTTTGAAATATGTATATTTAGAATTCAACTCAATTCGTACACAATTCAACACACACACACACACACACATTTATTAAATAGCTACTATGGGCAAGCTACCTAAAGTCATCTTTTCAGCAATTTATATCTCTCTCCCTTCCTTCCTTTCAGTGCTTTCAACTCTGGTAAGTAACTTAACATTGTCTCCCAGCTTGGCCCTGCCACATATTGAGCTATTAGCATTTTATTTATTTATTTATTTTTGGTTGAACTCACAACCTCAGGCAGGTGCTTATGCCGCTAAGCTAAATCCCCTGCTGAGCTATTAGCATTTTACCATCACTTGCATCTGGAAAAGATGACTCCTAAGAAAAGAAACCATGATCAAAGATTAGTAGAGAATATCTTTGCTTTGAAACATATCATTTTTGAGGTTCTTTCCCACATTACCTATTTATTTCTAGGTCACCTAAATTTGTACCTCTATGTTGGTACTGTGACTAATTAAAACAGTAACTGCTTCCTAGGGGTATTTATTTATACTCATTTGATCTAAACTGGACCTTTTTTATTTAGTAGAAAAGTGGAATTAAAATCACAATGCTTTCTTTGCAACCAGATACACTAGAAGATGAAAAAGCTCCTCTCCTCTTCCCCTATAAATTCTCAGTACCTCTTGAAAATCATCCGTTCCCGAAAAAACTGGGCCTTTATTGATTCTTCCTCCGCGGTCTTTTCGTTTGATTTTCTTCGGCAAACCACGTCCACGACCAATATTAAAACTTTTAACCCTCTGTTCAGTAGCTAAAAAATTAAAAAGCACTTCAAATATAGACAAGCATCATACCTAACAATTTATGTTCACAAGGAAGAGCATACTTTTAACAGTCTACGCTGTACCACATCCTTTCCCAGCCCTCCCAGGAGCTGAACCTCTGCACTTCACCTCCTCCTACCACTTCGTGTTCCTTTGTTTTTTAAAGGATGCTAACAACAAAAAGCAAAGGATGAGGAATCAGAGAGCTAGTTTTTTCCTTCTTAGGATACGGTAAGATGTTTTTCTGTTGTTAAGAAAATGAAGCACTGTATTCATATTTAAGAAGACTGCAGAGATTCTCTATTAGGTATTTGTAGCAAACTAGATTACAGTTGAAAATTGAGATTTATATGTATACATTTATATATATGTAATCTCCAAAAATATAGTGATTTTATGTTCAAAAAATTTAGCATTTGTATCTAAAATTACACCCTTCTGCAGCACATACACTAATGTAATATCCATCCACCTTTCAAAAAATCTGTTAGAACCTCACTTCACCAAAGTTACACTAAATTAATAAATTTTCTAACAATCTTAAGACCTACAAAACAATCAATAAAAATATAAAAATGTATCACTTCCTTAAGAAATCAAAGAAACGAAATATGTATCTATATTCAATTCAAAGAATAAAGCACATTGTTGGTAGAAATTTGCATTTTTAATGCATTAGGGAAGTATAGTTATAAATTATTACACCTCCCTTATGGATATCTACTTGGTATATGGATCAAAATACGTGGCTGTGCCTTTTGAATCTTCAACTCTACTTTTTATAACTTACTCTTAAGAAAAAATATTTGTCAAGATGTTCTGATATATATATATATGTATTTCAGGGTCGGTCACAGAATTGGAAAAATAACCCAAATGAGAGCAATTTAAATCGCAATTAATTACTGTACTACAAACTAACTTAACAATTTAAGAGACCATAATACATTTAGTAGATGCTAAAAGTTTTTCATTAACTAGTGCAACTGAGATTCAATTTATGATTAAAGTCACAAAAATTGTTTTTTGTTGAAAATACTGGTGAGAAGATTTTCTAAGTTTTTGGAAAAATGTATCCACAAAATAACAATAATTATCATCTCTGGATGGTAGAGATTCAAATTATTTTTGTTTTAATTTTTGATAACTGCTGAGTTATTTCCCATGGGGACAATTTCCTTCAGTAGACCATTTATCACCTTCATTATTCAAAGGCAGACAAAAAATAAAATTAAAAAAGTGATAATTACTTTAAAGGGCAAAAAGGAAGAGCTTGAGAGAAAAACCCCCCGCGTGAAAGAACTGGCCAAGTCTTCCTTCAATTTTGCATTCTCCAAGTGAGATATCACGGACCCTACTATGAATAGATCTCAGGGACAGATTTACCCAATACAACTGCACAGATATAAATTCTTTTCCTTTGAGTTTGTTTAAACCTAGATTCATATTCTTTAAAGGAACTTTGCTTGAAAATAAAAAATAAAGTCAAAAAGTTAACCAAATTTACTCATTATTGTCTCCTCTTTTCAGAGATAAGGTGTGGCAGCTCACTACCTCAAGTTTACCTTGTTCCAGTTTTCTTGAAGCACAAATATCAACTGGCCATTATTTAACATTAATCTGAGCTTTTATATGACACATGGTTTCTTCACCATTGTCACTAGATGGTAACTTGCACTGGTTTCTACAAGAAGCAAGTGCCTCAGCATGACAGATAAATATGTGATCCCTGCAGAAATTTTTTAGATTATGTTTTTTGAATCCTAAAGGGTGTCCACTGCCCTGTGCAGATTTGCATAGCAAATATAATTGTTTTATAGCCTAGTAAAAGGATAGCTTCTCAGTAATCTATCTTTATTGGTCTTAAAATATAATGTAATACATAGAGTAACAGAGATAACTGGATGCTGAAATCACACAGTGGAGAAAGAAATATAATAGAGTTTTCTTATGTTTTATGTACTTTCAAAATCTTAGAAGACATAATTGAAATATTAAGATATCAAGCCTACTGAAACATTTATGGATTTGATCCTCAAGGTCTATAAAATAAAGGAAAATGAATTTAGATACCATACAAACAGCTAATCTTGAGAAAGGGCTAATAACTTTTAGTTTTACACTTGTATCTACCCATCCTAATAAAGTTTCTATATTCAAAACAGACTGTAAGTTCAAACTTACCTTGCTGAATTCCTTTTATTCTCTGTTTTTTCCCTGATTCTTTAGAAAATGATGACCCTAAAGAACTATTTGAGGTTTCTTTAGCTTGCCTGTAATGTTTCAGGTGATTGGCAAAATCTTCCTCTGTCTCATGACCATAGTTACCAAAGTTCTCATCACTGTAGTTACCGAAGTTATCATCACTGTAGGTACTATACTCATCATATTCTTTACTTTTAAATTTTTTGTTATGTTGACCCTTCTTTGATGTCATGTAGTTTCCTGATATATGTCCATGCTAAATGAAAATGGAAGATCATTAATAGGATTTTTCAATTATATGCATTAATTGATAGTAACATTGAATGTCTCCCTTCACCCCAGAAATTTGGAAGAAAAAACCAGAAAACAGTTATTAGTTCTAATTTTTCATTAGAACTTACAAATAATGTGCTTAAAGGTCAGAAAACTGCTACTCTGATGTTATTAAGCATTAGTTGTTAGTTTTTTGTTTTCCATATTGTATGTTTCAATGTCTACATGCACAGGAGTATTTAAAAATTCACACCATCATACATAAATTCCTTTTCTAAAAAACTGAAAATGCCCTTTTTAAAAATAGGGAAGAGCTGGGCATAGTGGCACACTCCTGTAATCCTAGCACTTAGGAGGTTGGGGGAGGAGGGTTGCTGCAAGTTTGAGGCCAGTCTGGGCTACAACATAAGTTCAACGTAAGTACACCATAAGTTCAAATTTGGTTAAGTTGAATGTAAGTTCAACACAAACCTCAACTTCATAGTGAAACCCTGTCTCAAAAAGAACAAAAATTAATAAAAATTAAAAAAAATAAAAATATAGAAGAGATAGTAAAACAATTAGCACTATGGGAAAATGAGTATTTTCTAATTTTTAAAAATCCTCAAATGACCCTATATTTAATGAAGACTGTATGAAAATTTTATAAAAAGAAAATGTGGGGCTGGGGATTTAGCTCAGTGGCATAAGCACCTGCCTTGCAAGCAGGCGGTCATGAGTTCAATCCCCGGTACCGATAAAAATGAAAAAGACAAAAAAAGAAAAGAAAAGAAAAGAAAATGTTAGTATCTAAGATCTAATAGAAAAAAACAGAGCTTCCTCCAATAGTGAAAAACATCTACTGAATAAATTACTCACTAGAGTGTTTATTAGATAAACATCGTTGATTTTATGGGTTCCTTACTAAAGCAGGGAACAACAAAAATATAATTTAGTCCTATGAGTTTATTTATTGACAGCGTCCAAGTCTATTCTTTTTGTTGAAGTACTTTAACTAGTTTTATCACATCCTGTTAATGGTTCTATTTTTTTGGTACTGAGGATCAAACTCATGACCTTGTGCTTGCCAGGCAGGCACTTATGCTGCTGAGCTAAATCCCTGGCCCCCTGTTAATGTTTTTAATAAAGCAAGAAAAAAATTATACCTAATTGCAATTTGACAATCTAGAAAAACTCAAACCATGCCTCATCATTAGCTCAAGCATTTTAAATGTGATATATATGCTAATACTTACCTAACTAGATAAAATTATGAACTACAGGATAATGCTTATCAAATTTGTAAAATGACAATTTAATAACACTTTGTTTAGCTTTACAAACTTGATTATACCGAAGGCAACAGAGCTAAAATATAGAAAAGCTCTAAGAACATAGTTATTTGGTTTATAACTTACAAGAGATTGGTAACACCAAATTAGAAACAAGAACAGAACTCTTATAGGCAAGCATGTTATTATCCTATCATAAAATAATATTTATATATTTGAGAAAAATACTTTGTTTGGAATTGTTTTCTTTTTTCCTCTTCTTTTCTTTTTCTTTCTTTTCCTTTGATCAAACCTAGGGCCTTAATCATGCTAGCCAAGTACTTTACTATTAAACTATTCCTTTAAGCCTGTTTTCTATTTAAAACATTTCAAATAATATTTTCACTTACAGGGGTTGATGTCACCTATCTCCAACATTCAGTACTACTTCATTTCTTAACCGTGCTGCGTGGAATGCTATGCTGTATTGTGAACTGAACGTCCTCCTAAAATCTGTATTTTACTCTAACCTGGGTACCACAGGATGTGACTACATTTGGACCCTTTACTACGGGGATTAAATTAAATGAGGCTGTCAGAGAAGACTCTAATGCAGTTTCATCCGTATCTTTATAAGAAGAGGAAACTCGGACAAAGGTCCCAGAGGTTCTTGTGTGCCGAGGGACAACCATGTGAGGACAAAGCGGCGGTGAGGGTCAGCCATCTAGAAACCAACGAGAGAGGCCTAGAACAGGCCACTCCCTCACAGTCCTCAGAGAAAACCAAGCCAGCAGATACCCCACGTTAGACTCTGAACTTTCAAACTATGAAAAAATAAATTGCTGCTGTTTAAACTACCTAGTCTACGGCATAAATGGCAATCAAAGCAAACTAATACATAATATATTTTTTATTTTCAAAGACTTAGAACTTGTAATACATCTGGCAAACCATATATGCTCCTGTGACAAACACAAACACATTTTTTTTAAAATATCAGAAACAACAAAAAAAAATCATTAAAAGTTTTTTTTCCCTTTAAAAGTCAATGCCTCGGGGCTGGGGATTTAGCTCAGCGGCATAAGCGCCTGCCCTGCAAGCAGGCAGCCGTGAGTTCAATCCCTGGTACCGATAAAAAAAAAAAGTCAATGCCTCAAAACCACAATATTATACACCTGACTACCATTTCCCCCCAAAATGGAAAAATAACAAGGGCCGGTAAGGAAGTGAAGGAGGTGGAGCCCTCATGCACCCCTGATGAGATGTAAGATAGCACACCTTTGTGGTTCTGCAGAAAGTGAGACAGAGTCAGAGGATCCAGCAATTCTACTCCTAGATATGGAGCTCAATGAATTGAGGAGGGGTTCAGGGAAGAATTCACACACTCATGTTAACAAGCAGCACTACACACAACAGCCAACAGGCAGAAGCAACCCAAGTGTCCACCGACAGAAGAACGGATAAATAAAATGTGGTTTTCACATAAAATATTATTTAGCCTTTTAGAAATGAAACTGATATATGCTACAACAGGAATGAACCCTAAAAACACATTAAGTGAAACAAGTCAAACACAAAAGGACAAATATTGTATGATTTCAAATACATGAGGTATCTAAAACAGGCAATTCATAGAAACACAAAAAATAATGGTTACCAGGGGCTGAGGGCAAAGCAAAAGGAGGTGTTTATTACTTAATGGGTACAAAATTTCTATTTAGGATGATTCCACTCTGGAAATGGTTTAATAAGATTGTTAATATACTCAATGCTGCTAAATTACACCTACAATGGTTAAAATGGTTATCTTTTATGTTATACATTTTATCACAATAAAAAAGGCAATACCTGAGAAAATGGAATGTCATAATCCCTGTAGAAACCAGTTCTTTTCTTATGGGAACTTTCTGTATGTTCAACATCTGAATCAAGGCTGTAGTCTGAACTGTCGTCACTCGATGGGGAATTATGCTGAAAGGGAAGGAAAATAAAACATTACATTTGCAAAAAGAAGGAAAATTAACTGATGACTTGATAAAGTTGTTTCAGAGGTGTGACTCAGCAGATGAGATTATTTTGGTAGACTCGGCAGTATTACTGAATAAATCTTGCTCCAAAGGCCACCATCAACTTCACTGAGGGTTTTCTAGGGAAAAGTATTTCTTTTCCTCTTTTCAAGGACCTCATCATGCCCCAAAACACTGAAGAAATTACAGTGCTGTCTATATAAACAAAGTCTCACTTGTACAAATAATAACAATTACACATTCGTACCTGTAAGAGTAGTGTTGGGAAATCGGCATACCAAGTATTACCTCTGGGAAATGAGATTAGAAGAGCCTTCTCTGGCGTTACTGGCTTTTTAAATGATTACCTTCATGTCACTCATACACAAATATACTATACTTTGTGGCTAATTAAGACAAACAAAAATCAAGCCTGTTTCCTGGCTTGTCTGCCTCACATTTCTTTTTCTTGTTTTTTTTTTTTTTTTTTTTTTTGTCTTTTTCGTTTTTATCGGTACCAGGGATCAAACTCACGACTGCCTGCTTACAAGGCAGGTGCTTATGCCACTGAACTAAATCCCCAGCCCCTTCCTCACATTTCTTAAACATGTAGTTCATCCTGTACCCTGAAGCTACCTCCTGATTAACCTCAAAATGCTGCGTACATAGTAAGTCTCAGTATCTAAACTGTTTCTCCCAAACTAGCGCATCAGAATTAACTAGGGATTGAACCCAGGGCCTCTGCACTAAGCACCATCCCTAGAACCACTCCTTACCCCACCCTGTCCCCAGTGCTTCTTTAGTGCTTCTGTCACTAAGGAGCTAGTCTGGGCTTGAATTTGCACTCCTGCCTCAGCCCCCCAGAGTGCTGTGATTAAAGGCGTGGACCACCATGACAATATCGTGAGGGCACGAAGGCAACCTGTAGAAAGGCCCACATGGCAACAGATTATAGGATCTCTGAAAATCTGAAAGAATTCCCTTTTGAAAAGAGTTGGCCCTTGTGCTTCTTAGTTGGAGAGGTTCTAAACTATATTCTTCAAAAAGCCTACTGGACTTTTGACCCTCTGAAATCAATTTTTAAGGTAGTACTTTTCTATAAAATGATCCATTTCATCTTAATGAAATATATATATATAGTCCAGGCTGGCCTTGAGGTTGCTATATAGACCAGGCTGGCTTCAAATTTGGGTTCCTCTGACATCATCCTTCCTAGGCCTGGTATTAAAGTGTGCACCACCATACCCTGTTCTTCCTCTTGGTTTTTCTATTTTATTTCATAAATTTATATAAATAAATCTCTGTTCTGATTTCCTTTTTAGCATATCAAAACTTTTGTTTTCTTGCTTGGTCTACTGGTCAGCTTTCTGTTGCTGGGCCAAAGAACCTGATACAATTTATAAGGAAGAGAAGTCTACTTTAGCTCACAGTTTCAGATGTGTCAGTCCATAGTTATCTGGCTCCAATGCAGAATGTGGTCCAGGAAGCTGCTCAGTTCCTGGCAGCCAGGAAGCAGGATGGGTTGGAAAGAACTAGAGAAGAAGAGGCCAAGGACCACATCTAGTCCTGGAGGTCATGCTTCCATGACCCACTGCCCTCAATGAGGCCCCACCTCTTAATAGCCCATTCAGCTATGACCACCTCAATGGTTTAACCCCCTAAGGAGGTTAGGACCCTCACAGTCCAATCATTTCTCTAGAAGTTTCTTAATGCAGTCAAGCTCTCAGGCAAGATTAACTAGCACAATTAGTGTGGTCAATGATTTATAAACATTACCTTTTAAATACTATGGGATTGTTTTCACTCTGATTGTCAAGTTGGTTGTTTCTTTTGTTTTGCTGCACTTAGGATGGAACCCAAGCCTCATGCATTCTATGCAACTGTCCTACAACTGAATCCCAGTCTCTTGTTCTAATTTATTAAGTGTTGCTTATAACTACTTTAAGTACTCCCTTTTTATTTACCTTATTTTCCACTGTCTTTCTGGGTTTTTTTTACTTTGGTGGCTAGCTCACCTTTTTAACATTTTTGTTTATTTTTACTGCTATGGATACTTATTACTATATTATTCAGATAATTGCTTTAGGAATATATCATACATACTGACATAACATCAAGAAATTGATATATAGCAAGATTTTATCATCATTATTTTCATGAAGTTTCTGCAGTTTAATCTGTTTCCCTTGTGTTTGAAAGGCTATTCACAATATGCATTTAAATTACCAAACAGAAAGAAAGTTTAGTTTTTTGACTTTTCTTTTGTGGTAGTAGAGATTGAACCCAGGGCCTCGCCTTCCCATTGAGCTACATCTCCATGTTCCCAATCCCCCCATACTTTTTTTTTTTTTTGAGACAGTATTTCACTGTCTGCAAATTGCCCAGGCCAGGCTAGAACTTGTAATTTTCCTACCTCACCTTCCCCAAGTGCAAACTGAAAGGGTTTTGGCCCAGATGGGACACTGTAGCCAGAAAAAGCCTGAACCAGAACCTCCCCTGCCCCTAGAGATTTACCTGTGACTCTATCTCCCCCCACCCTTAGGAATCCACCCCTGGCGCCAAACATGTGCCAATGAGATACCTGTGCATCTCTAATGGCCCTAGGGCACTACCCTAAGCTTAGGCTACTTATATACCCCTCCAGCCACGGTCAGCTAGAGAGATCCCTGGACTCCAGCGGGGGTGGGGGGAGAGGGGAGGGGGTAGGGGGAGGGGGGAGGGTGGGGGGTGGGGGGTGTCGGTTATCTCTCTCCGTGTTCTCAGAATAAAGGCCTCTTTTGTTTTATTCTTCATATCTCTTGGAAATAATCCTATCACGAACCACCACGCCTATCTTTTACTTTATTGCATTGAGGTTTGCAGTGTTTCTTTGTATTATTTCTACTCTATTAATTGTAACTTTCTTTATCACTTATGATACAGTCAATTCTTATGAGTATTCGAAGCCTACTTTTGTTTTTTGGGCTGAAGATTAAATCCAGGGCTTCATTCATGCTACTACCAAGTTACTCCTCAGTCTATGTGTGCTTGATCGGATGTTATATGAGTAAGCTTTGATTAGATTCAAAGCTTAATACACATTTACAATTTCCCTTCACTGTCTTACCATCTTTCTAATCACTAAGTTGAGCTCCTTCAACTAAGAGTAGTATATTGTTGTTTCTCCTATTATTAATAAGTTCTATTTCTTCTTCTAGTCCATATAATTTCTGCTTTACGAAAATTGCTGCCTTGGGAAATATAAACATTAATAATGTATATCTTCAATGAAATTATAATATTTACTGTTCTTTGGTTTTTAATCGGTTTTTGAGCTACATTTACTTTTTCAGATAGCAACTTTGTGATTTTGGCCTCCTCTTTCTCTGCCTTTGCATAATATAGCTTTACCATGCTTCATAGCTTTCTTTTTTCCCTTTGTATCTTCCTTTTATCCACAGCTTAGAGTTGGATTTTGCATAGCTAGAGCATAGATCTTTTCGTATTTAAAATGGCTTACATTTTTGCTTCAATGATTGCCTTCACACTGCTCTTACCTAATAACCCTAGTGCCTACTTTGGTCCACACTTTCTTTACCAAAGCAGCAACACTAAAATCAGGCAGTAATCTCTTGTTCCTTCTCTGTTTCATTCCCAGGGTAATAATTTAAAGTAACATCCTTTTACTCTCAGTTAATAATTAAAGGTAATCCTGTTTACCACACACTGTTCTGTCCTTTCTGACCAGCTTTACAGTTGTGATGCTCTGATTCATAATACACTGTTCCTCTTACAGGCATCATTTATTTGTTTTATAAACATAATAATAAATAAATATAATATATAACATATAAATATATATATATATTATATAATATAAATAATAAATAAATATGCATGTACATATAGGCCTCAGTAATTCTGATTATCTGAACTTATTCTGTAACAGGCTCATGTTATCAATATTTCTTCAACTCTTACATATACAGGTTGTGTGGATCCTGAACTTTGCAGGTCAATATCTAGCTGGATATAAAATCAATAGTTTGCATTGATTATCTTATTTAAATTTGTCACTGTATTATCTTTTGGCGCAATAATATTGTTGATGTCAAAAATTTCACATAAATCTGAATGTTTTTCTTAACAAGGGATTTGGGATTTTGCCCAAATGGCCAAATAATTTTTTCCGAATTCTATTTTTGCTGTTGGATTATTGCTTGTGTTATTTTCCTATTTTTAAAAAAATCACTGTAAAATATTACATTTTACAGGGCAAGGGAAATAGTTTAGTGGCATAATGCCTGCCTGGCAAGTACAAGGTCCTGAGTTTAATTTCCAGTACTCTCCCCGAAAATGAAATTTTACATATGGTTGTGAACTTTCTTTCTTTTCCAAGAGTACTGTTCTTTCCGTTATTCTCTTTTTTTCTTACACTTTCTCTAGAATGTGACCATAGTCCTACCCTGATTCTCATGTGCAAAGGGAGGAATCTTTCTTAATTTCAGGGCTATCGGGTTACCTCATCTGTTGACAGAACGAAGTACTCAAAAACATGGCTGAAAGCCAAAGTTGATGGTGCAGACCTGTGATCCCAGCATTTGAGAGGCTAAGGCAGGAGGATCACCACAAGCACAAGGCCAGCCTGGGCTGAACAGTAAGTTCAAGACCAACATGAACTACATAGTGAAACTGTCTCAGAAAACAAACAAACAAAGCAAGCGATGACAACAAAAGAAGGCTGGGCATCTTCTGGGACGTGCTTTTTCTGCTTCCTTCCCCCCATTCATTCTCTGATCATTTCTTTTCTGGTTTACTATGAGTGTTGCTCAATTTAGATTCTACTTCTAGAAGCTACCTCTTCAGCGTATGACTGTGTCCTAGAAAAAGGGACCTGGTTGCTGAGCACGAGTTCATCAGGTCCCGACTAATCTAACACCACCCAATTTTCTGTAGTAACCTCATAGCCAAGTATGAAGCACAACTAGTAAAGCTCCCTCTTGGTGTCTACTGTCACTCACAGACAGGCACCTGAGACTTCCACGCTGGACAGATCCATTTCAGATTAGTGCCTGCTGGAAATCTGTTTTCTGGAGGCACCTTTAACTTCCTTTGCTTCATTCCACACAGCTGCCGATTCCCACCCTCGTCTTGTTGATATCGCTTTGTGGCACCCCTGTGAATTTCTGAGGTTTACAGGGGTAACTTGCTACCCCATGTTTTATAGTTGTTGTTGATGAGTTTTGGCTTTTGTTATCCTAATCTCCTAATTGCTTTGGGGGAAATTCAGGGAGTTTCCAAAACTGCTGCCGCCTTTCTGTGATTTGCCTTTTTTCCCCTAAACTCACGTTATTCTCCATCATTTTATTTTATTTTGATAGGATTATTGATCACTATTTTATTCCTGATAGCATTTATTTTTCAACTGCCTGACTTTCTCTCCTTTCCATTTCCATGTATTTTGTATAAAAGCAAACATTTTCATTTACCATTGTACCCCCAGCACATAGCGCAGAGCAGCAATGGTGAACCTTCTAGAGCTTTCAGTACTTCCAACAGTGAGCACACTGTGGCATTGTGACTCTGGTTGCTACCACCAGCGTAGAAGCTTCTACAATATGAACAGGATGACATATGTGAGTATGTAAGCAGATGGATACTGCTGGTGCTGCTCTGAAGAGTGGGACTCTTTCCCTAACTTTCTAATATCCTTGCATAAAATCTTCCATACATAAAAGATTATTCTAAAAATCTTCATTGTTACCTTATTTTTAAATATTTTAATTCATGAAATCTTTGTTTAGAATGTATTAAAAATGTAAATAAAAATATGATTCTATTTTATTTAAAAAATAGGTAATAATTTATACTTTCTAATTTTAAGTCTTTCACAGCTCATAAAAATGTATTTAAAAAGTATGAAAAAAACAGAAAATAGATCCTTACTAACCTTATGTTTCTCACGTTTCCTCCTTTTGGATTTTTTCTTCTCTCTTTCTTTCTTGTGTTTTTTTCTTGATTTTCTGTAGGTTTTCTCAGTTTTATGCTTTTCATCCTCTTTTGTTTGCTGTTCTTGTGTTTCTTCAAATCCTGCATCATCTATTTCACCATCTTCTAATTCACCATCTTCTCTATAGAACACAATGAAAGTTTTAAATTTTCAAATGGTAGTTCTAAAACAAGTCTGACAGAAACAAAGAAAAGATAAGAACCAACAATTTAAAGATAAGCCTTCATAGACTCAAATACTAAATATTTTACATTTGAAAAACCTTTTAAAAATAAAAGAAGCACTGGGCATGGTGGCACATGCCTATAATCTCAGCACTCAGGAGACTGAGGAAGGAGGATAGTTGCAAGTTTGAGGCCAGGCTGGGCTAAAAAGGGAGCATAAGTTCAGCCTGAATGGCATAGCCCTGTCTCAAAAGACCAAAAAAAAAAAAAAAAAAGACAGACATATTATTTAATAGTAGGGCATTTGCCTATCACATACAGGTCCTGGGTTTGATCCCCAATTCTGGGGGGTGGGGCAGGGAGACAATTCTCAGCAGTAAAAATTTGTCTACCTCTAATTTAGATAAGTAGCTCTGACTCTCCCAAATTGAATGAATACATAAACACAATATACTACTACCCCAAAGTATTATGGCTACCATCCACTAAACTACCTTTAGGGGGAAAAAAGTCTAAACTATATTTGTGGAAACACTAATTACAGGAGAGAATTTTTAACTTAGTGGCCCATAGGCATCAATAAAAAGCTGTTAGATAAAAGGCTTCATTTGGTGGTACACAGCTGTAATACCAGCGCCTCGGAGGCTGAGGCAGAAGGATTGCTGGGAGTTACAAGACCATAGTGAGTTCAAGCCCAGCCTGAAATACACAGTGAGACCCTGTCTTAATAAATAAGTAAATAAATATTTCTTAACAACAAATTAAACTTTAATAACAAAATATTAATATGTAGAAAACCCAACCCACAAAAATGTAAGTTCCTTAACTTGAATCTGTGAAAAATATAATAAATTACACATTTAATTCTGCTTCCTGAATTGTAATATCTTCACTATTATGGAAGCTGACCCTTAGAAACTGAGTTTTATATTGATGTGACATCTTTATAGAATCCAAGGTGTTCATAAGTGATATTTTAAAATGCAGATAATTGATACACACAGGAAGATGAATATATAAAACAATTTAAACATTTAATCATGCTTCCATAACACTGCGATTTGAAAAATGCAAACTACAACAAACAACACATGGAAGTGCAGACTGGCAGCAAATGAGAAGCATCCAAACTATGGTGTATGCGTTTTAGAGGACTTTATAATTATTAGGAAATGTGTAATTTTAAAACACAAAATTGGTGATGTCACTCTTCTGCTAAAAATGTTCAATAATGTTATGATGTTTGAAATTTATTTCAAAATAATATACTGGAGAAACCAGGGACATAGCACAGTGGCACAGCACCTGCCTGGCAGCACAAGATCCTGAGTTTGAGTCCCAGTACCAAAATGACCCACTGGAGCCAGGCATGGTGGTACACTGGTAATCCCAGCCCGTGGGAGGCTGAGGCAGGAGGATCACCTGGCCTTGGAATAGAGTGTGTGTGGCTGGCCTTGGAATAGAGTCAGTTCAAGGCCAGCCTAAACTATATAGTGCAATCCTGTCTCAAAAAACAAACAAACAAACAAAATCTTCTGGGAATACAGGAAGTGGCTTCAAGAATGGCTATGAGTTGGTCATCACTGAAACTATAGGATGTGTATGGGAGGATTCATTCTACTAGTCTTCATATATTTAAAGTTTTCTGTAATAAAAAGCTAATCTTCAATGCCCTTCTGGCCTGAGGATATCAAATCTCCCTGACACTGCCAAAAAGCCCTTTATAGTTGAGTCCTTGCTTGTGTAGCTACTTTCAGTTTCTTACTCAGCTATTTTGATTTCAGTTTCTCAAATCTTTAAGCCTTAAACATTTTCTAAAATCTCATGCTCCCCCTCACACACACTGGCACCTAGATAGTTCCAGTGTAATATTTAGGAGCTAGTGTAGATGTCATTTTCTCCAGGATGCCTCTCCTTACCACTCAAGGTTAGGTGAGAGGTTCCATTGTATGTGCTGCCTAACAACCCCTACCTTCATCTTATCTCTGCACTATGCGCAATATATTCAAAGATGTTATTGGTTGGTGAAACAGGATACATGGCTGCTCATATTACACATACAGTACATCTAGCAACAGCATATCTAGCTATGTATCTCTAGTATTTAGCACAGTACCCTGCTGCTTACTGAATGACTGAATGCAGACTAACCATAACTCCTGCAGTGTAGGACAGGTACATGGTCCAGCTTAAATTGAATGTAAAATCATTGCCATTTTCCCCCAGTTTATATTCAAGTCAAGAGTTATACATTACTTAGATGCACTGGAAAATTTCTTGTGAGATAGGCCTGTCATTCCAGCTACTTACATGAAAATATTCTGAACTAAAACTATAAAACTTTATGGCTCAAGAAAAATCAGTGCATATATTCACCAGGAGGACAAGTATAAAATGCCCTTAGCAGTTTTACTTAATAGTTAAGAAACTGTAAACCCAAATCTTATCAACATATAGACATATAAATTGTGCTTTATATAATAGAATACTATAAAGAAAAATTAACTGCTGATATATAAAATAATGTGTGACTCTTGCTGAATAATGAGTGAAAATGCTAGGTGCAAGATACTACTATATGGTTTTATTTATATGCACTTTAAGAACAGAAAAATTAATTATAGTGCCAGCAGGCAGGCTAATGACTGTCTCTTGGCAGAGTATAACTGATCTGGGGTGTTCAAATGTTCCATACATTAAACGGTGTTGTGACTATTGTATGTACATAAGTATGTATATTTTTGTTAAAATTCATGAAGTAGTACGTACATTTGACAATTATATATTTTATTGTCTACATTTATACCACGGGGCTCAGGATTTAGCTCAGCAGCACAAGTGCCTGCCTTGCAAGTGTGTGGTTGTGAGTTCGATCCCTGGTACTGATAAAAAAGAAAAAGACAAAAAAAAACACCCTACATTTAAACCACAATAAAATTTTCATTATAAAAATGTTAATATCTTGGATCAGTTCATATTTAGAATTTTAACTATAGTTATTTAAGAACATAAAGAACTGAAACTAAAAAGTCTACATATGAATGTATTTCCTACTTTACAAAATCATTGAAGAGTTAAGTATGGGTATTTATATTTGTAATTGGATATAGAACTTTGCAAGTTTTAAAGTTTTTCTTTTTCCTCAGCCTTCTTATCATTTCAGCATTTATACAAGAACAGATATAAATTTATGTTTGTTACAAAAATGGAAGAGATAGAAGAAAGGACAATGGTTCACACTCCGATGAACTGTTTCCGAATGCTGTGAGCATAATGGAAAGAGGAGGAGATTTAATGGGATGGAAGGTGGATTCTAATTCCAGCTCTGTCATTAAATTAAAATAAAGTTTTCTTGACCAAGCAACCAATAATATATCAGACTCTAAGCTAGATTTGTGACCTTAATTCTTCTCAATAGAAATGAGAAGTGCATAGCATTCTCCACATTTTCAATTAGTGCAACTTTATTTTTTAATAGCTGTTTTGTTAACTAAACCCAAGATATTTTTTAATCTAATAAAAAGTTCCTAAGTCAATTATGTATTGATGACTTATTAATTATAGAAATAATAGTTATTATGTTCCTTTCAGGAAAGTGGCATATTCATATTCTTGTACCAAAGACTAGTAAGTACTGTAACTGATTAGTTAATGACTAAAATTGTTTTTAAAAAAGTTTATCAGGGCCGGGGATTTAGCTCAATGGAGCAAGCACCTGCCTGGCAAGCATGAGGTTGTAAGTTTGATACCCATACCAAAAAAAAAAAAAAAAAGAGAGAGAGTTCATCTCCTAGACAAATTCAGAGAGACAGAAAGTAGGTTAGGAGCTGACACAGAAATTAAAAGATAGGGGAGTGGCTAACAATGGCCAGGGGGGCTGGAGATTTAGCTGAGTGGCATAAGTGTTGACCAAAAAACCACAAAATCCCCCCAAAACAAAAACAACAGCTATGGGGTTTCTCCATGGAATGAGGAAAATGTTCTTAAACTTAGATGATAAGAACAGCACAACCCTGCTTCTACTAAAACTGATGAATTAGATGCTTTAACACAGTTAATTTTTTTAACACAGTTAATTTTAATGATGTTTTTAAAAATAAGGTTACAAAAATATTTTCCTTCTACATTTAAATATCTAGATTGGAGGCAAGTGGAGAAAATAATAATACATTACGGTGTAAGTTTAAAACTTTGATAGTGAGGTCAGTGCCCTCACTATCTAAAATAGGTTCTTTACCTAAAAATAATTATTCATTAAATCATTATAAACTGATATTCCTCAATAAAGGATGCTAATTTTCTCCATTCTGGTAGTGTTGCCTATTATTATAAGTTAACTTGAACCCACAAGTAGTCTGTATCTTTATAATTGCTTAAAGGCTCCTGTTACAAGATATAGACCAGAAACTGAGCCATCTACAAGAAACAGAAAGGCCTCCATAAAAGAAGATTCAAGCACTCTTGATGAGTGACAATTCAAGGACATTACTCATGAATACAAACATCCCAGAGTATGCTCAGCACAAAAAGTAGACATTTTTTAGAACACGCCAAGTGAGTGTGTCAGGATTTCTCCACAGTCCAGGAGCAACCAACTTAATAGAATGACTGCCTTTCTTTCTTTTTTTGGCACCGGGAATCAAACCCACGATGACCTCCTGTGAGCCACGCAGGTGCTGTGCTGCTGTGCTATATCCCGGCTAGACCACTCTTCTTAAACCAACAGAAGACAACGCTGTCCTAGCTGTTTGAAACTCCCCATAACATGTTCCTTTATGCTTTTACTAATTCATGCTGTCATTCCTACCTTACCATGGATGATGAGGTAGGGAACTGCTCTGTACTGGTACCTTCCAACCATGCATAGAAGGGTTCTACCAGACTGACCTAAGCCTTGGCAAAATGCCCTGTGTCCTCCAGAATATAGAAAGGGGCCATTCTCAGGTTATACTGGGGCCATGAAAAGATATCTGACATGAGTTTTGTGATTTCAAGTTTACAACAGAATTCAGCCTTGTACATTTACATCCTGGATAACTTTCTTATTTCAGTTTCTTTACAGTAGCATAAATAGCTTCTCTTTACAAATGACCAGAGGTAAAAATCTGATGAACACCCTTAACCTTCAAAGTATTCTTGTCTTTATCCTTATCCAATACATTGCTAGGCCCTATGGAATACAGTTTGTTTACAGGAACTCAGCTAACCCTCTGCTCCCTTTTTAAAAAAAATTTTTCCTTTTCTTTCTTTTTGAGATGAGTTTCACTATGCAGTGGAGGCTGGCCTTGAACTCACTTTATAGCTCAGGCTGGCCTCAAACTCATAGCAATCCTCCTTTCTCAGCCTCCCATGTGCTAGGATTACAGGTGTGCAGCACCATGCCTGGCAGCTAGCCCTTCTTGACTACAACTACAACAATTTTTACTCGATTTTATCAATTCTTATGCCCATCTTACAATCTGTCGAAGTCTCAAACCAAATATGTATCTTTGCTTCAAGAATGGTACTTAATACATATATGTATGGGCAATATTATAAAATTTAACTAGCCTAACATCTTCAATAGTCCTATGACAATCTTTGTAAATTTCATTTAATTCTCAGAGATAAGAATTTTATTACAAATATCCCTTTTGTTGTGAAACTATATGTGAGTCAACAACATATGTACTCACATTTGCTTTATCTAACTTATACCTGAGTATGGTGGTGTATGCCTAAAATCCCAGCCACTCAGGAGGCTGAGGCAAGAGACTATGAGTTCAAAGCCAGGTGGGCAACTTAGTGAGACCCTGTCTCAAAAATTGTTTTAAATGGATGGGAAGGTAGCTTAGCTGTAGAGTGCTAACATAGCAGGTACAAGGCCCTGGGTTCAATCCCCAGAGCCCAGTGGAGGACTGGGCACTCGTATAATAATTTATTATACAGGAATTATGTAAAAATTTGATAATTTTTGATATTTTCTCATCATGTCTTTCAGAGGAACAGGCTGCCTTTCTGGCAGTGTCTGAAGACACTCATTTTCTTGGGTGGGGAAAAGTTATTAAAACTTTCTTAATAACAATGACTAAAAAGGCAACTAAAACCATAAATAGTAATACAATAAATAAAACCTAGTAATACAATAAATCAATCTAAAAATCATTGATCTAGATGGTTACAGATGAAAGTAGAGCCAAGATTTCTTGTTGGCAAGACAAGAAAAACATAAAGTACTGCTTGTGGAGTAATGCCACACAGGGAAAGTTAAACATACAGTCAGGTTGAAAGAAAAGACAACTTGTCTATCAAAAGCAGTGTCAGAAAGACTTAATATCTCATCTCTTGGTCAAAGTGAGGGAATCTTTTTGTGCCTCTGGTGTCTCCTTAATAATAACCCATTTATTTCTACTTGTCTCAGTTTTCCAAAACCTGGTCGTCAGAGTCACATATGCTCCCACATGGCTGTTATTTCATTGATACAAGAATTTACTTTGCAACATGGAAAAGAAAAAAGGTACTGTTGTCCAATCAAGCTAAATACAAGAACTTTAGCCAGAACTCCTACAACAGTGATAACACATGGAAGTGAGCATGTAACTTGTTCTATACCTATAGGACTAAGGGAGGATCAAAAGCAGGGGCCAAATTCCCAGTATGTGTGCACCAAATGCGAACTGGAAGTCTCTGAGCCTAACACTCATATCATATCTCATTCCTATTCATTAATCCCAGCTTGTGCTTTTGTGACATAGGCTTAAAAACTTTTTTCTAGATCCTAAATGAACCAATCAGAACTTTAATACCTAGACTCTTTCTAATAAACTTTACTTTTCTTTGTACCCACATATCTTTTCAATGAGGAGAGACACTTAATTTGTCTCTTACCCAGCAAGAAGATTAATTCAGCCCTCTCCTTCCCCATTTTAAAGTTCTGATGGTATCTGTGTTACTACCAGAAAGGTATTGAGGCTCTTATTGAACTATCAAATATGAACACAAATCACAACTGAAAGGCTAAAGATTAAAATGAGGCCAACACTAAGATTAGTTTACACAAGGATATGCCAGAAACCACTGAATGATTTTCAGATGTGAGCTACAAATTTGGCTCTGAAATGAGGATAGGAATATGACAATAGTGCTCTCATGACAATAAAAGACCAGATGCTTAAGAGAAGCCCCTCCCCCTTAAGAATAATATCTAAGAGAAATCTCTCTCTGAGTCCTGTAACTGTTACCAGGTATAATGGACATACTTGTTCCCAAGAATATCCAGAAAACAATTTATCACTTACAACATATTTTAACTCAGCCACCTCTCAACATAAGTAACTTCTGGGGAAAATTTAGGCCTAAACCATAATACCCAGCAAGCAAATTAAGTTAGTCCTTTAAAAAAAAAAAAACCATGGTGTGGGTAGTGGCACCCCCAACTGTAATCCCAGCATGCAGGAGGCTGAGATGGGAGGATTGCCACACATTCAAAGCCAGCCTGGGGCTGCACAATGAGTTCAAGGCCAGCCTGAATTACCAAGCAAGACCCAGTCTCAAAAGACAAAAAAACAAACAAACAAAATAAAACAAAAAAAGCTATCATGACATTTGTATTATCCAAGAAAGATATTTGTACAGGCTTTTGCTGAACTGTAAGTAAAATAAATCATGGTTAAAATTCTAAAGATTAAAATGAAGCTAAAGATTGATGGTAGTTTACAGAGGGATAAGCCTCCAATTACATTTTAGATAGGAGTTGCAAATCTGGCCCTATGCAGCAGGAAAACAAGGATTAGACATAAGACAATGCTTCGAAAGCAAAAATACAGCAGGTGCTACAGAGAACACTTTTTTTTCCCCTAGGAATAAAATGAGACAGCAATCTCTCCTTTGAGTCTTTCTAACTATCACCTAATAAAATGGCCAGTACTTGATACAGTGGACACTGCCCTCAAAAGGTATCATAAAAACAGTAACAAGTTTACTGCTTATAGCATCTCCCAATTTAAGCCAAAGGCAGGCTGCCAAAATTCAATTGAGAAAAAACAATTATGTAAGAAAACAAAGCAAAATTATGTAAATATCATCTGATGTTCTGAAACCCAATGATAAAACCCATAATGTCTAGAACAATTCTTAAAAATATATATGTATGGAAGGATTTTGTCTCTTAAAAATTATTCATTGATTGAACATATATTTATTCATCATCTTCTCAGTAGGGATACAATAGTAAAAAGCAACAAAGAGGTACAGTTTCTTCTGGTAAAAAGTTTTAAATTCAATAGTAGGAGAGATAGCAAAGAATCACACAATAATTTTTTATTTTTGAGACTGCCCTGGAATCCAGGCTGGCCTTGAATTCTCAATGATGCTCTTGCCTCAGTTTCCTAAGTGCTGGGATTACAGGTGCACCACACACCTGGAAATGTCTTTTATTAAACCACACAACTACTATTTACTTGAAGGAGGTCAAGAAGTAAGATAAAGTCAATGCCATTAAATCATAGAGCAAATATGAATTACTTCAATTCTGGCATGATTTTAGTTTTGTGCAAAAATGGTGGCCTCTAAGGCAGACCAGCCAGGTTACTAATATAGGACTTAAAATTATAAAATGCTATAGTGCTTCCTTTAATTGAATGAGTTTGGTTTTGTTTATGGTACTGGGGATGGAACCCAAAGCCTATGCACTCAACTACATCCCCACCTCCTTTTCCTTTTTTCTTTATTTTTTTCTTTTCCTTTGACAAGTTCTCTGTGAGTCACTAAATTACCTAGAATGGGCTTGAATTTTCAATCTTCCTGTCTCAGCCTCTCCTAATGCTTGGACTAGAGATATGTGCCACCACACAGCAGAACTGTATTTTATTAAAATGCTCAAAGCACATTGTTTCAGCTCAGTGTGGTGTCTCACACCTGCAATCCCAGGGCTGGGGAGGCTGAGGTACAAGGATCACAGCAAGTCTGAGGACAGCCTTGGTTACAGAGTGAGCTCAAGGCCAGTCTGAACCACACAGCAAGACCCTGTCTCAAAACAAAAACAAAAACAAAAACAAAACATGAGTCCAAATCTTTCCTTGCACAAATTTTTTAAGAGATAAAAAAGACTTACCAAATGAATAGCCCTATTTCATTTCACGGTCTTAGACAATTTGATAAAGAGTGTGCAGTTTAGTTTAGTTTATAGCCTTACTAGACAAAAGCTCCCACATCAAAGTGGAAGAAATGAAACCTGATACATTATTATCAGACTTAAAGTTCAATTAAAAGAAAAAAGAGCCAGGCACCAGTCAATATTCAGAAGAGACAGCCAAATATAGTGAGAGGTAGGTGGTTGCCAGAATAGCAATTTCTATCTTAAGTTAGAGGACCCAAACCAAAAACAAACAAAAATTTCTTATTTAATGAGGACCCAAGATTCTGGCAAAGTGGAGTCACTTGAGCCTGGAAATTAAAATATGAGCATTAAGCAGATTTCTTCAAAAGCTTAATGCATAACATGTGGCATATTAAAGCTGATCACCTAAAAAAACATCATAGTAGGGAAGATGACTAAACAGCTTTAGAAAAAAAAAATTGTATTCAAATTCTGCTTCCCAATCGATATGCTACCTCTACAAACTTGAACAAATTATCCTACCCCTCTTATTTCCAGTTTTCTTCTCTACAAAATGAGATTGACCAATCACCTTTAGCACCACAGAGATGCTTAAGGATTAAGTAAAATAAAGTTAGGTAATAACCTATCACTGTGCCTAAAGGTGCCTCTCAATTAAAGTTGCCTTTCTCTGTATGGTTTCCCCGAAATATGCATATTTGAATAAAATGTGTATACACGATCTCAGGTACTTTCACAGAGAAGGATTAGAAGAGGTTATAAATCCAAGCAGCAGGAATACTTTTTTAAAATTTTTATTGAAAAAAGGTAAAACAATTTCATAACAATAATACATTGTATATCATCATCTTCAAAGTGGTTAACAGTACACAATATGGGCATAAAAATTCTTCAATTGATACTAGCACAAGTCTTTTTTTTTTTTTTTTTTTTGGTACTGGGTATCAAATCAAACTTGCAACCTTACACTTGCCAGGCAGGAACTTGGGCCTGCTGAGCTAAAGCCCTGGCCCCTGAACCTTCCTTACTAACAGTATAGCTAGCTTGCATTTTTCTCTTTTCCCTTCCTTTCTTTTCTCTTTCCTTTCCTAATTTCTTTTTCCTTTTAAACAATTACTTCCCATTTCACAAAATCTATTGTACATTCTAGACCTTATTTACTCTTTCAATTTCTCACCAGAGAGATAATAGGATGTTTACATATGTGAGTCTGATTTATTTCACTTATAATTATGGTCTCAAATTATATCCATTTACCTATAAAAGTCTCAAGTTCAACCTTTATGGCTGAGTAGTATTTCATGGTATAAAAATACCACACCTTTAAAAAATCCATTCCTCAGTTGATGGGCATGTGGGTTGCTTCCAGGATTTAGCTATGACAAATTGTGCTCAAGCAGCAGGAATTCTAAGGAGAAAGTTCTCTTATTTTCCTTCAGAGAATAGCAAAGAAAAACTATCTAAAACAGGTAAAAGCAGAAAGGAGGCTGGGGTAGATGAAGTTTAGAGTCTAATCCTACAGGTATTTTTACTTTATCCTATAATTAGCAGTAGTTTGTGTAAAAGTTCCCAATATCCCCAAAGTCTCCCCAAAGCAACAATAAAGTATAAGATGAATTGTTCATATGGATTGTGGTGATTATACATGTTTGTGACAGTTCACATAATTAAAAAAGGATAGTGGTTTTTTCCCAAAAAAATGTTTCAAATAATCTATGGGGATCTCCTTCTGAAGGTGGTAGCCATCATTAATTCCCTGTCATCTTGTTTTGAAGTCCTGTATCATTTTCATTGTTTTGTTGGGTTGGGTTTTATTCTCTTTTTTTGTTTGTCTGATTTTATTACATCCAATGGCATGGCAGCTATTTCAAAGATAACAAGATATATTATGGTAGCCATTTTGAATTTGTTAGTATCTTGTTTTGAAGCATTTTGAATTTATTAGTATCTTGTTTATTGTATTGTTTTGTTCTTATTGGTTCTACTCTGTTTTGTTTTGTTCCATTTTTATTATGTCTGAAGGTATCTGCAGCTATTTTAAAGACAAGAAGAGGCATTATGGCAACCATTGTTGATTTCCTATTGTTTTGAAGTCCTATGTCACTTACACTAGTTTGTTTTGATTGGCTTTATTCTGTTTTATTTTGCTTGGTTTTATTCTCTTTAAAATAAAAAGTTTCCAATCAAATTGGTTCTGCTAACAAAATGTCTGTTATGTCTAATTCCTTGCCTTTAACTTCATTTTCCAAGAAGCTGAAAGTAGCAGTGCTATGCATTAATCTAGGAAATTAAGAATTTTAAAATATATACTCAAGCTTATTTGTTTGGCATCATGAAAAACAAAACCACATTATTCCTCAAATACCATTTTATCCCATAGCAGAGGCAACTTATAGATGAATAAACCAAAACGACGAATTATCTTGCCAAAGATTTTGAAGTTATTTTTTATATTTCATTTACTCTCCTGGATAGGTAACTAAGCTAGATATGACTCATTTTCATTCTTTTTCATTTATTCCCTTGAACTAGGCATTCTAGTACAGACTGAAGAGGTCAGAGATTACACAGAATCAAATTACAGCATACATTTCCTTACAACACAAAAGTTAGAAAATAACCTAAGTGTCGTGCTATCAAAATTAAAGTAAAAAATTCAGTACTATCATATTTTCATATACTAGTTCTCTAGGAATTCTAGTTGGATTAATCTGCGACAAGCCAGGGTAAAACTGTCACCTAGTAATATGCCAAAAGGGCCCTTGGTTTTTAAGGGCAAACCAGCATCTGGGTTTGCATTAAACATAATTGTGAGGTATCAAGTCTATAGGATTTTGAGGCATGGAAGGTTTAGATTTGTTTTAACAGAGAAGTTTCCCCAAGTTAACACTTTTGCTTAGGTATTCAGCTAAAGTGTACTTCAGTTCTGCATTGCTCTACAAGTCACGGCATGGATCATTGATGTTTGTCACATCATCAGGGATCACCTGAGCATTTGGTTAATACTGTATCTACTCAGATTAAGTATGAAAAAGCTTTGTTAGCTACATTTATGACTAATACTTAATATTCATTTTGAAAATTAGGTACAATTTGGAATGAAAATTTGAATGCTTTTTATGTTGAAGTTTTATCAATTAAAGTACATTAATGCAAAAGGTAAATGTCACATAAAAGCAATTTTGGGGGCTGGGGATTTAGCTCAGCGGCATAAGCGCCTGCCTTGCAAACAGACAGTCATGAGTTCGATCCCCCGTACCGATAAAAAGGAAAAAGACAAAAAAAAAAAAAAGCAATTTTGTGTTAAAAAAATTAAAACTTTTGTGTGTGTGGTTTTTTTGAGACAGGGTCTTGCTATGTAATTTGGGCTCGCCTTGAGCCCACTTTCTAGCCCAGGCTGGTCTCAAACTCACAATCCTCCTCCCTCAGCATCCCAAGCGCTAGGATTACAGGTGTGAGCCATCATACCCATCTAAGAAATTAAATTCTTAATAGTCAAAAAGTGCCATAAAATTGAAAATTGGCTTCTAAATTATGACTTTAGGGAGAGTATTATATCCTTTTTTAGCTGACAAATTCTAAAAAATTTAATGAAAAATTCAAGGCAGAATAATATTTTGAGACAGGGTCTCTTTATGTGGTTGACAGTGGACTTGAACTCACTATGTAGTCCAGGCAGGCCTCACATACATTCCTGCCTCAGTCCCCTGAGTGCTGGGACTGCAGGCAGCACTTCCACATCTGGTCTAAAATAATAGGGATTATATATCTTAATCTTATTTTTCATTTATCATATCGTAGTTTTCACAGTTTTAAAATCACTTCTAAGGACATCTTTAACTTATTTTATTCCATGAATCTTTCAAGAATCAAGAATTCTTTACAACTTTTGAGAATACATTGAAAGATGTTAATTTTTTTCTCAATATTGGCAATTGGAACCAGGGCCTCACGCTGAGATACAATTTCTCCTTAGCCTTTTTAAAATTTTTAAATTTTGAAACAGGACTGTAGTAAGTTTGCCCAGGCTGGTCTTAAACTTTCAATCTTCCTGCCTTCCAAGTACAGTAGCTGGGATTACAGGTACATGCCACCAGACCTGGCTGAGAATATGAACTTTGATACTTCAAAATATCTTAAGAAAAACTCCAAAGGTAGTATAACATAACTACTTTGTTCCAGAGATATTATGTGCATGTACACACAAATATGTTACAGGGAGAAAGTTCCTCCTGCTAGTATCCCACTACCTCAAGTTAAGGGGTAATAGCTCTATTAATAGCTATAATGTGCATTAAAACATTCATAGGAACACTCTGACAATACGCAGCTCTGAAAAATTACCACTATAGTATTATAATGTCTTACTTTTAAAATGAGACTACTAAAATTTCTAACAATAAATGGTAAGAACTTCATAGGTAAAAATTCGTATTTCTTCACATATGTCGGAAGTTTACACTACAATGAAGATAGTAACTTCAGCTCCAGCTTTGACTGAATACTGACTTTCACATTTGGCCATAGAATATTAAAAAAAAAAAAAAAAAAAGACATTTGCCTGGTAAGTGCAAGGTCAGGAGTTTGATCCCTGGTCCCCCCCCTCCCCGAAAAAAGACATTTGGTGTAAACTATGTACATCCAAATATTTCAGTATTTCTTATGTCAATGGGCTACTGGTTTCCATTTTATCCTTTTTTTTTTTTTTTTTTTTTGGTCTTTTTCGTTTTTATTGATACCAGGGATCGAACTCACGACTGCCTGCTTGCAAGGCAGGCGCTTATGCCGCTGAGCTAAATCCCCAGCCCCTGGTTTCCATTTTATTTGCTTACATAATTTTAAAACACAATCTAGTATC
The DNA here is from genome assembly GCF_034190915.1 of Cavia porcellus. Classification (NCBI taxonomy): domain Eukaryota; kingdom Metazoa; phylum Chordata; class Mammalia; order Rodentia; family Caviidae; genus Cavia; species Cavia porcellus. Next base: position 56,060,461 of record NW_026947501.1, on the reverse strand, counting down.
GTTCAAGGTTGTTAAAATCAACTCATAACCTACCTTATGGGTCTAATAACCTATGTTATAAAGAATTCAACCCCACATACAAACGCTCATGACCTAACATTCTGTATATTGCTAATAATCAAGACAAACAACAAAAAGAGCTGTTAGTTTTTCTTTATACATATTCAATGAATTCCCTTAAATAAGCTGAAACTCATACAAATAGAAGAATTTGTCTTCTATAGCACAAAGCTTACAGATCTAAGTTGACTGTTTGATTTCATATTGTTTTAAAATACAATGTTAAGATAGTGTTCCTTATAAATTCAATCTTCAATATTTTAAGATTGAAGGGTATTACTTCAGGATTTAGACAAAGGTATCATATTATGAATTTGTAATAAACTATGACAAAATTATTTGTGGTGCAGTAATATGCCAAATCAACAGCAAAATTCTTGGAGGTAGTCAATATCCTGATATCGTATCTGATACCACAGTAACATTGTGAAGCTGGAAAAGGTAAAGGAGCTGAATTCTACAGTTAGGTTGTGGTCTCACATAAGTCATCAATCATCTTGTACAAGTTGCATACCCTTTGAGTCTGATACCTTAACTATGAAATTAAGATATTAATAGCTTCTCTATCACACCAAATGAAGGTGTACAAATATAAACTGATACAATATTGAGCATCATGATAGTTCCAAAGCTAGGTTCTTTATTTCTGTGCCAACTTTACAAACAGATTGTAACTTATTTTTTATGTAGTTTTATGCTACACTTTTAAAAATAACTTGGGACTTGTTTTGGTCTCAAGTGTGTAAGTATAATTTATGAAAGTATTAAAAGTTACTTGAAATATTAAAAAGTCAAACAAAATACTTAAAATCATTTGTAATAAAGTTTGCTCTTTGCCAAGTGTATTAATAATCTGCCAAACTTTTTTTTGGTCATTTAATGACTTAAATCCCTGGGTGGTTCACAGCATCAGTAGTAACACCCCCAGAACCCAACCACCCCAAAAAAGATATGAGGAATAAGAATGTCCTCAAAAAAAAAATAAACCATACCAAAAGAAGATAAACTGTAGCAGCGATTAGAAACTTAGGCACAGAGGACCTAGTAAAAGATGACAAACTTAATATAACAACACACAATGAACAATATTCCCCAGAAAGAGGGGTGTTCACCAATGGAAGTCATGAAAAAGAAGTGCATGGTGCCATATAAGCACTCCCCATGAGAAAAGATACCCTGTGAGGCAGCTATTTTTGGATACTTTCCTATCACTAGGATATGTCACCTGACATTCACAATTTAAAGGGGATTTATTTGGCTCTCAGTTTCCAATAGGTTCAGTCAATGTTTGCTGGTTCAAGGGTACAATTAGCATGGTAGAAAGTCATGGTAAAGCAAAGCCGCTCCAGTCCTGGTACCAAGAAGCAGAGGCAGTGACCCACCCTCACAGTGCATTCCCTGATGAGTACAGGACTCACACTGTCCAGTCACCATCCAAAAGCCTCTCCTCTGAATACATGGGACTCTGCAGGGACACTAGAGGTCAACCAAGACACGGATGTAAGCAACTGCTTGACTGGTACACCGCGGGAGAGGCGGATCTGATTTCACGAGAGCCTCGAATCATTTATAACCAACCCATTCTCTAATTCCATGCACTTGTTCATTAGGCAACTCTTGATAATTTTAAGTTTTCCACAGGGGATTTTATAGGAAGCGAACAGACTGATGCAAGTATCCTGTTCTCATTTTAGATGAATAAACTGGCATTCTCATCTACATATATTCTCTTGTGATGGGAATTTATATCCTTAGATAAAAGCGTGGGCTCTAGAACTAAGATCACGTGAGTTCCTAATGATTCACTTTGTGAACTTGAGAAATTTGTCTGATCGTATTTGTTTCTTCATTCTGTTTCTCCATCTGTAGAAAGATGAAGAATAATAAAAGCTTTCCTTAGGCTGTTGTGAGGAAATCACATGAAGCAATTGAAACAGTACCTGAAACCCAAGTGACAAATGTTGACCACTGTTAGTAGTTTTGAGCATGAATTAACTAAGATGTCTGAGTCTGAACAAAGCTCTGAGATCAGTGTGAATCGGAAAAACAAGACCACTGTGTTGCACAACTACAGGGAATGCTGATACACGAAAGAATATCTGAGAAGCCCTCATAGAGGTTTAATCTGGTAAATTCAAGGTCACCCCAATGTGAGGTTTTTTTAGCAGCCAGCCTGTCCAGGTGAAAACCTGGTTTTCTACATCACAAAGGGTAACAAACCCAAATGACTGCAGTGGGCGGGTCAGCCACCAAAATGAGTGAAGCTCACCGTGGTTGGTGAGTTTACAAGTTTTGACTGGGAAGACTTATCAGGGAAGAGAAGGTTGGTCCAACTTTAAAGGCATTCAAACACCAATATTTAGAACATCTATTCAAAAGCCTACTTGTCTTCCTTCCTACTGAACTCCTCCCTTCTTTTGTCCACTTTCCCTAACTCCTATTTATCAACATGCAGCTAATACTTCAGCTACTTAAAAAAAAAATTAACAGGATCTCCATATGTCATCAGGAATAAGTCTGGTCATTCAAACTGATTTAAAGTTTTTCCTGCTTCCCCAAACACTATAGTTACACACTCTCCACATACTAACACTTTAGAAATCCCTGAACCTACTGTGCCATTTCATTTCTCTGTGCTTTTCATATACATATTATCTCTGCTTCTACTTGGGCAAACCTTATTCATCCTTCAGGCTCACTATTCTGAGGCTCAACTTCCTTCTACACACCCCTTCTGCACTCACAGTGCTTATACTATGACTCATATTTACTAATCTGTTTCTCTGCCTGTATTATAAAATCTTGGAAACTAAGTTCATGATACTGTATTCAGGTTTGTTTCCCAGTATTTAATACTACCCTTAGCAGAGAGGAAACACTGTAAATCTGTTGAATGAACACTTAATGAATGAAAAATTTTAAAGAATGAGATCATTTGTATCAGAGATTAGGAAAACATTTTCCTATGAATCATAGTGCTTTCAAGTATCAACGCTGAACCTGATTGTTTAATTTTGCTAAAGAAAACTCTTTGATAATTTCAACAAGAGTTAAATCAGTTAATTCAGGAACCAAAAGATTAAATGGCTGATCAGAAAAGGCAATTAAATTCTACTAATCATATTAATTTGCAACGTAATTACTGTGTAGAACACCAAGTGTACTCTAGAGGAAAAGGATCTGTCGTTTTTAAATATCAACTTTTAAAGTGAAAAGGGAAACTGAAAATAAATTATAGTTTTGTAGTTCAGAAAATAAGAAAAATAATCAGCACCTGTAATCCCAGCACTCTGATAGGGTAAGACAAGAGGGCAGCAAGCTTCAGCCCAGCCTGGGCAACTTAACAATTTTAGTAAGATCCTGTCTCAAAATTTTAAAAGGACCCAGCCCAGTGCAAGGTCCTGGGTTCAATCCTGAAGGGCTGAGGGAGGAGGAAAAGGAGAGAGAGGAGGAGAAAAAAACAAAACAATTATGAAAAAAGAAGTGTGATAACCAAGTTAGAAGAAAGATCAGGACCAGAGCTGAATTTTATTAAAAATGGTGGCCCTTTCAAACATACATTACAATTCCAAACTATTCAAGAATTAAAGGCCAGAATTTATCCCATCATTTCCGTGTGCAAACTTAATGAAGAGTGAAAACAACACTGCAAGAAAGAACCAGCATACTTCCTCAGGCTATATTTGTGGGATCTTGGATAAATTGCTGAATGTTGTAATACCACTATGATTACCTAGTCTCTAAATAATATTAATGCAAGAGTCAAATGGAAGCTCTGCTACAAATGGAAAATGTAATCACCTTCACCCTCATCCTCTGAGATTCTGCAGGGCAGTCTCTTGGCAAGATTTCAATTCATTTTGAGGACTATGGAGAATTGGGACCTTAACAATTTTAACTAGTTAGAGGCTGTTTTCTGAGACAGAATCTTGCTAGGTTATCCAGACTGACCTCAAACTCATGATCCTGCTACCTTCTGAGCAGCTGGGATTACAGCCATGCACGACCACACCCAACTTCTATTCTACCAGAAAAGCCTAAAGATGAAAACAAAGTGGGTAAATTGTTCTTAATAGGCAACAAATAACCTCCTCTCAGTGTTATCCCTACACCTCCTAGCAAAGAATCAAATCTTTAATTGTTCACGTTTTCATACTAGTTCACACTTAAATTATCATTATCATAATTTCAATATTTAAATTTTCCTCCAGTACAGGCCCTTCAAACTTTTTACCACTAATGTAGTTCAGAAAATTCTATAGTGTTGAGCTATATTTATCTTTTCCTACTCTGCTATAAATGTGTTCAAAGCAGGGACTCAGTAAATTTCAGGGGTTGTTTGTGGAGGTGGGGTGTAGCTGAGTGGCACAGCATTTGCCTAACACACTTGAGGCCCTAGGTTGGATCCCCAACACTGCAAAAAACAAAAACAAAACAAAAAAGAGTTGTTTATATACTGCTTTACTTGGGTCCACATCCAGCTAAAACACAAAGCTAGGCTGCTAGAATTGGATCCGAGAAAAGGAAGTAAAGAACTGAATGAAGAGAGACAAAGATTATACCTCCCTTTGATTTCCCCCTATTTCTCCATCTCTATTTTTTTTGATAAAGATCTTTAGATACTAGGCTACATTTATGCACTCTACATATCTACAGATTTATTTATAAATACTGCTATATTAATAACATGTTATAAAAATACAATGTTTTCACTTCAGGCATTAAAATATTGAAAGGGATGTATATGAAATGGACATTTTTTAAAAGTTGCTCATTTGGCAAAGAAATCCTGTACAACATGTTTACCATAGAAAATATGTAAAATAATTTAAAAGGAGAAATCTATGCATTGTGTGAGTGCATTTACATTTAGAATGTCATTCTGTAAGTTATAATAGTAATACTTTAGTTTGCATAAAATCAAAGCAGTTATGTCAGACTGTACTTTTTTCCTGTGTGCAGTTTTCAAGAACACCAGAAAAAATCTGAGACAATGCCTAGTTCTATATACCAAATTTTATATAGCCCTCATCTAATAGAAACTTGCACTGTAGTATAAAACTGATACCGTGTTGAAACACAGCATATTTGAGTTCACAGATTAGTCTTTTTTCCCCAGAATTATTTAAGAATCATCTAGATGCCTATTAAAAATATAATTATCACAAGTTACCCTAAAGATTCTGATTCAATTGCTGTGGGCAGTATGAAAACCTTTATTCTATATCAAAGTCAGTCTGATTAGCTAGGAATGGGAAACAATGATCGTCTGTACAGTGGTCCTCAGTTGGGCACATATTAGAATTACCTGGGACACTTAAAAACCTTAAAACCTGGGGTGAGGTCCAGATCGAAGGAAACAGCACCAGTACTTTCATTCATTCATTTATTTATTTTTAAGACAGGGTCCCACTTTGTACTTCAGGCTGGCCTTGAACTCAACCGTGGAGCCCAGGCCAGCCTCAAACACACAACAATCCTCTTGCCTCAGCCTCCCAAAGGCTGGGATTACAGGTGTGTGCCACCACACCTAGCACACCAGTACAGTACTTTTTAAAAACTCCCCAGAGACAGTTGAGAACCACTGATATTGAAGAAACTTGAAAATTTTTTGCAGAACCTTTCTATTATCTAAGCTTCCTTAAATTCTCAAAGCTAAGCAGTTGCAAAGCTGAAAGTAGAACCATTTCTCCTGACTCCTAATTTACTGTCTTGATGTTGTACTTTCATTTTGAGAGTTTCTGGGGTGGGGGTTGGGGGCAAAAAGAATCCCTCTCCAGTCAGTGTGATGGCAACACATGCTGTAATCCCACACTCCAGGAGACTGAGGCAGGAGGATTACAAATTCCAGGTCAGCCTGGGCAAATTAGCCTGGGGAGATTCTGTCTCAAAGAAAATTTTAAGAGCTGAGGATGTAGTTCAGTGAAGGCCCTGGATTCAGTCTTGAGTACCACAGAATAAACTCTTTTTGTCCCAGAAAAATACTGCCACTTAGTTGGCTAAATTAAAACACAGCTAACTAGAAAATATTTTCTTGGTCATTTAAAAACAAAAATAGACAAAGCAATACTAGTGCTTAATCTCTACTTTGGATGCTCAAGTTGTTACATATACCTTACAAAAGGTCTTTAAAGTGTTCACTTTAAAATTCTGAGTCTCGTTTCACAGTTCCACTAACTACTCTGACCCCTACACTTGATGACATGGTTTCTTCATTATGTAGACTACACAATTCTACCTATTTCTATTACTTTATCCACTAACACATGAGAACAAAATTCCTTTTTCCATATTTAAAAAAATGAATATTAGGCTGCATTAGCAAAATTTCCATTATTGAAGTGGGGCTTTAGCTCAACAGGGTAAGTGCCTGATCCCCGGTACCGATAAAAAAAAAAAAAAAAAAAATTTTACCATTATTGGCTTGTCCACAGATATTCTTAGAAAGTTCCTCAAAGTATAGTTAACCCATTCCAAAAATTTTCTTTTTAATAATAATTATTAAAAAGTAACAAGGGGAGAGGGTATAAGCTCACCAGTAGAAGAGTGCTTGCCTAGCACTTAGGCCCTGAGTTTGATCTCCAGCACTGTAGAGGTGCGGAAAAAAGATGCTAAAAATATCAGGGACTAGGAGGTAGTTCAATGGTCTTTTCCATTGTATGAGGCCATGTCCCATTAGTATGCCTTAAAAAAAAAAAAAAAAAAAGTAAAAGAAACGTGTCCAGGGCAAGCTCCCACACCAGAATTTTGGAGTGCATTTTCCTTTTTAAATTTTGCTACATTTATTTGGATTACTTTTTGGGGATCTACTTTTGTTACTACAGTATAAAAGTTGCTTCACATTTTTACCCCTTTCAAGATTGCCAGATATTTAGCTATTTCAAAATTTCAATGGTTTGTGATCTTTGCTTCTCAATTTAAAAAACAAACAGTGTTTGTCATGCTTTATCAAAAATATTCCACTTTACTCCCAAGGTAAAAACTTTAAAAATTCTTACATAATCTAATTAGAATACAATGTATACTTCTATTCACAAACTCTTAATTATGAAGGTCCAAATTTCCAATCAATTATCTAAATAAGAATCAGATGCAAGGGCTTTTGTTCCAGTAATTTTAATGAATGAAACCCCTCCCTTTTAAAAAATAGATAATGTGAACTTGAAATTACCCAAAACTAAAGTATACTTTATAAAACACCCTTCCTCCACCCCCAACTGTTAAATGGGATCAAAACTGCCTCTTCAGGCATAAAAGTGAAAAAAAAAAAAAATCAGAAATCTCAGTTAAGTGGTTAAGTGTTCCAGGGAGCTAGAGCAGCTTGGAAACCGGGCTCGGTTGCACCATCCACGGAGTTTCTACTTTAGGCGACAACTGTGCTATGGGCTAAGGGCTCCAAAGTCTTACGTCTTTGGGGGCGGAGGGTTCGTATACTGAACTTGATATTGGCCGTTCTCCATTGCAAAGGGGACAAGACTGTGGCTAAGGTATGGCCCGCGCGGGGAGCGCGGGCTTCGGGCTTTCCCTGAGCCCCCGCGCGTTTATTTTTAGCGGAGTCCGGGGAGGAGTCAGGGGCGCACGCGCCCGCACCGGGCTCCGGCCGCTCCTCCCCGGGCCCGGCCCGCACTCGCACTCGCGGCCGGCCGGCCCGGGGCGGGGGGCTCGCGCGTGCCCGGCGGCGGGTAGAGGGAGGCGGGGCGGCGCCGGCGAGCGGACCCCGGCTCGGGGAGGCGGGCGCGGCCGGGCCGGCTCCCCCGCCCCCCGCCGCCCGCCCGCCCGCGGCCGCAGCCGCAGCCCGAGCTCCCGGAAGGGCGCGCGTCATGGAAGTGATGGAGCCACACAGAGACGTCTAAGTCATGCAGGAGGCGCCCGGCCCCGGCCCGCTCCCGCCGCCCCGACCCCTCCTCTCATCCGACAGAAAGACAGACAAGAAGGCGTCCCGACCTGTCGTGCCCTGCATGTTCAGAGTCTGTCATGTTTGGTCAAGAACGGGGCGGGGCTGGAGGGCAGGTCTGGAGCCCGCGGCGGCGGCGCTGGCGGCGGCGGGGCGCGGGGAGGAGGCCCCCTGCGCCGCCTGCGGGCTCCTGCTCCCGGCCGCCGCCGGCAGGTGACGAGGTGGTAAAAACTCACGGTTACTAGTGAGCGACACAGACACAGACTTTCCAGTCTATTAACAACCACGCCAGAGAGATGGGGCTCTAACTGCAAACACTGGGCAACGGCCCGGCGCTGCCGCTTTAGTCTCTATTCGCCGCCGGTGGCTGAGGCGTGGGAGCGGGCGGGCGGGCGGCGGGCGGCGACGCGGGGATTTGGACAGTAGCCGTAACGGTGATTTCTCCTCACCAACATGGCGGCACCCGAGACAAGGCGGCTCGAGAAAATGGCGCCGGCCGCAACACCTTGTCTGGGACTAAAGGGCAAGAGAGATTCCTCCGCGAGCCGCGGCCCTTGCCCAGCCCGCCGGGGCCGACAGCGTCTGCCATTGGATGCAACTGCCTGTCAATCATATGGAGGGGCGGGACTCCACCCTGCTCCATGCAGCGGCGGAGGCGACAGCCTGGTATCGAGTCCGGGCAACGAGAGACGCGTCCGATAGCGCTGGGACTTGAGGAGGGGCGGGGGAGGCGGCCTCGCCGGAATCCTGCGGTCCCTCCAAGTTTGTGGGCCCATCTCTGCCCGAGGCTACCGCCCAAGAGTTGGGTTCGCAGTGCGCCAGGCCCCTAGGCCTCAAAGCGGTTAGCGGACCTCCTCCTGGCTGCAGGGTTGTCGCAAAGCCAGTGGAGCATAACAGCAATTGTGTCATAAAGGCGCGTTATTGTGAATGTATAATTCCTACCTTATATTTATTTCTATTGATGAATTATTTTAATTTTATGAGTTTTATTAAACAAGTACTAGGAAAAACATCAAAATGATTTTTTAAGTATTTCTGAAAAAAGCATCAAGAGTTTATATATTGACTTGTTTGGTGCAGTCTAAAAATAAATTCTTATATGAATCACAATGAAGATACCAATAGAACTCTGCAAAATGTAATCTATACTTAAATCATCATACCTAAGGCAGGCTTCACAGGGTCCATCATGTGTGCTTTCTCTGACAGCTACTATTATCCTTTCCTGGCCTTTTTGTAGGATATAATTGACATTTTGCCGGTCTTGCTGTTTTGTCAGGAGGTTCTTATATATACAATGTGTAGTTAACAGTAACATTACTAAAATAAAATATTAAATCCTTAATATGTACTGAGTATTTAGAATAAACATGAGTATTTTCACATCAGCAGTGTAGTTGCTTACAAAACCTAAAAGACAATATCAGAAATAAATTCCTGTATGACCTATAATGAAAACATTTATAGAATATTGCAACAAAAATAATCTTTGCTTCAATAACCACACCCTCGGCTGTCTTCACACATAACAACTGCATGCTCCATAGACACATCTCATCCTGACAGCACATGAGCTTAGCTTTCCTTTCCTAGGTGGCAGGCCATTCTTATCTCTTTATCTTCCTGTTTTGTCAGGAGCTTCCTGCTAATATTGTACAATATGTAGTTAGCTGAAAAATATATCAATAATAAAATTTCAGATATGTAATGAGTGCTTAACTTAGACATCAACTTTTTTTTAAAATTTTATTTAAAAGGAAAAAGAGAAAAACAAAACAAAGCGGTGTAAGGGTACAAGTAATACAGAACTACAAAAAAAAAAAAAAAAGAAATCACCAGTTAATAGATTACATATTATCATCTTAGAGATAGTTGCTCAAATCACAGTAGCAAAGCATACAAAGTGGGCATTCAAACAGTGAGACTGCAAACAGTTGTGTTCAATGATCCAACCAAAAACATTAATATGGTCAGCTATTTAACACCCCTAAACACACTTGCTGTTGTATCCTTTAGAGCTCTTTTTTTCCCTCTCTTTTTAACAACAAAATTTACACATTCTGGGTTTTATTACTCCTTAGTTCTTATTACTTTTTTGGGGGGAGAGAATAAAGTCAAATATGGCAAAACAAAGCTGTCAGTCAAAACCAAGGATAGACATAGCACATGGCCATCAACATTTTCATATCTGCTGTTTACTTGCTTACAAAACCTAAAAAATAACATCAGAAATAAAAACCTACGTGAACTACAATGTAAATACAAACAAAAATCCACCACAAAAATAAACACTGCTTTAACTATCACATTCAAGGCAGTCTTCACACATAAAAACTGTGTGTTCCATACATAAGTATCGCATACACTGGTAACATGTATGTTTTGTTTTCCTGTCCTTTTCTGTAGGGCACAGTTGACATCTTTTTCGCTTTCCTGTTATAGTAGGTTTCTGTGATGCTGCACCTGCCTGTTCACTTGTCAGCTCACCAGTGTGCTCCACAATTTTTTTGCGTAATTCCCTGGGCAGAAACATTTTGTTTTTCCTTTCCTGTAAATGATCTCTTATGAGCTCCAGTCCCAATCTTCTAAGAAAATTTCTCCGTGATATGTTGTACTTGTTATTTTCTTTGTAAACTATGAAACTATTTATGCCACACATGTTTAGGATCCAGTAAAACACAACCATTGGCCAACGCTTTGTGTTTCGAGTAACATCATAGTTGCTGCATAGCTCATCAACAACGTCTACTCCACCTTTAGTTTTGTTGTAGAAAGTTATCATCTCAGGCTTCTGTTTTGTTGAGGTTTCCCTATCAATATTTCCACCATAGTGCAATGTTGACATCAGCAGTATCAGTTTGTTTTTCTTTGCCATATATGAGGCCAATGTTATATCTTTCCGAAATCCAAAGATTGTACTATACAATTCCCTGTTTTGGAACTGCAACATTTCATTTGGAATTTCTGCTTTGCTCCTGTGTATAATTCCTACACTGGTCAACTTGTGCTCTGTTAGCAAATGTAACATCAATTGGAAACTGGTAAACCAATTGTTGAATGTCACATTCCGATCAGTTTGGGATATGGGAGCAACAAGTCTGTTCACAACATCATTTGGTTTATTACTATAGGAATAAGGACCTGCTGGCTGAGTTCCAGGATAAATTTCTAAATTGAAAGTATAATAAGTCTTTGCATCCACAAGGGCATAAATTTTTATGCCATATTTTGAAGGTTTTTTTGGAATATACTGCCTGAAGTTACAGCGACCATGAAATGCTGCAAGATATTCATCAATAGTCATGTATTCAGATGGTGTATAAATTGCTTGGCAATTACCTACAAATCTCTCAAACCATGCACGTATAACTGCCAGATTATCACTTCTTTTTCTTTCTTGGCGAGTTGTTTTGTCATCAAACCGCAGGCAATTTTGAAGGAAACCAAATCTTCTCAGTGTCATTGTCATTCTACAAACTTCAAGCCCACACCCATCGCTTTTCCATAAGTCTTTTACATTCTTGCGACTTCCATGAGAAAGCCCTGCTAAGTACAGCAGACCTATGAATGCTTTCAATTCAGTTAGTGAGGTGTCATAATAAATACATTTTTGAGTATGGTTATTGGTACACACAGAACGTTTTACTTGTATTTCAGCATTTGTGTATTTCACAACATCTTGGAGCATTTCATCTGTTATAAACAATTTCCAACATTGAATGGCAGTGCTGGCATTCTGTCCAATAGGTTTCACCCCTGCTGAGATCCTCACTATATTTGCAGATCTAGTTCTAACATTAGATTGTTCCATTTGGTTGCATGACCATTTTGTGCCATTTCTACTAATCAAATATGTACTCACGTTGCTATTTTCTTCTTCATCTGAATCAAGGAGGTCTGCATTCCCTGTGTCTGTATCAGTCAATTCTTGTTCCATTTCACTGTCACAGGAACTTTGGTTTGCATGGCCAACATCAAAATCATTATCATCTTCATCATCTATGCATGAAAGATCTGATGATTCACTTTCAACCTCCTCCACAACTTGCAAATCTGGTTTTTCATGTGCCATTGTACAGAATTGGGTGACTTCTATTAGAAAAATCAAAAGAAAACTTTTTAAAAAACCAATCATAAATACACAGAAATTTAGCAGTGAGCATTTCCTGAGTAAAACTCACCTGTTGCTGCTTTGGAACTCTTGTACACACTTTGCTGTTCTTCTGTCAAGTGGGTGAATACACAGATGGGTGTTTTGCTTTCTCCGGGCTTAGCTACTGTGAGTCACATCCACCAAAGAGTGGTGTCGTGAACATACGTAAACCTGTTAGTCGGAGCATTATGTGGGTAAAAATTCCAGCTTGACACTTTTACACACATCCTGTTTGCCCCAGGCACAGCTACTGGAACACACAGCCAGGTACTATTATGCTGAAGTATAAATTTACAGTAGAAAAATATGGGACGGGTTGTTGTAACCCAGTGTTATGCCCTTAAAAACAAAACAAAATAACTCTGTTTCTGAAATAGTAGGCAAATGTCTTCTCCTTCAATGTTATGATGATTATGCTTGCATGTGCTTTAAGAAAAATAATAACTTGGCATACAACAATTTCTGATATTTAAAACTAGATTGACCCAGCCATTCCTTGGTAAAATTAATCATTAAAATAATTACATAAATTTGACATTTCATGACAAGAGTAACTTTTGTGTGTAAAATACTTGCAAACATTGCAGAAGTAGGGGCAACCTGCTTGGGACCCCTTCTGTCTCTCTTCAGACAGAAGCTTTCTTTCTCTCAATAAATAAATTCTGCTCTTTAAAAAAACATTTCAGAAGTAGAAGCAGTGAAGCATTGCATTTCTTTATACTTAGAACATGACCTTCTGAAATAATTCTTAAATGACTGAATGTAGTGTACTACTCAGTTCTGAGGGGAAGTCCTTTATTTTTTTTATTAAAATGATGGGTTTAATGGTTAATCTCACCAGATAGCTGGCTGCCTTTGATTAATAGCATGTCCTACTAATACTTTAAATGGAATTGTTCAGGAACAACAGCAATCACTAGATAGAATTTGAAATTAAAACTTTTGGATGTATACACAAAAAGGAGAAAAGAAATTGCACTTTTTAAAAAGTTGAACATAGCCATTGACATGACCTGTACACTGATAATTCTGCAGGCAGATTGCCACATTTGTGCATAATGTGTTTATAAGAAAGTTGCAAATAATAGGCCTATTTTGCCTAGAGAAAGAACATTAGTTTTTATCTCTATTATGACTACTTTACTTACTGTAGCTATCCAAAGGCACAAAATAACTGCTTATTCACAAATGTGTTTTCTACCTGATTGGAAGCCTTAGAGATGTGAGAGAGAAATTCCTGTTCCATCTACATGGTGATTTACTTTAAGATTACACATGAGTATTTCTTTATTGACATTCCTTGGAAGGTTTATGTACACACTGCAAATCCAAAAACCAGAAAAAGTATCTTTAAATTGCTGCTTCCAAACAAGATGAAGGTACAGCTGTCAGGCTCTATTTTCAGAAACCACTAGGGCAGGGGCTGGGGATTTAGCTCAGCGGCATAAGCGCCTGCCTTGCAAGCAGGCAGTCCTGAGTTCGATCCCTGGTACCGGTAAAAAGGAAAAAGACAAAAAAAAAAAAAAAAAAAAAAAAAGAAACCATTAGGGGATTTCTTCTACCTCAGGATAGAAAACAGCTGATCTCATGATTATGTTTAACTGTTTACTCTCAAATTTTAATCCACAGTTTAGAAATACCTGTTTAGAATTTAATACAACTTTTACAGTTACCAAATTCTAAGAAATCTTTTTTTAAAATCAGTGATGCAAGGGATCTATGGGTTGATTTCAAAGCTGACAATTGCGTGGGGTTACTTTTATTTTATGACTGTGTACTATCTTCACATCTGGATATTCAGAATTCCCATCTCTCGTTTTGTTGTCTAGATGTCTTTCATCTTTTATAGACTTATTCCTAAGAATTTGATATTTTTATTAGTTTTCTACTGCTATATAACAAGTTACCAAGAACTTGGTGGGTTTTTTTGTTGTTGTTGTTGTTGTTGGTTTTGACACAGTGTCACTCTATGTTATTTAGGGTGACCTTGAATTCACTATGTAGCCCAGTTTGGTATTATACTCCTGGCAATTCTCCTGCCTCAGCCTCTCAAGTGCTGGGATTATAGGCATGTGCCACCAGGCTCTGCTTATTTATGTGTTTGATATTAGAAGTTGAACCAGGACCTTGAACATGCTTGGCGCATGTTCTGCCAATGAATTACACCGTAATCCCTAACACTGTTTTTTTTCCTTTCTAATCCTCAGGACTTCAGGTTCTTTCGCCGCACTCACTAAGATCTCCAGTTCTAGCACACCCAGCACAACTGTTACTGAGTTTGGGGGTACTAGAGTTTCTTGCTAGAGGTGATTTCTAGATTCTTTCTGTCCTGAACAAAAACTAACAAAGACAAGCATAAATGGTAGCAAAATGTCACATTTGTAGCATTAAAGATAGGAAAAGCAAGTTTGGGTCAAATAAAGGTAGGGAAACAGGTACATCTGACAGGGTATGTGTCACCATGCAAGAGGCAAAAAGCTCAATGCGGACTATCCTTTTCATTTCTCCCACTCTCCAGGCTGATGTCACATCCAGGCCACTGCTCCCGTTCTCACATGAAGTCCACACGCAGGGCCATGGGATCCATTCTGTGTGTCCTGGGATTTTGTGATTCTCAGGTCACGCCTTCTTCCCCAGCCAGCTTTGCCCTGCCCTAGCCTCTTGCCTGACAATGTTAAGTAAAAGTGACTTGGAGGACATACCTATTTCCCAGTGTGCAAAGTCTTCTCAGTTAGGATGAGTTAGGGATTTTATACATACTCTCTCAGGCTCTATCTGTTCTCTTCTAGTGATAACTTACTACTAAGAATTTTGTGGTAAGTGCATATATTTTTCCCGAAAAGAAATTTTTTGTCATTGTTTGTTTTGAGTCTTGAGGTTGTACCTGGCTCTTTCATTCTGTGGGTTCTTGTATGAGGCTGCACAGAGGGGCAGGATGGAGCAGAAAGGGGAATAGACCGAGGTATCTGGTTTATTAGAAGGAACGGAGACAAGAGCTCTGTGTATGCTGGGGGGGGGGGGGATGTGGAGAGGAAACCAAGCAAGTTCCTGAATATAAGTTTTGTATAGTGTTCTAGGGCAGAAAATGTAGGAGAACGGTTTAAAAAAACAAAAAGTAGCCGGTTTGTATCTGCATGGTGCTGTTTACCCAGGGCTCCCCTTGCCAGCTCCATGGGTTCCATTGGTCCTTTGTCTTTTGCAGCTCCAGTTTCCCTACAGGATCATCTCTACCCTGGCCTTTAGCTTATTAGTTCATTTAGGCCTTTGCTCTGTGTCTGTTTATTTTATTTCCTTTTATTATTTTCTTATTTTCTAATTCTTTGCTCATTTTTCTTTTCTACTTGATGAAGGAATCAAATAAAAGAAATTAAAATCCTTCAAATGATGTTGGATTTTATCCATTCTGTGTATCACATTTTGCTTCATATAAGGACATTTTATTAGGTGCATAGACATCTAATGTTTGTCTTCTAGTAAATTATTCAGTTACTTTCTGTTTTCCTGATAATGGTGTTTGTCCTAAAGAATTTCCCTTTTCATATTCTTACAGCTACAAAAGCTTTTATTGATTCCTTCCAGTGTTTTACAAGTTCAAAATTCTGTGCCACCCTGACTTTAGTCCAAAGGACACCTGTACAAAGCACAGGTTTCTATTTGTCCAAGACAAAGTTGTGGAAAGCAAGAGCATCATTGGAATGATTCCTTTATTTTCTTTTTCACTACTCACAACTCTCCCAAGCTGCCTTCTGCCCCAGACCCAAGACATCAACTATTACGAATGTGTCCTCCAAAATTCATGTGTTGGAATTAATTCCAATACAATGATGTTGAAAGGTGGGACTTTATAGAAGGTGTTTAAGTCACAAGACCTCCACCTATGAAAGGGTCTTAGAGGAGTGGATTCTCTCTCTTTTGTTTGTTCCTCTTCCACATGAAGACACAGTCTGCCTCTCTCTTGCCCTTCTACCTACTGCCATGAGAAGACACAAGATGGCCCTCACTAGACCAGATGTTGGCTTCTTGACCTTGGACTTCCCAGTTTCCAGAACTATGAGGAAATAAGTGTCTGTTCTTTTCTTTTTTTTCTTTTGTTACAAGGGATTGAATTCATGACTGTGTGCTTGCTGGGCAGATGCTTATGCCACTGAGCTAACTCTCCAGCCAAGCGTCTGTTCATTATGAATTATCCAATGTTACGTGTTCTGCTACAGTCAAACAAGTGGGGTGGGAATGAAGCTCAGTAGCAGAGTGCTTGCTCAGCGTACAGGAGGCACTGGGTTCAATCTCAGCACCACAAAAACAAACTGGCATTGCTTACAGCTTGCATTAAGATTTCTACCGGCAGTAGGCTGTACAGAAAGCATTGGGGGAGATCCTCAAGCCCTATGATACATTAGCCCAGTTCAGTACAATGCTACAGGAAAATCTGCTTTTACAACTTTGGGAGGAGGTTGAAAGTGAGTTATGAGGTGACTCCACAACAGATGTTGCCTCTCACCAACTAACTCAATGTAAATAAAAGTATACAGCTGTCATTTTGTGACTACCTTCCCAATTTTGTGCAAAACCTTTTTGTACAGCCCTCCCTAAACATACAGGGAGGAATACTGGAAGATATAGTGTAAGTCTAGCCAAGATGACCAATTTCAAAATTATCAAGTATATACTTTCAATGAGGCATCTATGGGCTTCTCTTGAATCTATACTGAGCTTCCAGATCAAGATGATAACAAAATCATAGCTCTACCCGCCCTGATGAAACCGTACCAATTTAAAAAGGTATATGAGTCTTTTCTCCTAAAAAGAATAAAAGATCTCTTTTCTACTTTGGGGTGATGTTTATTTTTCTCCTTGTTCTTTTAGGTTAGGCTCATGTCACCTTTCATAATTTATAACTTAAATAATAAGTTAAAAAACTAGCTACCATAAAATCATCTGTATAGATGGCAGAGAAATGAGAGAAGGGAAAACTTAAATGGATGGACAGGTGAATGCAATCATGCATCACTAGTGACAGGACTATGTTATCAGAAATGTGGTTTTAGTCAGTTTTGCTTCTGGGTGAAGATCACAGTGTAAATTTCAGAAATTTACAAAGAGAATAACGAGATATATGAGGCTCCTGCTGGTATAACATGGCATACTGATTTCAAGCACATTTTTTTTTTACCTAAGTAAGAATATAAACAGTATAGTATAGTTAATACAGAAACCTACTAGTTATTCATGTTATCATTTACCAAAAAATTTCATATGGTACATAATTATATATGCTATATTTTTATGAAACTGGAAGCATAGTAGCTTTCTTTATACCAGTATCACCATGAATGCAAATAATGCCTTGTGCTATGATGTTAGAACAGTACTAATGTCATTAGGTGATAGGGATTTTTCAGCTTCTTTAACAATCTTATGGAGGGCCATCGATTTAGCTCAGCAGTGTAAGTGCCTGCCTGGCAAGAACAAGCCATGAGTTTGATCCCCAGTACCAAAACCCCAAAAAACTCCCCAATTTTATGGATCAGCTGTCAATTATGTAGTTCATCCCCAACCAAAACATTGTTATGCAACACGATTCTACTTTCACATATGCATATGTATGCAGATTTCTACCACATTAATCATGAAATATTTCTATCATAATCATTTTTGCTACTGGGTCATGTGATGATAGTTGGTATTTGTATAATTACCTTCTACTTTGCCATGTTCCCTCTGCTTTCATTTGGTCTTGGTTCCTGATGTGGTAGGTAACCCATTTAGGCCCAGGCCAGTGCTGCCTGTGCTGGGAATGTTTTCTATTGACTTTAACTCAGGATTACTTAGCTCTGCCTTCCCCAAGAAATTGCCTCGTTTCTAGACCTACTCTTCCTTAACTTCATTATGTAGTCCCGTTAACATGATCACCCCTGCTAAGATAGTAAATCCTTTCTTTACCTGTTGATTCATTGGATTGAGGAGCCCTACGGGGCAGAAAGATAGTTTGAATAGAGAGATTGTCATGTCTCTTGATGGAAGCATTTCTAATTTTGGAATTGATAATCCCCCCCCACCCCCACCCCCAGAGGTTATTCAGCAACGAGTGAAGCCTGGCGAGCAGGTGCTACTGCCATCTAGTGATAGAGGCCAGAGATGCTGCTACACATTCTAACATCCCTTGAAGGACAAGACTCTCGGAACAAATAGCAGAACCCAAGTGACACTACTGCTGAGGTTGAATAAACTTAGCTGTGTCAGCCAAGTTCAATGTCGTGAGGATAGAAAGTAAAATTTTTCCCTAAGGGACCACTTGAGATAATAGGTAGAGAATCTAGTTTCCTTTTATGTCTAGTTTTCTTTGCTGTGTACTTTTTTTTTTTAAATAAGAAAAACTATGTAAAGTAATAATTCGAGTTGTATAATATAGTTCTTCCCTCTGAAGAGGGGATACTATTGGTTTTTATCACATTAATTTTTCTTTTATATTTTAGTAACTGTTCAAATACAAAAGAATGTGATTGCCTGCATCACAAACATGGAAAGTAGTATTTTCCTGAGAGAGATATCTGACTTCAAACATTCCCTTCACTCGTCGGTGGAGTGGACCTTGATTCATGTCAGAAGTCAGTCTGTTAAGATAGATTCTCTGTCATCGGCCTAATCAGCAGTTTGTATTATTCCCTTATTTGTCCTTATACTAACCAAAAGTGAACAAGTATTTTCCAAACATGCCCTCCTTTGCTGCCTTCTTATAACTGATGTCCATTTACTTCCAATTTTATCCCTTGCTGTGGAAATTATGCCAAGACTGAACTCAAATTCACCCCTCAAAAAGTTTTCTCAACCAATGTGCTCCTCCCCACCTTTATCCTCTTCGTACTTAGTCTTCTTAATTAAATGAATTTTCTTTCCTGCCTCAGTTATTTACGCATCTCTTTTCTGATTGCACAGACCCTACAAGTAACATTACCTGTCTACTCCTCTGTTTATTCATCTGAAAAACGCTAATGGTAATAGTACCCATCTAGGGGCTGGGGATTTAGCTCAGCGGCGTAAGTGCCTGCCTTGCGAGGAGGCAGTCGTGAGTTCGATTCCTGGTACCGATTAAAAAAAAAAAAAGTCCCCATTTTCCAGTGTGGTTGCCAGGATTAAATCAGCTAAAATTTGAAACGTTTCTAAAATAAAGGTGGTGGCGTGCTCAAATCAGCCACCACCATTTTCACCATTCTCACCATGGTGAGAAGTTGCCACCATTCCTTAGAAATCTCCCGATCGCGATAGAAGAGTTTTCACCAGGAAGAGAAGAATCCTAAGGAGTAGGTTTAAAAATTCTACTAGATTAAAGAAATATTCTACTAGATTGCTACCATAATGTAGATGAATATGTACAAGGAGAGCCACGCAACGAGGACTGCGCCTGCGCGGCCCGGCGGAGGGCGGGGAGGAGCGGACGTGGGCGGAGTCACGGGGCGGGGCGGGGCGGCGCAAACGCAGGACGGGCAGCGCGTGCGCGGGGCGGAGCGTGTGACCGTGCGTACTACACGGGATTCTGTTGGTGTCGCCGCTTCTCAGTATGTAGCTGCCCGGCTGGCGACAGGGCGGTTACTCGTGTGGTCATGGATTTTGAAAATCTTTTTTCAAAACCTCCCAACCCGGCCCTCGGCAAAAGATCGGCCCCGGACTCTGACGAAAGGTGATCATCCCTCATCCTTTTAATTAAGTCTAGGTGGCCGGCGGCCCCGCCCCTTCGTGCCCTCGGAGGCCGCGTCCGGGCTGCGCGGGGCGGAATCGCACGTGGCGTGGTCACAGGGGCGCGGGGAGACGAGGCCAGTGCAGTCCGGGTGGGGGCCAGGAGCTTCCTTCCTGGGCACCTGTGCCAGCGGTGAGCCGGGCTCGGTGGGCGTATTGCCCCGCGTTCGCCGAGATTCGCTGCCCCATCCCGCGGGCAGAGACCGCTCGCGGTTCTCCCAGACACGTGCGAGGCTCTTACGTATCGAAGACCAAAAGCACAAATTTTTGGAACCGAAGCAGCAAATATCAGGGCGTGCTGCTGTGCACGCCTGTAATCTAAGCGATCAGGGAGGCTAAGGCAAGGGCATCACGATGAGTTTGGGGCCACCCTGAATTATTACATGGCGAGACCTGTCTGAAAAACAACCCCCCGCAGCAAACACCATTCGGGTTTAACGTTGATATTGAGAAGTCAAGTTAGGATTGCTGGCCCCGTGGTTCCGATTTATTAATCTCGTTTTTGAAGATGCATGTAGTTTACATAGAATGTCCATTCACTTTTAATTCTTTGAGCTCGAAGTGTTAAAAATCATCTCTGGAATCTTTTTTTTCTGTTTCCCTAGACTGAAACCCAGTCATGCATCATTTCATTTATTTCCCTCATCCCAAATTTAACTCCTATTCGGTTTACCTCTTTATGGGTACTCTT
Organism: Cavia porcellus; assembly: GCF_034190915.1. NCBI lineage: Eukaryota > Metazoa > Chordata > Mammalia > Rodentia > Caviidae > Cavia > Cavia porcellus. Next base: position 56,039,932 of record NW_026947501.1, on the reverse strand, counting down.
GTCTGTTCGTTTTTTATCTCTGACTTTTTTTTTTTTTGGTACCAGGGATCGAACTTAATCTCATACTTGCCAGGCGGGCAATTGTGCCACTGAGCTATATCCCTGGCCCAATCTCTGACATCTTAATTGAAATTATTACCTTAATTCAGGCTCCCCTTAAGACCTTTACTATGCCCTTTATGTGAATTACATTCCATAATCCTCACAACAATCTTAATGAGAAAATAATGTTATCCTCCTTTTCACAGACGAGGAAATTGAGGCAATGATTATGTAACCTACAGTGTACAGTGTAAACGGCAAAGCTAAGATTGAATTGCTCAGTGTAATTTCAGGCCCTGTGATTTGATTACCTACCTTCTAAAACAAAACTAGGGAAGAAAAGAGAAGCTGGATCAACTCAACAAAGTGAATGACCACAAAATAAAGTAGAAAAGATTTACTAAACGGTGTACTCTTACTTTGTAGTGCAGGCTGGCCTTGAATAGTGATCTCCCTGCCTCAGCCTCCATTGCTGGGATTACAGTGAGTGCCACTATGCCTGGCAAAAAAGTTTTTTTTAAAGCTACTAGAAAATATTGGGTGAACAATTCATTCACGGAAACATGATTGAAAGTGGTGGAAAAGCCACCTAAATGGGTGTATACTTGTAATCCTGGCTCCATGGAAGGCTAGGGTTGCACATACAAACCCAGCCTGAGTAGGTTAGCCACCTGATGAGCCTCTGTCTCAATAAATAAAAAAAGGAGGAGAGTGTAGCTCAGTGTGAAGGCCCTGGCTGGGTTCAGGCTCCAGTCTGGGCACAGCTGTTGAAGAATGATCTGGACCAGGATGAACTGTCTGTTTTTTCATCCTGTTTGTCTGTTTTTCTTTTTGGCTGTTGGTCTTATTCAAATTTAATGATCTCTGCAAATATTGTACTTATATTTTGCCTTTTGTCTTTGCCCCAGCATTATTTTTTGGTGCATTAAAAGTAGGATTTTTTTTTTTTTTTTTTTTTTTTTTGCTTTATGCGCTCAGAGTATTGATCTTTTATGGTTTTGGGTTTTTTCTTTTACTAGTTTGTGTTGAAAATACTCATTTAACTTTTTTTTTTTCAGTTTTGTCGAGCACGTGCTACATAGGGGCACTGTAGGCCCAAGCATTATAGTAATAAATGGACAAAACATAAAAATGCTTCTATTCAAAAATGTGTATTCTAGGAGAGAGGAAGAGACAGACAATATAGAAGAAGTACATAGTGGTTTCAGATAATAATAAACACCATGGAGAAGGTGAAAGAGTAGGAGGTTAAGAAGTACTTGAGCTGGGCATGGTCATACATACCTGTAATCCCAGCACTCGGGGAGGCTGATCCAGGAGGATCAGAGTTCAAGGCCAGCCTGAACTGCATAGTGAGACTGTATCTCAAGAAGACATTAAAAAATAAATAAATAAAAAAGGAAAGAAAAGAATTAGTGGGATGGTAGGGAACGTGTTGAGTGTTGATTTTTAAAGAAGACAGTTGAGGAAAAGCCTCAGAACTGGACAGAGGTGCAGGATATTGGTGTGGGGAGGAGTGTTCTGTGTGGGGATAAGGAGGTGGGGAGAGTGTGGTGGGACTGGGTGGGGGTAACTTAGGTCCAGAGGTCTGGGTAGTGCTGGAGAGGATTTGGGAGGCAGCTGGGATAGGGACTTAAAGGTGCCAGAGGACTTTAGCATTTATCCGATTGAGATGAGTGTGCCTGAGGGCTTTTCGAGGGCAGTGACACTATCTGATGTGTTAGCAGAGTCACAGGGCCTGTGGGAGCAGGAGCAGCTTGTATCATTTAGTGGTGAGAAGCAGTTGCATGTGGGCATTTTGAAGTTAGAATTAACTGGATTTCCTCAGGTTTGCATGGAGGTTGTGTGACAGGACTCAAGTTGGAAGAATGGGTTGCTGTTTAAGATAGCAGGCAGGTTGGATTTCAGAGCCATCATATTCAGTGTTGAATACATTAAAATTATGTCTGGTTGAAATCCAGGAGGATGTGTTGAGTGAGAAGTTGGCTGTGTTTTAAGGAGAGGTTTCTGGGTTGGAGACTTGAATGTTGAAATTAATTACATGTAAATAGGGTCAGAAGCCATGGGACAGGAGATCACCAGTAACAAGAGTACAAACAGAGAAGAGTTTGAGGCTTTTCAGAGTTGTAAAGAAGAGGAACCAACAGAGGAGACTAAGAATTAGCAGCCATGAGGGAAGAAGAGCTCCAACAGAGCTCAGGATGCCTGAAGCTGACCTAAAAGTGTTTGTTTAGTGGTTAGTTAGTGAGATACACCTACAAGTCTGTAATTTAAAGGTTATTCACAAACCTTGGGAGGCTGAGGCAGGACTGCAAATTCAAACAGAGCCTGGCCAATTCAACAGCTTAGTGAGTGCCTGTTTAAAAAAGGGGTAGGGAATGTAGCTCAGTGGGTTAAGTCCCTCCAGAATTGCTTTACAGAGAAGGTAGTCAGCTCTGTGCTAGTCTGCATATCAGTCTGTTTATATGAGGGCTGAGACTTGTGGACCTTAATGAAGTGGTAAAAGTGAACCCAGATTTGGAGTGGGCAGTGTCAAGTTGATAGTGTGTGGTTTCAGAACACTCACTTGTTCACTGTTATCTTATTTTTCCATTGCTTTATTTTAGGTTCATTTTTGGTATTGCTAGCATATTCTCAGGTAATTATATGATTTCTGTGGGAGGTAATCTCATTCCTGGGAGTCTGAAAACAGGTTTTTCCACCTTTGTACTGGAATGTATTTCTCTCTTCTAACCCCAGAAGGCACCCTGCACTCTGCCTAAAATAACTCTTCTCTCTTACATTTCTCTTTGCTCACTGATGGTCTTTTAGATCCAGAAAGCCCCTGGCACTCAATTCTAGGTTTACAGTGTTCTTCATATATGCATCTCTGCTTTATGAGGTTGAAATGCTTTATATTTTTTTTCCCCAGGCAGTTAGCGCTCAGGAAGCAGGAATAGGTTTGTCTTTTTCACTGTTATATCCCAGGATATAAAGCTTAGAACCTGCTGTATGGTGAATATATTTGTATATTTGTGTTTGTTAAAAGAATATATTTGTATATTTGTTGAAACAATGGATGAACGAACAATTTATATAGCAGCTAATTCTTGATCATTAAGAACATGTATGGCTCATATAATCTAAAAATCTTAATTTTACAGATTATTCACAAACACATTTACTCATAATTGTGTACATTATATATCTGGAGAGTTTAGATTTTGAAGTTTTAATTTCTTTGAGGGCAAATATTAAGACAAACCAAAGCAGTGAATTTAATTTGATGTGAACCACTTGTAGGCTGAAAAAACCCTTCTGTGTTATTTGATATTTTTGCTGCAGAATCGATGATGAAATAGATGATACAGAAGTTGAAGAGGCTCAAGAAGAAAAAATAAAATGGGAAGTTAAACTGGAGTGTGAACAGATTTCCAAAAAAGTAAGGTTAAGTTGAATTATTGCAAACAGAGCTAGGAATGAATGTAAGAAATTCATGAGGGGTCCTGGTGGTCTCATCACAGTCAGCATTTGGAATATAGTTAACTTACATCAAGGAAATTTGGCTATACTTCTTTAAAATGTTATTTAGTAACTTTGCTGAATGTAATGTGAGCTGTTTTAAATGATTTATTTTGGTTTTCCCTAATTTTTCCCCATATCAGGTGGATAATGTCTAATATGTTTGATGTGTCCTGTTTCTGAAATGGATTATAAACTGTTCCAAAACTTTCCTTTCAAATTATATTAAATATTTTAAGCAGTCTTATTTGCTAACTAAACCAACCTTAGTAATTTATAGCTTAATTTGCAGGGCTTCCGGTAACAAAGTACCGTGAACTCTGTGGCTTGAATGGAAATCCGTAATTGTAGAGGCTGAGAGTCTGAGAACAATATATGGGCAGGGTTGTTTCCTTCTGAGGTCTGTGAGAAGCAATCTCTTCCAGCCCTGGATCCCAGTGGGTCACTGGCAGTGTTTAGTATTCCTTAGCTCTTAAAAGCATCAGTCTGATCTCTGCTTTACTTGGGTTCTCTCCAGGTATCTGTATCTACCCTGTTTCTATAAGGCCACCAGTCGTGTTGGATTAGGGCCTCCCCTAATGACCTCATGGTCCCACTCTGAGGGCTAAGACTCTTAGGAGGACTCAGCCCATTACAGAGCCAATACCTACTACTCTGGCTTCTTTCTTTTGAAATTTTTTTTAAATTGCCAAGTTTAGTCCACTGCACAAGAATAGGCTTGGATTAGCGGTGAGACTCAAAGGCACCTGCAGGCTTCGATAGTACTTTCCCTTAACCTTATAGATGGCTAGAAGATAGAAGGTAACTGAAAGCACAGCAGCATCATCTCCTCGGGAAGCTTCTCGGCTATCAAAGAAAACTTGGTTTGCCCTTTAAAACACATATAGCTACCATGAGCAAGAGCCGAGGCTGATCCTGAAAAATAGCAACTTCAACTTTCCTCAGAAATTTTTTACTTTACTGATGTTTTACTACTTTATACACAATTTTTTATTCACACAAGACCCAGTGCTTTCCACTCTTACAGCTTTCCTATTCTGTGTATCACCACCTGTGGTAGACCAGCCAATGGAGCATTCTAAGGTTATATTAAGAAACAGTTCTGTTAGAAGATGCACACCTAGTTACTCCTCCTCAGGAGGGCTTGCTTCAGCCCACAGTCTTTACTCACAAGACTAGAAAATACAAATGTGCAGTATCCTGGCTAATTTAAAAGACAGCACCCAGAGCCAGGGATATAGCTCAGTGGTACAGGACATGCTTAGCAAGCACGAGATCCTGAGTTCAATTCCCAGTACCAGAAGAGAAAAATACTCTGAAAGTCAAGAAAGAATTAAGGGTTAAGGGTTTAGCTCAGTGACACAAGTGCCTGCCTGACAGGTGCAAGGTTATAAGTTTGATCCCCAGTCTCCCCTCCCCTCAAAAAAAGAAAGAATTGGCTGGGGGTTTAGTTCAACAGCACAAGTGCCTGCCTGGCAAGCATGAGGTCATGAGTTTGATCCCCGGTACAAAACAAAAAACAAAAATCTCCACCAGAATATTGCTTCCTTCTCAGTCATAGCCCTTTTTCCCTTCTAGATGTACCCACAACCCTAACTTGTATATGAATCACTTCCTTGTCTTTAAATTTCACTACATATGTAGTCATGCCAAGAGAGTACAATTTTTCTTGCTTGTTTTTGTGTTATGTATAGAATGGTATTTTGTTCTTTTCTGTCTTGCTGCCTTTGCTCAACATTATTTTCTTAACCATAAATATTGTGTGATACATGGTATGATCAAAATATACTATGAAGGTCTACATCTTAAGAATGTATTACAGTAAAAGCTGTATTGCTATATTAGTGACCTTCACAATACACCCTCTGACTTAGAACATCATGATCGAATCATTTTTACCACTTTCTGAAGCAGTTCTGCAAGTCTTTATTTGTGAGTGTTTTTGTAAGATGTAATTAAAAATACAGAGAATGTTGCTGCCAAATGCTGTCTGCTGGCAAGGTTCACAAAAACATGGTGGGTCCTTGTGACCCTTAATGTTATTTCAACTTGAATGGATTAAGAAACCCCTAACCCAGTTCTGGGTGTCTCTGGTTAACTGATGTGTAGGCCAATAAACGAGGGATGAGAGCCCTCCTGAGATGAGGATGACACTAACCAATAGTCTTGCAGTCTGGATGGAATAAAAAAGGGAAGGAGGAAGTATGCCTCTTTCTGAAAGCTCTGCTCTTCATTACCACCTTTGGACATTGTCTCCAGTTGCTTCAGCCTTCTAGTGTATACTCGCAGCAGTGACCCTGCAGCGAGCTTCCAGGCCTTTGAACTCTCCTTGGTGCTGCACCCCTGGTCTGCTTTGTTTTCCAGCTTCCAGCTTATACTGAGCAGCTGCTGTATCCTCTGGCTCTCCAGTGTATGGACGCTCACCAGTGGTTCTTTTGCCTCTGAGCCCATAGATACCATTGTGGACTTGTCTCTCTCTGATCTTGGGGATGGCCGTTGTGGACTCCCCTGCTTCTAATTATGTAAGCCCACTTAATAAATCCTCTTGCATAATTTTACACATGTTTTCTGTTGATTTTGTTTCTTTACAGAGCTCTAACAAATATAGTCCTCATCCACTTTAACAAATTTCACATTTGTGCAATTTGTAGCTCTTTCAAACTCCATACGACCATAAAAACTAAATAATTTAAATTGGTTTACGGTCTGGGGGTGTAGCTCAGTAGCAGAGTACTTGAATTGACTCAGAACATTGGGGCAGGCATGACAGTAAAACTAAAGACACACATGAAAGAAGACTTATAGAACTGCTTCAGAAAGTGGATAGAATGTTGGAATAAGTGTTGAAGTGATAGAGTATTTTTTTGATACAGAATATTTTGAGGGGGAAATTGCAATATGTGTTTAATTGTGCTTTTTAAAAATGAAGCATTTACTGTGTTTCTCAATCATACTTCATGTACTTGTTTATCCTTTTTTGTATCAGCAGAGTAGTATTCCATTACTTGAATATATGAAGTTACGCAGTAAGAGGATACTGGCCTGGCTCTAATTTGGTGGTCATGGGCAATGATGGTGCATTCTTTCCTGTACTTGTATCCTGCTGCACATATGGGACAGTTAAGCTTCATTGTTAACTTGATTGGCTTGGGAGCTGGCTAGGGGCCTAGTAAAGCATACTTTAGGGTGTATCTTGGTAGGTCATGGAGGTGTGGCTTTGGATCTGGCCCTGGTCCCTTTCTTTCTGGCAGTCTTTCTAATCTCCTCTGGTTTCCTAACACTATGAAGTGAGCAGTATTCCTACCCACCAAGCCCTTCCATCATGGTATTTCTGCCTTAAAGCCAGCTAGCCATGAACTGAGCCCTCTGAAATCATGAGCCAAGTAGCTATCTTCTCCTTTAAATTATGTGTGTCAGCTGTTGTGGTCACAGTAACGAAAAGCTAACCGATACAGAAAATAGGGCCTGGAAGCTCTGTGAGAGTCACTGTGTGAGTTCACAGTAAAAGGCTGAAGAAACCCGAGTCTGATATCCACAGTAACAAAAGATGCACCTGCTCAAACAGGATGGAGATTTTCAAATGCGACTTCTTCCTCTTTCATTCCACCCAGGCTACAAACCTGTGGGATGGTGGCAGCCACCATCAGGTCTTTCCCCCTCAGTTTACTGGATTGCATGCCAAGCAAACACCCCACAGACACACCCAGAGCCATGCTTTACTACTCTGTAAACCAAGTTGACAATCATGATTTCTGGTCACAGTGGGTATCTCATTTTACTCGGGAAGGAAAGCACATAACTCCTGACTCGGTTCTGAAGTGGCTCACCAGATTTTATTCCCAGGAGCTCTTGCTATTGCTCCACAGACTGATCCTACTTGTTATTGTCGGCCTTATTTTGGGCCTCTGATGAGGGTGCATTGGTATCTTATTCTTGTTTACCTTGCATTGTTGAGGTCATTGTTGATAAGGAGCATCTTTTGATCAGTTTGCCTACTCACATTTCCTTTTTCACGCTTTCTCAAGTCTTCTTTCTTCCCTCAGCCCCGTTAGATTACTTGTGATTTTTTTTTTTTTTGATAGATAGTTCTTCAGTCTGGATATGAGTTGTTTTTATTTTCATTCTTGTGGATTATGTGTCATACATCTGTGCTCCTTCTGTAACTTGCTTTCCACCCTGTGGCATTTTTTAAAATTGAAAAGTTCATAGTTTTATTGTAGTTTTAAATCTTTTATACTTAGTACTTTTCTATGTTTTATGAAAACAGTCCAAGGTAAGGAAAATATTTTCCTATATTGTTTTCTACCTCTCACTTTGAAGTTCATAATCACTATGAAGCAGAGAAGCCTAATTTCCTTTTATTTTTTAGCTTTTATTGTTGTACTTGATTATTCCAACACCATCATTTGGGGATAAAGAGCTGTCTTCTCCCCCTGCAGGGTCCGCAGTGTCACCTCTGTCACAGTTGAGTGTTCATGTTCAGTTCTGTCCCTGAACTCTGTTCAGTGCTTTGTCTGTCCCTCCCCAAGACCTCACGAGGTAATCACTGCCGCTGTCCAATGAACTTGAGGTTAGGTAAGCGGGTTGTCTCGCCTTGATTTTTCTCCTTTTTCAGTGTCCTGGCTGCTCTTAGTCTTTGCATTTTAGAGTCAGTTTGTCAAGTTTCACAGAAAATTCTGTTGGGATTTTTATTGAGTGTATTAAATCTGTAAACTGTTAGGATTAAAATCTTTTTATATCTTCTTAAGTATCTCTCAACAGTGTTATTTTTTATAAATGTCTTACATTGCTAGATGATGTATAATAAAACTATTGTTAATTTACCTTTTTTCCCCTTTTCTTTTCCTTCCAGTGACTGGGATCAATTTAGAGCATCTTGTGTGCTAGGCAAGTGCTCTACTGCTGAGCTGTGCTGCTAGCCCTACATCATATTTTTGAGGCAGGGTCTTGCTGTGTAGTTCAAGCTGGCCTTAAACTCACTGTGTAGTCTGGGCTGGTGTCAGACTCATGGTGATCCTCCTGCTTCAGCCTCCTAAGTGGTGGGATTACAGGTACACCCCACCATGCCCAGCTTCCTAGATATTTTCTTAAAATATTACTTTGTAACTGTTGTGTTTTTGTTTGATGGTAAATATCCATATATCAGAATGTATGGAGGATGGTGGGTTTGGTGGCCTACAGCTATAATCCCAGCACTTTGGAAAGCTGAAGCAGGAAGATCACAAGTTCAATTCCAGCCTGTACAAATTAGCAATTTAGCAAAACTCTTGTCTCCAAAAAAGGAGGGGTGATACCTGGGGGTATACCTCAGTACAAGATTCAGGTTCAGTCTCTACTACAGGGGAAAGAAAAAGATACATTTTGGGTGTTTCCTAAAGCATTTCTGAAAATCCTGCATCCTTACTCATTTTGGATAGCCAGTTTGGCTGAAATAGAGTTCAGTGTAAGATTATCGTCCCGTGGGCTCTTGCCAGTCACCACTGCAAAGCCAAAGACTTACCAATTTTTTTTTTTTTTTGTCTTTTTCCTTTTTATCGGTACCAGGGATCGAACTCATGACTGCCTGCTTGCAAGGCAGGTGCTTATGCAGCTGAGCTAAATCCCCAGCCCCTGAATTTGAGTCATTTCTTTCCGACCGTTCTGTTCCTTCTGAAAGCCTTTCTGTTCTTCATTTTATTCTTGGTGTTTTGAGACTGTCATCATAACTTCCACTGTTTTTTTTAATGTAATATCTTGAGTATCTGTGTACTTGTTTTAAACTTTGTTTGAATCATATGTGCTGTTTCTGGAAAAAATTTTCCCATATTTTCTACTTTTTGTTTTAGTCTCAAATCAGCAAGCTATTTCTGTAGAATAAGATATCAAACACTTCAGGTTTTAAATCCATGAAGCAAAATTGAGGATATTATGTGCGTACTTAATGAAAGAGGTAAGCTTTAATATGTTACATTGATGAAATGTAAGGGTTTTTTTTTTTTTTTTTTTTTTGTACAAGGAATGGAACTCAGGACTTTGCGCTTGCCAGGCATGCCACTGAGCTATACCCCTGGCCACAGTATTAACCAGGCACAGTAATGCATGCCTGTAATGTCAGCACTTGGGAGGCTGAGATAGGAGTTTTCAAGTTCAAGCTCAACCTGTTCAACTTGGTGTCTTCATGAGACTCAGAATAAAATATTAAAAGGGCTGGGAATATAATATAGTGCAACGCTATTTTAAAAAAAGAAAAAGAAAATAAATAGTTAAAACTTTTTGTAATTCAGGTCTGCTAATAAGAAAATAAGGTTCTTTTTTGTGGGATATTTTATTGGGGTTCAGAGTTACTGTTCTAGGTCATGAAAATTGATTATTAAGGTTTATCTGATAATACTGATATATAATGAAGTTTTATTTCAACCCTAAAAGTGTCTTTCACTACAGATAGGCACTGCAAATGCTGATGTGAGTTCATCAGCATACGATTTTAACTGAGCATACTCATTGCCTGGCAGAACTTTATGGACCTTTGTTAGAGTCTTCTCTTAATTTGTCATAGTAGAAGCTCTTCAGTAGCACAGTTTAAGTGGGTTTTGAAATGGCAGTTTCCTTTGTACTTGGATATACATCTGCAAAACATTGTTAGGACCACAGTTTGAGTGTGAGCAATACATCGGCTGTAGATTCCTATAGGAATGCAGATCTGGCTCCTGTTTTAACTTTGAACAACACAGCAAAACCGAGCAGCATCAACTCATCAGGAACCAAGGAAAACCGCTGAAATTTTCATCTTTTAAAAAAATTTACCTGTTTCCTACCATGATGGGTACATGCCTGTAATCCCAGCAATTAGAGAGACTAAGGAAGAGAATTGTAAGTTCAAGGCCTGGGCAACTTAGCAAGATCCTGACTCAAAATTTAAAAAGGGCCTAGGACATAGCACAGTCATAGGGCACTTGCCTAGTATGCACGAGGCCCTAGATTCAATCCCAGAACCACTTCAAAAAGAAGAGGTCTGTTGAAGTTTTTCCCAAGTTCTTTATGTCTTGACCAGGTGTCTTAAACAACTTCGTTTGTCTGAATCATTTCTTTCACTGCTACAATTAAATACTATTTAATTAACTCATTCAGCTTTCTTTGATGAGCTAACAAATGAACCACTCAAATTTACTTTGAGTATAGCCTTGTGTCCATTTTTAATTTCTGTGAAGAAATCTGTGATAATATATTTTAAGCTTTCTAATTTTTCTGTTTTGTGTATGTTGGAAATATTTTGATGAATATTATAGTATCAGCATATTGTGTTGAACAGTATTATTATATAATAACTATAATACTATACCATCTTATTTGATGCTAAAATAATCCATTTTTTACTACAAGGGACAAGGCTTAGCTTTTACCAGACATTAAATGCAATTTCTTTCTTTTTTTTTTTTTTTTTGGCCCTGGAGGAAATTCCTGGTTGATTTTGTTATGGTGTGGGGACAGAGAGAATTTGTTGTAATAGTTTTATCTGTTTTTTTGTGTAGTATTATTTCATCCTCCTGTATAACTGTATTCCTCACATTCTCCTAAGTCCAACCTCTGGAACTTAAGTTTCTTTTAGTGAAAAATTTGTTCAGCTCTCAAGTATTGATGGAAATATCTCAGGTCCTGTATACACATGCGCACACAGGCATGTGCTCATGTACCCATGCTCTTTATTTAACAGTATGTAAAGAAAATCTTTTATTTGAAAGAAATTGGCACTATTTATTAAACTTTTTTACAAAACAGAAAGGAATTGTAATACATTTTCTAAGTTGTGCTGTACAAAGAGGAGCAAACTGAAGTGAGTTTACAGTTAGCTAAATAAAAAATACTTAGTCCTTTGTATTTTGTGTGTTTCAGTGCTCTCTGAAGCTATTCTTCTTTACTACATAATAAATCAATGTAGTTGATAATTGTTCTGGTTTTATTAATGTTGCTGTGTCTTCTTGTATCTTCATTCAGTATGAATCAGACATGTTATTACCTGAGGTAAAAGGAATCTGCTTCATTATAGAACCTGTATATTTTGTGCAGGTGGGAGCACTTATCCTGGATTACTGTAATTTTTTTTTTTTTGTATTGAGGATTGAACTCATGACTTAGCGCTTGCCTAGTGTAATATTTTGAATTATATAAGTGAACAGAACTTCATCTCTGTGTTTACGCTAAATTCTTGGGCACTGGTACATCCTGAATGGTAGAAGGCTTGTCTAGGACAGCTCAGTAGTAGGGCGCTTATCTGATTCCCAGCACTAACAAATAAATAAATGTAAAGTCAACTAGATTATAGGGTTTTTTTTTTTTCTTTTTGTCATCATTACTGATAGAACTGTTGTAAGTACCAGGAGAAGTTGGCTTTGATAGCAGTGATATCAAAGTATAAGTCACTTTCCAGTTGGGCTAATCAAATTTACTTGGTGTTTTATGAAATGATGAAATACTTAATCAAAATATTTAAGAGTATCATCAGTACAAATAAAGAAATACAATGTGAAAACTGGGTCCTGTAATCCCCTTTGTCAAGTAAGATTTGGCGTTGTAGATTTCTAATTCAGCAAAGTGCGTACAGTTTACAAATTCAAGATCTTTTCTCAAATTAGCCTTACTCACGAGTCTGTCATTCTGGTTTGTTTGGTTTCAATTCTGGAAAACTTCAGCTGTTTAAGAATGGAGAGAATGGTGCATGAACTCATGTGCCCATCACCCACTGTCAGCAGTGGTCATTTTGTAGCCAGTCTTGTTTCTTCTGAAAACTAGCCCACTTTGAATCTGTTTTTTAAGTCAGAATTTAATTTTTACTTAGGTTAGGCACTTTGGAAAGTCTACAGCATCACCGAAGAGTTTGCCATATAGAAAATCAAGAAGTAAAGACTATGAATCATATAGTGATAATGATACCTGCGGTCAGGAACCACAAGATAATTTTGAGAAAGAGCTGCAGAAGTACATACGAGCTAAAGAAATGGCAAATGCTGCTCAGCCCCTACCGTCCTCTAAAGAATCTGTGAAGAAAGAGGAAGTAAGAGATACTAAGCTGTGTAAGTACCAGTGTTTTACCTTTGACAGTGTGCGTGGAGAGGCCGTCACAGCGTTCACTTTGTCTTCTGATAAGAGCATGATTTCTAAGATCTTTATACCAGACGTAAGCTTGCACGGGCCAGGTCCCCACTGAGTCCTCGGTGTAGGAGGAACTAGGGGTGTAGCTGGGTCATCAGGGCCATGACTCCATCTGAGAGAGAATCCTAAGTCCACGGCCTCTCCATGCGTGAGGTGCAGGCCGCGTCTGTACTGCAGTCAGTAAAGAGTTCCCTGGAGTGGTTGTATGAAGTTAGGAGACAGAGTTTCACTAAGTCGGCCAAGCTGGCTTTGAACTTGGCATCCTGCTGCCTCAGCCTCTTGAGTTGTTGGGATTTCAGGTGTGCGTCACCATGCCCAGCAGCAAACCAAAAGTTTTTTTTTTTTTTGGTACCAGGGGTCGAATTCATGACCGTGCGCTTACAAGATAGGAGCTTACACCTGGTCTGAGCTAACCCCCAGCCTGCAAATTAAATTCTTAATGCTTTCTTTATACTTTTTTTTTCCCTCTCCAGTATTTCTTCTATTCCAAATATGTCTGTAGGTAAACTTAATCTATACCAAATATTTTAAATGAAAGATTTGAGTATAATATATGAAGTCATTTTAAACACAAGGTTTTTCTTTTGTAAAACTGTGGCAATTCCTAATTAGATCCATTGTAGCCCAAATACTTAAAAAAGAATCTAGCTTGTAGCTTTCAAAATTGATTTCTTTCTCTTCTTCTCCTACCCCAATAATCCCTTATATATGTTCACAAAGAATGAATTGGTAATTCAGAATGTGTTATCGTTCCCTTTGGTCTCTTAAAGGCTTGTAGAAAAACAGATCAGTTATTAGTTTTTCCTCACTAAGCAGTGCAGAATTATTTATGAATTAATAAGGTGTACTTTTTAAGGAGAAACTGATAATGCTTTTGTGTCATTTAAAAAATAACTTTAATATTTTTAGCTGCTAAATCGAAAAATACAAATCTTAAACCTGGTCGTAAGAATGCTAAACAGAAGAAAGTGAAACGAAAACGGGCTGGCACTGGAGACAGAGGGCCAGATTCCTTGTTGAAGAAGAGCAGTCCCCAGGACGAGGTACAGGGACAGGGCAGGACAGTCGGGGCTTTTCTGGGCTTTGCATTTTGGGGGCTTTTACTGGGCAGCAGACTTCTCATTAGACTTGATCAGAGAGGATGCGAGTAGGTGGGGGTCAAATATTAGAAATACAGGTGTTACAGACTGAAACATATTTATACGAAACCTGTCCCCACCTCAGCATTTTACAAATGAGGAGTCCAAAGCTCAGGGTTCAGGTAGTGACCTGCAGTTCCACAGGACCTGCCAGGTGTGAATGCTGATTCCTGTGTCCTGGTTAGTTTCCCTGTCTGTGTTTGGTGAACATCAACTCAGATGATGGTTAGACAAAGCTAGCAGCTCTGCGATGTGGAAAACAAATTCTGTCATATGTTAGACTTTAATAACAGTCAACAAAAACCAAAGACTTCAGCCATGACATACAATATTAATAAGATGTAATTTCAGTGGTCTTATTACTAAACAATTTGGCATTATTGCAAAATAAATCATTAAATGATTCTATACATTAGCTCCTGTAGTTGCCTGTACCCTATTCCTTAAATTGTAGTTGCTGGGGCTGGGGATTTAGCTCAGCGGCATAAGCGCCTGCCTTGCAAGCAGGCAGTCGTGAGTTTGATCCCTGGTACCGATAAAAACAAAAAAGACAAAAAAAAAAAATTATAGTTGCTAATTCGGGGTACAGAAGCTGTAAACTTTCTTGGGGCTGGGGATTTAGCTCAGTGGCATAAGCACCTGCCTTGCAAGCAGGCAGTCATGAGTTCAATCTCTGGTACCAATAAAAAAAAAAAAAAGTAGTTTATGTTTCTTAAGAACTAAAGTGGATTTTTAAATTCCCTTTTTTATTTTTTATATAAAAATCTTTTTATGCCTGTGTAGCCATCTTTGAGGGTGTATTTCTAGTTATATCTGTTAATTTGAGCCAATCAGTATGTTCAGTTCATACCCAACGAACATCTCATCAAAACTATAGATTCACGGCCCTTTGTGCAGCCATGCCTGGCTTTGTCTCCATTATTCCAAAGAACCTTCTCAGACTTTATCATAAGTCCTGGCTCTGTCATTATTAAGTTGCTTTTTATTTAGTTTTTATAAAATAAGGGCTAAGTATAATGAAATGGTTGGTTGAACAGTGCTAATATTTAGTGATGGAATGCCGTTGAAACTGAGAAAAACTTTGTATTTAAATTGATGCACAGAAGGCCAAGTCTTATGCATGAAGCCCAACTTAGACATTGAGTCATGTCGTAATGTCTTAAAAAGTGGCTTAAAATATTTCACTTTCTGTCTTTCACTTTAGTTTGTTTTTGTTTTTGGAGGATGGTGAACCTAAGGAGAAGCAGCAGCCCGTGCGGATGAGCCAGGGCTTCATTAACCAGCACACAGTGGAACGCAAGGGCAAGAAAGTTTGCAAATATTTTCTTGAAAGGAAATGTATCAAGGTATAAAAATGTGTAAGCGAAAAATATGCTTTAGCAAAAATATGCTAAAACTGCTGTTTTCATTTGACACCCTTTGTGTACTGTACTGTACTGTAAATTGCTAAAACTTGCCTCCTAGAAGAGGTTCTGTCATAAAATCTTAACGTAGTACTCTTTAATTTTTAAAAAAGTGCATCATTTGGGGGCTGGGGATTTAGTTCAGCGGCATAAGCACCTTGCCTTGCAAGCATACGGTCGAGAGTTCAATCCCTGGTACCAATTTAAAAAAAAAAAAAAACAGTGCATCATTTTTAAAAATGCTTTGTGACAAAAATGTTTAGTACTTAAGAAACTTAAGCAGTTGTAAAATGTGGTTATAGTACAACTCATTAAGAAGTAGACTTGCTGATAAGAGTTGCTGTTGTTCTTTCTGGAATCACTCACTAATTTAAAGTTTGTTGGCCTATTAATGACTTAACCTTAAGTTATAATGCCTTGTTTCTATCCTTTCTGTTGATCAGGGAGACCAGTGTAAGTTTGATCATGATACAGAGATGGAGAAGAAAAAGGAAATGTGTAAGTTTTATGTCCAGGGCTATTGTACCCGAGGTGAAAACTGCCTGTATTTGCATAATATCCTTTGTCATAAGATATAATAGTGTAACTTTTCCCACTTACGTAAACATTTTAAAAATGCAAAAATTTAATGAAACCAGAATTGTAACTATAACAAAATTATCCCAGTTTAGTATTAAAGTGATCAAATTGTGCAGTTTTTTTTTTTCCACAAGAAAAAAGCAATCTTTCAGAAAAATCTCTCAGATGAAAATCCTTTCTTTCCAACCTTGGGGTATAGTGGGTTTCTGAAACCTGGTTAAATTGCAGAAAAACACTGTCAGAATTTCTGCTGTGATGCTAATTCAACCTTTATTCGTAAAATCTACCTTGTAAAGAGGGGGATTTTATAATTGGGGGGGCAGTGCTTGCTTTCTGTCCATTATAAACTGTACGTGTTGTCCTCTAATTGGGCAGTAACCTTAGTGCTTCAGTGTGGATGGTACAGATGTGAAAGCGGGAAATGTGGGTATTTAGGGGGAAGCATTTTTGGTCAGCATGAGTTGTGTTTCTTCAGTCACTCAGTAATAGGAATTCGAGCCTGAAAAACAGTATGACAGTTGTATAAATTAGTTGTTTTATTTATTTATTTATAGCATTTTGAGACAGGATCTTGCACGTAGTTCATGATGGCCTTGGGCTCACTTTTGTAGCCCAGGGTGGTCTCGAACTTGCAACGATCTTTCTGCCTCAGCCTCCCGAGTGCTGGTGAGATTACAGGCATGCGCCATGATGCCTGGCTGATTAATTCAATTTTAGATAAGCCGCTTATATAAAGGACCCGTATTTATAAGATGATCACTGTCATTGATTTTGATTTTCCCCAATCCAAAAGAATGCTCTAAAATAATCACCTTTCTCAAGGTACTGAAAACAAATAGTTCTCATCCATGCTGGTGAAACATACCTGTATTTTGTTAGGAGAACAGATACAAAGGAAAAGTCTCTTGCAATAGTCATTAAATCTGATTGATGTAAACTGTCTAACCAAGACGCATAATAAGGTCTGTAATGGTAACACTTGAGAGGCTGAGGCAGGAGGATTGAAAGTTCCAGTTGCATCTGGTCTACTTAGTGTGACTTTTTCTCAGAAAAGGCCTGTGTTCAGCCCCAGTCTCATAAAAAATTATTCAAAATGTTTTAAATTAGATTTTTCCTGTAACCTAATTAATAATAATTTATTATCTCATGCTTTGAACAGAAAATTCAAACATGGCATTGTGGTGCCTGCCTGAAACCTCTCACCCCCTACTCAAGAGGCTGAGGCAGGAGGATTGCCAGCCTGGGCACATAGTGAGTTCAAGGCTAGCCTGAACTATGTAACAAGACCCTGTCTTAAAAAACTAAAAGGAGAATTCAGTGTTTGTACTAGTAGGAAAAAATACTTATATAGCAAAAATATTATGATACGGATTAAGATTGTTCTCTTCCTTAACATTTGTGCCACATGAATACCCCTGCAAGTTTTATCACACAGGAACAAAATGTTACCAGGGAGAGCACTGCAGGTTTTCCCATGCTCCCCTGACGGCCGAAACACAGGAGCTGTTGGCTAAAGTAAGTACGTTTGTCATCATCTTTAAAAAACTTTTATTTTTAAAGAATACATTTAGGGGCTGGAGGTTTAGCTCAGCGGCAGTCGTGAGTTCGATCCCCGGTACCGATGAAAAGGAAAAAAAAAATACATTTAAAAGAATGGTGAAAATTTGAAAAGATAACCACTCTTTAGGGAGAGTTCTTATAGGTTTGAATGTGGGATGTATTAGGACTCTTACCCAGGAATTTACTTAATAATTTAATACTTAATTATTTCAATTACTAATTTGGAAAATTATTTTTTATTTGCTTATTTTTTGGGGTAGCTGAAAGATTTTTTAATTCATTGACAGCATATAAATTGGAATATTCTTAAAACTGTCAGTGTGATTAGCAACCTCAGTACCTTAGCTTAGCTCAATAAAGGGAAACGGCAGATTAGGGCAACAGACCTGCTATGAAGACTCAGGGAAGCTGGAGTCCTGGGGCCTTAAACACTCCCGGGAGAGGTACAGCAAGAGGAGACAAGTGGTGTTTGCGAAGTGCTTCCTCCAGGTGTTCTTTAGTCTGTGTGGAAAGATTATTGAAAGGTTGTGTTCATTTATATGCCTTCATTTCTCATGTTAATTGGATGTATTCTCTTCAAAATTATAGGAAAAATACAGATGAAGAGAAAAGATTTCTTTAAAACCTGTCCTCTTCCGTAGGCTGAGGCAGGAGGATCACTGAGAATTTGGGGCCGGCTTAAACTATAAGGCCAGCCTAACTACATAGTGAGACCTTGTCTCAAAAAACAGACAAACAAAGAAACAAGACCAAAAAGACAGGTGTGGTGGTACATGCCTACAATCCCAGCACTTGGGAGGTTGAGGCAGGAGGATTGCTGCAAGTTCAAGCCTAACCTGGGCTACAAAAAAAAAAAAAAAGCAAAAAAGAGTCAAAAGACGCTTATTTCTGGATATCTTTAGGTTGTAAAATACGAGAAGGTTACTGTGGAATTAGAAATTACAACATTTATATGGAGAATGATATAAAATTATTTTTTATTTCTTCTTATGTATGATTAGGATGTGTGTTACTGAAATCTTTTGGAAAAATATGAGTAAGGCAGTGTATCTAATTAGATACCAATGCATAAAATGGTCATTTTTTTTTTTTTATAATTAGGTTTTGGATACCGAAAAGAAGACATGTAAATAAAGTAGACTAAAAAAGGTAAAAGTAGACTATACTATATTTCTTATTCTGTAAAATCTCTAGACCATTTGCATGCTCATCTCAATAAGGCCTTTTATTTTCTCAAGTAGAAATATTTTTCTCCTTTCCCCCACTAACAAAATTATGAAACCATTTAACATGTAGACATAGACATGTGACTCTGTTGGCTTTCTCCATCTGGCTTTGTCTTTTTATTTTCTTGTGTTTTTTGTACACTTATTAAACATATATAATTCACTGAATAATACGTTTAGTTTAGCTTATGGCTAACAGTACTCTTAAATTGGTGACTTGCTATTTTCATTCAGTATTATGCTAGTAAAATCCTTTTGTGTAGGTCCATGTCATTCATTTTTACTGCTGTATAGCACTGATGACTATGTTACAATTTACACTTTGGATGGATGTCTAGATTATTTTTTATTTTTTAATTCAAACTGTTACAAGTATTCCTAGGTATTTTGGAATAAATGTGCCCAAGTTTTGAAAGTATATGCCCAGGAATAGAGTCATGTAAGTTTTTAAAAAGTATTTGTACACATGCGCGCGCGTGCGCGCGCGCGCGCACACACACACACACACACACACAAACACACAGTATTTGTAATAGTTTAAACATCGAATTTGTAGAACTTAAGAATTTTATTTCATTCCATAGTTGTGAATACTTTTATTTTTTAGCAATTTAGTATGGTTTCTTAACGGCTTTCTTTACATAAAGTACAGCGTCTTTTCATAGGCTTATTTGGTTTTTAGTTTTATCCCAGTGAAATGGCTACATGTGGTTTGTGATGTTCCTGATGGTCCTTTGTACATTGGTTTTCTATGTTTTTCATATAATCCCTCATGAAGAGTATGTGACAGATCTCCTGTTTTATAAGCTGTCTTCACTTTATTTGAGGCTTCTCAGCAGAATAATTAATTTGGGTGATCTTTTTGCTTATGATTGGTTTTATGTCTAATCTAAGAAATCCTTTCCTAGCCAGGTGTGATGATGCACACCTATAATCCCACCAATTGGGAGGCTGAGCCAGGAGGATCGTTGTGAGTTCAAGGCCAGCCTGGGCTGCAAAGTGATTTCAAAACCAGCCTGAACTGCCTAGGACACCCTGTCTCAACAAACGAACAGATCCTCCCCTAAATGTTTTTTTTTTTTTTTTTTTAAATTCTGGAATTTCATTTTATATATTTATACTTAGTCCATTGAATGTGTTATCAGTTAGCTGTTGCCAACACACAGCTCTCAATAGCATACAACCAGAAGTATTTTTGTGCATCTGCAGATGGCTGGAAGTCTAGTCCTTGGCTGGCTCTGCTATATGCAGCAGGTCTGCTGGGATGGTTCTTACTTGTGTGACCTTTATCACATTCTCTTTCTGAGACCCACGGGCTAGAGGAGACATGTTCTTCTGTTCCCGTTGGGAGAAGCTCGGGAAGCAGAGTAGTCACATGGCCCAGCCCAAAGCCAGGGCCTGAGAGGTACATTCCATCTCTTGTGGAAGGAAGTGCAGATTACACACGAGAATGTGTGGCTGTGACTGTAGGGATAAAGAAAGAAGTAAGACTGACTTCTTAATTGTGTGACACAGGGACCTTGTAGCATCCCCTCTGTTCTCCCTCACCGCCACCCCATATGAATAATTAGTCTGCCAAGCATCATCTGATTCTCCACTTTCCCCACTGACCTATATATAATGCCCCTTCTGACATGTATCAAGTCCCCTCAAGCAAAAGTGTTTCTGCGATCTCTAGTTTCGGTCTCTCTCTCTGCTAATGTACTGCCTTCATTACTATAACAGAACTGGTTAATAGCAGGCATTTTGATTGTGCCTTTTCTAGTAGAGGTAGAGCGACAGTTCGTTGTAGTTACAATTTGATTTTCTTAATGACTAATGATGTTGAGAGCATCTTCATGTGCTCGTTGCCATTGGTCAGTGTGGTGCACTCCTGTTATGCAGCTGTCACTAAGACCCCTCATCCTACCTTTCCCCCACCCCCCAGGGAGCTTTAGTGTACTCTCCGTCCCTGTGATTCTAGTCAGAATCCGAATGTCTCGTGTAAGTGGCATCAGTAGCATTTATATTTTTTGAGTGGTTTATTCAGTTAGTATACTGCCCTCAAGATGCATCTGTATTGGAGCATGTTAGAATTTCTTCTCTGCAAGGCTAGTGCTCCATGTGTGCATAGTAGCCCTTGTTGCTTATTTCTCATTCATCTGTCAGTGGACACTGGGTTTACATCCATGGTTTAGCTATTGTGCATAATACTGCTATGAACAGAGGTGTGGAATTATCTCTTTAAAATCCTGCTGTCCTGTGTATATGTATCCTGAAGTGGAATTAGTATATCATGCACTTAATCTATTCTTGATTACTTGAGGAACCATTGCACTGTTTTCCACAGGAGCTGTGTGACCAGTAGTGCCCAGGGATTCTGATTCACTGCCGTAAATTTCTGTTTAATTGACACCTAACGATAGCAGTCATTTTAATGGGTGTGAGGTGATGTCTCATTGTGGTTTTGATTTGTACTTAGTGCTGTTGAGCAAAGTATTTTCATGTACTTATTAACCATTTGTATAATCACCTTTGGGGAAATGTGTATTCAGGCCCTTTGCTGCATTTTTTTTTTTTTTTTTTTTTATTTAAGGAGAAAAAAAAAAAACAGAGAAAGGGTACAAGTAATACAAAATTTAAAAAATAAACAGTAAGAAATCACAAGTTAATAGATTACACATTCTCATCTTAGAAATAGTTGTTCAAGTTACAAAATTAAAGCCTATAAAGTGGACTTTTAAACAGTGAGACTGGAAACAGTTTTGTTCAGTGATCCAACAAAACTCAGTAACCGCCCTTCCAGGTCAACCTACCGAAGGCTTCACTGCTAGGGTGCATCTCCAGGCGCTGGGACCTGGTTTGGGCTAGCCTGCTGGGTCTTAGTCTGCGGCGTCACCCAGGCACTCGCCACCATTCCCGCTTGAGAGGGGAATATATGCCTAAGGACACTGCAGCCTCCTGTTCTGGCTAACCTGCCCGGTCGCAGTATGTCCTTTGCTGAAGCCTCTTACTCTGTGGAAGGGTCTCAGATCCGCTCACTCACCGGAGGTCAATGCAGGGCTCCTGGCCAGTCCCGCTCTCAACTCCATTCACCGCTTCCCACTCTCAGAGCTTTTGTGTCTCTCTACTTGCTATGCCGATTGGGACGCAGCGGCGGCTGCAGGAAATTCAAATCTCGGCTGCCAGTGGCACGGCTTCAGCTTCTGTGCTGAGACCTTATCTGTTCTGTTATATCATCAGGATTGCGTTTCCAGTTGGCTTCTCTTAGTTTAGTTCGTTCCTGGGTCGGCAGGGTGTATCTCCGCTTGCTTAGGACTTCTCGCTTGGCACCATTCCTGGATTTTAAGTGTGGTTTTTCAGAGAGCTTCTGAAGCTGCTGCTATCTATCTGCCATGTTCTCCCGGAAGTCCCTTTGCTGCATTTTTTAATTGGGTGTTTTGTGTTTGTTTTTAGTTCTAAATGTTCTCCTTACTGTGAATTTTAACCACGTAGGAGATTTGCAGAATTTGCAGATATTTTCTTCATTCTGTCAGTTGGTTTTTCACTATGTTGATAGTTTCCTCTGATGCACAGAAGTGTTTTAGTTTTTAACAAGTCCAGTTTTGTTGGGTGTGTTGGCATATGTCTGTAATTCTAGCACTTGGGAGGCTGAGACAGGAGAGTTGCTTCAAGTCAAAGCTAGCCTGTGTTTCATAATGAGTTCAGGGCCATCCTGAACTATGTAGCGAACTATTTGCACTTTTTCAAGGTCGTTTTGGTTGAGATCACTTGAGATTACATATGAATTTTAAGAGGGATTTTCCTGTTTTTGTAAACTTGTCATTATGATTTTGATAAGAATTGCACTGAATATGTAGATTTCTTTGTGTTGTAATTGTCTACCATGTTGTGTTCATAACCATGAACTTTTTGATGGTGTCATAGATTTTTTATTTTTTTTTACTATATTTCCAAATTCTTCTTTGTTAATAATAGTCTTTTTTCATGAAATATTTTTCCTTATTTCTGGGGCCAGTCAACCCTTTCTTGTTTTTTTTTAAAACTGGTTTCATTATTTCCAATGTTTGTTCCATTCTGCTCGAATTGTAATTCAAGGTGTTCTCTGTTTCCTAAAGAAGAATTAATTCATTTTGGATTTTTGTGTTTTCTTCTGCTACATGCTATTTTGGGGGGAGAGGTTGGTTTTTTGAGGGGAAGCTAAGTTGGTAATTCTCACAGCCTAATGTGTTTTTGTTCTGTTCTTCCGTAGTCTCGTACAGATGCAGGGTGGTCATAAAGCCTGCGCCTGGTGCACATGGGTGGTGGGAGCCACCCACAGGATTCCTGACTTGGAGCGCCCTCTGGTGTTATTGTGCTGATGTGTGGCAGCCCTTCCATGGATGGCAGAATGGCGGGAGGGGTGCAGTGCCAGTGCCCAGCACAGTGAAGGAAGAATCCCTCTTCGCTGCAGCGCTCCCGCGCTTGGGACAGGGAGGAGTGCAGGCGCCTTTCTGCAGGCATCTGGGCTCATGTGGCAGTACTTTGCAGATGTATTTGCTGTTTGACCAAGAGTTCGCAATAAAATAAGAAGCTAAGTTAGTCTAAGTGAGAATGAGTGAAGCAGTCGAGCAGTTCGATCTCTACATGTCATTAAGTACTTGGAAAAAAGTATTTTTAATGATAGCTGACAATTCCATTTTATAGCTAAAATTTGAGATTCTGTGATTTTTTTTAAAAACCAATTCTGTTGGACACTTATTTCCAGTATTTTACTGTTAGAAATAAAATAAATATCTCTTGACATGTCATTCTTTTTTTTAAGAGAATAAAATCAAAACAGAATTAAGCTAATCAAAACATAATAGTGCAAGTGATACAGAATTTCAAAATAGGATAATAGGAAGTCAACTATATGCCTCTTACATGCTTTAATGCCTTTGTTATCTTCAAAATTGCTGCCCATACCAGCAGACATAAAATCAAAACAGGATGAAACCAGTCAGAACACTGACTAAAACAAAACAATAAAACAGAACAAAATGCAACTGAAAACAATACTGGATTTCAAAAACAAGACAGAAGGAAATCCCCCATAGTTGCTATTATTATTATTATTCTCTAATAGGTGCTTAGATTATTGGCCTTAGGCCTGCAAAAGCAATCACACAGTGTAAGCATTAAGTTATTTTGGTGCTCAGGTGCTGTCTGCTTGGCTTGTCCTCCAGATCACCTGGTGGTACAGGGGGTCGGAGCGCTGGTTGTCTCATAGGAAGGGTGAATTGGCTTCTCGTTACCTCTCCCGGGCCCAGCACAGCTTCTGCCGACTCACAGGAAGATGGAACTGGCTTCTTGTTCTGATATGCCATTCTTGAGCTTAGTGTAAACCGGCGTTTCTGTTGTTCAAATACAAGTATACAGTATTTAGCTTTCTCATTAGTTCATAAAGATAGCCAAATTAATGTACTTTGATGCAGTATAAAATTGAAGTGTGATGTTTGTAACAGTACATAAATACAAAACTTTCCAAGTATAAAGGTTCAGAAAATGCATTTTTATGTATTAGTACTGATTATTATTAGACTGATACCTCAATACTAAATTTATAATCATCATACTGTTTTATTGCTAGGGAAAATAATAGCGTCAGTAACTTGTGGTGTGTGCAGAAAACACCAAGTCTAGTAACACTTACTAGCATGTTTGGAAGTAGTCCAGTCACTTACTAGCATGTTTTGATTGTAGTCCAATCAACCTAAAGCAAGAAAAAGGGCTGCATGTACCCCAAGCAAGGATTGACTAGAGAAGACGTAAGAGGAGAGACCAGGATGTGTCCTGGGCACTCGGAGACCGAAGACAGACGAGAGCAGTCATCTGTCAGTGCCACCCTGGTGATGGCTAGGGAGGAAGGCAAGGAGGTGCTCCAGAAGCTGCTGGAAGAAATCGGAGGGAAAAGGCGGAGCAAAGGAGTCATTACCTTACCCTCAGATATTTTATCTCCTCTAAAGGTCGCATGTAACTTTAAGCTTCTACTTGTAGAAGGTGAATTTAGACTTGTGTGTAAGCTGACATTGGCCAGCCTTAGTGCGCACCTTCTATATGCCAGGAGATAGGCAACTCCCTAACTTTCTTTGTTAAACCTCATAATCTTTTTTTTTTTTAGTACCGGGGATCAAACTCACGACCATGTGCTTGCAAAGGCAGGTGCTTATGCCACTGAGCTAAATCCGGCCCCAAAACCTCAAAATCTTCTGAGCTGGATAATATGGTCAGTTACATAGAAAGATAAACAGGAACATTTGCATTATATGTTTATTATAAATCCTGCAAATATTTGTAATTAATTACATATGACAATTTAGCAGCATATTTCCAGATCCTATCTGGCGAATCGCGAATCGTTTGATGCTTGGGCACTGTGCATGTAGGAAAACATCTTAGACGCCTAAGGTGGTGCCTGTCTCACCTGTAAGGTGAAAGACCAGACAGAGGTTTGAGAGGCTGCAGGTCACTTGGAGAAGTTGATGAACTTGTTTTTAACAGTTTTTTTTGAGAGGCAAATACACCTTTGTGTCAAATTAGGAGCGAGACACTCTTAAATGACCCTGCACATCCATGTTAGACTGTGGTCTCATACCTGCGTTACTGCTGTCCTTTCTAGCCGACTGCCTGCTCTATCCCCCACTTTTCTTCTGGAAGTTTAGCTCAGATTCCTCAGACTGTGCTGCCTTAGCCTGGCCTCCGCTGGTAGTATCCATCTCTGTCTCATTTTCAAAGTGCTCTGAAATTTGTCCATCACTGTAATGATAAAGGAAATGATTCATGAAGAATCATACTTTGGAACATATTTGTATCTACTATTAATCTGTTTACCGTAACAAAAACCTGAAGCTGTATACTTTAGAAAGAAAAGAATTTTATGCAGTTTACAGTTTTGGAGACTGAACATCCATTTGGCCTCTGGTAAGGGTCCCTGGCTCAGTCAGAACTTGGCAGAACATATGTTGGGCACCAGGCCTGTGGAGGTGCTGCTTTATAACAACCCCCTCACAAGAACTGACTGCACCACCCCAGCATTTACCCCTTCCCAGGGCAGTGGCCCAGGGACCTGATTCCCTCCCGCCAGCCTCACCTCTAGGGCTTCACTGCCATGATAGCACCACACAGTGGGACAAAGCACATCCACACCGTGGCCCCTCTGGTAGGGCTCAGTGTGTGTATAAAGCAAAAGCTGAGGGACCTGACAGAAGAAAGCTTCCCAGGCTCACCTAGGAAGGCCAGCATCCTTTCTCAGTATCCATGCAGCGAATTGAACAAGGGTGCAGAAGAGCTAACACCTCTAACAAGGCACACTCAGCTAACACCTGGATGGCGTTTCACAGATGTGCTCCAAGTGCTCGGGGAACGTTCGCACGGTAATATCCTGGTTTGTAAAACAAACCTTACTAATCCCTAGCTTAATTAAGTCTCAAGAGAATTAGGAAGTGCATTCCTCGTTAGACTGAGTTACAGTCCTGCCACGCAGTCGGTGAGTGAACTAGTTGCTGTTTGAGGGACTGCATGTAGTGTGCACATTACAATATTCAGAGTGGTGAGGTGGTCGAAGGAAACCAACTCGACTGCTTACATTTGTGTAACTAGAATAGCAGCATACAGCTGCAGTACTGTACTGTGTAGTCAGCAAATATTACTATGTTATACAGGCCGCCACAGGGCCATGCTGCCACCCTTGCTCCTGCATCGTTAGTCCAAGCAGTGGGTCATAAATGATGGCCTCAAATGTAAATCCAAGCAGTCGTTAAACAGGTAGGTCACTAAATGGGAGCACCTGTATTTGAGAGAAATCAAAAAGATCAAAATTCATAGATGTAGCTAAAGCAATGTTTAAAGGAAAGTGTATTGCATTGAATTTGTACGTAAGACAGACCTCAAGGGGTTGGTGGCACATGCCTGTAATCCCAGCACTTGGGAGGCTGAGGCAGGAGAACTGCTGTGTTTGAGGCCAGCCTGGGTTACATAGTGAGTTCACAGCCAGACTGAACTACCTAGTGAGACCCTGTCTCAACAAGCAAAAATCACAAGGTCTCAATAATCTAAAATAAATTAGAAATTAGAGTAAGTACAGCAAATTGACTCCAACGCAGAAGGAAGGAAATAACAGAAAACAGTTGAAATTGGAAGTGAAAACAAAAATAAAATCAGTGAACCCAAATGATGTTTGTACACAAGACTGAAAAACGTCCAGGCAGGCTGGTGAAAAAAAAAAGGGACAAGACGCAAAATCAGCAGAGAGGTCATTGCCAGAAATACTGCAAGAAGTTAAATAGGAGAATGTGATAGCAATTTTGAGATGAAATTACTGTAGGTGAAATTCTCAAATTCCTCTAGAAACACAGATGACCAGAACTTGGAAGAGACGGTGTTGGGGTTTTGGCTGGGATTGCGTTGACCCTGTATAACAGTTTTGGCAGTATGGCCATTTCCACTGTACTGGTTCTTCCTGCCCAAGAGCACAGGGTGTCTTTCCGTTTTCTGATGTCCTCGTCAGTCTCCTTTTTCAGAGTGCTGGAGTTTTCAGTCTAAAGGTCTTTTCCTTTCTTCATTATATTGATTCCTATTTCAGTTTATTGGATGTGAAGGGTGCCGTTTCCCTAGTTTCTCGCTCAGTGACTTTGTTGTTTGTGTGCAGGAATGCTGTTGACTTGAGTGTTGACTTTGTGTCCAGCGATGCTTTGGTTATTAGATCTAGAAGTCTTTCGTGTCAGTTTTGGAGTCTTCTATGTAAAGCATCACATCATCTGTGAATAAGGGTCCTTTCAATACTCCTTTTTATTTCTTCTCTTGTTTAATTGCTCTGGCTAATGTTTCCAGAACTATATTGAATAAAAGACATCTTTGTCAGATTCCTGATTTTAGAGCGAAAAGCTTTCAGTTTTTGTTTCCAAATCCATTTTATTTCAAGGAGAAAAAGAAGAAAGCTAACACAAAATTTCAAAACACGTCAATCAGGGTATTCTTTGTTTCCTCATGTGGGATTCAAGATATTGTCTAATGTCCTTTTATGTCACCTAAGAATTCACTTTACTATTTCTTATGAAATAGGCTTAGCAATGAATTTTCTCAATTTTTAAAAATGTGGGAATATCTCAGATTTTTCTTTCTTGAAGAATAATTTTGTCCTAAATATTCTTTGAGATAATTGTTGTAGTGAGGGGTTATGAGGCAAACAATTAGAATCAGGACACAGAATTTATAATATTATTTATGATGGTCACCCAGAGTTAACACAAGAAAGTGCAAGAAATCTGTCCACAACACTAAAGACCTGGAATATTCAGCCAAGGGCCTGGATCCCACAGCAATGTCCCATATGAGTTCACACCATGACCTAGAGCCCATGACAATGCCTCCTATAAGTCCAACTGGAGGTCTAGAGCCCACAAGAAGGACTCACGCCAGTCTGTTTTATGGATCTGTGCTGGGAAGGCCCAAAGGTCAGCGGTGGAAGCTAGAAAGTCTGTGCCAGTGGGGTGAAGGAGCAGTGTGGGTAGCTTGAGGGTTCTACACTGGAGCAGAGGAGTCACACTCATAATAAAGACCAGGGCTGTCCTGAAAAGCACCACAGCCATCTTCAGTGACATGGAGGCCCTGAGCTCCTCTGATGACAAGAACAGTCAGGTACGTGCCAGAAAGCCAGCACGACAAGCTTCTCCTGGAGACTAAATAGCACACATCTTCCCTTCCAGAGCCAGGAAGCAATGCCTGATGTAAAGACCAGAGCTCCCCCAAAGTGAACCACAGCCACTGTCACCAACAAGGTTCCAAGCTCCTCTGATGACAACAGTCGAGCTCACACTGGGAAAGCCAGCATGACAAGCTCCTCCAGGAGAACCAGCAGCTCAAACCAGCAACTTAATCCTTCTCTATGGTTGAGTACTATTCTATTATATAAAAATACCACATCTTTTTTATTCATTCCTCAGTTGATGGACACGTAGGTTGTTTCCAAGCTCTGGCTATTACAAATTGTGCTGCTATAAATATGGGTGCACATATATCACTGTGGTATGATGTTTTCAGTTCTGGGAAGATACTCAGAAGAGGAATAGTGGGTGTTAGTTTTTTTTTATGAGGACACAGGTCCCAAAAACAAGGTCTGGTGATGAAAAGAAGAGACCAACTTATGGGATGGGGGTGGGCAACAGCCTCTAGAACTGAGCCCCAAGTAGTTTTCTCTGGGTTTTTGTCAGAGTCTTCTCTTTAAGGACAGAATTGGATGTTGGAAGGGTAAAGGTCAGATAAGTGGTAACTAAATTTAACTATCCCAGGGCCCGTCTCTAGCTACACTTGGCCTTTCACATTTACAGTCCTTTGGGGACATCTTAGCAAAGCATGTCGTGCTGTCCCAGCAGCATTCCACTGAGACTCAAGGTTTCTGCATTCATTACCTTAAACCCAATACGATTGTAAGGCTTCCTCCAGAACAAACAAATCATATGGACTAGTATAGCACCAAGGCCATGGGGTGACCAAAAGTTAAATCAGTTTAAGTTAATCTGTTATCCACTGCTGGGTCCAATGGGACCTATAATCCTAGTTTTTTGAGGAATCTCCACACTGATTTCCACAGTGGTTGCACAAGTCTGCACTCTCACCAACAGTGGAGAAAGTTCCTTTTTCCCCACAGCCTCTCCAGCATTTGTTATTGGTGATTTCTTGACATAGTCATTCTTTCCAGGGTGAGCTGGAATCTCAGTGTTGTTTTAATTTTTCACCTATGTTTATTTCATCTTCCTCACTCTGAGTTTGTTTTTGGCTTCTGTGTTCATATCTGCATTGTCCAGTTTTAGGAAATGTCCTGCTAAGTCAGTTGGCCAGAAGCCTCCCTCTCTGATGTCTGATCACCCTTAACATCTGATTGGCTCCTCATCCTCCACCATCCCGCAGCCCACGCCTGTCCAGCCTGGCCTGCCCTCTGCCAGTATCCCATCAGGCTGGGTGAGGAAGCATTTCCCTTCCATCTGCTGCTCACTCTTAGTGTTGTCAGCTCCCTGACCTGGCCCTGCTCTGCAGCTGTGCATCCCTAACTTCCCTAGGTGCGTGTGGAGTTCCCTGTCCTCCACTGTTAAACCCCTGCAGTGGCCCTGCCTCTGTCAGGACAGTCCCCATATTGTGAGAAACTTCTTTACAAGACAAACAGGGCCCAACAGGAGGCAAAGAGGACTGTGGCAACTTCTTGAAAGAAGCAAGGTAAGAAAAGTCCCGGAGCAGCTGGTTATTCTGTCCCCGAGCCAGGACAATTTTTGTTGAGATCAGGAGAATCTCAGGTACAGAGTTAAGACTGCATACATTTGCTACATACAGAAATATCAGGTGCTGTCTGTCACACAACGTATATCTAAAGATCAAACAAAGCGGTAAAATATCTTCACATCTGTTTAAAGTTGGTTCTGGCATTTAAAGCTTGATCTACATCTACTGAAATTTATTAAATGAAGCATTTTGTTACTATATAAATGAGATACAATTGTATTGGGTAGTAAGTCTATATATATGGTCAGTAACACTGTTTCCTAAATTTATTAGATTTCTAGAGATGTCCTTTAATTCTTTTCAGTACAGAATTGACAAGAATTCTGTATATGTCTGTTAAAAAATCTGTATTTTGCCTTAAGAGTAAAATCTAAGTAAATACATGTAAAGGTTTTTATATAGCTGTGAAATTAATGATTGCTAACCTCATGGTATATTAAATACATCTGTTTTCCCAAGTGCATAGGTTTTTTTTTAAGATGTAGGATGTGAGAGAGACATGTTATCCTAGTGAAGACCTCCAGACTACAGTTGTAGGTGAGATCTGGGGTGCGTAGGAGAGATGGCGACCAGAGGGTGGTGACTAGGTTGATGACTTTGTCCCACTCCATTTGAGTGAACATGCAGGTTTTGGGTCTGAGAAATGCTGTAGGCTTCAACAGAAGGTCCCCAAAGTGGTTTTTGCACCCTGGAAGGGCTTGGCTGGTTGGCTGGCTTTGTCTTCTGTCCAAAGTATTAACCAGCATCCCTCTCAGCCCACCTGCCTCAGGGGCCCTCTCTAATCGAGCATTGTAGCTCACAGAATGGCCAGCAGGTGGAGATGGAGCACAGAGTCAACTGTGACAAGTTTTGAGTGAAGGGCAACAAGGAAAATGAAGCTTTGGTAGCAAGGAATAATAAAGAAAAATACTGAATTCACTGAATTTTCATAAATGAAACGAACATCCACCTCTTATGCTCTTTTCTGGATGCTTCTCTTTTCCCCCAAGATAAATACTATCCAGAGAATAATTTGTCTTGTTTTTATCAGTTATACATATGTGTGTGCATTTATATCCGTGTATGTGCTCCTACAGTTTGTGCTTTTTGAGGGTCTGACTTTTTCACTTATCTTTATGTTTGTGAGTTTCACACACTGATCCATCCACAAAGCCATTACATTTATGACCGGTTTCATGAGGTTGTAGATGGA
Source organism: Cavia porcellus (assembly GCF_034190915.1). Lineage (NCBI taxonomy): Eukaryota > Metazoa > Chordata > Mammalia > Rodentia > Caviidae > Cavia > Cavia porcellus. The sequence goes on along the minus strand of NW_026947501.1, from coordinate 56,008,893 downwards.
TTTGTTGTCATGGCTCTGTGGTTCTCACTTTGATTCGTCTCTTCTCCTGGCTAGCCTCTTCTACTCACAGGTTGATGGATTTTTGGGTAATTGTTAGTTTGGGGCATTATGAGTTCTGTGACTATGAAACTGCTACATGTCTTTTAGTGGAGATATATATGTATATATATAGGCATCGTGGGGCTATATACCTGAGTGGCATTGAGGTTATACATATTTCTTTCATGTTACCTGATATTGCCAATGTATTTCCCATGCCATGGAGTATATTTTCACTCTTTGATGGTGCCACCGCATTCTGGTTGCACTTGGTATTTTATATCTTCTAGCAGTTCAAATAGGTTTGATTTTTTTTTTTTAGAAAAAAGTTTTGCATACCATAATTTACATAAATTCACCTGCTTTTATAAATTTCTAATAAATTTACAGAATTGTGCAATCACCACCACTACCCAATTTGAGAACATTTTCATGACCTCAGAAGGATCTCTTGGGCTTATTTTAGATTTGTTTTTTTTTTTTTTTTAATTTTTATTTAAGGAGAAAAGAAAAGAAAAAAAAAACAGTGAAGGGTACAAGTTATACAGATTTACAGAAGAAAAAAATGCGCAGTAGGAAATCACTAGTTAATAGATTACATATTGCCATCTTAGAAATAATTGTTCAAGTCACAGAATTAAAGTTTGTAGAGTGGACATTCCAGCAATGATACTGCAAACAGTTCTGTTCAATGATCCATTAGAACTCTGTGATATCATTTTCTGTCTTATACATTTAAATATACATGCAGTTATATAGTTTAGAGCATTTTCTTTTCCTCTCTTTTGTACAGTGACTATTACACATTTTGGGTTTCATTGCTCCCACTGTTCTTATTGCTTTTTTGGAAGAGAGTAAAACCAAATGTGACATAACAGAACAGAATCGGTCAAGTCAAAAGGGTGGATATAATAGATAATATAAAAACATAATACAAGGTGATCAACAATGGTTACCCTAATGCCTCCCGCTATTTCTAATAGAATTGCCTATATTATTAGTTGTAATACTATTGAACAAAACCGTAAAGGATAAAACCGACAAAACCAAAACATTGGAGATATTGTAGGTCTTCAAAAGTAGATAGAAGTCAACGAGAATGGGCGTTATAATGAATCTCATTATCTTCTCAGCTGATGCCTAAACTTTCGAGCCTGATACTATTCAGCAAAACAGAATAGAGGAACCTCAGTCAAAAACAAGATGGTGAGAGTAATACAGGGCTTCAAATCGAGAAAATAGAAAGTCAAAGTGGGTTACTATATTATATCCTGCTATATTTTTCCCTTTAATTAAATGGATAACAATAAAAAAGTATATAATGGAGTGGAGATTGAGAAAAAGAAAAAGAGGGCATAACAGCGAAACAGGGCAGATCAAAACATAACCTTTTAAGCAGAATAGTGTTTCACCACCAGATATTTCCGACTTAAAAATAGTTACCATATTGACTCCCTCCCTGAAGTCCTTGAGTACAACTTCATATACTGTAGCATTAAGTATATCAAAACAATGTAAAACCATTTAAGAGAATGACAGCATTATAGAGTATTTGGAATTGACTAACAGAAAATGAACAATGGTCTCTGTATAATCTCCTTGTCTTTAAAAGGTTTTTGCTTATACTAACGTACATAACAAAATCCAATAAGATACAACCTGGTTAGACCATTGGAGACAGAAGAACAAAAGCTAGATGAGACTTCAAAACAAGATGGTACTGAATCAGCATTACCTATTAAGATGTCATTTTCTCAAAAATAGCTGTTCCTATCATCCAATCTTCTCTGTCTCATTTCTGTTGAGCTCTTTTTCTGTCAGTAGCTGTCAGTTTGTCTTCTTCATTTTGTTCTCTGCTCCATTTGTTGTGGCCTCCCTGCCACTATTTCTGGGTTCTTTGTATTTTTCTTTTTTTAGAATATCCTGCAATACTTTCTGTAGAGTTGAATTGGTGGTTGCAAATTCCCCCAGTTCCTCTTTATCCTGGAAGCACCTCGTTTTTCCATCAATTTCCAGGGACAGTTGTGCAGGGTATCTCAATCTTGGCTGGAAATTATTATCTTTCACAGCTTGAATTATTTCCCCCCATGCTCTTCGTGATTTGATGGTTTGTGAAGAGAAATCTGCTGTAATTCTGATGGGTGTTCCTTTGTAAGTGATCCGTTTCTTGTCTCTTACAGCTTTTAATATTCTGTTCTTGTATTGAATTTCTGGGATTTTTATTATTATATGCCTGGGTGTTTCTCTGTTAGGGTTGTAGGTAGCTGGGGTCCTGTATGCCTCATACAGCTGAGTATCTTTCCCTTTTGCTAAATTAGGAAAATTCTCCTGGATTATTTCTGTGAGTAGCTTTTGTAATTCACTTGTTTGTGTCCCTACTTCTTCTTCTATGTTCTTAATCCTTAAGTGGTGGCTCCTCTTATCATCTTCTTGTCTTTGTATTATTGCTGTTTGTTTCTTTGTTATTTTTAAGAAGTTTTTCATTTCATTCTCCCATATTTCAAGTCTGCCCTCCAGTTCAGATAGTCTGTCCTTAGTTTCTTTTAAGCTGTTATGCCAGTCTTGTATAGATTTATTAATTTCTTGATAGTCCCTTTGAACCTGCTTCACATACTCAATGCTTTCTCTGTTTTCTCCATCAAGCAATTCTCCCCTCTTTTTCTGTTCTTCCATTCCACCATCTGTTTTTTCCTGGGTGGTGTTTAGCATTTCTCTAACTATTCTGCATACTTCTAGTTTCAGATCATTGATAACTTCATTCCTGAATTGGTCTATGAGGCTCTCAATATGGTGCTTAATGTATGCTGGTGCGGCGTCCATTATTGCCTGTTTCTCAGGATTGGGGGCCGAGGAGCTTTTTTTGTTGCTTCCCTTCCCCATATTTTTTGTTCCTTATAAAATGCAATCTTACAAAGGAGGCCCGGCTTCCCTGCCTGTCAGCCACAGCCTGATCAAATTGCGCTGGCTAGTTGTTCCCGCCCACCGCTGCGCACCAGGGAGTCGGAGGAGGCAGCCTACGCGGAAGTCAGTCGCTCCTCCGGGCCATCGTCCGGCTCTGGGATCTGGGTTAGGCTAGTCTAGCCTAGAGAGTCCGCCAGCAGCGTCACTCAGGCCAGGTACTTTTCTCCAATCCCGTCCGAGAGGGGAATGGCGCCCAGAGAGATCTCCGCCAGAGTCAAACTGTGGTGGGGGGTCAGATTCTCACTCACCTCGCCACCAGTCAGTTTTCGTGTACACCTCTGTCCGTCCTTTTTTTTTTTCGACTCCGTTCTCCCGTTCCCAGAGCTCGGCGCTCCCAGAGCTCGGCGCGTCGCTGAGCCGCTGTGGAGATAGCCGGCCGCCGCACGGCGGGAAATCCAAACCGGTTTCCAATGGCGCGGAGTCGAGCCTCCACACCGAGATTTTTCTGTTCCTATTTTAGCGCCAGGACTGTATTCCAAGTTGGATTCTCTCAGCCCAGTTCGTTCCTGAGTCAGCAGAGCATATCTCTACTGATTCGTGAGATTTGTTGTTTTTTGAGAGGCAAGCCTCAAACTCATAAGCTCAAATGATATTCCTGCTTCAGCTTTCTGAGAAGCTGGGACTCCAGGCAGGTAGTAGTATGCGAAGATGGATTTGTTCTTAACCTTTTTCTTCAGTAGTCTTTAGGCACTTGTGTCAGGCACTTTGCTAAGTCATGCAAGTGATGTTAAAAATCTGTAACAGTGTTGGGCCCATTGCTCAGTGGCAGAGCTCTTGCCCCGCATGTCCAGGGCCCTCGGCTTAGTAACCCATGACATCTGGTCCTCACAACCTAGCGGGAATATAGGTGTGTAAGTATGTACCTTGACCATTGTGATCGTGATTCAGGGCAGGCACTGAGCACCATCGCCTGTATGGTGACCCCAAAGATTTCAGGCTTTCCAAATCTTTAACTGCAAAGTGGGTGGAGGGATGTCAAAGCGTAAAAACTGACAGGGAGGTGAGCAGGCAGCTGAACTATGATGCCTGACCATGCACTGACCGGGAAAAGGAGTTTTTGCTTCACATCAAGGACAAAGGGGGACAGGTCTGCCTCCCCTGCTGAAGGGTCTTTGCTACTTTTCCACTACTGCCTGCAGTACTCGGTGCAGTGCCTAACACACTGTGAATTGTTTATTAGCTCCCCAGGGATAGCTTAAGTACCACAAACCAAATGGTTTAAAAAAGCAGAAATGTGTTCTTTAAAGGTCTGGGAACTCAGAATCAGAAATCAAGGTGTTAGCATGGTCCCTTTGAAGTCACAAAGAGAGACTCTAGTTCTTCAGCTCTTTTGGTGACTGCTGGTCTCCTCACACGCCGGCCCCACTTCTTTCTCTGCCTGTTGTCACAGGGCACTTTACCCTTGGCCTGTGACTCTGCTCATACTGAGTGTGAGTTTTAGTACATTTATACTTACTAATGCAAGATTTTAGCTTGGGGTCTTCTGAAACTTAATATCTAAGATTTAGCGAAGAGATGTTCTAATTAACAGACTGAAACTTCTTTAATGGTATGCTGTCCCTCTGGTATATTTAAATCAGCATTATATTTAGTTGTTTATGAAGAGTTTATGGAAAGAAAGTCAAGGATATGGATATATGCTTGGCCTGGCTGTGATATTAACAAAAGCCCCACAAGGTAGGAATTGTACTCAGATGCCTTTTTCAGAGCAGGCCAAAAGACAGTGGTCAGTAAAACATTACTTCCTTGTGCTGATGCCAGAAAACTCAAGAGGAACCCCAACTGGGAATCACTGCCATAGATTGTTTTTTTTTTTTTTTAAATTTTATTTAAGGAGAAAAAGAAAAAAAAAAGCAGAGAAAGGGTACAAGTTATACAGATTTACAGAAAAAAAAACAGTAGGAAATCACTAGTTAATGGATTACATATTGTCATCTTAGAAATAATTGTTCAAGTTACAAAATTAAAGCTTATAAAGTGAACATTCCAACAGTGAGACTGCAAACAGTTCTGTTCAATGATCCAACAAAATTCAGTAATATCATTATCTATCTTATACACTTAAATATACATGCAGTTATATCGTTTAGAGCACTTTCTTTTCCTCTCTTTTGTACAATGACAATTACACATTTTGGGTTTTGTTGCTCCCACAGTTCTTAATACTTTTTTGGAAGAGAGTAGAACCAAATGTGACATAACAGAACAGAGTCAGTCAGATCAAAAGGGTGGACATTAATAGATAATGTAAAAGCATAATACAAAGTGATCAACAATGGTTACCACAATGCCTCCCGCTATCTCTAATAGAATTGCCTATATCATCAGTTATAATAAAATTGAACAAAACAGTAAAGAACAAAACCAACAAAACCAAAACATTGGAGACATTATAGGTCTTCAAAAGTAGATAATAGTCAACCAGAATGGGCATCATAATGAATCCCACTATCTTCACAGCTGTTGCCTAAACTTTCAAACCTGGTACTATCAAGCAAAACAGAATAGAGGAACATCAGTCAAAACAAGATGGTGAGAGCAATACAGGGCTTTAAATCAAGATAATGGAAAGTCAAAGTGGGTTACTATAATATATCCTGTTATTTTTTATTTATTTTTCCCTTAGTTAAAAGGATAAAAATAAAAAAGTAAATAATAAAATGGAGATTGAGATAAAAGAGGGCATAACAGCAAAACAGCGCAGATCAAAACATAACCATTTAAGCAAAAGTGTTTAACCACAAGATAATCCCGACATAAAAGTAGTTACCATATTGTCTCTTTCCTTGAAATCTTTGAGTATAACTTTGTATACTGTAGCATCAAATATATCAAAACAATGTAAAACCATTTAAGAGAATGACAGTATTACAGGGTATTTAGAATCAACTAACAAAATGGACAATGATTTCTGTATAATCTCCTTGTCTATAAAAGTTTTTGCTTATACTATCATATATAATAAAATCCAGTAAGATACAACCTGTTTAGACCAATGGAGACAGAAGAACAAAAGCTTGATGAGACTTCAAAACAAGATGATACTAAATCAGTATTACCTCTTAAGACGTCATTTTCTCCAAAATAGCTGTTCCTATCATCCAATCTTCTCTGCCTCATTTCTGTTGAGCTCTTTTTCTGTCATTAGTTGTCAGTTTGTCTTCTTCATTTTGTTTTCTGCTCCATTCATTGTGGCCTCTCTGCCACTATTTCTGGATTCTTTGTATTTTTCTTTTTTAGACTATCCTGCAGTATTCTCTGTAGAGTTGAATTGGTGGTTGCATATTCCTCTAGTTCCTCTTTATCCTGGAAGTACCTTGTTTTTCTATCAATTTCCAGGGATAGTTGTGCAGTATATATCAATCTTGGCTGGAGATTATTATCTTTCAAAGCTTGAATTATTTCCCCCCATGCTCTTCGTGATTTGATGGTTTGTGCCGAGAAGTCTGCTGTAATTCTGATGGGTGTTCCCTTGTAAGTGATCTGTTTCTTGTCTCTGACGGCTTTTAATATTCTGTTCTTGTATTGGATTTCTGGAATTTTAATTATTATATGCCTGGGTGTTGCTCTGTTTGGGTTGTAGGTGGCTGGGGTCCTGTATGCTTCATACAACTGAGTATCTTTACCTTTTGCTAAATTAGGAAAATTCTCCTGGATTATTTCTGTGAGTAGCTTTTGTAGTTCATTTGTTTGTGTCCCTACTTCTTCTTTTATATTCTTAATTCTTAAGTTATAGATCCTCTTATCATCTTCTAGTCTTTGTATTATTGCTGTTTGTTTCTTTGTTACTTTTAAGAAGTTTTTCATTTCATGCTCCCATATTACAAATCTGCCCTCCAGTTCAGATAATCTGTCCTTAGTTTCCTTCAAGTTGTTATGCCAGTTTTTGATAGAGTTTTTAGTTTCCTGGTAATCTCTTTGAACCTGCTTCACGTATTCTATGTTTTCTCTATTTTCTCCATTAAACAATTCTCCCCTCTTTTTCTGTTCTTCCATTCCACCATCTGTTTTTTCTTGGGTGGTGCTTAGCATTTCTCTAGCTATTCTGCTTATGTCTAGCTTCAGGTCATTAATAACTTCATTCCTGAACTTTTCTATGAGACTCTGGAGATAGCGCTTTATATCTATTGGTGCTGTGTCTGCTATTGCCTCTTTCTCAGGATTGGGGGCCGAGGAGCCTTTCTTGTTGCTGCCTCTTCCCATATTCTTTGTTCCTTATATATGCAAGTGTATATGGGAGGCCCAGCTTCCTTCCCTGTCTGCCACAGTCTGATTGAATTGCGCCGGCTAGGTGTTCCCACCCACCACAGCGCACCAGGAAGTTGCAGACCAGGCAGCCTATGCGGGGCCCGCCCCTCCAGGTCAATCTACCTTCAGGCACTGGGACCTGGGTTGTGCTAGCCTACTGGGTCTCAGCCAGCAGCATCACGTAAGCTAGGCACTGCTCACCAATCCCGCTTGAGAGGGGAAAACATGACTGAAGTCACTGCAGCGTCCTGTTCCCGCAAGTCTTGCCTGGTCCCAGAATGTCCTCTGTTGGAGTCTCCTAGACCGTGGAAGAGTCCCAGTTTCTCTCACTCACCAAAGGTCAATGCACAGCTCCCCGCCCGTCCTGCTTTCAACTCCATTCACCGATTCCCGTTCTCAGAGCTTTCGTGCGTCTCAGTCCCTGCTGAGCCAATGTAGACACAGCAGCAGTGGCGGGAAACCCAAATCACGGCTTCCAATGGCGTGGGCTCCAGCTTCCACACTGAGGCTTTTCTGTTCCTGTTATAGCACCAGGATTGCATTCCCAGTTGGTTTCTCTCAGCCCAGTTTGTTCTTGGGTCAGCGGGGCATATCTCCTCTTGCTTATGATTCCTTACTCCGCACCATTCCTGAATTCTAAGCTGGGTCTTTCAGAGAGCCTCCGTAGCTGCTGCTATCTGTCCTCCATGTTCTCCCGGAAGTCCATAGATTGCTGATTCAGATAATACCCAATTCTTTAGGGCTTACTAATAGTGTTAGCTGTTTTTGGTGTAGGGGTAGGTTTGTATTTGGTGCTTTGTTTTTAAAAAACTTTTATGTTTGTGTAGATGCTGTCTTGAATACCAAAAAATGACTACGAGGAAAAAAAACCAAGGCAAAACTGAAAATAGATGGTGAAAGATCACCCCAGGAGACCTGAAGAGAGTCACCGGAGTGACTGAGCACAGTGGGACAGCGCTGTGCACTCCGTGTGGTGAAAGTGCTGGGTGCTGTATGTCAAGTGTTAGATGGCACTTTGACACCAACCACAAAAGCGTTGCTAAACTTGGTGAAACTGAAAGGTGAGAGTTTTTTGAAGGAAAGCTGTGAAACTATTCCCTATATTTCAGTTCTCGTAATTATCATTCTAAAACAAATAATCTGACAGCTGCCTGATTTTAAATTTCACTGTGTATAGCAAAATATGGCACAGTGTAATGATTTTCTTAGATACAATGGGGTCTCATGGCTGAGCAGAGGATGAGTCTGGGGAGATCTGCAGCTGCTTGGATGAAATAAAGCTGTTTATGAAAGAAAACGGGCAGAAATCTCCACAGGTCACTGATGTGGCCCGGCATAACAGTCTCATGGTTTTCTTAAATTTTATGCTACACATCTGTGTACTACACAAAAAACTACAAGGTGCAGGGAAAACAGTTGACATGATAGGAGAACATTTGAGAGAAAACTGCGGGTTTTTGAAAGAGATCTTGAAAGTAGGCAGCTGGATTATTTTCCAAATCTAAAAATGCACTTAGAAAATTCTACAACATTTGCTGACAATCTTACAAGCCATCAGGAAACCTACAAAGAATTTTCTACCATGGTAGTAGTTGCAAAGGAGAATTTTAGTAACAGACTTTCACAGTTCTGTGAGATGGAGACAACACTGGGGGTTTTTTTGTTGGTTGGTTGGTTGGTTTTTGTTTTTTGAGGCTGTGTCTTGCTGCGTTGTTCAGGCTGGCCTGAAGCTCACTTTGTAGCCCAGGCTGGTCTCCAATTTGCAAGGATCCTCTTGCCTCACCTCCTCAGTACAGGGATTATAGACATGCGCCACCACACCCAACTCACCGTGTGTTTTCTTACTTCTCCAGATAAAGCCAAATTTGAAGAACTTGACTGCTCATGGGGGTTATTTTGGAAATATGAAAATAGAGTTATTGGAATTTTAAGAAAACCCTGTCTGGAAAAATAAATTCGATGACATATGAGCAACACTTGAGAAGACAGAGTGTGAAAGGATGATAAAGGACAGCACAGTTGGCAGTTCTGAAAATGAAATCCTGAGAAAAAAGTCAGCGCCTCCTGAGAATGGGCCATGCTGGGCCTGGGAGGAGCCCACCAAAAAGCCAACCAGCCAGGCTTTCTGCTAAGCTGTGCAAGCCACACAGGGTCCAGGAAGAGAAAAGTCAGCTCCTCCTGTCAGCCCTCAGGCACATGGGCTGAGAATCAACGCTCTCCTGCCCCATAAGTAACTGGCTGGTTTGGAGGACAGGCTGAGTTGGTAGTAACTGAGGTACAAAAAGCACCTGAATGCTTGTATTGTTGGGCTGATTTTGCCAGCCTGGAGCCGGAGGTCTGAGCATCTGAGCAAGATAGCAAATATGGGGGATTTTCTTATATCTTGTCTTGGAAATCCAATATTGTTCTCACTGTTTTGTTCTGTTCTGATTAATTGTTTTGCTTTATTCAGTGTTCTGGTTTTATTCTGTTTTGATTTTGCTATATCTGATGGAATGGACAACTATTGTAAAGGTAACGAGATATACTATAGTATGCATTGTTGTTTTCCTAGTATCTTGCTTTGAAGTTTTGTACTAATTTCACTGCTTTGTTTTTGTTTTTTTGGTTAGTTTTGATTGGGCTTATTCTGTTTTGTTTTGTCGGATTTTATTATCTTTAAAATGAAAATGAATTCCTTGAAGTGTGGAATTTTCTGCCAAAGAATTTTAAAAATCAGACATGCATGGTGGTGCACGCCTGTAATCCCAGCACTCAGGAAGCTGAGGCAGGAGGATTGTTGCAAGTTCGAGACCAGCTTGGGCTGCAAAGTGAACTCAATGCCAGCCTGAACTGTATAGTGAGACCCTCTCTCAAAAAGACAAAAAAAAAAAAAAAAAAAAAAAATTCAGTCAATGAAAGCACTGGGGATTGCTTGTGTTACTTTGGATCATCTTATGCTTGTGGGCAGCTGTTTTCAACTTTGAATTATATTAAATCTGATACATGAAACAGACTAACAGATGACTTAAGTACTGCATGTGTTGCCCTGAAACTGATGCAGTATGAGCCAACATTTGACAAATTATCAGTATGCATACAACAGCAAAGATAACATTAATTGTGCAAAAGCATACCAAATGCAAACTTTCACTTTTCAATAAAAGGTTGTTTGTATCATCAAAACCTTTGTTATTGTGTTTTTCTTTTAAGACAAAATATGTCAATGGATGAGTTGTTTTTTTTAACTAAACTAAAACCTCAGCGCAGTATTCGGGTCTAATTGCAGTGTTGGCACTGCAATAAATGAGTGGGTTTGGGGTTGCAGTTTGGGCCCTTAGTCTCTAAAAGGTTTCCCATCACTGATGCAGAAGGTCTGATGGGCAAGGACTCCATCCCCAGCTCTCCTGTCTGGCCTCTGTCACTCACTGCGGACCCAAGCATGGACAGGGCATTCAAACACGGTCTAGTTCCTCCAGCTCACCCAAGGCAGACCCCAGCCTGCAACATCAGCTCCCTGGGAACTGTGAGAGTCAGCACTAAGTTGAGGACTCAGCCAGTCAGTGCTCCGCAGGCCTGGGGCAAGGGGGAGCTGATTCCTCAAGCTCTTTCCCCTAAAACAAAGAAAGTGGAGCATCCACACAGTCAACCTGCAGAGGCCAGCTTTGTAGAGCATCTGGGCATCAGTGTAGAGTGAGGAGCTACAAGGTGTGGGTCACCAAGCTACTGGTTTCCATGGTGCAGAAAGGGACAGTGCCTAAAGAGTTCACATCGCTGCAGAACTGGGTGTGGCTTGGGTGTGGCTTGGGTCCAGTCCCTCTCTATTCCTACTGCCGCATGTGCCACACAAATCCGTCAGGTGGAGTATAGTCTGAGGCTCCCCAGACCCAGGATCAGTACCAGCAACTTGATTAGATTCTATGTCCACTCCCTGGTCCACAGGATCAAAGTGAGAAACCCAAACCTCATGTCCGGTTGGTGGGGTTGTAAAATGGACTGGCTGCAGTAGAGAACAACATTGCTGTCCTCTCCAAATTCTATAGAATTATCCTATGATTTAACAATTCTTTATCTGCTTAATAGAAATCAGGAGCTCAAGCAGATGTTTGCATTCCCATGTTCACAATAGGATTATTCCCAAGAATCAAAACATGGAAATGACCCCCAAAAGGTGGATGAACAAAAGGTTGTATGTATATATCCTACAATATTATTCACTCCTAAAATTTCTGATGCATGCTATAACATGAATGTGCCTTGAGGATATTTTTTGTTTTTTTGTACCAAGGATCAAACTCATGACCTCATGCTTGCCAGGGAGGTGCTTAGGCTGCTGAGCTAAATCTCCAGCCCTGAGGATATTATATTATGTGAAATAGAACAGATACAAAAGGAAAATATTATCTGATTCCATTTATGTGATGACCCAGAAGAGTCCAATTCATAGACAGTAGAATGGTGTTTCCAGGGGTTGAAGGAATGGAGATGAAGTTATCATTCACAGTTTCAGTTTGGAAATAGAGTTTTGGAGCAGGATGGTGCTCATGACTGCACAAGGTAAATGTTCCTAATGACACTGAACTGGTCACTGGCTAAGGCAGTGGATTTTGTGTTGTGCGTATTTTAACATACTTTAGACAGTAGATAGGCAGTGATAAAGGAGACAGAAGTGATGAGTGGATTCAGGGACAATTCTGTGACACTCTGTTCACATTTTGATGAGTAATGCTCTCCCAGGTCCTGATCATAACACGCATCCCATATATTACTCAAAAGGACAGAACTTACAGTTGAAGCCTCCTGACTCCTGACCATGCACATCTATTTCTTCACCTACACTCAGTAACACATCTCTGATCCCTTCATTCTGAGCAGAGGAGGGAGGAGAAGAAGCATTTGGGAAAGGTCTCCATGACCAGTGCTGTCCTCAGGGGGCTTCCACTCCACAGGTCTTGTGTGGAGGGAGAGAGACTCCTCATCTGCAGTTCTTTCTTTATTAAGACAAAATTCAATCTAAAATTCAACATCTGTCCTGGAGCACACAGCTCAGTGGCATTTCATGCACCCAGGCTGTGAGACCCTCACCATACCTGGTAAAGAACACCTTCACCACCCCCAGTGGTAACCTAGGTTCATTAAACTGTCATTCTCCATTCTCCACACTCAGCCATGGTCCACATTGTGCTTTCTAAGGAGTTGCCTGTTCTGGGTATTTATATAAATGGAAGCATAAAAATAAGTAAATATTTACATTTTAGAATAATCTAATTCCACTAGTCACAAAGTTTCTAAATCATGAAAGAATATATTTACCAGCAACTTTGTACATATCTCATTTAAAAGATAAAAAAATTGAAAACAACTCAAATGTCTGACCTCAAAGTAGGATTAAAATTATGGTAAATTCTATAAAAACTGTGTAGGTCGAAGTACATATGTAAACATAAAAACAACTGTCTTGGTGAAGCTTTCCCATTAGTAGGACACAGAATCCAAGACCCACAACTGGGAAGAGGAAAAGTTTAATCTGGCTTATGGTTTCAGGGGATTCAGTCCTGCCTGGTTCCAAGGCAGGGACACCACAGCAGGAGGGTGTGATGGAGCAAAGCTGCTCAGTTCATGGTGGCCAGGAAGCAGAGTGGAGGAACAGCACCAGGAAGGAAGGGGCCAGAGACCTGATGGAGTACCTAGGGTCACTCCTCCATGACCCACAAGATGAGTCCAGAAGTATACTTTACTGATCCTCTGGACAGCTCTCAAGCTCATCAAGTTGACAATCAAGATTAATCATCACATAGCAAATGCTTTGTGATGTTAAAATTATAGGTGATATTTTTGGAGTTTTTTCCACCTTTAAAATTCTATCCAAAGTCAAAAAATGCTGAGTTTTATGTAATAGAAATACCCTTTCCTTAGGTTAATTTTATAAAATCAAGTCAAAACGACTGAAAAATATAACAAGGTTTAAAAATACAGAAAAAGCTAGAAACCTTAACTTTGCTTTGAACAACTACTTTGAAAGACAGTTAAACAATTTCTGAGTTAAACATGCAAGAACTGTATGATGTAACCTCACACCTAAGTATCTTCCCTGGAAAAATGATTGCTATATCCATACAAACACAAGAATGACTATAGCATCTTTATTTTAAGATCAAAACTGCAAACAGTACAAAAGGCATCAGCTGATGGACACACGAGGATTTGTAGTTCATCCACACAGTAGGATGTGATGGCTCAGCCACCGACAGGAGGAGCACATGGGAAATCTAACATGGTTACGAGGATTGAATAAACCCTACCAGCTCCCCCAAAACAAAAACAAACGAAAACACCCTGCATACTGGGTGGTTACAGAGCTGTCACCTCTAGAAAATACAAAGCATTTCCCAGCAACAAAAAGCAGACACATTGCTTAAGATGGAAGGAAGAAATTATACAGAGTCATAAGGAAAATTTTAAGGTGTTGTACACATCACCACAGGGGTGATGGTTTTCAAGGGGTTCATGTATGTCAAGATTCTTAGGGTTTTTTTGTTTTGTTTTGTTTTGTTTCTGGTACCAGGAATCAAACTCAAGACCTTGTGCTTGCCAGGCAGGCGCTTTGCTGCTGAGCTATGTCCCTGGCCGAGGTCAAGATTCATCTAATTCTGGACTTTAAACACTAAGTTCATTGTATGTCACTTATACTGAAATAAAATTGCTTTAAAAAAACTTCTCATCTGAGCTACCCACCATAGCTTTTATTTATAGATTTATTTATAAGTAGTTTTGTTTATTTATAGATTTATTTATTTTTTGCAGTGCTGGGGATTGAATCCAGAGCCTTGATCCTGAACTATATCCCAAGCCATTTTTAATAATTTATTTCCAGACAAGGCCTTGCTAAGTGGCTAAGGTGTTTAGGTTGGGTTTGAATTTTATCACATTTATTAGCATTTTTGTATACTGAAGTATAGCAAGGATAACTAAATTGAGTAGTCTCAAGTAAATCAATAAATACAATTTAACAAACAAAAGCTGGGTGTGGTGGTACATGCCTGTAATCCTGGCACTTAGGAGGCTGAGGCAGGAGGACTGTTGTAAGTTCTAAGCCAACCTAGTTTACATAGTGAACTGAAGGCCAGCCTGAACTATACAGTGAGACCTTGTCTCAAAAAATAAAATAATAAAAACTTTGAGTAAGACAAGAAAGGGTTATTATCTTCCAGACCAGGGCTTAAGCATCTCCAGTGGATTTACGTTAGAAGGTATTTCTTGTTGTCCCCCCAAAGCCTCATGAAGTCACAGAGGTGGCTAAACCTAGCATCTGTGATTGGTTCCTTGTCTAGTGCTGGGATTGGCAGTGTGAGTGCTGCACCTGCCCAGGGTTTGAATTACAGGTGTAAAAGAGGTCTCATGAGTCCACTTTGTGAGAGAAGTGACAAAATCTTGTAATTCAAAAGGGAATCACCACATGTGGCCAACAAATGCAGAAAACGCTCAGCCTCCCAAAGCTGATTCTCGCAGGCACACACCCCTGAGATGTGCTGCATCCCCATCCGATGGCAGGCTTTAAGGCAGGTGCTGAACAGCACTGGGAGAACATGGGGGCAGAGCAGAACCCCGGCCTGCAGCTCCCATCAGAGCTCTATACAGGTACACAGAGCACAGCCCTTGCGAGCTAAGAATAGAGGTTTCTCCCACACAGAGAGCTGTACCACTTTTTGAGGCTTCAAGACTGTTCACAGCACTGTTTGAAGCAGGAGGGAACTGGACCCCCCGCTCCATGTAGAGGGTGCGGGGCATCAATGTGGGGCACGGGAACCAGGGAAAGATGTGGGCATGCTGTGGGTCTCCCTGAGCCCACAGGGAAAGAGGCCAAGGAATCTGATTGTGAATTAATACATGGATGTGAGAAGGATGTGTGTATGGAGGATATCCATTTTGAAAATGAAATATCTCTAACATCAATGTGCATACACACATAGATGTGTAAGAATGGTGTCTCAGCAATATAGTTACATATGGAGACCATGGCTCAAAATAAAAAAGAACTTTTAAAATGAAGGTTAATGTAGCTTGGGCACTTTGATTTTAAAAAATGATCAATTCCATGAGGGATAGGAAAAGGAGGATTTTCACCCAAGAATACAAAGTCTCAGTCATGATGGAGAAGAAATTTTCAGTGATTTACTAAACTGCATGGCGACCACAGCTGATAAGAAGAATAACTTTCAAAGCTGCAGTGGGATTTGCAGTCCCGCTCATTGTGAAGGAACTGTAGGTTAGTAAGGTGGTAGACACATTAACCAGATTGATTCTTTCTACAGAGTAGCCATAGATCAAAAGCACATTTTATCCCATAAACGTACGTAATCATTGTGATTTATCAAGTAAGGATATCCTCTATCTGTACTCCCTGCATTCTGGGAGGACCACAAGTTTAAACCCAACCTGGGGAACTGAGTAAATTATTTAGACCTTGTCTCAAAAATTTAAAAAAACAAAAACAAAAACAAATTTTAAAAGTGCATGGACATGGTCTGGGGATTTAGCCCAGCCTGGCAAGCGTGAGGTCCTGAGTTCAATCCCCAGTACCACAAAAAAGTGCATGGGCCTATAGCTCATGTAGAAATCGCTGGGATCATTGAACATAGTATATTAACCTTTATTCTCTGATTATTCTGTTAGGAATAATTAGAACTCCCCACTGGGACAGAGCTGATCTATTTATAAAAGAGTGTTTTCATATTTTCTTTATTAATAATATCTACTTGTGCTACATTAAAATAAGAAAAGAGGAAAAAGTGGTTGTTTGTTTTGTTTTCTTTTTTTTTGTCTTTTTCGTTTTTATCGGTACCAGGGATCGAACTCACGACTGCCTGCTTGCAAGGCAGGCGCTTATGCCGCTGAGCTAAATCCCCAGCCCCAGTTTTGTTTTCTTTTGAGACAAGGTCTTGCTACATCCTGCAGGCTTACCTGAACTCACCACGTATTTTAGGCTAGCCTCGAACTCCCTGTGATCCTCTTGTCTAAACCTCCTGAGTGCTGGAATTATAGGCACCACCATGCCCAGCAAGAAAGTGTTTTGAAAAAAAAATAACAAAAAGGAAATCACTGGTTCAAATTTCAGTCCAAAACAAACACAACATTTCAGAAAAAGAAAAGAATCATCAAATTCTTGTGATACTAAGAAACACAAGTCCTTACAAGGTACATTTAGTAGCATATTTGTAGTCATTTCACTTAAAAGGTTAAAAACAAAAAGTTGGAACAACACATATACCTGACAGTAGACCAATGTCTCAGTGTTGGTAAACCTCAGGGAAGGCCCGTTATCTTAAAGTACATATGCAAGGAAGATTGGCAAAGCTCTGGTCAGAAAGATGAGAAGTGAATTTTACCTTTTCCTTTTTAAAATTTTCTCCCAAAACAATTGCATTTAATATAACCTTCTTAGCTTCTTCTCAGGCTGATTATCTGAATCAAATCAGAAAACACTGAAAATTGAATGACACGGTGTCACAATCTTCACAAAAACAAAACAAAACCCCTCAAACTCTGCGTTAACTGTAAAACTTACTGCTTACTTCAAAAGGTACTTAAAGCATTTCTAAGTTAGATATACACCAGACACTTCACATGTAAGTATTTTTCTATTGAAATAACATTCCATGCCCATACAAACATGTGTATAAGAATGGATGTGGCCGGGGATATAGCTCAATGGCACAGTGCCTGTGTGAGAACCAGAGTTTATTTCTGAGTTAAAAAGAAAAAAATCCTGGTTGTGGCAGTTTCGCTGCTGAGGGTCCACCCTGGAAACAGAACAAATGGCCATCAGCAGATGGGCGACGGGTGCATGAACAAGTCGTGGTTCATTCGCTCAACAGGGTGCAATGGCTCCACCACTGACAAGCAGCAGCACAGGTGGAGCCAGCACAGAGACACTGCTTAAAGAAGACCAGCCAAGAAGCATGTCCACTGGACCCCTTCAGCTCCATCACCTCTAGAAAAGGCAAACTATCCAGCAGGGACACAAAGCACATGGTCTGCTCAGGATGGGAGGGCAGGAAGGGATAGAAGCAGCCACGAGGAAGTTTCCCAGGGACATGAGCATGTGTCCTTCATCGGCATGGGGTGATAATCTCCACAGCCTTGCAAAGCCTCACCTTGCACTCACCACCTGCTGCCCCTCCTCACAGGATGTCAGCGTTTGCAGTATTACAGGGCATGATTGAGTTCTGTACCTACATGTGTTATGGGTTGTGTCTGGATGACCCCTCAAAGCTCAGGTGGGCTGGGCTTTTCAGAGGTGGCTGAATCTAGAGTTTGTGATTGGTTCCTTGTCTAGCGCTGGGATTGGGGTTGTGAGTGCTATACCTATCCCAGGGTGGGTACCATGCATACAGTATAAGAGAGAGAAAGAGGCTTATTTTCCCCTTTCTGCTCTGGTTGTTTTTTATCTCCCACTGCCCTGAACTGTTGCCTCTCTGCCATGGCAACCTGCCTTGGACTCAGCAGATTATGAACTGAAACCTCTATAAACTGTGAGGTACATAAACCTTTCTGTCCTTAATTTTAGGCATCAGGCATTTTGTCTCAGCAAGGAGAAAAGTAACCAATAGAATCTGTCATTCATATACACCTGAAAGTTAAAATCTGCTATGAGGACTCCACTATACAAGGGCTTATAACTGGAAACTTACAACCATGAAGGAAAGTTACTATGGGCATTCTGGGACCATCTCTGTACTCCCTGTATTTCCTGGAACTGAAATGAAATTGAAATCAGCCCAAGAAAAATAATTATCCTAAAATTAGATAGATCTCTAAGTGATGACTCTGAGCACCGCATCTTCAGAGAGAATGGACCCTTTGCATGGAGAAGTGCACTTGGAACCACGCCTGCCTCATCTGAAGCATCTACATGTTCGCTACATTAAAACTTCAAAGTTCACCAGAGCCTAAAATCACACTCATCTTTTCTAGCTTTTCATTTGCTGTTTCTGAGGAGCACACAAGAAAGGGGGTCCTAGTCTACTTATCAGAGGGAGAGGCTCAGCTATGGACCCCAGCACATGACCTCACTTCCTTGGCAACAGGTCCAAACAGAACTCAGAAGCCTCTGGTCACCAGGCACCTTGGTCTGGCAACAGTTGGCCTTCCCAGGCACTTGGCTGGAGAGGGTGCACTGGGAACATGCTGGGCTGCTTTCCCAGGCCTCGAGACCCCAGTCTCAAGACCCAGCGTGGGAAAACCACGTGGGAACGAGTCAGAGGGTGGTTCCCTTGACCCAGACGCTTCAGAACGCTCACCCGGAACCGCCGAACCGTCATGGGCAGCACAGGGCAGGGCTCACCAGCCCCAGCCTCCAGGTGCCCAGAGACAAGCAGGAGCCCAGGACA
This sequence comes from Cavia porcellus, assembly GCF_034190915.1. Taxonomy (NCBI): domain Eukaryota; kingdom Metazoa; phylum Chordata; class Mammalia; order Rodentia; family Caviidae; genus Cavia; species Cavia porcellus. Next base: position 55,990,276 of record NW_026947501.1, on the reverse strand, counting down.
GGTGTCGATAGGATCAGCCACCAACCACTCAGAGGCTCTGAGTCCCGGACAGGTTCACTTAGGCCTGGCCACCTCTGTGAGTCCCCCTGTACAACTCCCACCCTAGGTCATCGGTGTGAGGGGGGCTGAGGACAGGCCCTGAGGGCAGATCCTCCTGGGCAGGAGCAGGTGCTGGGAGGCTGTGAACCTGGGTACCTGTCACGTTCCCACCCAGGACACGGCTGACAGGAGGAGAGGAGCAGCACCCAGGGTTTGTTCACAGCCTCCAGAGTCATTTGCTGTCGTCCTGGGTAGAAGTCTGGGACAGAGCTGATTGTGATTTGGGGAGCACAAAGTTATCTGAAGCAAAAAACCCCTCAATAGTCCTCAGGCAGAGCCTCATGATTCATGCTGGCTGCTGGGCACTGCCCCAGTGGAACTGAACACAGGTGACATCAGTGTAGACCAGGTCACTGGGGCCCCGTGTGCCCTGTGCCCGCACCATGCACGTGGATCTACAGTAACAGCAGATGCCAGCTTAAGCACGGAGGGGGATGCATGAGTAGAGGGCCCACAGATGACACAGAGACCTTTGGGGTCAAGTAACCCCTCAGCACATCCCGCTAGGGTTCAGAAAATGGAGGCCCATGATTGCTCCCACAGGAATCTGGGGTCCATGTCCTCAACCACGGTATGCCCTCTGCTCAGCCTCTGCCTTGGTCAGGTACCAGGCTCTGATCACACACCAGTGGGAGCCCCAGAGTGGGAACATGGATGCTAAGTCACTACCTCCTGTCATGACTGAATTCTGCCACTTCAGCTCATTTGACTTCTGGGTCTGGGGTCTGTGGGGCACCTACCTGAATGTCCCCCCACCCTGTCTCCAGCTCTACATGTCACACTTCAGCACAGGTGCACTCACCCAAAGCATCAGGCCCTTGCTACTGTGTCCTTCTTTCTGGCTACTGTGTCCTTCTTTCTGACTACTGTCTGACAGGTCTTTTGTGCAGGCCCTGCAGGTACATTTGGGGGCCCCCTTTGGCTAAATGACATTGTATCAGGGCAGCAGTGAACTCAGCTCTGCCTTATAAAGGCCACGGAAGCCAGCCCTGATTCCCTCCTGGAGACTTTTCATTAGAAACCTAGGGAACATCCTGCGTGAACTCACACATGCACCTGCCCGCCTAGACTGACCCTGTCTTTTCTCATCTCTACAATGGGAGGCTGTCTCAGAACATGGGTTGTCTTCATGCATGGAGTTACATATGACCTCTCTGTAGCTACCACTGATCCGAGAGTGCTAGTACCTTAGGTGTCCCTTATCTATGCTGGGCCCTCCTGTGAGCCCTGTGCCACGAGCCTCAGTGGACCATGTGGACTGTGGGCTTTGCTTCAGCCCCAAATCCTCCTGAAAAGCCACGTGCAAGACATCAATTCCATGTCCCCCCACTATCTTGTCACAGATCAGAAGTCAGTTGGCGGAGAACCTGGCAGAGGTCCTCACAGCCAGCATGGTGCAGGCAGGAGCGCCTCAAATCCTGACGGAGACCCTGGAGCTGGCCTTCCTGGACAGCTGCCCCAGCCGCCGGCCCTCCTCCCTGAGCTCCTCCAGGGCTGACATCTCCATCCCACAGGCCCCAGTGCTGGGCAGGTGAGTTCTTACCTTAGCAGCCCAGTGGGTTGTGGCCACCTGTGGATTCAGGTCCTGGCCCTGTTTGAGCACCTCAGTTTACAACACTGTGCCTCAGTTTACAACACTGAACAATGTGCTGAGTGGATCGAGATCCCAGGGTCACTGAGGATGAAATGGGGACTCCATGGCAAGTGGGTAGCTGTTCCCTTGATCCCATGAAGACCCGCTGCAGAGGCACTGCTGATTCCCATGGATGGCCTTCCATCCCTCCCACTGACCCGCACTTGGTGGAAGCCTTTCTATTCATCGGAAAGGAGGAGATTGGAGAGTCACTCTAGAGGCTTTAGGGGGTGCCCAGGGCAGGAATTCTTGGGGATGGCAAAATATTCATTGTCCTCAAATGCCCTGGGAAAGCAGATGGGTGTCAACAACCCACAAATACACATGAAGACACACTGTGTGCAGACACTTTTCTAGATATTGTCCTGATCCTGTAAGCAGAGGAGGCACAGACGCTGCCCTTTTGAGTTTCGATGTTTTTGGAGACCACAAAGTCACCCTTGGTGGCAGAACTGATGTTGCTCACTTCAAGGCAGCTGTTCCAGGCCCCAGGCCTCCCTAGATGTGGGTACAGACCGTGCATGAGGGGTTCTACAGAGGCAAAGAGAACTGGGCAACACATCGCTGCCTGAGCTAGAGACTGCAGAGGGGTAGTACAGTGACCCCTCACTTCGCAGATAATCACGGAGCAGCAGCGTCGTGCCCTTGAGTGCAAGGACACAGCAGATTCCAGTCTCTGCCCTGAAATTCACCAAGCTGACCTGCGGCGGGGAGGGGCAGGGAGACACTGTGTCAGGCTTCCCCGAAGAAGGCAGAGGTGTCTCACACTCAGCAAGGACTCCCTCCCATGGAGCCTTCTGTCAGCCTCTGAGGGCTTCCTGGGCCCACACTGCCCCACTGTGGGTAGGAGAGGTGGGGGTGAACACTGCACTGACGTGGAGGAAGCCAGTGTGCAGGAGGCCCATGCGCTCCTCCTTAAGGTGACCTGCACAGGTAGTGTGGGAGGAAAGGCCAGACCTCTCACTCTGCTGCCTCCCTGTCTGCCCCAGGTCCACCTCTTCTATCTTTGACTCCTCACTGGAGCGGTATTCACATGTGGATCCCCAGGCTGAACTTCTCCCGTACCAGCTGGAACCTCCTGAAGCCCTCGAGGCTGAGCCCCAGGGTACAGAGCACTGGGGTGCCAGCTGTGGGCTTGTGGGGATAGGGTGGGTCAGGGATCTCAGCAAAGTGCCCAGAAGTTGGGAGACCCAGGAGCACGAGACCCTCAGGAGTCAATGTGGGAATGCAGTCTGGGAGGCTTTGCCGGGGCTGTGTTGGTACAGGTGGGAAGGTTTTGCCCTGAGAAGTCCACGGACAGTTGGTGATCGTTTCTCCTTCTGCGACTATAGGGCCAGTTCCAACCCATGCAGAAGTTGCACCTGAAGAACTTGTGCCAGCTCCACCTGCGGCTCCCTCACCAACTGTGACCCCAGAGCAAGAGCCAGCACCTGGATTCCCCTGTACACCAGCTGCAGAGCTGGACCTCCTGGTAGCTCCACAGCAGGAGTCATCTCTTGAGCTCTACCTGCGGGCAGCTCTTGACCCATCCCTGCCATTCTCCTCTCTTCCAGATTTACTTATTATTGTATTTACTGCTACCCTCATATCCCAGAGATAGGTTAATGATAAAATTAAGTGAAATAAAATTTAAGTTTTAGTCTTGTTTAAAATGATTAGCGTGGCATGAAGTGCATTTTCTTTTTTCTTTTTGTCTTTTTCCTTTTTGTCGGTACTGGGGATCGAACTCACAACTGCCTGCTTGCAAGGCAGGCACTTATGCCGCTAAGCTAAATCCCCAGCCCCCATGAAGTGCATTTTCAATGTTGTACAACCTTCCTCACCATCTGGTTCTGGGACATTTTCCTCAGTTCTGTACCCAAATGCAGTTCCTTGCCCCTTCCCTGCTGCTAGATGCTGCCCACCATTCAGCTCATGGCCCTGTAATTTACCTGTGCTCCATTTTTCACAACACTGCATCAGATTTTCATTCGGTTCCACAACCTTGGAAGGGAATGTTTAATCTTGCTTTTCTAGGAAGGGAAAACCTGAGTTGGATCCCAAACATTTCTGATTCCATATTCAATAAATTATACAGTTATTTTTTGTTAAACAAGAAACACTTCTGATAGTAACACATGCAATGCATGATGAGTGAATGATAAAAGAAAGGACATGGAGACTGTTGTAGCTTGGCATAACTGACGCCATCTTGAGCCCTGCATTTAACCAGTGCCCTGTATTCAGGAAAATAGAAAAGTACTCGGGGTACAAGTGCCATGAGAAAAGCAGAATGCGCTGTTCCTACAGGAGAAAAATTAACCTGCTCAACAAAAGAAGCAGGATACAGGTGTCAACCGAAAATTAATGAAAGATTCCAGCTAAACTGTTTCCAACAGGATGTCTTTTGTGATTCTCTCATTTAAAAACTTTGTGACTTTCCAGTTCAGGACACTTGCTTGGACCCTGAACCAGGGGGGGTCTGTATACGAGTGGTCCCGAGCTCAGTTAATTAAATTCCAAATTTATCAGTTTGGCTGCTTGGGTTCCTATGTTGTTATTCACAACCAAGCTCCGAGACCATCATCCCCTCCAGGGACAGTGGCCTCCTCTGGCGGAGTTCCTCCTTCCTGTCTTCCTTGTAGGTCCAGGTCTGTGTGCTTTTGTTGCTGGGCAGGAGGCCACAGCTCTCTGTCATCTCATGCATGCCCTGAGGACAAAGTCCAGTGCTCCGCTGGGATTTTCAGTGGCCACCATACCAGTGTTTTCAGCCATGTCTGCTCTGAACTTTTTCCAGTTATTTAGCTCATGCCAGAGTTGAAAGAAACATCTGCTTCTATATTTCAAGATGGATTCGTGGCAGTGGAGTTTCTGGGTCCCAGTGACAGAAGTGGGACAGACACACACACTTATCTGTGGTGACCCCAAGGCCCGAGGGTAGAATACACACAGCTCTGGGTGCCACTGGGAAATGCAGCTGTACAGGCTCTGGGGCAGGGGGAGCCTGGGGACAGTCCACACTCATCACATCTGAGACAGAGGAGCCCTCAGCATAGCCTCCCCTCTCCTACCTGAAGTGGGATGGACATTCTCTAGATTTTGGTTACATTTTGTTTGTAAAATATGAAGTCTCAGAGTCTCATGAACACCAGGTGCTGAAGGTTCCTGGGGAACTTAGTCCACTCTTTCCTTGTGAATGCGGAGGAGAAAAGCCATTAAATTTTGTTCTGGGATTGGAGATTGAACCCAACAAGAGCTTCTTGCTGTCATACACATCAACAGCCCTTTTAATTTTAATTTAATCAATTAATTAGTTAATTAATTTGACTGAGTCTCCTTAAGTAGCTAAAGAGTCCATCCTGGCCCCTGACGTGCGATCCTCTTGCTTCAGCTTTCCAGAGGGCTGGGATTACAGAGGTGCACCACCTCACATGGCCCCATTAAGTATTTGGGAAAAACAAACTCCAAAATTAAGCTCGGTACCCTGGCTGACCACTTTGAGGTCTCGAGTCAATTTGATGTCTCTGTAAAGGGGTGTGGACTTCAGCGGCGGGGTAGTTTTCCCCAAGAGGCCAGCAACTGGCTTTTGCCTGTTGAGTGACCATCATTCAACAAGACCACCCAGCTTGGTGGGTGACCACAGGCTCTGCACTGCCCTCCCTCCCACACTGGTCCCTGACGTGCAGAGACCCCACCTGCTTTGCCACCTTTCAGCAAGGTGAGCTGGGAAGGTGAGGTACAGTAAACCCGTCAAAGTGAGCCCTGCCCTCCTCATTCCCAAAGGGTAGGAGCTGCACACTGCTCCCCTGTCTCTGTGCCCATCAGCACTACAGGGACCATCGGATCAGTCTCCACACACAGCCTGAGCTCAGGACCTCCACCAGGCTCTCCTGGGCTCCCTCCATGACCGTACACAAACACCCTCACCTTGCCAAATGCTGCTAGGTTCCCAAATTGTGTGTCACTACCCACTGCAAGGCCCAAAAAGAAAGGACAACCCAGATGGAGTGGGGCCTTTTGCTGGCAGTGGCAGCGGATGAGAACTGGGTGCTCAATACAAGCAACTCTGAGAACAACCTATGGTTGACAGATTCCGTATAACGTACCAGGTTGGGCCTAATTTCCACTGTATGCATTACATGTGCCAACTCCTTACCATGAATGTAGTAATTATGTTCTTCTTCTAACATTTACTAATAAAAATAATACTATAAACAAAATTTAGAAAGGGAATAAATTTCTGACACCTGAGGGAAAAAACAGTACAAAGTAAAACAAAAACAGTATGGAAAGCCAGGCACGGTGGTGCACGCCTGTAACCCCAGCACTTAGAAGGCTTCCCTCACCCCTCACTTGCCTCACTGGACACCTGGACCTGGGTACTAGGTGCTGTGACTCTGGTGCCAGTGAGCAGGAAAGGTGAGAACACAGCGGTAGCTTGGCAACTAGCTGGCCAGAAAAAAGAAGAGATGACAGTGGCCATGACCACCTGACCAGCGGACAGGTCACTGGGACAGAGGCACATCCCATGGGCACATTATATACATCTCCTGTCCAGCTCCTGAGAGGCCCAGAGACATCCCATTAGCAGGCTGACCACACCTCTGGGCCTTACTCCCAGCCAGGGTCCACGGCCACCCTGACCCAGCAACACCAGGCAGGGATCTCCCTCGCTTAAGGCAAGAGGGCCATCCCGATGCCCTCACAGGCACTGGGGCCCACACATCAGAGAAGGGCTGCCCACCTCTGTGGGTTCCACAGCGCCTGCTCCTGCCCTTGTTCTCCGCACTCCCTCATGGTGCTCAGTTCCCACATGCTGCCAAACACGGGGGCCTGGATTTGTCTGTGCTGCCCGGCACTGATCCTGTGCTTCAGCTTGCCATGCCATGGTACCAGCTCAAATGACTCACCTCAGGCTCAGGAGTAAGGGAGGCCACATTCCCAGTTACTTGGCTGCCATGTGTGAAAGTGGGGCCAAGAGATGTGATTGCCCTGGGCCTTCAGCCCGGGAATGATGTCCCTCAGACTGTGGTCAGAGCAGCAAGCTGGGGAGCCACACATCTGCTGCTTGGAGAACCATGTGCCAGTCCAGGTCAGAAGTGCTGAGGCCCTCAGTGACCTGCGGGGCACAGGGGTGGGATGGAAATGAGGAAAATGTCCATCACAGGGCTTAGGAAATGATGCCAGGGCAGCAGAATGAGACTCAGTCTCTTCTGTAAAGCTGTGCCCATCAGGGGTTTGGGTTTTCGGATGTCATGAGTGCCTTTGGACAGGGCACAGGGCCATTAGGTTGGCTGGGTATTGAAGTTCCCTGTGTCTCGGGTATGAGATTTTCTCAGATTTGGGGAGGTAAAAGGATATTTTAGCAGGTGAGATTCCCAGAAAGAAGAAACTACACGGAGCCAACATTAGCAGCAGCAGTAAGCAAGCGTCTGTATTATCCAGCCCGTATGTATCGGCCGTTGTCAGGCATTGCATTCCTGTGCACTGTCACAGCCAGAGCACATGCACCCTGGTCTATGCTAAGTTCTGCTTATGTAACTGTGTCCATGGTGTGCTCATGCTAAATGGTGGGGACATGTCCTTACAGGTCCTCCAACCCACTGGGAGTTGAAGCAATGTGAAGTGGTTTCCCACGTCCCACCCCCTCAAAGGTCAGAGAACTATGTTTATTGTAAGTGATCCATAGGGTGGACTCATGCACACAAAGACCATGATGACAGTAAAGGTAAAGCATAATACCACTAATCCCACCACCGCGCAGTTTATGGCCACCCAGAGCCAAGGTGGGTCCCAAGGATTCCCACAGCTGGATGAGCAGGGCCTGCTGCGCCACCTGGAGGGCAGAAAACTCCACATCCATTTCTTTTTCGTTTCGTTTTTATTGGTACCGGGGATCGAACTCACAACCGCCTGCTTGCAAGGCAGGTGCTTATGCCGCTGAGCTAAATCCCCAGCCCCTCCACATCCATTTCTTGCAAGACCTCTTGTGCTTACCTCTGGTGTTCAGGGATACAAACGCCACATTCTAGAGCGTACCAATTACCTCCGTGCAGTATGGTTAGCACATCAAGGAATGTGTGGTTTAGCATTTGAGAGGTTTTATCTATGAGCAGCATCAAAGCCTGGCCAGTGAGACTCAGAGGCTGGGCCCTGCGTTGACAAGGGTTTTGACCTGGAGAGCTGGGTCTATGACCCCTACTCCTGGTAGCAACACAGCTACCAGATAAAACCACCAGGCCACCTGTAGAGTATGGTGGCATCTGTAAAACAGTGTCCCAATAGTGCAGTGTGTCTATGATGATGGGTTTGATAGTGCCCTGGATATTTGGTGCAGTGTCCTGGTCAGTGTGTGGATAGTCATGGCCAACCCCTGGTGACATTGACCTATGAGGCTTCCATAGTGGGCCAATCAGTGTGCATCACCCTGTTGAGCTTGTTGCCTCTCCAAGTGTTTGTATCATTTATCATTGACACACAGTTACACAGGTCAAGTGGTCCCCACCCCACACGGGGGTGCCCAAACGCCACATTGATCTGTTGAATACAAGATAGGGCTCATGCAGTTGTGCTCCTAGGTCCCCTGTCATCCACTCCTAGCCACTGTGCATCACAGGCCCCAGTGCCTGTGGTGCGGCCGTGCTCTCCAAATCAGCACCTTGATGGCCTGGCATCTCTGATCCCAGGCTGCTGCCCTCAACCAGTTTATCAAAGTCTGCTTCTCTGCTCATAGGCTGTCCTCTGCACATTCTGTAGAACTTGTCACTTAGAGGGAGTGCTGGCTGGGATAACCTTTGGGACATTTTCTGTGGCCTCAGCTTTGTGTTACCCAGTCTCGTTCCATAGCTGTAACAGCTACACCGAGACCATTTCACCCACCTTTTGCTTGATTGTTTGGCCAACTCCCATATTCCACAGCCCTGTAGGTTGTATACGTGTGTTACGGGTTGAGATGGGTGGTCCCTCAAGTTCTACTCCTTGAGCTTAGGGCTCCTCCATTTCCACCTTCTGTGAAGTAGCAGGCCTGTCACGCAGTATCCCCTCTCATGGGGACTGTGTTGGCCATGAGGCCTTAACCACAGGAGGTGGGGGTGCTGCCTGTGTCACACAGTGTGACTTCCGTAGGAATCATCTGTGATTCCAAGTCCTCATTGGAATTTGGGTGTCTATCATTTCTAAGGACTTCAACATGCCCTTGAGAGTCAGATGGACCCTTCCTAGTCTCTACAGGTCTCTTTTCATGGTCAGTAATCAGGTGAGTGAGTATTCATCCTATAAGGAGACACCAGGGATGATCTTTGGAGAGCACTGGAGCAGACTTTATCTTTTAGGTCAAAACACACTGGTATTTATGAGGAAGTGCAGGAAGGAGACTCCTTCTGCCTTGCTAGTAGTACACTCACTTCTGAAATCATTTTGGTGGTTAATTTCAGAGTAACACATCTGACTATCTCAGGGTTCTGTGCATTCAGTCCTCTCTATTTCATAAAGAGAATTTTATCAGATATTCACATCAACTTTGTTTCCAATAACTGAAAACTGGAATGTAAATATCACATAACAGCTGAATGAATAAACAAACCACAGCAAGCAATGCAATGAAATTCTACTAAAAACACATAGGAAAACACCGTAGAGAATCTCAGAATGATTATGCCTGGTGATAGAAGACAGAGAGGCCAAACTGTACCCAGGCATTTCAAGTCCCAAAAGTGGAGAAGCGCCTTCTTCTGCTGGACTAACCCTTCCCACAGATGACAACCCTGGACAAAATCAGAGTAACAGCTGCCTGAAGAGGTTGGAGGAAGACAAAGTACAGGGAGTCTGGAGCGAACTCAATGCTTGGGGAAGGAAACTGGTTGTATTTCCCACCACTGTGGCCTTTATGTGCGTCAAACAGGGAGTTCAAACAGACAAGAAAGGTGCTGTTTTCCAATTTGAAGAATTAGAGGAGATCAGAAGCAGCACAATGGCTGAAAATAAAAAGGGAATTCCTGAAGAAGACTCGTATGGACTGAATGCTAACCATTCCACCTAAACCCATATATTAAAATCCGTACGCCCCAAGTGATAGTAGTATGATGTTGCTCCTTCGGAAGGTGGTAAGGTCACAAAGGTGGGGCCCTGGGATGTGAAATTAGTGCCCTCATAAGAGACTCCTCCCCCAACTCCTTCACTCACTTTGCCATGAAAGAACATAGCAAGAAAACAGCTGCCTGTGACTAAAAAGCCATCCCTAAAATCCGAACCTGCTGGCCGAACTGTGACCAATGAGTTGCTGTTTAAGGCGCCCACTCTGGTATTTTAGTTACAGCAACTCAGAGTAGACTAAAACGGCGATAGAAGGGAAGCACCTGAACTGTGCATGTGGCAGACTCCAGATCCCTGAGGCCAGAGTGGAACTGAGAGCCCTCCTGACACCCATGTGCGACAACGTTTGGAGATGATTCCACCCAAGCAAATTGCCTGCCGAACAAGGACAAGAAATGTGAGGGTGTTGTAGTCCGGGGTTGTGAGAACAATTAGAATCAGGACACAGAATTTATATTATTTATGATGGTCCCTCAGAGTTAACATAAGAAAGTGCAGAAATCTGTCCACAACCCTAAAGACCTGGAATATTCACCCAAGGGCCTGGATCCCATAGCAGTGTCCCACATGAGTCCAGATGAAAAACCTAGAGTCCACGACAGTGCCTCCCACGAGTCCTAATGGAGGTCTAGAGCCCATGAGAAGGACTCATGCCAGGCTGTTTTATGGATCTATGCTCAAAAGACCCAAAGGTTAGCAGTGGAAGCTAGGAAGTCCATGTCAGTGGGGTGAAGGAGCTGTGCTGGTAGGTTGAGGGTTCTACCCTGGAGCAGAGAAGTCACACTCATACTACAGACTAGGGCTGTCCTGGAAAGCACCACAGTCATCCTCAGCAACACAGAAGCCCTGAGCTTCTCTGATGATAAGAACAGTCGAGTACATGCCAGAAAGCCAGCCTGACAAGCTTTTGGAGATTAAACAGCACACATCTTCGCTTTCAGAGTCAGGAAGTGATGCTTGATGTTAAGGACCAGAGCTTTCCCAAAGTGAACCACACCCAACTGTCACCAACAAGGTCCCAAGATCCTCCAATGACAATGGTCGAACTCACACTAGGGAAGCTAGTCATGACAAGCTCCTCTAGCAGAACCAATGGCTCAAATCAGCAACACTTAGGGCAAACCACAATGCCTAGCTGCTCCTTCTCCACATCTCTATGATGGCAGCTTTTCTCAGATGGAACATCTACGCTCAGCAACATGCTGATTTAATTCAGCTGGAATTAAGTTGACCACCAGTTTTTAATCTGTAACAACAATAAATCTTTTTTCCTTTGCTCTCTTTGGTTGTGTCTTCCCACTGTCTTCTGGCTTTCATGGCTTCCTGGGAGAGCTGACCTGTTCTGCTTATTAAGACTCCTGGGACTGCAAGATTTTGCTCTTACTAGCTTTTGTTTATTTTTTTTTTTATTTTTTATTTTTTGTCTTTTTCCTTTTTATCGGTACCAGGGATCGAACTCACGACTGCCTGCTTGCCAGGCAGGCGCTTATGCCGCTGAGCTAAACCCCCAGCCCGCTTTTGTTTATTTTTTGGTTTTTTGGTACTGGAGATTGAACTCATGACCTCACACTTGCCAGGCAGGTGCTTTATGCCACTGAGTTAAATCCCACCCATCCCTGCTCTTACTGGTTTAAAAATTTCTTAATTTTTGGCTTTCGACATTTTGAGGCATCTAATCTGGCTCTTGTTTTTTTTTAGTGTAACCTATATGTAGTTTTTTGTTTTAAAGCTTGTATAATGCAGGTTAGTGTTTTTCATCATATCTGAAACATTTTAGCCATCACTTCTTCAAACATTTTTTCTGCCTTTCTCTTTTTCTTCTGGAAGTCTCCTTCTGCTGAATGATGACTTCACAGGTATCTGAGGCTATTTATTTATTAATTTATTATTATTTTGTTTATTCTTCCTCTGATGGGATGACATCAGTTGACCTGTCTTCCAAGTTACTCATTTTTTTTTTTTGTTGTCTCACTTCACATCTACTCTTGTGAATTTGTTATTTCAGCTTGTGCTTTTCAAGTTCAGTATTTTTACTTTGGTTTTCAGTAACTGATTTTATCTCTTTATTGATATTCTCTACTTGGTGAGACAGCATTCTCATAATTTCCTTTCATTCCTTTGACATTGTTTAGTTCTTAGAACATATTTAAAATAGCTGATTAAAGTCTCTGTCTAGTAAGTCAAATCCAACATCTGGGCTTCCTCATAGACAGTATCTGTGGAGTGTGTGTGTGTGTGTGTGTGTGTGTGTGTATCTCTATTATGTGTGTATTCCTGTTGGTCATATTTCCTTAGTTTTTTGCATGTTTTCTAAGTTTTTCATTGAAGTCGAACATTTCAACATGATTTGTCAGCTACCCTGCCCATGGTTGGCTATTTTTGGTGATGCATGTTTGTGTAATGATTTTCCCAGACTATTTCTTTCAAGTCTGTGTGTTTTACTGTGAGTGGCCATTGAAATAACTGCTTAGTTAGCTAAGTGGTCAGCTAATGACTGGGCAGAAATTTCTTTAAACACGTAGTACATATGTATTTCCCAGTGTACCAAGGAGCACTCTCTCTCTCTCTCTCTCTCTCTCTCTCTCTCTCTCTCTCTCTCTCTCTCTCTGTATGTTAGAATTGGCAGACAGTTCACTTTCTGCCCAAGCAGAGCCTCCAAGCCATCTAGAGATGAGAATTTCAGGCTGTTCCATGTCTTATACTTGCATGGTCTTCTCTATGCCCAAGAATGCATCCACTTTTCAAAGCCCTCCATGGATAAATCTCCTTCCACGTTTTTCTGGTTTTTTTTTTTTTTTTTTTTTGGTCTTTTTCCTTTTTATCGGTACCGGGGATCGAACTCACGACTGCCTGCTTGCAAGGCAGGCACTAATGCCGCTGAGCTAAATCCCCAGCCCTCAGTTTTTCCTTTTATGACATTTTACTTTGCATTTGACCAGCCTCTTACTGATTCTGACTGGGAACACTACCTCAGCCAGTTACAGTGTTAAACAGTGCTGACTGTTTCTAACAACTGACCTGCTGTGAGACTGTTCCCACAGAATGCAACCTGGAACCTGTCCCAATGGAGCTTTTTTGGGAGCCATCAGACAGAGCAAATGGGGATGTGCTTGGAGTGAAAACAACTTCTTTGTTGCTGTTGCCCCCTCCCCTTTTGGGGGATGCTGGAGAGAAGATGGCTTTTGAGCCGCCCCAAATCTGTTCTCCCTATGCCAGTGACTGCTACGGCACGGTACGAGCTGCTTTCCACAGCTGAAAGCTGCATGCTTTTGCAGCTGGGAAGGGGAAAATGAGATTAGTGGAAGTTAACATGCCACAGGCATTTCACCGAGATTTAGCTGTTTTGCTTGAATACATTCTCTTTGAATTTTACAAACCTTTATTTAATTTCTGGTGTTCTGAAGAAGCTGATTTTGACCATTTTTGGCTGTGTTCTCACAGCCTTTGTGGAGTGGATTTCCGGAGACTCCTATTCGGCCATGCCAGAAATAGAAACCTTAAGCTTTGTTTGACATTATGATACCATTCACATATGTATTAAAAAAAAGTGTGTATGTGTGTTTGTGGGAATCCACACACGTATATAGATAGATGCACTTTATAAATATGTGTGCTTCTAAACACATTTCATCACATGGAACAAAAAATATACAAATAGAAATGTATGTATATATCACAGGTATGAAAACCGAACATGTGTACCTCATTTTAACCTCTCCCCTCCCTGCCTGGCATCCACAGGAATTTATCTTCTTGGGAAATGCACTTGTATGCAAAGGAACAAGGCTATAAAAAAAATCACCAGGCAAAGTCACATAAGCATTGGCAGAAAGTTCCCTGCTCCATATTTTTAAGCCTTTTTTCCTATGGTACTGCAGACTGAATGCAGGGCCTCATGTTACATGCTAAGCAAGTCCTGTAGCATTGCTGAGCTACATCTCCAGTCCTTTTCTAAAACTGTATTTTCTCCTTAAAATTAAAAAAAAAAAAAAAAAAACAATAAAATTGCCTCTTGAAATAGGAACTCACTGAGTTGTCCAGGCTCATCTCAAACTCATGGGCCTTCTGCCTATGTCTCCCAAGGAGCTGAGATTACAGGTGTGCCCCACCACACTCAAATTTTATTTTATTTTATTTTATTTTTTGGTACCAGGGATTGAACTCATGACCTCCTGCTTGCTAGAGACACCCAGTTTTAAATTACCTGTCAAGGGGTTCCACTGAAGTAGTCTTATTTATTATTTCCCAGAGTCTTAAATAAATACAAGCTTTGTATACCAGCTATCTCCTATGCACTAATATTTCATATTTATTCGCCTGGATGTGTTGCTTGGCAAGTCCACTTGTTAACATAATAATAGAAGCTGAACCTTAACTTCAGGCTTCTGGAACAAACTTGCAAGCCAGACCCCGCATCCAAGGACACACCGGCTCTTTCCAGCCTTCAAAGGCCCCCAGACAGCAAGCCAACTAAACTTCCTCACATTATGAACTCAGTTAGAGTTCAGCAGAAATAACCTTTATTTTGGCCAAATGCACAGGAAACAGTCGTTTCAGGCCACAGAGAAGGCAAGGCTGGTCACTGTCAATACCTTATTTCCTTGGAGACTGAACACCTGGTCTCCATGCTGCTGAGGTTTCTAGGTTCTCCCCAGCTTGGGGCACAGTGTGAGCAGCCCCTCGGGAAACAGAAGCCTGCCTGGCCTCTGTTCTGCCTCCTCAGGTCTTTGCAGCCCTCACCTGCCTGTCTTAAAGTCTCCCTCATGGTGCTCTGGAAGCAGCACCAAGATGTTCCCCGTGTTTTGTTCAGGGCCGTATTCCCTGCAAGGATCATGGAGATTAGAGGCCCTTAGGACTCATTAAATCTGTAAAATGGAAGCTATTTGAAGGGACACTGGTCTTTTTTTCAACTACAGGAAAAATGTTGGATCTTTAAGTCAGAGAATAAAGGGTTTTTTCCAAATTGTTAGGCCTAAAAGTGGTAGAAGCAGTCCACGCTGTAGCTCAGATGTGGATGACTGTTCCTTCTTAGGAAACCCTAGAATTCCCCAGACACAGGCAGAAAGGAAGGAGGAAGACTGAGGTGTGGTGTGGGGGGTCCCTATGCCCAAGCCATACACGTGTGTGTGACAGCGGTGCTCTTGCTCTCTGAAGCCACCTGAAGTAATGAAAGCAGCCTTGTGTGCCGTTTCAGCCTGATTCATTCCCTGCAGACTACAGAGGAGAGGGCTCGCCTGGTTTGGTCTTACCTTAGCGCAGGCTGCTGTAACAAACTCCCTTAGACTCTGCAGTCTGTAACAGCACACTTATTTCTCACAGTTCTGAAGATGGGCAGTCCAAGGTCAAGGTGCTGTGTCTTGTGAGGGCCTCTTCCTGGGTCATCCGGGGCTCCTCTCACTGTGTCTTTAAATGGCGAGAGAGCTAGCTTCCCTCTGAGCCTCTTCCATACAGGCACTAACTCCAGCCTAAAAGCCGAGCCCCAAGACCTAGCCACCTCCCCAACACCACACTGCCACCTTGGGCCTGAGTTTCAGAGGGACTCTGAGGAGGGCCACAGACACTTAGACCACAGCAGGGATAAAAGCCAGGAGGGGAGAGGGGGAAGAGGGGAGGGCACCAGGAGGTTTGGATCCTGCAGATCCGGCAGGGACACAGCTCTGATTTTGTTTGCCTTCCTCCAGCCAGCGATGGCCAAGCTTCTAGAGCTTTCAGTGATACAGCAGCCTGCTGTGACCCCTGTACCATACACTACTAGGCTGAGCCAGTGTTGGGGCTAAGAATCCAGATTCCTTCCTATCCCAGGGGGTCAATGAATCGCATTACAAAATGCACTGCTTGAGCCCCTTGTTCCAGCTTTTACTTCTGTACTAGGTAAAATATTGTTACAGGCAGCTGAGTTAGTCAGAAATACTATAGTCAGTGAGACAGGGCTAGGTCCCCAGAGGAGCCAGTGCAGAAGTCCAGATACCTTGCAACTGTGGGGGAGACAGGTACCTCCTATGGTAGGCCAGGCCTCAAGACAAAAGATCAAACAAATGCACCCACATCCTAAGGACTGATGTTCTAAATAGTTCCCTATCACCCTGAGGAAGCCAGGAGTCAGCGTCCCATCCCCTATGGAAGAGTCACTGCTCTCTAAGAATGCCTGCTTTGTTACATGACTTGCTTCCCCATTTGTCCTTAATGTAATCAATTTTACCTGAACTATGAATCTTATTGGCTAACCATAGCTCTGTCCCACCTTATGCCCATCTACCTTGTGAGTTCCCAGTTTTCCCTACTTTGAACCCATCTCACCCCATGGTTTTACTCTATAAAAGTCCCTAGAGGGCTGGGGATTTAGCTCAGCGGCATAAGCGCCTGCCTTGTAAGCGTGTGGTCGTGAGTTCGATCTCTGGTACCAATAAAAAAAAAAAAAAAAAAAAAAAAAAAAGTCCCTAGAAAAGACAGAGTCCTTGGCAACCCATTCGGGACCCCTTCTGTCTGTCTCTCAGACAGAAGCTTTCTTTCTTTCAATAAATATATTTTACTCTTAACCTCCATTGTCCCTAAAATTCATTTTTCAATTTTAGAGAACACAAACTCCTACTGGACATAGTAGGTTGGGAGTTTCATTCCCTTTTATCAATAATATCATTATTGGTTATAAAATGATTCAACGTCTCTGTCAGAAAAAGTCAAAGCTGACTTTCTTCTCTGACAAAACTTAGCAATTGCACTAATAAAGTTATTTCACTGTAAGGTTATTGGTCAGAAAAGAAGATGACTGAGCCGGAAGGCAGACTTTATCTTGTTTTTTAGAGACAGGGTCTCACTGAGCTGTCCAGTCTGGCCTCAGACTCTGTATCCTCCTGCCTCAGCCTCCCACGTGCAGTTTTGTTTCCACGAGTGAGCTTGAGGATTCATTTACCACATTCATTCATTCACTCATAATTTGATCACAATAGCAAATTTTGTTTTCTTCCGGTTTTATGGAGTCTTACTATGTAGTTCAGGCTAGCCTTGAACTCGCAGCAGTTCTCCTGAGTCGGCTTCCTAAGTGCTGAGATTACAGGTGTACATCACCAGGCCTGGCTGGCAAATCTGTCTTTGACACAGGCAGGATGTAGATTAAAAATAAAGCAAGCGGGTCTGGGGATTTAGCTCAGCGGCATAAGCGCCTGACTTGCAAGCAGGCACTCGTGAGTTCGATCCCTGGTACCGATGAAAAGGAAAAAGACAAAAAAAAAAAAAAAAAAAAAAGCAAGCCTCCGCTAGCATGCACGCACCCTTACTGCAGTACACTGTGTTTCCTCAGTGATTCCGCGGCAAGCACTGTTTCGCTAAGTGTGAAGAAGGAGGGTCCAAGTCTCCGGGAGACTGCCTTATTGGTTTTCTGGTTATGGCTAAATAACAACTTTAAAAAAAACGAGTGGCTTCAAGTGCCAGTCATCATGGTTATCAATAACGATTGCCAGTTCACAGCTGTGAGGTTCTCATCAGGCGCCCTTAGGGGCTGCAGTCCCTCAGTCACTGGGGACAGGGCCATGGCCAGCTTCTTCAGTTGCATGTCTGGCACCTGGCTGGTGCAGCCACACCAGCCTGAGCCCCTCGACACAGCCTCGCCCTCTCTGGCCTGTGCTTCCTCGCAGCCTCAGCGCTCCAAGAGCAGGTGCTGTCCCCGTAGAGGTCAGGGGTAGAACCCTCAGGAGCTTTCAGGGGGTGGGGGGCTTTCCAGGAAGAGGTGGCTCCCTGGAAAGCCTCCCTCCACCGCAGGGAGCTTCCAAGAGCTGAGCTCTCAGTCTCTTCTGTTTCTTTGGTTGTCTTAGCTTCCTCTTTAGAAGCACACATTAATTATACAGAACAATAGGATCCACCTTGACTTTTTCACACCTGCTGGCAATTGTTTCATTTCTCATGCAGTATGTTATGCAAGGGAATTGCGTGGGTTCTGTTTAGATGGCCCCCAAAGCCTCATGCACTCATGGGTGCGACTTTTGGGAGGTGATTGGATTATGGGTGTGTGATATTAGTTCACTCTTTAGTTCAGTGTAACCCTGGGTGTGATTTATTTACTGAAAAGGGAAGGTGTGAGTGGCACCAACCAGTGGGTTTGAAGGCTGGATGGAATAAAAAGGGGAAGAAGCTGTGCTGCTTTCTGCCTGCCTTGCGAGGATCCTCTGCCATGCCTCCCTGCCTTGGAGCCAGATGACTATGGACTAAAACCTCTACAAACTGTGAGCCAAATTTTAACTTGTGGGTGTTGGGTATTTTGTCCTAGCAATGAAAAAATAACTAAGACCCAATGAAAATAACTAAGCACATGTTTCTTAATTTAATCCAGTCGCATTTGCAGTCCTAGTCAGGAATTTGTTGCCTATCTTGTCTGTATCTTTCCATGTTTCCCCCTAGAATTTCCAAACTGCAACTCTTATATCGAGGTCTTTAGGTCATTTTGAGTTTATTTTATACAGGGTAACAGTTACTTAAAGAAGCTGTCTTTTCTTTAATATGTATTGTTAATGTCTTTGTCAAGAATCAGAGGCTGTAGCTGTGTGGGTTTATTTCTGGATCCTCTATCTAATTCCATTGGTGTGTTGTTATTTTTATTCCAGTGTTGTGCTGATTTTGTTATCATGGCTCTATAGCATATTTTTGAAATTGAATGATGCAACCACCCATGCTTCTCCCCCCAACCCTCTTGGCTATTTAGGATCTTTTTGTTTCCATGTGAATTTTAAAATGTTTTTTTTTTCCTAGTGCCGTAAAGAATGACATTGGTATTTAGATGGAGATTGCATTGAATCTGTAAATTACTTTAGGTAGTACAGCCAGTTTAGCAATATTGCTTCTCCCAATCCATGAGCATGGGAGGCCTTTTCTTCTTCTAGTGTTTTCTTCTGTTTCTTTCTTCAATGTTTTATGATTTTCGTTGCAGGCACAGGAACATGGAGCTGCCCCACGATGGCAACCCTTGCAGTCACCTGCACTAGGAGTCTGAGCTGCTGTCTTCAGGGGCCAGTGCCAAGCTAGAGTTTGATGGATGGTAAAGGAAAAGGCATTAGGGCAGAGTATCCATCCTTCCCAAAAGAAAGGTTGCTGCAGTCCTAAAGAGAAGGGATTCTGTCATTAACAGCTGACTAGGCAACTACTACAGATAAACGTACTTTGAATTATCTCCAAGACCAAAGAAAGAAGCTATCACAAGTGAGGGTACCAGCAAGCTGACAGATACAGCATCAAGTTCCAGTGGACGCCATCTCTCAGATGAAAATGAGACCCTAAATCCCAGAGATGGTGGTCACAGCTCTAGAATAGGCAGATTTTGTAACAAGAATATTTTATGCCCATCAAATGGGCCAGTGAAGGAAGGTCAATTGCTGATTTTATAAGAAATCTAGCTTTGATTAAATATTGGTTTCAGTATGGGAAGAAACTCACATTCCTTATGCGTGTTTGTATTTGATGATGACTTCTGAGTTCCAGCCTCTGTGCCCAGCCCTTTAGAAAAATTTTTCTCATTTACAATTCCTCACAACCACTCTGAGAGAGAAGTATGCCTGGTATGATTTGTGCTGTTAAGAACTTAGGCTGGGACTTGTAAGGATTGGTTTGCAATTCCATTTTCGGCCTGTTTGGTGCCAAAGCTCACATAATGCTATGCCCATGCCGCAGTCTCGTTATTAGTGAGTAAATGATCTGACAATCAGTGTGCAGTAGGAAAATAACTTGTGATCAAGTCTCCATGCTGGTGGCATTTCAGATCTTACCGTGTCTGAGACAATTTGCCTCGGCACCCGATAATTCTTAGCTGTGGAGAGGACTTCCCATGCATCCCGAGAGGGTATTTTGGGGAATTCCAGGTCTCTTCCTGTAGGATCATGGTAGTCCCCCCTCCCAACCCTGATTTTAACAACCAAAAGGTGCTGTGAGAGATCCCACAAAAGGAAAATCACTTCCAGGTGACAACCACAGACATAATGGAAAATGCATCCTCTTGCAAATTTTAAAATACATAGCTCTAGAGTAGTTGAGTCTATGCTTTCAAAGGAATGTGTGACTTTCACTTCTTATTTCACGTTACTTAGTCAAGGGATAGGTTTGAACAGACAGCCTCCCTGGAAAGTGGCCTTTGACCACTTTGTATTCTACTTTGGTTACAACCATTGACATTTTAGAGTTACTGTCAGAAGTATATTTTGAGTTTATATAGATACTGATGATGCTTCTGCCCTTAATTCAATCATATTAATTGAAATTCATTGTGATATAATTCTTGGTTTGTCTTCACACATCCCAATATTAAAAACTGTATTTTTTTATGGTGAATAGTGTGGTATGTGAATTATGTCTCATTAAAGCTCATATGTAGGCTTTTATTTATTTATTTTGAGACAGGGTCTAGCTATGTAGCCCAGGCTGGCCTTGAACTCATGTTGATTCTCCTGCGTCAGCCTCCTGAGTGCTGAAATTACATATGTTAAGTATGTGAGCAGTGATGTGGCCTTATGGAGGCTTCTTCAGTACAGTATTGTAATTTTTGCTGTTCATATTGTAAAGTACGGTACTATAGTTTAATGTACATGGTAGTACTGCATGTAAAGAGTTACGCAAATAAAAAAAGTCATCAAATGGAAGTTTCCTTTGAGCATTTCTTGTCTGTGAATATTGTAATGTATGTGCTATATGCAGCTCCTCATTTAGGGACCTCCTTTAATATCTGAGTCATGTTTACTTCTTTTTCTTGCCTGATTGCTCTAAGTAAAGTTTCCAGTACTACACTGAACAGTAACAGTGAGGGTGGATACACTTATCTCGTCCCTGCTTTCCAAGGAAATGGGTTCAGTTTTTGCTCTTACTATGGTGTCGTGGGAAGGGAGCTCCTGGAGAAAAGTATGTGTCTGCTTGGTGCCTGGTAGCTGTCTGCGTTCCCCAGGGTGGAGAGAACCCTGCCCCAGGAGGTCAGGCGATTGGCCTTCAGGTGACACTGGAAGGAAGGTTTGCGTGACCCCAGGTGTGTTCATGTCCTAGCATCACAAAGTACCAGTCTGGGGGCTTTAAAACAACAGAAATGCATTCTCGGATAGCCCTGGAGGCTGGAGGTCTGAGATCAGTGTCATCGGGGGCTCCCTCTGCGGGCTCTAGGAAAATATCCTTCTCTTAGATAAATGGGATGTCATAAAAAAAAAAAAAAAAAGAAAATATCCTTCTCCCATTCCCCTAGTTCCTGGTGGTTGCGAGCAGTCCTGAGTGTTCCTTGACTGTGCAAACATAATTCCGATCTCTGCCTCTTCGCTAGGACTGAGGCTCTGTTTCCTCTTAAGGACTCCAGTGACTGCACTGAGGGCCCACCCGCATCTGGCATGACCTCATGTTAACTGGTTACATCTGCAAAGACCCTATTTCCAAATAAGGTCAGATTCATAGGTACACAGATATGTTAGGACTTGAACGTGTCTGGGTGGGGATGCAATTCAGTCCTAACCCAAGCCTGCAGACAAGGTGCCTGCTCTGGTGGAGCTGGGATTCTGACAGCTACATCTGCAGGAATGCTTTTGGCCGCAGACAAGAACTCCATCCGAAACCCACTTAAATCACAACTGTGTTATCTCATATAACAGGAAGTCTAGGGTGGGAAGATTCCAGGCATATTTCATCAGGAACGCATCTCCATTTGCCTTGGTCCTGCATTTTACCAGGAGGCTTCTGCTATAGCTTCCCTCACAGTCCAAACAATGATTTCCATCAGCAGCTGGGGCAACGTACAGTGTTTTCTCTTGTTAGAGGGAAAGAAAGACTGTGCCAATGGTGTAAGAAGATAGCTCTTCTGTTGGTCTTTCCTGCAACAATCTCTGGACCGACAGCCATCACATCTCTCCCATGGACTCTGGAGGCTGGGAGGAACACTGTCACCTCCTACTAGAGCACAGGTTGGAATGAGGAGTGTATTAGTTAGCAACAGTTGCTGTAACAAAATACCATGTACCTGGTGGTATAAATAATAGGAATTTATTCTCTCACAGTTCTATGGCCTAAAAGTCTGAGGTCAAGGTCTCGACAAGGCTGGTTTCTTCTGAGGCCTCTCCTTGGCTTGAAGGTGGTTGTCTTCTTTTCTCTGTGACTTTATGTGATCTTCTCTGGCTATGTGATTGTAATCTCTTCTTCTTTTTTTGGTACCTGGGTTCAAACTCGGGACTTTGTGCTTGCCAGGCAGGCGCTTATGCTGCTGAGCTAAATCCTTACCCCTGTTAAGGTTCTCTTTTTTTCTTGCTTTTTTTTTTTTTTGTACCAGGGACCAAACTCAAGACCTGGAGCTTGCCAGGAAGGCACTTGTACTGCTAAGCTAAATCCCCAGCCCATAATCTCTTTTTATAGGGATGCCAGCTATACCAATGTTAGGGTCCATGTGAGTGACCTCGTTTTAACTTCATTACTTCTTTAAAGAGCCCGCTCCACCTACAGCCACGTTCTGAGGTCCTGGGGTCAGACTTCCATGGAGGAAACCGCTGGCATGTGTGGGACTGTGTGAGAAAATGCACAGCTCAGCCTGGTACACGGAGGGCTGCTGGTCTTTCAGAAGTGGAAAACAGAAATGAATACCAGAAGGGCAGCCACTGGGGCCAGGATATGGGAGGAGATTTGTGTGTGATGATCCCAGGCAGTAAAAAGTGCTTTTAAAGAAAAAAGAACCAGGTAAGGTAACTCAGAGAGACTGGAGGGGGAGGCCGCTGTGAAAAGGGAGCGTTGCAGCCCCAACCCAGAAAAGTCAGGGTCAAGGACTAGGAGGGCCAGATGCTGTTATTTATCATGCTTATATTTTTTAGTGTAAGAGTAAAAGGAGAAAAATTACTTGTTCAGGCAGAAATAGAGTAGAAGGGACTGAGCCAAGAGACAGATTTCTCTAAATAAATCTTGTTTTGTGGATTTGACTTGGGAACTATGTAAATAGTTTACTTAGTTATACAACAAAGTTAAAATTATAATGAATTTTCAAAATCTTAGCAAAATGAAGTGACGCTGTCCTGATCACAGCATGAGGAATGATCACAGAGAGAGGAACTATTCCATGTGATTGTAAAAGAGCAAGTCAGCTGGGAATTCCTAATGGCACAAACTTGAGGACAGAAGGAATTACATAAACTGCCAAAGTAGTGTTACAGGCCTGTGATCCCTCCACTCTGGAGGCTGAGGCAGGCCGATTGCAAGTTCAAGCTCAGTTTGGGCAATCCAGCACTTTAGCAAGACCTTGTCTGAAAGTAAAAATAAAAAAGGCCTAGGAATATAGCTCAGCTGGAAGACCCCGGGTTCAATCCTCAGTACTGGAAAAAGCACTGGGAGAAAAAACTGATCTTTAGGTTTTTTGTTGTTTGTTTGCATTGTTATTTGAAGGATTTTGGAAATGTGTAGAAGAAGCCAACCCCTTCCTGTGAGCCAGCAGCCATCGTGGCTGGGAGGAGAACCAAGAAGTTAGTCCTCTCCTGTGGGCCACTCGGTGTGCAGGCTGGGAGACAAGAAGAGCCAAACCCCTCAACCATCCACGGGTAAGCAATGGGCTGATTTGGAGGAACACAGGCTGAGATGATAGCTACCGAAATGAAAAACAACTTCATGTTTGTATTGTTTGATTGACTTTTCAGGCCTAAACCCAGTAGTCTGAGCATCTATTTAAATGTGTAATATAGCAGCTTTTGGGGATTTGCTTATGTCTTGTTTTTGAAATTCAACATTGTTCTCATTGTTTTGTTTTGTTGCATTTTATTGTTTTGTTTTATTCCCTTTAAAATAAATTTAAAAAAGAAAATGTGTGATTATTTTGCTAACATTGAGAGGATTTTCAGATGAGAAACAGAAAGACAAACATAGCTCAATGGAGTTATGGTGAAAATCAAAATGACCAAAACTATAGTTATGAAACGAATTGGAAGAATCAGCAAAGTCATGTAATGTTTTTATCTTTTTAATAGATATAAATATATTTGCTTGTTCTATCCATTAAAGGCATGAAACAATGACCTAACCACTCCCAGTGAGCACCTGGTATAGAGATTTTTTTTTTTGAGTCAGGGTTTCACTATGTAGCCCAAGTTGGCTTTGAACTCATGATGATCCTCTTGCCTCAGCCTCCCAAATACTAGGATTACAGGCATGTGCCACCACTCCCGAGGATATCTTAATCAATGATTACCATTTCCTATTTTCCCTACTAGAAGGAACCAGAGATTCTTGGGAAGAAATGACTGATTTAAGGGGCTGGACAGAAAATTCTCAAGATGTAGTTGAAATATCTTGTCAGACAAAATAACTAGCAAACTAGCAAGACTAATAGAGTCATTTCCAAAGGAATGAGCCAACTTGAAGTAGCTTTCAGGAGTCAAAGACAGCAATGACAGGGACAACTGCCGCGGCTCAAGACACACAACCAGTGTGCTTCAACCCTGAGCCCAGGACGTACTCCAAGAGGAGAGTATCTCTCTGGTCACCTTGGAAACACAGATGCCAAAAACACCTCAGTCTCAAAACAAAAATAAAGGGAAGCAGAGAAAACATTCACTTATATTTCTTATACAAATAAAGTCTCAGGGCTGGGGATTTAGCTCAGTGGCTTAAGTGCCTGCCTGGCAAGCACAAGGTCATGAGTTCAATCCCTGGTACCAAAAAAAAAAAAAAAAAACCCCAAAAAACAAAAAAACAAATAAAATCTCAGGGTAGCCAAATAATTGATACTTCTTTTTATAAAGAGTATCAGTCACTAAATAAAGCAAAAACCCAGCAGCTTTAATGTTAATCATGACCCCTAAAGAAGTAATGGTTCTATACGATAATTATCAGGGGTTGATAATACCAGAAAAGAGAGACAACCAGATATTGTTTGCCTCCCACTGGAGGGGATGTGTCACCACCAATAAGGTGGCATTGCCCAAAGAAAGCTAACTGGAACCTGGTTAAATCTCTGCTATAACTACTGATTTATAAGAAAGAGAAGACAGAGGAACATGGTATACCAGAGATGCACTCAGAAATATTTAGACTGTGAGAATTTTTCTGGTATAAACCACCCTATATCCTATCTCTGATAAGCCTCCAGGTTAGTCCAGTATACAGTGTGTGACAACCACTGCTATAGATCAAGGGGACTTGGAAGGCCCATCAGCGAATTACATTCATGGGCAAAGTTCAAACAAACAAAAAAATATCGAGCCACTCAGGGAATGTTTTTCTTTTTTTGAGACAGGGTCTTGCTTACAGTTCAGGCTGCTGTTGAACTCATGAGGTAGCCCAGGCTGGCCTCAAACTCACAGCGATCCACCTGCCTCAGCCTCTCAAGTTCTGGGATTACAGGCATGCACCACCACACCTGGAGCTTGGAAATCTGAACAATGGTTAAATACTTGAAAATATTAAGGAATCATTTTGTGTTGTTTGTTTTGGGTGTGAATGTTACTGAGGTTGCGCTTTTACAAAAAGTCCTCATCATTTATAGAGACACATGCTAAGACATCCACACATGACATGATAGAGGGTCCTGGATCTACTTCAATCTCATCAGCAAGTGATCTGAGAGTAGACAAAAGAAGATTGCTCACATGTTATTGGTGAGGCTGGTGACTCGTGCATGGGGCTCATTATAGGATCTCTCTACTTTGGTGCATATCTGTAACTGTATATAATGAAGTGTCTTTTTTTTTTTTTTTTATTAATCTGTTTCAAACTTTATTCCCAGGCTTCTTCAGCTTAACTGGCTGCAAAGAATAAATTGTATGTAAGCAAAAACTGAAAAGAGCTGCAGTGTCCAAGGGGCTTGGGCTTAAAAAATATTAGAGATCTAGATTTTATCAGATCCATAAACAAAAACAATTT
Organism: Cavia porcellus; assembly: GCF_034190915.1. NCBI lineage: Eukaryota > Metazoa > Chordata > Mammalia > Rodentia > Caviidae > Cavia > Cavia porcellus. The sequence goes on along the minus strand of NW_026947501.1, from coordinate 55,964,637 downwards.
TTAAAAGCAGTCATAATATAAAATAGCAGCTCCCAGTAACGTCTTCCAAGACGTTATCTTTTTCAGAAGCTGACTCAGATCAGTTTGCCTCATTCTTAGAAGCCTCATCAAAATTCTCCACAAGATCTGGAACTTCATCATCATCATCCTCTCCAGTAGCAAGTGGTGCTTTTCCATCCACAGATTGTTTGGGCAGAGCTTCAGCCAGTCTCCTTAAACTAGTGAGACTGTCTGCACCAAGCTGGTTCAAGATGCTGGGTAGCATTTCTGTCAGCTGTTTCGTCTCAGCATGGCCTGTAATGGTGAAAGTGTTTGCTGCCAGAGATGCCTGAACTTTTGGGTTGTTGAAGTGGATAACTGTTCCTTGGTTTGTAAACATATTCACCTCTTCAATACCAGAGATATTGTTTACCCCTAATTTCTTTAATGAGAACTGAAGTTTTTTATCATCTGCTGTGGCTGTTCTATGAACCACCTTCTTCTTTCTGCGGGCAGTTCCTTTCCCACCAATGCGCACTTGTGCCTGCAGTTTGGCGAGTTTTTCTTGGTTCATGATCGTTTCTTTCATCTTGTCGGAGCGGATATGGGGCAGCACGGGGGACTAGGATTGGCGCTCAGGGGGTCTCTGGAAGACCAGCTGAGATTAGACGCACACACGCGGGGACGCAAGATGGCCATAATGAAGTGTCTTAAAGGCTCCCAACAATATGAAAGAGGTATAAATCAATCCCTGTTGGTGACTAGCCACACTGACCCAACATGTATGAGAGTTGTGAGGGGAAAACATGTTAGTTTCCTTAGGAAAAGGTGAGAGAGACAGTACTGACACAAGGTGGATCTGAATGTTCCCCAAAGGCTCAAGGTAGAAGCTGTGGTCTCCAGCTTGGCACTGTTGGGAGGTGATGGGAATTTTAAGAGGTGGGACCTAATCAGAAGGTCTTAGGTCACTGGGGGTTGGTCCTCAAAGGGGACTGCGAGACCCTGGGGTATCTTTGTATCTCTTAGTCCCTAGCCATGAGGTAAATAGGTTTTGCTCTGACACACACTGCAGCCACAATGTAGTATATTGCTAAGACCCAAAGCAGGGGAGCCAATGGATTATGAATTGCAACCTTGCAAAGCTGGAAGCCAGTATAAACCTTTTCTCTTTATAAGTTGATCATCTCAGATATTTTGTTACAGTAACAGACAACTAACAGAAGTATACATTACAAAACATTACCCAGAGGAGGTCTCTGCTAGACAGTCAAGCATTCTTATTTTGGTATTATGGGGGCTGGGACTCAGTGTGTGATTTCACAAACTGGGAGCAGGTTTGATGATAGCAGATCTTGGTGATGAAAGTTGTCTTAGATTGGGCCCGTTTGGCATCCAAGTTATCACATTCCAATTCAGGTAGGGCATCTGCTCATGCTAGGAAGTAAAAATTTGTCCCTCTCAACCACCCCTTTCCCAAGCAGGAAAGGTCCATCATTGTGACATCTCACTCTGGGACATGTGGCCAAGCCCTTCGGCTCTCCCAGGTGGCAGAATGCACAATGGACCAGTGGCAGGCAGGCTTTCACTCACCAGACATAAGAATAAGATAATATTTTAATAAGTCTTGTAGCAACCCAGAAAGAGCAAGTTCGAAGATCTTTGTTCTCTTGTTAGGTTCCAGCTGAGCCCAGGGGAAGAGAAGAAAATTTCAAAAGGACACACTGTTGACTGTGTGTCCTTCCTCCCACAAAACCAGATAAAGCATCCTGGAAGCAACCTTTGTCTGGGGTTTGACCACTCAGCTGGCAGCTCATGTCCTTGCCTCTACTTCCCACCAGGGCAAATGGGAAGCATTTTAAAATAAAATACGTGAAGAAGTCTCCCTGGTAGACTAACACGCATTTGAGTATTAAGCTTCCCTCACCAGTAAGCCAGCTGTGGAGTTTTAGCTCGAGCGTCCCTCTCTCCATCCCATCTCAGCCCTGGCCAGAATTTTCCTCTTTCAGTCGCCTGGAAGGCGTCACCTCTGGCTTCTCCCAGCAGAAGAAGGTGGCTGTGGACTTGATGGTAATTTGACTGTTTTCCTAAACTCTCCATGGCTGGATGTCCTTACCAATCCCCCAAGTGGCCAAGACAAATTCAGACAATCTTAAACAATGCCTTTGGGTTCTCCTGCTCATTTATTCCAGCCCATCCATCCCAGACAGGAGGAACTGGGCTGTCGTGCTCAAGAAGTCAGAAGGACAGGGAGGCGCTACTGAGTTTATTTCTTCACTTATGGTACCAGGTTATGTTCTTCTTCTTTTTTTTTTTTTAAATCGGTACTGAGGGTCGAACTCACGACTGCCTGCTTGCAAGGCAGGTGCTTATGCCGTTGAGCTAAATCCCCAGACCTTAGGTTATGTTCTTGAGATACAGTTTCCCTAAAGGGAAGTCATTTGGGCCGAAACCATGCTTTCACATCAGTTCCTTCATCTGAAGGATGTGTGTGGGTAATTGGCCCTCCCAGACTCTCCATTCAGAAGGCTGGCAGGTGTGTCGCAGAGGGAGCATGGACAGGAACCACGTGCCCAGCGTGGGAGGAAACTCTGCCTGCTTCCTAAGCACACAGGGGCCTGGCTGGACCCCCAGCATAGTGGCAAGCATTGTGTTCCTGATGAGTCTTGGCTGTAACAGTGCGGAATGGCCGTCACTGTGTCAGGCTCACATCCCCAGGTCTGCCCCCCAGCTAGGGCAAACTCATACAACCATGATGGCGGAAGCTTGGATTTCCATGTCACCCTGTGGGACAGTGTGGTGCTACCCTAGAAACCTGGGCAAAGCAGGGATGTGGGCAAGGACCAGGCAGAGGAGATAGATGTCTGTCGCAGTCTGTGTCCCCACCTGAGTCCTTGGGGGAAGAGAAATCAGCCCAGATCTCTGCACCCTTGTGCTCCCCATGGCACTCTTAGAAGTCATATGGGGACACAAAGATGGTGACCTTGGACACGTGGTTAGCCTGAAAAGAGCGGTCCAGGTATTCCGACATGTCCACGTCCACCTCCAGCGTCTGAGGCCCCTCCAGGGTCTGGACGAGGATCAGCTCCCCTGTCTGCCGGTCGGAACGCTGCATCACGAAGTAGCCGCGGCTGTTCCCACCCACGATCCCAAACCGCAGGCTGTTGGGCCCGGATCGGCTGGGGGCTGAGGCTGTGGCCATGCGGAAGAGCGTGATGGGTGTCTTCAGGTTGGAGGGAAGAGAGAGGTAATGGAAGGAGATGGTCTTGGGCATACTGCGGCAGGCTCTGCTGTCCATGGGGCAGGGGTTTCGCTCACACTGGCTAGAGCAGAGGCAAAAGGGAAGCTGTCAGATTTGGGGAACCCTCCCCTCTTGCAGTGAACACCTGAGTGAGCCTCCCCCGCCATGGTTCTTAACCCCAGAGCTTCTGAGCTGCAGGCAATAAATGGTCCTGGGGGCCTTCCCAATCCACGTGTGTGTGTGTGTACATGCATATGTACATGCATATGTGTCTTATTACTACAGTTCTTACAGAGTTAAAGCCTGGGAAGATTAAGTAATAACAAGCTACAAGCACTGCTGGCATTTGCCTTTCTGCAGGTGCTGAGACCGCGCTCTAGCAGCCAGCTGCCAACATCCTGCAGTGCAGCCTCCCTGGCGGTGTACTGTCCAAACCCAACACCATTCATCCAAAAGCAGGAAGCCCTATCTTCCTTAACCATCCAGATTTAGGGTCTTGTGCAAACAGCTCTGATGTTTGCCTGCCTCCTTAAAGATAAAAGGCAAGCACTGTAATTTAGCCTACTTGGTGATTCTGCGTGCTCACCATTGTGCAGGTCCAATATCACATCTGGCTGCTAGTCTAATGTCCTCAGAGTCTACTACAGCTGAGTTCCTTGTCCTTTCATTAAGCGACTCCTTGAGGAAGGTTCCAGAATCTTCAGTGTCTCTAACAACTGCTACTGTTTGATACCTGACTTTCTCGCTGCTTTTAATCTGTCTTAATCCTAATAACAATTTAAATGACTACTTTTTTAATGAAGTCAATTCTCTTCATTTTAAAGATATTTCCAGGGTGTTAGGATCTCTTTTTGAGAAGTGAGTAATGGGCTTTATGTGAGTTATTCCCCTTTTTAAAAAGTCCATCTCTCAACCTCTAAAATGGCTATTTACTAGGTGCTGGCGTCACCAGACTTTCTAGCACCACTGGAAAAGCAGAGGGATGTAACACACAGTGTTACACACTTTCACTGCAGTCTGTGCTTGTGCCACCAGGGGTGCCACCCTCTTCCTCTTGTGGCAGGGGAGCAGTTGGTACATCACTCTCCCTGGGCTGCGCTGGGTTCTTACTGCACCAGCCCAGCCAGCAATGCATTAAATGCACTCATGGGAAATGGAAGCTTGGAGAAGCTGGATGCCCAGCGCCTGGCCTCTTGTCTTCCCGAGGAGGCCCCGGGGAGACCCCCCGTCCAGCCGCACAGGGGCCTGGGCCAGGGCAGCCCTGCTGTACTCACAAGGGCGAGGTCTTCACGTAGCTCACGTTGTCGTTGCCCTCGGGGCACTCGGGGCTGACGCACTGGAAGCCACCCCCGGTGTTGATGCACGTGGTCTCCCGGGGGCACACGTGCTGCGTCCCAGCACACTCATCTACATCTGAAACACACAGGAGGAGGTGAAAGCCCAGCTGGCCGGCCATCATCACACCACGGGCCAGCCGGCCAGGCCAGGTAGGAGAATGCGGTGCTCCACAGGCTTGTTCTTAAAGCAGGGGCTTTAGAGCGTGACAGGCGACAGCAGCGCAGATGACCGGGTGTGGAGGTGCCCTGCGGCCACCTGCCTCTGCCGCCGTCTCACTCACCCTCGCAGCTCTTCCCGTCCGCCAGAGTTTGGTACCCGCTGGGGCAGGAGCAACGGTAGGAGCCGGGGGTGTTCACGCACGCGTGCATGCAGAGCCGGGGGCGCCCTTCCTGCGCGTACAGCTCGCACTCGTTCACGTCTGGGGAAGGAAGCGGCCGCAGTGACTCCGGGCCGACGTGCCGTCCCTGGAGCTGCCTGCAGCAGCTAGAGGTGCAGTCCTTGGAGCAGCTGCCGTCCCTGGAGGCTGGGCCCGGAAGAGGACCCGAGGACGCCCCTTTCCCTCCCGCCGGGACCCGGAGGGGCACCTCATCTATCTGGGGAGACTCCGCAGAGGGGGCGAATCGGGCCTATGTCCCTGAGAGGAGCGGGGTCCGCAGTCCCATCCCGGGTCCCCCCATCCTTGGGCATGGAGGAGGAGGGTCTCATTTCTGCCGCTGTGAAACGAGCCTGTTGGCATCAATCGACCAAATCTCAGGTTTGCACTTCGGGTTTGGGGGGGAACTCTGGTCATCAGGAGAGGCTGGCAGAGGTGGGCTGGTCAGGGGAGCGGAGCCGGGCGACGACCCCGGGCAACGAGCCTCTGCACAGCTCCAGGCCGGGTCTACCTGTTGGCGACCCACGCCCCGTCACCTGCCAGGACAGGGTTGGAAGACAGGGGTCGGGGCTCTTGGGCACCCAAGGGTGCGGCTGAGGCGAACCTCAGACTCCTGGAGCTGCGTTTTCTAAGGGCTTCCAGGCACCTGGGCTTTCTGATTTGGAACGCCCAGTAGGTCCCAGTGGGCGGGGCCTTTACGAGACACGCCCCGTATCCCGCCCCTGCCCTGGTTGATCCCCGCCCACAACCCCGGGGCCCCGCCTACCCTGGCACACGCCGTCGCCAGCCGCGGCGCCGCTCAGGTGGAATCCGGCTTCACAGCTGCAGTGCTGCGCCCGCTCCACCTGTGCGCAGCGGGGCGCGCGGCTGAAGGCGGAGTCGCTAGCCACGCCGACCTCGGGGGCCGCTGCGGGAAGAAGACAAGCTCAATTCGCGCCCTGGGCTACCTACAGGATCCTGCTTGGGGAGGCGCCCGGAGGAGGACCAGGACAGACACAACCAAGGCTCAGAGAGCTGACTCTGGAGCAGGGAGAGGAGAGACAGCGAACCACAGACCGAATGCGGGGCGCAGGACATGGAGGCCCCAGAGGATCGCGGTGTACGGAAGTGCCCATGGAGAAGACCCGCCAGGGTGGAAAGTTTGCATTTCATTTAAAAAGGCTTAGAAACCCCGGCGAGGTGGCGCTTGCACCAGCGTTTCCTTCCCCATAGGACATCTTTTGAGTTGGACTTTTTTTTTTTTTTTTTTTTTTTTTAGGTACCGAGGATTTAACCCAAGGCCTTCACACTGAGCTACACACCCAGCCCATTTTAATTTTTGAAGCAGAGTCTCGCTAAATTTTCCAGATTGGGTCTCAAATTTGTCTCAGTCTACCAGCGTACTGGGATCAAAGGAATGTGTTGCCACACCTGGCTTGGACATTTTTACAGAAGTCTTGGTTGCAGTATAGTTTGGAAACTCTGTGCATCCTCCGTAGATTCCTTAATTGGATTTTTACTCCATGTGCAAAACCAGCTACTATGGATCTGAGACTGCTAGCTGGGGCTACGCAGAAACTCACTGATCAAATATCTGGTTATCCAGCTGTTAAAGTGCTAGGGACTGCATCAGTTGCTGCTGATTGCTCTGGGGGTGATGGAAACATTTATGGGTCATGTGATCTTGTTGGCACATGAAATGCTGCTCAGGCAAAGGTGGCCATAGTGCACCTTCTCTGAGAATTTGGCCAAATTCCTCACCCGGAAGCTGCTAGGTTGAGAGTCAGTCCTGCCACTCATGTTTTCTTCCATAAGGAGGACCAGAACTTTGGGAACACAGAAGAGCAAAGTTCTGCCATGCAGCCACTTTAGGGAGATCAGTGGATGGAAGCAGAGAGGAAAAGCCCACAGGCCCAAGGGACGCTGAGCTCTTGCCATGTCTGTATTTGGTGACCCACAACTGGGGTTCTCGCCTCCCTGCTGTGGGACAGCCTCCCCCAACCCCACAGGGGTTCCATACCAGTCTGGCCCTGATGCTGGCAGCGGACCCCAGTCCTTCCTGGGGGACAGAGGCATCTGAACTGGTTGACTCCTTCTATGCATGTCCCTCCGTGTTGACAAGGCTGGCTAGCACACTCGCTGATCTCTAGAAAGATTCCCAGACACAATAGTGTGAGCTCTGATTCTGAAGCAAACAGAAACCAAGGCTGGGCCACCTCTGTCTCTGCTGCAGGACCCCTGTGGCTTCCCACCTCCCCACCCTGTCCTCCATCTTCCTCCCCACCTACAAGAGCCATGAGGGGACAGATGGTGCTGTGGGGCAGCCTGTTGCTTCCCTATGCCTGGTGCATGCTTTTCCCCCCCCTCCCCCTCAGCCCTGTGTGTGGGAGCTGGCCTGGCACTCAGCCATGCCCCACCCAGGGGACCAGGTTCTTATCTACAGGGTGTGGTGGGGACAGCCAGAGCCACCTGCCTATGCATCTACCTCCTGGCCTCCGCCAGCCAGCATCTAGGTGGAACTGCTGTTAAACAGAGTGAAACTCAGGGGTGATGGTGAGTGGAGGGGTGGCTTACTGGTCTGTCCAAGGATGAGGGAAAGCTGTTCTCCAAATTCCCACCCAGAATCCCTGCTGTGATCTACAGGGAGGGGTTTGTTGGCATTTCCTTAATGAAGGGAGTTGATCACTGCTCATACACAGCAGTTCTATGGAAAGCTATACATAGAAGTGCATATTTTATTTAATTTTTTCTTCTTGAACTTAGTGATCCTCCTGCCTCAGCCTCCTGAGTGCTGGGATTGCAATTGTGCACTGTCACACCCCAGAGATTCATATTTCAAAGGTTCAATAGATATTTTTTTGTGAGTACTAGACTTAAAGGTGTTTTTCTTTGCTTGTTTGTAATTTTTTTTTTACATTCTTCCATTTTCCACAACATTTATAAATGGTTCCATTAGAAAAAGGTTATTTCTGAAAACCCTCAGGCCATGTACTTGTTACAGATTTCCAGGCCTGCTTGGGTGCACAAACATTGCAGGCCGTTTCCACAGAAGGAGAAGGAGCCCTGCTTCCTGCTGAGGCTGCTGAGAGGCGGAAGCAGGTGCTTTGCTCCCCATGAGAAATGTGGCTTCGTTTTGAGTGGCTGGGAAGAGACTTGGGCTTCCCTGGAGCCTCCCTAGGCCTGCAACATACTGTGGCCCACTGCAGGGTCTCTTGTTGCCTGTAGGGACCCAGGCGATCCAGGGAGGCTGCATCCTGGGGAGAGAGCCCAGTGTGTTCTTCCTCCAGCCTCTCCATGTTCATGCAGCAGGTTTCCAGGACCACGCCTGCAGCCACTCTGCACGCCTGCCCCTTCGCTGCTCACCAGCCTCGTCTCAAAGCGGGCAGCAACGGGGCTGTGAAGTTTCGAACAGGGAACCCAAAAGCTCAGCACTGGTATCTTTCGGTTCGGCCCCAGTGGGCCAGATCCATGGTCCCTCCTTTGGACCTCTGAGAAAGACCCTGGATCCCACGGACGGGGTTGGCCATGTGGGCTGGGCAGGAATGAGCCTGGTGCCCAGGATGGGGTCCTTGGTCTCCTGTGGATGACCCAGGGCCTTCACTTCTCCACATGCTCCATGCCGACTCTGTCTGTCTAATCTTGATGGGCAGACGAGGCCCAGGCCTGTGTCCAGATCCAAGGACAGTTGTCATGGCATTCCCATGTCCCCCAGCTGTGGCATTTAGTTAAATGCAGGGCAACTTCAGAGTGATGAAGAGGGCGATGCAGAGGTTGCAGGAGAGGCCGGCTAGCCCGGGGACTGGCCTGTAATCCTGTTTTAATTAGCTGAGCACTTCCTGTTCCTGTAACACACAGCTAAGTATTTTATACTCATGAGCTGATCTTTCCTCCTCTAGTTCCTTCCTGATTCTGATATCTTGTTTCACAGTTTTTATTTCTTCATCTCACTTCTATGCATGCTGTTGTTTTATAGTTTGTATCTTTTTGTGTTTGTATGGCTTTTTGAGACAGTGTCTTTGTAGCCCAAAAATAGATACTCTACTCACAGCAATCCTCCTGCCTCAGCCTCCCACGTGCTGAGATTACAGGTGTGCACCACCATACTGGGCTTTATTACTCATACTGAAGTGAAATCATTGTTCCCATGTAGCTTGGGTGACCATGACTCTAAAATTCCCAATTCTGTTGTATTTTCAGTGCAGCTGACACCAGGGCTCCTACTTGCTCAGCTCTGCCCCATTTATGTGGTCACCTGTTGGGGTGACCATCTCCTCCTCTTCTTTCCACTCTACCTGACGGTTTTGATACAGAAAGTTCTGAGGGCTCATAGGACTATACTGTTCTAGCCACAGAAATGTCCTGCTGGAAAGGGGATCCAACAGCTGAAAACCCTGAGCCAGAAAGGCTAACAGCAAGACGGATCCTTGTCAAACAGCTGAGTTTAAGGGAAGAAATGCTGTTGGGTGATCAGGCAAAAAGTGTGAGTTTACACAGACGCAGAGCAACCTACTCAGGACACCCAAGGAAAGGAAATAGATACTCTACATGCATTCTAACTGACAGCCACTACACCGTTCTCACAGGTGAGAACCCACATTCTTTCTTTGTGGGGAGAGGGGTTGAGACCCATAGCAGTCTTACTGCCTCAGCCTCCCAAGTGCTGGGATTACAAGTGTGTGCCACCACAGTTGACTGTCCCCAGGTTCTTAAGGAATCAACTGGAAAGACATCATATAAACGAAGTAACACTTCCACAGTGTGAGAAATGTACACTTGATTTGGGCTCCAATTCAAATGGAGTTTTCTAAGTATGTGAAACCATTGAGGGGGATTTTTTAACCCTAACTAGATATTTGATGCTATTAAGGAATTTACTGTGTTCTCATAACGGGCTTTTAGGTGTGTAAGATCACCCTACTAGGCAGGTATCCTGATGCACACCTGTAATCCCAGCATGCAGGAGGCTGAGGCAGGAGAATTGCTACAAGTTCAATGACAGCCTGGGCTACACAGTGAGTTCTAGGCCAGCTTGAACTACATGGTGAGACTCTGTCTAAAAAAACCAAAGAAACAAACAAATTAAATATAAAATCATTGCACTGTTCTCTGCACTTTTGTGTATTTGAAATTTTTCTAATGGAGAATAAAATGCTTGGTGTTATTTATGATGACAAGAACTGGAACACACTAGAGGGATTGTTCAGTAAAGCCTGGGATGGCCCCGAGGAGGAAGTGTGGCGTTGCCATGAAAAGTTCTGTTTGGAAAGTTCTGTTTGATGGTGAAGGCTCCTGTTGATACGCGGGCACTCAGTACATGAAACTTGGTATTCCATATTGCTTTAAGACCAGAAAGAAAGACACAATTTTAAACATAGTCCCTCATTCATTCATTCATTCATTCATTCATTCATTCATTCATTTAATGAGTCACTTGGTAAGCTGACCAGCCAGCCAATTATTCTACCAGTATTTATGGGACTGGAGGTTTAGCTCAGTGGCATAAGCACCTATGCCACTGAGGTCATGAGTTTGTAACCTGTAACCGACCCCCCCAAAAAAGAGAGAGATCTACCAGTACCTACTTATTACTATTGTGTGCATGTGTGTATGTGCCTGTGGTATGGGGGATGAAACCCAGGGCCTCATGAATGTTATTCAAGAGTTTAAAAACAATAGCCGAGCATGGTGGTACACACACATAATCAACACCTGGGAGGCTGAAACAGGAGTGTCCCCATGAGTTTGAGGCTAGCTTTGCTGACATGGTGAATTCAATGCCATCCTGAACCACAAAGTGAGACCATGTCTCAAAAAATAAAATAAAATAAAATAAAAGAACAAAAAGGGGAAAATAGGGCTGTGGCTGAAGCACTTGCCTAGCATGTGTGAGACCTGGCTTTAACCCCCATATATATATATATATATATATGTATATATATATATATCCCAGATCCTCATGATGAATGTAATCATTGCATACTGCAAACATATACTCATTTTAAAAAATTCCAGGAAGCCACATGCTGCCTTCTGCCCTGGAGTTCTGGGTCTCCTGTGCTCACTGGGCTTTTAATGGCACAATTACAAGTGACTTCCGTCTATGCCAAGCTGGGTTCATCTCCTCTTTCCAAGCAGTTGACTGGGGAGGAGAGAAGGAACAGTTCTTAGAGGGTTGCCAGCTCCCGACACTGACACCCCTGACACTTCTCTGACTGGGGATTGAACCCAGGGCCTTTGCCCTGAGCTATATACCCAGTCCCCCAGCCCCTGGTTAATTTTTTTTCTTTTTTTAATTTTGTGATACGGCTTTGCTACGACACTAATTTTCCCAGGATGGGCTTGAACATGTAGTCCTCCTGCCTCAGCCTCCCGGAGTTCTGGAATGACAGACATGTACCCCCTGCCTGGCTAAGCAACTATTTACAACTAAATCGCTAGGTCTTTGATATTTTGTAGCTGATTGCCTGAAAACACATCCTTTCAGCTACTTTCTCTGACCAACTCCTCTTTGCATGTTAATCTCCTGATGCTCATTATTAAATACATGTTCCGGAAATGAGCAGAATATTTGGATCATATTTGAACAAGGATGAACAAGTTGCACGTGAGTAAAGCGGGTTTCCACCTGCACACCCGCTGGGGCTGGGTGGGGCTGGTGGCCTTCGGCAGAGGGACTGGAAAAACACCAGCTGGGTCACTGATGCCATCAGCTTTTTAAAAGTGCAGATGCCAGATGCAGTGAGAATCAGACGTCCCCGCGTGGCCCCTTGCCTGCCACTGCTAATCGCTCCTGGGGTGTTTGGCTGGAATAGGATTTCTCAGGGCTGGAGTAGATATCAGACGCTGTGTGTGATCTGTATGCCCTGCCCAGAGCAAGCAGCTCGGATTGCTGTGGGCCCTTGGCCTCGCCTTGGAGCCTGGTTCCTCCCAGCAGACTGGAAGGGGAAGCCTGAATCCCTCTGCCTGGTGCAGTCCGCGCCCGCATCTGCCTGCCATCACTCAGTCAGACAAGGATCTTCCCCTGTGTTTTCAGGTTATTTAAGCAACGTCACCCTGGCTGTGCACAGTACTGAGCACTTGTAGTCCCAGCTACCTGGGAGGCTGACACAGGAGCGTGCATGAGCCCAGCATTGGACACAGCAGGACCCTAGTACATACACACACAGACACACACACAAAAACTCAAAAAAACTTGGGCCAGAGATTTAGCTCTGTGGGAAAGCACCTGCCTGGCAAGTGCAAGGTCCTGAGTTCAATTCCTAGTACCGAAAACAATAACAAAACAAAACACCAGCAAAAGGCAAAGTCCTCTTTGTGCTGAGGACACCAGCAGGCTCACTGGCACACTGGCCATGACCCAGGAGCATTTCCCTCACCCCTACCCCTAACCACAGGCGACCTCTTGTCCTCACACTGACAGGCTCCAGTCACCAGCGTCCAGGCAGAATGAAGACCATGGATTCAGAACATGCACCCACCACTCCCAGCTGTGTGACTTACACAAGTTTCCTAACCTCTCTGTAACTCAGTTTCTCTATACGCAAAGCAATCCTAGGTCATGGTGAGGGTTTAGCAAACTCCTGCAGCATGCAGGTGAGCGGTCAGCAATGCTGACCCCGTTTTGTAGTTGAGGGTGACTGGAGTCAGGCACCCTTACCACACAGCCCTTTGGGGTGCCCTGGGTGGCAGGAGGAGCACGATACCTCGGCAGCGGGGCTGCTCTGCTGTCCAGGTGCCATTGGGGAGACACACGACGCTGCTGGGCCCGACCAGCCGGAAGCCTGGGTTGCAGGTGAAATGGACCTCGTGGTCCACTAAGTATTTGCTTCCAAACTTTCTGCCATCCAGAGGGGCGCTGAGAGGCGGGCAGGAGGCTGCGAGGAAAGAGGAGGAGTAGGAGCCTTGCTGTGGGACCTGCTGTGTTGAGCACAGAGGCCCAGTCTGCCCTGTAGTGGTGTCCGGTGCCCTCGGGGATCACGGGACCACACCTGTTTCCTTCCGTTTCCTGGGCAGGCTGGGCTCTGTCCCCTCTGGACCGGGCACCTGCTCTTCCCTGCCTGCAGTGCTGTCTCCCCTCCCCCAGCTTCTTGCCCTTCAGGTCTCCAGGGGGATGCCACCTCCTCCCAGGGCACCCTGACACAATGTCCTGTTGAGCCCTCCCAGCACCGCTCCCACCGCACGCTCTACTTTCTCCTCAGTTTGCAGCCACTTGCATGTCCTTGGTGACTCTGTGGTCCCTGTGCTTGTGTATGTAGGTCCTCTGAGGGCAGCCTGGCTATGTCTCTGCCACGCGGTCAGCACCAGCCAAGTGCCAGCCACAGTGAGTGCTCTGCACATGATTCTTGAACAAGTAGGGGTTTTTGTTTTTGTTTTTTTGAGACATGGCCTCATTCTGCAGTGCAGGCTGGGCCTTGAGCTCACTATGTAGCCCTGACTTGCGGTGATCTTCCTGCTTCAGCCTCCTAAGTGTTGGGGTAACAGGCATATGTTACCAGGCCCTGACAAGTAGTTTTTTAAAAAAAACTAGTAGTTTTTAAAGACTAGCAGTAAAAAAATAATAAAAAAAAATTGTAGTTTAAAAAATAGTCTTTGAAAACTACTATGTTACTGTGTTAAAAAGGGTTTGAAATGTTTTGGGGGGAAATGTGTAGGGTCTCTTTGGTGATGAGAAATCTTTAAAAACCGTTCTCTCACACACATGTGCACACACACAAACAACCTGCAGGCATCAAACCAGGTGCTCGGTATAAGTGAGCAGAATGAGTGACTGGAGGTAAAGAATTGAAAATGACTTTGCAGGGCTGGGGATTTAGCTTAGCCGCATAAGCGCCTGCCTTATAAGCAGGCAGTCATGAGTTCGATCCCTGGTACTGATAAAAAGGAAAAAGACAAAAAAAAAAAAAAAAAAAAAAAAAAAAAGAAAAAAAAAGAAAAAAGAAAAAGACTTTGCAATCGTGTCCCCAAAACAGAACTGAGGGCCCCTGCTCAGAGGAGCACGACCTGGTGAACCCTTACAGCCACATGAGCTCCTGATGACTCTGTATCCGTGCTGATATGTTGACTCCTTAGGATTAAGAAACACCCGGCAGGTTGGTACAGCACACTCCAGGGTCAGCTGGGTGACTCATGCGAGCCTGGCCTTGGGAACTAGGGCTGTCCCTGCCCCTTCCTCTCTGCAGTGCTGCTGTTTCCTGGCCACCGTGGACTAAGCAGCTGTGCTCCACCAGCTTTTCCACCCGGAGGCTCCTCCCTTAAAACCCCCCGGCCATGCATGGAACCTCCTGGAACCTGCACCAAGTCAGACCTTTCCTCCCTTCAGTGGTGGGTGTCACAGATGGTGACCCACAGAGGGAGAGCTGATTGATTCATTCCATGCAGCTTCCTGAGTGGTCAATGAAGATGCCCCGGATGGACTGGAAGCTGATGTTGTAAAGAAAGGAGGGAAAAATAAGGCGGATCCTGATATGGAAGCCAGAAAGAGGAAGACCAAGAATTCTGGATATGAAATTGTTCATATTCTGAGAATGCTGTGAAAGAGAGGAAGGGAGGAAAGAAAAGAAAAAATAAGAAAAGGAAAGGAGAGAAAGGAGGGAAATAGGAGAAAAGTAAGCAAACAAGGTCATTTCCACACCGTCAGCCATCAGAGCCCAATGAGCGTCCTGCTTCCCCAGGCCCAGGTGCAGCCACCCAACCCCACCCTGGGGCAGGGCCCTGTTGGTGGCTGTCACTCTACAGCATTGTCACAGGCTCAGCCTCCTCTGCAGCAAAGTACTCAGCGCAGCACCCAACACATATTATGAGGGAGGCATAACACAAGGTGATAATTTTTAAAAGAATTTGCCACTTTCTAAAATCCAGCATGGCTCAGGGCAGAAAATCCCCAAGTCCCCGGATGAAAGATAGAAAGGGCCATTCCCATGGGCAGCCACCACCCCTTTTTGGAGATTGAATCCAGGTACTTCACGTTGAGCTACATTCTCCAACTGCTCCTTTTTAAATTCTTTCTTTTGAAACAGACTAAGTAAATTGCCCAGGCTGAACTCAGACTTGGGATCCTCCTGCCTGAGTGCTGGGATTAGGGATTTGCAGACAGTGTCACAATGCCTGGATGAGCAGGGCTCTTTGCTACACGATTCCATGTGGCCGCTACACTGAGACTCTCCGACCACAGGCCATCTTTGCCATCCAAGAAAGCCGGGAAAAGGCGGGATAAATAAGCAGCTGGGCCCCTGCGGCCACACACCATTCTCCTGGCCTCAGTTTCCCTGTTTGTAGCCGGCAAGCAGGACGCCCTGCCTGCTTTCTGGTTTGGTGTTGGAGTTCTTGGAGGTCCACGGAAAAGGTGAGGTTTGATTCACAGGCCTAGTTCTGACCCAGTGGGGCCAAGGAAAATAGAGGCCACCGGAAACTCTGGGTTTGCTACCATCACGTGGAACAGGGCAGTGAACCCACGCCTTCCCCAGGAAGCTTCGGTCCCACCGCAGACAACACGCCTGTGATACACACCTGAATGGGGAGCTGGAGACGGTTGGGGCTTGGAACAAGGGGGGTTCCCTTAGGGCCCCAGCACTCGCCTGTGACCAGGAGAAAGCCTGGGTGCCCAGAGTCTGGGGTGCCTTCTGCCACCTCCCCAGACAATTAGGGCTCCTCCTGGGTGATCTCCCTACTTCCCCCATGGCCCTGCCGGGGAGGAGGTGCTGAGGGGTGCAGCTTCTCGCCTGGACAGCTGCAGCCATGCTGGCTCGGCTTCCGCTGGTACAGGAAGGGGTCATGGAATGCATGTGTGGCACGCCTGTGCACGCGTGTGTGGCCTGTGCATGGAAGCTCCCTGCGCCTTGCTCAGGTCTGCTGTAAATTTAAAATCGCTTTGAGATACAGCTTGCTAAATTAAAAACAAAAAGAGAAACAAAAGCGAAAGCAGAGTCCCACTGTGGTCCGGGGAAAGGCAAGTTAGGGTGGCCCCGGGTACCCCAGGGCGCAGATTACGTCGGGGAGAAGGCAGGGAAGTGCTTGCGTGGCTTCCATGGCCTCAGCGGTCGAGGAGGGGACCCACAGCGGCCGGGACCCACCTGGAGGGGCGGCGGGCGCCAGGCGGCCCATCGAGCTCTGCAGCGCGGCCAGGCGGCTTCGGGCGCTGCGCATGGCCTCGGCGAAGCGCGCCTCCTGCGCCTTGAGCAGCTGCTGCAGCTGGCGCACGGCTGTGAGAAGCTGCTGCTGGCTCAGGCAGTTCTGGGGAGAGAAGAGACCCGGGTCGGTCAGCGCCTGGTCAGCGCCGCAGGTTCCGGAGCTTCGCAAGTCCCTCCCCCCACCCACCCACCATGGGGTCCAGGCCGCCCGCCCCCCTTCCGACTCAACGCCATGGAAAGGCAGCCCCCAAAGATCTGCACCGTCCACGGCCATGTGTGCCCAGTGAGGCCACCAGATGACAGACAGCCCCACGTACACGTGTCACAGCCTCAGTTTCCCCTCCTCAAAACCAAACACGGGCCCATGCTGGCACTAACCAGCTGGGGAAGGGGGGGGGGGGGCTGAGCAATTACTGGAACCCAAAGTGCATCAAAATCCCTTCTCATTTTTCCAAAAGACACTTGCAATTTCTCGCTCTAAGTGAAGGCCCTGAAATCTCGGCCCAGCGAACTTTTTCTTTCTTCCTTCAACCCTAAGTTATATCCCCAGCTCTGTAGTCTTCCAGCCCCCTTTTAAAATTTTTAAATTTTGAGATAGGGACTTGCTAAGTTTCTAAATTGGTTGGGCTGAGTCAAAACTGCATTCCTCCTGCCTCAGCCGCCCAGAGTGCTGGGGTCACAGGTGTGAACTGCCATGGCCCCTTCTTCCTTGGACAATTTTTTTTTTTTTTTTTGTACTTGGAGATCAAACTCACATCCTCACACTTGCCAGGCAGATGCTGTGCTGCTGAGCTGTATCCTCAGCCCTGCCTTGGACATCTTCAAAGAGATGACAAAACATAAACTAGGCGAGTGCCCAGTGGTTCCCATATTTTAAAAATATAACAAGGAAAATAAGACAATGAAACTCAATAGGGTTAAAGAGGCATTCAGGAGAAGTCAACGGTCAGTTCCATGGTGCTCTTTTATTTGAATGCTGTTAAAAATGGCAAAAAGAGGGTTACATTGCTAAGAACTAACTAACTGAAAGCAACCGGAGCCTCCCACTTACAGATAGAAACCTGGAGGATTCGGGTAAGGGGCAGGGCATGAAACCAAGTAAAGTGTGGTGGTGCCTGGGGCCAGTGTGGGTCCCACTGGCCTGGGGGCTGCGTGATACCACCACAGCCTGGTGTGACCCGGTACCCCCACCCCAGGAACAAAGAAGCCACAGCAATGCAACAATAACGTTTTTCTTCCGGGATGACTTTACAGATCAATTTTAGTAAGAATCATTTATTGTGTATTATTAAGGTAGAGAGTTCATTGTACGTTATGCATAATCTCTTATACTTCAAAAATTCAACAGAAACGGGTAAAAACGGTGAAGCAGAATGTGCATGTCAAAAACCAGAAATCAGCATGTTTTATAGAGAATGTTCCCTGCTCTGTCTACGTACGGATATTCCCCATTATATCTTCACAGACTGATGGCTTCATTCCTTCCTAACATAACTGCTGATTTCCTATAGTTTACACTTCTTGTAAATTACCTCTCTCTTTTTTTTTTTTATCGGTACCAGGGATCAAACTCAGGACCGCCTGCTTGCAAGGCAGGCGCTTATGCCGCTGAGCTAAATCCCCAGCCCCTACTTCTTGTAAATTAATGTTAGTTTCAGAGTCCTCATTCAACCCAACTAGCCGATTTACATATCCGACTACATGTAGAACTGCTCAGTAGGGACTATTCCCTTGTCCCCAAAAATGTTCTTTGACATTTTCACAGGATATAATGCAAACCTCTCAGCTATAAAGTGAGTTAAAAACTGTCAACCCTGATTCCACCTACTATGTTAATATTATAACTACATTAGGTATAACTTTTGGTCAAAAGCTTTTGTGGAATATAATCATTTATACTAAATGTCAGAAAGTGAACAGGCTTAGTAATAAATTAGATAACTTAAAATTGGGTTATCCCCTTACATGTATCTTATATGCCAGGAAAGAAACACGTCATTATTCTTCAGGGTATTTTTTTTTTTTTTTTTTTTTTGTCTTTTTCCTTTTTATCGGTACTGGGAATTGAACTCAGGACTCCCTGCTTACAAGGCAGGCATTTATGCCGCTGAGCTAAATCTCCAGCCCCCACTTCAGGGTATTTTTAAAAAGCCAGAAAAGTTTGTTTTGTATGCGTTGGATAAAATTTAGACTTCACAGAATAAAAGGAAAATATTCAGTATTCTATGGATGAATTTTAATAGGCTGCTTCCACAGTTGATCAATGGAGTATGTACAGAAACATTATAGGAACATGCCTATTATTGTCAGGATTAAAATTAAAATTTGTTACATATTAAGCATATCAAAAATGCACAACGCATAATTCAAATATTGCCACTGACTACAAGACACCCTCAAATACCTTCAGATGCTGAGGATTTAGCTCCGTGGTATAAGAGCCTGCCTTGCAAGTGTGCAGTCATGAGTTCAATCCCTGGTTAAAAAAAAAAAACAAAAAACAAAAAAAAAAAAACCTTCATAAAGCCAAAGAGTCCAAAGGTTTTTAAGACTAAGTTTTATTTCTTTTCTTTTCCTTCTTTTTTAATTTTTTAGTCTTTTTTTAGCTAGAGTTTTACGATACGGTTCAGGCTGGCCTTCAACTCACATTGTAGCCCAGGTTGGCCTCAAACTCGAGGCGAACCTCCTGCTTCAGCCT
Source organism: Cavia porcellus (assembly GCF_034190915.1). Lineage (NCBI taxonomy): Eukaryota > Metazoa > Chordata > Mammalia > Rodentia > Caviidae > Cavia > Cavia porcellus. The sequence continues at coordinate 55,945,906 of NW_026947501.1, read as the reverse complement.
CCTGAGTGCTGGGATTACAGATGTGCGCCACCTCGCCCAACTCTAAAGTTTTATTTCATGGAAAGATTGATTCAATTTTCAAAACAGATTTAGTTGTACTATATCACCAATATTCAATTGCTTACCAAGATATCCTTTTTCTGTCCAAAAATTAAGCAGATGAAGGAGTAAGAACGCAGCAGAAAAGCACAGGGACCCACGACGTATCCTTTTCCTTAGATTTAATCTGTCATGTCTAAGGATTTCATATGCAACCAGCGTGCTCTGTAAGAGCTCATATTAAATGCCGATCAAGTTTGCCTAACATGGTAACCTGGCTGCACAGCACAGTTGATGTTATTGCCCACAGGAAAAGGGACTGAGTATTAAAATGCTGTATGAAAGCCAGCGGGAAAGCTGGGCACGGGGACATGTGGCCTCAGCCGCCTGGGTGGCGTCCAGCTTTGCCAGCGCAGCGCCTGGCCACGGCTGCCGCCGCCACCATGGTGGAGAGGAGCGGTTGTTGCCCAGGGCGGCTGCCAAGCCTGGCGCCTTGGATCGCGCACCAGCAATGACTCAGCGACGGACTCAATGGGCACCTTTGACAAAGTTGGGCTCCTGGTTGCCCCTGGAACTTGTTAATCCACCGGGGCTCCTTGGCTTTGGTCAAAACCGAGTCTGATGAGGCGTGGCCCCAAATGCAATTGCTGGGAAGAGATGTTTATCTTCCTGTGCCCTCCCTTACTGTCACCCCTCCCACACAGGTTGGACAGTGCCCTCATGCCATGCACACCTGCCCAGCACCGCACACCCACATCCCTCCCTACAGATTCAGGGCCTTGTGCTCCGTCAGCTCCATGTGGAAAGCACCCTACAGTTTACAGACCCGCTTGGCTTCTTCAGTGACTGCTTCAGCTACTGGCAGCCAGCACCCCTGGGGAGGAGGCTGGCTCTGGGGGTGACTATTAGGGTCTGTCTGTCTGCACTTTCTAGACCAAGACTTAAAGTCATAACGGCTTGGCCCGGATCTTGCGGCTTAGGAGAGGATGAAGCCAGCCTGGAACCCATGACTTCCACCCCAGCCTCCCAACCCCAGGGGCCGCCTCATTTGCTCTTGCAAATGGTCCGTTGATGTATTGCACTAGAATTAGAAGACTGAACCAAACAAAATAACCCGAAGGCTTTCTAGCTCCTGTGCCAATTTGAGGTCGGGCAGAGAGAGCAGGAAGGGATGTGTGGAGGAAATGTCCCTTACCACCCGGAGCCAGGCACCGAGCAGCTGCCACGCTGTTCTGCAAGCTGGCAGGGTCTGTGACAGCTGGAGAGGGCCTCAGGGGACGTGGGGAGGGCGAAGTTTTGAAGCAGAGAGAGGTCAATGCCAAGGGTTTTGCTGGGAAGGCAAACTACACATTGCCTGGAGACTGAGGGGTGCTGTGGGAGCCCCAGGAAAGAAAGTGAGGAACGTGAGAATGTGTGAAGGGAAAAGGAACATTTTCCACAGGACCGCGGGGTGGCCAAGTGTCTCTAAGCTCAGGGCCACTGGCTCCCAGGGACACCTCCTACCTTAAGGACAGCAGGCACCAGCTGCTGTCCCCCAGGTGGTCGTTAGGGGAGAGAAGCACTCATCTCCCAGCTGCAACAGGAAAATCTGAAAAACCTTCCCAACCAAGCAAACTAAGGTGCACCCAGGCCAAGAAGGACATGGGAGTTCCCCGTGTCCAGTCCCTCCAGGCGAGAGTAAACTGGGACTCCGTAGTGTGCTGGGGTCACCCATCCTACCGTCCCCATCCCACAAGCTCCTGCTCAGACTCAAGAGATGCTGTGCGTGAGAACAAGTCATCTCCCCTTGCTGAGGTCACTCTGAGGGGGACAAGGGAGTTGCGGGACAGCAAACGGGCAGGGCCCTTTGGTATCATCTTGGGTGTTCCCTTGGGGCAGTTCCTTGTCCTTGCAGGGCCCAGGACCCCAACCATAAAAAGTAGCCACAGACTCCACACAGCTGGCAGGGCAGACCTCTCATGCCAGCCGGAAAGCTCAGCAAGGCTTTGACAGGGCACAGCTCAACCCAGACAGGGCTGGCACAGGACAGGATGCCAGGTCCCAGAACCAGTCAGGATACCTGAGAAGCCACACCTCAAAGCCAAGGAGGAGATCTCTTTCAAAGCCCCTGAGTGACTTAGGTTTTGATTCTTTTTTCCTAAAGAGATCTCTCCCCCGCCCCTCGATGATGAAAGCTCCAGGGCCTGGGGGTGCAGCTCAATAGCAAATCATTTGCCTAGCATGGGGGCACCTCTGGGTTCCATCTCCAGCACCACAGAAGCAGGGAACCTCCTCCTCCAGCCAAAAAAACCCTGGTTCCACACCCAGCGTAGCCACTGATAACAAACAATGAAAGGCAAACGGCCTCCATGTCTCTGAATTAATACCTTTTTTGAAATTTGAAGAGAAAAAAAAATAATAAATGGAACCAAGACAAGGTATTCAATGACATTCTCACACCTTTGAGGAGAGAAACGTAAGATCTACCATCTCCATTAGGAAGAACTTTAAAGGGGTAAGTAATTTGTCTAACTCAACAGCAGGGAGTGTTGCTGAGGTGGGAGCCAACTAGAGAAGTGGCAAGAGGATCACATTCCCTGGCTTTTGTCAATTTAGATGGTTCTGGAATATTCAGGTCAGTGCTGAGCGCTGCAGGGAGGGAAGGGCCTAAGGCTCCTGGGAGAAACGAGGCCCACAGAATATTCTATCTATCCCTTCTCTTCAGGGACGTCCCTGCCCCACTTCCCCCATCCCATCTCTCATGACATTTACTCTGGTTGGGTCACCACAGGTTCCTCAGGACTGACCATGTTCCCTAACCAATCTGTCTTCATAGGAGGCTTCCAGAGACATCTGTGTCCCCAGACCCCGCCTGCTGGCCTTGGGCTAGACATAGCGACCTCAGCTGCCCCTGTCCCCTCCCTGCCAGAAGCTGCCAGGCCGGATCCTTCCATCCTGTCAGGCCTCCTTACTCCTTGTTGGAGCTCAGTCCATAAGTGAAGCTCAAGACCAGCGTCTGCTCTCAGGCCTGGAAGGCCACAGGTTGGCCCTCAGGGAGGAGCAGGCCACGGTGGGAGACGTCCTTAGAGTTTTCATCATCAACTACCTGGCTCACAGGTCTCCCTCACAGTGTCGGTCCCAGCATGGAGAGGACTCCAGGAGCTCCCTCAGGGACAGCAGAACCTAGAGACCTGGGGTGGCCGCAGATGACCTCTAGACTCGGAGAGGGCGTCTCTCACACCGGTTCCTCCTAAGCCACAGCTATGTACCGTGTCAGCGTTTTGTGAACGGGAACACAGATGTTCTGATGCCTTTAGGTCTAGGAAAGACCTTGCCAAATGGGTGCCTGCCGGCCAAGGCTGGAAGCCGTCGCGGCTGAGTCACGGCAAGCCGCGTGTGCTTCCTTCAGAACTGTTATTTTAATGTTTTCAGTTCTGGGATTGAACTCAGGGCCTTTGCACTGAGCTATACCCCTAGGATTTTTTTTTTTTTTTCTTTTGAGACAGAGTCTTACTAAATTGCCCAAGAATTGTAATCCTCCCACCTCAGCTTCCCAAGCGCTGGGATCACAGGCGTGCACCACCTTGCCAAGCCTCAGAACTTTGGAGACCAGGCCCAAGGCCGGCTGTAACTCTTCCTCCTCCTCCTCCCCGTGGTCTCCTCCCAGCACCCACACACAGGCGCAGGGGGAGCAGGAAGACTTCTCTTGGGCAACTGCCCAAGGCCCTAACATCAGTCAGGTTCTCCAGAGAAACAGAGGCACAAGGAGACACGTGTGATCTGCGTGTTCAACGTCTGTCATAACAAATCACAGAGGACATGAGAGTAGGGAGGGAGAGAGAGATTATTTTAAAGAACTGGATCTAAAATCTGCTCTAAAATCCGCAGAGCAGGCCACTGGGCTGGAGACCCTAGTAGCAGAGACCCACCCTGGGTGACGGAGGCTTAATGCCTTCTTCCTCGGGGATCTCAGCTTTCTTGGTGGAGGGAAACCGCTTTTCCTCGGGGCCGACCCCATCTGACTGGTGCGGCTTGCAGCAGCCCTGCTGATGTCGGCTGCCCAGCTTGGGGAACAGATGCGAGGGCCTCGCCATCCAGCCCTCAGCCCTTGGGCGCTCAGGGTGTTTTGGGTTTTTGCCATGCTGCTCGCCCATAATTCTGTTCACATCCTCAGCCTTTTTCCTTTCCTTTTTCCTTGCCTTTTTCCTCCCCTCCCCTCCCCTCCCCTCCCCTCCCCTCCCCTCCCCTTCCCTTCCCTTCCCTTCCCTTCCCTTTCTTAAGTGGTCACAGGAGCCAGGAGCGACAGCCTCAGGACACTGGCACCATTGTGGGCCCACTCCGTGGGGGAGGGAGCAACCCAGGCTCTTGGCCATGGTGACATTTAAGCCCAAGAGCACCTTCTCCATTCCCTAGTGCCACACTCCAGAAGGGCCACAGAGAGAACCTGCCTCTTCCACATCCTCAGACCTCTCGCCAGCCTGGTGTCCGCCTTCAAGTGCCCTCGGTCACCTCTCCTCTGGGCCCTCTGCATTCTCCAGGACACAGAGCAAGCTTTGGAGAACTCAGAATCATCATCATGGAGCATAGGAGTTGAGCATACACTAGGTGCTCATTTAAATGAATGAGCAAAGGAAGGAGGTGAGTATGAGCCCGGGACAAGCTCTTACTCATCTCTCTCCCCAAGGCGGCCTCACCCTGTCACCTGCTGGCTGCCTGCTCACCGGACCCTCATGCTAAGGGCACTGCTGTCTGGCGCAGGCCCCAGGAGCACTGGCATTGTTCTCCCCAACCTGATGCCCCTGGCACCAGAGTTAAGCATGCAGCACATCCTTTCCCAAACAAAAGGTCTCACAGACCCAAAATTGGGGTGTGTTTTGCTTATTTCCCTTTGGGATTTAACCCAGTACAAATTCAGAAGGAGACAAAAAGTTTAGGAAATGCAGAGAAACAGAAATGCTCTGTCAGCTATGGGGAGGAAGGAGTGGACTTTGCTTGCGGCGGAGGCTTTGGATGGGGCTGAAGCAGGGCAGTGAGCAGACTGGGCTCAGGCCTCCATCCTGGGGAGCACGTGGCATAAGGTAAGAGCCAGGATGCAACAATGGAGAGGGGAATTTAAGTCACAGGACTGCCCGCCACCCAGGGACACTCAAGAGCTTTCTGGAGTGAGTTGTAGCAGAATCTGAAAGCAAACTTGGAGTTGATGCAACTTTACCAAAGAATAGGAACCTAAAGCCCACGTGCAGGTGGGCTTTATTATCCTCTTTTTGTGTCAGGCCTATTGGCCATGTATCTCAGTGAGCTCTTCCCACTCCAGGGCCTTTGCACATGCTGGTTCTGCTCCCCAGAACCTGCTCATTATACTTTAGATGCGTGTTTTCCCACTGGCGTTGAGAAGTCCCCTCCTCACAGTCCCTACCTGCTTGCTTAGTGTAGGCGGGACACCTTCTGCCACAGCGTCTGATCACAGCTGTCTGTCCTTGGGTATTTTTCTAGTTTATCTTATTTTTCTGTCCCTGCGTGTAAGCTCTCTGACTGCAGGGACTGTGCTGGTCAGGCGCTCCTCTCCCCTGACATGTCCTGAGCTCTCACCCCCAGCCATGCTCAACTCACCACAGCCCAGGGGATGGAGACCTGCCACTCGGAGGAGGAGTCCAAGCACTGTGACTAGGCAGAGACTCCTCACCAAGCAGGGGTCACCATACACACAGGGCCAACAGTCACCTCTGCCAGGACCCCAGGCAGCCCCAGGCAACCTGCTATGGGTGGCGTAAACCGCTGTGGACGGGCCAGCTGCGGACACCCACGTCGCTGCCACCCTCTTCCTCTCCCTCACTCTCAGGCTCAGGACCCGCTGCTAGCCAGGGCGCTGGTTTCCCTGGAGGACCGTGGCCAGCGGGGAGAGCAGGCGAGGACCTTTCCTCCTCTGTCCCCCAGGCCCTGCTCCAGCAGGGGGGCTCAGCTGCCACTTTCTTGGCCACCGAGGACCCCACTTACAACATGGCACAACTGTGCCACCAATAATTCTGAAGGTGCAGTGTGGGAGATGGGTAATGTCGAGGAGGAGGGAGGTCAGAGCAGCTTCACAAGTGGATTAAAAATGACCTTCATCGGGGCTGGGGATTTAGCTTAGCGGCATAAGCACCTGCTCTGCAAGCAGGCGGTCATGAGTTCGATCCCCAGTACCGGGAAAAAAAAAAAAATTACCTTCATGGCCAGGTGAGGTGGCGCACACCTGTCATCCCAGCACTGGGGAAGCAGAGGCAGAAGGGTCGCAAGTTCGATTCCTGTCTGGATAATTTAGTGAGATGCTGTCTCAAAGTATAATATAAAAAAGGGTTGATAGAGAACTCAGAGAGAGAGAGAATGTGGCCCCAACTCAGACACACAGGCATCGGTTCTCTTTCTCTAAATCGTGGTAGGCACAGGGCCACCAACCCAGAGAGGGTCAGAAGGCAGAACCAAGAGCAGACCCTGGGGGTCCCAGCCCCAGGAAAGCCACCCGAGCACGACCTGTGCTAGGAAGAGTTTTTGGAAACAACTGTGCTTACAAAAGTAACAGATGGGGCGAAAGGAAAAACTTCAGGAAACCCCAAAAAGTTACACAGGACAGGAGTCAATCCACTGGACCACACGGCTCTACAGGAGCCACTGAATAAGGTGTCACTTGTTGTGCCGCAGTCTGGAATATGAAGTGGCTGCCTCAAGAGAGAGGGGCTGGGCTGGGTGTGATGGCACACACCTGTAATTCTAGCATCAGGAGGCTGAGGCAGAAGGATTGCCGTGAGTCTAAGGGCCACTACATAGTGAGCTTAAGGCCAGTCTGAATTACAGAGTAAGACGAGAGAGAGAGAGAGAGACAGAGACAGAAACAGAGACAGAGAGACAGAGGGACAGAGAGAGAGACAGAGACACTATTGTAAACTACCAAAACCCACACCCAGGAAGGAAATCAAAACTAATCCAAACAGTTCTGGGTCTATCCAAGCAAAGATTTCCTAGTTAAAGTCTTCTGGAAAAGGAATCTCTGGCCTTTTCAGTTTCATTGGTAAATTCTACCAAACATTTCAAGAATGGACACCAGTTTTTACACAATCTCTTCCAGAAACTAGAAAGTTGATTGCATCAGCAGACTGAAGACAAGCTACAGGATCCTATGAATTGAGGTAGGGAAGGTAACAAACTTCAACACCCACTCACAGTACTTGGTCAAACTAGGGTGAGAAGAAAACTTGAACCACAAAACTGGCACCTACAAAAGCCCCTACAAACCAAATCACACTCAGGGCCGGAAACCGGTGCCATCTGAATAAAACAATGGTGTCCTCTCACCAATGGGGCAGGGCCACAAGTTTTAATCTGTGTAACAAGGCCAAATACACGAATGACAGATAGAGTGGGAGGAATAAACCCCCTGTTCACAGACAGGAGGAAGCCTCCTCCCCTACGAAAAATAATAAGCAAGCTCCACCAGGTTACAGAATACAAGGTCAACCCAGAAAAGCCCACTGGATTTCCACATACTAGATACATACAACTAGATATCTAAAAAATTTTAAAATAGTTCCAAAAATGAAATAATTAGATATAAATCTAACTGAACATATCTACGATGAAAAGTAAAAATACTGATGGAAGAAAGCAACTAAGATGAAAATAAATGGAAAGACACACTGCATCACTGACTGAAACACTCGATCGCTTCAAGATGCCAATTCTTTCCGAATTGATCTATATAATGCCCTGCCAATCAACCAGAACTTCAGTAGGACCTTTTATGTGCGCTGATTCCAGAAAAATTTTTTGAGTCAGGAATCAAACTCAGGATTTTGTATTTGTCAGGCAGGTGCTTGTGCCTGGTTGTGCAGGTCCCTGGCTCCTGATTCCAAAATTTTAATGAAAAGACAAAGAAACTAGAACAGTCAAAAGCAAATTTGGAAAGGAATATTAAAGTTAGAGAACCTACTTCCCCACCTTGTAAAGCAACAGTAATCAGAGAGTGTGTTATTGGCAGAAACAGCTCCATACCTGTGTGATGAGCTGATTTTTGACGAGGTTGCTGAGATGACTGAGTGGAGATTCAGCATTTTTTCAGCAAACAGTGTTGGATTAACTGGATGTCCATATGAAAACATAACCTTCCACAGAAACCTCACTTAATAAAAAGAGGAACTCAGAATGGATCATAGTAAAAATGTAAAGCTATCAACATTTAGAAGAAAATACAGAAGTAGAATTTCATGACCTGGGTTTAAGCCAAAGGTTTTTAGACTTGATCACCAAAAACCTGTTCTAGGGGCTGAGGATTTAGCTCAGTGGCATAAGCACCTGCCTTGCAAGTGTGTGGTCGTGAATTCGATCCCTAGTACCAATAAAAAAGAAAAAGACAAAAACAAAACAGAACAAAAACCTGTTCTATAAAAGTCAAAACCTAGTAAATAAGATTTCCTTAAGATTTAAAACCTTTGCTTTATGAAAGATGCAAATGAGGAGACATTACAAACCGGGAGAATATATTCATAACTCACAAAAGCAATAAAAGGGCTTGTATTTAAAGTATGTAAAAAGCATTGGTAACATAACAATAAGAAAACAAATAACACATTTTAAAATGAGCAAGCTCTAGGTACCAGTGCAGAGCGAAACCTATTATATACAGTGAACCTCCCCAAAATGTAAAGGGGGGACAGCGAGGCAAGGAGGAGGTTAGGGTGAAAATGACCAAGGTATGTTATCTGCATGTATGAATCTGCTCAAATGAAACCCATTAATTTAAAAAGTGACCAAGCTGAGCACTTTTCTTTCAGAGTGATTGGGTACACCCCTATAGTCCCAGCTACTTGGGAAGCTGAGGCAAGAGAACCACTTGAGCTCAGGAGTTCAAGACCAGCTTGGGCAACACAGTGAAACTCTGTCTTTAAAAAATAAGCAAACAAGGACTGGAGAGAGAGCTCAGTGGTGTAAGTGCCCAGGTAGTCACCCCGGGGAAATGGGCCTCAGTGTCTTCTCTGTTGGAATCACCAGGGCAACTGTTTAAGCTTTGGTGTCTGAGACACACCCCAGACCTATGGCATCAGAATCCTGGGGGTGCAGGGTTTTAAAAGCCCCCAGGCGATGTGAACGTGGCCAGGGTCTGCCCGGAGGCCTCCATGCTGTGGTGTGCTGCTGCTCCTCTGAGCTCCTTCTCTGTGGTGGCCCCTGTAGTGAGGAAGACAGAGCTAACCCCAAACCCACCAGATCCCTCAGGACAGGCAGTGATCAGCCTAACACCACAGCCTTTCAGGAAACCATGAGAGGAAATGGGGGCTCGGAAAGCCTTTGCAAAGGATGCGTATCTGAGCTGAGATCTGAAAGCTGAGAAGAGGCCAGGTGAGGCAGAAGAGTTCCAGCCAGTGCAGAGCACAAACCCCAGAGGACTCTGGGTGAAAAGCACACTCTTTCTGGGTCTTTGGCTTGAGCATCAATGGGCATCCTCTCCCCCACCCCACCCCCACCCTCGCAGCAGGTGTTTCTGCAGGTAGAGAAAGCAAGGTTTAGTGGTAAGGAATTTGAGAAAGCCTGGATGTGGCCAGGAAGGAATTGGACCCCGATTTCCTGGGAACACAGTGGGGGTGGGGGTGGGAGCTGAGCTGGCTCCTGCCTCTGCAGAGGCTGTGAACAAACCCACAACTGTCCTGACCTCACCTGTTTTCTAGTGATCTCAGGAGACAGCTGTCTGCCCCCTTCTTTAGGAGCTGAGCAGCTAAGATCAGGTGGTGGCAGGGCTGGGCTCCTGTCCACCTGCCCCCTGCACTGCCTGGGCTGGGGAGGCGCTGAGGGATGCATCTTGCTGCACTCGTGACATTGGGTTTGTTTTGTAATCTGCAGAAGGATTTTTACTGTGTGATCTCCAATAACTGACACCTCTGTGCCTTTCTCCTCTGCAAAATTCGATGCTAGCCCCAGCCTCAAAAGGTCGCTGTGAGGATCAAGCGCCTAGATGATGCCCAGCAGAGATGCAAGGATGGAGGGCTCAGGTGCCAGGCGCCAGGCGCTGGGCTTGTGCCTGTCCTGCTGCTGCTGGATGGGTCAGGGTGAGCCAGTGGGACCGTGCACAAGCCAGGCCTCTCACAGAGGGAAGCGGTCCTGGCTGCCAAAACTAGTCTCGTGGATGCTGGCTATGAACTCGGCCATTCCAAGTCTGTCCTCCAGAGATGCATTTTCAGTCTGCATTTTTAAAATCCTTTTCTAATGCTTATAAGATAAATGTGAATCTGATCAAACAACTCCGAGAGGGCTTCCAACAAATATAAACAGCAGATAAAAACTGAACAGCAAGCTGCCCGAGTGTGGGTGAAAGACAGTGAAGCCCTGGCTCTACAGAAGGCTGCCAAGCCTCCCAGGGCGAGCCAGCCCAGCACCTCCAGGGTGGGAACGCTTCAAACTGCTAGGAAAGTTGCTTGGGGGTTCAAGGTGCGGTGTAGGAAGAGAATTTCAGCAAGAAACGTAAACGCTGGAGGGCGGAGAAACTCTCTAATCCCCTGCGGTGGCTGGGAGCTCTCCGGAGACCGAGAAAGCACCAAGTGTCAGAAATCCCGGGAAATCGTTACCGGCGATTCTCGCGCGGAGCGCTCTCCCCACGCAGCGCGCGGACCGGCTTTGGCGCAGCGACACCAACCCCGGTCCTCCGGGGGCTCCTGGCCCGAGACGCAGTGGCAGTGACAGAGGGACACCCTTAGTCTTTCTCCAAAAACTGAACCCCAGTGGCACACTGAACCCCACGGGCATCCAAGTGGCACACTCCAGCCTTGGCGTCGACCCCCTGCTCGGGGACCGGGCGGAGGCAGCGGCGGGGACACTGACCTGGGAAGCCCGCGACTCGGGGCAGGCAAGGAGCAGCAGCAGGAGGAAGAGCGCGCGCGGAGAGCTGGGCACCATCTTGCCACTCGCAGCCTCGCGGCTCGCTCGGGAAGGGGAAAGAAGTCCGTGCGCCCTTCCTGCCGCGCGGGTCCCCGCCGTGCGTCCCGGGGCGCAGCGGCCCGCGAAGATCGGCGCCGTCCGGACCACGCGCGGCGGGCGGAGGCGCAGTCTCGGGGCCAGGTGCGCGGCGCGCCAGCCCCTGGACACCAGCGGCCCACGAGTCCGCAGCCGCTCGCCCAGACGGTCCCCGCGAGGCGGGAGGCGCCAGCCCCTTGGCCAAGGCCGACGGAGGAGGGGCTGCCCGACCAAGAATGCGCCTGGGAGCGCGCCCAAGCCGCGCGGCTCCCCGAGGAGGCTGGGCGTGACGCCGAGGACGAGCGCGGGCATCCTCGGGCCGTCGCCGGGACCCGGAGCCCACCCTGCGCTGGGCCACTCCCGACTGTCCTCATTTCCCAAGCAGGGATACTGAGGCTCAAAGCCACCCAGTGACAGTGACAGAGGGAAGGAAGGTCCAAGCCCCGGGTCAGAGCCCCAAGAGGTCACCATCTTCCTCCACACGCAGAGACCAAGGGCCAGTGTGGCACGGAGGTGGGCTTCCTAAACTTGGCATGACTAAGTTCTCCATCCGAGGAGTGGAGGGTGTTGGAAATAATGGTGCTGGGGTTTAAGAGCCCCCAGGACCGGAACCTTAAAACTCACAGCGCTCCTGCTGTCTCTGTTTCCCACCAAGACGCCGTTTAAGAAGCAGACCCGGTCACAGACCCTGGCTCTGGTGGAGTCAGAACCCCTGGGAACATCAGGCAGGCACAGTCCGAAGTCCCTGTGCCCAGGGGTTCTGGGGACCTGCATGCCTAAGACCTGAACTCCTACAAGGTGCTTCGCGTTCTTACTGGAGGGAGGTCGGCAGAAGGCAGCCCTGCACGGTCTGGTGCACGCCAAGCCTGATCAAGCCCAGACCTGTTTCCCTTTATCCACATTTCACCTAGCAGGGCTCACTCTGCACAGGAGGAAGGGCACCTGGAAGGCCACAGCCCATAAAGAGAAATGCTGCCCGCCCCCCCGGAAGCTGGAGGTCTCTCTGGGTCCATTTGGGCTGCTGTATAGGCTGGGTGGCTCCTAAAACAGCAGAAGTGTCACTTTTCACAGTTCCAGAGGCTGGCAGTCCAAGGACAAGGTGCTGGCACGTTTGGTGTCTGGTGCATGCCTTTCCGGGTTCATCACTGGAAGCTCATTGTGTCTTCCCAGGTGAAAGCTGCAAGCTCTCTGCCTGGGGCCTCTTTGTAAGAACCCAGTTCTAACCCCTTCATCTCCTTGAAGTCCCACTTCCCAGTACTCTCACCTTGAGGGGGAGGTTTCAATATATGAATTTGGGCATGACAGACTTTCAGACTGAAACAAGTGCCCTGAAAAGCACAGGCTGGGCACCTGGGAAACCCTTCTGCAGGTCTCCCTCCTGCCCCCAGTGCAGGAAACAGAACAGGGCCCATGTGTTATGTCCACTCTAACCCTTGGGATGGAACCAGGGCCTCACGCACACTGGGCAAGCACCCCGGACCCACGCATTCTCAATTTGCATTCCTGGTTGAATATGTTCAGGAGAGACCTGGTCAGAACACTGCTGCTCCCTGTCCAGGTGGAGAGGCTGGGACAGCAGTGGCCCAATCCGGGCCAGGCTGCAGAGCCTGTGGTTTCAGAGCTTGCTGTCTATGCCAAAAGCCCAGCATCCCCCTCCCTGGCTGCACGCTCCTCTGAAAATGAAAGGTTTCATTCTAGCCAGTGCGCCCTTGTTTATTTTGTGTCTTATCCCACCTTGTGTTTACGCTTCGAGTCCCTCTAGAAGGCCCAGCTCTCTCTGCCACTGTGGCTGTGTGCTGGGCAGCAGAACAGGTCCGGTGTGAGAAGCCTTTTCTCTCGTGCCTTTCTATGGCGTCCTCAGGCTGGAAGAGATTCAGGGTTTCATGGGGTGGGAGAAACCGGAGCTAGGCTGGGAATTGCACCCAGGCCCAGGTATGCACTCCAAGGTCTCAGGCCTGAGCCCGCTGCCCCGAGAATCCCTGCTGTGGGAACTTCCACTTCCAGGGAGGCTGCATTGCTTGTGTGGAATCCACAGGCCTAGGATTCCGGGATTTTCCTGACAGGAACATGAGACTTTCTAGTTCCTTCTTTTCAAGTGCTTCCACATTTCAACAGGGATTTTCATTAAGTTGTTGTTGCTCATATTTATTATTTTCATTTGTCACCCTTGCCCTCTGGGCGACTGCCATTTCGTGCTGTGGCATCTGTTCTGAATTAACCTTCCGGCATGTGACTGGCTGCCCCTTCTCTCTGTCCACAGCTGCCCTGGATCTGCAGTCCCCAGGCAGATCCTCTGTGGCCAGAACCTGCCAAGGCTGACGACCCTTGGAAATAAGCTGGGAGCGCTATATTTCAGACTCCAAAAACTCACCTTGGACCTAATAAAATGAGTTTGTCAGTTATTTCATTGTTTCTTCTCTAGTTTTCAAGAGAACATCTTGTGGGGTTGATTTGATCACGGTCACACATCTAAAGAAAGTAATTTTAAAGGTTTTGGGCAGGTCTGATTGCTGCCTCCTGGGATGGCTGCTTGGAAATGCTCATGTTCTTAGTGGAAAGTAGGAATACAAAGCAAGATAAGATTGCTATAAAAAATTTGCATTGAAAACCAGACCAGAGGCCAATGTGACAGTGCTGTCTTATAATCTCAGCACTTGGGAGACTGAGGCAGGAGGATCACCACAAGTTCGAGGTCAGTCTGAGCTACATAGTGAGTTCAGGGCCAGCCTGAACTGCATAGTGAGATGCTTGCTGTCACCTCTCTCGCTTGCTGCTTCTCTCCTTTTGTCTCCTTTACCTGGCATCTGTCTGGGTCCCTGAATGCCATCAGCCCTCACAAACACCTATAAAGGACCCTGAGACAAGGCTGGGATAAGAGGAGGGAGGGTAGAGGGTGGGGGAGTCATTCTGCAGGACAGCAGTGACTTTGCTCAGTTTCTTCATGACACAAACGTTTACTGAGTGCCAACACCAGACCAGGCTTGCACCAGGCACTATATACCATTTCCACCTTTTACCTGGAACTTTCGCCATCAAACTGTGGTGCTGCAGTAAACACTGAAAAGTCTGCTTAGTAGGATGTCCAGACAGCCGGAAGAAACTAGTCGCCCCAAAGAAAACCGTTTCTAGTTTTGTAGGATCAAAGCCTCTAGAAACAGATTTCCTCGTGCCACAAAGACCAAACATCAGTTAATATCTGCCACAGGAGACAGACCTTGGAAACCCACACATGTCATCCCACAGTGAAGTCCAAATACCTGTGGAAGGGTCGGGGTGGTCAGGGTAGTCAAGAACACATAGCCCATCGCCAGGGGGGGCAGTGCACCCTGCAATCCCATACTCTGAGCCTGAGGCAGGAAGATAGCAAGTGTTAGCATAGCCTGGGCAACTTGGCAAGATCCTGTCTCAAAATTTAAAAAGCAAGAAAGAAAAGAAACATAAAACCCTCCCTTACATGCTGCCAATGTAACCTGGCAACTCTCCTCCTGTTCTTTGAAGACTTCATTTGGAAATAAAGTATCAGAATTATTATGAGATTTCAAAGTAATAAAATGCCTAACAACGGTTGGCATAGGTAGGTGCTCAGTTAAAGGACTCTGCAGTGTACTCAAGCCTTCCTGCAGGGACAGTGGAAGCAGGGAGCCAACATTTCTGGAGCAGCTACCGAGGGCCAGTCCACACGTGCTCACAGTTCCCCCGATAACCCGCTGGCTGGAACCCCATTCTTATTCCCCTTTTATACACTGGAAAACTGACATTTAGGATGTGTCAGTAATCACCCAGCGTCGGACTGCATTTCTGAATAAATGACAAAAGCAGATCCTGGGTAGAGGTGAAAGAGAACTTTATTGGTAATTTTTCTGTAAGTCTCCATTAATCCATAAATAAATGTGTGGGCCTAATTTGATAATTTTATCTGTTATAGTTTTGAGAAATTTTTCCACTTTATCTAATTCATCAAACTTATTGTCATCAAATAGTATTATTTTCTTCCTGTCCTTTTTAATGTCTGTAGAGTCTGTAGTGATAGCCTCCACTTCATTCCTGATATTAATGATTTATGTGCTCTCCCCCTTTTTTCTACTTTATATTTATTTTATGATGAATTTACCCCTGTGCTGAATGTTCTCATTTTTGTTTCTTCGCAGAAGTGGATCACAGCCTGCGCTGTCACTCTGCAGAGACTCGGGCCACGCAAAGTCAGCAGCAATGCAAGGCCAGGACTGGGTAACTGGAGTGGTTCTGCTGGGGCCTGGGCTCCAGCACCAGTCTCTTGCTGGGTGCTTTGCCAGGGTGGGGGTGGAGCATGGATAGAAGGAAGCAGGAGCCTTGGAAGGGTTGTGGGCGGTAGTGTGGGGTCAGGACTGGCCAGCTTCTGTGTCAAAGGTGAGCCACGCAAACACATCTATTACTATCTCCCGGCATTAGCTGAGTTCCTTGAAAATCTGTAGAAATTTTAGAACCTGTTTCTAACAACAAGTCATGTGCAGTTTTGACAGGAATCATGCTGACTCTGTAAATCAGTTTGGGGGATTGCCCCCCACCGCCCATACTGCCCCCCAGTACAGGGATGCAACCCAGGCAGTGCTGAGCTGCATCCCACCCCTCTCACTTTTCAGACTGGCCTGAAACTGGTGATCCTTTTGCCTCAGCTTCTTGAGTAGCTGGGACTGCAGGTGTGCACCACCAACTTAGGTTTGGTGCGTATGTGTGTGTGTATCACTAGGGACTGGACCTTGGCCTTGGGTGTGGTAGACAAATGTCCTATCACTAAGCTATATTACCAGCCAACCATCTTAGTCCTTAACGTGTTGCCATCTTACCTACAAACATGGGTAGAACAAATTCATTAACATCTTATTTCAACAATGTCTTATGGTTTTCATTATACAAGTTTTACACTTTTGTTAGGTTCAGTCCTCAGTATTTTACTCCTTTCAGTGCTATGTAAATGGATTTGTTACTTTCATTTTGGATTGACTGCAAATAATGATTTTTGTGCATTAATCTTGTATCCTATGACTTTTGCTGAATTCAGTTTTAACAGTTTTTAGAGGATCCCTTGAAGTTTTCTATATAGGAGGACATGCAATATACAAATGGAGATGCTTTGACTTCTCTATTCCAACTTCAATGACTTATTTCTCTATAGCTGATTGTGTTGATTCGGAGCTCCAGTACAATGCTGAACAGATGTGGTAAGAGTGGGCAATCTTATTTTGTTCTGGATTAGATAGAACGTCTTAGTGCAGGCTGCTATAACAACAAACAAACAAACAACAAAACCACCTTATACTTGCTAATATGTAGGCAACAGAAATTTAGCATGATTCTGAAGGCTGGGGAGTTCAAGACCAAGGAACCAGCAGATGCCATGTTGGGTGAGGGCTCAGTCTCCACCTCAAGGTGGCATTGTCCTATTTCCTCTCACATGGTGGAAGAGGTGAACAAGCTCCCTAAGGCCTCCTTTACAAGGGTCCCCAAGAGCTCCACCCCACCCCAAGACCTCATCTCTTAATACCGTTGCACTGCAGATCAGATTGCAACATATGAATTAAGAGAGACAAATATTTAGACCATTCCAGCAGGAAGGCTTCCAGTCTCTCTCTACTGAGTACAGTGTTAAACAGAGGCTTCTTGTAGACACTTTTTTTTTTTTATCATGTTAAGGCAGTCTTCTCTTGTTGGTTTTTTGAATATATAATGAAAGGATGGTAAATTTTGGTAAACACTTTTTCTGTACTTAGCTAGATGATCATTATATCTTTGGGTTTTTGTCCAAATCATATGCTATTTACACTGAGTTTCAGAAGTCATACCATGTCTGCCATTGTGGACAAATCCTGCCTGGTCTCGGTGTATAAATCTAGGTCTGCTTTGGTAGTGCACTGTGGAGGATATTTCCACATTCATGAAAAATACTGGGCTGCAGTTTCTTGTGTTGTCTTTGGCTGGCGCTGGCATCGGAGTTTTACTGACCTCATAAAATGAATTGGGAAGAATTCCTCTATTTTTGGAAAACATTTGTGAAGGATTAATATTAATCTTCCTTTAAATGTTTGGTAGAGTTCAGTGGTAAAATCATTGAGGCTTGGACTTTATGAAGTTTTTTAAATTACTAGCTGAATTTCATTATTTATAGGTCTATTAACATTGTTTATTTATTCTTCATTCAGTTACAGGAGTTTGTGTCTTCCTAGGATGCTTTCCATTTCACCGTGCTGTTCCCTGGCAAGGTGTTCTTCATCACCTTCCAATCCTCCTTTCCCTCTCTTGCTACTCGTTTTCTGTGTCCGTTACTATTTTCTCCTGTGTTCAAACAAATAGTTTACCATTTCTATTCCATTGCACTGCAGTGTGTGTTCAGGTCCTCTCCTGCCTATTGATTCCCCAAGATGTCAAATTCAGTGACCCTCGAGGTCATCCTTGGGGTAGACAGCAAAAGAAAGAGGGTAAGGAGGAAGACCCGCTGGACACACCAAGCTCACACTCTGTCTACACTGCTGGTACCTGGCACAGCCCTAGAGCCACACAGTGCCTGCCATGGGGACAGCCTTCGGGCACGCAAGGGTGTACAGTGGGCACAGTGCAGACAAAGTGGCAGAGAACCAGGCAAGCCCATGCCCACCACCAAGACCTTCCTGTCATCATGTGTTCAATGACAGCCAGTGTTTCTGAAGCACTAGGTTGGATATGGAGGTGACAAGGAATGTGACCTGTTTTCATGCTGCTTAGAGTCTAGGTGGAGATGCAGATGACCACTGGAACAATTAAAATTTCAACAATGGAAAAAATATTTTGTCTCTTAAATCCAATACCTGCTTTCTTCTCAGGAACATTCTGATTGCTTTTGCTCCTGTGCAGGGACACTGCTTTGTTTCTCTGCTTGCTCCATGAGGTTTTGGAGAAAAGTGGACAATTTTAAGTAACACAGTAACTCTGAAAATCAGGTCCCTGCTCCTTGTTCCTGTTGTTGGGACATAATTTCTGACAACTTAAAGAGGATGTTTAATTTGTTCGATGGTTTCATGGGATTCAGCCCATGGTGGACTGGCTCAAGGCAGGACCATGATGAAGACTGACGCACCGAAGATGCTCCGTTCACAGGAGGTGGAAGGCAGAGTACGGGGGAAGAGCCCAGTGAGAGATACAGCCTCAAAGGCACAAACGCACCTTCACTGGGGCCCTGCCAACAGGACACTCACCTACAGCACCTTCATGATTCAATTATCTTCCTATCAGCCTCATCAGTCACACTTTGGTTTATTTCAGTTGCTACTTGTTATTAGTTTAGTGACTTCTCTTAACTAATTCTATAAAGTCTGCATTTTTTTTTGTACTATGTGGTCACTGGATTCTCTACTCAATTATCCAGTAATCAGTCAATTTTTGGAGATTTCAATTCTTGAAGGCAGTCAATCTCCCAGTCTTTGCTAATGTAGTTTTTGTAACGGCACATCTCCAATACACATTCAGGCAGTTTACAGCTCTGCCTTAGCCCTCGCTTCCTGCTTGTCTCTTTGCTGAACATGCACAGTTGCACTCATGCGGTACCCTTGAAGGGTCTCAGAAATGTGTCAGAGTCCTTCAGTGTCCCTGATACCATCTTTGAAGGTTTCTGGTTATCCTATTGTTTGCTTTTATTGTCATTTATTACCTCAGGCGCATTTAAAACTTGTGCCTGTGACTTTTAAAAATTGTTTATCAAGCATCCTCTGGAAAGAGGCATTAGCACTGGAAAAGCTCTGACTCAGGCCAATTAATGACAAACCTTTCTAGTGGTTCTTTTAAGAAATCACCATATAAGTCATCTATGGATTAAGTCATTCCTAATCCCCAAATCTGAAATTGAAAATATTCCCAAATCTGAAATTTTGGAGTGGTAATGTGACACTACAGATAGAAAATGCCACACTTGACCTCATGTGACTGGTTGATGTCAAAATGTAGGTGCATTGAAAGTATTATATACAATTGCCTTCAGGTTATAAAATATATATGAGGCATTAATGGATTTTGTGCTTAAATTTGAGTTCTATCCTCAATATATCTCATTATGTATATGCAAATATTCACATCTGAAAAAATTTCAAAATGTGAAACGTTTCTGGTTCAAAGCATTTTGGAAACTGGATATTCAACACTAACAATTTGTTGGGAATGAAGCTTTGAAAAATCTCCAACCCCATTCTGCTCTAGTACTAGGGAGCCAGAATGGGTTAACACCACAATGCTTGTTCTTCTGACACTCAGCCATTTTTCTGTAGTAAATGCTCCTTGGGTTTCTACAAGACTGGCTGATTTCCAAAGTTTTGAGAAAGTGGAATCTGGAAGTGTTTCCTGTTTTTTTTTTTAATTTGGTTTTTAATGAAGCTACAGAACTTCAGAGGTCCTTATTCTGTCACTTTCTCTGAAATCACCCTGTTATGAATTAAAAACTGGTGGTCAACTTAACACCTGCTGAATTAAATAAGCATGGTGCTGAGTGTAGATGGTCCACCTGAGGAAAGTTGCCAGTATAAATAGAGATGTGGAGAAGAGTGAGGCATTGTGGGTTTCTGTAAACATTGCTGTTTTAAGCCCTTGGTTCTCCTGAAGAAGCTCTGGTCCTTACATCTGACATTGCTTCCTGGCTCTGGAGGGGAAGATGTGTGCCACTCAATCTCCAGGACAAACTTGTCATGCTGGCTTTCTGACATGTACTCGACTGTTCTTACCGTCAGAGGAGCTCGGGACTTCTCTGTCACTGAGGATAGCTTTTGTGGTTTTCAGGACAGCCTTAGTCTTTATTATGAGCATGACTTCTCAGCTCCAATGCAGAACCCTTAATCTGCCAGCACAGCTCCTTCACACCGCTGACATGGACTTTCTAGCTTTTACTGCTGACCTTTGGGCTTGCCCAACACAGATCCATAAAACAGACTGGTGTTTTTTGAGTCCTTCTTGTGGGCTCTAGACCTCCAGCTGGACTCGTGGGAGACATTGTCATGGGCTCATGCAGGACACTGCTGTGGGATCCAGGCCCTTGGGTGAATATTCCAGGTCTTTAGTGTTATGGACAGATTTCCTGCAATTTCTTGTGTTAACTCTGGGGGACCATCATAAATAATATAAATTCTGTGTCCTGATTCTAATTGTTCTCACAACCCCGGACTACAACACCCTCACATTTCTTGTCCTTGTTCGGCAGGCAATTTGCTTGGGTGGAATCATCTCCAAACGTTGTCGCACATGGGTGTCAGGAGGGCTCTCAGTTCCACTCTGGCCTCAGGGATCTGGAGTCTGCCACATGCACAGTTCAGGTGCTTCCCTTCTATCGCCGTTTTAGTCTACTCTGAGTTGCTGTAACTAAAATACCAGAGTGGGCGCCTTAAACAGCAACTCATTGGTCACAGTTCGGCCAGCAGGTTCGGATTTTAGGGATGGCTTTTTAGTCACAGGCAGCTGTTTTCTTGCTATGTTCTTTCATGGCAAAGTGAGTGAAGGAGTTGGGGGAGGAGTCTCTTATGAGGGCACTAATTTCACATCCCAGGGCCCCACCTTTGTGACCTTACCACCTTCCAAAGGAGCAACATCATACTACTATCACTTGGGGCGTACGGATTTTAATATATGGGTTTAGGTGGAATGGTTAGCATTCAGTCCATTCCAGTCTTCTTCAGGAATTCCCTTTTTATTTTCAGCCATTGTGCTGCTTCTGATCTCCTCTAATTCTTCAAATTGGAAAACAGCAACTTTCTCGTCTGTTTGAACTCCTTGTTTGACGCACATAAAGGCCACAGTGGTGGGAAATTCAACCAGTTTCCTTCCCCAAGCATTGAGTTCGCTCCAGACTCCCTGTACTTTGTCTTCCTCCAACCTCTTCAGGCAGCCGTTACTCTGATTTTGTCCAGGGTTGTCATCTGTGGGAAGGGTTAGTCCAGCAGAAGAAGGCGCTTCTCCACTTTTGGAACTTAAATCTCCAGTTGGATTGTATAAGAATAATTCATTACTTCAAGAGCAAGTGTACAGCTAGTGAAAAGGCTACCTCATTCATTGTCCTCTCTTTGTTTTTTGAGACAGGGTCTCACTATGTAGTTCAGGTTGGTCCTGAACTCACTAAGTAGCTCTGGCTGACCTTGAACTGTGGCGATCCTCCTATGTCAGCCTCTTGAGAGCTGGGATTACAGGCAAGTGTCACCATGGCCGGCTCACTCTTTTTAATATAATTATCTAGGATAATTATTTGGACAGAGACACATCAATGCCCAAATTTTCTCTTTTAAAAAAGGAAGAGTATGGAATTGCATATTTAACTTTCAATAGTGTTGAAACAAAAGACTGCTACTAATGCTGGACTCTGCTGTACTCCTAGGAAATCTCCATATATCAAATCAAGCAGCAGAGAATTTTATGTAGTGACAAAAATTTGGAGGCTGCCAGGCATGGTGGTTCATGCTTGTAATCCCCACTCAGGAGCCTGAGGCAGGAGGATTGCTGCAGAGTAAAGGCCACCCTGGGTTAAAAAGTGAGTTCAAGACTATCCTGAACTATGTAATGAGACCAAAAAAAAAAAAAAAAAAAGAGGCTAACTGGAAAGGCAATCAATAGTTATGTGAAAAAATGTAACATGGGGTAACCAAAGCAAACAAACTGTATCTCAAGTCTCACATGTAGTCTACCCCTCTTATGGAAAGTTTTAAAAACATTTTTCTTTTTTTATGCCTGGGGATTGAACCCAGAGATTTGTGCCTGCTAGGTAAGTGTTCTGTCACTGAGCAACATCCCAGTCCTTAAAGTTTTAGTTTAATATCTAAAAGTTATAATATTTAATGCTTTAATTTTTTTAGTCCTTAGAGTCTTTTAAAGACATCTGCTAAGTAAAAGTATAGCTATACAACTTCCAAGAGCAAGAAGTGGGGTTGAAATGCTGCAATCAGAACTCTTCAGAGATGTTACTTTGATACCACCTGCTGGATGATTTCTGAACTTTTCTGGCACATAAACTCAGGGCAGATTCTTACTCTGCAAAACAAACTTTAAAAAGTATTGTCAAAATTAATGACATCTGCATTCAGAATTGGGCCAGCCTATCTTATTGGAATTTGGCTATAAATCCACAACCACTTTAAGAATGTCCCCAGAGCAACTTCCTTTTAACAGGAGGAAATCTATTTTGCATGTTTGAATTTCAAATGGAGTTTGGCTCAGCCGTCTCAGTTGCACTTGACAATTGCTGCAGTATTTTCCACGGGAACCTTAATCTGTGCACCAGGCCCTTTGGATACATTAGTGGAACCCTTAACAAGCAAATCCGGATGTATGGACTTTAGAACGATTCCTGCCACTAACAGATCAGTCTTATTGCTTTGCCTGAAAAGGTGCCCCTGGGAAATTATTTAAATGGAGTCTCAGGTTTCTTAGGAAAAAAAAAACAGCACCTATCTCATTGGCTACTGTGCAAATCCAATGGTTAACAAAATCCTGGACTCTGCAAGAACCTCTATACTCTCTAAATTATCATTGGTTATTACAATAGTCCTTGCTTTACCTCTAGGACTCTCTCTCTGCAGGCTAAGAGAATGTTGAGAAGGAAATGTCCTGTTTCTCCTGCTTAAGGCAAGATGGGATTACTGTTCACCTTAGAAAATTAGGATGCAGAAAGGCAGACATATTAAAGCCTCCCAGTTCACTGGCCCTAAACACCCTGGCAGGGGTTCCTGCTCCTATGTCCACCAGGCGCTGGCCACTGACACCGCGCCTGCTTGCGGTCTGATGTAGCCGTGTGACTAAGCCCTGCGGAGGGACTGTGTGCATGCCAGCCACACCAGGCCCGACTCCCCCTAACACTCCAGAAGGGAAAGGACTTCGCCCTCTTTCGGCTGCAGGATGGAAACCAACCTTGGACACGTGTGGGGGCATCCCCCAGGCTCCCACCTGCCCCACACACCTTATGTGACAGCATGGTAACATCTTCCAACCTTAGCTTCATGAGACTGGGACCGAGCTGTGTCCACGCCACGGCAGAACCTCCACAGCACTAACCTGAGCGCCGCGGGGTTCACTGCCATCCATTCCTTCTCCATTTTGTCTTTATATAGATACCCCTGCACCTTTCTCATACAGACCTTCCTGTTACAATAAATTCTTCATAGTAATTTAATGCCTGCATATTCCATAAGGTGGTTAAACTTCACTCATTATTCTATCTTTAACTCTAATTTTATTGGTAATGTAACAAACATTTTTGTACAGAAATCTTATTCTGTATTTTGAGTTATCTTTTAAAATGTCACAAAAGACAGAACCCAACTCAACAAAACAATGAAAACAATATAGGACTTCAAGACTATAGAGAATCAGCAATGGCTGTGACCTCAGAAGGAGATCCCTAGATGCCACACTGCATACCACTATCCTCTCAACAGATGAGCAGACCACTGACCCTAGACCAAACCATTGCATTTCACCTCCATAGCTAACATCATCATCACACCCTGTTTCCCTGATCAGCTGGCCACATACGGTGGGGCGTGGGTGTTGGTATTTCTTGTTTGCCAGCCTGCACACTAGAAGGGGCTGAGGTCTGCCCACTGGGTTGGGTTTTATTCTTTTGTTTTATGTTATGTGTGTGATGGCATGGGCAGCTATTTCAAAGATAGCAAGATATATTATGGTAGCCATTTTGGATTTACTATTGTCTTATTTTGAAGTCCTTTATGGCCTTCATTGTTTTTGTTTCTATTCTGTTCTATTGTTTGATTTTTACTTTATCTGAGGGTATCTATAGCTATTTTGGACATGGCAGGCGCGTTGTAACTATTGTTGATTCCATAATGTTTTGAGGTCCTGTATTGCATGTACTGGTTTATTTTGATTGGTTTTATTCTGTTTTATTTTCCTTGGTTTTATCCTCTTTAAATAAAAAAATGTCACCAACAATGACATTACTCACAGTAGTTACAAATGTATTGTTGAATTTCCTTGCACAAAGACTGACTCAATTATATTACCAACTGTCAGGAACATGCTCATTCTGTCAGACTTTGATAGCCAAGGGATTCTACAAACACATATACTGGTACAGACTTAGACTAACGGTATTTTAAATCTTCTGCTCTTAATACTTATGTTAGATGCTTCTGTCCCACTGACCACACCCTCCCTCTAAAGAATGTCACCTCTTACAGTCTCCCACAGGAGTATGTATTTCCTGCGGGCTTTCATGACCTAGCAGTAGTCATCAAGAATCAATAATCCAAAATCTCACAAAGCATTTTATTAAAAGTAAAACAAATATTAAGGCACAAAAATACATCACTTTTTCAAAAAAATCATTCAAAGAAACTTATTCTAAATTATAATTTAGCCTTCTTAAATAAAAAATACAACTTTTTAAGTCACTATATTTTCTCTTCAAATAAGTGTTTTCCTGATTCTAAAGTGTAATGTAGTACTGAGTTCCTATGTTATAATATATACTTTTAAATTCTACTTCTGTTACCTATATATACATTTGGTATGTTCACAACTTTAACCATTTGTTAGACTTATTTCTCCTAAGGATAAGGCCTGGTGTTTGTATTGCTTCCTGCATGCTGTTGATCATACAAAGACAAGAGGACCAGAACTAGATACATAAATCTAGCAAACAGCTCTCCACCTTAATAGTGTAGAGCTTGTGAAACAGACCCAAGGCTCTTTCGAAGAATATAAAGATCAACATCATATATACATTTTAATACTTTCAGTACTGACATTATAGGAGTGCAAACATATGTACTGTAATACAGATAGCAAAACTGGTATTCTATAGTATATGACAAATAAAATTATTTTCTTTACAGGAAAAGTATGAGAATATCTTAACATCTCTGAGATTTAAAACAGTCATCTACTTTTCCTTAATTCTGAAATAAACTGTGCTTCAAAGAAAATATTAATCTAAATGAATTATGAAATTTCCTCTTAAGCAAACTTCACACATTATATAAATCTAACACAGACTGGAGGACAAGAATGCTTAAGCATTCTGCCTAAACACACGTAACACTGGACCTGTACCCTCAAAGCCTGCAGCAGTAGGGAGGCCCACCCTGGTGAGCTGCCATGAGCACCTGGATCACAGGTCTGGAAAGCCCACACCGAGGCGGGCAGCTCACGTTCTGCAGGTGGCCTGCAGCAGTGGTGCTGGAGCAGTGTTCTGTTTACACGTAGGGCTATGAAGGCTGAGAGGAACACTCAGCTCAAGTCCTCAGACCTCAGCAGGTGACACAAAACAAGGCAAGCACAAGCCCTTCTAAGACCATTTCCGAGGAGGTGACTAGGAGACCCTGCTTTCCTTGGAAAGAGAGAAGGGTGGCATTTTGGCTGGCAGCTATCACACAGGTAACCTCATTTATCTTCCCATGGCTGAGAGCAGTTTTTAAACACTGCTGAGGTTCTGACAGGCAGCTTCCCTTAGCATCACCCATGCAATCAACCCTCATCCCCACCCCACTAAATCCATAGCCCCTGCGGCCACAAGCCTGGGGCTCCACACTGAGCAGAGCTGGGGCTGGACATGTTCCAACTACAGGGTTGGAGGATCAGACAAAGAAGCCAGCGGGCGCCTCTGGCCTAAAACAGCGGGGTGAGAGGCAGAAAATGTCCAAACGAGCACCGACACACGGCTGGGCAGGAGCGGACAGGCGGGGACCACTGTCGGGAATGGAACCCAAACTGCTAGGGAGACAACTTTCTCCCGGCAAGCCTGGCCCAGGGCAACGGCGTCCGGAGAACCAGGTCTACCTTTCCCCAGAGCCACTCCCAGCCCTGGCCAGATGTTCACTACGGAAAACACATCTGCAAGTAGTTTTCATGAGTCATTACCACTAGAAATAAAGCTTTACTAACTTCATTAAACATGCAAGTAAATAACCAAAAAAGTAGGCTTCAGGAAGAAAGTAAATAATTAAGTTTTGTAGATTCACAGGGAAAAAATTATATTTTAAGTGTTCAATAGCTTATGATTTTGTTTTGTCAAAAATTCTCTAGAATCGCACTCAACTCCTTCAGAGAAAGCCAAAGAAGGTTCCTCCCATCCTTAGGTTCGAATGCCCACCAGTCCCATGTCTTTGGTCACAAAAGCAGCAAAACATTCACATTTTCGTACTACATTCACCTGCCTTTCAAGTTTACAAAGGTATGAATTTTTAAAAAGATACAAGAGCAAAAAATTTCAAATCACAAATTACAAAATACTGTAACAAAATAAGTTGTAAAAACATGGTTGGAAATTACTAAATTACAAATTAACTGTGATGTACTACTGTGCAGTTAAATATATGTCTTTATTACTTAACGGAAAACACCAAGATGACATAAATGACAGTTCTGGTTTCCACAAGGCTCACCAAGGGTGGAGGTCCCTCCTGGCTGAGGGGGACCTGAGGGGAGCCATGCAGCCCCGGCAGTTGCAGCAGCAACAGTAGCAACACACGTACCCACAGCCCAGAGGTGGGGACCACGGCAGAGCAGGTCTCTGGATGTGACCTGCAAGACTGCTCTGCGTGTACACGTGTGTCCCCTGAGTTGGAGAAGCCCTCACTCCCCAATCCTGTGTGCACAGCAGTATTTACAGACAAGGGCACTGTGCAGACCACCCAGGAAAGGCAAATGAAGCGTAAACAAGCTGAGGTTCCAGAGTTACGTCCCATCAGGACAAAAGCCAAAGGACATGATCTTTGCATCTGGTGTCTACAAATCTCTAAGACAGAGACACTGACACACTGCAGAAGAATCACACTGTCATCTAGCTCAGCTGAGTGGGAAGGATGGCAGGCCTGTTTATGTAAGTGTTTTAAAATCCTGGAATTGTCATGTTTTCTAGAGGAGATAGACAGAACCCGAATGCATGGCCAGCCGCTGCCGATTAGCAAGCACCTTGCGTCTGTCTCCACTTTTCTCAGATTCTTTCCAAATCCAGGCAGCTCAATGGACATTAAACTGACAATTTAAAGTCAGCTTCAAGGGTACTGCAGAACCTCCCCCCGAATTCTTCACTTTAGTACATAGATTTCCAGGGTAACATAGTAAGATCTTACTATGCTATGAGAAAATAAAGCTTTCTCAGGCCTCAGGAAAGACAGTCCTTTACCGTGAACTTGGTTTCATTTATACACGGTCCAATCACATTATCTTTTCTGAAGAGAACATTTTTTCAGCCATTTCAGATCTGGTCATAATTTCCTACAAGGGAAAAAAAAGGAGAGGGGGAGAGGGGAGGAGAGAGAGGGAGAGAGATGTGAAAATGTGGATACTGCTCCAGGAATCTTAAGACTCTCCAGCGCGAGGCAGAGCTGGAGCCAGGGTGGCTCTCTGAGGTGCAGTTATCCAGGAATTCATCTCACTTAATTAATGTATTTCCGAAATCTTAACCAGTTATTTATCAGACGAGTGATTTAAATGCTTCTTTGAAAGCACTCCTAGGGCATGGCTTCTTGGAGTTACAAATCCTTAAGTGTGATGCTGCTATCCTGCTGCAGGCAAATCTCACTTCCCCGCTTCCCTTCCCGCGAGCACAGCTCCAGCCGCTCTCCCCTGAGTCACCCCATTCGGTTAGGACTTCTCCCTGCCCTGGGCTACCCTTCAATGTTCAACTAACCCATATTTTAAAACAATTTTCCAAGTCATATTTAACATACGCAAATGAGACAAAACACCCCAGCAAACATCTCCAAGTATCAGACATTAAACTGCTGCCCTCAAATCTGCTCAACTCTTACCCATATAGGAAAATCTTAGAAAACCACTAAAAATAAATAATCCTTTCACACCAACAAGCATTTACCTTGCTTCTGATGGAAACCAGGACTTTACCCAATAATCCTTTCCATTTTATCAGTATCCTTTCATCTGCTCAATTAATAATCATTCAAAAGATAACTTTCAGAATCTCTTTCCTCATGAAAAAACAGCTCTAAAGAAATAAGCAAAATATTTTACCTCATCTGAATCCACTAACACTGGAAGAGCTCTGAAATAAAAAGAAGAAAAGTGACAATGTTAGCAAAAGCGAGGCCAGGGAACCTTGCTGATTATAGGACTATCCCACGGCCCAGCAGTTCTCATTCCTGGACAGACACAGTGGACAGAAGGAAACGCCCAGGCCACTCCCAGACACAGGGAAGAATTTCCACATGGCAGTGCTCTTAACAGACCTGAACTGAAAACAAGCCAGCTGAATACACCCGGTTATATTCATACAATGGGATACTACACAGCTGAGAAAACCAGCCAGCTACCGGGGAATACAAGTTTAAAAACAACAGAATCTACAGTCATAAGCATCAGGATGGCAGGACCTTGGGAAACTGGGCCCCTGTCTGACAGGAAGACTAGGTTTCTGGGCATTAGCAATGTTCTCCTTTTCCTCTGGGTGCTAATCACACTAATGTATTCATTTTACCTGTTTAACAAGCTATACACTTATTTAGAATATGTGCACTTCCAAAAAAGAACGCCTTTAAAAATGCTCCAGACTTAAATTCCAAAATGGAAACAGACAGCATACAGTCAGCAAGCCTACATCCTTAGTGATGGGGAAGCGATGGTCCAGGTTTGCTACCACTGACCACAAGAGGAATAACAATGACTAAAAACATATGAATGAATAATCAGAAACACAATGGCTCTCCAATTGTATTTACTTTTTAATTCCAAGTTAATTATCCTTTGATAGCTGGGTAACTATGTGCGTGGTGATTTGCCACTTAATTAAAAACTCCACATGCCACATGCTTCTAGGAAAATTTCAGAGGGACAAGTAAACACTTCTTAGAAGGAGGTATTTACAGAGCCAGGCACTTGTTTAGCTCCTGTTTCATGATTCCGCTGCCTGGATGTCGGGGGGATGAGGGGCATGTGACATAATCTTTGCTTGGGAAGGAAAATACTGCTAAGTCGACACACATATGACAATATTCCAGAAAGCTTCATCCAGCTTCAGTGTACCACAGAGCTGTGAGGAGGAGAGCCTGAGGGAAAAGTCTCCACTCACAGCTACGGAGTCATGAAGGATACGCTGGACATGTTCAAGCGAAAGGCAGTCAAGGTTTCTATACCCAGCAGAGCTCACCTTTGAAATGGAGAGCAAAATAAATACATTCTCACATAAACGAAACAATTTGTTGGAAAATTTACGCTACAAGGAATACTGAAGAACTATTTATGGGAGAAAGCTCTTTGCTCAGATGTGCAGAAAGGAAAGGAGAAACACTAACATACAGACACATATAAAAGAACATGTACATGTACTTTCTGTTACAAGACTGAAGTGTAATAGCGCATTGTTAGTCTCAGTTCCTACTCTGCACAGCCTTGATGTGTACAAATTTTAGTTACCACACTTTAAATAAATAATACCAGTCTCTCTACAAGACAGTTCAAGTTCCAGTTACTCAAAAGCACAGTGAGATATTGCTTCATGGCCACTGAACAGATAAAAAGGGTGGACAATCACAAGTGCCAGCAAGAATATATGTAAATTAGAATCTTTACATATTACTAGAAATAAAGCAGCTGCTTTGGAAAAGAGTTCAGCACTTCCTCAAAATGCTGGAACAGAGTTACATCAACTGCACTTCCAGGCACATAGCCACGAGAAATGAAAAGATACGCATGTGCACGTTCATGTGCACACACGCCCTTAGAATCATCACATTCATAGTGATGAAAATAAAAAGGGGAAAATCTTGAAGTGAGCCAATCAACCACCCACATAAGTCAAAGCCCACATAACTTATGAGAGGGTCAGAGAACTAAAGTAGATTTTTTTCTGGAACTCTGAATGTGAGAAGACATTTAAGTAACAATCTCTGAAAGTAAAAAAAAAAACAAAACAAAAAAACAAAAACAAACCAACCAGGAATTATATACCCAGCAAAAATATCTTTCAAAAACAGTGAAGGTAGGGGGCTGGGGATTTAGCTCAGCGGCATAAGCACCTGCCTTGCAAGCAGGCAGTCGTGAGTTCCATCCCTGGTACCAATAAAAATGAAAAAGACAAAAAAAACCAAAAACAAAACAAAACAAAAAAAACAGTGAAGGAAAGACTTTTTCTGACAAGTCTGAAGCTCATCTCCAGTATTTTTGCATTAGAAGAAAAACTCTTCAGGTAAAAGAAGTATCAGATAGAAACTGTCTAATAGCAGCCAGATGGAAGCAGGGAAAGGAAAGAATATATTCCAATTGTCTTTAATGTGGAAACAGCTACCTGGAATTCTTGTCAAACAAGAAAGAGAGAAAGAGAAATCTGAGTAATTCAAAATTCCCAGAGGAGATTCCTACAAACTATTTTTCCTATGTTCACAGGGTTCCTCCAAAAGCTTCCCCATGCAAAAACAAAGCAAAATAAAACAAAAACCTCCCCCGACAATACGTGATATTATGGCTATGTGTGTATGTGTTTTAAAGTTTTACATGTTTGACCTTTTCCATCTTCTAAAATTAAAACAATGATCTTGCTAACTATGAATCAGCAAAGGCTAGTCTGTTATAAGCCGTTTAAAGCAGTCCCACAATGACAAGGACAAAAAGCCTGAGCCACTGGTTGGTGTTTGGTGGCTTCATCACTGGTGGGGGGCTGCAAGAACACAGAGGTGTGAGGTCTGAAAAGCACAGTGCCAGTGTGAGCGCTACCCCTTAACAGCCTGCAGTTAGGCTTTAACAGAGGATACTTACACATCTGTGAATGAAGAGGGAATATTTTCTTCAACCCATTTCAAATCTTCATCCTGTAGAAATAAATATTTACATTTAGCATATGCTTCACATCACTTGAAAGTAGAATTTTTAGTAGGATGCATATGATATTTAAGTAGTGACATTAGAGTGTTTGACATTCTTTTACTTGCTACACACTGTGTCCCATAGAAACTATGCCATGGTCGCATAAATGGGCAAACTACAAATTAACTTCAGACTTCCATACTTTTGGCTTTAGCTGAATGCATAGCTGTTATTATTTTGTCTCACAAACCACAGCAGAAACAGTGTCCAAGCACAGCTGATAATTTCTTGTCCTTAGAAGCCATACTAAACACACAGTATGCTTGTAAGCTTGTAAGTTCAGAAATAACAACACTGATCTGTATTGAGTTTTTGCTTCTCTGAAATTATTATGCCTCCTAACTTGCTCAAGTTCTTACTAAGTTTATGACTTTTCAAGAGAAAAGGATGATGGTACAAATACAGTGGATCTTGAGTTACAATGGGCCTGGTGTACGAACAACTGGGGTTATGACCGAAATTTCAGCCTTAACTTACACCCCAAGTCTGGAGTTATTTCCCGAATGCTGGCAGCTTGTGCTTCCAGATGGTCCCCGATACAGATTTAAGCCTTAAATGGTTCTACAAGAGATGTGATAGCAGCCTTCCCTGCGTGCGGTTAACTGAGAAATCCTGGGCTAGTGTCTCCCTGAGGACCCTGTGATCTGCCTGTGTACACGAGTGAGGCTTTGAGGGCTGAAGAGGAGCCTGAGCTTTCAACTGATATCTTGGGTCCCAGTTGGCCCTCAGGGATGAGTTCGCAGGTCAGGGCTCCACTGTCATCTAGCTTTATCAAAGCCCATTTGTTTTTATCACTTGTTTTTATACTCATATCCCTTAGGAGATAGGAAAAGCACAGCAGGTCAGCTGGGGTACCTACATTCTTCTTTCCTAAAGAAAGTTGTCTACAGTGATTTCACTGAGTAAAGAAAAAGTAAAAAGTATAGTGAGTTTTTCCGTTTGAAGCATAAGTCAAAATTTTTCTCTGTTGCTTATCTGGCTACATGGAATGTTCTAGTCCTAGTAGTAAACACATTTTGCCTACCTACAAAGGAATCCCCATATCTAAGGGAACTTCAGGTTTAATGAGCAATAAACTCCTCAACTTCTGATCAATTAAATACTAAGTGCAGCTAGAGAAATAAAAAATTATTTCCTTGATGTGTTTGCAAATAATAGGCTTCAAAATAAATTGAGCTATATGACTAAGAGAAAAACACCTAGTAAGTAATAATAACAATAATTAGTAATAACTAGTATTGCAGTACTGGGGATTAAATATACAGCCTCATATATGTTTGAAAAATACTTATAGGATGAATATTCCTTATCCAGAATGTTTGCGGCCAAGTGTTTTAGATTTTAAAATATCTACATACACATGATGAGTTAATTTAGAGATAGGACCCAAACCTAAGTACATATTTCACCTATGACGCACGAGCATTGCATACACATTGCCTGAAGGTTATTTTACATGGTATTTGTAAAATAATTTTATACATAGTTTTGTACAAAGTTTCACAGTGTGTACTTTTCTACTTGTGGTGTCATGTTAACATATAAAATTTTTCAAATTTGGGAACATTTTGAATTTTTTGCATTAGGGATGCTCAAACTGTAGTTCTAAGACCAGACAAACAAAACTATAACAATATTTTCAAAAGTTTAATTAAATTACCATGAAGCTATTGAAGATCACATTTTAAAGAATTACTGGGGCTGGGGATTTAGCTCTGCAGCATAAGCGCCTGCCTTGTAAGCAGGCAGTAGTGAGTTCGATCCCCGGAACCGATAAAAAGGAAAAAGACAAAAAAAAAAAAAAAAAAAAAAAAAAAGAATTACTACCAAAAATTGAAGAATTATTAAATCCAATACAGAACAGTGCTTTCTTTATCATTTGTCCTGTAATCTATTGGTCCAGTCAGAACTTACACATATATATAACTTCTCACAGGATATAATTAGTAGTCTCTATGACTGTTGAGAGAGCAGAGTATTAAACTTCATGACATCCCATTCTGCTTTACCTTCATAGCCATTACTTTTATACATAAATGATATGTATGAAATATTTAAAATGCCTCCTTGGCCTGTATTTTACAATTTCATTCATGCTTTCACTGTTTAAGGAAAAAAATCTGTTGACTTTGCTAATTGTACAGGTGACACATGAAGTCTTTGATCCAAAAGATAACACATGTAATTTACAATGGTCACAAAAATCGCTCAGTTTACGGAGAAGTTGGCATACAGATCCTACTGCGACAGGGCTGGGCCAGGTCCAGGGCTCGGCCTCTAACAGAGGGTGCCCACATATGGGACACACACAGCTTACTACACGATAAAGACTGAGACTCCAGTAAATGCATACTATACTCACAAAGTTATCGGAAGTAGAAGGTTTCGCTGTTCCATTGGAAACTGTTTTTGAGGCTCTTAATTTTATTCCTTCAGCTGAAATGAGAAACAGAAATCTTAAAAAGATTTAAAAATAATATTTTCCTTTATAATTCCAAATTTAATAATCCATTGAGGAAAACAACAACTGTTTTTTTCCTAAAGAACAGTTAGTTGTGAAAGCTTTGAGCAGGGTGTTAGCTTCAAAATGGAAATGTAGGAAGGAGGCATGGAAAGAGCTAACTGATTTTTTAAAATGACACATAATTTTACGCAATGTTTTTATAATTAAATCAGGGTTTTCAGGTGTTTAATGCTTTAAACATTTATCGTTCCTGTGTGCTGAGGACGTTAAAGCCCTGTCTCCCAGCTATCTGGAAATATGAGACAAACTTGCTAACTATAGTCACCTGCCATGCTACAAAATGCTAGAACTTCCTCCCCAGGGTCTGACTGGAATGTGTACCTGTTAACCAGCCTTTGCTTATGCTGTCTGACTCCTTCTTCTGGTCTCTGATAGTCACCACCCTATACTCCACATCTATGACATGAACTTTTTTAGTTTCCGCTATGAACGGGACCATGCAATGTTTGTCCTCCTGTGCCTGGCTTATTTCACTTAATGTGATGACACCAAGGTTCAGATTCTGACAAATGTTCATCAGAAGAACTGGGTTTGCAAGTTTGAGACCTAACTCTGCAGAAATTAAACAAACACAGGAATGTACATATTTCCATAGGTTCATTTTAATCTTAAGAATTTAAAAAATCTATAGGATTTGCAATATCAAATTTAAAATTAACATGTTCCTTCCAGTTTGAACTACTGACAGTACATGTATGACTGTACTACTGGTGGCACAAAGGATTCTAATTAGTTTTATCAGTCTTTTCACTATAAAATTAGTGAGAAGCCACTTGAAGGGACAGTGGCTCAAGCTGCCCAGCAGCAAGACATACAAATCATGGTCCCGTTTTGAATGTGTTAAGACACATCCTTAGATATTTTTTACTTCTCTGATGTACAAACTGTATGGACTTAGGGAAGAAAAAGCTGCTCTTTCTGTGTAACCAAGCCTCTTCTTTATGTTGGTGGTGCCAGTGGGGCATCAAGAGCTTGGGCCTAGAACTAACTCACCCCATGCAGACGTCTGGCCCTTCTCATACAATCTTGGGAAAGCAATTAACTTTCTGTGGCTCCACACTGCTAACTACAAAATGAGAATAACAGTAACATCTGCCTCACAGACTACAAAGGTAGCACATAAAGCGCCTGTTACACAATCCATGCCCAGCAAGCATTTACTTCTGTTATTCCAATAATCTGCAAACATTGCTTCTCCATAAACTAGGACAACTGGTATTATTATAAAGGCATCCATAGTGTAAGCTGATATAATGAAACAAGCTGTGATTACTTAATCTAAAAATGTTTCCCCGGGGCACTAAAAATCCCAGTATTTCTTAAGGGGGAACAATATACTAATTTTTGTAAATTGAAGTACTTTTATATAAAGTATTAAATGTTAAGGCACTCACTGAAGAGACCTGACAAGTGTATGTACTCGTATAATTGCCATTCCAGTCAAGGGACTCCACATTTTTAGGGCTGGCCTGTAGGCTCTGTGGTAGAGTGCTTACTTAGTATGCATGGCACAAGGGCCCGGGTTCAATCCCCAACACAGCACAGTGAAACGAAACAAGGTATTCCCCACACCCACAGAACATTCTTCATGTTCCTTTCCAGTCAACCCTCACCCACCAGAAGCAAGCACTGCTGTGATTTAATCACGGAGCATGTTTTGTCTGTTCTAGAACTGCATTCATAGAACCATATTCTAGCTATAGACTCTACAGTCTTTTAAGTTTGGCTGTTTTCCTGCAACATAAAGATTTTTGAGATTAATTCATGTTACAGTAAATTTAATATAAGAACTTCAAAAATACAGTCTTGAGAAATAATATAAGGTTTTCAAAACAGTATTTAGGACTAAATCTCTGTTATGCTCTTCAGGTTAATGGTTATTTTTTTCCTGGCATCTTGTGAATCTTAGTGTTTATCCAGTTCAAGCATTTAGCTAAGATTTGAGCAGCTGTATAATCTCTGGGGTTTCTCCCTCTGCTCTAGGTTTCACTCCTCAATTTCCAGAACACCCAAGCCACAGTCGCCACCTTCTCACTCCTGATGTCGCAGGTCTGCACCTGCCTCCTGGAGCTCCGTGCTAGCACGTCAGGGACAGTGTCCTCAGGATGGAGGCCTGGATGGTGGGGCTGACAAGGGCTGTGCCCTGCTGTAATCCTTGGGCAAATGCCCTCTAGTTTCCACCTACTTTTTGTGGCTCTCCACTGCCGTCCGTTATTATTTTTTTTTTTCAATATTCTGTCTAGAGAGCACCCGAGCCTCCACCTAGCAGGCCTGTCTCACACAATTCACCACATCATTTCTTTAAGCCAGAACCTTCACACACTGAATTTTAATATGTTAACTCTGAACACGTTTTCCAGTTTCCTCACTTCACATGAGTCAGAAAAGCCTGAAGGGTTAGAAGAAGGGGTCATTACCTGACAGGAATAAGCAAGCGGGGAGACATGCTGATTATGCTCTGATACTCTTTTTGCTCACTGGGCAGACTACAACTTTTTCTCGGTATTTTAAACAAGAGGAGAAGCAAAACAAATTATGAAAAATAATGTCAGTACTAAGAGAAACTCAAGTAAGAGGACAAAATTACCCTTCATATCTGAGTTATATACTGATACTGCCTTCAGTTCGATCCCTGGTACCGGTAAAAAAAAAAAAACAAAACATGATGTAGAAATAGGAAAAGTGAAAATAGCACTAAAAGTTGATTAGAAATGCTTTAGGCATGAACAGGAAATTATAGGCATGTGTACTTTTAACACAGCAAGGAGACAATTCACAGAAATTCAGCAGTTACTAAGATGAACATAATTTGCACAATATATCCCAAACCATCCTCAGGAAAAACCACATACCTACTTTAACCCTTCAGAGTAAATGTGCAGCAAAACCACAAACCACATGAACAATCTCAAAAATTTAATCAATGACTTTTCTTTTCTTTTCTTTTCTTTTTTTTATCGGTACCAGGTATTGAACTTACGACTGCCTGCTTGCGAGGCAGGCGCTTATGCCGGCTGAGCTAAATCCCTAGCCCCAATGACTTTTCTTTTTGTTAGTATCTACAGCAATAAAGTAAATGTGCATAATAAAGTAGACACATAAACTCTGTAAAGTTCTGAGAATATTTCATAGAAAAAAACTTAAATGATGTGCATCCCCTGGGGTCACAGGTATTTCTTTGTTACAATATGTACAATGATCATTTAGCAAGAAAACATCTCACTCACTTAAATTTTCAGATGTGACCATGAATTCTTCCACTTCATCATCAGAATCGTCTATTAAGGGCATGAAGGCGTACCTGCACGAACAACAAGGAGCACTTGAACTGGTGTATTTCCACTCATTCAGCCTTCATTTTATATTCAAAACAGTCACTGTACATATTTCAAAGCAAACATTCTTATAAATTAAAAACCTAATTATTTTACTCTCAAATTAGCCAGAACTACTGTGAAAACTATCAAACTGGCACACTCAAATACTGCTAGTAAAAACAAAACAGGGCAAAGTCTTTCTGGAAAGCGATTTTCCAAGTATAACCTTCAGAGACGGGAAATTTCGGCTGTACTTTCTTCAGGTCAGGTTCTGCTCCCTGTCAGAACTCTTTCCAGATTATTC
This sequence comes from Cavia porcellus, assembly GCF_034190915.1. Taxonomy (NCBI): domain Eukaryota; kingdom Metazoa; phylum Chordata; class Mammalia; order Rodentia; family Caviidae; genus Cavia; species Cavia porcellus. The sequence goes on along the minus strand of NW_026947501.1, from coordinate 55,908,963 downwards.
TCCAGTGGAGAACAGAGAATGTGCTAACCTGCTTGGTGAAAAATAAAGCCCCTGGATTAAATGGGCATGTCCTCCTCTAAAAATCGATCAAAGTGAAGGTGCAGCTGCCTCACGTGTTCCCAGTAACACACTGATGATAACAGCAAAACCCAGAAATACAACATCTAACAACCGGGGACAGCTTACATTACCTACCACACACACCAAATGTCATCGGGCTTTTGACAATAACACGGTGGAGCGCATGGTGCTGTGGGAAGATACATGTTAGACAGGAAGCAAGAGGAGTGTATGTTGGCACACAGGTATGTATGTATGTATATGTTATTATTGGTACATTCTTCCTAAAAGCAGCTTAGTTATTTCCTTGAGGAAGAGAGTGAGACAAGGGAAAGCAGGGATCCCTTTTAATAGTCTCAAGTACAGTACAAGTCTGAAATGCAACTTTCACTGCTGGATATAATGGTGCACACCTGTAATTTCAGTACTTGGGAAGCTGAGGCAGGAGGATTACCAGGAGTTCAAGGCCAGTCTGAGCTACGCAACAAGATTCTGTCTCAAAAAATCTAGTTAACTAACTAACTAAATAAATAAATGAAATACAACTTTTTCAGCTTGACATTTAAACTCTTTACTGCTTTGGCCTCACCTTCCTCTCTAGCTTTATCTCCCTCTGATATTAGTATAGATTGAGCATTCTCACCCAAAAATTTAAGCTGCCTGAGTATCATGTCAGTGTCTAAAAAGTCTCAAATTCTGGCATTTTAGATTTCAGATTTTCAAACTAGGGCTAATCAACCAGTAAAGTCTATGCAAATATCCCCAAATCTGAAGCACTTCTGTTCCAAACTTTTTTTTTCGAGTCAGGTTCTTGCCATAAAGTCCGGGCTGGGCTGACCTTGAACCCTAATCCAGGTGGGCACCAATCTCACAGTAGTCCTCCTACCTCAGCCTCCCAAGGGCTGGGGTAACAGGTGTGTGTCACCACACAGCTGTCTCACATATTTTGGATAAGGGATGCTCAATCCATGTTGCAGCCCAACCTTGTTCCTCACAGGCCTCTGGAATATACCATGATATACGCTCCTGTTAACTCAGAGAATATACACGCTCTCCCAGTTCAACTGGTCACGGCCTACTCTTTTATTAAAGATGTAACAGAAGTGTTGCCTCCGCAAGGAGTACTTCACGTCCCTCCCCCACCCACTCCGGACTGATTTATCCATCTATGTCACCGTCCTGGGTTTGCTATGTTGTCTCCCAACCTGATTATACACAGCTTAAAGCAGAGACTGCTTCACCAGTTTCTACAAACATGTTTTTGCCTGGAGTGGTGTCACACGTCTGTAATCCTAACACTTGTGAGGCTGAGGCAGGAAGGATCACTGTGAGTTTGAGGCCAGGCTGGGCTACACAATAAGTTAAAGGCCAGTGAGAGAAAGACCCTATCAAAAAATAAGACCGAAGAGCAAGCTTCCAAGAAGATGGCAGAGCAGTAAGCAGCAGAGAAAGAGCGTCTCTGAGATCTGGTGTCTGGACATTGGAATACAGCACTGAGGAGGATAAGGAGGGATGTGGGTCCCAGAAGGATCTGAAAACTGAAGCCCATGGGGATAGTGAGGAGTGAGAGTTCAATGAAGGAGGTGGCTGACGGCACTCTCTCCCTGAGTCCAGACTCAGTTCATGGGAGGTGCAGCTCCAACCTGCAGGCGCACGGTGACTTACTATCAACCCCAGCAGCCTCCACAGAGAAACGCACTAGAGGAACAGAACTGCAGGGGCTGGTGAGTTATTCGGGTTCAGGAGGCCTGCAGGAGAGGGCCCAGAACTCAGAACATCGGCTTCATCTAGCAGCACCCAGTGTCAGGTAAGGGAGTGGAGTTCAAGTTGGCAGGAAGTCAGGGACGAGTTCAGGCTGGCAGGAGCCAGATTCCAGCACAAGGGCTGCCACAGGCTGAACAGGACTGGTCCCTGCCTCACAGTCACACACCAGACTGCATGTCAGTGAACTAAGGGTGCAGGCACGCGGGGACTCGCTGCTGGCCGCTGAAAAGCTACAGCTGGCTTGCCGAGGTTAACCAACTTGGGTCTAGACTCTGTTTGCCCATACTGTCTACCAGTGACTGCAGACACACCCTGAAGTGGACATTTTTTTCTTTATTTTCCTTCTTTCTTGTTTTCATATGTGTATGAATATGGTTTCTAGTTTGTCGTTCTTCTGTTTTTATTTCTTTCTTCTTTCCCTCCTGTCTTTGTCACCAGTTTCCCAATGTTTGCCTGATCTTCCTTTTTCCTCTAGCCTTGCTGCTAATCTTCTTCTCTTCTTTTATTTCTCTATTTTCCCCCCAACCTATTTTAAGTGTTCTCCCCTGAAGGTAAAATCACAACACAACGGGCTTACTCAAGGCATACAATTTTCTAGTTCGTTTTAGATTTTGTTAAAGAGCCACAAATCTAGTTCATACAGTGAAGGGGGCAAATTAAGAGTAACCTCATTTTCTAGGCAGTTCGATGCTACTTTATTGTGGACTGTACCGTTTAGCCCAAGTGACGTTAACCATCCTAACCAGTGTTCTTCCTGCTTCACCAAGACTGTGATTGCCTACATTCATAAACAACACTACCTCAGCTGGAGCTGGAGCTCGGTGACACAGTGATCATCTAGGATGTGCACATTCATGGGTTCAGTCCCCAGCACTGAAAAAAACCCACAGGCCAGTGCCCAAGAACCAGGGGCAGTGCCAAGCTGGCAGCAACTTCTCATCCCCAATGAATTGAAGAGGTAGGATCTTACCCAAAGGCCGGCTCCCCCGGCAGATACCGCTGAGAAGCAGCCATTTCCCAAGAGTTCTAAATACTAGCAATCATTAGCTATTTGCCACAAGCAATTTACAAGCATCAACCCAGGAATTAAAGAGAGAAGAAAAGAACAAAAGAAAAGGAAAGAAAATGGGAAGATACTGAAATAAGATGCAATCCCTTGCATCCAGTTCAGCAAAGACAAACCCAGTGGGCAATGAGGTGGCTCAGTCCGAAAGCCCCCCCCCCCCCCACCTGGCCTCTCTGAAGTGGTAACAGCAGAGAAACAAAGCAAATGAATGAGGTCTAGAAAATATAAAGTCAGAAATGATTTCTCAGGTAACTACAGAGATGGTGACGATAGTGAAAGACATGCTTCGTGACGCTAGAGTAGATACAGATAAAAAATAGAGATCAGGAAAATGAAGAAAACCATGAATGCCTGACACAGGACAGAAGTGGAATCCATGAAACAGATTCAAATAGATAGCCAGGCGATTACAAATTGAAAGTATACACAGCAGTATGAGACAACCATCTCAGATACAGAAAACAGGATTGCTGTTAGCAATCATTAAAAGAAAGAAGTCTTAAAAACAGCAAGGGTTCATGAGACATCAACCCAACAGCTGCTAGATGATGCCAAGGATAACAAGATTGAACAGAGACCATGAAAAATCAGGAGACAGCACAAATAACATTAAAAAAACCTGTTCACAGACATCATGGCAGAAAACTTCCCAAAAAGGGAAAAAGAATTTCACATACAGATAAGTAAGGTATACAGAACTCCAATTAGCCATGATAAACCATCAAGCAAAAAAAAAAACTGTACTAACTCAAAAAACTCAGACCTCCACCAAATTTAAAGACTCAGTTCAAAAATGGGCATCTGAAATAAATACTTTTCAAATGAAGAAGTAGAAATGGCAAATAAATACATGAAAAAATGTTCAATATCACTGATGATTCAAGAGATACAAGTTAAAACAATGCTGAGATTTCATGTCATTCCAGAAAGAATTGCTGGAGATACATCAACCAATAACAAATGCTGGTGGGGCGGTAGAGAAAAAGGAACCTACTCCACTGTTGGTAGGAGTGAAGACTGGTATGGCCACTGTGGAAATAAGTGTGGAGACTCCTCAAAAAAATAGGACTAGAGGTCTCATCTGACCCAGCTATTCCCCTTCTTGGTATCTTCCCGAAACATTTAAAGGCATCATACCACCCATGTTTATAGTGGCAGTTTGTAATAGCTAAATATTGGAAACAGTCCAAATGCCCATCAATGGATGAATGGATAAAGAAGATGTAGTTGTTTTATATAACAGTGTACTACTCAGCCATAAAAAATGAAGATCTTGAGATATTTTTAGGCAAATGGATGTACCTTGAGAACATATTTTTAAGTGAAATAAATCAGACACACATAGGTAAATACCGCATAGTTTCTCTGGTGTGAGGAACTAAAAGTATAAATAAGGACCATAATGTATAACAGATATTGGGAAACAGGAAGAAAACATTCAAATGGGACAGGGAACTAGGGAGGGCTTAAGGGAAAAGGAAAGAAGGGAAAAAAAACAAAAAATGGAAACAAAGTTTCTGTAAAGAGTGAGGGGAAGAAGGGTTGAAGGAAGGGTAGGGGAACATGGAGAAAAAAGAGTAAGATGTATCATGTATAGGTACAAATTTCCTGTGATGAATGTGATCATGATATGTACTTAAAATGTACCAATAAACTTAATGCTTTTTAAAAATTGTGATTTTGACACTATAGGTGGTCATCCACAAACCCTGACAACTTAAAATTTCCCTGTGTTCGGTACCTCTGATTATTTGCAGATGGTCTCCACAGAAACATTATTACCATAAGGATAAGAGAGAAAAGGAAGCTCCAAAATGCATCATCAACCCAGAGTTCCATCCAGTCCTAAAATAAGGACAAAAGAAAGGTGAAAATTAATGTTCTGACAAACACACAGCTTTCCCACTCAAACACACAAGATGAGAGTGAATGACATCCCTCCCTCCCATTCAAGTATCTATACTGTTTATGCAATGTTTCTAAAAGGCTCTCTAATGTTACAAGCATCTCCCTTTCCATAAAAGTTCTGGGTTAACAAAATGATTTGTAAACAAAATTCTAAAACATACTTTGAACTTTAAGTAGAAAATAACTAAGGTGAGGTGAATAGCAAAAGACATTCCAGGAGGCTCCACCCCTTCTCTTGCTGAGTTGTCCCCGAGGCAGCAGCTGAGGACTGCCGGGTCGCTCTGTGGTTGCTTACATAGCACCAGAGAAGAGTTCCAAATCTCAGGAATGCCCTAAGAGGGTCTTTTCTACTGTAAGTCTGAGAAACCTATTTTCTTCCAACTAGGGAACCCAGAGTGAAGCCCCCTCTGAGTATGCCATCGTAGAAAATGCCTGATTTAAGATTTTTAGTTCCATTTAGATTCAAAACAAAATAACTCAGAGTCAGAGTCAGAGTATGCCAAAGTTGTAGTGTGTGCGCAGCACATACAAGGCATTGGGTCCAAGCCCCGGCACAAAGGGGAAGACACAAACACGCACAAGACGCGAAGCCATTCCGCTTCACAGTGCGCAGGGGAAACGCTTTTCTCCTACTTCATTCACCCACTTCTCTTTGAGCTGCATCCAGGGTCCCCTCCTGTTCTGTTACACTATACAGCAAGAGAATTCTTTCTCAAAGTAGACAAAGTTGAGAAAAAGGCAGGAGAGCAAAAGGAGATTGAAGAGATAATCTTCAGAATCATTTAAGAGAAAAGCTTTGGTAATGCCAGATAAAATAGTTTTCAATAAAAGGAAAATCACCAAAATTACATATGTTCACAAATAGAAATTCTTCAAAGTTTCAAAAAATAAGATTATACTTTGAAGATAACAATACATAATGTATTAACTACTGTTACTCTCCTATTACCCTGTTCTGAAATTTTGTTTTCTCTTTAAATAAAAGCAGTGTAATTAGAAATGAAGGTTTTACTTACGGACTGGCATTTTGCCATCCTAAATGTCTTCGTTGTCCATACCATGAACACTACCGATGCTGAAAGACAGAAGAGCCGCCTTAGGAGAAGCACACAACGCTGAAATAATCTTTTATAGTAGGAAGAAGTAGACAGCTTACCTAGCACTGCAAAGATGAGGGTGTTTGTAAAGTGCCTGTATAAGGAAAATTTTACTGTGTTTTTTCTTAGTCTTAGAGTCTTCATAGTTTGTGCCAAACTTATAAAAATGTAAAGAGAGTTAAGGAAAAACAATTTAAATGGTAATGAATAATTTTTTAAAAAACATAACAATCTTCTACAATACTTGCAAGGTTAGTACTGCTAAATACAGATTCTAAAGTTCGAAGGTGGTAACACAGAAAACATTCTCTTAGCTAGTAACATACAATCGCAGTCCCGTACGCAGACCTCGTTTCATTGTTCACCACTGTCTGAAACAAATGAACACTCTTCAAGGACAAAACTGGAAGCCAGACCTGTGCGTGTGCTTCAGGGCCAAGCTTGGGACACAGGCCCGAGCAGCACACACACTCAGAGCCAACTCCCGCCGGGTCAGAGGCCCCGTGCACACCGCGTCAGGCTCGTGTGACCTATGCGTTTCAGCTTCTTTCTTTCCTGTCTTCCCTTCTAGTTATTCTCTGACCATAACTAAGAAGTCAGGTCATCCATTAGTTCTACTTTATAAATGAAAAAGCTGCAATATGCCAAAAGGTTGAGTTTGGTAGAGACAGACTTTACCAGCAATTACTGCACTAGGGGGATGAACATGGGGATTCCAAGGCCTCCGACAGCCTCAGTGGCTGGCAAGGAGCAGGTATGGGAGAGGGCAGCACTGCTGTGACTCCCTACTCAATCTCTCTTGGAGGTCTGCGGGGTCCCAGGAGGGGCCTGTAAGAAGGGCTCGGTCCTCGACCATGCTGATGGGGGTCAAAGTTCAGGGTGTGAGGAAGGAGAAGGCTTGACATTTGCTCATCAGCATTTTATTCAGATTGGCCAATGGATACTCAAGGTTCAGCCAATCCCACAGGAGGCGGAGGAGAATGGGCATGTGGTGGGTCGGCGTCTGGCCCTGTCACAGGCCCTGGGCCATCTCAGAGGCTGATCTAGGTCCTACAGGGAAGGTGTTTCTTTTGCAGCTGCCTTTTCCCAGAACAGAAATGCTGAGGGCTTTCTTTACCCTCGCTGCTCTAGGAGCACAGGATTACTGATTCTCCAGTAGTGAAGGTAGTCAAGCCAGATGGCTTGTAGTTTTTCTGTCTGTTTCTTTTTGATATGGGGGATTGAACCCAGGGCTCTTACACTGAGCTAAATCACTAAGATGGCGAGGCTGGGGTTGGACCTGCTGTTCTCCTGCCTTGGCCTCCCAGAGTGCTGGGAGTACATGTGTGCATCACGATGTCCAGCCCAGATCTCTGTTCTCAAGTGCGAGTTTCCTTCTCTGGAGCAGACCAACAGGCTTTAGCTATCTGTGAACCAAACATCGGCAATAACAGAGCTGAGCAAAAGAACAAGAGCGGCAAGTGCTACATCAATGCCTATTTTAAATTCTAAATGCTTCATTAATCAAAAACTTTGTTTTCACTCAAAACCCACTTTACAAGACTAGTTTTTAATCTCTGTAAGATTAAGACTTTACAAGACTAGTTTTTAATCTCTGTACCAGTAAGTTACAAAGGAAATCCATTTGTAAGGTAACATAAGCCAGCCAGCAGTACTGTTAGGACTTACAAAATTGCAAGTATCCCTTATTCTTTAAATATACCAAGATTTATAATTGGTCTTTTTTATCATTATTCAAAAATATTTTTGTAAAATCAAGGAATGTCAAAACAAATCAGAGGTTCCCTAAGCCTTCACCACCACGACACTGTCACAGTTAGGCAAAGTTTAAATCATTCCTCCCCTTAGGGAAAGCATCGACGAGAGCGAACAGAGTCCCCACCCAAGGGGCAGCCAGTGCACATGCAGCTGCAGCAGGAAAAGGATATCCACCAGCACAAGCCAGAGTCTAGGAGCGAGAGAGGGAGGCTGGCCAGAAGAACAAGATCAGAGTCATTCGCCTGCAGCAAAACAGCAAAAAATAACAAGCAGGAAAAAGGAGGTGGCACATTGAGAAAAGCTATGGCTTTTGCGTTTTTCCTGCTGCTTTAGAGTTAGAATTTTACAGGACTGGCTAAATTGAATTCATCAAAATCAAAGGAAGCAAGGTAATGAACCAAAACACTCAATTCTGTACGTATGTAGCTTCGCTCCTTTTGCCTGTCATTTGTAATCATTTAGGAAATCCACTGCTTCTTTTCTTCCTTTGTGAAAATCAAGACTTTCACCCTAGTAATGAAAATTACAAACACAATCTGAAGGCAAACCCCACAAATTAAGAGTCCAGAAGAAATGGATACTAGATTTGCTTTTTCTCACCATAAAACACTAAGTGAGATAGTTTTAATGTTTGGATTTCATTATGATTATTAGGCCATTATGATTATTAGGTCTTGTTTTCCTGGACTCTGCACTGAGCTCTGACTCATGTCCTGGAATGTACCAGTCAGTGCTGTCTGCGAGGGCGACAAACTGCCCTCCTCCAGATGTACAGGGAATTGGAGACTACAGAGCTGTCTGCCTTTGGAATTTTCTGCCAAGTTGCAGCTGAGTGTTTTCACGATGAATTGCCTTGTAGATAGTTAAGAACAAGAAATTTCTAAAACACTTACTATAAATTACCAGGAGAAAAGATTGTACCTATCTTTTTAAATGCAAAGCCTACAGCCAATTACCTATCTGACTCACTGATTTGTTAAAAGCTCCAAGCACACATGATTTTAGAGAGGAGAAAATCCAAATCAAACAGCTATCTTAGCCTCATTTTTTAGGCTCACGGCAAAGCATTAAGATCGAGAGAAACCAGTGCTGATGGACAACAGTTACATTCATCTCCACTGCAACCCGGAACCCTGCTTCCCAGTGTGCTGGGCCTCTGTACCCATTCCTCTCACCACAGGTGAATGTCGGGGTACAGAGATGCTTGGGACCCACAGCCTTGCAGGCTGCTCACTGTTCACACAGAGCTGAGGAACACATTTGCAACTGCATTTCTTTAAGTGTCTTCTAATATGGGAAACATGAAAAACATGAAGATACCACCTCTCATAAGAGCAGATATATTTAATTACAATTTAGTTAATAAATCTGGGCCCTAAATTTACAGCTGTGAATGAAGAAAAACAAGAGTTTTAAGTAAGTTCAGTTAAAACCAACTTTTAAAATCAGCTGTTATTTCTTACTGATGCTCCTCATACTAAGAGGGTACATGGACATAAATCAGGAAGTCTCTAGCGGCCCCTTGGTGCAAAACCAGTGTGGGGTGTGCTCTGTGGAGGAAGGCTCATAGTAGTCCTTAGATTTCCTGAGGCATTTATAACCCCAGCGCTCAGAGGAGGTTTGCGAGCCCTGACAATTCATCAGAAGTTCATTGTCCCTTTAATGAGGAAGAGAGTCTGCAAATGGGGAAAGGAGAGCATAGGTCAGCCAGCCTTAGGACACAACCCACAGGGTCCAGTAGCCCTGAGCAGCACTGTCTCTACACACTGCACCCCTGCAGAGCAGAGACCTCCCTGTGGAGAAAGGAAACAGGCAAGTCCACGCCCGCTGGCCTTCTTGGCCGACACACACATACAGGCAGGAAAATACAAGGAAGACATAAAAGAAAATTCCACATCAAAAGAGGTCAGTAACAAAGACAGTGGAAACAAAAAACACATGGTAAAATTAGTAATCTATCTGACAGGAAAGTGTTCTAGGGATGACGTAGAAAATAAAGTTCTGGGGCTGGGGATGTAGCTCAGTGGCACAGTGCCTGCCTAGCAAGCACAAGGTCCTGAGTTCGATTTCCTCAACAACAGAGACTGGAAAAATAATGTTCTGGGACATGCATAATCTGTGTTCTGCTCTAACCAAGTCAGATTTCTCCATAATTCTTCCCATTTCCACCAGGGCCACCATGGAGGAAAAAAACTACAGGGATTCTTGAGTCACTGGGCCAGAGAGGAGGACCCGGTTCCCACCGCCTCCAAAGCAGCTCCTGCTGCAGCATCTCCAGCTGCTGCCTGCACTACCAACCTTTGGAAGGATGGGAGCTGGTGTGGGCACCACCAGCTCCACAGCACCGGCCACTCTGGACCATGCCCCCTGACTTCCAGTGTGCTCCCTGGAAGCTTGCTGGCTCTTCCCCCTCCCTTCACCCTGGTGCTCCTTCCAGGCACTTCTTCCTCCCCATGCTGCCCCCCTCCACTCAGCTGCATGTTCCGGTTGGGTCTTTTCACAGCTGCCACCTTCTCCCATCTCTCCTAGGACCTCTGACCTTCATCCCCAGCTCAGACCCTCTCACAAGCCCAGGCTGGGACTCCTAAGTCTTTTTTTTCACGTTAATGACCTAGGCAGCCCAAACCTGATCCATCATGGCCCCTGCTTCAAGCCCCCCCACCAAACAGCACTACTGCATCCTAGCTACTCCTGGCAAGACTCATTTGGATTCTTTTTTTTTATTTTATTTTATTTTTTTTGTCTTTTTCCTTTTTATCGGTACCAGGGATCGAACTCACGACTGCCTGCTTTCAAGGCAGGCGCTTATGCCGCTGAGCTAAACCCCCAGCCCCTCATTTGGATTCTTTTCCCCACTTCGCCGCTGCATTTCTGACCCTTATGATCTCTTCTTCGTACTTCTGCAAGCAACTCCTTCCCAGCTTCCTGCCTTTAGTCTCTCCTTGTCATTTTCTATGTCATCTGCCACTGCCTCCATCCTGTTACACACATACAGCTTCCTCCTCTACCTTGCACCTTCAGGAGAAACCCACAAACATGCCTTCCCCTCCTGGCCCTAGCGGCCAGAATTCTGCAGGAATGCTACCCCGGGACATCTGGCCACTGACACCTAGATTTCTGTGCTTCCAACTTTTTGTTCCCCTCAGTTCTTCCCAAGTTACTTTCCCCGCTATTCTCTTCCTAGTAAACTCTCTGTTCTCTTGCTTCAATTTAAATTTTACCACCTTTAAAGTCTTTCCTGGTTTTTATGCTAGAATTAATTTCTCTTACCTACTTCTGTTCACATGACACCACTTCAAAATGGCAAATATTATTGCTGCAATGCTGTTAAATGATGTATATATTTCTTCCATCAGGCTGTGAATTCTTTAAACGCAGGGACAGTTTTTCGTTCATGCCTAAACAGTAGCAGGTTGAGTACTTAAAAATTTGCTGAACTTACATAAATACAGATATGCCTTATTTGGGGAGTTTACTTTTTCATCGTCAAAAAAAGTCCCACACTGAGGTAGCAATAATATATAACTGTTTTTCACTCTATCATTATTACAAGTTAAAAATAATCTGATTTTAATGATACAACACACTTTTTTGGAAAGACATTGTAAAGGATATGAACCACACAAAAATGGAGTCAATAACTGCTAAAATAATGTCACCCAAAACAACACCTAAATGCTTAGAACCCTGAAAGACAAAAACAGGGAAAATCTGGTTGTAAAAGTTTCATTAAAAAAAAAAAAAGTTTCATTTCATACAGCAATTAGCTTATTTTATCACTCTACAATGCCACATAGAAGATTTTACTTCTTAACAAAATTATGTTTAGCACATGAAAATTACCTGTTTTGGCAGAAACAAATGCTATCATGTCACTGACTTATTAGAGGGATATAAAACTACTATGGGCTGCCGGATAAAAGATCTCCATTCCCGCCAAGCACTTCACCACTCCCTCCTCACTCCGAACCTATAGCCAGGATTGCTAAGAAACGGATTCCTGACCTCCCCATCCTTGTTGTGAAGGGACTCAGAAAAACAGCACACTAAGGGAGGGGCCAGGGTGGGAGGGCATAAACTGCAGACTGGACATTTACTCTGATACTAAGATGCTACCCAAGTAACATTTTCTTAAAACTACCGTGCATACACTATATTTATATGTGAGGAATTTAGCTTTTGTAGTTCCTTTCCAGTAAAGGTTCACTTTCTAAAATATATATATATCTCAAAGCTCTCCATGATTATGTAAAAATAAGTACACACAGATTGAAAGAACAGGTATGTGACAGAGAACGCAGACATATCAAAGACCACAGAAAGAGGAATAAAGTTTTAAAGTTACTGAAGAAACATGTGGGGTAAACTTATGTGGCAACCTAACCTCTGTGCCTATGACCTGATGTCATACACTGAGCCCTTTACACAGGTAAACAAGATCCAGACCTCAACCTCTCACTAGAAAACCAAAGCTAGGAACCTAAGGGTCCTGGCAGACGTAATATGAATGCCGCCTTGGAGAGCACAGTGCTGCCACCCGTATGATCAGAGGCTTCTTTCCCCTTCTCTCTTGAACACATCTCCCTACAGCAGGGCCGCTGAGGCCCCAAAGTACGAGCCAGAGTCAGCAGATTTATGACCGAGTGAACACTAGAAGGCTGCTGTAGTGTAATGTGCACACGCCTGAAGGCACAGAATCACCTAGTGTAGCTGTTAACTGATTCCAGGGTTAAAAATGACATAAACGCGTGCAGACTATATGACAAAAAACATAAACGTGTGCAGACTATATAACAATAATCGAATACTTCTGGGACGGAGCTAATTCCTGGTATGACACCAGTGGAGCCTTCTTGAGCAATCATGTCATTTGGAGAAGTGCTCTGCCTTGCTTTTTCCTTCAGGAAGTATTAAAAAAAGAATTATGTCATAGGAAAAAAAACTCAACTCGGCCCTTTTTCCTAAATTCCTACCACTAAAAATATCCTTTTGGGACGCAATAAAGTAAGATCATATTTCAGAGGGACCACACAAAGGGGTGGGAGTGGAATTAGTGCAGTTTTTACCCCAATGACTCTCATTACGCCTTCAATAGCCGCAAAGATAAAGTAAAGCAGTCCCAGTCCAATCACCCGGTGCATGACTGTCCCCAGCCGAGGCCTGGAGTGCAGAAAAGGCAACAGGAGAAAAGAAAAGGCTCAGGTAAGTAAAATGCATGGGAAACCAGCACCCAGCCCAGCCCAAGGAGTCACTATTTAACCCGTCGGTCTGCTGCCTCTGGCAGCACCCTCTCACAGGAAACTGGATTTCTGAGGAACCCAGCAGGACAGGATCGGGATCCACAGACCTTTTTTACTACCTGAAGCTTTGTGGGTGCCTGTGGGGCAACTCTGTGAAAGGTGGCAAAAGGTTTTGCTGCTGAAGATCAAGTTCCTAACACACACAGAGGCACTACGTCTAGAGTGGAAGGACAGGTTGGGGAAACCTGGGGAGACAAGAGCCGCGCAGAGATGACAACTTCAGTCTCCCACGAGCAGAAACCACAAACTGGCTCTCTGCAAAGCCCTGTTTTAGGTAACATGCCAAACTCAGGATTTGGGCAGGGGAAGGGTAGGCCACAAGGAGACGGAACATTGGTACCTCCCCTCTTGAGCACTGCCTCCACCTCCCGCCACAGGAGGACCAACCCAATTTAGTTTTCATACTTCGGACTGTAAGTTCTGACTCCTCAGGAGCCTCAGGGTTAAGGATACGAAATGAGCAAAGCTACCATCTCACTTGAGAGGGCTGCAGCTGGGACAGTCAATGGATACTAACATCTGTCCAGTGGCACCCTCATTAAAGGCTGAGAAGACACACTTTCACACGGTGGGCACTGCTGGCCCCCTGGAGGTGACAGTAGAGCAGAAATCCACAGCAAGTGAGAAAGAAAACTGTGTCTGGGTTCAGGGGAAGGAACTCATGCAATCGAGAGAGCCAGCAGGAGGAATCAATGCCCACAGGAAGAATAGTGGGAGGTGAGGTCCCTCTGGGCCAGTCTCATCAGCATAGTGGGGAAGGAGGGTTTTACTGAGCCAAAAGGGTAGCCAAGTAGCAGGTGCAGAGTTACACTTGGAGAGGAATGTGTGCCACTGCGGTACTCTAAGACTAGCAAGAGTAGAGGCAGGGAAGCTAGAAACTAGGCAGGAGGCAATTCAAGCAGTTCTGGAGGGAGAACACGGTGGCTTGGCCAGGGCGGTCCCTGCGGATGGGATGGCAGGAGTCCTTCCGGATGTGTTCTGAAGTTAGGGCCATGGAACTGACAGAGTGCCTGGGGAATCATGCACAGAGCAGGGTCAGAGGCCTGAGCACAGAGCCCTCCAGGGCGGGGCCTCAGAAGACTAAGAACGTCTGACAGAGGAAGGAGCACCCAGTGACGTGAGAGAACTGGGAGATGAACTCCTGAAAAACCAAGTAAAGCCAGCTCCATGGTCAAAGCTGGTCGAAGGCACCTGGACCAAGGCTGGGCAGGGTCAAGGGAGGTCCTAGGGAACATGACCAGGGCAGCTTTGGTGGAGCTATGGGACAAAACCTCTCCAGGGTTTGTGCAAAAGAGAATGAGGGAGGCGAGTGGCGAGTGCAGATGACTCATTTGGAAAGGGAGGCTCATGTGGTGAAGGCAATAAAATAGAAGCACAGGAGAGGACACACGGGGTTGCGGAGCCCTCTGGTTTTAAAGATGGTAAAATAAGCTGAGAGCGACTCACTGGAAAGGAAAACTTATGAAGCAAGAGAAAAACCGCCAAGACAGGGCCCAAGGGCAGGCATGGCCTATGCCTATCAAGAGGAGGAAAGCATCGTGTATGGCCAAGACATGGGAGGGCAAAAGGACCTGAGACCTCCCCCCCTGCTGGCTCTTCCTCCCTCAGAGAAAAAGGAACCCAGGTCACAGGAGGGGAGGGAGCAGGGGCTGGGAGGTATGAGAAGGGTAGTTATCTTCCGCAGAGAGGTGGCGGTGGTGGAGGGGAAGGTTGGAAAGGAAATATAATAATACTTTCAGCAGTACCACGGGTACACCTGAAGCTCAGGATGGCCCAGGGCTCCTCTCAGGCAAATGTCTCTGCTGGGGCCTGAGGCTGAGGTAGAAGGAAAGGCGGCTTTATCAAGGCTGGGGCAGTGCAGAGGAGGTGCCCAAAGAAAAGGCAGGGCATTGGGTATCAGGAAATGAAGCTAGAGGGAGAAGGTAAACATGAAACAGAAAGGACAGCAGAAGGTGCTAGTCCAGAAGCCAGAAATGACCGAAGCTGAGCTCAGGAAGAATAAACAGGAAACAGAAGACACTTGAAAAAGGTATTGCTCAAGACAAATTATGACATGAATGCAGTCCAGAAAAAGCCATGGCACTCAGAGGCTGAGGCAAGGTAAAGATGGAGGGGTGAGGGCAGGAGATGGAGCATATAAGGTCCAGACCACCGGCGTGGCCAGTAACATCACAGGGAGTGCCAAGGACAAAGACAGTGTACCAAGTGTGAGAAGAGAAGGCAGACAGGATGCCTGTGGATGACAAAGTAAACAGACCAGCAGGAGACCTGTCTGCAGGCCGCAACATGTGGGCATCAGCAGGTTTGATAGAAGAAGGCACAATGGTGTAAAGGGCACCAGCACACCAAGAACAAGATCCCCACACTTGTGTCCAGCGAGTCACAGGGACAAGAGACAACTTGCCTGGGCAGATCCAGAAAGAGGGGCGCCCGGGACAGCCACGGTCCTCTCAGAAACCCTGCTGACTTGGTGTTTAAGCCCTTCTCCCTACGACACTCAAATGCAGCTACGAAGAGCTGCACTCCCCAGAGACTGCAAATAAACCCGCAGGAACTTAAAGAACCATTTTAAATTTTCCATTATCCCAAAAGTTGACTATTCACGTAACTGTAAAAGTTACTAGAATTCAAATTTGGGATCTTCATTTGGGAGTTAATACAAAACAGCTAGTACATGGGTATAGTTTAAAAATCTTGAAAATTGGGTTGGGGATTTAGCTCAGCGGCATAAGCGCCTGCCTTGCAAGCACGTGGTCATGAGTTCGATCCCCGGTACTGATTTAAAAAAAAAAAAATCTTGAAGATTTTCCCACAGGGTTTACTTGTCTTGTGAATGCAGATGGGCTGGGCTGCTAGACTGCAGGCTTGGTATCTTCACCATGCACCAGTACTTACTTCACGATGCCATAGCCCAGGCTCACAATGATCACAAGCAGGCGGGCCAACGTCCTCTTTATCGCAGATATCAACTCCGCAAATATCAACAGACCTTGGGCTGCGTGTGAGAAAACACATCAGTGCGTGCATCTCTGAAAGGCTCTTCATCAGGGTTAAAACAGGCACCATGTGCCACTACATGCTGACCGCAGGCGATTAGGTGGACTTAATTAGAAGTCATATAATCCAACTGATAATGGAAACTTCACAGAAGGGAAATTCACTCCAAACCCAACCAGTTCCACTGGACACGGCTTTCTTACATCTACCCGAGATCTGTCTCCCTGAGCTTCCCTCTACTCTCACCTTCCCCTTGAGGCTACAGAGAACTGTACCCTTCTTGTCCCATAGATATTTGAAAGTTATAATACCCGGTGAATTCCCTCTTCTCCAGGATGTCCCATTATTAGCTCATGTAAAGAATATTCGCTAGTGGGAGATGACTTTCCCGGCACATGCAAAGCCCTAGATTCCCACACCAAAAAAAAAAAAAAAAAGAAAAACATAAGCAAACAGCATATTCGTAAGGCTGTAATAGTTAGTGACCCCTCGATCTCTGCCTACTGAAGCTTGGATTCTTCTGGTATGACCATGAACAGAACTGATGTTCTAAGCAATGGATGTAACATAGTAATCTATGCTAGGAGGAAAGCTGGCCTGACCTACATTCCAGGAAGGTGCAAACGGGTCCAAAAAAAGCTAACAAAAAGGGACCTGTAAATCACAACTCGAGAGCCAGGTATGATGGTGCATGCCAGAAGTCCCAGCTCTCTGGAGGCTGAGGCATGAGGATTACAAGTTCAAGGACAGCCTGGGCAATTGAACGAGACTCCGTCTCAAAAACTAAAAAGCTGGAGTTGAAGCTCAGTGCCACAGTATTCTTAGGTTCAGTTCCCAGTACTGGAAAACAAAAAGCAAAACAGACCACCACTAACAGCAAAGGAGCTGAACACCTTTTCTGATATCCAAGGACGGTTCAACCCCAAGTGGCAGACCTAGTTTTCCTTCATTTCTTGATTTAGAGCACATGTGCACAAATGCATAAAACTTACAGTGTAGTAATACCTCCACTCTTCTCCCCAGGATGTTTGTCCTTTACTTTTCTATATATGCCTTTTAAACCTTTTTATTTTGGGAAATTTCAAATATTCCTCAAGTAGGAGAAATCAATTTAATGAATTCCCATGAACCCAGCACTCAGCTTCAATGATTACCAAAATTGCCACAAATTCTTTTTGTCTATATGTCAACTCACTTTTTTTCTTTTTAGGTTTTTAAAAAATACAATCTATTGAAAATCTGTACCAAGATCATTTGTAACTCGTCCCTTAGGGCACTATCAGGCCTTCTGAGCTGTCCCTGCTCTTTTTGGGATCTAGCCTGGGGAATTCTGGGGCACACATCTGTGGCCGCCTCACTACCAGCCTGCCCCATGTGACACATTCTACTGTAGGAACTGTGAGGGCGCCATCCCTGGTCACGGGAAGCTCCTGCAAGTGTCAGGGGGCACAGGATGCAAGTACATGGAAATATCTATTTGGTGCCACTGATTTTGGGTCTGTGCCTAAATTTTCCTTTTCTTTTTTAGAGAAGAGAGAAGACTGCAGGAAATAAAGCAGAAATGTTAAAAGAACTGGTCACACCTGAAGTGCCCCTGACAAGAACCTTCTGTTGTTTTAATCATAGCTGAGTGCTAGGGGATAAGAATTCTCTCTCAGGGGCAGGGATCTAACTCAGCAGCATAAGCGCCTGCCTGGCAAGTGTGAAGTTATGAGTTCAATCCCTGATACAAAAAAAAAAAAAAAAGGAATTCTTTCTTTGGAGGAAAAGCAAGGGGAAGGGGGCATTGGCAGGAAGGAAAACAGAAAACGAATACATGTACTTGTCCAGATTAGGATTGCACTCTGACATTCTTTTCTTGGCTTCATCCCTCTTCATCTATGTGTATCATACAGCTACTTGCAAAGCTCTGTACAAAAAGGGGACCTCCCACAGCTCTGCCCACTGATGCTAAGAAATTCCTACATCACGCTCTACTTAGAGACAGTCAAAACTCACTTGACAGGCCAGTGTTGTTGATGTTTTGATATTCAGAATAAAAAACTGCTTTTTCAAGCATTCCTAGGAAGATAACAGCTGCAATCCAGAACTGTATTCTTAATATATCTTTCCAGTAACAGGCAGACCACATCAGCCAGAGCACACCGTAAAATATATAAACAATACACATCACCATGTAGAACTGTAGGAGGAGAAGCAACATGAGTCAGGCAAACCTTTGATTACTTCAAAGTTGATACTTGTGCTTTTAGTCCTCTATTTTCTCATCACTCTGGAGTCAGATGTATTACTAACTATGAAGAGATTATTACTACCAAGTTATTAAAATTTGAAGTTTACCAATTAGAATACAAACTCAATTTAAAAACAGGAAAAATGGGCTGGGGGAACAGTTCAGTGCCAGAGTGCTTGCCCGGTATGTGTGAAGCCCTGCATCCCATCATTCCATCCCTAGCATGATTAAGGGAAAAAAAAGACAGAAAACAAAAAAGATGAAAAGACTTACGATCATTAGAGGCCAATCTGATGCAGAGATATATCCATGAGGCCCCACCATAGAGAGAGACACTGGTGACAGCAGCAGTGTGGATAGAAGGAAATGAAACAGTTAATTTTTACCTGGACACAAGATACTAGATAATTGCATGATCTTATCAAAATGTATTTACTTGTACACATGCTGTGTGAAGACTTATACTGACTCTGATCTTACAAAGAAACAAACTATTACTAATTATCTGACCTGACCCCTGCCTGGCCCTCCTGCTAATTCACTGATCTCGCTGGGGACCCTCTCTTCCTTACTGCACCTTGGATAAATCACTGATGCCTGAGAAGGCAGTAAGTTACCGTGCAAGACAGGCAGGGCTGGGCATGAACACATCCTCCAACTGTCAGGGATGTAAAACTGCCTACCAGCTTTGGGGCAAGGGCCCAATACCTGGGAAAGAAAAGCAAGCACGAAACCAGTCTGAATGTGCCCCCGGTTCATGTGCTGAAACTTAATCCTCATCGTGGTGATATGAAGTGGGGCTTTGGGCTGGGGACACAGCTCAGTGACAGAACATTTGCCCACCATGCATGAAGTACTGGATTCAAGTCTCATCACAGCCAAAACAAAAAAACAGTGAGGTTTGTTGGAAAGTCCCTCACGAACTTGCTACTATGAAAGGGCTGGAGGGATGCACACAGGTCCTTCTTAGCTCTTTTACTACCTGCCGTGTGATGGTGTGATGCTCACCCCTTCTGCTCCTCTGGCATCTCTGCCATGTGAGACGCAGAGATCATGACAGCACCCTGGGTACAGACATGGGAACTGCACTGGGTACTTGGAACCAAACGCACCAGCCCTTTGATTTTAAAGTTTCCAGCCTCCAAAACTCTGTTCTCTATAAACGACCTGCATCGGGTATTTTGTTTCAGACAGGTGATGGTACGGTGTCCAGGTCCCTGCTCTCTCTATGGGGGACAATCACCAGTCAGAAGTGCTGAGTCACACGCTTCTTGAGTGGCCACCACCACAGCACCACCCTACACTGTGGGGCACGGCTGCGTCACACCTCCGCTGCAGCTGTGACTTGCTGCTTCCCACGCTCCTCCTGGACTATGCACTGCTCAGAGCAAAGCATGGCTTCATCTCTGGGTCCCCAGTGGCCCCCAGTCCCCAGAGGAAGAATCAGAACAATATGCAAATGACAAGGATTGTCACGGACTGTTTGGCTACTGCTGGCCCCAACACTACTCTGGAATCAGCCAAAGTGATTCTGGGATCCAGGAAGCTGTTCATTCCCTCCAAGATTACTTAGGAACCTGCTGATGGCAGTGGCCACTCTGAACGGAGTGTGAAGTAGGGCTTGCTCCCGGAGACTGCCGCAGAAGTAGACAGACCCTGCTAACATCCTGCAACCTAGCTACAAGAAAAATACCTGACAGTGGGTCACTGTGAAGGCCAGAATCTAACTACAGCTTAATGGGGCCACGGGCAGCAGTGCAGGGTGGGTTTCCCCAGAAACCACAACTGGCAGACATGTGCTTCCTCCTCCTAGGTTACAGCCTTTAAAACTTCTCAAATTACAAACATTTGAAACCCCCAAAGATAGCCATTTTCTTTTTCTTTTTTTTTTGTCTTTTTCCTTTTTATCGGTACCAGAGATCAAACTCACGACTGCCTGCTTGCAAGGCAGGTGCTTATGCTGCTGAGCTAAATCACCAGCCCAGCCATTTTCAAGAGAGAATACAATCCACTTCAAATACAATTAAGATACTATTAAATCATTTCTGTATGTTAACTTTTTTTTAGAATCTGAAAGGATGGAATATTTTGCATCACACTATGAAGTTTGAAATTATCAAAATATATGATTATCTGTCAACTAAAAAGTTCTTTTGTTTTTGTTTTTGCATGATGGGGATTGAAGCCAGGGCCTCTGAACTTAGCTATAACCCTGTCCTTTATATTTCCTTTTGAGACAGGGTTTCACTAAGTCGTTAGATTGCCTAGGCAATGCGTGAACTTGTGCTCTTCCTGCCTTGGCCTCCAAAGGAGCTGAGATGACAGGTGTGTGCAGTCACACCTGGCCAGAAATGCATTAATTTCTGAAAAGTTACCTTCGGCTAATAACAAAAACTTAAATTCTTCCAAAAAATTAGGTATAAGTTCTTGAAGTGTATAACTAACAGAAATCCATTTCCGAAAGATATGCTTTTAACAGAAAATGGGTATTTGGTTGAATGACAAAACATATAGAACACATAAAATGGGAAAAGTGAACAAATGTACATGCAGTAAACCATACCATTCAAATTCCACCTGGCATCTGTTTTTTCCGTTTTAACAGCAACAATGAAGATATGAAACCCATCTCTCTGTGTTCTTGCTACAACATCCTGAAATAGAAGGGAAAATCTGTTACTTTTTAACAAATTTGTATATAAGATATAGTTACCTAATTGTTGATCACACTATAAAATAATTTTTGGTACTTAATTAGCTTACTTTGAACAAATAAAGAAATGAAAGAGAGAAAAGGAGTGGTAGGGAAGACACATAATGCCCTTTTTAAAATTTTTTTTTAACTACCATTCCAGACCTAGACAGGTAGAGGAAGAAAAAGGTCTTCTCACTCTTCAATGTCTTCTACCTTTTGTATTTCTATAGGTGCTCTTATATTACTATATTTTATGTTTTAATATTATCATTCAAATATTGCTCTTCTCATATATCATCTACTATTATCAAGCATGTTTTTAAACAGTGGAGCAGAAGGAGAAGGAAATCAGTACTGTCAGAAATGAATCAGACTGGGCTGGCGATATAGTGCAGCAGTTTAGCACCTGCCTGGCAAGTGTGAGGTTGTGAGTATGATTCTCGGTACCAAAAAAAGAAAAAAAAAAAATGAATCAGACTGAGGACAGCTGTCCTTCAGTATCAATAGGGGACTGATCCCAAGACCCGCTCCCCAACACACACACACTCCAACAGATACCAAAATCCATGGGTGCTCAAGTCCCTTACACAAAATGGCACAGTGTTTACATATAACCTGTGCACATCCTCTTGTAAATTTCTTTTTAAATTATCCACCATACCTAATATAATGTAAATAGTGGTTACATTACATTGTTTAGACTAATGACAACAAAACGTCTGCATATGTTCAGTACAGAATTTCCTTCCCGAATATTCTGGTCTACAGTTAGTTTTATCTATGGATGGGGAATCCATGGATGCAGACCTGGAAGGTGCCAAGGGCAATTTCATGTAGACCACATGACTCAGATTTCTTCGAGTACTATGTTACTTGTAGCTCCTCTAAGGAATAAAACTGTCACTGTAGTTTCTGAGTCTCCAATGGTCCCACCTCCTCGGACCTGGTACATTCTACTTTCCTGGGTAGCTTCTAGTCCTTTCCTCTCCAGGAGACAGAGCTTTTGCAAAGTCTATCCCAGCCACTGCAGTGATGCCTCACCATCTTCAGACTGTCTTTAGGATGGCTGGGAGAAACATGAAGTCACAGGCTAAAAGCAAAACTGAGCTCTCCTAAACCTACTTTCGGTCCCTACACAGAACTCTTTCAGTCTTCTCGGCCTCAGAAATTCCCCAACACCAAATTTCCCCCAGCCCCACCCACCATACTACATTCACGGTTTCCATTTTTATAGTTTTAACGACAGTGGCCCATGGCTGCTATCTTGCACATTCAGAAGGAGAATCCTATTTTTTTGTTTAAGAAAAGAGAGGCCGAAGAAAAGCTAATTTGTTTTTGAGACAGTCTTACAATGTAATGCAAGCCAACCTTGAACTGGCTATGTAGCCTACGTTGCCTTGAACTTGTGATCCTCCTGTCTCAATTTCCCAAGTGCTGAGCCTACGTACATGCATGTACCACCACATCCAGGAAGTTAATCTTTTTTTTTAAAGACAGGGTCTTGCTACATAGTCCAGGCTGGCCTCGAACTCACTATGAACCCCAGGCTGGCTTTGAACTTGTGGTGATCCTTCTACCTCAGCCTCTTGAGTGCTAGCATTATAGGCATGCACAATACTTGGCTCAAAAGTTAATCTTTCCGGGTATCTCTTTGAATCTGTTTCATGCATTCTGCTTCTTTCTTACATTGTTCATTCAAGGCTTCCATCTTTTTGCAGTACTCAATTTTTTTTTTTCTCTCTTTTTTTTAAATCAGTTCCAGGGATCGAACTCACGACCACGTCCTTGCAAGGCAGGCACTTATGCCGCTGAGCTAAATCCCCAGCTTCAGTTTTTTAAACTATGTCTTCTTTTAGATGTGTTCAGCATTTCTTTTATATCATTTATCATTTCTTCTTTTACCTGGGAGATTATTTCTGGTCTGAGTTCTTTTATAGCTTCATGGAGTTGTTTACTTCAGTTGCCATCACTTTAGAAGATTCAGGTGTGTGGTTTACATTTTCTTCTGTGTCCATGTCTGTGAGGCTTGTTTGGGATGGACTGGAGGTTTGAGGTTGCATTTTGCTCTTTCGTTTTGTCATTTTCCTGTATTCCCCTGGAGAAGCTGAATGCGAAGTCTCAGTTGCTTCCTGAGATGAGGATTATCTGTTCATACTGCAGGCCCCCAGTTGAGTGGGGGTCGTTAGGCAGGCCTTCCCAGTTCCCTAGTGGCACTCAAAGGCTCCTCAAATGTGGGAGTACTCTGGGAGGGCCTTCAGCCCACCCCACATGGTACTGTGAAGCTCCTGGTTGCTTGAGGTCAATGGGTCTACCAGGTTCTGAGTGGTGTACCAAGGCTCAACAGCTAGATGGAGTATGCTGTGTAGGCCTTCAGCTCATGCCACGTGCTGCACCAAAGCTCCACAGCTGCTTGGGGCATTGGGCAGAGCACCACTAAGTTCCGAGTAAGGTGCTGAGGTTCCATGGCTGGATGGGGTTCACAGTGCAGGTCTTCCGCGTGTGCCAGAGTGCAAGTGGTTCCCTGGCTACTTGGGGTTGCTGGGCAGGGCCCAACCAGGCCCTAAGGGACATTCCTGAAGGTCTAAGGCTGACTGGGGCACTGGGCAGGGCCTACCAGGACCTGATCGAGGTGCCATGGTGCATGGCTAGATGGGGTTCGCTGTGCGGGCCTTCAGTTCACACCACAGAGTGCAGGCTGCTCGGCCATTAGCTTCAAAAGCTAATCTTATATTACAACTTTAAAGAGATTCTGAAATAAGATGCTTATATATTTGATATTTGCAACGTTATACATACAAAATTTATATGTAATATACATATACGAAAACATACTGTTTTAAATAGTTTTTCTCTTCCAATTTTAATAAGCCTTATCATTCTCTGTGTATCCGTCCATTCGTAAGATTTTTTTCAATCTTATTATAATTTAATCTTATTATACTGGGACTCACTATATTGGGACTTACTATACTATATAATGCTATTATAATCTTACTATATTACTATATAATACTATATTACTATACTATACTATTTTACTTAGAAGACAAATAAAATGGTTTACCATTGATCCTTCCTGGGTCGAAATATTTCTGTTACTTGTTAGATCTTTATTCTGAAAAAAAAGAGTAAAATAATTCTATGTTATATTACTGCATTTCTACATGCAAAGTAGTTTTAATAATAAAGTGTTAAAAGAAAGTAAAGATTTGTAAGATAAACATAAAGAAAACAAATCTCACTGTATTCTGAACATGAGTAACAAAATTCTGCCTTTTACAAACCTTTTCCTTAGTGGTGTGTTTACTCCTGGGTAGTGTTACTATTGGTGAGCAAGTGCTAGGAAATAAAAGGAAGTTCTAGCTGCTAAAAGAGTCTGTACCTGACCCATATCTATACTGGTATGCTCAGTTTTTCTTAAACTCATCTAGCTATGCACTTGTGTGTACTTTTCTCTATATTTAATACTGTATACCTGTACACAAAATTTTTTAAAAGTCTTTGAATTTTTACTAATGACTAGTTTTTACTAATTTTCATTTTGGAATTTCCAGGTGGATGAAAATAATTTAAAGTAACTCGGAACCTCCCTGTCAGGGATGACCACGCTTATAACCTAACGTGCTAGGTAGAAGGACAGGCATGAAGGAGGGGGCGTGGACCTGCAGGCTGCACACTGCTGACGGCCAGGACCTTTGAGAGGAGCCACAGCTGCCTGTGTTTAACTGCACAATCACTGTGCCCTTGACTGGGGCTATTCTGACAGGATGATGGGCAAGGCTCCAAGTGCAGTGAAAAGAACGAGAGATAAATTAGAGCCAGGGATTATAAAAATACTCAAGATGTTAATGTAAAGAAACACAAACAGTCTGACACAGTGACTTTCGCCTGTAAGCACTTAGGAGGCTGAGGCAGGATTGCTGATAGCCTGGGCTACACAGACAGACCCTGTCTCAAAAGAAAAAATAAAAAGGCACAAAGAAATACAAAAGGGGCATTAAACTGTTATGACTACATAAAACTCCTAAAACTGAGAATTAACAAATTTAATACCTCTGCTTATTAAAATATTGATAAAACATTATTTAAATTGATATTTATATCCACTGTGAATAAAACAAATGCTACTTTAACATGGCAGGATGGATACTCACATTCAATGAAGGAAACACCTGTAAATCACTGTTGCAATCCAAATTTTCATTTTTTGTTGTCCAGCAGTCAGTGTTCTCAAGGTCACCACAGAAGTCTTCATCATCGCGAAGTTCGTGTTTTTGGAACCTCCCCTACCCAAGGTAAAATTCTATGTTATAATTTATTTCCATACTTCTTTTTCCTAGAAGATAAATAAAATTTAATATCTAAATAATACCAAGATTTTTTTCAGCTTGGAGTACTTTTAAAAAGAACAAAATAAAATAAAATATCAGAGAAAAAAGTTCTGCATCTAATTCTATAAACAGTCTAACATTCACACCATTTTAGCCATTCCAATGTGTTCAGATTTATGTGCAGTGCAAGTGATAAAGGTACCACCACAAGGAAACAGCTCTCAGGAAAACAGGGCAGACTTTGCCTTGGAGTCACTTCTTCATCCGATGTGTAAAACAGGCGACAGAGGAAGAAACCAGCACTCAACTACCCAGCAGACAGTGACAAGTGGAGCTATCCCAACTGAGCTCAGATGATGTCAACCGCCTGGGGTTCTAAAATGATAAACAGGCCAGGCGCCTGGTCCTGGGGGGTGGGGGACTGTCTTTCACCGACCAAACAGGTCAACTGGAGTGTAAGAACAGTAATACACTATCACATGTCACAAAGCAAGAATTTAAACGTGTCCACACTGATGACTGACACCGCAGAGATGGTGAAACTGGCAGGTGTGCGGCAGCTGCCTGCTGGTTATTGTTGAATGTTCTAAAAGCTTTGCCGTCACTGGGCCAGAGAAAAGGGAAGAGCTCATCCACACAGCAGAATGATAGTAAGTATAGAAGAAGATACGTGATTATGAAACCATCACTTAGCAACCATTACAATAACCATTTGATGCATCAGGCAAGAATCACAAAAAGACGATAAATCAAAGGGATGAATGTCTGATGAAGAAATATTTACATATCTTCAAAAATATTTTCCCCAAAATTGTTGTCAATAACAAAGAAAAAAGTAGTACTTTTTTCATGGGAAACCTTGGCAGATATCTCCTTAATCAACAGATCAAATTAAGATAATCAAAAATGGGACAAACCAGGATTTTGTGGAATTCGACCCAAAGTGCATCACCTGAATCTGATTACAATGAAATATCAGAAACACTCAAACTGAGGGACACTGCATAAAAATAAATGGTTTGTACACTTCAAAAGTAAATATCACTGTCACCCAGGCATGGTGACACATGCTCATCGTCCCAGTACTTGGGGAGGCTGAAGCAGGAGGGCTGCAAGTTCAAGCCCAGCCTGTGTAATTTAGCAACTTACCAAGACTCCGTGTCAAATAAACAAGGAAGAATAATGTAATGGACCCTACATTAAGTCTCATACCAGAGGAGAAAACCTGCTATAAAATACATTACTGGGAAAAAAATACATTTTTGGAACACTGATGGAATTTTAATATGATCTATATATTACATAACAGTACCAATGTTAAATTTTCTAAATGTGATGTTATACTTACTTCATAATATAAATGAATACCTATGCTTAGGAAATATGCACTGAAGTATTTAAAGTAAAGGGCTAAAATACTTTGGGATAAAGTCAAATAAGCAGTATTCCAGGAAATTGGCATCTTTTACTCCAAAAATAATACCAATAAAAATACAGGTACCCATAAATTACTCAGGATGGAAGCCAAACAGAAAATGGAGGAGCTGAACATGACATTATTCCTATCAACCATGGTGAGAATCATTAAAGAAACGCCTTGCTGAGTGGCCTGGGACCCCAGCACACACCATCCCCGTCACTGGGGGCAGGCAGGATCTTGAGCCAGGGCAGGAAAAACCTGCCCCAGCCCAGCCTCTTCCTCTTTCTCCCACTCACCTTGGCCTTTCCCCAGTATCTCCATTCTTCCGCTCACCTCTCTGAGATCACCCTCAACTCATTAAATCTTCTTGTACTCACTAACATTACAGGCCCCCTACAACTAATGTTTTGCATAAAGTGAAATGTAAATTTCTTTCTCAAGTTCACTTGTACATGAGCCACAGTTCCTTTTATCAATGGCTACTACAAGTCTGACTTAAGCACTAGCAACTTTTTTTTTGGTACCAGGGATTGAACTCATGACCTCGAGTTTGCTAGATAGGTGCTTATGAAGCTGAACTAAATCCCCAGCCCTTTTGTAAGATACAAGGAAAAATGGAAGACACAAGCATATCACCTTAGTCCCAAAATTCATCCGGAGCACTTCTAAAATCCCAAGCTCTGTTTCTTGCCTTCTCATGTGATGAGCTAAAAAAATCCTTATATGGGTAACTTTCTATCATAATCTCATACACACTTGTGTTTTACTTACTTCCAGATCAGAATACGCATTGTGGCAGACATAGTACTTCAAATACCACTCGATGGTGAACTTCACAGGCCCGGAACAACTGAAAGACTTAACTGTTTAGAAAAAAGAAAGTCTCATTTTATATTGATAATATTTACAGTGCAATAAACTTCAGGATTCAAGAATACAACTTAAATGTCAGGATGAGTAAAATATCACTTCTCTAAAAAATCACTACACGATGAGACAAACTCACTAAATCATAGCTAACCAAAAGCTGCTGTAACACTGTTCATCTGTAAGTCCAATGGCAGAATGAGCCAAGTAGGCTTTATATCCCTCCAACATACTCTTCCTACTCACTTATTATACTCAGCGAGCGTGCCGGAAAAGGTCACGATGGTAAACAAGAATAACTGCTGCCCATGACTTAAGAGGCACTGGGGAGGGGAAGGTTAACAGTGAAATACTTTCAATAGACCAAAGGGCAGAAAGCAGTACCAAGGGAGACTTGGGCAGGGCAACTAAGACATTCTAGAAGAGCATGAAGAACCTCAGTGACAGGCCTGCCAGCAGAGGAGCAAGAGCCGGAATCAGCCAGGTGAAGAGGAGGGAAGGGGGTGCGTGCAAATGCCTAGGGTGCGTGAGCATGGCACGTAGATGGCTCACCACGGTTAGAACACCACGGAGAGAAATGGAGGGCTTGACGTTGGAGAAAATCCATGAGTACTCTTTCACTCTACCAAGGAACACGGCCTTTACTTTGAATATAGTAAGCCACTACCAAACGTTTCAACTTCTGGGTGACATGATCAATCAGAATAAAAGGGGTCAAATCTCCACCTATGAAAGCTTGTTGGGAGAGTCCCTACAATACGGCAGCTGGCTTCCCCCAAGCAAGAGTTCAGGGAAGGAGCAAAGAAGGAGCCGGAGTACTGCAGCTTCAGAAGTAGTAAGAACTACTTCTGCAATATTCTACTGGTAACTAAGACTGATTCTGATATAACACAGCAGGGGACTGCACAACATCTTAAAGGCTGGGAACTGTACAGGGATCCAAACTACAAGCAGAGATACAGGTTCAAGAATTTCTAGGCTGATGGAAGCTACACAGAGAAAGAAAAAGAAACCTGCACTGTGATTCCCCTGAATCCCTGGCTCCCTGCTTGTGCACAGGGAGAAGCCCAGTAATTCCTAGAGCTGGGGACTGTTTGAGGTTTCACTGGCAAAAATGGTCATTAAATACACCAAATATTCAGGAAAGAATTAGAATGACTACACCTTAGACATGGTGCTAATAAATTAGTCCCGGAGTAAAGGTTATTCCAGACGTAGCCTAAAAGAGCTTTTAAAACAAAATTGAGAAGGATCACACTGACCCACAAAAATTATCTCCTCATACAAAGTTATTAAAGGACTAAAAATATAACCTAGTAAAATTCAAAATATTCATCATCTAAACAAAAACACTGCATATATAATGCATGAAAATTTTGTCAAAGATGATAAAATTGGATGACAAGAATGTGAAAATGGACATGCCTTATATGCTCAAAGACATAAAGGAGAATATAAAAATACTGAGAAAAATAAGATTAAAAAAAAAAACTCAAGCAGGCATGGTGGCACATATTATAATTTTAGCACTCAAGAGGCTGGGGCAGAAGGATTGCCACGAATTTAAGGTCAGCCTGGGCCACACAGTGAGTTCAAGGCCACCTGAAACTACATAGTTAGGCCCTGTATCAAAAAAACAAAACAAAACAAACCCTCAAAACCAAACAACAAACAACTCAACTTATGGAAGCTAAAAAAAAAAAAAAACAAACAAACAAAAAAACACAACAAAACTCTAAAATAAAAAGGTCATAGTATGAGATTAACAGCAGATTAGGTACTGCAGAAGAAAAGATCAGTCAATCCAAAGACAAAGCAAAAGAAATACCCAGAATGAAGCACAGGATGAAAGAACTAAAATAAATAACAGGATCTTACTCACCTGCAGGACAACAGCAATGGTCTAACATACTGGGGTCCCAGAAAGAGAAGAGAAAGATGGGAAGAGAGTGTCTAAACCCAGGAGATTTTTTTTCTAAATGGACATCCAGTTGGCCCAGCATCAACTGTTAATAAAACTCTCTCTTCTCTTATGAATTACCCTGGAACCTCTGCTCAAAGTCAGCTAACTGTGTGAATGCATGCTTATTTCTGGGTTCTCCATTATGCTTCATCATTCTGTATGTCTGTCCTATGCTAGAGCTTACTGTCATAATACTATAGGTATACACAAGTTCTGAAACTAGACAGTAAAAGTCCTTCAACCTCATTCTTTAATACTGCTTTAGTTATTCCATGTATACTCCCTTTTTTTTGTATTGGCGATTGAACTCACAACCTTGCACTTGCCAGGCAGGTGCTTGTGCTGCTGAGCTAAATCTCCAGCCCCTCTATGTATATTCTTATAGAAAATTTTAGAAACTTCTAGTTAATTTCTACATAAAGATCTGTTTATATGTCTAGAAGATTAAAATGAATTTATAAATCAATTGGAAGAGAACCGACAAATGTGACGCTAGCCACAGATTTTTTTATAGATGCCCTTTATCAGATCAAGGAAGTTTCCTTCTATTTCTAGTTTTCTGAGAGTTTTTATCACAAATAGATGTTGAGTTTTTCAGATGCTTTATTTCTGGCTTTACTGAGGTAAACAGACAGTGTATTTGGTTTATTCTGCTAATACAGTGCACTATACCAAGAGACTTTCAACACTGAATATACCTTGAACAGGGTAGCAAAAGAGGGATCACCTAAGGGAAAGTGAGGTGTCTGATTCCCCAAAACTCCACGAACACATATCCAAGGGACCAAGTCCTTAATTTTTTGGGCACTAAGATCTAGGTCTGTAAGAAGAGGGATACTCTGTCTTAAGCGTTCACCACACTTCTGATGTAGATATATGTTTATATTACAACGCCCATTTACTTACTCACACAGGGCAACGGTAAGTGGACACATAATGTCCAGCTGACTTGTGCCTTCGACAGTCTCCCTGGCAGCCCAATGGTGATGAGTAGGTCGCTTAGTGTTGGCACCAGCACAAGGAGGCTCAGGGTGTTTCCTACCTGTGGACCAGTCTGGGACACAGCCAGAGTCCCAGCTGAAGAACACCCCTCTCCTAAGTGTGTTGTGAGACCTCGCTGCCTTCTGACTGAACCCCAGCTGTGGTATGTGGCGCTCTGCTCTTCAATCCTAGTGCTGCCCTCTTCTGTCTTTAGATGTGTCATTATGGTAAAATCCCCATTGTGATCCACCCTTAGACTGGGCTCAGGCATTATGTAACACTTTTAAAACTCAAATTCTGTGTTTCCATGGCCCACATTACTTTTCTTTCCCACAAACCCTTTCGTCAGCCTTCATCTGGTTTAAAGCTTGTTTACCTAGAATTTGAGACATGAATTCATTAAAGCTGAACTCTTCCTCACCCACCTAGGGCTTCAACTTCTTACACACACATCACTACAACCATCTAGGGCACCACAGGCCTTCTCCAAACCACTTCTGCTTCCCGGCTGCTGTGTGACCTAGCTTCCCTCAGGGAAGGCCCCGAATGGCACAATCACCTCCCAGAGCTGCTCAGAGCACGGGCCCAGAGAGTAAGGGGACACGAGATTAGATGCTGGGGAAGACTGACCCAAGAAAAACTACTACTTTCTTATTCCTGAGACTTTCTCTCTGGCAACCAACCTTCCTAGTCAAAGTACTAAAAGCAAAAAAAGAAATTAGACGACAGTGAATATTATCTAATTGTGACCCAAAAAACAAAAACAAACAAACCAACAAAATCAAAAAACATTGGCACATACACAGAAAAGACCACATGTACCTAACAATGCATTCTTTTTGTTAAGCCCTAGAACTAATTAAAATGTCCAGTGATTATTTCATATTATGATATATATTTAGAAAATTCTTCGAACATAAAAGGTTTATCACAATCATGACATTTCCTATATTCATGAAAGGAATCAGCTAATTTTAAAATCTGGGACTCAAAGTCAAATTTTATAGGAAAACATTTTTTTTGGTCTAAGCCTATTTATTAACTTTGTTAATGAGTCATACTGTAGTTTTTGAAATAGCATTAGAAAAATCTATTCTTGAAAATAATCAAGTCATGACTGAAACTCAAAAATGTTAGAACCACTGAAAAACCAAACAACTGATTAGTTCACTATTTATTATACTATTATATTAGTTTACATTAAAATAATGTATTTTTAATAGCTGTTATTTATGTTAGCATATTATTTCATTATACTTACCAGAAAACTTGATCTCAGTAGAGTTAAACATAGTTTTCCTAAATATCAAAGGTCCCGATTTCTAAAATAAGAAATATTGAAAAATCCTGTTAAGATTTTTTTCTCCAGGGGCTGGGAATTTAGCTCAGTAGCATAAGCGCCTGCCTTGCAAGCATGTGGTCATGAGTTCGATCCTCCCGTACCGATTAAAAAAAAAAAAACAAAACTTTTTTCTCTGTTTAAGGGTAGTTTAATTCTATAAAATATAAAGCTTTTATTCTTGCACTCCTTGGTCTGAGCACAGCCTGTATCTTTTAAACTATAACTCTGATCTACCTTGCTCATCTGCTTCCGCTACTGTCCAGCGTGTCTACAGCAGCAAGCCTGAGAGAGAACAGGAAGTGCCCCTGCCTGAGAGGTCTCCAATGGACTCCAGCTGTCTCAGCCAGGTTTGGTGACACACAGGAGGGAAGGGCTGTGACCAGAGCAGCCACCTCTGCTTAGATGTGATCTGAGTAACTGTATGTGTTCATGCTGTTCTCTTCGTAGCAAAATGACTGTGCAGTTGGTAAATAGTTCTCTCCCTCCCCAAATATTAGCGCTACCTCCGTAATCACCAGACACTAAAATTCCTAGAGACCCTGCACAAAAATCCAGGCCTGGGTACATCTGTAGCTACATAATTCCATTCCCAAAATGCATGACATGACTTCCTAACCCTCAGGACCTCAGCAGTCAACCAGAACTTAAAATTGTTTCTTGCTTACTTAAAAATCATTTCTCATACTTTTTCTTTACTCAGTTAGCCCAGCTAAAAAGTTCCTCGTGACCTTTGGGTTTGTCCCCAAGAATCCATATCTCCTTTCGAGGGATCGCGAACACTTATTCTGCTTCATTTCTCTTATCCAAGTTAAAATCAAACAGTTCTTCCCCAGAATAAAAGTCATGCTGAAAGGACACTCTGTTACATGAACATGTGGACAGGACCACAATAGCAATAAAGGCCTAGCCAAGATCACTCCTGTGAGCCGAACACCTGTCCACTAGGATGTCCAACAGGACCAGACACACACCTTTCTGTTCTTCGCCAACTCTTCCTACACTGTCTACTTTGAAGATGCAGCCACCCAGTAAACCAAGTCTTAGCTCCTTTACCTCCACTGCTCAATCCCCAACACATGCCTAGTTTATCTCACAAGCCTTTTCCAAATTTGGTTCTTTTTCTCCATTCCTGCCACCAGCACCTAACTTGGGCCCCTAATATACTTGCTTAGACTTCTGCATCAGCATAACTGGTGTTTCTGCCTCTAGCCTATAATTCATCCTTAAGAGCAACCAGCATTTTGTTGATAACATAAAATATGGTTTTCAGATTCACTTAAAGAGGAGGCATGGCAACTGCCCACTTCTGAAGAGGCACAGGATCTGTAATCTGCATGAACCTAGATGACTTTTCACTTGCTAATAAACTCTGCCTCTGGCCTGCAGGTTCTGGAGATCTCTAGCCTTAGGTTCAAGGAAAGTACAGGTAAGGAATGGTTGTGACCTTGAGTACCTTGTCAGAATTTCACTCAGAAGCACCACGGATAAATTTCTCATTTTCTTACCAAGAAAATACCTACTCACTGAGACCAATCATGCCTCTTCCTCGAAAGTAAGGTGAGGCTGGGTCTGTAGCAGTCGTACAATATCCTAAGTTTGCTCCTACACATCAAACTCTTTGTGTCTACTATTGTGTGAGCTCTATGAAGGAATGGGCTGTGTCTAAAATTCATTATTGGCAAACACAAGACCAATCTAGTGCACAGCAGAATTTTGAATGGGACTCGAAATGCTGGACTTTAGAGTTTTCTTTTGCAGTTCAGGCTGGCCTTGAATGCACTTTGTAACGCAGCTTGGCCTTGAACTTGCATCAGTCCTCTTGATTTTGCCTCCCGAGTGCTGGGATTACAAACCCGAGCCACTGCACCCAGCTAAAAAAACCATTTCTTGACAGATGTGCAAAAGAAAGCCCCATTCCCTCTTCTTGTTCTTAAGGTAAAGTTCCAACAATCTGATACAGGGGGAAATAAAACTAGCCCAGTTTTTGCAAAGAAGGGCTTCCTAGACCACTACTGGCCTGAGTTAGCCAACAGAAAAATTAGAAGTAGTGCTTAAAAAGAAAAAAAAAAAAAAAAAAAAGTAACCTAACTGAATTTCTAACACACTTCCTCCTACAAGAATCAAACTTATTCTTCCTTCATGGCCTTTTGGAAAGTATACTTGGCAATAAACGATCTTTACATAGTCAAACAGATTAAGAGTTTTCCACTGTTCTAGTCTTCATTCATGGTATCAAACACTTTACTGTTGGGAGTGACTCAAATATTGGAATTGCACAGGTTATACCACTGGTGAACAACACAGGGCACCAACTCAGGAGAATCCTAGAAGATATGCCTGTGCTGAGAAATACCCACCCATATTTGTCCCTCCCTCTGTGTAGCTCTTGCGTTGTTAGACGTATGTGTAGCTTCTGGTATTATCTTTTTCTGGTTGAGGAAACCAAAATATAAAGTTCACCTTCAGAACTTGGACATAATTTGGATACATATGGAAAATACCCCAAACAGAACTGGATGAGTCATCTGACCTCACAGGAAAGGAGGAGATAATGTCTCGTCCGACTTCTCATCTCCCCCTTGCAAAACTATCCATGTCAACCCCTGCATTCCTCCTACATAGTCTCCTTTAACGACAGGACGCCAAGTTTTCTAACGGAGTGCCCTGGTAAAGTGTTTCCACCCACCAGTGTCTCCAAACACATCCCGCCCCACCTCCACACTCAAGAGTCCAGGAAGTGTGACAGAAGCCCTGGAGAAATCCCAAGAGGAAGAGAGGTGGAGGTGACTCCAGCAGGGTCCGCTAACGAAAAAAAGCGGAAGTGGAGCACAAGGTTTCTAAACCGATGCTGCAACAGAAGGCCGGACCGTCCTCCCTTGCTAAAGATGCCGCTGGGTGTGTGCAGAGGTTCCGGACTTCGGACCCGGTTGGCGCGGAGCCGAGCGAGGTGCCAGGACTCGGGGAACGGAGATGCTCGCGAACAGGGAAAGCTGTCCAAGCACAATCGCGACAGCCCAGGTCGGGCAGAGCAGGGGGAGCTCCCTGTCCGCCGCGCGTAGCGCACAAAGCCCCGGCGAGTTGTCACCGGGCGAACGACCCCAAGGCCCGGCCTGAGGGCGAGTGAGCCCCGCTACTCGCCACGCCTCGACCCACACAGCACTTACATCATTGATCGTTTCTGTCCAGAGGCCGAGCTCGGGGACGGCGTGCAGAGCCGCCGGGGCCCAGCACAGGAGGCCGAGAGCTACGCGCAGCACCCGGGCCCCGGCAGCCAAAGGCCGGCGCGCGGCGGCCATCTTGACGTGGAAGCCGCACCTGGCGTTCACCGACGCCTGCCACGCCCCGGGCCCGCACCTGGCCGGGCTCCGCCCCCGCGGGCGGGTAAGAGTTGGGGAAGAGGGGCTCTGGCTGGGTTGTGTAATACGCCCAAGCCTCGCGGGGAGGTGCCAGGCCAGCCTGGCCGGCGGGCCAGACTGAAGGCGGGGACGAGGGCGGGGCCTGAAAGGAACTATGAGAAAGCGTAGGCGGGAGAAGGCGGGGTCGGTACGGTGGGCGGGGCCAGGGAGTGGGCAAAGAAAGTAAGTGGACGGCGGGAGTGGGTGGGGCTCGAAGGCGGGACCATTGAGGAGGAAGGGGCGCTGAGTGGATGATCGCCTTCAGCGGTCTGAGGCGAACTCTACTGCAAGGAAGGGAGGCGTGGGAGTCGAGCAGTGGAGGCGGAGCCAGCTTTGGGGGCAAGATCGCCACGTGGGTAAGGGCAGTGGCGGGAGGGGCACAGGGTGGATCCAGACACGGATTTGGGGGCGGATGGGGTTGTGGACCAGACCAGGGTGTGGAGCTCGCACCTGGCCAGGAGTTGGAGTATGGGCAAGGCATCAAGGTGTGGTTCAAGACTGGTGACCAGTGATTGAATATGTCATCCAGTTTCTTGTACGCTATATATCGGCGCCTGCCCCAACGCTCTCAGGTCTGGGAAACAAACCGTGCTTTAAATTCGTGGAAAGTGCCCAGAAAGCACTGAGGTCAGGCTGTGCCAATTGAACATTAACATCAAAGGAAAGTTAATTTTCATAACAAAGTTGCCTAGTTGTTAACAACTCAGAGGTAGCAAGGTTTAGATTTACTATTAAAACTACATGTCTGGGACATCCTACTATTAAAATTAAACACGTTTTGTCCTCTAAAAGAACTAGCTCGTTCACTGTTAAATGTAGGTAAAGAGTGAGATGACAAGAAAGATCATTTCAGTTGTCCTAAGAAAAGTGTATTGAGGTGACCAATGGGATGACCACTTAAGAATAGTATGATAAAACCCAGCCTGGTGACACATGCCTATAATCCCGGCACTCTAGGAGACTTAGCTAAGATAATTGTGAGTTAGAGCCCGGCCTGGGCAATTTAGTGATTTATCGATATCTTGTCTAAAAATAGAGTTTACTGGGAATGTAGCTCAGTGCAAAGGTCCTAGGTTCAACCACCAGTACCATAAAACAATAACTAAAGGAGACACGCTGTCATTTGTAATATAGATCAACTTGGAGGGTAAGAATCTAGGCACTGTAGGATAAATAACACATGTTCTTATTTATATACTGAAGATAAAAAAGTTGGTTTCATAGAAATGAGTGGTTACTAGAAGCTAAGTAAAGGGAAGAGGGGACAGGAGATTTTGGATTATGGGTTATAAAGAATGAGAAGAGAAAATTCAAAGGCTCCCAACACCGTGAAATAATCATGTTTAAGAAGTTGTAAATATTAATTACTCTGATTTGATAGTTACAACATATATATAATAAATTATCATGCTACATACCATCAATGTGTATAATTATGTTAATTAAAATGTTTAAAGAATATTGTAGGGCCCGAGGTTTAGTTCAGAGGCGTGTCTGGCAGGCAACCTTGAGGTCGTGAGTTCAACTCCCGGTACAAAAAAAATTGCAATAATAATTCACACAAGTTAAGCTTAAGTTCTAATAATTCAGAAGTGATATCCTCAACTACAGAAACAATCAAGGGGATAGTTTAAGTGGATTTCAGAGACATGAGGATGGAGATTTTATTTTATTTATGTTTTGGAGAGTACCAGGAATTGATCTTAGGATCTCACATTTGCTAGGCAGGCACTGCACTGCTGAGCTATATCCTTAGCCAGAGGATGAAGTTTTAAATGAAGAAGACCTGGTGATTGGTTTGATATTGGGGCTTAAACCAACTTTCTGCCAACCCATAACTCACATCATGGGGAGTCCAACAACCACTGCAGTCCTTCTTCCCAGCAGAAATCTCCCAGGCCTGGTCTTTACCATCAGGCTTCCTATCAGCCTTCTGGTCTCCTGAGCTGTGACCACTATCTCCTCTACAGAACTGCCTAAGCTGCTCTAGCTCTATGCATCCAGGCAACACATCCAAACCTTTCCAAACTCTGCCCACAAGCCATTTCCAAAGCCATTTCTTGAAAAACATGGTAAGGTATAGTCACAGCAAACAACCCCATTCTTCGGTACCAAATTCCGTCTTAGTTACTTTTTACTCATTGCTGAGACAAAATACCTGAAGCCCAAGTTTGGAAAGGAAAAGGTTATTTCTTACAGTTTTGGGAGGTTTCAGTCCACACTCAGTTGGCTCCAAGGCAGGTGGGCATGGCTGGGTCACAGTTCATGGTGGCTGCAAACAGCAAGTAGGAACAGGCAAAGAGCAAGATACACTTTCTTCCTACCATTACATCATATCCTGGCTCCACTCTTATGTGGGTGTAACACTGACACCATGAATCCAAGCACTAGACAATGAACCATCACAAATGCACAATGAAAATGCATGAGGCCTGGGGGCCACAGACATAAACCATGACAGTAGCCTACTACTTCTTGTACTTAGGAGCACACTTCTGCTGATCTGTTTCTCTGTGAATAGCTTTGCTTGTTTCAACTAGAAAATTGTTGTTGTTGTTGTTGTTCTTCTTCTTCTTCTTGTTTTTTTCTTGTTTCATCTGAGATAACACATTTGCTGCCTTCTCTGGTACAGTTACTCCCTGGTGATTGTTCCTGTAAGCTTAGCGGTAACTTAAGGAACTCTTAGTTGAAATTGTATATGAAACATTTTACTTAGGAACATAAGTTTCCAAAAGAAAGAAAAGGGGAAGAGAGACTGATTGACTGAGACTGACTAGGGTTTTTGTGTATCTGAAACATACTTGTCCTTTGTGTTCTAATGTCAGACTTACCATGCTTACAATGTTACTGTTTCACATAACTGTGTTACACAAATCACTTTTAGAGATGTTAGTATAGTAAAAGTGTGACTTGAGTCTTTAGAAATAAAGCATATATGAAACCTCAAATCACATTACGGAGTGCATGCAAGACTCACCTACCCACTTCCCTGCAGTACTGCCTTGGTATTGCATGAGTTTCTGTGCTGGTGATACATTCGGCATTGAAGGAGGTGTTGAATGGCTGGCTAAAGAAGAGATCAATGGGTTAAAACCACAGAATGACCCAGTGACTTATCAAGTACCCGTTTACTTAAAGAGCAGTGTACAATAGAAACTGTCCTCTGTTACTTGTTTGCTGTATTAGACGATAATCTTTTTGTGGTTAAAAGTCTGCATTACAGCTGGGAGTATGAAACACATCTATAATCCAAGCACTGGGGGAGACTGGTTACACAGAGTTTGAGGCCAACCTGGACTACATACATAGCAAGACTTTGTCTCAACATTCCCCAAACCACAACCACCCCCCAAAAACACTGTTTTTTAAAGTCTCTCACAAAATTAGGCACTGATGTCTCAACTGAGGTGTGGTTTCCTCTTCCTAGATACTGTTTCTTCATTGTTGAAGTAGGGTTTCATGTTTTCCCCTAATTGTCTTACTACCTTGGATATGAAAATTCTGCTTGAGTTTTATAAGTTGGTAGTAATTCTTCAATTCTCTGAAGTAATGGTGATTTGACTGGGAATCAAGAGAACTCTGTAGCATTTTTTATTTACTCAGGCATTCTCCATAGTATGTGTGTGACTGTCATTACAAGGATGATGTTAATAACATTAAAACTGTAGAAGATAAAAGGAACTGAGAATATGTGTTATACTTTTGAAAATGCTCAGAGACTGTTCCATTAACTTGTTGGATGTGTAACAGTGCTTCTTTAATTTGAATGTCTTCTTTTTCACAGGCCTGAGTTGCTGGAGGAAGCCCAGAGGCAAGGCTTACCATTTTCACAGTGGGACGGGCCAACCGTGGTTGAATGGCTGGAGGTACATCCCTTTACTACAGAGACCTATGCTACATGACACAAGCTTGTCGTGCATCTCCCGTCTCTACCTGATGTTCTGGTCTTTTCATTCTTCTTTCTAGCTCTGGGTTGGGATGCCTGCTTGCTATGTGGCTGCCTGCAGAGCAAATGTGAAAAGTGGGGCCATCATGTCAGCTCTGTCAGACAGACAGATCCAGCAAGAGATTGGCATCAGCCACCCTCTGCACAGACTGAAGCTGCGGCTGGCCATCCAGGAAACCCTGTGGCTCACCAGCCCTTCGGCTCCACCCACATTGAAAAAGGTATGTTCACAGAGGCTCTGTGTGCCCTCTGTGGAGGAGGAAGGCAGAGCCCACAAAAGCAGTAGCCTGCTAATGTTTCCGTGCTGCTTCCTAATCATACAGGGTGGTTTCAACTTAAAATTTCAGGAAAGCATAGTACAACCCCTAACTTGGAGGGGTTGAGTGATCCAAAGAAAATGTGTGAACTGCTTGTGTAAAAGTGTGGTTAAAGCCAGGCGTGGTGGCACATGCCTGTAGTTCCAGCACTCAGAAGGCTGAGGTGGGAGGATCACTGTGAGTTCTAGGCCAGTGGGTTACAGTGTGAGCAGCTTGAACTGAGTAATGAGATCCCGTTTCAGAAAAGACCAAAAAATAAATAATTAAATAAATGAATAAAACTTGGTTAGAAAGGCCTTCTTTAAGAAAGAAGGCTTTTTGAAAGGTAGAAAATTGATTGTCACAAATATACGTATGAATTTATCAAAACTGAGTAAGTGTAAGGACCTCTTGAGGAAGGAAAAGTTAACATTTTAAGTAGCATTTCATCCTTGAACTTTGATTTCTATTTCATAGTTCAAACAATAATTAGTACTTGTACGGTATATAAAGGTACTTGCTAAGCAAATTATATGCGGAAAATATTGTTTTTCTTCAAGTATACAGGTAGCAAAATATACAGATAAGCCCAGGAATGTATAAACCCTTGCATACAATCCCCGGGCATAAATAAGCACCTGGCTACGGCCCCTTGGCTATAAACTAGGTTGGGCTGCCCTTACTTTGTTGTGTGTGGCTTCTTTCCTTCAGTCTTGTGCGTGTGAGTGCATCTGCATCACTGCACATATAGGCGGGACTTACAGAGTAACTGTAATTTGTGGCAGTCCAGAGGTGCCACTGACATACAGTTGACATGCTAACAAGGGGTGGTCACCTCCCAGAAATCCACTGGTTCCTGGACAGTTCTAAGCTTCTCTTCTTTGTGGATGTCTTTTTTTCCCTACAAGAACTAAAGGAGGAAAAATGCTGAGTTTCCTAGATGCACTGTGGTTGTGTGTCACGGCACCAGCAGGTGCTCTGGGTCTTGGGAGCTGCATGTGTCTGTCCAACCATGCCTGTGCTCACAAAGATGCTGTCCACTTGGGGAGTAGTGAAGAGCCCTCAAAGAGCTTCCTGGTGACTCTTCTGATGAAACATTGGTGGTTATTAGAAGGGAAGAGCAGGCCAGCTCTTAAGTTGCAAAGTTCAGGGGTTTTTCATTTAGATGTTCAACAAACTCTTAGAGCTGTGTAAACATCCTTCTGAGCAGCAGAGCAAGGTCTGCCTACAGTAACTTTATACACAAAAAAGTGTGAAGATTTTGTTGTTAGAGAATTATGAAAATGAACAATAAGCCTTTTTTTTTTTTTTTTTTTTTAACGTATGGCCAAAGAACACTTTCCCTTGGTGGAATGTTTTGTAACCAGTATCAGTCTGTTCTGCAGCTATTTCCACATTAATGTGGGCTTTGTAGAAATGAAGATGCTGCATGGCTTTTTCAAAGCTTTTAAGAACCCTCTTTCAAAAGGGAGCTTCTGTGATTCAGTTGAACTATTGGCAAGGACTAGACCTCACATCAGAAAGACTCTCCATATCACCAGTTACAAACACAGAAATTGCTGTTCTTGGGGAGCTTACAGTGGGCTAGCAGAGTGGCCATCAGTCTCAGGTTTGACTCAGATGGTGACAAGTGCTTTGTTTTTGGTGTTTGCATTGTTTGGCTCTCCTGTGCTCACTATCTTGTGCCCTGGCCTCCTGGGCTTCCTCTGGCTTTGGATCATCTGCTGAAAGCAGCCACAGGAAGCCAAGGCCAGAGCATCCTGTTGTTAGCCTGTGTTGGGGTGAGACTGCTTTCTGTGTGTTTTGTTTTATTCTTTTGTTTTGCTGTACTGAGGCTTAAACCTAGTGCTTTGGGAGAGGCAGGCAAAAGCCCTATCATGAGCTATACCTCCAACATGGTGAGACTATTGAAAATACTGTCTATTGAATCATCAGTTACTGGGGAAAGTAACTTTTCAGAAATATAAAGTATGTTCTCATCCATACTTTTAAGCATGTGATCTGGAAATTGTGTGCTGTTCTCCTTATATTCCGACCACACTGTTGTTGTTTAAAAGAGGATGAGCCTGTGTTAATGATCTCTGGCTTTCTCTGTGGGTGCCTGAAATGAAAATGTGCAAAGAGTGACCTTTGCCTCGTGGCTCCTTACTGTGCCTGTGGCTCATATGTGCGTCCTTCTCCTTTCTGTCACGCTTCCCTTGCCCTGGATGTGGCTGGTGCACTGGGGTCACCTTAGACCACAGGAAATGTCTGGTTAACACATGAAGAGATGGAAACACTCGCAGCCACATCTCAGATGGTCAGTCAGCCCTGCAGCTCATGTTCCAAAGTGGGTTTCCTACTCCAGACCAAAGGGCCCTTTGTCTTTTGTTGAAAACAAAAGTTAATTTGCATTTGTTTCAAATATAATGTGTTCTTTTTAGGTTATTAGCTCATAGCGTATAGTCGTATTTGCATTTTTTAGATTTTTACAAGAATTTAGTTTATAGATTTGCCCCATTTAGAGAAGATGTAATTTGCTTCTCCTTTTGGAGAGACCTCCATTGAGCACTGCGTTGTGGTTGTCTAACGCCAACAGTCTACTGTATGAGGTTAGTTGGCATGGAAAAAGTCTGCTCCTTGCATGGAAAATTGAAATTCTTGGATTTTCATGAGTTTTTGCATGAGGCATTGATATTTTGAATGTTTTTCACTCGGTCAAGGTGCATGTTCCCTGCAGAATTAATTTGCTTACACTACTAAAGTTCACTAATACTAATAGTTATGTTCTTTTACATTCCTAACAACCTAACATCAGGAAGATGAGGAGGGAAGCTGGATAAGGTTGGAGTCTTTCTATAATATTTCTTCACTCTGTAGCAACAAAAAGCAATTGAGGATGTAAACTTGTGTGACCTGCTTTAGTAGGTGTTTTTCACACCTTAATTTATTCATAGTATCATTAATGACTTGAAGAATGTAATCAAATAAATCACAGGATTAAAGATTACATCTCATGGATAATTTTGAACATTTCCCATATGGGATCATGGAAATTACTTTGAACGAAGGTTGTTTTATTTATGAATAGAATCTTTTATACAAAGTCCCCTGGTTTAGGCAACTCCTGAGTTTATGTACATGTAGTTCGTTGCTGGGTTAGTTTTGTTCTAAAATGTACTGCTGAAAAAAATCATGAAATACACTTCTAAACCTTGAAAGTTGGCACGGGGCCTTTCCCTCTATGTCTTTATATTGTTATTTGACTAAGTACTGCCCTACTGTGTTGAGTTAAAGATCTTAGTAATGGAGTTCTCAGAAATTAAGGCTTATCACTTCACAGAGATTGAATTTCAGCTGCCTAACTCTTCACTACACAGAAAGCTCTGCCCCATGTTTTACAGTGTCTGAGTCAGATGACTTGGTTAAATTCCCAGCATCCCTCTGCCCTCTTGGGTCTTTGGTGGGCACAGTGCAGTACCAGGGGACTTGTAGTTCTTCAGCTTTTCCCAGGGGCACGGTATTCGGGGGCTCAGAAGAGTTAGCATATGTCTGAAAGCAAGTATAAATGAGTTAAGATTAGAATTTGCTGATTCCAAGATGATGCTTGAAACAGTTGCTTCTGTTTGCATTTCTAAAGGTTATTCAGTTATAGCACTTGGTTGTTTGTTTTGTTTGTTCTTTTGAAAAAAAGAGAGGTGGAACTTGGTGACACATATGGGTCATCCCAGGACT
Source organism: Cavia porcellus (assembly GCF_034190915.1). Taxonomy (NCBI): domain Eukaryota; kingdom Metazoa; phylum Chordata; class Mammalia; order Rodentia; family Caviidae; genus Cavia; species Cavia porcellus. The sequence continues at coordinate 55,865,830 of NW_026947501.1, read as the reverse complement.
TGGGAGGTTGATCAAGCATGTTTGTTGCAAATTTGAGACCAGCATAGGCTACATAGTGAGTTCAAGGTCAGCCTAAACTACATAGTAAAATCCTGTCTCAAAATTACAAAAAGTTTAGAAACAAAAACTAAGAAGAAAGAGAATAGCTACTAACTGGGTTTCCCTCCCTGGGTTTAGATACTCCCTGCCTCTAGAATCGCTTAAATTCACCTAGTTAGAGGTCTCTCTACAGGACCAACAATGACCATCAGTGAATTAAGCAGTGCATTTCATAATTACGTAAGTTTCAATATATTCCAAAAGACAAAGTAGAATATGGTCACCACTTCAATATGAAATAGCATCAGAGACATAAAGTGTAGTTGAATAAGCTTAACATTTGCTTTTTGCAGTGACCATATAAAAGGGGCCCATGCAGAAGATTCCAGATTTACCCCACATGCAATGTTCTGCAGAAGCTTGGTGCACTTTGCCACCATCCTTTCCCAGACAGAGCTGCTAGGACAGAGCTATGCTAGCACAAAGCATTGTGCTTTGCCCGTGCTGGCACTGGGTGGCCTCGCTCCTGACTGAGCTTTGGAAGGAACACTCAAGTGTGGTCAGAACTGTTCGCATATCAGATGTAAGATATGACTGGCTGTGTAAGAAGGCTGTGCCAGCTGCCAGGAGCCATTAATGAGCAGGACAGCTGCAGTCCCACTCTCATGGAGCTCGCATTTTACTGACCTTGAGACTGAGCGTGACTTGTCCATGCTTGGAGCATGAGGTCCCTTTGCACACTTCTTCAGAAGGCTGTGGTGGCAGCCAGGGAGAGGAGGAGGCTCTCCCTCAAACTGAGTCTGAGCTGTCAGAATCTGCATTATCAGCAACTGCAAAAGTAGTAAACAGAGATATGGAGGGTTTGCTTCCGCACAGCTTTTTATTTGGAAGATTTCTTCTACTCATTAGAAGAGAGCATAGTCAGCAGGCCAGAAAACATCAAATATTCAGGCTGTGAGTCCCAGGCCCATGAAAGTATGACTCAAAGGACTGCATCATGGTAACATTGTTAGGTATCTTAATGGTTACCATAGTGGTATATTTGTCACTCATCATTTAAAGAAAGTTATGAAATCTTTTCTGTTAGAATTGGAACATTCCTCTTAGCTGAGCCATCCCTTGTATCTTGACTGGAACAAATAAAATACTAGAGTGGAATCCATTGTTCTAAACCAAACATGGAGGCCATGCATGGTGGTTTATGACTGTAATCCCATAACTCAGGAGGCTGAGGCTGGAAGATATCAACTTAGAGACCAGCCTGGGCCTAGTGAGACCCTGTTGTAAGGGGTTGGGGATGTAGCTCAGGTTAGAGTGCTTGCCTAGCAGGTATGAAACCCTGAGTTCAAGCCAGGAGAGGATGGATGGGAATGGATAGTTTTTATTTTAAAGGATTCCTCAATGTACCTTAGGATTCCTGTGAATGTAATTTAATCTTCCTTAGCTGGAGAGCATAACGAACCATTCTCTGTGAAGTGGTTGTATATCATGTCTATTTTTCATTGTACAGACCTTGGACATATTCTGTTGAATTGGTTGCTAAGGATTTTATGCAGTTTAGTGCCATTATATAAGATACTTCTAAAATCTCAATTTCCAGTTCATTTTGTATATTTAGAAATGTTAATTTTTGTGTATTCATTGTATATTCAGCAGCTTTGCTAAATTCATGTATAAATCCTAATAGCTATTTCATAGACTTTTTCAACAATGATAATCGTGTCATTTACTAATAAAGAGAGGTTTATGTCTTTCTCAACTCATGCCATTTTTATGTTTTTCCTGCCATTACAGTGGCCAGGTCTCCAGCACAGCCAAACATAAACGGTGACAGTGGACACCCCTTGTGCTTCTTTCCGTTCAGGGAGACATTTGGTCCCTCATTGTGAGGTTTTTAGCTGCAGGCTTTTGGTAGATGACCCTTAATAGATTGAGGCGGTGGGTCTTTCGTCCTAGAATGCTGAGTTTCATAACTGAATGATGGATCTTGTGCCACATAAGGTATTATGAGACATGGCTTTCTTTGCTGATCTCGTAATTGGGCAAATTTCATTGATTTTTTTTTTCCTCCTCAGTTGGTGAACCAACCTATTCCTGAGTCAGTAAACCTACTTACCATGATTCCTTATTTTTGGTGTAGTGCAGACTAGTCCCAAACTCGAAATACTTTTGTCTCAGCCTCCTGAGTGCTGGGTTTACAGGCATGCACCACCATACCACACCACAAAAAAGTACGTCCTGAAGCCAGATGTGATGATGCACCCCTGTAGTTGCCAAAACTCAAGAGACTGAGCCCAGAAGTTGGCTGTTATAATGTCCTATGACAATTGGGCATTAAACTAAGATGGACATCATACTAAGAGTGGCATCAATATCTCTTTGCATAGGGAGTGCTTGTGCATAGCCACTGCACTCAATCCTGGTAATATAATGGGAATCTCTGTCTTTAAAGGTTGTGGGGAGGGGCTGGGGATTTAGCTCAGTGGTGCAGCACCTGCCTTGCAAGCATGAGGTCCTGAGTTCAATTCCCAGTACCCCCCCCAAAAAAAAAAAAAAGAAAGGAAAAAGTGTAAGTTATATCTGGGTCAGATTGATTGACAGTATTGTTTTTGTCCGTAGCCTTCCTGATTGTTTTCCTTTTCTTAGTCCTTTTTGGTTTTTTGATTGGCACATTGAACCAGTTGTTAAGAGAGGAGTGTTGAAGTCTTCTAAATTTAATTGTATTTTTCTGTTTTTGTTCTTAGTCTCATTAGTTGTTCGTTTATCATTTTAAATTTACTTTTCCTGATTTTCAAATACACTTGTCATTTAGGAAGACAAAGTATTAAAAATAAAATCAAAACCAGCTAGAGCTCATTTGAATGATTTGAATTGATTCTTCAAACTTGTTCATGAGTCATGATCATTCTTTATTCCTATATTATTATATTGAAAACTAATTCAGAAAAGGAATTTATAGACAGGTATGATTTTTCTATAGCTTGGTAAATTGTCCTAAATGAGTCATAAAATTTTGCCAATATGATTTCTGTTGGATAAAACTTTAGGAATTTGAAAAGGTAGGAATGGGAGACCAAATATTTAGAAATTATGAAAAGCAATGTTGTCATTCATTTAGCCTTTAAGAATGTTGTCTAGATTAAAAATCTGAACTGATGTCACTCATTTGTTGAAATCAGACACTTGCATATGGGGACATGGACCACGAGTGGATTGGCAATGAGTGGCTGCCCAGCCTGGGCCTACCTCAGTACCGAAGCTATTTCATGGAGTGCCTTGTGGATGCTCGGATGCTGGACCACCTGACCAAGAAAGACCTGCGGGGGCGGCTGAAAATGGTTGACAGTTTTCACAGGTGAGGCAGTGCAAGTGGTTCTTCCTAACGGATCAAGAGACTTCACATTGCCACCGTTAAATAACCCCTTATTTTGTAAATAGGAACAGCTTCCAGTGTGGACTTATGTGCCTGAAAAGGTTAAATTATGATCGGAAAGAACTGGAAAGAAGAAGAGAAGAAAGTCAGGATGTAGTTAAAGGCAAGTACATTATGCCGGATGGATGCAGCACATGCCTGCTGCCTCCCAGGCAGCCTGGGTGATTGCCTGTTTGAAAAAGTATAGCAGCCAGCTGAGCTGGCACATACCTGCAATCCTAGCACTCTGGGAGGATATAGCAGCAGAGTCACAAGCCTAGCCCAGGCAGCTTGGACTCCGTGAAAACTTCTCTCAAAATGAAAAGTATAACAGGGCTAGAGATGCAGCTCAGTGCAAATCCCTGTGTTTATTCCTGAGTACCTCAAAAAGAAATCAAGGGCTTAGTGATAAGGCACTTGCTTACCACTTGCATTGCCCTGGGTTTGATCCCTAGGACTGAAAAAAAAAAAAAAAAAGCACAAAATAATCATACATTTATCTGGGAATTACACAAATTACAGTTCCAGCTACTAAGAATACTAAGGCAGGAAGATCACAAATTCAGGGCCGACCTGGCAATTTAGTGAGACCCTGTCTCAGAACACTAAAACTAGATTTGAAAATTAGGGGTGCTAAGAACGTAGTTCAGTGAAAAAAGACTTGCCTAGCATGCTCAGGGCTCTGGCTTCTGTCTCTAGTACCACAAAAAAATAAATCAGGGAAGACTTTTAAGTGGAAACAACTGGCTTGGCATGATAACAAGAGGAGGGATGAAAAGGGGTGCCCTGAGACAGTGTGTGCTTATCTCAGTCTGTAGGCTACCCTCTTGGTGCTGGCATTCTTTCATGTAGTTTTCCTTTTGTTGTTGTACACTGTATACGCTCTCTCAGAGATGCTGCCTTATGCTATTAGATCAGAGCAAGGCAAACAAGCCACTGCCTTTTGCTTACTGGATAGAGGTTAAAACTACAGCTTTGGGAGCTTTTTCTAAGGCCTGTGGCAGCATGCAGGGCACACAGTTCTGCTCCCAGAGGGAGGGAGAGGTCAAGGCAACCAATAGCCTAGCACCCATAATTTTGTAATTTATTTATTTATTTTGAGACAGAATTTCACTAAGTACCCTGGTCTGGGATTACACCTGTGACCCTCCTGCCACAGCACCCATACTAACTGGGATTGCAGTCCTTACAGAAACCACAGAGTGTCCTGTGGGCAAAGGAAAGACATGTCAGAAACAGGCCAGGAGGAAGGAGAGGGCATGGCAGCCCCCTCAGTATGACAGGGACAGGCATCTTCTCTGAAGACAACACTGAATGTCATGCTCACGAGAGTCTCTCAGAATTCTCGGTAGTTACTAATAGCACTGCAGTGATGAGAAGAAATGAGACTTACTGAATAATGATCAAGCACTGTGTCAAGTCTTCCATAGTTGATTCATTCAGGCTGCATCGTGGTTCTGTTATTTTCATCCTCATTCTGATGTCTTTTTCTAAATAAAATAAAGGATTATCTATTGGCCAGGGATGTAGCCCTGTGGTAGGACACTTGCCTAGTCTGTGCAAGGCCTGGGTTTTAATTCTTTTAAAACAAAGAATACGTTGAGGTCTATTTAGAAAAGAAAGTCATGGCCGGGGATATAGCTCAACAACAGAGCGGCTGTCTGGCAAGTGCAAGGTCATGAGTTTGATCCCTGGTACCAAAACAAAGTTGAGAAAAAAAAATCAGACATGAAATGTATTAATCCATTTAATTTGTTTTCTATATCCCCTCTCCATATTTTGTCAGTTGGCAAAAGCAGTCTTTGAAAAGATTGGTGGTCAGATATATTTTTACAGAGTGGCAATTTTTTGGTCTGTAATAGAATACATTTAATAATTATCTTTGTATGATATACGATTGCCAAAATCTAGTATGCTGGAATGTCTTTAAAATTCTTTCTTTGTAATATATTAAGATGTTGATATGACCAAAGCTTCAGAAGCACAGGGGCTGGGGTATGGCTCAGTGGCTTAGCACCTACCTGGTAAGCACAAGGCTCTGAGTTTGATTCCCAGTACAACAACAAGAAAAAGTAAAAGAAAACGAAGGTCAGAAGGTCAGAAGCAAAGAGTTTGTGTTGAACTCAGCAAGGTATCTGAACTGTCATGGTATCTGCCCCTTTCATGATGGAGAAGCATTTCAGGAGACTCTGGGGTCTGTGTAGGAAACATGCTTATACGTGCTAGGTCTGACTCTGACCCTCAGCCTGATGTTTTTGCAGTCTTAGGATTGAACCCCAGGCCTTGTATATACTAGGCAAGTGATCTGCCACCAAGCTACATCCTCAGCCAATCATGCTGTATTGTTCCCTGAATATATCCTATCCACAATCTTACTGTGACACCTGAGTGCACTAGGGGAGGCTTCTAAAGGGAAAGTTTTTATTAGAATGAGGCAGAACCAAAACAGCTGTGTCTAGGTGTGTGTCTGTCAGTATTTGTGAGTGTGGAGTCCATTTTCAGGAGCTGAGGGATCAAGATCCATGCTAGGAATCTTTCCCCTGCATTGCAGGACATGTATGATGAAGAGGTTTTCTGAAGCCACATTTACAGTTGTTTTGTTCTTTCACAGATGTGCTTGTTTGGAGCAATGATCGAGTGATTCGCTGGGTCATATCCATTGGCCTTAAAGAATATGCAAACAACCTCATAGAGAGTGGGGTTCATGGCGCACAGCTGGCCTTAGATGAAGCCTTCGATTACAACACATTGGCCCTGTTGTTACAGATCCCGACAGAGAACAGAAAGGTGACAACGGAGTCTGTGCCTCTGTCTGCTTAGCCACAGTGTTCGGTTTTTCTGTGATTCTAGAATACTTATTTTTCATTTGAATGGAGAGAAAATTTAACTCTAGACAACTAGTAATCACTTTCCATAACTAATCTATAATATGGTAGTTCAAAATAAGCAAATGCTTGATTTTTCACTATCTTTTCTTTCCAGTTTGTGTTGCAAGCATGTGAGTCTTTGAAGTCTTTGTTTTAAAAAATTGTAATGTGTAACATCCTTCAGATATATTTAGTTGTTGTTTTGTTACTTCAGGCTCGAAATGTCTTGGACAAAGAATTTGCCGACCTTTTGGTCCTTGGGACTGTCAGACGTTTTGATGTTGTAAGTTTTCAGCTTTTTTCTCCTCTCACTGCTAGGAATCAACCTCAGGGCTTCACATATGCCAGTTGAGTGCTCTACTACTGATCCTTGCTCTTGGTCCACTACTTAATTTTTGGCAACCTTCAAAAATTATTTCTATATTGTCAAACAGATTGCAGCCTGCGATCAAAGTCTTAAGTTGTGTTTTGGTGACAGCTGACTGTCCTGCCCCAGTTCTTCTGTTTGGAAGGCTTCTTTCAAAAGTATATTAAATTTCCCCTCATGCTAAATCATGACTAACCTGTTGCCATACATTACGATTGTCTTCAGTGAGCTCCAAGAGTACTTGATTTTCACAAAGAAGATGGAAGCTGAATCTGGAAGCAAAGCATTTGTTGGATTATTTGTAGCCAGAATATTTTGAAAATAAATAAAAGTACACTATATAGCAGGCAAGAGCTTGTCCACAGTAAGAAATAAAATATTCCGATGGGTGAGAAAATCACATCCCTGGTGCCCAGGACTGCCCTCGTTTCTCCAGTTGGGGCCCAGCAGGAATGTAATCATGTTTCCTCTCACACTGAAGTTCCAGTGTGTGCAGCACATTGGAAGGTCACCAGGAAAGGCTAAGTAAAGCAAAACAGTCAGGGGCTTAGGAGTCCTTCTGAAGGACAGTTATCTTTATTAGAGTGTGCCTGTTCTGTGTTTTCATTTGCCAGGAGGATGACAAACACTTTAGGAGAGCACCTTCATGGAGAGAGAAGGTTAGAGAAAAGGCCATTCACGGCGTGGCAACTGGGTCATCAGAGACACTCCCTGCAAACTTCCGAGTCTCTTCTTCCAAGTCTTCCCGCTCTGTGCAGCCCAATGAGATCCAGATGGATGGTATGTGGTGGGCCATGTAATGCAACACTGGCTGGGAGCATGTGCGCGCTAATAATTACCTAGAGTGGCCATTGTATGTGTTACAAAGCATCTGAGTTTGGTTGCATGCCCAGGTGTCAATGGTTCAGGATTAGCCCTAACATTTGTTGGAAAATGGTTAACAACAATAATAGAATTTTTTAAAAATCTGTCTGGTTGAACCTTAGCATCCTTGCCCAACTAATAAAGTGGAGCACCCATCTGTGCTCTCAGGGCTGAGGCTGATGCACCTGTGGGGTGCAGTGTGTGGCAGGCAGCACTGGCTTGCCAGGAAAATTGCAGTGTGACACTTGGGACTTCTCTCCACACTAGAAGAAATGGCAGAGTAAACTTTAGCTCACAACTTCCAGCTTCTGCCAACTCTGTCTTTCCTTTTCCCTTCCCTCCAGTGTTATCTTTCCATATACTTACCTTGTGCCACCTGAAGAGGGACAGGGAAGAAGGCAGAAGCCTTGTGGAGACCGCTAGGGCAGCCCTGCTGCCTTCTCAGTGAGAGATGGCAAGGCATTGACCTTTCCAGTGCAGTCGGGATGGCCCTTATGTAACTGCTGACTGAAGAGTGCAGTTGGCTGAGAGGAGACCTTGAGTCCCTGACAGTCCTGCCCACCTAGTAAAAGGCACTGATAGGGTCCTGAGAGAGCCCACATCCACATCCAGCTCTTGTGGTAGCAGGGACATGACCTTGAGCAAGTCATGCAGCTGTGCCTCAGTTTCCATATCTGTAACTTGGGCATCATAGTAATGTGATTTTGATGCTTCAATGTGTCATGTGGGTGAAGCTGATGGAGTCCTGAGCCTCGTGCATTGCTGACAATCTCAGTGTTAGGTGGAGACTTCATTCCTTCTCATTCCTGATGTACATGGTTGTGCTGTATAAACTGTACCAGTGGGGTTGTTACAAGTTTCCTGTTGTTAGCCCCCTGTGTAGGTAGTTTTCCTTTTTTCTCTTTCTTGCCTGTATGAAAATCAGAGAAAAATACATTTATATAAACTTTTTAAAGCTGAACACTTTCCAGTGTGTCTTTTAACTAGTAAGTTCTTAAGAATTAACACTTTCTCCCTCAAGGTGTCTTACAAATGTTGGCAAGGCATGGAAGTGCATGCCTGTAATTCCAGTACTTGGGAGGCTCAGGCAGGAAAATCATGAATCTGAGATGTATGTGAATCATAAATCCAGGTTAAGGCTATACTGAGCTTCATAGGAAGACCTTGTATCATAAATAAAATAGATAAGTAAGTAAGCTGTGACGAGCCTTGAGCTTAATTTCCATTGGCTTACTAAATAGTCTAAATGAGTACTCTGTTGTTTTCCCTGTACCTTCAATTTCTGTTTCACTATAAGAATCACATTTTCTCTCTGAACATTGCAAGCAATATTAACATAGCTGGGTGTGGAGATCACCTGTAATCCCGGCACTGGGGAAGCTAAGGCAGGAAGGTTGCTGAGAGCTCAGTACCAGCCTCGAATTCACAGGGATTGTAGGGCCAGTGTGAACTACACAGGGAGACCTTGTTTCAACAAAACAAAACAAAAATAAAGGGTAGTATTAATGAGTTTGTTTGTTGTTGATTTGTTTTTTTGGTGGCATTTTTGTGGTTGTGGTTGTTGTTTTGGGGTTTGGGGTGGTACTGGGGAGGGAGCCTTCTACCTGTACTACACACCACCCCTTCTTTTATTATCCAGAAAGGGTCTTGTTGTCCAGGCCTGGTTTGAACTTGGAGTTTTCCTGCCTCAACCTCCCAGAGTGCTAGGATTACAGGCATGTGCAGGCAAACTGTGTAACACTAAATTTAAATGGATTGAATAGAAAAAGTTGTCAGGGTAAATTACATAGAAGATGTCTATGCCACATTGGTAAGAAGGTGGACTGTTACAAATGACTTGCGAGGTGGAGAGTATAAGATAAATTACAGCATGTCTCCTAGACTTTAGAATGAAGGTTTACAATGACTGCCCAGTCTTACCAACACGGCCAGCTATCTGTCTTTTCTAGAGCTATGGCAAGATGTTGCTAAGAAGTATTCCTGGTATACTTGCAGGAAAACAAAACACTGTACAACTGGGAGTGTAAATATCTGCAGAAGATGTTGCAAGCTCTTTACCCAGTTTGTGACAGGGCTGTACTGCCTGTTTAGCCACCCAGTGTTTGTCAAACAAGGACCCCTGCCTCCGTGTTCTCCATCCTTTTTTGTAGAAACTGAGACAAGCTTTAGTCTTCTGAGAAGCACTGGCCATGGCCTCTGGGCTGTGCCTCTTTGCCTGCAACCCACCCTGAGAGCAGTGCCTGCAGAGCAGCTGGGGTTCCCTCCTCCCCTTCGTGCTGCTGATTCACCCCATTCATTCCTGGAGGTCTAGCTGTAGGGCACAAGGAAAAGTCCAGTTGCTATATCAAAGTGTGGCTTAAGGAGCTGCAGAGTAGCTATGTTAGGTGGTTGTCCTCTCTGTATGTGCACACTGAGGTGGTTTGCACTTCCAAGGGGCCCTATTGCTATTTTAGGTGCCAGTGTCCCCTTGGGTGGTGACAGAACCACTCTGGGCAGCCCTCTGATGCTCTTGCCTCACTCTCCCAGGCAGTCTTAGGATTCCTCAGTAGACACCATTGTAGGTGTGGAGATGTGTGTCTTACCTGTGCCCCGTGTGAAGTGTTAAAACTAACAGCACTTTGTTTTTGCACACTTCCTCTCATGGTTGTTGGAACAGGCAGTGTATCAGAAACACAGAAGTTGGATTCTGCGACAACCAGGACTTCCTCCTGTTAAGCCTCCTGTTGGTGAGTAGAGAGCAGCGTAATCCCTGGAGATCATCCCTGTACAGCAGGGTGAAGCTGTAACAGGGCTAACAGTGTGGGTTTAGACCATGCCAATTTACATGGGGAACTTCAAAATGACAGAAATAGTAGCTCTGTACCCATCAAGGCGATTTTGGTTTTTAGCTGACCATAAAGAGGGCTGTGTGTCATTTTTGTTCTGTTAACTTTTATTTTTATTAGTAAGTTAGTTGTACTTAAATTCATCATGGAGAGTTGGTACCTGTACTAGGACATCTTAAATCTTTTTACCTCCCCTCTCCTGTGTCCCTTGTGTCTCCAGTTTTAAAGAAAAACACGTTCGTCCCCATTTTTTCCTAAAAGCTAAAAATGCCTACTCACTTGAAGTGATGATCTGCTGATGCCATTGTTGGGGGGTGGGCAGGAAAGCAGCAACTGAGGAAAAAAGCACCCCAAAAGCTGACCACACCAGGAGGCCAGAGCCTGAGATTGGGAAGCATCTCTTCCACTGTGTTTATACACAGTGGTACACAGCTCCTATACTGGCTTTGTTACAAACACACATGTACGCACACATATATGGGGAATTGAACCCAGAGTGTTCCCACTGTGCTATATCCCTAGCACCCCATCCCCTTTTTAGTGGGGACAGGGTCTTCCTAGATCATCTAGTCCTTGTTCAAACTTGCAATCTTTCTGCCTCAGCCTTCTGACATACGGGATTGCAGACGTGCCACCATACATGGCAGACATTTTAAACACAAAGCTGCATTGCCATGCCTGGGCGCCAGTGAGCCACTTGTGTCCTCATGGTCTAGAGCTCTGACTGACTGATGGCAGAGGTGTCATTGACCCGTGATCAGAACCCCAGCTGGAGCTCTGCCTACTGTGCTTGTGTTCAGTGCCTCAGCTGGAATCTGGGATGGGCTCCATAGTCTTTTAACTTTAACTTTTAAAACTGTCACAAAATGTAAAACCTCTCTAGTCCATGAGCAGGGTCCTCAGTGTTCTGCCTGCTGACGCTCCAGCAGGGAGGAGGCAGGAGGCCTGGGGAAGTGGGCCCCAGCGTGTGTGTCTGAAGTCATGGTCCTTTTCCAGGTGGTTTGTGTTAAGAGAGGCTTTCTGTTTGTTTTTATCTTCCAGTTTTCCTGAACTACTTCTACAGATGATATGCAGCATTTGGAATCCAACAGAGACTACATTTTTTAATTCAGTCGAATCGCTATCTGTTAATACTTGTTATATGGAGTCCTAAGATATTTTATAACAGAGTTTTTAATTAGTGAAAAATTCATCAATAACATAGAGAAAATATTTTAGAATTTAATGTTTCTTCTATTTTTGTAAACTTAGGACTTTTCATTTATATAGTTACTTACTTTTTCATCTATGTTTAGATATCTCTGGAAGCAATTCATGTTCTTATATCTAATTTTAGTCTTTCAAATGAATGTACTGTAATGCTTGTATGTATAAACCGTATGAACAAATACACGGCTTTTGTAAATTGTGCACATATTGTAATTATTACTATTTAACTTTTTAATGATAAGCCATCCCTGAAAAAATTAGTTTACTACACTTTTTTTTTTAATTTTGTTACTTTTTTTTTTTTTTTTTGGTCTTTTTCCTTTTTATTGGTACCAGGGATCGAACTCACGACTGCCTGCTTCCAAGGCAGGTGCTTATGCCGCTGAGCTAAATCCCCAGCCCCTTTTTTTGTCTTTTTTGTTTTTATCGGCACTAGGGATCAAACTCAGGACTGCCTGCTTGCAAGGCAGGTGCTTATGCCACTGAGCTAAATCCCCAGCCCAGTTTACTACATTTATAAAATTGTTGTGACATAAGCAATGTGCATTATCCTTCACCTTGCTCTACATCAGTCATTTTAAAATCAGGAGACTTCATTCCAAGCAGTTGTCATATTTTGAGGTTGACTGACCTTAACTGTTCTTTTTTTAGCAAGAAATCAGAGTCTAATAAAGTCGGGACTGAACCGTTGCACCAGAGCACTATAGAACTTTCTTAGCACTGGTTCCCTTTTCCCCATCCTGTCTCTGGACTTGGGGAGCTTGTCTTCAGAGACTTGACCAGAAGCCATGAGCTTGGAGCTGCTCTCAGCAGGGCTGGAGTGGCCAGGGGTGGACCCCAGCCTGGCACCTTCCCTGCCTCTTTCCTGTGAGCATGTGGAAGGTGCCTCCAGCTATTCTTAGAGGACCAATCACTGAGCACTGTGCTCACATCTCACAGACATTGGTGCATGAGCAGATGAGAGCAGGAAACCCTGAAAATAAAGTTGTACAACTCTAACTAATCAAGGCCTTATTTTTCATATGTCAGTCACCTTTTTACATTGGTTTATAAACATGTTTCAACTAGTCATACATTTTTAGATTTTGATGACATAGCCATTTTGGATTGAACAAGTAGCAAAAGCAACTTGCTTTTCACTGGCATATTAAAAAGCCAGCAAGGAAGGAGTCAGATCAGGGTGCATGTTATTTATTGTGCAACTGATACATGGGTAGAGGCAGCATGCCTTTTTAATTTAGTTTATGCAGGGGCTGGGGATTTAGCTCAGCGGCATAAGCGCCTGCCTTGCAAGCAGGCCGTCGTGAGTTCGATCCCTGGTACCGATAAAAACGAAAAAGACAAAAAAAAAAAAAAAAAAGAAAAAAAATAATTTGGTTTATGCATACAATTCACTTGTACAATCCATATTACTGCCCTTTTTCTATTAATTTTTGTGGAATTTTCTGAGTATGTAACAAAGTATACAGTCATATACATATATATACTTTTGAACTATTTTAATCACAGTATTATTTATTGCTTTCTTTCAATAAAGTTCTGAATCATTTTTCACTGCCAATGAAGAGTTCTTTGAATAGGCCAAGATTTTGTTAAAAGTTAAGTGCGGCTGGAGTGTGTGTGTGTGTGTGTGTGTGTGTGTGTGTGTGTGTGTGTTACCAGACATCGAACTCATAACCTCATGCTTGCCAGGCAGGCACTCATGACACTGAGCTAAATCCCTGTCTCAGGCACAGCTGTTTTGCTTCCTGCTCCAGGCAGGTTCTCTGAAGGTAGTGTCGCTATGGAAATCACCGGACAGAAAGCTGGATGACATAAGTGTAGCTGGGCATGAGGCAAGAGAAGATGGGGTCCTGCTGAAGATTGGGCCTGGTTAGACCAGGGCGGGGAGGCGCCCCCAGCACAGTTGGGGGTGGGACACTGACAAGCTCAGCTTTGCCTGCTGTGTCAGACCCTTTGTTCATACAGTGTTACCCTCCTGTTTTCAAGTTTCACATGGCGCATCTCAGAGTAATCATGGGTTTGAGCTCTTGGTTCTCAGCCTTTTCCCCTGCAAACTGTGTGTTTTTGAATGGGGTTTGCAGAGCAGAGAGAAGAGGCCAGACTCTCCAGCGTTCCTTGGTGTGTCCCTGGGTGGTAGGTGAGTAGATGGCCCATATCCTAGTGCTATTGCTGCTGCTATTCTGGACACCCACATATCACTTAATGCATTTCAAATATCCCACATGCATTTATGTCTCATTTCCTGGCCTTAATTCCCTAGTGACAATGATTAGTCAGTGATTTTGCCTTCCAGTCATCTGTCGTATTTCATGAGGGAATTTACCCCAAGGATCCCAAGAGCCATGGCTGCTCGGGCCCTGGTACCCGACGCTGGGACCCCACGGTGAGCCCTGCTTTCCCCACAAAAACAGGTCCCAGAGACTGAGACAACTTGTCTCCAGCTTCCAACCCCTAGCCTTCATTTTCCTGGTCCTCCTCCCAAATTCACATTTTGGGGGGGTGGTGTCAATGTTTCACTATCTTTTTCGTTTACCTTTAAAATTATGACTTTTTTTTTTCTTTTGGAGACAGAGTCCACTATGCAGTTCAGGCTGGCCTTGACCTCACAGCTGTCCTCCCACCTCAGCCTCCCCAGTGCTGGAATTACAGGAGTGCGGCACCCTGCCCAGCTGTGTTTATGAGTTTTTATGGCTCTGCTGTAGTTCTAAAGTTTGCTACCTCTCATCGATGACTTTAGACCACTTACATTTAGTATTACTGATATTATTTGAGTACATCTACCATTTTATTTTTTATGCATTTGTATTTAGTCTATAGTGCCTTTCCTGGGTTCTTTTTTTTTTTTTTTTTTTCTGGTCTTTTTCGTTTTTATCGGTACCAGGGATCAAACTCACGACTGCCTGTTTGCAAGGCAGGCGCTTATGCCACTGAGCTAAACCCCCAGCCCCCTTTCCTGAGTTCTTTTGGGTTTTTGGCCATTTTTAGCGTTCCATTCAAATCCTCTTTCATTCAGCGTTTGGCTATGGAAAAACAAAGACTAAATCTCAGCCTCTGCCACAATAGCACGCTAATCGTGCAGTCTCACAACATGCAGGGGACATGCGTGTCACTCCACATGCACCGCACTGCCGAGGCCCGCCTTTGACAGAAACGCCAACCCGCGTTTAAGGTGGTTTCTTTGGCAATCCTCAGGCAGCTCTTGCTAGATGCCAGGCTGGTTCTGAGAACTTTCCAGGCTACCCAGAGTTGGTATTTGCCACTTTGAGTTGAGCATAAAGATCTTAACCCCATGCCAGCGCCTGTTAATGCATTTGTCATCGTGTCAGATGTACACAAATCAAAAGGTCCTCAGAAATGCCACAGTTTTCACTCTCAACCCTTGTACTGGAGGGAACTTCGGACGGAGAAGTCTGGTGTAGTGATCCACAGAGCACTCCCCTGTCACAGCAATGCCCCCGGCTTCCTTCCAGTGTATTTCCCTCTGCCCAGGAGCATCCTATGGGATTGCTGTTAGAGTCACTTTGCTGGCAATGACGTCCTTCAGTTTTTCTCCACCTGAGGACATCTTTCGTTCACCTTTATTCCTAAACAATACCTTTATGGAAGATGGAATTTTTGGCTGGGCTTTATTTTTTTTCTTGTAGCACTTTAAAAATATCGTTCCACTTCATGATTTCTGATGATAAATCTGTAGTCAGAGCTGGGCGTGGCGGGATATGTCTGTAACCCCAACACTCAGGAAGGCTAAAGCAGGAAGGTCATTAAATCTGAGCCTGGTGTTGACAACTTAGTGACTTAGTGAAACCCTGTCTTTATTTGTTTAGTTATTTATTTTTTTTATTTTTTAAAATGCAACCTTCAGGCTGGCCTTGAGCTCACTTTGTAGATCAGACTGGCTTTAAACTCACCAGAGATCCTCCTGGGTCAGCCTCCCAAGTGCTGAGATTAGAGGCATTCGCCACCATGCCTGGTGTTTCGAGGCCCTGTGTTTAGATTAAAAAAAAATTTTAAAAGGCTGGGCTATAGCTCAGTGTGAAGGCCCTGGGTTCAGTCTCCAGTAACCACACACACACACCACACCACACACCACACCACACCAAAAGTTCTCTCTCTGTCTTTAGCTTTAGTAGTTTGGTTATGACAATTCCTGACCTTATCTTGTTTGGTAACTGAGCTTTTTGAATCTTCACCTGTGTCTTTCACCAAACATGGGGAGTTTTAACCATTTATTTCTGACCAAAATGTTCTCTAACTGTACTCTTTCCTCCTTCCTGACAGGAACGTTAGCTCCTTAGTATTGTACCACAGAGTCCTGAGCTCGTTTCTTCATTGTTTAAATCTCTTTCCTTTCTGTTGTTCAGACTGGGCCGTTTATATTGATCTGCCATTTACATTGTTATTGAGTCTACTGATGTATTGGGTTTGCCACTGGATTTTGTCATTTCGGTTATTTTTTTATTTGTTTGGTACAGGGATCGAACCAGGACCCTGTGCTTGCCAGGCAGAGCCGTGCGGCTGAGCCAGATCTGTACTGTCATTTTGGCTGTTACACATTTCCTGCCTCTAAAATCTCAGCTTGGCTCTGCGTGTGATTCATCTGCTCCCGCTCCGAGGTGGTCTGTCTCTCTGTTCATCGCTCAGGAGTTTGCCCTTTCTTTTCTAGAGCTGCCTATAATGGCTGCTTTTGTGTCTCAGTATCAACTGTTGTGTCCTCTTGGAGCTGCTACCTCTTGATTTTCTTTTTGTCTTTTCCCTTTGGAGATACTGAGATTCTCGTTCAGCTCCAAAGATTGAGTAACTTTGGCTTATATCCAGACCTCAACAAATAGTGTGTGATGGGACAGGATTCTTGCTTAAATCCTATTTGAATACTGATTTTTCACTTGCTTTAGCAGGAGGCCTGCTTGCTGGGGGCCAGGCTGCAGGTTTGTCTCTCTCCTCTCAGCTGTGGCTTCAAGATCACTTCCATTTGTGAGGCTTTGCACTGCTGTCTTGGACTGAAGGCCAAACTGGAGCTCCATAGCTCAGTTCTGAAATCCCTGGGTATTAGCACAGTCAGCTTTAGGGTAAGTTAGGTAATGACACAGGGAGACATAGTAGCCTTCTGTACTTGACTAGAGCAGAAACCACTCCAGCTTGTGATTCTGTGCAAGTGCTTTTCTTGTCACCCACTCATTTGCCAATTTTCTGTCTCCCCATCTGCGCACCTCTCTAGGATGTGAGCTTCAGAGTAGCAGGAGCTTTGTGCCTGTGGGGAACCAGGACATCGCACCACCTTTAGGGCTGCCTGGCCCACTGAGCATGCTCTGTAGAGGTTCGGAGTGATTTAGTCTCCCCTCCTAGTCTTCAGGGCTCTGGAGACAGCCGCCCGTCTCTTTTCAACTCCTCTTCCTCAAACTCTTGCCCCGTCAACACACGGCTCTACACATCGCTCAGAAGCAATCTCCAGGTTGCCTGGTACCAAAGGGTCAGGCCCAGAGAAAGCCAGAGATACCTGGTGGAAGAGCAGACAGCACTATCTGTAAGGGGGATTACTTCCATCGAATGTGTCAGAAAATCCCCTCCGATCAGCTGTGACAGGGAGAGAATTTATTGCTTTGGGTCAGTGAGAAATCCAGAGGTAATGCTGGCTCTGCGTGAGACTCGGTCTGCTGACTCAAATGTGCTCCCAAGGTGGGGAAGTTGCAGGTAGAGAAGGACATGAAGGTCGGTCCGTAGGGGCCCCAGACGTCCCCGACCCTGGCTCCCCTGCTAAGGAGCAGGACAAGCTCTCCCTCTCCATGTCTCCCTGGCTCTAGCCTGCTGCTGTCTCACAGATCAAATTCACCCAACTGTCAGATGGGGTAGGCGAGTGTAGCGGGGGTGGACTCAGGAGAGGCTGAGTGACGTGGTGTTTGTAGTGTGTATCACAGCTAGGGTGTGCATGAGCTTCAGGCTCCAAAGACGACAGCTGCCAGGAGAGAAGAGGGACTCTGTGGGCGAAGAGCTCAGAAAGCAGGAGCCGTGTGCATTGTGTGTATATGCGCGCGCGTGTGTGTTTCCCCATTTTGGCCTCCGTGAGAGGACAAAGGTCTGCCAATTTACTTATTGCTGGCAAAGCTGACATAAATGGGCAGGTGAAGGTCCAATCTGCTTTTCAGACACCCAACGCCACCACGTCCTACTGCACCTTGGTCCAGGCCACATCGCCCTGTCCTCAGCCTTGCCCCACGAAGTCCATCTGGCTGCTGTGTTCAGATCTCCAGCCTTCAGATGGCAGGTCTGGATTTGAGTCACTCATTCTTGAGTTTCCCAGGAGGATGTGGGGATTCATCTAAAAATGTACCTGAATCCACAGGTCCCCAGGGGCAGCTGGGGAGTCAGTCCACAGAGGACGTGTCTGGGTAGGAAGAACACTGGCACACTTCTGCTCTGTGTTGCCACAGTGCTACCCATTCCCTGGCCGTGGCACTGTTGGAACTTGAATGTAATGGCAGGGCGCAGAGATGCAGGGGTCTTCGAGCCACCTGACTGCCCTGCACAGTGACAAAGCCCTCTGCTGGCAGATAACACCTCCAGCTCTTCACTGAACAGACAGGCTTCCCAGCTGCTCCTGAGCCCACGCTCCTCTGCCAGCTGTCACTGATGGCGCTGGTTCCATTTGGGCTGTTCTGACCTCACACACGAGACCACAAAATCACAGAGCTCTGAAATCGTCCTCCTCTTGGGCTGCCACCCCTCATCACGCTGAGCACCAGGCTCAGGAACTGCGAGGAATTTCACCTGCAGTGGATCTGATGAAAAACACTCGGCTGGTGCCAAGAGGTCTCGAGGCTGGGGAGGAACAGGTCCTGCCCCATCCCTTGCCACGGTCCTGCAGTAGGGAGTCCCAGCCCCAGGGCAGGCCACAGTGACAGTCACTGCAGGCGCGTCATCAGCATGGGCCGCAGGTCACCCCATTGCTATTCACCCGCCCAGCTCTCAGGTCAGCTCAGGGTGGCCTAGCCTGGCTCATTGACACCAAAGTGCCAGAACTGGTTTTCAGGATGTTTCTCGCTCCTTGACAGTGCCTTCCTGTTTTGGAAGCTAGAGGAGCATTTGAAAAAGAGGTTTCATTTTTTTAAAAAAAAAATCCCACCAAGAGTCCACGGGTTGAAGAGAAGGTGGTCAATCGGTGGCAGAGACATCTGTCCCCTCTACTCAGACTAACATGCCACGACCCTCAGATTTTGGCCTCAGCGACACTGAAGCTGTTTTCTCTCCAGTCCCTGTACTTTTCTCATGTGTCAGAAACTATGACATTGTCCAGGCGCATGACACATCTTCAGAGCAGCCTGGATGAGTCTGGAAACACACCCTCAGGCCAGTTCGTCCTCTCTGATTCCATCCTGGGAAAGGATCCACCAGCACGGTCAGTGGTTAAAAACAGAAAGGCAGAACCTAGGAAATAAAGATTCTGCCGAGAAATGAGTCACAGGGGGGGTTCACACAGCTTCCTGTTCCTTCCGGAGAGGACCTTGGGGATGACGAGACAGCCACTCAGCAACAGTGTAGGAACAAGTCCCTGCTTCTATGGAGGGCATGGTCCTGGGGACAGGAGGCTGTCATCTAGAGGTGTCCCAGGGGGCTATGTGGTGATGGCAAAGGTGTCTTGGGCATCATCAGCACCTCATCTGTCACTGAGGGAAGACGGGAGGGTGGAGGGAGGGGTCTCCCCAAACTCACTCTCAGAGACATTGTGAAGCCTCTTTTCCAAGGCCAGGTTCTGATGATCACTGCTGTGGCCGGTGACCCTCCATGCCATGCCAATTTCCAAGACTAAGGACTGCGTGGCTTGAGGGTAGAATTTAGGTGTGTCCCCAAACCTCCTGTGTTGGAAGCTTGGTCCCCTGTGTGGTGATGTGAGGAGCTGCCAGGACCCTTAAGAGGTGGGGGAGGGAGGGTTAGGGCAGTTGGTTGGATCTTGGGGTGCTGCCCCCAGCAGGGATGAAGGCAGGTCCCATGGGGGCAGCTCTTGGCAGGGCAGAGCAAGTTGGGGACAAGTGCCCTCCCTGCTCTGTGGGTTGCCATCCTGCCTGCCGTGAACTCCAGTGGCCTTTGCCAGAGCCTAGCGGATACTGTGCCGCTCCCTGAAACTCCATGGCTGTGAGGTAAACACCTGTTTTCTCTGTAAGTGACCCTGCTTAGGTATCCTGTCATAGTGGTAGCAAATGGACTCATACAAGGACCAAGTTTAGCTTAAGGGTTAACTAGGATGTGGTACAGAAATTTAACAACCTGACAGATCTCTAAACATACCTGCCTCTTTTATAGCAGAATGCTGTAAAAAATCTCTAATGGTTCTAAGAGTTGAGGTTACACCCTTTCCCAACCAACCTGTCATACTTTTCTTCAAATAGTGTCCTCAGATTTTATTTGCACACAGTTCTTAAATGCTTGCATCTCATGAAGAGAAAATGACACCCGGTCTTCAGTGTGCATCAGCCGTGCTACCCACTAGCTCTGATCTCAGGCGAGGATCTCATGTGCTGGCCTGGGCACAGCAGTAACAGCAGTAACATGGAGAAAACCAGGTCTTCCTGCTGCAGTGGTGGTGAAGACCACTGAACCAGCCAGAACAGTGCCAGTCGCACAAAAGGCACTCCATCAATGCCGGCTGGTTCCACTCATCAGCTGCTACCATTAATTACAACAGCAAGGCTGGACTTCTGCCAGCAGCCACAGGTTTATCTGAATGGAGAAAGACCCGATTAGCTCATCTCTGTACTCTGGAAGGGTGAGATAATCCCACTCTCCAGGCTTGATTTCTTTTTTTTCTTTTTCTTTGGCACTGGGAATTGAACTCAAGACCTTTCACTTGCCAGGCAGGTGCTTATGCCTCTGAGCTGTATTCCCAGCCCCTTGATTTCTTTTTGACAGAACACACATATTGATTTTAAAAGGAAAAAATGGCTAATTAGGGGTAAATCATATTTAAATATCAAACTGAATTGAGTGATTAACAGATGAGATCAATTTTGCTAGTAAAACTTGTAAATTTATATATATTGGCTATGAAATTCTTGTCAGATATGTGATTTGGAAATATCTTCTATTTTGTGGGTTGTTTCTGAATAAACATAAACTTGGCTTTTCATAAGATCTGGCTTATGTAGAAATCTGTACTATCAACTTAAACTTAAGTAGTTGGTTTTTGAAAGTTATCTTCAAATTAAAGTATAACAGTATTCCTTATAAAATTGATTTTATTTTTTAAAAGCATTCATATTATTAGATAAATATATCTTTAAAAATACCATCTGTACAGAAAAAGAGCAGGTCCCAGTCAGAATGGGTCACTCTGGGTTCTGCCACTTGGTGAGAGGCCTCCCCGTGGATCACTCCTCCTGCCCGCACCCAGGAAGTCGTAGGCCTGCTCCGAGAGGTCGAAAGGCTCATGGACTCCGTCCTTGGACAGCAGGGCCTGCAGGGCACCCTGGTTCTCCTGGGTTTGCTTGAGGAAGTCAGCGATGATTTTCCACCGCGCAGCCTCTGTCTCCTCTTCGGCCCACCGGAAGGGGGGCAGCAGCGTGGAGTGCAGCAGCGGGAGCACACGGTCGTGGTAGACCAGGAGGAAGCTGGCCTTCAGGAGCTCTCTGTCCCTCTGGGGAAACAGCGGCACCCAGCAAGAGTAACCGTGGGTGGAACACATCATTACACTTAAGCAGGAGATTCTGATCCTTGTTAGTTAAAAGCCACCTGCAAGGCGCCATGGGAGAGGTGCCCTTTGTGCCTGACAGCTAAAAAGCCACCCCAGAGCACAGCCGGGGGGTTCCCTGAGACAGTCTCCCAGTGTCTCCTTGAGTGTCACACACTCTCAGGAGACCACAGCATTGCCATCTAACGCTGGTGACAAATGTGTGGTTCTGCTAAGACGCAGAGCAAGGTCAGCTGTGTCTACTTAGCCCAGTGACAGCATAGTAGAGACAACTGTCTGGCTTCTGTAATGGAGGGACAGATGTACACATGGGGTCCAGAGAAAGGAGATCCAGGAGGTAAGGATTTGGTAGAATTCTAGCAGTGCCTGGGCTGGGAAGCGGGGGTCCTGTGGTCCAGAGGGCACCAGAGCCTCCCTGTATCAAGAGGATCCACCCAGCCCCGAGGCCATCAGGCCATGGTCGGGGCACAAGGGGCACAATGGCCGAGGGCAGAGCAATCCGTATGCAGCGCTCTCCACACAAACACTGCCCTGACAACACTGAGGTACTGCAGCCTGCCTTTTAGCAAAGGTCGTGTGCCAGCTGTGGGAAAGGTCATATAGCAAAGGGAAGCCCAAGTAAGCTGTATAAATAAGTCTGTGGTATATTTATATGCTGTGTAAATAAGTCTATGGGATATAGCACCCCCAGCAGTCAGAGTTTTCGGTTTGCTTGTTCTCGCACAACCCTTACTTAGATCAACACTTCAGATAACCAGCACTTTAGATCAGGAAATGGCAAACAGGACCACGGGGAAATGCGTCTGTGTGTACACAGGGCCTCAGAGGTCCCAGGCCAGCCTCAGTCACTTGTATCCTGGCGGCAGAGGACAGTGCTTGTCGCCAGATGTGTGGCCCGCAGGGTGAAATATTTACCACCCGGCCCTTTACAGAAGTCGCCTGCTGATCTTGGGTCAGCGCAGTTGAACCGCTGCTCACAGATCCATGCGACTTCTGTGATAATCACAGTTCTTCTAAGTGACACGAGCGGACCCAGGCACTTGTGAGTATGGGACACAGCCCAGGCCAAACTCATCTTTCCTTGTCCCCATGTGATTTAGTTGTTGGGAGTTGGAGGGAACATTTTTTTAAAAATCAGGGATATGTGATAGCCAGGGTCTTTTTCATAGCTCAGGCTGGCCTTGAACTTCTATGTAGCTAGCCCAGGCTGACCTTCACCTTGCAGCAATCCTCCTGCCTCAGCTAGAATTATAGATGTATGCTGCCACACCCTGCTGAAAACAAACTTGTCCAACAGATAGAAATTTCTGAGTCGACCCAGCATAATCCAAAGGGGTCTTCAAGAGGCAAAGGGAGGGGCCTGGGGATTTAGCTCAGCGGCATAAGCACCTGCCTTGCAAGCAGGCAGTCGTGAGTTCGATCCCCAGTACCGATAAAAATGAAAAAGAAGCAAAGGGAGGCTAAGAGCTCAGAGTCACCGTGGTGGGATGGGAGAGGACCTTGACTGTTACTGCCAGCTCTGAAGTTGAGGAAAGTGGACAGAATCCACAAGTCCCTCCAGAAACTGGAGGCAGGAGGAAGTGGATTTTCCACTGGACCTGCAGAAAGGAAGGCAGCCTGGCCATACCATGTCTTTAGCTCAGGAAGACCCTTGCCAGATCCAGACCTACAAAACTGAAGGGACACTGTTTCTTTAGGTTATCAAGCTTGTGGTGTCACCAGAGTCTCCACAGACCATCCAGTCTTCATTACTTGGTGGTTGGCATGGTCTGTGTCTGACCACAGAGTCCCTTTCTCCACTAGGTGACTGCTGGGTGCCCAGAAGGTGCTTTGCTTGATAAATGATGCAAACCTGATGGCATGAAGAATCAAGGGACCCACGTTTGGTGATTTCTCCATGTGATGTTTCCTCCCACTTTTCTGTGGTGCAGGGTACAGAACCAGGGCCCTCACACACGCTCTAGTCAGGCACCCTGACACTGAGACACACTCCCAGACTCCCCTCCTCAAGTTTTAATTGGCAGGATCAAAATTTGTCTATATTTATGATTGGTAACATGCTACTTGTTTTGTTCCTTGGATTTTTGAGACACTTTTGCTCTGTAGTTCAGGCTGTCCTTGAACCCACAGCATTCTTCTTGCTTCAGCCTCCCACGAGCTGGGAATAGCGGTGTGTGCCACATCGCCCAGTCTGTCACATATTTTGATATGTGTACACACTGCAGAACAGCTAAACTGAGCTAATTCATGTGTGTTATCGCTTGGGGTTATTTTTTCTTCGTGATGACAACTCTTAAGTCAACTGAACCCTTTTTGCTTTTTAAGAATGGTTTTTGTTTTATATCACAATGTTTAAAAAGACTGCGCGCAAGGTAAGGAGCGGGAGACTGAGGCAGGAAGGTTGGAGCTGGCAGAATTCTACAAGAAATACAAAGAAGACCTAATGCCGACAGTCCTCAAACTATTCAATGAAATTGAAAGGGAAGCAATCCTTCCTAAGTCATTCCTGGAAGCAAATATCACTCTAGTACCAAAACCTGAGAAAGACCCAACTAAAAAAGAGAACTATAGACCGATCTCCCTAATGAACACAGATGAAAAAATCCTCAATAAAATATTGGCAAATAGGATCCAGCAAATCATCAAGAAGATTATACACCATGACCAAGTGGGATTCATCCCAGGAATGCAAGGATGGTTCAACATACGCAAATCAATAAATGTAATCCACCATATCAATAAAGCCAAAAATAAGAATCACATGATCATTTCTATAGATGCAGAAAAAGCCTTTGATAAGGTCCAACATTTATTCATGATAAAAACTCTACAGAAAATTGGAATAGATGGTCTTTACCTCAATATAATAAAGGCCATTTATGACAAACCAACAGCCAGCATCATACTAAATGGCCAAAAATTGAAAGCCTTTACTTTAAAATCAGGCACAAGACAAGGATGTCCTTTATCACCACTCCTATTTAATATAGTACTGGAAGTACTAGCCAGAGCAATTAGGCAAGAAAGAGAAATAAAAGGGGTAAAGATAGGAAAAGAAGAAGTTAAGTTGTCATTGTTTGCAGATGACATGATACTCTACATAGAAGACCCCCTAAGCTCCATTGAAAGACTCTTAGATACAATAAATAAATTCAGTAATGTGGCTGGATACAAAATCAATACTCAGAAATCAATAGCATTCCTATACACAAACAACAAAACCACAGAGAGGGAAATAAGGGAAACTGGACTATTCACATTAGCAAGCAAAAAAATGAAATATTTAGGAATTACTCTTACGAAAGAAGTGAAAGACTTATACAGTGAAAACTATATTACACTGAAAAAGAAAATTGAAGATGATCTCAGAAAATGGAAAGACATCCCTTGCTCATGGATAGGAAGAACAAACATTGTGAAGATGGCCATTCTCCCAAAACTCTTATACAGATTCAATGCAATCCCAATAGAAATACCATCAACATACCTTATAGATCTAGAGAAATCACTCCTAAATTTCATCTGGAACCAGAAGAGACCTAGAATCGCAAAAGCAATTCTAAGCAGCAAAGACAAAGCAGGAGGCATCACAATCCCTGACTTGAAATTATACTACAAAGCAACAGTAGTAAAATCAACATGGTATTGGAATCAAAACAGAGCTGAAGATCAATGGAATAGATTAGAAGATACAACCACAACTACAAACACACTCAACCACCTTATCTTCGATAAAGGAGCCAAGCAGGTTCACTGGAAGAACGACAGTCTCTTTAATAAATGGTGCTGGAAAAACTGGCTCTCCATTTGCCGAAAACTAAAGCTAGACCCATGTCTATCACCATGTACTAAATTAAAATCTAAATGGGTCAAAGATCTGAATATTAAAACAGAAACGCTAAATCTATTGGAAGACAAATTGGGTAGAAACCTTGGAGACATAGGAGTAGGTAGAGAATTCATGAATAGGACTCAAACTGCATGGGAAATACTTCCCAGAATCAATAACTGGGACCACTTCTTATTAAAAAGTTTTTGCATGTCAAAAGAAATCTCCAGCATAGTGAAAAGAAAACCCACAAACTGGGAAAAGATTTTAGTGAACTCTCTCTCAGACAAGGGACTCTTGTCTAAAACATATAAAGAATTAAAAAAACTCAGACCTTCAAAATTCAAAGATCCAATCCAAAAATGGGCATCTGTGATGAATACGCAATTCTCAGATGAAGAAATGCAAATGGCAAATAAATACATGAAAAAATGCTCATCATCATTGGTCATTAGAGAAATGCAAATTAAAACCACACTGAGATACCATCTCACTCCTGAAAGAATGGCCAGGATCAAGAAAACCAACAACAACAAATGCTGGAGAGGCTGTGGGGAAAAAGGAACTCTCCTGCACTGTTGGTGGGAGTGTAGACTGGTACAGCCTTTGTGGAGGTCTGTCTGGAGGTTTCTCAAAAAGTTGGGATTGGAAATCCCATTTATTCCAGCTATTCCACTTCTAGGCATATTCCCAGAAGAACTGAAAGCATCATACCACAGGGATATATGTGCACCTATGTTTATAGCAGCACAATTTGTAATCGCCAGATCTTGGAAACAACCCAAGTGTCCATCAACTGAGGAATGGATAAAAAAGTTGTGGTATTTCTATACAATGGAGTATTATTCAGCTATAAAGAAGGATCGCATTGAGATATTTATCAATAAATGGGCGCAGCTTGAGACCATACTCATAAGTGAAATAAATCAATCTCGCATGTATGAATACCGAATAGTTTCCCTAATGTAAGTAATGATTCAAATATATAAAAATATGTGATAATCATGATTCCCCATTATGTGGCCTTGAAGCCTTATAAAATTTTCACTTATTAATTAGAAAGGCTTTACTCTGGGCTTTTTGATATGGAAATATTTGAAGCTATAGTATATGAAGTTTTATCCAAATATTTTAAGGAAAAAGACAGACACTATGGTAACTACTATTCTTTAAAAAAATTATTTAGCTATTTCTTATGTTTATTTTAATTAAGGGAAAAACTTAAAAAATTAGGATATATAGTAGTAACTCTTTTTGATCTCCTATTAACTTGTTTTGAAGTCCTGTAATACTCCCAAGATCTTGTTTTGACTGATTAGACTCTGTTCCATTCTGTGCGATAGTAGCAAGTTTGAAGGTATAAGCAACTAATTTGAAGGCAATAAGATTCACAAAGATGCCCATTCTGGTTTGACTATTGTCTCCTTTGGAAGTCCTGTAATGTTCACAATGCCTACGTTTTATTGGTCTTGTTCTCCACTGTTTTGTCCGGCTTTATAATATCTAATGAGATGGACAATTCCTTTTAAGGAAACAAGAGACAATGTTGATAACCATTGTTGATGACCTTGTACTCTGTTCTACATCATGTGCTATGTCTATCCTTGGTTTTGACTTACAGCTTTGTTTTGCCATATTTGACTTTATTCTCTCCCCCCCAAAAAAGTAATAAGAACTAAGGAGTAATAAAATCCAAAATGTGTAAATTTTGTTATAAAAAAGAGAGGGAGGGGAAAAAAAAGAGCTCTAACGGATATAACAACAAGTGTGTTTAGGGATGTTAAATAGCTGACTATATTAATGTTTTTGGATCATTGAACACAGCTGTTTGCAGTCTCTCTGTTTGAATGTCTACTTTGTATTCTTTGATACTGTGATTTGAGCAACTATTTCCAAGATGATATTATGTAATCTATTAACAGGTGATTTCTTACTGTTATGTTTTTTTTTTTTGTAGTTCTGTATTATGTGTAACCTTACACTGCTTTGTTTTGTTTTGTGTTTTTCTCTTTTTCCTCTTAAATAAAAAAAAAAAAAAAAGGAAGGTTGGAGCTGGCCAGGGGCCACCCGCCAAATGTCACCCGGGGGTGGGCGTGGCCGGGGGCAAAGCTTCAGCGCTTGGCTGGCGGTTGGTCCTGCGCTGGCGGTTGGTCCTGCTCGCGGCTAGCAGGACCCCCTAGGTCTCGAGGGACGGATTCTAAACCACTGCACATCGCCCAGGAGACCCCAGTGATGGCACTGTGGACTCGCCTGTATGGCCGCGTCCTGGAAAGCTCTAGGGTAAGTGGGGCCAGAACTTGTACAGCACCCGGTGAGGTGCTAGAAATCATCGTGGTCAGGTGTGCGGTCGCGGGGATCTCTTGCTGGAGGGTCGCACCTGCCTGGGGTACTACTCTGGAAGTCTTCAGCGATCCCTGTCGCCCTCATTAGGCCCGTCTGTCTATGTGACACAATAGCCTCTCATGATCGTACCTCTTACCTTTCCTTCCTAACCATTCTCCACTGTACTGACCTGCTGTATTTCCATTGTGAAGCCTTCTTTTTTTTTTTTTTTTGAGCTGTAAACTTAAGTTAGGTTGACTGAACAGCCACTGCAGTCCTTGAAAAACATCTCTCTTAAAAAAAAAAAAAAAAAAAAAAAAAAAAAGAAAAACATCTCTCTTGAGCCATAGCAAATCCAATTCCTTTCTGTGTTCACTAAATTAAGCCCAAGAATTCAGGCAGGCCTTCCCAGGAGCTGACTGCACACAGTCAATAAGATGTAAGATGTAAGATGCCTGTTGGATTTTGTACTTGTCAGTTTTCCTGGCTGTATACTGCTTCTGTGCTTTTCCTGAAAAAGGATTGAGTGGAATGGGCCCCTACCAGGAAATAGAAAAAACTAGGTAACAGAAGCGCACTTGTTTTCAAAACTAAAAAGTTTGCTTTTGCAAACAAAACCTCACATGGTTTGCTCTATTCTTTATAGGAGAAATAAGTAGCTCTCTTTGGGCCTTACATCTTCCCAGCATTGTTGTCTTCTTTAGTGTCTTCATGTGGTGGCTTTCTGCATTTAATGGGTGCCTGGGTGTATCTTCACAGAGTATTTGCATCCAAAGAATAACAGATCTGTGAATAAAGAGATTGTCAGCTTTCCTTTATTAGCTACAGATACTCATAAAGTTGTAGATTTGTGGGAACCTGTATTTTCCGTATAATGACTAGTCCTGTGTTTTTGTTCCAAAATGATGTGTGAGGTGATGCCCACCATCAGTGAAGAAGGCCCTTCAGGAGGAAGTGAAAACCATGGATCTGGCTGCCCTTCACAACCAGATGCAGATTCCCATTTTGAACAGCACATGATGTCCATGCTAGAAGAAACATACATTGCTCAGAGCACACTGATAGAGACTCAAGAAACATTGGCGTTGACCCAGGGGAAATTGCTCGAGGTTGGTCATGAGAGAGATTCGTTGCAGAGACAACTCAATACTGCGCTTCCACAGGTATGTGTGGTTTTCACCTGAAACTACAGGTTTTTTCTGTTACGTGTCTTTCTGTGGTACCATCTTTTGTTTTTGTACCTGTATATTTTGTGTAACCAACCACTTGTCAAATGATAGTTCCTAGTGTTTGTAAGCGCATGCAGAGTTCCTGGGGATTCAGCTACTTAGGGCAAACAAACTAGTGTTCTGTAAAGTCATGTGAAAATATCTTACTACTTTCACTCTTCGCTGAGGAACTGCTAAAGATTTGGGAATGCACTTTGAAGGTTTTTTAAAAAGACTTGAAACAACAACCAAGCGGCATGGTCCTTGGTTTCTTTGATTCTGTTTTGTGAGATCTCTTGCTTAATGTAGGCTTCCCATGGCTTGTATCTCAGGAATTGTATGTGTGTTTAGGATTGTATCTCAAGGATTTGCAGTTTTCTAATGAAATTTGGTAGATAATAATTTTTTTTTTTGTTTTTGGTATCAGGAATCGAACTGAGGACCTTGCTCTTGCCAAGCAGATGCTTGTTGCTGCTGAGATATTATCTCTAGCCCTTGAAATTTGGTAGACAAGGATTGATTTCACAGAGAAAAATTTTTACAGACTATCTTTACAGAATACCGGTGTTTGTAAATCACATTTGTAATAAGGGATAGAAAACTGGAAATTTATTCTTTAGGAACTTTCTCCTTTTAGACTAGACTTCTAAGTTTAAAACAACTGGGCTGGGGATTTAGTTCAGCAGCATAAGCTTCTGCCTGGCAAGCATAAAGTCATGAGTTTGATCCCCAGTACCAAAAACAAATATATAAAAGTAAAAACCACCTCAAAGTTGGAAACAACTGTACTTCTTTCTTTAATTATATTACATTCAGCCCAGTATCTCAAAACTGCCTCTTGTGGAATTAAATGGAGACTGAATGGCATGTGAAGGGAGAACATAGTAAAACTAGAAAAATGTAAGGTAAATGGTACACAGCATAGTGGGAGATAAGTAGCTTATTATTTAGGTGTTTATAAGCCATCGAGTACCATTTTACTTGTTCATAATAGTTGCCTTTCTGGTCCATTCAGGTAGACCTGAATAAGCATACATCTATGCTGTCATGATGAGTCTGCAGTGATAAATCGGCAAATGAACACTAGCCCTAATGTATTTGTTGGCTATAGTCAATTCTCCTGAAAGATTAATAAGCCAAGCATTTGAATTTCCTTTTTAGAAACAATAATTTGATGTTAGTGCTATATGTTTCTTTTGTTGGTTAGAGAATCAGTAAATTGTTTGCTTTTGTGGAGCATAGGGTTGAAGGAGGGCTTCATTTGTGTTTGCCTAAGTGCTCTGTCACTGAGCTCCATCCCTCCTAGTCACATTAAGATTTTTCTCATTGGAATCTTATAAATGTCAGAGTTTATTTAGGTCAGATTTTACTATAGAAGATTATAAGAACTGGCCAACTTGTATTTGTGTAGGGAGGTAATGGGGAGCAGTTTATGTGAAGGATTTTATAGTATATACAGGTATTTGTAAATTTGTGATGGTTTAGTTTTGTTTTTGTAATATATTGACTATAATTTGAGATAGATCTACAGTTTATCTAATACATAGTTAATCTATTCAGTTTTTGGAAAAAACAGGCAGGCAGGACCTGAGAGGGAAGTGACAGGAGTTTTGTAGAGCTGGTTTCAGGCCGTGGGTGTTGTCACACCTGCTGATGAGGTGGTTGCCTGGTGATTTGTTTCTGGGGGGTTCTCAGTGTAGCAGCCTGGAAATGCTTAGTTTAGTGCATAATGTGATGATGCCACCAGGTCCCGTCACCATCTGAGCACCTGATGCAGCATTTCAGAAACACAGAAACCATGAAACAAACTTGTTTTGGTCCTTTTCCTTTCCTGGAATCAGGCTCGTCTTTGGTAGTTGTTTGACTAGAGAGGCCTGTCAAGTAAGTGCCCGGTGTACTTTTGGCACATTAGGTAGGCAGGTCAGAATGTGCCCTACTTCTAAAAATTGAAGTAAAAGGCTGGGCATGGTAGTGCATTCCTGGAATCTTCAACCCTTAGGGAGGCCAAGGCAGGAGGATCAGAAATTTGAGCCCAGCCTGAGAAACTTAGCAGTTGTCTTAAATAAAAAATAAAAAGAGAGCAGAGAATGCTCCTCAGAATGAAGGCCCCCAACTATAGCAAATATCAGAAATCTTCTCAGCGAATTTTCCATAGAGCCAACACACTTGAGAAACAGTTCCTACATCAAAATGAAACACTGGAAGCCCCTGCCTAGTTTCCAGTACAGGTGTTTCTCATTTAATTACCTGCTTAACAACTGTTTGGACTTCCCTGCTGCTCAGACTTATGCCTCCTCTTTTTTTATTTTTTGTAAAGTTCTGCACATCTGGTTCAGAGACTCTCAATGGTTTTTTTTTTTTTTAGTTTGTAATGTTTATACAGTACTATACTTTTTCTGATGGTACTCTATGATACTGTAGTTTTATGTTCTGTTGTACATTATATACTGCATAGAAGTTGTGCAAATAAAGGCAAAGTCATCAAGTTGGAGTTTCCTTTGACCATTTCTTTGTGCTGAGTGTTGTAATGTATGTACTATATACAGCTCCTCATTTAGCAACTAATTCTTTTAACGCTGTACTGACAGGAATAGGACTTGGTGGTTAAATGAGGAATCCTTGTACCTTTCCTCCAATTCTAACAATGGTCTTGATCTCTCACCATTGATTATTTTTGCTTCTTCTTGACTAAATGAAGTAAAATAGTACCTATATTGTGTTTCTTGGTTGTTTCATTGTTCATGAGATTTACCTGTGTCCTATATTTTTTGCCTATTCTCATCTGTTGTCTGGTAATCCAGCATACCAATATATCAAAATTTGTTCTTTTCTATTCATGAACATTCAGGTTGATTCCAGTTTTTATCAATTCTATCCTGAGTATTCTTGTGTATTATTTCTTTTGTGTATGAGAGTGAAGCTATGGCTGAGCATGGCGACATATGCCTATAAACTCAGCAGGGCAGAATGTTGAGGCAAGAAGACTGCGAGTTTGCGCCCCTCTTGGGCTTTATACTGAGAACCTGTCTTTTTTGGGGGGGAGGTAATGGGACTTGAACTCAGGACGCTGTGTTGCCAAACAGGAGTTGTGCCACTAAGCTATATCCCTGGCCCTCGGATCCTTTAAAAAAAAAAAAAAAAAAAGCAGAGAACTGTGGAGTGATAGATATCCCATGCATTTGTTCAGCCTTAAGAGATATTGCTAAAAGTGGCATTGTACTGACACCAACAGCATGTGAGAAGTCAGTGCGCATATCATCTTTACCCCTGACACTGTTCATTCTTTTTTTTTTTTTTTTAAACTGGTACCAGGGCTCGAACTCATGACCACCTGCTTCAAGGCAGGCACTTATGCTGCTGAGCTAAATCCCCAGCCCCCATTGTTTATTCTTTTATGTTAGCTTTTCTGGTGCCTACTTAATGGGAGAGGTGACTTAGTGAGAGAGGTACCAGAGATCGAACTCACGACTACTGCTTGCAAGGCAGGTGCTTTTGCCACTGAGCTAAATGCCCAGCCCCTTATCATGTATTTCATGTATTTCTTTAGCATTTCTACTTCTTCATCTGAGAAGGGTCTGTTCATTTTTGATGCCCATTTTTTGAATTTGGGGGTGGTTCTGTATTTTTGAGCTCCTTATATATTTTAGGCATTAATCCTTTGTCTGAGGAACAGCTGGCAAAAATGTTTTACCATCGCGTGGGTTGTCTCTGCACTCTCTTGGTAGTTTCTCTTGCTTTTCAAAAGATTTTGAATAAGATGCAGTCCAAGTTGTTGATTATTTCTGATAGAAGCTTTGCAATTGGGGTTTTTTTCCATGAGATCTTTGCCTATACCAAAGTCTTCAGTTCTACCTGTCTTCCAGCAGATTGGAGTTGTTTCTATTTTCATATTGAAGTCTTTGAGCTATTTGGATTTTAGCTTAATGCCTGGGAAGGGATATGGGTCTAGTTGTAATCTTTGGCATGTGGAAAGCCAGTTTTTTCCAGCACCATTTCTTAAAGAAGCTATCTTTCTTCCAGTGAGTATGTTTGGCTCCTTTGTCAAAGATAAGATGATTGAGTATGCTGGAGTTGTTTCTACATCTTAAAATCTGTTCCATTGATCCTTGAGTCTGGTTGTTTTGTTTTGTTTTGTTTTGTTTTGCCAGTTTTTATCACAATAACTTTGTAGTATAATTTGCAGTCAAGGATTGATTGGATTCCTTTCTGGTTTTGGTATCAGGATAATACATGCTTCCAGGAATGAATTTGGGAGTATGGCTTCTCTTCAATTTCTTAAAAGAGACTGAAGTAGTAGTATTAGGTTTTCTCTAAATTTCTTGTGGTGTTCAGCAGTGAATCTGTCAGGGCCTAGGGTTTTCTTTATTGATGGGTTTTTAATTACATCTTCACTTTCACTGACAGATACTGATTTATTTAGAATTTTTATACCTTCTTGATTCAGCTGTGGTAATTCATATGTAACTAGGAATCTGTCTATTTCTTCTTTGTTTTCTATCTTACAATACACATTCTGAAAGTAGGTTTGATTTTGAGGATCTTCTGAATATCTGTAGGGCTTCTTGTGATTTCCACCTTTTGATTCCCAATTGTATGTGTTTGGGTCTTTTTTGTTTTTAATAAGGTTGGCTGAGAGTTTGTCAAGTTCATTTAATGTAACACAGAACTCTTTGTTTCATTGATTCTTTGTATTATTTTGTTAGTCTCCATTGCTTTAACTTCTGCTCTGTTCTCTATAACATCCTCCTTTTTACAAGCTTTAGGCATGACCTGCCCTTGATCTAAAAGCTTGAGGTTCAACAGTAGGTTATTTGAGCTTGCTCTGTTTTTCAGCTATGGGTATTCAGTGCTGTAAATTTCCCTCCTAGGACTGCTTTCATTGTGTTCCTTATGTTCTGTTACAATGTATTGGCATTATCATTTAATTATAGATACTATTTAATTTCATCTATAACCCATTGGTTATCCAGGAAGGTATTATTGAATATCTATATGTTTATGAATCTTGTAGTTGGCCATTGATTTCCAGTTTCACTGCACTGTGGGCTGATAATATGTCTGGAATAATTTCAACTTCTTTCCATTTCTTTAAGCATGTTCTGTGAGCTACAATGTGTCCTATTGTGGAGAAGGTTGCATATGCAGCAAAAAGAATGTGTCCTCTGATGTTCTGGTGTGGAATACACTGTAGAAATCTGCTAAATCCGTTTGTTTAACAATTTGGTTCAGTTCTGACATTACATTGTTGATTTTCTTGTTTAGTTGATCCACCCATTTGTGACAGTGGGATAGTGAATTCCCTGTTATAAATGTATTAGCGCATATTTTGCTTATCATGTCTATTAATATTTGTTTGTATAGTTGGGTTTTCCATG
Source organism: Cavia porcellus (assembly GCF_034190915.1). NCBI lineage: Eukaryota > Metazoa > Chordata > Mammalia > Rodentia > Caviidae > Cavia > Cavia porcellus. The sequence continues at coordinate 55,831,834 of NW_026947501.1, read as the reverse complement.
GTTGGCATTTGGTGCATATATATTTATGACTGTTATCATTTCCTCTTGGATTGTTCCCTTTACAAGGATACAGTGACCTTTGTCTCTTAATCAGTCTTGGCTTGAAATCCCTTTGTCTGCAGATAGAATAACTACCCCTGCTTTTTTCCAGGTTCCTGTTACATGAGTATTGTTTTCCATCCTTTGACCTTTCAGTCTGTGAATTTCTTTTTGAATAAAATGTGTTTCTTGTATGCAGCATATTGTTCGATCCTGCTTTTTGATCCATTCTGCCAGTCTGTTTCTTTCGTTGGGGAACTGAGGCCATTAACATTGATTATAACTGATATGTATTGACTTATCTTTTCATGGTTATTCTCTTATCATTGGTTCTCTTTTTCCCTCCTCTGTGAAATGCTTGCCTTGCCTGGTTGATTGATTCTGTTGTTCTTCATGGAGTTGTAGTCCTTAATATCTCTTTCAGGAATGTCCATCAGAACATTTTGGTGTGCTGGTTTGGTGTTCGTGGGTTTCCTCAGGTGTTCTTTATCATGGAAAGTTTTATTCATTAATTTTGAAAGTTAGTTTTCCAGTGTAAATCAATCTAGTTTGGAGGTTGTTTTCTAGGGCTTGAAAGGCTTCACTCCAAGCTCTCCTTAACTTGAGCATTTATGTTGAGAAGTCTGCTGATTCTGATGGGCTTTTCTTTATAAGTGATTTGTTTCTTTTCTCTAACAACTTTTAATAATCTGTTCTTGTGGTGAATTTGTGGAATTTTGAGTATTATATGCCTTGGTATAGATTGTTTTTGTAGTGGTGAATTGGAGTTTTTATAATGGCTAATTTCTTCACTTATCTCTGTGTTGAATTTTTTACCCTGCTTGGGAATTTTTCTCCCATTACTTTTGTGAACAAGTTTAAGCAATTTGTGGTATCTCCTGCTTTTTCATTGACTCCAGTCAATCTTACATTATTCCTCTTTGCATCATTTAGTGGCCACTGGATTGACTTTTTTTTTTTTTTTTTGGTCCTTTGCTTCTTTTAAGAAATCTTTCTTTCCATGATTGCTAACTGTAATTCATCTTCTATAATCTCCTGGATATCTGTTTGAATCTATTTCTTCTTGGTTCCTCTCCCCCCAAACCCATTTTATTTTGAGAAAAAAAAAAAAAACTAAAACAAAAATTTCAAAACAGCAATCAGGGCAACAATGGCACATACATTATTCATTATCATCCCCAAATCATTCACTCAGAGCACAATATTTCTTTCCTGTGCTAGGCATTCATGGTCTCCATTATTTCCCTAAGCTCTTTATTTATCTTTTTATCCATATAGTTCTAGAGTCACTCACCATCTCTGTAGTTATCTAAGAAATTATTTCTGTTTTTATTTTTATAGAGCTTTGTTCATCTGCTTATTACAGGATCTCGCCATGCAGTTCAGGCTGGCTTTGAACTCGTGTAGTACATGTTGGCAGTTCTCCAGGCTCAGATTGCCAAATGCTGGGATTACACTCTGCACCACCATGCCTGGCTGTTCAGTTTTATAATAGATATTGCTGTAACATCCTTGTCATCATGGGAATATCAGAGAGTAGGTGGTTATCAGGGCCCTTTGTTCTATTGTGTCATGCTTTAAATCGCATGTGTTCAAACAGAATGTGCTCTTTGAGTAGTAATTTATAGTGTTTTCTAGTAAATCTTGGATAACTTAGATTTAAATTTGTGATAAAAGATTATTTGATTTCCAGTTATATTTCCTCTAAATCCTGTCTCCCTTATTTCTGTCTTGTCCTTTGTATTGTAATATATTTGCCTGAGTAGATCCTTGAATTTTTAGCTTTAAATCGTGTCATAAATCTGGTGTCTATTTCTATGCATGCGTCTTGTCAGCCTAGCAACTTAAGGAACTATCATAGAAAGGCAAATTTTCCAGTAACTGAGCATACCTTTGTATCTTCCTAATGCATGGAAGAGTATAGTATGTCACACATAAGTGTAATGTTGTCAATATATTGTAATGAATAACTGATGTTTCATTGGAAATGTTTAAACTGACCTGCCACATCACAAGTTACTGTTCTCTTGGCAATCAGCCATCCATGGAACATGGGGACAGATGTCAGTGCTTGCTATACTCAGAGCTTTTGCCTCTAACCATTGCATGCGTGTGTATAATAGATGGAAAATTTAGGATTTGAAAGGAGGGAATGATTGAAGCAGAGCCATAGGCTTTAGATTGAGGAAAAACAGTTTTCTCTGATATGGAAGGCTAGAACTTAGTAAGCACTGCTCTCTGCTGGGTGCCAAACTCAGTACTTGGCCATTTTTTTGCTATATTTAGTCCACAAGCACATCCCCATGAGAAACCAGTTGCTGTGCTTGCCCCCAATTACAGATGTGGAAACTGAAATTTAGATCACATGATGTGCAGAGCAGGTATAAGTTAAGTCTGTTTTGATTCCAAAACCAGGACCATTTCTCCCTTGAGCCTGGATTTTTCAAGATGTTCTGATCTGCTGACAGTCTCCCTCTCAGAGGAAACCTTGGAATTAAAAGCGGTGCCCTGGAAGCAGTGGGGATTGCGGAGTTTTCTTTCTGTCAGTCTAGAAGCTCCCCCTAATGCCTGCTGCCTCTGGCCCTGTGCTATGCCCGCTTCATGCTTCCTGCCTTCCTGGTGGTGCACTTGTGGGGCAGTGCTGCTGCAGGTGCCAAGTGGTGATTGTCCTCAGCAGCTGTGTGTGAGCTTCTCTATGTGGCTGAGCAGAAGTGTAATTTAGTAAGGACACAGGTACAGATCCTCACTCTGTTGCTGATTAGTTCCTGGCCTGGGAGCTGTTCCTTGGCCCAGTGGAACCATGGCTTGCTCTCTTGTAAGTGAGGTAGTGATCCACACAGTAGTGCTGTTTGGAATGGCCCTGATCTGTGCCCGCCCAAAGTGAGATGCCGCGCTTTCACCAGCAGCCGGCCTCAGAGCTTACCTCTGTTCAGTGGACTTCAGTGTGGTTTGGATATTTTGGTTTTGGCAGTAAGAATTTCTCAGCAAAGGAAGCAGTCTGTTGACTTACACTCAGACACTGTAGCCTCGTCTTGTTCACTAGTCATCTCTCCTCAGCATGCAGCCTGGTGACTTAGAGGAGACTTGCTCTGGGCTGGCTATGAAAATTAGCCTAGCAATGAGTCTAAGGACAGCAAATATGGACCAGACAAAGACTGGTATGGGATGGTTACTTTTACACTTTAGTTTTACCTGGCAGAGCGAGGTGACTTCTTGGCACTTGTAGAAAGGTCTGAGACAAGGCAGTGGGTCCTAGCCTTGGGTTTCCTCTCACAAGAGAACAGAGGCAGAATGAAGGCCTGGTTCAATGAGCCTAGAATGCTCTGGGCAGAGCGGGGCCAATGTAGGGGAGTCTTGGTGCAAGAATCTCTTTTTGTGGGTGGAGCATAAGTATAGTGCCTTACCTCTTCTTTTTTCTTTTCTATTTTAAAAAATGATTGTTTTAACCTGAAATTTTAAATGATGCCTGGTAAACAACATGGTCTTAAGTTTGATTTTTGGGTCCCTCCCAAAAATATTTTTGAACTTTTATGATTCTTGTTAGTAATTTCAAGCATGATGGCCTTCTTTAGAGATGAGATTGCTGGACGTTAAACACGGGGCCTTGAACATAATAAGTAAGCATGCTCTGATTACCCTAGCCCACAGCAGTCTTGTTTTGTTACTACAATTAGAAATGAGAGTCAGACAAGGTGGTATATGCCTGTAATCCCAGCACTCAGGAGGCTGATACAGGAGGACTGCTGGAGTTTGAAGCCAGCCTGGACTACAGTGTGAGTTCATGGCCAGCCAGAACTGTATAATGAAACCTTATCTCAAAAAAGAGAGAGAAAGATACAGAATTTGTCTGTTTATCTGTTAAGATTATATCATATGTTATATATCCTAATTTAAGATTGTATCCTAAGTTAACATTGTATCCTATGTGATTTTAGACTTGCAGCCTCTAGAACTGTCAGAAATAATTATCTGTTGTTTATTAATACCCAGCCTATGACTATGGTAGTTTTTTTTTTTTTTTTTATAGTAGCTGGAAGTGACTGGGAGAGGGAGACTGCTAACAACATAAAGCCTCCTCATCTAGATGAGCATGAAACTAGATTCCACAGTGCTTAAAAATAGATAATACTAAGACATGCTTACAGAGATGACTACTCACAAACAGGTGCCTATTTCACTCGATCACAAATGGGTGGAGAATCTGCCAAAACTGCCAAAATAAGTGAGCATGATACTTAGAGACAGATTAACATCCATAGTAACAGGGACTGGCGGTAAAACGAAGCAGGTATGACAAAAAAACAACTTGGAATCTAGTAAATGAAACAGACCTTAGCTAGAATGATACAGTCTGTTGTGGACATGGTCAAAGACGGAGCATTGGCAGTAAGTCACCAAAGGTGAGCCAGATTGCAGCAAGAGAGGCAAAATGAGAAAAATTCAAGGCCCTCAATTCAGGCAGGCCTAGAGGCAGGTCCACCTATTGATGTGATAGGTGTGTGAATAGAATTGATTTGATTTTTGACTTAGAGTAATTAGAGTCTACTTTTCTTCTACCTGCCCCAGAATCTTTCTGATAAAAGATTCCATTAGAGAGAGGGCACACTCTGTCAGGAATGGTACTTATTAGGTGACCTGACAGTGAGCTCTTGCTTATCACCATGGCCGATGCCAGTTAGTACCTCGATCAGGGCCGTGTTGGCATCTACAGGAGAAATCTGTACCACAGGGAAGAGCTCACACTTAGTAGAGAACATGACAGAAGTCTAGATGGCCGGCTGGCCAATACCCTTTCCCCTACTGCTTCGCATCCACAAGTCCCATTCCTGAAGGTTGGCTTTGGGCCTATGAAGATGTCTCAACACTGGCTGGAACTCTGTCAGATTTTAAGACACATTTGGATGATTTTTACCTGGTTGGCAGGCAGGAGCAAGCAGACCCTATGTTAGTGGCCTTGGTGAGGGGGCATTTGAGTGTGAGGAGACAATCCTGCATGGCAGGTCCAGGGAGCAGAGCCTGTGTTGTTGGCCTGGGGAAAGGACCTTACCTTGTTGGCCTGGGGGAAGAAGGGGCCTTCAGTTGGTCTGGATATGAGAATCATGTGTTGCTAGCTGGGAAAGAGAAGGCTCTGCTGGCCTGGGGAGAAGAATCTCTATGTTGTTATCTGGGGAGCCACCATGGTTTTGGCCTGGTGAAGGGCCCTGTGTTTTTGGCTGGAGGAGTCCGCTATGCTGAGCTGGGTGGGGGAGGCAAATAGAAGTCCTAATTCAAATACCATGGACTCCTGGCCTTATTCCTGATATTTCTTGAATAGATAATTTCCTCATTTGCTGTTATCCTTTGAGCCATTTCCAGAAGCTTTGAAGAGTGGTTTTCATCATTTCAGGTCTCCCTGGGGAGCAGGCTGCAAAGTTCCTGCCAGGCTAAGTTCGGCTCACCCACAGTCGTGATTTTTTGGAGAAGAAAAACTAGTTTAAAAGAAATTTTGCTCTTTTCCAGTGCTTTCTGTGGCAGTGTCATCTCTATTTCTCTCTCACTTTACTTGCCCAATCTCACTGTGGCTCACATAGGCACATGAGTCGTGGTCTGGTTAAAGCAGACTTCATGGGCCTGTGCTTTCTGTGATGAGATTGACTGTGAGCTGCAAACAATTGCTACCAGTGCCCTGTAAGAGCATCGCCTGTTTTAAACTAGCTTTCTAGAATTATCTAGCTCAAGCACATGTTCTTTTGAAGGACTGATTATTTATCCGGTAGATCTTTATTCTTGTCTTTTAAAGGAAAAGCACCTAAAGCCAGAAACACTGGCAGATGATTTTACTTATTTCAGAGTTGCTTTGCTCCAAATTCACATTGCTCAATTCAGTTCATTTGTGGTATCTGTGAACCGGTGTCATAACACAAGGTTTAGCACAGAACAGTGCTGCAGGACTCCTGCAGCTTCTCTCTGCCTTTTGCAAGATCTCCTACACTGCTGCATGCATAGTGTTTTGAGAATGCCTTTACAGAGAATACAAAAGGCTTCCTAGTCCTAGCAGTAAGCCCATTCTTCATAGTTGACTTTGCTCCAATGATTCAGGGAGACTATAGGGACTAAGGGAAAATCAGAATAGAGAGGGGACTAGAATTGGATAGTGACCTTCTAGGCCTTTTTTCCTTGATTTCTCTAAGGGCTCTAGGTCTCAGATCTGTGACTGACTTACAAATGTCTTCAGATGCTTCATTTTGGGATGCCAATTGAGGAAAATGCTTTTATTTCCTGAAGTCTAAAGAGGTGGACCTGGACACTCATTATCCCCTGCTGTGCTTTCAGCAGTGCCAGGGTGGAGGGAAGTCAGATGGCCTGGGTTAGACTCTCATTCCATTGGGAATACCTATGTCACCTTACGGCAAATGGTTGATCTCCATTTCTCTGGAGGAGAATGGGAATCCTTTGCCATGTATCTTGAGATTGGGCTGCCTGTGTGTGTGGACTATGAGGCCAATGGAAGTCTTGCTTAAGAGGTTTTTTTTTTTTTTAATTTATTCATGTATGTGTTGATTTATTCCTTTACTTTGCTGCTTTGCAGGAGTCTTCAACGCTTGCAAAAGAGCTCAACATTTGCAGGGAACAGCTGCTTGAGAAGGAAAAAGAAATTGCTGAACTGAAAGCAGAAAGGAACAACATGAGGGTCAGTGGAGCTCTGGTTTAAGTGTTTTGTGCTTTTTCCTTCTGTAGAGTGTGTTCAGTATTAAATGTTGCTTAAAATTTGTGATAGAAGGCAAAGCATGGTGGCATATGCCTTCAATCCCAACATTCTGAGCCAGGAATGTCTTGAGTTAGAGGTCAGCCTGGGCTAGCTAGTAAGTCCTCAAGCCAGCCTAGACTACAAAATGAGACCTTCTTGTTAATAAAAGAAATTAGTGATGGAAATTCATGACATTCGAATACAATTGAGGGAAATTTACCTAACTCTACTGAATTGTAGGAATTTGAACTTGTTTGACCATGAGATTATGAAGGATTTGAATGTGAAATTGAAGGTGCTCTTTACACGCCCCCTTTGGCCTGGTTTCAGCTGCTCCTGGAACATCTGGAGTTCCTTGTCTCCAGGCATGAACGCTCTCTCGAAACGACTGTGATGAAGCGGCAGGCGTGGTGTCCTGCAGGTGTGTCCACAGAGATGGAAGTGCTAAAAGCACTGACATCCTTGTTTGACCACCACAAGACCCTGGACGAAAAGGTACATGAGCTACACTAGTGGTTCTGGGTTCTTACACTTGCTGGGTTCATGGCAGACTTTGCATGTGTTTGTTTACCTTTAAGGTTTGCTAAGTTTTTGAGTTCTTGTAAACAGACTTTCTGTATTAAAAGGCAATGTTCTGCATAATCAACAAACACTAACTGGAATGTGAGTCTTCAAGTGATTATTTCTGAATATTGACTGCCCATTAAGAACTGGATAGTGTTCATTTATTTAGGAACAAGAGTTTCCCGGCCTTAATATTTAAAGCCATTAACAAGGACATTTTCTTGACAGTACTAGCAATGAAAGACATTGAAAGTACTTTATTATATGCCTTTCATCAATATCAGGATAACTATATGGAAAGTGTGCGTATGCATATAAAAACTCAACTCTTTTCAGGTGCGAGAGCAATTACGTGTAGCACTGCAAAGGTGCAGCTTGCTGGAAGAGGAACTGGGCGCCACGCAGAAGGAGGTAATTGTGGGACATCATCCTAGCCCTGAAAAGGGAAAATTATTTTATTTTAATCTCTTAAAAAAACAGTGTGAAGCCTGTAATACTTTTGGATTAGATTTTTATTTCAGATTGCAAGAATCTCTAAATTTGTTGTCAAGCAGTCAGTACATTCTGTTTCTAGTAATCTGGTTCTGCTATGGATGGTCAGCTTTGGCATGTACTGTCTTTTTTATACTATGTTCAGCACTGTAGAATTATGTTTTTCCAAATGGAATTTTGCTGTCTTTACTCATTACTCTTCCATAAGTTATTGTAGTCTCATACTCAGTTTTCGATTGTAGCTAATGACTCTTAAAAAACAGAATGATCAGAAAAAATCACCAAGAGATGGAGTGCTTGACCATGAAGAAGAAGAAACACCAAGCACTAGTGGAAAGGTAAGTCCTTGAGATCTCTCTTTGTTCTGTTGCTGATTTCTTATATTTTGTGGTTCGTGTGTGATGCTGTTTGGATGCTGTTGCTGGAATGGCCTGCTTCCAGCTAAAGTGATTGTTGAGAGTCCTATCATCCAACAGATGGCATAAATCCATTTTGATAGTCCCTATGTTCAAAAGTATTTTATTTGGTAGTACACTAAGGTTATTTAAGAGTGTCCATTTTACCCATCAGAGATCTTCTGCTGGCTCCTTAAGCCATGAGGAAGACCTTGCCAAAATAATTGTGCTCCAAGAAGTCATACACAAACATTCAAAAGAGCAGAGTCAGATGAAGGAGCTCCTGGCTGCACTTTCCAGCCATGTGTCAGAGCTGCAAGAAAATCTTGACACAGCAAGAAAGGATCTCATCAAGTCTGAAGAGATGAACAAGAAATTGGAACAAGATGTTCATGAAATAAGTGATAAAAATTACAGGGTTGTCATAATGTTGAGTGCTTGGAGTGTTAAGGATAATGATTCCTTTTTTTTTTTTTTGTCCTTTCCTTGGTCGGTTATTTTCAGCATTTGCACTGTTGAATGAGTATAAATATGAATAATACAACACAGTATTGCTGTCAGATCGTGACATACCGCCTCCCCCTGGTTGAGAAATTTCTCCTTTTCTGTGGTCTTTTAAAAAGGTAGAGGAGAACTTGCCCAGCTTTTCCCACTTAGTTTATGGGAGTTTGTCCTCCACCCTCATGTGGATTCTTCATCTTTGCAGCTTCTTGGCTGTCATCATGTGTTCTTCTTTATGTTCAGCTTCTCAAGTACATGCACTCCTTAAACAAGGATTTTCAGTACTAGTTGTGCTTTGAGTTCGCTAAAGAGATGTGAGTATTCTCTGGGACTGTGGCAAAGGGAGCATTATCAGGTGTCTTCTAATTTTTTCATATTTTTCCTCAGGCACAGAGGTATGGTATTGAATTTTGGATGTTACATCAGCTCTAATGTGTGAATAGTTTTTGGGTAGTTTAGGCTTTGTGCTTATCTTGCCTATGAGATCTCATTTCATGTGAAATTGTATTTACAACATTCTGCTTTGCACCTGTACTTGTATCTTTGGTTTTATTTCTCTTGCTATACATTTTACTTTTTAGTGGCATTCTTAGCCAGAATATAATCAAATTAAGCAAGTCATTTTAGTGGAATGTTCAGTGTCAGCAGTCTGTTTTGTGACATTTGGATGTATTTATAATTTATACTGTTAACTAACTGAGCAATATTTTTCTTTTCTTTTCCTGTTTTTTTTTTTGACATATTGGGTTTGAACCTAGGGTTTCTCACATACTAGGCAAGCACCAAACCACTCACCAAACCATTTTCTTTTCTTTTTTCTTTTCTTTTGGTACTATGAATTGAACTCATGATGTTCTGCTTGACAGGCAAGTGCTATGCCGTGGAGCTATATCCCTGACCCTTTTTCTTCTTTTCAAACTTATTTTATTTATTAGTGTTTGGTTTTTTGAAAAAAGGATCTTGTGGTGTAATTCAAGCTGGCCTTGAACTCATGGCAGTTCTCCTGCCTCAGCCTCTCACATGCTGGGATTACAGACATGTGGCACCAAGCCTGGCATTGTATTTTCATCTTTTTGACAATCTCATTTATCAGTTGTGTCCTTCTTTCCAGTATTTGTAAAAGAAGTGCAGCAACACATCTGTAATCCCAGCTACTTGTGGACTGAAGTGGGAGGTTTGCCAGTTTAAGGTCAGCCTGGGCAATTTAGGAAGACACTGACTCAAAAAGAGCTGAGTATCCCAAGCATAGTGGGTGAACCCTATCTTTCTAGCTACCCAGGAGACTGAGGCAGACAATCATAAGTTCAAGGGTAGGCTGCCCAATTTAGCAAGACCTTGTTTTGAAATTAAAAGGAAAAAAATATGGGACCATAGCTCAGTGTTAGAGTACCCCTGCCTTCTATTCCCAGTACCACACACAACCACGGAGGAAAACTCTTTCTTCCTGGTTCTCTAATTCAGCATGCTGGCTGACGGTCTGTGTGCTTCCATTGTTGGTTTTGATTTCTTATGCCACCCTTGTGTTTGTTTTATTTTAACCATCTCCAGATTCAATTCTAATCCAGGCCTCAGGTCCCTATCAATTTGTAGTTTGTCCATGAAGCTCCCCTCTCAGCCCCTCCCCATTCTGTGATGGCTCTGCACAGCTAACCAGGCAAGCACGTGTGAGTCTGAGCTGGATTATGACTGATTAGTGGGGCTTGGGGTTTTTGTCATTAAAAATGTATTTTGCTCAGTAGTGATCAATTATATTTAATATATAATTTGTCAATGTGGTTACAAGCAAGATATAATTGGTTGAATGTTTTTCCTTAGATTGTACAGGATCTGCATGATTCATGAGTGAAGTATTCCCTAGGTTAAAAAATAATCTGGGCTCACTGCAGTGGCACATGCCTGTAATGCCAGCTACTGGGGAAGCTAAGAAGGAGGATTTTAAGTCTGAGGCCAGCATGAGAAGTTTAGCAATGTGCTATGTCAAAATAAAAATATAAACGTGGCTGGCAGTGTAGTTTGTTGAGTGGCCCAGCTGGATTCAACCCTGCATACTGCAGGAGCAAGGGGAGGGGCCACTGCTGAGTGTAAAATTTATGGGAACTTTATACAGACAATACGAATCAGATTTTATTGATTATAATCAGAATTCTAAATCTCATCAACTTATAGGGCATATGCTATAGTCTTTAATGGACTACTTTTTAATTAAAATGCCTCCTATCTAGTACTGTGCTAGCTTTTATTGTTACGTATTTTAGGATGCCTAGCTTTCTTTCTTTTTTTTTTTTTTTCCATTCCATTCCACTCCTTTGTATTCCACAGTATCTCGGATGGAATCTAGGCCTGTGCACTGAGATACACACATGACCCTTTTTTTTTCAGTATTATTTTTTATTGTGAGACAGGATCGTGCTAAATCACCAAGATGAGCTCAAACTTGGCAGCCTTCCTGCCTCAGCCTACCAGAGTGCTGTGATTTCATGTGTATGCCACTGCACGAGGGATAAATGATATATTTTAGGAAGTTGTAAATCATATTCTAGGTGAAGATTTTACTGCATTGCACAAAAAATGATTAACTAAAAATAAGTTTGTTCAGTTTTTTGTGTTTTTCTGAGACAGGATGACACCATGCAGTTCAGGCTGGCTTTGAACTCATGTAGTGCAGGTTGGCAGTTCTCCAGGCTTAGCTTCACAAATGCGGGGATTACAAGTCTGCACCACCATGCCTGGCTCTTCAGTTTTATAATAGATGTTGCTGTAACATCCTTGTCATCATGGGAATATTAGAGAGTAGGTGGTTATCAGGGCCCTTTGTTCTATACAGTGTCTTGCTTTAAATCGCATGTGTTCAAATAGAATGTGCTCTTTGAGTAGTAATTTATAGTGTTTTCTAATAAATCTTGGATAACTTAGATTTAAATTTGTGATAAAAGATTATTTGATTTCCAGTTATATTTTCTCTAAATCCTGTCTCTCTTATTTCTGTCTTGTCCTTCATATTGTAATATATTTGCCTGAGTAGATCCTTGAATTTTTAGCTTTAAATCGTGTCATAAATCTGGTGTCTATTTCTTTGCATGCGTCTTGTTAGCCTAGCAACTTAAGGAAACATCATAGAAAGGTAAATTTTCCAGTAAGTGAGCATAGCTTTGTATCTCCCTAATGCATGGAAGAGTATAGTATGTCACACATAAGTGTAATGTTGTCAATATATTGCAATGAATAAGTGATGTTTCATTGGAAATGTTTAAACTGACCTGCCACATCACAAGTTACTGTTCTCTTGGCAATCAGCCATCCATGGAACATGGGGACAGATGTCAGTGTTTGCTTCACTCAGTGCTTTTGCCTCTAACCATTGCATGCATGTGTATAATAGACATAGAATTTAGGATTTGAAAGGATGGAATGATTGAAGCAGAGCCATAGGCTTTAGATTGAGGAAAACTAGTTTTTTTCTGATATGGAAGGCTAGAACTTAGTAAGCACTGCTCTCTGCCAGGTGCCAAATGCTTGGGCATTTTTTTGCTATATTTAGTCCACAAACACATCCCTGTGAGAAACCAGTTGCTGTGCTTGCCCCCAATTACAGATGTGGAAACTGAAATTTAGATCACATGATGTGCAGAGCAGGTAGGAGTTAAGTGTGTTTTGATTTCAAAACCAGGACCATTTCTCCCTTGGGCCTAGATTTGTCAAGATGCTCTGATCTGCTGGGAGTCTCCCTCTCAGAGTAAAACTTGAAAGTAAAAGCAGTACCCTGGGAGCAGTGGGGATTGTGGGGTTTTCTTTCTGTCCATCTAGAAGCTCCCCCTAATGCCTGCTGCCTCTGGCCCTGTGCCATGCCCGCTTCATGCTTCCTGCCTTCCTGGTGGTACACTTGTGGGGCAGTGCTGCTGCAGGTGCCAAGTAGTGATTGTCCTCAGCAGCTGTGTGCGAGCTTCTCTATGTGGCTGAGCAGAAGGGAAATTTACTAAGGACACGGGTACAGATCCTCACTCTGTTGCTGATTAGTTCCTGGCCTGGGAGCTGTTCCTTGGCCCAGTGGAACCATGGCTTGCTCTCTTGTAAGTGAGGTAGTGATCCACACAGTAGTGCTGCTTGGAATGGCCCTGATCTGTGCCTGCCCAAAGTGAGATGCCGCGCTTTCACCAGCAGCCGGCCTCAGAGCTTACCTCTGTTCAGTGGACTTCAGTGTGGTTTGGATATTTTGGTTTTGGCAGTAAGAATTTCTCAGCAAAGGAAGCAGTCTGTTGACTTAGACTCAGACACTGTGGCCTCCTCTTGTTCACTAGTCATCTCTCCTCAGCATGCAGCCTGGTGACTTTGAGAAGACTTGCTCTGGGCTGGCTGTGAAGATTAGCCTAGCAGTGAGTCTAAGGACAGCAAATATGGGCCAGACAAAGAGCGATATGGGATGGTTACTTCTTCATTTCAGTTTTACTGGGCAGACTAAGGTGACTTCTTGGCACTTGTAGAAAGGTCTGAGACAAGGCAGTGGGCCCTAGCCTTGTGCTTTCCTCCCACAAGAGAACAGAGGCAGAATGAAGACCTGGTTCAGTGAGCCTGGAAGGCTCTGGGCAGAGCAGGGGCTAGTGTAGGGGAGTCTTGGTGCAAGAATCTCTTTTTGTGGGTGGAGCATACGTATAGTGCCTTACCTCTTCTTTTTTCTTTTCTATTTTAACAAATGATTATTTTAACGTGAAATTTAAATGATGCCTGGCAAACAATGTCCTAAGTTTGATTTCTTTTTCCCTCCCAAAAAGTTTTTTTGAACTTTTATGATTCATGTTGTTGATTTCAAGCTTGATGGACTTTTTTAGAGATGAGATTGCTGGCGGTTAAACACAGGGCCTCAAACAAGCTAAGTAAGTGAGCTCTGGTTACCCCAGCCCCCGACAGTCTTTTGTTTTGTTACTACAATTAGAAATGAGAGCCAGACAAGGTGATATATGCCTGTAATCCCAGCACTCAGGAGGCTGATAAGGGAGGACTGCTGGAGTTTGAAGCCAGCCTGGGCTATCATGTGAGTTCATGGCCAGCCAGAACTGTATAATGAAACCTTATCTCAAAAAAAAGAGAGAAAGATACAGAATTTATCTGTTAAGATTATATCCTAGCGGGCTGGAAGTTTAGCTCAGCAGCATAAACGCCTGCCTTGTAAGCAGGCAGTCGTGAGTTCGATCCCCAGCACCAATAAAAAGGAAAAAGACAAAAAAAAAATTATATCCTAAATGCTCTCAGCTCACACTAGTCTAGGTGGTCTTCAGTGAGCTGCTACAGGACTATAATGGAATCTGTATCCTTTATACCATTGTACAGATAAATAAATTAACTATTCACCACTTGTTGTTCACCATGAATGTTTCATGAAATCTAGTCCTGCTTCAAAACCCGAAAATAACAACCTTCTAAACAGGGCCTAACCAGACCCTGAAAGAGTTCACATATGCACTATTTCCACAGTCCTGCCTTCCTCAACACATAGGCATACTCATGGGCCATCCCCTAAAAGAAATCCCAGGGTCTGCGTGACCCTCTTTTAATAATATACCCAGGATTATTATTTTTTTTTATTTAAGGAGAAAAAGAAAAAAAAAAAAACAGAAAAAGGATACAAGTGATACAGAATTTCAAAAAAAAAAAATAAACAGTAGGAAGTCACTAGTTAATAGATTACATACTGTCATCTTAGAAATGGTTGTTCAGATTACAAAATTAAAGCATATAAAGTAGACATTCAAACTGTGAGACTACAAACAATTCTGTTCAATGATCCCACAAAAACTTAGCAATATGGTTATCTATCTTATACACTTAAATATACATGCAATTATATCCTTTAGAGCACTTTCTTTTCCTCTCTTTTTTACTATGACAATTATACATTTTGGGTTTTATTACTCCCACAGTTCTTATTACTTTCTATTTGAAGAGAATAAAATCCAATGTGACATAACAAAACAGAGTCAGTCAAATCAAAAGAATGGATATAGTACATAATATAAAAACGGAAGACAAAGTGATGATCATTGGTTACCATAATGCCTCTTGCTATCTTAAAAAGAATTGCCTATATCATCATTTATAATAAAACTGAAAACATTAAAGAACAAAACCAATAAAAGCAAAACATTGGAGACATTGCAGGACTTCAAAAAAAGATAATATGCAAACCCAAAACCCAGGATTATTTTATGAAGCCACATGGAAGTAGGGTTTTAGGCTGCATGCAAATGCTTCTGCTCATAACATTTGGTCCACACAGTGAGAAACAGAAGCCACACACATGCATATTTGGGTCTTCGCTCATGCTGTCCTTGTCTTGTTTCTTGCTAGAGGTAAAAGTATTGACAGTTTCCCTGAGGCTTCGGCCCCCATTAGTGTTCCTTTGAGTGACATCAGTAACTGAAGATATGTGTCACAGGCTCTTCAGTAATGAGAGTAACTTTGTTAACCTGAAGTGATAAAGTGCAGTGAACAGGCTTCGTTTAGGACTTCACTGTCCCTCAGTAACTATCCTCAGAGGTACCTGAGGTTGTACGGAGAACAGAATCTTGAAGGGGGGGTGATGCTGTCCCTGGGCTTCCCGGGGCTTCCATGAAGGAAGGCTATAGGTCAGCCTGCCCTGCTCTCTCTCTGCTATGTGGTCCATTTCCCCCAGACAAACAGGCCTTCAGGTTGGCATTCAATTAAAATGAGACTTCTCAGGACAGGTAGAAAGTTTAGCTAATAGGTTTTGAGTCAGTTTATGTTATTTAAAGCCTATGTGATGTGTTTTCTTATAATGTACTGTTAGCTGATGTTGTTTTTTCACTCCTCAGTTGCTAGCTTGCAGAGAAGAAGAACGAGATGACAAGACAACGATAAAATGTGAAACTTCCCCTCTCTCCTCTCCGAAGTCCCTTCAGCTAGACAGGCTGCACACGGGGGCGTTGCAAATAGTCAGCCACGAGGACATCAGGGACATGCAAAAGTAAGGAGCAGGTCTCGTAGGCCACCAGACCCCTGAGAAACCTGCTTGTCTTAGTTTTTAAGAACATCTATTAATCTTTTCCTGTGAGAAAAACCAAGTTTTTAAAGAATTCTCAGCAAGCTCATTTGGTTGTGATTATTTAAACGTTAGACCTAGAATGTGTTCTCCTGTTCTGAGGCTGTAGTGACATCCAGTGGAAAAGGCCATCTGTTTGGGCAAAGTTTAGAAAGAATAGGAATTATTTGAAATTAGCACTTGAGAGAAAAGCTCCATTTCTTCAGATCCCACACACTCACTTCTTTTAAGAACTTTCTTTCTATTCCTGGTGAAGAATTTGCCACACGGATGTGGCAGGTTCTGGATCGTGCTATTCTGTGGACAATCGGTGCCTCTCAGGTACCCTCCCACACTCTGGGTCTTCTAAGCTCTTGAGAGTCACACATTGTCCCTATCCCTTTAGGAAGCATGTTCCATCAGGAGGCCATGAAGGCTTGGTTACTTATAGACTGTTGTTTTCCACACTTGCTCTTAGAAGCTTTTGTTCCATACCAGGCAGTATGATCAAGCAGGCACATTGGTCTCCACAGTGTCCTGAGAGATAGTACAGCTCTCACTTTGCAGGAGAGCAGGATCCAAGGAACCAGCCTGCAGGAGCTGCTGAGAGGGAAGGTGGAATTCCAGTTCTTCTGGCTTCTGAGACCTTGTTCTCTTTCCTGAGGGCTGAGTGTAAACCTCACTGGCTGAGCAAGGCCCCTGCAGAGGGTGTTCCCTTAGATGTCCAAACCAGGCAGGCTAGAGTACAGGCCTCCTCTGAGCAGGGAGCAACATCAGAGTCTTGGCTTTCCAGACATAGGTCTGTGGAAGCATGACTGGGACCCTGCATTGCTATGCATAGTGTGCTGTGGGTAAGAGACTGGAAAGGATCTTCAGGGAGTTGAAGTAGGAATATTAAAAATGCAGACTGTTTTGGTACATGTGAGTGGACTGTGGAGTTCTAAAGAGGGCAGGTGGTAAAAGTCCATTTTCTTTCCTTCAAGATCAAAAAGTGCCCAGGATGGTCCTGTGAGCAATCCCAATAGCAGTGACAGCAGGCAGGACTCGCCCCACAAAGCCCCAAAGAAGAAGGGCATCAAGTCCTCCATTGGTCGTTTGTTTGGCAAAAAGGAAAAGGGTCGGCCTGGACAAACTGGCAAAGAATCACCAGGACAAGGTGGGTGGGGTTTCGGCAGCTGTCCTAACTGCTGGGAATGGGAGAACGTGAACTTTGTCCTGTGTGCCTGCCGCAGGTGCGCAGTGCCCACGTGGAGTCATGGCTGAGGGTTCTCCAGAAAAGCCCAGTCTGCTTTCTCAGTCTGCCCATGTGTGAACCAAAGCAGAGCAGTGGACATTCATTTGGCGTGAATGAATAACCCTCATAAGTGCTACTTTACACTCTTGAACATTTGTATGTGTTTGCTTGGAAGCTTACCCTTCAGAAATTATTTAGCTCTCTAGCTGCAGAACCTTCAACCTATTTGTGAAACATATAACTTTGCCATGTTAATTTACTGTAAATTTGGGGGCTTTTCTGATTTTTTAATAGCTGTTCTTTCTGAAACAGAAACCTCATCTCAGGATGCGTTCCGACATAGCAAATTGGGAGGAAAGGATGAAAAAAATCGTCAACTTCAAAAACAGTAAGCTTTTTGTTATTTCTCCATCTCATGAAACATTTTTCTGAGTTAACAGTCATTCTTAGCTGATTTTAAGTGTAATTTCTAGCTATGTAAATACATTGTCTTTTGAAAGATGAACCTAAAGCAGTGATAGAGCTTTCAGTGATACAAAGAGCTTGCTGCAGCATGCACACCATAGGTTTGCCTCCATTGACCTAAAGCCTGTTTTAAGCCATCATGTCTGGTGAACAGAGGACATTTGGAAATCTTGACTGAATTCACACATGTATTCTCAGTCTACCTTTTCAGAGTTGTCTCCCAGGATGATAGAATGGGTAATAGTTAGGCTTGGCCATTTGAGCTCTGGCCGCTGAATCCTGGTTAATTCTCTAGTTAGCTGTGTGTCTCTGACAAAGTTACTTATCCTGTGCTTCAGTTTTCTCAACTGTCAAATGGCAGTTACAGTTGTTCATACATCATGTGGCTGTTTTTCAGTTCAATAGAATTATATATGTGCATGTATATGTTTTATAACATGGACACAATTCCTAAATAAGTTACAATTACAGTCAGGCTTCTGAGACCTTGTTTTCTTTCCTGTTGACTGAGTGCATCCCTCAGTGCCTGAGCAAGGCCCCTGCAGAGGGTGTTCCCTTATGTGTCCAAACAAGGCAGGCTAGAGTACAGGCCTGCTCTGAGCAGGGAGCACATCAGAATCTTGGCTTTCCAGACACAGGTCTGTGGAAGCATTACTGGGACCCTGCATCACAATGCATATTGTACTGTGTGTAAGAGACTCGAAACGTTTTTTAGGAAGTTGAAGGTAGGAATATTAAAAATGCAGACTGTTCTTGTACGTGTGAATGGACTGTGGATCTGGGAAGAGGGTGGTAAAAATCCATTTTATTTCTTTGAAGCTCAACAGGCTCCCAGGAAGGTCCTGTGAACAATCCCAGTACCAGTGACAGCAGGCAGGATGCGCTCCACAAAGCCCCAAAGAAGAAGAGCATCAAGTCCTCCACTGGTCGTTTGTTTGGCAAAAAGAAAAAGGGTCCGCCTGGACAAACTGGCAAAGAATCACCAAGACAAGGTGGGCCGGTTTTAGGCAGCTGTGCTAACTGCTGGGATTTGGAGAGCATGAGCTTTTTCCTATGTACCTGCCACAGGTGTCCAGTGCCCACAAGGAATCATGGCTGAGCATTCTCCAGACAGCCCAGTCTGCCCACATGTGAACCAGAGCAGAGCAGTGGACATTCATTTGGCGTGAATGAATAACCCTCTTATATGCTAATTTATACGCTTGAACATTTATATGTGTTTGCTCGGAAGCTTACACTTCAGAAATGATTCAGCTCTCTACCTGCAGAATCTTCTTCCTATTTGTGAAACATATAACTTTGCCATGTTAATTTACTCTAAATTTGGTGAATTTTCTTCTTTTTTGTAGCTGTTGTTTCTGAAACAGAAAACTCATCTCAGGATGCCTTCCAACTTAGCAAATTGGGAGGAAAGGATGAAAAAAATCATCAACTTCAAAAACAGTAAACTTTTTGTTATTTCTCCATCTCATGAAATATTTTTCTGAGTTAACAGTCATTCTTAGCTGATTTTAAGTGTAATTTCTAGCTATGTAAATACATTGTCTTTTGAAAGATGAACCTAAAGCAGTGATAGAGCTTTCAGTGATACAAAGAGCTTGCTGCAGCATGCACGCCATAGGTTTGCCTCCACTGACCTAAAGCCTGTTTTAAGCCATCATGTCTGGAGAACAGAGGACATTAGGAAGTCTTGACTGAATTCACACATGTATTCTCAGTCTACCTTTTCAGAGTGTTCTCCCAGGATAATAGAATGGGTAATAGTTAGGCTTGGCCATTTGAGCTCTGGCCGCTGAATCCTGGTTAATTCTCTAGTTAGCTGTGTGTCTCTGACAAAGTTACTTATCCTGTGCTTCAGTTTTCTCATCTGTCAAATGGCAGTTACAGTTGTTCGTACATCATGTGGCTGTTTTTCAGTTCAATAGAATTATATATGTGCATGTATATGTTTTATAACATGGACACAATTCCTAAATAAGTTACAATTACAGTCAGGCTTCTGAGACCTTGTTTTCTTTCCTGTTGACTGAGTGCATCCCTCAGTGCCTGAGCAAGGCCCCTGCAGAGGGTGTTCCCTTATGTGTCCAAACAAGGCAGGCTAGAGTACAGGCCTGCTCTGAGCAGGGAGCACATCAGAATCTTGGCTTTCCAGACACAGGTCTGTGGAAGCATTACTGGGACCCTGCATCACAATGCATATTGTACTGTGTGTAAGAGACTCGAAACGTTTTTTAGGAAGTTGAAGGTAGGAATATTAAAAATGCAGACTGTTCTTGTACGTGTGAATGGACTGTGGATCTGGGAAGAGGGTGGTAAAAATCCATTTTATTTCTTTGAAGCTCAATAGGCTCCCAGGAAGGTCCTGTGAACAATCCCAGTACCAGTGACAGCAGGCAGGATGCGCTCCACAAAGCCCCAAAGAAGAAGAGCATCAAGTCCTCCACTGGTCGTTTGTTTGGCAAAAAGAAAAAGGTTCTGCCTGGACAAACTGGCAAAGAATCACCAAGACAAGGTGGGCCGGTTTTAGGCAGCTGTCCTAACTGCTGGGATTGGGAGAGCCTGAGATTTTTCCTATGTGCCTGCTGCAAGTGTCCAGTGCCCACGAGGAGTCATGGCTGAGCGTTCTTCTGACAGCCCAGTTTGCCCACATGTGAAACAAAGCAGAGCAGTGGAAATTCATTTGGCTTGAATGAATAACCCTCTTATATGCTAATTTATACTCTTGAACATTTATATGTGTTTGCTCGGGAGCTTACCCTTCAGAAATTATTCAGCTCTCTACCTGCAGAATCTTCTTCCCATTTGTGAAACATATAACTTTGCCATGTTAATTTACTCTAAATTTGGGGGCTTTTCTTCTTTTTTGTAGCTGTTGTTTCTGAAACACCAAACTCATCTCAGGATGCCTTCCAACTTAGCAAACTGGGAGGAAAGGATGAAAAAAATCGTCAACTTCAAAAACAGTAAGCTTTTTGTTATTTCTCCATCTCATGAAACAGTTTTCTGAGTTAACAGTCATTCTTAGCTGATTTTAAGTGTAATTTCTAGCTATGTAAATACATTGTCTTTTGAAAGATGAATCTAAAGCAGTGATAGAGCTTTCAGTGATACAAAGAGCTTGCTGCAGCATGCACGCCATAGGTTTGCCTCCATTGACCTAAAGGCTGTTTTAAGCCATCATGTCTGGAGAACCAAGGACATTTGGAAATTTTGACTTAACTCACACATTCATTCTCAGTCTCCCTTTGCAGACTTGTCTGCCTAGTGGACAGAGTGGTTAAGAGTTAGGCTTAGACATTTGAGCTCTGGCCGCTGAATCCTGGTTAATTCTCTAGTTAGCTGTGTGTCTCTGACAAAGTTACTTAGCTTGTGCTTCAGTTCTCTAAACTGTCAAATGGCAGTTACAGTTGTTCATACATCATGTGGTTTTTTTTCAGTTCAATAGAATTATATATGTGCACGTATATGTTTTAAAACATGGACACAGGTCCTAAATAAGTTACAATTATAGTCAGGCTTCTGAGACCTTGTTCTCTTTCCTGTTGACTGAGTGCATCCCTCAGTGCCTGAGCAAAGCCCCTGCAGAGGGTGTTCCCTTCTGTGTCCAAACCAAGCAGGCTAGAGTATAGGCCTGCTCTGAGCAGGGAGCACATCAGAATCTTGGCTTTCCAGACACTGGTCTGTGGAAGCATTACTGGGACCCTGAATCACAATGAATATTGTATTGTGTGTAAGAGAGTTGAAAAATTCTTTAGGAAGTTGAAGGTAGGAATATTAAAAATGCAGACTGTTCTTGTACGTGTGAATGGACTGTGGAGCTGTGAAGAGGGTGGTAAAAGTCCATTTTCTTTCCTTCAAGCTCAACAGGCTCCCAGGATGGTCCTGTGAGCGTTCCCAGCAGCAGTGACAGCAGGGAGGACCCACTCCACAAAGCTCTAAAGAAGAAGAGCATCAAGTCCTCCACTGGTCGTTTGTTTGGCAAAAAGGAAAAGGGTCCGCCTGGACAAACTGGCAAAGAATCACCAAGACAAGGTGGGCCGGTTTTAGGCAGCTGTCCTAACTGCTGGGATTGGGAGAGCATGCGCTTTTTCCTATGTACCTGCCACAGGTGTCCAGTGCCCACAAGGAATCATGGCTGAGCATTCTCCAGACAGCCCAGTCTGCCCACATGTGAACCAGAGCAGAGCAGTGGACATTCATTTGGCGTGAATGAATAACCCTCTTATATGCTAATTTATACGCTTGAACATTTATATGTGTTTGCTCGGAAGCTTACCCTTCAGAAATTATTCAGCTCTCTACCTGCAGAATCTTCTTCCTATTTGTGAAACATATAACTTTGCCATGTTAATTTACTCTAAATTTGGTGAATTTTCTTCTTTTTTGTAGCTGTTGTTTCTGAAGCCGAAAACTCATCTCAGGATGCCTTCCAACTTAGCAAATTGGGAGGAAAGGATGAAAAAAATCGTCAACTTCAAAAACAGTAAGCTTTTTGTTATTTCTCCATCTCATGAAACATTTTTCTGAGTTAACAGTCATTCTTAGCTGATTTTAAGTGTAATTTCTAGCTATGTAAATACATTGTCTTTTGAAAGATGAACCTAAAGCAGTGATAGAGCTTTCAGTGATACAAAGAGCTTGCTGCAGCATGCATGCCATAGGTTTGCCTCCACTGACCTAAAGCCTGTTTTAAGCCATCATGTCTGGTGAACAGAGGACATTTGGAAATCTTGACTGAATTCACACATGTATTCTCAGTCTACCTTTTCAGAGTTGTCTCCCAGGATGATAGAATGGGTAATAGTTAGGCTTGGCCATTTGAGCTCTGGCCGCTGAATCCTGGTTAATTCTCTAGTTAGCTGTGTGTCTCTGACAAAGTTACTTATCCTGTGCTTCAGTTTTCTCAACTGTCAAATGGCAGTTACAGTTGTTCATACATCATGTGGCTGTTTTTCAGTTCAATAGAATTATATATGTGCATGTATATGTTTTATAACATGGACACAATTCCTAAATAAGTTACAATTACAGTCAGGCTTCTGAGACCTTGTTTTCTTTCCTGTTGACTGAGTGCATCCCTCAGTGCCTGAGCAAGGCCCCTGCAGAGGGTGTTCCCTTATGTGTCCAAACAAGGCAGGCTAGAGTACAGGCCTGCTCTGAGCAGGGAGCACATCAGAATCTTGGCTTTCCAGACACAGGTCTGTGGAAGCATTACTGGGACCCTGCATCACAATGCATATTGTACTGTGTGTAAGAGACTCGAAACGTTTTTTAGGAAGTTGAAGGTAGGAATATTAAAAATGCAGACTGTTCTTGTACGTGTGAATGGACTGTGGATCTGGGAAGAGGGTGGTAAAAATCCATTTTATTTCTTTGAAGCTCAACAGGCTCCCAGGAAGGTCCTGTGAACAATCCCAGTACCAGTGACAGCAGGCAGGACGCGCTCCACAAAGCCCCAAAGAAGAAGAGCATCAAGTCCTCCACTGGTCGTTTGTTTGGCAAAAAGAAAAAGGTTCTGCCTGGACAAACTGGCAAAGAATCACCAAGACAAGGTGGGCCGGTTTTAGGCAGCTGTGCTAACTGCTGGGATTTGGAGAGCATGAGCTTTTTCCTATGTACCTGCCACAGGTGTCCAGTGCCCACAAGGAATCATGGCTGAGCATTCTCCAGACAGCCCAGTCTGCCCACATGTGAACCAGAGCAGAGCAGTGGACATTCATTTGGCGTGAATGAATAACCCTCTTATATGCTAATTTATACGCTTGAACATTTATATGTGTTTGCTCGGAAGCTTACACTTCAGAAATGATTCAGCTCTCTACCTGCAGAATCTTCTTCCTATTTGTGAAACATATAACTTTGCCATGTTAATTTACTCTAAATTTGGTGAATTTTCTTCTTTTTTGTAGCTGTTGTTTCTGAAACAGAAAACTCATCTCAGGATGCCTTCCAACTTAGCAAATTGGGAGGAAAGGATGAAAAAAATCATCAACTTCAAAAACAGTAAACTTTTTGTTATTTCTCCATCTCATGAAATATTTTTCTGAGTTAACAGTCATTCTTAGCTGATTTTAAGTGTAATTTCTAGCTATGTAAATACATTGTCTTTTGAAAGATGAACCTAAAGCAGTGATAGAGCTTTCAGTGATACAAAGAGCTTGCTGCAGCATGCACGCCATAGGTTTGCCTCCACTGACCTAAAGCCTGTTTTAAGCCATCATGTCTGGAGAACAGAGGACATTAGGAAGTCTTGACTGAATTCACACATGTATTCTCAGTCTACCTTTTCAGAGTTGTCTCCCAGGGTGATAGAATGGGTAATAGTTAGGCTTGGCCATTTGAGCTCTGGCCGCTGAATCCTGGTTAATTCTCTAGTTAGCTGTGTGTCTCTGACAAAATTACTTATCCTGTGCTTCAGTTTTCTCAACTGTCAAATGGCAGTTACAGTTGTTCATACATCATGTGGCTGTTTTTCAGTTCAATAGAATTATATATGTGCATGTATATGTTTTATAACATGGACACAATTCCTAAATAAGTTACAATTACAGTCAGGCTTCTGAGACCTTGTTTTCTTTCCTGTTGCCTGAGTGCATCCCTCAGTGCCTGAGCAAGGCCCCTGCAGAGGGTGTTCCCTTATGTGTCCAAACAAGGCAGGCTAGAGTACAGGCCTGCTCTGAGCAGGGAGCACATCAGAATCTTGGCTTTCCAGACACAGGTCTGTGGAAGCATTACTGGGACCCTGCATCACAATGCATATTGTACTGTGTGTAAGAGACTCAAAACGTTTTTTAGGAAGTTGAAGGTAGGAATGTTAAAAATGCAGACTGTTCTTGTATGTGTGAATGGACTGTGGATCTGGGAAGAGGGTGGTAAAAATCCATTTTATTTCTTTGAAGCTCAACAGGCTCCCAGGAAGGTCCTGTGAACAATCCCAGTACCAGTGACAGCAGGCAGGACTCGCCCCACAAAGCCCCAAAGAAGAAGGGCATCAAGTCCTCCACTGGTTGTTTGTTTGGCAAAAAGGAAAAGGGTCCGCCTGGACAAACTGGCAAAGAATCACCAAGACAAGGTGGGCCGGTTTTAGGCAGCTGTGCTAACTGCTGGGATTGGGAGAGCGTGAGATTTTTCCTATGTGCCTGCTGCAGGTGTCCAGTGCCCACGAGGAGTCATGGCTGAGCGTTCTTCTGACAGCCCAGTCTGCCCACGTGTGAAACAAAGCAGAGCAGTGGACATTCATTTGGCGTGAATGAATAACCCTCTTATGTGCTAATTTATACGCTTGAACATGTAAATGTGTTTGCTCGGAAGCTTACCCTTCAGAAATTATTCAGCTCTCTACCTGCAGAATCTTCTTCCTATTTGTGAAACATGAAACTTTGCCCTGTTAATTTACTCTAAATTTGGGGGCTTTTCTTCTCTTTTGTAGCCGTTGTTTCTGAAACGGAAAACTCATCTCAGGATGCCTTCCAACTTAGCAAATTGGGAGGAAAGGATGAAAAAAATCATCAACTTCAAAAAAAGTAAGCTTTTTGTTATTTCTCCATCTCATGAAACAGTTTTCTGAGTTAACCATCATTCTTAGCTGATTTTAAGTGTAATTTCTAGCTATTGTAAATACATTGTCTTTTGAAAGATGAACCTAAAGCAGTGATAGAGCTTTCAGTGGTACAAAGAGCTTGCTGCAACATGCATGCCATAGGTTTGCCTCCATTGACCTAAAGCCTGTTTTAAGCCATCATGTCTGGAGAACAGAGGACATTTGGAAACTTTGACTGAACTCACATGTGTATTCTCAGTCTTCCTTTGCAGAGTTGTCTCTCTAGATGATAGAATGGGTAATAGTTAGGCTTGGCCATTTGAGCTTTGGCCGCTGAATCCTGGTTAATTCTCTAGTTAGCTGTCTGACAACATTATTTAGCTTAGGCTTCAGTTTTCTCAACTGTCAAATGACTGTTACAGTTGTTCATGCATCGTGTGGCTTTTTCTCAGTTTGATAGAATTATATATGTGCATGTATATGTTTTAAAACATGGACACAAGTCCTAAATAAGCTATAATTAAGGTCACTGTGGTGACTTCTATTGTTTACACAAGTGGTCCTCCAGAAGCATTTACCGTGATATAATTTTACATTTTATCTGAGATTGGATCTCTACTTTACAGTGTATTATTGAACTATAATCCTCTACTAAATCTTAAGGGGCTGAGGAGTGGAGTATAAGTGAGAGCGTACTGGCTTGACATACCATCCCTAGGCCCACATAAAGATAGATTCTGAAAATAATATATGTTCCGAATGATTTTGCATAGGGGAGCACAGGCACCAACATATCAGGGAAGTATGTACACTTCTCTGATGTAGGATTGGTTGTGTAAGCTGATCACACCCAAAACTAGAGTTATAAGTGAACTAGATAGGTTGAGACATTTTCCTAGTGAGATGATTAATAAAATATCAATCAAAAAGCTTTCTGCAACAAAATCAGACAGTATGTAATGTCTAAGAGGTACAATTTGAACTTGACAGTAGGGAAAGTTTGAAAGCCTAAGGTAAGATGGGCACACTGGTCTTGAGAAAAGGTGAAAGTTGGTGGGTTCTTGGATAAATTTGTATATGGGAAACATCAGGTGTCCACTTCTCAGTGAAGCCAGTACTGTGTGGAACTCAGAGTGCAAAGGCCCTGACACTAGCGTTGCACTCGAATCCCTAGGAACCCTTTCTGCTGGAAAGTTATGAAATCTCACTCATTTTAGTTGTCTTCTCTGAATTCATGACTGCCTTTTTTTTTTTAAACTTCTATTGGTATGTGTTTGCAGTACATAATAATCATGTTGGTTCTTGGGAGTTGATACATGTCCATGACACATTTCTATTCTTTATTTTCCACCATCCTTGTATTTTGCCAGAATCCCATTCATGCATTTCTCTTATAAACCCTTGTCATGTATACAGATTAAAAATAAGACTATTAAAAAGAAATATATATATATAAGATATATATATCAATATCAATATATATTATATATATATATATATATATATATATATATCAAACATACCAGACTATAAGCCAAAACACATATAAAAGATGGAACACAATTGTACTAAGTCGAAGTATTCCTTTAGATATATTTTCCATGCTGAGTTACAATAACTTTTTTCTTCTATTGTCTGTCTTTTATTTCATAGCTAACTTATATATGAAGTTTTTCATATTATAATGAGTCTTTTGTTTTTTATTTTATTCATTTATTTTTTGAGACAAGAATCATACTTTGTAATTCAGGCTGGACTGAACTCACAGCAGTCCTCCTGATTTAGTTGCCCAAGTGGTGGGATTACAGGCATGTGCTACTGCACTTGGCCATAGTAACTGTTTTAAGCAGCTCAACAGTGATGACATGCCATTGCAGGTGAAATTCTGTTATGGAAACATTCTATACAAATACTCAATCTTTGGTGCTCTGTAAATAGAATTTTATAGTACCATTTAACCACAAAATCTGAACTGTGTAAAAGTCTTTTATAATAATTTAAGCAATGAGCAGTTGGCTTTGTGGAGCTTAATATTAAAGCTAGTCATTTTCCCTCTCGAAACCATGCTAAAGAAATAGTGTTGCCTAGATTTTGCCAGTGTCTTTTATTTCACGTGCTCATTTCAATGTAATAAAAACAACAGCAGCACAGCTTGATCATTCACCCCATTGCCTTCTGAAGTTTATGTTTCATGGAAGAGAAGAAATAATTTTCCTAATATGTTTGGCTATTTTGCTGGGGATGTGGCTCGGTAGTGTAGTACTCTTAGCATGCATTAAGGCCTTAGGTTCAATCCCCAGTACCACAATAAAAGCAAAAAACAGAAAACCAAAATGTTTCCCTGTTGTAAAAATTGACTTTCTAACTCTCAAGAAGTGTGTGTGCACCCTCAGGACAGGCTTTGAATTATTTGCCCAAACACATGATTAAATTGCACACCAGGCATGCATGTTTACAGGTGTGTGTGTGTGTGTGTGTGTGTGTGTGTGTGTGTGGTGGTAGGGAGGGAGATTTCTCGGTAGCAAGGAGATTCAAGTTTATGCTGCTTACTCCAAACATCTGTTGTGGCTGTTTCAAGGTGTCTAAGAATGGGTCTTTGCTCTGTACTTTATAGTTCTATGTGGGATGCATATGTGATTTCTCAACCATAGTAGAAAGTTCATAGGGAAAATTCTAAAGTAGTCATCTGACTATGGTGGGCAGTTTTGTGATATCTGTCAGATAACCTGAATTGTAATTGATTTGAAGAAAAAAAGTATTTTGTGAATACAGGGTACAGTTTAATACTTTGAGCATTATTGTTTTGTTTTTTTGTTTTTTTTTTTTGTTTTGTTTTTGTTTTTCTGAGACAGGTCTCACTATGCAGTTCAGGCTGGCTTTGAGCTCACTTTGTAGCTCAGGCTGACCTCAAACTCACAATGATCCTCCTGCCTCAGCCTCTCAAGTGCTGGAATTACAGGCATGCACAACCACATCCAGCTACTTTGAGCATTCTTGATGTAATAAAAAACTGTTCTGTGAATACAGAGTACAGTTCAACACTTTGGTACTTTCTCAGAAATACAGTACTTCTTGTGATGAGCCCTAACTTGGCTGTAGGCCATGCTCCTTGCCGCTGAACCACTAGCCTATCACATTGACTGAAGGAGGGTTCCCAGGACTCAGTGCACATATTGACCAGCTGAACTCATGCTCTCTGAGAATTACTGGAAGAATTTGATGCTTTGCTGACACTTGAGGTGCTCAGTAGTCAATGCAACTATCAGCATGACTCAGACTGGAGTCCGTTCATCAGCTCATAGAATGCTGTGTGAAGTTTCAAAACATGGATCTCCAACTCACCTTTGTCTTTGTAGTGCTCTCCTTCCGGTTGCGTGGCATTGTGGTGCATTTGCTGTGGGAAGTTGGTTACACATGGAGCCATACTCAGTGGTACTCTGAATCATATAGTGTGGAGTGCTGGTGTTACCAGCTTTGGGTTCTCTGCTAAACTTCCCAAGAGTATATTTCTGTTTGGTGAGAAAAATTGCTTCCATTCCTCACTTGTCAAAACAACACACTGGTCCCCAGTACTCTTCCTCACAGTGTGACTAGCATGTGAAATGTGAGCCTGAGCTGCAGCCATGAGAAAGGGTCTCCTTAGCCCTTGTGCAAGACCCCTGAAGTTGAAAAGTGTCCCATCTCTTGGAAATACAGTCATGTATTTACTATGGAGAGTTAAAGTTCTTGCTATATGTCACTTAGATAATGTTTATTCTGCAGAAACTCGCACAAGCTTCTTGAAATGAAGGGCAGCTTTACCATTGTGCTTTTGCCTACATTATAAAATATATCATAATTCATAGACTACATGACATTTTTTGTACCAGGGATCAAACTCACAACCTCACACTTGCCAGGCAGGCCCTTAAGCTGCTGAGCTAAATCCCTGGCCTTCCCGTAACTTTTATTTTACGCATTTGTTCCCCAGAGAATTTAGTGTATTTTGGTCCAAGAGAATACAGCATAGCTGTAGAACACTTTCCTAGTATGCTAAAGCCCTGAGCTCCATCATTAGTATGACAGAATCTAAAATAGCTGCCTCCTCCAACAGTATGTATGTATGTATGTATGTATGTGTGCATGTATATACATGTTGGTGCTGCAGATCAAACATAGCACCTTGTGAAGGCTGGGCAAGTGCTTTACTAATGAGCTACACTCAGCCCCCAGTCTCTAATTTAAAGGCAGGAAGGTTCCCATATCAGTTTGCATTAGAGCAGATACTCTGTGTTTGTGTGTGTGTGTGTGTGTGTGTGTGTGTGTGTGTGTGTGTGTGTTTGGTTTCTTTTCCTTTTTTGGTACTGGGGATCAAACTCATGCCCTTGCACTTGCCAGGCAGGTGCTATGCTGCTGAGCTAAATTCCTGGCCTCCTTTTCTTTTTTTAAAAAAGGGTCTCACTGTGTTGTTCAGGTTGGACTTGAAATCATTATGTAACCCAGGCTGACTTTCAGCTCATAGCAATTCTCCTGCCTCAGCTTCCAAAGTGCTGGGATTACAGGTGTGTACCATCATCCTGGCATTAGAGCAGATATTATAAAAATCAACCCTGGTGTCTAGTGTTTGGTTCTATGGGAGAAGCTATAAGCTGAAGAAAAGAAGCTCTGACAATGTCAGGAACAGAGCAATCTAGTGCCCAGCCACCTTCTGCAAAGGGCCCCAGCTTGGCCTGCCTGTCACATCTATTGGGATATGATATCTCACAGCCCAGGAGCAAGCAAATATCAGAAGAAACCAAAGGGGTTTTCTTCTGGAGTTGATGGATATGACACATCAACATCTAGGATTACTGACATATTATTCAGATGCCCTTGGTGGCTATTCAGTGTGGACAGATGATGGACATTCTGCAGAGTATGCCCCCCCCCCCCCACTGGTTACTATGTTTTTATTTGCTCTTTTTAAATTTTTCCTTTTTTTCCCCTGGGGGCTCCGTATGTAGTCCAGACTAGCCTTGAATTCATGGTAATCCTCTTGCCTTCATCTCCCACATGCTGGATTATAGATGATGCCACCATACCCAGCTTGATTACCTTGCTTGAAGCTTTGGGGCTCAGAGCTGGAAGAGTTATTATTTGGGAAGTTGAGCAAGAAAAGAATGAATGTTGCTAAAGCTTAAATGTTTGCAGCTTTAGTAGAGGGGGAGGAAATAGGTGGTTCTCCTATTCCAAACTAATCATATGGGTAGACGGATAACCTTACCTAAGTGGATAGTCAGGTAGGTGAGTAAACACTGTGAAGCCATTTAGTTCTTGGAGGTCACAGATTTGGACAAATGGGTGTCTGTACTAAGTATGTGCAGTAGCAAGCAAAAGAGATCCAGTTTCAATACCCAGTGTAAAAGGAAGGTAGTTGTGCATATCACCAAACATTGCAAAGAGCCAGAGTAGAGGTGCGCAGAAGTGTCTGCAGGCTCCAGATTCTGCATCTTAACACAGGATCCTTCTGTACACTTTTGGGAACAACTCTCAAGAAAACTGGACTCTAATGTGCCCACCTATCGTGTTAACCAAGGTTAGGTGCCCAATCTCGTAGTCCACAAACTACCTGGTAGGGGAGGTGTAGCTACCTGTAGGTGGAACTTGGGCCAACTCCCCAGCCAGGGTCTTCTGTGTTATTTCCTAACGTCACATGACTTTTGAATGCATCATCCTACTTCTGCTACCTTCACACCACTCCCACTGCTGCATCTGGATGCAGGTGTAAGGAGGAGGAAGGATGTAAAGGCAACAGCAGTTTATACCAAGCTTCAGGTAGTGGGCCTTGTTCTTGTTTGCAGTACATGTCTGGTATGTACTTTCACAAATTACAGCTGTGCAGTGGTATGTACCTTTAATCATCCGAGCTACCTGGGAGGTCCAGGCAGGAGGGTCATTTATGATGACAATGCCATTGTTCTAGGCAACTTAAGAAACTGTCTCAAGATAAAAAGTATAGTACAAATGGCTGGCGGTTTAGTTCAATGAGTGCTTGGTTCCATCCCCAGTACCATCAAAAATAATGAAAACACCAACAAAATCATTTTTAGACTACTGAGGACATAGTTCTTACTTAGTCTATTTGAATAGGCACATAATCTAGAAGTGCTTCTGACCTACAGCAGTAGTCTTCCTCTTCCCTGGCCTGGCCAGAGCATCCAGGACAGACCCTCACTTAATATTACAGAATTTCAGATCTTTACCCAGAAATGGATTTACACTGCTTCTTGGGGTCAGTCTGTCTGTCTGTCTGTCTGTCTGTCTCTCTGTATGTTTGTCACACACTCTCTCTTTCTCTCTCTCTCTCTCTCTGTGTGTGTGTGTGTGTGTGTGTGTGTGTGTGTGTGTGTGTGTGTTTCTTGTTTCCTTAAATGAGTCATAGCAGCTCTGTAGCCAGGTTTGGTAGCTGTCTTAGTTACTTTTTACTCATTGCTGAGACAAAATACCTAAAGGCCAAGTTGGGAAAGGAAAGGTTTATTTCTTACAGTTTTTGGAGGTTTCACACACTCAGTTGGCTCCAGGGCATGGCTGGGCCACAGTTCATGGTGGCTGCAAACAGCAAGCAGGAACAGGCAAAGAGCAAGACACACCTTCTCCCTGCCATTACATTACATCCTGGCTCCACCCCTCTGTGGGTATAGCACTGACACCATCAATCCAAGCACTAACAATGAACCATCACAAATGCACAATACAAATACATGAAGCCTGGGGGCCCACAGACATAAACCATGACATTCCTCCCCTGGCCCCCAGGACTCTTGTACATCCTTTATACAAAAGACATTTAGTCCACCACCAAGAGTTTCCAAAGTCTTAAGTTTCAGCATTGCTGAACAGTCCAAGTCCCATGTCTCCTCCATGATCTATGGCAAACTCTTAACTGTAACCCCTGTACAAATGAAACAAGTTTAAACATTTCTCAAATGCAAAGGCACAAAATAAACATTACTATTCCAAAAGTTACAAACAGGGGAATATAAAGCATTGGAAACAAAGCAAATCCAACATCCAGCAGGATGAACATTAAGTCCTAGAGTTCCTTGCTCTGCATCTGAAGCAATATGGTTACAAGCTCCAAAAGGCTTGTGTGATTCCACCCCCAAGGCACTTCCAGGGATTTCACCTCCTGCAGCTTTTCTCTTAAATCCTCTCTGCTTGCTTTTTGGAGCTTTCCTTGGATCGTCCATGTTTCTGGCTTTTCCAAACTTTTGGGGTCTCCACTGCACCTTTGGCTTCACCTTTATGTCTTCACAAATTGCCCTCTCAGGGGCACACAGCTTGGCCTCCCAGGCCCTTTGCAATAGAGGTAGAAGCCATCTTACCCTCAGAATTTGTGCATTTTCCTAGCACCTAAGATCAGCACCATGTGGATGTTGCCAAGGTTTGCTGCTAGCTAGAGCAGTACTCAGGCTTTTCTCTCTCTTGGCTGTAGGGGTCAGTTGCCTGGATCACAGGGCTCTGTTTAACTGATTGTGAGGAAAAGCTTCTCTATGTTGCCACCATTCTGGAACCTCATGTGGCCTGTCACCATTCTGGAAACTCATGTGGTCTCTGTCGCCATTCTGGAACCTGGTGCTCTGCAGCTTTCTCCTCTGAAAAAATTCTTTTACCTTTGCAGTGAGGCTGCACAGGGTGGGGACCTGCTTCCTGGGATGCCCCCGGCCCATCTTTCTTATTTCTCTGTTTTCCCTCAGCCATCAGAATCTCCACTGTCTTTACAATCCACAGCCTTCCTGAAATATTCTTTCTGGCCAAACTCACAGTATTGCAAATTATCCCGCTGGGCTCTTTCCTCTTGATTTGCAACATAAAGCTGGCTAAAAGCCCTCTACAGTAGCCATGCCACAGACTCAACATTTGATTGCTTTTTAATTTCTTTTTCAAGATTAATCAGTCCATTGCCCTTTGTTTCAGTCTCAGGCAAAGTCTCTGGACATGAGCAAAATGTAGACAACTTTCTGCCAACCCATAACTCACATCATGGGGAGTCCAACAATCACTGCAGTCCTTCTTCCCAGCAGAAATCTCCCAGGCCTGGTCTTTACCATCAGGCTTCCTATCAGCCTTCTGGTCTCCTGAGCTGTGACCACTATCTCCTCTACAGAACTGCCTAAGCTGCTCTAGCTCTATGCATCCAGGCAACACATCCAAACCTTTCCAAACTCTGCCCACAAGCCATTTCCAAAGCCATTTCTTGAAAAACATGGTAAGGTATAGTCACAGCAAACAACCCCATTCTTCGGTACCAAATTCTGTCTTAGTTACTTTTTACTCATTGCTGAGACAAAATACCTGAAGCCCAAGTTTGGAAAGGAAAAGGTTATTTCTTACAGTTTTGGGAGGTTTCAGTCCACACTCAGTTGGCTCCAAGGCAGGTGGGCATGGCTGGGTCACAGTTCATGGTGGCTGCAAACAGCAAGTAGGAACAGGCAAAGAGCAAGATACACTTTCTTCCTACCATTACATCATATCCTGGCTCCACTCTTATGTGGGTGTAACACTGACACCATGAATCCAAGCACTAGACAATGAACCATCACAAATGCACAATGAAAATGCATGAGGCCTGGGGGCCACAGACATAAACCATGACAGTAGCCTACTACTTCTTGTACTTAGGAGCACTCTTCTGCTGATCTGTTTCTCTGTGAATAGCTTTGCTTGTTTCAACTAGAAAATTGTTGTTGTTGTTGTTGTTCTTCTTCTTCTTTTTGTTTTTTTCTTGTTTCATCTGAGATAACACATTTGCTGCCTTCTCTGGTACAGTTACTCCCTGGTGATTGTTCCTGTAAGCTTAGCGGTAACTTAAGGAACTCTTAGTTGAAATTGTATATGAAACATTTTACTTAGGAACATAAGTTTCCAAAAGAAAGAAAAGGGGAAGAGAGACTGATTGACTGAGACTGACTAGGGTTTTTGTGTATCTGAAACATACTTGTCCTTTGTGTTCTAATGTCAGACTTACCATGCTTACAATGTTACTGTTTCACATAACTGTGTTACACAAATCACTTTTAGAGATGTTAGTATAGTAAAAGTGTGACTTGAGTCTTTAGAAATAAAGCATATATGAAACCTCAAATCACATTACGGAGTGCATGCAAGACTCACCTACCCACTTCCCTGCAGTACTGCCTTGGTATTGCATGAGTTTCTGTGCTGGTGATACATTCGGCATTGAAGGAGGTGTTGAATGGCTGGCTAAAGAAGAGATCAATGGGTTAAAACCACAGAATGACCCAGTGACTTAGCAAGTACCCGTTTACTTAAAGAGCAGTGTACAATAGAAACTGTCCTCTGTTACTTGTTTGCTGTATTAGACGATAATCTTTTTGTGGTTAAAAGTCTGCATTACAGCTGGGAGTATGAAACACATCTATAATCCAAGCACTGGGGGAGACTGGTTACACAGAGTTTGAGGCCAACCTGGACTACATACATAGCAAGACTTTGTCTCAACATTCCCCAAACCACAACCACCCCCCAAAAACACTGTTTTTTAAAGTCTCTCACAAAATTAGGCACTGATGTCTCAACTGAGGTGTGGTTTCCTCTTCCTAGATACTGTTTCTTCATTGTTGAAGTAGGGTTTCATGTTTTCCCCTAATTGTCTTACTACCTTGGATATGAAAATTCTGCTTGAGTTTTATAAGTTGGTAGTAATTCTTCAATTCTCTGAAGTGATGGTGATTTGACTGGGAATCAAGAGAACTCTGTAGCATTTTTTATTTACTCAGGCATTCTCCATAGTATGTGTGTGACTGTCATTACAAGGATGATGTTAATAACATTAAAACTGTAGAAGATAAAAGGAACTGAGAATATGTGTTATACTTTTGAAAATGCTCAGAGACTGTTCCATTAACTTGTTGGATGTGTAACAGTGCTTCTTTAATTTGAATGTCTTCTTTTCCACAGGCCTGAGTTGCTGGAGGAAGCCCAGAGGCAAGGCTTACCATTTTCACAGTGGGACGGGCCAACCGTGGTTGAATGGCTGGAGGTACATCCCTTTACTACAGAGACCTATGCTACATGACACAAGCTTGTCGTGCATCTCCTGTCTCTACCTGATGTTCTGGTCTTTTCATTCTTCTTTCTAGCTCTGGGTTGGGATGCCTGCTTGCTATGTGGCTGCCTGCAGAGCAAATGTGAAAAGTGGGGCCATCATGTCAGCTCTGTCAGACAGACAGATCCAGCAAGAGATTGGCATCAGCCACCCTCTGCACAGACTGAAGCTGCGGCTGGCCATCCAGGAAACCCTGTGGCTCACCAGCCCTTCGGCTCCACCCACATTGAAAAAGGTATGTTCACAGAGGCTCTGTGTGCCCTCTGTGGAGGAGGAAGGCAGAGCCCACAAAAGCAGTAGCCTGCTAATGTTTCCGTGCTGCTTCCTAATCATACAGGGTGGTTTCAACTTAAAATTTCAGGAAAGCATAGTACAACCCCTAACTTGGAGGGGTTGAGTGATCCAAAGAAAATGTGTGAACTGCTTGTGTAAAAGTGTGGTTAAAGCCAGGCATGGTGGCACATGCCTGTAGTTCCAGCACTCAGAAGGCTGAGGTGGGAGGATCACTGTGAGTTCTAGGCCAGTGGGTTACAGTGTGAGCAGCTTGAACTGAGTAATGAGATCCCGTTTCAGAAAAGACCAAAAAATAAATAATTAAATAAATGAATAAAACTTGGTTAGAAAGGCCTTCTTTAAGAAAGAAGGCTTTTTGAAAGGTAGAAAATTGAGTGTCACAAATGTACGTATGAATTTATCAAAACTGAGTAAGTGTAAGGACCTCTTGAGGAAGGAAAAGTTAACATTTTAAGTAGCATTTCATCCTTGAACTTTGATTTCTATTTCATAGTTCAAGCAATAATTAGTACTTGTACGGTATATAAAGGTACTTGCTAAGCAAATTATATGCGGAAAATATTGTTTTTCTTCAAGTATACAGGTAGCAAAATATACAGATAAGCCCAGGAATGTATAAACCCTTGCATACAATCCCCGGGCATAAATAAGCACCTGGCTACGGCCCCTTGGCTATAAACTAGGTTGGGCTGCCCTTACTTTGTTGTGTGTGGCTTCTTTCCTTCAGTCTTGTGCGTGTGAGTGCATCTGCATCACTGCACATATAGGCGGGACTTACAGAGTAACTGTAATTTGTGGCAGTCCAGAGGTGCCACTGACATACAGTTGACACGCTAACAAGGGGTGGTCACCTCCCAGAAATCCACTGGTTCCTGGACAGTTCTAAGCTTCTCTTCTTTGTGGATGTCTTTTTTTCCCTACAAGAACTAAAGGAGGAAAAATGCTGAGTTTCCTAGATGCACTGTGGTTGTGTGTCACGGCACCAGCAGGTGCTCTGGGTCTTGGGAGCTGCATGTGTCTGTCCAACCATGCCTGTGCTCACAAAGATGCTGTCCACTTGGGGAGTAGTGAAGAGCCCTCAAAGAGCTTCCTGGTGACTCTTCTGATGAAACATTGGTGGTTATTAGAAGGGAAGAGCAGGCCAGCTCTTAAGTTGCAAAGTTCAGGGGTTTTTTCATTTAGATGTTCAACAAACTCTTAGAGCTGTGTAGACATCCTTCTGAGCAGCAGAGCAAGGTCTGCCTACAGTAACTTTATACACAAAAAAGTGTGAAGATTTTGTTGTTAGAGAATTATGAAAATGAACAATAAGCCTTTTTTTTTTTTTTTTTTTTTAACGTATGGCCAAAGAACACTTTCCCTTGGTGGAATGTTTTGTAACCAGTATCAGTCTGTTCTGCAGCTATTTCCACATTAATGTGGGCTTTGTAGAAATGAAGATGCTGCATGGCTTTTTCAAAGCTTTTAAGAACCCTCTTTCAAAAGGGAGCTTCTGTGATTCAGTTGAACTATTGGCAAGGACTAGACCTCACATCAGAAAGACTCTCCATATCACCAGTTACAAACACAGAAATTGCTGTTCTTGGGGAGCTTACAGTGGGCTAGCAGAGTGGCCATCAGTCTCAGGTTTGACTCAGATGGTGACAAGTGCTTTGTTTTTGGTGTTTGCATTGTTTGGCTCTCCTGTGCTCACTATCTTGTGCCCTGGCCTCCTGGGCTTCCTCTGGCTTTGGATCATCTGCTGAAAGCAGCCACAGGAAGCCAAGGCCAGAGCATCCTGTTGTTAGCCTGTGTTGGGGTGAGACTGCTTTCTGTGTGTTTTGTTTTATTCTTTTGTTTTGCTGTACTGAGGCTTAAACCTAGTGCTTTGGGAGAGGCAGGCAAAAGCCCTATCATGAGCTATACCTCCAACATGGTGAGACTATTGAAAATACTGTCTATTGAATCATCAGTTACTGGGGAAAGTAACTTTTCAGAAATATAAAGTATGTTCTCATCCATACTTTTAAGCATGTGATCTGGAAATTGTGTGCTGTTCTCCTTATATTCCGACCACACTGTTATTGTTTAAAAGAGGATGAGCCTGTGTTAATGATCTCTGGCTTTCTCTGTGGGTGCCTGAAATGAAAATGTGCAAAGAGTGACCTTTGCCTCGTGGCTCCTTACTGTGCCTGTGGCTCATATGTGCGTCCTTCTCCTTTCTGTCACGCTTCCCTTGCCCTGGATGTGGCTGGTGCACTGGGGTCACCTTAGACCACAGGAAATGTCTGGTTAACACATGAAGAGATGGAAACACTCGCAGCCACATCTCAGATGGTCAGTCAGCCCTGCAGCTCATGTTCCAAAGTGGGTTTCCTACTCCAGACCAAAGGGCCCTTTGTCTTTTGTTGAAAACAAAAGTTAATTTGCATTTGTTTCAAATATAATGTGTTCTTTTTAGGTTATTAGCTCATAGCGTATAGTCGTATTTGCATTTTTTAGATTTTTACAAGAATTTAGTTTATAGATTTGCCCCATTTAGAGAAGATGTAATTTGCTTCTCCTTTTGGAGAGACCTCCATTGAGCACTGCGTTGTGGTTGTCTAACGCCAACAGTCTACTGTATGAGGTTAGTTGGCATGGAAAAAGTCTGCTCCTTGCATGGAAAATTGAAATTCTTGGATTTTCATGAGTTTTTGCATGAGGCATTGATATTTTGAATGTTTTTCACTCAGTCAAGGTGCATGTTCCCTGCAGAATTAATTTGCTTACACTACTAAAGTTCACTAATACTAATAGTTATGTTCTTTTACATTCCTAACAACCTAACATCAGGAAGATGAGGAGGGAAGCTGGATAAGGTTGGAGTCTTTCTATAATATTTCTTCACTCTGTAGCAACAAAAAGCAATTGAGGATGTAAACTTGTGTGACCTGCTTTAGTAGGTGTTTTTCACACCTTAATTTATTCATAGTATCATTAATGACTTGAAGAATGTAATCAAGTAAATCACAGGATTAAAGATTACATCTCATGGATAATTTTGAACATTTCCCATATGGGATCATGGAAATTACTTTGAACGAAGGTTGTTTTATTTATGAATAGAATCTTTTATACAAAGTCCCCTGGTTTAGGCAACTCCTGAGTTTATGTACATGTAGTTCGTTGCTGGGTTAGTTTTGTTCTAAAATGTACTGCTGAAAAAAATCATGAAATACACTTCTAAACCTGAAAGTTGGCACGGGGCCTTTCCCTCTATGTCTTTATATTGTTATTTGACTAAGTACTGCCCTACTGTGTTGAGTTAAAGATCTTAGTAATGGGGTTCTCAGAAATTAAGGCTTATCACTTCACAGAGATTGAATTTCAGCTGCCTAACTCTTCACTACACAGAAAGCTCTGCCCCATGTTTTACAGTGTCTGAGTCAGATGACTTGGTTAAATTCCCAGCATCCCTCTGCCCTCTTGGGTCTTTGGTGGGCACAGTGCAGTACCAGGGGACTTGTAGTTCTTCAGCTTTTCCCAGGGGCACGGTATTCGGGGGCTCAGAAGAGTTAGCATATGTCTGAAAGCAAGTATAAATGAGTTAAGATTAGAATTTGCTGATTCCAAGATGATGCTTGAAACAGTTGCTTCTGTTTGCATTTCTAAAGGTTATTCAGTTATAGCACTTGGTTGTTTGTTTTGTTTGTTCATTTGAAAAAAAGAGAGGTGGAACTTGGTGACACATATGGGTCATCCCAGGACTTGGGAGGTTGATCAAGCATGTTTGTTGCAAATTTGAGACCAGCATAGGCTACATAGTGAGTTCAAGGTCAGCCTAAACTACATAGTAAAATCCTGTCTCAAAATTACAAAAAGTTTAGAAACAAAAACTAAGAAGAAAGAGAATAGCTACTAACTGGGTTTCCCTCCCTGGGTTTAGATACTCCCTGCCTCTAGAATCGCTTAAATTCACCTAGTTAGAGGTCTCTCTACAGGACCAACAATGACCATCAGTGAATTAAGCAGTGCATTTCATAATTACGTAAGTTTCAATATATTCCAAAAGACAAAGTAGAATATGGTCACCACTTCAATATGAAATAGCATCAGAGACATAAAGTGTAGTTGAATAAGCTTAACATTTGCTTTTTGCAGTGACCATATAAAAGGGGCCCATGCAGAAGATTCCAGATTTACCCCACATGCAATGTTCTGCAGAAGCTTGGTGCACTTTGCCACCATCCTTTCCCAGACAGAGCTGCTAGGACAGAGCTATGCTAGCACAAAGCATTGTGCTTTGCCCGTGCTGGCACTGGGTGGCCTCGCTCCTGACTGAGCTTTGGAAGGAACACTCAAGTGTGGTCAGAACTGTTCGCATATCAGATGTAAGTTATGACTGGCTGTGTAAGAAGGCTGTGCCAGCTGCCAGGAGCCATTAATGAGCAGGACAGCTGCAGTCCCACTCTCATGGAGCTCGCATTTTACTGACCTTGAGACTGAGCGTGACTTGTCCATGCTTGGAGCATGAGGTCCCTTTGCACACTTCTTCAGAAGGCTGTGGTGGCAGCCAGGGAGAGGAGGAGGCTCTCCCTCAAACTGAGTCTGAGCTGTCAGAATCTGCATTATCAGCAACTGCAAAAGTAGTAAACAGAGATATGGAGGGTTTGCTTCCGCACAGCTTTTTATTTGGAAGATTTCTTCTACTCATTAGAAGAGAGCATAGTCAGCAGGCCAGAAAACATCAAATATTCAGGCTGTGAATCCCAGGCCCATGAAAGTATGACTCAAAGGACTGCATCATGGTAACATTGTTAGGTATCTTAATGGTTACCATAGTGGTATATTTGTCACTCATCATTTAAAGAAAGTTATGAAATCTTTTCTGTTAGAATTGGAACATTCCTCTTAGCTGAGCCATCCCTTGTATCTTGACTGGAACAAATAAAATACTAGAGTGGAATCCATTGTTCTAAACCAAACGTGGAGGCCATGCATGGTGGTTTATGACTGTAATCCCATAACTCAGGAGGCTGAGGCTGGAAGATATCAACTTAGAGACCAGCCTGGGCCTAGTGAGACCCTGTTGTAAGGGGTTGGGGATGTAGCTCAGGTTAGAGTGCTTGCCTAGCAGGTATGAAACCCTGAGTTCAAGCCAGGAGAGGATGGATGGGAATGGATAGTTTTTATTTTAAAGGATTCCTCAATGTACCTTAGGATTCCTGTGAATGTAATTTAATCTTCCTTAGCTGGAGAGCATAACGAACCATTCTCTGTGAAGTGGTTGTATATCATGTCTATTTTTCATTGTACAGACCTTGGACATATTCTGTTGAATTGGTTGCTAAGGATTTTATGCAGTTTAGTGCCATTATATAAGATACTTCTAAAATCTCAATTTCCAGTTCATTTTGTATATTTAGAAATGTTAATTTTTGTGTATTCATTGTATATTCAGCAGCTTTGCTAAATTCATGTATAAATCCTAATAGCTATTTCATAGACTTTTTCAACAATGATAATCGTGTCATTTACTAATAAAGAGAGGTTTATGTCTTTCTCAACTCATGCCATTTTTATGTTTTTCCTGCCATTACAGTGGCCAGGTCTCCAGCACAGCCAAACATAAACGGTGACAGTGGACACCCCTTGTGCTTCTTTCCGTTCAGGGAGACATTTGGTCCCTCATTGTGAGGTTTTTAGCTGCAGGCTTTTGGTAGATGACCCTTAATAGATTGAGGCGGTGGGTCTTTCGTCCTAGAATGCTGAGTTTCATAACTGAATGATGGATCTTGTGCCACATAAGGTATTATGAGACATGGCTTTCTTTGCTGATCTCGTAATTGGGCAAATTTCATTGATTTTTTTTTTCCTCCTCAGTTGGTGAACCAACCTATTCCTGAGTCAGTAAACCTACTTACCATGATTCCTTATTTTTGGTGTAGTGCAGACTAGTCCCAAACTCGAAATACTTTTGTCTCAGCCTCCTGAGTGCTGGGTTTACAGGCATGCACCACCATACCACACCACAAAAAAGTACGTCCTGAAGCCAGATGTGATGATGCACCCCTGTAGTTGCCAAAACTCAAGAGACTGAGCCCAGAAGTTGGCTGTTATAATGTCCTATGACAATTGGGCATTAAACTAAGATGGACATCATACTAAGAGTGGCATCAATATCTCTTTGCATAGGGAGTGCTTGTGCATAGCCACTGCACTCAATCCTGGTAATATAATGGGAATCTCTGTCTTTAAAGGTTGTGGGGAGGGGCTGGGGATTTAGCTCAGTGGTGCAGCACCTGCCTTGCAAGCATGAGGTCCTGAGTTCAATTCCCAGTACCCCCCCCCCAAAAAAAAAGAAGAAAGGAAAAAGTGTAAGTTATATCTGGGTCAGATTGATTGACAGTATTGTTTTTGTCCGTAGCCTTCCTGATTGTTTTCCTTTTCTTAGTCCTTTTTGGTTTTTTGATTGGCACATTGAACCAGTTGTTAAGAGAGGAGTGTTGAAGTCTTCTAAATTTAATTGTATTTTTCTGTTTTTGTTCTTAGTCTCATTAGTTGTTCGTTTATCATTTTAAATTTACTTTTCCTGATTTTCAAATACACTTGTCATTTAGGAAGACAATGTATTAAAAATAAAATCAAAACCAGCTAGAGCTCATTTGAATGATTTGAATTGATTCTTCAAACTTGTTCATGAGTCATGATCATTCTTTATTCCTATATTATTATATTGAAAACTAATTCAGAAAAGGAATTTATAGACAGGTATGATTTTTCTATAGCTTGGTAAATTGTCCTAAATGAGTCATAAAATTTTGCCAATATGATTTCTGTTGGATAAAACTTTAGGAATTTGAAAAGGTAGGAATGGGAGACCAAATATTTAGAAATTATGAAAAGCAATGTTGTCATTCATTTAGCCTTTAAGAATGTTGTCTAGATTAAAAATCTGAACTGATGTCACTCATTTGTTGAAATCAGACACTTGCATATGGGGACATGGACCACGAGTGGATTGGCAATGAGTGGCTGCCCAGCCTGGGCCTACCTCAGTACCGAAGCTATTTCATGGAGTGCCTTGTGGATGCTCGGATGCTGAACCACCTGACCAAGAAAGACCTGCGGGGGCGGCTGAAAATGGTTGACAGTTTTCACAGGTGAGGCAGTGCAAGTGGTTCTTCCTAACGGATCAAGAGACTTCACATTGCCACCGTTAAATAACCCCTTATTTTGTAAATAGGAACAGCTTCCAGTGTGGACTTATGTGCCTGAAAAGGTTAAATTATGATCGGAAAGAACTGGAAAGAAGAAGAGAAGAAAGTCAGGATGTAGTTAAAGGCAAGTACATTATGCCGGATGGATGCAGCACATGCCTGCTGCCTCCCAGGCAGCCTGGGTGATTGCCTGTTTGAAAAAGTATAGCAGCCAGCTGAGCTGGCACATACCTGCAATCCTAGCACTCTGGGAGGACATAGCAGCAGAGTCACAAGCCTAGCCCAGGCAGCTTGGACTCCGTGAAACCTTCTCTCAAAATGAAAAGTATAACAGGGCTAGAGATGCAGCTCAGTGCAAATCCCTGTGTTTATTCCTGAGTACCTCAAAAAGAAATCAAGGGCTTAGTGATAAGGCACTTGCTTACCACTTGCATTGCCCTGGGTTTGATCGCTAGGACTGAAAAAAAAAAAAAAGCACAAAATAATCATACATTTATCTGGGAATTACACAAATTACAGTTCCAGCTACTAAGAATACTAAGGCAGGAAGATCACAAATTCAGGGCCGACCTGGCAATTTAGTGAGACCCTGTCTCAGAACACTAAAACTAGATTTGAAAATTAGGGGTGCTAAGAATGTAGTTCAGTGAAAAAAGACTTGCCTAGCATGCTCAGGGCTCTGGCTTCTGTCTCTAGTACCACAAAAAAATAAATCAGGGAAGACTTTTAAGTGGAAACAACTGGCTTGGCATGATAACAAGAGGAGGGATGAAAAGGGGTGCCCTGAGACAGTGTGTGCTTATCTCAGTCTGTAGGCT
This sequence comes from Cavia porcellus, assembly GCF_034190915.1. Taxonomy (NCBI): domain Eukaryota; kingdom Metazoa; phylum Chordata; class Mammalia; order Rodentia; family Caviidae; genus Cavia; species Cavia porcellus. The sequence continues at coordinate 55,788,467 of NW_026947501.1, read as the reverse complement.
ACCCTCTTGGTGCTGGCATTCTTTCATGTAGTTTTCCTTTTGTTGTTGTACACTGTATACGCTCTCTCAGAGATGCTGCCTTATGCTATTAGATCAGAGCAAGGCAAACAAGCCACTGCCTTTTGCTTACTGGATAGAGGTTAAAACTACAGCTTTGGGAGCTTTTTCTAAGGCCTGTGGCAGCATGCAGGGCACACAGTTCTGCTCCCAGAGGGAGGGAGAGGTCAAGGCAACCAATAGCCTAGCACCCATAATTTTGTAATTTATTTATTTATTTTGAGACAGAATTTCACTAAGTACCCTGGTCTGGGATTACACCTGTGACCCTCCTGCCACAGCACCCATACTAACTGGGATTGCAGTCCTTACAGAAACCACAGAGTGTCCTGTGGGCAAAGGAAAGACATGTCAGAAACAGGCCAGGAGGAAGGAGAGGGCATGGCAGCCCCCTCAGTATGACAGGGACAGGCATCTTCTCTGAAGACAACACTGAATGTCATGCTCACGAGAGTCTCTCAGAATTCTCGGTAGTTACTAATAGCACTGCAGTGATGAGAAGAAATGAGACTTACTGAATAATGATCAAGCACTGTGTCAAGTCTTCCATAGTTGATTCATTCAGGCTGCATCGTGGTTCTGTTATTTTCATCCTCATTCTGATGTCTTTTTCTAAATAAAATAAAGGATTATCTATTGGCCAGGGATGTAGCCCTGTGGTAGGACACTTGCCTAGTCTGTGCAAGGCCTGGGTTTTAATTCTTTTAAAACAAAGAATACGTTGAGGTCTATTTAGAAAAGAAAGTCATGGCCGGGGATATAGCTCAACAACAGAGCGGCTGCCTGGCAAGTGCAAGGTCATGAGTTTGATCCCTGGTACCAAAACAAAGTTGAGAAAAAAAATCAGACATGAAATGTATTAATCCACTTAATTTGTTTTCTATATCCCCTCTCCATATTTTGTCAGTTGGCAAAAGCAGTCTTTGAAAAGATTGGTGGTCAGATATATTTTTACAGAGTGGCAATTTTTTGGTCTGTAATAGAATACATTTAATAATTATCTTTGTATGATATACGATTGCCAAAATCTAGTATGCTGGAATGTCTTTAAAATTCTTTCTTTGTAATATATTAAGATGTTGATATGACCAAAGCTTCAGAAGCACAGGGGCTGGGGTATGGCTCAGTGGCTTAGCACCTACCTGGTAAGCACAAGGCTCTGAGTTTGATTCCCAGTACAACAACAAGAAAAAGTAAAAGAAAACGAAGGTCAGAAGGTCAGAAGCAAAGAGTTTGTGTTGAACTCAGCAAGGTATCTGAACTGTCATGGTATCTGCCCCTTTCATGATGGAGAAGCATTTCAGGAGACTCTGGGGTCTGTGTAGGAAACATGCTTATACGTGCTAGGTCTGACTCTGACCCTCAGCCTGATGTTTTTGCAGTCTTAGGATTGAACCCCAGGCCTTGTACATACTAGGCAAGTGATCTGCCACCAAGCTACATCCTCAGCCAATCATGCTGTATTGTTCCCTGAATATATCCTATCCACAATCTTACTGTGACACCTGAGTGCACTAGGGGAGGCTTCTAAAGGGAAAGTTTTTATTAGAATGAGGCAGAACCAAAACAGCTGTGTCTAGGTGTGTGTCTGTCAGTATTTGTGAGTGTGGAGTCCATTTTCAGGAGCTGAGGGATCAAGATCCATGCTAGGAATCTTTCCCCTGCATTGCAGGACATGTATGATGAAGAGGTTTTCTGAAGCCACATTTACAGTTGTTTTGTTCTTTCACAGATGTGCTTGTTTGGAGCAATGATCGAGTGATTCGCTGGGTCATATCCATTGGCCTTAAAGAATATGCAAACAACCTCATAGAGAGTGGGGTTCATGGCGCACAGCTGGCCTTAGATGAAGCCTTCGATTACAACACATTGGCCCTGTTGTTACAGATCCCGACAGAGAACAGAAAGGTGACAACGGAGTCTGTGCCTCTGTCTGCTTAGCCACAGTGTTCGGTTTTTCTGTGGTTCTAGAATACTTATTTTTCATTTGAATGGAGAGAAAATTTAACTCTAGACAACTAGTAATCACTTTCCATAACTAATCTATAATATGGTAGTTCAAAATAAGCAAGTGCTTGATTTTTCACTATCTTTTCTTTCCAGTTTGTGTTGCAAGCATGTGAGTCTTTGAAGTCTTTGTTTTAAAAAATTGTAATGTGTAACATCCTTCAGATATATTTAGTTGTTGTTTTGTTACTTCAGGCTCGAAATGTCTTGGACAAAGAATTTGCCGACCTTTTGGTCCTTGGGACTGTCAGACGTTTTGATGTCGTAAGTTTTCAGCTTTTTTCTCCTCTCACTGCTAGGAATCAACCTCAGGGCTTCACATATGCCAGTTGAGTGCTCTACTACTGATCCTTGCTCTTGGTCCACTACTTAATTTTTGGCAACCTTCAAAAATTATTTCTATATTGTCAAACAGATTGCAGCCTGCGATCAAAGTCTTAAGTTGTGTTTTGGTGACAGCTGACTGTCCTGCCCCAGTTCTTCTGTTTGGAAGGCTTCTTTCAAAAGTATATTAAATTTCCCCTCATGCTAAATCATAACTAACCTGTTGCCATACATTACGATTGTCTTCAGTGAGCTCCAAGAGTACTTGATTTTCACAAAGAAGATGGAAGCTGAATCTGGAAGCAAAGCATTTGTTGGATTATTTGTAGCCAGGATATTTTGAAAATAAATAAAAGTACATTATATAGCAGGCAAGAGCTTGTCCACAGTAAGAAATAAAATATTCTGATGGGTGAGAAAATCACATCCCTGGTGCCCAGGACTGCCCTCGTTTCTCCAGTTGGGGCCCAGCAGGAATGTAATCATGTTTCCTCTCACACTGAAGTTCCAGTGTGTGCAGCACATTGGAAGGTCACCAGGAAAGGCTAAGTAAAGCAAAACAGTCAGGGGCTTAGGAGTCCTTCTGAAGGACAGTTATCTTTATTAGAGTGTGCCTGTTCTGTGTTTTCATTTGCCAGGAGGATGACAAACACTTTAGGAGAGCACCTTCATGGAGAGAGAAGGTTAGAGAAAAGGCCATTCACGGTGTGGCAACTGGGTCATCAGAGACACTCCCTGCAAACTTCCGAGTCTCTTCTTCCAAGTCTTCCCGCTCTGTGCAGCCCAATGAGATCCAGATGGATGGTATGTGGTGGGCCATGTAATGCAACACTGGCTGGGAGCATGTGCGCGCTAATAATTACCTAGAGTGGCCATTGTATGTGTTACAAAGCATCTGAGTTTGGTTGCATGCCCAGGTGTCAATGGTTCAGGATTAGCCCTAACATTTGTTGGAAAATGGTTAACAACAATAATAGAATTTTTAAAAAATCTGTCTGGTTGAACCTTAGCATCCTTGCCCAACTAATAAAGTGAAGCACCCATCTGTGCTCTCAGGGCTGAGGCTGATGCACCTGTGGGGTGCAGTGTGTGGCAGGCAGCACTGGCTTGCCAGGAAAATTGCAGTGTGACACTTGGGACTTCTCTCCACACTAGAAGAAATGGCAGAGTAAACTTTAGCTCACAACTTCCAGGTTCTGCCAACTCTGTCTTTCCTTTTCCCTTCCCTCCAGTGTTATCTTTCCATATACTTACCTTGTGCCACCTGAAGAGGGACAGGGAAGAAGGCAGAAGCCTTGTGGAGACCGCTAGGGCAGCCCTGCTGCCTTCTCAGTGAGAGATGGCAAGGCATTGACCTTTCCAGTGCAGTCAGGATGGCCCTTATGTAACTGCTGACTGAAGAGTGCAGTTGGCTGAGAGGAGACCTTGAGTCCCTGACAGTCCTGCCCACCTAGTAAAAGGCACTGATAGGGTCCTGAGAGAGCCCACGTCCACATCCAGCTCTTGTGGTAGCAGGGACATGACCTTGAGCAAGTCATGCAGCTGTGCTGTGCCTCAGTTTCCATATCTGTAACTTGGGCATCATAGTAATGTGATTTTGATGCTTCAATGTGTCATGTGGGTGAAGCTGATGGAGTCCTGAGCCTCGTGCATTGCTGACAATCTCAGTGTTAGGTGGAGACTTCATTCCTTCTCATTCCTGATGTACATGGTTGTGCTGTATAAACTGTACCAGTGGGGTTTTTACAAGTTTCCTGTTGTTAGCCCCCTGTGTAGGTAGTTTTCCTTTTTTCTCTTTCTTGCCTGTATGAAAATCAGAGAAAAATACATTTATATAAACTTTTTAAAGCTGAACACTTTCCAGTGTGTCTTTTAACTAGTAAGTTCTTAAGAATTAACACTTTCTCCCTCAAGGTGTCTTACAAATGTTGGCAAGGCATGGAAGTGCATGCCTGTAATTCCAGTACTTGGGAGGCTCAGGCAGGAAAATCATGAATCTGAGATGTATGTGAATCATAAATCCAGGTTAAGGCTATACTGAGCTTCATAGGAAGACCTTGTATCATAAATAAAATAGATAAGTAAGTAAGCTGTGACGGGCCTTGAGCTTAATTTCCATTGGCTTACTAAATAGTCTAAATGAGTACTCTGTTGTTTTCCCTGTACCTTCAATTTCTGTTTCACTATAAGAATCACATTTTCTCTCTGAACATTGCAAGCAATATTAACATAGCTGGGTGTGGAGATCACCTGTAATCCCGGCACTGGGGAAGCTAAGGCAGGAAGGTTGCTGAGAGCTCAGTACCAGCCTCGAATTCACAGGGATTGTAGGGCCAGTGTGAACTACACAGGGAGACCTTGTTTCAACAAAACAAAACAAAAATAAAGGGTAGTATTAATGAGTTTGTTTGTTGTTGATTTGTTTTTTTGGTGGCATTTTTGTGGTTGTGGTTGTTGTTTGGGGGTTTGGGGTGGTACTGGGGAGGGAGCCTTCTACCTGTACTACACACCACCCCTTCTTTTATTATCCAGAAAGGGTCTTGTTAAATTGTCCAGGCCTGGTTTGAACTTGGAGTTTTCCTGCCTCAACCTCCCAGAGTGCTAGGATTACAGGCATGTGCAGGCAAACTGTGTAACACTAAATTTAAATGGATTGAATAGAAAAAGTTGTCAGGGTAAATTACATAGAAGATGTCTATGCCACATTGGTAAGAAGGTGGACTGTTACAAATGACTTGCGAGGTGGAGAGTATAAGATAAATTACAGCATGTCTCCTAGACTTTAGAATGAAGGTTTACAATGACTGCCCAGTCTTACCAACACGGCCAGCTATCTGTCTTTTCTAGAGCTATGGCAAGATGTTGCTAAGAAGTATTCCTGGTATACTTGCAGGAAAACAAAACACTGTACAACTGGGAGTGTAAATATCTGCCGAAGATGTTGCAAGCTCTTTACCCAGTTTGTGACAGGGCTGTACTGCCTGTTTAGCCACCCAGTGTTTGTCAAACAAGGACCCCTGCCTCCGTGTTCTCCATCCTTTTTTGTAGAAACTAAGACAAGCTTTAGTCCTCTGAGAAGCACTGGCCATGGCCTCTGGGCTGTGCCTCTTTGCCTGCAACCCACCCTGAGAGCAGTGCCTGCAGAGCAGCTGGGGTTCCCTCCTCCCCTTCGTGCTGCTGATTCACCCCATTCATTCCTGGAGGTCTAGCTGTAGGGCACAAGGAAAAGTCCAGTTGCTATATCAAAGTGTGGCTTAAGGAGCTGCAGAGTAGCTATGTTAGGTGGTTGTCCTCTCTGTATGTGCACACTGAGGTGGTTTGCACTTCCAAGGGGCCCTATTGCTATTTTAGGTGCCAGTGTCCCCTTGGGTGGTGACAGAACCACTCTGGGCAGCCCTCTGATGCTCTTGCCTCACTCTCCCAGGCAGTCTTAGGATTCCTCAGTAGACACCATTGTAGGTGTGGAGATGTGTGTCTTACCTGTGCCCCGTGTGAAGTGTTAAAACTAACAGCACTTTGTTTTTGCACACTTCCTCTCATGGTTGTTGGAACAGGCAGTGTATCAGAAACACAGAAGTTGGATTCTGCAACAACCAGGACTTCCTCCCGTTAAGCCTCCTGTTGGTGAGTAGAGAGCAGCGTAATCCCTGGAGATCATCCCTGTACAGCAGGGTGAAGCTGTAACAGGGCTAACAGTGTGGGTTTAGACCATGCCAATTTACATGGGGAACTTCAAAATGACAGAAATAGTAGCTCTGTACCCATCAAGGCGATTTTGGTTTTTAGCTGACCATAAAGAGGGCTGTGTGTCATTTTTGTTCTATTAACTTTTATTTTTATTAGTAAGTTAGTTGTACTTAAATTCATCATGGAGAGTTGGTACCTGTACTAGGACATCTTAAATCTTTTTACCTCCCCTCTCCTGTGTCCCTTGTGTCTCCAGTTTTAAAGAAAAACACGTTCGTCCCCATTTTTTCCTAAAAGCTAAAAATGCCTACTCACTTGAAGTGATGATCTGCTGATGCCATTGTTGGGGGGTGGGCAGGAAAGCAGCAACTGAGGAAAAAAGCACCCCAAAAGCTGACCACACCAGGAGGCCAGAGCCTGAGATTGGGAAGCATCTCTTCCACTGTGTTTATACACAGTGGTACACAGCTCCTATACTGGCTTTGTTACAAACACACATGTACGCACACATATATGGGGAATTGAACCCAGAGTGTTCCCACTGTGCTATATCCCTAGCACCCCATCCCCTTTTTAGTGGGGACAGGGTCTTCCTAGATCATCTAGTCCTTGTTCAAACTTGCAATCTTTCTGCCTCAGCCTTCTGACATACGGGATTGCAGACGTGCCACCATACATGGCAGACATTTTAAACACAAAGCTGCATTGCCATGCCTGGGCGCCAGTGAGCCACTTGTGTCCTCATGGTCTAGAGCTCTGACTGACTGATGGCAGAGGTGTCATTGACCCGTGATCAGAACCCCAGCTGGAGCTCTGCCTACTGTGCTTGTGTTCAGTGCCTCAGCTGGAATCTGGGATGGGCTCCATAGTCTTTTAACTTTAACTTTTAAAACTGTCACAAAATGTAAAACCTCTCTAGTCCATGAGCAGGGTCCTCAGTGTTCTGCCTGCTGACGCTCCAGCAGGGAGGAGGCAGGAGGCCTGGGGAAGTGGGCCCCAGCGTGTGTGTCTGAAGTCATGGTCCTTTTCCAGGTGGTTTGTGTTAAGAGAGGCTTTCTGTTTGTTTTTATCTTCCAGTTTTCCTGCACTACTTCTACAGATGATGTGCAGCATTTGGAATCCAACAGAGACTACATTTTTTAATTCAGTCGAATCGCTATCTGTTAATACTTGTTATATGGATATTTTATAACAGAGTTTTTAATTAATAAAAAATTCATCAATAACATAGAGAAAATATTTTAGAATTTAATGTTTCTTCTATTTTTGTAAACTTAGGACTTTTCATTTATATAGTTACTTACTTTTTCATCTATGTTTAGATATCTCTGGAAGCAATTCATGTTCTTATATCTAATTTTAGTCTTTCAAATGAATGTACTGTAGTGCTTGTATGTATAAACCCTATGAACAAATACATGGCTTTTGTAAATTGTGCACATATTGTAATTATTACTATTTAACTTTTTAATGATAAGCCATCCCTGAAAAAATTAGTTTACTACACTTTTTTTTGTCTTTTTTGTTACTTTTTTTTTTTTTTTTTTTGGTCTTTTTCCTTTTTATTGGTACCAGGGATCGAACTCACGACTGCCTGCTTCCAAGGCAGGTGCTTATGCCGCTGAGCTAAATCCCCAGCCCCTTTTTTTGTCTTTTTTGTTTTTATCGGCACTAGGGATCAAACTCAGGACTGCCTGCTTGCAAGGCAGGTGCTTATGCCACTGAGCTAAATCCCCAGCCCAGTTTACTACATTTATAAAATTGTTGTGACATAAGCAATGTGCATTATCCTTCACCTTGCTCTACATCAGTCATTTTAAAATCAGGAGACTTCATTCCAAGCAGTTGTCATATTTTGAGGTTGACTGACCTTAACTGTTCTTTTTTTAGCAAGAAATCAGAGTCTAATAAAGTCGGGACTGAACCGTTGCACCAGAGCACTATAGAACTTTCTTAGCACTGGTTCCCTTTTCCCCATCCTGTCTCTGGACTTGGGGAGCTTGTCTTCAGAGACTTGACCAGAAGCCATGAGCTTGGAGCTGCTCTCAGCAGGGCTGGAGTGGCCAGGGGTGGACCCCAGCCTGGCACCTTCCCTGCCTCTTTCCTGTGAGCATGTGGAAGGTGCCTCCAGCTATTCTTAGAGGACCAATCACTGAGCACTGTGCTCACATCTCACAGACATTGGTGCATGAGCAGATGAGAGCAGGAAACCCTGAAAATAAAGTTGTACAACTCTAACTAATCAAGGCCTTATTTTTCATATGTCAGTCACCTTTTTACATTGGTTTATAAACATGTTTCAACTAGTCATACATTTTTAGATTTTGATGACATAGCCATTTTGGATTGAACAAGTAGCAAAAGCAACTTGCTTTTCACTGGCATATTAAAAAGCCAGCAAGGAAGGAGTCAGATCAGGGTGCATGTTATTTATTGTGCAACTGATACATGGGTAGAGGCAGCATGCCTTTTTAATTTAGTTTATGCAGGGGCTGGGGATTTAGCTCAGCGGCATAAGCGCCTGCCTTGCAAGCAGGCCGTCGTGAGTTCGATCCCTGGTACCGATAAAAACGAAAAAGACAAAAAAAAAAAAAAAAAGCAAAAAAAATAATTTGGTTTATGCATACAATTCACTTATACAATCCATATTACTGCCCTTTTTCTATTAATTTTTGTGGAATTTTCTGAGTATGTAACAAAGTATACAGTCATATACATATATATACTTTTGAACTATTTTAATCACAGTATTATTTATTGCTTTCTTTCAATAAAGTTCTGAATCATTTTTCACTGCCAATGAAGAGTTCTTTGAATAGGCCAAGATTTTCTTAAAAGTTAAGTGCGGCTGGAGTGTGTGTGTGTGTGTGTGTGTGTGTGTGTGTGTGTTACCAGACATCGAACTCATAACCTCATGCTTGCCAGGCAGGCACTCATGACACTGAGCTAAATCCCTGTCTCAGGCACAGCTGTTTTGCTTCCTGCTCCAGGCAGGTTCTCTGAAGGTAGTGTCGCTATGGAAATCACCGGACAGAAAGCTGGATGACATAAGTGTAGCTGGGCATGAGGCAAGAGAAGATGGGGTCCTGCTGAAGATTGGGCCTGGTTAGACCAGGGCGGGGAGGCGCCCCCAGCACAGTTGGGGGTGGGACACTGACAAGCTCAGCTTTGCCTGCTGTGTCAGACCCTTTGTTCATACAGTGTTACCCTCCTGTTTTCAAGTTTCACATGGCGCATCTCAGAGTAATCATGGGTTTGAGCTCTTGGTTCTCAGCCTTTTTCCCTGCAAACTGTGTGTTTTTGAATGGGGTTTGCAGAGCAGAGAGAAGAGGCCAGACTCTCCAGCGTTCCTTGGTGTGTCCCTGGGTGGTAGGTGAGTAGATGGTCCATATCCTAGTGCTATTGCTGCTGCTATTCTGGACACCCACATATCACTTAATGCATTTCAAATATCCCACATGCATTTATGTCTCATTTCCTGGCCTTAATTCCCTAGTGACAATGATTAGTCAGTGATTTTGCCTTCCAGTCATCTGTCGTATTTCATGAGGGAATTTACCCCAAGGATCCCAAGAGCCATGGCTGCTCGGGCCCTGGTACCCGACGCTGGGACCCCACGGTGAGCCCTGCTTTCCCCACAAAAACAGGTCCCAGAGACTGAGACAACTTGTCTCCAGCTTCCAACCCCTAGCCTTCATTTTCCTGGTCCTCCTCCCAAATTCACATTTTGGGGGGGTGGTGTCAATGTTTCACTATCTTTTTCGTTTACCTTTAAAATTATGACTTTTTTTTTTTTGGAGACAGAGTCCACTATGCAGTTCAGGCTGGCCTTGACCTCACAGCTGTCCTCCCACCTCAGCCTCCCCAGTGCTGGAATTACAGGAGTGCGGCACCCTGCCCAGCTGTGTTTATGAGTTTTTATGGCTCTGCTGTAGTTCTAAAGTTTGCTACCTCTCATCGATGACTTTAGACCACTTACATTTAGTATTACTGATATTATTTGAGTACATCTACCATTTTATTTTTTATGCATTTGTATTTAGTCTATAGTGCCTTTCCTGGGTTCTTTTTTTTTTTTCTGGTCTTTTTCGTTTTTATCGGTACCGGGGATCAAACTCACGACTGCCTGTTTGCAAGGCAGGCGCTTATGCCACTGAGCTAAACCCCCAGCCCCCTTTCCTGAGTTCTTTTGGGTGTTTTGGCCATTTTTAGCGTTCCATTCAAATCCTCTTTCATTCAGCGTTTGGCTATGGAAAAACAAAGACTAAATCTCAGCCTCTGCCACAATAGCACGCTAATCGTGCAGTCTCACAACATGCAGGGGACATGCGTGTCACTCCACATGCACCGCACTGCCGAGGCCCGCCTTTGACAGAAACGCCAACCCGCGTTTAAGGTGGTTTCTTTGGCAATCCTCAGGCAGCTCTTGCTAGATGCCAGGCTGGTTCTGAGAACTTTCCAGGCTACCCAGAGTTGGTATTTGCCACTTTGAGTTGAGCATAAAGATCTTAACCCCATGCCAGCGCCTGTTAATGCATTTGTCATCGTGTCAGAGGTACACAAATCAAAAGGTCCTCAGAAATGCCACAGTTTTCACTCTCAACCCTTGTACTGGAGGGAACTTCGGACGGAGAAGTCTGGTGTAGTGATCCACAGAGCACTCCCCTGTCACAGCAATGCCCCCGGCTTCCTTCCAGTGTATTTCCCTCTGCCCAGGAGCGTCCTATGGGATTGCTGTTAGAGTCACTTTGCTGGCAATGATGTCCTTCAGTTTTTCTCCACCTGAGGACATCTTTCATTCACCTTTATTCCTAAACAATACCTTTATGGAAGATGGAATTTTTGGCTGGGCTTTATTTTTTTTCTTGTAGCACTTTAAAAATATCGTTCCACTTCATGATTTCTGATGAGAAATCTGCAGTCAGAGCTGGGCGTGGCGGGGTATGTCTGTAACCCCAACACTCAGGAAGGCTAAAGCAGGAAGGTCATTAAATCTGAGCCTGGTGTTGACAACTTAGTGACTTAGTGAAACCCTGTCTTTATTTGTTTAGTTATTTATTTTTTTTATTTTTTAAAATGCAACCTTCAGGCTGGCCTTGAGCTCACTTTGTAGATCAGACTGGCTTTAAACTCACCAGAGATCCTCCTGGGTCAGCCTCCCAAGTGCTGAGATTAGAGGCATTCGCCACCATGCCTGGTGTTTCGAGGCCCTGTGTTTAGATTAAAAAAAAATTTTAAAAGGCTGGGCTATAGCTCAGTGTGAAGGCCCTGGGTTCAGTCTCCAGTAACCACACACACACACACCACACACCACACCACACCAAAAGTTCTCTCTCTGTCTTTAGCTTTAGTAGTTTGGTTATGACAATTCCTGACCTTATCTTGTTTGGTAACTGAGCTTTTTGAATCTTCACCTGTGTCTTTCACCAAACATGGGGAGTTTTAACCATTTATTTCTGACCAAAATGTTCTCTAACTGTACTCTTTCCTCCTTCCTGACAGGAACGTTAGCTCCTTAGTATTGTACCACAGAGTCCTGAGCTCGTTTCTTCATTGTTTAAATCTCTTTCCTTTCTGTTGTTCAGACTGGGCCGTTTATATTGATCTGCCATTTACATTGTTATTGAGTCTACTGAGGTATTGGGTTTGCCACTGGATTTTGTCATTTCGGTTATTTTTTTATTTGCTTGGTACGGGGATCGAACCAGGACCCTGTGCTTGCCAGGCAGAGCCGTGCGGCTGAGCCAGATCTGTACTGTCATTTTGGCTGTTACACATTTCCTGCCTCTAAAATCTCAGCTTGGCTCTGCGTGTGATTCATCTGCTCCCGCTCCGAGGTGGTCTGTCTCTCTGTTCATCGCTCAGGAGTTTGCCCTTTCTTTTCTGGAGCTGCCTATAATAGCTGCTTTTGTGTCTCAATATCAACTGTTGTATCCTCTTGGAGCTGCTACCTCTTGATTTTCTTTTTGTCTTTTCCCTTTGGAGATACTGAGATTCTCGTTCAGCTCCAAAAGATTCAGTAACTTTGGCTTGTATCCAGACCTTAACAAATAATGTGTCATGGGACAGGATTCTTGTTCAAATCCTATTTGAATACTGATTTTTCACTTGCTTTAGCAGGAGGCCTGCTTGCTGGGGGCCAGGCTGCAGGTTTGTCTCTCTCCTCTCAGCTGTGGCTTCAAGATCACTTCCATTTGTGAGGCTCTGCACTGCTGTCTTGGACTGAAGGCCAAACTGGAGCTCCATAGCTCAGTTCTGAAATCCCTGGGTATTAGCACAGTCAGCTTTAGGGTAAGTTAGGTAATGACACCGGGAGACATAGTAGCCTTCTGTACTTGACTAGAGCAGAAACCACTCCAGCTTGTGATTCTGTGCAAGTACTTTTCTTGTCACCCACTCATTTGCCAATTTTCTGTCTCCCCATCTGCGCACCTCTCTAGGATGTGAGCTTCAGGGGAGCAGCAGCTTTGTGCCTGTGGGGAACCAGGACATCGCACCACCTTTAGGGCTGCCTGGCCCACTGAGCATGCTCTGTAGAGGTTCAGAGTGATTCAGTCTCCCCTCCCAGTCTTCAGGGCTCTGGAGACAGCCGCCTGTCTCTTTTTGACTCCTCTTCCTCAAACTCTTGCCCCGTCAACACACGGCTCTACACATCGCTCAGAAGCAATCTCCAATCTCGAATGTGTCAGAAAATCCCTTCTGATCCGCTGTGACAGGGAGAGAATTCATTGCTTTGGGTCAGTGAGAAATCCAGAGGTAATGCTGGCTCTGCGTGAGACTCGGTCTGCTGACTCAAATGTGCTCCCAAGGTGGGGAAGTTGCAGGTAGAGAAGGACATGAAGGTCGGTCCGTAGGGGCCCCAGACGTCCCCGACCCTGGCTCCCCTGCTAAGGAGCAGGACAAGCTCTCCCTCTCCATGTCTCCCTGGCTCTAGCCTGCTGCTGTCTCACAGATCAAATTCACCCAACTGTCAGATGGGGTAGGCGAGTGTAGCGGGGTGCACTCAGGACAGGCTGAGTGACGTGGTGTTTGTAGTGTTTATCACAGCTAGGGTGTGCATGAGCTTCAGGCTCCAAAGACGACAGCTGCCAGGAGAGAAGAGGGACTCTGTGGGCGAAGAGCTCAGAAAGCAGGAGCCGTGTGCATTGTGTGTATATGCGCGCGCGTGTGTGTTTCCCCATTTTGGCCTCCGTGAGAGGACAAAGGTCTGCCAATTTACTTATTGCTGGCAAAGCTGACATAAATGGGCAGGTGAAGGTCCAATCTGCTTTTCAGACACCCAATGCCACCACGTCCTACTGCACCTTGGTCCAGGCCACATCGCCCTGTCCTCAGCCTTGCCCCACGAAGTCCATCTGGCTGCTGTGTTCAGATCCCCGGCCTTCAGATGGCAGGTCTGGATTTGAGTTGCTCATTCTTGAGTTTCCCAGGAGGATGTGGGGATTCATCTAAAAATGTGTCTGAATCCACAGGTCCCCAGGGGCAGCTGGGGATTCAGTCCACAGAGGACGTGTCTGGGTAGGAAGAACACTGGCACACTTCTGCTCTGTGTTGCCACAGTGCTACCCATTCCCTGGCCGTGGCACTGTTGGAACTTGAATGTAATGGCAGGACGCAGAGATGCAGGGGTCTTCGAGCCACCTGACTGCCCTGCACAGTGACAAAGCCCTCTGCTGGCAGATAACACCTCCAGCTCTTCACTGAACAGATAGGCTTCCCAGCTGCTACTGAGCCCACTCTCCACTGCCAGCTGTCACTGATGGCGCTGGTTCCATTTGGGCTGTTCTGACCTCACACATGAGACCACAAAATCACAGAGCTCTGAAATCGTCCTCCTCTTGGGCTGCCACCCCTCATCACGCTGAGCACCAGGCTCGGGAACTGCGAGGAATTTCACCTGCAGTGGATCTGATGAGAAACACTCGGCTGGTGCCAAGAGGTCTCGAGGCTGGGGAGGAACAGGTCCTGCCCCACCCCTTGCCACGGTCCTGCATTAGGGAGTCCCAGCCCCAGGGCAGGCCACAGTGACAGTCACTGCAGGCGCGTCATCAGCATGGGCCGCAGGTCACCCCATTGCTATTCACCCGCCCAGCTCTCAGGTCAGCTCAGGGTGGCCTAGCCTGGCTCATTGACACCAAAGTGCCAGGACTGGTTTTCAGGATGTTTCTGGCTCCTTGACAGCCCCTTCCTGTTTTGGAAGCTAAAGAGGAGCATTTGAAAAAGAGGTTTCATTTTTTTTTTTTTAAATCCCACCAAGATTCCACTGGTTGAAGAGAAGGTGGTCAATCGGTGGCAGAGACATCTGTCCCCTCTACTCAGACTAACATGCCACAACCCTCAGATTTTGGCCTCAGCGACACTGAAGCTGTTTTCTCTCCAGTCCCTGTACTTTTCTCATGTGTCAGAAACTATGACATTGTCCAGGCGCATGACACATCTTCAGAGCAGCCTGGATGAGTCTGGAAACACACCCTCAGGCCAGTTCGTCCTCTCTGACTCCATCCTGGGAAAGGAATCCACCAGCATGGTCAGTGGTTAAAAACAGAAAGGCAGAACCTAGGAAATAAAGGTTCTGCAGAGAAATGAGTCACGAGGGGGGGGGGGTTCACACAGCCTCCCGTTCCTTCCGGAGAGGGCCTTGGGGATGACGAGACAGCCACTCAGCAACAGTGTAGGAACAAGTCCCTGCTTCTGTGGAGGGCATGGTCCTGGGGACAGGAGGCTGTCATCTAGAGGTACCCCAGGGGGCTATGTGGTGATGGCAAAGGTGTCTTGGGCATCATCAGCACCTCACCTGTCACTGAGGGAAGACGGGAGGGTGGAGGGAGGGGGTCTCCCCAAACTCACTCTCAGAGACATTGTGAAGCCTCTTTTCCAAGGCCAGGTTCTGATGATCACTGCTGTGGCCGGTGACCCTCCATGCCATGCCAATTTCCAAGACTAAGGACTGCGTGGCTTGAGGGTAGAATTTAGGTGTGTCCCCAAACCTCCTGTGTTGGAAGCTTGGTCCCCTGTGTGGTGATGTGAGGAGCTGCCAGGACCCTTAAGAGGTGGGGGAGGGAGGGTTAGGGCAGTTGGTTGGATCTTGGGGTGCTGCCCCCAGCAGGGATGAAGGCAGGTCCCATGGGGGCAGCTCTTGGCAGGGCAGAGCAAGTTGGGGACAAGTGCCCTCCCTGCTCTGTGGGTTGCCATCCTGCCTGCCGTGAACTCCAGTGGCCTTTGCCAGAGCCTAGCGGATACTGTGCCGCTCCCTGAAACTCCATGGCTGTGAGGTAAACACCTGTTTTCTCTGTAAGTGACCCTGCTTAGGTATCCTGTCATAGTGGTAGCAAATGGACTCATACAAGGACCAAGTTTAGGTTAAGGGTTAACTAGGATGTGGTACAGAAATTTAACAACCTGACAGATCTCTAAACATACCTGCCTCTTTTATAGCAGAATGCTGTAAAAAATCTCTAATGGTTCTAAGAGTTCAGGTTACACCCTTTCCCAACCAACCTGTCATACTTTTCTTCAAATAGTGTCCTCAGATTTTATTTGCACACAGTTCTTAAATGCTTGCATCTCATGAAGAGAAAATGACACCCGGTCTTCAGTGTGCATCAGCCGTGCTACCCACTAGCTCTGATCTCAGGCGAGGATCTCATGTGCTGGCCTGGGCACAGCAGTAACAGCAGTAACATGGAGAAAACCAGGTCTTCCTGCTGCAGTGGTGGTGAAGACCACTGAGCCAGCCAGAACAGTGCCAGTCGCACAAAAGGCACTCCATCAATGCCGGCTGGTTCCACTCATCAGCTGCTACCATTAATTACAACAGCAAGGCTGGACTTCTGCCAGCAGCCACAGGTTTATCTGAATGGAGAAAGACCCGATTAGCTCATCTCTACTCTGGAAGGGTGAGATAATCCCACTCTCCAGGCTTGATTTCTTTTTTTTCTTTTTCTTTGGCACTGGGAATTGAACTCAAGACCTTTCACTTGCCAGGCAGGTGCTTATGCCTCTGAGCTGTATTCCCAGCCCCTTGATTTCTTTTTGACAGAACACACATATTGATTTTAAAAGGAAAAAATGGCTAATTAGGGGTAAATCATATTTAAATATCAAACTGAATTGAGTGATTAACAGATGAGATCAATTTTGCTAGTAAAACTTGTAAATTTATATATATTGGCTATGAAATTCTTGTCAGATATGTGATTTGGAAATATCTTCTATTTTGTGGGTTGTTTCTGAATAAACATAAACTTGGCTTTTCATAAGATCTGGCTTATGTAGAAATCTGTACTATCAACTTAAACTTAAGTAGTTGGTTTTTGAAAGTTATCTTCAAATTAAAGTATAACAGTATTCCTTATAAAATTGATTTTATTTTTTAAAAGCATTCATATTATTAGATAAATATATCTTTAAAAATACCATCTGTACAGAAAAAGAGCAGGTCCCAGTCAGAATGGGTCACTCTGGGTTCTGCCACTTGGTGAGAGGCCTCCCCGTGGATCACTCCTCCTGCCCGCACCCAGGAAGTCGTAGGCCTGCTCCGAGAGGTCGAAAGGCTCATGGACTCCGTCCTTGGACAGCAGGGCCTGCAGGGCACCCTGGTTCTCCTGGGTTTGCTTGAGGAAGTCAGCGATGATTTTCCACCGCGCAGCCTCGGTCTCCTCTTCGGCCCACCGGAAGGGGGGCAGCAGCGTGGAGTGCAGCAGCGGGAGCACACGGTCGTGGTAGACCAGGAGGAAGCTGGCCTTCAGGAGCTCTCTGTCCCTCTGGGGAAACAGCGGCACCCAGCAAGAGTAACCGTGGGTGGAACACATCATTACACTTAAGCAGGAGATTCTGATCCTTGTTAGTTAAAAGCCACCTGCAAGGCGCCATGGGAGAGGTGCCCTTTGTGCCTGACAGCTAAAAAGCCACCCCAGAGCACAGCCGGGGGGTTCCCTGAGACAGTCTCCCAGTGTCTCCTTGAGTGTCACACACTCTCAGGAGACCACGGCATTGCCATCTAACGCTGGTGACAAATGTGTGGTTCTGCTAAGACGCAGAGCAAGGTCAGCTGTGTCTACTTAGCCCAGTGACAGCATAGCAGATACAACTGTCTGGCTTCTGTAAGGGAGGGACAGATGTACACATGGGGTCCAGAGAAAGGAGATCCAGGAGGTAAGGATTTGGTAGAATTCTAGCAGTGCCTGGGCTGGGAAGCGGGGGTCCTGTGGTCCAGAGGGCACCAGAGCCTCCCTGTATCAAGAGGATCCACCCAGCCCCGAGGCCATCAGGCCATGGCCGGGGCACAAGGGGCACAATGGCCGAGGGCAGAGCAATCCGTATGCAGCGCTCTCCACACAAACACTGCCCTGACAACACTGAGGTACTGCAGCCTGCCTTTTAGCAAAGGTCGTGTGCCAGCTGTGGGAAAGGTCATATAGCAAAGGGAAGCCCAAGTAAGCTGTATAAATAAGTCTGTGGTATATTTATATGCTGTGTAAATAAGTCTATGGGATATAGCACCCCCAGCAGTCAGAGTTTTCGGTTTGCTTGTTCTCCCACAACCCTTACTTAGATCAACACTTCAGATAACCAGCACTTTAGATCAGGAAATGGCAAACAGGACCACGGGGAAATGCGTCTGTGTGTACACAGGGCCTCAGAGGTCCCAGGCCAGCCTCAGTCACTTGTATCCTGGCGGCAGAGGACAGTGCTTGTCGCCAGATGTGTGGCCCGCAGGGTGAAATATTTACCACCCGGCCCTTTACAGAAGTCGCCTGCTGATCTTGGGTCAGCGCAGTTGAACCGCTGCTCACAGATCCATGCGACTTCTGTGATAATCACAGTTCTTCTAAGTGACACGAGCGGACCCAGGCACTTGTGAGTATGGGACACAGCCCAGGCCAAACTCATCTTTCCTTGTCCCCATGTGATTTAGTTGTTGGCAGCTGGAGGGAAAATTTTTTTTGAAATCAGGGATATGGGATAGCCAGCTGGAGACTCTGGTTTAGAAATTCCCCCTTCATTTAAATAAACCTCAGTGACCTGAAATGACATTCTGGAGGCCATGCACACCCTTCTTAGAATATGTCTTTGAAACCGAAATAGCACAGCTACCTGAGTAAGCGGGGCTATGACTTTTTAGCTAAAGAACATGCACGCAACCATAGCACTACAGAAAGTCCCACATGAAAAATCGTATTACCTTCTCTGATCTTTTCAGTGTGCTTTCTTTCTCAGCCCATGAACTCTACAAAAGCCAACAGAAATATATTAGTTTGAGTATTCACAAATCCTTGCAACACTTGTGCCACTTTATGGTGTAATAAGCTTATGAGCAGGGCTAGAAATGCCACTCGGAATCTACACACGCCAGAAGTGACTCTGTCATTAGGTGTCCACTGCTAAGAGTGTGGAACAGGACTGACTGGACATGTCCATGAAAGATACCTGTGTTTTTTGTTTTGTGTTGTGTTGTTGAGACAGGGCTGTTATGTAGCCTAGGCTGGCCTTGAACTGTGTAGTTCTACTTGTTATGATCCTTCTGCTTCAGCCTCCCAAATACTGGGATTACAGGCACGTGCCACCATGCCCATTTTTAAGTCAGAACTAATTTTTAAAAAAGTGTCCATAATCCCAGTTCTCTAGAAAGCTGAGACAGATGGAGGAGAGTAAGTTCAAGCCCAGCCTGTGCAACTTAATGACTTAGCAAGACCCTGTCTTCAAAAAAAGAGAAGAAAAGAAAGGAGAAGAGGGATTGGGATGTAGCTCAGTGTGAAGGTTCTGGGTTCAATCCCCAGTATTGGATCAGAGGGAAAAAAAGAAGAGTCGGTGTGCAGACACAGCAGGACAATGAAACAGAATTAGGTTTCTAAATAGCTTCTCAGGTAAGCTATCAATGAGAGCAGACACCACCACCAAATGCCGAGCTCCTAGCAATCCTGCCTGCTGCGATGATGATACCGGCTGGGGTCAGACAGACTGAAGTGGTTTTGTAAGTAAATAATTCCAATCTGTCCACAAGACGTCACAAGAGCTTCTTGAGAGAAATGAACACCCAGAGTTCAGCTGATCCCACAGAAACAGGAACTGAAGCCTTTCACAGAGCAGACCTGGGTCTGGGTGGAATGTGGCCAGGCTGCCCAGCCCAGGGCCTGGGTTGTGTGTGTTTGTGGGAGTCTTCCTGTTGGCACCTGATTTCCTGGGTAACCTGAAAGCACTGGGCCAAGGAAGACATTCCCCACGGAAGGAAGGGGGCGCCAAAGGGCCCTTTTTCACTGGAGGCTGGCAGGTCCCAGAGGGCTCCTGGTTACCCCCTTGGGGATGTGGCACCCACCCTAGCACCACTGGGCTGTAAGTGCTCAGGAGCTTGCAGAGGACCCTTAGGAAGCCTGAGTGCCTCATGAAATGGGCCAGGTGCCGTAATTATTTTTAAAATGCCCACCACAAAGTGAACTTGGCTAAGTGCATACCAGCAGGTCCACACACTTCAGTGTGGATTTCAGGAGCTATACAGATAAGTCACTCAGGGGATTCAGACTTCTTGTATGGAAACATGGCCTCCTGTTGATAAGTGTGGGGCTTCCATGCTATTGTTCACTGGGTCACCAGCAGGCGGTGGGATGCTTTGCCAAGACTGAGTTGGCGGAGACAGAAACCATGTGTGGCTCACCTCTTCCCTTCTGGAACAAACACAGCCCCTACCTCACAGCTCCCAACCAGGGAAGTGGAGTGGGCCTCTTCCTTGTCAATGCCCTGTGACAAGTGGCCCGGGTTCCTCAGGCAAGGGCAGCAGAAACCCCAAGGACAGCCCTCCACTCTCTTTTCCTGCAGCTACTCACTTCCCAGGGTGCTGTAAGGTGGTGGGGCTTCCCCCAGCCTGCACCCTTGGGGGGCTGTGGAGCAAGTATCCCACTGAGTCAAGCTGGATGGGACTGCACTGGCCACGCAGTCCCCCTGAGCTTATCCTGAGTCACACAGTTGGCCTCGAGGGACAGGCTCAGGAGTGTAGGGCTAACTACTCTTGTTACTAATTTTCATTATTTGTTATACAGGTAACTTAAGAAAATACAGATAAAATAACCCAGGATCAGAGGTGATCGCTGATACCTTTCTTTGTCTAGATCTCATAGGCAAAGATCTCAAATGAATTTTTTTCATTTAATAAAGAGATTTGAATGAGTTTATATCTTTTATTTTTGGTCTTTTTCCTTTTTATCAGTACCAGGGATCAAACTCACGACTGCCTGCTTGCAAGGCAGGCGCTTATGCCGCTGAGCTAAATCCCCAGCCCCTAGTTTATGTCTTTTCTTCTTTTTCCTTTCCAATACAAGGGGCTGCCAGGGCCATTACACTGAGCCACATCCTCGGCTCTTCTGTATTCATGTTCTTTGGAGCCAGGGTCCTCCTGCACTGCTAAGCTGTCCAGGCTGGGCCTGAGCTTTCTTGACCAGCCGTGGTGTATCTTGGTGCAACTGGGCACACGCAGAGTTGGCTGACAGTGCAGCTCTGGTGTGGCCCCTGCTGAGCTCTGAGCCACCTTCTCATGGAAGACAGGCAGATTTTAGACCAACTTAGCATTCGGGTTCTTTCTGAATGTCGCATCCTGAATCTGCCTGGTGCACATCTAGAGAAATACCAGGTGTGACTGAAAGACACGGTGAGTGCTTAAATTTTAAAAAAATTATTACAGTAAAAGACACATTGTTCTCCATACCCCTCACAATCCTCCCTTTCACTTTGGACGTATTTATCCCACCTTTCTGACCACCATCTGAGACAGTTCTGAGTCCTCTTCCATGGCTTCAATGGTGCTGCTGGCTGCCTTGAGGTCCTAAATCTACTCAAAACATTTACCTTTCATGGTCATTTTGACTTTGGGGAAGAGCCAGAGGTCACACAGGGTCAGATCCGGTGGAAAGGGTGGCTGAGGACACTGTGAGCTGCCTTTCCACCAGATGGCACGTGGCAGCAGCATTCACTGTGCTTCTGATCACGCCCCATAGAGCCATGGAGGATGACTTCCAGAACTGCTTCAGAAAGTGGCGAGAGGGTGGGCTGAGCGTGTCTGCAGCAAGGAGGGGACTGTTGCGGGGGGCTTAATGACAATGCGTCTTTCACTGGAATAGATTTTTTAAAAAAGCAAACATGTGCTGTACATTTTAATGGCCCCTTGTACTCTGAAATCTTTGCTGAATGAATGAATGCACTTATGTTCTGAAAATGAATGACCATGATGACACAAATGATTTTAGAGGGGAAATAAGACCAACACTGCATTATCTAACTACAGTTCCACGCGAACCCATTTAAAATCGTAGACTATCATATACTATGAACACTTTCTTAACTCTTCTTTCTTTCCCTAAACGGCTCTGGAACTGTGCACGCCCCCTGCCTCAGCCAAGCCAGTGCATGAATCACATTCAAGGTCTAGTGTAAATCTCTGAAGACAGAGCCCTTCCATTTCTGTCAGGCCCGCCCAAACCCCCTCAGCGGCAGAGCTCTTCCACCCCACTGCACTGCCAGCGGGTCAGGCTGCAGCAGACTCTTCCAGGTTACCTGGCCCCAGGCCACCTCATCACCTTCCACATAAAGACCCCAAGATCCGCCATGCTCCCTCACCAGCACTCTCAATTCCCTCCTGCCCCAAACGGTCTGTTCCTGCTGACCACTCACCTGCAGGGTCTTCACCCCTCGGCAGGTTGAAAGTCCTCTGTGGCCCCAGCCCTTTATCTTCTTTAAGGCAGCAGGGCCCCGACCCACATTCGCTGCCTATTTTAAATCTTCAAGGCCCAGGATGACACTTCCCTGTCACACTGCCACATTACCAATGCACGGGTCTCACATGAACACAGGACTGCTAGTATTTATTGACTCTGATATTTTAGGCTGAGCCATGTGAAACAGTTAAACGTGGCCGAGAACGAGAGATTTCGTATGGCTCCACCTAATATCAGTGCTATTTCAGACATTAGATGGCGTGTCAAATTAAAAACGATACGCATGTCCTGGCTCTTCCCTGAAAACGCAGTTGATTCCTCAACCAAACCCTTCAGAATTTTTGTTCTTAGGACACCATCACAGGCTACCACAAATCAAGGAACAAACAGGCAAGAGGGTGCAATGTGCACACAGCAGACTCCACCTGCTTGTTGGGAAGTGACATTTGTCCTAACACTGGAAAGAGTGAAGCTGAGTCAGGTAGGTAGTGGAGGGGACGGGGAGACACCATCCTCCTGCGGGAGGAAAACGGCCTAGGGCAGGAGTCTGAACCCATTACCACGGTGTGTCAGCCACAGATCCAGCTGGTTTGCAGCATGGAGGGCGCTACCCACCCTTAGCGCGTCCATCACTTCAGGCTGCTCCAGGAGCTGGGGGAAGGAGGCCAGCATTGGGTGACTGATGAGATCTGAAAGACACAAGAGGAGAAGCTTACGTGAACTGCATTCACTGTACCTGACTGCACCACACACACGCATATTCATTCACATTAAAATCACGGTACCAAATGATTTCTTGATAACACCTTCTATACACTTTAACCTCCACTTCTGCCCCTCCCTATACCTTGTACAGGTGCACCAGGAAAGAATTCAATGAAAGGGTTTTGGCCCAGACAGGACTCTGTAGCCAGGAAAGCCTCAACGGGAACCAGGAAGCTCCTATCTCCCCCGCCCCTAGGAATTTACCTGTGATGCCATCTTCCCACCCCTGGGGATTTACCTATGGTGCCAAACCTAGGACCAATGGGCTACCTGTGCTTCCCTAATGCCCCCCTTAGCTTCCATCCCAAACTGAGGCTACTTATGTGCCTCACTCCACATGTTCCATGGAGAGATCTCGGACCCTGGGGCGGAGATGCCACGCCCTGGGGGATCAGGGTGTCTCTCTCTGCATTCTCAAAATAAAGGTCATTTATATTTCATACTTATCTTTTCAGCCACCGCCGGTCCTCCCCCACAGTTCTATCATTAAGAACAGGAGAGTCTGGTCACGTGACCAGATATTGTGTGGGGAACACTGATACTTTATCATGAATAACGGCACAGAAGATGTAGTACAAGACACAGCAGCGGGCATTTGTGGGTTCACTGGTACCTCTATGCCAGAGCACCTGGACCTGGTATTGCTTCACAAACAATGGGGATTTACATCACACAGCTCTGGACACCCGGGGCCCCAAGATTAAGGCACCAGTTAAGCATTTAGTATCTGGTGAGGGCTGTCTTACTGGCCAGTGTGGTTTGTATTTAAATGTCCCCCCAAAGCCACCTGTAGGCATGAAGGTGGCTGAGTCTAGCGTTTGTGATTGGTTTGTTGTCTAGTGCTGGGATTGGTGGTGTGAGTGCTGCACCTGCCCAGGAGCAGAGCCAGCTAACAATATAAGGGAGGTAAGGAGAGGTGCTTTTTCCTTTTTTGCCCTTTCTGGCCTGTGGTTTGCAGAATGGTTCCCCTTTGCCATGCCACTCTGCCTTGCAGCCAGTATGGATTGAAACCTCCAAAGTCTAAGTTAAATAAACCTTTCCTTCCTTCATTTTGAGCATCAAGTATTTTGTCTTAGAAACAAGAGAAAAGTAACCAAGATGCTGGCCCTTTGGAGAGAATGACATTGTGTCCTTGTCACAGAAGGCAGAAAGATAAGCAAGAAAGATCCCTGTCCATGGTCACACCCTTCTGTAAGGTCACCTGAGGCCACTCATGAGAGAGGAGCACTCTTGGTCTAATCACCTCTCAAAATCCTCTCCTCTTGACACTATCACAAGAGCAAAGCCTGGATTTCGGAGCAGACATTCAGACTATAGTAGGTACTTCTCAAATAGCAAGGGTGATACATTTGACAACACCAATGTCCTTAGAGAATCCTTTCTTTAGATCCTGCTAAGCTTGTTCTGCTGACCGACTGCAAACAAAGCCATCTGTCTTGAGCCACTCTCTCTTTACTGAGAGAAAAAAATAGCACCCCTCATCCCCTTTAGGAAGTAATGTCACTCATGAAGCTTTTCTAAAGTCATTAAAATAAACTCAAAGGTGAGTGTGAGTTAAAAGGCTTCACTGGCTCCCCCTGGAACTATGACTATTCTTTGAGAAATCTCTGTGCGTTCTGACTCTGAGTTCCACTGCTACTTGGTGGTGCAGGTGGCAAGACTGGCCCAGACATCACCTGTGCACGCTGCCAGCTCATCACAGCCCAGCCCCCCTTGGCCCTGTCCATCCTGGCGGCCTTCAGTTCTATCCCTCCAACGTGAGCACAGGTTCTTGCCTGGGTGCTCAGACCAGCTCCTCTATCCAGAAAGCTCCTCCCCAACCCCCAGGGGTCGAACTCCCTTCTGAGCTCTCTTCAATAGTCCTTGCTCAGTGCAGCATTTCCTCACAGTTAATTCAGGCCTCCTAGCGATCACTCTCCCCCTCTGAGCATCTTCCTGCTGAGCTCTCATTCAGAGGATGGACAGCTTAGTCATGTGACTGTGTCTGAGGCCTGTCGTCCCACCAGGGTGGGGACGACCCTGCCTGTCTCATTCATCCTGGGCCTACATAATGTCTGGCATGCAGCAGACCGCACATGTCAGATCGATGATTTACTCAGTTCAAACCCCAGTCAATGAAGCTAAGCTGTTTTCCTCTCTGAGGGCTATTCTTCTGACACATGCATTTCTCCTTACAAGTAGCTTGTTGATTTCCTAAATAATCATTCAACTTTTGACTTGGAATAATTTCCAAATTCAAAAGAAGTTTCAAGAATAAAAACAGTACATAAACAATTAGAATATTCTTTATCTTGATTCACTGATTATTTTGTTTCGAGACAGGACCTCACTATGTAGCCACGCTGGCCTTGAATTCACAGCAATCCTCCTGCCTCAGCCTCTCGAGTGCTGGAGTCACAGGCATGTACCTGGCCAAATCACTGATTTTAAACTAATCCAATGACTCCTATATTTCATGCTCTAAGAATCAGTTATTTGAGGATTTTGTTTTTTCCCCAAATGACAACTTGCATGCCAAGTGCAGGGAGGGGGAAAGATATTCAGAGACAGATTTCAATTTCAAGCTTCCATATTTAAAAATGCAAAAGAGTGTATCTGAAAGAACTGAGCATGTATTTGAGGTTCCAAATGTCCAAGCTTTGCATCGGGCGTACTGACATTGATGCCACCCCCGTATTTTATTCCAAATGTCCCACTTAGAAACCAAGGTTACATCCATGCAGGCATAGAGCACCAGTGAATGAAGAAGCGTGAGGACTCCTTACCAGCGTTCTGTGAGTTCGTCCTGTCTTTCAGCAGTGCATCTCCAAGAATCTGCCGATAAAATACCAGCAGGTGGGAGCAGCACATACTTCCAACCAAGGTTTCCGGCAGGAAGCTGTCGCGGAAGGGAAAAATGCATTTAGCAAGCCGTCCCTCCAGGCTGCCCGCAGGGCTTTTCCTGCACGGTATTGGGAAACATTTTAAGAACCGAAAGGAGAATTTCTACCAAGTGGCCACAGTAAGCTTCCGATACACATTTGAGGTGTGTACTTCCAGCCTCCGCCGTGCTGTAACCCTTGTGTTTCCATTTTAGCAGACACCCCTGGCAAATGGCAAAGAAAAAGAAAAGCCCTGGAGTACTTGTGTCAGACAGCGAGTGCCCAGTGAGCCACCCACTTGAACAAAGGCAAGTGGCTGCCACGCCTGACTGATGCGGAAATCCCAGAGCCACAGTTTCAGGGCGGGTGCCACAGGGTGTGACAGGCCCAGGGTGTGAATGGCCCGGGGCAGATCCCGACTTGGCTGTGAGGCTGTGGACTCCTTAGGGCTCACTCTCCCTGTACTTTAATTTCCTTGTGTGTGGAATGTGAGGAGCATGATCCACAGTTCCCCTGAATAAAAGGATTAAATGCCTAAAGCAGCGTCTGCATAGACAGGGCTGCAGGGCAGGAAACCGTGCACAACTGAAGGTGTTACCAGGTTAGAGTGCTACAGTTTTGGGATGTGTGACGGAATCCCCATGGCAACCACAAAGAAAATGTCTATAGAACATACACAGAGGAAATGAAACGGGGTAAAAATGTGTCTCCGTGAAAGGTCAAGCACAAAGGAAAGCAACAGGGAGGAAACGAAAGACACAAAAAGTGACACAATGTCAAGGAAAACAAGAAACAAAATGCCACAAGTCAGGTCTTTCCTATCGGCAATTTCTTTAAGTGTAAATGGATTAAAACCCCAATCGAAAGATAAAAGTTGGAAGAATAGATTTAAAATATAAAATGCAACTATATGCTTTCTATAAGACATTCTAGATGAAGGACACTCATAAAGTCATCAATAAGACTTAAATTTTTATAAGTCAATCTTTAATTTCTAGAAAAGTTTAGAAGGAAAAAAATATGAGAAAGGCAATGTTCGGTCCTGTAGCTGATCACAGGGGAACAGACAGAAAACGACACTATGCTGGTGCAGAAGGGATAGGGTCCTCAGGTAGTCAGTGCCTGGAGTTTAGGCTGAGCATCCCCCACCACTCCCTGAGTTTCTAGAAACACTAAAAAATTACAATACAGGTTCTCTTACCACATTCATATCATATATACTAGTGGGCACACAGAGCCAGAAATCATTTTTCCAGTGCTCCCCAAATTCCAACTGAGATTTCAAAGACTGACTACAGGGGAGCAGCCGAGCTGCCTGGAAGCCACCACCAGGCACTGTTGGTGTTCTTCCTGAGACTTCTGAGGAGGGTTGTCTGGCTCTGGCTCTGGCTCTGGTCCCCAGCCCACCCAAGCAGTGTTCCTGTGCACGCCCAGACTCAGGGCTCATGCTGAGGAACAGCAGGGGCCTTTGCCAGGGGAAGGGAGGAGCCTTCCTTCCTTCCTCCGGCTCTGTCCTCGCCTTTCTCCATCTGTCTGCCAGGCACCAGTGTGGGCACCGTGTGGGCCCTCCTTTCCTTCTGAAACCTTCCCACATGAGACAGTGTGGCTTCACTTTTTAAAGATTTTCTTCAGAGAAACCTCTGGTTTTTCCACACCCGAGGTGACCAGAAAGTTCTGGGCGACAAACAGTTAGCTGAGTTGAAGAAGTAAAAAGCTATGTCTCTGCCAGTGCAAGTGCTGCTGGCAGGAGGGGAACAGATGTGATGAGTGGGCTTTAGTCAAGTAACAGTCCTACTTTATTCAATTGTAATATTCAATTCAGTTTAGAAAAAAAGAGAATATGGAATGGATCGAAAAGACAAGCAAAATAAATTCACAGCAAATTCACATGGAGATCCATACAATCTACTTTACAGCCTGGTGTCTCCTGGCGCTCAGAACTCAGAGTCTAAATTTGGACCTTTCCCTTAACCGGGGCTTAGGAGCAGGCCTTGGTCAAATCACACCAGGTTAAACCCCTTTGGAAAGCAGCTCCAAAATTAGAAAGACAAGTTTTGGTGAAGCAGAAGCATCTATCTGCTTCTGGTCAAAGAGTCAGGGTCACCATGATCACAACTGACTCCCTGAAGGGCTTGAAGGCGAGCCGGGTGCGCTTTCCTGTTGGAAGAGACAGGCTGGCCTGCCCGGCTTGTTTGCATTGTCACAGGTCTGCAGGCCAAAGGACCCATGCGTGTGATACTGTTGGCTGTGAGAGCCACCGAGAGCTGGGCATCAGGGGGCCAGGGGAAAGGGGCCTGACGCATACTCCACCAGGGCTCTGCACCCTTGGTCTGCCCCACCGGATCTCACCATGTCCTGGCCTGGTTTCTCTGAGAGGGTGGGCTGTGCCTGGGTCACGCCAGCAGGGGACCTTAGCCTGTCTGTAAGAGCCCCAGGATGTGCCTTTCAGGACCAGGCAGCATGGAACAGTGCTCATGACCATGGGAAAAGAGAAGAGCACGCAAGAGACAGGCCGGGAGAAGGAGCCCTACTTGGAAATTGCTTCACAAACACTTTCTTGGGTGCCTACCATGTGCTGTCATCACACATGTGCTTCTGTCCCTGAGTTCTGGGGGACAAGGCTGCAGGACCCTTCAGTCAGGCCCAGCACATGGGAGTGTTCCCAGCTGCTCTCCTGACCTCTGCGCTGTGCAGCCCGACTTGATCTCAGAATGGGAAGACGCATCTGAAAACCGGAATGCAGAGCCAGAGGCACAGCATCGAGAGCTGTGCGTGCCAGACGCGCTGGCAGTGCCCGGCTCTCAGAGCCCTGCCTACCAGCTGGAGCAGTGCAAGAGTGAGGTCGAGCGGGATGAGGCTGTTCACTTACAGAGACCGCTACTGTGCTGGTTCTGCATCACGAAAAAGAAGTTTTCCATGGAAAGACTGCCAAAAAGGGGAATTTACAGGCTCTAAGAACATCCAAGAAAGAAAGAAAAAACCCAAGAGAGTGAGTAATACCTAGGAGCGCACCATCAACGGTTGTTGAAAGACTGAACTGTGAGTAGGGTAATTATAAGATGCACCTCGGTCTGAGGTCAGAGCAAGGGGTATTTAACCTCGGGATCCGGAATGAGCAAAGCAAACCCCTCGGGGGCACCCCAATCCCTCTCCCCCAGCTTCTTGGAAATCTGCAGTAAGGAGCTGTCCTGGGAGCACAGCCCCCTGGATGGGCTCTGCCCCACACTGTGCTCACCTCGCCCTGTCCCCCGGGTGCCCGTGTCCTCTGTGAGAAGCTCCTTTCCTCTCCCATGGCCACCTTCCTGCCCTCCTGCAAAGTCTGCTTCTGCTCCTCCCCGGACCCTCCCTGCTGAAAACCACATCTTCATCCAAGCAGTCTTTACAGCACTGTCTCCTTGGCGTTGAATCTACATCATTACTCCAATGGCGGATGCTAATGGTTGGCGCTATGTGCTCCACTGTGTGCCAAGCACAATCAACACGAAGCCCGGGGTTTATATGCTTCCTTTCCAGTCACTCTTGTTCCAGTGGTAAGGGGTCTATGCTGGTACGTCTGCTTTTTCAGACTAGTCTTAATATTGTAAAGGGTGGCATACAAATCGCTTTTAATTCTAGCGTAAAAATGAAAACATTTAAAATAAATAGCTGCGATAATTTTTAACATATACACAAAGTTAAAAGTCATAAATTTTAATGTCAATAACATAAAATGTGGAGGCAACAAAAGAGATAAGGCACCCCAGGGGCAGAGTGAGAACTGTCTGGTTTTAGATGGCACGGTCTTATTGGTCTATTTAAAAGGCTGAGAAATGGTTAAAAGTCTAAGGACACTGAGTGAAAAATTAGTAGATCTGAGATTCCACTAGTATAAATGCTTCTTGCACAAAACACAAGTTAAAAACACCATGGAAACCACTACTGGCTTTTTAAAATGGCCAGGACAGAAAAAACTGTCAATACAAAGTGCTGTCAAGAATATGGTATACAAGGGGCTGGAGATTTAGCTCAGCGGCATAAGCACCTGCCTTGTAAGCAGGCAGTTGTGAGTTCGATACCTGGTACCGATAAAAAGCTAAAGAAAAAAAAAAATATAGTATACACCGGGGGTGGTGGCACACACCTGTAATCTCAGACCTCAAATTTGCGACCAGCCTGCGCTATAAAATGACCTCAAGGCCAGCCTGATGAGGGGGGAAAAAAAAATACAGAGAAAGTGAAATTCACACCCTGTTAGGGAGAGGGTAAATGGTACAGTAATTTTGGAAAACAGTTTGGCAGCTTCTTATAAAGTTAAACTAAAACCAGACGAGCCAGCAGTCCCATTCCTAGGTTATTTCTACCCACAAGAGATGGAGGCAGATGTCCACACTGGGAAACCTGTGGGCGAGCTGGGCACGGTGGTATACTGCCCCATCACACCAGCACCCTGGGAGGCTGAAGCCAAAGGGTCACAAGCTTGAGCCCAGCCTAGGGAACTGGTGACTTTGTGAGGCCCTGTCTCAAAAATCTCAACATTAAAGATTTTTTAAAAAGGGCAGGGATGCAGGTCAGTGTGAAGGCCTGGGGTTAAAACCTAAGCTGGGTGAAGAAAAATCTTGTATGCATGTGTTTAGGGGCCCTTATTCATAATTACCCAAACTAGACACAATCTAGCAACCTAGAGAATGATAAACAAACTGTGTTACATTCATAAAATGTGATACTGCCTAGAAAGAAAAGGAACAATCGAATACACGCAGCAGCCTGGGTTAATCTCCAAGGCGCCGTGCTGAGAGAAAGAAGCCAGATTCAAAGGCCGCTACTGTACAGTTCCATTTATGAGATCCAGAAAAGGCAAAGCTAGTAGGGAAGAAAACAGGTGTGAGGCTGGGCGCTGGGAGCTGACTATAGACCTGAATTCAGCTTTTAGAGTAAGGAAAACATTCTGTATCCTGGTGGCTGTTTTTACATGATTGTACACACCTGTCAAAACTCCAAGACCCCACCCACTAAAAAGGGTAAATTTGCTGTATGTAAATTAAACCTCAGTACATCTGACAAGAAAAGGTTCCCTGAAGACAGGATTAGAGATTGGTAAGCCCCATTTATTCAAAAGTGGCTGAATTATCTATAGCCAAGCCTATCACTTGGGCTTATTGGTAAACAGGACTGTGAGTGAGTGTACACAGTGTTACTATCCTGCTTCCTTACTGATGGGGTTGGGTTGTTTGGGTTTTTGGAGACAGGGTTTCCCCGTGAGATACAGGCTGGTTTTGAAGTCACTATGAAGCCCACATTGGCCTCAAACTCCCGGAGATTTTCTTTAATCACAGGTGTGCACCTCTATGTTCAGCTCCCTACTGATCTTAGGCAGAAGAATTAATGGGGGACAAAACCACTGAGAAAGACTTGGCCGAGTAAGCAGGAGGAGAAGCCGAAGCAGCGGCGCCCTGCAAAGGCGCCCGAGCACATGGGAAAGGCGAGCAGGGACCAACCTCAGGATGTTTCTCGATCTTTGGTTCAGAGACCTCAGTTTCACCAGAAGTTGAGGCTGCCTTCGCATGGTCAGCATCTGATGGAAAACACTGCTGTGTGCTGAAAAAAAAATCAAAGATAAAACTAAAAATGTGAAGTGTTTGGGAATGAGTACAGTAGACCAAGTGTTCGGTGAAAATGTGCCATCCGTGTACCAAGTGTGCAACAGGCAGGAGTCCCGAGTGTTCTCAGAGAGCCGAGGGACAAAGGGTGATGCGAATCCTGATGGACACAGACAGGCCCCAGATGGTATCACCGCTGCCTGCTTAAGCAGCGGAGAAGGGGAGTTTGAAGAGCACATCCGGCCCTAGGTAGAACCAGCTGCATCTCAGACTCCAAGCTCCTTCCTGTTCCAAGAAGCTGGGATGCCAGGGCTGTGGGGACAGCGGCAGGGAGGCTGCTCTGACCACCAAACGAAGACTAGGGTGTCTCACCCTCCGCCTCCCAACTCCCAGCACACTGCCGGGCCGAAGGCCAGGTAAAAGGCGCTCAACTTTTTGCATGACAGTGAGCCATGCACACCACCGTTCCTTGTTTATGCGCTTTGATGTTGCCTCAGGCGGGCTCTGGCTTAGCCTGACCTGTTTCTAAGAGCACAAATGCAAGTGAAGAACACCGTGCGAGCTGCCTTCTCACGTGACCGTGTTGGGCGTTAAGGGAAGGAAAGCAACACCTAAGAGCCGTACCTCTCCTGGACACGGAAGGGTCCACTTCCACGCCTTTCTCATAGGGGGTCCCGCCGTTCAGGAAGAGCTCGTAAGTTCTAGAATAGAAAAACTTGCTTGGGTGGGTATGTCTCGTAGGCATTCGGTGAACACTGGAGTCAGCAGTAAAGTACATTTGAGCACAAAGTTATTTACAGACATAACATTGATTATTATTATGTCTATAATCTGTGACAGAAGGGAGACAGCTCTGGGTCCCTAGTAGGTGCCATCTTGGTCAACAGACTCTCAGCACAAACTATTGAGAATATGGGGTTTTTTGTTTAAATGAAAATGAGAAAGATTAATTGACATTATTTGACTTTAATGACAATAACTGCTTTGAATGTATTTTCAAATGAATTGAATCATTATTGGAAACAAAGTCATTATGAATTTCAATTCTTTTTAAAATAGGAAAGTGACGTGTATAGTGTAAAACATTTGGAAGGCAAAGAAACTCCTCCCCATCTTTCCTTCCTATGCTGACACATCATTTGCTCTTTTTTCTTTTCTTTTTGGTACCAGGAATTGAATTCACAACCCTGCGCTTGCCAG
This sequence comes from Cavia porcellus, assembly GCF_034190915.1. Lineage (NCBI taxonomy): Eukaryota > Metazoa > Chordata > Mammalia > Rodentia > Caviidae > Cavia > Cavia porcellus. The sequence continues at coordinate 55,756,289 of NW_026947501.1, read as the reverse complement.
GCTGGTGCTTGTGCCACTGAGCTAAATTCCCAGATGCTCTTTTTCTATGCAAACGAAAACAAGCTGATACATGTTTCCCCCACACCTCGGTCCTGGGGATCAAAAGCAGGGCTTCATGGAAAGACGACCAGGAGCTACTCCTGCAGCTCTGCGTGCGTCTGTTCTGAAGCAGACACCACCTGAGTGCAGGAAGGAAGTTAAAAGGCCCCTTTACCCCTACCACGCCAGGGTCCCCATTCTGATCCAGGTTACCTGCATCTGCCCACAGAAGCAAACAAATAGTTTTCAATGAACAATTAAAGAGGGGTGGGGTCACGGTATTCAGACTGGTCTGTGTCTTACATTTTGTCTGCTATACACTGGAAGCGTCTCTGTATTAATACACAGAGCTCTACCTTGCTTCTTGCTTAAAAAACACCTGTCACCTGACTTGTAGAAAGATGGAGACGAATTTTCTTTATTTCCTTCATTAAGGACTGCACCCCACCCCTGAGCATGTTTTCTAAACACACCACAAGAAAGCTTGGGTTTCTATACCCACTCCTGTTACTGGGGGAGCCCTCCCACCCATGCATGGGGGTGACACCAAGAAAGGAGGTAATCAGGACTTTACCTCTGGCCTTGAGATGTTACAGACCACAGCCTCGGACTTTATAATTCTTTTTTTTTTTTTCTTTTTTTTTGTCTTTTTCCTTTTTATCGGTACCGGGGATCGAACTCACGACTGCCTGCTTGGGACTTTATAATTCTAAGCTTGGGATCCTGATCACCATGCAGCTCCCTGCCTGCCCATTTGCATCTCTGCTGTGAATTTCGCTTTATAGCCTAGACTTAGAGCTGAATTTTCTCCCATTTAGAAATTCAGATGATCTCTGTCTTATTAATTTTCAAGAGCTCTTTTTGCATTAGGGGCTATAGGGTTCTTATCGCAAAAATCTGCTTCCTGTCTGCCTTTTTGCTCCTAAGGTTTAAATCTGTTTACAGATTCCCACTACAGTTTCCACGTTCCACCTTCAGGAGGGAGGCAGAGGTCACAGGACTTGGGGACCCTGGCTCAGCTCCCCACTCTTTGAAGAGAATCAGGCTTTGCTCGCAGCACAGGGAAATGTGCCAGGACACGGGAAATCACTCAGCAGCCAGCCAGTGCAAACAGCTCTTAAAACACTGACTCCACACATCATTTTTTCCTGCCTGGGACGAAAGTCTGCAAGCTGTCTCTGTGCAGCATCAGACAACACTCAACTTGTTGAAGAGCTACCAGAACCAATCTGAGCTACCCAGAGCCTAAAAGATGAACTCGTGCAAAATGGCCCAGCGGTAGGGAACGCCCAGCCCGCTTACCTGGCCGGAATAGGAGCGCCGCTGGCATCAAACAGCTTCAGAAACGCCCAGCCACAGCTTAACTCTCCTTGGTCACCGGTAGACTAGGGAGCAAAACAAGTATGTGACTCTGTGTCTGCAGCCCAGAGAGAACAAAACGCGCATTCACCCCCACTACAGGAGCAGCTCTTTCCCAGAAAATACAATGAGACCTAACAGATGCCCGCTTCCTTCGCAAACTAACAAACTGTCGCTACTTCAAGTGACAACCGTGTTTCGCTGAAAATCCTTGCTCTTGAAAATTCCTTAAATCTGACAAGGTGGCCATGACTGCTCTCAGATCTTGAGTGCTGTGAACTTTGTAAACTGATCTCAAATCACACTGATACCACTTGGGATCATGAGACGGGGTTTCACTGCCTGGTGGAATGCAGCAGGGGTCACTCAAGGAGCTCCAAAGTTTTGCTCCGAAGTTTATCTTCACTGTCAATTGACAGAGGCCACCAGGGCTTGCTTGGGGACCTGCTCCTCCCCTCACCATCCTACCTATCTGCAAAGCACATGCCTCAGTCTGTCTCAAAGAACAGCAGTGGCAATATAGGACCACTGATGTAACCTCTCTGTGATGACTCTGGTTACTGGGGCCAAGTTATTTATTATTATTATGTTATTATTGGTTTTTTACGACAGACTTTTGAGATGCAGTTCCAGCTGACTTTGAATTCACTTTTTAGCCCAGGTTGGCCTCAAACTTGCAGCAATCCTCCTGCCTCAGCTTCCTGAGTGCTGGGGTTAGTCATATGCCACCATGCCTGGCTTTTAATGTCAATTTAAATACTATTTTAAATACCATTGTAGCATTATCTAAAAAATGAGAATCACCATCAATCTCATTCCACAAGGGATTAAAATTCTACTACACAGAAGCCTTCCTGTATTTTACCTGTAAATACAGACATACTTCTGACACTTCCCTTTTAATGGAGACATTAGAAAACCTTATGTTTCAGTTGACGTACGTTGCGGATATAGGAAATTCCAAGTTCAAACAGGATTCCGAGGTCGGGAGATGAAGAATTGGACCTGATGAAACAGTCCCCACTGAGCAAGCAGGGCAAGATGCCAGTGACCTGCATGACAGAGAAACCAAAGTCACCGGGAAGAAGAAGTGGGGAGGAGTTTAGCTCCTTGGACCATCTGTGAACGGTTTATGCCCCTGCAGTATGATAAAGGTCTTTTAAGGAAAATAAACAGCAGATGTACTGGGCTTATCATCTGTAACAAAGATTTGAAATAAAAACACTTATTTCAAGGGATTACTGTCACCTGCTTTTGCACTGTGAGACAAGCGCTGTCCGCAGGCTCAAGTGCACAGTTTGTGTGAGGTGTTTACCTAAGGTGTGTGCCTAGCCATTGCTCTGCTGCTTAAATGGATCTAACCCGAAAGACCAATACATGCTCGCTCAGCGCGCCTGCCGCCCGTCCTGTGAATGTTCTTTCCCTCTTGCTCATCTCTCCTCTCTCCTAATAACCAAATCCCCCTTCTCGCCTCAGTAGTCCTAACCGTCCTTTACGTCTGCTTTCTCTTCCACGATACCTTCCCTGGGGATCAGGCTAGAATTAGCCTCACCTCCTCGGGCTCCCAAAGCACTCAGAACCCCATCAGCCCGAGTGAAGATTTATTTCCACAGTGCCCACACCCAGGGAGCCTCCAAGGCTGCAGCAAGACATCTCACCCAGGGCCTGGCACACGGCTGGGCACCATGGATGGAGGGAGAGTTTCTTCTCCATTATCCTGCAAGTTCCCACATGTCCAGGGTGGATGCCTGGCACTTGGCAGATGCTTAACTGGATTCGGCAACGGGTTGTATACTTACACGTCCTCCCAATGGCTCATCTTTATAATCCAGGAAAGTGTTAGCACCTCACACCCCACCCTTGCACTTCACACACGCAGACACCACTGCACACTCGTGCAGGGCTGTGCCACAGGCTGGCGGTTTCTCCCTGGGAGCAGGGAGCTCTCGAGGTCGCCCTGCACCTGCACTAGTTTGGGGGATGAGTGGGGACACGCACACGCAGTGAGGTGACCTCTCTCAGACCTCCCCCTAACTCTCCCAGATCTCACTCTAACTCTTTTGATGCAATAAGAGGAAGCTCAATGAAGGGTTTTCAGGGTGCAGTAACATAAACAAGTTAATTGTAGGGAAATAAAATACTAGAGTAACGAAACCACAGTGGTGGAAACCAAGTATGCTACATGCAATTAATGCTGGATAAAGAACATAAAGACACCCTCGATTCACTGGTGTCCACGTAACCCTGAGTCAGTGGTTTGAAGCCCTCACTGCACAGTGACAGTCCCCAGGGTGTAGGGACAGTCCTCGGGCGTCACCTTTGATGTTATCTGGGAAAACACAACCTCAGGAGCACAGGGGAAGCGTTCATTTTTGAAAAAACACCCTGCTTTCTAAATGTTATCTTCTTGTTTTCATGTTTCATCAAATGGGTAGTTTCTAAAATTGACATCCATTGAACAAGATGATTCATAGGAAACATAACATGGGTGCGTCAGGAATATGAGTGACTTTTTTAAAATCTAGGAACACACTAAGGAATTTAAAGATTTAAATCTGGGCCCTTGCATCCTGTGCTGAGTCCGTCACAGTTACAGCCTCACCTTAGATCTTAACTGCAGCAACTTAATAGGTTAAAAAAAAATTCATTTTTTCCTTCTCTTCACTCAGAGATTACCTACCTGGGGAGAAAATGCCCATGTTTTGGGCTTTTTAGGTTGCCACGTGGCTCGGACAGTATGAATGTTGCTCAGGACCTGAAATGAGAGTTTCCCATTTGAAATTGCACTGTAGAAAGTTCTCTGATACATCACTGCTTCTGAGCGCCAGAGTGCTGACGGCGGGAAAGCAGAGCTTTCAATGTTTATTTCATGTAATTCCACGACGTGTTTCTTTTTACATCAAGGTCCAGCATGCATATAACTTCTGAAATAGTGAAAAAAAGCCTTCCAATATTTATTAATAAAACCATGAAGAAACTAATAAAATGAATTCAGTTGCTTGTCAGGCAAGTGCTTATGCCTCTGAGCTAAATCCCCACCTCCAAGAACTTAAAAAAAATGTTTTTGGAGATGTTCTCACTATGTAGTACAAAATGGCCTTGAATTCTCTGTGCCACCTAAGCTGGCTTCTGCATCAGCCTTCTGAGTGCTGGCATTATAAGTGTGAACCACCATGTCTGGCTTTAAAAGAAATTTTAAGATTCAGAAAATCTCAACACTTCAAATATCCAGGATCTAATAAAACATCATTTATCTTACCAAGAAAACCAGGAACATCCCAGATTGAATAAGAAAAGACACTCAATAGACACCAACACTAAGACAAACACAGATGGAAGAATTGTCTAAGATTTTAAAGGAGCCAAATAAAAATATGTTAATAACTTGAGAAGTACTTGAAGAAAATTTAAAACATTTCATTAAAAAGAAGAAAATCTCAACATTAAAAATGGATGAAAAAAAGAAGAATCAAATGGAAATTCTAGAACTGAAAAATACAATCAAGAGAAACAAACAACCCCCCAACTCATTAGATAGACTCAATAGCAGAACAGAGGATAAGAGGAATTAGCCAATAAACTTACAGATCAGAAAGCAGGAATCATACAACCTGAAGAGCAGAGATAAAGTTGGTGAAAGAAAGATAAAGAAAAGAAAATCTCAGGAACTTGTGGGATTATAACAAAAGCTCTACCATTTGGGTCACTGGAATCCCAGAGGGGAGGAGAGTCTGCAGTTAAACAGCATCTGACAAGATAAAGACTGAGTAGTTTCCAAATTAGCCCAAAGACATAATCTCATAGATTTAAAAAGCTATTCTAATGAGGATAAAGCCAAGCAATTCATGCCCAGTACACCATCAACTTCTGAAAAGCAAACAGAAAGAGAACATGTGGGAAGCATCGAGAAACAGCCATGTTCCCCTTAAGGGAGAAACAATTTGAATGATTGGATTTCTCATCAAAGCCAGAGGCTGACAGGAAGTAGCACAATATTTTTCACATACTCTCAAAAGAGAAGCACTGTCGATCTAGAATTGTAAGAATGAGCCTTTAGGAGAAATAAAACATTTTCAAACCGGGTGTGGTGGTGTGTGCCTGTAATCCCAGCATTAAGGAGGCTGAGGCAGGAGGACCGCTGCTAGTTTAAGGCCAACCTGGGCTACAAAGTGAGTTCAAGGCGGGCCAGATCTACATAGTGAAACTCTTTAAAAAAAAGATATTCGCAGGTAAAGTTTAAGAGATCTGTCACCAGCAGACCGACCCTAAAAGAATGGTTGAAAGACATTCTCTAAACAGAAAGAGCATGACTGTAAAAAAAGGAATTTTAGAACATCAGAAAGGAAGAAAGCGACCAAGGAAAAGCGTGAGAGAAAGGATTAAACCAGATCTGGGAGAAAGCTGCTGGAATCTGCTTGGTCAGTGGCGACCCCTACTGGCGCATTTCTGGTTTTTGTGCAGACTAGAAATGAGGACCATGATGACTTACTCCAGATCCAGAAGAAAGAAAGAGAAAAGCAAGGTGAAATCAGGCCCACGGCAGCTCCTCCAGACTTGTGCCCCTGCATGCTTCCAGCAATCGAGCAGACCCGGCAGTCTGAGGCCCTCCACCCTCACATCAGCCACGCACGTTCTGTGGCTTCTCACCGCTTCCATCTGCCATCTCCACCTAGACGCACGCCCCACGCACCAGACACTCCCTATTGCAAGTGCTGTCTACCTTGCCCTCACCCCAGCGTGGGTACTGGACGAGGAAGGTGACACAGCAAGGCCAAGTCACCGGGCCAAAGCCCGCACTCTGCGAAGGGAGCCAGGGTTCAGCTCAGGCAAACCGAGTCCAGGTGTGGGTTTGGTCCTCTTGAAGAGAACGCTTTGCTGTCCTCTGACTGCCATGCCGGTCACCCCTGGCCCTCCGGTGGTTATTTCTGTTCCCTCTGGCTCCTTCACATTAAGACTGGGTCGCCCCTGGCTCCCAGCTCAAGCGCTGTCCGTGGGGGGCAGCTCTGATTGTGGACTTGCTGGTTATTTCCTAATGTAAATATCGGGCCCCAAGCTTCGCTCTGAGAATGCTTTAGTTAACTCTCTCTCCCCAAGTTATACACTGCATGCTCACTTTTTGTACAGCACAAAATATAGTCTAATCTTCCTTTTAAACCATTGGTTATTTAGAAATTTATTAGTTTCCAAATATTCACAGGTTTTCTCATTTATCTTTGTTATTGATGTCTAATTTAATTCCATGTGCTCCAAGACCATGTATTATATGGGTTTAAACTCTTTCAAATTGGTTGAGGCTCATTTTCTGATCACCCATCTATCTTTGGGAATATTCCACATGTACTTCATATTTTTGGTAGTGGGGATCAAACTCATGACCTTGCACTTGCCTAGCAGGTGCTTGTGCTGCTAAGCCAAACCCCTGACCCTCCACATATACTTAAAAGAAAGCATATTTTACTATTTCGAGGTGAAGTATTATACAAATACCAATTCAGTCTCATTAGCTGAAATGCTATTTGATTCTTTGACAGCCTTACTAATTTTCCGTCTGCTACTTCTACATCAGTGAGAGAGAAGTATTAAAGTTCCAACTCTAATTGTGGCTTTGCCTATTTCTCTTTTCAGTTCTACACAATTTTATTTCAAGTACCTTGAACTCTGATGTGGGCCGTGGGCATGGTCAGGGTTGTTAGTCTTCTTGGTGAATTATCTCTCACTGTGAGCTAACGACTACTTGGACGTTTGTGTCTTTTGAGTGGTGTATCTCTTTTCTTCCTTCTACTTTTAACCTATCTACATTCTTAAATTTATGGTGGCTTCTCGTACAGAGCATATAGCTGGGTCTCCCTTAGTTTTAATGTGGATTTTCCTGATAACTTATTACTTGTTCAGGGCCTTTTCTATTCTTATTGATTTGCCATACTTCTTTTTTAAAACCCAACTATTTTGCTCATTTAAAAAATCGAGTTGCGAGAGACCAAGATGGCGAGGCAGTAAGCAGCAGAGAAAACAGCCTCTCGGAGAGTCACTTTTCAGACAGTGGATACAGCACTGTGAGGAAGACAAGGAGAGGAGTGGGCCACGGGACCCAGGAAGCATCAGAAATGTGAACTGAAGCCCACAGAGAAGCCAAAGAGGGACTCACTGCCTGACAGGAGTGGTTCAAGCTAGCAGACCCAGGGTGATGGTGACTCCAGAGGCCTCTGCAGAGAGGCAGCAGGGGAGGTCAGCAGCAGATGTGGAGGGCTGCACTGGCTGGCAGTGAGTTCAGAGGACTTAGTTCTCCCATGAGAGAGTGATTAGCCAGGAGCCATCCTGGAGACAGGCCAGCCGAGCTCAGAACCCAGAACTGCTGCTGGCTCCATCTAACAGCTCCCACCTGGGGTCACTCCTGTGGAAACTGTGGATGGCAGAAAGCCCAATGAGCCTGGTCTCTGGGCAGGCCTGCTGAGATCATCCACTATCCCACCAAAAGGCTACTGCTGGCTTCTCAACTGGTGAAACCAGAGAGAATCCTGGAAATGGGATTATTTTAAAATTTTTTTCCTCTTTCCCCATCACTGTTTGATCTTGTTTTTATATGAGTGTGAACATGGTCCCTGGCCTCTTTATGGATGTGGTTCTGTTCTTTCTTCCTTTTATCTCTTCTATCTCTTTTCCTTCAGTCTTCTGCACCAGTTTCCCAAAGTTGATGTGATCCTCCTTTGTCCACTGACCTCACTTCTAATCTCTTCCTCTTCTTCCACTTCTCTATTTTCTCCTTAATCCATTTTGAATTTTAACCCGAGGGCAAAACTGACACAGTAAGGACTTTTATACTGCATATAATTTTCTGGTTTGTTTTAGATCTTGTTATGTAACTACAAATCTAGTTCACTATGGTTAAAAGTGTTGCAAACTGAGGGTTAGCTCAGTTTGTCATTTTCTAGGATGTGTTGGATGCTACTGGTACCACTATAGCCAAAATTGACATAATGTTCTAAACAGCTGTTGGTATTACATGACTGAGATTCACTAAGGGTTGCATAAAATACTATGGCACATTGTCAAAGAACCAGGGACTGGGCTAAACAACTTCTCATCTCCAACAAACTGAAGAGGTCAGATCTTCCAATGGACTCAAACCCAAAACACAACTATTCCTGAAACGTACCTCAGAGAAGTAGTCATCACCTAGGGACTCTAAAAACAGAGTTAAAGAAAATGCAACCCCAGACATCAAGTTCACCAAAGGCAAATCCAGGAGCGATGAGGCGGGACAATCCAAAAGCCTCCCACCTGGCCTCCCTGAAGTGGTAGCAACAAAGCAATTAAGAGAGCCTCTGGAAAAAATGAAATCAGAAATAATTTCTCAGATAAAGTCCATGATTAGTGAAGCTAAAGCAGAAACAAACAAACAAACAAAACAAAGATGAGCTTAAGAAAATTATGGAACCTCAGCATACAAAAGAAATGGGATCCATAAAGCAGATTCAAGCAGACATCCAGGAGAATACATGTTCCATTGAAAGTATTCAATCCAGCAGCTGCTAGATGAGACAAAGAAGAGTAACTTAAGATAGACTGAAATCAATGAAAAAGTAGGAGATATCACAAATGACATTTTAAAAATGTTCACAGACATTAGGGCAGAAAATTTTCCTGGTAGAGAAAAAGAATTTGATATGCAGATAAGCAAGGCAAATAGAACTCCAATTAGTTATGATCAAAAAATTCTACAGCCAGGCATACCATAGTCAAGGTTCCAGAAATTCAACACAATAGAATCTTAAAAGCTGTTAGAGAAAAGAAAAATCACCAAAAAGGAAAGCCCATCAGAATCACAGCTGACTTCTCAGCACAAACTCTCAAGTCAAGGAGAGCTTGGAGTGAAATATTCTGAGTTCTAAAGGAAAACAACTTTCAACCCAAACTGATGTACCCTACAAAAACTATCTTTCAAAATTGATGGAGAAATAAGATACTTTCATGACAAAGAACATCTGAGGAAATTTATAATCTCTGAAATCAGCACTCCAAAATGTTCTGAAGGACATTCTAGAAAGAGATAAAAAGGACTACAGTTCCATGAACTCCAACAGATGGAATCCACCAGGCAAGGCAAACAATTAGAGAGAGGGGGAAAAAAAGGAGGGGACCCAACAACAGGAAAATAACATGACAAGGATAAATCAATACATATTGTTATAACCATCCAGACTAATGATCTCAATTTACCAATCAAAAGACAGTTGGCAGAATGGCTCAAGAAGCAAGATCCAACAGTACGTTGCTTACAAGAAACACATTTAATTAAAGAAGAAATTCATAAACTGAAAATCAAAAGATGGAAAACAATATTCCATGCAACAGGAACCCAGAAAAAAGTAGGAGTGGCTATTTATTTGTAGACAAAGTGAATTGCAAGCCACGACTGATGAAGAAAGATAAAGAAGGTCACTACATCCTAGTAAAGGGAATAATCCAAGAGGAAGAGATAACCATCATAAATATATATGCAACAAATACCAGCACACCCAACTATATAAAACAAATGGGCAATAAAAATTCAAGAAGCCCTGATACAATTGTCTTAGGAGATCTCAATACCCCACTGTCACAAAAAGACATCAACTAGACAAAAAAATTAATAATAAAATATTAGAACTGAACCAAATGGACTTAGTAGGTTATCTACAGTGTGTTCCACCCCACAACATCAGAATACACTTTCTTTTCAGTTGCACATGGACATTCTTCAAAACAGACACATACTGGCCTCTAGAACATGTTTAAATAAATGAAAAAGACTTCAAATTATCCCACGCGTACTATCAGGCTACAGTGCAATGAACTTAGAAATCCATGGCAAAAGAAACCAGAACTTCATAAACACATGGAAATTAAGTAGTACCCTGCTGAAAATCAATGGGTCACAGAAGAAATTAGACAATTTTTACAGTTGATCTTCGGGTCTGACTTTTTTTTTTGCCAGCACCATGCTGTTTTTATCATAGAAGCTTTATAGTATAATTCCAAGTCAGGGATTGTGATGCCCCCTGCCTTGCCTTTGTTGCCCGGGATTGCCTTTGCTATTCTAGGTCTCTTCTGATTCCAGACATATTTTAGGAATGTTTTCTCTAATTCTGTGAGATATGCTATTGGAATTTTGACTGGGTTTGCATTGAATCCATATAACAGTTTTGGAAGTATGGCCATTTTCACAATGTTGATTTTTTTGGCTTTATAAAATGTGCCAGGAAACATTTCTTCTTTATCTACTCTTTGGGAGAGTATGCATAAGATTGGTATTGTGCCTTCCTTAAATGTTTGGAGCAATTCACTACCAAAAGTATCTGCGCCTTGAGTTTTTTTTTTTTTTTTTTGTGGGAAAATTTTTTAAATTACAATTTTAATTTCTTTAACAGAGGTTACTTAACTTTTCTAATTTATTATGCCAATTTTATTAAGTTTAATGAAATTATCTATTTTATCAATGTAAAATATATTGGCTCAAAATTTCTAATATCCCTTTACTGTTCCCTTAGGGTCTGTGGAAGCTGTGACAGTGTTCTTCTTCCTATGGCAGATATTGATAACTTGCTTCCTTTCTTTTTTTTTTTTAATCTTTTTTGTCTTTTTCTTTTTTTTATGAGTACCAGGGATTGAACTCATGACCACACATTTGCAAGGCAAGCGCTTATGCCACTGAGCTAAGTCCCCAGCCCCTTTGCTTCCTTTCTTTTAAAAGTTTTTTGATCACTCTTACGGGGCATCTTTCAATTTTATTAATCTCTTCAAAGAATCAACTTTTTAAAAAATGTTCTTTTATTTGCTTTTTATTTCATCAATGACTCCTCTTATCTTTATTATTTCCTCCTTTCTCCAGCTTTAACTCACTATTCTATTTCCAGCTTCTTAAATGTTAGCTTACAGCACTGATTTTAAATCTTTCTTCTTTGTAGTATATGCAATTAGAGCTACGTTTCCACCGAAGCTCCCTTTAAGGTGAACCTCATGAAAGGTAAATTAATTTAGGAAAAGCCGGTCAGACTTGTTTGGTACTGTGTAAAAAGTAGTCTCCCAGGAATCAGGGAGAAGTTGAGTTAAAAAGGACACAAAGAAACAGCAGATGACAACACTCTCTGTTGATGAGGGTGTTGGACATAAACACAGGACCGCACTGTGTAAGGTCTGCGCTGTTGGAAACACTAGAAGACATGCACCAGGCCTTTTGAAGGTGAGAAACAATCTAAGGCTGAGACGGTTCGACGGGACTGAAGTGCCAGTGTCACATACCTCGCACCTGGAAGACCCGGGCGAGACGGCCAGCAGCAGGGCTGCTGTGGCTGCACCGCATGTGTGCAGCAACAGGTGATGAGAGAGGCAGAGAGGAGGAGAGCGCACCCCTGCTACGTGCTGTGTGTTTGCTGTGTGGCTTTACCAACCCCGAAGGGCTCCCCCTCCACCCTGGCGCCCTCACCTTGCTGCCATCGAAGGCACAGAGGCGCACGTGTCTGCTGAGGACTTGGACGCTGGCTCCAGGGTGCGGGATCATCTTACAGCTCCACAGGGTGAGCACCAGCGAGACGCGGCTGGGTCTCGGCCTGATCTGAGAGGGGAGTTAGTCGGAAAGTGTATTTTTGTTACGTGAAGTCCAGATCCACTGTCCAGAGCAGCTTTTGTAAGAGTGGCTTAAGAAAATATACACAGAATTTAAAAAGACAATAAGGAAAAATTGTACACAAACAGATACCAATGTGAGAAAAGTCTTAATAGTCTGGTCATTTCAAGTCAAAACTAGTCATTCTGGGTAAAATTTTCAAAGCTGGATTTGGACTATCTGAATTTTTCCTAATGAGTTAAAAGCCGAGACAGGAAAAACAGGCAGTAGTAGCAGTGCAAGTGTCCGAGCTGACCACGGAGACACGGTTTCCCATCTTGGACACATGAGGGTCTGAGTGTGGATTACCATGGCACGGCGACCAAGAACCCTGGCGTCAATATTACCCAGCTAAGTGCTCCTTCTTTTTTAAAATTCCAAGCAACTATCTACCTTGTTCTTTGACTTCTTACTTGGATCTGTTGACAGAGAAAATGTACTATTTGATGAGATTATTCAGATCTATTTCACAGACAAGAGGTCAGATGAAGAATAAACAAACTGGCATTCTGGCTTTGGATTTTTAAAGAACTGCCTCAAATAGTTAGCCGTCCATTTTGCTTTGTGACCACGAGCTGTTTCACTTAAATAAATTTGTCATTGAAATTGCAAGACAGTATCTAAAAGTTGTCAACTGTTTTAAGAAATGTGAGCTAAATATTTAGTTTTCTGGGCATAGATTTGTAACATTTAATGTACATTAAATAGACCAAATATAACATCTTTGTTGACTTAGAAAACAAGAAACTCAATGCTAAGAAGTTTCCAGGTCACACTAAGATTGGGAGGGAAAGGGGTGCTGAGGTCCTGCACCCCGACCCTCACTCCTGCAAACCTGACCACTAAGTTCCTCTCCCCTTAGACTGCAGGGGAGGGGGGCAGACGAGGGAGAAGATAAACAGAAGGGCGGGGATGTGTCTGACGGGGTTTATATCCGCTCTAAGCTGATATAAAGTAAAAGGAAATATCGGGCATTTTCTCCCTCAAACACAGAGACAGCAAGAGCCCTTTGCTCTTAGCCCTGCCTGATGCAGCTCCGCTGCTTCCTCCTCCACATGTACTTAACACAGTACTTCGACGGTACCACTGATGATGACACTCGCTGGGTCCATCAGCTTTCCGGTGTTGTAACAAATATCCGAGGCCATCGCTTTAAGAAGGGGCAAAGGTCTGTTTCAGCGCCTGGCTTCTGTCCTGGTCAGTTGGCCTCACTGTTCCTCAGTCCTGGGTTCAGGCAGTGCATCAAGGCGGCCAGGAAGCAGAAGGGAGCAGGGAAGGGACGCAGCCCTGCGACCCGCGGCCCTGGTCACGGACTTGCAGTCCATGGGGGATGGGGTGACAGACACCCACGCCTACCAGATGGCTAAACCTTTCTGTATAAAATTATTCTCTGGGCAACTCCACATGGGAAGGATGGCCAGCCCCACTTGTACAGATGAAGAAACAGGTAAAGAACAATTAGGATCGAAACCTGGCATTTTCCCTTTATAACAACGGGAGAAACAGAGCAATTAGAGAAGGGAAACAAGATATAGTCAAGGTACCAGGTCTAGGTTTTACCTTACCTATGAAACATCACATTTAAAGAATTCCAACGTGGAAACAATTCTTTGGTTCCTGTAGTGCATCCATTCACATGTTAGCTGTATTTACTGATGGCAACTACACTTACAGTGCCCGACTTGGCGTCCCACACTAGGTCTCTGAAGGCCAGTTGTGATGCCGTGAGCTCTGGCTGTAAGAAGGAACTTGCTCGAAATCGATTCCCTGTAAAGATAATTCATTCCTTGATTTTCTCACAAAAAGAGGAATAGAATTCAAAACCCAACATCCATATTACTGTACTGTGCTACGAATGTAGGAACACAAACTTCCAAAATGGCAAACTGCTTACTAGGAACTCTTTTTTCTTCTTTTCTTTTCTGTCTCTCTCCCCCCACCCCTTGCTTGCTTTATGGTCTTTTTGACAGGGTCTTACTATGCAGGTCAGGCTGGCCTTGAATCCACTTTATAGCCTAGGCTGGTCTTACATTTTCAAGGATCCTCCTGCCTCAGCCTTTCAAATGCTAGGATTACATGCATGCACTACCCCACCCAGTTGTAATTTGCTTTCTGAGACAGAAGTTTGACCCATACTTATTAACACAATATAACATTTAAAGAAATAAACAGGTAAAAGATTATCTTAAGGCAGCTTAAAGAAAGATCTTAAAGAATTTTAGGCCAATAACATGCCTCATAGTGAAGATAATGCATTCAAATATTTTTGTAAAATGCAGAAATCCCTAAGCATTTTGCAGACTTTAGAAAAAAAAATAACCTGTGGTTCCATGGAACACAAAAGCATTTTTACCCTTTGGCTCCAGTTTAATTATGAAGAATACTTCTATTTTCAGCAGAATACATTTATTGAGAGAAAGAAAGCTTCTGTCCAAGTGAGAGGCAGAAGGGGTCCCAACTGGGTTGCCCTAGTTATGAAGAATACTTCTTATAAAATCACTTAGTCATCCAACAAATAGTTTTAGAGTCCCTGTTCTGTGCCGAGCGCTATGCTAGGAGTTGGAGAGGGAACAGAGAATGAGGCAGATGTGTTCCCTGCCCTCACTGCTTACAGCAGAGTGAAGGAATGGGTGCCCAGGTGCAAGGCAGTAGAGGGACCCACACGATGACATTATGAAGGCCCCTTCCCCTTGTAAGGTGGGGTCTGCCCCGAGACCGGTGGGATGGGAGGGGCACTTGAGGGGGTGTCGGCAACCCCAGTGCAGCCCTTCCGTGGGTAACTTAGCAGTCAGGTAGACAGGAGACGCCCTGCCCTGCAGGACTCCACTCTGAAATGAGCCAGCTACGGGGAAATCCAAGGCTGAATAAGGAATCAGAAACCCCAAATGGAGAAGGAATCTGGAGAAGCCCCTCTGCAAAGAGGAGCAGTAAAGGGAGGCTTAGGCAGCACGGCCAGCGCTGGGGGCGGTGGTGTGAGGTGCGCTGGGAGGACCGAGCGGGGAAACAGGTGCAGGCTACAGACACTACGAGCAGGGGTTTTTGTCTGCTGTGTGGGGAAGATGAGCAAAAGATGAGTGTCAGCGAGCAGTGAGAGTCAGCATCGTCCTCAACATTACACGCCTAACTGCTTAACCCGGTCACCTTCCTCCAGCAGCTGGGCCAGCGTGGAGGGCCGGAAGCCCGCAGGAATGGCCCCCATGGTGGCGAGCACGTCCACGGTGTTTATCTGCTGAAGAGAGGGGAACAGAATGAATCTGCTTGCTTTCCTTCACGCTGCTTCACTTCTGTAGTGCAAACACAGACTTTAAAGGGAAAATACTGCCATGGGGCCCCCAATTCCTGAAAGCAGCAACCAGCCCCGAATCCCGCCCTTCCCAAGGGCCTGAGCCTCACACCGAGCTCGGAAGGCAGAGTTCTAGACCAGTGCTTCTAAGCATCCTTTATCAAAACGGACCCTCTGCTCTGCCCCCCATGCATGGCCACTCACTAGCCTGAACACTGAGACTGATTCCCACTGAGGAATTAAGGGTGCTCTGCGTATGTGAATACACACGCACACACACATACACACACATGAGCACGTGCTTAAGTAAAACATGGAATGAAATGTCAGGAAGAATATCCACTAAACATAGTGATAATAGTGATGATCTGAGGGAAATTTTTCATTTTGTTCTATATTTTTTTAAATGATAGGATTACAGGTAACTTGTCAGATTTTTCCAAACAGTAAATGAAATTTAAGTCTTTAAATTTGCGAGCTTCCATCCCATTTGAGTCTGAACTCAATCAGAGCTACTTTGTAATGATACAGAAACAAGACACCAACCACACTTCATCTATTAAACAGATTGTTAAACGTGAAATAGCAGCCGTCATCACAAGGCAGGAGTTACTAACCTCTGAGATGGCTTTGCGAACCGCACTCCAGTGGGAATCGGTTCTGGGGAGACAAAAGAGCAAGTGACAGGTTTCGCTCTGGGTTCACCTGGGGAACCACAGTCATCACAGAGCAGCACCTCACTGTCAGTGAGGCCTCAAAGCCAAACAGTCCCTAGATGAAACCGAGCTAGCGCTAAAGGCGCTACATAGTAGCTACAAGATTAAAGCAGTGATGAGCTGTAAGCAAACAATCATAGGGAAAGCCCCCAAGAATAAGTTGTGTCCTCTTCCAGAGAGTTTTGAAGAGATGCAACTCAGTATAGGTAGGAGGCTCTGGGTTCAACTCCAGATCCGAAAAAAAAAAATTAATTAATCAAAAAAGAATAAAAGAAAGTCTGGAGTCTTGTATAAAAGTAAAGTAGAAAGTTCCCAAGCCATTCGAGGTCTCTGCCCATCCGTACCGTGGCTTAGCTTCAGCTCCATCTGCAGTTTCATCCTCCACGTCCACAGCCTCCTCGCTGTCCTGGTCACTTGGTTCCTGCTCTTCTTTTTCTTTATTACAGAGCTGGGGAAGCAGTGAAATAGGAAGTGCTCTTCAACAGGTGTAGCAATCAATCAATAAAAATCCTAGCTGTTTCCGAAAGACTCAAGCATAGAAGGGAAATTAGAATACAATAGAAAAAATATGATAGGAAAGAAGTTTTCAGCATATAGTTGATGACTTCACTATGTGATAAAATGGCAAAGCCTGAGGCAGGCAGCAAGTTCTAACCAAAATAAACCCAGATGGGATTTATGCCAAGGAAAAAAGTTACGGTCAAGATAAAAGAAATATAAAAGTATTATAAGAAGGTGATCTCGGGATGAGGAAACCCTTAACAGTGATGATATCAAAGCCAAAATTGTAAGTGAAACACTGACAGATCCAGACAATGAAACACACACAGAGCTGAGAGTCAACAAAGACAATTTCTAAGGACCAATACTTCTATTATTAAAATATTACAGAAGCTCTTATAAAGCAATGAGAAAAAGATTTCTAAAAATCCCCTGAAAAAAATGTCCAAAAGACCAGAAAAGGCAATTCACAGAGAAGGAATAAAAATGGTCACAAAACACGAAATGTCGCTCAACCTCCTTAAGAGTATAATGAATGCACTTAAAAACAATGAGACTGCTTTTGCCAATCACGCAGGCCAAAAATTAAAAAAAGATTAATTACAGTTAAGACTGGCATTTATATGGGGAAACACTCAGATGCTGGAGGTGGGAGAAGAAATTGGCAAAATAAATCAAGACAATAAAGATGTAAGTCCTGTGAGGCTGTGACAAACATCCGGAATTTATGGAAGAGGTATAATTAAGCAACTTGGCACCGACACAGGAGCAGACTGATCAAAATGGGTGGGCGGTGGGCTGAGACCTGGTCGTCCCCACCCCTTCCTCGCTGGCAGAACCCGGACTTCTGCAGGCTGCTAGGTGTTGCCATGGAACCAGATGCTGCTCAGTGAAGTATAACTTGAAGTTTTTGTGTGGCTTCCGGAAAACTAACACTATGCCGTTTGATTTCTTCCCTCTCTGTCTTTCACTGCATAGACGCATTACAAGATCCAGCAGCGGATCTGCTTAACAGGAAGAGCTGCTTCACGTGTAGCTACAGAGTAAAATATTATTCAGGGCTTTAACCAGTGCTGGATTGTCTATCTTCACATTCCTTTTTCTCTTGAAAGAAATGGGCTTCTCCTCAAGGGTGGCCACTTCCTGGGGAGAATCCTCTGCACTCAGGGGCAGCTGATTGTAGCTTCTTTGTAATACAATAGTGATTACAGGTGGGACACAATCTAAACGTCTACCTAAATGAGACCAGAATCCTTGTTGCCTCTCAAAACATGATCCAGACCCCACCTGTGCAATTCAGCAGCCCTTTACTGCATGCGGCTACCGAGCTTTACATTTTAGTCCAGCTTGAGATGCACTGTAAAAGCAAACCCCACACTGGCCTATGAACTTCGTGTAAGAAGTAAAATAGCTCCATACTTTCAAATATTGATTGCATGTTGAAATTGTACATTCGATACACTGGATAGAATAAAATACATTATTTAAGACAACTCCATTATTTCATTTTTAAAAATGTAGGTAATAAGAAATAGACATCTGATCTCTCTCTGTTCCTGGCAGACACAAAGCCTTGGAATTTCCTGAATGATACCTTGTGTTTTCTTATCCATAGGGGTCCCAGTGGTTATGCTAATGAGGCAACTTTAGATGGCCTGCAGACAGCTACAGGGATTGGCTGGTTGCCAGAGGAACCAACCATGGGATTAGACATTGAAATGCTCAGCCTCATGCGCCAGCCTCTGGGGAAAAGAGAGGAACTAGTGCCTGGTAATCACCCATGGTCAGTGATTCAACTAGTACAATTAACCAAAATCAACTAAACCAAGTGGAAACACCCTGCGATCCTCTGGGCTAGAGAACACATCAAGATACCAGGAGGGTGACATACCCAGAGATGGCGTGCAGGCCAGCCCACCCCAATACCATACCCTGTGTATCTTTCCTATTTAACTATATCTGAGTTAGGTCCTGTAAAATAACCTGGTAAATGCAAATACAATCTTTCCTCAAGAGATCAGTTCCAAGACCCTTCAGGAAGACCAAAACCCAAGGATGCACAAGTCTCCTATATAAAATGGTACAGTATTTGCCCATAACCTGGACCCATTTTTCTGTGTACTTTGAATCATTTCTAATTACTCATAATACCTAACACAATTGAAACGCTATGCAAATGATTGTTGTACTGTATGGTTTAGGGAATAATGACAAGAAAAAGTTTGTACATGTTCAATATAGATGCAATTTGTTTCTTCAAATACTTTTGATGTGATGTTGGTTGAATGCACAGATCAGAAATCCTTGGAGACAGAAGACAAACTGTAAAGTGTTTATCTGAGTTCCATGAATCAGCATAGTGAATTTCAGACCCCTGAAGACCACCAGTCCTAAAAACTGATGGCTTCTGGAATTTCTATGCTTGGCATCGCACCTGGTGCAGTCTTGCAGAACGGTGTGTCAGGTCCAGCAATGAGGAAATGAAATATATCTTTGGTGTCAGAGAAGTCTCACATATGGTATCAGAGGTGGTGTCAAGAAAAAAGACCCCTCAATATGGTTACTAGAAGATTTAAAATTCCAAATGCGGTATGCATTTGAATTCTCTTGGCAACACCAACTCAGACAGATGTCTACCCTACTTGGAAGAAAAAATGATCGTACCCTATCAGGAAACAAAATAGGCTACAAACATGTGTGCACCGTATGTTCACATGAGGAAGGAGATGATGATACACAGTGGCCCCTTGATTATGACCACGCATATGAACATCTTGGGCTACGACTGGATTTTAGGTTGAACTTATGACCAAAGTCTTGAGTTGTGGCCCAAATGCCAGCTGCTTATACAGCTGTAAACAAAGACGCACGATGCCAGCACAGTGTAGGAAAGCACAGGTAGGCATCAGTTTGCGCCCAGATGTGGATGTCTGCAGGCATGATTTTGCTGAGTGCTTTATATAATTGCTCCGATTGCTGCTATCAAAATGGCCCCCCAAAAGCTACAAAAACAGCTCAGGAAGGAACGAAAGGTAAAGAAAGAAACACAATCAAAAGGAAGAAGGAAACCGTGGAGAAATACAAAGGTGGTGTTCATGTGACCGATCTTGCTAGTATGTACAGCATGTGGAAATCCACCACATCTCAACAATCTTAGAAAAGATTTGTATAGGGAAGCTAGTGTTGCTCAAATTGGTAAGTCATGATCAACAGCGTTAGACAGGCTAGAAGGCCTTTTAGAGGACCTGGCAGTTAATGCAAAGTTAACATGAAATGCCTTGCTATGAACAGTATTAACCTGCAAAGCTTCACTGTGAAATTTGTGCCAGGGCTCACAGGCATAAAAGCATTTCACAGGAACCCAGACCCATTAACACACGCGGGTTTTCCTCACTCTATCCCTAAAATTAAAGCAATTTCTGTATTTCAACCCATTCACCAATCAATTGATCAAAAAATATAACAATGTTTTATTAAAAATGAAAATAGTTGAAGGGGAGAAAAGCATAAACAAGGACTCACCTCTAAGTAGGTTCTGGGAATAAGCCCTTCATTTCCTTCAGCATTCTTTGCTATCCACCAACCGTCAGGCTTTTTTTCAATTATAAGGAGAATTTCCCCTTTCTTAAAGCAAAATGCAATACAAATTGTAAAGGAAAACTCAAAACACATGAGTCTTACTTCATTACTAATGCTTTAAAATGCATGGCAGAAGAAAGGTACAGTATTTTTCCCATCCATTGCTCATCCCAATTTTTATCACCACCCTACCCTAAACCTACATGATGATAATATAACTATAAATAAATCATTCCACTTGGTTGCTTAACATTCATTTGAATCCTATGTGCAAAGGGAAGCAGTTTTCATAATCATTGTCAGGGCCCCCTACTTATTCCAGCAATTGGATCACTGTATAAAATATCTTTGAGTTTCTGAATCTCTTTGTAGAGTATCTTTTAGAAGCAGTATACATATCCTTGAAGAAAATCAACTGTGTTAAAAGTTAAACCTTATTTTGAAGCAAAAATAGTATTTTCTCAATATGTTTGTCTGCCTAATTCATGTTTTGAATAATACTTGTCCATGAATAAAAATATAATCCAACTTGGAAAAACAAAGAATTTCTATTATAGAGGACATTTAAAAACAAAGACTTTTACAGAATATACATTATTTTTTTTTTGGTACCAAGGATTGAACTCATGACCTTGCACTTGCTAGGCAGACGCTTATGCTGCTGAGCTAAATCCTCAGCCCTGAATATACAGTATTGCCTAATGTTGATAGTATTTTCTGGGAGAATCTGAAAATAAACTCTATGAATTAAAATGTATTAGTTGTACAATATCCTTGCATATTTTATTAGTAATCAGTTATGAAACTTGCAGGTAAATAAACACAAGGCCCACAGTCTGTACATTCATTGATATTTCCTTGACTTATTTTGCTAACAGAAAACAGTTTCAACCCCCCATCACCCTTTTGAGCTTTGTTTTTCTGGAGACAGGATCTTGCCATGTATCCCAGCTGGGCCTGAACTTGCATTCCTCCAGCCTTAGCCTCCAGAGTGCTGAGTTTACAGGAGGGCACCACCACACCTGGATCCCAATCTCTTTTATTTATTTTTTAATTTTTTTTTTTTTTTTTTTTTTGTCTTTTTGAGACAGGGTCTTGCAATGCAGTTGCAATGAGTCAGTCCTTGAACTCACTTAGTACCCGAGGCTAGTCTTGAACTTGCAGTGATCCTCCTGCCTCAGCCTCTGAGTGCTAGGATTACAGATGTACACCACCAAGTCCAGCTCCAATCTCTTTTATAAACACAATGGGATTTTCCATCCCAGTTGCTATTTATTTGTGCACAGGCCAAGCAAGCCCCTTTCCTATCTGAACCAACAAGGAGACGTGCCACCTGACCAGTCTCCCCTGCTGCCTCTAGCTAAGTACACCGTCTCTACCTGTGATGATCAAAAACAATCAGAAAATTCTGCCCCCAATGAGAATTACTGACATGAAAGCTCTTTTTGAAATGCTTTAGAAGAGGTGACTTTAATGACAGAATATCATATTACTACCACTTACAAATGATTATTTATTTGAACAGAGTGTTAAAAAATATATAAGAACGATGTAACACAGGTGTACAAAACTGGCCCTGGGGTGCATTCCTGTAACAGCAGCACTTGGGAAGCTGAGGCAGGAAGACTGTCATGAGTCTAAGGCAGCCTGGGATACTCAGTAAGTTCAAGGCCAGCTTAAACCATGAAGTGAGACCCTGTATCAATCCCCCTCCTCCAATACAGGCACCCAGGCAGAGTTTTCTTAGTGTACTAAGTGTGCAAAGCTACCTTTAGATAGTTTCAGGTTTCTTCTACTCACTTTAAATGTAAGATCCCCAGCTTGCTGGGCAGTAAAGTCACCAAGGGCAATGTATTCTTCATTTGCTGCTTGTTTGAGAGATTCCTCTCCCTGCTGCTCTTCCTCCTCTTCTGACTCTTCTTCCTCCCCATCACTTTCTTCACTGTCTTCTTCTCCTCTATCATCATCATCACCATCACCACCATCATCACCATCATCATCACCATCATCATCACCATCCTCCTCCTCGTCCTCGTCCTCGTCCTGTTCATCTTCAGTAGAATCAGCATCTTCCTCCCTTTTGGTATGGGCACCAGTCCTACAGAAAGCATTTCTATGACTCGGCCATTTGAAATAACATACAAGAGCAGAGCAAGTATGAGTAGAATTTCCACGTGTAGAAAACCTGCTCCATATTTAGAGCTGGTAAATAAAAGAAACAAGGGGAAATTACAACCAACGATTTCCACCATCCGGCTGAGCAGGTGCGCTCTGAAGCGCTGGGGGCAGGGATTTATCTGAACAAGGCATGCAAGAGGGCAGAACATGGGCTTGCACCCACGAACGCTACGCAAATCCTGGAATCATCCACTGGGCCACTGTTCCTGGAGCGACTTTACAGAACTTAGCGCATGGCTGGTTTATATTCTGGTTCTATCTCCTCTTCCCTGGATGACCTTACTAGGTTTCTGATAAGCTCTCCCTTTTTCACTGATAAGGCCAAGATAATAATAGATTGTATTCCTGTCCTGGTCACAAGAATTAGAAGAGTCACAACCTGCTAAGTGTCGGGAACTTGCCCTTAGCGAGCTTTCGGTCCAAGTGGGTTATGGTGATAATGACGTTGCATGGCAGGTTCCACGTGAGACACGAGGGATGCCAAGGTGGACTGTGCTAAAGGAGCTTATGTCGAGAAGGTGTAGGACACAGACAGTTTCAATTCAGCTCCACAGGTACTACGGTAGGCACCACAGGATGCTAAGGAATCGAGCAGGACAGACACCCAACCAGGCTGCGTTTGGGGTCAGAAAAGGCTTAGAATTAGGGCTTCAGGATGAGCTGGAATTTAGCTAGGCAATAAAGAGTAGAAAGAAGGCAGAGGGAGAGGAAAACGGAAGTTCAAGACCAGGGAACATTAAGTAGCTCAGGAATGGCAGGGCAAGGCTCAGGCAAAGAGCCCAGAAGAGGTGGGCAGAACGCGTCCCTGTGCGGTTTAACTTAAAACAAATGGAGCTAATGATATTAAACTAATGCAAAAGAACATCTAACTAGCAAGACAGCCTATGATTTTCTAGAGCAGTGGTAGCAAACCTATGGCATGCAGGCCTCGCAGGCTGTTTACCATCACTGAGAGCTCTAAAAGGTTCACCATCACTATGCTAGAATATCTTGGCTTAAAATAGGTATAGGACTCTCATAGGATACTGCCCTACACACAAACAGAAACTGAATAAAAATGATCTTTGTACCTCAAGAACAAAACTCCATAAGCTATAGCACACTGATTTTCAAGGCACTCCTTTAAGAGATACCCTGCATGTATTTCACATGGGACAATTACTCCAGAATGCTGCCAAGGATAACAGGAATTTGGCATGGTTTTTCACTTCCATGAATGTTGATGTGGTGGATTTTAATCATCAGTTCCTTAGTGTTAAACCAACCACTGGTTCTGGAATAAATTCTACCTGGTCAGGATGTGTCCTCCTTGTGATCTGCCTCTAGATTCGGTCTGCTAGTACCACAATGAGCATGCCTTTGCACATGATTTTCTTACAGTGCTTTCTGTCAGGATTTGCTGTCAGTGTTATCTGGCAGCTCGTACAATGCTTTGCATTCTTCTTCTAGTCTCCAGGGAGATTTTATAACAGTGGTATTAATTCTTTCTTAAGTATTTGCAGTAATTCACTAGGGGAAGCGAATCAGCTCCCTTCTCCCTGCTGCACCTTGCTCCGATGTCTCAGGGGCCTCAGCTCCTCAGTGCAGTGAGGCTGCTCGTTTCCTCGTGCGGCCCACCTTCCTGCAGCAGAGCCCATGGACATCCCAGGGAGAGAGCCTGGGTGAACACAGGCCCCGCCCTGTCTCTCCCCAGATCAGGTTATCAGCCCTGCTCGGTTGACCACGATGCCTGCAGACAGCTGCTCCGATACTCTGCCCAGAGTTCAGGGCTGTTTGTGGAGGGAAGAAGCCCAGTATCAGCGTCCTGTCACTCTCACCCGGGATTCTGGAATTCTTGCGTCTACATATGTTAGTGTTTTTTCCAGGGTACAGTGTAAAAAGCTGGAACCACAATCAGAGTCTGAGTAGTCTGAATTGATTGTTTTTTGGCTCCCTAGAAATTGGGTTTGTTTACACATAAAAGTCTTATTGCAAATTACAAGATTTGTTATTAATAATCCCTCTAGTAGAAAAATAATGGATGTTTATGCTTGAATTTTTGAAGAACACCTACCCAAGGACTATGTAAACAATGCAGATTATTTTACCTCATACACATTGATAGTGACATTAAAGGCATTGTTCTTTTCAGATCCGCTGTTTCATTAACTAGATTATAAATAACATGAAGTTAGAGACTATAGTTTATGCCTCTTTATAACTCTCATAGGCTCCAAACACATTCTATTATACATAATAAATAAATGTGGACTGGTTATACAGTTAGTTATTGTTTTTTGTTTCTACAGTTATATGTCTTTATCCTGAATCCAATATAAAAACTGGTGGTGCTATGCACGGTACTCTAGGAGGCTGAGGCAGGAGGATCACAAGTTTGAGCCAAGATTGGACAAGTTAGTGAGATTCTGTTTCAATATAGAAAATAAAATTTTTTAAAAGTCTGGGGATGCAACTCAGTGCAAAAGCCTTGGATTCAGTACTGAACATAATTTTTTTAAAAATCTAAAAAAAGGAGAGGAGGAGGCGTACCTGGTCATATTTTCTTTACTTATGGCCATGGCGAGTTCCTGTAGCTGCTGGGTGAGCTTCTCCAGGAGGCTCTGCTCCTCCGCCTTCCTCTGATCATAGTTCCCCACAGGGGCTGCTTCGTCGGCCTGAGAGAGAGCATGGCGGAGAAACTGATTTCGCTTTCCTAATCATACTTATTTTAAGAGAATAAAACCAAAGACTCCATCAAATGCTGCAAAGCAAAATAAATGCCCTGTGAAATGAGTCTGTCCTGCAGAAATGAGCTAAGGAGGAACTGTGGCTCTGTCAGCGAGGGACAAGCTGTGACCACAGACTGGCTCTACAGCCAACACGACAGGGGCCGTTCCTAAATTCCGCCACTTTAGTGACAGGAGGACCTGATTTCTTCTTCTATCAGAGCCTGTTTTCTCCTCTGTGAACCACGCATAGTTAAGTTCTCAAATCTAGGGCTCCTGTCTCCTAAGCTGGAAACTCTGGTGTCCCTGGAGAAATGCAGAGATGGCATCCAGATCCGGGGAGCAGGACTCAGAGGCAGGTAGGAAGAGGACTTCAGACTCCGCCTTAAGTCTCCGTGGGTCTGCAGCCCTGGACACCGAACCGAAGCTGAGGCTCAAACATGAAGGATCCTGAAGGGATGGCGAGGGTGGACTCAGCCTCCTGCCTTTGCAGAGCCAGTGACGTCAGGGTCACTGCCACGTGACACGGGGCTTTGTCATCACTTACCTCAGGACCAGACAGTGTACTCTCTCCTCGCGATGGGATTAAAATATAAAAACAGTTCTAATCAGCAGCCCCTGTACCTTATAGTTTTTAAAAATCAGGTGACTCATCAGAGCTGGGATGGTCTGCGGTATCCGAGCTGTGGCATTTCTGCCCCACACAGGTACTTAGTGACCTCTCGGGCACAGCTGTGGTCAGACTCCTTCCCTAACGCAAACCCAGGGCTTTAGCAACTGCATTTCCTTCCCAGTGAGGTACAATATTTGATAAGACATTTTTTTATAATGTCATTAACTATAATACTTACCTTCTTTAATTTTTGAAGAGTGGTTTTATTTTCATCAATTGCCTGTTTTAACTGAATACATCTAAATTTTTAAAAAGAAAGAGAACACATTGGTTTACTATTGTCAGAACAGGAAAGCTATTTTATAAAATTATTCGCAGACTCTAGGCAGCAAAGGAAATTAGCTATTGCATGAACTGATGTTTAAAATTTCACATGGAAATGCTTTTCTAGCCATTAGCTTTGATGATCTACAAAGTGTATTTAAAAATACATTTTGGAAAATTTCATTCACTGTTAGGTCAATATTATTTCCACTTGTGTTTTTGGAAATTGTATAAATAAAAAGGAAGAAAAGGGATGGAAGTAAAGAGAAGAAAGAAAGAAAAAGAAATAAAGCTTAAAACGATTTCAGTGTCTTAAACACTACTTGAAACGTAAGCACAGTTCCTAGGAAGTTCATAGTAGTTAGCACACTTTACCTTTGGTAAACATCTTGCCTTTTACTGGGCTCTAGAGTTGCTTTCAACTGGCTTTCCGAAAGTAAAGTATCAACCTAAGGCAAATGGAGACAGTTTAAAACGTCACTTTAGGAAATAAACTAAATCTCTCTTTACCTCCAATATATAACGAGCAGTTTGAAACATACAATAATAAAGTTGAAAGAATTTTACAGCAAATACTCATTCACTTATAACTAGATTCTACATTCAACATTTTATTATGCCTATTTGATCTATCCATCTATCAATCCGTCTTGTTTTATATGCATTTCAAAGTAAACTTTAGTCATCAGTACAACTCTCCCTAAATAACAAACTTAGGGTCAGGAATTACTTCAGTGGTGTTAAGAGCCTGCTTGGCAAGTGCGAGATTGTTTCAATCCCCAGTACCTAAAAAAAAAAGAATGACCTTGGGGGTGTCATTAACTAGAGTTTAATATTTGCTATAAATGGACACACCAGATACACAAACCTAAAGTGTACCTTTGTCACAGTTTGACAAACATATACACTTATAGAACCCAAATCCCTATCAAGATACAGGAAATTACTGAAAGGATTTTGCCCCAGATGGGACACTGGAGGTGGAATCAAGGGGCTCTATCTTGAGGTCACCGTTCCCGCCCTGAGGCAATTTACCTGTGGCAAAAAAATGAATTCCAATGGGCTACCAGTGCATCAGTAATGCCCCTTAGGCACCACCCCAAACCTAAGCTACATGTATGCCCCCATACCACAGTCTGGTGGAGAGAATGCCAGACCCTGGAGGTCATAGAGTCTCTCTCCACATTCTTTAAATAAAGGCAGCTTTTATTTCATACTTATCTTTTTAGCCACGCAGAAAGTTCTATCAGATGGTTCCCTACCATGCAGAAAATTCTATCAATTACCTCAGAAAGTTCCCGTTCCAAGCAAATCTCTATCCCATCTTTCCAGAGACAAACCTGTTCATTTTTTTCCACCATAAATTAACTTTAGCTGCTCTTAAACTTTGAAAAAAATGGACTTACACAGTATATATTTATGTTTAAATTTCTCTACTGTGCTGTTTCTAAGATACTTCCATGTTATTGTTAGTTTATTCTTTATTACTGAGTAGAATTCATTGAATCAAGTGTACCACCACTTTGTTTATCTTGATCTAGTATTTTACAAGCACTACATGTACTACGTATATTCTTGTCAAAGCACCACAAAAAAAGCACATCTCTGGGTTTTTTTCTACAGATTGCATGAGAAGATAGTAGATAAAAAAAGAGAGAAAATTTCATTAACTTCTTCTCTGTGTTTCCTATGTGGCATCCACCTGAGTGTTACAAAATCATACATTGATTTTGATAGGGCAGGTTATCACAGGCATGCCCCAAACAGGAAGTGGATTCCTTGCCTATGGACACTGAGTTGGTAATACATTTCTTTCTTTGTTTCTTTTCTTTTGTCTTTTTTCTTTCTTTCTTTCTTTTTTCTTTTTTTTTTTTTTTTTTTTTTTTTGCTTCAGGCGTCTGTTGTGGAGATAGTAAACAATTAGCTAATATTATCAAAATGTTCTTTCCAGATACTTGAAGTATTAAAATGCTCATGATTCAATTTGATCCCTGCAATAGTCGGTTTTATTTTGTTTTAGTAATTATTTTTATAGTTTCCTTCTGAAACTTGTCTTGGTCCTTCTAATGTTCCACTAAATTTAAAATCACGTAAGAACCATATTATTGTAATCCCAAATTTTGTATACAGTCATCCAAGAATTATAATATAGAATATAAGGGGCTGGGGATTTAGCTCAGCGGCATAAGCACCTGCCTTGCAAGCAGGCAGTCGTGAGTTCGATCCCTAGTACCGATAAAAAGTAAAAAAAAAAAAAGAGCAAACAAATATAGAATATATATCTATATTATAATAAGATAGCATATATCCCTTTTTCAGTTTTCTTCACAATCCAAAGAGTTATATTTATAATCCCTGAGGCTTTATTGGGATCCTGGCAAGTTAATTCCAATTTACCAACTCCAATGCAACCCACTGTGACAGTAAAGACACCATGATATATTCCAAGTTAAGGGCAGCCAAGGGGTCCTAAATCCAATCCTCATGAGGAGGTGCAGACAGAGGCCCTGATCCTCAGCCTCTCCCAGCATTTATTATCCTGTGAAGAAGGGGGGTGGCTCGAGGATGAGCGACAGTGAGGATAGTGGGAACTCATCACCTCCCATGAGGATGTGCAGACAAAGGCCCTGATCCTAAGTCTCCCCAAATTTATTATCTCGTGAAGAAGCTGGTGCCTTGAGGATGAGTGACAGTGAGGATGGCGGGAATTCCATAATTCTGTGGATAACTTAAGCAGCCTGGCTAGGTAGGGAGAAAAGCATCTCTGCAAAATGCAGACATATGGATATGCAGAGGGATCGATTTGCATAATTCAATTAAAGTAGTAAATAAACTGTTTTAGGAGGCTGTTGCTTTGGTTTCTGATATGTAAGCTTTGGTGCCCTGGCGAGTCACAGCCTCTTTACCTTGAGCTCCTACCCAGCTGACATTCCTGGAGCTGATGGCTCTACCACCCCGCTGTGCTCACATCCTTTACAGGGAGAACACCACGTGAGGAGACTGTCTGTGGGCTTTAGAGATTACATACCAGTACTTCCCTAGCCTTGTTTGCAATCTTAGAGTCAATTGAAGAGAGAAGGAAATACAACAGTCAGCTTTGTACATATCAGAATAAGGAAATAAGTTTCCATATAATCAAAGTTGTAGCAATTATTCTGCATTCAAGGGGAATCACTCAAATTTTCTCCCAACCTTATTAAGTCTAATAAAATTCAGCAGAAGTCAGGGCCCCATCAAATTTTACTTTTATTTCTCAAGAGTATTTTGTTTTTATTGCATCACTATGATTCCAAAGTCACTATAATTCACTAAATTTTATCTTTCAAAGTCACTAAAATTTATCTGCCAAATCTTTGTACTTTGTTCAATTTATTTCTAACTGATACAAAAAACCCAAAAATTATATATTTTATGAGGTACCAATGATATTTCAATACATTTATACCTTGTATAACATTTAAATGAGGTTAAACATACCTATCTCCTCAAGCAATTATTACTTCTTTATGATGAAAATATTTAAATTTTTTTTCCTTTCCCATGATATGGAGATGGTCTTACACATGCTAGGCAAGGGTGAAAACATTTAAATTTTTTTTAAACTTTTAAATAAGAGTTTAAACAGCATAAAATAATGAACCTGAGATCATCTTATAACTGTCAAAAAATTTAATAATTTTATTTTAGTGGAAAAATATATGGTGAATCAGACTTTTAAAAAGTACAAACAGTAAAGTGAAATGTAAATTTCAGAAAATAAATGAACAGCCCATTACTTTTTTCTTATTTTTAAAATAAGCACTCAATGCTTTGAAAATATACACAAGGAAAATAACCTAGTGTTGTTTAACCATACCCGTACCATTTTAGTATGCTACCTTCTATCTCTGTCCATGTCACCAGAATATTGTATAATCCTTTCTATGTCTCTAACTTGCTATTTTATCATATTTTCTCTATATACTATATGCCTCAACAAATTTTAGTGACAATATTATCCTACCCCTAAGTTATTTATGTTAGGTCCGCCCACCTGAGAGACAGCACAATCATCACAGCAGTGGTTCAAAGCTGTGCCCTGATAATGCACACTTCCTTCTTCCCAGAAGCCCCTACGGCTTCTCCCTCCCAAAAGTCTGCCAAATCTCAGGCATGTAAAGATTTACCCAATCCTCTACAATTTCAAAAAATAAATCAGCTCACATCAGCCCCAGAGCCCGACCCCCATCAGAGGCTGTATCAGGCAAAACCTGCCCTTTGCAGAGAGCCGCCACAGCCTTCCTTGTAGTGACTCCTTCCGTGACCCCCCTTATTAATATCTACTTGCCTCCTCGCTTTAATATTCTGAACTGCTCTAGATTGAGTACAAATCAATCAATCAATTTATCCATTCCTCTATAACTGATCATTTAAGTCTCAGTATTTTTTCTATTACAAGCGGCAATGTGATGAACATTTACCGCTGATCTTTGTTCCAATTTTTAATCATCTCACACAGCAGATTTTTGGAAATGTAACTACTGAAAGGGTTGTTGACCCAGACTGGACACTGTAGCCAGAAAAAGCCTCAGCCAGAATTAGGGAGCTCCTGTCTACCCCGCCCCTAGAGATTTACCTGTAACCCTATACCCCCCCACCCTTTGGAATCTGCCCCTGGCACCAAACGTGTGCCAATGAAATACCTGTGCATCTCTAATGGCCTTAGGGCACTGCCCTAAGCTTAGGCTACTTATATCCCCCCCCATGCCACGTGTCAGCGTGAGACATCACCAGATTTCAGCAGCCAGCGTGCCAGTCCTCTCTCTCCGTGTTCCCAGAATAAAGGCCTCTTTTGATTTATACTCCTCATCTTTTGGGAATATTTTTCATCTTCTGGAAATAATCCTATCAACTACCCAGCCGAAGAGCGTGAATGGCTCTTCATTCTGTCAAGCCGATTTCCAGTAATGCTGTCCCTTACACACGGGTCGCCAATGTTAAGCATCTGTTTAGTCCTCGGCTCCAGGGCTGAGTCCTGTGACTTTTATACCTTTGTGGTAGCTCATTTCCTTTGCGATTACTGGGTTATCTTTGGAAATTAACGTTCTCTCGCGCTCACAGTTACTTGTGTTTTCTCTCTCGTTCCCGTCCTTGGTTCAGTTTGTCAGATCGCAGTGTTCTCACACCCAGAGCCTACTCAGGCCTGAATTCTGCAGAGAGTAACAGGCATCGCCTGGTGGCGGGAAGCGGCAGCCGGCAGCCGCTGCAGAGCTCGGCTGCGAGGTGAGGGGAGCTGTCGAGGTGGGGCGGAGGCTGAACTCGGAGGGAGGAGGACATCAGTGGGCGTCACGATTTTCGGGCCGTTTCGTCAGTGGCTGGGGGTTGGGTTGGAATCCGGACTTGGCGCGAGGGTCGGGGCTGGGGGAGCGGAGACTTCCAACCCGGGAGAAGGGCAGGTTGGACGTGGTTTCTTGGGAGGCCTGGGGTCACGGAGAGGAAGGCGCCCCACCTCTCGCCCGCAGCACAGCCGGCCCTTTCTCAGGCCCAGCCCCTCGCCGTGCGCCCCAACATACCTGTAGCTTCAGCTCCTGACTGCGGCGCCGCACCGCCTGCAGGGGATCGCGCGGGCGCCGGGGTAGCATCTCTCCCGCCGCAGCGCCGCGGGCTCGACGGTTGCCAGGGAAACCAATGCGTCGGCGCGGGAAGATGACGCCATCGCCGCGGGCCCGCCTCCCAGCCAGGACCGGGGGAGACGCGCCAGTCCCGAGCGTCCTGCGGTCTCAGCTCGGTCTAGCTGCCTAGGGAGTTACTTTTCCTCCCCATTGTGGAGTATTTGAGGAATGCTTCACGGGATCCTAAACTACCCGTCCCACCTTACATGGGCATGATGCGCCGTTCCTTTTGAGGTACTATGTTTTATGTAGTTTGGGTCTTACGTCACTTGCTAACTTAACCTTACGATACAATTTGAGTTTCTTAAGAACTTCACGGTCCTCATTGTGTGCGTGGATCTGTTGCATATCTTCCTTGCGGTTTGGGGTATTCCTGATGTTTCGCTTCATTCCAGATTTACGCGTTGTCCGTCCTGAAGTCTGTAGGGTGGTGGTGGTGATTGGGCCTACAGGAAGTCTGTGAGCAAATTTTGAGTTGTGATTTATGAGCCACAGTTTACACGGAGTCTCCAGAAAGTGGTACTTTTTCCCCAGGTGGGGCGCAAGCCTCTAAATGCACCTCCCAAACAACAGTACAGCAAAATTACACTTGAATATGAATGTTGATGATCCGAGCTCACCTCTGAAATGATGGACCACATTCATATAAATGAGTGTTGTTTAGTACCGCACGTAATAATACAGGCCAGCCTGAATTGGCATTTATTTATGTATTTATTCAAGTATATACCTTGAGAAAAGCTCACAGACCATAAAGGTGCAGCTCACTGTACTTCCATGCGCTGAATACACTGCATATAACAGCCTTTAGATTAAAAATAGAACATTACGTGCATCCTAAGTCGTCTTCTAGTTTGTAGCAGCCTCAACTCCGATCACCAAAAGTAAATACTATCCTATTGTTTTGTTAGTAGATGTTTGCAGCACATAATGATCACATGGAGAAGTGGAACATGCACATAACATGTCTTTTTCAGTCTTTTTTCCCTCCTTCCCCTTCCCTCCATCTCTTGGTCTTATCCTAGGTTATAATGGCACAAACTTGTTTTGGTTCCTTAAACTTTATAATGGAATCATGCAGTGTATGCTGGTTTCTTGTGTTCTTTCAGCATCATGTATATGATGTTTTTTTTGTCTGTGGTTATAGTTTGTTCATTCTCATTAGAATTTTTTGTTTTATTTTTTATACTGAGACTCAGATTCAGGACCTTGTGCTTGCCAATCGGTTGCTCATGCCACTAAGCTATATCCCCAGCCTGGAATTTTAAGTCAAGAACTGTGTGTTCCTAACTAGATCCTAAATAGGAAGAGACTGCAGATGCTAGACAATGTACTGGGGGCAAGTTCCTATGAGGGGAGTTGGGGTTAGGGCAGGATACAGAATACAACCAAGGCCAGAGAGATGTCATCCTGGAAAGGAGTCCCCGTGTCTCTCTTGATAAAGAAAAGTGAATGAGACAGAGCCTCAAATATAATGAGTTTCAGGCCTCCCATCAGTCCTCTGAAGCGGCAGCCATGGGGAATGCTGAGAGCCAGACAGGTGCTATCCAGACTGTACAGTACCGTGGTTGGTGTGCTGGCCTGTGTTGTAGTTTGTGCTGTGGCCAGACTTTTTCTGGTCCTGACTACCAGAAGGGGCTTTTAGGGTTCCACCCTGTCTGGCCTGGCTTGCTTAAATTTTGCTACCTAGGGGCTGGGGATTTAGCTCAGCCGTATAAGCGCCTGCCTTGCAAGTGTGCAGTCATGAGTTCGATCGCTGGTACTGATAAAAAAGAAAAAGACAAAAAATAAATAAATAAAATTTGCTACCTAAGCAGGCAGTTGTAATGGGCAGACACTATCCTTACAGCATGCCACCCCGTCTGCGAGGATCTAAGGATGGGCAGTGCCACCTGGTTCCCTTCAGAGTCAACTTGGGTCTCAGTGATACTGGGTGACACTCTAGATTAGGAGACAAGATAATTTGGGTACAGATCAGGTCCAGCTTCATTCAACATTATTACTGGTTATTTTATAATGACAGAACCCAACTAGGCACAATTTACATTGATCCATCCATCATGCCTTACGTGAGGATGACAGCACTTCCAGGATGACTCTGTCATTGTGGAGAAGTTGTTGATCCTTCCATTCCTGAAAATCCAGCACAGCATCAAGCACTGAACCATCAGCCTATACCAGACAGCTGCATCAGCATGGCTGTGGGCCAGTTCTGGGCCAATGAAGACCCCCTCACTGTCAGTGAGGCCTGAAAGCCAAACAGTTCCTAGATGAAACCGAGCTAGGGCTAAAGGCGCTACATAGTAGCTACAAGATTAAAGCAGTGATGAGCTGTAAGCAAACAATCATAGGGAAAGCCCCCAAGAATAAGTTGTGTCCTCTTCCAGAGAGTTTTGAAGAGATGCAACTCAGTATAGGTAGGAGGCTCTGGGTTCAACTCCAGATCCGAAAAAAAAAAAAATTAATTAATCAAAAAAGAATAAAAGAAAGTCTGGAGTCTTGTATAAAAGTAAAGTAGAAAGTTCCCAAGCCATTCGAGGTCTCTGCCCATCCGTACCGTGGCTTAGCTTCAGCTCCATCTGCAGTTTCATCCTCCACGTCCACAGCCTCCTCGCTGTCCTGGTCACTTGGTTCCTGCTCTTCTTTTTCTTTATTACAGAGCTGGGGAAGCAGTGAAATAGGAAGTGCTCTTCAACAGGTGTAGCAATCAATCAATAAAAATTCTAGCTCTTTCCGAAAGACTCAAGCATAGAAGGGAAATTAGAATACAATAGAAAAAATATGATAAGAAAGAAGTTTTCAGCATATAGTTGATGACTTCACTATGTGATAAAATGGCAAAGCCTGAGGCAGGCAGCAAGTTCTAACCAAAATAAACCCAGATGGGATTTATGCCAAGGAAAAAAGTTACGGTCAAGATAAAAGAAATATAAAAGTATTATAAGAAGGTGATCTCGGGATGAGGAAACCCTTAACAGTGATAATATCAAAGCCAAAATTGTAAGTGAAACACTGACAGATCCAGACAATGAAACACACACAGAGCTGAGAGTCAACAAAGACAATTTCTAAGGACCAATACTTCTATTATTAAATATTACAGAAGCTCTTATAAATCAATGAGAAAAAGATTTCTAAAAATCCCCTGGAAAAATGTCCAAAAGACCAGAAAAGGCAATTCACAGAGAAGGAATAAAAAATGGTCACAAAACACGAAATGTCGCTCAATCTCCTTAAGAGTATAACGAATGCACTTATAAACAGTGAGACTGCTTTTGCCAATCACGCAGGCCAAAAATTAAAAAAAGATTAATTACAGTTAAGACTGGCATTTATATGGGGAAACACTCAGATGCTGGAGGTGGGAGAAGAAATAGGCAAAATAAATCAAGACAATAAAGATGTAAGTCCTGTGAGGCTGTGACAAACATCCGGAATTTATGGAAGAGGTATAATTTTTTTTTTGTCTTTTTCCTTTTTATCGGTACCAGGGATCGAACTCACGACTGCCTGCTTGCAAGGCAGGCGCTTATGCCGCAGAGCTAAATCCCCAGACCCAGAAGAGGTATAATTAAGCAACTTGGCACAGACACACGAGCAGACTGATCAAAATGGGCAGGCGGTGGGCTGAGACCTGGTCGTCCCCACCCCTTACTGGATGGCAGAATCCGGACTTCTGCAGGGTGCTAGGTGTTGCCATGGAACCAGATGCTGCTCAGTGAAGTATAACTTGAAGTTTTTGTGTGGCTTCTGGAAAATTTTCTTCAGAGGGTAACACTATGCCGTTAGATTTCTTTCCTCTCTGTCTTTCACTGCATAGACGCATTACAAGATCCAGCAGTGGATCTGCTTAACAGGAAGAGCTGCTTCACGTGTAGCTACAGAGTAAAATATTATACAGGGCTTTAATCAGTGCTGGATTGTCTATCTTCACATTTCTTTCCCTCTTGAAAGAAATGGGCTTCTCCTCAAGGGTGGCTACTTCCTGGGGAGAATCCTCTGCACTCAGGGGCAGCTGATTGTAGCTTCTTTTTTACAGGTGGGACACAATCTAAACACCTACCTAAATGAGACCAGAATCCTTGCTGCCTCTCAAAACATGATCCAGACCCCACCTGTGCAATTCAGCAGCCATTTACTGCATGCGGCTACCAAACTTTACATTTTAGTCCAGCTTGAGATGCACTGTAAAAGCAAACCCCACACTGGCCTTTGAACTTCGTCTAAGAAGTAAAATAGCTTTCTGCGGCTTGAAGATGGTGCAGGTGTTTCACTTAGGTCAGTGTGGTGAACCTATAGCATGCCTGCTGCAGTGGGTATGCGCAGAGCCCTCTCTGTTGGCTCACAATCCAAGTCCCGCCAGAAACCCAGCGTTGAATTAGGTTATTTTTGTAAACTAAAACCTCGGTATTCAGGTTTAATTACAGCATTATCACTTTGTGATACATAAGTGGGTTTTGTGTTACAGTTTGAGTAGTTAGTTGGTCTCCAAAAGGTTTTCTGCCCCTGATCTAGGTGAACACTGCAGTTTTGCTTATTGTCCTTTAATACTGAGGTTTCCTGTAGTACACCAGGTCCAGCACAGACCCCTTATCCCACATGGAGCAATGTGGTAATGTGGTCGGTATGGAGGGCAGGAGCCACTTGGGCTGAGAACACACGTGACGGGGGGGGGGGGAGGCCTCTTACCTTGACAGCGTCACAGGCATTGATTGCCCTGTCCCTTCTCTTATTCACTTCCCTGATGATGCTAGATATTTTGCATTTTAAAAGTTATACTCTCAAAATGGTCATGAGAGCCATGTTCCCTGGGTGATGGCAGAGCTGGGAGTCCATGGACTTGCTCTTGAAAGCTGGAGTCTTCTCTTGAGTTTCCAGGAGGTGCCTCCTTTCCTCTCTCCTGCTGCCCTCAGAGTGGAGCTCACTCACTGAGATTTTTTCCTAGCAAGTGCTCCTGCCCCAAATCTTGGGAATCATTGTGTGAAAAGCAGTTACAGTGGGGAGGTACAGGTGGGTACCAGCTGCTGCTCAACTGTCCCCATTTCCTTTCAGAAGAGAACACCTATGACGAGTATGAGAACGACCTGGGCATCACAGCCATCGCACTTTAGGACTACCAGGCTGGTGAGGCGCCTGAGCAACTTCCTGCCCTTTGTTCCTGCCAGCTCAGCCCCTAAGAATCTGACTTTTCCAGTGATGCTGCAGTTTCTATTTTGAAATAGTTTCAGTTACAGAAAAACTCCCAGTACAGTGACAAGGACTCTCATGTCTCAACCAGGTCCTAATTTTCTGCATGTGTGCATGTACAAACTCATGCACTTAACCACTTCAATTACATTTATTCTCAGATCCATCGGGGACCTGCAAGGTCCCCATTTCCCCTAAAAACCCCATGTGATGTGATGGCACGTACCTGCAATCCTGGCTATTTGGGAGACCAAAACAGGGGAATGCAAATTTGAACCCTGTCTGGGTGAATTAGCAAAACCCTGTCTCCAAAGAAATAGATGTGTTGGGGATGTAGCTCTGTGAGACGCCTGCAGGTGGCCCCCATTCCCTCCCTAGTATTACAAAAATACAGAAAACAAAACTCGAAAACTGCACTGTGCATGTCTAGGACATCCAGGGTCTCATATGAGTACTTCCAGCACTCTCCACCCTCTGGGAGGTCACTTGTGCACATGACACACCCCTCGGCGTTGGTCCTGTTTGGCCCTGTTCCTGGGCCGTGTCCTTCCACAGTTGGCCAGGGCCCAGCAGAGTTGGTGCTCGCATGGTAGGAAGGCCACAGATACAATTCGGTGCCTCCCTGTGCTGAGTTGTCTTTTTTGTGGTACCCAGGATCGAACTCCTGACCTTGTACTTGCCAAGCAGGTGCTTACACCACTGAGATAAATCCCTGCCCTACCCTGTATGTTATTTCTGTGGCATTGGTCACTATCACCTGCCAATCCACACCACTCCAGTAGCAGTTGATGACTGCGAGGCGCTATGGTGAGCCCCCCAGGTCCTGTCTTCTCTCAGCCTCACTTGGCCTTCCCTGACAGTAGCTTCCCAGTTCCTCCTCCCCGCTGAGTGGGGGCGGTCAAAGGCAGAGCGTGGCCTTTCTGCACCTGCTATTATTTATTCCCCTATCTATACATTTCTCTTGCTTTTTTTTCTTTTGAGGCAGGGTCTCTATTCAAGTGATAAAACCTTTTTATCACCTGAAATAGAGTTGATGCTGGCTTTAAACTCACTATGTAGCCCTTGAACTTGTGCCATGTGATCCTCCTGTGTAAGCCTCCCGACTGCTAGGATTACAAATGTGCACCACCATGCCCAGCAGCACACATGTTTCTATTTATTCTTCAATGGGTTCTCTGATATTTTGGCATCTGTACATATGTTTGAGTTCATCCCGTGACCTGTGTTCCAGCCTGTCACCTGGGCTTCTTTCTAGACCCCTTCCTGTGTTCAGAACCACCCACCCTGACCACCCCTCCTACATGTCCTCGTCCCCCTGTGCCCTGTCAGTGGTGGCACCCTTCCCTCACTCCCCCAGTGAAGGTGGGAAGGAAGGCGAGTTCCCACCCATCCTGGCCATTTCTCAAAAACAGTGTCTGGCCAGGGTGGATGTTTTTGGAAGACGCCGCTCACATTTGTGCATCCCAGCCTTACACGGGCTGTGGCTGCCTCCTTCTTCTTGCTGCATGCTCCTCCCAGCCCCCCTGGAAATGTTTTCCATTTGTGTCTCTCTCTTTGCTTTTTTCCCAGCGCGTGGTGACGAAATCTCCTTTGACCCTGATGACATCATCAGCAACATAGAAATGATGCATGAGGAAGGCTGGCAGCGCAGCGTGTGCAGGCGCCTGTACGGGCTCTTCCCGGCCAACTATGTGGAGATGTGGCAGTAGGCGGCCCGCCTGCCCTGCGGGCCTGTACAGAATCACACTTCAGATCATGCCTTTGCTGGTTTGGGGTTTTGGGTTTGTATTTTTTGTTCTGTTTTCTGAGGGTGAGGAGGGAAATATACATATTGATTTTATATTTAATACTTCTACTGATGCTTTTGAAAATGTTGATGCCACAGAATGTGCTAATAAATTGTAATCATGTTCCCTAGGAGGACTTTGGTGATTGTTTTTGAACTTTTTTTTTTTTTTTGCCAAATTGCGTTGTCATGTGTAGCCACTTCAGGTACCTGTGGCTCTCCTGAGGTCAGCAGTGCATGTTGTCTGTATGTTTGTCATGACTGTTGGGTCTCCCAGGACTGATGTCCATGTCTGCAGCTCTGGGAGTGGCTGACTACATAAGCTCTGTGGGGCAGCAGTGTTCGGAAGTGGAGGGAAGACCCGGGTCAAGAGTAAGACTGGTGGGAACCCCTGGAGGGGCGCTGGCTCCCCTGTCAGGTGGGACACCCCCACATCTCATCCCATGTGACCCAAGGTTGTGCGAGGCTTTCTCCTGTGCCCCTGTCTTATCCCTAGCTCCATGGCTCTCCTGACCCCTGACTCCTGCCCTGCTAGGTGTCACCACGTCCTTCCACTGTTCCCTCACTGCTTGTCTTACACACTGGCCCACAGTGAAGGGCCCTGGGCTTAGAGGTGAGCTTAAAGCTAGTGTTGGGCCTGGGTGCCACCCAGGGCTGCTCCCATGGCTGTCTGCTCATGCAGGGGGGGTGACATGTGTGGCTGGATGGCCCCCAGTTGGGGGAGGCAGGTACCTTGCTGTGGACTGCCAGAAGGACGCCCTCATCAGGGGGTTATGCATTTTGCCAAAATCTCGTGTTTAGTTATTAAAATGTGATTGAGTTGGCTAAAATACGACTGGGAACAAGCAAGTGTTCCTTCCCGTTGTGCCACGGTGGTCTCTTTAAGCCACTCTGTCCATACTGCCTGCTACTTGCAGGGGGAATACCTGTCCTTCCTGAGACACCAGGGCCAGTCTTGTTGGTGCACATGATTGGGGGACAGATCCACGGAAATGTTATGACTGTTGGGGACACTTGGCGGTCCTGATGTGCATGTTTTCTCTCTGGAAGTGATTTCTGCAGTCTTGCTTTTCCCACTATTAGGTTGGGTTTTACATACAACTTACTGTA
Organism: Cavia porcellus; assembly: GCF_034190915.1. NCBI lineage: Eukaryota > Metazoa > Chordata > Mammalia > Rodentia > Caviidae > Cavia > Cavia porcellus. The sequence continues at coordinate 55,716,616 of NW_026947501.1, read as the reverse complement.
TCTGGATTTCTGTAGTATACCTCATACGTATGATTTTTTAAAAATCAAATATTCCGAATAAACCTTTTTTTTTCTTTTTTTTAACTGATTTGCTGTGTGATTTGCTTTGATACTTGGTCACTTTGTTCTGGAGTTGAAAGTGCCTTTGTGGGTGTCAGTGTCCTGCATTCCGTGAGAGACCTGGCCTGGACCACCCTCCAGCCAATGTGCCATCCTGCTGCTTCTCAGGTGAAGCAAAGTCCCCTTCTCAAGGGCACGTTTTATCACCTGAAATGCACCCTCAAATCTTGATTTGAAGGAAGTCTCCAATCAGAACAGAAAATGCCATATTTAGCAATCACTTCTGAGCTGCAGCTCTCAAAATGAATCCTTCAGTGGTTGCCGTGTAGTCAGAGGCATTAGTTTCCTTCAGCTCACACACCTCAGGGCCTGAAGGAAGTGCTGAGCCTGGGCAGAGGAGCTGGTGTCTGCAGCAAGGGCCTGGCTCCTGGACCTGCCCTGGGCTCTGGCCAGTCTGCTTTAAAAGGAACAATCATGGATGAGGGACTAGCCACCTCTTTGGAAACCCCCAGGGCAGTGGCAAGGGAGCTGGTGCTCCCTCCAAGGTGGACAGGCAGACCTTCCTTCCTGGGCAGCTCCCAGACCCAGTGCCAGCACAAGAGGGCTTTGAACCTTTGGGAAAAGGCACTCTGTTATACCTGGAAGCAAGGGAAGCACAATGCAAATCATAGCTGTGCAACGCTTTTATGTTTGTGTCGTTTGCAGGAGCTGAGAGTAGCTTACTGCAGCCATAGTCCTGGTGTAGGGACAGGCCCAGAACCCTGAGCTTTGGGCACTGTCCTTGCTGTCTGGTGAGGTCCCTTGACTCTTCCTGCCAGCAGGAGCCAGGAGCAGGGCTTGAAAACCTGGTTCCACTCATACCCTGCCTGCTGGGCCCTCCTGTGGAAGCCCAGCTGAAAAGCCCCTCCAGCCTCTGAGCTGGCAGCAGCATCCCCAGTGCCCTGCCTTGCCTCCACCTTGATAGCAGAACTTTGCCAGTGTTGCTTGTGTGATACAATCCTGAGAGTCCATCTCTCCTCCCACAAAAAATTTGGTGCATCAAGGGGTCCCCAGTGTGGAAACTCTCATGTATGACTATAGTTTGGGGGTGGGAGAAGGGAACTGTCTACCAGTGAAGCTGCTGCTACCTGTTGGAGAGGGTGGGCAGATCTTGAACTCGGGTGTGACATGATACGGGATATATGGTAACAGTGTTTCCATTGCCCACTGTTTACCCATTTGCTCTGTGACCATAGATGTGGCAGGGGCCTTGCAGACCCCGGACACAAAGTGGACAGGTCCCTTTCCATTTTGCTGAGTCATACATCTGTAATTCTTAAGTTTGATCTCAAGGACCCCTTTAGTCTGAGGAACAACTCGGGACTGGGTTTCTGGGCCCCTTTGTGCTCTCAGCCACTGGAAGCTGGAGGTCAGAGGTTAGCAGGCTTTTCTCTGTTGAGGCCCAGCCATGAGGAGTGATTTCATGGTATGGAGGCAGCAAGGATCTCTGGGAAGCACTGCAGTTTCTGATGGCCACTTTGGGCAGCTCTGAAGTGCACACAGAGAAGGAAAACTGAGAGCAGGTGAAACTTCTTGTCTTGTGTGTGGAAGATACTTTTGCTGGTCCTTGTTCAACCAAAGATGTCCAGAAAGGGACTGCATGGGAAGTTAACGGAGCATGTCCCGGGTGCTGTCCCTGCATGTGGAATGACTGGTGAGGGAGGGCTCTGGTGGGGAACAGCTGGTTCCACCTTCATTATTACCTCCAGCTACAGATTGTGTAACCAAGAAGAGAACACAGGTACCCCAGAGCTGTGCCCTGTGCTCTTGCACCCTGCAGACGCTGGTAGAGTGGGCAGGTGCTTTGCCTCCTACACTGGCTTGCAGATATTCAGCTTCTTTATCTGAGGAGGATTAAAAACAGCCACCTCAACTAGCTGAAGTGGCACACTCTTGAAGCTGAGACAGGAGAATTGCTGAAAGTTTGAGGCCAGCCTGAACTAGATAATGAGTCCTCGTCTTCCAAAAACCAAAAGACAAGACAGCTCTCTCTCTCTAGTCAGGTGCTTGCTAGAAGCATTTCACATGCTCAAGTGCCAGGACACACCTTCCCAGCTGGATGGGCCAGGCACAGTGTCACATGCCTTTGGTCTCAGCACTTTGAGGCTTGCCTGAGCCCAGACAATCCAGGCCAGTCTAGGCAACATAACAAGACCCAGCTCAAAGCAACAACTGCATGGAATGATTTGAGCATGTATTGCAATGTGATACAGTGATACATTGAGTAACTGGCTTTTCTGGAGACACCAAGATGCCTTCAGGTCCTTGCTTCCATCCAGTGTTGTGAATTCTGTTTTTTCTTCTTTCTTCTGACATTTTCTGCCACGGAAACAGACCCCTTGCTTTTGATTATGATTGTGAAGGTGGTGCCATGTAAGGAATATAGTCATTCAAGTACAGTAAACACAGGCTGCGTGGTGAGGTTGTTTTTCCCCCAACATTATCATTGTTACAATAGTGCTTATTCAATGAACATTTAAAAATTCCATGAGCCAGACAGCTCAGTTGTCATTTCTGCTCTGTAAGATTTCCCATAAACAAGCCATCTAGATTTAATGTGGTTAATTTCTCTGTTAATGAAACTTCCTCCTAGTAAATAAGGAAATCCCACCTCTCAGGTGCACTGTGAGACTCAGTAGGCCCAGGGCGCTTTTCCAGGCAGAACAGTGACTTCCCACAGAAGCCCACCTTGTCATCCCCGGGATTTGTGAGAATGTCCTGTCTGGCACGGGAGAATTCGGTTGCAGATGGAAGCAGGAAGAGGGCGCTGAGGAATCAGTGGTTAAGGGGGCAGAGCTTCAGTGTGGGAAGATGAGGACATTCTGGAGGTGGACGTGGGGACAGCTGGTCAGTAGTGTGAGCATACCTAATGCCCCCGACCTGTGCACCTGAACATGGTTCAGATGGGAAGTTTTGTGTGTGTTTTACCATAACGAAAATATATCTTGTTGTCTGTTTGCTTTTTGAGACAGGGTCTTTTTCATAGCTCAGGCTGGCCTTGAACTTCTATGTAGCTAGCCCTTCTATGTAGCTAGCTGACCTTCACCTTGCAGCAATCCTCCTGCCTCAGCTAGAATTATAGATGTATGCTGCCACACCCTGCTGAAAACAAACTTGTCCAACAGAGATTAGAAATTTCTGAGTCGACCCAGCATAATCCAAAGGGGTCTTCAGGAGGCAAAGGGAGGGGCCTGGGGATTTAGCTCAGCGGCATAAGCACCTGCCTTGCAAGCAGGCAGTCGTGAGTTCGATCCCCAGTACCGATAAAAATGAAAAAGAAGCAAAGGGAGGCTAAGAGCTCAGAGTCACCGTGGTGGGATGGGAGAGGACCTTGACTGTTACTGCCAGCTCTGAAGTTGAGGAAAGTGGACAGAATCCACAAGTCCCTCCAGAAACTGGAGGCAGGAGGAAGTGGATTTTCCACTGGACCTGCAGAAAGGAAGGCAGCCTGGCCATACCATGTCTTTAGCTCAGGAAGACCCTTGCCAGATCCAGACCTACAAAACTGAAGGGACACTGTTTCTTTAGGTTATCAAGCTTGTGGTGTCACCAGAGTCTCCACAGACCATCCAGTCTTCATTACTTGGTGGTTGGCATGGTCTGTGTCTGACCACAGAGTCCCTTTCTCCACTAGGTGACTGCTGGATGCCCAGAAGGTGCTTTGCTTGATAAATGATGCAAACCTGATGGCATGAAGAATCAAGGGACCCATGTTTGGTGATTTCTCCATGTGATGTTTCCTCCCACTTTTCTGTGGTGCAGGGTACAGAACCAGGACCCTCACACACGCTCTAGTCAGGCACCCTGACACTGAGACACACTCCCAGACTCCCCTCCTCAGGTTTTAATTGGCAGGATCAAAATTTGTCTATATTTATGATTGGTAACATGCTACTTGTTTTGTTCCTTGGATTTTTGAGACACTTTTGCTCTGTAGTTCAGGCTGTACTTGAACCCACAGCATTCTTCTTGCTTCAGCCTCCCACGAGCTGGGAATAGCGGTGTGTGCCACATCGCCCAGTTTGTCACATATTTTGATATGTGTACACACTGCAGAACAGCTAAACTGAGCTAATTCACGTGTGTTATCGCTTGGGGTTATTTTTTCTTCGTGATGACAACTCTTAAGTCAACTGAACCCTTTTTGCTTTTTAAGAATGGTTTTTGTTTTATATCGCAATGTTTAAAAAGACTGCGCGCAAGGTAAGGAGCGGGAGACTGAGGCAGGAAGGTTGGAGCTGGCAGAATTCTACAAGAAATACAAAGAAGACCTAATGCCGACAGTCCTCAAACTATTCAATGAAATTGAAAGGGAAGCAATCCTTCCTAAGTCATTCCTGGAAGCAAATATCACTCTAGTACCAAAACCTGAGAAAGACCCAACTAAAAAAGAGAACTATAGACCGATCTCCCTAATGAACACAGATGCAAAAATCCTCAATAAAATATTGGCAAATAGGATCCAGCAAATCATCAAGAAGATTATACACCATGACCAAGTGGGATTCATCCCAGGAATGCAAGGATGGTTCAACATACGCAAATCAATAAATGTAATCCACCATATCAATAAAGCCAAAAATAAGAATCACATGATCATTTCTATAGATGCAGAAAAAGCCTTCGATAAGGTCCAACATTTATTCATGATAAAAACTCTACAGAAAATTGGAATAGATGGTCTTTACCTCAATATAATAAAGGCCATTTATGACAAACCAACAGCCAGCATCATACTAAATGGCCAAAAATTGAAAGCCTTTACTTTAAAATCAGGCACAAGACAAGGATGTCCTTTATCACCACTCCTATTTAATATAGTACTGGAAGTACTAGCCAGAGCAATTAGGCAAGAAAGAGAAATAAAAGGGGTAAAGATAGGAAAAGAAGAAGTTAAGTTGTCATTGTTTGCAGATGACATGATACTCTACATAGAAGACCCCCTAAGCTCCATTGAAAGACTCTTAGATACAATAAATAAATTCAGTAATGTGGCTGGATACAAAATCAATACTCAGAAATCAATAGCATTCCTATACACAAACAACAAAACCACAGAGAGGGAAATAAGGGAAACTGGACTATTCACATTAGCAAGCAAAAAAATGAAATATTTAGGAATTACTCTTATGAAAGAAGTGAAAGACTTATACAGTGAAAACTATATTACACTGAAAAAGAAAATTGAAGATGATCTCAGAAAATGGAAAGACATCCCTTGCTCATGGATAGGAAGAACAAACATTGTGAAGATGGCCATTCTCCCAAAACTCTTATACAGATTCAATGCAATCCCAATAGAAATACCATCAACATACCTTATAGATCTAGAGAAATCACTCCTAAATTTCATCTGGAACCAGAAGAGACCTAGAATCGCAAAAGCAATTCTAAGCAGCAAAGACAAAGCAGGAGGCATCACAATCCCTGACTTGAAATTATACTACAAAGCAACAGTAGTAAAATCAACATGGTATTGGAATCAAAACAGAGCTGAAGATCAATGGAATAGATTAGAAGATACAACCACAACTACAAACACACTCAACCACCTTATCTTCGATAAAGGAGCCAAGCAGGTTCACTGGAAGAACGACAGTCTCTTTAATAAATGGTGCTGGAAAAACTGGCTCTCCATTTGCCGAAAACTAAAGCTAGACCCATGTCTATCACCATGTACTAAATTAAAATCTAAATGGGTCAAAGATCTGAATATTAAAACAGAAACGCTAAATCTATTGGAAGACAAATTGGGTAGAAACCTTGGAGACATAGGAGTAGGTAGAGAATTCATGAATAGGACTCAAACTGCATGGGAAATACTTCCCAGAATCAATAACTGGGACCACTTCTTATTAAAAAGTTTTTGCATGTCAAAAGAAATCTCCAGCATAGTGAAAAGAAAACCCACAAACTGGGAAAAGATTTTAGTGAACTCTCTCTCAGACAAGGGACTCTTGTCTAAAACATATAAAGAATTAAAAAAACTCAGACCTTCAAAATTCAAAGATCCAATCCAAAAATGGGCATCTGTGATGAATACGCAATTCTCAGATGAAGAAATGCAAATGGCAAATAAATACATGAAAAAATGCTCATCATCATTGGTCATTAGAGAAATGCAAATTAAAACCACACTGAGATACCATCTCACTCCTGAAAGAATGGCCAGGATCAAGAAAACCAACAACAACAAATGCTGGAGAGGCTGTGGGGAAAAAGGAACTCTCCTGCACTGTTGGTGGGAGTGTAGACTGGTACAGCCTTTGTGGAGGTCTGTCTGGAGGTTTCTCAAAAAGTTGGGATTGGAAATCCCATTTATTCCAGCTATTCCACTTCTAGGCATATTCCCAGAAGAACTGAAAGCATCATACCACAGGGATATATGTGCACCTATGTTTATAGCAGCACAATTTGTAATCGCCAGATCTTGGAAACAACCCAAGTGTCCATCAACTGAGGAATGGATAAAAAAGTTGTGGTATTTCTATACAATGGAGTATTATTCAGCTATAAAGAAGGATCGCATTGAGATATTTATCAATAAATGGGTGCAGCTTGAGACCATACTCATAAGTGAAATAAATCAATCTCGCATGTATGAATACCGAATAGTTTCCCTAATGTAAGTAATGATTCAAATATATAAAAATATGTGATAATCATGATTCCCCATTATGTGGCCTTGAAGCCTTATAAAATTTTCACTTATTAATTAGAAAGGCTTTACTCTGGGCTTTTTGATATGGAAATATTTGAAGCTATAGTATATGAAGTTTTATCCAAATATTTTAAGGAAAAAGACAGACACTATGGTAACTACTATTCTTTAAAAAAATTATTTAGCTATTTCTTATGTTTATTTTAATTAAGGGAAAAACTTAAAAAATTAGGATATATAGTAGTAACTCTTTTTGATCTCCTATTAACTTGTTTTGAAGTCCTGTAATACTCCCAAGATCTTGTTTTGACTGATTAGACTCTGTTCCATTCTGTGCGATAGTAGCAAGTTTGAAGGTATAAGCAACTAATTTGAAGGCAATAAGATTCACAAAGATGCCCATTCTGGTTTGACTATTGTCTCCTTTGGAAGTCCTGTAATGTTCACAATGCCTACGTTTTATTGGTCTTGTTCTCCACTGTTTTGTCCGGCTTTATAATATCTAATGAGATGGACAATTCCTTTTAAGGAAACAAGAGACAATGTTGATAACCATTGTTGATGACCTTGTACTCTGTTCTACATCATGTGCTATGTCTATCCTTGGTTTTGACTTACAGCTTTGTTTTGCCATATTTGACTTTATTCTCTCCCCCCCAAAAAAGTAATAAGAACTAAGGAGTAATAAAATCCAAAATGTGTAAATTTTGTTATAAAAAAGAGAGGGAGGGGAAAAAAAAGAGCTCTAACGGATATAACAGCAAGTGTGTTTAGGGATGTTAAATAGCTGACTATATTAATGTTTTTGGATCATTGAACACAGCTGTTTGCAGTCTCTCTGTTTGAATGTCTACTTTGTATTCTTTGATACTGTGATTTGAGCAACTATTTCCAAGATGATATTATGTAATCTATTAACAGGTGATTTCTTACTGTTATGTTTTTTTTTTTTGTAGTTCTGTATTATGTGTAACCTTACACTGCTTTGTTTTGTTTTGTGTTTTTCTCTTTTTCCTCTTAAATAAAAAAAAAAAAAAAGGAAGTTTGGAGCTGGCCAGGGGCCACCCGCCAAATGTCACCCGGGGGTGGGCGTGGCCGGGGGCAAAGCTTCAGCGCTTGGCTGGCGGTTGGTCCTGCGCTGGCGGTTGGTCCTGCTCGCGGCTAGCAGGACCCCCTAGGTCTCGAGGGACGGATTCTAAACCACTGCACATCGCCCAGGAGACCCCAGTGATGGCACTGTGGACTCGCCTGTATGGCCGCGTCCTGGAAAGCTCTAGGGTAAGTGGGGCCAGAACTTGTACAGCACCTGGTGAGGTGCTAGAAATCATCGTGGTCAGGTGTGCGGTCGCGGGGATCTCTTGCTGGAGGGTCGCACCTGCCTGGGGTACTACCTGGAAGTCTTCAGCGATCCCTGTCGCCCTCATTAGGCCCGTCTGTCTATGTGACACAATAGCCTCTCATGATCGTACCTCTCACCTTTCCTTCCTAACCATTCTCCACTGTACTGACCTGCTGTATTTCCATTGTGAAGCCTTCTTTTTTTTTTTTTTGAGCTGTAAACTTAAGTTAGGTTGACTGAACAGCCACTGCAGTCCTTGAAAAACATCTCTCTTAAAAAAAAAAAAAAAAAAAAAAAAAACATCTCTCTTGAGCCATAGCAAATCCAATTCCTTTCTGTGTTCACTAAATTAAGCCCAAGAATTCAGGCAGGCCTTCCCAGGAGCTGACTGCACACAGTCAATAAGATGTAAGATGTAAGATGCCTGTTGGATTTTGTACTTGTCAGTTTTCCTGGCTGTATACTGCTTCTGTGCTTTTCCTGAAAAAGGATTGAGTGGAATGGGCCCCTACCAGGAAATAGAAAAAATTAGGTAACAGAAGCGCACTTGTTTTCAAAACTAAAAAGTTTGCTTTTGCAAACAAAACCTCACATGGTTTGCTCTATTCTTTATAGGAGAAATAAGTAGCTCTCTTTGGGCCTTACATCTTCCCAGCGTTGTTGTCTTCTTTAGTGTCTTCATGTGGTGGCTTTCTGCATTTAATGGGTGCCTGGGTGTATCTTCACAGAGTATTTGCATCCAAAGAATAACAGATCTGTGAATAAAGAGATTGTCAGCTTTCCTTTATTAGCTACAGATACTCATAAAGTTGTAGATTTGTGGGAACCTGTATTTTCCGTATAATGACTAGTCCTGTGTTTTTGTTCCAAAATGATGTGTGAGGTGATGCCCACCATCAGTGAAGAAGGCCCTTCAGGAGGAAGTGAAAACCATGGATCTGGCTGCCCTTCACAACCAGATGCAGATTCCCATTTTGAACAGCACATGATGTCCATGCTAGAAGAAACATACATTGCTCAGAGCACACTGATAGAGACTCAAGAAACATTGGCGTTGACCCAGGGGAAATTACTCGAGGTTGGTCATGAGAGAGATTCGTTGCAGAGACAACTCAATACTGCGCTTCCACAGGTATGTGTGGTTTTCACCTGAAACTACAGGTTTTTTCTGTTACGTGTCTTTCTGTGGTACCATCTTTTGTTTTTGTACCTGTATATTTTGTGTAACCAACCACTTGTCAAATGATAGTTCCTAGTGTTTGTAAGCGCATGCAGAGTTCCTGGGGATTCAGCTACTTAGGGCAAACAAACTAGTGTTCTGTAAAGTCATGTGAAAATATCTTACTACTTTCACTCTTCGCTGAGGAACTGCTAAAGATTTGGGAATGCACTTTGAAGGTTTTTTAAAAAGACTTGAAACAACAACCAAGCGGCATGGTCCTTGGTTTCTTTGATTCTGTTTTGTGAGATCTCTTGCTTAATGTAGGCTTCCCATGGCTTGTATCTCAGGAATTGTATGTGTGTTTAGGATTGTATCTCAAGGATTTGCAGTTTTCTAATGAAATTTAGTAGATAATAATTTTTTTTTGTTTTTGGTTTCAAGAATCGAACTGAGGACCTTGCTCTTGCCAAGCAGATGCTTGTTGCTGCTGAGATATTATCTCTAGCCCTTGAAATTTGGTAGACAAGGATTGATTTCACAGAGAAAAATTTTTACAGACTATCTTTACAGAATACCGGTGTTTGTAAATCACATTTGTAATAAGGGATAGAAAACTGGAAATTTATTCTTTAGGAACTTTCTCCTTTTATACTAGACTTCTAAGTTTAAAACAACTGGGCTGGGGATTTAGTTCAGCAGCATAAGCTTCTGCCTGGCAAGCATAAAGTCATGAGTTTGATCCCCAGTACCAAAAACAAATATATAAAAGTAAAAACCACCTCAAAGTTGGAAACAACTGTAGTTCTTTCTTTAATTATATTACATTCAGCCCAGTATCTCAAAACTGCCTCTTGTGGAATTAAATGGAGACTGAATGGCATGCGAAGGGAGAACATAGTAAAACTAGAAAAATGTAAGGTAAATGGTACACAGCATAGTGGGAGATAAGTAGCTTATTATTTAGGTGTTTATAAGCCATCGAGTACCATTTTACTTGTTCATAATAGTTGCCTTTCTGGTCCATTCAGGTAGACCTGAATAAGCATACATCTATGCTGTCATGATGAGTCTGCAGTGATAAATCGGCAAATGAACACTAGCCCTAATGTATTTGTTGGCTATAGTCAATTCTCCTGAAAGATTAATAAGCCAAGCATTTGAATTTCCTTTTTAGAAACAATAATTTGATGTTAGTGCTATATGTTTCTTTTGTTGGTTAGAGAATCAGTAAATTGTTTGCTTTTGTGGAGCATAGGGTTGAAGGAGGGCTTCATTTGTGTTTGCCTAAGTGCTCTGTCACTGAGCTCCATCCCTCCTAGTCACATTAAGATTTTTCTCATTGGAATCTTATAAATGTCAGAGTTTATTTAGGTCAGATTTTACTATAGAAGATTATAAGAACTGGCCAACTTGTATTTGTGTAGGGAGGTAATGGGGAGCAGTTTATGTGAAGGATTTTATAGTATATACAGGTATTTGTAAATTTGTGATGGTTTAGTTTTGTTTTTGTAATATATTGACTATAATTTGAGATAGATCTACAGTTTATCTAATACATAGTTAATCTATTCAGTTTTTGGAAAAAACAGGCAGGCAGGACCTGAGAGGGAAGTGACAGGAGTTTTGTAGAGCTGGTTTCAGGCCGTGGGTGTTGTCACACCTGCTGATGAGGTGGTTGCCTGGTGATTTGTTTCTGGGGGGTTCTCAGTGTAGCAGCCTGGAAATGCTTAGTTTAGTGCATAATGTGATGATGCCACCAGGTCCCGTCACCATCTGAGCACCTGATGCAGCATTTCAGAAACACAGAAACCATGAAACAAACTTGTTTTGGTCCTTTTCCTTTCCTGGAATCAGGCTCATCTTTGGTAGTTGTTTGACTAGAGAGGCCTGTCAAGTAAGTGCCCGGTGTACTTTTGGCACATTAGGTAGGCAGGTCAGAATGTGCCCTACTTCTAAAAATTGAAGTAAAAGGCTGGGCATGGTAGTGCATTCCTGGAATCTTCAACCCTTAGGGAGGCCAAGGCAGGAGGATCAGAAATTTGAGCCCAGCCTGAGAAACTTAGCAGTTGTCTTAAATAAAAAATAAAAAGAGAGCAGAGAATGCTCCTCAGAATGAAGGCCCCCAACTATAGCAAATATCAGAAATCTTCTCAGCGAATTTTCCATAGAGCCAACACACTTGAGAAACAGTTCCTACATCAAAATGAAACACTGGAAGCCCCTGCCTAGTTTCCAGTACAGGTGTTTCTCATTTAATTACCTGCTTAACAACTGTTTGGACTTCCCTGCTGCTCAGACTTATGCCTCCTCTTTTTTTATTTTTTGTAAAGTTCTGCACATCTGGTTCAGAGACTCTCAATGGTTTTTTTTTTTTTTTTTTTTTTTTAGTTTGTAATGTTTATACAGTACTATACTTTTTCTGATGGTACTCTATGGTACTGTAGTTTCATGTTCTGTTGTACATTATATACTGCATAGAAGTTGTGCAAATAAAGGCAAAGTCATCAAGTTGGAGTTTCCGTTGACCATTTCTTTGTGCTGAGTGTTGTAATGTATGTACTATATACAGCTCCTCATTTAGCAACTAATTCTTTTAACGCTGTACTGACAGGAATAGGACTTGGTGGTTAAATGAGGAATCCTTGTACCTTTCCTCCAATTCTAACAATGGTCTTGATCTCTCACCATTGATTATTTTTGCTTCTTCTTGACTAAATGAAGTAAAATAGTACCTATATTGTGTTTCTTGGTTGTTTCATTGTTCATGAGATTTACCTGTGTCCTATATTTTTTGCCTATTCTCATCTGTTGTCTGGTAATCCAGCATACCAATATATCAAAATTTGTTCTTTTCTATTCATGAACATTCAGGTTGATTCCAGTTTTTATCAATTCTATCCTGAGTATTCTTGTGTATTATTTCTTTTGTGTATGAGAGTGAAGCTATGGCTGAGCATGGCGGCATATGCCTATAAACTCAGCAGGGCAGAATGTTGAGGCAAGAAGACTGCGAGTTTGCGCCCCTCTTGGGCTTTATACTGAGAACCTGTCTTTTTTGGGGGGGGGAGGTAATGGGACTTGAACTCAGGACGTTGTGTTGCCAAACAGGAGTTGTGCCACTAAGCTATATCCCTGGCCCTCGGATCCTTTAAAAAAAAAAAAAAAAAAAGCAGAGAACTGTGGAGTGATAGATATCCCATGCATTTGTTCAGCCTTAAGAGATATTGCTAAAAGTGGCATTGTACTGACACCAACAGCATGTGAGAAGTCAGTGCGCATATCATCTTTACGCCTGACACTGTTCATTCTTTTTTTTTTTTTTTTTAAACTGGTACCAGGGCTCGAACTCATGACCACCTGCTTCAAGGCAGGCACTTATGCTGCTGAGCTAAATCCCCAGCCCCCATTGTTTATTCTTTTATGTTAGCTTTTCTGGTGCCTACTTAATGGGAGAGGTGACTTAGTGAGAGAGGTACCAGAGATCGAACTCACGACTACTGCTTGCAAGGCAGGTGCTTTTGCCACTGAGCTAAATGCCCAGCCCCTTATCATGTATTTCATGTATTTCTTTAGCATTTCTACTTCTTCATCTGAGAAGGGTCTGTTCATTTTTGATGCCCATTTTTTGAATTTGGGGGTGGTTCTGTATTTTTGAGCTCCTTATATATTTTAGGCATTAATCCTTTGTCTGAGGAACAGCTGGCAAAAATGTTTTACCATCGCGTGGGTTGTCTCTGCACTCTCTTGGTAGTTTCTCTTGCTTTTCAAAAGATTTTGAATAAGATGCAGTCCAAGTTGTTGATTATTTCTGATAGAAGCTTTGCAATTGGGGTTTTTTTCCATGAGATCTTTGCCTATACCAAAGTCTTCAGTTCTACCTGTCTTCCAGCAGATTGGAGTTGTTTCTATTTTCATATTGAAGTCTTTGAGCTATTTGGATTTTAGCTTAATGCCTGGGAAGGGATATGGGTCTAGTTGTAATCTTTGGCATGTGGAAAGCCAGTTTTTTCCAGCACCATTTCTTAAAGAAGCTATCTTTCTTCCAGTGAGTATGTTTGGCTCCTTTGTCAAAGATAAGATGATTGAGTATGCTGGAGTTGTTTCTACATCTTAAAATCTGTTCCATTGATCCTTGAGTCTGGTTGTTTTGTTTTGTTTTGTTTTGTTTTGCCAGTTTTTATCACAATAACTTTGTAGTATAATTTGCAGTCAAGGATTGATTGGATTCCTTTCTGGTTTTGGTATCAGGATAATACATGCTTCCAGGAATGAATTTGGGAGTATGGCTTCTCTTCAATTTCTTAAAAGAGACTGAAGTAGTAGTATTAGGTTTTCTCTAAATTTCTTGTGGTGTTCAGCAGTGAATCTGTCAGGGCCTAGGGTTTTCTTTATTGATGGGTTTTTAATTACATCTTCACTTTCACTGACAGATACTGATTTATTTAGAATTTTTATACCTTCTTGATTCAGCTGTGGTAATTCATATGTAACTAGGAATCTGTCTATTTCTTCTTTGTTTTCTATCTTACAATACACATTCTGAAAGTAGGTTTGATTTTGAGGATCTTCTGAATATCTGTAGGGCTTCTTGTGATTTCCACCTTTTGATTCCCAATTGTATGTGTTTGGGTCTTTTTTGTTTTTAATAAGGTTGGCTGAGAGTTTGTCAAGTTCATTTAATGTAACACAGAACTCTTTGTTTCATTGATTCTTTGTATTATTTTGTTAGTCTCCATTGCTTTAACTTCTGCTCTGTTCTCTATAACATCCTCCTTTTTACAAGCTTTAGGCATGACCTGCCCTTGATCTAAAAGCTTGAGGTTCAACAGTAGGTTATTTGAGCTTGCTCTGTTTTTCAGCTATGGGTATTCAGTGCTGTAAATTTCCCTCCTAGGACTGCTTTCATTGTGTTCCTTATGTTCTGTTACAATGTATTGGCATTATCATTTAATTATAGATACTATTTAATTTCATCTATAACCCATTGGTTATCCAGGAAGGTATTATTGAATATCTATATGTTTATGAATCTTGTAGTTGGCCATTGATTTCCAGTTTCACTGCACTGTGGGCTGATAATATGTCTGGAATAATTTCAACTTCTTTCCATTTCTTTAAGCATGTTCTGTGAGCTACAATGTGTCCTATTGTGGAGAAGGTTGCATATGCAGCAAAAAGAATGTGTCCTCTGATGTTCTGGTGTGGAATACACTGTAGAAATCTGCTAAATCCGTTTGTTTAACAATTTGGTTCAGTTCTGACATTACATTGTTGATTTTCTTGTTTAGTTGATCCACCCATTTGTGACAGTGGGATAGTGAATTCCCTGTTATAAATGTATTAGCGCATATTTTGCTTATCATGTCTATTAATATTTGTTTGTATAGTTGGGTTTTCCATGGTTGGCATTTGGTGCATATATATTTATGACTGTTATCATTTCCTCTTGGATTGTTCCCTTTACAAGGATACAGTGACCTTTGTCTCTTAATCAGTCTTGGCTTGAAATCCCTTTGTCTGCAGATAGAATAACTACCCCTGCTTTTTTCCAGGTTCCTGTTACATGAGTATTGTTTTCCATCCTTTGACCTTTCAGTCTGTGAATTTCTTTTTGAATAAAATGTGTTTCTTGTATGCAGCATATTGTTCGATCCTGCTTTTTGATCCATTCTGCCAGTCTGTTTCTTTCGTTGGGGAACTGAGGCCATTAACATTGATTATAACTGATATGTATTGACTTATCTTTTCATGGTTATTCTCTTATCATTGGTTCTCTTTTTCCCTCCTCTGTGAAATGCTTGCCTTGCCTGGTTGATTGATTCTGTTGTTCTTCATGGAGTTGTAGTCCTTAATATCTCTTTCAGGAATGTCCATCAGAACATTTTGGTGTGCTGGTTTGGTGTTCGTGGGTTTCCTCAGGTGTTCTTTATCATGGAAAGTTTTATTCATTAATTTTGAAAGTTAGTTTTCCAGTGTAAATCAATCTAGTTTGGAGGTTGTTTTCTAGGGCTTGAAAGGCTTCACTCCAAGCTCTCCTTAACTTGAGCATTTATGTTGAGAAGTCTGCTGATTCTGATGGGCTTTTCTTTATAAGTGATTTGTTTCTTTTCTCTAACAACTTTTAATAATCTGTTCTTGTGGTGAATTTGTGGAATTTTGAGTATTATATGCCTTGGTATAGATTGTTTTTGTAGTGGTGAATTGGAGTTTTTATAATGGCTAATTTCTTCACTTATCTCTGTGTTGAATTTTTTACCCTGCTTGGGAATTTTTCTCCCATTACTTTTGTGAACAAGTTTAAGCAATTTGTGGTATCTCCTGCTTTTTCATTGACTCCAGTCAATCTTACATTATTCCTCTTTGCATCATTTAGTGGCCACTGGATTGACTTTTTTTTTTTTTTTTTTTTTGGTCCTTTGCTTCTTTTAAGAAATCTTTCTTTCCATGATTGCTAACTGTAATTCATCTTCTATAATCTCCTGGATATCTGTTTGAATCTATTTCTTCTTGGTTCCTCTCCCCCCAAACCCATTTTATTTTGAGAAAAAAAAAAAAAAACTAAAACAAAAATTTCAAAACAGCAATCAGGGCAACAATGGCACATACATTATTCATTATCATCCCCAAATCATTCACTCAGAGCACAATATTTCTTTCCTGTGCTAGGCATTCATGGTCTCCATTATTTCCCTAAGCTCTTTATTTATCTTTTTATCCATATAGTTCTAGAGTCACTCACCATCTCTGTAGTTATCTAAGAAATTATTTCTGTTTTTATTTTTATAGAGCTTTGTTCATCTGCTTATTACAGGATCTCGCCATGCAGTTCAGGCTGGCTTTGAACTCGTGTAGTACATGTTGGCAGTTCTCCAGGCTCAGATTGCCAAATGCTGGGATTACACTCTGCACCACCATGCCTGGCTGTTCAGTTTTATAATAGATATTGCTGTAACATCCTTGTCATCATGGGAATATCAGAGAGTAGGTGGTTATCAGGGCCCTTTGTTCTATAGTGTCATGCTTTAAATCGCATGTGTTCAAACAGAATGTGCTCTTTGAGTAGTAATTTATAGTGTTTTCTAGTAAATCTTGGATAACTTAGATTTAAATTTGTGATAAAAGATTATTTGATTTCCAGTTATATTTCCTCTAAATCCTGTCTCCCTTATTTCTGTCTTGTCCTTTGTATTGTAATATATTTGCCTGAGTAGATCCTTGAATTTTTAGCTTTAAATCGTGTCATAAATCTGGTGTCTATTTCTATGCATGCGTCTTGTCAGCCTAGCAACTTAAGGAACTATCATAGAAAGGCAAATTTTCCAGTAACTGAGCATACCTTTGTATCTTCCTAATGCATGGAAGAGTATAGTATGTCACACATAAGTGTAATGTTGTCAATATATTGTAATGAATAACTGATGTTTCATTGGAAATGTTTAAACTGACCTGCCACATCACAAGTTACTGTTCTCTTGGCAATCAGCCATCCATGGAACATGGGGACAGATGTCAGTGCTTGCTATACTCAGAGCTTTTGCCTCTAACCATTGCATGCGTGTGTATAATAGATGGAAAATTTAGGATTTGAAAGGAGGGAATGATTGAAGCAGAGCCATAGGCTTTAGATTGAGGAAAAACAGTTTTCTCTGATATGGAAGGCTAGAACTTAGTAAGCACTGCTCTCTGCTGGGTGCCAAACTCAGTACTTGGCCATTCTTTTGCTATATTTAGTCCACAAGCACATCCCCATGAGAAACCAGTTGCTGTGCTTGCCCCCAATTACAGATGTGGAAACTGAAATTTAGATCACATGATGTGCAGAGCAGGTATAAGTTAAGTCTGTTTTGATTCCAAAACCAGGACCATTTCTCCCTTGAGCCTGGATTTTTCAAGATGTTCTGATCTGCTGACAGTCTCCCTCTCAGAGGAAACCTTGGAATTAAAAGCGGTGCCCTGGAAGCAGTGGGGATTGCGGAGTTTTCTTTCTGTCAGTCTAGAAGCTCCCCCTAATGCCTGCTGCCTCTGGCCCTGTGCTATGCCCGCTTCATGCTTCCTGCCTTCCTGGTGGTGCACTTGTGGGGCAGTGCTGCTGCAGGTGCCAAGTGGTGATTGTCCTCAGCAGCTGTGTGTGAGCTTCTCTATGTGGCTGAGCAGAAGTGTAATTTAGTAAGGACACAGGTACAGATCCTCACTCTGTTGCTGATTAGTTCCTGGCCTGGGAGCTGTTCCTTGGCCCAGTGGAACCATGGCTTGCTCTCTTGTAAGTGAGGTAGTGATCCACACAGTAGTGCTGCTTGGAATGGCCCTGATCTGTGCCTGCCCAAAGTGAGATGCCGCGCTTTCACCAGCAGCCGGCCTCAGAGCTTACCTCTGTTCAGTGGACTTCAGTGTGGTTTGGATATTTTGGTTTTGGCAGTAAGAATTTCTCAGCAAAGGAAGCAGTCTGTTGACTTACACTCAGACACTGTAGCCTCGTCTTGTTCACTAGTCATCTCTCCTCAGCATGCAGCCTGGTGACTTAGAGGAGACTTGCTCTGGGCTGGCTATGAAAATTAGCCTAGCAATGAGTCTAAGGACAGCAAATATGGACCAGACAAAGACTGGTATGGGATGGTTACTTTTACACTTTAGTTTTACCTGGCAGAGCGAGGTGACTTCTTGGCACTTGTAGAAAGGTCTGAGACAAGGCAGTGGGTCCTAGCCTTGGGTTTCCTCTCACAAGAGAACAGAGGCAGAATGAAGGCCTGGTTCAATGAGCCTAGAATGCTCTGGGCAGAGCGGGGCCAATGTAGGGGAGTCTTGGTGCAAGAATCTCTTTTTGTGGGTGGAGCATAAGTATAGTGCCTTACCTCTTCTTTTTTCTTTTCTATTTTAAAAAATGATTGTTTTAACCTGAAATTTTAAATGATGCCTGGTAAACAACATGGTCTTAAGTTTGATTTTTGGGTCCCTCCCAAAAATATTTTTGAACTTTTATGATTCTTGTTAGTAATTTCAAGCATGATGGCCTTCTTTAGAGATGAGATTGCTGGACGTTAAACACGGGGCCTTGAACATAATAAGTAAGCATGCTCTGATTACCCTAGCCCACAGCAGTCTTGTTTTGTTACTACAATTAGAAATGAGAGTCAGACAAGGTGGTATATGCCTGTAATCCCAGCACTCAGGAGGCTGATACAGGAGGACTGCTGGAGTTTGAAGCCAGCCTGGACTACAGTGTGAGTTCATGGCCAGCCAGAACTGTATAATGAAACCTTATCTCAAAAAAGAGAGAGAAAGATACAGAATTTGTCTGTTTATCTGTTAAGATTATATCATATGTTATATATCCTAATTTAAGATTGTATCCTAAGTTAACATTGTATCCTATGTGATTTTAGACTTGCAGCCTCTAGAACTGTCAGAAATAATTATCTGTTGTTTATTAATACCCAGCCTATGACTATGGTAGTTTTTTTTTTTTTTTTATAGTAGCTGGAAGTGACTGGGAGAGGGAGACTGCTAACAACATAAAGCCTCCTCATCTAGATGAGCATGAAACTAGATTCCACAGTGCTTAAAAATAGATAATACTAAGACATGCTTACAGAGATGACTACTCACAAACAGGTGCCTATTTCACTCGATCACAAATGGGTGGAGAATCTGCCAAAACTGCCAAAATAAGTGAGCATGATACTTAGAGACAGATTAACATCCATAGTAACAGGGACTGGCGGTAAAACGAAGCAGGTATGACAAAAAAACAACTTGGAATCTAGTAAATGAAACAGACCTTAGCTAGAATGATACAGTCTGTTGTGGACATGGTCAAAGACGGAGCATTGGCAGTAAGTCACCAAAGGTGAGCCAGATTGCAGCAAGAGAGGCAAAATGAGAAAAATTCAAGGCCCTCAATTCAGGCAGGCCTAGAGGCAGGTCCACCTATTGATGTGATAGGTGTGTGAATAGAATTGATTTGATTTTTGACTTAGAGTAATTAGAGTCTACTTTTCTTCTACCTGCCCCAGAATCTTTCTGATAAAAGATTCCATTAGAGAGAGGGCACACTCTGTCAGGAATGGTACTTATTAGGTGACCTGACAGTGAGCTCTTGCTTATCACCATGGCCGATGCCAGTTAGTACCTCGATCAGGGCCGTGTTGGCATCTACAGGAGAAATCTGTACCACAGGGAAGAGCTCACACTTAGTAGAGAACATGACAGAAGTCTAGATGGCCGGCTGGCCAATACCCTTTCCCCTACTGCTTCGCATCCACAAGTCCCATTCCTGAAGGTTGGCTTTGGGCCTATGAAGATGTCTCAACACTGGCTGGAACTCTGTCAGATTTTAAGACACATTTGGATGATTTTTACCTGGTTGGCAGGCAGGAGCAAGCAGACCCTATGTTAGTGGCCTTGGTGAGGGGGCATTTGAGTGTGAGGAGACAATCCTGCATGGCAGGTCCAGGGAGCAGAGCCTGTGTTGTTGGCCTGGGGAAAGGACCTTACCTTGTTGGCCTGGGGGAAGAAGGGGCCTTCAGTTGGTCTGGATATGAGAATCATGTGTTGCTAGCTGGGAAAGAGAAGGCTCTGCTGGCCTGGGGAGAAGAATCTCTATGTTGTTATCTGGGGAGCCACCATGGTTTTGGCCTGGTGAAGGGCCCTGTGTTTTTGGCTGGAGGAGTCCGCTATGCTGAGCTGGGTGGGGGAGGCAAATAGAAGTCCTAATTCAAATACCATGGACTCCTGGCCTTATTCCTGATATTTCTTGAATAGATAATTTCCTCATTTGCTGTTATCCTTTGAGCCATTTCCAGAAGCTTTGAAGAGTGGTTTTCATCATTTCAGGTCTCCCTGGGGAGCAGGCTGCAAAGTCCCTGCCAGGCTAAGTTCGGCTCACCCACAGTCGTGATTTTTTGGAGAAGAAAAACTAGTTTAAAAGAAATTTTGCTCTTTTCCAGTGCTTTCTGTGGCAGTGTCATCTCTATTTCTCTCTCACTTTACTTGCCCAATCTCACTGTGGCTCACATAGGCACATGAGTCGTGGTCTGGTTAAAGCAGACTTCATGGGCCTGTGCTTTCTGTGATGAGATTGACTGTGAGCTGCAAACAATTGCTACCAGTGCCCTGTAAGAGCATCGCCTGTTTTAAACTAGCTTTCTAGAATTATCTAGCTCAAGCACATGTTCTTTTGAAGGACTGATTATTTATCCGGTAGATCTTTATTCTTGTCTTTTAAAGGAAAAGCACCTAAAGCCAGAAACACTGGCAGATGATTTTACTTATTTCAGAGTTGCTTTGCTCCAAATTCACATTGCTCAATTCAGTTCATTTGTGGTATCTGTGAACCGGTGTCATAACACAAGGTTTAGCACAGAACAGTGCTGCAGGACTCCTGCAGCTTCTCTCTGCCTTTTGCAAGATCTCCTACACTGCTGCATGCATAGTGTTTTGAGAATGCCTTTACAGAGAATACAAAAGGCTTCCTAGTCCTAGCAGTAAGCCCATTCTTCATAGTTGACTTTGCTCCAATGATTCAGGGAGACTATAGGGACTAAGGGAAAATCAGAATAGAGAGGGGACTAGAATTGGATAGTGACCTTCTAGGCCTTTTTTCCTTGATTTCTCTAAGGGCTCTAGGTCTCAGATCTGTGACTGACTTACAAATGTCTTCAGATGCTTCATTTTGGGATGCCAATTGAGGAAAATGCTTTTATTTCCTGAAGTCTAAAGAGGTGGACCTGGACACTCATTATCCCCTGCTGTGCTTTCAGCAGTGCCAGGGTGGAGGGAAGTCAGATGGCCTGGGTTAGACTCTCATTCCATTGGGAATACCTATGTCACCTTACGGCAAATGGTTGATCTCCATTTCTCTGGAGGAGAATGGGAATCCTTTGCCATGTATCTTGAGATTGGGCTGCCTGTGTGTGTGGACTATGAGGCCAATGGAAGTCTTGCTTAAGAGGTTTTTTTTTTTTTTTTAATTTATTCATGTATGTGTTGATTTATTCCTTTACTTTGCTGCTTTGCAGGAGTCTTCAACGCTTGCAAAAGAGCTCAACATTTGCAGGGAACAGCTGCTTGAGAAGGAAAAAGAAATTGCTGAACTGAAAGCAGAAAGGAACAACATGAGGGTCAGTGGAGCTCTGGTTTAAGTGTTTTGTGCTTTTTCCTTCTGTAGAGTGTGTTCAGTATTAAATGTTGCTTAAAATTTGTGATAGAAGGCAAAGCATGGTGGCATATGCCTTCAATCCCAACATTCTGAGCCAGGAATGTCTTGAGTTAGAGGTCAGCCTGGGCTAGCTAGTAAGTCCTCAAGCCAGCCTAGACTACAAAATGAGACCTTCTTGTTAATAAAAGAAATTAGTGATGGAAATTCATGACATTCGAATACAATTGAGGGAAATTTACCTAACTCTACTGAATTGTAGGAATTTGAACTTGTTTGACCATGAGATTATGAAGGATTTGAATGTGAAATTGAAGGTGCTCTTTACACGCCCCCTTTGGCCTGGTTTCAGCTGCTCCTGGAACATCTGGAGTTCCTTGTCTCCAGGCATGAACGCTCTCTCGAAACGACTGTGATGAAGCGGCAGGCGTGGTGTCCTGCAGGTGTGTCCACAGAGATGGAAGTGCTAAAAGCACTGACATCCTTGTTTGACCACCACAAGACCCTGGACGAAAAGGTACATGAGCTACACTAGTGGTTCTGGGTTCTTACACTTGCTGGGTTCATGGCAGACTTTGCATGTGTTTGTTTACCTTTAAGGTTTGCTAAGTTTTTGAGTTCTTGTAAACAGACTTTCTGTATTAAAAGGCAATGTTCTGCATAATCAACAAACACTAACTGGAATGTGAGTCTTCAAGTGATTATTTCTGAATATTGACTGCCCATTAAGAACTGGATAGTGTTCATTTATTTAGGAACAAGAGTTTCCCGGCCTTAATATTTAAAGCCATTAACAAGGACATTTTCTTGACAGTACTAGCAATGAAAGACATTGAAAGTACTTTATTATATGCCTTTCATCAATATCAGGATAACTATATGGAAAGTGTGCGTATGCATATAAAAACTCAACTCTTTTCAGGTGCGAGAGCAATTACGTGTAGCACTGCAAAGGTGCAGCTTGCTGGAAGAGGAACTGGGCGCCACGCAGAAGGAGGTAATTGTGGGACATCATCCTAGCCCTGAAAAGGGAAAATTATTTTATTTTAATCTCTTAAAAAAACAGTGTGAAGCCTGTAATACTTTTGGATTAGATTTTTATTTCAGATTGCAAGAATCTCTAAATTTGTTGTCAAGCAGTCAGTACATTCTGTTTCTAGTAATCTGGTTCTGCTATGGATGGTCAGCTTTGGCATGTACTGTCTTTTTTATACTATGTTCAGCACTGTAGAATTATGTTTTTCCAAATGGAATTTTGCTGTCTTTACTCATTACTCTTCCATAAGTTATTGTAGTCTCATACTCAGTTTTCGATTGTAGCTAATGACTCTTAAAAAACAGAATGATCAGAAAAAATCACCAAGAGATGGAGTGCTTGACCATGAAGAAGAAGAAACACCAAGCACTAGTGGAAAGGTAAGTCCTTGAGATCTCTCTTTGTTCTGTTGCTGATTTCTTATATTTTGTGGTTCGTGTGTGATGCTGTTTGGATGCTGTTGCTGGAATGGCCTGCTTCCAGCTAAAGTGATTGTTGAGAGTCCTATCATCCAACAGATGGCATAAATCCATTTTGATAGTCCCTATGTTCAAAAGTATTTTATTTGGTAGTACACTAAGGTTATTTAAGAGTGTCCATTTTACCCATCAGAGATCTTCTGCTGGCTCCTTAAGCCATGAGGAAGACCTTGCCAAAATAATTGTGCTCCAAGAAGTCATACACAAACATTCAAAAGAGCAGAGTCAGATGAAGGAGCTCCTGGCTGCACTTTCCAGCCATGTGTCAGAGCTGCAAGAAAATCTTGACACAGCAAGAAAGGATCTCATCAAGTCTGAAGAGATGAACAAGAAATTGGAACAAGATGTTCATGAAATAAGTGATAAAAATTACAGGGTTGTCATAATGTTGAGTGCTTGGAGTGTTAAGGATAATGATTCCTTTTTTTTTTTTTGTCCTTTCCTTGGTCGGTTATTTTCAGCATTTGCACTGTTGAATGAGTATAAATATGAATAATACAACACAGTATTGCTGTCAGATCGTGACATACCGCCTCCCCCTGGTTGAGAAATTTCTCCTTTTCTGTGGTCTTTTAAAAAGGTAGAGGAGAACTTGCCCAGCTTTTCCCACTTAGTTTATGGGAGTTTGTCCTCCACCCTCATGTGGATTCTTCATCTTTGCAGCTTCTTGGCTGTCATCATGTGTTCTTCTTTATGTTCAGCTTCTCAAGTACATGCACTCCTTAAACAAGGATTTTCAGTACTAGTTGTGCTTTGAGTTCGCTAAAGAGATGTGAGTATTCTCTGGGACTGTGGCAAAGGGAGCATTATCAGGTGTCTTCTAATTTTTTCATATTTTTCCTCAGGCACAGAGGTATGGTATTGAATTTTGGATGTTACATCAGCTCTAATGTGTGAATAGTTTTTGGGTAGTTTAGGCTTTGTGCTTATCTTGCCTATGAGATCTCATTTCATGTGAAATTGTATTTACAACATTCTGCTTTGCACCTGTACTTGTATCTTTGGTTTTATTTCTCTTGCTATACATTTTACTTTTTAGTGGCATTCTTAGCCAGAATATAATCAAATTAAGCAAGTCATTTTAGTGGAATGTTCAGTGTCAGCAGTCTGTTTTGTGACATTTGGATGTATTTATAATTTATACTGTTAACTAACTGAGCAATATTTTTCTTTTCTTTTCCTGTTTTTTTTTTTTTTGGACATATTGGGTTTGAACCTAGGGTTTCTCACATACTAGGCAAGCACCAAACCACTCACCAAACCATTTTCTTTTCTTTTTTCTTTTCTTTTGGTACTATGAATTGAACTCATGATGTTCTGCTTGACAGGCAAGTGCTATGCCGTGGAGCTATATCCCTGACCCTTTTTCTTCTTTTCAAACTTATTTTATTTATTAGTGTTTGGTTTTTTGAAAAAAGGATCTTGTGGTGTAATTCAAGCTGGCCTTGAACTCATGGCAGTTCTCCTGCCTCAGCCTCTCACATGCTGGGATTACAGACATGTGGCACCAAGCCTGGCATTGTATTTTCATCTTTTTGACAATCTCATTTATCAGTTGTGTCCTTCTTTCCAGTATTTGTAAAAGAAGTGCAGCAACACATCTGTAATCCCAGCTACTTGTGGACTGAAGTGGGAGGTTTGCCAGTTTAAGGTCAGCCTGGGCAATTTAGGAAGACACTGACTCAAAAAGAACTGAGTATCCCAAGCATAGTGGGTGAACCCTATCTTTCTAGCTACCCAGGAGACTGAGGCAGACAATCATAAGTTCAAGGGTAGGCTGCCCAATTTAGCAAGACCTTGTTTTGAAATTAAAAGGAAAAAAATATGGGACCATAGCTCAGTGTTAGAGTACCCCTGCCTTCTATTCCCAGTACCACACACAACCACGGAGGAAAACTCTTTCTTCCTGGTTCTCTAATTCAGCATGCTGGCTGACGGTCTGTGTGCTTCCATTGTTGGTTTTGATTTCTTATGCCACCCTTGTGTTTGTTTTATTTTAACCATCTCCAGATTCAATTCTAATCCAGGCCTCAGGTCCCTATCAATTTGTAGTTTGTCCATGAAGCTCCCCTCTCAGCCCCTCCCCATTCTGTGATGGCTCTGCACAGCTAACCAGGCAAGCACGTGTGAGTCTGAGCTGGATTATGACTGATTAGTGGGGCTTGGGGTTTTTGTCATTAAAAATGTATTTTGCTCAGTAGTGATCAATTATATTTAATATATAATTTGTCAATGTGGTTACAAGCAAGATATAATTGGTTGAATGTTTTTCCTTAGATTGTACAGGATCTGCATGATTCATGAGTGAAGTATTCCCTAGGTTAAAAAATAATCTGGGCTCACTGCAGTGGCACATGCCTGTAATGCCAGCTACTGGGGAAGCTAAGAAGGAGGATTTTAAGTCTGAGGCCAGCATGAGAAGTTTAGCAATGTGCTATGTCAAAATAAAAATATAAACGTGGCTGGCAGTGTAGTTTGTTGAGTGGCCCAGCTGGATTCAACCCTGCATACTGCAGGAGCAAGGGGAGGGGCCACTGCTGAGTGTAAAATTTATGGGAACTTTATACAGACAATACGAATCAGATTTTATTGATTATAATCAGAATTCTAAATCTCATCAACTTATAGGGCATATGCTATAGTCTTTAATGGACTACTTTTTAATTAAAATGCCTCCTATCTAGTACTGTGCTAGCTTTTATTGTTACGTATTTTAGGATGCCTAGCTTTCTTTCTTTTTTTTTTTTTTTCCATTCCATTCCACTCCTTTGTATTCCACAGTATCTCGGATGGAATCTAGGCCTGTGCACTGAGATACACACATGACCCTTTTTTTTTTCAGTATTATTTTTTATTGTGAGACAGGATCGTGCTAAATCACCAAGATGAGCTCAAACTTGGCAGCCTTCCTGCCTCAGCCTACCAGAGTGCTGTGATTTCATGTGTATGCCACTGCACGAGGGATAAATGATATATTTTAGGAAGTTGTAAATCATATTCTAGGTGAAGATTTTACTGCATTGCACAAAAAATGATTAACTAAAAATAAGTTTGTTCAGTTTTTTGTGTTTTTCTGAGACAGGATGACACCATGCAGTTCAGGCTGGCTTTGAACTCATGTAGTGCAGGTTGGCAGTTCTCCAGGCTTAGCTTCACAAATGCGGGGATTACAAGTCTGCACCACCATGCCTGGCTCTTCAGTTTTATAATAGATGTTGCTGTAACATCCTTGTCATCATGGGAATATTAGAGAGTAGGTGGTTATCAGGGCCCTTTGTTCTATACAGTGTCTTGCTTTAAATCGCATGTGTTCAAATAGAATGTGCTCTTTGAGTAGTAATTTATAGTGTTTTCTAATAAATCTTGGATAACTTAGATTTAAATTTGTGATAAAAGATTATTTGATTTCCAGTTATATTTTCTCTAAATCCTGTCTCTCTTATTTCTGTCTTGTCCTTTGTATTGTAATATATTTGCCTGAGTAGATCCTTGAATTTTTAGCTTTAAATCGTGTCATAAATCTGGTGTCTATTTCTTTGCATGCGTCTTGTTAGCCTAGCAACTTAAGGAAACATCATAGAAAGGTAAATTTTCCAGTAAGTGAGCATAGCTTTGTATCTCCCTAATGCATGGAAGAGTATAGTATGTCACACATAAGTGTAATGTTGTCAATATATTGCAATGAATAAGTGATGTTTCATTGGAAATGTTTAAACTGACCTGCCACATCACAAGTTACTGTTCTCTTGGCAATCAGCCATCCATGGAACATGGGGACAGATGTCAGTGTTTGCTTCACTCAGTGCTTTTGCCTCTAACCATTGCATGCATGTGTATAATAGACATAGAATTTAGGATTTGAAAGGATGGAATGATTGAAGCAGAGCCATAGGCTTTAGATTGAGGAAAACTAGTTTTTTTCTGATATGGAAGGCTAGAACTTAGTAAGCACTGCTCTCTGCCAGGTGCCAAATGCTTGGGCATTTTTTTGCTATATTTAGTCCACAAACACATCCCTGTGAGAAACCAGTTGCTGTGCTTGCCCCCAATTACAGATGTGGAAACTGAAATTTAGATCACATGATGTGCAGAGCAGGTAGGAGTTAAGTGTGTTTTGATTTCAAAACCAGGACCATTTCTCCCTTGGGCCTAGATTTGTCAAGATGCTCTGATCTGCTGGGAGTCTCCCTCTCAGAGTAAAACTTGAAAGTAAAAGCAGTACCCTGGGAGCAGTGGGGATTGTGGGGTTTTCTTTCTGTCCATCTAGAAGCTCCCCCTAATGCCTGCTGCCTCTGGCCCTGTGCCATGCCCGCTTCATGCTTCCTGCCTTCCTGGTGGTACACTTGTGGGGCAGTGCTGCTGCAGGTGCCAAGTAGTGATTGTCCTCAGCAGCTGTGTGCGAGCTTCTCTATGTGGCTGAGCAGAAGGGAAATTTACTAAGGACACGGGTACAGATCCTCACTCTGTTGCTGATTAGTTCCTGGCCTGGGAGCTGTTCCTTGGCCCAGTGGAACCATGGCTTGCTCTCTTGTAAGTGAGGTAGTGATCCACACAGTAGTGCTGCTTGGAATGGCCCTGATCTGTGCCTGCCCAAAGTGAGATGCCGCGCTTTCACCAGCAGCCGGCCTCAGAGCTTACCTCTGTTCAGTGGACTTCAGTGTGGTTTGGATATTTTGGTTTTGGCAGTAAGAATTTCTCAGCAAAGGAAGCAGTCTGTTGACTTAGACTCAGACACTGTGGCCTCCTCTTGTTCACTAGTCATCTCTCCTCAGCATGCAGCCTGGTGACTTTGAGAAGACTTGCTCTGGGCTGGCTGTGAAGATTAGCCTAGCAGTGAGTCTAAGGACAGCAAATATGGGCCAGACAAAGAGCGATATGGGATGGTTACTTCTTCATTTCAGTTTTACTGGGCAGACTAAGGTGACTTCTTGGCACTTGTAGAAAGGTCTGAGACAAGGCAGTGGGCCCTAGCCTTGTGCTTTCCTCCCACAAGAGAACAGAGGCAGAATGAAGACCTGGTTCAGTGAGCCTGGAAGGCTCTGGGCAGAGCAGGGGCTAGTGTAGGGGAGTCTTGGTGCAAGAATCTCTTTTTGTGGGTGGAGCATACGTATAGTGCCTTACCTCTTCTTTTTTCTTTTCTATTTTAACAAATGATTATTTTAACGTGAAATTTAAATGATGCCTGGCAAACAATGTCCTAAGTTTGATTTCTTTTTCCCTCCCAAAAAGTTTTTTTGAACTTTTATGATTCATGTTGTTGATTTCAAGCTTGATGGACTTTTTTAGAGATGAGATTGCTGGCGGTTAAACACAGGGCCTCAAACAAGCTAAGTAAGTGAGCTCTGGTTACCCCAGCCCCCGACAGTCTTTTGTTTTGTTACTACAATTAGAAATGAGAGCCAGACAAGGTGATATATGCCTGTAATCCCAGCACTCAGGAGGCTGATAAGGGAGGACTGCTGGAGTTTGAAGCCAGCCTGGGCTATCATGTGAGTTCATGGCCAGCCAGAACTGTATAATGAAACCTTATCTCAAAAAAAAGAGAGAAAGATACAGAATTTATCTGTTTATCTGTTAAGATTATATCCTAGCGGGCTGGAAGTTTAGCTCAGCAGCATAAACGCCTGCCTTGTAAGCAGGCAGTCGTGAGTTCGATCCCCAGCACCAATAAAAAGGAAAAAGACAAAAAAAAAATTATATCCTAAATGCTCTCAGCTCACACTAGTCTAGGTGGTCTTCAGTGAGCTGCTACAGGACTATAATGGAATCTGTATCCTTTATACCATTGTACAGATAAATAAATTAACTATTCACCACTTGTTGTTCACCATGAATGTTTCATGAAATCTAGTCCTGCTTCAAAACCCGAAAATAACAACCTTCTAAACAGGGCCTAACCAGACCCTGAAAGAGTTCACATATGCACTATTTCCACAGTCCTGCCTTCCTCAACACATAGGCATACTCATGGGCCATCCCCTAAAAGAAATCCCAGGGTCTGCGTGACCCTCTTTTAATAATATACCCAGGATTATTATTTTTTTTTTATTTAAGGAGAAAAAGAAAAAAAAAAAAAACAGAAAAAGGATACAAGTGATACAGAATTTCAAAAAAAAAAAATAAACAGTAGGAAGTCACTAGTTAATAGATTACATACTGTCATCTTAGAAATGGTTGTTCAGATTACAAAATTAAAGCATATAAAGTAGACATTCAAACTGTGAGACTACAAACAATTCTGTTCAATGATCCCACAAAAACTTAGCAATATGGTTATCTATCTTATACACTTAAATATACATGCAATTATATCCTTTAGAGCACTTTCTTTTCCTCTCTTTTTTACTATGACAATTATACATTTTGGGTTTTATTACTCCCACAGTTCTTATTACTTTCTATTTGAAGAGAATAAAATCCAATGTGACATAACAAAACAGAGTCAGTCAAATCAAAAGAATGGATATAGTACATAATATAAAAACGGAAGACAAAGTGATGATCATTGGTTACCATAATGCCTCTTGCTATCTTAAAAAGAATTGCCTATATCATCATTTATAATAAAACTGAAAACATTAAAGAACAAAACCAATAAAAGCAAAACATTGGAGACATTGCAGGACTTCAAAAAAAGATAATATGCAAACCCAAAACCCAGGATTATTTTATGAAGCCACATGGAAGTAGGGTTTTAGGCTGCATGCAAATGCTTCTGCTCATAACATTTGGTCCACACAGTGAGAAACAGAAGCCACACACATGCATATTTGGGTCTTCGCTCATGCTGTCCTTGTCTTGTTTCTTGCTAGAGGTAAAAGTATTGACAGTTTCCCTGAGGCTTCGGCCCCCATTAGTGTTCCTTTGAGTGACATCAGTAACTGAAGATATGTGTCACAGGCTCTTCAGTAATGAGAGTAACTTTGTTAACCTGAAGTGATAAAGTGCAGTGAACAGGCTTCGTTTAGGACTTCACTGTCCCTCAGTAACTATCCTCAGAGGTACCTGAGGTTGTACGGAGAACAGAATCTTGAAGGGGGGGTGATGCTGTCCCTGGGCTTCCCGGGGCTTCCATGAAGGAAGGCTATAGGTCAGCCTGCCCTGCTCTCTCTCTGCTATGTGGTCCATTTCCCCCAGACAAACAGGCCTTCAGGTTGGCATTCAATTAAAATGAGACTTCTCAGGACAGGTAGAAAGTTTAGCTAATAGGTTTTGAGTCAGTTTATGTTATTTAAAGCCTATGTGATGTGTTTTCTTATAATGTACTGTTAGCTGATGTTGTTTTTTCACTCCTCAGTTGCTAGCTTGCAGAGAAGAAGAACGAGATGACAAGACAACGATAAAATGTGAAACTTCCCCTCTCTCCTCTCCGAAGTCCCTTCAGCTAGACAGGCTGCACACGGGGGCGTTGCAAATAGTCAGCCACGAGGACATCAGGGACATGCAAAAGTAAGGAGCAGGTCTCGTAGGCCACCAGACCCCTGAGAAACCTGCTTGTCTTAGTTTTTAAGAACATCTATTAATCTTTTCCTGTGAGAAAAACCAAGTTTTTAAAGAATTCTCAGCAAGCTCATTTGGTTGTGATTATTTAAACATTAGACCTAGAATGTGTTCTCCTGTTCTGCGGCTGTAGTGACATCCAGTGGAAAAGGC
Source organism: Cavia porcellus (assembly GCF_034190915.1). Classification (NCBI taxonomy): domain Eukaryota; kingdom Metazoa; phylum Chordata; class Mammalia; order Rodentia; family Caviidae; genus Cavia; species Cavia porcellus. The sequence goes on along the minus strand of NW_026947501.1, from coordinate 55,686,036 downwards.
CATCTGTTTGGGCAAAGTTTAGAAAGAATAGGAATTATTTGAAATTAGCACTTGAGAGAAAAGCTCCATTTCTTCAGATCCCACACACTCACTTCTTTTAAGAACTTTCTTTCTATTCCTGGTGAAGAATTTGCCACACGGATGTGGCAGGTTCTGGATCGTGCTATTCTGTGGACAATCGGTGCCTCTCAGGTACCCTCCCACACTCTGGGTCTTCTAAGCTCTTGAGAGTCCCACATTGTCCCTATCCCTTTAGGAAGCATGTTCCATCAGGAGGCCATGAAGGCTTGGTTACTTATAGACTGTTGTTTTCCACACTTGCTCTTAGAAGCTTTTGTTCCATACCAGGCAGTATGATCAAGCAGGCACATTGGTCTCCACAGTGTCCTGAGAGATAGTACAGCTCTCACTTTGCAGGAGAGCAGGATCCAAGGAACCAGCCTGCAGGAGCTGCTGAGAGGGAAGGTGGAATTCCAGTTCTTCTGGCTTCTGAGACCTTGTTCTCTTTCCTGAGGGCTGAGTGTAAACCTCACTGGCTGAGCAAGGCCCCTGCAGAGGGTGTTCCCTTAGATGTCCAAACCAGGCAGGCTAGAGTACAGGCCTCCTCTGAGCAGGGAGCAACATCAGAGTCTTGGCTTTCCAGACATAGGTCTGTGGAAGCATGACTGGGACCCTGCATTGCTATGCATAGTGTGCTGTGGGTAAGAGACTGGAAAGGATCTTCAGGGAGTTGAAGTAGGAATATTAAAAATGCAGACTGTTTTGGTACATGTGAGTGGACTGTGGAGTTCTAAAGAGGGCATGTGGTAAAAGTCCATTTTCTTTCCTTCAAGATCAAAAAGTGCCCAGGATGGTCCTGTGAGCAATCCCAGTAGCAGTGACAGCAGGCAGGACTCGCCCCACAAAGCCCCAAAGAAGAAGGGCATCAAGTCCTCCATTGGTCGTTTGTTTGGCAAAAAGGAAAAGGGTCGGCCTGGACAAACTGGCAAAGAATCACCAGGACAAGGTGGGTGGGGTTTCGGCAGCTGTCCTAACTGCTGGGAATGGGAGAACGTGAACTTTGTCCTGTGTGCCTGCCGCAGGTGCGCAGTGCCCACGTGGAGTCATGGCTGAGGGTTCTCCAGAAAAGCCCAGTCTGCTTTCTCAATCTGCCCATGTGTGAACCAAAGCAGAGCAGTGGACATTCATTTGGCGTGAATGAATAACCCTCATAAGTGCTACTTTACACTCTTGAACATTTGTATGTGTTTGCTTGGAAGCTTACCCTTCAGAAATTATTTAGCTCTCTAGCTGCAGAACCTTCAACCTATTTGTGAAACATATAACTTTGCCATGTTAATTTACTGTAAATTTGGGAGCTTTTCTGATTTTTTAATAGCTGTTCTTTCTGAAACAGAAACCTCATCTCAGGATGCGTTCCGACATAGCAAATTGGGAGGAAAGGATGAAAAAAATCGTCAACTTCAAAAACAGTAAGCTTTTTGTTATTTCTCCATCTCATGAAACATTTTTCTGAGTTAACAGTCATTCTTAGCTGATTTTAAGTGTAATTTCTAGCTATGTAAATACATTGTCTTTTGAAAGATGAACCTAAAGCAGTGATAGAGCTTTCAGTGATACAAAGAGCTTGCTGCAGCATGCACGCCATAGGTTTGCCTCCATTGACCTAAAGCCTGTTTTAAGCCATCATGTCTGGTGAACAGAGGACATTTGGAAATCTTGACTGAATTCACACATGTATTCTCAGTCTACCTTTTCAGAGTTGTCTCCCAGGATGATAGAATGGGTAATAGTTAGGCTTGGCCATTTGAGCTCTGGCCGCTGAATCCTGGTTAATTCTCTAGTTAGCTGTGTGTCTCTGACAAAGTTACTTATCCTGTGCTTCAGTTTTCTCAACTGTCAAATGGCAGTTACAGTTGTTCATACATCATGTGGCTGTTTTTCAGTTCAATAGAATTATATATGTGCATGTATATGTTTTATAACATGGACACAATTCCTAAATAAGTTACAATTACAGTCAGGCTTCTGAGACCTTGTTTTCTTTCCTGTTGACTGAGTGCATCCCTCAGTGCCTGAGCAAGGCCCCTGCAGAGGGTGTTCCCTTATGTGTCCAAACAAGGCAGGCTAGAGTACAGGCCTGCTCTGAGCAGGGAGCACATCAGAATCTTGGCTTTCCAGACACAGGTCTGTGGAAGCATTACTGGGACCCTGCATCACAATGCATATTGTACTGTGTGTAAGAGACTCGAAACGTTTTTTAGGAAGTTGAAGGTAGGAATATTAAAAATGCAGACTGTTCTTGTACGTGTGAATGGACTGTGGATCTGGGAAGAGGGTGGTAAAAATCCATTTTATTTCTTTGAAGCTCAACAGGCTCCCAGGAAGGTCCTGTGAACAATCCCAGTACCAGTGACAGCAGGCAGGACGCGCTCCACAAAGCCCCAAAGAAGAAGAGCATCAAGTCCTCCACTGGTCGTTTGTTTGGCAAAAAGAAAAAGGGTCCGCCTGGACAAACTGGCAAAGAATCACCAAGACAAGGTGGGCCGGTTTTAGGCAGCTGTGCTAACTGCTGGGATTTGGAGAGCATGAGCTTTTTCCTATGTACCTGCCACAGGTGTCCAGTGCCCACAAGGAATCATGGCTGAGCATTCTCCAGACAGCCCAGTCTGCCCACATGTGAACCAGAGCAGAGCAGTGGACATTCATTTGGCGTGAATGAATAACCCTCTTATATGCTAATTTATACGCTTGAACATTTATATGTGTTTGCTCGGAAGCTTACACTTCAGAAATGATTCAGCTCTCTACCTGCAGAATCTTCTTCCTATTTGTGAAACATATAACTTTGCCATGTTAATTTACTCTAAATTTGGTGAATTTTCTTCTTTTTTGTAGCTGTTGTTTCTGAAACAGAAAACTCATCTCAGGATGCCTTCCAACTTAGCAAATTGGGAGGAAAGGATGAAAAAAATCATCAACTTCAAAAACAGTAAGCTTTTAGTTATTTCTCCATCTCATGAAACATTTTTCTGAGTTAACAGTCATTCTTAGCTGATTTTAAGTGTAATTTCTAGCTATGTAAATACATTGTCTTTTGAAAGATGAACCTAAAGCAGTGATAGAGCTTTCAGTGATACAAAGAGCTTGCTGCAGCATGCACGCCATAGGTTTGCCTCCACTGACCTAAAGCCTGTTTTAAGCCATCATGTCTGGAGAACAGAGGACATTAGGAAGTCTTGACTGAATTCACACATGTATTCTCAGTCTACCTTTTCAGAGTGTTCTCCCAGGATAATAGAATGGGTAATAGTTAGGCTTGGCCATTTGAGCTCTGGCCGCTGAATCCTGGTTAATTCTCTAGTTAGCTGTGTGTCTCTGACAAAGTTACTTATCCTGTGCTTCAGTTTTCTCATCTGTCAAATGGCAGTTACAGTTGTTCGTACATCATGTGGCTGTTTTTCAGTTCAATAGAATTATATATGTGCATGTATATGTTTTATAACATGGACACAATTCCTAAATAAGTTACAATTACAGTCAGGCTTCTGAGACCTTGTTTTCTTTCCTGTTGACTGAGTGCATCCCTCAGTGCCTGAGCAAGGCCCCTGCAGAGGGTGTTCCCTTATGTGTCCAAACAAGGCAGGCTAGAGTATAGGCCTGCTCTGAGCAGGGAGCACATCAGAATCTTGGCTTTCCAGACACAGGTCTGTGGAAGCATTACTGGGACCCTGCATCACAATGCATATTGTACTGTGTGTAAGAGACTCGAAACGTTTTTTAGGAAGTTGAAGGTAGGAATATTAAAAATGCAGACTGTTCTTGTACGTGTGAATGGACTGTGGATCTGGGAAGAGGGTGGTAAAAATCCATTTTATTTCTTTGAAGCTCAACAGGCTCCCAGGAAGGTCCTGTGAACAATCCCAGTACCAGTGACAGCAGGCAGGATGCGCTCCACAAAGCCCCAAAGAAGAAGAGCATCAAGTCCTCCACTGGTCGTTTGTTTGGCAAAAAGAAAAAGGTTCTGCCTGGACAAACTGGCAAAGAATCACCAAGACAAGGTGGGCCGGTTTTAGGCAGCTGTCCTAACTGCTGGGATTGGGAGAGCCTGAGATTTTTCCTATGTGCCTGCTGCAAGTGTCCAGTGCCCACGAGGAGTCATGGCTGAGCGTTCTTCTGACAGCCCAGTTTGCCCACATGTGAACCAGAGCAGAGCAGTGGAAATTCATTTGGCTTGAATGAATAACCCTCTTATATGCTAATTTATACGCTTGAACATTTATATGTGTTTGCTCGGGAGCTTACCCTTCAGAAATTATTCAGCTCTCTACCTGCAGAATCTTCTTCCTATTTGTGAAACATATAACTTTGCCATGTTAATTTACTCTAAATTTGGGGGCTTTTCTTCTTTTTTGTAGCTGTTGTTTCTGAAACACCAAACTCATCTCAGGATGCCTTCCAACTTAGCAAACTGGGAGGAAAGGATGAAAAAAATCGTCAACTTCAAAAACAGTAAGCTTTTTGTTATTTCTCCATCTCATGAAACAGTTTTCTGAGTTAACAGTCATTCTTAGCTGATTTTAAGTGTAATTTCTAGCTATGTAAATACATTGTCTTTTGAAAGATGAATCTAAAGCAGTGATAGAGCTTTCAGTGATACAAAGAGCTTGCTGCAGCATGCACGCCATAGGTTTGCCTCCATTGACCTAAAGGCTGTTTTAAGCCATCATGTCTGGAGAACCAAGGACATTTGGAAATTTTGACTTAACTCACACATTCATTCTCAGTCTCCCTTTGCAGACTTGTCTGCCTAGTGGACAGAGTGGTTAAGAGTTAGGCTTAGACATTTGAGCTCTGGCCGCTGAATCCTGGTTAATTCTCTAGTTAGCTGTGTGTCTCTGACAAAGTTACTTAGCTTGTGCTTCAGTTCTCTAAACTGTCAAATGGCAGTTACAGTTGTTCATACATCATGTGGTTTTTTTTCAGTTCAATAGAATTATATATGTGCACGTATATGTTTTAAAACATGGACACAGGTCCTAAATAAGTTACAATTATAGTCAGGCTTCTGAGACCTTGTTCTCTTTCCTGTTGACTGAGTGCATCCCTCAGTGCCTGAGCAAAGCCCCTGCAGAGGGTGTTCCCTTATGTGTCCAAACCAAGCAGGCTAGAGTACAGGCCTGCTCTGAGCAGGGAGCACATCAGAATCTTGGCTTTCCAGACACTGGTCTGTGGAAGCATTACTGGGACCCTGAATCACAATGAATATTGTATTGTGTGTAAGAGAGTTGAAAAATTCTTTAGGAAGTTGAAGGTAGGAATATTAAAAATGCACACTTTTCTTGTACATGTGAATGGACTGTGGAGCTGTGAAGAGGGTGGTAAAAGTCCATTTTCTTTCCTTCAAGCTCAACAGGCTCCCAGGATGGTCCTGTGAGCGTTCCCAGCAGCAGTGACAGCAGGGAGGACCCACTCCACAAAGCTCTAAAGAAGAAGAGCATCAAGTCCTCCACTGGTCGTTTGTTTGGCAAAAAGGAAAAGGGTCCGCCTGGACAAACTGGCAAAGAATCACCAAGACAAGGTGGGCCGGTTTTAGGCAGCTGTCCTAACTGCTGGGATTGGGAGAGCATGCGCTTTTTCCTATGTACCTGCCACAGGTGTCCAGTGCCCACAAGGAATCATGGCTGAGCATTCTCCAGACAGCCCAGTCTGCCCACATGTGAACCAGAGCAGAGCAGTGGACATTCATTTGGCGTGAATGAATAACCCTCTTATATGCTAATTTATACGCTTGAACATTTATATGTGTTTGCTCGGAAGCTTACCCTTCAGAAATTATTCAGCTCTCTACCTGCAGAATCTTCTTCCTATTTGTGAAACATATAACTTTGCCATGTTAATTTACTCTAAATTTGGTGAATTTTCTTCTTTTTTGTAGCTGTTGTTTCTGAAGCCGAAAACTCATCTCAGGATGCCTTCCATCTTAGCAAATTGGGAGGAAAGGATGAAAAAAATCGTCAACTTCAAAAACAGTAAGCTTTTTGTTATTTCTCCATCTCATGAAACATTTTTCTGAGTTAACAGTCATTCTTAGCTGATTTTAAGTGTAATTTCTAGCTATGTAAATACATTGTCTTTTGAAAGATGAACCTAAAGCAGTGATAGAGCTTTCAGTGATACAAAGAGCTTGCTGCAGCATGCACACCATAGGTTTGCCTCCATTGACCTAAAGCCTGTTTTAAGCCATCATGTCTGGTGAACAGAGGACATTTGGAAATCTTGACTGAATTCACACATGTATTCTCAGTCTACCTTTTCAGAGTTGTCTCCCAGGATGATAGAATGGGTAATAGTTAGGCTTGGCCATTTGAGCTCTGGCCGCTGAATCCTGGTTAATTCTCTAGTTAGCTGTGTGTCTCTGACAAAGTTACTTATCCTGTGCTTCAGTTTTCTCAACTGTCAAATGGCAGTTACAGTTGTTCATACATCATGTGGCTGTTTTTCAGTTCAATAGAATTATATATGTGCATGTATATGTTTTATAACATGGACACAATTCCTAAATAAGTTACAATTACAGTCAGGCTTCTGAGACCTTGTTTTCTTTCCTGTTGACTGAGTGCATCCCTCAGTGCCTGAGCAAGGCCCCTGCAGAGGGTGTTCCCTTATGTGTCCAAACAAGGCAGGCTAGAGTACAGGCCTGCTCTGAGCAGGGAGCACATCAGAATCTTGGCTTTCCAGACACAGGTCTGTGGAAGCATTACTGGGACCCTGCATCACAATGCATATTGTACTGTGTGTAAGAGACTCGAAACGTTTTTTAGGAAGTTGAAGGTAGGAATATTAAAAATGCAGACTGTTCTTGTACGTGTGAATGGACTGTGGAGCTGGGAAGAGGGTGGTAAAAATCCATTTTATTTCTTTGAAGCTCAACAGGCTCCCAGGAAGGTCCTGTGAACAATCCCAGTACCAGTGACAGCAGGCAGGATGCGCTCCACAAAGCCCCAAAGAAGAAGAGCATCAAGTCCTCCACTGGTCGTTTGTTTGGCAAAAAGAAAAAGGTTCTGCCTGGACAAACTGGCAAAGAATCACCAAGACAAGGTGGGCCGGTTTTAGGCAGCTGTCCTAACTGCTGGGATTGGGAGAGCCTGAGATTTTTCCTATGTGCCTGCTGCAAGTGTCCAGTGCCCACGAGGAGTCATGGCTGAGCGTTCTTCTGACAGCCCAGTTTGCCCACATGTGAACCAGAGCAGAGCAGTGGAAATTCATTTGGCTTGAATGAATAACCCTCTTATATGCTAATTTATACGCTTGAACATTTATATGTGTTTGCTCGGGAGCTTACCCTTCAGAAATTATTCAGCTCTCTACCTGCAGAATCTTCTTCCTATTTGTGAAACATATAACTTTGCCATGTTAATTTACTCTAAATTTGGGGGCTTTTCTTCTTTTTTGTAGCTGTTGTTTCTGAAACACCAAACTCATCTCAGGATGCCTTCCAACTTAGCAAACTGGGAGGAAAGGATGAAAAAAATCGTCAACTTCAAAAACAGTAAGCTTTTTGTTATTTCTCCATCTCATGAAACAGTTTTCTGAGTTAACAGTCATTCTTAGCTGATTTTAAGTGTAATTTCTAGCTATGTAAATACATTGTCTTTTGAAAGATGAATCTAAAGCAGTGATAGAGCTTTCAGTGATACAAAGAGCTTGCTGCAGCATGCACGCCATAGGTTTGCCTCCATTGACCTAAAGGCTGTTTTAAGCCATCATGTCTGGAGAACCAAGGACATTTGGAAATTTTGACTTAACTCACACATTCATTCTCAGTCTCCCTTTGCAGACTTGTCTGCCTAGTGGACAGAGTGGTTAAGAGTTAGGCTTAGACATTTGAGCTCTGGCCGCTGAATCCTGGTTAATTCTCTAGTTAGCTGTGTGTCTCTGACAAAGTTACTTAGCTTGTGCTTCAGTTCTCTAAACTGTCAAATGGCAGTTACAGTTGTTCATACATCATGTGGTTTTTTTTCAGTTCAATAGAATTATATATGTGCACGTATATGTTTTAAAACATGGACACAGGTCCTAAATAAGTTACAATTATAGTCAGGCTTCTGAGACCTTGTTCTCTTTCCTGTTGACTGAGTGCATCCCTCAGTGCCTGAGCAAAGCCCCTGCAGAGGGTGTTCCCTTATGTGTCCAAACCAAGCAGGCTAGAGTACAGGCCTGCTCTGAGCAGGGAGCACATCAGAATCTTGGCTTTCCAGACACTGGTCTGTGGAAGCATTACTGGGACCCTGAATCACAATGAATATTGTATTGTGTGTAAGAGAGTTGAAAAATTCTTTAGGAAGTTGAAGGTAGGAATATTAAAAATGCACACTTTTCTTGTACATGTGAATGGACTGTGGAGCTGTGAAGAGGGTGGTAAAAGTCCATTTTCTTTCCTTCAAGCTCAACAGGCTCCCAGGATGGTCCTGTGAGCGTTCCCAGCAGCAGTGACAGCAGGGAGGACCCACTCCACAAAGCTCTAAAGAAGAAGAGCATCAAGTCCTCCACTGGTCGTTTGTTTGGCAAAAAGGAAAAGGGTCCGCCTGGACAAACTGGCAAAGAATCACCAAGACAAGGTGGGCCGGTTTTAGGCAGCTGTCCTAACTGCTGGGATTGGGAGAGCATGCGCTTTTTCCTATGTACCTGCCACAGGTGTCCAGTGCCCACAAGGAATCATGGCTGAGCATTCTCCAGACAGCCCAGTCTGCCCACATGTGAACCAGAGCAGAGCAGTGGACATTCATTTGGCGTGAATGAATAACCCTCTTATATGCTAATTTATACGCTTGAACATTTATATGTGTTTGCTCGGAAGCTTACCCTTCAGAAATTATTCAGCTCTCTACCTGCAGAATCTTCTTCCTATTTGTGAAACATATAACTTTGCCATGTTAATTTACTCTAAATTTGGTGAATTTTCTTCTTTTTTGTAGCTGTTGTTTCTGAAGCCGAAAACTCATCTCAGGATGCCTTCCAACTTAGCAAATTGGGAGGAAAGGATGAAAAAAATCGTCAACTTCAAAAACAGTAAGCTTTTTGTTATTTCTCCATCTCATGAAACATTTTTCTGAGTTAACAGTCATTCTTAGCTGATTTTAAGTGTAATTTCTAGCTATGTAAATACATTGTCTTTTGAAAGATGAACCTAAAGCAGTGATAGAGCTTTCAGTGATACAAAGAGCTTGCTGCAGCATGCACACCATAGGTTTGCCTCCATTGACCTAAAGCCTGTTTTAAGCCATCATGTCTGGTGAACAGAGGACATTTGGAAATCTTGACTGAATTCACACATGTATTCTCAGTCTACCTTTTCAGAGTTGTCTCCCAGGATGATAGAATGGGTAATAGTTAGGCTTGGCCATTTGAGCTCTGGCCGCTGAATCCTGGTTAATTCTCTAGTTAGCTGTGTGTCTCTGACAAAGTTACTTATCCTGTGCTTCAGTTTTCTCAACTGTCAAATGGCAGTTACAGTTGTTCGTACATCATGTGGCTGTTTTTCAGTTCAATAGAATTATATATGTGCATGTATATGTTTTATAACATGGACACAATTCCTAAATAAGTTACAATTACAGTCAGGCTTCTGAGACCTTGTTTTCTTTCCTGTTGACTGAGTGCATCCCTCAGTGCCTGAGCAAGGCCCCTGCAGAGGGTGTTCCCTTATGTGTCCAAACAAGGCAGGCTAGAGTATAGGCCTGCTCTGAGCAGGGAGCACATCAGAATCTTGGCTTTCCAGACACAGGTCTGTGGAAGCATTACTGGGACCCTGCATCACAATGCAAAGGAGTTGAAGGTAGGAATATTAAAAATACAGACTGTTCTTGTACGTGTGAATGGACTGTGGAGCTGGGAAGAGGGTGGTAAAAATCCATTTTATTTCTTTGAAGCTCAACAGGCTCCCAGGAAGGTCCTGTGAACAATCCCAGTACCAGTGACAGCAGGCAGGATGCGCTCCACAAAGCCCCAAAGAAGAAGAGCATCAAGTCCTCCACTGGTCGTTTGTTTGGCAAAAAGAAAAAGGTTCTGCCTGGACAAACTGGCAAAGAATCACCAAGACAAGGTGGGCCGGTTTTAGGCAACTGCTGGGATTGGGAGAGCCTGAGATTTTTCCTATGTGCCTGCTGCAAGTGTCCAGTGCCCACGAGGAGTCATGGCTGAGCATTCTCCAGACAGCCCAGTGTGCCCACATGTGAACCAGAGCAGAGCAGTGGACATTCATTTGGCGTGAATGAATAACCCTCTTATATGCTAATTTATACTCTTGAACATTTATATGTGTTTGCTCGGAAGCTTACCCTTCAGAAATTATTCAGCTCTCTACCTGCAGAATCTTCTTCCTATTTGTGAAACATATAACTTTGCCATGTTAATTTACTCTTAATTTGGGGGCTTTTCTTCTTTTTTGTAGCTGTTGTTTCTGAAGCCGAAAACTCATCTCAGGATGCCTTCCAACTTAGCAAATTGGGAGGAAAGGATGAAAAAAATCGTCAACTTCAAAAACAGTAAGCTTTTTGTTATTTCTCCATCTCATGAAACAGTTTTCTGAGTTAACAGTCATTCTTAGCTGATTGTAAGTGTAATTTCTAGCTATGTAAATACATTGTCTTTTGAAAGATGAACCTAAAGCAGTGATAGAGCTTTCAGTGATACAAAGAGTTTGCTGCAGCATGCACGCCATAGGTTTGCCTCCATTGACCTAAAGCCTGTTTTAAGCCATCATGTCTGGTGAACAGAGGACATTTGGAAATCTTGACTGAATTCACACATGTATTCTCAGTCTACCTTTTCAGAGTTGTCTCCCAGGATGATAGAATGGGTAATAGTTAGGCTTGGCCATTTGAGCTCTGGCCGCTGAATCCTGGTTAATTCTCTAGTTAGCTGTGTGTCTCTGACAAAGTTACTTATCCTGTGCTTCAGTTTTCTCAACTGTCAAATGGCAGTTACAGTTGTTCATACATCATGTGGCTGTTTTTCAGTTCAATAGAATTATATATGTGCATGTATATGTTTTATAACATGGACACAATTCCTAAATAAGTTACAATTACAGTCAGGCTTCTGAGACCTTGTTTTCTTTCCTGTTGACTGAGTGCATCCCTCAGTGCCTGAGCAAGGCCCCTGCAGAGGGTGTTCCCTTATGTGTCCAAACAAGGCAGGCTAGAGTACAGGCCTGCTCTGAGCAGGGAGCACATCAGAATCTTGGCTTTCCAGACACAGGTCTGTGGAAGCATTACTGGGACCCTGCATCACAATGCATATTGTACTGTGTGTAAGAGACTCAAAACGTTTTTTAGGAAGTTGAAGGTAGGAATGTTAAAAATGCAGACTGTTCTTGTATGTGTGAATGGACTGTGGATCTGGGAAGAGGGTGGTAAAAATCCATTTTATTTCTTTGAAGCTCAACAGGCTCCCAGGAAGGTCCTGTGAACAATCCCAGTACCAGTGACAGCAGGCAGGACTCGCCCCACAAAGCCCCAAAGAAGAAGGGCATCAAGTCCTCCACTGGTTGTTTGTTTGGCAAAAAGGAAAAGGGTCCGCCTGGACAAACTGGCAAAGAATCACCAAGACAAGGTGGGCCGGTTTTAGGCAGCTGTCCTAACTGCTGGGATTGGGAGAGCGTGAGATTTTTCCTATGTGCCTGCTGCAGGTGTCCAGTGCCCACGAGGAGTCATGGCTGAGCGTTCTTCTGACAGCCCAGTCTGCCCACATGTGAAACAAAGCAGAGCAGTGGACATTCATTTGGCGTGAATGAATAACCCTCTTATGTGCTAATTTATACGCTTGAACATGTATATGTGTTTGCTCGGAAGCTTACCCTTCAGAAATTATTCAGCTCTCTACCTGCAGAATCTTCTTCCTATTTGTGAAACATGAAACTTTGCCCTGTTAATTTACTCTAAATTTGGGGAATTTTCTTCTCTTTTGTAGCCGTTGTTTCTGAAACGGAAAACTCATCTCAGGATGCCTTCCAACTTAGCAAATTGGGAGGAAAGGATGAAAAAAATCATCAACTTCAAAAAAAGTAAGCTTTTTGTTATTTCTCCATCTCATGAAACAGTTTTCTGAGTTAACAGTCATTCTTAGCTGATTGTAAGTGTAATTTCTAGCTATTGTAAATACATTGTCTTTTGAAAGATGAACCTAAAGCAGTGATAGAGCTTTCAGTGGTACAAAGAGCTTGCTGCAACATGCATGCCATAGGTTTGCCTCCATTGACCTAAAGCCTGTTTTAAGCCATCATGTCTGGAGAACAGAGGACATTTGGAAACTTTGACTGAACTCACATGTGTATTCTCAGTCTTCCTTTGCAGAGTTGTCTCTCTAGATGATAGAATGGGTAATAGTTAGGCTTGGCCATTTGAGCTTTGGCCGCTGAATCCTGGTTAATTCTCTAGTTAGCTGTCTGACAACATTATTTAGCTTAGGCTTCAGTTTTCTCAACTGTCAAATGACTGTTACAGTTGTTCATGCATCGTGTGGCTTTTTCTCAGTTTGATAGAATTATATATGTGCATGTATATGTTTTAAAACATGGACACAAGTCCTAAATAAGCTATAATTAAGGTCACTGTGGTGACTTCTATTGTTTACACAAGTGGTCCTCCAGAAGCATTTACCATGATATAATTTTACATTTTATCTGAGATTGGATCTCTACTTTACAGTGTATTATTGAACTATAATCCTCTACTAAATCTTAAGGGGCTGAGGAGTGGAGTATAAGTGAGAGCGTACTGGCTTGACATACCATCCCTAGGCCCACATAAAGATAGATTCTGAAAATAATATATGTTCCGAATGATTTTGCATAGGGGAGCACAGGCACCAACATATCAGGGAAGTATGTACACTTCTCTGATGTAGGATTGGTTGTGTAAGCTGATCACACCCAAAACTAGAGTTATAAGTGAATTAGATAGGTTGAGACATTTTCCTAGTGAGATGATTAATAAAATATCAATCAAAAAGCTTTCTGCAACAAAATCAGACAGTATGTAATGTCTAAGAGGTACAATTTGAACTTGACAGTAGGGAAAGTTTGAAAGCCTAAGGTAAGATGGGCACACTGGTCTTGAGAAAAGGTGAAAGTTGGTGGGTTCTTGGATAAATTTGTATATGGGAAACATCAGGTGTCCACTTCTCAGTGAAGCCAGTACTGTGTGGAACTCAGAGTGCAAAGGCCCTGACACTAGTGTTGCACTCGAATCCCTAGGAACCCTTTCTGCTGGAAAGTTATGAAATCTCACTCATTTTAGTTGTCTTCTCTGAATTCATGACTGCCTTTTTTTTTTTAAACTTCTATTGGTATGTGTTTGCAGTACATAATAATCATGTTGGTTCTTGGGAGTTGATACATGTCCATGACACATTTCTATTCTTTATTTTCCACCATCCTTGTATTTTGCCAGAATCCCATTCATGCATTTCTCTTATAAACCCTTGTCATGTATACAGATTAAAAATAAGACTATTAAAAAGAAATATATATATATATAAGATATATATATCAATATCAATATATATTATATATATATATATATATATATATATATATATATATATCAAACATACCAGACTATAAGGCAAAACACATATAAAAGATGGAACACAATTGTACTAAGTCGAAGTATTCCTTTAGATATATTTTCCATGCTGAGTTACAATAACTTTTTTCTTCTATTGTCTGTCTTTTATTTCATAGCTAACTTATATATGAAGTTTTTCATATTATAATGAGTCTTTTGTTTTTTATTTTATTCATTTATTTTTTGAGACAAGAATCATACTTTGTAATTCAGGCTGGACTGAACTCACAGCAGTCCTCCTGATTTAGTTGCCCAAGTGGTGGGATTACAGGCATGTGCTACCGCACTTGGCCATAGTAACTGTTTTAAGCAGCTCAACAGTGATGACATGCCATTGCAGGTGAAATTCTGTTATGGAAACATTCTATACAAATACTCAATCTTTGGTGCTCTGTAAATAGAATTTTATAGTACCATTTAACCACAAAATCTGAACTGTGTAAAAGTCTTTTATAATAATTTAAGCAATGAGCAGTTGGCTTTGTGGAGCTTAATATTAAAGCTAGTCATTTTCCCTCTCGAAACCATGCTAAAGAAATAGTGTTGCCTAGATTTTGCCAGTGTCTTTTATTTCACGTGCTCATTTCAATGTAATAAAAACAACAGCAGCACAGCTTGATCATTCACCCCATTGCCTTCTGAAGTTTATGTTTCATGGAAGAGAAGAAATAATTTTCCTAATATGTTTGGCTATTTTGCTGGGGATGTGGCTTGGTAGTGTAGTACTCTTAGCATGCATTAAGGCCTTAGGTTCAATCCCCAGTACCACAATAAAAGCAAAAAACAGAAAACCAAAATGTTTCCCTGTTGTAAAAATTGACTTTCTAACTCTCAAGAAGTGTGTGTGCACCCTCAGGACAGGCTTTGAATTATTTGCCCAAACACATGATTAAATTGCACACCAGGCATGCATGTTTACAGGTGTGTGTGTGTGTGTGTGTGTGTGTGTGTGTGTGTGTGTGGTGGTAGGGAGGGAGATTTCTCGGTAGCAAGGAGATTCAAGTTTATGCTGCTTACTCCAAACATCTGTTGTGGCTGTTTCAAGGTGTCTAAGAATGGGTCTTTGCTCTGTACTTTATAGTTCTATGTGGGATGCATATGTGATTTCTCAACCATAGTAGAAAGTTCATAGGGAAAATTCTAAAGTAGTCATCTGACTATGGTGGGCAGTTTTGTGATATCTGTCAGATAACCTGAATTGTAATTGATTTGAAGAAAAAAAGTATTTTGTGAATACAGGGTACAGTTTAATACTTTGAGCATTATTGTTTTGTTTTGTTTTGTTTTTTTGTTTTTTTTTTTTGTTTTGTTTTTGTTTTTCTGAGACAGGTCTCACTATGCAGTTCAGGCTGGCTTTGAGCTCACTTTGTAGCTCAGGCTGACCTCAAACTCACAATGATCCTCCTGCCTCAGCCTCTCAAGTGCTGGAATTACAGGCATGCACAACCACATCCAGCTACTTTGAGCATTCTTGATGTAATAAAAAACTGTTCTGTGAATACAGAGTACAGTTCAACACTTTGGTACTTTCTCAGAAATACAGTACTTCTTGTGATGAGCCCTAACTTGGCTGTAGGCCATGCTCCTTGCCGCTGAACCACTAGCCTATCACATTGACTGAAGGAGGGTTCCCAGGACTCAGTGCACATATTGACCAGCTGAACTCATGCTCTCTGAGAATTACTGGAAGAATTTGATGCTTTGCTGACACTTGAGGTGCTCAGTAGTCAATGCAACTATCAGCATGACTCAGACTGGAGTCCGTTCATCAGCTCATAGAATGCTGTGTGAAGTTTCAAAACATGGATCTCCAACTCACCTTTGTCTTTGTAGTGCTCTCCTTCCGGTTGCGTGGCATTGTGGTGCATTTGCTGTGGGAAGTTGGTTACACATGGAGCCATACTCAGTGGTACTCTGAATCATATAGTGTGGAGTGCTGGTGTTACCAGCTTTGGGTTCTCTGCTAAACTTCCCAAGAGTATATTTCTGTTTGGTGAGAAAAGTTGCTTCCATTCCTCACTTGTCAAAACAACACACTGGTCCCCAGTACTCTTCCTCACAGTGTGACTAGCATGTGAAATGTGAGCCTGAGCTGCAGCCATGAGAAAGGGTCTCCTTAGCCCTTGTGCAAGACCCCTGAAGTTGAAAAGTGTCCCATCTCTTGGAAATACAGTCATGTATTTACTATGGAGAGTTAAAGTTCTTGCTATATGTCACTTAGATAATGTTTATTCTGCAGAAACTCGCACAAGCTTCTTGAAATGAAGGGCAGCTTTACCATTGTGCTTTTGCCTACATTATAAAATATATCATAATTCATAGATTACATGACATTTTTTGTACCAGGGATCAAACTCACAACCTCACACTTGCCAGGCAGGCCCTTAAGCTGCTGAGCTAAATCCCTGGCCTTCACGTAACTTTTATTTTACGCATTTGTTCCCCAGAGAATTTAGTGTATTTTGGTCCAAGAGAATACAGCATAGCTGTAGAACACTTTCCTAGTATGCTAAAGCCCTGAGCTCCATCATTAGTATGACAGAATCTAAAATAGCTGCCTCCTCCAACAGTATGTATGTATGTATGTATGTATGTGTGCATGTATATACATGTTGGTGCTGCAGATCAAACATAGCACCTTGTGAAGGCTGGGCAAGTGCTTTACTAATGAGCTACACTCAGCCCCCAGTCTCTAATTTAAAGGCAGGAAGGTTCCCATATCAGTTTGCATTAGAGCAGATACTCTGTGTTTGTGTGTGTGTGTGTGTGTGTGTGTGTGTGTGTGTGTGTGTGTTTGGTTTCTTTTCCTTTTTTGGTACTGGGGATCAAACTCATGCCCTTGCACTTGCCAGGCAGGTGCTATGCTGCTGAGCTAAATTCCTGGCCTCCTTTTCTTTTTTTAAAAAAGGGTCTCACTGTGTTGTTCAGGTTGGACTTGAAATCATTATGTAACCCAGGCTGACTTTCAGCTCATAGCAATTCTCCTGCCTCAGCTTCCAAAGTGCTGGGATTACAGGTGTGTACCATCATCCTGGCATTAGAGCAGATATTATAAAAATCAACCCTGGTGTCTAGTGTTTGGTTCTATGGGAGAAGCTATAAGCTGAAGAAAAGAAGCTCTGACAATGTCAGGAACAGAGCAATCTAGTGCCCAGCCACCTTCTGCAAAGGGCCCCAGCTTGGCCTGCCTGTCACATCTATTGGGATATGATATCTCACAGCCCAGGAGCAAGCAAATATCAGAAGAAACCAAAGGGGTTTTCTTCTGGAGTTGATGGATATGACACATCAACATCTAGGATTACTGACATATTATTCAGATGCCCTTGGTGGCTATTCAGTGTGGACAGATGATGGACATTCTGCAGAGTATGCCCCCCCCCACTGGTTACTATGTTTTTATTTGCTCTTTTTAAATTTTTCCTTTTTTTCCCCTGGGGGCTCCGTATGTAGTCCAGACTAGCCTTGAATTCATGGTAATCCTCTTGCCTTCATCTCCCACATGCTGGATTATAGATGATGCCACCATACCCAGCTTGATTACCTTGCTTGAAGCTTTGGGGCTCAGAGCTGGAAGAGTTATTATTTGGGAAGTTGAGCAAGAAAAGAATGAATGTTGCTAAAGCTTAAATGTTTGCAGCTTTAGTAGAGGGGGAGGAAATAGGTGGTTCTCCTATTCCAAACTAATCATATGGGTAGACGGATAACCTTACCTAAGTGGATAGTCAGGTAGGTGAGTAAACACTGTGAAGCCATTTAGTTCTTGGAGGTCACAGATTTGGACAAATGGGTGTCTGTACTAAGTATGTGCAGTAGCAAGCAAAAGAGATCCAGTTTCAATACCCAGTGTAAAAGGAAGGTAGTTGTGCATATCACCAAACATTGCAAAGAGCCAGAGTAGAGGTGCGCAGAAGTGTCTGCAGGCTCCAGATTCTGCATCTTAACACAGGATCCTTCTGTACACTTTTGGGAACAACTCTCAAGAAAACTGGACTCTAATGTGCCCACCTATCGTGTTAACCAAGGTTAGGTGCCCAATCTCGTAGTCCACAAACTACCTGGTAGGGGAGGTGTAGCTACCTGTAGGTGGAACTTGGGCCAACTCCCCAGCCAGGGTCTTCTGTGTTATTTCCTAACGTCACATGACTTTTGAATGCATCATCCTACTTCTGCTACCTTCACACCACTCCCACTGCTGCATCTGGATGCAGGTGTAAGGAGGAGGAAGGATGTAAAGGCAACAGCAGTTTATACCAAGCTTCAGGTAGTGGGCCTTGTTCTTGTTTGCAGTACATGTCTGGTATGTACTTTCACAAATTACAGCTGTGCAGTGGTATGTACCTTTAATCATCCGAGCTACCTGGGAGGTCCAGGCAGGAGGGTCATTTATGATGACAATGCCATTGTTCTAGGCAACTTAAGAAACTGTCTCAAGATAAAAAGTATAGTACAAATGGCTGGCGGTTTAGTTCAATGAGTGCTTGGTTCCATCCCCAGTACCATCAAAAATAATGAAAACACCAACAAAATCATTTTTAGACTACTGAGGACATAGTTCTTACTTAGTCTATTTGAATAGGCACATAATCTAGAAGTGCTTCTGACCTACAGCAGTAGTCTTCCTCTTCCCTGGCCTGGCCAGAGCATCCAGGACAGACCCTCACTTAATATTACAGAATTTCAGATCTTTACCCAGAAATGGATTTACACTGCTTCTTGGGGTCAGTCTGTCTGTCTGTCTGTCTGTCTGTCTCTCTGTATGTTTGTCACACACTCTCTCTTTCTCTCTCTCTCTCTCTCTCTGTGTGTGTGTGTGTGTGTGTGTGTGTGTGTGTGTGTGTGTGTTTCTTGTTTCCTTAAATGAGTCATAGCAGCTCTGTAGCCAGGTTTGGTAGCTGTCTTAGTTACTTTTTACTCATTGCTGAGACAAAATACCTAAAGGCCAAGTTGGGAAAGGAAAGGTTTATTTCTTACAGTTTTTGGAGGTTTCACACACTCAGTTGGCTCCAGGGCATGGCTGGGCCACAGTTCATGGTGGCTGCAAACAGCAAGCAGGAACAGGCAAAGAGCAAGACACACCTTCTCCCTGCCATTACATTACATCCTGGCTCCACCCCTCTGTGGGTATAGCACTGACACCATCAATCCAAGCACTAACAATGAACCATCACAAATGCACAATACAAATACATGAAGCCTGGGGGCCCACAGACATAAACCATGACATTCCTCCCCTGGCCCCCAGGACTCTTGTACATCCTTTATACAAAAGACATTTAGTCCACCACCAAGAGTTTCCAAAGTCTTAAGTTTCAGCATTGCTGAACAGTCCAAGTCCCATGTCTCCTCCATGATCTATGGCAAACTCTTAACTGTAACCCCTGTACAAATGAAACAAGTTTAAACATTTCTCAAATGCAAAGGCACAAAATAAACATTACTATTCCAAAAGTTACAAACAGGGGAATATAAAGCATTGGAAACAAAGCAAATCCAACATCCAGCAGGATGAACATTAAGTCCTAGAGTTCCTTGCTCTGCATCTGAAGCAATATGGTTACAAGCTCCAAAAGGCTTGTGTGATTCCACCCCCAAGGCACTTCCAGGGATTTCACCTCCTGCAGCTTTTCTCTTAAATCCTCTCTGCTTGCTTTTTGGAGCTTTCCTTGGATCGTCCATGTTTCTGGCTTTTCCAAACTTTTGGGGTCTCCACTGCACCTTTGGCTTCACCTTTATGTCTTCACAAATTGCCCTCTCAGGGGCACACAGCTTGGCCTCCCAGGCCCTTTGCAATAGAGGTAGAAGCCATCTTACCCTCAGAATTTGTGCATTTTCCTAGCACCTAAGATCAGCACCATGTGGATGTTGCCAAGGTTTGCTGCTAGCTAGAGCAGTACTCAGGCTTTTCTCTCTCTTGGCTGTAGGGGTCAGTTGCCTGGATCACAGGGCTCTGTTTAACTGATTGTGAGGAAAAGCTTCTCTATGTTGCCACCATTCTGGAACCTCATGTGGCCTGTCACCATTCTGGAAACTCATGTGGTCTCTGTCGCCATTCTGGAACCTGGTGCTCTGCAGCTTTCTCCTCTGAAAAAATTCTTTTACCTTTGCAGTGAGGCTGCACAGGGTGGGGACCTGCTTCCTGGGATGCCCCCGGCCCATCTTTCTTATTTCTCTGTTTTCCCTCAGCCATCAGAATCTCCACTGTCTTTACAATCCACAGCCTTCCTGAAATATTCTTTCTGGCCAAACTCACAGTATTGCAAATTATCCCGCTGGGCTCTTTCCTCTTGATTTGCAACATAAAGCTGGCTAAAAGCCCTCTACAGTAGCCATGCCACAGACTCAACATTTGATTGCTTTTTAATTTCTTTTTCAAGATTAATCAGTCCATTGCCCTTTGTTTCAGTCTCAGGCAAAGTCTCTGGACATGAGCAAAATGTAGACAACTTTCTGCCAACCCATAACTCACATCATGGGGAGTCCAACAATCACTGCAGTCCTTCTTCCCAGCAGAAATCTCCCAGGCCTGGTCTTTACCATCAGGCTTCCTATCAGCCTTCTGGTCTCCTGAGCTGTGACCACTATCTCCTCTACAGAACTGCCTAAGCTGCTCTAGCTCTATGCATCCAGGCAACACATCCAAACCTTTCCAAACTCTGCCCACAAGCCATTTCCAAAGCCATTTCTTGAAAAACATGGTAAGGTATAGTCACAGCAAACAACCCCATTCTTCGGTACCAAATTCTGTCTTAGTTACTTTTTACTCATTGCTGAGACAAAATACCTGAAGCCCAAGTTTGGAAAGGAAAAGGTTATTTCTTACAGTTTTGGGAGGTTTCAGTCCACACTCAGTTGGCTCCAAGGCAGGTGGGCATGGCTGGGTCACAGTTCATGG
Source organism: Cavia porcellus (assembly GCF_034190915.1). Taxonomy (NCBI): domain Eukaryota; kingdom Metazoa; phylum Chordata; class Mammalia; order Rodentia; family Caviidae; genus Cavia; species Cavia porcellus. The sequence goes on along the minus strand of NW_026947501.1, from coordinate 55,665,510 downwards.
TGGCTGCAAACAGCAAGTAGGAACAGGCAAAGAGCAAGATACACTTTCTTCCTACCATTACATCATATCCTGGCTCCACTCTTATGTGGGTGTAACACTGACACCATGAATCCAAGCACTAGACAATGAACCATCACAAATGCACAATGAAAATGCATGAGGCCTGGGGGCCACAGACATAAACCATGACAGTAGCCTACTACTTCTTGTACTTAGGAGCACTCTTCTGCTGATCTGTTTCTCTGTGAATAGCTTTGCTTGTTTCAACTAGAAAATTGTTGTTGTTGTTGTTGTTCTTCTTCTTCTTTTTGTTTTTTTCTTGTTTCATCTGAGATAACACATTTGCTGCCTTCTCTGGTACAGTTACTCCCTGGTGATTGTTCCTGTAAGCTTAGCGGTAACTTAAGGAACTCTTAGTTGAAATTGTATATGAAACATTTTACTTAGGAACATAAGTTTCCAAAAGAAAGAAAAGGGGAAGAGAGACTGATTGACTGAGACTGACTAGGGTTTTTGTGTATCTGAAACATACTTGTCCTTTGTGTTCTAATGTCAGACTTACCATGCTTACAATGTTACTGTTTCACATAACTGTGTTACACAAATCACTTTTAGAGATGTTAGTATAGTAAAAGTGTGACTTGAGTCTTTAGAAATAAAGCATATATGAAACCTCAAATCACATTACGGAGTGCATGCAAGACTCACCTACCCACTTCCCTGCAGTACTGCCTTGGTATTGCATGAGTTTCTGTGCTGGTGATACATTCGGCATTGAAGGAGGTGTTGAATGGCTGGCTAAAGAAGAGATCAATGGGTTAAAACCACAGAATGACCCAGTGACTTAGCAAGTACCCGTTTACTTAAAGAGCAGTGTACAATAGAAACTGTCCTCTGTTACTTGTTTGCTGTATTAGACGATAATCTTTTTGTGGTTAAAAGTCTGCATTACAGCTGGGAGTATGAAACACATCTATAATCCAAGCACTGGGGGAGACTGGTTACACAGAGTTTGAGGCCAACCTGGACTACATACATAGCAAGACTTTGTCTCAACATTCCCCAAACCACAACCACCCCCCAAAAACACTGTTTTTTAAAGTCTCTCACAAAATTAGGCACTGATGTCTCAACTGAGGTGTGGTTTCCTCTTCCTAGATACTGTTTCTTCATTGTTGAAGTAGGGTTTCATGTTTTCCCCTAATTGTCTTACTACCTTGGATATGAAAATTCTGCTTGAGTTTTATAAGTTGGTAGTAATTCTTCAATTCTCTGAAGTGATGGTGATTTGACTGGGAATCAAGAGAACTCTGTAGCATTTTTTATTTACTCAGGCATTCTCCATAGTATGTGTGTGACTGTCATTACAAGGATGATGTTAATAACATTAAAACTGTAGAAGATAAAAGGAACTGAGAATATGTGTTATACTTTTGAAAATGCTCAGAGACTGTTCCATTAACTTGTTGGATGTGTAACAGTGCTTCTTTAATTTGAATGTCTTCTTTTTCACAGGCCTGAGTTGCTGGAGGAAGCCCAGAGGCAAGGCTTACCATTTTCACAGTGGGACGGGCCAACCGTGGTTGAATGGCTGGAGGTACATCCCTTTACTACAGAGACCTATGCTACATGACACAAGCTTGTCGTGCATCTCCTGTCTCTACCTGATGTTCTGGTCTTTTCATTCTTCTTTCTAGCTCTGGGTTGGGATGCCTGCTTGCTATGTGGCTGCCTGCAGAGCAAATGTGAAAAGTGGGGCCATCATGTCAGCTCTGTCAGACAGACAGATCCAGCAAGAGATTGGCATCAGCCACCCTCTGCACAGACTGAAGCTGCGGCTGGCCATCCAGGAAACCCTGTGGCTCACCAGCCCTTCGGCTCCACCCACATTGAAAAAGGTATGTTCACAGAGGCTCTGTGTGCCCTCTGTGGAGGAGGAAGGCAGAGCCCACAAAAGCAGTAGCCTGCTAATGTTTCCGTGCTGCTTCCTAATCATACAGGGTGGTTTCAACTTAAAATTTCAGGAAAGCATAGTACAACCCCTAACTTGGAGGGGTTGAGTGATCCAAAGAAAATGTGTGAACTGCTTGTGTAAAAGTGTGGTTAAAGCCAGGCGTGGTGGCACATGCCTGTAGTTCCAGCACTCAGAAGGCTGAGGTGGGAGGATCACTGTGAGTTCTAGGCCAGTGGGTTACAGTGTGAGCAGCTTGAACTGAGTAATGAGATCCCGTTTCAGAAAAGACCAAAAAATAAATAATTAAATAAATGAATAAAACTTGGTTAGAAAGGCCTTCTTTAAGAAAGAAGGCTTTTTGAAAGGTAGAAAATTGAGTGTCACAAATGTACGTATGAATTTATCAAAACTGAGTAAGTGTAAGGACCTCTTGAGGAAGGAAAAGTTAACATTTTAAGTAGCATTTCATCCTTGAACTTTGATTTCTATTTCATAGTTCAAGCAATAATTAGTACTTGTACGGTATATAAAGGTACTTGCTAAGCAAATTATATGCGGAAAATATTGTTTTTCTTCAAGTATACAGGTAGCAAAATATACAGATAAGCCCAGGAATGTATAAACCCTTGCATACAATCCCCGGGCATAAATAAGCACCTGGCCTCGGCCCCTTGGCTATAAACTAGGTTGGGCTGCCCTTACTTTGTTGTGTGTGGCTTCTTTCCTTCAGTCTTGTGCGTGTGAGTGCATCTGCATCACTGCACATATAGGCGGGACTTACAGAGTAACTGTAATTTGTGGCAGTCCAGAGGTGCCACTGACATACAGTTGACACGCTAACAAGGGGTGGTCACCTCCCAGAAATCCACTGGTTCCTGGACAGTTCTAAGCTTCTCTTCTTTGTGGATGTCTTTTTTTCCCTACAAGAACTAAAGGAGGAAAAATGCTGAGTTTCCTAGATGCACTGTGGTTGTGTGTCACGGCACCAGCAGGTGCTCTGGGTCTTGGGAGCTGCATGTGTCTGTCCAACCATGCCTGTGCTCACAAAGATGCTGTCCACTTGGGGAGTAGTGAAGAGCCCTCAAAGAGCTTCCTGGTGACTCTTCTGATGAAACATTGGTGGTTATTAGAAGGGAAGAGCAGGCCAGCTCTTAAGTTGCAAAGTTCAGGGGTTTTTCATTTAGATGTTCAACAAACTCTTAGAGCTGTGTAGACATCCTTCTGAGCAGCAGAGCAAGGTCTGCCTACAGTAACTTTATACACAAAAAAGTGTGAAGATTTTGTTGTTAGAGAATTATGAAAATGAACAATAAGCCTTTTTTTTTTTTAACGTATGGCCAAAGAACACTTTCCCTTGGTGGAATGTTTTGTAACCAGTATCAGTCTGTTCTGCAGCTATTTCCACATTAATGTGGGCTTTGTAGAAATGAAGATGCTGCATGGCTTTTTCAAAGCTTTTAAGAACCCTCTTTCAAAAGGGAGCTTCTGTGATTCAGTTGAACTATTGGCAAGGACTAGACCTCACATCAGAAAGACTCTCCATATCACCAGTTACAAACACAGAAATTGCTGTTCTTGGGGAGCTTACAGTGGGCTAGCAGAGTGGCCATCAGTCTCAGGTTTGACTCAGATGGTGACAAGTGCTTTGTTTTTGGTGTTTGCATTGTTTGGCTCTCCTGTGCTCACTATCTTGTGCCCTGGCCTCCTGGGCTTCCTCTGGCTTTGGATCATCTGCTGAAAGCAGCCACAGGAAGCCAAGGCCAGAGCATCCTGTTGTTAGCCTGTGTTGGGGTGAGACTGCTTTCTGTGTGTTTTGTTTTATTCTTTTGTTTTGCTGTACTGAGGCTTAAACCTAGTGCTTTGGGAGAGGCAGGCAAAAGCCCTATCATGAGCTATACCTCCAACATGGTGAGACTATTGAAAATACTGTCTATTGAATCATCAGTTACTGGGGAAAGTAACTTTTCAGAAATATAAAGTATGTTCTCATCCATACTTTTAAGCATGTGATCTGGAAATTGTGTGCTGTTCTCCTTATATTCCGACCACACTGTTGTTGTTTAAAAGAGGATGAGCCTGTGTTAATGATCTCTGGCTTTCTCTGTGGGTGCCTGAAATGAAAATGTGCAAAGAGTGACCTTTGCCTCGTGGCTCCTTACTGTGCCTGTGGCTCATATGTGCGTCCTTCTCCTTTCTGTCACGCTTCCCTTGCCCTGGATGTGGCTGGTGCACTGGGGTCACCTTAGACCACAGGAAATGTCTGGTTAACACATGAAGAGATGGAAACACTCGCAGCCACATCTCAGATGGTCAGTCAGCCCTGCAGCTCATGTTCCAAAGTGGGTTTCCTACTCCAGACCAAAGGGCCCTTTGTCTTTTGTTGAAAACAAAAGTTAATTTGCATTTGTTTCAAATATAATGTGTTCTTTTTAGGTTATTAGCTCATAGCGTATAGTCGTATTTGCATTTTTTAGATTTTTACAAGAATTTAGTTTATAGATTTGCCCCATTTAGAGAAGATGTAATTTGCTTCTCCTTTTGGAGAGACCTCCATTGAGCACTGCGTTGTGGTTGTCTAACGCCAACAGTCTACTGTATGAGGTTAGTTGGCATGGAAAAAGTCTGCTCCTTGCATGGAAAATTGAAATTCTTGGATTTTCATGAGTTTTTGCATGAGGCATTGATATTTTGAATGTTTTTCACTCAGTCAAGGTGCATGTTCCCTGCAGAATTAATTTGCTTACACTACTAAAGTTCACTAATACTAATAGTTATGTTCTTTTACATTCCTAACAACCTAACATCAGGAAGATGAGGAGGGAAGCTGGATAAGGTTGGAGTCTTTCTATAATATTTCTTCACTCTGTAGCAACAAAAAGCAATTGAGGATGTAAACTTGTGTGACCTGCTTTAGTAGGTGTTTTTCACACCTTAATTTATTCATAGTATCATTAATGACTTGAAGAATGTAATCAAGTAAATCACAGGATTAAAGATTACATCTCATGGATAATTTTGAACATTTCCCATATGGGATCATGGAAATTACTTTGAACGAAGGTTGTTTTATTTATGAATAGAATCTTTTATACAAAGTCCCCTGGTTTAGGCAACTCCTGAGTTTATGTACATGTAGTTCGTTGCTGGGTTAGTTTTGTTCTAAAATGTACTGCTGAAAAAAATCATGAAATACACTTCTAAACCTGAAAGTTGGCACGGGGCCTTTCCCTCTATGTCTTTATATTGTTATTTGACTAAGTACTGCCCTACTGTGTTGAGTTAAAGATCTTAGTAATGGGGTTCTCAGAAATTAAGGCTTATCACTTCACAGAGATTGAATTTCAGCTGCCTAACTCTTCACTACACAGAAAGCTCTGCCCCATGTTTTACAGTGTCTGAGTCAGATGACTTGGTTAAATTCCCAGCATCCCTCTGCCCTCTTGGGTCTTTGGTGGGCACAGTGCAGTACCAGGGGACTTGTAGTTCTTCAGCTTTTCCCAGGGGCACGGTATTCGGGGGCTCAGAAGAGTTAGCATATGTCTGAAAGCAAGTATAAATGAGTTAAGATTAGAATTTGCTGATTCCAAGATGATGCTTGAAACAGTTGCTTCTGTTTGCATTTCTAAAGGTTATTCAGTTATAGCACTTGGTTGTTTGTTTTGTTTGTTCATTTGAAAAAAAGAGAGGTGGAACTTGGTGACACATATGGGTCATCCCAGGACTTGGGAGGTTGATCAAGCATGTTTGTTGCAAATTTGAGACCAGCATAGGCTACATAGTGAGTTCAAGGTCAGCCTAAACTACATAGTAAAATCCTGTCTCAAAATTACAAAAAGTTTAGAAACAAAAACTAAGAAGAAAGAGAATAGCTACTAACTGGGTTTCCCTCCCTGGGTTTAGATACTCCCTGCCTCTAGAATCGCTTAAATTCACCTAGTTAGAGGTCTCTCTACAGGACCAACAATGACCATCAGTGAATTAAGCAGTGCATTTCATAATTACGTAAGTTTCAATATATTCCAAAAGACAAAGTAGAATATGGTCACCACTTCAATATGAAATAGCATCAGAGACATAAAGTGTAGTTGAATAAGCTTAACATTTGCTTTTTGCAGTGACCATATAAAAGGGGCCCATGCAGAAGATTCCAGATTTACCCCACATGCAATGTTCTGCAGAAGCTTGGTGCACTTTGCCACCATCCTTTCCCAGACAGAGCTGCTAGGACAGAGCTATGCTAGCACAAAGCATTGTGCTTTGCCCGTGCTGGCACTGGGTGGCCTCGCTCCTGACTGAGCTTTGGAAGGAACACTCAAGTGTGGTCAGAACTGTTCGCATATCAGATGTAAGTTATGACTGGCTGTGTAAGAAGGCTGTGCCAGCTGCCAGGAGCCATTAATGAGCAGGACAGCTGCAGTCCCACTCTCATGGAGCTCGCATTTTACTGACCTTGAGACTGAGCGTGACTTGTCCATGCTTGGAGCATGAGGTCCCTTTGCACACTTCTTCAGAAGGCTGTGGTGGCAGCCAGGGAGAGGAGGAGGCTCTCCCTCAAACTGAGTCTGAGCTGTCAGAATCTGCATTATCAGCAACTGCAAAAGTAGTAAACAGAGATATGGAGGGTTTGCTTCCGCACAGCTTTTTATTTGGAAGATTTCTTCTACTCATTAGAAGAGAGCATAGTCAGCAGGCCAGAAAACATCAAATATTCAGGCTGTGAATCCCAGGCCCATGAAAGTATGACTCAAAGGACTGCATCATGGTAACATTGTTAGGTATCTTAATGGTTACCATAGTGGTATATTTGTCACTCATCATTTAAAGAAAGTTATGAAATCTTTTCTGTTAGAATTGGAACATTCCTCTTAGCTGAGCCATCCCTTGTATCTTGACTGGAACAAATAAAATACTAGAGTGGAATCCATTGTTCTAAACCAAACATGGAGGCCATGCATGGTGGTTTATGACTGTAATCCCATAACTCAGGAGGCTGAGGCTGGAAGATATCAACTTAGAGACCAGCCTGGGCCTAGTGAGACCCTGTTGTAAGGGGTTGGGGATGTAGCTCAGGTTAGAGTGCTTGCCTAGCAGGTATGAAACCCTGAGTTCAAGCCAGGAGAGGATGGATGGGAATGGATAGTTTTTATTTTAAAGGATTCCTCAATGTACCTTAGGATTCCTGTGAATGTAATTTAATCTTCCTTAGCTGGAGAGCATAACGAACCATTCTCTGTGAAGTGGTTGTATATCATGTCTATTTTTCATTGTACAGACCTTGGACATATTCTGTTGAATTGGTTGCTAAGGATTTTATGCAGTTTAGTGCCATTATATAAGATACTTCTAAAATCTCAATTTCCAGTTCATTTTGTATATTTAGAAATGTTAATTTTTGTGTATTCATTGTATATTCAGCAGCTTTGCTAAATTCATGTATAAATCCTAATAGCTATTTCATAGACTTTTTCAACAATGATAATCGTGTCATTTACTAATAAAGAGAGGTTTATGTCTTTCTCAACTCATGCCATTTTTATGTTTTTCCTGCCATTACAGTGGCCAGGTCTCCAGCACAGCCAAACATAAACGGTGACAGTGGACACCCCTTGTGCTTCTTTCCGTTCAGGGAGACATTTGGTCCCTCATTGTGAGGTTTTTAGCTGCAGGCTTTTGGTAGATGACCCTTAATAGATTGAGGCGGTGGGTCTTTCGTCCTAGAATGCTGAGTTTCATAACTGAATGATGGATCTTGTGCCACATAAGGTATTATGAGACATGGCTTTCTTTGCTGATCTCGTAATTGGGCAAATTTCATTGATTTTTTTTTTCCTCCTCAGTTGGTGAACCAACCTATTCCTGAGTCAGTAAACCTACTTACCATGATTCCTTATTTTTGGTGTAGTGCAGACTAGTCCCAAACTCGAAATACTTTTGTCTCAGCCTCCTGAGTGCTGGGTTTACAGGCATGCACCACCATACCACACCACAAAAAAGTACGTCCTGAAGCCAGATGTGATGATGCACCCCTGTAGTTGCCAAAACTCAAGAGACTGAGCCCAGAAGTTGGCTGTTATAATGTCCTATGACAATTGGGCATTAAACTAAGATGGACATCATACTAAGAGTGGCATCAATATCTCTTTGCATAGGGAGTGCTTGTGCATAGCCACTGCACTCAATCCTGGTAATATAATGGGAATCTCTGTCTTTAAAGGTTGTGGGGAGGGGCTGGGGATTTAGCTCAGTGGTGCAGCACCTGCCTTGCAAGCATGAGGTCCTGAGTTCAATTCCCAGTACCCCCCCCCCAAAAAAAAAAGAAAGGAAAAAGTGTAAGTTATATCTGGGTCAGATTGATTGACAGTATTGTTTTTGTCCGTAGCCTTCCTGATTGTTTTCCTTTTCTTAGTCCTTTTTGGTTTTTTGATTGGCACATTGAACCAGTTGTTAAGAGAGGAGTGTTGAAGTCTTCTAAATTTAATTGTATTTTTCTGTTTTTGTTCTTAGTCTCATTAGTTGTTCGTTTATCATTTTAAATTTACTTTTCCTGATTTTCAAATACACTTGTCATTTAGGAAGACAAAGTATTAAAAATAAAATCAAAACCAGCTAGAGCTCATTTGAATGATTTGAATTGATTCTTCAAACTTGTTCATGAGTCATGATCATTCTTTATTCCTATATTATTATATTGAAAACTAATTCAGAAAAGGAATTTATAGACAGGTATGATTTTTCTATAGCTTGGTAAATTGTCCTAAATGAGTCATAAAATTTTGCCAATATGATTTCTGTTGGATAAAACTTTAGGAATTTGAAAAGGTAGGAATGGGAGACCAAATATTTAGAAATTATGAAAAGCAATGTTGTCATTCATTTAGCCTTTAAGAATGTTGTCTAGATTAAAAATCTGAACTGATGTCACTCATTTGTTGAAATCAGACACTTGCATATGGGGACATGGACCACGAGTGGATTGGCAATGAGTGGCTGCCCAGCCTGGGCCTACCTCAGTACCGAAGCTATTTCATGGAGTGCCTTGTGGATGCTCGGATGCTGAACCACCTGACCAAGAAAGACCTGCGGGGGCGGCTGAAAATGGTTGACAGTTTTCACAGGTGAGGCAGTGCAAGTGGTTCTTCCTAACGGATCAAGAGACTTCACATTGCCACCGTTAAATAACCCCTTATTTTGTAAATAGGAACAGCTTCCAGTGTGGACTTATGTGCCTGAAAAGGTTAAATTATGATCGGAAAGAACTGGAAAGAAGAAGAGAAGAAAGTCAGGATGTAGTTAAAGGCAAGTACATTATGCCGGATGGATGCAGCACATGCCTGCTGCCTCCCAGGCAGCCTGGGTGATTGCCTGTTTGAAAAAGTATAGCAGCCAGCTGAGCTGGCACATACCTGCAATCCTAGCACTCTGGGAGGACATAGCAGCAGAGTCACAAGCCTAGCCCAGGCAGCTTGGACTCCGTGAAACCTTCTCTCAAAATGAAAAGTATAACAGGGCTAGAGATGCAGCTCAGTGCAAATCCCTGTGTTTATTCCTGAGTACCTCAAAAAGAAATCAAGGGCTTAGTGATAAGGCACTTGCTTACCACTTGCATTGCCCTGGGTTTGATCGCTAGGACTGAAAAAAAAAAAAAGCACAAAATAATCATACATTTATCTGGGAATTACACAAATTACAGTTCCAGCTACTAAGAATACTAAGGCAGGAAGATCACAAATTCAGGGCCGACCTGGCAATTTAGTGAGACCCTGTCTCAGAACACTAAAACTAGATTTGAAAATTAGGGGTGCTAAGAATGTAGTTCAGTGAAAAAAGACTTGCCTAGCATGCTCAGGGCTCTGGCTTCTGTCTCTAGTACCACAAAAAAATAAATCAGGGAAGACTTTTAAGTGGAAACAACTGGCTTGGCATGATAACAAGAGGAGGGATGAAAAGGGGTGCCCTGAGACAGTGTGTGCTTATCTCAGTCTGTAGGCTACCCTCTTGGTGCTGGCATTCTTTCATGTAGTTTTCCTTTTGTTGTTGTACACTGTATATGCTCTCTCAGAGATGCTGCCTTATGCTATTAGATCAGAGCAAGGCAAACAAGCCACTGCCTTTTGCTTACTGGATAGAGGTTAAAACTACAGCTTTGGGAGCTTTTTCTAAGGCCTGTGGCAGCATGCAGGGCACACAGTTCTGCTCCCAGAGGGAGGGAGAGGTCAAGGCAACCAATAGCCTAGCACCCATAATTTTGTAATTTATTTATTTATTTTGAGACAGAATTTCACTAAGTACCCTGGTCTGGGATTACACCTGTGACCCTCCTGCCACAGCACCCATACTAACTGGGATTGCAGTCCTTACAGAAACCACAGAGTGTCCTGTGGGCAAAGGAAAGACATGTCAGAAACAGGCCAGGAGGAAGGAGAGGGCATGGCAGCCCCCTCAGTATGACAGGGACAGGCATCTTCTCTGAAGACAACACTGAATGTCATGCTCACGAGAGTCTCTCAGAATTCTCGGTAGTTACTAATAGCACTGCAGTGATGAGAAGAAATGAGACTTACTGAATAATGATCAAGCACTGTGTCAAGTCTTCCATAGTTGATTCATTCAGGCTGCATCGTGGTTCTGTTATTTTCATCCTCATTCTGATGTCTTTTTCTAAATAAAATAAAGGATTATCTATTGGCCAGGGATGTAGCCCTGTGGTAGGACACTTGCCTAGTCTGTGCAAGGCCTGGGTTTTAATTCTTTTAAAACAAAGAATACGTTGAGGTCTATTTAGAAAAGAAAGTCATGGCCGGGGATATAGCTCAACAACAGAGCGGCTGCCTGGCAAGTGCAAGGTCATGAGTTTGATCCCTGGTACCAAAACAAAGTTGAGAAAAAAAATCAGACATGAAATGTATTAATCCACTTAATTTGTTTTCTATATCCCCTCTCCATATTTTGTCAGTTGGCAAAAGCAGTCTTTGAAAAGATTGGTGGTCAGATATATTTTTACAGAGTGGCAATTTTTTGGTCTGTAATAGAATACATTTAATAATTATCTTTGTATGATATACGATTGCCAAAATCTAGTATGCTGGAATGTCTTTAAAATTCTTTCTTTGTAATATATTAAGATGTTGATATGACCAAAGCTTCAGAAGCACAGGGGCTGGGGTATGGCTCAGTGGCTTAGCACCTACCTGGTAAGCACAAGGCTCTGAGTTTGATTCCCAGTACCACAACAAGAAAAAGTAAAAGAAAACGAAGGTCAGAAGGTCAGAAGCAAAGAGTTTGTGTTGAACTCAGCAAGGTATCTGAACTGTCATGGTATCTGCCCCTTTCATGATGGAGAAGCATTTCAGGAGACTCTGGGGTCTGTGTAGGAAACATGCTTATACGTGCTAGGTCTGACTCTGACCCTCAGCCTGATGTTTTTGCAGTCTTAGGATTGAACCCCAGGCCTTGTACATACTAGGCAAGTGATCTGCCACCAAGCTACATCCTCAGCCAATCATGTTGTATTGTTCCCTGAATATATCCTATCCACAATCTTACTGTGACACCTGAGTGCACTAGGGGAGGCTTCTAAAGGGAAAGTTTTTATTAGAATGAGGCAGAACCAAAACAGCTGTGTCTAGGTGTGTGTCTGTCAGTATTTGTGAGTGTGGAGTCCATTTTCAGGAGCTGAGGGATCAAGATCCATGCTAGGAATCTTTCCCCTGCATTGCAGGACATGTATGATGAAGAGGTTTTCTGAAGCCACATTTACAGTTGTTTTGTTCTTTCACAGATGTGCTTGTTTGGAGCAATGATCGAGTGATTCGCTGGGTCATATCCATTGGCCTTAAAGAATATGCAAACAACCTCATAGAGAGTGGGGTTCATGGCGCACAGCTGGCCTTAGATGAAGCCTTCGATTACAACACATTGGCCCTGTTGTTACAGATCCCGACAGAGAACAGAAAGGTGACAACGGAGTCTGTGCCTCTGTCTGCTTAGCCACAGTGTTCGGTTTTTCTGTGGTTCTAGAATACTTATTTTTCATTTGAATGGAGAGAAAATTTAACTCTAGACAACTAGTAATCACTTTCCATAACTAATCTATAATATGGTAGTTCAAAATAAGCAAGTGCTTGATTTTTCACTATCTTTTCTTTCCAGTTTGTGTTGCAAGCATGTGAGTCTTTGAAGTCTTTGTTTTAAAAAATTGTAATGTGTAACATCCTTCAGATATATTTAGTTGTTGTTTTGTTACTTCAGGCTCGAAATGTCTTGGACAAAGAATTTGCCGACCTTTTGGTCCTTGGGACTGTCAGACGTTTTGATGTCGTAAGTTTTCAGCTTTTTTCTCCTCTCACTGCTAGGAATCAACCTCAGGGCTTCACATATGCCAGTTGAGTGCTCTACTACTGATCCTTGCTCTTGGTCCACTACTTAATTTTTGGCAACCTTCAAAAATTATTTCTATATTGTCAAACAGATTGCAGCCTGCGATCAAAGTCTTAAGTTGTGTTTTGGTGACAGCTGACTGTCCTGCCCCAGTTCTTCTGTTTGGAAGGCTTCTTTCAAAAGTATATTAAATTTCCCCTCATGCTAAATCATAACTAACCTGTTGCCATACATTACGATTGTCTTCAGTGAGCTCCAAGAGTACTTGATTTTCACAAAGAAGATGGAAGCTGAATCTGGAAGCAAAGCATTTGTTGGATTATTTGTAGCCAGGATATTTTGAAAATAAATAAAAGTACATTATATAGCAGGCAAGAGCTTGTCCACAGTAAGAAATAAAATATTCTGATGGGTGAGAAAATCACATCCCTGGTGCCCAGGACTGCCCTCGTTTCTCCAGTTGGGGCCCAGCAGGAATGTAATCATGTTTCCTCTCACACTGAAGTTCCAGTGTGTGCAGCACATTGGAAGGTCACCAGGAAAGGCTAAGTAAAGCAAAACAGTCAGGGGCTTAGGAGTCCTTCTGAAGGACAGTTATCTTTATTAGAGTGTGCCTGTTCTGTGTTTTCATTTGCCAGGAGGATGACAAACACTTTAGGAGAGCACCTTCATGGAGAGAGAAGGTTAGAGAAAAGGCCATTCACGGTGTGGCAACTGGGTCATCAGAGACACTCCCTGCAAACTTCCGAGTCTCTTCTTCCAAGTCTTCCCGCTCTGTGCAGCCCAATGAGATCCAGATGGATGGTATGTGGTGGGCCATGTAATGCAACACTGGCTGGGAGCATGTGCGCGCTAATAATTACCTAGAGTGGCCATTGTATGTGTTACAAAGCATCTGAGTTTGGTTGCATGCCCAGGTGTCAATGGTTCAGGATTAGCCCTAACATTTGTTGGAAAATGGTTAACAACAATAATAGAATTTTTAAAAAATCTGTCTGGTTGAACCTTAGCATCCTTGCCCAACTAATAAAGTGAAGCACCCATCTGTGCTCTCAGGGCTGAGGCTGATGCACCTGTGGGGTGCAGTGTGTGGCAGGCAGCACTGGCTTGCCAGGAAAATTGCAGTGTGACACTTGGGACTTCTCTCCACACTAGAAGAAATGGCAGAGTAAACTTTAGCTCACAACTTCCAGGTTCTGCCAACTCTGTCTTTCCTTTTCCCTTCCCTCCAGTGTTATCTTTCCATATACTTACCTTGTGCCACCTGAAGAGGGACAGGGAAGAAGGCAGAAGCCTTGTGGAGACCGCTAGGGCAGCCCTGCTGCCTTCTCAGTGAGAGATGGCAAGGCATTGACCTTTCCAGTGCAGTCAGGATGGCCCTTATGTAACTGCTGACTGAAGAGTGCAGTTGGCTGAGAGGAGACCTTGAGTCCCTGACAGTCCTGCCCACCTAGTAAAAGGCACTGATAGGGTCCTGAGAGAGCCCACGTCCACATCCAGCTCTTGTGGTAGCAGGGACATGACCTTGAGCAAGTCATGCAGCTGTGCTGTGCCTCAGTTTCCATATCTGTAACTTGGGCATCATAGTAATGTGATTTTGATGCTTCAATGTGTCATGTGGGTGAAGCTGATGGAGTCCTGAGCCTCGTGCATTGCTGACAATCTCAGTGTTAGGTGGAGACTTCATTCCTTCTCATTCCTGATGTACATGGTTGTGCTGTATAAACTGTACCAGTGGGGTTTTTACAAGTTTCCTGTTGTTAGCCCCCTGTGTAGGTAGTTTTCCTTTTTTCTCTTTCTTGCCTGTATGAAAATCAGAGAAAAATACATTTATATAAACTTTTTAAAGCTGAACACTTTCCAGTGTGTCTTTTAACTAGTAAGTTCTTAAGAATTAACACTTTCTCCCTCAAGGTGTCTTACAAATGTTGGCAAGGCATGGAAGTGCATGCCTGTAATTCCAGTACTTGGGAGGCTCAGGCAGGAAAATCATGAATCTGAGATGTATGTGAATCATAAATCCAGGTTAAGGCTATACTGAGCTTCATAGGAAGACCTTGTATCATAAATAAAATAGATAAGTAAGTAAGCTGTGACGGGCCTTGAGCTTAATTTCCATTGGCTTACTAAATAGTCTAAATGAGTACTCTGTTGTTTTCCCTGTACCTTCAATTTCTGTTTCACTATAAGAATCACATTTTCTCTCTGAACATTGCAAGCAATATTAACATAGCTGGGTGTGGAGATCACCTGTAATCCCGGCACTGGGGAAGCTAAGGCAGGAAGGTTGCTGAGAGCTCAGTACCAGCCTCGAATTCACAGGGATTGTAGGGCCAGTGTGAACTACACAGGGAGACCTTGTTTCAACAAAACAAAACAAAAATAAAGGGTAGTATTAATGAGTTTGTTTGTTGTTGATTTGTTTTTTTGGTGGCATTTTTGTGGTTGTGGTTGTTGTTTGGGGGTTTGGGGTGGTACTGGGGAGGGAGCCTTCTACCTGTACTACACACCACCCCTTCTTTTATTATCCAGAAAGGGTCTTGTTAAATTGTCCAGGCCTGGTTTGAACTTGGAGTTTTCCTGCCTCAACCTCCCAGAGTGCTAGGATTACAGGCATGTGCAGGCAAACTGTGTAACACTAAATTTAAATGGATTGAATAGAAAAAGTTGTCAGGGTAAATTACATAGAAGATGTCTATGCCACATTGGTAAGAAGGTGGACTGTTACAAATGACTTGCGAGGTGGAGAGTATAAGATAAATTACAGCATGTCTCCTAGACTTTAGAATGAAGGTTTACAATGACTGCCCAGTCTTACCAACACGGCCAGCTATCTGTCTTTTCTAGAGCTATGGCAAGATGTTGCTAAGAAGTATTCCTGGTATACTTGCAGGAAAACAAAACACTGTACAACTGGGAGTGTAAATATCTGCCGAAGATGTTGCAAGCTCTTTACCCAGTTTGTGACAGGGCTGTACTGCCTGTTTAGCCACCCAGTGTTTGTCAAACAAGGACCCCTGCCTCCGTGTTCTCCATCCTTTTTTGTAGAAACTAAGACAAGCTTTAGTCCTCTGAGAAGCACTGGCCATGGCCTCTGGGCTGTGCCTCTTTGCCTGCAACCCACCCTGAGAGCAGTGCCTGCAGAGCAGCTGGGGTTCCCTCCTCCCCTTCGTGCTGCTGATTCACCCCATTCATTCCTGGAGGTCTAGCTGTAGGGCACAAGGAAAAGTCCAGTTGCTATATCAAAGTGTGGCTTAAGGAGCTGCAGAGTAGCTATGTTAGGTGGTTGTCCTCTCTGTATGTGCACACTGAGGTGGTTTGCACTTCCAAGGGGCCCTATTGCTATTTTAGGTGCCAGTGTCCCCTTGGGTGGTGACAGAACCACTCTGGGCAGCCCTCTGATGCTCTTGCCTCACTCTCCCAGGCAGTCTTAGGATTCCTCAGTAGACACCATTGTAGGTGTGGAGATGTGTGTCTTACCTGTGCCCCGTGTGAAGTGTTAAAACTAACAGCACTTTGTTTTTGCACACTTCCTCTCATGGTTGTTGGAACAGGCAGTGTATCAGAAACACAGAAGTTGGATTCTGCGACAACCAGGACTTCCTCCCGTTAAGCCTCCTGTTGGTGAGTAGAGAGCAGCGTAATCCCTGGAGATCATCCCTGTACAGCAGGGTGAAGCTGTAACAGGGCTAACAGTGTGGGTTTAGACCATGCCAATTTACATGGGGAACTTCAAAATGACAGAAATAGTAGCTCTGTACCCATCAAGGCGATTTTGGTTTTTAGCTGACCATAAAGAGGGCTGTGTGTCATTTTTGTTCTATTAACTTTTATTTTTATTAGTAAGTTAGTTGTACTTAAATTCATCATGGAGAGTTGGTACCTGTACTAGGACATCTTAAATCTTTTTACCTCCCCTCTCCTGTGTCCCTTGTGTCTCCAGTTTTAAAGAAAAACACGTTCGTCCCCATTTTTTCCTAAAAGCTAAAAATGCCTACTCACTTGAAGTGATGATCTGCTGATGCCATTGTTGGGGGGTGGGCAGGAAAGCAGCAACTGAGGAAAAAAGCACCCCAAAAGCTGACCACACCAGGAGGCCAGAGCCTGAGATTGGGAAGCATCTCTTCCACTGTGTTTATACACAGTGGTACACAGCTCCTATACTGGCTTTGTTACAAACACACATGTACGCACACATATATGGGGAATTGAACCCAGAGTGTTCCCACTGTGCTATATCCCTAGCACCCCATCCCCTTTTTAGTGGGGACAGGGTCTTCCTAGATCATCTAGTCCTTGTTCAAACTTGCAATCTTTCTGCCTCAGCCTTCTGACATACGGGATTGCAGACGTGCCACCATACATGGCAGACATTTTAAACACAAAGCTGCATTGCCATGCCTGGGCGCCAGTGAGCCACTTGTGTCCTCATGGTCTAGAGCTCTGACTGACTGATGGCAGAGGTGTCATTGACCCGTGATCAGAACCCCAGCTGGAGCTCTGCCTACTGTGCTTGTGTTCAGTGCCTCAGCTGGAATCTGGGATGGGCTCCATAGTCTTTTAACTTTAACTTTTAAAACTGTCACAAAATGTAAAACCTCTCTAGTCCATGAGCAGGGTCCTCAGTGTTCTGCCTGCTGACGCTCCAGCAGGGAGGAGGCAGGAGGCCTGGGGAAGTGGGCCCCAGCGTGTGTGTCTGAAGTCATGGTCCTTTTCCAGGTGGTTTGTGTTAAGAGAGGCTTTCTGTTTGTTTTTATCTTCCAGTTTTCCTGCACTACTTCTACAGATGATGTGCAGCATTTGGAATCCAACAGAGACTACATTTTTTAATTCAGTCGAATCGCTATCTGTTAATACTTGTTATATGGATATTTTATAACAGAGTTTTTAATTAATAAAAAATTCATCAATAACATAGAGAAAATATTTTAGAATTTAATGTTTCTTCTATTTTTGTAAACTTAGGACTTTTCATTTATATAGTTACTTACTTTTTCATCTATGTTTAGATATCTCTGGAAGCAATTCATGTTCTTATATCTAATTTTAGTCTTTCAAATGAATGTACTGTAGTGCTTGTATGTATAAACCCTATGAACAAATACATGGCTTTTGTAAATTGTGCACATATTGTAATTATTACTATTTAACTTTTTAATGATAAGCCATCCCTGAAAAAATTAGTTTACTACACTTTTTTTTGTCTTTTTTGTTACTTTTTTTTTTTTTTTTTTGGTCTTTTTCCTTTTTATTGGTACCAGGGATCGAACTCACGACTGCCTGCTTCCAAGGCAGGTGCTTATGCCGCTGAGCTAAATCCCCAGCCCCTTTTTTTGTCTTTTTTGTTTTTATCGGCACTAGGGATCAAACTCAGGACTGCCTGCTTGCAAGGCAGGTGCTTATGCCACTGAGCTAAATCCCCAGCCCAGTTTACTACATTTATAAAATTGTTGTGACATAAGCAATGTGCATTATCCTTCACCTTGCTCTACATCAGTCATTTTAAAATCAGGAGACTTCATTCCAAGCAGTTGTCATATTTTGAGGTTGACTGACCTTAACTGTTCTTTTTTTAGCAAGAAATCAGAGTCTAATAAAGTCGGGACTGAACCGTTGCACCAGAGCACTATAGAACTTTCTTAGCACTGGTTCCCTTTTCCCCATCCTGTCTCTGGACTTGGGGAGCTTGTCTTCAGAGACTTGACCAGAAGCCATGAGCTTGGAGCTGCTCTCAGCAGGGCTGGAGTGGCCAGGGGTGGACCCCAGCCTGGCACCTTCCCTGCCTCTTTCCTGTGAGCATGTGGAAGGTGCCTCCAGCTATTCTTAGAGGACCAATCACTGAGCACTGTGCTCACATCTCACAGACATTGGTGCATGAGCAGATGAGAGCAGGAAACCCTGAAAATAAAGTTGTACAACTCTAACTAATCAAGGCCTTATTTTTCATATGTCAGTCACCTTTTTACATTGGTTTATAAACATGTTTCAACTAGTCATACATTTTTAGATTTTGATGACATAGCCATTTTGGATTGAACAAGTAGCAAAAGCAACTTGCTTTTCACTGGCATATTAAAAAGCCAGCAAGGAAGGAGTCAGATCAGGGTGCATGTTATTTATTGTGCAACTGATACATGGGTAGAGGCAGCATGCCTTTTTAATTTAGTTTATGCAGGGGCTGGGGATTTAGCTCAGCGGCATAAGCGCCTGCCTTGCAAGCAGGCCGTCGTGAGTTCGATCCCTGGTACCGATAAAAACGAAAAAGACAAAAAAAAAAAAAAAAAGCAAAAAAAATAATTTGGTTTATGCATACAATTCACTTATACAATCCATATTACTGCCCTTTTTCTATTAATTTTTGTGGAATTTTCTGAGTATGTAACAAAGTATACAGTCATATACATATATATACTTTTGAACTATTTTAATCACAGTATTATTTATTGCTTTCTTTCAATAAAGTTCTGAATCATTTTTCACTGCCAATGAAGAGTTCTTTGAATAGGCCAAGATTTTGTTAAAATTAAGTGCGGCTGGAGTGTGTGTGTGTGTGTGTGTGTGTGTGTGTGTGTGTGTTACCAGACATCGAACTCATAACCTCATGCTTGCCAGGCAGGCACTCATGACACTGAGCTAAATCCCTGTCTCAGGCACAGCTGTTTTGCTTCCTGCTCCAGGCAGGTTCTCTGAAGGTAGTGTCGCTATGGAAATCACCGGACAGAAAGCTGGATGACATAAGTGTAGCTGGGCATGAGGCAAGAGAAGATGGGGTCCTGCTGAAGATTGGGCCTGGTTAGACCAGGGCGGGGAGGCGCCCCCAGCACAGTTGGGGGTGGGACACTGACAAGCTCAGCTTTGCCTGCTGTGTCAGACCCTTTGTTCATACAGTGTTACCCTCCTGTTTTCAAGTTTCACATGGCGCATCTCAGAGTAATCATGGGTTTGAGCTCTTGGTTCTCAGCCTTTTTCCCTGCAAACTGTGTGTTTTTGAATGGGGTTTGCAGAGCAGAGAGAAGAGGCCAGACTCTCCAGCGTTCCTTGGTGTGTCCCTGGGTGGTAGGTGAGTAGATGGTCCATATCCTAGTGCTATTGCTGCTGCTATTCTGGACACCCACATATCACTTAATGCATTTCAAATATCCCACATGCATTTATGTCTCATTTCCTGGCCTTAATTCCCTAGTGACAATGATTAGTCAGTGATTTTGCCTTCCAGTCATCTGTCGTATTTCATGAGGGAATTTACCCCAAGGATCCCAAGAGCCATGGCTGCTCGGGCCCTGGTACCCGACGCTGGGACCCCACGGTGAGCCCTGCTTTCCCCACAAAAACAGGTCCCAGAGACTGAGACAACTTGTCTCCAGCTTCCAACCCCTAGCCTTCATTTTCCTGGTCCTCCTCCCAAATTCACATTTTGGGGGGGTGGTGTCAATGTTTCACTATCTTTTTCGTTTACCTTTAAAATTATGACTTTTTTTTTTTTGGAGACAGAGTCCACTATGCAGTTCAGGCTGGCCTTGACCTCACAGCTGTCCTCCCACCTCAGCCTCCCCAGTGCTGGAATTACAGGAGTGTGGCACCCTGCCCAGCTGTGTTTATGAGTTTTTATGGCTCTGCTGTAGTTCTAAAGTTTGCTACCTCTCATCGATGACTTTAGACCACTTACATTTAGTATTACTGATATTATTTGAGTACATCTACCATTTTATTTTTTATGCATTTGTATTTAGTCTATAGTGCCTTTCCTGGGTTCTTTTTTTTTTTTCTGGTCTTTTTCGTTTTTATCGGTACCGGGGATCAAACTCACGACTGCCTGTTTGCAAGGCAGGCGCTTATGCCACTGAGCTAAACCCCCAGCCCCCTTTCCTGAGTTCTTTTGGGTTTTTGGCCATTTTTAGCGTTCCATTCAAATCCTCTTTCATTCAGCGTTTGGCTATGGAAAAACAAAGACTAAATCTCAGCCTCTGCCACAATAGCACGCTAATCGTGCAGTCTCACAACATGCAGGGGACATGCGTGTCACTCCACATGCACCGCACTGCCGAGGCCCGCCTTTGACAGAAACGCCAACCCGCGTTTAAGGTGGTTTCTTTGGCAATCCTCAGGCAGCTCTTGCTAGATGCCAGGCTGGTTCTGAGAACTTTCCAGGCTACCCAGAGTTGGTATTTGCCACTTTGAGTTGAGCATAAAGATCTTAACCCCATGCCAGCGCCTGTTAATGCATTTGTCATCGTGTCAGAGGTACACAAATCAAAAGGTCCTCAGAAATGCCACAGTTTTCACTCTCAACCCTTGTACTGGAGGGAACTTCGGACGGAGAAGTCTGGTGTAGTGATCCACAGAGCACTCCCCTGTCACAGCAATGCCCCCGGCTTCCTTCCAGTGTATTTCCCTCTGCCCAGGAGCGTCCTATGGGATTGCTGTTAGAGTCACTTTGCTGGCAATGACGTCCTTCAGTTTTTCTCCACCTGAGGACATCTTTCATTCACCTTTATTCCTAAACAATACCTTTATGGAAGATGGAATTTTTGGCTGGGCTTTATTTTTTTTCTTGTAGCACTTTAAAAATATCGTTCCACTTCATGATTTCTGATGAGAAATCTGCAGTCAGAGCTGGGCGTGGCGGGGTATGTCTGTAACCCCAACACTCAGGAAGGCTAAAGCAGGAAGGTCATTAAATCTGAGCCTGGTGTTGACAACTTAGTGACTTAGTGAAACCCTGTCTTTATTTGTTTAGTTATTTATTTTTTTTATTTTTTAAAATGCAACCTTCAGGCTGGCCTTGAGCTCACTTTGTAGATCAGACTGGCTTTAAACTCACCAGAGATCCTCCTGGGTCAGCCTCCCAAGTGCTGAGATTAGAGACATTCGCCACCATGCCTGGTGTTTCGAGGCCCTGTGTTTAGATTAAAAAAAAATTTTAAAAGGCTGGGCTATAGCTCAGTGTGAAGGCCCTGGGTTCAGTCTCCAGTAACCACACACACACACCACACCACACACCACACCACACCAAAAGTTCTCTCTCTGTCTTTAGCTTTAGTAGTTTGGTTATGACAATTCCTGACCTTATCTTGTTTGGTAACTGAGCTTTTTGAATCTTCACCTGTGTCTTTCACCAAACATGGGGAGTTTTAACCATTTATTTCTGACCAAAATGTTCTCTAACTGTACTCTTTCCTCCTTCCTGACAGGAACGTTAGCTCCTTAGTATTGTACCACAGAGTCCTGAGCTCGTTTCTTCATTGTTTAAATCTCTTTCCTTTCTGTTGTTCAGACTGGGCCGTTTATATTGATCTGCCATTTACATTGTTATTGAGTCTACTGATGTATTGGGTTTGCCACTGGATTTTGTCATTTCGGTTATTTTTTTATTTGTTTGGTACGGGGATCGAACCAGGACCCTGTGCTTGCCAGGCAGAGCCGTGCGGCTGAGCCAGATCTGTACTGTCATTTTGGCTGTTACACATTTCCTGCCTCTAAAATCTCAGCTTGGCTCTGCGTGTGATTCATCTGCTCCCGCTCCGAGGTGGTCTGTCTCTCTGTTCATCGCTCAGGAGTTTGCCCTTTCTTTTCTGGAGCTGCCTATAATAGCTGCTTTTGTGTCTCAATATCAACTGTTGTATCCTCTTGGAGCTGCTACCTCTTGATTTTCTTTTTGTCTTTTCCCTTTGGAGATACTGAGATTCTCGTTCAGCTCCAAAAGATTCAGTAACTTTGGCTTGTATCCAGACCTTAACAAATAATGTGTCATGGGACAGGATTCTTGTTCAAATCCTATTTGAATACTGATTTTTCACTTGCTTTAGCAGGAGGCCTGCTTGCTGGGGGCCAGGCTGCAGGTTTGTCTCTC
This sequence comes from Cavia porcellus, assembly GCF_034190915.1. NCBI lineage: Eukaryota > Metazoa > Chordata > Mammalia > Rodentia > Caviidae > Cavia > Cavia porcellus. Next base: position 55,643,329 of record NW_026947501.1, on the reverse strand, counting down.
TCCTCTCAGCTGTGGCTTCAAGATCACTTCCATTTGTGAGGCTCTGCACTGCTGTCTTGGACTGAAGGCCAAACTGGAGCTCCATAGCTCAGTTCTGAAATCCCTGGGTATTAGCACAGTCAGCTTTAGGGTAAGTTAGGTAATGACACCGGGAGACATAGTAGCCTTCTGTACTTGACTAGAGCAGAAACCACTCCAGCTTGTGATTCTGTGCAAGTACTTTTCTTGTCACCCACTCATTTGCCAATTTTCTGTCTCCCCATCTGCGCACCTCTCTAGGATGTGAGCTTCAGGGGAGCAGCAGCTTTGTGCCTGTGGGGAACCAGGACATCGCACCACCTTTAGGGCTGCCTGGCCCACTGAGCATGCTCTGTAGAGGTTCAGAGTGATTCAGTCTCCCCTCCCAGTCTTCAGGGCTCTGGAGACAGCCGCCTGTCTCTTTTTGACTCCTCTTCCTCAAACTCTTGCCCCGTCAACACACGGCTCTACACATCGCTCAGAAGCAATCTCCAGGTTGCCTGGTACCAAAGGGTCAGGCCCAGAGAAAGCCAGAGATACCTGGGGGAAGAGCAGACAGCACTATCTGTAACGGGGATTACTTCCATCGAATGTGTCAGAAAATCCCCTCCGATCAGCTGTGACAGGGAGAGAATTTATTGCTTTGGGTCAGTGAGAAATCCAGAGGTAATGCTGGCTCTGCGTGAGACTCGGTCTGCTGACTCAAATGTGCTCCCAAGGTGGGGAAGTTGCAGGTAGAGAAGGACATGAAGGTCGGTCCGTAGGGGCCCCAGACGTCCCCGACCCTGGCTCCCCTGCTAAGGAGCAGGACAAGCTCTCCCTCTCCATGTCTCCCTGGCTCTAGCCTGCTGCTGTCTCACAGATCAAATTCACCCAACTGTCAGATGGGGTAGGCGAGTGTAGCGGGGTGCACTCAGGAGAGGCTGAGTGACGTGGTGTTTGTAGTGTTTATCACAGCTAGGGTGTGCATGAGCTTCAGGCTCCAAAGACGACAGCTGCCAGGAGAGAAGAGGGACTCTGTGGGCGAAGAGCTCAGAAAGCAGGAGCCGTGTGCATTGTGTGTATATGCGCGCGCGTGTGTGTTTCCCCATTTTGGCCTCCGTGAGAGGACAAAGGTCTGCCAATTTACTTATTGCTGGCAAAGCTGACATAAATGGGCAGGTGAAGGTCCAATCTGCTTTTCAGACACCCAACGCCACCACGTCCTACTGCACCTTGGTCCAGGCCACATCGCCCTGTCCTCAGCCTTGCCCCACGAAGTCCATCTGGCTGCTGTGTTCAGATCCCCGGCCTTCAGATGGCAGGTCTGGATTTGAGTTGCTCATTCTTGAGTTTCCCAGGAGGATGTGGGGATTCATCTAAAAATGTGTCTGAATCCACAGGTCCCCAGGGGCAGCTGGGGATTCAGTCCACAGAGGACGTGTCTGGGTAGGAAGAACACTGGCACACTTCTGCTCTGTGTTGCCACAGTGCTACCCATTCCCTGGCCGTGGCACTGTTGGAACTTGAATGTAATGGCAGGACGCAGAGATGCAGGGGTCTTCGAGCCACCTGACTGCCCTGCACAGTGACAAAGCCCTCTGCTGGCAGATAACACCTCCAGCTCTTCACTGAACAGATAGGCTTCTCAGCTGCTCCTGAGCCCACGCTCCTCTGCCAGCTGTCACTGATGGCGCTGGTTCCATTTGGGCTGTTCTGACCTCACACATGAGACCACAAAATCACAGAGCTCTGAAATCGCCCTCCTCTTGGGCTGCCACCCCTCATCACGCTGAGCACCAGGCTCGGGAACTGCGAGGAATTTCACCTGCAGTGGATCTGATGAGAAACACTCGGCTGGTGCCAAGAGGTCTCGAGGCTGGGAGGAACAGGTCCTGCCCCACCCCTTGCCACGGTCCTGCATTAGGGAGTCCCAGCCCCAGGGCAGGCCACAGTGACAGTCACTGCAGGCGAGTCATCAGCATGGGCCGCAGGTCACCCCATTGCTATTCACCCGCCCAGCTCTCAGGTCAGCTCAGGGTGGCCTACCCTGGCTCATTGACACCAAAGTGCCAGGACTGGTTTTCAGGATGTTTCTGGCTCCTTGACAGCCCCTTCCTGTTTTGGAAGCTAAAGAGGAGCATTTGAAAAAGAGGTTTCATTTTTTTCTTTTAAATCCCACCAAGATTCCACTGGTTGAAGAGAAGGTGGTCAATCGGTGGCAGAGACATCTGTCCCCTCTACTCAGACTAACATGCCACAACCCTCAGATTTTGGCCTCAGCGACACTGAAGCTGTTTTCTCTCCAGTCCCTGTACTTTTCTCATGTGTCAGAAACTATGACATTGTCCAGGCGCATGACACATCTTCAGAGCAGCCTGGATGAGTCTGGAAACACACCCTCAGGCCAGTTCGTCCTCTCTGACTCCATCCTGGGAAAGGAATCCACCAGCATGGTCAGTGGTTAAAAACAGAAAGGCAGAACCTAGGAAATAAAGGTTCTGCAGAGAAATGAGTCACGGGGGGGGGGGGTTCACACAGCCTCCCGTTCCTTCCGGAGAGGGCCTTGGGGATGACGAGACAGCCACTCAGCAACAGTGTAGGAACAAGTCCCTGCTTCTGTGGAGGGCATGGTCCTGGGGACAGGAGGCTGTCATCTAGAGGTACCCCAGGGGGCTATGTGGTGATGGCAAAGGTGTCTTGGGCATCATCAGCACCTCACCTGTCACTGAGGGAAGACGGGAGGGTGGAGGGAGGGGGTCTCCCCAAACGCACTCTCAGAGACATTGTGAAGCCTCTTTTCCAAGGCCAGGTTCTGATGATCACTGCTGTGGCCGGTGACCCTCCATGCCATGCCAATTTCCAAGACTAAGGACTGCGTGGCTTGAGGGTAGAATTTAGGTGTGTCCCCAAACCTCCTGTGTTGGAAGCTTGGTCCCCTGTGTGGTGATGTGAGGAGCTGCCAGGACCCTTAAGAGGTGGGGGAGGGAGGGTTAGGGCAGTTGGTTGGATCTTGGGGTGCTGCCCCCAGCAGGGATGAAGGCAGGTCCCATGGGGGCAGCTCTTGGCAGGGCAGAGCAAGTTGGGGACAAGTGCCCTCCCTGCTCTGTGGGTTGCCATCCTGCCTGCCGTGAACTCCAGTGGCCTTTGCCAGAGCCTAGCAGATACTGTGCCGCTCCCTGAAACTCCATGGCTGTGAGGTAAACACCTGTTTTCTCTGTAAGTGACCCTGCTTAGGTATCCTGTCATAGTGGTAGCAAATGGACTCATACAAGGACCAAGTTTAGGTTAACGGTTAACTAGGATGTGGTACAGAAATTTAACAACCTGACAGATCTCTAAACATACCTGCCTCTTTTATAGCAGAATGCTGTAAAAAATCTCTAATGGTTCTAAGAGTTCAGGTTACACCCTTTCCCAACCAACCTGTCATACTTTTCTTCAAATAGTGTCCTCAGATTTTATTTGCACACAGTTCTTAAATGCTTGCATCTCATGAATAGAAAATGACACCCGGTCTTCAGTGTGCATCAGCCGTGCTACCCACTAGCTCTGATCTCAGGCGAGGATCTCATGTGCTGGCCTGGGCACAGCAGTAACAGCAGTAACATGGAGAAAACCAGGTCTTCCTGCTGCAGTGGTGGTGAAGACCACTGAGCCAGCCAGAACAGTGCCAGTCGCACAAAAGGCACTCCATCAATGCCGGCTGGTTCCACTCATCAGCTGCTACCATTAATTACAACAGCAAGGCTGGACTTCTGCCAGCAGCCACAGGTTTATCTGAATGGAGAAAGACCCGATTAGCTCATCTCTGTACTCTGGAAGGGTGAGATAATCCCACTCTCCAGGCTTGATTTCTTTTTTTTCTTTTTCTTTGGCACTGGGAATTGAACTCAAGACCTTTCACTTGCCAGGCAGGTGCTTATGCCTCTGAGCTGTATTCCCAGCCCCTTGATTTCTTTTTGACAGAACACACATATTGATTTTAAAAGGAAAAAATGGCTAATTAGGGGTAAATCATATTTAAATATCAAACTGAATTGAGTGATTAACAGACGAGATCAATTTTGCTAGTAAAACTTGTAAATTTATATATATTGGCTATGAAATTCTTGTCAGATATGTGATTTGGAAATATCTTCTATTTTGTGGGTTGTTTCTGAATAAACATAAACTTGGCTTTTCATAAGATCTGGCTTATGTAGAAATCTGTACTATCAACTTAAAACTTAAGTAGTTGGTTTTTGAAAGTTATCTTCAAATTGAAGTATAACAGTATTCCTTATAAAATTGATTTTATTTTTTAAAAGCATTCATATTATTAGATAAATATATCTTTAAAAATATCATCTGTACAGAAAAAGAGCAGGTCCCAGTCAGAATGGGTCACTCTGGATTCTGCCACTTGGTGAGAAGCCTCCCCGTGGATCACCCTCAGCTGGGACTCCTCCTGCCCGCACCCAGGAAGTCGTAGGCCTGCTCCGAGAGGTCGAAAGGCTCATGGACTCCGTCCTTGGACAGCAGGGCCTGCAGGGCACCCTGGTTCTCCTGGGTTTGCTTGAGGAAGTCAGCGATGATTTTCCACCGCGCAGCCTCGGTCTCCTCTTCGGCCCACCGGAAGGGGGGCAGCAGCGTGGAGTGCAGCAGCGGGAGCACACGGTCGTGGTAGACCAGGAGGAAGCTGGCCTTCAGGAGCTCTCTGTCCCTCTGGGGAAACAGCGGCAGCCAGCAAGAGTAACCGTGGGTGGAACACATCATTACGCTTAAGCAGGAGATTCTGACCCTTGTTAGTTAAAAGCCACCTGCAAGGCGCCATGGGAGAGGTGCCCTTTGTGCCTGACAGCTAAAAAGCCACCCCAGAGCACAGCCGGGGGGTTCCCTGAGACAGTCTCCCAGTGTCTCCTTGAGTGTCACACACTCTCAGGAGACCACGGCATTGCCATCTAACGCTGGTGACAAATGTGTGGTTCTGCTAAGATGCAGAGCAAGGTCAGCTGTGTCTACTTAGCCCAGTGACAGCATAGTAGAGACAACTGTCTGGCTTCTGTAAGGGAGGGACAGATGTACACATGGGGTCCAGAGAAAGGAGATCCAGGAGGTAAGGATTCGGTAAAATTCTAGCAGTGCCTGGGCTGGGAAGCGGGGGTCCTGTGGTCCAGAGGGCACCAGAGCCTCCCTGTATCAAGAGGATCCACCCAGCCTCGAGGCCATCAGGCCATGGCCGGGGCACAAGGGGCACAATGGCTGAGGGCAGAGCAATCCGTATGCAGCACTCTCCACCCAAACACTGCCCTGACAACACTGAGGTACTGCAGCCTGCCTTTTAGCAAAGGTCGTGTGCCAGCTGTGGGAAAGGTCATATAGCAAAGGGAAGCCCAAGTAAGCTGTATAAATAAGTCTGTGGTATATTTATATGCTGTGTAAATAAGTCTATGGGATATAGCACCCCCAGCAGTCAGAGTTTTCGGTTTGCTTGTTCTCCCACAACCCTTACTTAGATCAACACTTCAGATAACCAGCACTTTAGATCAGGAAATGGCAAACAGGACCACGGGGAAATGCGTCTGTGTGTACACAGGGCCTCAGAGGTCCGAGGCCAGCCTCAGTCACTTGTATCCTGGCGGCAGAGGACAGTGCTTGTTGCCAGATGTGTGGCCCGCAGGGTGAAATATTTACCACCCGGCCCTTTACAGAAGTCGCCTGCTGATCTTGGGTTAGCGCAGTTGAACCGCTGCTCATAGATCCATGCGACTTCTGTGATAATCACAGTTCTTCTAAGTGACACGAGCGGACCCAGGCACTTGTGAGTATGGGACACAGCCCAGGCCAAACTCATCTTTCCTTGTCCCCATGTGATTTAGTTGTTGGCAGCTGGAGGGAAATTTTTTTTTTTAAATCAGGGATATGGGATAGCCAGCTGGAGACTCTGGTTTAGAAATTCCCCCTTCATTTAAATAAACCTCAGTGACCTGAAATGACATTCTGGAGGCCATGCACACCCTTCTTAGAATATGTCTTTGAAACCGAAATAGCACAGCTACCTGAGTAAGCGGGGCTATGACTTTTTAGCTAAAGAACATGCATGCAACCATAGCACTACAGAAAGTCCCAGGTGAAAAATCGTATTACCTTCTCTGATCTTTTCAGTGTGCTTTCTTTCTCAGCCCATGAACTCTACAAAAGCCAACAGAAATATATTAGTTTGAGTATTCACAAATCCTTGCAAAACTTGTGCCACTTTATGGTATAATAAGCTTATGAGCAGGGCTAGAAATGCCACTCGGAATCTACACACGCCAGAAGCGACTCTGTCATTAGGTGTCCACTGCTAAGAGTGTGGAACAGGACTGACTGGACATGTCTGACCGGCGCAGCTCCAATGAAACAGGACACAGGAGATGCTCTTGTGGACGACAGTTAACTGCTAGTTTATTTAGGCGGGCTCTGGTTTATATATTCGGCCGTGACCAATCACAGGCTGCCACAAGGAAGCAGGGCGGGAGTGGGATGTAGGCTCCGGCTACTATATCCAGCTGTGGCCAATCAGGAGTTGCCACAGAGTTTGGAGTGAGCACGAAGTGCACACGGGTTGGCTAATTTAAGGAGGGACGTAGCGCATTGCGGAAGCTGGCGTGGTCCTTAGTCCCGGGTGGGGTATGGTATGTTGAGCGCCTGCGCCCAACAATGTCCATGAAAGATACCTGTGTTTTTTGTTTTGTGTTGTGTTGTTGAGACAGGGCTGTTATGTAGCCTAGGCTGGCCTTGAACTGTGTAGTTCTACTTGGTATGATCCTCCTGCTTCAGCCTCCCAAATACTGGTATTACAGGCATGGGTCACCATGCCCATTTTTAAGTCAGAACTAATTTTTTAAAAACTGTCCATAATCCCAGTTCTCTGGAAAGCTGAGACAGAGGGAGGAGAGTAAGTTCAAGCCCAGCCTGTGCAACTTAATGACTTAGCAAGACCCTGTCTTCAAAAAAGAAAAGAAAAGAAAAGAAAGGAGAAGAGGGATTGGGATGTAGCTCAGTGTGAAAGCTCTGGGTTCAATCCCCAGTATTGGATCAGAGGGAAAAAAAGAAAAGTCGGTGTGCAGACACAGCAGGACAATGAAACAGAATTAGGCTTCTAAATAGCTTCTCAGGTAAGCTATCAACGAGAACAGACACCACCACCAAATGCCGAGCTCCTAGCAATCCTGCCTGCTGCGATGATGATACTGGCTGGGGTCAGACAGACTGAAGTGGTTTTGCAAGTAAATAATTCCAATCTGTCCACAAGACGTCACAAGAGCTTCTTGAGAGAAATGAACACCCAGAGTTCAGCTGATCCCACAGAAACAGGAACTGAAGCCTTTCACAGAGCAGACCTGGGTCTGGGTGGAATGTGGCCAGGCTGCCCAGCCCAGGGCCTGGGTTGTGTGTATTTGTGGGAGTCTTCCTGTTGGCACCTGATTTCCTGGGCAACCTGAAAGCACTCCGCCAAGGAAGACATTCCCCACGGAAGGAAGGGGGCGCCAAAGGGCCCTTTTTCACTGGAGGCTGGCAGGTCCCAGAGGGCTCCTGGTTACCCCCTTGGGGATGTGGCACCCACCCTAGCTCCACTGGGCTGTAGGTGCTCAGGAGCTTGCAGAGGACCCTTAGGAAGCCTGAGTGCCTCATGAAATGGGCCAGGGGCCGTAATTATTTTTAAAATGCCCACCACAAAGTGAACTTGGCTAAGTGCATACCAGCAGGTCCACACACTTCAGTGTGGATTTCAGGAGCTATACAGATAAGTCACTCAGGGGATTCAGACTTCTTGTATGGAAACATGGCCTCCTGTTGATAAGTGTGGGGCTTCCATGCTATTGTTCACTGGGTCACCAGCAGGCGGTGGGATGCTTTGCCAAGACTGAGTTGGTGGAGACAGAAACCATGTGTGGCTCACCTCTTCCCTTCTGGAACAAACACAGCCCCTACCTCACAGCTCCCGACCAGGGAAGTGGAGTGGGCCTCTTCCTTGTCAATGCCCTGTGACAAGTGGCCCGGGTTCCTCAGGCAAGGGCAGCAGAAACCCCAAGGACAGCCCTCCACTCTCTTTTCCTGCAGCTACTCACTTCCCAGGGTGCTGTAAGGTGGTGGGGCTTCCCCCAGCCTGCACCCTTGGGGGGCTGTGGAGCAAGTATCCCACTGAGTCAAGCTGGATGGGACTGCACTGGCCACCCAGTCCCCCTGAGCTTATCCTGAGTCACACAGTTGGCCTCGAGGGACAGGCTCAGGAGTGTAGGGCTAACTACTCTTGTTACTAATTTTCATTATTTGTTATACAGGTAACTTAAGAAAATACAGATAAAATAACCCAGGATCAGAGGTGATCGCTGATACCTTTCTTTGTCTAGATCTCATAGGCAAAGATCTCAAATGAATTTTTTTCATTTAATAAAGAGATTTGAACGAGTTTATGTCTTTTTTGGTTTTTTTCCTTTTTATCGGTACCAGGGATCAAACTCACGACTGCCTGCTTGCAAGGCAGGCGCTTATGCCGCTGAGCTAAATCCCCAGCCCCTAGTTTATGTCTTTTCTTCTTTTTCCTTTCCAGTACAAGGGGCTGCCAGGGCCATTACACTGAGCCACATCCTCGGCTCTTCTGTATTCATGTTCTTTGGAGCCAGGGTCCTCCTGCACTGCTAAGCTGCCCAGGCTGGGCCTGAGCTTTCTTGACCAGCCGTGGTATATCTTGGTGTATCTGGGCACACGCAGAGTTGGCTGACAGTGCAGCTCTGGTGTGGCCCCTGCTGAGCTCTGTGCCAGCCAGGGCTGTGTCTGAGCCACCTGCTCATGGAAGACAGGCAGATTTTAGACCAGCTTAGCATTTGGGTTCTTTCTGAATGTCGCATCCTGAATCTGCCTGGTGCACACCTAGAGAAATACCAGGTGTGACTGAAAGACACGGTGAGTGCTTAAATTTTTAAAAAATTTTTACAGTAAAAGACACATTGTTCTCCATACCCCTCACAATCCTCCCTTTCACTTTGGACGTATTTATCCCACCTTTCTGGCCACCGTCTGAGGCAGTTCTGAGTCCTCTTCCATGGCTTCCGTGGTGCTGCTGGCTGCCTTGAGGTCCTAAATCTACTCAAAACATTTACCTTTCATGGTCATTTTGACTTTGGGGAAGAGCCAGAGGTCACACAGGGTCAGATCCGGTGGAAAGGGTGGCTGAGGACACTGTGAGCTGCCTTTCCACCGGATGGCACGTGGCAGCAGCATTCACTGTGCTTCTGATCACGCCCCATAGAGCCATGGAGGATGACTTCCAGAACTGCTTCAGAAAGTGGCGAGAGGGATGGGCTGAGCGTGTCTGCAGCAAGGAGGGGACTGTTGCGGGGGGCTTAATGACAATGCGTCTTTCACTGGAATAGATTTTTTAAAAAAGCAAACATGTGCTGTACATTTTAATGGCCCCTTGTACTCTGAAATCTTTGCTGAATGAATGAATGCACTTATGTTCTGAAAATGAATGAACATGATGACACAAATGATTTTGGAGGGGAAATAAGACAAACACTGCATTACCTAACTACAGTTCCACGTGAACCCATTTAAAATCATAGACTATCATGTACTATGAACACTTTCTTAACTCTTCTTTCTCTAAATGTCGCTGGAACTGTGCACGCCCCCTGCCTCAGCCAAGCCAGCGCATGAATCCCGTTCAAGGTCTAGTGTAAATCTCTGAAGATGGAGCCCTTCCAATTCTGTCAGGCCCGCCCAAACCCCCTCAGCGGCAGAGCTCTTCCACCCCCCTGCACTGCCAGCGGGTCAGGCTGCAGCAGACTCTTCCAGGTTACCTGGCCCCAGGCCCCCTCATCACCTTCCACATAAAGACCCCAAGATCCGCCATGCTCCCTCACCAGCACTCTCGATTCCCTCCTGCCCCAAACGGTCTGTTCCTGCTGACCACTCACCTGCAGGGTCTTCACCCCTCGGCAGGTTGAAAGTCCTCTGTGGCCCCAGCCCTTTATCTTCTTTAAGGCAGCAGGGCCCCGACCCACATTCACTGCCTATTTTAAATCTTCAAGGCCCAGGATGACACTTCCCTGTCACAATGCCGCATTACCAATGCACGGGTCTCGCATGAACACAGGACTGCTAGTATTTATTGACTCTGATATTTTAGGCTGAGCCATGTGAAACAGTTAAACGTGGCTGAGAATGAGAGATTTCGTATGGCTCCACCTAACATCAGTGCTATTTCACACAGCAGACGGTACGTGTCAAATTAAAAATGATACGCATGTCCTGGCTCTTCCCTGAAAACGCAGTTGATTCCTCTACCAAACCCTTCAGAATTTTTGCTCTTAGGACACCATCACAGGCTCCCGCAAATCAAGGAACAAACAGGCAAGAGAGTGCAGTGTGCACACAGCAGACTCCACCTGCTTGTTGGGAAGTGACATTTGTACTAACACTGGAAAGATTGAAGCTGAGTCAGGTAGGCAGTGGAGGGGACGGGGAGACACCATCCTCCTGCGGGAGGAAAACAGCCTAGGGCAGGAGTCTGAACCCATTACCACGGTGTGTTCAGCCACAGATCCAGCTGGTTTCCAGCGTGGAGGGCGCTACCCACCCTTAGCGCGTCCATCACTTCAGGCTGCTCCAGGAGCTGGGGGAAGGAGGCCAGCATTGGGTGACTGATGAGCTCTGAAAGACACAAGAGGAGAAGCTTACGTGAACTGCATTCACTGTACCTGACTGCACCACACACACGCATATTCATTCACATTAAAATCACGGTACCAAATGATTTCTTGATAACACCTTCTATACACTTTAACCTCCACCTCTGCCCCTCCCTATACCTTGTACAGGTGTGCCAGGAAAGAATTCAGTGAAAGGGTTTTGGCCCAGACAGGACTCTGTAGCCAGGAAAGCCTCAACCAGAACCAGGAAGCCCCTGTCTCCCCCGCCCCTAGGAATTTACCTGTGACGCCATCTTCCCGCCCCTGGGGATTTACCTGTGGCGTCAAACCTAGGACCAACGGGCTACCTGTGCTTCCCTAATGCCCCCCTTAGCTTCCATCCCAAACTGAGGCTACTTATGTGCCTCACTCCACGTGTTCCATGGAGAGATCGCCGACCCTGGGGCGGAGATGCCACACCCCGGAGGATCAGGGTGTCTCTCTCTGCATTCTCAAAATAAAGGTCATTTATATTTCATACTTATCTTTTCAGCCGCCGCCGGTCCTCCCCCACAGTTCTATCATTAAGAACAGGAGAGTCTGGTCATGTGACCAGATATTGTATGGGGAACACTGATACTTTATCATGAATAACGGCACAGAAGATGTAGTACAAGACACAGCAGCGGGCATTTGTGGGTTCACTGGTACCTCTATGCCAGAGCACCTGGACCTGGTATTGCTTCACAAACAATGGGGATTTACATCACACAGCTCTGGACACCGGGGCCCCAAGATTAAGGCACTAGTTAAGCATTTAGTATCTGGTGAGGGCTGTCTTACTGGCCAGTGTGGTTTGTATTTAAATGTCCCCCCAAAGCCACCTGCAGGCATGAAGGTGGCTGAGTCTAGCGTTTGTGATTGGTTTGTTGTCTAGTGCTGGGATTGCTGGTGTGAGTGCTGCACCTGCCCAGGAGCAGAGCCAGCTAACAATATAAGGGAGGGAAGGAGAGATGCTTTTTCCTTTTTTGCCCTTTCTGGCCTGTGGTTTGCAGAATGGTTCCCCTTCGCCATGCCACCCTGCCTTGCAGCCAGTATGGATTGAAACCTCCAAAGTCTAAGTTAAATAAACCTTTCCTTCCTTCATTTTGAGCATCAAGTATTTTGTCTTAGAAACTAGAGAAAAGTAACCAAGATGCTGGCCCTTTGGAGAGAATGACATTGTGTCCTGTGTGGCAGAAGGCAGAAAGATAAGCAAGAAAGATCCCTGTCCATGGTCACACCCTTCTGTAAGGTCACCTGAGGCCACTCACGAGAGAGGAGCACTCTTGGTCTAATCACCTCTCAAAATCCTCTCCTCTTGACACTATCACAAGAGCAAAGCCTGGATTTCGGAGCAGACATTCAGACTATAGTAGGTACTTCTCAAATAGCAAGGGTGATACATTTGACAACACCAATGTCCTTAGAGAATAATCCTTTCTTTAGATCCTGCTAAGCTTGTTCTGCTGACCGACTGCAAACAAAGCCATCTGTCTTGAGCCACTCTCTCTTTACTGAGAGAAAAAAATAACACCCCTCATCATCTTTAAGAAGTAATGTCACTCATGAAGCTTTTCTAAAGTCATTGGCTGCTTTCAGTTCTATCCCTCCAACGTGAGCACAGGTTCTTGCCTGGGTGCTCAGACCAGCTCCTCTATCCAGAAAGCTCCTCCCCACACCCGCAGGGGTTGAACTCCCTTCTGAGCTCTCTTCAATAGTCCTTGCTCAGTGCAGCATTTCCTCACAGTTAATTCAGGCCTCCTAGCGATCACCCTCCCGCTCTGAGCATCTTCCTTCGGGGCTCTCATTCAGAGGATGGACAGCTTAGTCATGTGACTGTGTCTGAGGCCTGTTGTCCCACCAGGGTGGGGAAGACGCTGCCTGTCTTATTCATCCTGGGCCTACATAATGTCTGGCATGCAGCAGACCGCACATGTCAGCTCGATGATTTACTCAGTTCAAACCCCAGTCAATGAAGCTAAGCTGTTTTCCTCTCTGAGGGCTATTCTTCTGACACATGCATTTCTCCTTACAAGTAGCTTGTTGATTTCCTAAATAATCATTCAACTTTTGACTTGGAATAATTTCCAAATTCAAAAGAAGTTTCAAGAATAAAAACAGTACATAAACAATTAGAATATTCTTTATCTTGATTCACTGGTTATTTTGTTTTGAGACAGGATCTCACTATGTAGCGAGGCTGGCCTTGAATTCACAGCAATCCTCCTGCCTCAGCCTCTTGAGTGCTGGAGTCACAGGCATGCACCACCATGCCTGGCCAAATCACTGATTTTAAACTAATCCAATGACTCCTATATTTCATGCTCTAAGAATCAGTTATTTGAGGATTTTGTTTTTTCCCCAAATGACAACTTGCATGCCAAGTGCAGGGAGGGGGAAAGATATTCAGAGACAGATTTCAATTTCAAGCTTCCATATTTAAAAATGCAAAAGAGTGTATCTGAAAGAACTGAGTATGTATTTGAGGTTCCAAATGTCCACGCTTTGCATCGGGCGTACTGACATTGATGCCACCCCCGTATTTTATTCCAAATGTCCCACTTAGAAACCGAGGTACATCCATGCAGGCACAGAGTACCAGTGAATGAAGAAGCGTGAGGACTCCTTACCAGTGTTCTGTGAGTTCGTCCTGTCTTTCAGCAGCGCATCTCCAAGAATCTGCCGATAAAATACCAGCAGGTGGGAGCAGCACATACTTCCAACCAAGGTTTCCGGCAGGAAGCTGTCGCGGAAGGGAAAAATGCATTTAGCAAGCCGTCCCTCCAGGCTGCCCGCAGGGCTTTTCCTGCACGGTATTGGGAAACATTTTAAGAACCGAAAGGAGAATTTCTACCAAGTGGCCACAGTAAGCTTCTGATACACATTTGAGGTGTGTACTTCCAGACTCCGCCGTGCTGTAACCTTTGTGTTTCCATTTTAGCACAGACACCCCTGGAAAATGGCAAAGAAAAAGAAAAGCCCTGGAGTACTTGTGTCAGACAGCGAGTGCCCAGTGAGCCACCCACTTGAACAAAGGCAAGTGGCTGCCACGCCTGACTGATGCGGAAATCCCAGAGTGACTGTTTCAGGGCGGGTGCCACAGGGTGTGACAGGCCCAGGGTGTGAATGGCCCGGGCGGATCCCGACTTGGCTGTGAGGCTGTGGACTCCTTAGGGCTCACTCTCCCTGTAGTTTAATTTCCTTGTGTGTGGAATGTGAGGAGCATGATCCACAGTTCCCCTGAATAAAAGGATTAAATGCCTAAAGCAGCGTCTGCATAGACAGGGCTCCAGGGCAGGAAACCGTGCACAACTGAAGGTGTTACCAGGTTAGAGTGCTACAGTTTTGGGATGTGTGACGGAATCCCCATGGCAACCACAAAGAAAATGTCTATAGAACATACACAGAGGAAATGAACCGGGGTAAAAATGTGTCCCTGTGAAAGGTCAAGCACAAAGGAAAGCAACAGGGAGGAAACGAAAGACACAAAAAGTGACACAATGTCAAGGAAACAAGAAACAAAATGCCAGAAGTCAGGTCTTTCCTATCGGCAATTTCTTTAAGTGTAAATGGATTAAAACCCCAATCAAAAGATAAAAGTTGGAAGAATAGATTTAAAATATAAAATGCAATTATATGCTTTCTATAAGACATTCTAGATGAAGGACACTCAAAAGTCATCAATAAGACTTAAATTTTTGTAAGTTAATCTTTAATTTCTAGAAAAGTTTAGAAGGAAAAAAATATGAGAAAGGCAATGTTCGGTCCTGTAGCTGATCACAGGGGAACAGACAGAAAACGACACTATGCTGGTGCAGAAGGGATAGGGTCCTCAGGTAGTCAGTGCCTGGAGTTTAGGCTGAGCATCCCCCACCACTCCCTGAGTTTCTAGAAACACTAAAAAATTACAATACAGGTTCTCTTACCACATTCATATCATATATACTAGTGGGCACACAGAGCCAGAAATCATTTTTCCAGTGCTCCCCAAATTCCAACTGAGATTTCAAAGACTGACTACAGGGGAGCAGCCGAGCTGCCTGGAAGCCACCACCAGGCACTGTTGGTGTTCTTCCTGAGACTTCTGAGGAGGGTTGTCTGGCTCTGGCTCTGGCTCTGGTCCCCAGCCCACCCAAGCAGTGTTCCTGTGCACGCCCAGACTCAGGGCTCATGCTGAGGAACAGCAGGGGCCTTTGCCAGGGGAAGGGAGGAGCCTTCCTTCCTTCCTCCGGCTCTGTCCTCGCCTTTCTCCATCTGTCTGCCAGGCACCAGTGTGGGCACCGTGTGGGCCCTCCTTTCCTTCTGAAACCTTCCCACATGAGACAGTGTGGCTTCACTTTTTAAAGATTTTCTTCAGAGAAACCTCTGGTTTTTCCACACCCGAGGTGACCAGAAAGTTCTGGGCGACAAACAGTTAGCTGAGTTGAAGAAGTAAAAAGCTATGTCTCTGCCAGTGCAAGTGCTGCTGGCAGGAGGGGAACAGATGTGATGAGTGGGCCTCAGTCAAGTAACAGTCCTACTTTATTCAATTGTAATATTCAATTCAATTTAGAAAAAAAGAGAATATGGAATGGATCGAAAAGACAAGCAAAATAAATTCACAGCAAATTCACACAGAGATCCATACAATCTACTTTACAGCCTGGTGTCTCCTGGCGCTCAGAACTCAGAGTCTAAATTTGGACCTTTCCCTTAACCGGGGCTTAGGAGCAGGCCTTGGTCAAATCACACCAGGTTAAACCCCTTTGGAAAGCAGCTCCAAAATTAGAAAGACAAGTTTTGGTGAAGCGGAAGCATCTATCTGCTTCTGGTCAAAGAGTCGGGGTCACCATGATCACAACTGACTCCCTGAAGGGCTTGAAGGCGAGCCGGGTGCGCTTTCCTGTTGGAAGAGACAGGCTGGCCTGCCCGGCTTGTTTGCATTGTCACAGGTCTGCAGGCCAAAGGAACAATGCATGTGACACTGTTTGCTGTGAGGGCCACCGAGAGCTGGGCATCAGGAGGCCAGGGGAAAGGGGCCTGACGCATACTCCACCAGGGCTCTGCACCCTTGGTCTGCCCCACCGGATCTCACCATGTCCTGGCCTGGTTTCTCTGAGAGGGTGGGCTGTGCCTGGGTCACGCCAGCAGGGGACCTTAGCCTGTCTGTAACAGCCCCAGGATGTGCCTTTCAGGACCAGGCAGCATGGAGCAGTGCTCATGACCATGGGAAGAGAGAAGAGCACGCAAGAGACGGGCCGGGAGAAGGAGCCCTACTTGGAAATTGCTTCACAAACACTTTCTTGGGTGCCTACCATGTGCTGTCATCACACATGTGCTTCTGTCCCTGAGTTCTGGGGGACAAGGCTGCAGGACTCTTCAGTCAGGCCCAGCACATGGGAGTGTTCCCAGCTGCTCTCCTGACCTCTGCGCTGTGCAGCCCGACTTGATCTCAGAATGGGAAGACGCATCTGAAAACCAGAATGCAGAGCCAGAGGCACAGCATCGAGAGCTGTGCGTGCCAGACGCGCTGGCAGTGCCCGGCTCTCAGAGCTCTGCCTACCAGCTGGAGCAGTGCAAGAGTGAGGTTGAGCGGGATGAGGCTGTTCACTTACAGAGACCGCTACTGTGCTGGGTCTGCATCACGAAAAAGAAGTTTTCCATGGAAAGACTGCCAAAAAGGGGAATTTACAGGCTCTAAGAACATCCAAGAAAGAAAGAAAAAACCCAAGAGAGTGAGTAATACCTAGGAGCGCACCATCAACGGTTGTTGAAAGACTGAACTGTGAGTAGGGTAATTATAAGATGCACCTCGGTCTGAGGTCAGAGCAAGGGGTATTTAACCTCGGGATCCGGAATGAGCAAAGCAAACCCCTCGGGGGCACCCCAATCCCTCTCCCCCAGCTTCTTGGAAATCTGCAGTAAGGAGCTGTCCTGGGAGCACAGCCCCCTGGATGGGCTCTGCCCCACACTGTGCTCACCTCGCCCTGTCCCCCGGGTGCCCGTGTCCTCTGTGAGAAGCTCCTTTCCTCTCCCATGGCCACCTTCCTGCCCTCCTGCAAAGTCTGCTTCTGCTCCTCCCCGGACCCTCCCTGCTGAAAACCACATCTTCATCCAAGCAGTCTTTACAGCACTATCTCCTTGGCGTTGAATCTACATCATTACTCCAATGGCGGATGCTAATGGTTGGCGCTATGTGCTCCACTGTGTGCCAAGCACAATCAACACGAAGCCCGGGGTTTATATGCTTCCTTTCCAGTCACTCTTGTTCCAGTGGTAAGGGGTCTATGCTGGTACGTCTGCTTTTTCAGACTAGTCTTAATATTGTAAAGGGTGGCATACAAATCGCTTTTAATTCTAGCGTAAAAATGAAAACATTTAAAATAAATAGCTGCGATAATTTTTAACATATACACAAAGTTAAAAGTCATAAATTTTAATGTCAATAACATAAAATGTGGAGGCAACAAAAGAGATAAGGCACCCCAGGGGCAGAGTGAGAACTGTCTGGTTTTAGATGGCACGGTCTTATTGGTCTATTTAAAAGGCTGAGAAATGGTTAAAAGTCTAAGGACACTGAGTGAAAAATTAGTAGATCTGAGATTCCACTAGTATAAATGCTTCTTGCACAAAACACAAGTTAAAAACACCATGGAAACCACTACTGGCTTTTTAAAATGGCCAGGACAGAAAAAACTGTCAATACAAAGTGCTGTCAAGAATATGGTATACGAGGGGCTGGGGATTTAGCTCAGCGGCATAAGCACCTGCCTTGTAAGCAGGCAGTTGTGAGTTCAATACACGGTACCGATAAAAAGCTAAAGAAAAAAAAAAAAGAATATAGTATACACCGGGGGTGGTGGCACACACCTGTAATCTCAGACCTCAAATTTGCGACCAGCCTGCGCTATAAAATGACCTCAAGGCCAGCCTGATGAGGGGGGAAAAAAAAATACAGAGAAAGTGAAATTCACACCCTGTTAGGGAGAGGGTAAATGGTACAGTAATTTTGGAAAACAGTTTGGCAGCTTCTTATAAAGTTAAACTAAAACCAGACGAGCCAGCAGTCCCATTCCTAGGTTATTTCTACCCACAAGAGATGGAGGCAGATGTCCACACTGGGAAACCTGTGGGCGAGCTGGGCACGGTGGTATACTGCCCCATCACACCAGCACCCTGGGAGGCTGAAGCCAAAGGGTCACAAGCTTGAGCCCAGCCTAGGGAACTGGTGACTTTGTGAGGCCCTGTCTCAAAAATCTCAACATTAAAGATTTTTTAAAAAGGGCAGGGATGCAGGTCAGTGTGAAGGCCTGGGGTTAAAACCTAAGCTGGGTGAAGAAAAATCTTGTATGCATGTGTTTAGGGGCCCTTATTCATAATTACCCAAACTAGACACAATCTAGCAACCTAGAGAATGATAAACAAACTGTGTTACATTCATAAAATGTGACACTGCCTAGAAAGAAAAGGAACAATCGAATACACGCAGCAGCCTGGGTTAATCTCCAAGGCGCCGTGCTGAGAGAAAGAAGCCAGATTCAAAGGCCGCTACTGTACAGTTCCATTTATGAGATCCAGAAAAGGCAAAGCTAGTAGGGAAGAAAACAGGTGTGAGGCTGGGCGCTGGGAGCTGACTATAGACCTGAATTCAGCTTTTAGAGTAAGGAAAACATTCTGTATCCTGGTGGCTGTTTTTACATGATTGTACACACCTGTCAAAACTCCAAGACCCCACCCACTAAAAAGGGTAAATTTGCTGTATGTAAATTAAACCTCAGTACATCTGACAAGAAAAGGTTCCCTGAAGACAGGATTAGAGATTGGTAAGCCCCATTTATTCAAAAGTGGCTGAATTATTTATAGCCAAGCCTATCACTTGGGCTTATTGGTAAACAGGACTGTGAGTGAGTGTACACAGTGTTACTATCCTGCTTCCTTACTGATGGGGTTGGGTTGTTTGGGTTTTTGGAGACAGGGTTTCCCCGTGAGATACAGGCTGGTTTTGAAGTCACTATGAAGCCCACATTGGCCTCAAACTCCCGGAGATTTTCTTTAATCACAGGTGTGCACCTCTATGTTCAGCTCCCTACTGATCTTAGGCAGAAGAATTAATGGGGGACAAAACCACTGAGAAAGACTTGGCCGAGTAAGCAGGAGGAGAAGCCGAAGCAGCGGCGCCCTGCAAAGGCGCCCGAGCACATGGGAAAGGCGAGCAGGGACCAACCTCAGGATGTTTCTCGATCTTTGGTTCAGAGACCTCAGTTTCACCAGAAGTTGAGGCTGCCTTCGCATGGTCAGCATCTGATGGAAAACACTGCTGTGTGCTGAAAAAAAAATCAAAGATAAAACTAAAAATGTGAAGTGTTTGGGAATGAGTACAGTAGACCAAGTGTTCGGTGAAAATGTGCCATCCGTGTACCAAGTGTGCAACAGGCAGGAGTCCCGAGTGTTCTCAGAGAGCCGAGGGACAAAGGGTGATGCGAATCCTGATGGACACAGACAGGCCCCAGATGGTGTCACCGCTGCCTGCTTAAGCAGCGGAGAAGGGGAGTTTAAAGAGCACATCCGGCCCTAGGTAGAACCAGCTGCATCTCAGACTCCAAGCTCCTTCCTGTTCCAAGAAGCTGGGATGCCAGGGCTGTGGGGACAGCGGCAGGGAGGATGCTCTGACCACCAAACGAAGACTAGGGTGTCTCACCCTCCGCCTCCCAACTCCCAGCACACTGCCGGGCCGAAGGCCAGGTAAAAGGCGCTCAACTTTTTGCATGACAGTGAGCCATGCACACCACCGTTCCTTGTTTATGCGCTTTGACGTTGCCTCAGGCGGGCTCTGGCTTAGCCTGACCTGTTTCTAAGAGCACAAATGCAAGTGAAGAACACCGTGCGAGCTGCCTTCTCACGTGACCGTGTTGGGCGTTAAGGGAAGGAAAGCAACACCTAAGAGCCGTACCTCTCCTGGACACGGAAGGGTCCACTTCCACGCCTTTCTCATAGGGGGTCCCGCCGTTCAGGAAGAGCTCGTAAGTTCTAGAATAGAAAAACTTGCTTGGGTGGGTATGTCTCGTAGGCATTCGGGAACACTGGAGTCAGCAGTAAAGTACATTTGAGCACAAAGTTATTTACAGACATAACATTGGTTATTATTATGTCTATAATCTGTGACAGAAGGGAGACAGCTCTGGGTCCCTAGTAGGTGCCATCTTGGTCAACAGACTCTCAGCACAAACTATTGAGAATATGGGGTTTTTTGTTTACATGAAAATGAGAAAGATTAATTGACATTATTTGACTTTAATGACAATAACTGCTTTGAATGTATTTTCAAATGAATTGAATCATTATTGGAAACAAAGTCATTATGAATTTCAATTCTTTTTAAAATAGGAAAGTGACGTGTATAGTGTAAAACATTTGGAAGGCAAAGAAACTCCTCCCCATCTTTCCTTCCTATGCTGACACATCATTTGCTCTTTTTTCTTTTCTTTTTGGTACCAGGAATTGAATTCACAACCCTGCGCTTGCCAGGCTGGTGCTTGTGCCACTGAGCTAAATTCCCAGATGCTCTTTTTCTATGCAAACGAAAACAAGCTGATACATGTTTCCCCCACACCTCGGTCCTGGGGATCAAAAGCAGGGCTTCATGGAAAGACGACCAGGAGCTACTCCTGCAGCTCTGCGTGCGTCTGTTCTGAAGCAGACACCACCTGAGTGCAGGAAGGAAGTTAAAAGGCCCCTTTACCCCTACCACGCCAGGGTCCCCATTCTGATCCAGGTTACCTGCATCTGCCCACAGAAGCAAACAAATAGTTTTCAATGAACAATTAAAGAGGGGTGGGGTCACGGTATTCAGACTGGTCTGTGTCTTACATTTTGTCTGCTATACACTGGAAGCGTCTCTGTATTAATACACAGAGCTCTACCTTGCTTCTTGCTTAAAAAACACCTGTCACCTGACTTGTAGAAAGATGGAGACGTATTTTCTTTATTTCCTTCATTAAGGACTGCACCCCACCCCTGAGCATGTTTTCTAAACACACCACAAGAAAGCTTGGGTTTCTATACCCACTCCTGTTACTGGGGGAGCCCTCCCACCCATGCATGGGGGTGACGCCAAGAAAGGAGGTAATCAGGACTTTACCTCTGGCCTTGAGATGTTACAGACCACAGCCTCGGACTTTATAATTTTTTTTTTTGTCTTTTTCCTTTTTATCGGTACCGGGGATCGAACTCACGACTGCCTGCTTGGGACTTTATAATTCTAAGCTTGGGATCCTGATCACCATGCAGCTCCCTGCCTGCCCATTTGCATCTCTGCTGTGAATTTCGCTTTATAGCCTAGACTTAGAGCTGAATTTTCTCCCATTTAGAAATTCAGATGATCTCTGTCTTATTAATTTTCAAGAGCTCTTTTTGCATTAGGGGCTATAGGGTTCTTATCGCAAAAATCTGCTTCCTGTCTGCCTTTTTGCTCCTAAGGTTTAAATCTGTTTACAGATTCCCACTACAGTTTCCACGTTCCACCTTCAGGAGGGAGGCAGAGGTCACAGGACTTGGGGACCCTGGCTCAGCTCCCCACTCTTTGAAGAGAATCAGGCTTTGCTCGCAGCACAGGGAAATGTGCCAGGACACGGGAAATCACTCAGCAGCCAGCCAGTGCAAACAGCTCTTAAAACACTGACTCCACACATCATTTTTTCCTGCCTGGGACGAAAGTCTGCAAGCTGTCTCTGTGCAGCATCAGACAACACTCAACTTGTTGAAGAGCTACCAGAACCAATCTGAGCTACCCAGAGCCTAAAAGATGAACTCATGCAAAATGGCCCAGCGGTAGGGAACGCCCAGCCTGCTTACCTGGCCGGAATAGGAGCGCCGCTGGCATCGAACAGCTTCAGAAACGCCCAGCCACAGCTTAACTCTCCTCGGTCACCGGTAGACTAGGGAGCAAAACAAGTATGTGACTCTGTGTCTGCAGCCCAGAGAGAACAAAACGCACATTCACCCCCACTACAGGAGCAGCTCTTTCCCAGAAAATACAATGAGACCTAACAGATGCCCGCTTCCTTCGCAAACTAACAAACTGTCGCTACTTCAAGTGACAACCGTGTTTCGCTGAAAATCCTTGCTCTTGAAAATTCCTTAAATCTGACAAGGTGGCCATGACTGCTCTCAGATCTTGAGTGCTGTGAACTTTGTAAACTGATCTCAAATCACACTGATACCACTTGGGATCATGAGACGGGGTTTCACTGCCTGTTGGAATGCAGCAGGGGTCACTCAAGGAGCTCCAAAGTTTTGCTCCGAAGTTTATCTTCACTGTCAATTGACAGAGGCCACCAGGGCTTGCTTGGGGACCTGCTCCTCCCCTCACCATCCTACCTATCTGCAAAGCACATGCCTCAGTCTGTCTTAAAGAACAGCAGTGGCAATATAGGACCACTGATGTAACCTCTCTGTGATGACTCTGGTTACTGGGGCCAAGTTATTTATTATTATTATGTTATTATTGGTTTTTTACGACAGACTTTTGAGATGCAGTTCCAGCTGACTTTGAATTCACTTTTTAGCCCAGGTTGGCCTCAAACTTGCAGCAATCCTCCTGCCTCAGCTTCCTGAGTGCTGGGGTTAGTCATATGCCACCATGCCTGGCTTTTAATGTCAATTTAAATACTATTTTAAATACCATTGTAGCATTATCTAAAAAATGAGAATCACCATCAATCTCATTCCACAAGGGATTAAAATTCTATTACACAGAAGCCTTCCTGTATTTTACCTGTAAATACAGACATACTTCTGACACTTCCCTTTTAATGGAGACATTAGAAAACCTTATGTTTCAGTTGACGTACGTTGCGGATATAGGAAATTCCAAGTTCAAACAGGATTCCGAGGTCGGGAGATGAAGAATTGGACCTGATGAAACAGTCCCCACTGAGCAAGCAGGGCAAGATGCCAGTGACCTGCATGACAGAGAAACCAAAGTCACCGGTAAGAAGAAGTGGGGAGGAGTTTAGCTCCTTGGACCATCTGTGAACGGGTTATGCCCCTGCAGTATGATAAAGGTCTTTTAAGGAAAATAAAAAGCAGATGTACTGGGCTTATCATCTATAACAAAGATTTGAAATAAAACCTTATTTCAAGGGATTACTGTCACCTGCTTTTGCACTGTGAGACAAGCGCTGTCCGCAGGCTCAAGTGCACAGTCTGTGTGAGGTGCTTACCTAAGGTGTGTGCCTAGCCACTGCTCCGCTGCTTAGATGGATCTAACCCGAGAGACCAATACATGCTCGCTCAGCTCGCCTGCCGCCCGTCCTGCGAATGTTCTTTCCCTCTTGCTCATCTCTCCTCTCTCCTAATAACCAAATCCCCCTTCTTGCCTCAGTAGTCCTATCTGTCCTTTACGTCTGCTTTCTCTTCCACGATACCTTCCCTGGGGATCAGGCTAGAATTAGCCTCACCTCCTCGGGCTCCCAAAGCACTCAGAACCCCATCAGCCAGAGTGAAGATTTATTTCCACAGTGCCCACACCCAGGGAGCCTCCAAGGCTGCAGCAAGACATCTCACCCAGGGCCTGGCACATGGCTGGGCACCATGGATGGAGGGAGCTGCTATCACTCACGAGTTTCTTCTCCATTATCCTGCAAGTTCCCACATGTCCAGGGTGGATGCCTGGCACTTGGCAGATGCTTAACTGGATTCGGCAACGGGTTGTATACTTACACGTCCTCCCAATGGCTCATCTTCATAATCCAGGAAAGTGTTAGCACCTCACACCCCACCCTTGCACTTCACATACACAGACACCACTGCACACTCGTGCAGGGCTGTGCCACAGGCTGGCGGTTTCTCCCTGGGAGCAGGGAGCTCTCGAGGTCGCCCTGCACCTGCACTAGTTTGGGGGATGAGTGGGGACACGCACACGCAGTGAGGTGACCTCTCTCAGACCTCCCCCTAACTCTCCCAGATCTCACTCTAACTCTTTTGATGCAATAAGAGGAAGCTCAATGAAGGGTTTTCAGGGTGCAGTAACATAAACAAGTTAATTGTAGGGAAATAAAATACTAGAGTAACGAAACCACAGTGGTGGAAACCAAGTATGCTACATGCAATTAATGCTGGATAAAGAACATAAAGACACCCTCGATTCACTGGTGTCCACGTAACCCTGAGTCAGTGGTTTGAAGCCCTCACTGGGCAGTGACAGTCCCCAGGGTGTAGGGACAGTCCTCGGGCGTCACCTTTGATGTTATCTGGGAAAACACAACCTCAGGAGCACAGGGGAAGCGTTCATTTTTGAAAAAACACCCTGCTTTCTAAATGTTATCTTCTTGTTTTCATGTTTCATCAAATGGGTAGTTTCTAAAATTGACATCCATTGAACAAGATGATTCATAGGAAACATAACATGGGTGCGTCAGGAATATGAGTGACTTTTTTAAAATCTAGGAACACACTAAGGAATTTAAAGATTTAAATCTGGGCCCTTGCATCCTGTGCTGAGTCCGTCACAGTTACAGCCTCACCTTAGATCTTAACTGCAGCAACTTAATAGGTTTAAAAAAAAATTCATTTTTTCCTTCTCTTCACTCAGAGATTACCTACCTGGGGAGAAAATGCCCATGTTTTGGGCTTTTTAGGTTGCCACGTGGCTCGGACAGTATGAATGTTGCTCAGGACCTGAAATGAGAGTTTCCCATTTGAAATTGCACTGTAGAAAGTTCTCTGATACATCACTGCTTCTGAGCGCCAGAGTGCTGACGGCGGGAAAGCAGAGCTGTCAATGTTTATTTCATGTAATTCCACGACGTGTTTCTTTTTACATCAAGGTCCAGCATGCATATAACTTCTGAAATAGTGAAAAAAAGCCTTCCAATATTTATTAATAAAACCATGAAGAAACTAATAAAATGAATTCAGACTTGGACCTTTGTGCCTGTGGTAAGTTGTTGTAAGTGAAATACTTCAGAGCTGAGAGTGAAACTGCAGATTGAAATGGTTTCAGAGATGGGACGCGCATTTTACATGTTGTCCTCAGCTGGGATATACATCATGTTTCGATTCAAGATTTGAGGCCTGAGAATTACATCCTGCAATTTAATCTCTTATGAAATGGCACCCACAAAAGGTCCACCCTGAAGTTTACATAAAGCAATGAAGTACAAAAGAGAACTTTTGAAACTTTATGTAAAAGTTTATGCCAAATTCTGGAACGTTATGGCCAATTAAATTTGAATTGACTTTGTCTTTTAGAGAACTTTTAGTTTAAGAGAAGTAAGCAGAAAGTACTTACTTTTTATTAAAAAAAAACAAGTATAAATTGCAAACTGGTAGATTCAAACAAAGTCAGGCGGTGTAGCTGCAGGAATCTTCTATTAGACTCTGCATGTTCTGGTGCATTTGAAATAGTTCACAATTTAAAAAATACCAAGAGTTCCAATAAACTAATAGTTCCAATAAAAATTAGATTGGGATATAAAACAGATATGAAAAGAATTAAACAGAAGTTCAAAAGAAGTAACATTCCAAGATAAGAAAGATTTTAAGTGTGAGACTTGGGTTTGTCTTTTTCTTTTTATTGGCAGATAATTAGTTGATGAGTTTTTTAAATGAGCATTTCAGGGTTTCAATTAAATTTTAAAAGGGTAACACAGATGATGGTGGTTAGCTATGAAATGTGTCAAACACACCAAAGCAGATGAAAGCAGCGTGCATTGGGCGCTCAGGTGCTCACCACCCAGTCCTGCAGCAGCTCTGCACCGCTGCTGTTTCATCCCACACATATCCTCTCCCCACCCAGCAACTCACCTTATATTCTCACCTTCTGCAAATTTACAGACATTACTAAACTTGTCTGAGCTTTGCCACGCATACTATTAAACTTGAGTCTTTGTTTACGTTCTTGTTTGATGTAAAATCTAACAAAAAATCATGACCTTGTGTTTATGTGTATCATGGGTAGAGAGAGGAAGCTGGGGTGGCCACGGGTTACAGGACCTAAAATTGACACAGTGGGTGGGTTAACAGAGGCACGGGGAGGGGAGTGTCTTCATCGCTGGCAGGGCTCATGGTCCAGAGAACCACTGTCCCCTTGGTGGGGACAGAGGCCACGTGCAGAACCTGGGCCTCTGTGTTCACCTGAAGTGATGTGAGGCACCTGCCAGCTTCCCCTGCCAGCGTGGTGTCAAGGTCTAGTTACAAGAGAATTTTTTTTATTTTTTTGGTTTCAGGGATCAAATTCACAACCTTGTGCTTGTCAGGCAAGTGCTTATGCCTCTGAGCTAAATCCCCACCTCCAAGAACTTAAAAAAAATTTTTTTTGGAGATGTTCTCACTATGTAGTACAAAATGGCCTTTAATTCTCTGTGCCACCTAGGCTGGCTTCTGCATCAGCCTTCTGAGTGCTGGCATTATAAGTGTGAACCACCAGGTCTCGCTTTAAAAGAAATTTTAAGATTCAGAAAATCTCAACACTTCAAATATCCACGATCTAATAAAACATCATTTATCTTACTAAGAAAACCAGGAACATCCCAGATTGAATTAGAAAAGACACTCAATAGACCAACACTAAGACAAACACAGATGGAAGAATTGTCTAAGATTTTAAAGGAGCCAAATAAAAATATGTTAATAACTTGAGAAGTGCTTGAAGAAAATTTAAAACATTTCCTTAAAAAGAAGAAAATCTCAACATTAAAAATGGAAGAAAAAAAGAAGAATGAAATGGAAATTCTAGAACTGAAAAATACAATCAAGAGAAACAAACAATCCCCAACTCATTAGACTCAATAGCAGAACAGAGGATAACAGGAATTAGCCAATAAACTTACAGATCAGAAAGCAGGAATCATACAATCTGAAGAGCAGAGATAAAGTTGGTGAAAGAAAGATAAAGAAAAGAAAATCTCAGGAACTTGTGGGATTATAACAAAAGCTCTACCATTTAGGTCACTGGAATCCCAGAGGGGAGGAGAGTCTGCAGTTAAACAGCATCTGACAAGATAAAGACTGAGTAGTCTCCAAATTAGCCAAAAGACATAATCTCACAGATTTAAAAAGCTATTCTAATGAGGATAAAGCCAAGCAATTCACGCCCAGTACACCATCAACTTCTGAAAAGCAAACAGAAAGAGAACATGTGGGAAGCATCGAGAAACAGCCATGTTCCCCTTAAGGGAGAAACAATTTGAATGATTGGATTTCTCATCAGAGCCAGAGGCTGACAGGAAGTAGCACAATATTTTTCACATACTCTCAAAAGAGAAGCACTGTCGATCTAGAACTGTAAGAATGAGCCTTTAGGAGAAATAAAATATTTTCAAACCGGGTGTGGTGGTGTGTGCCTGTAATCCCAGCATTAAGGAGGCTGAGGCAGGAGGACGCTGCTAGTTTAAGGCCAACCTGGGCTACAAAGTGAGTTCAAGGCGGGCCAGAACTACATAGTGAAACTCTATTTAAAAAAAAAAAGATATTCGCAGGTAAAGTTTAAGAGATCTGTCACCAGCAGACCGACCCTAAAAGAATGGTTGAAAGACATTCTCTAAACAGAAAGAGCATGACTGTAAAAAAAAAAAAAAGGAATTTTAGAACATCAGAAAGAAGAAATCGACCAAGGAAAAGCCTGAGAGAAAGGATTAAACCAGATCTGGGAGAAAGCTGCTGGAATCTGCTTGGTCAGTGGCGACCCCTAGTGGCGCATTTCTGGTTTTTGTGCAGACTAGAAATGAGGATCATGATGACTTACTCCAGATCCAGAAGAAGGAAAGAGAAAAGCAAGGTGAAACCAAGGCCACGGCAGCTCCTCCAGACTTGTGCCCCTGCATGCTTCCAGCAATCGAGCAGACCCGGCAGTCTGAGGCCCTCCACCCTCACATCAGCCACGCACGTTCTGTGGCTTCTCACCGCTTCCATCTGCCATCTCCACCTAGACGCACGCCCCACGCACCAGACACTCACTATTGCAAGTGCTGTCTACCTTGCCCTCACCCCAGCGTGGGTACTGGACGAGGAAGGTGACACAGCAAGGCCAAGTCACCGGGCCAAAGCCCGCACTCTGCGAAGGGGAGCCAGGGTTCAGCTCAGGCAAACCGAGTCCAGGTGTGGGTTTGGTCCTCTTGAAGAGAACGCTTTGCTGTCCTCTGACTGCCATGCCGGTCACCCCTGGCCCTCCGGTGGTTATTTCTGTTCCCTCTGGCTCCTTCACATTAAGACTGGGTCGCCCCTGGCTCCCAGCTCAAGCGCTGTCCGTGGGGGGCAGCTCTGATTGTGGACTTGCTGGTTATTTCCTAATGTAAATATCGGGCCCCAAGCTTCGCTCTGAGAATGCTTTAGTTAACTCTCTCTCCCAAGTTATACATTGCATGTTCACTTTTTTGTACAGCACAAAATATATTCTAATCTTCCTTTTAAACCATTGGTTATTTAGAAATTTATTAGTTTCCAAATATTCACAGGTTTTCTCATTTATCTTTGTTATTGATGTCTGATTTAATTCCATGTGCTCCAAGACCATGTATTGTATGGGTTTAAACTCTTTCAAATTGGTTGAGGCTCATTTTCTGATCACCCATCTATCTTTGGGAATATTCCACATGTACTTCATATTTTTGGTAGTGGGGATCGAACTCATGACCTTGCACTTGCCTAGCAGGTGCTTGTGCTGCTAAGCCAAACCCCTGACCCTCCACATATACTTAAAAGAAAGCATATTTTACTATTTCGAGGTGAAGTATTATACAAATACCAATTCAGTCTCATTAGCTGAAATGCTATTTGATTCTTTGACAGCCTTACTAATTTTCCGTCTGCTACTTCTACATCAGTGAGAGAGAAGTATTAAAGTTCCAACTCTAATTGTGGCTTTGCCTATTTCTCTTTTCAGTTCTACACAATTTCATTTCAAGTACCTTGAACTCTGATGTGGGCCGTGGGCATGGTCAGGGTTGTTAGTCTTCTTGGTGAATTATCTCTCACTGTGAGCTAACGACTACTTGGACGTTTGTGTCTTTTGAGTGGTGTATCTCTTTTCTTCCTTCTACTTTTAACCTATCTACATTCTTAAATTTATGGTGGCTTCTCGTACAGAGCATATAGCTGAGTCTCCCTTAGTTTTAATGTGAATTTTCCTGATAACTTATTACTTGTTCAGGGCCTTTTCTATTCTTATTGATTTGCCATACTTCTTTTTTAAAAATCCAACTATTTTGCTCATTTAAAAAATCGAGTTGAGAGAGACCAAGATGACGAGGCAGTAAGCAGCAGAGAAAACAGCCTCTCGGAGAGTCACTTTTCAGACAGTGGATACAGCACTGTGAGGAAGACAAGGAGAGGAGTGGGCCACGGGACCCAGGAAGCATCAGAAATGTGAACTGAAGCCCACAGAGAAGCCAAAGAGGGACTCACTATCTGACAGGAGTGGTTCAAGCTAGCAGACCCAGGGTGATAGTGACTCCAGAGGCCTCTGCAGAGAGGCAGCAGGGGAGGTCAGCAGCAGATGTGG
Source organism: Cavia porcellus (assembly GCF_034190915.1). Classification (NCBI taxonomy): domain Eukaryota; kingdom Metazoa; phylum Chordata; class Mammalia; order Rodentia; family Caviidae; genus Cavia; species Cavia porcellus. Next base: position 55,614,151 of record NW_026947501.1, on the reverse strand, counting down.
AGGGCTGCACTGGCTGGCAGTGAGTTCAGAGGACTTAGTTCTCCCATGAGAGAGTGATTAGCCAGGAGCCATCCTGGAGACAGGCCAGCCGAGCTCAGAACCCAGAACTGCTGCTGGCTCCATCTAACAGCTCCCACCTGGGGTCACTCCTGTGGAAACTGTGGATGGCAGAAAGCCCAATGAGCCTGGTCTCTGGGCAGGCCTGCTGAGATCATCCACTATCCCACCAAAAGGCTACTGCTGGCTTGTCAACTGGTGAAACCAGAGAGAACCCTGGAAATGGGATTATTTTTAAAATTTTTTTCCTCTTTCCCCATCACTGTTTGATCTTGTTTTTATATGAGTGTGAACATGGTCCCTGGCCTCTTTATGGATGTGGTTCTGTTCTTTCTTCCTTTTATCTCTTCTATCTCTTTTCCTTCAGTCTTCTGCACCAGTTTCCCAAAGTTGATGTGATCCTCCTTTGTCCACTGACCTCACTTCTAATCTCTTCCTCTTCTTCCACTTCTCTATTTTCTCTTTAATCCATTTTGAATTTTAGCCCCTGAGGGCAAAACTGACACAGTAAGGACTTTTATACTGCATATAATTTTCTGGTTTGTTTTAGATCTTGTTATGTAACTACAAATCTAGTTCACTATGGTTAAAAGTGTTGCAAACTGAGGGTTAGCTCAGTTTGTCATTTTTTAGGATGTGTTGGATGCTACTGGTACCACTATAGCCAAAATTGACATAATGTTCTAAACAGCTGTTGGTATTACATGACTGAGATTCACTAAGAGTTGCATAAAATACTATAGCACAGTGTCAAAGAACCAAGGACTGGGCTAAACAACTTCTCATCTCCAACAAACTGAAGAAGTCAGATCTTCCAATGGTCTCAAACCCAAAACACAGCTACAGCTGGAATGTACCTCAGAGAAGTAGTCATCACCTCGGGACCCTAAAAACAGAGTTAAAGAAAATGCAACCCCATACCCAAGTTCACCAAAGGCAAATCCAGGAGCGATGAGGCAGGACAATCCAAAAGCCTCCCAACTGGCCTCCCTTAAGTGGTAGCAACAAAGCAATTAAAAGAGCCTCTGGAAAAAATGAAATCAGAAATAATTTCTCAGATAAAGTCCATGATTAGTGAAGCTAAAGCAGAAACAAACAAACAAACAAAACAAAGATGAGCTTAAGAAAATTATGGAAGCTCAGCATACAAAAGAAATGGGATCCATAAAGCAGATTCAAGCAGATATCCAGGAGAATACATGTTCCATTGAAAGTATTCAATCGGGGCTGGGGATTTAGCTCAGCGGCATAAGCACCTGCCTTGCAAGCAGGCGGTCGTGAGTTCGATTCCCTGTACCGATAAAAATGAAAAAGACAAAAAAAAAAAAAAAAAAAAAAAAAAGAAAGTATTCAATCCAGCAGCTGCTAGATGAGACAAAGAAGAGTAACTTAAGATAGACTGAAATCAATGAAAAAGTAGGAGATATCACAAATGACATTTTAAAAATGTTCACAGACATTAGGGCAGAAAATTTTCCTGGTTGAGAAAAAGAATTTGATATGCAGATAAGCAAGGCATATAGAACTCCAATTAGTTATGATCAAAAAATTCTACAGCCAGGCATACCATAGTCAAGATTCCAGAAATTCAACACAATAGAATCTTAAGAGCTGTTAGAGAAAAGAAACAAATCACCAAAAAGGAAAGCCCATCAGAATCACAGCTGACTTCTCAGCACAAACTCTCAAGTCAAGGAGATCTTGGAGTGAAATATTCTGAGTTCTAAAGGAAAACAACTTTCAACCCAAACTGATGTACCCTACAAAAACTATCTTTCAAAATTGACGGAGAAATAAGATACTTTCATGACAAAGAACATCTGAGGAAATTTATAATCACTGAAATCAGCACTCCAAAATGTTCTGAAGGACATTCTAGAAAGAGATAAAAAGGACTACAGTTCCATGAACTCCAACAGATGGAATCCACCAGGCAAGGCAAACAATTAGAGAGAGGGGGAAAAAAAGGAGGGGACCCAACAACAGGAAAATAACATGACAAGGATAAATCAATACATATTGTTATAGCCATCCAGACTAATGATCTCAATTTACCAATCAAAAGACAGTTGGCAGAATGGCTCAAGAAGCAAGATCCAACAGTAGGTTGCTTACAAGAAACACATTTAATTAAAGAAGAAATTCATAAACTGAAAATCAAAGATGGAAAACAATATTCCATGCAACAGGAACCCAGAAAAAAGTAGGAGTAGCTATTTTATTTGTAGACAAAGTGAATTGCAAGCCAAGACTGATGAAGAAAGATAAAGAAGGTCACTACATCCTAGTAAAGGGAATAATCCAAGAGGAAGAGATAACCATCATAAATATCTACGCAACAAATACCAGTATACCCAACTATATAAAACAAATGGGCAATAAAAATTCAAGAAGCCCTGATACAATTGTCTTAGGAGATCTCAATACCCCACTGTCACAAAAAGACAGATCAACTAGACAAAAAAATTAATAATAAAAGATTATCTACAGTGTGTTCCACCCCACGACATCAGAATACACTTTCTTTTCAGTTGCACATGGACATTCTTCAAAACAGACACACACTGGCCTCTAGAACATGTTTAAATAAATGAAAAGGACTTGAAATTATCCCACGCATACTACCAGGCTACAGTGCAATGAACTTAGAAATCCATGGCAAAAGAAACCAGAAGAACTTCATAAACACATGGAAATTAAATAGTACCCTGCTGAAAATCAATGGGTCACAGAAGAAATTAAACAATTTTTACAGTTGATCTTCAGGTCTGACTTTTTTTTTTGCCAGCACCATGCTGTTTTTATCATAGAAGCTTTATAGTATAATTCCAAGTCAGAGATTGTGATGCCCCCTGCCTTGCCTTTGTTTCCCGGGATTGCCTTTGCTATTCTAGGTCTCTTCTGATTCCAGACATATTTTAGGAATGTTTTCTCTAATTCTGTGAGATATGCTATTGGAATTTTGACTGGGTTTGCATTGAATCCATATGACAGTTTTGGAAGTATGGCCATTTTCACAATGTTGATTTTTTTGGCTTTATAAAATGTGCCAGGAAACATTTCTTTTTTATCTACTCTTTGGGAGAGTATGCATAAGATTGGTATTGTGCCTTCCTTAAATGTTTGGAGCAATTCACTACCAAAAGTATCTGGGCCTTGAGTTTTTTTTTTTTTTTTTTGTGGGAAGATTTTTTTAATTACAATTTTAATTTCTTTAATAGAGGTTACTTAACTTTTCTAATTTATTATGCCAATTTTATTAAGTTTAATGAAATTATCTATTTTATCAACGTAAAATATATTGGCTCAGAATTTCTAATATCCCCTTACTGTTCCCTTAGGGTCTGTGGAAGCTGTGACAGTGTTCTTCTTCCTATGGCAGATATTGATAACTTGCTTCCTTTCTTCTTCTTTTTTTAAATCTTTTTTGTCTTTTTCTTTTTTTTATGAGTACCAAGGATTGAACTCATGACCACACACTTGCAAGGCAGGCGCTTTTGCCACTGAGCTAAATCCCCAGCCCCTTTGCTTCCTTTCTTTTAAAAGTTTTTTGATCACTCTTACGGGGCATCTTTCAATTTTATTAATCTCTTCAAAGAATCAACTTTTTAAAAAATGTTCTTTTATTTGCTTTTTATTTCATCAATGACTCCTCCTATCTTTATTATTTCCTCCTTTCTCCAGCTTTAACTCACTATTCTATGTCCAGCTTCTTAAATGTTAGCTTAGAGCACTGATTTTAAATCTTTCTTCTTTGTAGTATATGCAATTAGAGCCATGTTTCCATCGAAGCTCCCTTTAAGGTGAACCTCATGAAAGGTAAATTAATTTAGGAAAAGCCGGTCAGACTTGTTTGGTACTGTGTAAAAAGTAGTCTCCCAGGAATCAGGGAGAAGTTGAGTTAAAAAGGACACAAAGAAACAGCAGATGACAACACTCTCTGTTGATGAGGGTGTTGGACATAAACACAGGACCGCACTGTGTAAGGTCTGCGCTGTTGGAAACACTAGAAGACATGCACCAGGCCTTTTGAAGGTGAGAAACAATCTAAGGCTGAGACGGTTCGACGGGACTGAAGTGCCAGTGTCACATACCTCGCACCTGGAAGACCCGGGCGAGACGGCCAGCAGCAGGGCTGCTGTGGCTGCACCGCATGTGTGCAGCAACAGGTGATGAGAGAGGCAGAGAGGAGGAGAGCGCACCCCTGCTACGTGCTGTGTGTTTGCTGTGTGGCTTTACCAACCCCGAAGGGCTCCCCTCCACCCTGGCGCCCTCACCTTGCTGCCATCGAAGGCACAGAGGCGCACGTGTCTGCTGAGGACTTGGACGCTGGCTCCAGGGTGCGGGATCATCTTACAGCTCCACAGCGTGAGCACCAGCGAGACGCGGCTGGGTCTCGGCCTGATCTGAGAGGGGAGTTAGTCGGAAAGTGTATTTTTGTTACGTGAAGTCCAGATCCACTGTCCAGAGCAGCTTTTGTAAGAGTGGCTTAAGAAAATATACACAGAATTTAAAAAGACAATAAGGAAAAATTGTACACAAACAGATACCAATGTGAGAAAAGTCTTAATAGTCTGGTCATTTCAAGTCAAAACTAGTCATTCTGGGTAAAATTTTCAAAGCTGGATTTGGACTATCTGAATTTTTCCTAATGAGTTAAAAGCCGAGACAGGAAAAACAGGCAGTAGTAGCAGTGCAAGTGTCCGAGCTGACCACGGAGACACGGTTTCCCATCTTGGACACATGAGGGTCTGAGTGTGGATTACCATGGCACGGCGACCAAGAACCCTGGCGTCAATATTACCCAGCTAAGTGCTCCTTCTTTTTTAAAATTCCAAGCAACTATCTACCTTGTTCTTTGACGTCTTACTTGCATCTGTTGACAGAGAAAATATACTATTTGATGAGATTATTCAGATTATTTCACAGACAAGAGGTCAGATGAAGAATAAACAAACTGGCATTCTGGCTTTGGATTTTTTAAGAACTGCCTCAAATAGTTAGCCGTCCATTTTGCTTTGTGACCACGAGCTGTTTCACTTAAATAAATTTGTCATTGAAATTGCAAGACAGTATCTAAAAGTTGTCAACTGTTTTAAGAAATGTGAGCTAAATATTTAGTTTTCTGGGCATAGATTTGTAACATTTAATGTACATTAAATAGACCAAATATAACATCTTTGTTGACTTAGAAAACAAGAAACTCAATGCTAAGAAGTTTCCAGGTCACACTAAGATTGGGAGGGAAAGGGGTGCTGAGGTCCTGCACCCCGACCCTCACTCCTGCAAACCTGACCACTAAGTTCCTCTCCCCTTAGACTGCAGGGGAGGGGGGCAGACGAGGGAGAAGATAAACAGAAGGGCGGGGATGTGTCTGACGGGGTTTATATCCGCTCTAAGCTGATATAAAGTAGAAGGAAATATCGGGCATTTTCTCCCTCAAACACAGAGACAGCAAGAGCCCTTTGCTCTTAGCCCTGCCTGATGCAGCTCCGCTGCTTCCTCCTCCACATGTACTTAACACAGTACTTCGACGGTACCACTGATGATGACACTTGCTGGGTCCATCAGCTTTCCGGTGCTGTAACAAATATCCGAGGCCATCGCTTTAAGAAGGGGCAAAGGTCTGTTTCAGCGCCTGGCTTCTGTCCTGCTTAGTTGGCCTCACTGTTCCTCAGTCCTGGGTTCAGGCAGTGCATCAAGGCGGCCAGGAAGCAGAAGGGAGCAGGGAAGGGACGCAGCCCTGCGACCCGCGGCCCTGGTCACGGACTTGCAGTCCATGGGGGATGGGGTGACAGACACCCACGCCTACCAGATGGCTAAACCTTTCTGTATAAAATTATTCTCTGGGCAACTCCACATGGGAAGGATGGCCAGCCCCCCACTTGTACAGATGAAGAAACAGGTAAAGAACAATTAGGATCGAAACCTGGCATTTTCCCTTTATAACAACGGGAGAAACAGAGCAATTAGAGAAGGGAAACAAGATATAGTCAAGGTACCAGGTCTAGGTTTTACCTTACCTATGAAACATCACATTTAAAGAATTCCAACGTGGAAACAATTCTTTGGTTCCTGTAGTGCATCCATTCACATGTTAGCTGTATTTACTGATGGCAACTACACTTACAGTGCCCGACTTGGCGTCCCACACTAGGTCTCTGAAGGCCAGTTGTGATGCCGTGAGCTCTGGCTGTAAGAAGGAACTTGCTCGAAATCGATTCCCTGTAAAGATAATTCATTCCTTGATTTTCTCACAAAAAGAGGAATAGAATTCAAAACCCAACATCCATATTACTGTACTGTGCTACGAATGTAGGAACAGAAACTTCCAAAATGGCAAACTGCTTACTAGGAACTCTTTTTTCTTCCTTCTTTTCTTTTCTGTCTCTCTCCCCCCACCCCTTGCTTGCTTTATGGTCTTTTTGACAGGGTCTTACTATGCAGGTCAGGCTGGCCTTGAATCCACTTTGTAGCCCAGGCTGGTCTTACATTTTCAAGGATCCTCCTGCCTCAGCCTTTCAAATGCTAGGATTACATGCATGCACTACCCCACCCAGTTGTAATTTGCTTTCTGAGACAGAAGTTTGACCCATACTTATTAACACAATATAACATTTAAAGAAATAAACAGGTAAAAGATTATCTTAAGGCAGCTTAAAGAAAGATCTTAAAGAATTTTAGGCCAATAACATGCCTCATAGTGAAGATAATGCATTCAAATATTTTTGTAAAATGCAGAAATCCCTAAGCATTTTGCAGACTTTTGAAAAAAAAAAATAACCTGTGGTTCCATGGAACACAAAAGCATTTTTACCCTTTGGCTCCAGTTTAATTATGAAGAATACTTCTATTTTCAGCAGAATACATTTACTGAGAGAAAGAAGCTTCTGTCCAAGTGAGAGACAGAAGGGGTCCCAACTGGGTTGCCCTAGTTATGAAGAATACTTCTTATAAAATCACTTAGTCATCCAACAAATAGTTTTAGAGTCCCTGTTCTGTGCCGAGCGCTATGCTAGGAGCTGGAGAGGGAACAGTGAATGAGGCAGATGTGTTCCCTGCCCTGACTGCTTACAGCAGAGTGAAGGAATGGGTGCCCAGGTGCAAGGCAGTAGAGGGACCCACACGATGACATTATGAAGGCCCCTTCCCCCTTGTAAGGTGGGGTCTGCCCCGAGACCGGTGGGATGGGAGGGGCACTTGAGGGGGTGTCGGCAACCCCGGTGCAGCCCTTCCGTGGGTAACTTAGCAGTCAGGTAGACAGGAGACGCCCTGCCCTGCAGGACTCCACTCTGAAATGAGCCAGCTACGGGGAAATCCAAGGCTGAATAAGGAATCAGAAACCCCAAATGGAGAAGGAATCTGGAGAAGCCCCTCTGCAAAGAGGAGCAGTAAAGGGAGGCTTAGGCAGCGCTGGGGGCGGTGGTGTGAGGTGTGCTGGGAGGACCGAGAGGGGAAACAGGTGCAGGCTACAGACACTACGATCAGGGGTTTTTGTCTGCTGTGTGGGGAAGATGAGCAAAAGATGAGTGTCAGTGAGCAATGAGAGTCAGCACCGTCCTCAACATTACACGCCTAACTGCTTCACCCGGTCACCTTCCTCCAGCAGCTGGGCCAGCGTGGAGGGCCGGAAGCCCGCAGGAATGGCCCCCATGGTGGCGAGCACGTCCACGGTGTTTATCTGCTGAAGAGAGGGGAACAGAATGAATCTGCTTGCTTTCCTTCACGCTGCTTCACTTCTGTAGTGCAAACACATAGACTTTAAGGGGAAAATACTGCCATGGGGCCCCCAATTCCTGAAAGCAGCAACCAGCCCCGAATCCCGCCCTTCCCAAGGGCCTGAGCCTCACACCGAGCTCGGAAGGCAGAGTTCTAGACCAGTGCTTCTATGCATCCTTTATCAAAACGGACCCTCTGCTCTGCCCCCCATGCATGGCCACTCACTAGCCTGAACACTGAGACTGATTCCCACTGAGGAATTAAGGGTGCTCTGCGTATGTGAATACACACGCACACACACATACACACACATGAGCACATGCTTAAGTAAAACATGGAATGAAATGTCAGGAAGAATATCCACTAAACATAGTGATAATAGTGATGATCTGAGGGAAATTTTTCATTTTGTTCTATATTTTTTTAAATGATAGGATTACAGGTAATTTGTCAGATTTTTCCAAACAGTAAATGAAATTTAGTCTTCAACAAAATGATAGAAAATTCTAGTAGGATCAGTGAGAATAGTTCTGAGCCATCAAATGATACCATGAATCAGAGGATCTAATCTTTCTTGTACAAAAAGAGCTAATGAGAAATATTACGTGGGGCGTGGGTTTACTGACCAGGAATGTGTTTTTTCTTTACATTCTTCCTATGCCTTGAGTGCTGTCTGTGACCTCTGCTCTCTTTCTAAGCTTCCATCCCATTTGAGTCTGAACTCAATCAGAGCTACTTTGTAATGATACAGAAACAAGACACCAAACACACTTCATCTATTAAACAGATTGTAAGACGTGAAATAGCAGCTGTCATCACTAAGGCAGGAGTTACTAACCTCTGAGATGGCTTTGCGAACCGCACTCCAGTGGGAATCGGTTCTGGGGAGACAAAAGAGCAAGTGACAGGTTTCGCTCTGGGTTCACCTGGGGAACCACAGTCATCACAGAGCAGCACCTCACTGTCAGTGAGGCCTCAAAGCCAAACAGTCCCTAGATGAAACCGAGCTAGGGCTAAAGGTGCTACATAGTAGCTACAAGATTAAAGCAGTGATGAGCTGTAAGCAAACAATCATAGGGAAAGCCCCCAAGAATAAGTTGTGTCCTCTTCCAGAGAGTTTTGAAGAGATGCAACTCAGTATAGGTAGGAGGCTCTGGGTTCAACTCCAGATCCGAAAAAAAAAAATTAATTAATCAAAAAAGAATAAAAGAAAGTCTGGAGTCTTGTATAAAAGTAAAGTAGAAAGTTCCCAAGCCATTCGAGGTCTCTGCCCATCCGTACCGTGGCTTAGCTTCAGCTCCGTCTGCAGTTTCATCCTCCACGTCCACAGCCTCCTCGCTGTCCTGGTCACTTGGTTCCTGCTCTTCTTTTTCTTTATTACAGAGCTGGGGAAGCAGTGAAATAGGAAGTGCTCTTCAACAGGTGTAGCAATCAATCAATAAAAATTCTAGCTCTTTCCGAAAGACTCGAGCATAGAAGGGAAATTAGAATACAATAGAAAAAATATGATAAGAAAGAAGTTTTCAGCATATAGTTGATGACTTCACTATGTGATAAAATGGCAAAGCCTGAGGCAGGCAGCAAGTTCTAACCAAAATAAACCCAGATAGGATTTATGCCAAGGAAAAAAGTTACGGTCAAGATAAAAGAAATATAAAAGTATTATAAGAAGGTCATCTCGGGATGAGGAAACCCTTAACAGTGATGATAACAAAGGCAAAATTGTAAGTGAAACACTGACAGATCCAGACAATGAAACACACACAGAGCTGAGAGTCAACAAAGACAATTTCTAAGGACCAATACTTCTATTATTAAAATATTACAGAAGCTCTTATAAATCAATGAGAAAAAGATTTCTAAAAATCCCCTGAAAAAATGTCCAAAAGACCAGAAAAGGCAATTCACAGAGAAGGAATAAAAATGGTCACAAAACACGAAAGGTCGCTCAACCTCCTTAAGAGTATAATGAATGCACTTAAAAACAATGAGACTGCTTTTGCCAATCACGCAGGCCAAAAATTAAAAAAAGATTAATTACAGTTAACACTGGCATTTATATGGGGAAACACTCAGAGGCTGGAGGTGGGAGAAGAAATTGGCAAAATAAATCAAGACAATAAAGATGTAAGTCCTGTGAGGCTGTGACAAACATCCGGAATTTATGGAAGAGGTATAATTAAGCAACTTGGCACAGACACACGAGCAGACTGATCAAAATGGGCGGGTGGTGGGCTGAGACCTGGTCGTCCCCACCCCTTCCTCGCTGGCAGAACCCGGACTTCTGCAGGCTGCTAGGTGTTGCCATGGAACCAGATGCTGCTCAGTGAAGTATAACTTGAAGTTTTTGTGTGGCTTCCGGAAAACTAACACTATGCCGTTTGATTTCTTCCCTCTCTGTCTTTCACTGCATAGACGCATTACAAGATCCAGCAGCGGATCTGCTTAACAGGAAGAGCTGCTTCACGTGTAGCTACAGAGTAAAATATTCAGGGCTTTAACCAGTGCTGGATTGTCTATCTTCACATTCCTTCCTCTCTTGAAAGAAATGGGCTTCTCCTCAAGGGTGGCCACTTCCTGGGGAGAATCCTCTGCACTCAGGGGCAGCTGATTGTAGCTTCTTTGTAATACAATAGTGATTACAGGTTGAACACAATCTAAACGCCTACCTAAATGAGACCAGAATCCTTGCTGCCTCTCAAAACATGATCCAGACGCCACCTGTGCAATTCAGCAGCCCTTGACTGCATGTGGCTACCGAGCTTTACATTTTAGTTCAGCTTGAGATGCACTGTAAAAGCAAACCCCACACTGGCCTATGAACTCCGTGTAAGAAGTAAAATAGCTCCATACTTTCAAATACTGATTGCATGTTGAAATTGTACATTCGATACACTGGATAGAATAAAATACATTATTTAAGACAACTCCATTGTTTCATTTTTAAAAATGTAGGTAATAAGAAATAGACATCTGATCTCTCTCTGTTCCTGGCAGACACGAAGCCTTGGAATTTCCTGAATGATACCTTGTGTTTTCTTATCCATAGGGGTCCCAGTGGTTATGCTAATGAGGCAACTTTAGATGGCCTGCAGACAGCTACAGGGATTGGCTGGTTGCCAGAGGAACCAACCATGGGATTAGACATGGAAATGCTCAGCCCCATGCGCCAGCCTCTGGGGAAGAGAGAGGAACTGGTGCCTGGTAATCACCCATGGTCAGTGATTCAACTAGTACAATTAACCGAAATCAACTAAACCAAGTGGAAACACCCTGCGATCCTCTGGGCTAGAGAACACATCAAGATACCAGGAGGGTGACATACCCAGAGATGGCGTGCAGGCCAGCCCACCCCAATACCATGCCCTGTGTATCTTTCCTATTTAACTATATCTGAGTTAGGTCCTGTAAAATAACCTGGTAAATGCAAATACAATCTTTCCTCAAGAGATCAGTTCCAAGACCTTTCAGGAAGACCAAAACCCAAGGATGCACAAGTCTCCTATATAAAATGGTACAGTATTTGCCCATAACCTGGACCCATTTTTCTGTGTACTTTGAATCATTTCTAATTACTCATAATACCTAACACAATGGAAACGCTATGCAAATGATTGTTGTACTGTATGGTTTAGGGAATAATGACAAGAAAAAGTTTGTATATGTTCAATATAGATGCAATTTGTTTCTTCAAATACTTTTGACGTGATGTTGGTTGAATGCACAGATCAGAAATCCTTGGAGACAGAAGACAAACTGTAAAGTGTTTCCCTGAGTTCCATGAATCAGCATAGTGAATTTCATACCCCTGAAGAAGGGTGAAGGGGATCCCTGAATTTACAGACCACCAGTCCTAAAAACTGATGGCTTCTGGAATTTCTATGCTTGTCATCGAACCTGGTGCAGTCTTGCAGAATGGTGTGTCAGGTCTCCAGCAATGAGGAAATGAAATATATCTTTGGTGTCAGAGAAGTCTCACATATGGTATCAGAGGTGGTGTCAAGAAAAAAGACCCCTCAATGTGATTACTGGAAGATTTAAAATTCCAAATGCGGTATGCATTTGAATTCTCTTGGCAACACCAACTCAGACAGATGTCTACCCTACTTGGCAGAGAAAATGATCATACTCTATCAGGAAACAAAATAGGCTACAAACATGTGTGCACTGTATGTTCACACAAGGAAGGAGATGATGATACACAGTGGCCCCTTGATTATGACCTCGCATATGAACATCTTGGGTTACGACTGGATTTTAGGTTGAACTTATGACCAAAGTCTTGAGTTGTGGCCCAAATGCCGGCTGCTTATGCAGCTGTAAACAAAGACGCACGACGCCAGCATAGTGTAGGAGGGCACAGGTAGGCATCAGTTTGTGCCCAGATGTGGGTGTCTGCAGGCATGATTTTGCTGAGTGCTTTATATAATTGCTCCGATTGCTGCTATCAAAATGGCCCCCCAAAAGCTACAAAAGCAGCTCAGGAAGGAATGAAAGGTAAAGAAAGAAACAAAATCAAAAGGAAGAAGGAAACCGTGGAGAAATACAAAGGTGGTGTTCATGTGACCGATCTTGCTAGTATGTACAGCATGTGGAAATCCACCACATCTCAACAATCTTAGAAAAGATTTGTATAGGGAAGCTAGTGTTGCTCAAATTGGTAAGTCATGATCAACAGCGTTAGACAGGCTAGAAGGCCTTTTAGAGGACCTGGCAGTTAATGCAAAGTTAACATGAAATGCCTTGCTATGAACAGTATTAACCTGCAAAGCTTCACTGTGAAATTTGTGCCAGGGCTCACAGGCATAAAAGCATTTCACAGGAACCCAGACCCATTACACACGCGGGTTTTCCTCACTCTATCTCTAAAATTAAAGCAATTTCTGTATCTCAACCCATTCACCAATCAATTGATCAAAAAATATAACAATGTTTTATTAAAAATGAAAATAGTTGAAGGGGAGAAAAGCATAAACAAGGACTCACCTCTAGGTAGGTTCTGGGAATAAGCCCTTCATTTCCTTCAGCATTCTTTGCTATCCACCAACCGTCAGGCTTTTTTTCAATTATAAGGAGAATTTCCCCTTTCTTAAAGCAAAATACAATACAAATTTTAAAGGAAAACTCAAAAGACATGAGACTTACTTCATTACTAATGCTTTAAAATGCATGGCAGAAGAAAGGTACAGTATTTTTCCCATCCATTGCTTATCCCAATTTTTATCACCACCCTACCCTAAACCTACATGATGATAATATAACTATAAATAAATCATTCCACTTGGTTGCTTAACATTCATTTGAATCCTATGTGCAAAGGGAAGCAGTTTTCATAATCATTGTCAGGGCCCCCTACTTATTCCAGCAATTGGATCACTGTATAAAATATCTTTGAGTTTCTGAATCTCTTTGTAGAGTATCTTTTAGAAGCAGTATACATATCCTTGAAGAAAATCAACTGTGTTAAAACTTAAACCTTATTTTGAAGCAAAAATAGTATTTTCTCAATATGTTTGTCTGCCTAATTCATGTTTTGAATAATACTTGTCCATGAATAAAAATATAATCCAACTTGGAAAAACAAAGAATTTCTATTATAGAGGACATTTAAAAGCAAAGACTTTTACAGAATATACATTATTTTTTTTTGGTACCAAGGATTGAACTCATGACCTTGCACTTGCGAGGCAGACGCTTATGCTGCTGAGCTAAATCCTCAGCCCTACGAATATACAGTATTGCCTAATGTTGATAGTATTTTCTCGGAGAATCTGAAAATAAACTCTATGAATTAAAATGTATTAGTTGTACAATATCCTTGCATATTTTATTAGTAATCAGTTATGAAACTTGCAGGTAAATAAAAACAAGGCCCACAGTCTGTACATTCATTGATATTTCCTTGACTTATTTTGCTAACAGAAAACAGTTTCAATCCCCCATCACCCTTTTGAGCTTTGTTTTTCTGGAGACAGGATCTTGCCATGTATCCCAGCTGGGCCTGAACTTGCATTCCTCCGGCCTCACCTTCTAGAGTGCTGAGTTTACAGGAGGGCACCACCACACCTGGATCCCAATCTCTTTTATTTATTTTTTAAATTTTTTTTTGTCTTTTTGAGACAGGGTATTGCAATGCAGTTGCAATGAGTCAGTCCTTGAACTCACTTAGTACCGTAGGCTAGTCTTGAACTTGCAGTGATCCTCCTGCCTCAGCCTCTGAGTGCTAGGATTACAGATGTACACCACCAAGTCCAGCTCCAATCTCTTTTATAAACACGATGGGATTTTCCATCCCAGTTGCTATTTATTTGTGCACAGGCCAAGCAAGCCCCTTTCCTATCTGAACCAACAAGGAGACGTGCCACCTGACCAGTGTCCCCTGCTGCCTCTAGCTAAGCACACCGTCTCTACCTGTGATGATCAAAAACAATCAGAAATTCTGTCCCCAATGAGAATTACTGACATGAAAGCTCTTTTTGAAATGCCTTAGAAGAGGTAACTTTAATGACAGAATATCATATTACTACCACTTACAAATGATTATTTATTTGAACAGTGTTAAAAAAATATATAAGGACTATGTAACACAGGTGTACAAAACTGGCTCTGGGGTGCATTCCTGTAACAGCAGCACTTGAGAAGCTGAGGCAGGAAGACTGTCATGAGTCTAAGGCAGCCTGGGATATTCAGTAAGTTCAAGGCCAGCTTAAACCATGAAGTGAGACCCTGTATCAATCCCCCTCCTCCAATACAGGCACCCAGGCAGAGTTTTCTTAGTGTACTAAGTGTGCAAAGCTACCTTTAGATAGTTTCAGGTTTCTTCTACTCACTTTAAATGTAAGATCCCTAGCTTGCTGGGCAGTAAAGTCACCAAGGGCAATGTATTCTTCATTTGCTGCTTGTTTGAGAGATTCCTCTCCCTGCTGCTCTTCCTCCTCTTCTGACTCTTCTTCCTCCCCATCACTTTCTTCACTGTCTTCTTCTCCTTTATCATCATCATCACCATCACCACCATCATCACCATCATCATCACCATCCTCCTCCTCGTTCTCGTCCTCGTCCTGTTCATCTTCAGTAGAATCAGCATCTTCCTCCCTTTCGGTATGGGCACCAGTCCTACAGAAAGCATTTCTATGACTCGGCCATTTGAAATAACATACAAGAGCAGAGCAAATATGAGTAGAATTTCCATGTGTAGAAAAACTGCTCCATATTTAGAGCTGGTAAATAAAAGAAACAAGGGGAAATTACAACCAACGATTTCCACCATCCGGCTGAGCAGGTGCGCTCTGAAGCGCTGGGGGCTTCAGATTTATCTGAACAAGGCATGCAAGAGGGCAGAACATGGGCTTGCACCCACGAACGCTACGCAAATCCTGGAATCATCCACTGGGCCACTGTTCCTGGAGCGACTTTACAGAACTTAGCGCATGGCTGGTTTACATTCCGGTTCTATCTCCTCTTCCCTGGATGACCTTACTAGGTTTCTGATAAGCTCTCCCTTTTTCACTGATAAGGCCAAGATAATAATAGATTGTATTCCTGTCCTGGTCACAAGAATTAGAAGAGTCACAACCTGCTAAGTGTCGAGAACTTGCCCTTAGCGAGCTTTCGGTCCAAGTGGGTTATGGTGATAATGACATTGCATGCCAGGTTCCATGTGAGACACGAGGGATGCCAAGGTGGACTGTGCTAAAGGAGCTTATGTCGAGAAGGTGTAGGACACAGATAGTTTCAATTCAGCTCCACAGGTACTACGGTAGGCACCACAGGATGCTAAGGAATCGAACAGGACAGACACCCAACCAGGCTGCGCTTGGGATCAGAAAAGGCTTAGAATTAGGGCTTCAGGATGAGCTGGAATTTAGCTAGGCAATAAAGAGTAAAAAGAAGGCAGAGGGAGAGGAAAAAGGAAGTTCAAGACCAGGGAACATTAAGTAGCTCACAAATGGCAGGGCAAGGCTCAGGCAAAGAGCCCAGAAGAGGTGGGCAGAACGCGTCCCTGTGCTGTTTAACTTAAAACAAATGGAGCTAATGATACTTAAACTAATGCAAAAGAACATCTAACTAGCAAGACAGCCTATGATTTTCTAGAGCAGCGGTAGCAAACCTATGGCATGCAAGCCTCGCAGGCTGTTTACCATCACTGAGAGCTCTAAAAGGTTCATCATCACTATTCTAGAATATCTTGGCTTAAAATAGGTATAGGACTCTCATAGGATACTGCCCTACACACAAACAGAAACTGAATAAAAATAATCTTTGTACCTCAAGAACAAAACTCCATAAGCTATAGCACACTGATTTTCAAGGCACCCCTTTAAGAGATACCCTGCATGTATTTCACATGGGACAATTACTCCAGAATGCTGCCAAGGGTAACAGGAATTTGGCATGGTTTTTCACTTCCATGAATGTTGATGTGGTGGATTTTAATCATCAGTTCCTTAGTGTTAAACCAACCACTGGTTCTGGAATAAATTCTACCTGGTCAGGATGTGTCCTCCTTGTGATCTGCCTCTAGATTCGGTCTGCTAGTACCACAATGAGCATGCCTTTGCACATGATTTTCTTACAGTGCTTTCTGTCAGGATTTGCTATCAGTGTTATCTGGCAGCTCGTACAATGCTTTGCATTCTTCTTCTAGTCTCCAGGGAGATTTTATAACAGTGGTATTAATTCTTTGTTAAGTATTTGCAGTAATTCACTAGGGGAAGCGAATCAGCTCCCTTCTCCCTGCTGCACCTTGCTCCGATGTCTCAGGGGCCTCAGCTCCTCAGTGCAGTGAGGCTGCTCGTTTCCTCGTGCGGCCCACCTTCCTGCAGCAGAGCCCATCGACATCCCAGGGAGAGAGCCTGGGTGAACACAGGCCCCGCCCTGTCTCTCCCCAGATCAGGTTATCAGCCCTGCTCGGTTGACCACGATGCCTGCAGACAGCTGCTCTGATACTCTGCCCAGAGTTCAGGGCTGTTTGTGGAGGGAAGAAGCCCAGTATCAGCGTCCTGTCACTCTCACCTGGGATTCTGGAATTCTTGCGTCTACATATGTTAGTGTTTTTTCCAGGGTGCAGTGTAAAAAGCTGGAACCACAATCAGAGTCTGAGTAGTCTGAATTGATTGTTTTTTGGCTCCCTAGAAATTGGGTTTGTTTACACATAAAAGTCTTATTGCAAATTACAAGATTTGTTATTAATAATCCCTCTAGTAGAAAAATAATGGATGTTTATGCTTGAATTTTTGAAGAACACCTACCCAAGGACTATGTAAACAATGCAGATTATTTTACCTCATACACATTGATAGTGACATTAAAGGCATTGTTCTTTTCAGATCTGCTGTTTCATTAACTAGATTATAAATAACATGAAGTTAGAGACTATAGTTTATGCCTCTTTATAACTCTCATAGGCTCCAAACACATTCTATTATACATAATAAATAAATGTGGACTGGTTATACAGTTAGTTATTGTTTTTTGTTTCTACAGTTATATGTCTTTATCCTGAATCCAATATAAAAACTGGTGGTGCTATGCACGGTACTCTAGGAGGCTGAGGCAGGAGGATCACAAGTTTGAGCCAAGATTGGACAAGTTAGTGAGATTCTGTTTCAAAATAGAAAATAAAATTTTTTAAAAGTCTGGGGATGCAACTCAGTGCAAAAGCCTTGGATTCAGTACTGAACATATTTTTTTTTTAAATCTAAAAAAAGGAGAGGAGGCGTACCTGGTCATATTTTCTTTACTTATGGCCATGGCGAGTTCCTGTAGCTGCTGGGTGAGCTTCTCCAGGAGGCTCTGCTCCTCCGCCTTCCTCTGATCATAGTTCCCCACAGGGGCTGCTTCATCGGCCTGAGAGAGAGCATGGCCGAGAAAACTGATTTCGCTTTCCTAATCATATTTATTTTAAGAGAATAAAACCAAAAACTCCATCAAATGCTGCAAAGCAAAACAAATGCCCTGTGAAATGAGTCTGTCCTGCAGAAATGAGCTAAGGAGGAACTGTGGCTCTGTCAGCGAGGGACAAGCTGTGACCACAGACTGGCTCTACAGCCAACACGACAGGGGCCGTTCCTAAATTCCGCCACTTTAGTGACAGGAGGACCTGATTTCTTCTTCTATCAGAGCCTGTTTTCTCCTCTGTGACCACGCATAGTTAAGTTCTCAAATCTAGGGCTCCTGACTCCTAAGCTGGAAACTCTGGTGTCCCTGGAGAAATGCAGAGATGGCATCCAGATCCGGGGAGCAGGACTCAGAGGCAGGTAGGAAGAGGACTTCAGACTCCGCCTTAAGTCTCCGTGGGTCTGCAGCCCTGGACACCGAACCGAAGCTGAGGCTCAAACATGAAGGATCCTGAAGGGATGGCGAGGGTGGACTCGCCTCCTGCCTTTGCAGAGCCAGTGACGTCAGGGTCGCTGCCACGTGACACGGGGCTTTGTCATCACTTACCTCAGGACCAGACAGTGTACTCTCTCCTCGCGATGGGATTAAAATATAAAAACAGTTCTAATCAGCAGCCCCTGTACCTTATAGTTTTTAAAAATCAGGTGACTCATCAGAGCTGGGATGGTCTGCGGTATCCGAGCTGTGGCATTTCTGCCCCACACAGGTACTTAGTGACCTCTCGGGCACAGCTGTGGTCAGACTCCTTCCCTAACGCAAACCCAGGGCTTTAGCAACTGCATTTCCTTCCCAGTGAGGGACAATATTTGATAAGACATTTTTTTATAATGTCATTAACTATAATACTTACCTTCTTTAATTTTTGAAGAGTGGTTTTATTTTCATCAATTGCCTGTTTTAACTGAATACATCTAAATTTTTAAAAAGAAAGAGAACACATTGGTTTACTGTTGTCAGAACAGGAAAGCTATTTTATAAAATTATTTGCCAACTCTAGGCAGCAAAGAAATTAGCTATTCCATGAACTGATGTTTAAAATTTCACATGGAAATGCTTTTCTAGCCATTAGCTTTGATGATCTACAAAGTGTATTTAAAAATACATTTTGGAAAATTTCATTCACTGTTAGGTCAATATTAGTTCCACTTGTGTTTTTGGAAATTGTATAAATAAAAAGGAAGAAAAGGGATGGAAGTAAAGAGAAGAAAGAAAGAAAAAGAAATAAAGCTTAAAATGATTTCAGTGTCTTAAACACTACTTGAAATGTAAGCACAGTTCCTAGGAAGTTCATAGAAGTTAGCACACTTTACCTTTGGTAAACATCTTGCCTTTTACTGGGCTCTAGAGTTGCTTTCAACTGGCTTTCAGAAAGTAAAGTATCAACCTAAGGCAAATGGAGACAGTTTAAAACATCACTTTAGGAGATAAACTAAATCTCTTTTTACCTCCAATATATAACAAGCAGTTTGAAACATACAATAATAAAGTTGAAAGAATTTTACAGCAAATACTTATTCACTTATAACTAGATTCTACCTTAAACATTTTATTATGCCTATTTGATCTATCCATCTATCAATCCGTCTTGTTTTATATGCATTTCAAAGTAAACTTTAGTCATCAGTACAACTCTCCCTAAATAACAAACTTAGGGTCAGGAATTACTTCAGTGGTGTTAAGAGCCTGCTTGGCAAGTGCGAGATTGTTTCAATCCCCAGTACCTAAAAAAAAAGAATGACCTTGGGGGTGTCATTAACTAGAGTTTAATATTTGCTATAAATGGACACACCAGATACACAAACCTAAAGTGTACCTTTGTCACAGTTTGACAAACATATACACTTATAGAACCCAAATCCCTATCAAGATACAGGAAATTACTGAAAGGATTTTGCCCCAGATGGGACACTGGAGGTGGAATCAAGGGGCTCTATCTTGAGGTCACCGTTCCCGCCCCGAGGCAATTTACCTGTGGCAAAAAAATGAATCCCAATGGGCTACCAGTGCATCAATAATGCCCCTTAGGCACCACCCCAAACCTAAGCTACATGTATGCCCCCATACCACGGTCTGGTGGAGAGAATGCCAGACCCTGGAGGTCATAGAGTCTCTCTCCACATTCTTTAAATAAAGGCAGCTTTTATTTCATACTTATCTTTTTAGCCACGCAGAAAATTCTATCAGATGGTTCCCTACCATGCAGAAAATTCTATCAATTACCTCAGAAAGTTCCCGTTCCAAGCAAATCTCTATCCCATCTTTCCAGAGACAAACCTGTTTATTTTTTTCCACCATAAATTAACTTTAGCTGCTCTTAAACTTTGAAAAAAATGGACTTACACAGTATATATTTATGTTTAAATTTCTCTACTGTGCTGTTTCTAAGATACTTCCATGTTATTGTTAGTTTATTCTTTATTACTGAGTAGAATTCATTGAATCAAGTGTACCACCACTTTGTTTATCTTGATCTAGTATTTTACAAGCACTACATGTACTACGTATATTCTTGTCAAAGCACCACAAAAAAAGCATATCTCTGGGTTTTTTTCTACAGATTGCATGAGAAGATAGTAGATAAAAAAAGAGAGAAAATTTCATTAACTTCTTCTCTGTGTTTCCTATGTGGCATCCACCTGAGTGTTACAAAATCATACATTGATTTTGATAGGGCAGGTTATCACAGGCATGCCCCAAACAGGAAGTGGATTCCTTGCCTATGGACACTGAGTTGGTAATACATTTCTTTCTTTGTTTCTTTTCTTTTGTCTTTTTTCTTTCTTTCTTTCTTTTTTTTTTTTTTTTTTTGCTTCAGGCGTCTGTTGTGGAGATAGTAAACAATTAGCTAATATTATCAAAATGTTCTTTCCAGATACTTGAAGTATTAAAATGCTCATGATTCAATTTGATCCCTGCAATAGTCGGTTTTATTTTGTTTTAGTAATTATTTTTATAGTTTCCTTCTGAAACTTGTCCTGGTCCTTCTAATGTTCCACTAAATTTAAAATCACGTAAGAACCATATTATTGTAATCCCAAATTTTGTATACAGTCATCCAAGAATTATAATATAGAATATAAGGGGCTGGGAATTTAGCTCAGCGGCATAAGCACCTGCCTTGCAAGCAGGCGGTCGTGAGTTCGATCCCTAGTACCGATAAAAAGTAAAAAAAAAAAAAAAGAGCAAACAAATATAGAATATATATCTATATTATAATAAGATAGCATATATCCCTTTTTCAGTTTTCTTCACAATCCAAAAAGTTATATGTATAATCCCTGAGGCTTTATTGGGATCCTGGCAAGTTAATTCCAATTTACCAACTCCAATGCAACCCACTGTGACAGTAAAGACACCATGATATATTCCAAGTTAAGGGCAGCCAAGGGGTCCTAAATCCAATCCTCATGAGGAGGTGCAGACAGAGGCCCTGATCCTCAGCCTCTCCCAGCATTTATTATCCTGTGAAGAAGGGGGGTGGCTCGAGGATGAGCGACAGTGAGGATAGTGGGAACTCATCACCTCCCATGAGGATGTGCAGACAAAGGCCCTGATCCTAAGTCTCCCCAAATTTATTATCTCGTGAAGAAGCTGGTGCCTTGAGGATGAGTGACAGTGAGGATGGCGGGAATTCCATAATTCTGTGGATAACTTAAGCAGCCTGGCTAGGTAGGGAGAAAAGCATCTCTGCAAAATGCAGACATATGGATATGCAGAGGGATCAATTTGCATAATTCAATTAAAGTAGTAAATAAACTGTTTTAGGAGGCTGTTGCTTTGGTTTCTGATATGTAAGCTTTGGTGCCCTGGCGAGTCACAGCCTCTTTACCTTGAGCTCCTACCCAGCTGACATTCCTGGAGCTGATGGCTCTACCACCCCGCTGTGCTCACATCCTTTACAGGTAGAACACCATGTGAGGAGACTGTCTGTGGGCTTTAGAGATTACACACCAGTACCTCCCTAGCCTTGTTTGCAATCTTAGAGTCAATTGAAGAGAGAAGGAAATACAACAGTCAGCTTTGTACATATCAGAATAAGGAAATAAGTTTCCATATAATCAAAGTTGTAGCAATTATTCTGCATTCAAGGGGAATCACTCAAATTTTCTCCCAACCTTATTAAGTCTAATAAAATTCAGCAGAAGTCAGGGCCCCATCAAATTTTACTTTTATTTCTCAAGAGTATTTTGTTTTTATTGCATCACTATGATTCCAAAGTCACTATAATTCACTAAATTTTATCTTTCAAAGTCACTAAAATTTATCTGCCAAATCTTTTGTACTTTGTTCAATTTATTTTTAACTGATACAAAAAACCCAAAAATTATATATTTTATGAGGTACCAATGATATTTCAATACATTTATACCTTGTATAACATTTAAATGAGGTTAAACATACCTATCTCCTCAAGCAATTATTACTTCTTTATGATGAAAATATTTAAATTTTTTTTCCTTTCCCATGATATGGAGATGGTCTTACACATGCTAGGCAAGGGTGAAAACATTTAAATTTTTTTTAAACTTTTAAATAAGAGTTTAAACAGCATAAAATAATGAACCTGAGATCATCTTATAACTGTCAAAAAATTTAATAATTTTATTTTAGTGGAAAAATATATGGTGAATCAGACTTTTAAAAAGTACAAACAGTAAAGTGAAATGTAAATTTCAGAAAATAAATGAACAGTCCATTACTTTTTTCTTATTTTTAAAATAAGCACTCAATGCTTTGAAAATATACACAAGGAAAATAACCTAGTGTTGTTTAACCATACCCGTACCATTTTAGTATGCTACCTTCTATCTCTGTCCATGTCACCAGAATATTGTATAATCCTTTCTATGTCTCTAACTTGCTATTTTATCATATTTTCCCTATATACTATATGCCTCAACAAATTTTAGTGACAATATTATCCTACCCCTAAGTTATTTATGTTAGGTCCGCCCACCTGAGAGACAGCACAATCATCACAGCAGTGGTTCAAAGCTGTGCCCTGATAATGCACACTTCCTTCTTCCCAGAAGCCCTTACGGCTTCTCCCTCCCAAAAGTCTGCCAAATCTCAGGCATGTAAAGATTTACCCAATCCTCTACAATTTCAAAAAATAAATCAGCTCACATCAGCCCCAGAGCCCGACCCCCATCAGAGGCTGTATCAGGCAAAACCTGCCCTTTGCAGAGAGCCGCCACAGCCTTCCTTGTAGTGACTCCTTCCGTGACCCCCCTTATTAATATCTACTTGCCTCCTCGCTTTAATATTCTGAACTGCTCTAGATTGAGTACAAATCAATCAATCAATTTATCCATTCCTCTATAACTGATCATTTAAGTCTCAGTATTTTTTCTATTACAAGCGGCAATGTGATGAACATTTACCGCTGATCTTTGTTCCAATTTTTAATCATCTCACACAGCAGATTTTTGGAAATGTAACTACTGAAAGGGTTGTTGACCCAGACCGAACACTGCAGCCAGAAAAAGCCTCAGCCAGAATTAGGGAGCTCCTGTCTACCCCGCCCCTAGAGATTTACCTGTAACCCTATACCCCCCCACCCTTTGGAATCTGCCCCTGGCACCAAACGTGTGCCAATGAAATACCTGTGCATCTCTAATGGCCTTAGGGCACTGCCCTAAGCTTAGGCTACTTATATTCCCCCCCATGCCACGTGTCAGCGTGAGACATCACCAGATTTCAGCAGCCAGCGTGCCAGTCCTCTCTCTCCGTGTTCCCAGAATAAAGGCCTCTTTTGATTTATACTCCTCATCTTTTGGGAATATTTTTCATCTTCTGGAAATAATCCTATCAACTACCCAGCCGAAGAGCGTGAATGGCTCTTCATTCTGTCAAGCCGATTTCCAGTAATGCTGTCCCTTACACACGGGTCGCCAATGTTAAGCATCTGTTTAGTCCTCGGCTCCAGGGCTGAGTCCTGTGATTTTTATACGTTTGTGGTAGCTCATTTCCTTTGCGATTACTGGGTTATCTTTGGAAATTAACGTTCTCTCGCGCTCACAGTTACTTGTGTTTTCTCTCTCGTTCCCGTCCTTGGTTCAGTTTGTCAGATCGCAGTGTTCTCACACCCTGAGCCTACTCAGGCCTGAATTCTGCCGAGAGTAACAGGCATCGCCTGGTGGCGGGAAGCGGCAGCCGGCAGCCGCTGCAGAGCTCGGCTGCGAGGTGAGGGGAGCTGTCGAGGTGGGGCGGAGGCTGAGCTCGGAGGGAGGAGGACATCAGTGGGCGTCACGATTTTCGGGCCGTTTCGTCAGTGGCTGGGGGTTGGGTTGGAATCCGGACTTGGCGCGAGGGTCGGGGCTGGGGGAGCGGAGACTTCCAACCCGGGAGAAGGGCAGGTTGGACGTGGTTTCTTGGGAGGCCTGGGGTCACGGAGAGGAAGGCGCCCCACCTCTCGCCCGCAGCACAGCCGGCCCTTTCTCAGGCCCAGCCCCTCGCCGTGCGCCCCAACATACCTGTAGCTTCAGCTCCTGACTGCGGCGCCGCACCGCCTGCAGGGGATCGCGCGGGCGCCGGGGTAGCATCTCTCCCGCCGCAGCGCCGCGGGCTCGACGGTTGCCAGGGAAACCAATGCGTCGGCGCGGGAAGATGACGCCATCGCCGCGGGCCCGCCTCCCAGCCAGGACCCGGGGAGACGCGCCAGTCCCGCGCGTCCTGCGGTCTCAGCTCGGTCTAGCTGCCTAGGGAGTTACTTTTCCTCCCCATTGTGGAGGATTTGAGGAATGCTTCACGGGATCCTAAACTACACGTCCCACCTTACATGGGCATGATGCGCCGTTCCTTTTGAGGTACTATGTTTTATGTAGTTTGGGTCTTACGTCACTTGCTAACTTAACCTTACGATACAATTTGAGTTTCTTAAGAACTTCACGGTCCTCATTGTGTGCGTGGATCTGTTGCATATCTTCCTTGCGGTTTGGGGTATTCCTGATGTTTCGCTTCATTCCAGATTTACGCGTTGTCCGTCCTGAAGTCTGTAGGGTGGTGGTGGTGATTGGGCCTACAGGAAGTCTGTGAGCAAATTTTGAGTTGTGATTTATGAGCCACAGTTTACACGGAGTCTCCAGAAAGTGGTACTTTTTCCCCAGGTGGGGCGCAAGCCTCTAAATGCACCTCCCAAACAACAGTACAGCAAAATTACACTTGAATATGAATGTTGATGATCCGAGCTCACCTCTGAAATGATGGACCACATTCATATAAATGAGTGTTGTTTAGTACCGCACGTAATAATACAGGCCAGCCTGAATTGGCATTTATTTATGTATTTATTCAAGTATATACCTTGAGAAAAGCTCACAGACCATAAAGGTGCAGCTCACTGTACTTCCATGCGCTGAATACACTGCATATAACAGCCTTTAGATTAAAAATAGAACATTACGTGCATCCTAAGTCGTCTTCTAGTTTGTAGCAGCCTCAACTCCGATCACCAAAAGTAAATACTATCCTATTGTTTTGTTAGTAGATGTTTGCAGCACATAATGATCACATGGAGAAGCGGAACATGCACATAACATGTCTTTTTCAGTCTTTTTTCCCTCCTTCCCCTTCCCTCCATCTCTTGGTCTTATCCTAGGTTATAATGGCACAAACTTGTTTTGGTTCCTTAAACTTTATAATGGAATCATGCAGTGTATGCTGGTTTCTTGTGTTCTTTCAGCATCATGTATATGATGTTTTTTTTGTCTGTGGTTATAGTTTGTTCATTCTCATTAGAATTTTTTATTTTATTTTTTATACTGAGACTCAGATTCAGGACCTTGTGCTTGCCAATCGGTTGCTCATGCCACTAAGCTATATCCCCAGCCTGGAATTTTAAGTCAAGAACTGTGTGTTCCTAACTAGATCCTAAATAGGAAGAGACTGCAGATGCTAGACAATGTACTGGGGGCAAGTTCCTATGAGGGGAGTTGGGGTTAGGGCAGGATACAGAATACAACCAAGGCCAGAGAGATGTCATCCTGGAAAGGGGTCCCCGTGTCTCTCTTGATAAAGAAAAGTGAATGAGACAGAGCCTCAAATATAATGAGTTTCAGGCCTCCCATCAGTCCTCTGAAGCGGCAGCCATGGGGAATGCTGAGAGCCAGACAGGTGCTATCCAGACTGTACAGTACCGTGGTTGGTATGCTGGCCTGTGTTGTAGTTTGTGCTGTGGCCAGACTTTTTCTGGTCCTGACTACCAGAAGGGGCT
Organism: Cavia porcellus; assembly: GCF_034190915.1. NCBI lineage: Eukaryota > Metazoa > Chordata > Mammalia > Rodentia > Caviidae > Cavia > Cavia porcellus. The sequence continues at coordinate 55,588,260 of NW_026947501.1, read as the reverse complement.
TTTAGGGTTCCACCCTGTCTGGCCTGGCTTGCTTAAATTTTGCTACCTAGGGGCTGGGGATTTAGCTCAGCCACATAAGCGCCTGCCTTGCAAGTGTGCAGTCATGAGTTCGATCGCTGGTACTGATAAAAAAGAAAAAGACAAAAAATAAATAAATAAAATTTGCTACCTAAGCAGGCAGTTGTAATGGGCAGACACTATCCTTACAGCATGCTACCCGTCTGCGAGGATCTAGGGATGGGCAGTACCACCTAGTTCCCTCCAGAGTCAACTTGGGTCTCAGTGATACTGGGTGACACTCCAGATTAGGAGACAAGATAATTTGGGTGCAGATCAGGTCCAGCTTCATTCAACATTATTACTGGTTATTTTATAATGACAGAACCCAACTAGGCACAATTTACATTGATTCATCCATCATGCCTTACATGAGGATGACAGCACTTCCAGGACGAATCTGTCGTTGTAGAGAAGTTGTTGATCCTTCCATTCCTGAAAATCCAGCACAGCATCAAGCACTGAACCATCAGCCTATACCAGACAGCTGCATCAGCATGGCTGTGGGCCAGTTCTGGGCCAATGAAGACCCCATCGTGGGGTTCCACCAGATGTTTCCACAATGCTTGGGTTTGCACCATATCATACATTGAGGCTTGCCCTGCACAGCTTTGGCTGACCTCCTCCCAGCTAGGCACTCATGCTATTCCTCCTCCGTCCGCTTGCTGATAGTGTCACACTCCTCCAGATGCTCTAAATATCACACACAAGTGAGCAGGGTCGTGGTGGAAGTGGGTACAGTGTGCTGCTGCCACCACAGCGCTGTGCATGATGTCTGGACGTTAGACTAGTGCATCTGACAGGAGTCTGTGTCCTATCACCTCACGCCTTGGTAAGACTTGAGTATGCAAACAGTTGTCTTATTATTTTTTAATCCACTGACAAGATGCTATTGTAACTCAAAGAAGTGGAGAAAGCAGCTGCCTTACCAAATACTGATTTGTTTAGATGGCTCCGTGCCTCAATAAAAGTACAAAAATTTCTTAACCAAAACCATGGTTTTCAACCTTAACTGAGCAGCAATCATCCAAAGAGCCCTAACCACTTACCAGTCCATATACTTAAATACAGGATAACCCAAAATTGCGTATTTTGTGTTTATAACAGGAAGTATAAAAATCACAAAATTTATTCAATACAAGAATTGATTGGTTGAAATAACACCCTCCTGAGCAATGCTCTGGATTTTCCATACATAAACAAACACTGCTGGGGTGATGCTTGGGGTACAGTTAAGTGGTTAAAAATCCTCATGCCTGGGCCATACTCCAACTACGCCACCCAAAATTTCTGGGGAGTGGCACGCAGGGATTGTTTTGGGGGGTCTTGGGGTGGAACCCAGGCCTTATGTGATGTTCTATGACTGAGCTACACACCCAACCCTTTATTTTTGAAACAGGGTCTCACTGTGTTACCCTAGCTAGCCTTGGACTTTTTATCCTGCATCGTCCTCCCTATTAGGATTACAGGCTTGTACTACATGTTCGTGTGTGTGTGTGTGTGTGTGTGTGTGTGTGTGTGTGTGTGTGTGGTGTGCGTGCGCGCGCGTATGTGGTGTACTGGAAATTAAACCCAAGGACCTTACACTGTGCTGTATCCCTAGCCTTTCAAAAAAATTTTTTTTGTGTGACAGGCCCTAAATTGCCCAGGTCGTGCCATAACTTGATCCTCCTGGCTCAGCTTCCTAGACTGCTGATATTATGGTGAGTGCCACCATGCCTGGCAAGGGGATTGGTTTTCCAAGTCTCCCTACGTGATCATAATGGGCAGCCCTGTTGAAAATACATCGTTGAGAGATGGGAATTCTCACCTAATAGCCTTTATCTGACATGGTGGTGAGTGACGTGAGGAGTGAGAGGTAAAAACTGGGAGCTCATGGAATACAGAAAAGCATCCTGAAAAGTCACAGTGGGACCCCCCAATCCCCATCCTGGGCCACGTGAAACAGTTAAAAGTGTCTCTCGATGGTAAGTTTGGTGGCCAAAATTGAGAGCAAAAGCAGTGATGAAGGGTGACCATCTAGTATGAGTCTACTGTGACTGGGAGCCGAGTGACTGATGAGGATGGGGAGAGGTGGAATATCAGTGGCCTCCGAAGTAGGCAGACATAGAGACGTGGAGAATATCCGCTCTCCGTAAGCAGTGTACTTGTTTAAAGAGGCCAAGTTCAATGTGAGAATGAAGTCCAAGCCTTTTGAAGACAAGGTCCAGGGCATGGCAGAAGCAATGGATTGAAGCAGGTGGTCTGGGAAGCCCAAATGGGACACATAAGCGGGCAGGGTAAGGAAGCAGAAGTGGGCCGACTGAGACTAAATGGCTGTGACAAAGGGAGTGAGGGCACGTTTCTTCAATGAGTTAACAGTATGCCATTTCCAGGGTATGGCATACCCTGGAACTACCTTGTGACTCTGGCTCCAAATGTCCTTTCCAATCTGGGTAACAAAGTACTGTCTCCATGTGAGATGGCATTTCCAAAGGGAAAAATCCCAACATTTAAATGGGCTAAAGGTTGAACAGGTGACACACGTCAAGGGGAACTGCTTACCATCGATGGAGGACATGGGCATAGCATAATGTAGTAGGAAGAAAATAAGGACTGGCTAGAGATTCTGTGATAGACCCTTGGGAGTGAGCAGTATGCGTCCAGGAGAGGGCAACTGTGTCCTGGGCGAGTGTGTCAGGATGACACGCATAAATGAGAATCAGCATTGGGAAGATCAGGTTCACCAGGAGCATGACGGGAGCAGGCCCAGCGGCAGAACTGATCAGTCAGAACCCAGATGCTTTACGGGGCATATTCCAACACTCTGGGGACAACACACACCTCAAGAAACCTACCATTTCAGCCTCAATTCTCTGAGCCTCAGTGAGTGAGGGTGAGTAGGGTGAACTGGTATCACAGACCAGCTTCAGAAAACCATGGCCCAATGAGATGGAACTCTAAGAAGCAACGTTTTGGTCCGCACCTTCTGCATTCACAGCATGAATGAAGACAAAGGTGGAACTAATAAGGTACAGCAGCCCCTGTAAAGCCGAAGTGAAAGGGCAGCTTTCTGCAAAGACAGCTGTAGCAAGGACAGTGTGCCAGAAAACATCTCTTGTGAATCAAAATTAGTCAGGGTCTTGATCACTCAATCTTGAGAATAACTGACCTATTCAAGAGGGTTTTTCCTTCCCATGTGTATTTCATGACATCTAAAGGGGATTTCAGCCAATAAAAATTTACATTCTGCATTTGGTCTTATATCTCCCTTACTTCAGTTATGGTGCACACCACCCCCTTGCCATCCTGAACATGCTCAGTAACAGGACCATCAAGGTCCCATCACTAGCTCTGCCTTGTACCTGTACCAAGGAACTGGCACAGATTCCACAGGAAAGATGACAGATAGCTGCTCAAAACCACAAACACCAGCTTTCAGAATCCTACTGTCCAATGCAGGAATGATAAGCAACACTCCTTTCCCTTTGGAAAAGGTCCAAAGATGTTCAAAATTTTTTATTTTAAAAATAGACTTCATATAGTACAGTAAGAAATTCTTTCTTTCAGTGTTTTACATCCATCATCAACAAGCTGTGGGAAACAGAAGAAAAGAAAATTAGTAACACATAAACTTTAACTTCAAATAATTGAATTAAGTCGTGGATTATAAGAACTGGTATCACAGACAAGAAAACTGAGCCCCTGAAAATTTATGGGCACAACTCTGATGAAAAAAACTATTCCTGGACACAAGGTTCCTCGATATTCAGGCCAAAGTTCCTTCCAATTTACCGGGCCAACAACTACCCAAGAATTTTGGCGGAAGTTTACAAAATCTCAATGCCAAGATGTGCTACCCTTCTACTGTTACAGGCAGCTGAGTTAGTTAGAAATATTATAGGCAGTAAGACAGGGCTGGGCCCTCAAAGGTGCCTGTGCATTAGTTCAGAGACCTTGCAGCCTTGAAGGAGACAATCACCTCCTGCGATGGGTCAGATCTCAAGACAAAAGGCAAAGAGCAAATACACCCATATCCTAAGGATCCACAATCCAAATAGTTCTCGGTCACCCTGAGGAAATCAGGAGTCAGCATCCCACCCTCTACAATAAGAGTCACTGCTGTTAAGCATGCCAGCTTACTATGTGACTCGCTCCCCCATGTGTTCCTGATATAATCAATTTTACCTGAGCAATTAATCTTACTGGTTGACCACAGTTCTGCTCCACCTTATGCCCACCTTGCGAGTTCCCAGTTTTCCTCATTTTTCTCCACCATGGACCCATCTCACCTCATGATTTTACTCTATAAAAGTCCCTTAAAGACAGTCTTGGCAACTCTCTTGGGACCCCTTCTGTCTGTCTGTCTCTCAGACAAAAGCTTTGTTTCTCTCAGTAAATACATTCTGCTGTTAACCACCCTTGTTCCTAAAATTCATTCTTCGATTTTAGAGAACAAGAACTCATACCGGACATACGGTAAATCGGGAGTTTTATCCCCCTATATCACTACCAAAGATGTCATCTAAATGAACGATCGGGGCAGAAACACATTCACGAGTCATTCCTTTTTTTTTTTAATTTGGTGTTTTTCAGTATTTTCGACTTTGAAATTAAGTGTTGTCAGGATGCAACTATACTGCCCACCGTAAAGCATTCTTACTAAACAACCGCAGTGAACTAAACAGTTAATACCGAAGAACGTGTTATTAGAGAAAACCATTTCCACTTTCTAGACAGCGCCCGATCCCAGCCTCCCCTTTGGCCCCGGTGCGCACCGCTCACCCGCGCTCCGGCTGGGAGAGGGCGAGGTGAGGCGAGCCCGGCTCAGACCCGCCCGGGAACGGGGCTTGCGCACCAGCATCGCGAGGCCGGGACCCACGGCGCCGACTCTCAGGCCAGGTCCAGCTTCTTCTGCGTCGTGGCCAGCTTGTCCTGCAGTCTTCGTTTCCTCCAGTCCAGGTAGCGCCTCCGTAACCGGCTCGCTTGCCAGCCCACGAGCACTCCGGAGGCGAAGGCCAGCAGCACCGACACCTGCAGCGTCCTCTCCGACACATCCGCCATCGCGGCCGCCGGGCGTGCAGCGCGGCCTACGGCGTGGCGCCGGGGTCAAAGGACGCAGCGCGTTTACAAGCCGGGGTGCTGCAAAGCGGACTGAAAGACTGAGCCCCGCCTCCTCCCATGCATGGGTGTGTTCTCCAAGACTTCCCCGCTGTCTAGATGGGTCCATGTTTCTACCCCTCCCTAATGTTTAACGTTAATCACATTGTCATGCATGATTAGCTAACACTGCTGTCTTGCCAACCCAATTCTGAGTTCAGAGCCTTAAACTCTATATGTGCTCAGCCCCACGTGTAATTTAAAATTTTCTGGTTAATTGGGTTTTAAAAAATATAAACCAATAGAAATAGATGAAGTTATTTTTAATAATATATTTTGCTTTTCTCAATATATACAGGACATTGTCATTTCAACATGTAATTTGTTTTATTCCCTGTTTTTAAAATTATTGTTTTTATAATGAGTCTTTGGAATATGATATAATTTACAATTAACAGCCCGTCGATACTACATTTCATAGGATGTGCAATTGAAAAGTAGATTTATAGTCGAGTTGTTCTTAACACGTGGGTATTTTTTACAACTGACTTTAGAATCGATTTTAAAATTAAGTGAGGATTCATTAAATTTTTTAAAAAATTAAAATCTAGTACAGGTCTAGGGGTCATGCTGGGCATGAACTGATACAGATCAGAATTGTTGGGATAGAAAAAAGGAACAGGTTTCTAATGATGAAATCCACTGGAACCTGGGATAATTCCCACCTCCTGAGTCTCTGAAGTGCTGGCGGGCCCTTGAGCTTGCTTCTAACTGAATAAAGCAGAGATGGTGTGATGTTAGGCCTGTGGTTACTTCATGCTATGCAAAATTTTTACTAGGTCGAAGAACTTTCTGGCAGCTTGATGAATTAAGTGAACATGTTGAAGATGTTCACAGAGCACAGAATTGCAGGTGACCCCCAGAAATGGCAGGATACCTCTGACCAGTAGCTGCCTGAAAGCTGAAGCCCTCTGTCCTGCAACCATGAGGGAATAAAAGCTGCCTTCGACCCCAACGACCTTGGAGCAGATTCTTCTCCATCAGATACCCCAGGTGAGAATACAGCTGGCTTTTTTTTTTTTTTCTTTTTTTGCAGTCCTGGGGTTTGAACCCATGGCCTTCACAATGAACTACATCTCCAGCCCTTTTTAAAGTTGTTTTGTTGAAACGAGTTCCAGTCTATGGCCATACCACCCTGAATGCGCCCAATCTCATCTGAAACGAGTTCTGTTTAAGTCACTGAATTTCCCTGGGTGGGCAAATGCTTCAGCCTCCAGAGTGCTGGGACTGCAGGTGTGTGCCACCACTCCGGGCTCTCAGCTTGTGTTTTGCTTGCAGTCTTGTAAGATCTAAGAGGGGTCCTGCTACATTGTGCCTCCGCTCCTGGCATGTGGAAAGTGTGAAATCATAAAAGTGAGTTTTAAGCTGCTAGTTTGTGGTGATGTGTTATGCAGAGCTTCCTCTGCATATGAGGGAAACACTGGTTTCTCCACTGTAATTCTCAATACTGATCAGCTCAGGTCACAAACAACACACCCACAATACACTCTCAATATACTCACAATGCTTGTGACATCAGGTGTGGGAAGGAAGCACTCACCAGCCAATTCAGCTGACATTGCAGAGTGTCTTCTAATTCAGTTTAATTATGCACTGTCTCCTTGAAGGATAGTGTCAGATTCCTCACATTGAGGGCTCAGAGTGACAAGACTGTCCCCGCCTCCACTTGATGTGAGCTATGCTTTTTGACTGGCTGTAAATCAAGAGTTCCCACAACCCTCACTTCAAGTTTGACTAATTTTCTAGAGCAGCTCACAGCGCTCAGGGGAACATTTCACTTTACCCATTCATTATAAAGAATGTTACAAAAGATGCAGGTGGACAACAGCTGGAAGAGCTGAGTAGGACAAGGTATGTGGAAAGAGATGCAGAGCGTTCATCCTGTCGGTGCAGCATCTTTCAGCATCTCCCTGTGTTCAGCTATTCAGAAGCCCATTGGAACCCAGACTTTTTGGATTTTTATGTGGGTATGATTGATGAAATCACTGGCCAAAGTGAGCAACTTAACCTTTCAGTACCTCCCTCCCCTTTCACTGGAGGTTGAAGGGTGAGTCAGGGGTCCCAACCTAATTATGCCTTGATCTTTCTAGTGACCAACCCCACCCTGAAGTTCCGTAGGAGGCATCATGATCACATCAGCATAGGAAAGACTCTTACCACTACAGAAAGGCCAAGGAGTTGGGGAGCTGTATGCCAGGAGACTAGACAGAGACCAAATATGTATCTCAGTGTCACACACAACAGTAGGAAAGGAATACAGACTCTGAGACAAAGTCGAAAGAAAGTAAGAGAGAGAGAGAGAGAGAGAGAGAGAGAGAGAGAGAGAGAGAAAGTGATAGATGCTGGGTGTGGTAGCACATGCCTGTGATCCCAGCTCTTGGGAGGCTGAGGATTGCTGTGAGTTTGAGGCCAGCCTTAACTACATAGCAACACCCTGTCTCAAAAGCAAACTGGCCTCCTTATCTCCTGGACGTTTTTGTCAATCGTCCCTTCTCCATGAAGCCTACTGGACTATTTAAAAATCACAAACTCAACCTACCTGCCCTGCTCTCAGATGCTCCTGATCACCACAGACCTTTTCTGTTCTCCTCCAGGATGACTGAATTGTGACACTTACTGTTTATTGCCTGGTCCTCTGCTAGAATGAAAGCTACTTGAGGGCAGGGATTTGGATATTCATTTTGTGCTGGAGAATCTCAAGTGTCTATCACAGGGGCCGGCACCTAGCGCAGTAAATATTTGGGGTTAATGACAGTGAATAGTCAGGGAAGCTTCTAGGTGGATGGTGGAACTGAAAGGCAAACAGGAGAATCAGAAGAGAATACATTTTTCTGCATCTCAGTTTGCTCATTTTTAAGACAGGATTTTGGTAAGATATTTTTAAGGAGCCTTTTAGATCTTGGCAGCCTGGAGTTACATACTTGGGCAGCCAGTGAAATTCGAACTGCACTTGGAACTCTGTGCTCATCCACAAAATATCTTTGGCTAAAAATAACCCAGATCATGTATGGTGGAGGTTTGAAGATGGGAAATCCTTAGATGTGTAGCGCTGTTAGGGGCCACAGTTAGGCCCTTATTTTAGCAGGAGGCAACTTTGGCCAGAATGGAGCTGCCTGGGAAGTCAGAAGCCAGTGTGTCCTGAACTGGAAAGCTTGTGTTTTCCTCCTTGGTGACTTGTTTCAGTAAGGGATTTTAGTGGATTTGGTCATGGTAAACTCACTCTGAGGTGAGGATTAAATTTGGATTAACAGGCCAAAAGTCAGGTGTCACGGGTTAATTGATAACAGAATGTCTTTTAAATGAAGTATTAAATGCACTGTGCACTTGCTGTTTGAACTACTTACCAAGGCAAAAGAGGTTTCCATTTGCAGAATTAGGCCTTTTTTGCATGTTACTAAATTCATCTGAAGTTTACATATGGAATTGGTCTCCATATGTGTCACATACCTATTTCCCCCAGTCCCTGGTGCTAGGTGTCCCCCCTGAGGGACCATGAGGTCATGAGGGGGCTTTGGGAAGGTGTGTGGATCCTGGGTAAATGAGACTAGATTTTGGCTTAGCTCACTAGTTGGCTTAGCATAGTTCTGGGTGTGGTTGATGAAGTTTCTAACAGGGAGAAAATTAATCCTGGGTGTGGGTAACACCAACCAATAGGCTTATAGCAGGGATGGAAGAAAAAGAAAAAAAAAAAAAACAGAAAAAGGAAGACATACTGTTTCCTGGCTGCCACATCACAAACTGTTTTTCTTCTTCCATGCCCTTCTGCCTGTTCTCCTTGCTTTGGAGCCAGCCAACTATGGACTGAAACTTCTACAAACTGTGAGCTAAAATAGCCCTTTTCTCTTTTAACTACTGAGCATTGAGCATTTCATCCCAGCAACGAGAAAGTAACTAAGAGAGGCAGTTGTGGTTACCTGGTTGATTCCCGTGAACACTTTTTCCCTTTAAGGGGTCGATGACTTGTTTTTGGAGGAATAATGCATGTTCTGGGAATGGATTTGATTGCTCTGGTCATAACACAGATGTTAACAGCACCATTCACAACCTGACAAAAGGGCTGTGCAGTATGGATGTAACACATCCTTCACTGAGCATGGATGGTTAGCAGTTAGGGTGTAAGGTCATGGAACCCAGTGGTTTTTACCAGAGAAGTAGCTGGCTTGGTAGAGCAATAGATTGGCCTACGTAAGTGGAGTTACAGTGCCATTTGGGAGTCTGTAAGAGTTAAGTGGTAACCTCCAGGATATGGATATACATTAAGCCAGCAAGTAGTCAATGTATGATGCCAGTGCCCGCATTACCAGGTCTTGGTGGTGAGAAAAGTGGTCCTTATCACTGTTCTACTCAACAACACTGTTCTACTCCCTCAGTGATTCAAGCACCTCTCACTACATGCTGCTTCTTAATGGCCCGTGGCAGCTCCCCTTCAAAACCATGCTTCAATGGACTTGTAGGGGGACACTTGTCCAAACTAAAGCTGATACTCGAAGGAAGCTTTTTCTACAAAGTAACATGGTCCTAGTCCCAGGGAAATGCAAGTGGAAATGCCTCCCACTCCAGTTATTCTGAGTCCCTCATGCTGCTAGGCCAATATGCACACTGAGGGGTCACTATATCGCCTCTGGTCATAGGTCCCAATAGCCAGAAGAACATAGGCTGCTGCTTTATAGTGGGGGGATTCACTGAGGACCCCTTGATATGTTTCCATGTCCCACTGTAAAACTATAATGGCAAACTGTCGCAACCCAATGAAGACAGAAATACCGTTTCCTATAGGAAAGAAAGGTTGGGTCACCCTGCCAACTGAAGAACCCTGATTAACCAAGGCCACATGGACTATGGATCAGGCGGTAACAGGAGAAAATGTCATTCCCACTTAGGACTCGGGACCAGCTACAGAAACAGGGGTTGCAGCAGTGACACTTACAGTTCGTCACTGTGGCCTGTGCCCCTACCGCTTCATATATAGAACGTGGCTGGTGCCTTCCTTTCTGTTTCAGGTGGGAGTGTGACGATTTTGTCCATTCAGGCTGCTATGACAAACCGTGGGGTAATAGATGGAGTGGCTGATGGATAGAAGTTCATATATAGGCTGAGAGGCCCAAGTTGAAGGCACCAGCATTCAGTATCTGCTAGGGATCTGCTTTCTGGTTTTTTGCTGTGCCCTCACATGCTGGAAGGGAAGAAGGAACTCTCTGGGGTCTCTTTTATAAGGGCACTAATGCCGTTCATGGAGGCTCCATCCACATGACCTAGTTACCTCCCCAAAGGCCTCCTCTTAATAGCACCATATCAGGTATTAAGTTTCAATATATGAGTTTAGGGGACTCATTACATCATAGCAGCAACTGAGCTGATTTTACCACACTGTTATAAGATAGCTCCTTTTCACTCAAAGAAAAGAGTGGATGTGGAGGCATAAAAATGAAGGTGCTTTGGGATTACACTCTCTAGTCTTCTTTGCACCCTCCCATCTGCACTAGGATGCTGACCTGTGAGGAGTCTATTATATGGGTGATCTTTCTTTCTGGCTTGCATTTGGGTTCTGGGAATGAAGAGACAACCAGGAGTGGGGAAGAATAGTGGGGTTGGGGCCTTGTTCCCTGACCCTGTTCTATGGAGTCCTCTCCAGCTGGCCATGTCCCTCTCCTCTCAGGGCTGACCTCAATGGGTATAAGATCGGTGCAATTACACAGAACCCCACATTCAGAAGGGCCTTGGGCTTGGGATTAGTGCCCTGAAGTTGCCATCTTGATACTAATTTCCTTTTAATGTGTGTTTTACAAGGGTGGTGTCCAGTGGGACAGTAGGTCACGTGCAGGGACATGGAGCCAAGGCTCATGCGATATCCCATATCCTAAGAAAGGGCTTTCAGCCACCTGCTCCCCATGAAGTTCCCTGGGCCCACCTAGCCTTCTCCTCTCCACACTATGCACCAACTGCTACCATCTTGCGTCCTTGGTGAGGCAGAGGTGCATGGGGGTTTGCAGAGGGTACCACACCTTGGGACATGGTGGTCGCCATTTTCTCCATTCTCCCATTACCATGGCTGTTTCCATGGACAGCTCTCTTGGGGTGAGCCTTTCCTATACCCCATCAAATGTCAGGGGCATCCCAGTAAGAATACCTAGGGGAGCCTTTTCTCCCATGTTGACTGGAGTAGTAGCCCAAGGGAATGAGGCTGCCTTATCCCACTTGCTGGTCTCTGGCTGGGTCAGGAAGTGCCCATCCTGTGTAGTGGCCAGAGGGAGGAGAACCTAGCAGTGGGGGGTACAGGTTTGCTGAGACTAAAGCAAAGGTCTGCAGATGCCTGTGAAGGTCTGTTCCAGTCCCTGAGTGTATCTGCGTGCTGGAGCGTTGGTGATATTTAATAGCAAAGAAGAAACAACGTGCTAGGGAGAGAGGACAAGGGAAAGGGAAGCAAAATTCCCTGAAGAAGAAAGGAAAGAGTTTTGTGTTTCAGAACCTTCCCAGTCATTGTGCCTGATTTTCTACAAAGGGCTTTGCATTTTATTTTACTCTGAAGGCAGCTGTGACTCTAGCTTGTCCTGCACTCTGGCAAATCAGCTTCTTGTCCCTTTGGTGTGTGGCAGGTACTGATGTTGGTGTCAGTTGTAATCTTTTAATTAAACCTCTCTCAGGTCTTCCAGATTGCCATGGACTTTTTCCCGCTACGTCCCAGAAAGATCCGCTTTGGTTTGTTTTGTGTTTTTCTCTTTTTCCTCTTAAATAAAAAAAAAAAAAAAAAAAAAAAAAAAAGAAAAAAAAAAAGATACGTCCTCTCACCTCCCCCCTCAAAGACCTGATCTTCCTCCTGATTTCCTGCCGAGTTCCACCTGGAGCTGAGTGCCTGTTAATTTGACACTTTTTCTGAGCACCTCAGACATCTCCAAGAGACTGACAGACACGTGGTTGGGAAAGAATAAGTCAGAGAAACGTGGACTGAGCAGAGTGCTGTGTGTGAAGGGTCCAAAAGGTAAAGCAGCATCAAACCCTGGCTGGCTGCAGCAAACTCAGGGTGTTCACAGGCTCCTCTGCTCCAGGAGATGGTGGATACTTCAGCGAAAAGCTTTGGGGTAGGCAGAGCAACTTGCAGAAACCTCTTGCTGCTGCACGAAACATCTTTTTCTTTGGATGCCCTTTGAAACAACCTTGACTTTTTCAGAAGTATCTTCTTTGTCAATTTGTCTAACTAGCATAAGAATCAACCTGCACTTGTGAAATACAATTGCTCCTCATTTTTTCCAGATTCTTACCAGCTTTCCACAGTGTATAAGTCAATGCTTGGGGTGCTTTTGCACAGATTCATGGGCGTGCACAGGACTGAAAAAAATAAAATGAAAAGAACCCTCAGAGGTACGTGTTCCCAGTGGAAGTGGAACATGGTAATTCTCTACCTTCTTGATAGAGATAAGTGTAGAAATAAGTGTCTTTTATTCATCTATAGAGTGACAGTTTTGGGGGTGCTTTTCATTGAGTTTATTGTTTAAATTTGCCCAAGCACATTGCTGAGGTGCTCACTCTCCTGTGTTTCTAAGGTCAGGAACCCTGGGATGTGCTTTCTGGAGAAAGCATATGAGATAGACAAGCTTCATTTGGCAGTGCTGGTTCAGTGTTAAGAGAAACAGAGACACACATAACACAAGGTTGTGTGTCCATGGGTGACAGAGACAGCGCACACAGAGGTTCACAGGAGCCTCGCTTGTGTCTCCCCTAGAGGCAGCGGTTCTGTTTTGGCTCATTCATATTTAGTGGTTTTATGACAAGAATACCAAGAATCAACTGTACTCCAGCCTTTTGAGATTTTTCTAGAAAATCGATATTCTAGTTTGAATAACCACTGTTGGTTATTCAAACAAGAATTTATTCTCTATTTTATAAAAAACAAGAAAAGTTTGAAGTTTCACCACACAGAGAGGTAGTAAATGTTTAATAAAAAGGAAATGTGATTTGCCAGATATAATAATTTTATGTTGTATACCTATATATCCAGATATACACCGTATCTCAAATATGTACAATTGTTGTGTCCATTAGACAGAAAATCTGTGATTCTATGTCAAAGGGTTATTTTGTCCTGTTCTTTTCCTTCTCTCTCTCTCTCTCTTTCTCTTTCTCTCTGTCTCTCTCTCTTTGTTGAGCTTGTGGGCTTTGAAAATATGAGGAGGTTTCAGACTCCAACCACTATAAGCCCTGAAACACTGATGAATTGTTTGTCTCAGTGGTATAGATCAGTGGGTCTCCAACACAGTTTGGCACCAAAATCACCCACAGATCTGTTGCAAAATGCAGTGCAGGGGAGCCAGTGCCAGACCTACGAAGGTGACATTTCCAGAGACAGGACTTGTGCCCCTGCCCATTTGCTTAGTGCTGGGAATTGAATTCAGGGGCTTTGCATTGAGCCACAGTCCCAACCTTTTTGTTTTTTATTTTGAGACAGGGTCTCATTAAGTCTCTTAAGTTTCCCAGACTGGCCTTGAACTTGCTATCTTCTTGCCTCTGTCTCTCACAGACCTGGGATTTACAGGGGTGCACCAGCATGCCTGGCTTGGACTGTTTTTAACAATTGCCACCACCAATTCTGCCAGCCAGCTGGTGTTGAGAAATGACCGTACAAACCTGGCTTACTATGTGTCGACATATACAAATATTTAGGGTAAAAAGAATAAGGGCCCTTCTAATACTCAAAATAGTATTTTAATAGCCTATTTTATTCAAATAAATCAGAACTCCTTGGAGAAGCAGCTGCTTCCAGGTCTTGGAGAAAGAAATATACAAATGAAAGAAAGCAAGGAGGTAGAGATTAGGAACTTGTCAAAAGTACTCGAGAACTAGTTTGACTGAGTGAGCAGCCACAAGATCATCTCAGCACCTGTAAATGTAACCTGGCAGACTGAAACACTAAGCGTGTTAAAGTCTTTGAATTTTTAATGGTGCAAAAAGTAGAGCTAGAGTGGGAGGGGAGGTGGGTAAGATGGTACCCATCCATTCTTTCTGGATGCCTGCAGTGACTGTAGAGATACCAGGTGGGAAGCCCAACCCCGTCTCTGTCTCTCTCCCCCACCCCAGAGGCCACCTCCACCCCTCTCTCCCATCCATGACCCAGTCACCTCCCAAAAGCTCCATCTGTGAACTCATGAGGCTTTGGGGAAATATCAAGCTATAAACCATAACAGTGTATATTTCAGCTTGTAACTTACAAAGTAGTATTTGGTACTGTATTTTTTTATACTGTATCATGGTCATTGCGGACTGTGTATTGACATGGATTTATGACTTTTGATCAATGTTCAGCTGATGCTTCATGTAAAATTTCTCTTATAAATTATGTAGGAATATGCCTAGAACAATATTCCATTAGATCATTTTTGTAAATCAGATTGTTCCTGATGTTCATGTTTTACCAACTCATGACTTATTGAAAAACTGGTAAAGATAGAGGGCAAGGTCCAAGCATACTTCCACTGTTTTAATCAAACTATATTCAAGAGCTGGACATGGTGGCACATGCCTCTTGTCCTAGCACTACAGGAGATTGGGGCAGAAGGATCAAAAGTTGGAGCCCACCCTAGGCAACTTAGCCACTTAGTATGATACTGTCTCAAAAGTAAAATAAAAAAAGACTGCAGATCTAGCCCAGAATGAAGGTCCTGGGCTCAATTCCCAGTACTAGGGGAAAAAAAGCTATATTCAGGTTAATCAATTAGTGGGTAACAGGAAATTCTCATTATTGAAGTAGTACAGCTGAGAAAGAAATGGAGTGTCAAAATGCAACCACTTTCAATCCCTGTTGAATGTGCAGATAAGGACAATGACCATGTGTTATGGTTTGGATCAAAAATGTCTCAGAAGAGTGTAAACTAATACAGCCAGTATGGAAATCAGTGTGGCAATTCCTTGAAAAAGTAAAAATAGAAATCCCGTTTGATCTAGCTATCCTCCTTCTAGGTATCTTCCCCAAAGAGTTATCATCATATTACAGGGATACATGTATACCCATGTTTATAGCAGCACAATTTATAATAGTTCTTGACAGTCCATTTGTCCATGACTGGATAAGGAAAATGTGGCATTTATACATGATAAAGTACTACCCTGCCATAAAGAAAGATAAATAAGAATGATCATTATATATATCTAAAATATACCAATAAAATCTAATGTAAAAAAAGACAAGGCATTCATAGGTAAATGGATGCAACCTGAGAATGTTTTAGTAAAGTAAGTCAGACACATAAGTTCAAGTATTGCATGATTTCTCTTATATGACGAAAAATAGAGTCCACCAAAAATATATATGCAAATATTAAATTTATTGAGCCATGATGAGGTGGCCTTTGGCCTCTGCAGTTACAAAAGGTGCCCAAAGTGGTGGTCATCCCCTTCCAGGCATTTGGTCGTATGGTGAACTGCTCCTTGGGTGACCTTGGTCATTGAGATTGCTGTACATGCATTTTCAGTTTCTTCACTGAGAGCCAGCAGTGTAGTGGATTTTCCGCAATATGCAGCACCCTCTAGGATCATCATTTTAGGCTGCAAATCCCACATGGCTTCCAAGAATATATAGCTGGATACAGCTAAGCAAGACGAAGTGTCGGTGATCACTGCTGTCTTCTTGATGACAAATGAACAAATAGCCACTTTCCTTTCAGAGTGTTGGCCTGGTACAAAAAGGGCACCGGGGCTCCCACAGGGCCGGGGAGGGCATTAGGGATTTTGAGCACAACCACTGCTTGCAGTCTGTCTTAGTCACTTCCCGACCGCCACCACTGGCTCAGGGTTACAGCTGCTGGTCAGCTGGCTCCAAGGCAGAACACATCGCCGTGGACTCTGGGGGAGGAAAAGCTGCTCATGTCACTGTGGTCGGGAAGCAGAGAAGGAACCAGCTGGGGCTGGAGATCTGTCCTTCCAGGCCACACCTGCAGTGCCCACCTCTTCTGACCAGACTCTGCCTCCCAACCGGGAGTCAGCTCTGGCACCCCCAGGCTTTTCCAGTCTTCCAAAAACCCCATCTGTGAGCGCCTGCCACAACACAGCCCAGAATGTCACACTTCCTCTTTTCTGTGGTTCAAGGCAAGGTTTTGATGGAAACCACCTCACATCACTTCTAGAAAGTCCTACTTAACAAATATTTATTGAAAACCACTTTGAGGGGCTTGAAAACCTGTGACAAAGGTAAGATCTTCCTGCATGTAGAGATTACATCCTACCAGGGGGAGATAAATAATAAACAATAAACCCAAGAGGTGAAAAGTGATACAGTACGGTGAAGGCGATACGGTCAATGCAAGTGAGGAGAAGACCAGGGAAGAAGTGGGCAAGAAGGCAGGGCTGGAGCCAGATGTGGGGGTGCATGCCTGTAATCCTGGCACTTGGGAAGCTGAGGCAGGAGGATCACCATGAGGTCAAGGCCAGTTTGTGCTGCATAGTGAGTTCAAAGCCAGCCTGGACTACAAGTGAGATCCTGCCTTAAAAATAAAAAAAGGACAGTGCTGGGATGAAGGCTGGCAGAACATGGTGCAAAGTCGGCCTCCCTGAGAAGGGGGAGGTCTGAGCAAACACAGGTGTGTCTGGGGGAACACAATGCCACAAAACCTGCTGAGTCTAGAGGACAATTAACAGATAGAATCAGCGGAATTCTCAGCTAACAGGGATTGTCCTCATATTAGCAGTGAAACTATCTAGCAGCTGCAGAGGAGCTGAGAGTGGAGATGGCTCTTTGCCAGGAGGTCGGGGTTTGTCACTCCAATGCCACCAAAAGCCATGTGACCTGGGTGGGTTGATTCTCCTCTCTGAGTCTCTGTTTCCTTCGCTCTGAAGTGGGGATGGTAATCAGTACCTGTTACTGACTGAATTCTGTACTCCCCAAAATTTATATACTGAAGTCCTAACACCCTCAGTACCCCAGAATATGACTGTATTTGGCAATACAGGTAAACTGGGTCCTTGGGATGAGCCATGATCTAATATGACAGTCTCTATGAGAAGACGAAACCCGGGGACAGATACACAGAGAGGGGGAGACCATGTGAAGACAGGGAGGAGACGCCATCCACCATCTGCAAGCGAAGGAGAACCTGGTCCACCATCTGGGTCCCCCGATGCTGGAAATAATTCTCTGCTGTTTAAGCTGCCTGGTCCTTGGTGCTTGGGTGTGACAGCCAACTCATACAGTAACTCAAGGGTTGTTACAGGATGTGCTCTGTGACAAGCAGCCCCTAAAGGCTCTGTCTGCACAAAACTCTGACCCTTTGTCCCCATCAGCAGCGATGCCACCAGGACCAGGCACGCTCAGGCCTTATCCTCCATCTTCATTTCTCTTGCCACAGAAAATATCTTTTCACGAAAAGGACAAAAAGTGTCCTTTGATTTTATCCCCACATCCCTGTTAATTTTACTACCTGAAATACAAGTGACCTAGGTGTATTGTTTAAAATGAAACCTGATGGACAAACACAAAATTAGAAGAAAAAAGTTCTCTCCCCTCAAGTTTTCACTTCCTGCCATCCTGCCATGTGCTCAGGAAGGATGAGCACTGATCATGGCTTACTGAGCACCCTGCCAGGAAAATATTTTATGCATTTATCAAAAGTCGAACACACACATTCTTTTATCAGCGTCCTGGGTGAGGCCTAATCTCCCCGTCCCCATTTAGGACTTTGCAGGATTTTCCCTGTGAGCCCTGCAGATCGCCTTGTCCCGTGAAACACAGCTGACACGGTTCTGAGGCTGAAGATCAGACAGCCCTGTTTGTGCCTCTCTGCTCATCATCTGCAGCAGTGTCATCCTCACCCCAGACTGTTAGAAATATGTGTTTTTGAAAACGTGCATTCACAAAAGAAGGAGAGGGAAGTGGGAGAGGGAGCTCTCCCCCGTGATGCATCGGATGGCTCCTTCCAGGCAGGTGGAGCCAGGCTAAGTATGCACTTATCTGGGATAATTGTAGCCAAAGACAGCGCCCCTAGAGGACAGGTTTAGACCACGCTGGATCTTTCCGGGATGGACTGGGGTGAAGGCCTGACTGGAATCTGGGAGGCTGGAGATGGGGTGGCTTGTAGGTTGGGGGCTGCTGTGTCTGCAGCAGGGCAAGCTAGCACCCCACTTGCAAAGAGCTGCACACGTGTGAAGTTAAGCATGTGCAGATGAACTGAACCATGCAGAAGGCTGCTCCCCAAACCACACACACGGGCATTTGTTTTTGATTAGTTACTCCAGCTTCTTACAATGGACACATTTTATAAAACAAAAGAAGCCAGTGTAAAAGATCTTGCCACAAAATAACCATTCTATAAATTACCTTTTAAGATAGAATATTTGTCCTTTGGCAAAAGCATATAGATGGCTGTACCTGTAATCCCAACATTTGGGAGGCTGAGGCAGAAAGGTGGTTGTGAATTCAGACCAGCCTGGGCTACAAAGTGAGTTCAAGGCCAGCCTGAACTGCATAGTGAGACCTTGTCTCAAAAACAAAACAAACCACAGAGTTTTATGGATCCACATAATAGGTGCAAAAGTGATTATTTTAGAGTCTTGTAGACACAGATCTTTGGCTCGCTGGAATGGATTTGGCTTTACCATTTCAGCTGCCATATGCCTGCTCTGTGCCAGGACCCCGGATTTTAAAATGTAGCTTTCCTGTCTTTTTTCTTCAGCAAGTGCTTGTGACCTAGTGGGGCCGAACAATATCTGCAAGTAGATGAACCCAAGCCCCTATGATGGTTTTCATGAAAAGCGCGGGGGTCAGAGAAAAAGTGACGGGCAGCTCAGGGGCAGGGGCTACATTCAACTCTCACTGCAGGGCCCTCTCCTGGCTAAAGCCCAACAGCAGGCTGATGATCTGCTTTAGGCTTCTACTGATGCAACAGATTCAGGAGGTTAAAATAGCACCCACTTATGATCTCACCATGAGGCGGGGGTGCAGTCTCTGCCCAGGGACTCACAAGGCTGCAGTAGAGGTGCCAGCAGTGCCGCATTTCTTCCTAGAGGCTCCGGGGAGAAGACTCTGCTTTTGAGCCCATTCAGGTGGTGGCAGAATTTCATTCCTTGCAGTCTTGGGAACCAGGTTGGTGGCAGCACACAGAGCCCTGCGTGGACTTGGGTCCCTTTCACCTTCCCTCTGCTGGTTCCAAGTGCTTCATGACTCAGTGGGCCACACTAGACAATCCAGAATGACCACCTTATTATTATTATTATTATTATTATTTTGGTACTGGGGATCAAGCTCACAACCGCACTTGCAAGGCAGGCGCTTATGCCACTGAGCTAAATCCCCAGCCTGACCCTATTTTAAGGTCAGGGGGAGTAACCCGAAGTACATTTGCAAAGTCTCATTTGCATGCAGAGTAATAGATCCATAGTACCAGGGTTCAGGAGTAGACTCTTGTGGAACCATCTAACAGTCACAGTCTTTGCACCCCTCTTTGCCTGCCATGGTGCCTAGTGTGGAGTTGTGATGAACCACTGGTGGTGGGGGGAGTTTCATGCTCCTCACCAGGTGATAGGGCCAGTCAGAGTCACTGGGACAGCTTCTTCCTGGGCGTGAGGTCAGCAGATTTAGACCAGGGCAGAACCCAGGATCCATAGCCACTGCCGGCAAAGGAAACGCAAGAGCTGACTTGCAAGTATTTATCGTGGCACTTTAAATTCATGACAGTTTAAAAAGATTTAGACACTGGGCCAGGCCACGCTGAAACTTCCTGTGCAGATGCTGGGTTTTAAAGCCCTGCCTTGTGCACGGGGCTTCTCTCCGATCTGCTGGTCTCCCACAGAACTCTCTCTTAAATATTCTTTTTCTATCCTAAATGCCATTTTTTTGGATCTCTGGTTCTGGGGTGGTACCTCCTGAAGGAACAGTTGGGACTGATAGCACCAAGAATCATTTGACAAGCATGGAAATATTGCGTCCCGTGTCCTTTACCTTTCAATATTTGCTTAGTTGAATCTCCAATTGCAAAGCTGCCCGCCTTGTGTTTTCTTCAGGAATAATTTGAACTGTTTCAGTTCGTGATATCTACATTAAATTTCTAAAATCTTTTTTAAAAAATGTGGAGTACGTTTGTGAGAATTTGTGCATTCTCTTGAAAGTTGAGCAGTTCTGGCAAACTTGAGTTCTAGATCTCGTTGGGGGGGGCACCCCAGGAGAAGACGTGGGGGGGGCGCTCCCCGCTTCCTGTAGGCTTCCGCTGCCCTCCTGCGTGGCCTAGGGTCCACACTCGGTCCACGCGCCGCGCCGATTCCCCCGGGAGGGAACCAGCCTTCGCAGACGCCGCCTGGGGGGGGGGGTCCTTTCGCTGCTTTGGGCTGGGGACCCGCAGCTCGCCCAGCTCTGCCCCGTGGCCCGCGCGTCCCGCCCCCGAGAAGGGGCCGCAGCGGGGGACCCGCCGCGCTGGCCGCCGCCCCGTGGTCACGTGAAGCCGAGCGCAGCTGGGCCTCCGCTGGCCCGGGAGGGCAGAGTCCGCCCGGGCGGCCGCTCGCCTGCTCATCCCTGCCCTGCGCGCCGCAAGGCGATGCCCGGGATCCAGCCCGGTTCGGGGGCGCAGCGCTTGCGCCCCGAGCCCCCAGAGGAGCTGCCGGCCCAGGAGGTAAGGGGCGACGCCCGCAGCGCCTCCCGCCCCGGAGCCTCCCCGAGAAGGCACACCCGCAGAAAGACAGCGCGGGCTGCTGGAATTGGGGGTCCCGCTGGGGGACGGGGCGGGACGCGGTGCCAGGAGCCCTTTTACGCCCGGAAGCCCCCGGATTTGGCGCTCAGCCGCGAGGCGCACAGCTTCTGGGGCGCATCCCTGCGCGTCGGGGTCACTTGGGGGAGCTGTCAGCCTGCGCCACGGGGACCGAGCTGGGTTCGAAGCCCGCGCTCCGAGTGCCCGGAGGCCCGAGTCCCGGGCTGCGAGCGAGGCGCCACCCCAGCCGGGTCTCCCTGGCCCGTGCGCCCCGCACTGCGCTTCGTGGCGGCGGAGAAACAGCTGGGGGTCCGGGCGCAGAGAAGCGCCGGGAAGGAGGCTCCAGGATGTGGGCCGGGGAGTGCTGAGGCAGCCTTTCCCGGGGACAGGCACGGGCGGGTTCCAAAGTCGCTCGGATCCCTTTGGCTCCCGCCCCCAGAACCTCTGTGAAGCAGCTGGGCTGGGGTGAGTCCCTTGGCCGCCCAAGAGCTTAGAGAGCAGAGGGAGCTGTTCACGGATCCCGGGCTCCCCAGGGCTCCCTTCCAGGCCCAGCTGTCCTGTTCAAAGATTTGGACAAGACAAGCGAAAAGCCGAGAGGTTTTACATTAATCGAAGGTATTAAAAATTATCACCGACAAGAGGAGCAGCAAGCAGTTCCCAGAAAAATAGAGCGCTGTGGAGTGAGCGTGGGTCAGTTAACACAGGAAAAGAAGTCCAGTCTGCCTGTGGAGTGCGGGTGGGAGATGGAAAGGCGCCCGCGGTATGCACCCCCATTCTGCCGTCAGATCAGGGCGCCCCTGCAAAGCCGGTTGATCTCGTGACAGAAGAACTGAAGACAGCACTCTCAGATTGCTGTCAGGTGCAGGGCTCCGAAGCTGCTCTGAGCCTGGAGTTGCCCAGTTGCCCAGTGGCTTTGCTCTGCCCCGATTTCCTGCCTCGTTAGCACCCCCTGCTTGATCACCTTCCAGCGAGCCCCCCTGGAGTCTGCTGCAGAGGTCCACAGGGCAGCGTTCTCTGTGGGGTTTTAATTTAAAGCCCAGCCTGACTCACGGGGCTTCTCTGTGGCCTGCTGGTCTCCCACAGGAACGCGGCCCCTTCCACCAGGTGGACTGGGCCGTGCCCCGGACTCTTAGCCGAGCAGGCCAGGAAGGAAGAGCAAGTCCCACTCTGACCAAACCAAGCCACGCTCCCCCTGGTAATGGGGCTGCAGCGGGAAGGAAATAACTTGAATCTGCGAGTATTGATGGCCTCCTTCTATGTGCTTTATATCTTTTTGTCTAAATAAGAGAGGAGTGCAATAATAGTAATTTGAGATCTCAAGAAATGGAAAAAGGATG
Organism: Cavia porcellus; assembly: GCF_034190915.1. Taxonomy (NCBI): domain Eukaryota; kingdom Metazoa; phylum Chordata; class Mammalia; order Rodentia; family Caviidae; genus Cavia; species Cavia porcellus. The sequence continues at coordinate 55,566,071 of NW_026947501.1, read as the reverse complement.
ATTAAGTACAGGGTTTGGCTGATTCCTTGTGCTTAGTGGCCTCTCTGGGACTGAGGCCTTTTGTCGCTCCGGGTCTTTCAGAGGCCTTCCCACAGGGACAGCCGTGAAGGCAGGTGAACGGATGCAACCTGAGACCATACTCAGAGGTGAAATACATCAGACTCACGGGTGTGAACGTCGTATTGTCTCACCAGTGTGAGAAGCGGGAAGAGTAGGGAGGTCTAAGATGCACAGTAGAGATTGTGAAATGGGAAGAAACTGTTCAAAAGGAAGAAGGAACTAGGATGGGGGAGAGGGGCAAAGACAGAGGGGAAAGGGAAACGTGCAAGTCAGTTATACTATTGATGTGCCTTGGTTTATTAAAAAGGAAGGTTTGGGGCCCGGGATATGGCTCAGCGGAATGAATGCCTGCCTGGCAAGCACCAGGTCCTGAGTTTGATTCCTGATACCAAAGCAAAACACGAAGTATATAAGAAAGAAAAAGGGCCTGGGGTGCTAATATTGATTGGAGAATTTTTATGACTATATCTTGTATCCTGAGCAACTACTTTAAAGATAACAACATATAATGTATTAACTATTGTTATTCTCCTATTATTTTGTTAGGAAATTTTGTTTTACCCTTTTCTCCATAAAATTAAAAAAAAGAGTGAAAAAGAGTGAAAAAAGATGAATCTAGTACTAACAGAAAACCCTCAGCAGAATTCCTCTTTGTTGATGTAACAGCAATGATTGAGTCATTAAACTAGAGACCACTAGCTAGATCTCAGGAGGTCACTAACCAACTAACTGGGTTAACATTATGCAAAAATTATCTTTGGGTCAAGGAACAAGGAGCTGCCTGCTGACCTGAAATTCACTAGCACCTTTTTTCCCCCAAAGAATTTTAAGAAACTCTTTTTCTACACAGAGTTGCTTTTGGCAGCCTCTGGGCTGGCAGCCCACTTGTGTGAATTTCCCTGCTTGTGCTTTTAAAACAGAAATGACCCAAAGCTACTGATTCTTGCTTTACTGTGAGTAAGAATTAGTGGGGAAGCTTCTGGGGATGTTCCAGGATCAGCCCCCGCCCTGAGACTCTGACTTTATTGTCTGCTTGTGGTCCAGGCCACAGTAACTTTAAGGTCCCTGGGGCATTCAAAAGTGCCACCAGTGCCAGCGCTGAGACCCTGTGCCCTGTGCTAGTTCTTTTTGACACTCCGTGTGGCCGCTCCTTAATTCTTCATGTGCTTCTGTTCAAATGGTCTTATTCTTAAACTTCTTTGTGGAGGTCTTTGATGATCGCTTCTTAGGACTCTGGGTCCCCTGGTGTAGCCTCACGGTGATTTGCAGAGAAACTTTGGCAGGAGAAAGTGGCAGGAACCAGAAGGGGTGCAGCAGGCTCCCCTGGGCTCCTGCTCATGGCGGGATGAGGGGATCCCCAAGAACATCAGGAGGTTGGGCGATTCAGGCTGAAATCTTCACAGGGGCCAAGAAGCACCCTAAGACCAGTTGCCTAGGGGAGTGATTTGGTGGCAGAGGGGATAGGGACTGGGGTGACCTAGAGGGTGTGTCCCCCACCCAAAGGAGACTGTGGCTCCCCATCTGCAGCTGTTTAGGTGTCACCCATGCAGCCCTAGATTGCAAAAATGGCTCCTGAGTCGTCCGCTCATCCCCAAACACAAGCCCCTTTTACAAAGTGACCGCAATTGATTTCAATAAGAGGCGGAGTCCATGTCTCCAGCCTTTGAATCTGAGTTTGGTCATGAACTCGCTTTGGCCAGTGGGCCATGGGCAGATGTGCTGCAGTTAGAGGGACACTGGTGTGTCAATGCTTGGTCTCCCACTGCTCGTGGGGACACTGTGACCCTTGATTCAGACTGCACGTGGGCAGGACACATGAGCAAGGCTCCCCCAGACCACTTGGCGCCTGTGACCATAGGGACCAGCTGAGATGGTAGGGCCAACATTGCTGGGTGGACCCACAGAATCTGGGAAAATAGAAAATGTTTATCCAGGTGACTGAGCATCGGGGTGAGTCGCAAAGACTTACTGTGTCTCTCTTTGCCAGATGTTATAATTTTAAAAATAGAAACCATAAGTTCAAATTTTTGCATAGGCTCCAGTTTTGGAAAAAAATTGAATTAGTAGCCAACATTCTAGAAATACCGTGGGCCAAATCAAACACGCCTTTAGGCTGTGCTTGGCCTCTTGGGCGTTGGCTTCAGCTTTCCATATGGAAGGACAAGAATGTGTATACTGATGCCTCATTGTCTTGGAGCCGTCCTTCTTGCCAGAAGTGCTGACCCTTCTGACTCTTGGCCGCTGTCTCTGTGGAACGCCCGCAGTAGAAGGCGCCGCGCAAGTCTCCAGGCACTGTGTCCATGTGGAACGGTCATCTGTCTGTCCGCCAGGCTTCTGGGAGAGAGTGCAGTTTGAAGTGGGCTTCCAGGGAAGGAAGAGGGGCAGGAGACAGCTGGTTTGGGGTAAGCATGAGGCCAGATGTGGAGGGGGAAGCTGTAGGGAACTACCGATGAGGGATCCACTAGTTTTTTGTGGGCTTTGTTTTTGGTTTTTTGAGGTAGGGTCTCGCTATGGAGCTCAGGCTGCCTTTGAACTTGCAGTGATCCTCCTGCCTCAGTCTCTCAAGTGCTGGGAATAGAGGTGTGTGCTGTTATGCCTGGCATTGAGAGGAGTGTCCTGGGGGGGTGTGGGGGGGAGGAAGTTTGGGGGGAGAAGTGGGGAGACGGTAGAGCTCCTAACACTATGCCAAGGGTTCCTTCTGATTGCCTGGGCAAAGGGCAATCACTCAGAGAAGACACCTGAGGCTTTTGAATGGTGCCCCCTGCATGGAAAGCAAGGGCTTACTCTGCCCTCAGAGGGTGCAGAAGGAGCCCGTGGGAGCCTGAGGGAGATGGGTGGGAGGAATAGGGTTTGTGGTGATGGACAAAGAAAAACCAGGACGGGGAAGAATTTGGCTTAAACTGTGGGGACAGAAGTCTCTGGACCTGATATTACGTTGTGCTGATTTTCTCATCTTGAGAAACGAGAGAGAGATCGACTGTGTTTTCAAAGCCCTCTAACCACAGCTTTGCATCGTCCTATGATTCTCATCAACTGACTTACAGATGTATAGCATTTATAATGATTGTTTCCTATGACGAGGAAGACTGACCTCAGAGCTTCTCAAGTCGACTCTGTGTCCCTTTTGTGCTCTCTCCTCTAATTCCTTTTTAAATAACACTTTTATTTATGGGCAGTCACTAGTAATTTTTTTGTTTGTTTTTGTTTTTTTGTCTTTTTGAGACAGGGTCTCACTATGCAGTTCAGGTTGGCCTTGAGCTCAGAGCCAGATGGGTCTCAAATTTGCAACGATCCTCCTGCCTCAGCCTCCCGAGTTCTGGGCTTACAGGAGAACGCCACCATGCTGGCTTCCTCTCTCTAACCCTAAGGAGGTCACCTTCCTCAGGATGAAGGCTTACAGTACTGGGGGCAGAGAGGGAGAGGGAAAACATGAAAATCATGAATGTATCTTAAAATCTTGATGGCGAGGGCAGGGAATGGAAGCGCCACAGCCATAGGAAAGAGAGAAATTCAGAAGTCTGTTACTGTTGGAGTACAAACAGAGCAGAAGATGTTATGAGGAGCAGCAGGAAAATGGCCACGTTTAGATTCGTGGTTTTCAATCTGGGCTGAACTTCTGAATCACCTTAGAACTTTAAATTTGATTCCAGCCCCGCCCTACCACCCCACGGTGATACAGTTGTTCTGGGAGTCATCTCTTTCTGCCTAAAATAATTTGGGGGGTTCTTTTTGAGACAGGCTCTCACTATGCAGTTCAGGCTGGCCTGCAACTCGTTTTGTAGCCCAGGCTAGCCTCGAACTGACAGCGATCCTCCTGCCTCAGCCTCCAAGTGCTGAGATTACAGGCGTGCACCACCACGTCCGGCTAAATTTCTGATCATTTCAAGGGGAATCTTCAATGCTGAGAGTGCTCGTTGGAAAAATAATTGATACCTATAGTTTTTCTATTAAAATGTTTTTAAATATGTGGAAAAAAAGGTGTGTGCTAAGTATTAAACATACACAAGTATTTCCTATATTTTAGCAACGTGTCTTTAAGAATTGTCACACCAGGACTTGGGGTAACTCAGTGGCAGAGGGTTTGCCTAGCATGAACCAGGCCCAGGGGTTCATCCCCAGTACTAAAAAAATTTTTAAAATGTCATACTGACCCTGACAAAGCATGTGACTCAGAAAGTGGTATCTTCTTACAGCAATTATAAATTTCTCTCTGTGATTACTGCTGCACATCGGTTTTTAATACAAGCATTTATCGCTTTTTGGGTAAGTAATAGTTTTATTAAGCTGTAATCGATATACGCTGAGCTACACTTGTCTGAAGTGCACCCTTGGGTGAGCTCTGCCGCATGGAGACATTGTGGTACCACACGGCAAGGGCAATGAACCCTGTCACACCCGCAAGTGTCCCGATGTGCTCCTCTGCGTCCTTTCCTCCCGGTCCTCGTTCCGTGGTGGCTCTTCGGTGGGAGGAGGTGGGCTTCTTTCCTGCAGCTCCGTCATCTGAGGTTGTCCTGCCTTGCTGCCTGCCCAGTGGCTTGCTCTTTTTTACTGCACAGTAATATGCTAGCACAGAGCGGTCCTGTGGGTTTACCCATTCGCCTGTGTGTGGGTGTCCTGGAGATTGCTAGATTTTGGCTGTTGAATGTGATGAACAGGCCAGGCGAGGTGTCACACACCATAATCCCAGCACTCCGGGATGCTGGAGGAGAAGGATCATGGGTTCCAGCCCAGCCTGGGTAACTTAGTGACTTACCAATTTTAAATAATTTTTATAAAAAAGACTGATGAATGGAGCTCAGTATGAAAGCCCTGGGTAAAGTCTCTACTACAAAAAAAAAAAAAAGAAAGAAAAAATAAAAGGCAAATATTTGCATACAAGTGTGGCTTTGGAATTCTGAGTGTAATACAAACCACACGCTTGGCTGGGTGTGTACTTGGTGTGATGTAGATTTTCTTTATCGTAAATACTTAGGGATGTAAAAAATAGCTGGGTCATATTTTTTAACTTTTTAAGGCACCAACAAACCGTTTTCTTTTTTCTTTTCTTTTTTGGTGCCAGGTATTGAACTCAGGCCCTCGCGCTTGCCAGGCAGGCACTTAAGCCACTGAACTAAATCCCCAGCACCCACCAAACTGTTTTCCAAAGTAAATGTACGATTTTCCATTCCTACCAACGATTTAAGGGAATTCCAGTTGGTGCATGTCCTTGCCACTCAGCATGGTCCATCTTTTTCATTTTAGCCTCCTGCTAAATAAGTAGTGATATCACAGTGGTTTATATTTGCATTTTTCTAAAGACTAATACTGTTGCACAACTTTTCACGGGCTTACCTTCCACTTGTGTCTCATGTGGATAAAATGTCTATTTTGAGATGATATTACTCACTAATTTTATGCTTTAATACAGTTTTATTCATTTTTAAAAAGCATTGCAATATGAAATAAGTGTAGGAAACACAGTTCTACCACGTCTAGAAACATCTACTATGAACGTTTGACATGAAAATTAAGTACCATTTTTTCCACGCAGTGCATTGTCTCTTCACTCTCTTGGTGATTTCTTTTGCTATGCAAAAGCTTTTTAATAACACGAGGTCCCAGTTGTTGATTCGTGGAAGCATTTCCCATGAGGTCTGGGTTTTTGTTCATGAGCTCTCTACCTACACCTGTGTCTTCAAGATTTCTACCTACTTTCTCTTCTAGTGGATTTAGTATTTCTGTCTTAATATTTAGATCTTTGATCCATTTTGACCTTACTTTAGTGCATGGTGATAGGCGTGGGTCTAGTTTTAGTCTTCAGCATGTAGACAGCCAGTTTTTCCAGCACCATTTATTTATTTATTTATTTATTTATTTATTTATTTATTTTTGGTACTGAGGATCAAAGTCACACCCTCACACTTGCCAGGCAAGTGCTTATGCCACTGAGTTAAATCCCTGGCTCCAGAACCATTTATTAAAGAGGCTATCTTTCTTCCAGTGAACATGTTTGGCCCCTTTTTCAAAGATAAGATGGCTGAGTGTATTTGTAGTTGTGTCTGTATCTTTTAATCTGTTCCACTGGTCCTCAGGTCTGTTTTTTCTTTGTTAGTACCATGCTGATTTTATCATAGTAGCTTTGTAGTGTAATTTCAAGTGTAGTGTACGATGCCTCCTGCCTTGCCTTTGTTGCCCAGGATTGCTTTGCTATTCTAGGTCTCTTCTGGTTCCAAATGAATTTTAGGACTTCTATCTAGAACATATAAAGAATTGAAAAACATCAGACTCCCTCCAAATTCAAAGACCCAATAAAAAATGAGCAGCTGAGGTGAACACACACTTCTCAGATGAAGAAATGCAAAGGATTGCTGTCAAGAACATGTAAAGAACTAAAAAAATCAGTCCTCCCTCATTTAAAAACCCAACCCAGAGATGGGCATCTGAGACGAATGACTCAGATGAAATACAAACAGAAAATAAACATGTGAAAAAGTCACTGGTCATTTGAGAGATGCAAATTAAAACAACACTGAGATTCCATTTTACTCTACAAAGAATGGCTGTCATCAAGAAATCAACTGATGACAGATGCTGGAGGGGCTGTGGGGAAAAAGAAGCCCTGCTGTTGGTGGGAGTGTAGACTGGTGCAGACACTGTGGAGGTCAGTGTGGAGATTCCTAAAAAAATTAGGTTTGGAGAATGCATTCAACTCAGCTATTCCCCTCCTGGGTATTTTACCAGAAAATTGAAAACATCATGTCACAGTGGTATATGTGCACCCATGTTCATAGCAGCACAATTTGTAATAGCTAATCATGGAAAGAACCCAAATGTCCTTCAACTGAAGAATGGATAAAAAAGTTGTGGTATTTTTATACCATGGAGTACTACTCAGCCATAAAGAAGGATATACCTCAGTCTTTAATAGATAAATGGATGCTACTTGAGGCCATACTCATAATTGAAATAAATCCATCAGATTCAGATGTGTAAACATTGCATTGTTTCACTGATATGAGAAGTTGAAAGAGTAAATAAGATCTAAAATGTATAATAGATATTGTGAAAGTGAAAGGGAAAGAAACTGCTCAATAGGAAAGTACAACTGGGATGGAAGGAAGGAGAAAAGACAGAAAGGGAAAGATAATATATAATCTCATATATCAAATAATATAGATACAAGGTAGATAATTATACTATTAGTCTCTTCTGGTTCATCAGAAAGAACAGTTTGTGCTTTTATTGTCTGATCATTTTTCTGCCTATATCTTGTAATCTGAGCAACTACTTTGAAGATAACAATATGTAACATATTAGCCATTGTTAATCTATTATGTTGCTTTGAAATTCTGTACCATCGTTTTTATTCTTTGTTCATTTCAAAAAAGAACGCCTTGCCTGACCGGTGAGGGATTTCCATCCAAAACAGGCAGGAGGATGTCCCTGCCTGTGCGAGGAAGCTTAGCTAAGAAACCGCATGGTTAGATGGCTGGTCTTTTGAAGAACACAGGAGGGTGCGTAGCCGTTCGGTTTGTGTGTGTCTTTATTCTGTTGTGTAGAATCAGGAGGTGAGTCTTCACACAAAGATGCTCAGCAGCGCTGGTCCTGAGGAAATGCAGGCTCGATCTCTTTGGCTGCCTGGGCACGGGCCACCCTGCAAAGCCCGTGCTGTTGGCGGGAACAGAGCGCGTGGACGCGGAGGAAGGTGTGACTTCGGAAGAGGCAGTCTGGTCAACAGAGAAAAGGCATACGCCTCTTATTCAGGGGTTTTGCTTTTCTTCTTTTCTTTTTGGCATCAGGAATCGAACTCATGACCTTGCACTTACCAGGCAAGTGCTTGAGTCTCTGAGCTAAGTCCCCAGCCCAGGTTTTGCATTTTCTGTCCTGTTATATGGCATAAAGATGTGCACACCTGTGTTCATTTGAAATAGAAAAAGTGCAAACTATATAAATTGCATTAATAAGAACAGGATACATCTATCTATTTTTTGCACATGTAATTGATGATTTAAAATTCTTTTTATCAGTACACGTTTGCAGGGATGTTTACAGCCCTTGTGTGGGTTGCTGTGGGTACGTAACACATCTTAATTCCTTTTTATCCCTTTTCCTGCCTCTCCCTCCACCTCTTAATCTCCTCCTCCTTTGAGAAACAGCGAGCTGCCTACTTCCTGTTTGCTGTCTTTTATTTTACCTTGTATTTGTGCTTTGGGTTTCTCATATAAAAGATACCACGTGATATTTAAGCTTCTGAATTTGATTTATTTTGGTTAACATTATGGTCTTAAGCTGCATCCATTTCCCTACAAATTCCTCGTTTATCCTTCTTTATGGCAGCATAGTATTCCATCATGTACAAATATCACATTTTTTAATCCATTCATCTGATGATAGACATATAGGTTGCTTACAAGATTTAGCCATTATGACTTGTGCTGCTGTAAACATGGGTATGCATGTATCAATGTAAGACGAAGTCTTTACCTCCTTCAGGAAGTTAGGTCTCTATATTTTGTCTTGGAAAAAAAATCTGGAATATATTGAATGAAAAATGTAAGTTATGAATTGTATGAAAATATTATTATTATTGTTATTATTTGTAGTGCTGGGGCTGGACCAGGGCACTGAATGTGCTCTATCAGAGACCTATATCCCCAGCCCTAATTTCAGTGTTTTAAAATTATATATAAATAATCATACCTTAAGAAATCATTAAGGCAATAATTCCCTTATCACCTATTGAGTAGCTTGAACACAATCTCCTACCTATGTGTTTTTGTGTGTGTGCATACGGTATGGTAACACCTCGGTTCACGAACGCTTCTGTTCGGGAACTATTCACAAGCTATTTACAAACAGAAGCGTTTGGCCAAATCTCGCTTCCTTTCGAGAGCCCCAAACTCGGTGGAGAACAAGACTGCAGCAGGCACCTCAGAATTATCTAGTTAAGTTCGCGGACCGAGGCCGCACTGTGTGTGCAGCGCCACATCCTCTGCCCGGATGTAAAACACGGCTTCAGCCCGTGCGCGTGGCCGGCTCCGTGCGCTCCTTTTTCCTCCCCAACCCGGGATCCGTTTAGGAGTTTGGGCAGGGGCTGCCTGCGGTGTAGCCCAGCTGGCTGGGGGTCCCTGGACTCCGGCATGCACAGGGGAGCTGCACTCTGCACTGTCGTCCCGGGGGACAGTGGAGCTGGGGCAGAGGTGCAGGGGATGGGAGCGGGGTGCAGGGTGGAGACTGGGCCCTTTCTCACTCGATGCCTGCTCACGCGGGGAAAGACTGCGCCCTTTCCTCCCTGTCCGAGTTCTCTTTTCCTTTCTCTCCACGGGAAACAGAGCCTTCTCCTGGCGGCCGCCTATGTTTCTGATGCCCAGTACAACAGAAATGTCCCCTTCCAGACGTCCCCTCAAGCCATCAGGTAATTAAACTATTAAACCGCACACGGTAAGGTCTGTCCACCAGCACCTGAGATGCTGGAGGCGGAACCAAACTCAAGCTGTTGCTTCCGCAGGCGGTTTTGGGCCCGATCCAGGGCACAGCACGGTGGGAGAAAGCCCCGAGCTGTGTGCTAGGTCCAGGAGCCTGGTGCTTTCCTGTGGAGGGGCTGTCACCTGGCCCCACGCCTGGACACGGGAGTTGGGGCGCTGGCCCTGAGGATGTCATTGCGCTGCCTCTCAGAGTCACCCAAAGCCAAAGAAAAGCCTTCCATTTTCCCCTTTGGGCTCTTTTGATGAAATCTACATGTTTGTTCTTTTTGCAGGAATCCACAATTTTTTTTTCTTTTACCCCTTAAGGGCTGAACAAGACCAGCATTTTTTTGGTCTAGAATAAAGGGGCAAAACGCATTTCTTATTACCAGGGCTCAGTTCAGCGTCTCTGAAAGCAGCAAACGCCCAGTCCCTGGATGCTGCCCCAGGTGTGGGAGACAGTCCCCAGCCAGGGCAGGAGCCCCATGAGCCCCAGATCTGTTGGGGTCTACCGTGGAAAGGTGGGATAGTGCACAGCGTCAGATTGGCCTGGGTCACCATGCTACACAGCGATGGGTCGCTTTGACTGGGGTCCACTTCTGGGTCAGTCGCTGGGCGTCTCAGGAGCGTTCTCTTTCTCCTGATCCCCAAGCCCCATGAAACAGGTGCTCATCTTAGCCTGAGCCTACTCAGAAAATGTGCTTTGAGATGTTAGCATTCTCTTGGTTTTTCTCCTAAGGTTCTATGGTATGAGTTCACTTAGACACTGGCCCTGCTCCCTGGGACTTAGAGGAGATGCGACTAAGCCAGAGGTTCTTTATCTACACTCATCTTTAAATTTTTTTTTAATTTTAAAAACAAAACAAAACGGATAGAAATAATACAGAATTTCAAAAAACAGGAAATTAACACTCTTTAGTATATTGCATATTGTTATGTTAGAAGTAGTTGTTCAGATTATAGGATTGAGGCATAAAAGTGATCAAACTATCAAACGTTTATTTTATTTTTATGATCCTGGGCCTCAAAGTCAGGGCCTTGCCCCGCACACACCAGGCGAGTGTTCTTACCCCCAAGCTTCGCTCCCAGGGCCGCCTCTGTATTTCTTCTGACTTTTATTAGTATGCGTTTGCCCCAGGCACTGTGGGGGTTGGTACATGTACGAAAGCATTTCAGTTCCCTCTTTTCCCCTCTTCCCGCTCATGACAGAGAAGTTTGGGTGCTGTTTGACTCCTGTGCTGTGGTTGTAATGCCTTTGCTCTTCTCCTCTCCAGACTTTACTGTTTTTATAACCACTGGACAATGCGGTTGGCCACGTACCTCTTCATCTGCGTGGACCTCTCTCTGGCCCTGTTCGAGGCGCCTGCGCTGTTCCCGCTGCCTTTCGTGGTGAGCTCTGAAAGAATGAGATGTTCTATCACCAAGCCACGTGGGTCCTTATGTTCCTCAGATTTCAACCAATAGGAATTCGATTTTGTCGTCCTTGCCGGGGTTTTGAACTCACCTGCTCCCTGACTGAAGCTTCAGGGCGGTGGAAGTTTTTAGACTCTTATCCAGGCAGAAGGGTATCAGGCGTGTTCTAGAATCATCTTTAGTTGATATCAAATAGATGATGTCGCAGGCATGGTGGCTCACGCCTGTAATCCCAGCACTCAGGAGGCTGAGGCAGAAGGATCGTTGTGAGTTCGAGACCAGCCTGGGCTACAAAATGAGCTCAAGGCCAGCCTCAACCACATAGAGAGACCCTGTCTAAAAAAGACAAATTAAATAAATAAATAGATAAACAGGCGATGTCATTGTAGAGCGGCAAGGGCAAGGCCTTTAGAGCTGGCAGTGACATGAACAGCCACGGTGGCATGTGTGCCATAGATTCACCACCACTGTCCTAAAGCCAACGAGGTGAGGTGTAGCAGCCACATTCTTAGCTGTCTTTGTGGTCAGAAGCATTCTTTACTGGGGGTAACTAGGGGACCCCAGGGGCTTTGAATATGACGTAGCCATCAGTCTAACTGGTAATCCAGTGGGTCCAAACGACAGACCAACGGCCTGCTTGCGTTGATGCTCGACTCTGTCACTCACCTGGCCTAATGACTGTCATTTGCTCGGCACTTACTGTCTACTGGGTGCTCAGACAATTTCTCCTTACACCTCATAGTGCCCTTTGAGGTTGTTATCATCTGCTTTTCAGCAGATGAGAGAGCTGAGCCCTCGAAGTTCTGTCTAACCTGCCCCAGGTCACTTAGCAGTTGGGTAGAGATAGTCCAAGCCAGGTAACCACACGGACTCTTCTTTATTCTTCCATGTCTCAGGTATCTAATACTGTGTCACAAACTACCCCGAAACTCCAGTGCTTGCAATGGGAATATGAAAACTGTGCCATGGGCCCAATGTGGCTGCTGCCTGTTTTTGTGCATCTCTGTGCCATAAACAGAGTGTTTGTTCTCGCTCTCACCCATGCATTGGTGGAAACCTAACATGAAATACGATGGTATTTAGAGGCAGGGATTTTGTGAGGGGATCAAGTCTCGAGGGTGGAGCTTTCATGAACAGGATCAGAGCCCCCGTCCTTTCTGTCCCTTGTCCCTTCTGCCATGTGAAGACAGCGTAAAGAGGGTTGTCTGGAAGCCTTCAGAAAGTGCATTCCCAGCAGAAACCGCATCTGCCAGCACCTTGGTCCTGGGTGTCAGCCTCCAGAACTGACAGACATATGTTTCTGGTGTTTAGAAGCTACCCAGTCTATGGTATTGGACAATTCATATTTTGTGGCACGAAGGGGTGAAAGCCAGGAGCATGGCTCATGGGAGGCCGCCCAGGAATATCTCGCATGCTTCCACATGGTGAAGACTCTGCAGGTCTCGGGTTCTCTGGGTAGAAGACTTTTAGCGCAGTGACTCCCTGCAAGCACAGTGTGTGCGGAGGGCAGAGCCAGGCTCCACAGGCCCAGACTGAGTGTCCCCTGTCCCTCCCTAGTGTTGCCCGCCCAGCCAAGCTGGGAATCCCACAGAGCAGTGGTCTCAGACACTTGCCTTTCCTGTGTGCTTTGGTCACTAGCAGCTTCTATGTTGACCCCTCCTTCAGCCAGTGTCCTGCTGTCGTCCCCAAGTCAAATGTGTCATGGGGTGGGGGTGCCGGGGCCAGCATTTCCACGTGAGTCTCATTTTGAGCAGGGGTGTTGGGAATTGCTGCAGGCCCGCAAGCCCCTCACAGCTGGACAGACTGATGGCTAGAAGCTTTGCAAGGGGCTGCAGGCCAGGACCCATCAGGGGTGGAGGCTGAAGGGGGTGATTGTGTCACCTGCAGCTTTCCCTTCCTTCCTGTCCCCAGACAGTCTCTTCCCTCCGGCCTCAGCCCAGACCCTTCCCTTTTTCCAGTTGCAGCCGAGGTACCCCTTTCCCCATCTCTTCCTACTTTGCTACCATCTTTTCCCTATTGGTGGAGGAAAGTGCTGTCACTAAGGAGTGTGCCTACATTGCCGTGGCGATCACAGGGACATCACAGGCTGCAGTCGTGGAGCACAAGAGGGGTTGGGACTCTGTACCTGTGGAGGGGACTGGTCAAGATGTACACTGGGTCTCAGTGGCCCTCAGGCCTCTCTGCTCACCAGCCAAGTTCAGGCAGCAGGGCTGCAGTGGCTGCGATGTTTAAGGAATGACCTCTCCCTTCCCATTTGTAGACACACAAGAATGTCTTATCCATTGTCTGTTGCTATAACAAAATACTGAAGACAAGGAGATTTATAAAGAACAAAAGTTTATTCGGTCCATGGAGGCTAGGAAGTCCAGAGCCATTGAAGGAACTGGCTAATTCCTGTAGGGAACCAGTCAGGAAAGGCAGACGGCACTGGGCAGGGGTCATGAGAGGATGAAGGAGGAGCCTTCAGGTGCCTGGACCCCATGCTTAGGGCTGTCCTCTCTTCGCAGGCCACCGCCTTAGCAGAAGTGATCTGCCTGGCTGCGTTCTCTGCGAGGCTGGTGCACTTTGCGAAAGTCACTGCTCAAATGGTTTTTTGGAAGGATACGAAGAACATCTGCATCATGGTAACCATCGTGGTGAGTGTGCATTGCCATGCCGGGGGCCTTGGTGACCAAAGGCGGGAACCAGCGTGAGAGAAAGAATGGACAGGTTTGTGCGTGTTAAAGTGACACCAAACCCCGGAGGTTGGCTGTAGCTGCAAGCAGACCTCAAGCCCAGGGATAAATATGACCAAAAGTGACAGTGGATATTTTAACACTGCTAAACTAGAGAACAAGACAAGACAGATGCTCCGATAGAAAAATGAGCTGAGAAATGGGAAGCCAACTCGTAAAACAGAGACGCATGAAACAGCTGACATGAAAGATGTTGAACCAAACTAGTTAAACAAGATGGATCAAAATGCTACAATACCACGTATTTGCTTATAAGAAAATGTGAGCAAGATTGAGAGAAAACAAACCTTGTACTTTATTGGAAAGAGAAATAACTTTCTGGAAAGCTGCTTGGCAGTATTTTTCCTTTCCTCTCTCCCCCTTCCGTCCTTCTGTCTGTCCATCCATAGTGCTAGGGATTGAACCCAGGACCTGAATTACAGCCTCAGCCCTTTTCTGTTTTTATGTTTTAGACAGACTTGCTAGGTCACAGCCTGGGCTTGAAGACTTGATCCTCCTGCCTCCGCTTCCCAGAAGCCTAGGATTATAGACTTGAACCACTGTGCGTGTTCTGGGGCCAGTTCCTCTCAAAAGCCTTACATATGCATAACTTGCACTCTGGGTTTCCGTTCCTGGGAGTTTATTTTTTTGAGGATGGAAGCATTTAAAGATTTAGCCACAAAGCTGGTCATAGGTAAGCTGTACATAATATTGAGAAATTGGAAACAACTCAATTCCCTGATCATAGATACAACAGGAACATGTGAAATAAAGTGTGAGCCGTCCACTCAGTCCTTTAAAATGGTGCTAAGGGCACGTATATGTCTATAATCAAGAAGAGATGATTATCAGCAATTAAGTCACAAAAGCAGTGACCAGCATAGTTGGATCACATTTTGGTTAAAAAGAAACAGTGGCCCGGGGGTGCAGCTCAGGGGTGGAGCCCTTGCTTCCCTGGCAGGCATGGGACCCTGGGTTTGATCTGCAGCACTGCAAATGACAATGACAAAACAGAGAAAAGAAAGGATGTCATACATACAGTGGTACCTGGTTTACAATCTTAGTTCTTTCCGTGACTCTGGTTGCAAACCGAATTGTCATGAACCAGATCAAATTTCCTCATAAAGTCAACCTTGAACCTAACCATTGAATTCGATTTGGTATCTGTAGCAAAATCTAAAGGGATACAGCGTGTGCCAAGAAGGGGATGCGTCCCAAATCGCTCACGCAGTGAGCACAGAGGCCTGCGGGTGGCAGGTGAGGGGTCTGTATTGCCACACCAGCCCGCCTCAGAATCACGCCTCTGCTCTTCCACGCAGTCCTCTCTGAAGAGCCCGGTCCATCGCAGGCCTTCCACGAACACTCTTGGAGGTGGTGGTCCTCATGTTGCCTCTGGGATCGGCTGCCCAGTGAGGTCCTGTGCTCTGCGGACACCACTTGCTGGTCCCTCCACATTGGCGTTTCAAGAGAGCAAACCCACTCTCTTCTTCCCAGACAGTCCCTGGCGTTCCCTGCTCCCACATGAGACCTTCAGAGCCTCCTTGTCCTGGTTCCCTCCCTTCCCCCCTATGGCGCTTCCAGCTCCACTCAGGATGCCTCCTCTGCTTCCTGCTCATCTGCTCTGGGCTCTGCTCAGGGCTCTCGTGGTCTCTCAGCTGCACATCGGTTCTCTTGTCATCTCATGGTCCTTGTCACCCTTTCCTACCTCAGTCACTCCAGCCGCAAATCACCTATATATATATATATATATATGCGTTTTAGATTAATTCTTCAGACAGACTTTAGAACCTGTCCCATCCCTTGCTCAAACATCTGTGAGCTCCTCAGGCTGAGACAGTGATGCCACAGATCTCTGCACACTCGTCTGCCCTGCTGTGCTTCACACCAGCCTGCTGGGCTGCCTGCATTCCTCGGCGTGAGGTCCACCATTTGCCTGCAGTGTCCTCTGTGGCACTTGTCCTCCCTCTGCAGATTTGCTCTCACTTCCCTTCTGCACGGGCAGAGCCCTCAGAATATGCAGGGTGGCTGCTTTTTCCTGATTTCTAGAAATATCTATGTTTGCCATTGCTAAAACACACGTGGTCTGGGATGGCACCCGTGACTGTGAGCTTGGGTTACATCCCCAAAGGATTGTACAAGAAAACTGTAAAAAACAAAACAAAACAAATCAACAAAACCCCCCACAAAAACAAAAAGTGTGTGCATCAAGTTGTTTTTGGGAAAAAAAAGAAAAACCCCCAAAACCTTGAGTCTGTCAGATAGAAAAAGAACGACCTTTCCCCTCGGTGCCCCTGCAGCCTGCTGCAAAGCAGGAGGCTGGGCACTCTGAGGTTGCTGCCTCTGTCTCCTGAGCCTTCTGGCCCATGGGGAGCATGCACCTTAAAAACCTAAATCAGTGCACACAAGCCTGGCTGCAGATCACCCGGCTTTCCATCCATGGAGAGAAAGCTGAAGCGCTCACAAGGCTGTGAGTCTCCTCCCACTCTCCTGCCGGTCCCTCCCTGGCTTCAGTCCTGCAAGTCCTGGAGTCCTCCCTCTGGCCCCACACTGCTGCCCCACCTCGGTGAAGTGTAGTCTGATGCTGTGACGCCTGCACAGCCCGACCCTCGGCTGTGTCTTCTCCAGAGCGTGCCCTCTCAGGGACACAGAAGACGTCTGCAGTTGGTCCCCCTGAGCACCTTCTTCCCTGGAGAGCCAGAGCATGCATAGACCTGCAGAGTGGCCTCACTCCTTCCACCTGGCATCCTTATGAGGAAGACATCTAGGGTTCCCCAAACGGAAATAGGGCTTGTCTTTCCAGCCTGGCCCTGTCTCTGGTCCTTGTCACTTCTGCCGTGTCCCTCTGCCTCAGCTCCCAGGCTCCTCTGCTTTTCAAACTTGCCAGCACGGCCCCCACTCTGCCCCACCCTGTATTACTGTCTTGCAGCCCTGGCACCTGCCCTTTCTGAGTTTTATCTTTTCAAAGCTCTGTGCTGTAAATCTCATCAAGTAGCTCCTCCTCCACGAAGCTTGCCAGGTGTCATAGCCCAGTGACCTGCCCAGTGCTGCTCCCAGAGGCAGCCACACCAGCATCTTCTGCCTGCTGCCCAGAGTTTTTGTGCTGTTTCTCTCTCCCGCAAGGCAGGTGATCCTTGCAGGCTCTCCCCAGATCTTCTGTGTGTTACCACCAAAAGGCTAAATCCAGCTTGTTTCATGATGGTAGATTACGCTTTCTTACCTAAAGATTTCCAAGGTCCACTAGGCTGGTGGCAGGGGACCTGTAGCAGGCGAGCCACGGAGGACTGTTTGTTAACACTGAAAGCTCTGAAAGGTTCGCCATCACTGCTAGGCTTTTCTTTTGTGCCCACCCTCACATGAATCGTTTGCTTACAAACTTGACAGTAATAAAGATTCCTGGGTTCAGAAATGTAGCTCAGTGGTGCAGTGCCTGCCTGGCAAGCACAAGGCCCTGAGTTCGATTCCCGTAACTCCCACCTAGAATTTTTTGTATTCCAGGTATTTTTATTTCTGTTACTAAGCTAGTAGTTCTCTCTTTTACATATCAAAGGAAAGGAAAGTTCAGGAGGATGCAGCACAGCGTGGGTACGGGTAGCAATATGTTGAAGAGCAGGGGTGTGGGCGCCCGAGTTCTGGCTTCCTGTCCCAGTGCTTCCCCCATTCCAGCTATGATCAGAGGCCTTATGATTCCCTCCCTGTACTTCAAGTCCTTCCATCCAGGAACAGTTGTGTGTTAAAGCTAAAATGAAGCCACTGCAGAAGGTGCATACTATACTGTGTGACACCTAGTAGCACCCCGGATGCTAGCTGTGATGAATGTTATATTCCAAAAGTGGAATTGGGCTATTTCTGAAACTTGCTCTGATTCCATTGCTCGCCAGGTAAGTGCGCGTCATTGCTTCTCTGTCCCTTGGTCGGGTGGTTCTGATGTCTGTCTCCGCTGTCTCCTGCAGGTGACCTTGATTGACCTCATTGTCTATGGGTCCCTGGAGGCCTTTCACGTCCACAGCGTGCGATGGACAAGGGCCCTGAGGCCGGTCTTCCTCATTAACTTCCCTGAAAGTCGCCAGGTGAGAAGGTGATTTAGGATGCAGGACGATTTGGTCTTTTAGTTTTTACAGGAAAATAGCTGATTTCTCATAAGCCAGGTGACATTTTGTCTCCCCAGATCCGCAGGGCTTTCCGGAGCCTCCGGAACACCCTGCCCGACATCCTATACGTCTTTCTCCTGTTCCTGTTCAGCGTGCTAATGTTCTCCCTGATGGCTTTGAAACTTTTTGGGGATAGGTGAGCCCACTTCCCTGCCAGATTCTGCCTGGGAATCTTCCATATCTGGGTTAACCCACACCTGTAGAATGGGTCACCAGGCACTGCCTTCCTCGTTCCATATTCTCATTGGGAGAAGGCAGAAGTGTATCAGAATAAGCATTTGACTTGGGCGCGTGGTTTTTGCTTTCTGTCTGGTTCCTGTTTAGGGGGCTGAAAACAGCTGAAGGAGCTCCTTACTTCACGAATATTCTGGAAATAGCGTTTGAGCTCTATGTGCTGGTCACTACAGCCAACAATCCCGACGTCATGTATGTGCCCCTAATCCATGTCCAGGGATCTTTGGGACTGTAACAGAATTCACATTATTAAAAGGCGCTGTGGGGGTGGGTGTGTCACATGCAAGAGGCCTTGGGGTTCCATCCCCAACACGACAAAAACAGGACAGAACAAAGCCAGACCAAAAAGCAGCGGGTCTCTGACACTAACCGGGATGAGAGAGGGAAACATGGAATTTTCTGTTTAGTTGCATACGTTGTAAAAATACTGAAAAATATAAAATTCTATTCAAATGATAGCCTATCCTATGTAAAGCTACGCTTAGTTGAATTCTTTGAGAATTGAAAGCGGTAGGAGACAGCTCTTGACATTCAGCTCACAGAGAGTGGAGGCATTTTGGACACTGGCAGCTCTGTAAGAAATTTCAGAAAGGGTTTGGAGTGAGCTGTTCGGCCACAGGGATGGTGATGGTGCCACACGGGACAGTGGGAGTGAGATCTGAGGTGCAGCCTGCACAGTCATTGGACTTGAGGGTGCGGCACCTGCTCACCCTTACGTGTTCTGTGGAACGAGGGCAAGAAAAATCTTAACACACACTCATCTCCTCCCAGGATGCCTGCCTATAACTTCAACTGGTGGTATTCCCTGTATTTCATAACCTACATCATCATCAATACCTACATCTTCATGTCTGTCTTTCTGGCTGTGGTGTACAACAACTACAGGAAGCACTTAAAGGTAACAGGCGTGGCTCAGGGGCAGGGTGGGCGACAGCGTCTGGGCTGGGCACAGTGGCGGGGCCAGGCAGGTGCAGGCACTGACTGTGTGCACGTGTCCTCCACGGCTTTTGTGGGGGGACCAGGAGGCTTGTTTGGCATCCTGCTCCTTTTTGCTAAGCAGGGTGTTCCTCTGCCAGTCTTCCGACAAGACCCAAAGGACAAAGGATACAGCCACTTGTGTTCTGCAAAATCCTTGGCGTTTTACTGTTCTTAATGCATCTGATGGTTCTAGGATGTTTACAATGTTTTGTATGGGGCTGGGAGTTATTCGCCAGGCCTCCAAGTCCTTTCCTCACTAGGAGCAGGGAGAAGGCTGGTGAGAACTACAGTGTTTGTGATTAAGGGGAAGCAGGTGGTGGAATGGACTCTCAGATCTGGCCACTCTGGTCTTCAGAGGAGCCTGGTTCTGTGCAGGTTCTTTGGATGTGAACCTGAGGCCAGGCCTCCTCTGGCCTCTTCTTCCCTGACAGGAGAGGCCATTCCCACGGGTCTGGTGCACCTCTTCTCTCTGTCACTGCTGGACAGAACTGTGGCTATGCCTCCCCTTGCAAAGCAAGTGTATTTTTGAGTGACACCCTAGAAAATTAGTCCTCTGCAACATACATCATCTGGAAAACATGTACTTTATGTGTCCAGCAACTTCCTTGTTCTCCAGAGTCAACAGTGATTAATACCTGGTCCTTGCCCCCCCCTTTGTGTGTGTGTGTGTGTGTGTGTGTGTGTGTGTGTGTGTGTTTGAGACAGTCTCACTATGCAGTTTAGGCTGGCTTGAGCTCACTGTGTAGCCCAGGCTGGTCTTGAACTTGCAGCAGTCCTCCTGCCTCAGCCTCCTGAGTGCTGGGATTACAGGCAAGCACCACCACGCCCAGCTAGCCCTTGCTCTTTAAGAATGGGCAGTCTAGCTGTGCAGTCTGTCAGCAGGTGATCATACTGGGTGACAGACTTCCATGGAGTAGTGGGAGTGGGCCTGGAGGCTGCACAGCTGGGTCCAGCCTGAGGAAGGCTGTTGAGTTCCCATGTACTGGACGATTCCTTGTGGTCAGGCCAGATGGCAGCTGTCCTTCTGCCTGGGGCTGCTTTTAGCCTTGTTTCACTTCCCTGACTTTGTCCTTCCTCCTCTTCCCCTCCTTCTGTCCTGACTTAATGATCCCTCCCCTACCCCCATCTCTGTCTTTCTTCTTAGCCGCACACCCAATCTCCTTTCTTTCTGGAATCTCCTCCCTTCTGGGCAGAGTGGAGTCTGCAGCTGTCTGCTTCCTGTCTCTCTGCTTCTTGCCACACAGATTTTCCTTCAAGGGCTCCTCATTGCAACTTGGTAGGACAAGTGTTGTGGGCACAGACCTGGAGCGGGGAGGGATCATACCCCTGGCTTATTGGAAGACCCTTCAGTGACTTCTCCTGGGCTCCTCTATGACTCTGAAATACTTGGGACTGGAAGAAATGGCTCGTCCTTGCATCTCTCTCTTAAAACATCCAACTGTGTTTTGTTGTTTTGAAGAATGAGATTCGCAAACTGGCATACTTGAAACGTCACAAAATGATAGAGGCGTTTGACATTCTGAAAGTCAAGGTGGGCACTGAGTTTGTGGTAAAGGAGGCCACGTGGAAGCAGCTGGCCAAGGCGGTGGCACCAGACATCAGCAGCTCCCACCTGGAGCTCCTGCTGAGGATCTCCGACGAGGGACAGCAGGGGTTTGTGGGTAAGAAGCTCTCCTGGTGTCACCCTCCGAGTCCAAGGACGCTCCAGTCCCTTATATGAATGGCTCAGTGTTTCTGTACAGCTCACACATATCCTCCCGTCGTCTCTGGATTACTTATAAAACTTGGTGTAATATAAATGCTGTAGTCATTAGAGTACAGCGTAAGGGAGTAAAGGCAAGAAGAAAAGATCTGAACGTGGTCAGTGCAGAAGCGCTCCCCACCATCCCATGTTTTTGGTCCATGGTGGGTTGAATGTACGGATGTGGAACTTATAGAAAATGAGGGCTGACTGTATTTAAAAAAATTTTTTTAGGGCTGGGGATTTAGCACAGTGGCATAGTGTCTGCCTGGCAGGCACAAGGTCCTGAGTTTGATTCCCAGTACCAAAATAATAATAATAATAATAATAATAATAACAATAATAAAATTGCTTAGATTAGCAAACACAGCCCAGGTCCCCTGAACTCTAATTGCAAGCTCATGGGTGGAATCATCTGAGTTGCAATCTGTTTGTAAAGTAAATGAGGTCAATACTCATCTAGTTTGAGATAGAAATTCATCCACCATGGCTTATTGTACAGGCCCATTGATGTGGCAGGAAGAAAGCCCAGCACCTGGCTTATCAGACTTCTTCAGCCATTTTACCTTTAGAAAACAGCAGTGTCCCTTTATGGACCATTTCCGGGGCAAACCTTTGTTTTTAAGGAAAGAAAGCCATCAGATTGGTCGATTTGGGGAAGGAATGTTCTGTTTCCCAGGGGAATAGTGATGCTTTCTGGTGGGTCTTATCCCAGGAGACTGTTTGGCTAAGAAACACTTCCAAAGACAGTTTGAATGACAGTAAGCTGAACACGTCACACAGCGGTCTCATCTCTGTGCAGGCAGGGGACAGCGGTCCATCTGTGAAACTGCTCACATCCCCTGTGCCAGGTGTGAAGACAGGTGGATTCCAGGGCCCCACAGTGGAATTCTGTCTGTCCTCTGAGTGCTGAAACATAAATCTAGTGATAACGCAGAAGCATAGAACTCAGAGGAGTAGAAACACAGTTGACACAAACATTACACGAGCATTACTTTTTCCTTAGTGGTGGTGGTTGTTTTTTGGTGGTTTCAAATCCTTAAAAAAATTCTTTATTACATGATAATAGTCACAGAAAACATAAAGATTATATACACATCTGGGGTGACCCATAATGTTTTAATACATGCATACATTGCATGATTTGTAATTTTTTTTAACAGAAATGATGAGGAAAATAATTTGTCATCTGTGGCAAGGGGAGGTTGACTGCAGTCCCTGGGTCCGATGTGGCTCATGGTCTGTTTTCCTAAACTGAGTTTTCCTGCAACACAGTGACACTCACTGTGTGCTCTCTGTGCTGCTTCCATGCGTGATGGCAGAATCCAGCAGTTTCCTACGGGACCTGCACAGCCTGACATACTGAATCTTTTTCTTTTTAATTTTATTTAAAGAGAAAAAGAAAAAAAAACAGAAGAAGGGTATAAGCTATACAAAATTTCAAAAAAAAAATAAACTAGGAAATCACTAGTTAATAGATTACATATTTTCACCTTAGAAATCGTTATTCAAGTTACAAAATTAAAGCATATAAAATGGACATTCAAACAGTGAGACTGCAAACAGTTCTATTCAATGATCCAACAAAAACTCAGTAATATGATTTATCTATCTTATATACTTAAATATACATGCAGTTATATCCTTTAGAGCACTTTCTTTTCCTCTCTTTTTTACAATGACAATTACACATTTTGGGTTTTATTACTCCCATGGCTCTTATTACTTTTTTTTTTGAAGAGAATAAAACCAAATGTGACATAACAAAACAGAGTCAGTCAAATCAAAAGGATGGACATAGTACATAATGTAAAAACAGAATACAAGGTGATCAATAATGGTTACCATAATGCCTCTTGCTATCTTAAAAAGAATTGCCTATATCATCAGTTATAATAAAATTGAACAAAACAGTAAAGAACAAAACTAATAAAACCAAAACATTGGAGACATTACAGGACTTCAAAAGAAGATAATAGTCAAACCAGAATGGGCATCATAGTGAATCTTATTGTCTTTACAGTTGTTGCCTGTACTCTTAAACTTGGTACTATCAAGCATAACAGAATAGAGTAAAATCAGTCACAACAAGATGGTGAGAGCAATACAGGGTTTCAAATCAAGTTAATAGAAAAACAAAGTGGGTTACTATAACATATCCTGGTATTTTTAAATTTATTGTTCCCTTAATTAAAAAGATAAAAATAAAAAAATAAATAATAAAATAGGAGATTGAGATAAAAGAGGACATAACAACAAAACAGCACAGGTCAGAACATAACCATTTAAGCAAAATAGTGTTTCACCACAAGATATCCCAACATAAAAGTAGTTACCATAGTGTCTCTTTCTTTGAAATCTTTGAGTATAACTTCATATACTGTAGCATCAAACATATCAAGACAATGTAAAAACCATTCAAGAGAATGACAGTATTACAGGGTATTTAGAACCAACTGACAGAAAATAAACAATGGTTTCTGTATTATTTCCTTGTCTATAAAAGTTTTTGTTTATATTATCACATAGAATAAAATCCAATAAGATACAACATGTTAAGGCTGATGGAGACATAAGAACAAAAGCTTGATGGGACTTCAAAACAAGATGATATTAAATCAGCACTAGCTATTATAATGTCTTGTTTTCTCCCAAATAGCTGTTCATACCATCCAACCTTCTCTGCCTCATTTCTGTTGAGCTCTTTTTCTGCCATTAGTTGTCAGTTTGTCTTCTTCATTTCGCTTCTGCTCCATTCATTGTGGCCTCTCTGCCACTGTTTCTGGAATCTTGGTATTTTTCTCTTTTATAATGTCCTGCAGTATTCTCTGTAGAGTTGAATTGGTGGTTGCAAATTCCCCTGGTTCCTCTTTATCCTGGAAGCACTTTGTTTCTCCATCAATTTCTAGGGACAGTTGTGCAGGATATATCAATCTTGGCTGGAAGTTATTGTCTTTCAAAGCTTGAATTATTTCTCCCCATGCTCTTTGTGATTTGATGGTTTGTGCTGAGAAGTCTGGTGTAATTCTGATGGGTGTTCCCTTGTAAGTGATCTGTTTCTTTCCTCTGACAGCTTTTTAATATTCTGTTCTTATATTGGATTTCTGGAATTTTGATTATTATATGCCTGGGTGTAGTTCTGTTAGTGTTGTAGGTGGCTGGGGTCCTGTATGCCTCATAGATCTGAGCATCTTTACTTTTTCACATATTAGGGAAGTTCTCCTTGATTATTTCTGTGAATAGCCTTTACAGTTCATTTGTTTGTATCCCTGCTTCTTCCTTTACATTCTTAATTCTTAAGTTATAGATCCTCATCATCTTCTAGCCTTTGTATTGTTATTGTTTGTTTCCTTGTTATTTTTAAGAAGTTTTTCCTTTCATGCTTCCACATTTCAAATCTGTCCTCCAGTTTAGATAATCTATCTGTAGTTTCTTTCAAGTTGTTATGCCAGCTTTCAATAGAGTTTTTAGTTTCCTGGTAATCTCTTTGAACCTGCTTCATGTATTCTATGTTTTCTCTATTTTCTCCATCAAACAATTCTCCCCTTTTTTTCTGTTCTTCCGTTCCACCATCTGTTTTTTCTTGGGAGGTGCTTAGCATTTCTTTAACTATTCTACTTATATCTTGCTTTTCTTGGTTAAATACTTCACTTTTGAACTCGTCTATGAGGTCCCAAAGATATCGCTTTATGTCTATTGGTGCCGTGCCCGATATTGCATGTTTTCTGTCTTCATTCTCCTTTGCATTTACCTTTCCTGGATCAGTGTTCTCAGGATTGGGGACTGAGGACCCTTTCTTTTCGCTCCCTCTTCCCATACTTTTTGTTCCTTCCATACAATCGTATATAGGAGGCCCAGTTTCTTTCTTTGTCGGCTACAGTTTGTTTGAATTGTGCCGGCTAGGTGTTCCCGCCCACTGCAGTGTACTAGGGAGACACAGACCTGGGCAGCCTATGCTGGGCCTGCTCCTCCAGGTCAGTCAACCTGCTGAAGGCTTCACTGAATTAGGGTGCACTGCCAGGCACAGGGACCTGGTTTGGGCTAGCCTACTGGGTCTGCGGTGTCACCCAGGTCAAATGCTCCCCACCAATCCCGCTTGAGAGGGTAATATGTGACTGAAGTTACTGCAGCGTCCTGTTCTGGCTAGTCTTCCTGGTCCCAGAATGTCCTCTGTTGGAGCTTCCTACTCTATGGAAGGGTCCCTGTTCCTCTCACTGCAGGTCGATGCAGGGCTCCCTGCCAGCTCTGCTCTCAATTCAGTTCACCGATTCCCACTTTCAGAGCTTTCGCGTCTCTATCCCTGCTATGCCGATTCAGATGCAGCATTGGTGGCAGGAAATTCAAGCTGCAGCTTCCAGAGGCGTGGTTTCCATCTTTGGCACTGAGACTGTAGCTGTTCCAGTCATAGGACAGGGACTGCATTTCCAGTTGGTATCTCTCAGCTTAGTTTGTTCCTGGGTTGGCAGGGTATATCTCCCCCTGCTTGGGACTCCCCACACTGCACCATTCCTGGATTCTAAGCTGGCTATCTTAGAGAGCCTCTGCAGCTGCTGTTATCAATCTGCTATGTTCTCCTGGAAGTCCTGACGTACTGAATCTTGAGCTTTCCCTCAAAGAGCTCACTGATGCCCAAGCTATGACACAAAGCAGAGGGTGGGCACAGAGTCCTTCTTCACACGGATCTACTATGGTCTTGATTTCCTTTGGTCTTTCCTGTTCTAGTGAATGTTCTGAGTGTAAAGTTGTGAATCCAGGGAGACTTGGATTCTCTTGAGGTTATTTAATGGCTGAGGATGTTGGCTGGCTTCCTGGTGGTGACCCTCAGCACACTCGGTGTGAGGTCACCCTGAACCTAGATGTTTATGGTTGTCATCACAATGTTTCCATAGCTTCCATTTTGAAGCTCGTGTGACCCGGGTCCCTGGATGTTACTGTGCATGTCACCTGATTCTCCGGAGCTGTCCTTCTACCCAAGGGGGTTTCATGTTTGGCTATTAAGATGTGTAGATGTGTTTTTTTCTGAACTCTAAAGACCTGGAACCTCAACAATTTCTAATATATGTAAGTGTGTTTTTCACCCAACTTGATGGATTCATTGTCTCTCTCATATTCCTGGAACTGTATGGCAGCCTGAGTGTTCCATGTCACTCACGACCTTGTCTGGGTCAGGCCACACTCTGACAAGGCCAGGGCCTTGCCTTGCTGGGTGTCTGTTGCTGGCAGGTCTTCAACTTCTTTCTTGCATAAACCACAGCATAAACCAAAGTTGCCCCTTGCCCACCCACAGATCTTTGCTTATTTCTCATAGTGGAAGTGGAAGCCTGGGAAGCTTCTATGCACTCTCAGTGACAAGCTTTCTCCATGTTCAAAACCTCTGCCTAGTCTTTCACAGTTGTCCTGATTGGCACCAGGAATGGTATTATGGCAGTTTTCTTTAGAGTTTCAGAGGCATTCAATTAGCTTTCAAAGGAGTAGCAACAGGGTTTGTGCATTCTGATTTTGTTCGTTGATGTGATATTTCTTTAATAATATGTTGTTACAGTTCACACACAGCTAGTTTGGGAGCTGGCCCCATTCCCTAGCTGGTAGGACAGCCCCCTGGGGTGGCTGGGAATAGTCTGCTAGTCCTGGGGAATTCAGCAGGTTCTGCGGTTGAGTGAGGCCTGGTGACTCAGGAAAGCACCCATTGTACTTGGGCTTAGGTGGTGAGGGAGCTCCTGTGGATGCCATGAGGTTAAGAGTCCCTGGGAAGGGTACAGGGAAGGGGGGTGGGTGGAGCAGGAGGTAGCAGCTCAATCCAAAGGGTATAGACTTCTTGTCTGAAGGCTTTGTAGAGAAGAAGGGAAAGCGAGCAGAGGCTGAAAAGCTGGTTGGACCACGGGAAGATCACAGAGCAGAGGGCACGAATGAGTCGGTGGCTTGTATAAATCTGCAGAATCCCATAGTGCTGCCTTGCATTGAGGGTCAGAACAAGGGCAAGTGGGGGGTCTGGGGATCACCTGGCTCTGCCCTCTTTGGCTCCTTGGCCTTGGGCCTTCACTCTCTGGGGCAGAGGGTTTCAGTTTTTTGACTGTAAAAAGCACAGCTGAGTCCTCACTGACTTGGCTCTATCCTCTAGACCTTAGTGTCACCACGGCCGTGGGTGGTGGGGTCATTTTCTCATTGCAGACAAAACGAACTTTCTCCGCCTGGCTGACCTCCTCAACATCCAGGTGGTCACCGTCAACCTCAGGAGGCACCCACTGGAAGCGTGGGTGCCTCAGGTCTACCAGTGTTCCCTGAGCCTCTTGGTCCAGAGAGTGGTTCGGCACAGGCAAGTGAGCCAGGTGGGCTGGTTCCTCCCCAGCAGCTCTACAAGAAGACTCTGTTCTGTCATCTGGACTGAGCATGTCTCACCCACACTCTGCTTACTGCTTGCTAAGGGAGGCTGGGAAGGGTTCCAGGCACACTGTGTTTGGCCTCAGCTACAACACCAGGCTTCTGGGTTATGCTTCCTTCTGGGACATTTCCTTAGATGCTTGAGGACCACAGACTACATGTAGTCTCTGAGCCAGGGAAGCTGACCGTGCTGAATTTAGGAGATTCTAGCCTCTCCAGAATAAATATGAAATTGGTATCAAACATGGCATTTTGGTTTTGAGAAGCATATGATCAGAATTCATGAGTTAGCTTTGCTGGAAAGATTGTTAAGGAACTTACTCATCTTTTACTTTCAGACAGGCAGACACTTCTGAGAAAAGCCATTTATCCATTTATCTTTTTAATATGTGGTCCTGCATTGTCCATCAGTTGAGGCTCATTCCAGCCACAGTGGCCTTTTTCTTCTTTCTTCCTCTTCCTCTTCTTCTTCTTCTTCTTCCTCTTCTTCTTCTTCTTCTTCTTCTTCTTCTTCTTCTTCTTCTTCTTCTTCTTCTTCTTCTTCTTCTTCTTCTTTCTTCTTCTTCTTCTTCTTCTTCTTCTTCTTCTTCTTCTTCTTCTTCTTCTTCTCCTCCTCCTCCTCCTCCTCCTCCTCCTCCTCCTCCTCCTCCTCCTCCTCCTCCTCCTCCTCCTCCTCCTCCTCCTCCTTCTTCTTCTTCTTCTTCTTCTTCTTCTTCGCATTTAATGTTTCAAAAAAGTGAACAGGGCTGGGAATGGTGGTGCCTGCCTATAATCCCAGCACTCTGGAGGCTGAGACAGGAGGATTGCTGTGAGTTCAAGGCCAACCTGGGCTACATAGTGAGTTCCAGGCTAGACTTCATAGTGAGACTGTCAAACACTAAAAACAACAGTTACAAAAGTGAACAGTTCAGAAGCCCCTGAGGCAGGTAAATATACTCTTTAGCTGCCTGTATGTGTTGTTTACCCACCTTTATGCAGAGGAGCCTTTCTGTTAATCCCAGTGTTGAGCTACTGCTGCGCTTCATGCAGGGAAGTTGCTGTGCCTGTGTCTCCCCAGGGTGCTGGGTCCTGGGTCCTGGGTGCTGGGTCCTGGGTCTGCAGCCACACAGTGAGCCCAGAATGGTGCCTCTTCTGCCTTCCTGGCAGGGATCCCTGAAGCACATGAGCCTCCTTGGAGAGCCTGACCTAGGACTGTAGTCAGATAGGGACCCAGCTATCATGTTTTGTTTTCCCATGTCCTCTCCCAGCTTGGGGAGGAAGATGGACAGCCCAGTCCCTTGGGAGGCTGGTGTGGGTGAGGGGTGAAGGGGCTTTCAGAAGCTTTCTTAGTGGAGGATGCGCATTTTCCGGGGACCATCCCATGTTGATCCCTGATTGTCTCCCTTGTCCTGATTCTTTCTAAGCTTTCACCTGATCAGGTACTGACCCCAAGGGGGACCTGGGGAGACAACTCTTCTCTCCTTTCCCCTCACTCTGTCCTCCTTTTCTCTAGGAGAGAAAGGGCTGCACCAAAGGTTGTGGCAGGCAAGTGAATTTCAAGGCTTAGCTGTGCTGAAACTTTCACAGATGAGGACTGTGTGTGTGTGTGTGTGTGTGTGTGTGTCTGTATTCATGTGTGTGTGCATGCATGCATGCATGTGCTTGGAGGATTCTGTACTCATGATATTGTCAGCAAATAAACTGGCCCTGGTGGGCCTTAAGCAGACGTGTGCCTTTTACTGAAACATGCGGTGACAGGATTGCTTTTATTTCCTTCCCTGCCAGGGCTTTTGTCTGGGCGTATGATGTCATCATCCTGATCAATGCCATATTCATTGCTCTGGATGAGAAACACCCCTTCATTTCCTATGCTGAGTGGCTCTTCCTGGCTCTCTACATTGTTGAGATCCTCCTGAAACTTTACACGTACGAACCCAGAGCCTATTTTGGAAGGAAGCAGTTCTGGAACTGGTAAGTAGTGTCCTGGGGAGAAGAGAGCTGGCCAAAGAGCCCGAGAGAGGACTTCTATCCCAGCTGTAGGTATATGGTGGCAGTCTTCAAGTTCCATCTGCCTGGTTTTGAGACATCTTATAATGAGATCGTGGGGACAAGGAACATCTGGTTCAGTGAAAGCTGTTATTCATGATGTAAACCAGGACTAACTGTAGCTAAAATTAGAATCACAGACCAGGGCTCTTTGACTTGGTAAGATCTTTAAAAAGAGGAAGACAAATCAGGCATGGGTTCCCACTCCTGTAATCCCAGCACTCTGGGAGGGTGAGGCTCCAGGAGGAGCACAAATTAGAGTCCAATCTGGGCAAATTAGTTAGTTAGTGGGACCTTGTCTCAAAATAAAATATAAAAGAGCTTGAGATGCAGCTCAGGACAAAGGCCTTGTGTTCAGCCACCAGTAGCAAAAAACAAAGCAAAACAAAACACCAGGAAAACAGGCAAATGCAGTGACAATACTGATAATCCCAGCGCTGTGGGAGGCTAAGGCAGAATGAGCACATGGGCAACTAGGCAAAACCCTGTCTCCAAATAAAATATCAGGCAAAACCCTGTTGTCTCCAAATAAAATATCAAAAAAAAAAAAAAGAGGCTGGGGATAGAGCTCAGTGCAAAGGCCCTGGGTCCAATCCCCCAACACCAAAGCAAACAAACACTAACAAAAGAATAATGAAACAAAAAACCAAGAAGGAAAAAAGAAAAAAAGACAGCAAATTGTTTTTCTCTACTCTTGTGATATTTCTGACACCCAATGTGTGAGATTTTTTTCCTTACACCAACCAATTGTCTAACTAGATGATCTACAATTTGATTCAATTCTGACACTGTCTACCTAGAGCCAGTGTCAAAATTACAAGGATTTTGAGAGTTCTAGTTATGAGCTCCAAGTCAAAAATAAAAACCAAAGATGTATTTCTCTTGGCACAGTCTTAGAATAGTCCGCTGAAGGGGGCAGTGTCTTCCATAGCCTCCCCAACCCCTCCCTGCTCTCCTGGTCAGAATCTTCAGCCACAAAGGTACGAGTCACAGCCTTCAATGCTGCACAGCCTGTGAGGGCTGGCTCTCTGGTATCACCACCCTACAAGCCAGGACACTTGTTGCAAAGTGCATGTGGCCAAAGAGGAACTGGTCAGTACCGTCCACTATTTTCTTGTTCTTTGGCAGCACTTTTAGAGTGAAAAGTCATGACATGATGAATTTCATCTTTAAAAAATTACATTGCATTTAATAAAATCACAATGCATTTAATAAAATTAGTACCATGGTGTATTCTGAAAATGGACCCAGGTATCCTTACAAGTGCAGACTTATTGTGGAGACAGTGATGTGAATTAGCTGATTCCTACAAATTCCTTAGGGCGATCCTTTGGAACAGTCAGTGAGTGGAAATTGGGTTGTCCAAACATAATGTTTTGTTCTCATAATCACTGTTCAAGAAATTTCAGAAATCCACTTTTGGTTGGATCATTGCTTTGCAGAAGATATCAGATACAGAGCTTCCCTGGAGCCCACCCTACCCTGGGCCTGACAGATCTTCCCTAGATTCCTAACTGACTTTGCTTTTGCTCCATTAGGTTTGACACACTGATCATCATTGCAGCTCTGGTGGCCACTGTGGCCAATGCCACCGTTCAGTCAGGTCAGTGCCACCAGCTCTTGGCTTCACCACTGGCCAGGATGGGGATCTGATCAGTGGTCTTGTTGAACATCCACCACTAACTAAGATTTAGAGGCCAGGGAGTGGGACCACCAGAGAATTGTTAAGTAAGTTCCAAGATCTTGAGAGGGATGGTGGCTTTACTTGTGTTTAGCAGTGAAGTATTTTAGAGATTTCATTTGTAGGAGGGTATGGCCCAGATACTCACCTGGTCATGTCTCCAAAACTGAGCCTCTGTCTCAGGGCTGACCATCTGCCTGCATTGGCCTTGCACCAGGTTCCAGTTGTAGCAGCAATTTTGCATCCTCCCTGCCCACAATCCTCTTGTCGGTACCGTCCCCTGGCCCTACCCTCCCCCAACCTACACCACAGCAGGTAGGGTTAGTGGACCTGGTGTAGCTTCTGCATATTATGACATGAATTCTGGGGAAATAAATTCCCCAGAATTCCATTGCAAATTCTGTTGCAATGCATTCTGTACCACTGAAACCACAGCCACTGCTTGAGGATCAAGTCCACACGTGGTTCTTCAGCTCTGGAGACTGGGATGGAGGGAAGGCTCGACTGACTTCCGCACTGCCTGGGTGGCCTCATGGGGGTGGTTTGGTATTCAAGACAGCACCTACTTCCTCATAGCTCAGAGACATGAAGCTGCCATTTCATTTTAATTTGGAGATCCAGCCAGCCCAGGGCCTTGTGCGTGCTAAGCACGTGCCTACCACACTGAGTTACATTCCCAGCCTCTGTTATTGAAATAAGGCTTCCTGGTTCCCCAGGATCTAGAGTCTCAGGTCTGAATAAAAGGGGCAAGTTAGAGATGCTGAGAAAATGTGGTATTAAAGGATTGTGTTCTTTCCCTAGCAAGAAAATACAACAGTCGGCAGATCCTGGATATTGTCTTGATCCTGAGGATACTCCGGCTTCTCAGGGTCATCATCAGCATTGAGAGGTACAGATGAAGTGAGGTGCACTTAGAGTAGAGCTTGCTGCTTCACGGTAGTGAAAGAGTTGGAAACAGAGCCCACCCAAGAGTCTGACCCCAAAGTCTGGATAAACCCCAGGCTTGGTTCTGAGAGTCTGGCTTCCTCCCTGCAGCTTACAGTCAGGCTTGCTTCGGATGGAGGAAAAAGGTGGGGGAGAAAAGCAGAGGCTGCTAAGCGGTCTCCAGCATCTCACTCGTGCAGCTTCTGGGAACTGTCTTTCTAGTGTCTGTCCAGCCTGCCTTGCTTCGCTTGCTGCTCAGCTGGGTGGTGGTGGGCTAACACTGACAAGCAAGCCCTCAGGCCAGCTCCTGCCAACATCTGAGCCCAGATGCAGTATTGGGAGAGGCTAGTAAACCTTCCATGCTAGCGGGGTTAGCTTAGCTCCCCGCCTTTCCCTCTGCCTTGTGTCAGAACCCGTTTCATCCTAGGTTCCGGGTGATAGTGACAACTTTGATTAACATCGGCCCCACGATGCTGACCTTTGGCGGGCTTGTCTTTGTAAGTAGCTGCTCTCCTATTTGATGTGAAATCAGTAGTGAGCGGCTTATTCTTAATTCTCAGTAAGCCTCCTTTTCTATTTTTATAAATGTTTTTGAACACAAAAAAGAACATCTAAAGTGTATTATATGCCTAAGGCATGGGAGTATTAGACTCCAGTAAGCTTTATTTAAAAAGAGGCCCTGGGGGAGGTCAGGAGTAGCCCAGGGGGCTGGGCCTTGGGTACTTAGCAGCAGCACTATCCTGCTTTCTTTCTGAAGCCACTTGGGACTCCTGGCTGGAGCTGGTTACCATTCCTGGGAATAAGGTGGTGCTCTTGCTGAACCCTCGGAACAGGGGAGGTGGCTGCCTTGGGGGAAATCTTCCTAGGTCTGCACTCTCCTTGTCTTGCTCTTTGGGTGCTCCTTGGTGACGGACTGGGTACCTGCCATCCTAGGTGGTCTACTACGCATTTGCTGTCATCGGGATGGAAATGTTCCATGGCAAAATCCAGTTCTTTGACCCAAATTCCACATCTCCTGATGCCCTGGTGTGTGGAAACCCGGCCCTAAAGGGATCAGCATTTGCCCGAGACAGGTACTGCAAGAACAACTTCAACGACCTGGCCTCATCCTTCGTGGTGCTGATGGAGCTCACAGTGGTGAACCAGTGGCATGATATCCTTCTGGGGAGGGGATGACCGAGGCCTGCCGCTGCTCCCTGGAGCTGGCCAGTGCCTGCCAGAGGTCACTTTTCGGAGGAGGAGGAGGCCTTGCCAACTTGCTGTGTTTCTCAAAGGTCTGGTTCCTTAGCCTGCCACTCCTTGCAGGGGGCTTTGCCCTTGTGACTCACCAGGCGGCAAAGCTGTACTTCATCCTGTTCCACATCGTGGTCGTCATTCTCATTGTGAAGTGAGTGACATCCTACCACCTGGGAAATCTGGGCTGTTTCTCAGAATGGCCAACCATGGACACCTCTGTCCTCCCTCGTCTCACCCTTGGGTGGGTCGTGTGTGTTTCCTTGCCCCACTGAAGGATGTGCCATGGACAGGAGGGGTCTCTTGTCCCCTGACACTTGCGTTGCTCTGGCTGGGTGTCTGCCAGTGTCTTGCACTTCAGTGCATAACGGAGCACATCTCAGGGTCTCAGAAGGAATCTGATGTCCTGGGTGATCCTCTTACCCTTTTCCCTGAGACTGAACCACCTTCAGCACATCAGCTACGCCACCTCTGCTTCAGCTCATCCAACTGTGGGGCCCACTGGCACCCAAGAGAGTCAGTTCCCTTGTTTTTCTGCACTGGTCCTTAACACTTCCATGGGTAGGATGGGAACTGTCCTTGGTGGGCCTTAGTAGGATGGGAACATGTCCCTAAGGAGTCCTAGTAGGATGGGAGTGTGTCCCTTTTTGGATCCTTGTAGGATGAGAATGGGTCCCTTGGTAGGTCCAGGTAGGGTGAGAACATTCCCAATGGGGAGTCCCAGTGGAATGGGAACACACCCTGGTAGGTGATAGTAGGCTAGGAATGTGCCTGGATCGGGGTGGGACCGGGACATGCTTCCTGGTAGATTCTCTTTATCACTTCCAGTCCTATTCTTGTCCTTTTCCAAGGGAGAGCTCAGTATTTGAAAGCTGCCATAACATTGCATCACTCAAAAGCTTTCTCCTTCCGGTGGGAATCTTTGACTCTAGCTCTTTGGTTCCTCTTGTGAGTTGCATTGACCAAGTCCCTGTGACCACCAGGATTCTTTCCCACGGGGTTTCTGGTGGTCTGTTCCCTCTCAGAGCCTGGAGTCTGGGTTTTCTGGGGTGATAGCCCAGCACAATACCTGCCTAGCTTCATTGGTGCCACCTGTGATTGTGGCCTCAGGGACTATCCTGGCAGAGGGTGGGACCAGAGGAGCCTGAGAGAAATACAGAGAAGTGGAAGGGGAGAGCTATTCTGAGTGGCTCAGAGAGAAAGTACTGAGAGCTGGCGCAGGCAGAGGGCAACAACAAAAACAGGCTGTGGGGATTTTTCTCCTCTCCTCCGAGGAGTCCAGGAGCACCGTGAGAGCTGTGGGCTGCACCACCATTGCCACCAAACCAGAGATGACGAAGGCTCCAAGAGTTCATCCACTGCAGGCCAACAGGCTGGTGCCCTGCACAGACAGAGAGATCTTTATCAGAGTTGAAGGTAGTTTGTTATTCATGGCCAGAGCCATGACCTGAGCCCCAGGCCCCAAGGCAGTGTGGCCAGGGACAGATAGAGCAGGTGGCCATCCAGGAAGCAGCTCTGATCTTCCACAGGGCTGCTAGTGACCTTCCTCTGGGAGGTGACAGGGGCTATTTCACTCTGAAATGTCAGTTTTCTCCTGGAGGGGGAAGCCAAGCCTTTATCTCAGCCATCCTGGGGGTCCCTGCCTCTTACTCTTTTCTTTCTCAGTATTTTCATAGCATTCATCTTGGAGGCTTTCTTTGTGGCGTATTCATTAGGAAAGAGTGAGATAGAAACTGCCATCGAGAAGAAGATTCAAGAGCTCGGAGTAGGAATCCAAGAGTGAGTAGCCTGTTTCCCTTGGTGACTCTCAGACTTTGAAGTGGGACAAACACAACATCCTGATCACGGTTAACCTGTCAGTGCTGCGTTGGCATCTGCCTCGGTGCTGTGTCCCTGGACGGTGATCACTGGACCATAACTGGAAGGCCATGCAGCGGCTTTGACTGAGGTGCTGACCATGCTCCTGTTCTCTCTTCCTGCTCGAAGGGAAGATGTGGAGGACTGGAAGCTCATTCGTAACACGGGCGCCAGGGATTCTGCCTTTAGTGGGAGTGATGGTGACCACAGAATAAAGGCCTCGGAAGGACTGTACTTCAGAATTGCATCAAAAAGTAAGTGGCGAGAGGATGCAAAGCTAGAATGGATCTTGCTGCCTGGAGCACAGATGCAGCTGGGGGGTGGGGTGGGGTGGTGGTGGTGGCTTACCATTGCTCAAGGGTAAGGAACAGGCCCCTCACTGCCTGCGCGCAGGGCTGGTGTCCCAGAATTTCTGCCTCTCCTCCTTCCTGGCCACCACGCCCACTGTTCCTCCTGCTTCTCCTGCGGGCCTTTCAGCTCCTGGTTGCCTGCTCCATCCTTCCATGCTGCTGTGGGCCTTTGCAGATGCTGCTTCCTTCCTTACTCACTCAGACAGCCCTTTTCAGGGGACCCCTCCCCCCAGGCTCCCCAAGAAGGCTGGGTGCTCTGTTAGACTCCTGATTTTCTTTCCAGAAAGGGGCATCTTCAGTGATTATTTTGGTCCCGATCTGTCCTCCTTGCAGATGTAAAACTGTGTATGTGCAGGGTCATGCATGACTTTTTTTCCTCCAAGGTTTCTCCAGGGACTAGCAATGCACCTAGGATAAAGGAGCCTTAACAAGCATTTGTGTCTTTACTTCACTAATTCTGTATTATTAATTAACAACTGCCTGGTACACTTGAATCAGCCTGATCTGGGTTTGGACTCAGTCTGAGGAGTGAGGCACAGATTCCAGGAGAAGTGTGAGCTCCAGCCCTGTGAGAGGTGGCTTCCTCCCTCATCCCACAAGGAAGACATCTGAGTCTTAGGTTTGGAAACTCCATGCAATCCACTCAGCAAGGATGAGTAATTTGTCCTTGAACTATACATCCTTCCTCTCAACTGTTTGGTTATAATATATAACTGTTTGGTTATAATGCTTGGAGCTTAGTCTTCAACTCAGGCCCCTCTTTGAGGATAGCCTTGGTTGCCAGGGCTCCCTGTACCCATACCAACAGATGCCACTTATCCCTTTCTCCTAGAATACCGGACTGTGGATGCCTTACTGCAGCGAATGTTCGAATCTGAAATTGCTTCCAGTGATGAAGGCCCCTCCTTGGAAGAGATTCTGAACTTCTCACCTAGTGACATATATCCCAAGAATCCCAATTTTGAAAACAGTGCATAATTCTGAATTTGTCATGGTCTACATCTGGAAAACAAGAGACGCTGTATCTTTTTTTTTTTTTTTTTTTTTTTTCCTTCATATGCTAGCTGGCGGTGACTTTTCCAGCCTGGGCTCCCTTTTCTGAGCAGAAAAGGCTGTGAATTGGCCTTCTTTGTCCTCAGTGGTCAGATGCCTGGTATAGGAAGGCCACTGCCCTGTGCCCTACCTTGGAGTTACTCATAGGTCTGGTCTGGAGGGTCCACAACTGGAAACCAAATAAGCTGCATCTTTTTGTTTTCATATACTAGCTGGAGATGACTTTTCCAGCCTGGGCTCCCTTTTGTGACCAGCTAAATCTGTGACTCAGCCTTACCTGTCCCACGTGGTCAGCAGCGTGGATCAAGAAGGTCACCACTGTGTACCCCGCTTGGGGAGTGATCCTTAGGTCAGGCCACAGAAGTAAGGATGGGCAAGCTGCTGAAGGGATTGTGCAGAGTGCTTGTCCTATACATGTCTATGCATGTGTGAAGACTTCCCAGAGGGTATATAAAAGCTTTTCATTCATTTTTATATTTTACCATTCTATTAAACCTATACTGTGCTACAATGTTATATGAATTACAAATATTTGAAAAATGACAATGGCTTATGTTCTAATACAGTAGCTTTTAAATGCAGTGATTTTCAAGATGAAGAAACATATGAATATGAAAATATAATTGTCACAATTGCTTCTTTTGGGAGGAGGCAGCAGCATATTCTCAAGGCTCCTTTAATTGAATTATAATCAAGCATGATTTGGAGTCTGAGGACACTTTCCCTAGCTGGGAATCTCCCAGTACAGTGATTTGCTCCTTCTTGGAACTTAGAAGGGACTTATTTTATCTATTAACTTTTAAATAATTTCAATACAATGGGTATAACTTGAAATTTTCCATCTTCACAGTTTCTCAGTCTGGAGAACCTTAGTGGTAAGTATACTTATTAGTCAACTTTCTGTTACTGTAACAAAACATTTAAGATAATTGAAGGAAGAAAGATTTACTTTAGGCCTGGCTTCAGAGGTTTCAGTCCGTGGTGGCTTGGGGCATGTGGCGAGGCAGCGCATCATGGCAGGAGCACATGGCAGCACAAGCTGCTCACTTCCTGTGGATTGGGAAGTAAAAAGAGACCTGGAAGGGGGCTGGGATCGCGAAGTCCCCTTCCAGCGCGTGCCCTCAGGGGGCTAACTTCCTTCTGCTAGGCTCCATCTTTAAGGGTTTTACCACTTCCTGAGGGTGCCCTGGAGGGCAGCCAGGCCTTTCCATGGGCCTCTGGGGAGCACTCATTCAAGCCATAAAAGGCACTCATACTACTGCCCATCCATCTTCACCTTCCAGCTTCACGACTTTTCCATCTTGCCAGGTGGAAACTCTGTCCCTGTTAAACGACAACCATCATTCCCACCATTGCCCTCTTTGTGAATTAGACACCACTGCATAGCAGGCACAGTTTGAGCAAGTACATGCCCAGAGTCATTCTTCCGTACCTTGTCACAGGTCTCGCCCTAAGGCAGGGGGATGGGAGCCCATCCCCACGACCTGAATATAGTGAGACCTGAGCCGTGTGCTCTGCCGTGCGTCATGTGGCCACTGAAGTGAACTTGCAGGGACTTTGTTTCCCCTGTTCTCAGGGGCCTTCCAGGCCTTCTGTTGCAGGAGCAAGACAAAGGCTGTGGACAGACTGGCTGCCAGATGACTATGTCAGAGCGCTCCTGGGGTCCACTTCTGCATATGTGACCTTCCTTACAAGAGTGTGGGAATGGAGGGCAGATGAGCATAGTGTAATGCTGACTCCTGCTCACAGTCTGTGCTGTAACAGAGTCTTCCACAAGTCAAGTTGTTATTCCCATTTTAAAACCACTGCTGGTGTTGGGCACAGGAGCCCTGGAATCCCACTGTCACCAAGATTGCCTGGAACCGCCCCTCTTCCTGTGGTCAGTGGGGCCCCACCATCCCACCAGACTGTCTAATCTCTTTGTGTGTGTAATGTCTATTGTCATGTAAAGGGTGCACACCAAATGTATGTGGTTGCAATTTAATTTTAAAATTTGATATATAATGAGCATTTCTTTTTTTAATTAGCAGAATGCATATTTATTTAAGGAATTCAATCAAGATAGAGAGTAAGAAGTCAAAAGTTGCTCTTTATTCTTTTTTTCTCCTCAGGCCTCTCTTCACTCTCCATACCACCTTTCCAGTGCTCACTGGAAATGAGCATATGTATCCTTCTGTAGCTAAACAGATCCGTTTGTAGTCACTTTTATCATGTATATTCATATGGGATGTAATGCTTTTTAAAAATCTTATGTGTATCGTGACAATCTACTTTTTCTGTTTACCAGTAACTGGTTCATGGTAATACATACAGGTGTATATGGACCAAGTATTGCATCCTGGCAGAATTACATGATTTAAGAATTGAGCGGATCGTGGACCCACACGCTGCTTCAAATGTTCAATCTTAAGGCATCATGGAGTACACCTTGTATACAGTACGTCCTTTTTCACATTGTAGGCCCTGGGCGGGAAGTTGCAAGGTGAGTTACCAGCTGGTTTCAATGCTTAGAAACTGCAGTTCTTTGAGTGGCCGCAGGGGGCGCCCTGCCGCTACCGTTGCACAAGGGCTCAGAGAGTGGGACGCAGGGAGGCGCTGTGGCGCGTTCATCGCCTTTCTTCAGCGCTTTCTGTGCCACTCAGTTAACTAGTTCTCTCAAAGCCCAGGGACTCCCGCAGGCGGGAGGCTGGGGCAACATAATTATATCCTCCTGGGGGCTGCGAGTCCGACTGGAGTCTTGCCCTTGGCAGCAGCGCCCGGCCCTGGCTCGCTTCTCCGCTGCTGGGAAGGGAATGGCAACAGAACATCAGGCAGCCTTGCGTGTCAGTGTAACCTCAGGGCAGCACAGGATGGCTCCACCGACTGTAAGGGCAGAAAGGAACACTCCGGTCTTCTCCAGTCCCCCGTGTGGGCGCTCTGTTCTCCTAACAGCTGAGTCTGAACAATCCAGAAATGCTTTGTCTGAAACCTTCCTGGATGGAACCAACGGAACGGTGCACTGGATCTGAAAGATGGAGGAGGAGGATCAAGGGTTGGTTCCCGGGGTCAGCGTGGAGTGCAAGCGTTTTAGGTGTGCTTGTGTACTGCGGCCAAACGCCCAGCTGCCTAGGAGCGCGAATGTCTCAGGGTCTCAGTCCACTTTCCTCAGTCCAGGAAAGTCCTCCTGATCTTTTCCATCAGGAGTGCACAGGGGGGAAATCGATTTTAGAAGTACTGATTGCCCTAGCCCACAGATATGATCCAGGTGAAGAGGAGCAGGGGCAGGAGCAGGAGCAGGAAATTCCATCTCCTGAGATGGAATTCATCGGCCTTACTCTTAATTAGAATCTGGAGCAGCTGGCGGAGAATGAATGGGAACTGCTTCAGTTGAGAAAGACCCTAAATTTGAACCCAGAACTGCTAGTAGCTAAGGTCTGAGCACCTGGGATGAGCTGGGCCGCTGAGACAGAGGTGAATAAACCTCAGCTCTGTCCTAGAGGAACTTCTGCCTTAGCAGTAGCCTGCCCTGGAAGTCTTTGCCCTCTGAATACTAACTTGTTTGACTTTCATTTCAGGGGCCAGTTAAATATAGAGCTTTCCCCTTCATTTTGACAAACTCGGTGTGCGATCCACACAAGCGGGTTTCACTAAGCAAAAATGCTTCTTTGTACCAGGCATATGTACAAAACTGAAAACTGACTGAGTGCTTAGAGCATCTTATTTTGTCGAGATTGCTTTTCCCAGTCTGGGAGCAGTTCACTGATAGGAATCAGACTGTGAAGTTTAATTGCAGTGAAGCTTTGGCATAGATCATGGGCCAGATGAGCAACAGTGGTGATGACACTGTGATCAGATTGTTGGTATGAACCCCATGGAGGAAGTTTCTGAGTGTGATGCAAGTCCAAGAGCCAGTAATAGCTGATGGGCTGGTGGTGACAAAGGACATGTCAATAGGGGCTGGAAGCTGAAGCCATGCGGTCTTTTGCATCTAAGGCTGAAGGCTCCAATAGCTACTGCTCATGGATCAGTATATTCTGTTTTGCTTGATAAACTGTGGAGGACCACCTGGATGACTCTCCTTGAACAAAGAGCAGTTGCCTCCACTTCGGCTAAAGCTGGCCCCATCTCCATGTACTGATATGTACAGAGCTGGCTAGTCTGCTTCCTTTTCCCTTTAGTTGGCTCTAAGCAATGTAAATAGTGCTAGCTGAGGTGCTGATACATCATCTTGGAAGCTACCACTCCAGGGCTGTCAACCGTGTTGAGCCTTGAGATAAGAGGCTATGATTGCCCAGGGCAGAGAAAGTTTGCATAGCAGAACTGAAGCACTGGCCCCAGAACATTAGATGCTACCTTAATTTGTGTTATGCAGATTAGTCTTTCTGCATATCCTTCTGTCTGCATATTGCAGAAGGGCCAGCTCACGTACTTCCCTTCATTCTCACAGTCTTTCATCCTCAAGCCACTCTTTTCTTCATGAGTTAATAAAATCTGGGTTAGGTCCTGGGTTGAGGTCTTCATTCCGATGAGCCACTATCTAGGCTGGACTTAGGACCTCCTTGACTCTCCATAACTACAAATATGTCCTAGTGTCTTTATTCTCACCATGGATTACACTGGAAGAGGTAGGATGGAATTAACTTGCTAGAATTCCAATAATGTTTCCATGGGATTACAAATCTAAACTTCGTGGACCACAACGAGGCTGGGAAAAGGTGCTCTATAATAAAACAGCGCTCTTAGTTCTGTAGTCTTAGTTTCCTTTGAAAACAGCCATTTTCAATAGGAAAAAGAGACCCCACATATCTGGCTTTGCTTCCATGTGCTTGGCTGTTTAGATACCTTGAGTTCAGTGTTGGTTTGTCTCATGAGTTCTGACCTGGGGTTGTGTTTGGTTTCCCAATTGAGTATATGTGTAATTGTTCATGTAGCTTGCATTAGTGATTTTCCAAATAAATACCTATTTTGGGATTCAGTCTTAATAATTTATCCCACAGACATTGGCACTAGCACTCACTGTTTTGTAGCAATAAAACTGGAACCATGAGGTGTCTAAACAGAGGATTGAGGGCTGGGGACTTAGCTCAGTGGCATAAGCGCCTGCCTTGCAAGCAGGCAGTCGTGAGTTCGATCCCTGGTACCGATACAAAGGAAAAAGACAAAAAATAAATAAATAAATAAACTGAGGAGTGGGTAAATTATGGTATGTTCACGTAGAGGAATGATATATATTGGCTCAATAGATGCAAATATGGACAAGAACTATAGAATAGTACGAGAGATCATGTTTGAAAATGAAACATTAGATACTATCAGTGGATACTTAACATAATTAAAAATGTCTATCTCAAGACAGTATTATGAAACATAATGGGTAAACATTGAAAAAACTTCCACCAAAGCAAAAGACAAGGTTTTCTAATTTAATCTTCTTTCTAAGGTACTAGACAATGACAAGGGAAAATTCACAAGCAAAAAATTGGAATAACATAAAATAATCATTATTTTCATAATGGTGGTTATTTGGAAATTTCAAAAAAATCAACTGGAATTTTAAAAAAGTAATCAGTAGGCTTTATATATTCAAATGACCAGCTAGAAAAAAAAATAGATGGAAAAACTAATCTGACAGGAAATAGTAACTAAAAACATTAGTCCTAAGTATTCAAATTACTACTAGTGTAATAAAAAAACCAACAGAGGATTGTTTTCTTATTTTTTAACTGAGTATGGCATCTTAAGAGGAAAAGTTACTCAAGACTTTATGAAAGTACAAAACAAAATTTAAAACTAATTCATAGCAACAGAAATCATCACTAATCAAGAGACAAATGACAAATTGGGACAAGTACCTGTGACTCATATAAAAGGAGTGCTATAAATGAACAAGAAAAAGAACAATCCAAATGAAAAAGGATACAGTTCATCAAAAAAGAACACACACCTAGCTATGAAAAATACAGATATATTTGGCCTACTTCACAAGAGAAATGCCAATTAAGACAACAAGATAATATTTTCACTTTCCAAACTGGCAGAAGTCAAAGACCGATCTATATTGTCAGTAAAGTTGAGAAATAAGGACTTATATGGATGCTACTGCAGTTCTTCTGTGGAATAGTTGCAGACAATGATTGAAAATTTAAATGTATTCCCCTTTGACTTGTAATTTCCCTTATAAAAGTTTACACTGCAGACATACCATGACCAAATACTACATAGTCATTAAAAAGTGTGATGCCATTAAAGTTACATTCCCCACCACACATTAAGTGAAAGAACACAGAATGGTGATAATTGTGTAAGAAATACAGTATATAGAAATGCAGAACCATTTTTGGAGCATCAGAAAAAAATGGGTGTGGTGTCTCTGGAAGGGGGAACATGGTGGCTAAAGATAAAGATAGGAAGGAGCAGGTCACTCTGTATGCCTAGATTGTGTGTCACCTGAGATTTATATTTTCATCACAGTGCTGAGGAAAGAAGGAGGGAAGAAGAGGAGGAAGGCCAGTCAGGGAACTAGGGCTCCTCCAGCTCTAAGAGTCAGTGAAAGCTAAGTCAGCTGATTAAGGATTCACACAGCTTGTAATAAAGTACCATTTTCAGATCTGAGGCTTTCCCACTGAATGGCACTTTCTTTTTTATTTTTTTTGATACCATAGATCAAACTCATGCTTGCCAGACAGGGGCTAACATCACTAAGCTAAGTCCCCTGCCCTCTGAATGGCACTTTTAAGAAATTGGCTTAGTATTTGTCTTCCACAGACGCAGTGAAGAATAGGTGTGAAAAAAGGTCAGGCGAGCCACATTCATAAACTCTTTAAGTTATGCAGTATTTTGGGAATCTCTTTCTTTAAAAAAAGATAAACACAAAACTTTAGATTTGGAAAAGCTGTCTTGGCCATTTGTAGGCTTAAATAGTTAGTGTTAGAAAAATGATTTCTATAGAACATTCATGTTTAACTTATTTTCATGAATGCTTGATCTGAAGAGCAGACAAGGAC
This sequence comes from Cavia porcellus, assembly GCF_034190915.1. Classification (NCBI taxonomy): domain Eukaryota; kingdom Metazoa; phylum Chordata; class Mammalia; order Rodentia; family Caviidae; genus Cavia; species Cavia porcellus. The sequence continues at coordinate 55,522,856 of NW_026947501.1, read as the reverse complement.
CTTTCTGCTTTGTATATTTTGTTACTTTGTGACAACTAAGATATATATATATATATATATATATATATATATATATATATATATCCCCCCCCTTTGATATCAGGAACCAAGCTCAGGACCTTGCACTTGCCAGGCAGGCACTGTGCTACTGAGCTATAGCCCCAGCACAAAATACACAGGTATAGTTTGCCAATTTGTTATTAGTACAGGTTTCCAGTACATATTGATTACAGTTATTATGAGCAGTTGACATGTGTACATAACACATGCTATTTTTTTTAACATTCTTTTTCCCTTCTCTTTCTTTCTGGCTGCATTTTTCTTCCTAACCTCCCCTGCCCCAATCTCTGTTTCTTTTTCGTATTTTCTCTCTCTCTCTCTGCTCTCTGTCTGTCTCTGTCTCTGTCTCTGTGTCTGTCTCTCTCTCTCTCTCTCTCTCTCTCTCTCTCTCTCTCGTTTTGCTCTTTATATTTTGGGTTTCTCAGATAAGAGGAACAATGCAATATTTAAGCTTTATATCTGATTTATTTAACATTATGGTCTCAAGATGCATCTATTTTCCTGCAAATGACTTGTTTATTCTGTATAGCACAGTGGTGCTCTGTTGTGTATAAATGCAACATTTTCTTCATCCATTCATCTGTTGTTGGACATATACTTCCATGATTAAGCTATGTGATTTGTGCTGCTGTAAACACAGGAATGCATGGATCACTGTAATATGGTGTCTTTTAACTCTTTGGGGAAGATACCTTAGAGGGGAGTAGCTGGGTCAAATGGAATGCCTAGTTTTAATTTTTTGAGGAATCTCCATACTAATTTCCATAACGATTGTACTAGTTTACAGTCCTACCAACAGTACGGAAGAATTCCTTTTCTCCTGTGGTCTACGTGAGTTTGGTATTTGATTTCTTAATGATAGTCAATGGAAACTCAGTGTTATTTTGAATTGCATTTATCTAATGGGCTGAGATGTGCAACACTTTTTATTTATTTTCCATTTATGTCTTCTTCTGAGAAGTGTATGCTCATTTCAATTGCCCATTTTTTGACTGGCTTTTAATTTGGGGGGTAATTTTTTAGAAATTCTTTACACCTTAGTTCAGTGATGGTGAACTTTTTAGAACTTTGACTGATACAAACAGTCCACTGTGGCATGTTTGCCATATGTTCACCACCATTGGCCTGGATAGTAGTCTTCTGTCAATTTCAGTAATTTCCACTCTGTTCTTTGTAATTTCTCTTTCTTTCTTTTCTTTCTTTCTCTTCTTTCCTTCCTTCCTTCCTTCCTTCCTTCCTTCCATCTTTCCTTTTCTCTTTCTTCCTTTCTTTTGCCTCAAATAATATTTTAACAACTATTTTGAACAGGAGTGGCAGCATTGTTCTTGGATTTAGAGGGAAAGCTTTCAGCTTCTCTGAGTTTATTATAATGTTGGCTGTTGGTATGTCATCAATGACTTTTATTAGATTGAGATAAGGTCCTTCTATATTGATTTTCTTCAAGGTTTTTTGAAAACCATGAGTGAATGTTGGATTTTATCAGTTTTTCTTGATCGAGACAATTGTGTGATTTTTGTTTTTGCTTTTGTTTAGGTGACATATTACATTTACTGATTCATATATTGAAACATGCCTGTATCCTTGGGATGAATCCTACTTGGTTATGATGTATGATTTCTTTGATGATTTGTTGCTTCCTGTCTATCAGTATCTTGTTGAGAATTTTTGTATCAGTGTTCATTAAAAAGATTGGCCTATAGTTCTTTCTTGGTTGGATCCTTTTCTAGTTTTAGAATCAAGGTAATGCTAGCTTCAAGGATGACTTTGGGATTACTCCTTCCCAATGAATTTGAGGAGTATTGGCATTAGGGCTTCTCTATAGCTCTTGTGGAATTCAGGAATAAAATAATCAGGACCTTGGCTTTTCTTAGTTGGTAGGTTTTTTTTGTTTGTTTGTTTAATTATGACTTTCTCAATCTCATTGCCTGATACTGAATTACTCAAGAGTTTTTATGTCTCCTTAATTCAACTTTGGTAGTTTATACATATCTAGGAACCTATTCATTTCTTTTATTTAAATTTTTCAAATTTTAAAGAGAATAAAACCCAACAAATCACAACATAATAAAGCCAATCAAAACGAAGCAGTAAAAGTTGTATAGAACTTTAAAACAGGATAATAGGAAATAAACAATGGATACCATAATATATCTTGCTATCTCACAATAGTTGCCCGTAACATCAGACATAGTGAAGTCAAACAAAACAGAATGAAACCAATCAAAACATAACATTAGATAAAACAAAACAAAACAAAACAGAACAGCTCTTGTGTTTTTTCACAATAGTTGCTCAGGTTACCAGGCACAGGGATAAAACAAAACAGTAAAATGGAAAACATTGGATTTCAAAAACAAGAGAGGAGGAAACGCCCCCACAGTTGACACACTGCACACTGCCATCCTCCAAGTAGGTGCCCAGACCACCAGCCCCAGGCCTGCAAAGTCAACCAAACTACCAACATCAAGCTCCTCCCTTCCCCTCAGTTGCTATCATTTCACCTTTGGTCAGCAGGGCTTGGGGAGGTTTGCTCTTCTGGGTTTTTTGCTCATGCACTGACTGGCTCTGGGAAGCCATGGTTTCTCTTCTGGCTCAAGCTCTTACTAATCAACATAGTGGAGCCTGCTTCACGTGAAGGTGTAGTTTCTGGCTGAGGCCCTTTCTGATCAGCATGGAGGAACTTGCTTCACAGGAAGGCACAGGAACCTATCCATTTCTTCTAAACTCTCCATTTTATTAGAGTATAAGTTCTCAAAGTAGTAATAGCCTTCTGGTTTTCAGCAAAGTCTATTGGTATTTTGCCCTTTTCATTTCTAATTGCATTGTTTTGGGTCTTTTGCTTTTATTGGTAAGATTGGCTAGGAATAGTTTACCTTTTCAAAGAATCATTCTTTGATTGATTCTTTGTAATTTTTTATTTTTATTTTTTTAGTCTCAACTTCAGCAATTTCCACTCTGTTCTTTGTAATTCCCCTTCCTGATTTAGTTTGGATTTGGATTTTTCTTGTTTGGCTAGAACCTTAATGTGCATGATGATGTTACATATTTGGGCTCACTCTTTTTCTGATGTGGGCATTCACAGCTCTGAACTTTTCTCACTGGACTGCTTTCACTATGTTCCACAGCTCCTATTGTTATAATGGCAATATTGTTGTAGGAACTAATTTATTCTTTGTTAATTGATTTGGAGGATATTATTTAATTTCTATGTGTTTGCCTAATTTCTGTTGTATCTTTTGCCATTGATTTCTAGTTTCATTGTACTATTAGGTAATATGCATACACTATTTCATTTTTTTGCATATTTGTAAGAATTCTTTATGGGCTAGCATGTGTTCTATTTTGGAGAAAGTCTCATATACTGCCAAGCATATGTATTCTATTTTTTTGGTGAAACATTTTATAAATATCCATTAAGTCTATTTTTTGAAAGCTTGGTTTAAGTCTGATATTTTGTTGACTTTTAATCTAGTTGAACTATTTGCCACAGTGGAGTATTGAGGTCCCCATTATAATTGTGTTAACTTTTTTAAATGCCAATAGCATTTATTTTATGAAGTTGGGCATACCAATTTTGGTGCATATATGTTAAGAATGATCTTTTCTTGTTGAATTGCTCCCTTACCCAATAAATATATAGAGACCTTCTTTGCCTCTTCTGATCAGTTTTGAAATTCACTTTGAATTAGAAGAGCTACTCCTATTTTTTTATCAGTGCATCAAATAATTGTTCTCCATCCTTTTAATTTTGTATTTGTCTGGATTAAATTTCTTATATACTGCATATCATTGGATTTTTTCTACTCTGCTACTCTGTCTTTTAACTGGGTAACTGAGGCTGTTCACATTCAGTTATTACCAAAAGATACCGACTTATTCCTCTCATCGTATTTTCTTCTTATTGCTGACTTGTCCCCACCCTCTCCTGCTTATCTCCTCACTTTGCCTTGCGTATTCATTGTATTTGATTTTTTGGCATTGTTGGCTCATCTCTTTCTAGGATATTTTTGAGAATTTTTGTTTGATTATTGTCTTAGTTACTTTTTTCATTGCTGAGACAAAATATCAGAGGTCCAAAGTTAAAGGAGAAAAAGTTTATTTCAGTTCAGTTTGAAGGGGTTTCAAAGCAAGGTGGCATGGCAGAGGGGCACTGCAGGACAGAAGACAGGCAACAACAACAGTAAGCAACAAGGGACAAGCCAAGACCAGAACTTTTAAAAAATATTTTTTATTTTAAGGGAGTAAAACAGAACAGTAGAAACAAAACAGTGAAAGGACAGCAGGAAACCCACAATTGTTACTATATTGCATATTGTTATCCTCTAAATAGTTGCTTAGACTACTGGCCCTAGGCCTGCAAAGTCAATCTAACAACATAAATGTCAGGTTACTTCCCTACTTCAGTTATTTATCATCTTGGCCTGTCTCACATCTGGTTGCTCACAGGGGCTCAGTGTGGGTGGTGGAGGCAGATTCCTTGCTGCTTCTCCCCGGCTGGCCGGTGGGGCCTCTGAAGACTGCAGCTTTTTCTCACCCTTATATTTCACACAGGTAGTACTCACATCTTTAATCCTAGCACCACACGGAATCAATCGCATCACATTCTTGATTGTAGCAGCACGAACTCTAGATCCACTCACCTCCAAAAAGTCCCACCTACGGGGCTCTGGGGGAATATCTAGATGCAAACCACAACTGGTTATGCATTCCTTGAGGGACTCTTTGTCATGGAAATATCAAACTTCTCCATTAATTTGCAAAGAAAATTTCTGCAGGATATGAAAGTCTGGGTTGAAAGCTGTTACATTTCAGGTTTGAAACACTTCCCTCCATGCACTCATGGACTTTAAGGTTTGTGTTGAGAACTTGTAACTTTAATGGGTGTTTTGTTGCTTTTCTCCAGTAGCTTTAACCTTCTATCCTTGTGTTGGGCTTCTGGTATTTTGACAATAATGAGATAAGGAAAGGTTCTCTTTTGATGGTTGCTATTTGGGGTTCTGTATGCCTCACTTATTTGTATAATTTTTCCCAATGCTTGGAAAACTTTTTATTATTATTACTGTAAACAGGTTTCCTATCTCTTTTGTGTTCTGAGTTTTTCATTTTTTCACTTAATCAGATTAGTCTTTGTGTCATCAGTATCTGTTGAATCCATTTGTCCTGTTCTTTCATTTTTAAGGTATCTCTGAATATTTGATCTTTAAAAGCATCCCTATCTTCTAAATTGATACTGTCCTTACACTAGTCACTTTTACTGCCCCCCCCCCCCCTTCATTCTGAGACAGTTTTGCTATGTAGTTCATACTGGTCTTGAACTTACTTCGTAGCCAGGCCTCAAACTCAGAGACCTTCCTGCCTCAGCCTCCCAATTGCTGGGATTACAGGTGTGTGCCACCATGCCTGGCTATCTATATTTTCAGTATAATTTTTAATGTTCTGGATTTGTTTGGAATCTTTGACAATAAATTCAGAAATCTACAATTACAGCATAAACCGTAGGACAACCTAATACTGACAGATAGCAAATATCTACTAAATGTAATAACAATATGTCCACTAGTGATACAGAAGAATTCAACAGTAGTAACAGAGCTACCTAACTATAAAAGATTGATAAAACTTAACGGTTATACTAGTAAAGATATAGGGATTTGAGAAAGAGAGAATGCAAACAGAAGAACTTGAAAACTTAAATATGAAAGATAGAGAGAAGAGTGAGCCAAACGATCCCATTACCCATATGGGGTAGAAAAATATTTATAGAAGTAGAAAAGGTAACAGAAAAAAAAAAAAAGATGATAAAAGAAAAATAGGGAAAAATTTAAAAAGGAAATTAAAAAAAAAAAGAAAAAAGAAAAGAGGACTAAGAAAAAGTAGAAAGCAAAGAGCCCAAAAACAGAAAAAAATTTTTGTCTGGATTTTTAAATTTATGAATGGTTTTCTTCTAGGATTTGCAATTCTGGAGTCTGGAAGTCTTGCCTTACAGCTGTGGGTTTGTGAGGTACACTCATTGTTCCAGAGGTCCTTTGTTTACCCAGGCTATAGCACCATCCATGCTGAGACATGCTTTGTTTATGCTGGTGGACAGGGAAGGCAATCAGACCCCATATCTGTGTTGGATGTTGGCAGCAGGGCAGTGACGTAAGTACTTAATGCTGGCAAGCACTTTTCCAACTAGGTGCTTCTGGACACAACTCAAGTCAAACCTGGCTTTTCCCCGTGGGATGTGGAGCCTGTGTCCCTGTCTGTGGCTGTCTTCAGTGGCTCTCACCCAGTCACTGTGGGACACTGGAGCCCTAAAGTGAATTTGTTCTGAGCCCCATATTTCAATAATCATTTTCTCCTGAATTGCTTGATCAAGCATTCCTGAGGCATAGCTGGTGCCTGCGATGTGAAAAGAGCTCCCTAAGATCAAAACCCCATGTGGTTCTGTAGTTCACAAATGCCACTCGTTTGGCTGCTGTTTTTTTGCCAGATCTCCCAGCCTGAGCACTTACCTTGCTTCAGTGGAGCCTGGTTCCCTTCCTGTGAGCTCCAAGAGCTGGAGAGGGAGTCCAGGTTCTCCTGTTTTCTCTGCATTGTGGATTGTTTCTCCCTAGTCCCAGTGAGCTGCTTCTTTTTTTCCTCCTACAGTTGTTCTTTTCTAGTGTCTGGATCTCTGAGAGGCTGAATTTTGCTAACAATCACTCTCCACCATTTCCTTTCTCTCTCTATGGATTTTTTTTTTATTTTATTCTTAATAAACATTAAAATATACAATAAATGTAGAAAAAACTGAGGTTCAAAGTGAGAGGTTAGTACTCACTTTGGTAGCACATATACAAAGTGAGAGGTTAGTATTTACAAAATGATTTCTGGAGAATCCATATCTACACTTTATTTTTTCATACGCTTATACTCTAAGAGCAGTACAATTAGCCTGTTACGCAGGGTTTTAATCTTGTTTGCATAATGTTCCTGAAATAGTTTGTTTAGCTTTTGCCTTAACACATCCAAAGATGGAAGATGTTGACAGTCTGGTATATTCAGCATGGTGTGAAAAAATTCATTCCACGTATCCAGATGAGGGAGCCTGAAAAGACAAGGCATTAATAATGCTCCAAATACATTCTCCAATATGCACAGCAATGCTGCTTCTGCACCTGACTTTCTCATGCTTAATGGGGCAATTGTCACTCAAACTCAACTTAGTACATAAGAATGGTAGAAGTGTCCCTGTCACAAATAAGAGAAACTAAAGGTCTAATAAAGTGTCATTTTAAACACCCCTTCTTCCAAAACTATAGTCTCTTTTCCAGCAGTAGCTCTTTGGTGGAAAATTTTTCAAATTTTTGTTTTCTAAGTCAATCTATCTGAGCTGAGTGTGGCAGTGCATGTCTATAATCCCAGCTACTCAGCAGGGCAAGGCAGGAGGGTCATGAGTTTGAGACCAACCGGGGAACATAGTGAGAACTCATCTCAAAAAAAACCAAAAAAAACCAAAAAACAAACTACCTATTTTTGCCTCACTATCCAGAATGTGATCATCTGGCCACATGGTTCTAAGGAGCCTAACTACATGGGCCAAGACTAGAAGACAGGCTTTACTGCCTGAAAAAGAGTGCAGATTTGAGTTCTGGCCAGTCCAGTGGTTAAACCTGAACCCAGAACTGCAGAACATGGAGAAAAGGCACAACACACTGCAGTTGTGCTCCAGATGGAAATTGAGTCCCTGACATGAAGCTGTGAAGGCCTGGCCCTCAGGCTTTTCTTTACACTGGTGGCCAGAGACCAGAGCTTTCTGCATAATTACCTGGTTCTTCAAGCATGGGCAAGGGAAAGAAAGAAGAACTGCCCAGTTTGATGATGCACTGTGCAGAGAAAAGCATAGTTACAGGCTTTGCTCCAGATATGGAACATATCTTACTTATGCATGTTGGCTCCTGACATTTTATAAAATCACTGCCAACTCTTCCTTTTTCTGTTTTGGGAGGGGCTGGGAAGAGTTTAAATATTTTCAAGAATAAGCATATACTTTCCATTAGGTTGTACACGTAAGATTCTCTTTTTGTGTATGTTTTTATAACTCAAAAAAGTTAAGTATAAAGTATGTAAGCAACATGCATGCAGGGAATATTCAGCTTAAACAAAATCCTGCTAGCGGTGTGTCCATACAACATTACGCTGGGGGAGCCGCCCATACCCATTTTATAGATGAGAAAATAATCTCAGAGAAATGAATATCACACAAAGCTGTGATTCAAAACCCTGACCTGTAACAAGAAGCTGCCTTATACTACTTTGATTTGCAAAGTATACTCATCTACATTATTTCCTTTGCTTCTTATAAGAAGGAAAACAGTGCTATTCCCATTTACGTAAGAAAACAAATAAGCAAGCAAAATCCTGAAGCTCAGTGACATTAGAAGAAAGGGTAACTTAACAGGCCAAGAAAAAGTTTGAATTTACAGGATGGCACCCACCCAACCAGGAGCTTACAGTGGCTCTAGGATGCTATCACATGCATCTTATTTGTAAGTGGGGAAACAGAAGCAGTGTGCTGAAGGCACAGGTTTTTATGGGTGGCAAAGACAGTTTATGCACCAGATAGAACCTTCCATTCTCCTGTATTTGTTCTCTTTTCACTGTGGCATTGATGCTAATGCTCACCTTCTAAAAATGCCCTCAGGCTTCCAGACTCCTCCCTCATTTTTCACTTTCATGTAAGTGCCAAAAAGCATGCAGTACACTGTTGCAGCAACACCAAAGTAATCAACCTGTTGAGAAAGCATAAGTGTGTTGTTTAAAGGGTGATTTACATGTGAGTATGTTAAGATGCACCAAGCTAAGTAATCACAGATTTACTTGTAAAGAATGCTGCAAGTCCACTGTTACACCCCCCCAAATGTCTATCCAGGCTCTGCCTGAGGTGTCCATGGGAGCAGACCACCAGTGCTCCTGAGGTAGCCCCTCGGAGCCCCTGATTCTTAGCTAGTGTCCTTCTCCACTTCTCTGTTCTGCCTCACAGAGGCAAACATAACACTTGAATCCCTAGATTGAGAGCTGACTGCCCCCCTGCCTCTCTGGCTATGTGAAACAGTCTAACTCCAGCATGGTCCAAATCTGCAGGACAGCAAGCTCTCTACCTCTGTTCTTTCTACCTGCCACCCAAGACCTGCTAGACCTGCAGTCAGCAGCCTCAGGCCACAGCTGGGCTGCATACTAAAAATAAGACTACTAAAAATAAGGCTCCTGCCATTGCCTTCTTCACCATCGGCTCCTGTTGGCTGTGTTTTCCAAGTTCAAAATCATACATTTATGCTAATCAGAATTATCTTTACTTGTCCTATAATACTCTAATTTGTTGAAAATTCCAAAACCTCTCCTTAGAATAATAATGACCCATTTCGAATACCTTTTGGATCAGGCACTTATCCAGAGGAACTTAACTATGCCATCAACTAGTCAAACCTACCTCCTTGTCTGCATCAGCAGCAGAGTCCCTGCAGGGCGCTGACCCCCTGTCCTGGAGCTGGCACAGTGGGCCTCCCTGTTAACTCTGGCCACAGAGGAGCCAGCTAGGCTGCTTTCATCTTGGTAGACCAAGCTGGTTCCTTACAGCATGACTTCCTTTTCAAAATTCACAAACCATGATTTCCCTTAAAGTGAAACTCATAGAATACATCTGCTTTCTTTCTCTGATAACAGAATCTGCAAATAAGTGCCAAAAAAGCAGAATTTCATCTTCTTCCTCAGCCTTAAGTTCCATCTCTCCTTCAACTGCTGCTCAAGAGGACAATTTCAACTAACTAGATTCATTTTGAAAATCTAGTAAGTGCAAGAAGGAAAATGTTTTTAGTTCTCTTGTTTTAGTTCCTTACCTGGTAGTTCCATGGTTTATTACTGAGCATCTCGATACACTGAAAACCAGATGTTTCACACCGTGCTGTAAATGTAGTTCCTTTTGGAAAAAGTTTCATATCTATACTCTGACCCAGGTCAATCAGTGCCAAGCCAGCAGCTAAATCGTCATCTTCATCATCCTGCTCCAAAAATCTAAAACACAAACAAGGGCTAGGACACAGGAGTACAGGTAAAAGGGAAATGGTAAGGGAGGAACCATCAGAAACGTCACACTTGCCTATTTCCCAGTATGAAATTGTCTGGCTTAATGTCTCCATGAATGATTTCACAGCTGTGGACTTGTTCAATCATGAAGAGTATTCTGAGAGCAAAGGCAATGACGAGAGCTTGAGGCATCACTTTTTCAGGGGTATTTTTATAGAGGTTAATGGCATTCTAGAAACAATGCAAATAGTATCCTGAGTTGGTTGTGGAGAGTGATGAAATTTCAAGTCAAGGGCTTTGCCCTTGCCTATCATCCCTACAAAGTTTCCTGCAATGAGATCTGTGCAAAGATGCAAATCAGAAATGCACTTCAAACACATGTTCATATGAAAATGAAACACTTACTAATAATGTTCCGTAGCTATAGAGATCGCCCACTAAAATGCTACCATTTTGAAATAAATGGGCAGAATAGAATTTGATAAACATGTGCCGCGCAGTTGGCTTTAATCTCTCCATCAGCTGGGTCCCAATGTAGAATTCCCAGGGGCTGGCAGGCTTCTGCACCTGCAAATCAAATCAGGCATGTGATGTCACAACCAGTCTCACACTGAGGCCAACAGTAACAAGAAAGCAACCTCCACGTCAACAGAGGACAGAGGGGAGAAAGCAGTGTCAAACACGGAGCTGTTCTGAAGGGAGTGGCTGCAAGATAATTTTATTGGCAAGGCAGTTATGAATCCCCGTAAGATAAATTTTACTTCTTAATTGCTGACTATAGACTTCAAAGAAAACATCACAGTCTTAAAACTAGAAAAACGAAAAGGGGCTGACAAATTCAAGCTGTAAATTCATTTCTACCCTATACGAAAAGCTACTCCAGTCATGTACCTTTAAAACGCACTTCTGTTTATTTTTGGGATCATTCATATCTCCGTGGGTAGCTTCGTAGACTTGAGCAAAGGCACCTGTTCCAAGAAGCTGACTGACGTAGACCAGCACAGAACCTTGGAAGACAAAGGTATCAAAATGACAAACAGGCTCAAAACATAAGGACTTATTCAGAATGAAGGATTTTAAGAACTTTCTTGGCACGTGAATTGCTTTAATAAATAAAAATGGATGTACTCTCTTGGAAATGTTTTCCCAGATGCAGGTAAAAGTGAAGCAAATACCTGCCCCAAGAGAGCTTCCTTAGCAAGTTTTCTGCAATAAAGGGGCAAGAATAGCTCTGATGGCCCAGGTCACTTAGGAGGTCACTTGTCTCCTCCTTTGCAAGGCTCTCATGTTTAAAATTCGCTGTCTGCTCAGCATGACTACAGAGATGTCAGAAAGAACATATGGAAATCCCTGGAAAATGATGTGCTTTACAGTAAAACAAAAGCAAAACATAACTATCAATAATTTTATAGTAATTTAAAATGTTTATCAACTTGTTTCAGAAGTTTTTGATTTATACAAAAGTTACAAAACAGTAGAGATTCTGCATATTCTATATCCAGTTTCTTCTACTGTGAATTTTTTATAACCATGGTATCTGTGTCATAAGAACCACAGAGCTATGTAACTATTAACTAAAATTCACACTTCATTCAGATTTCATTGATTTTCCTCATAATGTTCTATTTAGTCATTGTGTTTCTTTAGCTGCTGCTGGGCTACAATAGTTTCTTAGACTACTCTTGTTTTTTATGACTTTGATGGATCCAATGAGTTTGGTCAGGTATGTTATAAAATGTTCCTCAAATCGGGTTCATTTTATGTTGTTCTATGGTTCCACTGGGTTTATTGGTCTTGGGGAGAAAGACCATAAAGGTGAAGTTGTAACAGATTCTTAAACTAAAAAAATTAAAAAGAATTTACATATTCAAAATCATGTATGTATAGTTTCTAGTGTGGCATTAAGGAACTTTAAAGTTCTTACTCTTTGCTCACAGTAAGAAAAAAGCTAAGGACTACCAATCAACTCTTAGATTCATTAGAAAACTGAGGTCACAGGCAAACTGCTGCCCACAAATGGAGAGGAAGACAGGAAGACACAGAAAATGACAGCCTGCTACAGCATAAATCACTGCTGAAACAGTAATAAGGACACTGCTGTGGGAAGGACTGCATGTCTCAAACTTTATTTAAGAAGTCTCCAGAGAAACTCAAAGATAACAGGGGAAACTAAACAGCTTAACCCCTTGCCAGACAAGAATAAGGTTTACCATAAGGCCTATTTCTCCTAGTTCCAGTACATCAGGTCTGGGTAGAAGCAACCAAGATAATCTTTAGTAAGTGACTGTATAAATAAAGTATATGATACATCCATATAATGGAACATCCAGTGATTAAAAAGTCACAATGTCACAAAAAGACACAGAGAACCTTTAATGCATATTGCTAATTGCAAGCCTGATAAATTAGAAAATGGCTTGATTCTAAAGGTGCAATAGCCTGGGAAAGATAAAACTGTAGAGAGTAAAAGCATCTGTGGTTGCCAGGGGTTGTAGTATACGTGGGGTGGGGATAAATAGGTGTGGAACAGGGGATTTTTAAGGCAGTGAAACTATTCTATATAGTATGACAAAGAAGAATACATGTCACACATCTGTTTAACATATCAACTCCACAGAATGTATACATGTAGTACCCCACATACACTGTGGACTGTAAGAAGAATGTGTCAGTCCCAGCTCATCAATCACAATAAACAGCACATTCATGCAGGATGCTCATAGTGGAATTTGTGTGTGTGTCTGTCGGGTAGATATTAGAAACTCTCTACTTTCCTCTCAATTTTTCTTTCAGCCTAAAGCTGCTCTATAAAAACAAAGTCTATGAATTAAAAATAAAAGTATATTGTGAAAACTCTCACTCTTATCATTATGTATATCCATCTGGTTTTCCACTCCCATTACATGAACTGTTTTAAAAAGCTGAGTATCCTTTAAGCGTCCTCCAGAAATACTTGCAAATAATATATGTATCATTATTTTTTTTTGAAGAAACAGAGAGTTAGCATGTGATACATAATTTTCTGCCCTTTGCATTTAGTAGTATATCTTGGAGATCATTTCCCCATAACTAAAGAATAAGTTTCCTTGTTCTAATAACAGTGCCTATATTTTTCTATAAATTCTTAAAAGTGAATGGTTAGCTGGATGTGGTAGCACACTCCTATAATCCCAGCACTTAGGAAGTGGAGGCAGGAGGATCGTTCCAAGTTTGAGACCAGCCTGGGTTACAAAGTAAGCCCAAGGTCAATGTGAACTGCATAGTGAGACCCTGTCTCAAAAAGACAGGAGGGACTAGGGATTTAGCTCAGTGGCATAAGCGCCTGCCTTGCAAGCAGGCAGTCATGAGTTCAATCGCTGGTACCGATAAAAAAAAAAAAATTTGTTTAAAAAAAGTGAATGGTTAGGTCCAAGAGTTTATGCAATTTTCATTTTGATAGCTCTTGCTAAATTGTCCTTTACAAGTTAAATACATTCTTGTCCCAACAACAATCATAAGCTTACAGTCATGGCTTGACAAAATTTCTACACCTAATTCTGCAGCTGTAATTACTGAAGGGGAAGGGGAGAATCTCACATGCACACGAGTCACCATGAACTTCCTATACAAAAACAAGAATGTAAAGTTTTGTTACCCATATAACTCTTACCCAGCTGAAATTCAGTCTTGGGCTTGATGGCTGGAAGTCTACATTGCCATTCAAACATATTTGGGTAGGAACTCACTGGTTTAGAAAGCCCAGATAACAGCTTGAGAATCAATTCCTCATCCCATGGGTTTTCAATAGTGAAGTCTTGAATGAATGAGAGGAAAAAGGAAACATAAATTCAAGGATTTTATCCAAGAAAGTTTAGATAAAACAAGTGGAGACATTCATTAAGTAAGACTTATCCTTTACAGAGCACTGATTCGAGTAACAAAGGACTATTTTCAAAAAGTCTAAATCAGTAGTAGCTCATTGTCATTTTAAATCTACAAGTTTAGGTCAATTTTCTGCTGTAACAAAAGAATCAAGGCCTCATTCACTCACTTGGAACCGCTAGATCCTGCCCTGGCACCGGAAGGGCTGCAGTCCCGAAGGCATAACTGATGCTACCTGCTTCTAACGTGCTCAGACAGACACATGCTCCTCAACTGCTTTTCTACTCATCTTGAAAAGACGCACTCTGGGCAACAATTTCTAAGGGAAGACACAGTTTTCTCTCCAATGTAGTTCTATAAAATCTCTTCCAGCAGCAGTTATGAAGGTCTAAGCCACCATGGTTACCTGCTACTTAGGGCTGAGCCTGTGCACAACACTGTTCTGAGTATTTCACATTCATTAACTCAGTTGGTTCTTACAATGAGCCTCTAAGGTAGGTACAGCATAACTTCCACTTTACAGAAAAGGAAAAAGAAAACTCAAGTAATCTTGGTCAAAACCATATGACTACTTAGGTGGAGGAGGTAGGATCTGAACAGTCTTATGACCTAGCTAGTCTATCTCCAGTCTGTGCTCTCAACTACTGTGCATTACTGGTCCCGTGTCCTGAGGGGCAGGGAAGTGTCTCTCTAACCTCAGGCCTCAGCTGACTTTTTTTTCAAATGGGGAAAACTGTGTTAGTTAAATGTGTGGCACATGGAAGGCCCTCAAATTCCAACTCTCTCTTCCAACAGTTATCCCATATCTTCTAAAATTAAAATGGATTGATTTCCCTTCAAGCCTACTGCTACTTAATTGTATTGTGATGTTGTTAGGAGTTTGTCTGAACTTGCATCCTAATCAGTGACATTCAAGGTCCCATTCTGAGTTCTCTTGCAGCAAAGCTTTTCCCACACTACTGTCTTCATGGTACAGCTCAGATTGAGCATCTGCACATACCTGGAGCTTTGACATTCCTAAGTGAGCAGGGCTGCATCCGCTCTGTGTGGAGTTCAGCGCTAGCCTCCACAGCAGCGGGGTCAGTGTCTGTGAGTTTATAACCCTCAAGGCCCTGTGCAGCTTCCTGGGTGAGCACACCACCTGCAGCAGGCTGGCTCAGATGCTGCAGGGATGCTGAAGATAGGTCCGTCAGGAGTGCTTGTTTTGGGCTTTCCTCTTGAATTGGACTAGATGTGTGAGAAGCATAGAGAAAATAATAACTACATGTGAGGAGAATCCTAGAGGACTAGATTACAAGAAAGTTCTACAAAAGTTTCCTTTTCACTTGAGGAATGACATTTAAAATGGCCTCACAGGCTAAGAGTTGCTTCAATCATTTTCTTTAGGCAAACATATAACTAGTGTGACAGAAGTAAAATCAACAACATAATATGTTAAGATAAATAGGTGTGGGTGATACACTGGGTATTCTTTAACAAGACATGACAGGAGGAATAATGGGTTTTTATACCCAAGCTGAATTTAAGCAGCAGCTCTATAATCAAGGCTGGATACTTAAATTCATTTTAAAAATGGCTTCTTTTATAACATTGAGACAAACAGAAAATGGCAACCACAATCCAACGATTCTGATACAGTTCCATGTACATGGGTATACATACACACACACACAGAGAAATGTATGCATGCCTATGTACACACGTGGAGTTGACCCTCATTCATGGCTTTCATATTTGTGAATTCACTTATAGCTAAAATGTATTGGAAACTCCCAAATCAATGTGCATGTAATTTTGGTGTCATTTGCAGAATTGAAGAGCGATAAAAACTTGAGTCACCAACATACTCCTAGCTCGGGTCAAACATAGTGACACTAGGTTTTAGCGCTCAACTCTCAGATGTTCTCATGTGGTACAATAACATTTTGAAGAACTGTATTCTTGTGCTTTTTATCAGTGATTTCCCTGTTAGAATAGCCCCATGTGTAGCACCTTTTACTGTTCTTAAGTGCAAAAAAGCCATGATGTGCCCCATGGGGAAAGTACTACTATGTCAGCTAAGCTTTAGATAGAGGAGTCATAGTCTTGTTGGTTATGAATTCAATGTTAATGTGTCAGCACTACATATTGAATAAGGTGTCTTTAAACAAAAATGTTGTGACCAGAGGCCCAAGGGCTGTGTATTTCATAAAACATATGTACAGAGAACACGAATTGTATATTACACATCTCTACACATATACCCCATCAATATCCATATATGCACAAATATATGATTATCCATATTAGTTCATACACTGCTATTTCTATTTTTGTCATAAACGTTTTTCTTATTGTGAACTAAAACAAATTTTTTTAGTTAAAATAGTTCTAGACTTTTACTATTAACTCTAGGTCACTTGGATTTCTTGGTATTTCCACCACTACCTTCTTCTGCTTCAGGATCCAGTTCTGAACACACATTGCATTTAGTTCTCCTGTCTCCTCTTTCTCACCTATGAAAACTTCCTGGTCTTAGAGTTATGGTCTAGATCTAAAATGTCCTCCAAAAGGCTCATGTGCTCACGGGTGAGGTTTCTGAAAGGTGACTGAATCATGAGCAGCCTAATTTCATCAGTTCGCTCACTGATGAATTCGAATTTGATGGCATTACTGGGGACTGATGGAAAGTTAGGAGGCAGGCTCTAGCTGAAGAGAGCAAGCAGTCCATGGGAAGTGTGTGCTTGGGGACGATATAGTGCTCCCTGCTCTTTCTTCTCTGGACTCTCTCTGTCTCTTTCTCTCTGTTTCTTGGCCACCACGAGGTAAGCAGCCTCCTCCTGCCACGGCAATGTTTCTGCTTTACCTGCCATCCAAAGTAATGGAGCCAGTGGACCATGGGTTGACCTAATTTCATGACACCACAGTAGTTTTAAGGCTTTCTGGATTTCTCTGATGTTTCTATCATGGCTAGAATGGCGTTAATGGTTTCTGGGAAGAACATCTCAACAGTGCAGTGCCTTCTCACTGTATGATACTAGCATGCATTCTCATACTTGCGGTGCTGTTAAAGTTGATCATTCAGAAAGGGTGCTCTCTGCCAGGTTTCTTCATATTCCTACCAGGACTTTAATAACTACACACAATTTAATCCAGCAGATGTACAACTCTGTCTTTCTGAGATATTGAACATATTTCCAATGTTTTATAACAAAATAGGTATTAGGGGTATCCACACACACTGAGGAAAACTGTTTCCAAGCCTTTATGCATTGCTACTTAGTAACATGAGTGCCTAGAGTACTGTTGATACATAAATGATTAATGAAGCTTTTTCCTTTCTCTTTGAGAATGTGAATTTGTTAACTTTCTACTCCCTTCCCCTTGAAAACCTGCAAAGACAGAGGATCACTGAGCTTGATTTTCTGCTTATAAACCTCACAGGTAATCCGGGTCTGGGGTAGAATTACAAATACCTGCTTGGATACTCACTGCTTCAAGCTCTTTTGAGTGTGATTATTTCCGTAATGGGCCTGTCCCTTGTGGACACTATAGAAGCTAAATCCAGGAACATGCTGTAGGGGTCACTGACTCCCACAGGAAAAGGACTTTCAGCTGAGCAAAATTGCTGCATCTAGCTTGTGTGAGTTTTGTTTCCTTACAACTGAACTGCAGAGATCAAAGATAATAGTTCCAGGACAGAGTGTACCGCTGGCAATTGTGAGTTTTTTTCTATATGCTTCTAAGTTAATCTTATGCCAAGGGCAGTCTTGTGAGTCAAGTTTGGCGGGACTTAGGAAGACTGGAGGAGGCAGCAGAACTCACCATGCTGTAATGCCTTCTGTTATCAAAACCCTCTCACTGAACTAAGATAAGACCCAACTAAAAAAGTGATTGGCTAAAAGACATGAATGGAATTTATGTGGAAAAATAATGAATAAGCATGTAGAAAACAAAATAACTAACCAATAATTAAATTAAACAGATTTTGCTTTTTAACTAAAGTTGTACCCAATGAGGTTTTGATAGCAAGAGGCAGTACAGTAGGGTGGTGAGAACACCATTGGTAGGAAAATGGATGCAACTTAAGACCATAATGTTAAATTCATGTAAAATAAATCAGGCGTACAAGCATAAATAGTACATAGATTTTCTTATATGAGAAATCCAAAGTATAAATAAAGAGCAAAATAAAAGATAATAGGAAAGAGATATATCTTTTGTAAATGGAAAGGAGACCAAGAGATGGAGGCAAGGGATATAAAGTTAGAAAAGAGATTAAAATGTATTATGTGCATGTACCAACTCCCCAGAATGAATGTAATCATTATGTTCAGCAAATGTGCTAATAAAAATAAAGACAAAAAAGTGATGAATACCACTGCCAAGTACCACCCATGCAAAGGCAGACTCAGAAGTACTGTGGTTCTCATCCATCTTATTCACTGAATGTGGTACCACATAGCTCGTGACTCTTCCCCAATGTCAAAATGACAAGGAAAGGTAAATGTTTTTAATCAATTCAGGACACAGAAGCAGCCAAAACAGTGCAACTGAAGACACTGATGAAAGAGGACTTCTAAGAACAGCTTCAGAAAATGGCAAGAAAAATGGAATAAGTATGTTGAAATTGAAGGAGAGTATTTTGAGGGGGATTAATGTCAATGTGTCTTTTATTGTCATAAAATTTATTTTATTTAAGCACTGTATTTTTGATCAAATCTTGTAAAGTAGCAAGTATGTTTGCTGAGTTGTGCACTAGTCTTTGGTAATATGATTTGCAGTTCCATCTTGAAGTTAGTGGCACTCAGTTGCAGAAAATATTCTGCACAGATTCTCTCATCCCCAGTGCTTCTGTCAGTGTCTAATATATTAAGTGCTGGGCTCTTTACTCTTTATATTCACAGACAGAACCATAAAACCCTTCATCCTTTAGAGTTGAATCTGGGTCTTCTACACATCTTTAAAAGCAAAGCTCAAAGGAGAGTGGAGAGAATGACACAACACACAGTACCTGAACTTCTTCTCTTTCAAGGGTTTCACCACGTTTTCTTTACAGGAATCCACAGCCATAGGGGTGCACTGTGCTGCTACCACATTTTCTGAAGTACACAAAAATTAGAGACAGCTACATTACGTGCACTTGTGCACACACATACCCTTTGACCAGGTCACTTACAAAGCCTGGGATTCCTTTTATACTAATTTTTATTATGTTCAGAATAGTGTTCTTATAAAAAGTGCTATACGATTGAAGAAAAATTGGGAAAAATTCACTTAAGAAAGTCTCCTATTAGTCTCCTATATGAGCATTTTAACTCTCTGCATCTAATTCACAATGATCTTTAAGACAAGAAGGTTCTGGAGGCAGGTCCCTGTCGACAGGCTGCCCCGATCACAGGAGGACACTGGCACAGGCCGCAGGACACACTCGGTTTCAGGAGACTGCGATGAGGAAGGACATGGAGAGTGACAGCGTGACATTTCCAGAGAGTAGATCTTTGTGTCTGCCAGTTTGACAGATTTTACTGAATCAGTGAGCATTTAATTGATTGAAATGATTTAAATATTGGCAATATCTACCCACTGTTTGCTTTAACTTAAAATATATATCTAATGATATCAGGACCAAAATATATACAAACCATCTACCAAGCGATGTGACTACTATACCCAGCAGATTATTACTGCATAAAATTTGATCAGTTACTCACTGAACAGGGCTTGATACGGGTTAGTACTAGAACATGAGCTTCTGCATACACAACTAGAGTGGCAAATACTGTATGAACAGTCAATAACGACTTCAGTTTTTCTCAATGGAAAAGTTTTAAATATTTTTATTCAAGTGGTACTTTATGATGGTACTTAATAATTCAAGTTTCAATTAAATTGTCTTCTAAGATTTACAAAAGAAAAATAACATACTGGGGTAGTACTCTAAGAAAACACCCTTTTTTCTTAGTCAAAAACATTGAGGACTACATACAGGCTGGCTAATAATTTTATTACAAGATGCTTCTATCTAGTGAAGTGACATTTTTTGATGTTTTTTTCATGTATGCTTTGGTGAACAACTGTTATTTAAAAAAAAAAAAATACCAACTGGGATACAGTTTGGCTGATAAAGTAGCAGTCATCAAAATGGTAAAGTGGTCCCAGACTGCATATATTTTGCATATTTTGTAGGTTGGTAATCTGTGGTCAATGCAATGTCACATATTAGGGTTCAAGTTAGATAAAAATCTTTTATATAGAGGTGTTATATTTGGGGTGAACTGGAAATAAGAAATGTTTGTGAGCTTTACCATTATTATAAGTCAGATCATTAACAAAAAAAAAATCACAATTTTCTGTGTGTAGTATACTTGGCTACATGACTAAGACAAAATTTGTTGACACATGTAGGACTAAGTTTTGGTATTTGTTATTCATTAAATTAGGAAAATGTTATTTTTTAATATTCAAATAATTTAATCTGTAGTGGCCTGTTTTAAAAATATAACCTAAATATACTACTATTTAAATGACTTGGACTTTATATACTTGTCTTTAAATGGTCCTGTAGGAGCCAGGCATAGTAATACACACCTATAACCCTAGCACTTGGGAGCTGAAGCAGGAGGATTACTGTGAATTTGAGGCTAGTCTGGGATACACAGTAAGTTCAAGGCCAGTTGGAACTACATAGTGAAACCTTATCTCAAAAAAAAAAAAAAAAAAAACTCTATGTAAATTATTAAACTCTTAAATACAGACAGTATGGATTTTAAGCTTCTTTATAATTCTCAAACTTTCTTTTCTCTTTAGAATTACCAAGAAGAGAACTCTACATCAGATTCTTTTTTTTTTTTTTTTTGGTACTGAGAACTGAATCACGACCTCATGTCTGCCAGGCAGGTACTGTGCCTCTGAAGTACATACATTCCTGGCCCAAGAAGAGAACTGTAATGTGTTTTAAAATATAGAGGTTCACAGAAAGCATGCTACAACAAAGTAACAGATACCTTTATCTTCCAGAATGTACACTGAATCTGCTGGAAGTTTGTGGAATGGTGTAGATGCCAGCTGGGCAGCAGATGTGAAGTCTCCTATGCTCTTTGGACAGGGTGCCAGGGTTTTATTGTAGCGAATACCCCATACCGTTGAATCGTCTAAAAACTCTTCACCGTTAGGCTGAGGCACTTCCTGTAACACAGGGTGAGCTATAACAAAGCAGCAATCTTTGTGTTTTGTCCATGAAATTTAGTACATCAACACCTTAAGATTAAGCTGAGAATAACAGTACAGGCCTGTGGTCCCAGTTATTCAGGAGGCTGAGGCACAAGGCTTGCATGAGCCTAGTAGCTCAGGACTAGCCTGAGCAACATAGTGAGACCTTATCTCGAAAATAACAAACCAGAAAAACATTTTCATGGTTTTTAAAAAAAAATAGAATTAAAAAAAAAAAAACCAAGTTTTCATCTTTAACACAGTTCAGTGGAGCCAAATTGTGACAAGGGTCACATTTTTGATTTTCAGTTTCTACAGGTTTTTTTAAATTTGAAAAAAAAAAAAAAAGGTCTAGATTTATAGAAGGGTTACAAAGAAGTATAGAACTCTCATACCCTTTACTAGGCTTGCTCTAAAGTCAACCTTGTTTACAATGCTGTACATTTGTAAAAACTAAACAATACTAGTAACTATAGGCTCTATTTGGACTAACCCTCATGACATTTGGGGGACATACGCAACCAACATAACCCATTACTCACTAGTGAGGATGACTCAATCATTTGATTAGATATATGCAGCTTCCCTACTGGAAACTATTCTTCTTTTCCTTACTCTATTTGTTAGAAACAAGTCACCAAATCTTGCCTACACACAATAAAAGTGAATTAAACTCCACCTTCTAGAGAGACATCATCAAAGAATTCATGGGTAGATGCTAAATCAACACAGTAACTAATAATTTTGGTGAGATACTTGGAAGCTATGCAAATACTTTGTTTGTACATTTCCCTTACTAATGTTAGTATCCATGGATTTCATCTGCACAGTTATTACTGTGGGGTTCTAAAGGTGATTTTCTACTGCCACTTATCCCTTCTACATCATTTTGAATCCTTCTATAAGGAAGATTTATCCTTTCCCTACTTTTATTTATATCAATATGGATAGTTATTTTACTTCCTGGGTTAAAATCTAATATTCCTTTATTCTGTTTTTTTTTTTGTTTGTTTGAATTGTTCCAGTTTCAGTCCTTGGCTTTTTCACGTTTGCTCCTATGTTCTTTTGCAGTGTCCAACTTTTATCTTTTAGAAAAAATAAAACCCCAAACCACTTCCTTAATTTCTCAAACAAGATGCTCTAGTTTTTTTTTTTTTTTTTTTTTTTTAATTTTTATGGTTTTTTAAAAAAATTTAGAATCTGACATTTCTCCATGAACATAATTATAGGTCAAGTTTTGAAGTGTAGGCAAAGACAGAAACTGCTGAGTCAGAACCATACATGGTACACCTCTTCAGTTGTCCTTGAAATGTCATGCTTGATTTTATATATTTTATATTACCTTCATACATTCTACATCTCTTCCAAGATTGGAAGAAAAACTGGCTGGTTATTTCTTCAGGTGGATGCAGGATAAAACACTGCCTTATATAAATATACAGAAAAAGCATTGTGATTTTCTTGGTCAGAGCATTTATAGTGGAATAGTTCAGTAACAGTACCTTCAAAGTGATGGCATGTTATCTGAAATCTAGTCCACTATTCGGGCAATTTTTAAGATCAAATGGTTCTGAGAAGAATTACAGAGCTGGGCAATAGTTTATTCCAAAGAATCCATGATGGCTTTAAAAGCAGGGGACAGGGTTCAGCAGTTTCTCAGCAAGAGTGACTGGTGATACTAGTTCCTCTTGCTAGTTCCTCGCAGCCCGAGGGCCAGGTGGTAGATAGAGGAAAAGCACACCATGAGGAATGCGGGAGCCTGGATGGAAGCCAAACCTGAGCTGAACTCATGGCTGCTATACTAGAATTCTGTGGGCCAGCAAATGGGGGGAGCTTGTATGCTGATGACTGGCCGTTTTAACTTGATTCTCACTATTATTTCACTGTAGGCCTTGCTTCCTAGGTGTAGGAAATACACACATTTATCCAGGTGGTTCCTTGTAGCCAGTCTGTCTGACACATGACAGACATTCAAATGATTGTTGAGTAATGTTGGATAAAGACATACATTCTTCACATAACATTGTATTTCCCAGCCTAGTTTTATATCATCATACATTATGATTGGCATAATCAGTTGGTAAAACAAGCAAGAAAGGGTGGGAGACTCATTTCACAGATTAGAAAGAGAGACTTGCTTACATTTGGTTTTGAAGGAAATGCACTGACAGAGCGTTCCCCAAAGGTCCTGGTCCCTATGGGCTTATTTTTAGGCTGTGGTAATCTAAGGAAAGATTTGGAAAATTATAAATATTAAAATACATTAAATAAATGCTGTCACTTGTGTCAAAAAAAATTCCCCGCTTATCCTAATGAGTTGATAGTTTTATAGATTCTTTACTTTTATAAAAGTTCTACCAAAACAGTAACAATTCAATTAACTATGTAAGTATAAATTGATTACTTATTGAGGGTAGAAAACATTTGTTATGCTGAATTTCCAGCATTAGGAGCAAAGAATTAGGAGCATGGCCAGTAGAATGCCATACAACATTTTATTTCTTATTCCTAGTGTCTATCATAGTGAATTTCTTTTATGCTTTGTCTATACTTTACACTGACACTTCCTCTTCCATGGTTTAAATTAGTAACAGTGACAACTCTAGAACTACCCTCCTTTGCCGTGGGATGTGGCTCTGGACTGTAGTGTCCCACCACCTTAAAACACATTCTCTCTGCAGCAATATTCAACATGAGACTCCTTTTTCTACCTTATTAGAGAAGAGCACATATAGATACCTGTCCTGGTACATTCATCCCCATTTAATACAATTTCAAATTCACAGACTCTCTCAGTTCTCTGACAACTTGTAGTAAACCACAATTTTCCCTTTCAGTTCTGCTTTACTTCGGAGGTCTGCCCTCTTGGAACTCTGGCAGAGGAATACAGACATGAGAACTCTGGCAACAAGCTCCTGGCCAACTGGTCAGAAGCTCACAGGTGGCGGAGTGGGACTGGCGCTCAGCCCATCTGGTTCATGTTTCCCCCTTCTCCGCCCCACTGCCCTGAGTTCTGCAGACATTTCTGCAGTGTGCTGCGACACTGTGACAACGTCTGTCCCTTCTAATGTTATTTTAACTATGTTCCTTTACCCATAATTTTCTTTGTTTCCATCTTCAAAAATAGGAAAACCAGAAGGCAAAGAGACAATCTTATTGACTCCCCAAGCCTCAGAGGAACTTGTGTTTTCTACAAGAAAATAAAAAAATAGCATTTTGTTATTATCCTAGAAAAGAACATTATCCTTTAAGCTAAACTGCAACTGCAAATAAGGGAAAGAAATAATAGCTTATAGAAAAGAACTGAGATGAGTTTTTAAAACACTAGTGTGACAAGTCACTTTGCAGTGAGATGAAGTGACTTAGCCATGCTCACTGGGTCCAGCACTCTGGCCCCCAGCGTTCTCATCATGTATACAGAACTGTGTTTGCCATTCTCCTGTGACATTACATTTGTCACTTGACTATGTCTTTCAATTCTGTTAAAAAAAAATTAATCTCTTAGTTTTATATTTCTAGTCCTCCCATGTCTAACCTTTTTCATAATATCTGGTTCCCAGCATGAATCCCATCATTCCAGACAAGTGGACTAGATGCTGGCCTCCAACACTTTCCCTTGGCACCTCTCTATCAGGATGGACTCCAGACATACCTTGAGTATTCAAGCCCTCTGGGCTATTCCTAACTATGGGATTTACAAAAGCACTTAACTGCAATAATAATAATAATAGTAATAATAATAATAAAACAAGAAAAGCCAAATCTATCATGTACATTGTAACCATGTCAAACCATCACATTTCTATTTCATGCAACCCTTGCTCTTATACGATGGGCTGATCAAGGGCACAATCGCGATCTTACATAATCCTTCTTAATGCCAGTGGCAACCTCCCACAATGCTGTGTACTCAATAGCTTTTAAATAATGAATAATTACTTTGAAACTGGGCTTCAAATGCATTTTCATTTTCATCTAGAGTTGGCCATTCATCTTTGTCACCAGAAATATCAGGAAGTGCAGGAGCTTGAAACATATTCATGATAAAACCTTAAAGAACAGAAGAAAAATCCTTGTCAACAATACTTGTGGGAAAGAGCTTCTGTTAATTTGTTGCAGCCACTGCACGTCTAGGAAAAGCTTTACCCAAGGCTTCCTTCGTGTGCACAGTGGGTGATGGCTGCACTTTGGATGGTGTTGCCTGAGCCGTTCCCAGGGAGGTGTTTGGAGTAGTGTGAAAAGAACTTGTGCTAGTGACCTTCTGTGCATCACATCCTAGTAGAGGAAGAGGACAAAACAGCATCAGCAGCCAAAGCAGAACATGTTAGATGGGACACAAGAGCAGTAATTTATTAAGTTCTACCTGCCACCATCAAGAATTATCATGAAAGGTTTCCATTATTGTATTTCAGACCTCTCTTTGTAAGAATACTAGGAAGTAGGGGAATGCAAGATTTACCCTTCTGCAAAAAAGTAAATGAAGATTCAAACAGATTATGTGCTTGGGCTGCGCATACCCCAAGGGAGCAGCTTTGTCATCAACAGCACCCTTAGTTCCACTGATTCCTAAGTACTACCTGCTCACAGTCACAGTATAAATCTTTTACTCCCTCTCATACTATAAATCTTAAGGCCACTTTCTGTCACAGCTAGAGCCAGACACTGGTGTGTAAGGCCTGCACACCCTGGCCTTGTTTGCTGAGGTCTTAGCTCTTTCTTCCTCTTCCTCCTCCAGGTCATTCCGCAGCACTGGCCTCTGCTGTCCTTTGAATGTACCAGGTGTGTATCTGCTGTAGGGGTCTGGGCTCGATATCCCCTCTTCTGAAAGCAGGTTCCCAAGGTGGCACGCCCTCCTAAGGCCCTTTATTCAAATATCATATTTTCAATATCTTTCTCACTTACCTTCTTTAAAATTTTAACCCTCCCACCCCAAGAATAACATTTCCTTCCGGTAAGGATTTTCATCCTTTTTGTTCATGACTGCATCTCTAACTACTTAGACTACCCAGTGTGCAGTCAGTAAGACTTGGTTTCATGAATGAGTCTCTGTGGTTTAAACAGGACTGTTTCTGAACTGCCAGGGGATGGGATGTCGTAGTCATGGAGTAGGAGTAATGCCCAACTATGCCTTACACAATGTATAAAACTTATGTCCTACACAAACATACCAAATGGGAATATAATAATACCACTGCTAATTAAATGTCATATCAATGTTCCTATCTATTTTTTTTTTGGTACCGGGGATGAACTCACGACCTCACACTTGGCAGGTAGGTGCTTATACTGCTGAGCTAAATCCCCAGTCCTGTTCCCACTGTTTTACCAAGATGACTCTCTTTCATTTGAAGTGGTCAGGGATTTATGTATCTCCCCACTAGGAAGAGGAAGGTAGCACTTAAGTTTAATAAGGTCTGGAATCTTCCTACACCACAGCCACAGTCACAGTACGGGCTCTGAACAACCCACAAGTTTGCCAAGTAGGATGCGATGAAGTTATTATGGTGAAACAGTACCTTTCCCTCTCTCAGCTTCACTTTGTGGCTTGAGTTGATGAGAATTTAGACTCATACATCTGGAAGAAAAAGCTCTTGAGATACACTGAAGAATAAAAATGCTTTGCATGTTAAAAATTTTAACTTTCAAGAAGCAATAGAAAAATAAATTAGTAAACAATTATATGACTTTTGTTAAAATACAGATGCAGATCCTTAGGTCCATGATGTAAACGAAACACTTTTTTAAAAAAAGTAAGCTGAAGTGAATAAAGAGAAAACCAAGCTTCTGGCACATATCAGACATAGTCATGTTAATTTCTTTTTCTATTTACATTAAAAATACAAATTTAACCATAAGGACTTTGGGTCTTCATTGTTCTATTTCTTTTTCATCTCTCTGTGATGCAATCTAAATGTGATAAAATTATATATTGTCTTTGTTCCTAATATAGTTTGGATATTATCACATATATCACATATTTATATAAAAATACTTTTATATTAAAAGTAAAAAAAAATAAGTGACGCGCTATTAAGTATAATTTCTGAAACCTGAAAAATTCCTCCAAATTGGAAGGAAACCTTCATAGCAGTGTGGAGGCAGAATGATCCCAAACTGCTCCCACGGGAGGACAGAAGGACTACAAAGACACAGGTCAAGTAACTGTGTGGATAGCAACCACGCCTGCAGGACTCAGAGTGAGATGAAGCACAGCCTACAGCTGTTCATCTTCCAGGACCAGATAATCTGTAGAGTTTCAGAGAATCAAAAACTTCTAACTTAAGAGAGAAGTACAAATTAAAACAAGTATTTGAAAAGAAGCATAGAATAAGTAAGTCTAAAAGATTTGGTGCCAGTTTTTTGATAATGGTTTTTCAACAACATATTCATTCCCATTTAAAAAAAAAATAAATAAAAAATAAAATTTATTTAAAAAATCTGGAATCCTCTATCTTTTACATATTGCTCTTGGTAGATCATGCAAAGGGCCAATAGATGCATTCACATCACTGTCACCCAGGACCATCTTCAGCTTACCTGGGGTCTGTCACTGGCTGGGCTGTGAAGGGAAAAGGAGGAACTTCACTCTGGGTGATGGCTGGGGAAGCCAGAGCAGCATGTGCCATAGGAGGAGTGACAGGAGGCAGAGGTGTTTCTCTGAGCTTCTCTCCCAAGTTGTTTGAGGTCTGCTGATTGGTGGCTGGAAGATACGGAGCTTTTTGTTCCTGCTGGGAGTCTACACTTGGCCCTGTATGTGCTGGATTAGCCTTTCATGTCAAGTAAACAAACAAACACAAAACCATAAGGTCAAGAACATTACCAAATAGACATTAGAGCTTTTCAAAGCATGGTATCTAGATTCCATCCCTTATTCCTTCAGATATTTATTTAAAAATGCACCATTAGCAACAAAAAACTACTTTACATGATAGATGCTTTGCAGCTTCTGTACCAGACTCTGCTAGGGGCTTATACTTTTAACCACTGAAAAATCACCAGCCCCTACAGCTGTGCCGGTGTTTAAGGAATGCTTTATTTCTTTTCACTTAATTTTGGGTAAAGATAAAAAAATCAAGGTTATAAGTGCTCACAATGGTGTTTTACTAAAGTATCCTTGTTTATCCCTGTCTCTTTAATGACTAGGAGACATGTATACAAACTATCACAAAAGCATGGTTCACAGTTGGAAGCATAACTGTTTCAACTTAAAATGCTTTTGTGTAAGTGAATACTCTAATGCCACAAACTGAAGACTGAAGAATTAATTCCTTACCATATAAAAGTATTCCTACAAAATTTTAAGAAAAACATTAAGTATCTAGTAAGAGTATCATTTTATAGACAAATGGACAAATAGAGGGACTTTAGGGAATGGGACTGGAGGAAAGTAGTGGGTAAGAGAAGGCAGAAGGAAGTGTGGACATGATCAAGGATTGGTATATACATATATGGAAATGTCCTGGTAGAGTCCAATAACTTGTACAATTAATACATATTAATAAAAAATGATCTATACCGTTCACTCACGTACCAAATTAGTAAAGATTAAAAATAATCACAATAAAATCAATTATTACTTATCTGAAATGTTCAGGATTAGAAATGTTTTAAATTTCAGAATTTTTCACATTTTTGTAATATTTGCAGATTTATCCATGGAAAAAGATTTTATAATATTTCAGAATTTTGGATTAGGGATGCCCAACTTCTACCAAATTCTTGAGAAATATTTTAAAACGTAATCTGAGATTTTTCTCTATATTAAAATGTACACAAAAACTTTAATAAATACACAATATTAAATGGTCAAGAAGAGTTCTAGTGACCAAAGCAAAAACTCAGATAATTTAGAAATGGATTTTGTACATACTAGCACATGGTATTTTAAATCAACAAGGAAAGGCTGGACAGTATAATAATCCACTTGGAAAATGTATTCTCTTTAATGTATACATGTATACAAACTATCCCAAAAGCATGCTTTATAATTGGAAGCCTAACTGTTTCAACTAAAAATGCTTTTGTGTAAATGAACATTCTAATGCCACAAACTATATGCAGTCATGCATATAGGATTTTCATGAAGAAGGCTCTGGATAAAGACAGTGGTTTAAGAATTTGCTGTATCATCTCTTCCTCCCCAAACGTCACAAAATGGCATAGCAGAAACAGCTGGTAGAGGAGGATAGGGGTTGTGGGTCTCTCGTCTTAGAAGTTCAGAAATCTGCAGTACTAGAAAAATCTCAGAATGGAAATGAGGAAAGGGCTGAAAATATGGATGTGGTAAAAGCAAGTGTGTTGAAAAACTAGATTCTGAGATTCATTCTTATTGGTAAACATGGAGAGGGATCCTTGTGCCCCATTTGTCAGAGATTAGAGGTTTCCTTTTTCTTAAAGAAATACTCCAGAGAATTCTGGACTGGGGCTGAGGGTGAAGCAATAGATACAAAATGAGAAACAAAAGGACTGAGTCAGTTTATTTACCAAAGAGTGAGACCTCTAGTCCCTAAGTGCTGGCAGCTCAGGTTTATACTCTAACCCAAAGATGATACTCTTAGGAATCTTTCTGCCCAAAACAGACATCCTCTCTCCCCAATCTCTCCTCACCTGTAGCTTTTAACCAGCTTTCTCAGATCTACTTTCGTATGAGAAAACAGTATTGATCATCACATACCTCACAACAAGCTTCTGATACAAAGGACAGTGATACACACAAACAAACATATGAGTGAGAGATTAAGAGTCGAGATAGAAAGAAAAAAATATTAACATCCTCAAACTAAGAGGCAAGACATTACATTCACAGAATAAGAATAGGAAGCCATGAAAGTAAGCATTCATAATTAAAAGTAACTTGGTCTGAAAATGAAATAGAATAAAATAAAAGGGTGAAAAGGGTCAAAAGAAGCTGGGTCTATCTCTTAGAAAAACGGGTGTGTGTGTGTGTGTGTGTGTGTGAGGATGGACAGAAAAAAGATTAAAGGAAAAAGGTAAAGAAGGTTAAGAAAGTCAGATGATTAGTCAAGATAGTCTAATAAAGAACATATATGGAGAAAATTTATCAAAACAAACAAACAGCCACCAAGAAAATTCCCTAGAGCTGCTGGACTGCAATGACCAAGTAATGAGTGCAGTGGAGGGAAGCTCGGCACTAAACACATCATCATTTGTCACAGCATGGGTACACAGATGCTACACACTTACAGAGAACAGTGACTGCCACAGTAATAAAACCAAGAACCAGAATGATTGTCAACCCAACAGTATAGCCAAAAAAACAATGAGGCAGTGTCTTTGAAGATTAGGAGGAAGGTATTTCCTTCATAGGATGTAATTCTAGCCAAATTACCAACCAAGTGTGAGGGTAGGATAAGATGCTAGTAGACATGAGAGAGATGACTCATTGAATGTAATGACAGGATATTTTTAGTTTTCTCACAAAGTGGGGATAAATGAGTGGTAAGTATCAAGAAAAAGAAAGCAATGAGACAATTGTACAGGGAAGACATAAATTATCCAAGAAAAGACATTCAAATAAGAAAAAATAAGACAACTCTAGAAAAACTGATAATTCATCGAAGTCAATTTAAAGAGTTTGTCTCTATCTGTCCTAGCCATGAATGTAGTGAACAACTCTGTTAGGTGGCTGACAATATTTAAGCCATACCGTGAGATCTACGATTACTGCACTATTTTTATGGCTACTACTTTCTCAACCAAACTATATCCCCGTAGGTACTTTTTATTAAAATATCTTAAATAGATAACTGTATTCAACTGTCCACTCTGTATTCATGGTACAAAAACCAGAAACAAGACCTACTATGCTAGTAGGTGAGTATACACATGTGCACGCATACACATACCTGAAAATACGAGCCACTCTGCTCTCTAAATTTTCTTGCTTGTTCTGTAATTTGAAAGTTTTTCTGTGTCAAGTTATTTTAAAAATTTGGAAAGTGACTGGGAATTACCTCCAAACACAAAGCTCCGCTGGGCACAGGCTGTGCGGGTGAAGAGCACACACGCACCTCAGTGCTTTCCTGGAGGGTGGGCACATGCTCATGGGAGAGCTCCACCACTTGATGCAGCTTCCGGTGGAGTTCATCCACTTTCTGCCGTAGCAGCTGCTCTTCAAAAGCATTTGCTTCTTTTCTTTTCACATAGTATCTGTCTTCATTTCCTTTAGGAAAGATTAACAAAATGGCTTGTACATGAACTTAAATCCAGGACCTTAGAGGAAAATGTGCCAAGTGAATAAAAGGTATTTTCACTGTTTATTGGCTTTCAGACTTGAAACTTGTATTATCTTTCAATTATACTCTTTGCTTGCCCTCAGCATAGTTATTAAGTTCAGAGCAAATAAACTACAAAAATGTACATGGTGATGAACATAATACTTGGAAATAGCAAATATAATACTACACCTTTTGATAACACAATCATTACTGTGTTCGTCATTTTAAAATGACTTTTTAGAAAATGGAATTCTCTAGGTGCTTTCTAAGAAGTAAAATAAAAGTGTACATAGAGCCAGTCCTACTTCCACTAACTGGCTCCCCTGGCCATACTGCAGACAAATCAGGACTGGGTGGACTTCAGGTTTCAGCATGTGAAAGGTACCATTACCCATGCACTACCCAACATGAGTCCTCTTTCAACCAGGCATGGTGGCTCGTGTCAGTAACCCCAGAAACTGGGAGGCTGAGGCAAGAGGAATGCCATGAGTTCAAGGCCAGCCTGGGATATACTGCGAGACTCTGTATCAAAAACCCAAATCCAAAAATATCGATACCCAAATGGGTCCTTTTTGAGTGTTAATTGACTTTTCTTTCTGCTGTTGACCAAAAAAGTAATGAACAAAGAAACGCTCACAGATGCACAGTTCAATTAACGTAGATGACATAAAAGCCCTACATGGGACAGAGGTTCACCTTCCTTTCCCTGAGGTGCATGTTGTTATAGCAAAAATGTGCAAACACTGATGCTGTGGCATACATTTTTCTCTGGGAGGAACAAAACTCAGTTCATTCTGTAGCCATAAATGATGTGGCACTTTGATCAGAGGACCTCTGATTATATTTTGTTTGTAGTAGGTACAGAATTTGGAAAATATCTGAGATTTTTCAGTTCACAACCTAATCCCTTCACAGTACAAGTAAGAGACATACAGGTTTAGAATTATTATCTATAGAAGTTCAAACCCACACTTAAAAACCTAAAAATGTCTTATTTCATTAAAGATATGGTAATACTGGTATGGGTATCTATTTAGTGCTGTTTCAACCATAAGCTCTACTATCAGTACCTGGACTTGGTGCTTGGGAAGGCACGGCTGCCATGCTAGCATGGAACAAAGGAGCCTGGGTCTCGAAAGAGTGAGCGGGAGATGGTTTTTCCTGAGTCAGCAGAGTCAGTTCTTCATACCAATATGTAATTACTCATTATGTGAACCAACATAAAAATAACTGAAAATGTAATACTGCAAGTACCGCATTGTTCACGTTTCCTCCGTTGGTTGTATTTCTGGGCTCTCAGTTCTTCAAAGGAAAATTCAGAGTCTCCACAAACAAGTTTCTCCTTGCAGTACATAATGACTTGTTGGACATCAGATTTTGCTGCCGAAGACGAGTGTGTGGAGTATTCTGATTTAGAAATCATGATCACCCTTTGTTCCCTACAGGGGAAAATACATCATTTACTCAGTATACTGCAGGAACTCTGAAGGATACAAATAACGGAGCAATGCACTGATTATACTTGCGTATTTGACTCTTTAGCAGAAGCTGAAGGAACCCTTCTAGAACATTCTGAACCCTAAAAGACAAAACAAATACGAGCATTTAGTAACTGAAAAGTAATCTTCATCTACATTACTTCATGAATTAGTATGAAAATGTTCAAGAGCTTTTAAAGGGGCCTATTAAACTTTCTTAAGCCCAATAAGAAAGCAATTTTTTTAAAAATTAAAATTTTATTTCAGTATTATTGTAACCTTGGGAGTTCTCAATATTACCATAGTATTCAATCACTAAACAAGTATTCACTGAACATTTCACACATGTCATACAAACAGCTAGCTTTGAGGAATATGACCATCAGTGAGACCCATCTCTTCTGACTACCAGCTTAGTCAGGGAGTGCAGGAATAAGTAGGGAGGCTGGCATGCATGTGCTCAATGAAAATCAAGAAAGTCTGCACTGTCTATCAAAATGAGAAATGCGCCAGGCGTGGTGGTGCACACTTGTTATCCGCAGGGTGCACTTGTCATCTCAGGTGTGCACTTGGGAGGGTCAGGCAGAAGGACTGCAAGTTCAAGACCAGCTTAGGCAATTTAGTAAGATTCTAACAAAAGAAAAAGCAGCCTGGGTGTAGTTAGAGGTAACAGACTTGCCTAGCATGAGTGTAATGCACAGGGTAATATTAATTCCACTTTTGGAGAAGTGTTATATTAATAAAATAGAACATCTCCATTAAATTAAAATTCAAGGAGGTCCTTGGTGAGCTGCGGAGGGAAAAGAAGCTGGGAAACATGAGGTGGAAGAGAGAAGAGACAAGCATTTTCGTATGTTGACAAGCTACCAGGAAGAAAAGCTTTTGGTAGGGGAAAAACATCTCTATGAGGGTGAAGGACAGGCATATGAAAAGGCTATGGTTTCCTACTGGAATGGCAGGGAATGATGCAGTATTTATTGATGGATGACAGAAAATTAGTAGATATCATCTGATGATTTCTGCTCCTTTGCCAAAATAGTGCAGTACTTTTTCCAGCTTATGAGAGTGAAATTAGAGGTAGATAGTTACCAAGTTGGAGGACAGGAAAAGGAAACTTAAAATTATTCTAAGCTAGCATATAAAAAGAATGACAGGGAAGACATTAAAGACACATACATACAAAGGCTGATCTGGGACACTGGAAACACAGTTGCCTGGCAGTGTCAGAGCCCTGGTTGCAGCTCAGGGACTTTGAGGCAGGACTCAGATCCAAGGAAGATTCTGAGTCTGGGTCTAGGAAAGAGCCCAGCAGAACAGGGAGGAGAAGGCATCAGCAGGACAGGAGTTGTTGGGAAGGAAGTGAAGACAGGAGTTGCATGGTAGGGGCCCTAGGCCCAATAACAAATTACATTGCAGTTGAGCATAGGAAGATAACAGCAGGCCCAGAAAGCTGCCATGGGAACAGGTGGCTCCGGATTAGTAACAAGGTCAAAGAAACAGTGCTGCAGATACCGAAGGCAGCCAGGATGGTGTTTAGTACCATTCCTAGTTTCTAGATAGCCTACAAACACTGTTACCTGTTTTCTAGTACAGGCTGAGTTCTTTCCTGGACTTGATTTTGACGTTACCATTTGGTTTAAGATCTGAGCATTATGCAGAGGTTCTGAGGTTCTAGCTATGAGAACAAAGAAGATAAAATTACAAATAAGGAAAAATCATAAAGTGATTACATCAATACATTCTCTTGATCTTTCAATAAATATCATAAAAAAATCAATATATTTACAAAACCTCACAAAACAACTAAAACTATCTTTTAAGAAAAATGAGATCATTTTATGACTATTTTAAAATGTTCAAGGAAATACCAGAAAGAAATGTAAAGCCAAACTATTTTAAGCAGGCCAGGATAGCCAAAGCTTATTGACAAAATAGGACCTTTATTTCTATGAAAAATAAAAGGCCATGATTTCCTAAAAGTTGTATTAAAGACATCTCATTCAGTTCACAACACATGGATCCTATATTTTGGGCAAACTTGATTTTTTAAAAAAAATTCCCCAAATATGGTAAAATCAAGATTTGCTTGTTGGTTTTCTCTTTTAAAGTCCTAAAACGAATTCCTACTATGCAGGGTTATTTAGAGGGCATTATTGTTATTGTTGTTGTTTGAGTGCCTTTCTATTACCTGAGAAACAATGCAACTTGTAAATCCTAGATGGATGTGACTCCTTTTTAAAAAAAGTTAGTACATGTTTGCAGTTCATAATGATTGTTGTGGGGTGTTGATATAGGTGTATAATAGATGGGTTTGATTTCTAATGGAAAAAAATTAGAGACTAAATTATCAACAATTTAGAAATTTTAGAAAGTATTAGTTTACCTTGATCTGGCAAATGGGTTTCAGTGAGGCGTGTCTGAAATAACCTAATGATAGTAGAAAAGGAATCAGAACAGATTTTAAATTTATAGTTTAACATATGTGTATCTTAAGGTAGAAACCTTATATACATAGGCAGTTTACTGTAATTTAATAAAGCCTGTAATTGAGAGAGAAGGTAACACTGAATTTCAGAATTGGTTCAAAATTAAAACATGAACTTCCTGCAATATTCTTATATCCAATATATTTATTCTCCCTTTCACTTAATTATGTCAGTATTTTTCAAATTCACACAAAAGTTCCTTTCTCCATGTACTGAATCTGCAAATATTATAACACAGGTGTTAAATTTGCTTATACCTTAGGTATTTTATGTATGTAGAACAAAATGAAAATAATGATTGGAAGAAAAGTTTAAAAGTACAAAATTTAAGATCACTGCTTCAAAATATTGTCATTCATGCTCTGTGAGAATGTCTCAAACATGTCATTTCACGCCACTTTTACATATCAACTGTACTTGTCAGATAATGTATAACTCCCAAGCCCAACATTTTGAGTAATGCAAATAAGAGTGTATCTTATAAAGGCATGTACAGCAAAATGCTAACACTTGTTTTGCTCTTAATTCTAACAACCCAATGGTAATGATATCATTTTACAGATAGGGAAAGACTGAAAATCACATAATATTAAACAATTCTTAACTTTTTTAGGTTTGATTATAGGATAAAATTCTTTTTTTGTTTTTGTTTTTTGAGACACAGTCTTGCTGTGTTGTTTAGATGGGCCTTGAGCTCACTTTGTAGCCCAGGATTGCCAGAAACTTTCAACGATCCTCCTGCCTCAGGCTCCTAAGTGCTAGGATGATAGGCATATGCTACCATGCCTGGTTTACTATGGAGTAAAATCCTGTAAGAAATAATCTTTTGGAGATGGTAGTGTTTGGACTAAAATATTTTGCCGTTTTAGGTTTGCTTTAACTTATTTATCATAGAAAAAAATCAAATACTAATAGTTATTAAAAGCAGATGATACAGAAATGGAGGTTTGTTATGCTAATTTTTCATATATGTTCAAAAATTCTCATAACAAAATTTTTAAAGCACAAGCACTACAACAAAGTTGAAAAAAGGATTATTATATATTATATCATATATCATATTATATTATATTATATTATATTATATTATATATTAAATGCTGGCAAAGGGTGCAAAGGCTTATAGGCCTCTGGTTCTGCAGAGAAGACAGTGAAAAGCTGGGGCAGGCTTTGAATAAGTGATTTAGTTATGTGCACCACAAAGCTTAAAACTCTTTACATACCCTTTGGTGCAATAGCTACAATTTTGCAATTCTATCAGAACTAGATAAAAAATAGAAAATATATTAAAAATACTTTTATGAAAAAAGAGAAAAGATCTTAATACAGAACTGTTTATACAGCATGCTGTAAAGCATGCTTTACAATCCTGTAACAAAAAGAACAAAACAAAGCCAATGAAAATGCAGAGGTTGCAAGTGCTTGTTTAATTTTCTGTATTTTAAAAATTTCCTAAGTGAGGTGTATTTAATCAGAGAAAAAAGTTAAAGATGGTGAATGAAGGGTATTCATCATGATATTCATTGTTTGCTATGGTTTGAATGACTCCACCCCACCTCGTGTTGAATTGAATCTCCAGTGTGCAGTAGTGAGAGGTGGAACCTGTAAGAGGTTAGGCATGAGAGCTCTGCCTTTCTGAGCGGGCTGGTCTGTTCATGGATTAGTGGGTTTATCTCCAGAGGGCCTGTTACAGACACTAGCTGGCTCTGTCTCTCACCATGTGAAGTCCCATGCTCCCTGGAGACTCTGGAGAGTCGCCACCAGCAAGAAGGCCTCCACCTTGATCCCTTAACCTTGGACCTCCCAGCCTATATAACTAAGCTGAACAAATTTTTATTCTTTATAAATTATTCAGTCTATGGTGTTCAATTAGAATAACGGAAAGCAGGTTAAGATAATGTTTTTCTTTATACAAACCAAAATATTATAAACAACTTAAATGTCTAACTGGAGAATGGTTAAATTACAACATGACTCTGTGATAGTTTTCACAAGCAACTTAAAAGTAACTTAAAAGTTCATAATTTCTAAGAGCAGCAGAAAGCTCAGTATGTATAACGAGACATGCACTATTATTTAACTGCTAGGAAATATAAACACAAGGACATACACGGGCACTGGCAAAGCTACTGAAAAGAAACGCACTGACATGCTGAATTGAGGGTAGTATTTCTAGGTAGCTTCCTTACACTACTCTGCACTGACCACATTTTCCACAACAAGGATTTCCCCATGAAAATAGATAACAATACAATTTTTTCGAGCAAATGCTCCATTTCAAAGTAGGAAACACCATAAAGGACTACCTGTACTGCTGCTGCAACAGCTCTCTAGGTTCAGCCTGGTTTTGAATTCCTCTCCGAAAAATGGCACTGGCCTGCTGTAATTGTCCTTGGGCTTCCAGGTGCCCTGCCCAGGATATGTATAGAGGAGACGACTGGGTTCCGATCCCTTGGTTATACAGAAATTCAAAAAACTGATGAAGATCACTGTTGAACTCAGCCTATAGGAACCCAGAGCACACACATGGAAGAACAACAATGAGGCAGGGTGGAGGGAGGCTGGTTAACAGGTACAGGGTACAACTGGATAGGGAACAATATCTACTTTCCGTACAAAAATAGGGTAACTGAGTGATAATTTTATATTTCAGTATAGGTAGTACAGAGGATTTTGAATGTTTTTAACATAAAAATAAATGTCTAAGGTGATAGATATGCCAATTGTCCCTGAATGATCATTACACCTTGCATACAGGTATGAAAATATCACCTGATACCCCATAAATATGTACAGTTATTATGCCAATTATAAATAAGTAAATATGTGAAGAAAAATAAAAAGATATAGAACAATAGAACTGCTAAATTTAATCTGGCCTGTACGCAGTCAGCCTCCAACATTAATGAGGTTCAAGGATGAATGGCAAACTACAGGTTAGATTCATTCCTTTCCTTCACATTTGATCACTCTCAAATTAACTTTCTATTTCCCAAGATAGTGAGGGTTACCACCACCCATCAGATGATGCATTATTTTGTCTTTATCTAAGCTTACTCAAGTTCCACAGGGTGCTGCTATTTGTAGAATTTATTTTCATGAATAAGTTCCTATTTACCCTACCTACTCCATGTATGATTTTGTTACTCATACCTTCACATCTTTATTCCAGATTAAAGATTTCAGTATTTAAAACCTAAGGCTGCCTTCTCCTTATAGTACTAAATCCAGTTTTTGAGAATGAAAATTTTCATTACTGTACTTGCAATGAATTTATTTTACTCCCAGAAATCATCTTAGCACCTGAGAATGTCTGCTTATGCTCCCTCCCCCATGGATACATCCAACACAATAAATTTTTTTAACTTTTTTGTTTCTATTTAATGTTAGAACAATTATACCCTTGAAATAAAGAGGAGTTTTTTTTTTTTAAGTCAAATTATCAGCTCCATAACACAAAAGATAAGGCTCCAAAAGCACACATCTCTGGCCCTACAACTTTTTAAAATTTTTGACTAGAAATAAACAATTCAAATAAAAGACAATTTAAAATCATCTTAAAATCTAGAGAAAAAAGCAATTGTACAATATGATTATAGACTTGATTATCATCTGAAAGTATACTCACAAATTTTAGACAATAATTGATGAATCTTGGGTCATTGTGGTATCTCTTCTTATCTAAAAATTCCTTCATTAAATGTTCTAATAACATTACCAAGTAATCTTTATTGTCAGGAAAATTCTCTTCTACCCACTGTATGTAACTAGAAAAAAATAGCAGTGTTAATTTTTCATGGGTGGCATATAGTTGGAATAAAGGAAAAAAATGAAAACAACTGAATGCTAACCTTTCCCATTCACCAAGCGGGTCACTGCCCTTGTAGCTCTGCATATGGGTTTCAAACATTCTAGAAGAAAGAAAGTGCACATGGGATATTAGAGATAATTCCTAAGAGTAAAAGCTATTTCATCATGTATATCTATATCATCATATATTATAGATTTCATTTTTGAATAGAAATCTTAAACAGCAACATAAATGATATATAAAATTAAAAAAAAAAATTCACTCAGAAGTAGTCAGAAACTCAGAAGCAGTCAGTGTTTCTCCACAACGAGTTTCCTTCCCTCTTTGTGTTTCTTTCTGTCCCAGGGTCACTATCACCCTGGGGCAGAGATTTGCTGCTCCTTCTGTAGCAGTGCTATTAGGGTGTAGCCCTGCTCAAACTCTTCCCAGGACAGAGGCAGGACTGCACAGACCCAAAGGGGGCTTGTGAGTGAGTTTAGTTGCCTGGGTACTAAAACTTGGGAGATTCCAGATACAGTTTGCTTCCTGGACTCCAGTGTCACACACTGTCCCTGAAGAAGAGCATATGGCAGAAGTATGTATAAACTAACCAGTCCCTAGAGCTCCCAGAGGATCATTTCCCTTATTCACACAAATCTAAGTACAGATTTATGAGGGGTGACATCCGCCCAGCGTGAAAAAGCCACACAGCTATGTCGAGTAAGCAATTAAGGCTCAGAGAACTTTAGGGACCTGTCTCTTCCATGAACAAAGAAAGAACCATGGCTTAAGTGTGACAGCATGGGAAGCTGAGGTAGTAAATTCTAGTTTGCATTTTAAAAAATGTGCATTCATTCTTCCAAGAATAGGTGGTGGTGGTGGCAACAGAAGTGGGAACCAGTCAGGAAGCTACTGCAAAGGCCCAGTGACTGGTGAGTTAGAGTAGGCTGGGGTAGTACCTGTGTGTAATCTGGCACATGTGTGAGAGAAAGAGAGAATGTGCTTACCAAAGGGTCTGTATTCTAGGTATGAGAAGCAAGTTGAGAAAGATAATTAAGTTTTCTATCTGAGAAATTGTAAGTTGTTAAATGGGAATTTAAAAGCAATCCCTTTGTAGGTGATTTCTTTGGCATATTTTTAATTGATTGTTCAGAGAAACTGCAACTCTGAGAAGCTATTCTTCTATAAAGGAAATTTGTATCAACCCACATTAGTGAAGTAAAAAG
The DNA here is from genome assembly GCF_034190915.1 of Cavia porcellus. Classification (NCBI taxonomy): domain Eukaryota; kingdom Metazoa; phylum Chordata; class Mammalia; order Rodentia; family Caviidae; genus Cavia; species Cavia porcellus. Next base: position 55,482,479 of record NW_026947501.1, on the reverse strand, counting down.
TAGACTTTCTCTGAGGCTTGCTTATCTGGCCCTTTTCTTTTTGTCTTTTATTTTAATATATCTGTGAGTTTCCACATAAATTTTTTTTTGCCTTTTATCTTACTTTATGGTCAGTTTATTCAAGACTCAATTAAGTAACTTGGAAAACTCTTAAACTACACTATCTTCTAGCATATGTTTCCGTATACAAATGAAACCAGTGTTCCTTCTGACTCAAAGTTCAGAAGCCACAATAGAAAAAAACTGCATAAAAATTAACCATAGCTGGGCATGGTGGCACATGTGTATAATCACAGTACTTGGAAGGCTGAGTGCAGGAGAATCTCCTTCAGTTTGAGGCTAACCTGGCCAGTGGTGAATTGAAGGCCAGCCTAAATTATATATAAGACCTTGTATCAAAGAATTCCCTCATACCACCAAAATCAACTATAATATATGTAATAAAAAGCTTCTACATGTCAAATATGCAAAACAAATTTGAGAACTGACAAGCAGAGTTGGAAGAAAACTGAGGTAATGAAAGGATTTCTAGAAATTGAGAAAGAAATGTACATATCAACCCAATTTTGAAAAAAGAACTGAAGGCATTAAAAAAAAAAAAGGATTTCACAGAGAAATATAAATGATTCCTAAACTTGAACAGATGTTCAGCCTAATAAAACTCAACTCAGTGAGATATGACCTCTTATCCAACAGATTAGCAAAACAAAAAAGAAAAAAAAAAGAATAAATAAATAAACACAGGTCACAAGAATATATATGTAAGCAATGATAAGCCAGGGTTTTCATATCTTGCAGATAAGAAGGTGCCTAAAATCAGCCAAGGGAACTGGCAGTACAGTATTCCCCCCTTATCTAGACTGCTACTGGATGCTTGAAATCATGGATAGTACTAAACCATATCCATACTGTGCTTTTTATATATTATATATATGTATATTCATAAAAAGGTTTGATTTACAAATTATACATATGTACTGTAGTGTAATTTACAAATTAGGTACCATTAGAGATTAATACCAATAATTAATAATAAAATAGAACAATTTAAGCTTTTCTTTGGATGGTATCTTTTCTCCTTAATCATCTGCAACTGCTGGAAATACGGCAGCAGTTTCTTCAGCAAATGCAATCTCTCCAATTAGTCTTTGTAGTTTTCAGCCAAAATAATTTCTGAATCTCTGTAATCAACTCTTACTTGTAGTAAATGGCTTCCTGTCAGTTATTTCAGGGGAGCCCTAGTTGAAGTTTTCCTACGGGCCCACTGCTTGCTGGTATAACACACTGAGGTCAACTGGAACACTTTTTCTGTTCATGTATTCCACCCTCAAATTTAATTTACTTCCTAGATAAGTACTCAATACACGATAACTATAACCCTTATAGTCTGAAGTATGACAGCAAAACTTGCACAAATTTATTTCTGCTTCCTTCACAATTTCATAGATAGATTCATTCTTACCACAGAGCTCAGCAAGCTCAGCATACAATTATTTTTCTTTCCATATTCACTGAAGGACTTTTATTCACCTTTTCAAACATTATGGATTCTTTGAAGCATATCTGAATTGCCAGTAATACCACTCTTGTGCTTTGGAACCATTATTTAGTAAAATAAGGTATACTTGAACACAAGCACTGCAGATACCATAACAAGACAGATCTGCTACCTAATGCTACTGAGTGTCTAGTGGGCAGGCAGCTGTACAATTTGAAGAGATAGGACAAAGAATGACTTACTTCCCAGCAGGGATGGAGCAGTATAGGAAGGTGCAAGATTTCCTGAAGCTACTCAAAATGGCACATAACTTAAAATTCACAATTTGTTTATTTATGGAATTTTTCATTTAAAATGTTTGGATCATAGTTGGTTACAAATTACTAAAATCATGGAAAGTGAAACTGTGGGTAAGAGGGGACTACTATATTTACCAAAGTCACAGATGGATTTGGGAATCCAGAAAACAGATACAACTGTGTATATACAAAATGCCAGATGCACATTTTGTTCCTTGTCATAATACTATTTGCAATAGCAAAAGATTAGCATCAACTGATAGAGGACTATTTAGATCAATACGGTACATGAAATATTATGCAGTTGTAACAACAATAATAAAAAAGTTCCATGAAGGGGCTTTCTTTTTTTTGTTTCTTTCTTTTTTCTTTTGAGACAAGGTCTCACTGTGAGCCCATGGTGGCTTCAATATTGAGATTCTCCTACCTCAACTTCCTAAGTGTTAGGATTTCAGGTGTGTTCCATTATGTTTTTTTCACAGAAATCTCCAAGATACTGTTAGGCAAAAACAGCAGTGTTGCTGTGTTATATTTTATATGAGATGAAGAAGATACATATTTTTTTGGAAAATATATTTTTCAATATATATTTATATAATATTTTTATATCTATATATTTTATATTTTTCCAAAAATATATTTTGGATGTATATATTTTTTCCAAAAAGAAATATTTTTTATATATTTTTTCCCCAAAAAGAAACACCTGAAAAACAAACTAGAAAAAATTATATACGATGGGGCCAGAGAAGACAAGTATGAGTTCTAGAAATACTTTTCTAAATGTTTTAAAAATAACATATATATATATATATTTTTTTTTTCTTTTTCTTGGTACGGGGGTGGGGGTCGAACTCACAATTGCCTGCTTGCAAGGCAGGCGCTTATGCCGCTGAGCTAAATCCCCAGCCCCAACATATATTATTTTTAAAATTTAAAAGTAACTGCTTGTAAATTGAATCTCTTTTTTCTCTTAAGAGGAAAAAAACTTTCTCCTAAAATATGTTTAATATACATAGAATATTTGCTCAGGGTACACATTTCATGTTCTCACACCAACCATATTCCACAGAAAAATGGTTTAAATATTAAATACCGGGTTCACCAGGAAAATTTGCTTTTTGCAGGCCAAAATTAGGTCAGAAATGTCTTATTTCCCTTTATAAGTGTGTATGGGGAGGGGGATGGGGGGTGTAAAAAGATTCCAAAGAGAATACTTTATTGAAGCTACGGGGAAAAGAAAGTAATAACAATCTTAGCCCTCTGATCATAAAAGGACTGATGAAACGAACACGTAATTTTACTTTCAGCCACTTGTAATTTAAGCGTTTTAAATGCTTTTTAAACACAGGCTGGGCCAGTTGGCCAGTCTCCTAAGCTACAAAACAAATGTGAGAAGTTAAAAATTGTTAGGAGGCTGCCACGAATGGCTCGGCAATAAGAAAAACATCTCCCCACCCCCATAAAATGCATTCAAAGACTTTGCAAAAGTAACGGGCGGGGTTATGGGAAGACAGTTGTATAAATTCCCCACGTAGGAGAATTTTCAAATACAAGATTTTGAAACTCCCTCATAACACCGAAGTCCAACAGGGTTTGGGTTTTTGACACACTGGACATTTTTCTTACAAGAGGCGATCAGTCGGGACGAGGGTCCCACGGAGAATAAACAAGGCTTCTGAGGGCCTCACAAAATGCCCAAATCTCCCCACAAACGGTCATGGGGCAGCGCTGCACGGACGGAAGCGGGGTGCAGGAGACCACCTGCCACACGGGTAACCGGGAGTGGCCCGCAGCCCGACCCGGGTGGGACCAACTCCAAAGCCCAGGAAATAGGCTGAGGGGCAGGAAGAGGCGGCGGGGTGGGCAGGGCTGAGGAGCAGGGCCGCCAAACTTCTAAGTCCCCAAACCTCCCTCGGAGGCCTGTATCCGGGGACGACACCCTCGCTTCGCCTCATCCCATCAGACGGACACTTACTGAAAGACATTCCCCGGGTTATCCATCGCTGAAGGACGAGGGCCAACAGCAGGCCTAACAACGCTGGAACTAGCGCCGCCGATTCGAATCTCCCGCGCAGCCGCAGTGGCCGAGCCGAGCGTTGGGAAAGTGTCTGGCCATTGGCTTCCCAGGAAGGCAGGCCGACCAATCACAGGGGCCGTTGCCTGGAGCTCAAAGTCCCGTCCCCAGAACCCAGGAAGTCCCTCCATTTCCGGTAGCCTCGGATTTCAAAGGGACTTGGTGGCGGAGCTGAGAGCTTGGTGGCATCCTAAAAGGACGCAAAGGTGGCGCAGCTGCTTTGCTGTGAGGGACGCTGACTTCCCGCAGATGTAGGGAATTTTTATTTTAATTCTCCAAGTTGTAACTGTGACTGAGACTTCATCCCACGGAAGGCATCGCTGGACCCGAGGTTCCTGACAGGAAAAATTGCCTCAGCCTTTGGGTGCCGACTGTCGCGTCTCTCCGTCCCCTTTAGTTTAAATATATGAATCGCAGTCGTTGTGTGTGACTTACAGAACGAAGGAAAAGAATCCTGTCCGCAGGGCCGGGACTGTCACAGTTAAGGTCGAAGGGCGAGTGATGCGCCTGCGTCTGGCTTAGGGGATTTGGGGGCACCGAGAGAAACGCAGCCTGCGGCCACCTCCCTATCTCTGACAGTTTATTAATCAGCGTCCTGGGCTGTTAGAAAAGAACCCATATGTTAATGTCAGTGGAGTCTTAGTTCTAGACTCGTAAAATGCCGAGGCAAAGAAGGAGTGGTTGGCTGGCAACCCACAGGAAAAACTAAGCGATTTTTGCCTTAATGACTGCAAAATGAAGCGCTTTAGAGTTGGTTCCTTTACTTATACGTGGCCTATACTTACACATGAAGGTCATGAATAGGGACCCTTGTAAATTTCTGGACTTAAACTAGCTTATCTCAAAGGCTCCAGGTAACTGAAACAAGAACAGAAGCGTTCGAGTGGACTGTACAATTCCGGAGAGAAAGTTTTCAGCATCTTTGATACGACAAGGCATCTCTGTGAGACCAACTTCTTAGGAATTATAAAATCCTATAAAGTCCAGAAATACAGATTGTGTTAATATGCCCTAATGAAGAGCACGTTGGAAAAGAGTTAATCTAGCCTTCACGTGCCCCTTGGGGTGTAATAACTGCTGCTCTACCTCTCCAGTTGTTTCAGGGGCCACTTGACAATGCAAGAGAAATATAAAGCACTGTCCTGATTGCCTCCTTTTTGAAATAAGTGCAGTGGATATTTCAGCTTCCTTAGGCCTCTTTATTTTTTTATCTTTTGTACCAGGAATCAAACTCATGACCTTGAGCTTGCCAGGCAAACACACACACCACCACCGAACTAATCCCCAACAGGCCTTTTAAATTCAAAAAAATAAAACTTTAGTAGCGCCAGAGACAGAATTTCTTCTGGCATGCTGATCTCTCTGGATATACACAAATATCCAGTTCGTATGGTTTATTACTGAGAGACTGCTCATTCTGAGTCTTTAGACAAATTCTTTAGACTCATTCTAGTCTTTAGACCAATACTAGATGCTGCCTACCCTTATAGGAACTAAACATTTTTGGCTTCACTAACTCATTTTCAGCTGTGTCTGATGGTGAGTCCATCGATAATTAGGAAATATTGATTGAGCAACCATCACAAACTAGGTGCTGTTGGACTTATATCTGATTACAACGGAACTTGTTCTTAAGAAACTATTGATTTCATCGAGGATGTGAAGATACAGAATCAGAAAACTTTAAAAGTAGAATATGTGTATTTTGAGAGCCAAATGAGAGTTCGCCCCTTCTCCAAAAAGGGAAAGGTAATGGGACACATCTTCATAGGGAAGGTGGGGTTAGTAATAGGAAAGGTCATTCCAGGGATAAATGAGGATTACAGAGGGAGATCATTTTTGTGGACACTTATTCCTTAATGAGGAATAATGATTTTTGTGTATTTGAAAGACTGGTTTAACATTGGATATAAAATCTTGAGTTTATACTTGCTCATCTTAGTAACTGGTTCTTTCTGAAATAAGCATGTGGTTGTAAAGACCTATTGCTAGTTTTGCTTAACTCTGCCTTGTTTCCTAAAAGGCACAGAATTGTCTGCCTCCTCGCTCCCTCACTTCTGCTATTGGAGGTTCCTCTCTTACAGGGCTTGTTAATTTTAAGGTATTCCGGAGGCTCTTTCATATTACCCCTTTTTTTTAAAGGGTGATCCCTCTAAACCTGAGTGCCAATTCATGTAAGTGTATTTAGGAATAATAGGAATAAAATATTAAGGTTGTCAGCAGTGATTAGAAATTGACATTTTTCTAGGAATAATTTCCTACCTTACTAAGTGACTTTCTTTAGTTTTTATCTAGGGATGTCTCTGCCATAGTTGCCTCTGTCATTATTCTTATTTTGAGGAGGAATTAAAATGATCCTCTCCACAATGTGTTCATCTTAATGTCCTTCTTAGCTTGATTAACTTGGTGGTGTCCAGGATTTATTGAGAACAAGGGAAGAGATAGGCAGAAGACAGTAATTCTCAGATGACACTGGCATTGGAGACAGAATGGTACATAAGGAGGAGATCAAATTTCATGGGAAAAGAGTTTTCAACATAATGATAGCTTCAATGTGTAAGAACAAGACTCAGAGATTATTTTGGGGCCTTGGAGAATTGACAGAAATAGTCCATTGAAGTTGGAGAAGGCTATACCTTTGCTTTTAAATGTGATTGGTTGGAGTGGTGTAATGATTAATCTTGGTTGTCAGCTTGTTCAGGTTGAGAGATACCCAGCACATTGACGACTACACCTCTGAGAATATCTGTCTGTGAAGGTTCTGGCAGAGACACCCCCCCCCAAATGTTTGTAGCATGTCCAGTAGGCTGGGGAGTGGAGCAAATGTAAAAAAAATGTGAAAGTGAGAAGCTTACATTGTACTTGTGGTCACTTCGTGCTTGTTGAATGTGTTCTCTTTTTTTCCTGCTACCATCACCAGCACACTTCAGATTCCATAATCTTTAGTCTCTGACCATGAACCTTCACCAGCAGTTCTCTAGGAAGTTTCCATGCCTTTAGCCTCTGATTGGGGCTGTATTAAACTTCCTTTTCCTGAGACTTATAGCTTCTTGCCTGAATACATACAGGTTTTCCAACATCTCTGTCCTTCAAACTACCATTGTGAGACCACCTATGTCCTCTCCAGCCTCTGACTGTGTAAGGCAATCTAATAAATCTCCTCTTACACTTACATACACTCCCTTGTTAGTTCTGTTTCTCTGGCGAACCCTAATCAACAGGTTACCAGGCATTTGTTCTCTTACACAGCAAGTCTAAGTCATGGGAGAAAGACAGAGATAGAGCTTATTGAAAGACATTTCATATGCTGTTTCCTAAGACTAGAGTTATCTTTTCTCTAAGAGTTTTATATTTTATGTGCCAGGAATAAATGCAGAGCCTTCAAACAGCTTGAAGGAAATCTGTAAACTCTGAAATACTGGCAATTTCTGGAAATCTATATAAGCAGAAAATACTAAAGGACTGGCAGAGGTAATGTTCATTTAAAAGAAAAAGTTACTTGTGGAACTTAATGCCACTGATAGCATTCCACCTTCCAGTAATTCAGTCCGTTGCCTTCCTTTATCTCCTTTTATCCTTTTTCCTCAGACTTGGGTTGAGAATGCAGCAAACTGTCCTAGAAATATCTGAGTCTGTTAAATAATAACCCTCACTTCATTAATCAGTCTCCTTTATTTTGTTTCATTTTATTTTTGGCACTGAAAATTGAACTTGTAACCTTGTGCTTGTCAGGCAGGCACTGTGCCACTGAGCTATATCTCTGGCCCCTCTCCCTTTCTTTTGACATTGCCCTTGCCTTAGTTCATTTGTAAACTTATCAAACCCACCCCAAAGAGTAAAAGGGAGATTTGGTTTGACCTGCAAGAGAGCAGCAGACCTGCTGTGTCCAATGCATGCAACTTTTGTAAATCGCATGCAGAAATGTGCTGCTGCAGCTGTCTTTTCCTATAAAACTGTAGTTCACCTGGTAAGCTGATGCAATTTTAAATTTCCATTCTATCAAAAATGATTCTATTAGGTTTCTCTAAATTATTAGGAAGATCAACAAGTAAAGCATTTGTATTTGTACATGGCCTTTTGGTGATTTCACATTTCAACATAATTTCCACACTTCCTGAGAAGGGAAAAACAGGCCACCTCCCCCAGACAGAAAGAAGGCAAATGATCTAAAATCTTAGTATAGGTGACATTTCTTTCTGGGAAATGAAAAAAGAAATCTGTCTCTTGTCTTCATAATGTTTTTCTGACTTTCTCCTGTAACCTTATAGGCTTTTCCGCTTAATTCTGATCTGTCTTGGTTTGTCACTTGCTATCAAAGTTAGTGCAAGGGGCTGGGGATTTAGCTCACTGGCGTTAGCACTTGCCTGGCAAGCACTAGGTCATAAGTTTGATCCCTAGTACCAAACAAAAACAACAACAACAAAACAAAGTAGTGCAATGTTTAGAAAAGGAAATAGATGGTACTGATGTGATCTAAACAAATAATCACAGATACACCATTCATTTCTTTTTTCTGAAAACAGATCAATTTAACTCAGCAGTATTAGAGTTGTGGCCAGTCATGCTTGACACAACATAGAAGATTAGAGAGTCATAATAGTTACAGAAAGCCGAGGAGCAATTTAGAGGACTATCAAATATTATGATATGAAGAAAAAGAGATAAAGGCCTGGTGTGGTGCTGCGCACTTGGAATGCTAGAAGTCAGAGATGGACACAGAATTGTGAGTTTGAGACCAACATGGGCAAATTAGTGCCTTAGTGAAGCACTGTACCAATACAAAAACTAAAGAGCTGAGGACATAGCTGAGTGTGACAGCCCTGGGTTTAAACCCCAGTTCTGGAAGAAAGTAAAGAAATATCGCTCCATTGATTTTTTTGCCATTATTTGAGAGATATCTTTTAAAAAGTAAAAAATGACATAATTAACATTTACACTTGGATTTTAAGTTACACAAACATCAGACATCTTTTAGAATAAAAGACTGACTGACAAGTTGGGAGAGAAATAGCAAATATAAACTTTTAAAAACATCACATCAATGTAATATCACTGCCATCAATATTACTAGTCTTTATTTTACTAATATATGCTGTCAAGGAACTTAAGATGAGCTTTCATATTTCAGACTTACCTGAGTTCAATAGACAATTCTCCAAAGATACCCAAATGGACAGTGTGCATATGAAAGATGCTGAACATCATTTGTTACCAAGTAAATACAAGTCAAAAGCACAGTGAGATTATACTTTGTATCACCATGATGGCTATAATCAAAAAGTCAGATGATATTAAGTGTTGGCAAGCTTTATTCATTTTTTGCTTTGTTTTGATTTTTATCTGAGTCATAACTTCTGAAGATGCCAATGGGATCAAAGCCTAACATCTACCCATTGTCACCACAACCTGGGAGGAAGAATGGAGGTGGCCAGAACAGGGAGCCATGGGTCCCAGCTTCCTGTTTCCCAACCACATTTGATACAGCGTGCAGTGCATTCTGCCATTCTGGTGTTTGTGTAAGAGACTTGTGCCAGTTAATCTAAACTGTCAACTTGACTGAGTTAGGAGATTCCTAGAGAGGTGATTAGATCACGAGGGTGTTCTAGCTGGCTGCTGTTGGAGAAGGTGTGTCATTGGAGTACACCTTTAGAGGATCTCTCTCTCTTTCCCTCTCTCTCTCTCTGTCACTTTTCACCTGTGCTCTGCTTCCTGACTGCCATAAGTGAGCACCTTGGCTTCTCCATACCCTTCTGCCGTGATATTCCTGCCTTTGAGCTGGCCAGCCATGAACTGAGACATCTGAAACTGTGTGCCAAATTAAAGCTCTCCTCCTCTGAGTTGCATGTGTCAGGTGCTTGGTCCTAGCAATAGTAAAGCTGACTAAGAGAGGACCCAAGTGATGCCATGTTATGTGTATTTTGGGCATGATGGTAGAGATTCCTTTTTCCTGGGAGTGCTAAAAGCTTCTGGTCACAAGAAACTAGAGACAAAGTTGCGGTTGTGCTGAATGATTTTGGTGCTAGTCTTTTGTGTGTTCCTGTCTGGAGAGTTGTCTTTTCTAGAAGTAATGTTAATGGATACACATTAATTTAACATGGCTGCTCATCCTCTGCCAGCATTTACCTAAATGTATCTTTGTTATATTTGCCTTTCTGCCTTGCTTGCTGCTATTGCAGTTACTGATGCTCGTATTTGTTTTGTATTTTCATCTTGTATCCCTTTGACTTTGTATTCCCTTGAATTTTGCATATTCATGTACAATGTTTTACTTTAGTATGAGATACTTCTTTTTCCTAATAAACCTATTTGCCTTTGCATTAGTTGCTCCTTGCATTTCTGTGCTGCATTAGTCTGCACCAGGCTGTTTCCTTCAGATGCTGTGATTGCTAGGCAATGCTCTGTTTCTGCTTCTCTTTTAGATATGTTTTAAGATTTCTGATTTTCTAAGGGGATTCCAAGATGTTGAGTAATTGCTTCTGTTTGTTTGGTTTTTTATTTTAAAGGGAAAAAAATCCCAGAAACAACAAGAAGCCAGCAAGCAAACAAAACAACAAAAGCAAAATAACAACAACAGAAAAAAATAACAATAACTATATAAGTTTTGAAAGCAAGATGATAAAAATTTAATGGTGGTTATATTGCATATTTTTATCTTCAAAATAGTTGCTCTGGTTACAGATATAGCAATAAAAAAACACTAAAATGAAACAAAACATTGGATTTCAAAAACAAGACAGAAGGAAATTCCCCACAGTTTCTATAATGAATATTGTTGTCCTCCAAATAGATGCTCAGACTACCAGCTTTAGGCCTGCAAAGTAAATCAAACAACACAAGCATCAAAGTATTTTTGTTTACTCCATCTATTGCCATCTTAGACTGACTTACTCCAAATCTGCCCATTGTTTACTGGGTGGTAGGGGCCGTTGTTTTTTTTTGTCTCCCAGCCAGCACCCCAGCTGACTCACAAGAAGACATGGCTCGACTTCTTGATTCTCTTCCCATTCCCCATGGCAGCTGCCCCTGGCTTGCAGGATGGCATGGCTCAACTTCTTGATTCTCTTCCTGCTCCCCATAGCATCTGCTCCTGGCTCACAGGAAGATTGGTTTTGAGTCTAGTACCCATTCTTAGCTCTTGATGGAAAATCAATTGAAATCATTAATTCCCTTAATAGTTTATCTTCCTGATCTTTGAAACTCAGTGTGTCTCTGGGCTTTGCACCTAGCATTCTAGGAGTGACTTTATTTGATTTGCATATTTATGGGCATCTCTGTTTTGGATAAGTGTCCCTTAAAGTCTTGGTACCTGTGATGGGGCCACTGGGTGGTGGTGGAACCTGTAAGAGGTGGGCCCTAGTGAGAAATCCTTAGATTACTGGGAATATGCTCTCAGAGTATTATGGAAGCCTAGCCCCATCTTCTCCTCTTTTGTTTCTTTGTGATGAGATGAGTAGTTTTCTCCACTGCTTGTTTCTACCATGATATGCTACCTCATCCCAGGCCCAAAGCAGTGGGCTAATCGGTCATGGACTCGAACTTCCAAAACTTGGAGCCAAAGCTTTTCTCTTTATAAGTTAATCATTTTAGGCATTTCATTTTAATGATGGAAAGCTGACTAACATAGGGGCTGTCTTGGTTACTTTTCTTTTGTTGCTGGGAGAAAATATCCAGCATCCAAAATTAAGGTAGGAAAGGTTGACTTAGGTTACAGTTTGTGGAGGTTTTAGTTTATATTCAGCTGGCTCCAAGGCAGGGTGGCAAGGCTGAGAGGCAACCATTCATGGAGGGTATAGCAGATAACAAAAATAGCAAGAGAAAAAGGGTGAAAAGGCAAAAAGGGAGGAGTAAGCCTCTTTCTCTTTCTTACACTGTATGCAAGCTATCTGCCCCAGGGTGAGTGCAGCATTCACATGAGGAATTCCAGCACCAGACAAGAACCGATCACAACTCTAGATTCAGTCACCTTTGAAAGCCCCCCCATGAACATATGAGGTTTTGGTGGGGGACATCCAGACACAAACCATAACAGGGGTCATGAGAAATAAGGGACAGAAAGATTCATTCTCCAAGAAACAATTGAACCCTTTATGATCAAGTGTCTTCTCATTCTTTAGCTACATATGCATCACTGAACATACATATTCCTGTGGTTTGGCAAGGGTTTTGATAACACTGAAAATCTGAAATCAGTTCAGGTACCACAGAAAGTCTGTTTTCTTTCTGTTATTCCTACTTGTTAGTCTTTCATTTTTCTAAAATCCAAGGTGCAGCTTGAACAGTGTTCCTTGTCTTGGACATTAATTAATAAAATATCCTGACACAGTAATCAATACATACTTGAAAGAGGACCAGAAATTTTGGTGAGCTTGATAAATCTTTCCAGATGTTTTGAGTTGCACGGAGCAAAATCCCCAGATCAGATAGCTTTATTCACAAAAAAGTGAATTTATTGGCTTATTTTACTGAAAAGTCCAATGGTGTGTGGGTTTTAGGTACAGTTTGATCTGGACTTCTCTCTTTTTTTTTTTATCGGTACCGGGGATCAAACTCACAACCGCCTGCTTGCAAGGCAGGTGCTTATGCCGCTGAGCTAAATCCACAGCCCCTGGACTTCTCTTTTCTGCAGCTCCTTCAGCTTTGCTATCTATTTATAGCAGTTATTCTCAGGTTGACTGTCTTCATTGCAGGAGTACTGTTAAACCTGCTCTTGGTCCTATATGTTTATTGCATTATCTCAAATGACCTCTGTGTCAATCTGAACTGGTCAGGTTATTTGCTCCCCATGAAGTGCCTCTGAATTACATAGACATAAGCCACACACACAAAAAAAAAATCAGGAGCTTTGAGACATGAAATAGGAAACACATGCTGTGAAGGCAACTGACAGCTATACAATAAATTTCTAGTAATTACACTTCTCTGTCACTTTGAGGAAGAGGTTTAAAAACCACTGTGTAGCTGACTGCAAACTACTGACCCACAGCTGCTTTGGTCACTTATTGACGATTCCTGTTTAGCTTTTTCTAGCTGAGTTAATGGTACTTGTTTAGTTTTTTTGAATACATCTTTTTTCTATTGTAAGGCCATTGTGCTTTCATGGCATTTGGAAAGGGAAAAATTGATTTCAGGAAACATTTTATTTGTGTTTGCTGTTTTTGTAGTTTAGCTCCTTGTACAATGAAAACCTCCATCTTCACAGAAGAGAAATGGACCCTCTGATGAGGTGAATTGGCTCCCTTTCCTCAAATTCATAAATCAAAGTCCTAGCCCTCAAATCTCAAAGTCTCTTTCTGAAGATGGAATACTGAAGTAGGTGGTTAAGTTAGACGAGGCTGTTCGGATGGAATTTAGGTCAGGACTTTAGGTCTCCATATAGGAAGAGAAAACTTGAACATAGACTCCTATGAAGGAAGATAGTGTGGAGAGGCTGAGAGGAGATGACCATGTACGAGTCAAAAAGAGAGGCATGGAATAGACCCTCTGTGATCCTTGGAAGGAACCAATTCTGATACCCTGATCTCAGAACTCTGGCTTCCAGAGCTGTAAGAAAATAATTGTTTTTATGTTTAAGTCACTTAATTTGGGGAACTTTTTTCTGGTGGCCCTAGCAAACAAATATAGGCCCCAGATAATCCTCTGATTAGGCTATATATTCTGTCCCTTGAAGGACTGAGGACTAGTTTCTAAGTGCCAGTCATTTCCGACACCACTGGGGAGGTAGGTAAATGAGGGTCCAACAGGTCAGGATGCAGATGAGAGTAACCCAGCTGGCGACTGGACCAATCACCTTTTCCTTACAAAGTCAGTGTCGAGCAAGACAGAGACAAACTTTGCCTCACAGTCAAGAGTTATCCTGGCACTAATGGTGGTTGATCATAACTTTACAGGATGTTCTTATCAAGGAAGGCATTGAATTACTCCTGCTTTTTGACAGCACCCAATCCAGAGCATAGGACCTGAACCCCCACAGCCTCCGACAATCACCTAACAAAGCCCAAATCCTGTAAATCCTAACACTTTCATAGAGAGGTGTCCCCTTGAGTATGCTGTCTCCCTTGTGACAATGAACCAATAAACCTAGCTTTGTTCCTAGTCATCTTTGACCCACAGATGTTAACAGGAGTTTCAGATCCCAGTTCTGACTTTGTTTTATAAACACATCAGTCAGTGGGGTTCTTGCAGCCCACCTCATCTAGGGTAATTTGTAAAGTTTAGTTCAACTTGACAGCATTAACCTTTGTTTTTATATTACTATTACTTAAATAGCTACTACTGATTATACTGTAATAACTTAGTATTATTATTTTGAATTTTGCTTCCTTTGTGTCATGTGGAATTTCTTAAAATAGAGTGTGGTGGCTTAGGAGGATTTCGCTTAATAGTAATGATGAATACTTTTTTAAAAAAATTTTATTTAAAAGGAAAAAGAGAAAAACACAAAACAAAACAAAGCGGTGTAAGGGTACAAGTAATACAGAACTACAAAAAAAAAAAAAAAAACAAACAGTAAGAAATCACCAGTTAATAGATTACATATTATCATCTTAGAGATAGTTGCTCAAATCACAGTATCAAAGCATACAAAGTGGACTTTCAAACAGTGAGACTGCAAACAGTTGTGTTCAATGATCCAACCAAAAACATTAATATGGTCAGCTATTTAACACTCCTAAACACACTTGTTGTTATATCCTTTAGAGCTCTTTTTTTCCTTCTCTTTTTTACAACAAAATCCACACATTTTGGGTTTTATTACTCCTTAGTTCTTATTACTTTTTTGGGGGGGGAGAATAAAGTCAAATATGGCAAAACAAAGCTGTCAGTCAAAACCAAGGATAGACATAGCACATGATGTAAAACAGAGTACAAGGTTATCAACAATGCTTGTCAACAATGTCTCTTGTTTCCTTAAAAAGAATTGTCTATCTCATTAGATATTATAAAGTTGAACAAAACAGTAGAGAACAAGACCAATGAAACTTAAGCATTGTAAACATTACAGGACTTCCAAAGGAGACAATAGTCAAACCAGAATGGGCATCTTAGTGAATCTTATTGCCTTCAAAGTAGTTGCCTATACCCTCAAACTTGATACTATCCTACAGAATGGAACAGAGTCTAATCAGTCAAAACAAGATAGTGGGAGTATTACAGGACTTCAAAACAAGTTAATTGGAAATCAAAAAAAGTTACTATTATATATCCTGCTAATTTTTTTAATTTTTCCCCTTAATTAAAAAAACCATAAAAATAACTAAATATTTTTTTAATGAATAAGGGAGAGATTGAGATAAAAGAAGACATAACAATATAACAATACAGGTCAGAGCATGACTGTTTCAGCAACCTAGTGCTTCACCACCAAATAACTCGACTTAATAGTAGTTACCATAGTGTCTATCTTTTTCCTTGAAATATTTGAATAAAACTTCATATACTATAGCTTCAAATATTTCCATATCAAGAAGCCCAGAATAAAGCCTTTCCAATTAATAAGTGAAAACTTTATAAGGCTTCAAGGCCACATAATGGAGAATCATGATTACCACATATTTTTATATATTTGAATCATTACTTACATTAGGGAAACTATTCGGTATTCACACATGCGAGATTGATTTATTTCACTTATGAGTATGGTCTCAAGCTGCGCCCATTTATTGATAAATATCTCAATGTGATTCTTCTTTATAGCTGAATAATACTCCATTGTATAGAAATACTACAACTTTTTTATCCATTCCTCAGTTGATGGACACTTGGGTTGTTTCCAAGATCTGGCGATTACAAATTGTGCTGCTATAAACATAGGTGCACATATATCACTGTGGTATGATGCTTTCAGTTCTTCTGGGAATATGCCTAGAAGTGGAATAGCTGGAATAAATGGGACTTCCAATCCCAGCTTTTTGAGAAATCTCCAGGCTGACCTCCACAAAGGCTGCACCAGTCTACACTCCCACCAACAGTGTAGGAGAGTTCCTTTTTCCCCCACAGCCTCTCCAGCATTTGTTGTTGTTGGTTTTTTTGATCCTGGCCATTCTTTCAGGAGTGGTATCTCAGTGTGGTTTTAATTTGCATTTCTCTAATGACCAATGATGATGAACATTTTTTCATGTATTTATTTGCCATTTGCATTTCTTCATCTGAGAAGTGCGTATTCATCTCACATGCCCATTTTTGGATTGGATCTTTGAATTTTGGGGGTCTGAGTTTTTTTAAAATTCTTTATATGTTTTAGACAAGAGTCCCTTGTCTGAGAGAGAGTTCACTAAAATCTTTTCCCAGTTTGTGGGTTTTCTTTTTACTATGCTGGAGATTTCTTTTGACATGCAGAAACTTTTTAATAAGAAGTGGTCCCAGTTATTGATTCTGGGAAGTATTTCCCGTGTGGTTTGAGTCCTGTTCATGAATTCCTACCTACGCCTATGTCTTCAAGGTTTCTACCCAATTTGTCTTCCAATAGATTTAGTGTTTCTGTTTTTATATTCAGATCTTTGACCCATTTAGATTTTAATTTAGTACATGGTGATAGACA
Organism: Cavia porcellus; assembly: GCF_034190915.1. Classification (NCBI taxonomy): domain Eukaryota; kingdom Metazoa; phylum Chordata; class Mammalia; order Rodentia; family Caviidae; genus Cavia; species Cavia porcellus. The sequence goes on along the minus strand of NW_026947501.1, from coordinate 55,466,067 downwards.
TGGGTCTAGCTTTAGTTTTCGGCAAATGGAGAGCCAGTTTTTCCAGCACCATTTATTAAAGAGACTGTCGTTCTTCCAGTGAACCTGCTTGACTCCTTTATCAAAGATAAGGTGGTTGAGTGTGTTTGTAGTTGTGGTTGTATCTTCTAATCTATTCCATTGATCTTTGGCTCTGTTTTGATTCCAATACCATGTTGATTTTACTACTGTTGCTTTGTAGTATAACTTCAAGTCAGGGATTGTGATGCCTCCTGCTTTGTCTTTGCTGCTTAGAATTGCCTTTGCTATTCTAGGTCTCTTCTGGTTCCAGATGAAATTTAGGAGTGATTTCTCTAGATCTATAAGGTATGTTGATGGTATTTTTATTGGGATTGCATTGAATCTGTATAACAGTTTTGGGAGAATGGCCATTTTCATAATGTTTGTTCTTCCTATCCATGAGCAAGGGATGTCTTTCCATTTTCTGAGATCATCTTCAATTTCTTTTTTCAGTGTATTATAATTTTCACTGTATAAGTCTTTCACTTCTTTCCTAAGAGTAATTCCTAAATATTTCATTTTTTTGCTTGCTAATGTGAAGAGTGTAGTTTCTCTTATTTCCCTCTCTGTGATTTTGTTGTTCGTGTATAGGAATGCTATTGATTTCTGAGTATTGATTTTGTATCCAGCCACATTACTGAATTTATTTATTGTATCTAAGAGTCTTTTAATGGAATTTAGGGGGTCTTCTATGTAGAGTATCATGTCATCTGCAAACAATGATAATTTAACTTCTTCTTTTCCTATTTTTACCCCTTTTATTTCTCTCTTGCCTAATTGCTCTGGCTAGTACTTCCAGTACTATATTAAATAGGAGTGGTGATAAAGGACATCCTTGTCTTGTGCCTGATTTTTAAAGTAAAGGCTTTCAATTTCTGGCCATTTAGTATGATGCTGGCTGTTGGTTTGTCATAAATGGCCTTTATTATATTGAGGTAAAGACCATCTATTCCAATTTTCTGTAAAGTTCTTATCATGAATAAATGTTGGACCTTATCAAAGGCTTTTTCTGCATCTATAGAAATGATCATGTGATTCTTATTTTTCGCTTATTGATATGGTAGATTACATTTATTGATTTATGTATATTGAACCATCCTTGCATTCCTGGGATGAATCCCACTTGGTCATGGTGTATAATCTTCTTGATGATTTGCTGGATCCTATTTGCCAATATTTTATTGAGGATTTTTGCATCTGTGTTCATTAGGGAGATCAGTCTATAGTTCTCTTTTTTAGTTGGGTCTTTCTCAGGTTTTGGTACTAGAGTAATATTTGCTTCCAGGAATGACTTAGGAAAGATTACTTCCCTTTCAATTTCATTGAATAGTTTGAGGAGTGTCGGCATTAGGTCTTCTTTGTATTTCTTGTAGAATTCTGCAGTGAATCCATCTGGGCCTGGGCTCTTCTTGGTGGGTAAGGACTTAATTTCATTTTCAATTTCATTAACAGAGATTGCATTATTCAATAGTTTTACATCCTCTTGATCTAGCTTTGGTACTTCATATGTTTCTAAGAATCTGTCTATTTCTTCTGTGTTATCAAATTTTTGAGAGTAGAGGTTTTCGAAATAGGTGTTGATGATCTTCTGTATTTCTATTGGGTCTGTAGTGATTTCACCTTTTTCATTTCTTATTGCATGAATTTGAGCTTTTTCTTCCCTTTTTTAAATAAGGTTGGCTAGGAGCTTATCGATTTTATTTATTCTTTCAAAGAACCAACTCTTTGATTCGTTGATTCTTTGGATTGTTTTCTTAGTCTCCATTGCATTGATTTCTGCTCTGATTTTTATAATTTCCTCTCTTCTTTTGGCTTTGGGCTTGACTTGCTCTTCTTTTTCTAGCTGTTTGAGGTGTAGCATTAAGTTATTTATTTGTATTCGTTCTGTTTTCCTGATGTGGGAATTCAGTGCAATAAATTTTCCTCTGAGGACGGTTTCATTGCATCCCACAAATTCCGGTAAGTTGTATCTGCATTTTCATTTTCTTTTAGGTATTGTTTAATTTTTCTTTAATTTCTTCTGTGACCCACTGATTACTCAAGAGTGTGTTATTCAGTTTTCATGTGTTTGCGGGATTTTTGCAGTATCTTTTATTATTAATTTCTAATTTCAAAGCCCTACAATCTGATAACATGCAAGGGATGATTTCAACTCTTTTGCATTTGTTTAAATATGTTCTGTGAGCTAATATATGGTCTATTTTAGAGAATGATCCATGTACTGCTGAGCAGAATATGTATTCTGATGTTGTTGGGTGGAATATTCTGTATATGTCTATCAAATCCGTTTGTTCGCAGGTGAGATTCAGTTCTGTTATTTCTTTGCTCATTTTCTGTCTGGTTGATCTGTCCCTTGGTGTCAATGGCGTATTAAGGTCTCTTGTTACAATTGTGTTACTGATAATTTGAGTTTTCATTTCTGTTAATAGTTTTTTTATATAAATGGGTGCTCTGGAGTTTGGTGCATATATATTTAAGATAGTTATCTCTTCCTCTTGGAGTTTTCCCCTAATGAGTCCTTTATGATCATTGTTGGTTTAAAGTTCACATAGTCTACAAACAGAATGGCTACTCCTGCTTTTTTTTTGGATCCCTGTTGCGTGAAGTATTGTTTTCCATCCTTTGACTTTCAATATGTGAGTATCCTTCTGTGTTGGATGGGTTTCCTGTAAACAGCATATGGTTGGATTTTGTTTCTTGATCCATTCTGCTAGTCTGTTTCTTTTGATTGATGCATTGAGATCATTTACATTAATGGTTATAACTGTTATATGCTGGTTTATTGTTGACATGTTATCTCTCTGCTGTTGCATCTTTATCTTTCTGTTCTGTTTAATTATCTGTTTTGCTTAGTGGTTTTTTCCTTTGTGTATCTAAACTGTCTCTCAATATTTTTTGCAGGGTTGGCGTGGTGTTAATGAAGTTCTTCAGCTGTTCTTTGTCATGGAAGTATCGTATTTCACCATCGATTTTGAAAGGTAGTTTTTCAGGGTACATCAGTCTAGGTTGGAAATCATTTTGCTTTAGGATCTGGAATACTTCACTCCATGCTCTTCTTGACTTTATTGTTTGTGCTGAGAAGTCTGCTGTGATTCTGATAGGTTTTCCTTTATAAGTGATCTGTCTTTTCTCTCTGACAGCTTTTAGTAATCTATTCTTGTGTTGGATTTCTGGGATGGTGATTATTATATGTCTGGGTGTAGTTTTATTTTGGTTATGACTATTTGGAGTTTTATATGCTTCACTGATCCTGATGTCGGTTTCTGATCTCATGCTTGGGAAATTTTCAGCTATTACTTCTCTAAATATCCTCTTGACATCCTTTATGTTGTCCCCTTCTTTTTCATTAATCACTATCATTCTTATGTTATTTTTCTTTGCATTGTCTTGCAGTTGTTGAATTGTTATTTCCTGATTCCTTGTTATTTTTAAAAGATCTTTCCTTTCCTGTTCACTAGCTGCAATCCTGTCTTCAAGGCCTGACATTCTATCTTCACTTTCATTAAGGCAGTTTTTACAACTTTCAGTGGAGTTTTTTATTTCCTGTATATCTCTGTGCATCTGCATTACGTATTCTGTTTGTTTCTTATATTGCTCGTCTAAGGATTCTATCTTTTTGTTTAGCTCCTCCAATTTTTTATCTGTGTTTTCTTTAGATATATGCAGAATCTCTTTCATTTCTTTTATCATTTCTTCTTTTACCTGGGAGATTATTTCGAGTTTGAATTTCTTTAACGCTTCCTGGAGTTGCTTGTTAATTTCAGTAGCTATTGTATCCAATATTTGAGGTGAATGGCATATATTTTCTTCTATATACATTCCTCCTAGAGTTTCTTGAGATGCGCTGGAGGTTTGAAGTTGTAATGTGGTCTTTCGTTTTGTCATTTTCCTATATTTCTGTGTTTCAAGTGTTATTTGAAAGCTTCCTCAGGATCTGTTGGAAATCCCCTTCTATATTTGCAGCTACTGAGACTCTGACATCACATTACCCCAAGCCACTGGGCCTCTGGAACCAGTGGCCCTCCTCTGCCTGTTCAGAACTCTGCAGTTCCAGATAAGCTGGGCCTCAGGGACACTGTGCACCCTCCTGCCTGTTGGAAGCTCCACAGCTCTCCAATCGCTGCTGGGATGTGGAGGTGGATGTAGATGCCTCAAACCCACCTCTCCACTTCACTGCACCAGAAAGCCTGGAGGGACCCAAACAGTCTGGGATTTGGGCAGAGTGCGCTGAGCACTCACCACAGGCCGCGGTGCCTCTGGAACCTGCGATCCTTCCCTGCTTGCTGAGATATCCACAGTCCTCGGGTCCTTAAGAATTGCAGGGCCCTTTCTCGTGCCCAGGGACGGCGTGCGGATGTGCGGCTGATGAATACTTTTAAGCTGTTAATAATTAAGGTTTTATTTACAGTAAAGTTGGAATGAGTGTAATCCTCTTGTCTACAAATACAAGAGATCAAGCATGAGCTTTTGTAAATCATGCATTATTCCCAAGGTAACTGAGTTGATTCAGATACCATCTGTATGCTCTTTAGGATTTTCTGTAAAGTCCTAGTGAAGTAGCTATTCTGGTGTAATCTATTTGTACCAGGCCTCATCTGCTCGAGTGTTACAAAACCAGGAGTATAATCCCCTGTGGGAAAAACAGTCCTCTCTCTCAAATATTATGGTATGGGGCTAACAAATATTACAGCTTTTTTGGAAAATAATATCAATATCTATCAAAATAAACAAAAACAAATCTGGCCTTTCCTATACTGGTAATGGAAGCCATGGAATGAAGCCTGGTGGTTGGTAGGTAAAGGGTTGGACAAGCATAGGATGTTCAGGGCCCCACACTGGAAATGAGGCGCATGATCAGACAATAGGCCCAGCAAAACAAGTTGTGGAACAGTCGTGCCGTGGGGTATTTTATACACGTGAGAAGAAATGAGTCTGGCCTGCAGCAAATGACCTGGAGGCACTTCCTATAGGTTCAGTTCCATGTGAAAAGCGAAAGGCAGAAGTGAATATATAGTCTCAATGTTATAAAACATGAAAAATTCATGCTCCCATGATTGTGTTACAGAGGGAGCATATCAGGAAGTGTTATTTTAGCAGCATTTTAAAATTGGTTGACTCGAAAGAGCAAGAGTTGGTTAAAGGAGAAAGCACAGAAAAGAGTGGGAGAGTAGAACATTTCAATAGCTATTAAACTGTTAATAAGTTTAATAACTGTGGTATTAAAAAGGAGAAATGAGAAGGGGTGGGATGGGGTGGGGGAGAGAAGAATGCAGCAATAAAGTTCTCAAGCCAAAGGAGAACATTGGAGCAGAAAACAAAAAATAATTCTGCCTAAACTGTTCCCGTAACCCCACTACCTGGGTGTTACTACCACTCCCTTAGGAAGAATCAGAGACTTGATATGAGAACATACCAACGATATATTCTTTATGTTTATGTTTAATTGTTTGTAAGTTTGTTGGGCAGCCTGTATAATAATAATAATGATAATAATAAGTCAGTCCCCATGGGGTCTTTCTCTGTTTCTAGTTCTATTCTCATTACAATTTTAGCGACTTTGCCCCTCTTTAATATTTCCCTCTTCCCAAGTGCAACTGAGAATCCCTAAACCAAGACACTGGCTGGATTTTGGAAGATACTCTTCCCGTCTTCTGCCCTCCAAAACCTCCCTGTGTCTGGACTCACTGATGCCCCTATGTTTGTATCTTAACTCAGTTCAGAAAGTACATGGTGTAGACAACTGGAAGAGAACTTGCCTTTATGAGAACTGAGACTTTATATGGAATGAGGGACAGTACTTTAATTGTGCAAGATAGGGAACAAGCAATGGTGCAAGACCTGAACTGAAAAGTCAAGAAGGCCCTGCCGAGTGATGGTGCCAACAGAGTGGGGCTCACCGCTCAGTGGTGCACTGGCCAGACAGGGCATGTGTTAGGCCAGCTTGCAGATGGGAAGTTTACACCGAGAAACTCAGCTTGTCAGCACAACCTGAATGGTCCCAGCTGAGTATTTCTGCTCTTGTAGTGAATCATTGTTTCTCTGCACTAGACCCAGTTGTTTTATATTCAGAGTAAGTTACTCTTCTCCCAGTGGTACCAAGTTCAGAACTGAACACCTAGTCTGGTCTTCATTTGATATTGCTATACAGCATCCTTTCTGGTTTGCAGGTGCTTTTCTGAAGCATGGAATCCTTTCTTGCTCATAGACACCTGCCTTTCTGGGTCAGAATCCTTCCCTAATCCTTGACCCACATGTGACCTGAAGTTGCTGCACTTTCCGGGTACCCTTCCCTGGACTCCCTAGTCTGGGCCTTGCTGCATGTACGAGCAGGGAGCATCCCATGCCATATCTTCAAGTTCACTCTCTGCCTCATTTTTCTTGTTGCTGAGGTAAAATACCTGACACCCAAAGTTAAAGGAGGAAATGTTTATTTGGCTCACAGTTTGTAGAGGTTTCACTGCATAGTTGGCTGCTTCTGCCGCCGGATGACATAACAGAGGGGCATCACTGAAGAGAAACAGTTTGTGAAAGGCAGAAGGCAGCAAAGCATCTAGTAACAGGTGACAAGCAACAAGGAGCACCACTTCTTCTGTCTCTTATAAGCTATCCAGCCCCCTACCCTGAGGGTAGCCCTCATGCCCAGGGTGGGGCAGCCTTAATCCTAGCATCACATCAGGAATCAATCCCAGTATCACACACCCTAGATCCAGCCACCTCCCAAAAGCTCCACTTATGCCTGCATGAGGCTTTGGGACTCCCCTCGTCCCATGCTTCTGATGCTAGCAACTTTGTAGAAATAGCCTACACTTCTGATATCAGCCCAGAAGTGGATTTGGCACTTGGGACCAGCTTTGCATTCCTGATTTACCTTGCTGCCAGGCTCCCAGTGCGGCTTCAATCACCCTATGAGCTCACGCTGGATTAAAAAGTTTAGGTTTCTAATCCATCTTAATTTTCATATGTGGTGAGAGTTAAAATCCAGTTTCAATTTTGGTGTGCATTTATTCAGTTGTCACAATGCCATTTGTTGAAAGATTAATCTTTCCCCATTCAGCTTCCCTTATTGAAAGTCAACCATAAATATGTGGGTTTACTTCTAGGCTCTCACTTCCTTTCCACTGACCTATTTATTTTTATGCCAGTACCACACTGTTTTGACTACTGTAGCTTTCAATAAGTTTTGAAGTCAGGAAGTCTGAGTCCTGCAACTTTGTTCTTTTCAAAATTGCTTGGTCTGTTCTGGTTCCCTTTTGATTCCATGTGAATTTTGGAGCAGCTTGTCCATTTCTTCAAAAAAAAAAAAAAAGAAAAAAATACTATTGTAATTTTAATGGTAAGTCCACTGAATGCATATATCAATTAAGAAATATTAAGCCTTCCAATCAACAACATAGAACATCTTTTATATCTAGGACTTTTTAAAAATTTCCTACAATATTTTATAGTTTATAGAGCACAAGACTTGTACCTTTGCTAAATTTATTCCAAAACAGCCTATTATTTTTGATGTTGCTATAAATGGAATTGTATTCTTTATTTCATATTTGAGGAGTCATGGTTAGTGTATAAAATGTAATTGGTTTTTATATATTGATCTTGTAATTTGCAGCTTTACCTCCCAAATAGCTACAATCACATGTACTATTCTTAATTAACTAATATGATTTATAAAAATTGAGTTCAAAGGTTCTTTTTTTATTACATTCAACACTGATGTAGCCTTTAAAGTCTTTGCTCCCAAAATCTCTCAAAACAGACATGAGTGAGTAACTCAGAGGTGCAATGAAACCAATGGCATTGCTCCTGGTGCCACTGTGCCTGCAGACACCGCAATATATACAGCAGCTCTGTAGGCTCCTTTGCTTTGTGTATCCAGCACACGGAGTGGAGAGTTCACCTGGCGCTTCTCTTGTTGCGGTGCAGGATCGTACTGGAATCTGGAATCTTACTGGAGAGCAAAACCCATGGAACAGGCTGTTTAATCCCATGCACGGTATAATACTCAGATGTGTCTAGGGTGTTTTCAGGGGCTTCATAGCTCATGGAACTTGGCCCATGGCCCTGTAGTCTAAGGGGTAAAATCTACTCTATAAAATCATTGCACAGGAAAGCTGGGGGGAAATACACTAAAGAGAAGTCAGCACTGTCCGATGCCCACCCCAGCTCTAAGGCAGTGACTGTCTTAAGCCTTGTTGTCTATGTTCTCATCCCTTTTTGTTTCCTTGTGTAGGGTCTTGTAGGATGTTATTTTTTCTAATGTCCTGCTGTATCTCTATCTAGATTTTATGCAGCTTTAATAATGCCCTAGACTCTCGTTCTCTTTGTCCTTTTTGCAATTTGGAGTATAGATTTTTCTTGAATTCTCTTACTTGCTTTGAAGTTTTATGTGATCTTGTTTGCCTTACTGTTCATTAAAGGATGATAAGGCAGGAAAGGAATTGGAATGTGTAGGCAGACTGAGATTTTATAGGCTATAAAAAGAGTTTACTGCTTTAATTGGGCTGAAATATGGCCCCATGTTCTCCTGGCCCAGCACTGGAAGCCAATAAAATCTGAAAACCTAACAACCAGATTTCTTTTTGACTTTTCTGGAGTCTTTAAATTTGGTATATTTTGTCTTCTCAGCTTTCTGGTTCTTTGTGTTTTACATTCTAAGATAAGACACACTGGTGTTCAGACTTTAGCCCTCCAGAATCTTCATAAGACTGATACAACTACTCAATAGTGAATCAGTTTTCCTAAAGTATGCAATGCTGTCTAAAACACTTCATTTCTTTGTTATACAAATCTCTTTAGTGATGCCAAAAGGGTTTCTTTCACAAAATTATTTTGGAACTTTAAGCAGTTTTCCCTAACTTTTCTTTCCAGATACCTCAGATTTGTAAATACAGTCTGCTGAGATTTTTGAAGACCTAAGCTGCCACATCTCTGATATATCAGGTAACAGAATAGTGGGGAGGAAAATTCCTGTGGTGGAGAAAAGTGAAGGCTGGGGAGCCCATTCAGTTCTCCACTGACACATACCTGCTGCATTCTAAGCCAGTGACATCCTGAGAAAAGCACAAACCATGCCATCAGAGGGACCTCACGTTGAATGGTGACAGTGTATTTTTCTTACTGGTATGATTTTGGCCTTCTTTCCCCTTCCACCTCTCTGTCTTCTACCACCTTCTCCATTGCCACCACCTCCTTCCCCTCCTACCTGTCTTCCTCCTTCTGTCTCTGTCTCTGTCCTTCTGTCTCTGTCTCTGTCTGTGTCTCTCTCTGTACTGCACACACACACACACACACACACACACACACACACACACACACAGAAGCACATTCCACCCTCCTTCCATCCACCACTCAGGTCTGGAGTCTAATGGAGGGTGAAGTTTGTTTCTGAGAGTGGTGAGCGAGGGTGAAAAACGAGCTCAGGACAACCGCAGCCCGGTCAGGGCAGGAGGAAGCTGAGCACACACGGAGTATCTGTGGTCCTAATGTGTGTATCACCATGACTGACAGTGCGGATTCATGCAGGAGGGGAGTGGTGGGGGCCTGAGATCTCACAGCCCACCATGCACTTCCTGATAAATTTCTGCAGTACGTTATAGATGTGGTGCCCTTGTGCAGTATACAGCCTCAGCTGTACACAGTGGCCCCACATGGCTTTCCTCTTGGTCTTTAATTTTCCTAACCCATTTCTGGGCACACAGTCATGCCTACTTTTCACCTTCTTAAGGTCTACTTAGTCTTTGAGTCTCAGTATCCCAAATTGGGATTAGAGTGACATTCATTCATGTTTAGACTGGCTTCTGCTCCACATAGGACGTAAGACATCACAGAAATTGAAGTTAAACATGAAATTGAGGAGGCTGGAACAAAGGAAAGTATCTGTGTAAGAAAGGAATATCTTTAAGCCAATGACTGGCAACTTTCTTTTTAAGGCTGGATGGTAGATATTTCAGGTTTTGTGGCACACATGGTCTCTGTTACCAGGACCGAAAGAGACTGTCACAGATAATATATAGATGAATGAGCATGGTTGTGTTTAGTGAAGCTTTATTTATAAAAAAAAAAAAAAAAAAGCAGTGGGGTAGATTTGGCCAGGGCTTGCAGTGTGAGCACCCCTGGTGTAAACCAGTAGTTTCAATATAGTACAGAGTCACTGGGGAAGCATGTTAAAAACAGGTGTCCAGTCCTCTCTCTTCCAGAACTCTTTGTGGAACACTGGGATGTGGCATTTCTAAAACAAATGTAGCTATTATAGAAACACTCAAATATTCATGAAACTACAAAGATTAGTGCAACTCACACCCTTCTACCGTGACCCATGTCCCAGTTATCAGAATCCTGCTGTTCTTAATTCTTCACTCTTTCTCCACTTCTTTAGTTTTTCATTGAGGTGTTTTAAAGCAAGTCCCAGACATTATACATCACTTGAAACACTCACGCAGGTGTGTCTAGCAGAAAGGGCTAAAAGGAAAGAAAGAGAAGCATTGTTATACCAAAACAAAAAAAGGGTTACCCATCCCTGAGTGTCTTCTAACACCTACTTCATTTACAACTCTCCTCAGTTATTTAAAAATTTTACAGTTGATAAAGGTTGGGTAATTTTAATATACTTCAGATTGATCCATGTGTTGGTTTTATGGATCTTTTTAACTATTCATTCTTGTATTTGCTTTAAAAAGTTCTCTCCCTTTTCGATTCTCTTTTTGTTGTTAAAAATATTTGCCGATTTGTTCTAATGAATTTTCTCCATTAACAGATTTTAGTTAATATTATAGTTATTAGAATATTGTAGCTATATATAACTATATAATAATATAGTTATATAATATTAACTAGATTAATATTAACTTAAATATTAATTTTATCTCCGTGAGGTTTCTGAACATCTCCTACTATTCTCCACCTGCAGCTGGTTGGATCTTTGGATATGAAGCATGCAGTACCAAGGGTTGACTGTACTTGAGCCCCCAGCCCCCAATGTATCAATTTAAAAATTAGTGAGTTAGCTCCCTAGCTACCTCCATAGTAACCAGGTGGATCTTTTTGGCGTATTTTGGACTTTTACACATTAGATGCAGTTTCATTGTCAAACTAAAAGCAAGTAGAATGTGAAAACAAGTTTATTTGAATGAATCGGATTATGAGTATCTGAGGAAACAAATTGCAGCCACCTAAAAGTAGCACTAAAATAGTGTTCAAGGGGCTTGGGTTTTTAGAGATTGAAAAAAAAAAAAGAGCAAGTAAGAAACCTACAGGAAATCGTATTGGTTAACAAGAGCAACACAGGATGTTGATTAGTCCTCTGTCACCAGATATGATTGAAAACTATAGTGAGTGTTTAAAAAATTATTACAGTAAAATTGCCATTCATTCTTCAAAAGCACACCCTGTTGCTCTTACCCCTTCCTGAAGCAGTTCTGAAGCTGTCTTTCCTGAGTGTCTTTGATGCACTGTTGTCCTACCTCTGTGTCCTGCACAGATTTGCAGTGTTTACATTCCATGGCTATTTTGCTTTGGGGAAGAGCCAGAAGTTGCACTGTGTGCGCTTTGGTGAGTAAGCGGGTGAGGCCACGATTAAATGGTTTTATGAGCTGCCTTCCTGTTGGGTGGCACTCGGCAGTAGCACTCACCGTACTGTTGGTCACACTTCGTAAAGAGGACTTTCAGAACTGCTCAGAAAGAGGCAAGAATGGTGGGCCAAGTGTGTTCAAAGTGAGCGGCAGATTGGTGAGATTAGTGGATGTTTCCTTTATTAATTTAAGCATTCCCTTTATTAATTTAAGTATTCAACATACATTTTGATCACCCTTTATATGTTGTACATTTTAGAATTTCAGTAAGTAGGAAAAGTTTTTTTTTCCCCATGGCTATTTATTATCTTTACAGCCTCAGGGATTTTTCAGAGACCTGGTGTTTTGGGTCAGAATGACCTAGGTGACTGTAGTTTCATGTCTCATGTTTCCCTGGGCTAAGGAATTTTGTGACCTTATTTTACCTGTGTGTATAAGTAATATTTTAAGTCATTTCTCAAATCCATTACAGTTGTTTTATTGTTGCTAAAATTGTGTGTTTTGGCCTGTGTCCTTTGGTGGGAAGCGTGAGCTGTATTCATCCTTCTAGGATTAATATTTTTGTGCTTTGGCACAACACAGATGCCCAAGTTCTTTTGGTTCATTCTTGCCATTGCCCTGGAGTCAGCTCTTTCTCCAAGCTCTGGTTCCTTTAGTGGGAAATGATATTTAAAGACCAGACTCTAGTGGTAGGTGCTCATTACCATTGGATAAGTGTTGCTTCCTGGTCTTTCCGTTGAAGTAGGTCATAAAAAGTCCAGGAAATACTGTAAAACTATGTTAGTTCCAATTCAAATTAAGATAGAACAAGGATTTTAAAAAAAAATTTAGAGCAAGGATTTGAGTTAAAAGCGTTGCTCTAACTTTTAAAAAATTCTATAAACCAATAAAATTTGAATTTTACATTGACAATCCTGGGTTCTAATACCATTTATCAGATATTTATTTGCTTTATATCACAGCATACACTGAATAGCTTTGAGGTGACAACATGTTGCTATTCCTAACAAAATTTCTGAATACAGTCTAAAATTTCTTTGTAGTTCTTTACTGGGTTATCTGTATGTCTCACAAACTGTATTTCCCTCATTGCTATGTAAAAGTCATGCATTTTAAAGTTCATTGAAGTAAATTCTCTCTATACAGCCCACTTGAAATAATGGTAGAGTAAGTTTGTTGTCTTTGAGTTTTTAGGACCTGCTTTTTCCCTTAGGTTTTTTTTTTTCAGTTATGTAAAACATTTATCTAGTTCAAAGTCAAAATTATGAAATAGGGTCTATTTAGAGAGGGATCCTTTCCAGCCCTATTCTTCCCTTCTATAATTTTAACTGGCTTCTGGTTTACCTGATTTCTTCTTGAAGGTATAAGTGAATGCACACACAGATGCCTGTATGCACACACATACTCCTCTTTCTTACACCAGAAGTAGCGAACTTTATATGTTCCTCACTTGCTTTCACAGTGCATCTTGGAGATCTCTGTGTGGCAACATCCAGGGTGACCCCTGTGGAGGGGTCCACAGGGCACAGGTTGGTCCGTGGATCTTGCACTGGGAAGCTTTGGTGTGGATAAGAATCGTCTCTTTTGTAGGCTCTTTTGTAAGAAAAGACTGGAAACTGACTTGGCCTCAGAACCAGTTGGTTCCATGGTTCACAGCCTGAGTTGTTTCCAGAGTTCATAGTCAGTGTTTTCAGAATGGGGTGCATGGGAGCCACCCTGGAAACCCCTCATGCCAGCCTGTCTGTCAGGGGCTTTGAGGAACAGGAACATGTGTTCTTAGCATGGGCCACTTATGCCTAGCAGGGTCTGCAAAGGCAGGAGGAAATCCATCAGTTCACTTGCAGGAAGACGCTTCTGGGGAGACAAGGGGGCTGGCACTTCAGGGATGAGCCTGTAACAAAGCTGTAGCTCTTTGGAGGGTAGGGTATTTTTGAAGACAGTGTGGTGGTTTTTTTCCCAAGAATCTGTCCCTTCCTTCTTCCTAGACATCTGTCTAACTCTTGGGATAAGAAAGCTGCCAGAATTTCCCCATTGCAAACCTTGTTCATGGGACCTAATTCCAAAGGCAACGTAAACTGAAGCTGAATTTTTTCCTGGCTCCCTTCTCCACACAGCAGCTGTTCATCCCCCGAGAAGGCTGCATGTTGGGTCGGACATTGTGACTAATGAGGGAAGCAGTACTGCTCATGTTCTGTGGGAAAGTCCCCTCGGGGCTCTTGGAGATGAAGGAAGGACGGCCCCAGTGGGGTGCAGGCTCTATACAAGTAGGTGAGGGAGGGGCCAGGTAAATCTGAGCTGTACACATTTACTGGGCCTGCTGAGATACTCAGACTAGGAACTTCTAGAAGGCAAGGAGGACACAATAAACTAGTTGCCCAAATTTGCCTATTTTTCCCTTCTCAGATTCAGTGCAATGGCCAGACTAATGCACCAGCAGCTGCATCCTACAGTGTCCTCATCTGGACAAAAAGGACTGGCTAGACAAGTCGCAGGATGCCCCTAGCTCTAATGTTTTATGATTGCCTGATCTGTTAGTCACTTTCTTGTCTCTGGGACAAAATATCTGGCACTCACAGTGTAAATGAGGAGAAGTTTATTTTGGTTCATTATTATTATTTAGGATTCAGTCCATAGTTTGCTGGCTCCAAGGCAGAAAGAGCATGGTAGAGAGCATGGTAGAGAAGAAACAGTGCTCATACCATAGTGGCTGGAAGTAGAGAGAGACACACACACACACACACACACACACACACACACACAGAGAGAGAGAGAGAGAGAGAGAGAGAGAGCATGGACAAGAGCATACCCTTCCAGGTCATCCCTTCAGAGCCTTGCCACCTTGCACCAGGCCCTACCTCCTAACAGCACATGAACTATTGAACTCATCAATAGATAAGTTCATCAACAAGTAGAGTAAAACCCCAATTATCTAATCACTGTCCAAACACAAGAGACCTTGGGGGACATGTTATATTTAAACTGTAACACACGATTTCTGCAAAACATACTGACATACCTTCTAGAACAGGCTGTACCTTGCCACAGATTCCTGAGCCCTGGCTTGTGAAGTTTGTGCCCCAGGCTTCTTCAAAAGCAGCACCTATGAAATTCACCAAGGCCTCCAGGGCAATCTTGTCTGGGTAGTGTGTCAAGGGATATGAGCTTTAGACAAAGCATACAGGAGGCCGCTGAGAGCCATGTGGCTGGTTAACATACTGCTCATTCATCTACAGAAGCAGCTTAAAGGAAATGTGCCAGACAGATGCACACAGCCACATCAAAACCCAGTGAGCCACTGCATGTGGGAACGTCTTTGAATGTCCACCTTTCCTCCCAGGCTGCGTGGCCAGGCACATCACAGAGTGAAGATAGCAGCAGTTTTATGGCCTTGCTCTTGTACTGAGGACCTAGACTATAGGGCATTTGCCAAGGATAAACCTAGATGCCTTTCCCAGGTCATTGTGGATCAGCGCATCCTTCTCGAGGCCCGTTACTGCCAGTTTCCTTCATTCTTAGGTTCTTTCTCCAGCCTTTTTCTCTAGGTGTTCCCCAGCATTGTAATGGAGGGGCTTCGGAGCCTGGCTATGGGGAAGCTGTTTATCTACCCTAGGTTTTTTGACTTGCTCTTCTTTTTCTAGCTGTTTGAGGTGTAGCATTAAGTTATTTATTTGTATTCGTTCTGTTTTCCTGATGTGGGAACTCAGTGCAGTAAATTTTCCTCTGAGGACGGCTTTCATTGCATCCCACAAATTCCGGTAAGTTGTATCTGCATTTTCATTTTCTTTTAGGTATTGTTTAATTTCTTCTTTAATTTCCTCTGTGACCCACTGATTACTCAATAGTGTGTTATTCAGTTTCCATGTGTTTGTGGGATTTTTGCAGTATCTTTTATCATTAATTTCTAATTTCAAAGCGCTACGATCTGATAACATGCAAGGGATGATTTCAACTCCTTTGCATTTGTTTAAATATGTTCTGTGAGCTAATATATGGTCTATTTTAGAAAACGACCCATGTACTGCTGAGAAGAATGTTTTTCTGATGTTGTTGGGTGGAACATTCTGTATATGTCTATCAAGTCCATTTGTTTACAGGTGTGATTCAGTTCTGTTATTTCTTTGCTCATTTTCTGTCTGGTTGATCTGTCCCTTGGTGTCAATGGCATGTTAAGGTCTCCTGTTACAACTGTGTTACTGATAATTTGAGTTTTCATTTCTGTTAATAGTTGTTTTATATAACTGGGTGCTCTGGAGTTTGATGCATATATATTTAAGATAGTTATCTCTTCCTCTTGGACTTTTCCCCTAACGAGTCCTTTATGATCATTGTTGGTTTAAAGTTCACGTAGTCTGCAAACAGAATGGCTACTCCTTCTTTTTTTTGGATTCCTGTTGCGTGAAGTATTGTTTTCCATCCTTTGACTTTCAATCTGTGAGTATCCTTCTGTGTTGGATGGGTTTCCTGTAAACAGCATATGGTTGGATTTTGTTTCTTGATCCATTCTGCTAGTCTGTTTCTTTTGATTGGTGCATTGAGATCATTTACATTAATGGTTATAACTGTTATATGCTGGTTTATTGTTGACATGTTATCTCTCTGCTGTTGCATCTTTATCTTTGTGTTCTGTTTAATTATCTGCTTTGCTTAGTGGTTTTTTCCTTTGTGTATCTAAACTGTCTCTCAATATTTTTTGCAGGGTTGGTTTGGTGTTCATGAAGTTCTTCAGCTGTTCTTTGTCATGGAAGTATCGTATTTCACCATCGATTTTGAATGATAGTTTTTCAGGGTACATCAGTCTAGGTTGGAAGTCATTTTGCTTTAGGATCTGGAATACTTCACTCCATGCTCTTCTTGACTTTATTGTTTGTGCTGAGAAGTCTGCTGTGATTCTGACAGGTTTTCCTTTATAAGTGATCTGTCTTTTCTCTCTGACAGCTCTTATAATCTATTCTTGTGTTGGATTTCTGGGATGGTGATTATTATATGTCTGGGTGTAGTTTTATTTTGGTTATGACTATTTGGAGTTCAATAGGCTTCACTGAACCTGATGTCGGTTTCTGATCTCATGCTTGGGAAATTTTCAGCTATTCTCTAAATATTCTCTTGACATCCTTTATGTTGTCCCCTTCTTTTTCATTAATCCCTATCAATCTTATGTTGCTTTTCTTTGCATCATCTTGCAGTTGTTGAATTGTTATTTCCTGATTCCTTGTTATTTTTAAAAGATCTTTCCTTTCCTGTTCACTAGCTGCAATCCTGTCTTCAAGGTCTGAAATTCTATCTTCACTTTCATTGAGATGGTTTTTACAGCTTTCAGTGGAGTTTTTTATTTCCTGTATATCTCTGTGCATCTGCATTATGTATTCTGTTTGTTTCTTATATTGCTCATCTAGGGATTCCATCTTTTTGTTTATTTTCTCCAATTTTGTAACTGTGTTTTCTTTAGATATATTCAGAATCTCTTTCATTTCTTTTATCATTTCTTCTTTTACCTGGGAGATTATTTCGAGTTTGAATTCCTTTAAAGCTTCCTGGAGTTGCTTGTTTATTTCAGTAGCTATTACGTCCGATATTTGAGGTGTATGGCATACATTTTCTTCTATATACATCGCTCCTAGGGTTTCTTGAGATGGGCTGGAGGTTTGAGGTTGTAATTTGGTCTTTCGTTTTGTCATTTTCCTATATTTCTGTGTTTCAAGTGTTATTTGAAAGCTTCCTCAGGGTCTGTTGGAAATCCACTTCTATGTTCACAGCTCCTGGGACTCTGGCACCCAGTTCCCCAGGCCGCTGGGCCTCTGGAACAAGTGGCCCTCTTCTGCCTGTTTAGAACTCTGTAGTTCCAGATAAGCTGTGCTCCAAGGACACTGTGCGCCAGCCTGCTTGCTCGAAATTCCACAGTTCTCTGAGCGAAGCTGGAATGGGGAGGCGGAGGTAGGCGCCTGGGGCCCACTTAGCAACTTCACTGCACCCAGAAGGCTCAAGCGAGGGTCCCCCGAACAGTCTGAGCTTGGGGCAGAGTGCACTGGGCACTTATTGCAGGCCTCAGGGCCTCTGGAACTGGTGATGCTCGCCTGCTTGCTGAGAATTCCACAGTCCTCTAGACACATGGGGAGGCGGATGCAGGCGCCCCAGACCAGCCCAGCCTTTACTCTGCACCCAGATGGTGCAAGAGTCCCAAATAGGCTGAGCTCCAGGGATAGTGTGCGCCCGCCTGCTTGCTGGAAACTCCACAGTTCTCCGAGAGTAGCCGGAATGGAGAGGCAGATGTCTGCGCCTCAGACCCACTTAGCCACTTCACTGCACCGGGAAACCTGGAGGGTCCCGAGCAGTCTGGGCTTGGGGCAGAGTGCTCTGGGCACTTACCGCAGGCCGAGGGCCTCTGGAACTCTACCCTAGGTTTTCTGACTTCTATTCTAGTGATGGCTTGAAGGAAAACCACCAGCGGAATGTTTTTTGGGGTATTGTCCTGTAGGGAAACCTAGAGGCCCCTTAGTGTTTCAAAAAATATGGTGTTCCTGGTGCTGTTATGCTACCTGGTGGGATGGAGCCATTAGGGGAAAAGTTTGGGGGAGGATTTCAAGAAGTGGGAGAGGTGGCTGTCCAAACCACCATTCAGGAAGAGCTGCAGGGGCCGTCGAGTGGATACGACCTCCCCTCCAGACTTACGTGGCTGCAGCAGCGTTGGTGCATCCTCACATAGTTTTCTGTCCCTCCCCACCCACTGCTTTCTGATCAGATGTGTGTACCTGACCTATGCTAAGCCAATCAAAGTTTTCCTAGAATTATTTCAACTGGAAATTGGTGGGGGAAAAGGAGCTTTCTAGTGGCTTAAGTTGAGGAATGTGAGACTGAGGGCTTGTTGGTCTCTGTGGTTCTGTTTGGTGGTGGATTTAAGTCTTCCTTGAGAACCAGGCTTCTGTGAACAAAGGAAGGGAGAAACAGAGACAGAGACAAGCACACAGAGACAGACAGACACACACACACGCACACACACACACACACACACACACACACAGACAGAGAGACAGAGTCCTGATGTTCTTCATTTATGGACTCTGAATCTTATGTTTTTTTCAAGCCAATTCCCATTTTTCTGCCGCTTCAGAGAGGCCAGATGAGGGGCTTTCATATTGCTCTACCTCATTGCCCGCTGGGTTTGCTCTTGGTGAGCTGGATGTTAGGGATTGCATCTTGTTTAAGCATCTTTTTGTTTTCTTTTCTCTTTTAGGTTAATTCCTGGGGTAATCCTTATAAATAGCCAATGATGGGTTGCTTTATTGCTAGTATTTAGAACCCCTGAGTAATAACTACTTCTCCAAAGTATCTTCCATGCATAGCTGGATTTTGGGGTTTGAGTCCGTTGGAAGGTCCTACTTTTTCAATTTGTTGGAGATGAGAAGTTGCTGCTTGTTTGGCCCAGTCCGGGGCTCTTTGGTACTTTGGTACTTTGGTCTGTGACACTTAGTTAATCTCAGTCATGGAATACTAGGAGGAACAATTGTTTCAAATAATTATGTCATTTTTGGCTTTAGTAGTACCATTAGCATCAAACACAGCCTAGAAAATGACAACTCAGCTAATCATTAATTTGCCACTTTTAACCATACAAACTAGATTTTTTGGTTATATAACAAATTCTAAAACCATAATTTTATATACCATATACAAATCCTTAATATGTCAATTCTGCCCTTAGCGGTTAATATTTAAAATGGGTTAAGGAGAAAATAGAGACATGGAAGAAGAGGAAGAGAACAGAAGTAAGGTTGGAGAACAAAAGGGATCACATCCACTTTGGGAAACTGGTGCAGAATACTGGAGGGAAAGAGAAGAAAGAGATAAAAGGAACAGAACAAAACCACCACCACAAAGAGGCTGGAAATCTTGTTCATAGTTATGAAACAAGATCAAACAATGAAGGAGAAAAAACCAAAAAGCAAAAAAACAAAAACAAAACCACCACATAACAAAAAATAAACAATGAGAAAGGAAGAAAAAAAGAAGAGAGTTCACTTCCAGGTGTGTCTGTGCCATCACTGGCAGATAATGTGTAGAGACAGAGTCCCAATCCCTGGCGATCTATCCCAGCAGCCAGCAGTAGCTCTTTGGTGGGTCAGGAGATAAGCCTGCACTTTCTGCCTGAGAGCAGACTCATTTGACCTGCAGCTGTCTGTGCACCTTCCATGCACCTGAGCCCCGCCATGAGCCGCTAGATAGAGCTGGTGGCAGCTCTGAGTTCTGAGCTTAGCTGGCCCCCATGCTAGATGGCTCCTGACAAGTCGCTCTCTTGTGAGGAGGACTGAGTCTCAGTACTCACCAGCAGCCAGTGCAGTCCTTCACATCCTCTGCTTCCCTCCACTGCTGCATCTCTCCCTGAGGCCTCCAGGGTCACCAACTGTCATCACGTGCCACAGGTTTGCATCACTTCTGTCACACAGCGAGTCCCATTTCAGGTAGATGGGTGCCTCCTTCTTTGTTGGAGTTTGTCTCTTCATTCTCTCTGTGGGCTTCATTTCACACTTCAACTTCTTCCTGGGTCCAGGGGACCCACTTTCCTCCTGCTTGTCTTCCTCACATTTCTATATTCTGGGTCTGGAAAGCAATTCTCAAGCTCTTTCTCTGCTGCTTACCACTTTGCCATCTCAGTGCTCCCTTATCATTTTGCAGAAGGTAACTCAAATTGGATTTTATTGCTTTGTAATTAGGAAGCCTGACTAGTGCAGCAGTCTAGAGATATTATACTCCTGCCCACTCCACAACTCCACTCTCTACCTGTGCATGGGCAAGTGTATGTACCTTCTTCTTTTTTTAACCCACCCAAAATAAGCTGTCCTTGAAACATTTCAATTTGCTCCTGTAAACAAGAACTGTTATTTAAATATCCACATTATAATGACCAAAATCAGAAATCAGCATCGATAGAATTATGGTATCCAGTTTGTTTAAATTTCTCAATAATATAGCAATCTAGTATGCAGGAATTACCTAGTCTAAAACAATGGTCTCAGCCTTTGCTATACAATAAGATCATCTGGGGTGAAGATATTTTAAAAAATTTAAATAACTAGACCTACTCTAGAAGTTGGATTTATGGATCGGTTGTATATGTTTGTGCCACTGAGTGTTTTTAAAAATATCCTAGCTTACTGTGCTATAAAGTGATTTCTGAAATTATTGATTTTAACCAGTAATGCACATTTTCTTCTATTTCTTTCTTATTGATCAATGATTAATTTTGAATGGATATATTAGATTGAGTAGTGTTCTCCCCAAAAGTTTGTGCCCATCAGAAATCTCAGAATATGGCTCTATTTGGAAATAGAGCTTTTACAAATATCATCAAGTTGAGATAAGGTCAACTTGGATTAAGGTGATGTCTAAAGTCAATGACTGGTATCCTTCTCAGGACGGGAAGACTGAAGACAGGACGTCAGGGAAGAAGGTGACAGTGGAGTGACACTGCTACAAGCCAAGGAATGCCAAAGCCTCCTGGGAGCTACAGGAACCTAGGAAGAGGCAAGCAAAGATTCTTTTTCAGAAATAAGATACTGCTGACACTTTGATTTTACACTTTAATCCAGATTTTTGAAATAATTTGCTTCTGATAATCAGTTTTTGCTGTTTACTCTGCCAGCGTTGTGTCATTTATATGGCAGAAAATGAGTACAGGGTTATAACATCCAGTCAAGCCAATGTGACCTGAGGGAAATTTTCCTGGGTCATTTATTCGGCAGCTTTTCCTTGGAGTAAATGAGTGATTCACAGATGGTAGAACATAGCGCTGTCTGCAAAGCCTGAGTTCTTCCTTCTCTGGGAACCTAGCAGGATTAACCTGGCTCTGGGAAGTAGATGAAGCACGTGAATATTTCCCAAGGTGTTGCGGGATGGTCCAGATTATGCTTGTCACTCCTGGGTTTATCACTCAGAGGGAGGCAGTTGATCCACTCTGTTGTACTCTCATGCAGTGACCAGTGATGCTTCAGATGGGGGTTCCTTGGATTGACAGGACCCGGGAGAGAAGAAGTGGCTTGGTGCGCATCCCTAAAATCCATTGGTCACAAGGGTTATGTCACAGTTCCATCTCTCCTTTGTCATGGGGCAAAGGTGCAGAGTTTTAGGGTCTTGAGCTCTAGTTGGTCTTTGTTGCTGAAAGAACTTTTCAGGCTGAGTGTTCTCTAATAGAAGTTAGGAAGTAGTTACCTTTTCCAACCTTAAAAGTTTCAACTATTCCCTTCCCTCCCTGACTACAAACCAATCTTGTCTTTTCTGAGCCCATCTCTTGCTTACATTGTCAAGCACTGCCAATGGCAGCCACCGTGCAGTGCTCACCTAGTGTTTTCATATCTTCTCCTGGGCCCAGGAGCTCATTCACTGTCACCAGTAGGTGACAGTTTTGTCAGATGTCTTCCAATTGATTGCATCAACCCTTGCTATCCGGCTTTGGTCAACAGTATCTTCCCTGTCTCTTCCAGTCCCTAGGCCAGTGCATCTATTTTGATTTTTCTTTATATCAGCAACAATAGTCTTCTGGTATCTTCATCGTAAGTGACTTAACAATCCTCCAGTGATTCTTAGTGACTCATACCACCAACAGAGCACTTTTTTTCCTCACAGAAGCTGCATGCACTGAGAAGGGACTTAGTCACCCCGTCATTCTTGCCACTGTCTGACGCAGTTCTGGAAGTCCTCTTTCACAGCTATCTCTAGTTGCACTGTTGTGGCTGTCTCTATGTCCTGAACTGATTAAAAAGGTTTACTTTCCTGGTTGTTTTGACTTTGGGGAGGAGTCAGAAGTTGCACAGTGTCAGATCTAGTGACGAGCATGTACTATGTGTCCTTCCACATTATTAGGCCTGCCTCTCCATTGGATGGCACTCAGCAGCTGCAGCCGCTTTATTTTTGATCATGTGTCATGAAGACTTACCTTATGGAACAGGGCTTCTAGAGCTGCTTCCGAAAGTGGCAAGAACAATGGGAGGTGTGTTTGAAATGAGAGGGAATATTTTGAGTTGGCTTCATGACCCCCCCTTTTTTTGAGACCATTTCACTATGGAGTTCAGGCTGGCCTTAAACTCACTTTGTTGCCCAGGCTGGCCTCCAACTCACAAGGATCCTGCTGCCTCAGCTGTCCAAGTGCTGGGACTACAGGTGTGAGCTACCACACCCGGCTTGTAACGCACTCTAAAAACATCAAAAACTTACCGTGTATTTTTATCACCCCTTGTATAGGGTCATCTTTTAGAAATGCCTAACCAATACAGGGCCAGTGTAACTGAGTCCTTTTAAGATGGGGAAAAGAGGTTAAAGTTAAAAGAAGGTGGATGAGTGGAAGGTAGATGGTGGAGGCAGATTAGAGTGATTCCCTGTGGAGACAGAGAAAAGGCCATGAACGGAGGCTGCAGACAGCCTCTAGAAGCTAGAAAAGACATGGACACAGATTTTCCCCTGGAGTTTACGCGGGGTACTCAGCCCTGGAAGATCCGTTTTGAGCTGCTGATGTCCAGAACTGTGAGAATGTGTTTGTGCCATCTTAAGACAGTTTATGGTAATTCGTTACAGCAGGCAAAGGAAACTCATAGGGATGTACAGATGGTATCTCCTAACCTCATATCAGCAGGTCACACCCACAACGCTCATCTCACTAGCAAAGTCATCTTGGAGGGAAGGTCATTTGGAGGTGGCAAGGAATTCAGCTGAGGCACAGCACAGCTGGGGCCAAGCCACGTCCAGGTCACGCTGGACCTCGGGAGCCAGGCCTGGTGGCTCTGCATTGAGCATCCAGTAAGACACCCCTGTACTGCTACCTGGACAGCGAGCTCTGGAGCTGCAACAAAGAACTGCTCGGGCTCCTGGGGAGCACAGGTACTGGATAACGACCCGGGTCACCAGCGCGTCCCTGCCATTACCTCCTGGGCAAGGTGGAGTGTGTGCTGCGCCCAAAGGGCAGGCCCATCCTTACCTTGGAAGACAATGGGGTCCCAGGTGTGGGCACAACCCCAGGTCTCAGAACTGCAGGGAGTTATCATCTGCCACAGTTCCCTAGCACACAGAATCAGTCCGGGTGCAGGAGTGGGCGCTGCTATGGAAGGGGATCAGAGGGATCCGCCTTGGTTGTAAACCTCAGTTGCTCAAGACCCCGCCCCGCGGTGCTCACCACTGTGATGGGCAACAGGGATGGACTGGGCCCGGCAGGGTGTGTCTGTGTGTGTGGACTGGGGGGTGTAGGGCTGGGGCAGACTCCAGGGTCTCCTCCTAGCACAGGTGTGCAGAGGTGGCCCTGGGCAGCAGCAAGGGTACCTTGGCTGGATGCAGTGGGGCTTGGGTCCGTGATATCATTTGATGCAACGCAGCCCTGAAAAGTGTGCAGAGGAGTTGGTACAGTTCACATTTGTGGGCGGAGAAAATAGCTGGGTCACTGGCTGGTTAGTGCCTCATTGTGAGATCTGTGTTCTGCAGGTCAAGTGATCACATTTCAGACAATCTGAAAAATCCAGTTACAGATGCCTCAGGGTTACCTTATGCCAGGGTTTGCTTGCGGTTAATTTCGCTCTCAAAAATGAGGTGAGGTTACGGTAGCTACTGTTAATATTGGGTTGTCTTGTGGTGAAGTACTGTACTTACATTGTTCTGTTCTGATCTGCTTTGTTCTGTCCTCTTTTGTCTTAATCTCTTAAAAAAGACATATATACACACACACACACACACACACACACACACACACACACACACATATATGTATGTATATGTATATATATGACGTGAGAGCCCAAAGGAAAGAGTTTGGCTGAAGTAAAAGCTGAGTGATTCTTGGTAAAGCTTATGGGGTTCCTGCACTGTTACCCAGTAGGGAGATGGGGGCTTAGGGAAGAGGTGTGGGATGGCGGATGTGTCTGAGGTTCCCATACTTCTCAACGTCTCTCTCTGCAGATAGTTCTTTAAGGCCTGGTTCTCAAAGTGTGGTCCCTGGGGACCCAAGACCATTTAAAATTATTTTTATGAGACTCCTAAGGTGTTATTGGCTTTCTTTCACCTTCTTTCTCTCATTAAGGTATAGTGACAGTTTCTAGAGACTGTGTGAAATGTAGTATTTCAACAGATCTAATGGAGAAGCAGGTATGAGAGTCTACCCATCTTCTGTTAGGGAAGGTATTAAAGAGATCTGTAAAATACAGAACAATGCCAGTCTTCTTAATTTTGCTTTTTTTAAAGTAAAAAAGTTACTTTCATAAAATACTTGGTGGATTTATTATGCTTACTATCAAATGATTGGATAAATACTTTTGAAATTTTTTCTATTATAATTTTGGTTAGGATAAATAGGTATAACTCAGCTAAATAAAAGCTTTTGGGGGACCTTTTTTTTAAGAGTGCAAAAAGCCCTTTATGCATATATCTGCTCCTATAATCCTCAGTCTTCTAAGTTTATTCCTGGGCTATTGCCTCTTTGCCTTTTTAAACATAGATAACTGCTGTTCAAAATATGGAATAGAATTCTAAGGTCCCAACTATTGATTTAGGCCAAGCAGGACACTTCCATGTGGATTGTACTACCCCTGGGAATGGAGAGAAAGGCAAGTTTGGGCTGCAAAGCCACTGGACAGTGACTTCCTACGTGATCAACAGAAAGTGTTTTTTTCCCCCCTCACTGAACTTATGGCTGAGGGTGTAGCTCAGTAAGAGGGCTTGCCTGGCATGCATAAGGCCTGGAGTTCAATCTCCTGTACTACAAACCAGAAAGCAACACAGAAATGAGAGTAACATCCCTGCTGTGGGGTTGTTGTGAAGCTTAGGTGAGAACGAGTTGTGTTGGCCTTCAGAAATGCTGGTTACCATCTCATAAACACACACACACACACACAAGTCCCATTATCCTAATGAAGGATATTCTTTCCACTTTTTGCTATTCTTTTTACTTCTAGTTTTTCTTCTAGTTTACCTCACAATTACAGCATAAAAACAATAGCATGTGAATAATATGCATAGAAATAGCATATACAACATTTTAAATATTTTTTTCTAAATGATTAAAAGTTGTGCAATACATTTGAAAGTTCACCTTGTGCTAACAGATTTAATCTTATCTGGCTTAGATGACAGTGACCTTCTTTCTGAATGTTTTAACATTCAGCTAATATCAGATGCTCTATAGAAGACCAGAAATGAAACTTGCCTATTCAGTGAAGTAACCTTAGGCTCCTGTGACTGTCCCCACCCTTGCCCCCACCCTCGCCAGGCCTTTGAAGTTAGAATAGGTGTAGAGAGGTGGGGTTTGTGGCCGCCCATAGTGACTACTA
Source organism: Cavia porcellus (assembly GCF_034190915.1). NCBI lineage: Eukaryota > Metazoa > Chordata > Mammalia > Rodentia > Caviidae > Cavia > Cavia porcellus. The sequence goes on along the minus strand of NW_026947501.1, from coordinate 55,440,167 downwards.
TGTGTATAGTGGGAAGTTTGTTCAAGGTAGTCATGCGTGGACATTACAGCCAGGACACAGTTTCCTTCTGAAAGAAAAGAGGTTGTGAAATTTCCTGTGCGTGACTACTCTTTGCAGAGCAGGAATTTGTTCCTAGGCTGATGGACATCATCTGCTAAAAGCTGTGTGGGCAGAGCCCAGGTCTCCCTGAGGGATGGTTTCTCCCTTTCTCCAAGGCTAGCTGGGCCGGTGGGACCCTCTCTCCTCCTTTGGTTGCAAACCCCAGACTCTGAGAAGGCCTGGGGTGCTGAGGGCCTCCCTGCCCTCTTACATACTCAGCGATGGTGTGCTGTTTGTTGTAACCACAGGGTTCTGAGTGACCTAAGGCTTGCTATGGCTTGGATGTGATTCACGCCACCAAGGATTCATGCTCTAGAAGCTGGGTCCCCACTGTGGTGACACTAACAAAGAGTGGGACCTTTAAGAGATGGAGCCTCATGGGCGGTCCCAGACTGGTTCCTCCTCATCTCTGGCTTCCTGTCTTCTGATGTGCTCTGTTCTCCTGTCACTGAGAGGTCATCCATCCACCACGAGGTCTTCAACAGAGCTGAAAAGAAGCTGGTGCCATGCCCTGGGCCCTCCAGAACTGTGAGCTAAATGAACTTCTTTTTTTCTATAAGGTACCCAACTTCAGGTGTTTCCTTTTAGTAACAGAAATGCCCTAATCCAAGGCTCCTTATTGGATTTTGTAGGGAATGTGAAAAAGCAATGTCAGAAATGAGAGAAGCTTTAGAAACATTTTGGAATTTATTGACAGAGAGAAGTTTCCTCATGGGGCCTGGCTGGTGCATCAGTATGCTCCTGGACAGGGGTGCATCCCTCAGCCCAGCAACTTAAAAAGCCTCCCTGGACCTTTCTGTTCCCCTAAGACCTCTCATGCCCTCCCACAGTGTTCTTTGCTGTTCCAGGAAGCTTCTGTCTCTTCATTCCCTTCTCTTTTTTTCCCCTAAAGTAATTAAAATTTCTCTATCTTTTTAATGTTCACTCCCCCAAGCTTATTTATTCATGCAAGTGCTTCATGAACACATTCTCACCACGAAGAGTCAAACAGTGTGGAAGGTTTCTTAAAATGTTCCATTCCCAGCCTCTTTAAAGAATTGTGATAATATTGCTTGGACAAGATATCATGCCTATATCTTGTAGTCTGAATAATTACTACAAAGACGACAATATGCAGTGTATTAATTATTATAATTCTCCTACTAACTTGTTTGGAAACTGTTTTTATTTTTTTTCCTTAAAATGAAAAAAAGTATGTAACATAAAACTTACCATCATAGCCATTTTAAAGTGTACAGTTTAGTGGCATTAAGTATATTTACATTGTCATGTGCCCATTTCCAGAACTTTCTCACCTTCCCAAACTGAAACTCTGTGCTGTATTCATTAAATGAGAGCTCTCTATCACCTCTTCCCCAAGTCCCTGGTAACCATAATTCTACATTTTCCCCTCTAAATTTGAGTGTTCTAGGTTTTTCCTTAAAGGAAAGCAATCATACAGAGTTTATCATTTTGTGACTGGCTTATTTCACTCTCTGTCTTCAGGTTTCCTCCATTGTAGAATATATCAGAAATCCTGCCCTGTGAGGTCAAATAATTTCCCATTGTATTGGTAGACCACGTTTTGCTTATCTCATCAGTTTATTTGATCACCGAACCATTTCTCAGGCTTTAGCCTAGCTCAGGGTCTTTTTTCATTTCTTTTGTATAAATCCATATACATGTAAAATATTATTTTGTTATATGAGCAGGATCTAAGTGTTTTATTCTATAGCTTGCTCTTTTACTGTGTAACTGCTTTTTATTGATGGAAGGTACGAGCAGACTTAATAAAGCTGTACTGTAAAGGAAGGCCACCATCTTCCGTAACTGTCTCTGTCCCTCATTTGCTTCCCTCAGGGACAGTTATTCTCAATTCTTTGACCTTATTCTGATGTTATTTAACTCCATTTTCCTAAATAACTGCTAAAATGGCCACTTTTCTTTTTGTTTCTGTTTTGGGGCTGGAGATTGAACTTAGGGCCCCCTCCACGCTAAGCACATGACCTATCATTAGCTATACCCCCGGCCATCAGCGCTTCATTGTGTTCTGCCTTACTATGTAGAAAATGGAGATTTCTTACTGTGCCACTACTGTCATATTCTCTGAAAATCAGTGTGCTATCATTTTACTTAAATTATGTCCAGCGCTTATATTGTTACAACTATATAAATATTATTCCCGACAGCATATTTTATTTCCTTCTGTCAGTACCTTTTATCTGGAGATAATCACCATACCATTAATTTGCTTAGGGTCTCTCTATACATCTATCATTCACTGACTTTCGTATTAGATAGATAACAGATCTATCATCGAATATTCCATTCTTCTTGATGGAGTCAAACTCATGGGGTAATTAGCCTACTCCGTCCAGCACCCATGGACATGCCCATCCTGGAATCTTCCTTTTGTGGCTTCATAGCCAGGCTGGACTAGCTTTCTCCATATTTCTTTACCATGTTCTTGGCAATCGCCTTTGTATCTTTTCTGTAGTCAAATCACTGTTTTCCCAGGTTTTCTCTTGGTTACTGTTTGTAGAGGGTTAAAGATGTCCATAAATTCTTTAAGGGCTCCTCCTTTTGAGACATGTGGTGTATGTCCCCTTGATTCCAGGTGGCTTTTTAACTGCTTTGGCCAACAGAATCTAGCTGAAGTGAGCACTCATCAATTCCCTGGCTCAGGCCTGAAGAGATTTGTATCTTCTACTTCCTGTCTCTTGAGGTAGCCCTGAGCTACCATGCTGTGAAGAAGCCCAAGCTAGTCCATGGAGAGAGGTCACATGGAGAGCGGTAAAGAGAAGCTAACATTCCTAAGTGTTCTTGCTCTGGCTGTTCTGAGCTGGGACTCCAGACACTGGGGAGCAGAGACAAGATATCCCCACTTTTTCCTCTCCATCTTCCTTAGAGAAGGAGTAGTGAATTAAAATAATAACATAACATTATTTTAAGATGCTAAATTTTGGAGTATATTCTTCCACATTCTTCTGGTTATTTATATAACCAGAAAAATCTCTCATGGAATAGCTTCCTGAGAAAGGCTGCCAAGGGATTAAATTTTTGAGATTTCTGAGATTTTCTTGTCCAACTGACTGAAAATTTATCGGGGTACAAAACTGTAGGCTGAAAATAAAACTTCCTTGAAATTTTAAAAACATCCTGGCCAATGTTTTCTAGAGTCCAGCATTACCTTTAACAAATCTGGCCAATTCTGTACTATAACCTTTAACATAGTTTTTCTTTTCCTCCCCTTCTGGAAACTTCTAGAAAAATTTGTTGTTGTATTTGTTTCTTAGCACTGCTGATATGGAATTTTATGATGAGTGCTTAATGCACTCTTTTTTTCTCCATTGTGCCCTTTTAATATGGAAACTTCAGGTATCCACCCTGTTCTCTCCTCAGAGCTCTTTTTACTCAGATGTTGGAATTGTTGGCCTTATCCTCTAATGTTCCTCCTCCCTCCTTGTTTTCTGTCTCTTTCTTTACCTCTTTGGTCTACTTCATGCTAGGTTGTTTTCAACTTCAGCTTCCAACTCTTGATTTACTCTGCTAATAGCTGCAGTCATATTTTACTTTCAAAAGTTCTTTTAAATGCTTTATTCCCTTTTTATACCATTTGTTTTTGTTTTCTGGTTATAAAGATATCTTACATCTGAGAACTTGTGATAGTAAGTTTTAAGGTCTTCTGTTCTCCACTGTGACGTTCCTTTGAGTTTCTTTTTGCCACTTGTGCTTTTCAACTTTTTTTTTTTTAGATTTTCATTACACATCTGGCAGCCTTGAGTTGTTCACAGGATGAGCAAAATGCGGAGTGTGAGTAAAATGCTGATTAGGAAGAGGGAGGTTTTGTGGCCACAGGTCATCTTCTTGACTGCAGAGTAACTGGAGGGTGGTGTCAGCATTTCTTTAGGGTTGGTTTCCTCAATAGTGAATATTTGAGTTTCCTGACAGATGGGCAGGTGGATAATGAGGGCAGCCTGTCCTGGCTGCCCGGGATCTTGAAGCCAAACAAGAGAAAGGACAATGATTAGGGCTTTTCCATATGCTAGAAACTGTGCTCCTGTTTCAAGAGTGGACTTCTCTTTACTGACCTAAGAAAGGTTTACTCCAGGCTGCCTCCTGCCTATGTCTTCATGTGTTTGTTTTCCAATCTCCCTTTCCTATAAAGACACAAGTCACGTTGGGTTAGGAACTACTCTAATGACTGCATTTTACCCTGATTGCCTGTAAAGACCCTGTCTCCAAATCCAATCATGTTCTGATGCACTGAAGGTTAGGACTTCACAATATATGAATTTGGAGACAGGGACACATAATTCAACCCAGAATTCCGTGTGTGTGTTTGTGTGTGAGTAGGCACAGTTTTGTGTTTGTGCTTTGGGTAAAGCATAGTGTTTAAGTTTAAGTAGAAAGGCCCTACCTTTGCCCTCAGTTGTCATTTCTTGAGAGATGCTGGATCCCCAAACCCAGCCTGGTGCTACTTATCAGGTAGGATCTCAGAGTTCCTGTGAATCAAAGAACCAGAATGAAAAGAAGTGAAACCAGAACCCTTGGGCCTGGAAGGGACTCCTACAAATTTAACCTCATCAGCTTTGTAGAGGCGGTTTCCTTCCACGTTTTTGCTTGCAGTGCTCAGAGAAAATATGAACTGAAATATGGCCAGGTGGTGGTGGGGTGGTGGTGTTTCAAGCTTCCACCACTAGGGTTGGGAGAAGGAGAGTCTTATACTTTTGGGAGAGAGTCTTATACTTTTTGTTGTTGTTATTGTCTTGAGACAGGTTCTCCCTATGTAGTTCAGGCTGGCCTTGAATTCACTGTGCAATCCAGGCTGGCCTCGAATTTATGAGGACTCTACTGCTTTAGCTACCGAAGTGCTGATCTTATGGCGTGCACCACTGTGCCTGGCTTCTTGCACATTTTCTTGCTAATTACTCTGATAAGCCACCAAGAAACAGTGCTTTTCCAAGTCTTGTTCAGACTCTGTACCTTCTGCCTGTGTAACAGAGGGACACTTAGCAGAATTTTCATTCCTAGGAGGAGGGTCAGAGGAGAACGGATGTTCTGCCTCCTTTTGTCCCTGCAAACGGGTTGAGACTCTTTTGACACATCCTATTAGTATGCATAATTTTTTGTGTTTGCTACACAGAGTTTGATAGGATCTCTGCTCTTTAGCTTTGCTTGTTTGCGTTCTTTTTCTTACAACATCAAGGATGACAGCATGTACACTCTGTTCTATGTATGTGGAAGGTTTTGTCAGGGCATTGGCTCCAGGGGTAGAGAATGGTCCCTAATAAGATGTGATTCTAAGTGAATGGCAACTGCATTGCTGAACGGGGGGCACTGACTACTTACCTTCTGTTCAGCACAACTCTTTTACATAGGAAGTCAAACCTTTTTTCTTTGAACACTTTGGGCTTATTGTGAATACTGCATTCCCTGCAAGAGAACCCCAGACCTCCAAGTTGTTCTCATTCCTTTCTGAAAACCATTTAACTTAATCTCTTCGTGTCCCTTCCTGGATTTCATGCTGTCAAGTTCAGATTGTAACTGGCCCTCAAAGGAATCACAATGTGCCTCTTCCTGGTTCCTAGATAATTGCACACGGGACAAGAAAATGTCTAAATGACCCTCAAGATTCAGCATGGGATTCTGGCCCCTGAGGATGTTGCATGACTCATCGAGGGGGTTTTCTCTACATAGCTATGGAGTAGATTTTTTTGAGTCAAAGATAAGAAGTGTCTTAGTCTGTTTTCTGTTGCTATAACTGAATAGTGGGGACTAGGTAGCTTATGAAGAATAGAAATTTATTTGGCTCACAGTTTTAGAATCTGGAAATTTTCAGAGCATGGCACCACCCTCTGGTGAGGGCCTTCTTGCTATACTATAACATGGTGGATGGGTGTCAGGCAGAGCAACTCTGGTCTCTCTTGCTCTTCTCATAAAGTCACTAATTGTAACCAAGGAGGCACCACTCTCTTGACCTTCCCTAATCCTAATGACCTCCCCAAAGCCCCATCTTCAAATACCATGTGACACATGAAATTCTGTGGACATGTTCAAACCATAGCAATGAGCCTATACCAGAGGCCCTAGCAGAATTTGTGTATAGTAACGTTCCATGTTTTGAGTGATGATCACATTTATACTACAGCTACAATCAGGGAGCCCCACATACCAGCAAACTCAATCATCCCATGAGCAGAGCATAGCCTTAGGGGACAGTCAAAGCCTGATTATAACCAGGGATTTCTCCCATATATGAACTTCAGGTGCTACACATCCACTTCTGTTTTTATAATTAACCTCCCGTGCACCATTCCAAGTTCACTGCCCCTACATGCATCCTAACAAATAAAACACAAAACAACAACAAGAGACAATCTTCCTTGTTTCCAGTGTCAAGTCTCATTTCTAAGGCAATCACTGTCTTGCACAGTGGGGTCCTACCATGGCCTGAAACAATGAGGGGCTGCCTTGGAATTCTAGAAGGGGAAGAGGAGCCCCCATCAGTATGAGCCCCAGCATACTTTTACCCAGTGAAGAAACATTTGTTCATAGCTTTATTTTTCTCTTAGGAGATTGTATCTGTTCTTCTGGTCCTTAGGTTACTTCCTGCCCTTTCCATTTTTTCTTTTCCTCTCCCATTGCTTCCTTTAGGGGACTTCCTTTCTCTGCCCCTCGATGTACATATCTTAGAATGTCATTGTGCAGAGCATTTGATTCTCATTCTGACTTTTTGCTGCCTCTGAATCTACTCTCAACAGAACCGAGTAAAAGTAGTTAGCTAGACCCAAGTCTTAGAAACCACAGAAAAAACCATTGTGTTCTCCTCCCACATCCGGGGAGGTGGCCACGGCTTTGGACACTTGAGGGTTTCTGACAATGTGTAAAACTTGTAAAATTTCTCTTTGTGCAACACTGTCTTGGAACCTGCCTTCTACTCCTGTCTTCCATGCAAGTATTGGAGCTCTTTGAGGACAGAAATAAAGAGCTCAGGGTCAGAAACAAGAAGACAAAGAATGGAAGGCAGGAGAGGAAGCCTCCCTTCTTCCACATCCCTGGAGAACATAGGGCCCAGGGGTGCAGACTGGAAGGACTGTGTGGATTCTTAGCAAGTCTGCTGGAGGAGATCTCTTCTTCCTTTGGCTTCTTGCGACCTTTGTAGATTTTGTCAATTGAGAAACTTACACCTCCCTGGTTGAGTGAGTTCACAACTAAAATGAAACCACAGTACTTAGAAAGCCCTCCCTTGCATTTCTCAGCCATCCTTGCTGGTTGGGGTGGGGAGCCTGCGAGTTACCACAGGATGACTGAGCAGTTTCTGTTTTCATAGTCGTCAATTCATCCAGCCTTGTGCGTGTGGCTCATGGTGCTGGGCTGAAGGCTTTGGGGCAGTAGGTTGAGTTATGATTGTAGCTGTGGTGTTACTAGAAGGCAGGTGGCTTCTTTGCTCTTTGCCATTGAAGGTTTGTTCTTCACCTTTATGTGAATGCTTGGCAATGGACTGCCCTGCACTTTGCAGTGGAGACTGAGCATTTTTCTTTGAGTGCCGAGGAGTGAACCCAGGGCCTTGCACATAGCATGTGCAGTACCAGTGAGCAACACCTCCGGCCTTGGAGCATTTTTGATTCTTCTTTTTTCAATAAGAAGAGATTGATCTCGAAGGTTATTAAGGGCTGAATTGGAACAAAACTGTAAAAGGGGCCAGGCAAAGGGTTAGGTCAAGAGCATGCTGTGAAACCAGGGTTGATTTTGGAGCTTGTGTTTTACTCCAGAATGTCCATGCTTCCCAAAATCACATGTAGTCAAACACCAGGCACCAAGGATGTTCCTTGTCACTACAGCATTCATATTTAGTACCAGAAGATATGTTTTTCACTAGATCAAAACTAATTTTTGATTTAGATTTTGAGAAAACCATACAAACACAGTTTTTCAAGTGTTTCTAGTTTTGTTTGTTTTAATACATGACATTCTGTTTGTTGTTGCCGTTGCCTTGGTTATTGTGTCTTTTGAAAGGAACCTTTTTATTTTGAACTAATTTTTATGGAACAGTTGCATGGTGGTCCAGAGAGTCCCCATATTTCTGTCTCCTATTGTTAACATCTTAGACAACCACAGTACGTTTGTCAAGATTAAGAAAGCAGTAATTGATATGTTACTACTAATTAAATGTTAGACTCTATTGGAGTTTTCTTAGTTTTTCCCCTGATTCCCATCCCAGTTCCAGGATCCCATCCAGCATTATGTTGTGTTGTCAGCCCCTTTATGTCCACTGTTTGATGACAGTTTCTTGGTCTTTCTGTGCTTTTCCTAACTGTCACTTTTGAAGAGCACTGGCCCGGTATTTTGTTGAATGTCCCTCAATTTGGGTTTGTCCATGTTTTTCTCATGTCTAGATTGTAGAACGATGGGTTTTGACAAGAATACTGAAAGAGGAAGTGCCATTCTGGTAACATTTAATCAGCGGGGACACTCTAGCATTGTGGCTTAAAATTGGTGATGTTAACCTTGGTTAACAGGTTAAGGCAGTGCTTTTCAAGTTCATTCTGTGTAAAATTATTTTCTCATCCTTTGGAATTATCTTAGTCTGATTTCCCTTACTATAATTCAGCATTACTGAATGGTTATTTATGAAGAGAAGGAACGTATTTCTTATAATTCTGGGGCTACACCTAGGGAGGGCTTCTTGCTGGTGGAAACTCGGCAGAGTTCAAAGGTGGCACAGAGTGTTACGCGCAGAGGCAGTAACCTTAAACTATGGTTGAGTCCCCTAAGGGTCCATGTGGTGGAGACTTGGTTCCCAAGAAGACAGTACGGGGAGATGCTGTGGAACCTTTTGAGAGGTAGAGCCTAGAGGTATATCCTTAGGTTGTTGAGGGGTGTGGCCCTCAGAACAGATTAGTCCCTCAACCCCTTAACAGTTCTACAGCGAGGGTTGCTGCAAAATCCTGAGTCTGGCACCATGCATCTCTTTGCCACCCAGCAGATATAATTGCTTCCTCCCACCTTCGTAATCCTCCATAAGATGACATGGCTGGGGGTGGAGGGTGGTGCCAGAGCCTGCCCTATGCTGTTTGGACTCTGAACCTGCAGTATTGTTTGCTAAATAAACCTCTCTTCTTCTTAAGTAGGCTGCCTTAGGTATTTCATGATAGTGGAAGCAAGCTAATATATTTGCTATTTTGGATTTCTCTTCTTTTTATAAATCCACTAATGCAGTCATGGGGGTTCCTCCCACACGATCTCATTTAATCCTGATAACTTTCAAATGCCATGAACATATGACTTTGGAGATTAAATTTCCAACACAGGAATTCTGGGGACACATCCAAACCGTAGCAGGAAGCAAGGCACTAAGGAAGACACGAGGAGGAGTTGGGAGTGGGGATAATTACAGTCCAACTCAGCTGGCTTCTGTGTCCCTTTGTCATGCCACTTTCTTCTGTTGGCTGAGCATACGTCAGCTATGACACCATAAAATGGTTTAGGTTTGTCTTACATTTTCTTTGTCCCTGTCCCAGAAGCAGTCATTCCCTTGGGACCCCAGGTTCTTTTTATTTGGGAATATAATTTAGGAACCAAGGTCTGTGATTGAAGGTCTTATTTTTACATAAGAAGACAGTGGCCCTACTATAATTCCACTTCTGGATGCCTACTTTGCCTCTAATGCTTTATATTTAACATTTTAAAAATAGAGCAAAATTGAAAGACTTTAACATTGAGCATCTATATACCCTCTATTATGACCATGCCATTAATATGTACCTGTATTTGACTCATATTTGTCCATCTTTCTATTCTTGTATCCACCATATTCCATTTTGGGATACATCAAAATATTGGTAGTCTTGAGAGAAGCAAAGTCTTGAAAAAGTGCTTTTGTATTTTCCTTTCTCTCTTATTCCTTTACAATATTCATAGGAATGTGCTGGAGTATAAAAATATACCCAGGCTAGCCTGCTGGGGGTGTAGAGAGACATGTAACACTCATTTGTCTCAGCCAAAGTGGTTGAGAACAAGCTACCTACATTCAAACAACCCTCAAAAAGTGGGTCTCCAGCCAATGACTATAGAGCTACTGATCTCAGTTACCTGCAGTACATGAACAGGTCCAGCTAAAACCAGAATATCTTCCCAGTCACCTGTAGATACGGGATGAATATAGAACAGTTGTTTGGAGCTGCTACATTTTGTGTTACAGCTGATACAAATACTTTTCCCATAGCCCCAACTCCTGATGGCCACCCCATTATAATTTTGTCATTTTGGGAATGTTAAAAAATTGGAATCATACAGTCTGCACCTTTTTGAGGTACACCTCAATTCCTTTTAATTCCTTTTAATTCCTGCACCTTTTAATTCCTTTGAGATTTATCCAAATTGGTGCTTGCATTACATCTTGGTTATTTTCTTGTTGCCAGGATAAAGTACCTGATACCCATAAGTTAAAGGAGAAAAAGTTTACTTTAGCTCACAATTTGTAGAGGCTTCATCCCATAGCCAGCTGGCTCCAAGGCAGGGTGTGTTATAAAGGAGAAGCAGTCCATGGCAGGGCAGGCAACAGACTGCAAAGCAGTGGACCTACCTTCTCTCTCTTTATATTCCATACAGTATACAAGCTTATTAGTGCCATCCACACCCAGGGTAGGGTTTCTGTTAGCCACCCCCAGAATAATAATAAAGCAATCAGCGGGCTTAATTTAGTTATCACCCCCTTAATCCACATTCACACACCCTAAGTTCACCCACCTCTGGAAAACCCTACTTATGAACATATGAAACCTGGGGAAAGGGGATCTAGATACAAGCCATAGCACAATCAAATGGCCATTGACAGAAAGTCTTAACCAATAGTGGATAAAATGCCTATTTCCTGACATGCAGAGTCCTTAGGACACAAGAAGTCAGAGACAATCTGGACATGCCCCTACATGCAAGCATGTCTAATGCCAGCATGTGTCCCTCAGACCTTTATGACATAACCTTAGAGAGCTCTTTGCTCTGCAGGGAGGCAAGGTATGGATGGCCCCGCACCAAACAGGTGACCCCTGTGACATCAGGGAGGGTCTAGCTGGGGAGCAAATGGGAGAAGAGGATTTTCACTTTAACCATGGTCTTAGCAGGAGAAAGGCTGGTGACTGCTTCTGCGTTCTTCCTCAGGGAAGAAACAGTTCATGCTATTGCTGGCAGAAAGCAGAGAGACTCTTTCTTCTCTTCCTTTTTACTTCATCTAGGCTGCAAGCTTATTGGTTGGTGCCAGTGACATCCAGGGTGGCTCTTCCTCTTCAGTAAATTCATCACCACACCCAGGGCTATGCTGAACTGATCAGGGGACTAATCCTCTATCACACACTCATGATCCGGTATCAGACACCCGGGGTCCCCCAAAGCCCCACGTATGAGTGCATGAGGCCTTGGGGGCATCTAGATATAAGGCATAGCACTTGTTCTTCATAGTGGGATTGTGTTTTCAAGGAAAATCCTGCATAGAAAGCCAGTAGGTAAGTCAGATGACCTAATGCTGGAGCTGTACCTCACCATTGTTCCCATAGCCGTCCCCAGCACTAATGCCATCCATTCTCGGACCACTTTACAAGTCTTTTAATTCCATCGGTCCTCTGCCTTCAGTCTGAGGCACAAGCACAACATTGATCCTATCTCCATCCCTTTTAGCTCCAAGAAGACAGAAAAGAGAAATTAAATTGTGAAAATACAAAATCAATTATAAGGTATGATTTACACCCCATTGTGATTTACATAGGATTTTGAATAACCTACCAAGATTGTTCAGTGTGGAAGTTCATGTTTAAAGATAGAAAATATACCACCAATAGGCATGTTCTTCAGGATTGAGAGCATTTGGAAATGTTTCTAAAACTGATTTCACTGAGGAGATTGCCACTTTTTGCTTGAAAAGTGTTAGAAATTTGGATATTCTTATTATGATAAATGTATGTTCAAATATTAAAACTCTTTGTTTCTAAAAGACCCTTGTCCCCCAAGTTTAATTTCTTTTTAAATTTTGTATTCATTATCCTGGTAGTTGAAAAGAAAGAACAGGCCCCATCTAGTGGTTGATTTTAAATATATGATTTTAAGTGCTTTTCAGGTATCAGTTTTTGATTAGATATTCTTTTAACATTGTTCAAAAGTCAGAAAGAATAAACGGGTGGGATACTGTTCCTTGTCTGACCAGTTTTCCCTACTTTTTGGTGTGTTGTTAACACATTTAAAAAATCACGTACATGCAAGCAAATGTACAGTCTTGTCCACTGATTTCTTTGTATGCTTAGTGCACCAGTAATAGTAATGTATTTACTTGTTTTCATTTTCATTTTTTATTTAAAAACAGCTTGCAAATTTCTCCATATTGGTACATAAAGACTCTTCTTTTTATGCAATATTCCATTATGTGAATGTTCCACATTTTATGCAACCATTCCTCTGTTACTGGATTGTTAATGTCTGTATATTGGGCTATTGTAACTATTTTGGGCCCAATTACACTAATCGCTAGGATAGCATTTTGGGAGTAGAGGGAGGGAGAATAGGCCTGTAATTAAAATGTCTATCATGTCTCTGCTGAGAAACTCTTTAAATATAAAGAATTTGGTTGTTAATAGTTGAGAGCTACTTAGTAATAGCAAATTTTCCAGAAACTTAGCTGTGAATAGTTGAGAGTTACCATAGTTAGTAATAGCACAGCTTTCTTGAGGTCCATTTATTTTATGGTTTTGAGTTATTTTGCCTGTTTTCTTGGCCAGTGCATCTGTGCATGAATCATCCTCACCTACTCACGATATGTTATTTTACTTTTCTGTATAGATTGACAGAGTTACTACTAGAAGTAGACACTTATGACATATTTATTATCATTATCAACATGAAATATAAGAATATGAAAACAGATGTGAATTTCGTGTTTTACAATAGGAGACCATCAACCATTTTATAGTAGTTACTGAAATGGAAATAGAGAACATAGCTAATAATTTATGTTCGGAGTGTTGCCTGACTTCATGGTATTCCCATGAGTTTTCCTCTCTAGTTCTCGAGTTGGCATGTTTATTTTGATCATCTTCAGTGTAGTCAGTAACAGGGTGGATTGATTTCTTTATGATATACTATTCTTCTGTTAAAAATATGGCATACGTTTCTACTTATTTGAGCCTTAGTTATATCTGAAATTTATGTTGATTTAAATTCTGCACATTTAAAAATTTTATTCATCAGTGTAGTTTGTTTGATTTTATTACTTTGGCAAATAGAATCTTTCATGGATTGTCTGCTTGTTGATATGTCAGTATGAATGATTTCTTTTGTTATTTATGTATTCTACTAATTCTTATTGTTTATGATAGCTTTTAGTTGATTGTTTGGAGGAATTGCATGCATATAATTGTATTTGTATCTGTTAGTTAGCTACGATGCAAAATTTAATGGCTACAAACAGTACCTGTTTTTTATTGGTCATGTATAATAGGTGACTGGGAGGATAGTCTGGTTTTAGCTGGGCCTGATTATATATTGGACTCAACTGAACTGGATAGGCAGCTCTTCTGTCCTTGGCTGGATGCTCACTTTTGAGGGTTGCTTAAATGTAGGAAGCCTGTTCTAGATCATTTTGGCTGAGACAAATGAGTTCTTCCATGTCTCTTTTTATACCCAGCTGGCTAACCTGAGTATATTTTTAGATTAACTCAAGCACATTCCTGTGAGTACTGTAAAGGAGTAAGAGAGTAAAGGAAATAAATTTGAAAAGCACTTTTTCAGACTTTTCCTTCTATCAAATCTACCAAAATAAACTCTGCCTCTTCAATGAGAACTAGAGTGCCAAAGCAGAGGAATCAAAGAGAGATACTAGGAATTGAGGAATGGGAAGGTTCAGTAGGCAGAGCACAGGTGATTTTTAGTGCAATGAATCTAGTTGGTATGACACTATTTTGGTGGATGCATGCTTCTATAAATTTGTCTAAACCCATAGGATACACCGCACTTGGAAGGAATGTTCATTTAACTATGAACTTTGGGTAATAATGTTGTGTCAGAGTAGCTGCATCATTTTAAATAAATGCACCATTCTAGAGGATGGTGATAATGGAGAAGGGAATGTGTGGGAAATCTCTAAGTTTTGCTTAATTTTGGAAGTCAGCTGTGCTCACCACTATATCACCAACGCCACACTGTTTTGTTTAATTTTGCTGTGAATATAATACTGCTCTAAAAAATAAAGTTTGTTTAAAAAACCTCATAAGAAGTAGTCTAGCCTACAATGTTCAGTTCTGTATTTACTCAGATATTTTCTTCTTTCCGAAGGTCCCAGGTCTTTTGTTATTATCATCTTTCTGTGTAGAGAACTATCTTTTCTCATTCTTTAAGGATAGGTTTGCTAGCAAAAATGCTAGGAAAATGGTTTGCATTTGCATGAGAATGCCTTTCTTCTTCTTCTTCTTCTTCTTCTTCTTCTTCTTCTTCTTCTTCTTCTTCTTCATTCTTCATTTAGCTGGGTATAAGGTTTTCTATTGACAATTAGTTTTTGTTTGAGTACTAAAAAATGTGAAGTTACTTCCTTCAGGCCTCTGTAGGAAGAGATGAGAAATATGGTATCATTTCAGTTGGTGTTTCCCTCTACATAGCGTGCCATCTTTTGAGCTGCTGTCAAGATTGTTTTCTTCATGTTAGTTTTCAGAAATTTAATTGTGATATACCTTGTTATGAATATTTTTGGCTTATCCCGGTGCTTGCTCAGATTCCTGATTCTGAGGTTTATTATGTCATTTGTCGAGCTTGGAATTTTAAAAAAATGTTACATTTTACAATATGTTTTTCAGTCCTAGACTCTTCTTTTTGAAGTCTTGAAAAATATAGATATTGGTTCTGTTGTTATTTGTCTCAAAGTCTTCTGAGAAATATTTATCTTATTTTTTTTAGTCCATATTCCTTTTGTTGTTCTGTCTGATTTGTGTCTTGGTCAGTTTAGATTGCTGTAACAAAACGTCTTAGCGTAGGTTAGTTTTAAGCAACATAAATTTATTTCTCATGCTCCAAGAGGATGGAAGTCCAAGAGCAAGATGCTCACAGATCCAGTGGTTAAGTGTCTGGTGAGGCCTATTTCTCACAGACAGTGTCTTCTCACTGTTACCCCATAGGGTTCTTCCTTCACGAGGGCACTTATTCCATTTATGAGGGCTCCATCCACTTGACTTAATCATTTCTCCAACATCCTTCTAATACCATCACTTGATGATTAGGTTTACATACTGAGTTTAGAGAGGATGCAAATGTATGATGGCCATCTATCTTCATAGTAACTGATTTTCTCTGTCATCTACTTTACTACTGAGTTCATCCGTAAGATTCTTTTCTTTTTTAGTTTTATAGTTTTTATTTTATAACTTATTATAACTTAAATTTCTTAGATGAAATTTCTATATTTTTTCAAGAGAAGTTGTGATTTCTTGCTAAAGCGTTCTTATCATGGTTGTTTTAAAATCCAGTGTCTGTCTAATTCAGGTTGGTGTCATATCCACCTTGGTGTCCATTAGTGACAAAGCAAGTGAAGTTCTTCCAGGTGTAAGATGTGCTTTGCAAGAAAACATTTTAGATGGCAGAAATGGAGGCTCTTTTCCCAGGTCAGTCTAGGTTTTCTGAGAAGTAGACTCTAAGCAGGGGCCAGATGTGGAAGACGTTTACCAGAGGTGGGGTACTTGTGAGGGACAAAGGAAGGAGCTAGTTTAGTGGGAGAAGCTTGAGTATTCAGGTAGGTGGACTGAACCCTGTGAAGGTAGAAAAGGAAGAAAGAGTGGAGCTGGGCAGACTTCAGGTAGGATGTGGTCTAACACATCACAGCCATGTGGCAGTTTTTGCCATGGTTATGTGATGCTAACATAGGAAGCTATATATTTTAGCTTCATGGCTTCCTACATCTAACATTTTGCATAGGAAGAAGATACGGTGCCTCTGGACGAACCTCCTAGGGGAAGGGCCTGAACTAGACCAGGCTGCGGCTGAGGAGTTGGCTGAGAAACTGCCTCTATGTTTCAGAAAGCCCACCTGTTCTGTCCCAGCTGAGTCTAGGAAAGGAGAGTCTGAAGATTGAGGAGTGGAGTCCTCCCATACTGGGGAGCTGGGGAATCACCTTTCTATGTGTAGAGCTGGTGGGAGTCTTGGCTCTGAAGAGGCAAGGGCAGAACCCAGCATCTTTCCAGGAAGCAATTCCAGGCATGGCCTTGCTGCTACATCCCACTGAAGTGCTGCAGCCTCCTCTAAGCTGACAAAGGCCACAGTGTCAGCTTTCAATGGGGAAGGTGTGGAAGGATGTCCACATGGCTCAAGAAAACCTCTGCATAATAGAGCGAGGTACGCTTGCAAAGCCTGTAAAATCATGTCATACTGAATAATTTGACAACAATTTTTAAGCTGGAAAATTGCCCCTCCATGGGACATACATTTAGAGCTCCAAATACAACCAAACAAGCAAAGAAAAAAATCCAACCTTCTCTGCTTTCAGCCACTTTATCAAAATCCAGCCCCCACACGCATTCTGCTAGGGGCTTGTGGGAAGGTGACTCTTGGCATGAGGCCAGTCTCCTGCTTCTTTAATCAGCCCAACATGTCTGTGGCTTAACTTAGTGTCAATACTCAAGACCTGGAAGCCAGAACTGATCCCTTAATGAGACTTGCTAATTGCTGCCTGACCTGCAGAATCTGGAGGATTAGCCAGTATAATCCTGCTCCTGATGAGGAGTGCTGCGCCCTGGATCCAATTATCTTCCTGTTTTCATAGCTGTCTTAGTGGCTTTAGGCAGCCTGGACAACTTTCTGTCCTGGGTGATTAGGTGTGACTCCTCCAGGACCACGGGACTGGCCCTGGATGATCTCTCCAGTTCGTTTCTGTTAGTTGCCTTGGCTTGGTTGGCACCTCTCTCTCTCCGTATTCTCAAAAGCCAGTGAACCCCAAGGAAATTAAACTGGTTAGGCTCATCTTGTTGGGTGGATGTCATGAGACTCAGCAGCACATCTGTGTTTGAAGGTTCTCAAATTCTACCCCATAACCAGCTGGAGGAACTGTCCATGTCAGTAATTCTAGAAGACGTGTTACGTGGTTTGTGCTGCTTCTTAATAAAAGTACCAAGTCATGGCTGTCCTTCCTGTTCAGAGAGTGTGCCAGGTCCCTCTACCTTTCCCGGGCCCCCGTTTCACGCTGCTGTTAACTTTCCTGGGTGAGCAGTGAAGCTGGAGGGAGAACACGGCGCATAGTATGGACTGATGATGAGCACACATGAGGAAGGGGTTCATTCACTGGGCGTCTCCACGGACAGCACACAGGCCAAGAACAAGCCATTAAAATATTTCCACTCTGAGTTTTCCCATCTGCAATAGATTTGAGATGTTCTAATAATCTTAAAGGGGAAAAGATCATTATCTGAGACTGTCTGCAAAGCACATGTGCGTGCACACACACGTAAGATTCATATACACTGTGAGTACCGTCCAGGTACTCCAGGCTGATGCTTCTTACACATGTTTCTTTTTTTTTAAAATTTTATTTAAAAGGAAAAAGAGAAAAAACAAAACAAAACAAAGCAGTGTAAGGGTACAATACAGAACTACAAAAAAAAAAAAAAAACCAGTAAGAAATCACCAGTTAATAGATTACAATTATCATCCTAGAGATAGTTGCTCAAGTCACAGTATCAAAGCATACAACGTGAACATTCAAACAGTGAGATTGCAAACAGTTGTGTTCAGTGATCCAAACAAAACATTAATATGGTCAGCTATTTAACACCCCTAAACACACTTGTAGTTGTATACCTTAGAGCAATTTTTTCCCTCTCTTTTTTACAACAAAATTTACATATTTTGGGTTTTATTACTCCTTAGTTCTTATTATTTTGTTTTTTGGAAGAGAATAAAGTCAAATATGGCAAAACAAAGCTGTGAGTCAAAATCAAGGATAGACATAGCACATGATGTAAAAACAGAGTACAAAGTTATCGACAATGGTTACCATAATGCCTCTTGCTTCCTTAAAAAGAATTGTCTATCTCATTAGGTATTCTAAAGTTGAACAAAACAGTAGAGAACAAGACCAATAAAACCTAAACCTTGTAAACACTACAGGACTTCCAAAGAAGATAATAGTCAAACCAGAATGGACATCATAGTGAATCTTATTACCTTCAAAGTAGTTGCCTATACCTTCAAAATTGATACTATCATACAGAATGGAACAGAGTCTAATCAGTCAATACAAGTTCGTGGGAGTATTACAGGTCTTCAAATCAAGTTAATAGGAAATCAAATAAGTTACTATAATATATCCTGCTAATTTTTTTGATTTTTCCCCTTAATTAAAAAAATCATAAAAAATGACTAAATTTTTTTTAATGAATAAGGAAGAGATTGAGATAAAAGAGGACATAACATCATAACAGTACAGGTCAAAGCATGACAGTTTCAGCAACCTAGTGGCACCTGTTTCTTGTATCACCCTTGCTCACCTTGGGCTTTCTTATTCCCTCAGAGATGTCAGGATGAGTGCTGGGTTGGGGGAGCCACTGACTCCTTGTGTTTCCAGAGAGAGGACTGAGGATTAATGTTGGCCACCTGCTTTGTGGCAGGGCTGAGGCAGGAGCTGGGCCTTGCATTTTGGGAGCCTTGTCCTGTGTGGGAATGTGCCTACAGACCCTCTCCTGTAGTCCACCAGTCACCACTGCCCTTACAGAGCACACACTTTATCCTGCCATAGCACTAAGAGGTCTAAGTGGATGATCTTGTAGACATCATATCCCTCATAGTGTTCCTGTTTTACAGAGAGGTAAACTGAGGCTGAGTACTTGGACTGAACTTAGTTACACAATCAATAAGTTGTATGTGCAACTAGGAGAGCACAGATTTGAGCCCAGATCATCAGTTTCCTGAGTCCAGTTCAATTTGGTGGAGCTCACGCTGATTGTACATTCGAGCCATCTATGGGAGCTTTCAAAAGTCCTGTGTTTAGACTCCGGAGATGGAAGAGGATTTGGTGAAAAGGGAAAGGGGAGAGTGGAGTGAGGGAGGGTAGAGGCACTAAAAATGATCAAGATACCATATGTGTACGTTCTGGTTCACCAAGATCATGAACTTGTGATGATAAGACTAATGACGACCCCAACAAAACCCACAAAACTCCCGATGTCTGGCTTTTGATCGAGTCAAATAAGCATTTAACTCTTCAAGGTGATCCGGTGTGCATCTGAGTGTGGGTCCTGCTGTGCCGCCCTTCCTCTCTGGCACCTTGTACTGTTTCGCCAGAATCTCTCCCATTCAGCGCTTGGACCTTACCAATCATGGCAGAGGCTTGGCCCAGGGAACTTTCCATAGCTACACTTTTTTCCCCAGGAGGGACTCAGACAAGGTTGGGCTGTTCTTGTAGAGAGGCTTCGGGACAGACACCTGGATAATGAAGCACCAACACCTCAACTGCTCCATCCCTCCCACCACAACCATCTTCTCTCCCATCCTGAGCACTGCTCCTCTTCTTCCCGTGACCCACAAGGGACAGCGGCGTGGTGGCACTGTAATTACCTACACCAGTGATTCCAAATATGATCTGAGAACTCGTGTGTGTGTGTGTGTGTGTGTGTGTGTGTGTGTGTGTGTGTGAGACATGGGATTTTGCTTAAAACTTCAATGAACACATTGTATTAAATTGAATATAAATGTAGATAGACATGAGTCTTGCTATCTTTTATTAAGCCAGACATTTAGACAGTTTGCAAAAAAAGTAAAACAAAGCCATTCTTTCAAGTGATTGTTTTTGGTTTTGGTAATTATGATTATTTTTAATAAAAAAATTTATGACATTTACATTAACAAATAATGAGGTTCTTTTTTAAAAATGAATAAATAACTTAAGAATTCTCACTTTTACCTCCTAAAGTGATGCATTGAGAGATAAAATCTGCATAAGGAAAACTCTTTGGAATTTTCAGTAGTTTTTTTTTTTTTTTTTGTCTTTATCGGTACCAGGGATCGAACTCACAACCTCCTGCTTGCAAGGCAGGTGCTTATGCCGCTGAGCTAAATCCCCAGCTCTGTTTTCAGTAGTTTTAATAAAGAGGACTATAAAGTTTGAGAATCACTGATTTAATTTATCTCCACTTTCCTCAGGAAACCTAGTCAGCAGTTTGAAGGGGAATTGGAAAAAGATTGGTGGCTTTATGTTCATATTACATTTATTATAATTATTATTTTGATTAGAATTTTAGATAACCTCAATTTGGAATGTTTTGTTTTTATATGTAGAGTGAATGCCAGATGGATGATCAGATCAATAATGGACTGATATTCTGAGTGAGCTTACCTTAGAAGGCATCTGGGAGTGGGGAGAATAATTGCTTTCTTGATTAACTCCTGAGAAATGAAGCAGCTTTTCCAAAGAGCACTTACATTTAAGCCGTGGGTGCCCTGCAGAAAACTAGCCGAGCAGGGGATGTGCCAAGAGGCTGAAAATTCCTACTTGCAACACTGGCCTTTCACGGCAGCCCATCTTGCCCAGGCTTTACCCTAGCACCCACAGATACCAGCATCAGCCCCACTGGTCCTGTAGCCCATGACCATGGGTACCCCCGGCCCCCCTAAACCCAGCACTGGTTCCAATCTTCTTACCCTGGCTCAGTTGCTCTGGCCTTGGCTCTATCCTCGGCCCTCTGGCTTCTGTTTGTCCTGGAACCCAGGATTTTCCTAGTGGGCTGTGACAGCCTGCCCTGACTCTTGGTCTTTTGTGCTGCCTTTGGCAGGAGTCTCTGTCCCAGCTCCAGCTCCACAAACTTGGACACTGTCCACTTGGCCTGCATGCTGGCTGGGCCAGCCCTGACCCCATGAGATACTGTGGGTGACTGAACGGAGCTGTCTGTTTGTAGAAGTCCCTCTGTGTAGATTGGCACCTGCACCGTGTTGTCATCTGTTATGGCCAAAGGGATTACTTGAAAGGGCACGCCACAGAGTGAGCTGGAACCTTCCCAGGGATGTCAGTACAACTGGAATCATTGTTCTATTTATTTTTTGACACAGTGACCATTCTGCATAATGAAATACTTTCACTTTAGTGCTTAATTAATAATCTTGAAAATAAATATTATATAAAAAATAACAGTAATTATTACTTGCTACCATTTGTTAAGTCCCTTCTTTGTGCCAAGTGATCTGATTCACTGATTTCACAATTATTTATTAAGCTTCTACCATAAGGCAGACATTGTTCAAAGAACAGTGAACAAAGTAGGCAAAAAACAAAACAAAACACAAAACACCACAAAAAACCTGTCTATGTGAAGCTTACATTTTACTCTGGGAGAAGACAGACAATGAACAAATAAATAAATTTATAGTATAACAAATGGTGATAGACACTGTGGATAAAAATAAAACATGGTAAGTTAGAAAGGAAAAAAGTAAAATTGTCTCTGCTGATAGAGATCATAGTCTTATATGTAGAGAAAACCTTAGAAATTCCATAAAAATCTGCTAAAACTAACAAATGAATTCAAGATGGCAGACATAATTTGCATTTTTATTTTCTAACAATTAACAATTGAAAGGAAATTGAGAAAACAATTTTATTTACATTAGCATCAAAAAGAATAAAATATTGAGGAATAAACTTAAGTAAAGCTATGGAAGACTTATAAATTGAGAATTATAAAATGTTGCTGAAAGAATTAAAGAAGACACTAATAAATGGATAGCATCCATATACTGGAATGCTTAATATGGTTGCAATGTTAATACTGCCCAAGGTAAATGACAGATTTAGTACAGCAGCTATCTTAAAATTCATATGAACTCTCAGAGGACTCTGAATAGTCAAAACAATCTTCAAAAAGGAGAACAATTCAAGGTTTAAAACTTACTACAAGGCTACAATAATCAAAACAGTATGGTGTTGGTGTAAAGACCCTACACAGAACACAGAATTGAATGGAAAGCTCCAGAATGGAACTTTATATAAATATATATTTAGTGATTTCTAGATAGAATTCCAAGATCATTCAATAAGAAAAGGACAATATTTTCAACAAATTGTTGTAGGATAATTGTAGATGGTATATAAAACACACAAAAATTACCTCAAAATTGATAGAAAACCCAAACATATGAGTTAAAATTATTAAGCTATTAGAAGAAAACAAAGGAAAAATCTTTATGATATCAAATTTGGTGGTGATTTATTTGATATGACATCCAAGGAACAACTTTCCCAAAAAGATAAAATTTATCTTAAACAACTTGAGAAAAAAATTTAATAGTGACCTAAATGTGAATTGGACAAACTCAAAATTAAAACTTGTTTATCAAAGGCATTATGGCCTTGGGCAGATTTCTTACTTTTCTTGAGTCTCAGTTTCTTCCTCTATAAAATGTGGATGACAATCGTACTTCCCTACAGGGTTGATGTGAAGACCAAATGGTAAACCCCATGTTAAGCTGTTCAGACCATGCCAGAGCACAAACAAATGCTGAATGAACGCTCAGTGAGATTGTTGTTTTTCAAGTAGAAATATATCCGTGTTTCATAATGGGAGATAACTGGAACAATCTTTTCTCATGTGGTAAAATTTATAGGCAACTATTAATTTCTGTTAAAATTAGTGTAACATGTTTTACTTTCTGTTAATAGAAAAATAAGCTCATGAATCAAACTGGTAATGTCAATACAGATACACCTATTGCTTCATACTGTCACTATTAACTAATTATGTGATTGCACTGATTATTATAAAAATTTTACAAGCGGTTCAGTATTTGGTAGGAAGTATGTGTTGTCAAGGAAAGAGAGAGAACTTTGGCAAATCCTACCCTGCAAATAATATTGTCATGAAATAAAAAATACCACCTTGTATTAATCTTTTATTGGGATTTTCTGTAGGACAGAAAGGCCCCTGAGGGAAATAGAAGTAGATGGCCACAGCCTCTGTTACTGAACGCTCCTAGCACTGTGCAACTACCCTATTCTGTGGCCCCAGGAACAAGAAAGAAAAATAAGGACCAGACAGGGAGGCCACAAGGATAGGCTAAGTTTTGCTTGTGATGGTAACTGGAGGCATTGAAAGTTTTCCTTTTATGAGGATGGAAAGTGAGCCGTAACTGGATGAGTATTTTTTAAAATATCATAATGCCTTTATCAAAATTTATGGATTGACTCAAAACATATATGGAAATGCAAAGGACCTAGAATAGTTAAAATGATCCTGAAAAAGAACAGTCAGAGGATTCTAATGACATGAATTAAAGATTTATTTTAAAGCTGCTCAAAATTATGTGGTATTAGTAAAAGCAAAGATAAATAGATGAATGGAACAGAATGGAGAGTCTTGCAAAAAGCCCACACATATGTGTTCAATTGAATGTTTTTTGGACAGTGCTGCCAAGGCAGTTCAGTGGGAAAAGAAATGTCTTTATAACAAAAAGTGCTGAAACAAAATAAATACAAAGAGAAAAAGTTAACCTTGATGCCTACCTCACACACCACACAAAGACAATTTGAAATGTATTATACACCTAAGCACAAACTCTAAAATCACGACGTATATGGGAGTACAAAGGAGAATGTCTTTTTTGATTTTAGAATTGATAGGGTTTCTTAGAAAGGACTCTCCTAGGGTTTTTTTTTTGGCCAAAATTAAGAACCGCTGTTTATCAAAAGACACCATTAAGAGGTTAAAAAAGACACTTTACAAAATAGAAAAAATATCTGCAATGCACATACCTGACAAAACTTATGAAGGTACAAATGATTTGTACTCAGAATTATAGAAAGTTCTCTAAAACTCATTAATGAACAAAGAACACATTGAAAAAATGGGACAAAAGACTTGAATAATGCCTAGGAGTGGCTGAAAGGCATGTGAGGGCATGCCCAGCACCTTTGGTCATCTGAGGATACTTCTTTAAGTGATAATGAGGCTCCATTGTGCTCCCGCAGAAGAGCTAACATGGAAAGGACTGGTGATACTGGTGAGGGTGTGGGGACATTGCCGCTCTCCTACATAGCTGTAGGAGTATAAGAGGGGGCAATTGTTTTCAAAAAATATTTGATGTTTTCTTACAAAATTAAATGTAAAGCTACTTGTGAACCTGACGTTCTTAAGAAGGAACAAAAGAGAAATGGAGCCCATGTCCACTAAGTCTTGTACTACAATGTTTACATCAACTTTGTATATAATTTATATTCCTCAAATTGGAAATAGCCACAGTGTTCATCCTAATAGGAAATTCAAAAAGGTGCAAATTCAGAGATGGAAATTACGCATTGAAAAGGTAGGCTATGGATATACACAACAATGTAGATGCCTTATATGCATGAGGGAAGGCAGATCCAAGAGAAAAACTGTACAATTCCGTATATGTAAGTACACGAACAGGCAAAGCTGATGGGCAGCAGTGAAAAGAGAAATGTGCTGGTGGGAATGGGAACAGGAGACAGGAGAGAACTTGTCACTGGAGCTGGGCTGGGAAGGTTCTTCTTGGCTGGCTTGATGTGTGATGCAGCTAGATGACTGACCAGAACTCACACACTCACACTGTGCGTTTCCCTGGGGGCAAATTCTTCCTTAATAATGGCAAAGATGAATCAACAACTAGGATCTCATTTTATTAAAAAGCTTTTTCAGATCAAAAGAAATCACCAATAGAGCAAAAATACCAATTTGGAGACTAATATTCAAAAATGAAGACAAAGACACTCTTTTTGCCCAGAACCCTGCTAGTTCTGAATTGTGTTAATTTTAGTCAAGGAAGTGCATTTGGTTTTTTTAGAGACTGGCTATATAAAACCAAAAATATGCACTTTTGCAGAAATTGTAGCAGAATATTACATCACAGAGTTCAACTATATGGAGAGCTTTAAAGGGGTGCATTTTAGGAAAAATTATCTTCTTATTGTGTGAGACTGCATTTATTAAGCAGAGGTGTAAACAGTATAGCCAAAAGTTAAGATAATATAAAAGCTTGAATAAATTACTACAAACCTACATGTTGATATGGAGATTGAGCTTGGTCTAGAGATACAAAAGGAATACTGTAAAACTATATGCAAGAAAAATGTGTTGATTGCTAATTGATCAGATCAATACAAACATTTCAGTTACTGCTGCCAAGTCAGTGAGAAGAGAACTTGTCAGTATTAAGCTTTCTTTTATTAAGAGCAATTGACAAGTCAAATATGAGAAAAGAGAATTTGTGTGTGGAGAAGATGTTAGAAATATACTCCAGTGTGTCAATCAAATTAAGTCTGGAGTTGGCTTTGGAACTTTGGTTTGACTTCTTGGAAAATGGACCAATCCAAATGCGTGCTAAAGTCAACATTAATGGATGGCAAGGTTCTCCTGGCATTTCCCATCTGATCAAATAGCAAAGATGGCTGTCTCGTGCAGAGCCCAGGGAAAGGAAGTAGTTGTCATAAATAATTTCTAGTATTGCAAGATGGCTAAATTTGGGGTTGATTCTTCAGTAAATGTGCTTGGAATTTATTTCAAACTGGTGAATAAAAATGACCACAATTTTGGATGCCACTAGTGAAAAATTATGTATCTGTGTCCGCAATATATACATTAAAAGAAAGAAATAGGAAGAAAACCATTATAGGTGATTTATGTACTTGTGATGTTTTAGGCTTGACTAATGCAGTCTGGTGGTTTCAAAACAAGCAAAGGTGTGTTGTGATGACTGCAGATGGTGAGATGACCTGGGGGCACCATGACAGGTTAACGTTGGCCACTCTCTTGGAATTATAGCTGGTGGTGCAAAACAGAGCTCTGTGATAAAGACTGGGCTTCCCAGAATCAACAATGAGGGCAGTGAGGTGTGGTAATGAGACATGCAGATGAGGAATCTGGAATCTGGTTTATGATCCTGGCTTGACCTCTTTCTAGGTGATTCTGGTTAGACAAGTCACTTGGCCTCTGTAAGCCTGGAGGTTTCCATCTTGTACATGGAGGATCTGCGCAACAGAGGTGACTTGTGCCCTCAGAAAAAGTCTGCAAATATTAGCTACAGTTGTTTTTTATTATTGGCTAGTAACTAACTCCCCAGCGTGAGCCCAGTGCAGAGCCATGCAATGGCTTATGCTCGAGCCTGGAGATATTTTAGGAAATAACCAATACAAGATGCGTTGGGTAGGAGCCATGATAAGAGTCATACATTTTGACAGTCTTCTGTTTGATAAAATTAATAATACTTTGGAGAAATATTGTAAAAACCAACGGGAGGGGAAAATATAGAATATATTCGTGAGAAAGTATAAGCTAGTGTGGAAACTGAGAGTGAGCCAAGGAAGGTTGGTTATCATCCTGCTGCTGGCAGGTCATTGTACATTCATATGCACGTGTGTACACATAGATGCACATGTACACACTTACACACATTTACATAGGTGCACATGTAACTATATATATATATACATACAGATATGCACATATAAACACACAAATCCACAAACATGCACACATGCATAGATACATATACACACATATATACACAGGTCAGTAAACATCGATTTTGGTGGCTGTGTCTTAGATGAGACTAATCAGTGAAAACAAAAACCATTCATTTCAACAATGGACAATCACAGTTTGACTGCCTTCTCAGGAAATGCTGGCTCTCTCTGGATTTTTAAAATGAAACAGTGATGGTCTTAGCCTTACTTCATTCATTTCTTGCTAGCAGCAAAGAATGTTTGTCTAATTTGGGGATTTGTTGATATTGTGAACAGTGAGAAAATCAGGCAATAAAAAGAGACCAGGATCTTGTGGTTTTTAAATCATTAAAGGTCAGAGATAGACTACAGCTAGAAAGCAAAGTGAAGAATATTGCTCTTTTTGTAGCTGAAATATCCCCAAGCTTTCCCAGGTGTCTTGGTTACTTTTCTCTCATTGCTGAGACAAAATACTGGATGCCCAAAGTTAAAGGAGGAAAGGTTTATTTAGCTTACAGTTTGTAGAGGTTTTAGTCCGTAATTAGATGGCTCCAAGGCAGAGTGGCATATGGCAGAGGGGCAACAGTTCATGGTGTTGGAAGACAGCAAAAGCAATGAAGAAGAAGGGAAGGAAGGAGAGAGGGAGAGAGAGAGAGACAGAGAGAGACAGAGAGATGGAGAAAAAGAGGAGGAGGAGAAGGAAGAGGAGAGGGGAGAGGAGAGGAGTGGAGACGAGACGAGACAAGAAGAGAAGAGAAGAGAAGAGAAGAGAAGAGAAGAGAAGAGAAGAGAAGAAGACACAGACAAACCTCTTTCTAGCCTTTATGTTGTATATGGGCTACCCCCTAGGATGGCTATAGCACTCACACCCTTAATCCTAGCATTGAACTATGAATCAATCACAAACTCTAGATTCAAAAAAATCTGATGGTCACTTAAGGCTTTGGAGGAACATCCAGACCCAAATTGTAATACCAGTCCTCTGTCCTCACATCAACATTGTCACCTGGGCATGCAAAGAAGGAGCTGGCAGAATCACAAGGGTGCCTAGCCCTCACAGGGAATGCTGAGGGCGAGGGTGGGCTGGGACAAGCCCAGTTAAGGTGAAGCAAAGCCTGAGGGGCCTCTGTCCCCAAGCTGGCCTCCGTGTGGATACAGCTGACTTCTTGTTGGATATGAAAAGTCTTTAAAACCTATGCGTGTGTGGTCAGAGACTAACAGTCCACATTGAGAGAAAGATGCAAACATTTCTTTGAGCTGAGTGATGGGTTATTTCTCAATTTAAAAATTGCTTCTGTTATGTTTTATTATAACAGTGATATGCATATACTATACAAATTATAAAAATGTGGATTTCAAAGGTCATAAAACCAAATGGAAACCTTAACATTGGGCCTGTATTGCTTCCAGTGGGGAATGTTGTCAGCCAAGCCCTTGTCGTAGGAGAAGTTCCCTCAACGATGGTCATGGCCACCAGTGTGCAGGTCAGTGGCACCCCCAGGAACCCTACCCTTCGAGAATTCAAGCGTGTTTTGCATGGTGACGACTGAAATCACAGCCCTGAAAGTTGTCAGTCGGTTTGCTGGGATATATGTTTGTAAAATGTTGCACCTCACAATGCCTCCCTTTTTCTTCCCGTTTATCCATTGTGCCTAATCCTGTTTCATATTTCTCTGCTTCTCTTTTCATATATTAATTACATTAGCATGATCAACTATTTTCACTTATCTTAATGTTATAAACACAGTGCCATAATCATTTGTGATTTACTTTCGGCACCTAGATATTATTGCTAAGATTGATTTATCTTGTTGCAAGTTGCCATATTTATTAATTAAAAGCTTTTAAAATCCTTTTTACTTTGAAAATTAAAAACTTTTCATTTTGACATAATATTGCTGAGAATTACAAAAAGAGTGCAGAGAGTCCTGTGGACTCTTTACCCAGCTTCCCTGAAGGGTGTCATCTCAGACAGTTGTAACGCAAGATAAAACCAGGAAACTGACACTGATGTAGTTCAGTTAGGCGAGGTAGAGACTTAATTCAGATTTCACGCATCTCGTGTGTATGTGTGTGTGTGTGTGTGTGTGTGTGTGTGTGTGTGTGTGTGTCTGTGTGTTCTATGCAGTTTGACCCCACAGTGACTCCTCTACGATCAAGGTATAGGACCATCCTATCATCAAAAAGGATCTGCCCCTTTATGGCTGCATCCCGTCCTGCCTCACCCCTGCTCTTTGATAACCACTAATCTGCTCTTCATCTTTATAATTTCATCATTTTAGGAATGATCCAGAAGTGGAAATTTATTCATTTTGATTGCTGTAGAATATTTCTATGCCTTTGTGTGAATGTATCACAGCGTTTATCTACTTCCATTTTTGAATTGTTTTCAAGATCTTGCCAGTGTGAAAAATGCTGATACAAATGTTCTTGTTCCTGTCTGGCCTTGAACAGGAGTGAAAGTCTCCTTTTGTTATTTAACTAGGAATGGAATCACCAGTTATAGGATACATGAATGCTTAATGTCAAAGGGTACCCAGTGTATTCTGTATTGTTACTGTATCTGCTCACAATCTGATCCCGTGGAGCTACGTCTTCTCCATACTTGGCGTTATTAGGCTTCTCCATTATTATTTGGCCTATTAAATGGGTATAAAATGGCATTTTACTGTGGTCTTGCTTTGTGTGTCCTAAATCACTGAGGATGATGGCAAATGGAATAGTTCAGGTAGGTGTGACTACATGGCATCTTATGGTGCCCTGTCTCCCAGCAGAGAGTCACTGGTGTGGCCCTGTGTACATCCTAACATGGCCACCACTGAATCTCAAATTCAGATACCTATATGCACCTGATCCCGATATCCCCAAGGTGAGAAATTGTGAAGACAGAATGATGGAATAGCAAGCCAGTTCACTTGATAGAGAGTCCAAGATGACAGTTATTTCTACTTCCTGTAGATATTTTCTATGAGTAGAAATTATAAACGAAGAATTTGCTGAGTACCACCATGTGGGGAGGGCTTCTCATATCAGTTCCTTCTGGGGAGTCTGGCCTCCTTGTGACCTTGACTCAGAAGTCTCTTCTGTGCTGAGTGGGTTGACTGTGGGTATCACAGAAAGACAATCAGCTGAGGTGCAAGAAATAGATTTCCCTCTTAGAAATGCTGGAGGAACCTAGTCTAGGTTCCTGGTTCCCAGTTTGTGCTGTTACACTCTGGTCCCTCATATTCTCTCCAGCAAACATCTGGTGGATTGTGACCATCAGGGCATCTCCACAGGCTGTGACAGTTCTCTGAGCAAGAAGCCCTCTCCTCTAGTCTACAGAGTCTTTTTTTTTTTTTTTTTTTTTTTAGTCTACAGAGTCTTGCACTGAACCTTGTTTGAATGAATGAGGAAAGGGCCATCTGCAGTTTAAAGTAGGTTGTAAGAAACATTTCAACCTGTTTCAATGTGTGGCCTTATTTTGATCATGGTGCAAATTGCGGGGGAAAAAATCCATGTACCAGTTGGAGAAACTTGAATAGCATACACTCTGGTAACATTAGAGGATTTGTAGTATAATTTTAGGTGGGATAAGGCTCTTAGAGTTATGTTTAGAAGAGTATTTATCTCTTATCAATGTATAAGAAATAAATCTTGATGAAATGATAATATAACTGGGCTAAACCTCCTGATAACTCAGTGTATAGGAAGGAAAAGTGGATGGAGCAGGAGGAGAGGAGGCTAGGTGAGCCATAAATTGGTCACTTTTGAGCTCATTGTATGTGTCTATTTTGCTTGAAAATTTTCTTAATATAATTGCTAAAAAAAAGTCCTAAAGCTGAATTTTCCAGAAGGAAAGTCAAGTAGATTTTAAGCAGCAGTTCTTTGTAATACTTCTCTGTTAATGCCACTCTCTTGCCGAAAAGCCCTTCCCACCTTCCTTTAGAAACCCCTCCCATCCTTGACATGGCCCATGGACCTCGCGTGATCAAACCTGCTCCCCTCTCCAGACACTCTGTTTTGTTTCCCTCCTCCTGCAGAGCTCCTCTCATACTGGGATTCACAGCTGCTCATTTTCAGGTCCCAGCCAGAGTGCCCTCCCCTCAGGAAAGCCCCTCCTAAGCCTGCGATGTGAATCCCATCTGTTCATTATTGTCCAATTTTGTACCCTGTACTTTTCTGTGACAGCTGGTACTCATTTGAATCTCCGTGTCTATTCCTGTGATGAGTTACTTCAGGTTTCTTAGAATCACTGGAGGTCGAACTTCTTGAGGACTATCACCCTCATCCCAACATTCCTGGTACATAGTAGATGTCAGCATATGTAAAATTGTAAAATATGTAAAATTGAAGCAAGATAAGTGTTCCTTACAAGATTAGACATAGAATTATGACCCAGCAATTCCGCTAAGGTATATATCCCAAAATTGAAAACACATCCTCGGCAGCAGGTACTTGCAATGCCAGTTCTTATTGCAGCACTGTTTACAGTGCCTAAAAGGTTGAAACACACATACACACACACACACACACACACACACACACACACACACGAATGGATAAACACTAAGTAGTATTCTACACAATGAACAATTATTCAGCCATAACGAGCTGACCTTATACACACTGCACTGTGTGTGAACCTTGAAGACATTATGTTAAGTGACATAAGCCAGAGGCGAAGGGATAAATATTCTTTGAGTCAGCTCATGTGAACTCACTAGAGTCGAAATTTCAGAAGGTAGATTGTAGGTTATCCAAGGTCAGGGGAGAGAGAATGGGGAATTATTGCTGAATGAATACAGAATTTCTGTTTGGGATAGTGAGTAAGTTTTGAGATTGGATAGTGGTGATGGTTGTACAATATTTTGCATATAACTAATGCCAGTGAACTGTCCCCACAAAAGTGGATAGAATGGCCAGATCCAAGCCATCAGGGCCCAGTCCTCCTCATCGGCCACTGTAGTCTGAGTTGCTACCATCACTTACCTGTCTGGCTCCTTTATGTGGAGGGGCGGGGCCATTGCTTTTCCAGCAGACACCTACTGAAAGTATATCAGGCCAAGTTCCTTGCTTAGACACCCCCTGCTCCCCACTCCTGTGTTTCCCCTGCACCTGGCCTGGTTTGGTCAGATTACCTGCATTCAGAGAATGTGGATTTTGTGATAAGAAATCTCCACATTTTACCCGATTATGTGGATTGAGGTCATATAGATGCCAACTCTGGGAACTGGTTTCGTTTTCTGCAAACTGACAAGTTTGCTCACCTTGCTCAAGGCTTCAGCTAATGCATTTGCTGAATGGAAGCTTTCAAAATGGGGATGAAACACCACGGGTTTATTCTCCTCCCTGCCTAAAGAAGAGGAAAGGTTTTAAAACCTAGGAAAGAACTACATCGTAAAGAACACATTAGCCACCAGCCAAAGAGAGTTAGGGATGGAAAATTCAACTCATTTTAGTTTGAGCAAAATATATATTTTTTAAATTTAGATTTCCAAGATGGTTTAGGGAAAAAAATGTGTATCATTTGGATTGATTCCATTTTCCTGGCTGGCCTCAGGACTGTAATTTGTAATGCCTTCCATGATTCTGCAGAGAAGGTTGCTGAGTAATCATGGTGTTAAGCATCTTTCTAAGAGACTTCAGCATTCTCTCAATTAAAGATGCTTCCTGTGTCACATGTGATTCGAGAAGTTCACCTGTGCTGATGTCAGAGTGCTGTAGTTGGCGAGAGGTGTTAGAGTCGGCCAAGTGCCACTGCATGCAGTGAATGCTGGAGAGATCATGCATGCAGGGTGCAGGTGGCTCATTTGTTAGTGATCCCAGAAAAAAAGTTCAATCTAAATTTCCCTGAGTGAAAAAGGCATCTGTTGTTGTAACTGAGGAGTCCAGGGGTGTAGCAGGCTTCAGGTACAGGTGTGTGGAATCTGATCTCTCTCTCTCTCTCTCTCTCTCTCTCTCTCTCTCTCTCTCTCTCTCTCTCTCTCTCTCTCTCTCTCTCTCTCTCTCTCTCTCTCTCTCTCTCTCTCTCTCTCTCTCGTTTCTTGGATGTCTCCTTCCTCTTACCTTATCCTCTATATATTGGCTTCATTCACCAGTTCATGAGTGCAGGGCTGCCTGCAGTGTGTGGCCTCCCCACTCCAGGTTCTACTGCAGCAAAAATGAGAGCTGCTCTTTCTCAGTGGTTCACCCATGTGTCCCTGCGGACACTCAGGATGGACCTGTCTGGACCATGGCCCCATGCTGGAAGCTATCCTTTATGACCGTGCGGGTGACAGTGTGCGGCTCAGCTGGTCCTATGTCACAGACTCATCCTAAAGCTGGGGAGGTGTCCACGTCACTCATATATGACTTGGGCTGGTCCTAGGCGAGGAGAGCTCCCTAGAGGAAGGTCTGGGCTGTGTGTCTAGGAGGGAGAAAGGAAACTGCCCTACGAACCAGCGAGCGCCAAGTTCTGTCTCGGTCACCACTCAGCCTGCTCTCACTGCCTCTTTTTCCTCCCTCTTGTCAGAAGCAGTTTTCCAGGATTTATAAAAGACCAGGAAGGGCTCTGACAGTTGATTCTTACTGAATCCCCGTGACAACTTGATGAAGTCTTGTTGGGCGTTAAGTGGCTTGGGTTTGGACCTCAGCTCTTCCCTCTTTCTCAGGATGTGGGCTTCAGCGCGCCTCTTCCTCCTCTGATCCTCAGCACCCTCATCTGTCAAGTGGGTGTCATGACGTATTTCTCACAAGAAGGTTGTGCGAACCCATGAGCTTGTGTGTGTAGAGCTCAGGGAACAGGCACACTTATTGTTCACCCCATTTGTCAAATGCGGGGATGAAGCTTCTATGTCTTGTTTCCGAGATCTCACACCCTGAAGTGGGCCTGGAGCCTAACCAGGCCGTCTCACTCCAAGCTGTTTTCTTGCTCCTGCCGCTGCACCCTCCCTTTCAGCTTTCCCTGTTTGCTAAGTTTCGTGGCAGGGCTCACCTGTGTAGACCTTCATCAGAGTTTCGGATCACGGTACCAACACTTGTACCAACTCTCAGTCATGTGTCTTCTGTGTACCAGGTGCTGAGCTAGATTCTGAGGAGACAATTTCAGAAAGGTCACTTGACTTGATGAATTGGGCAACCTTGCAGACAGAGGACTAACTGTGGAGTTGGGGTGATCTTTGCAAGACAGACACTCCAAGGACATCTGCAGAGGGTGGCCGGAGCTCGCCAGGCAGGGAAGGGGAGGGATATGGAGACCTGACACATTGGGCCTTGGTAAATTTCAAGGAACTGAGCAGATGCTTCCTGGAAGGAGTTGGACCAGTGGGTTTAATTGTCATGACGCTGTTGATTGTTGGTAGTGGTGGTTACAATTGTCCTTGTTTCCATGGTGGGGTAAGTTCCTGGTTATTTGGTGGTGCAGTCAGGCATCTTGGAGGTGTCGCTAAGTGACTGCAGCCACTGAAGGTATGGTGTGTCCTTTCAGAGATAGCTTCTTCTCCAGAGAGCTTTAAGCATGCATAGTACTAAGATGTGTGTGTATGCACACACTTGTGCACATGTATGTGTGTGTAAACACACACAGGAAAGGAAAGAGACAGAATGGGAATCACTGGAAACATTTTTCTGAATGACAATTTCAAAGCTATCTTTTAAATTATTATACTGAGTGTGTTATGCTGTTCAGCTCACATCTGTCATTCGACCTCAGTTTTATGATTGTCTCCAGTTCACCTCTCCCCTTCTCACCAAAATTCTTAATGGCCTGAGAGATCTGTAGTTAGAGACCACCTGACCAGTTAATCCGACCCCCAATATCTGGTGAACTCCAGGAGCAGACCTACACTGGGATGTCTGCAGTGACCGAGAGACGCCATGGGAGAAATGTGAAGGGATCCAGCCCGGAGCCTCTTCCAACCTTGCTGCTCTGGTGAGGATTCTGTTTCCTCTTCCTCAGTCCAGTGACCTGGGCAGAGCAGGCCATCCTTCTTTCTGAGTTCAGCTTCACACCCACTGTGCAGGCTCCTCGACAGAGGAACTCAGATTCAGAATAGGGGTACGGTAGAGGTGGACGTTAAGCTCAACCTACCAACACCGGGTGACGCTGGTGTAGCCCCTCCACTGCACTGAGCATTGCCCTCTCTGAGCTCCCTGCGTGCACAGGCCATGCTGTTTTCAGCCCTGGCAGCTGCAGGGGGAGGCCAAGAGGAGAGGTATTGTTGGTTTTCTGCACTGTATACAGCAGCACTCCCGGTGCCGGGCTTCCTGACTCTCTCTGTATGGTGTTCTTTCTCCAGCAATGATCCATGAAGCACAGTATTAGGGGGTACCTGTTAAATGAGCACGTATGTGCTGAGCACTAAGTTCAGCACTGTCCATGTGACAATGTGTCACGTGTCCTACATCATAATACAGAAAGATGTTGTTGTCTCTGTTTTACAGCTGGGGAAAGTGGAGCTCAGAGAAGTTGAGAAACCGACTCCAGTTATGCAGTAATGAGCGTGGCTTGGGTTCAAAAGGGGACATTCTTGTCCTTAGCTTATGGCTTCCCTGTTGCTGGTGGCCTACAGACCTTAGCATCATTTGTTTTTTTCTCCTCCAAGCTGTGGTATTGAGGTCACCTTGCTACCCTTAGTGGGAGAGAAAAACCATCCACACTTCCTATTTATTTGTTTCTTCATACAATTATTATTTTTTTTCTACAAAAACAATTTCGTATGTTGGTCCCATGTTCCCGAAGCAGCATAAATGATTTAGCTACCTGGTGGGCCACGGCAGCTGCTGCTTGCCGACAGGGGAGTTGTACCATTGCAGGCATAATGATGCGGAGTCTCCGGTGAGTGCTGTGTCCCCCGCTGGAGTAGAGGAGAGAACAAACCCATCACAGATGCAGGCCACTGAGAACTGGCATCCAGAGCATGGATTTCTCCCTCCACCATGTGCTTGTTCCTCTTTCATTTCTCTTTTAAAAAGTTCAAGCATATCTAATGAGCTCTCCCTGCCTCCAAGATAGTGAAATCCCTACATTTTTTGGGTTATTCATTGCTATGAGCTGGTTCTATTGTTTTTATTTTAGGGACTTAAATTATTTTTTGGCTAGAGTTGTGGATAGTTAAGAGGTACAAGAGAGCTTTATTTTTATATTCTGTGCTAACTAGCAAAAATCAGTGAGGTTATGAGCTCTCTCTGGCCAAAGCTGTTTTTTATTTTAGTGCTTGTAATGCTGACCATTTTTGCTGGCTTTCAACAAATGATTATAGTAGTAACCAGCACACATGGTGTGTGTTATTTCGATCCAGTTTTGACTCCAGTATCTTGGCTGATGCAAACTTTCCACATCAAGCATCTTGCCAGAAGTGACAAACCTCCTTCCCAGGGCGTATTGGATGTTCACAGGACGGGTGGCCTCCTGCTGTCTTCCCCAGTCCCATCAGACCTTCTCTGCCAGGCTGGTGTTTCTTCTGCACCCGCCCCCAACTCCCAGCATCCTCCTTCCCTCACAGGTTGTTTTGCTGTTGTTCCCTCCCACTGCTCCCAGTTTCAAGTACCTCCTTTCCTTGAGAAATCCTGGCTTGCCTGATATGCAAAGGTGGCCTCCAGAGAGACCTCTCTTAAAGAGCCTCAACTTGTGCATTTATGTGTCTGCAAAGCCCTTGCACATGTTAAAAGTTTCCCTGTACAAACATATGTCAGGGGATGTTTTCTTAGGCCTCAAGACTGTATTTCTTGGCCTGAAGGAAAGTGCAGCCCTTATGCTTTATAATCTGAAATCTGAGATAATCTTCGTGTGATCAATAGCTTGTTGGTTTAGTGCAGTCACATCTTCAGTATTGTCAACTCTCATTAAATGTGTGGTTCCGCTTCCTGCCATGTCCCCTGGTTTCCCTGACCCAGAGCAGGTACCCTGTGCTCAGAGCTGGCAGCGGGTCCCTGCTCTTTGGCAAGAGGTTTAAGGATAGCCCATGTGGCGAGCAGGATTAAGGAGAGCCAAAAAGTGAAGGGTGGCGTTTCCATCGTGATCCTTTGATTGGCTTCCAGAGAGTGGGAAAAAGAGGACTGAGTTTTGATGAGGGACTGAAATAAAACCCTGAATCCCACCCCCTCCTTTTCTTCACAGCCAGTGTTAGTGGCAGACCATTTGGAGCTGTAACCCTTGGCTCTGTTATGAAGACAAACTACACGGCATATTCTACGACTGTGTCCCCGCACAAGTTAGAGGCTTATTCACAAATGCTTCTGTTCATGTCTTTAGAGAGCTTAGTAAAGGATCCCCACGTCTTCTTAGGGCTCCTCTGTTTCATCGTTCCTGTCTGGGGTGAAAACAGAAGCTTGTACCCAGGAGTGGCAGCTATTGATACCATACACAAAGAAGGGAAGTCCCCAGGTGACCCTCTGCCACGCTCCTTTGCACCTGCTCACCACAGCTAAGGAGAATCTAACAGAACTCAAAGAAGTGGTGAAGGTTACATCCATCTCATTGTCTTCCAGCTTCTCACAGTGTCCAGGAAAGAGGCAGATCCATTCTCCTTCCCACTGAGGCTCATGGGCTCTCAAAGGGCAGGCTGTGGGCTTCTCTCCAGTCACCTGCTCCCTCCTTGGTGTTTATTCCTAGGAGCCCCTGATGCATACTCAGGACTGATACGCTGCGTTATCCTGGAGAGTCTCTGGCCTCTGCTTGGGCACTTTACCACCAGGAGTTTGTCATCTCACAGTTTGGGAGGCCAGAGCCCTAAGGTCAAGGTACTCACAGGGTTGGTTTCTACTAAGGGTGGGGAGGGTAAGGTCTGGTCTAGGACCCAGGTCAAGGCCTCTTCTTGGCCTGCAGTGGCCAGCATTATATTGACACATGTGCCTGTCCATCTCCAAATTTTCTCTTCTTACTAGGATGCATGTATATTGGGGTCCACCATAGTGACCGCAGATTAACTCGACTGTTTCTGTAAAGACTATCTTCAAATAAGGTCACACTTACAGACATGTGGGTTAGGACTTTGCCATGTGAGTTGAGGGGGGTGGGGCACAATTCAGCTTTTAAAAGCAAGAAAGGCCATAGCTATGGGCTGTCTTTGGCCAACATCAAGCCAAGCCAAAGAAAGGATCCAGGAGTAAAGGACGCAAGAAAGAAGGACGATCAGGGGAGGAAAGAGGGAAGTGTGGGGTCTTTGGTGGAGGGATGTGGTCTTGTTCCCACACTTTGTGCAAACCAAGCCTGCTGCAGGGCAGGGATGAACTGCAGGTGGGTTTTGAGGGTTGAAATGCATCTCCTGGGGTGACTAAGGGCCTGGGCACTTGACTGTGCCTCACGTGCCAAGTGCTGCTGAGAGCAGAGGGGAACCACGCTCCTCTGAACCCCTGCCAGATGCTTGAAAATACTGGCAACTGCAGAAAGTCTGCTTTGGTTTCCTTCTAAGTTTGAAATGCAAGCGTGTCCTTGTCAAGAGGTGATCTGCTCAATAAACACTTTTATGAAAGAAAGACCTCCCTGGTTCAATCTCCCTAGGTTTTTAGACATAAGAAGCAGACCCTAGACTAACAGCAGGTGTTGTTGGGACCCAAGTCTAGGGGCTAGGACACTGCCCTGTCCTGCATCCTCGTGGCCATCTTCCCTGGTCCTGTGGTCTTTGCTTTCAGTGGTTCATCCAGTGTGTTGAGGAGGAAGCACCGGAGGGAGGAGAGCTCTCAGTGCTGCATTCCTGGGCAGGGAATAAACTGGCTTTCCTGCCTCCTGTCTTCAGCAGTCCATTCCTCCTATGGCCTAGGACTCTCCCTTTCTTAGCCACAGTCACTGCTGGGTGAGGCTGGGGCGCGGGGGTAAATGTGCCCTCACCCGGTCCCCAACCTGAGCCCTGGAACAGGAGGCAACACAGAAGCAAGATCACCTCATCCTCTATCCTCCTCGGGGAGGAATGTGCTGGGGACCCAATGATCCCGGTTCAGGAAACAGAGGGCTTCCCCATCCTTTACCCTCAATAAAAGGATGTCAGGCATTCTGGGTGAGAAATAGGGGGCTTTGTGTTTTTAGGGGAAGCAGGCCTGGGGGGTAGCAGGAAGCATATTCCTGATGCTACATAGATTTCTCTGCAGTCACAATTCATTTCTGTTCTCTCTAGTCTGCACAGTGTGGGTAATGGGGATTTAATATTTAACCGGCTTTGAATACCAAGGGAGAACCTGCTAGACAGGTGAGCAGTTTTGAGCTAAATGTGCAGATGATCTGATTTCTCCCAAACGAGGCCTGGTTCTTGGGTTTTGTGAGCTGCAGGCCCAGAGATCCCCCACCTCCTAATAAAATTTACTGACAACACTTTGAAAAGGTAGAGAAACAAATAGACAAAAAAATTAAAGTTCTCCAACATGTTCTTTTCCAGATATAATCAATTTTAAGTTTCAATATGTGTCTCTGTGGGCTGTTTTCCATGCCAACATATCTACTGGAGAGATAACTAAGATTTTTTTTTACCAAACGAGATCTACTTATATGTGCTATTTTTTTTAGCCTTACAGTTTATAGATATCAACAATGAACACACGTAGGCATTTTCATTTTTGATAGCATCACAAAAGTTTGTTAAATAAGTGGGCTGTGTTACATAATCAACCCCTCATTGTTGGGCATTTAGGCTGTTTCCTTTTTCTCCTCTATTATAAACTTATCAGCATCACCTTCTTTGTGGGTAGCCAAAATCAAGACATCTCCCTTCAGTTTGGGAGGCCGCTGAAACCTTACTGCGTGGAGGGATAATTCTGAGGTGCTGGGTATCATTTCCCAGTATCACTCAGTGAGGCCAATGTAAGGGTAACAATGAGGTGAAGGTTGCTTTCTCAGGTGTGCTCAGGGGGGGAGGCCCAGGGGTTAATCAATGATGTTCTTTGCAGAGACTGAGAAACAACAGTTGTCTCTGATTTTTCCTAGGAGTAGTCCACGTATCCTCTAAAAATCCTGAACCACAGTCACATACACATCTCGGGCAAAGCCGGCCATTAGGGTGTAAATAATCAGCTCCCCTTCCCTGCCTTCCTGTGGATTTTTCTTAAGCACTTTACTCCTTTTTTGTTTTTGTTGCCTTCAAATTCTGTTCAGCAGATAAATGTGGTAATAAATGCCAAAAGTTTGAGAAAAAAAACTATAGGAAACAAACTTAGAATGGACCAAGACCTGCTTGCTTTTCTTCCCTAAGAGTTGATAGGAAAGAGAACAGAAACAATAAAAGTGGGTTTGCAGTTGTCCTGAGGAAGCCCCTGGACCCTTTCAGGAGCCACTGGCAGCCCTGACAGCATGTCTGGGGACCACCTGCCTTCCTGAGAGGTGTCGATGCCTTTCCCAGACACCTGTCAGCATTGCCACTCTGGGGGCGGGGAGAAGGAGAGCGGCTGGTGGCAAAGGCTCGGTACCCTGCATCCCCAAGGAGGTCTTAGTGCCTTGACCAGTGCGGTGTCACAGGCTAAACCAAACCTGAGTGCTTATCCACTGCACTAGAGATTAGAAGTCAGACTTAGAGAGAAAAATGATAGGGAGCTACATTGTTTGTAGAAGATGGAAGATATATAGAGTCTTTGATATGGAAATTTGATTCTAACATCATTTCATTGGTATTTAACCCCCTCCCACAGACTATAGATTAACAGTGGTGAGACAGGAGTTTTGAGGTTTGGTGAAGGAGCCCCACTTTTGAGGTTTTGGTTCCTTACCTGATAAAAAAATGCGCCAAAAAATATAATCCCTATTAAAATCCCACCTGACCTATTTTCCTCTTTTTGCACAAATAATAAATTGATTATAAAATTTATACAGAAATTTAAAAGAAATCCACAGTAGCCAAAACAATTTTTGTAAAGTAAAACAAAATATAAGAATTCATACTTCAATTGATAACTTACTATGAAGCTATAGTAATCAAGATTGTGTGGGGTTTGTGTAAAGATAGATACATGAACAATGGAATAAAGGGTCTAGAAATAAATCCTCACATTTGTGGTCAAGTAATAGTGCCAAAACAATTTAACGAATGAATAAGAGTGTTTTCAACACATGGTGCTGGGACAACTGGATATTCAAGGACCGGGGATGAAGCTCAGTGGTCGAGCACTTGCCTAGCATGTGTGGGGCCTTGGGTTCCATCTGTTTGAGCATGAATTTGGATTCATACTTCCCACTATATATAAAAATTAACTCAAGATGACCTCAGCCTAAATGCGTAAGCTAAAACAACACTTTGAAGAGAGGTTTAAATTTTTGTGACCTTGATTTAGGCAGTGATGATGGCAAAAACCAAACTAACCAAAGAAAGGAAGGAAATTAAGCTTCATCAAAATTTAAAAGAATATTTTATGTGTCAGTCTAAGGAGTGGGAAAATATTTGTAAATCAAATACATCATAAGGATATAGCACCTAGAATTTAAAAAGATCTGTGATGGGGGCTGGGGATTTAGCTCAGTGGCATAAACACCTGCTTGGCAAGCAGGAGGTCCAGTTTGATCCCAGTACTGCAAAAACAAAACAAAACAAAACAAAACAAAAAAATCTATGATAGCTGAACAATAGAAAGATACACAGCTCAGTTAAAAAGAACAGAAATCTGAATAGACATTTCTCCAGAGAAGATACACTAATTGCTAATAAACACATGAAAAATGTTCCAGATTTTTATTATTAGGAGCATGCTAACCAAACTCACAAGGAAAACCCATCTCTATACCAGGAAGATGGCTATGACAAAAGAGAGCCTTCCAGTTGTTGATGAGGGTATAGAGAAATTAAAACCACCACATATTACTGGTGTTGATACAAAATGTCATAGATTTGAAAAACCACTTAGCGCTTCCTCAAAAGTTTAAAGTTACCACATAACACCACAGTTTTCCTCCCAGATAGGTAAGAACATCGTCCACAAGATAATTAAAAATATAAGTCTACACAAACACTTATGTTCAGATGTTCACAGCATAATTATTCAAAACATCCCCAAAGTGGAAACAATCCAAACTTCCATCAGTTGTCAACTGATGAATGGGTAAATAAAATCTGGAATATTTATACAATTAAATATTATTAAGCCACAAACAGAAATAAAATGCCAACATGTGCTCCATCATTGATAACTTTGAAATCACTGTGCTAACTGAAAGAATCCAGACACAAAGATGGTGTATTGTACGATTCCATCTATGAGAAATGTCGAGAATAGGAAAATTCATGGAGAAAGCAGATTACGAGTTAACCAAGGACTGCAGGTGAGGCTTCTGGGGAGTGACACTAACGGTTCTCTGGGGGTGAAGAAGTTTTTTGAATTGGCTACTATGGTCATACACCTTGCTGTGAGTATACTAAACACCACTGAGCTGAACACTACAGGAATGAATTCTACGACATATGAATTATGTTTCCATTTGAAAGTGGACCAGAATGTGGCTTGTACAGTGAGGGTCTGGTATTGGTCCTCGGGTCTTAGGGGTCACAGCTGAGTGGCAGATTGGTGGTGACAGAAAACCTGCTCTTACCTCCCATGAGTCTGGCCTTTCACAGTGTTATTGGAGGAGGAACTCACAAATGGGAATTCATATGATGCGATCTGGCTTCTTTGACTTAGTAGAATGTCTGCCAGCTCACTTGGGTTGGGTTGTGTATCGGTACCTCATTTCTTGTTACGGTTGAGTGATGCCCCATGGTATGAATATGCATGATTTTTGCTTATGCTTTCAGCAGTTGATGGACGTTTGGGTTGTTTCCACTGGGGAATGCTATGAATAATCACGCTATGAATCAATTGCTCTTGGGGAAGGCACTTTCCCCCAACCCAGCTCTGCTCTCTGTCTCACTGGGGAGGTTTCAGGATGTGGAAATCTGTGCGTTTTCCTGAGTGCCCACCTTTTTTCATTTTTATTAGCCCTTGTCTTTGTGCTTTGTTAAATCTCGCCTTTTCCCCAGTTTGGCTTGTTCTTCTGTTCACAGATTTGATCCCGTGGCTCCAGCTGGACAGCAGCTTTCACCAATGAAGACAAGAGGGCAAAGCTCAGTCAGCGATGGCAACACTCATCCCTTCACGACCTGTGGTGACTTTCCACGTTATCCATGCCATGAAGGTAGCTGTCTCTGATGTTTGCTGACGTTCACACTGTTGGCTCTCTGTGTGTTCTGAGGGTGGGTGCAGTGTCAGAACCTGAGCATCTTGAGCCACAGTTAGTGAAATGCTGTTGCATGCCAGGGCGAGCAGCTGAGCATAGGTGCAGAACATTCCTGCACTCTTCTTCAGGTAGTTTTCTGTCCAGCTACACCCCAGAGGTGTGCCATCATCGTGGGGGCAGAGCATGGGCGTTGTGGTAATAGAGCCATGAGAGCTTACCCAGACAGACCAGGTTGTTCAGCATGAGAACATCTGCTGGAAATCAGCAAAGAGCTAACTCACAGGGAAGGATTGGCAAGTAGTGGTGATCATCCTGCAGCTGTCGGGTGAAATGCACCACCTACGAGGCCAGACTCCAGAAGCCACGCCTCCCCTCCCATCCCTCCTTCGCATTGGTTTAAACAGAGCAGCAGGAGAGGAAGCTCTGGAAGTCTCTTTCTCTCCTCTCCACAGAGCCACACAGTTTTGTTCCTTGTGTTCTCTAATCTCTCCGCGTGAGAGCAAAACCTGCTCTAAGCCCTCTTGAGCTTGGTGTAGCTGGAGGAGAGATGTAGATTACTCAGGAATACACGTTTGTGGCTTGAATCCAGCTTTTCCATCAAGAAGAAATAAACTTCATCCGCCTGACTGTCCGCTGATACCAGTCTGCAGAAGTCGGAGTAACATGAAACTCTCTTTACCCATTGCTGCCCAGGCTTCCATGGGTCATAGGCTGCCTGCATTGACCACGCCTCCCCTGAGGGTGCCCACCCCACAAATGGCTGGGCTATGACAGTGTAAGCACCCTGGTTCAGAATGGAGCCCATGACCTTGTGCCTTTTATGGTTCCATTTTTATGCCTTTTTGGTGGTGGCTTTTGCAATGGGGTGAGGCAGGTGCTTGGTTCTAATGTCCCCTGCCAAGTAACTCAGCAGGCCCCATAAAGGAGCTGATGACTTGCATACAATTGCAGAGGAAAACCGGTTCTTCGAGTCTGTGACCCAAGCTGTTTCAGCCATTCTCTGGACCTCAGGAAGAGGCAAA
The DNA here is from genome assembly GCF_034190915.1 of Cavia porcellus. Classification (NCBI taxonomy): domain Eukaryota; kingdom Metazoa; phylum Chordata; class Mammalia; order Rodentia; family Caviidae; genus Cavia; species Cavia porcellus. Next base: position 55,396,519 of record NW_026947501.1, on the reverse strand, counting down.
AGCAGAGAAGAAGCCAGAGAAGCCCAGAACTGCATCCATGAGAAGACAGGATGAAGATCCAATCCAAGGTTATCCAAAGCCAGACAGTAACACCTACCCTTTGTAACCCCACTCCCCCGGTCACAGTAGTTTTTGAGCAGTCGGACTGGGTATCCCTCTGATGGGAGTGCTGGACACATGACAAACACTTGCTGGCTGGTGGCAGTGAAGGCCACTGGGAGCCCCACACCTTTGACAGATGTGGTGATGACCCTGATAGGGTGTGATGACTTCCACACAGCCAGGGGCTCTCAGCTTACTGAGGTCTTGTGGAACGATGGAAGGCAGGGCGTGGGGCTCTGCAGATGAGGCTGGGACCTTCCAGGAGAGATTGGTTTTAAATATCATCAGGTATAGTGCAGTGTCATGTTGGTAGCTCTGGGTGAGGAGACAGATGGGTGATTCCATCCTACTGGACATTATCAGGAGGCCAGCACATGCCAGGACCCCAAGGCTCTTGGGGTCCACACTGGGATTGACTCCTTGTTGGATGTCTGACAGGAATACTTTGTTCTTGCAGCATAATGATGATCATGGACTCTGAAGTCAGAAAACCTCCAATCTTTCCCCAGGTCTGACCAGCAGTAGGCCCTAGGCGGGTCAGTAGTCCCATGTAAGCCTCAGGTTCCTCACCTGTGAAATGGATGGAGATGATGATGATGATTATGATGATGGAGAGGCATAGGCATGTGCTTCATATCTCAGAGCCACTAATGATGTGATTAGTTGTTACTGCTGCTAGTCCTGGGAAGACAGGAGTTGGCTATAGGAAAGGAATAAATGAGCTTTCCCATGAAACACACGCCAGTCATCCTGACCTCCAGGCAAGGCAAGCTGAAGTATTCCTCAGATACATAGAATCTCTTGGACTCCTTGGTATCTAAGAACACAGTATCCCAGATCAGCAACCTGCTCTGCCCATCTGGACCTTGCCAGCTAGTATATTAGTTAGTTTTCTGTTACTGTAACAAAATACCTGATGTAATCAACTTAGGTAAGGTTCACCAGGACTCATAGTTTCAGGAGTCACAGGCTTCAGAGATCATAGGCTCATAGGTTTCAGCCTATGGTCACTTGGCCCATTGTTTTTGGGACAGAGCTGCGGTACGTGTCAGAGGAGACAGGAAGGAGCTAGAGTCCCAGTATCCCCTCCAAGGGATGCCCTCTCAATGACCTAACCCTCCTCCACTAAGCCCTGCCCCCTAGAGGTTCTACCACCTGATAGCACCACGGGTCGGCTAACGCATGGGCTTCTGGCTCAATAAGAACCAAACTGTAGTACCCAGACAAAACAGGTGGGAGCAGCGCAGAGCCTGGCAGGGTGAAAGCCTGGTCTCTGCACTGGCCTGTCACCCTGCTGGACGGCAACTCTGGCGACTGTAACCTCATCAGAGCATCTCTGACAAAGGTGATCTCTGCAGACTTCTTGGCAGCCTCCCGTCTCGTATAGCTCAAACCCGTGACATATATTTCCCTGGCTGAAACCTAAGACAGTCCGGCTTCTTCTGCTCTGGCCGATGAGTGGAAAAACAGATCCCTCTCTCTCACGTGCGTTCTTGATGCATTAGAAACTGTCTTTGCTACTCACCGCATTGACGTTCACTCAAGGCCAAGCGTCTCAATCCTTTTAAACTTTGCCCAGATGTCTTACTTTTCATGGTAATCTCTCATTTCCATGGCATTCCCTGGTATTTTCAGATTTTTCTCTAAAGCCTTGCTCTAATAGCCATCCCTAATTTGTGTCCAACATGCCATGCCAATTTAAATGATTAGCAAGGACACAAGGAAAAGGCAAGTAAGATGTTTAGCAGGGTGGGAGGGGGCTGGCTAGAACTCTGTAGCCTACGTGGGAGGCTGGGAAGCTTTCCCAGAGAGGAAGGAAGCTGGGGACACCACTGTGTTTGGAAAGCAGGAGACAGAGCAAGAGCTGTGAAGGAGCCCTGGCCCATCCTCTTGGGCTGATCCCACATGGAAGTAAATATGAGCACAAGACAGGCTGGTTCTCTTCCTCTCAAAGGAGTTTCTCCAACTGGAGCTTTAGGAGCTGGGTTCTAGCCCCAGAATATTGGCCTGGCAGCTTCGGGGTAGGGCTGAAGAGTCTCATTTCTAGCATCTTCCTAAGTGCTGCTGAAATTGCAGGTGGGGGTCTGCACTTTGAGGATCCCAGCACAAGACAGATGAGTGCAGTTGTACATTCCCTTTGTGGTCTTCCACTGTTCCCAGGCTCAAGTTCTTGTTCTGTCTCCAAGGCCCTATGTGTCCCTCCCCAATCCCTCTGGCCTGCGGTTCCACTGGCTTCATTTTGGAGGCCACGTTTTCTTACTGTGGGTGGGGGCTTGTGTGTGCTGCTACACTGTCTATGGTGCCCACCCCCAGATCCGTGTATGGATGATTTTCTTGTACATTTCAGAGCCCCAACAACTGTCCTTTCTTCAGAAAGGCGGCAGCTCACAAGCAGTCCTTCTGTCATCCATGCTTAAGACACTGCCACCTCCTTACAGCATTTACTATGGTATAACCAAATGATAGTTGAAACAGTCACATTGTGGGCTAGGGCTTCAACATGAGTTTTGGAGGGGGCATGCCACAATTCAGCCCATGTGTTACACATGGCTGTCTCCAATGTGACTATTTGAAAATTGCATGTGTAAATAAATAAGATTAAATGAGATCTGAACACAGGGTCCTAATTTGATAAGCTTGGTGTCTACGTAAGAAGAAAAACAACAGAGATCCCATCTGTGTGCACACGGTGGAGGGACTCTTCAAGGACAGAGCAAGAGGTGGCCATCTCTAAGGCAGGAGGAGAGGCCTCGCCAGAAGCCAGCCCTGCTGATACCTTGGCCTTGGACTTCCACCCTATAGAACCACTACAGAATAAAATTCTGTTATTTAAACCACTTGCTCTGTATTACAACGAGGTCGAAGATGTCAAGGTCACAGGATGGCCCCTAGGAGCTTGGGTGAAGAGGGACCTCTGGACAGAGCACCAACCAGAGGCAGCTGGAAGGATCTGGCTCTTCCTGCTCCCTGCATCCCAGTTCCCAGTGCTGAGCGAGACGCAGATGTGCTTGGCAGAAAACTGTCAGTGAGCTGAGTGGAACTGATGTGCGTGGACACAGCCACAATGTCGTGCCTGCTCCAGGCGCCATGGCAAAGCTGTTCAGTGTGGACCCTGGAACCAGCCACTGTGGCTTTGCATCTTGCATCTGAATTTATGACCTTCAAAAGTCACTAAGCCTCTCAACTTCTCTGAAAACAGAGCCGTTATAAGGCTGGGGCAGTCAGGACACGTATAGCAGATCCACACGGGTCCTGTTATTGCAGGGAGCTGGAAGTTTGCTTAATTAAGCTCGGTGTTGCTGATGATTAAAATGACATCTGAGTCTCTGAGGATTACAGATAGGGCTTCTTTTGCATGCTCAGCCCTGGCAGGGGAGAGTTAGGAGGCTGAGTCCCGATGCTGGAAAACAGCTTTGGATGAGCAAGGCTAGCTCTGGGGGCCAGTGCAGACTGCAGGGCGCAGGCCATGTGGCCATCTCCCTGGGGGTGCAGTAAAGATAAGTGGTCTTGAGAGAAAAGCAGAGAGATGGGAAGACCATCTTCGAGTCAAGAAACAGTGCAGTATGTAGGATGGTGGCAACTTCTGCAGTCCCCTAGAGCAGAAGGACAAATGTGGTTTTGGCTGGGACACTCAGAACTTGGCACCCATACCCAGCCTCTGCCATGAGTGTTCTTAGACATGAAGCCAAGGTCTGAAGATGTACAGAGCCCACTTTTCAAGACTGTCTCTGGGGGTTTGGAATGGGATATTGTGTCCTGGAATGACCTAAAAGAGTTATTTCACAGAGGATTGCAAAATACAAAGATGAGGAGATGATGGGCATGGTGGATTAACTAGCGGTCAGCTTGGGACACCCAGTGGAACTGAGTCAGCACGGTGCTGGGCGTGGAGGGTCCGCCTGAGGGTTGTGGCCAGCGGCATAAAGGGAGACCTGGAAGGGAAGGTGGTGCTGTTGATTCTCCTGGAGCAGCTTGTTGAGCTGGCTTTCCTGATAGGGACTCAGCTGTTCTCATCATTAAAGGAACTCTGGTCCTCACTGTCACTGAGGATGGCTGTGGTTCTCTTTGGGGGAGCCCTGTTCTTTAACTTGAGCAGTGCTTCCTGTCTTCAGTGCAGACCCTCAGACTGCTGGCACAGGGCCCTCCACCTGACTGGTGCGGACTTTCTAGCTTCCACTGCTGGCTTTGGGGTCTTCCCAGCGCAAATCCATGAAATAGACTTGCATGAGTCAGTGTCACAGGCTCTAGGTCTTCAGCTGGATTCTTTCAGGACATTGCCTTGGAATCTAGGCCCTCTGCTGGATTCTTTGGGTCTCTAGTGTGTGGATAGATCTGTTGCACTCTTCTGCATTTGAGTTTTTGGATGAACATTATAAAATAATCCTACAAATTATGTGCCCTGGATTAAATCTATTCCCCTGAAAACTCTGACTACACTGAGGGGCATCTCCTGAATTCGAGGTGCCTGGTCACAGGCCAGTGAGGACCCTGCAGAATCCAGTGCAGTGCTGGGGTGGTCATTTGGCTTGTGCTGGACTGGGGGCCGTGTTTTCTAGCTGTTCTGTGGTCTAGACTGGGAATTCCACTTCGCTCGGGCTCTGGCCAATTTTGGAGACATCCCTAGTGTTCTCACCCTGTACCTGGCTCTGGCTGCATCAGAGTGTGACATTCTACCTGCATGACAGCTGTGAACCAGACACTGTGACCATCTCCCTAGGGTTGGAGAACACTCAGCCACCTCAAGTTAACATCTTTGTGGGTACTGTTTCAAAGCCATCGGTTTTTTGTGCTTACTTCTTTTATTTTCACTTTATGTTTATCTCTTCTTGTCACTTAAATTTGTCTCATTTTCATCATTACCAGTAGAACATTATGAAGGGAGGATTGTATCTTTTTATTCGGTCTCAATTCAAGCCCCAGTGGAGAATTATATTCCCCAGAAGACTTTTTAAACTCCCACCCATCCATCCGTCATCCACCTGTGCATCCATCCATCTGTCCATCTATTCATCTATTCATCCTTGCATCTATTCTTCCATTCTTCAGTGGATCAGCCTACACGCCCATCTACCTTTCCGCCCATCCACTACACCCACCCGCCGGTTCTCTTGTGTGTGCTCTGAGCAATGCTCATCTCATTCTGCTCAGGCTGTGTTATTTTTTCTTCAGCACACACACACACACATGCGCAAGCACACACACGTGCACGCACACACATACACAGACACGGAGTGCAGAAGATCAGGACCTGCTCAGTTGGTGGAAAACAGCGGGATGCAAGCGATAGCCCACAGAGGTCACCTGTAAAAACCGCACTATTTCCAGTTCCCCGGTGCAGAAATTTCCCAGAATTGACCACCAGAGGGCGACAAACACCAATGTCAAATTATGCTTCCTTGACATTTACCCATTTTCTGTGCGAGTCAGAAGTGCCTGGGATTTTGCTGTAGTCATCAGTTTGCTTAGCTTCTTATCAGCTTTGTGTGCCAATTTTTATTAAAAAAAAGTGTTTAATATAGGAACGACGATGCATCAGCAGAGTAATTCCGGCTCCAGACCAAGATTGTAAAAAAGATGCAGAGTTAGTTTAATGACTCTTTGGGGGAATAAATTGATATATAAATGTCATTAAAAATAAGATATGAAAATGGTTAAGTATTTTTGTAGTGTTTCTAAGGAAGTTGTTTTCATTTTTAACAACTGAAACATAGATATTTGTCTTGTAAAAGATACATCTACTGCCATTTTTTCCAAAATGAGGAGCTAGAGATAAGGACAACCAGAGATAAGCAGCAGTGGACATGTGTATTTAAAACTAATGCTTGAAAGAATCTCCAGTGTGAATTCATGTCAGCTCCACAGACATGTGTTTAACGCCTTCCTCCAGCGCAGAGGGCTGTGCTGAGAGTGATGGAGAGGATCTAAAACAGGTGTGGATGCTCCAGAGACAAGGGCGGGATCCAGGGGACTGTCAACCACAGCACTGCGGCAAAGCCCCCAAGATTACTCTGGCTGGGGGGAAGGTGTGGTACGGAGGGGAGCACGTCATAAAGCGGGGGCTGTGGGATTTTTTGTTGTTGTTGTTGTTGGAAAGACCTCGGGAATCAGAGTCCAAAGTGTATCCTTGTTTTCCCCAGTGCGGGGTGGAGCCAGGGCCTCACACATGCAAAGTGCACAATCTACCACTGGGCTACGGCCCCAGCCCCAGAGCGTGTCCTTTATGGAAGTGTCTCTAAGTGCGGCATGTGAGTCCCTGGCAGTGTGACCTGGCGTTGGCACCCTGCCTTCCCTGTTGGGTAGTGTATCCAGGTCACATCCGCAGATGGACAAGCCTGGAGCACATGGTGGAGCTGGAGTGGTTTTTCTGAGGGAGAGGAAAGTCCTTGAGCTTTCCTCCCTATCTATGGCGGCCCAGGATGGTTAGATGCGGTGACTGGGGCAACATTTCAAGGAGCAGAGGTCTCTTCATCTGAGTCCTCAAAGGCTGACCGGGCCTTTGGAACCTTAGGCTTGTGGCTGTGAAGGAGGTTGTGGTGCTGCCACAAGTGTGGGCTGCATCTGAGGGCTTCCTGCCTGGTCCTCCTGGAGAGGTTGCTGATCCACCTGCCTCAGCTAGTGCAGGCGGGAAAGCTGCTCCCGATGTAGCCGTGAAGAGCTCCATGGCTCCGTGAAGCCCGGAAGGTCAGATGTGGATGACTGAAGCCTGGATCATCATCTTTAGGAGTTTTACTGTCTCAGACCTCGTGTTTCATGTGGATGGCGATGTGTGAAGCCGTTTCTTTGCTTTGCTTCATGTTTTGTTGTTCCATCACTTAGTAGATGGGGAGCAAAGGGGATCCTAAGCAATAAGCCACAGTTAAATAGCAGTGCTATTGCTTGAGCACCTCCTGTTGAGGGACAATATCTCGAATTCTTTATACACAATCACACATTTAGTTATCTCTGCAGTCCTGGAAGATGGGTCCCCTTATGACCCCCACTTTTCAGATAGGAGACCTGATGTACAGAAAGGTGCATTGTCAGTCTGTCCGCAGCGCTCCTATTCCGACAGCCCCGCCCCTACGTGACAGCAAAGCAGCTTGTGGGGGCCTCGAGGGAGAGGCCGCTGAGCGCTCTGTGTGCTCCCTGCTTGCTGCTGTGCCTGGACTGCTCTGGCACACTGTCGTGTGTGCTTTGGTTAACCGAACCGAGCCAAGGATGAAAACATTTCGTTCTTCACATTTAAAAAGCTGCAGAATTCCACCCAAATCGGGCCTTGGCAGATGTTAAATGGTTAGTGGCTAGGCCAGAATCCAGGCCTCCTAGCACCTTATTTATGTTTTAGTGGCACTGCCAACTTTGTCTGATGGCAGCATGTCACTGTGGCCCTGGGCATCTGTGTGCTGGGAGCTGGAGGAGGAAGGAAGTGGGCTGGTCTGACTTTTACATCGGTATCCTTTAACAGGGAAAAGGACCGTTTATAATCAATATTTATTGAGTGTGTCCAGTGCATTTTTTAGCTCAGTCCAGTGGAATGATTTTGAATATATCTGCCTACTGCAGTGAAATTTAATAAGCCAAAAAGTTCACATTTCCTTGCATAAATTTTAAGTAGTGAACCAGGCCATTTAAATATGTCTCCACGAAGCCCTTCTAGGTGCTAAGAAAAGGAGCAAAATGAAGGTTAACGGAATAGCTGTATGTCCTATATTTTTTGATTTATTAATTTTAGACCTTTTTATATCTCTGCCATGAGGGATGAGTTCGGTTCCCACTCTCATCTCCCTGTTCACATTTTTTCCCCTTCACAACTTTTGACTTTTACATTGTCATTTTTACCTCTCCCAAGGATTTCCAGGTTACCTCTAAATATCCCAAATCTCTACTTCCTATGATAGCAACTCTTTTTGTTGACTCCTTTCCATCCATTCCCCACTTCTCTCACCTCAGCTGTTCATTTTCAGATTGTCAAGGCTGAAGCATTGAAATGCTTTCTTTCTGTCGTAACCGTCATCTTTTGGCCGCATTATTAAGAGTACTGTTGTTCACAGTGGCGCCATGAAGGATGTGAAGTTAGTAATTTTCCCTGTAGGTCCAACGGTCAAGCACCGTTACAGTTTGAAGAACAATATTCATAGCAGCTGACTCAAATGGAATCACTTCTGAAATTCTACCAGTAACTGAAAATCATAACATGTTTCTGTTTGGTTAGTGCTTGTTTTTTTGCAAGGGTTTTGATTTCTCCCGGAATTTCCACTTTTCTTTTTCCTTATTGAGAGGACCAAACAAACAAAAAACCCATATGCCCTCCCCACACAGCAGGATCATCTAGCTCTGGCTCATTTCATTTGCTGTTTGGAATTGTGATTCCCTTGAAGATCCAGTGGTGCCAACTGGGTTTATTTTTGGATTTTGAGCAACTGTTCCTAAGCCCAATGCATAGTAATTATCATTCAGATATTTTTATTTTTGTTAGATTTCTGGGAATAGTTTAACTTTTTAAAAATCCCCATTATCTTTTCAGTTTGTTTTCTTCTGGTTTTGTTATATATATATATGAGTAATATCTTCTGGAAGGGTGTGTGTCAGCAGTGGTATTTTGTCTGAAGTGATCTATGTTTTGCCCTCAAATCCAACTGATGTTTGGCTGAGACTTCTAAGTTGAAAATAACTTTCCCTCAGATTTTAAAGGTGCTGCTCCCTTGTCCTCTTGGGTCAGCTCTGCTTAGAGAAAGCCCTGTGTTTTATCTCTAGCAGCTATTTGTCGTGTGTGTGTGAATTTTGTAATGAAGTAACGGGGTCAGCGTGGCACTCAGTAGGCTCCTCAATTTTAAACTCATATCTGCCTTCATCCCGAAGAATTTTCTTCTAATGGTTTTTTTGTAATCTTTTTAATTTTCTTTTTTGTTTTTTCAGAATAGTTGTAGAGTGTACTTTTTGGCTTGATTACTTTTTGATTTTCCTCTCATATCTCCTTACAGGAATTGCTTTATTTTCTGAATAATTTCTGATTAGTTTTGTATGCATAATTATTTTTAACTTTTAAGAGTTCTTTCTTTGGTCTGTTCCTTCTATATGGTAGTATGTTATAGTTCTCTAGATGCAATTACTCTGAACTCTCTGTTCAGATATCAACTGGAGATTGTTTCCTGTTCCCTGAATTATCTTCTCTCTAGGATTGGCTGAGGTTGATTAAGGGAATGGGGAGAGGACTGGAGAGCTGAGGGCCTGGAAACCATCAGTTATAATCAGTGTGAGGTAGGTGATGTCATGGAGTTCAAAACAGGATTCGAGAAAAGGCCACTAAATTTAGCCTAAGCCATTTAGAGAAGAGTCCTCTAAAGGCCTTATCCTGAGTTTTGAAGGGTGAGAAAGAAGTGATTGAAAAAGTAGAGAAAAGACAGTGCAACTGGATGGAAATGTACAGAGACAATGAGCGATGAGCTGCTGGAGTGCTACTGTGAATGAAGAGAGGCTTCACTTGGCCTGGATCTCTACGGCCTGCTTAGAGGGGTGTGGATGAGCTGACTCAAAAGGCAGGTGAGCTGGGCCGTAACAGTCAAGCAGCGGGCGCTGTGGAGCCCGTGGAGGGAGCTCATGTACAGGAGGAGGACCAGGCATACAGTTTTTAAAATGAAAAATGACACAGAATTTCAAAACAAAATAAAAGGTTGATAATGGTTAATATATTGCATATTGCTATCTTCGCAGTAGTTGCTCAGATTCCAAGATATAGGCAGGAAAAATGATCAATGAAAGCACAAACTGTTCATTTTGAAGAACAAAAATTAATAGTATAATTATCTATCTATCTATCTATCTACCTACCTAGGTGATTTTTTCCCCTTCTTTCCTCTATCCCAGTTACTCTTTCCTTTTGAGCAATTTCTTCCCCTTTCACTTTCACAGTAGCTATTGTACATTTTGGATCTTATTTACTCTTTCAATTTTTTACGCTAGGGAGACAATGCGATGTTTGTATATGTGAGTCTGATTTATTTCACTTACAAGCATGGTCTTAAGTTGCATCTATTTACTTACAAAGCCTGGTTTATCCTTCTTTATAGCTGAGTAGTGCTCCATTGTATAAAAAACCACATCTTTTTTATCCATCCCTCAGTTGATGGGCATTTGGGTTGTTTTTAAGACTTTGCTATTGCCAATTTTGCTGCTATAAACATGGGTGCACATATAATTGCTGTGGTACGATGTTTTCAGTTCTTCTGGGAACATACCCAGAAGGGAAAAAGCAGGATTGAATGGGACCTCCAGCCTTAGGTTTCTGATCAATGTTCACACTGATTTCCACAGTATAGCAGTCTAAACTCCCACCAGCAATGTAGAAGGATTCCTTTTTCCCTACAACCCCACCAGCATTTGTTATTAGTCGATTTCTTGGTATTAGCCATTCTTTCTGGAGTGAGATGGAGTCTCAGTGTTGTTTTAATTTGCATTTCTTGAATAACTAGTGGTGTTGAACATTTTTCACATATTTATTTGCCATCTGTATTTCTATATCTGAGAAGTATGTATTCATCTCAGCTGCCCATTTTTGGATTGGGACTTTGAATTCTGAATTCTTTGTATGTTCTAGGTAGAAGTCCTTTATCTGAGGGATGGTTGGCTAAATTTTTTCCCACTGATGGGCTTTCTTTTCACTCTGTTGATGATTCCTTTTGATATGCAAAACTTTTCTAGAAGATGAGATACCATTTGTTGAGGTTTTGAAGTACTTCTCATGCAGTTTGGATTTGGTTCATGAACTTCCTGCCTGCCTCTATGTCTTCAAGATTTCTCCCTACCTTATCTTCCAGTAGATTTAGTGTTTCTGTTTTAATATTTAGATCTCAGATCCATTTTGAATTTAGTTTACTGAATGGTGATAGATATGGGTCTAGTTTTACTCTTTGGCTTGTGCCAGGCCAATTTTCCAGCACTATTTATTAAAGAGGCTGTCTTTCTTCCAGTGAATGTGTTTGACCCCTTGGTCAAAGTTAAGGAGGCTGAGCATCTTTGTATTTGTGTCTGCATCTTCTAATTTGTTCCATGATCCTCAGGACTGGTTTTTTTTTTTTTTTTTGCAAGTACCATGCTGATTTTATCACAGTAGCTTTGTAGTTTAATTTCAAGTCAGGGATTGTGATGCCTCCTGCCTTGCCTTTGTTAATCAAGCTTCCCTTTGCTATTCTAGGTCTCTTCTGTTTCCAAATGAATTTTAGGAATTTTTTCTCTAGATCTGTGAGGTATGCTGATTTTGATCAGTAAATTTGTATAACAGTTTTGGAAATATGGCCATTTTCACAATGTTAGGTCTTTCTGTCCATGAGCAAGGGATACCTTTGCATTTTCAATCTTCTTTTTCAGAGTACTGTGGTTTTTCATATATAGATCTTTCACATCCTTAAGTAGATTGGCTCCTAAGTATTTCACTTTTTTGGATGCTATTATAAAAGGTGTTGTTTCCCTAATTTTTATCTCAGTGAGTGTGTTGCTTGTGTAAAGGAATGCTATTGATTTTCAAGTGCTTTGTATCCAAGTATGCTGCTGAATCTACTTGTTAACTCTAATCATCTTTTGGTGGAGTTTTTGGGGTCTTCTATGTAGAGTATCATGTCACCTGCAAATAATAATTTAACTTCTTTTCTTACTGTTATTCCTTTTATTTCTCTCTTCTAATTTCTCTGGCTAAGGTTTCCACAACTATATTGAAAAGGAATGGTGATAGTGGACATCTTTGTCTTGCTCCTGATTTTAGAGTATAAGCTTTCAGTTTTTGTCCATTTAGTATAATGTTGGCTTGTTGGTTGTCATAGATGGTATGATTAAGGTAGAGACCATATATTTTGATTTTCTGTAGGGTTTGTTTTATCATGAATGAGTGTTGGATTTTATCAAAAGCCTTTTCTGCATTAATTGAGATGATTGTGTGATTTTTGTCTTTGGCTCTGTTGATATGATGCATTACGTTTATTGATTTGTGTTGAACCATCCCTGCATTCCTGGGATGAATTCCAATTGGTCATGGTGTGCAGTTTTCCTAATAATTTGCTGAATTCTGTTTGTTAGTATTTTATTGAGTATTTTTCAACTAGGGAGAGTGGCCTTTTTTGGTTGGATCTTTTTCTGTTTTTGGAATGAGAGGAATACTTACCTTCAGGAATGAGTTGGGAGGAATTTCTTCCTTTTCAATTCCACTAAAGATTTTCAGGAGTATTGGTGTTAAATCTTTTCTAAATTTCTTGTGGAATTCAGCCATAAATCCATTAGGATCTGGACTTTTCTTTGTTGCCAAGTTTTTTTTTATTATAAAGAGAATAAAACCTAACAAAATAAAACAATAAAGCCAATCAAAGCAAATCAGTGGAAGTGATACAGAACTTCAGAACAGGATAATAAGAAATCTACAACGGCTGCCATAATCTCTTGTTATCTTCACAGTAGTTGGCCATAGCACCAGACATAGTAAAATCAAATAAAACAAAAGAGAATAAAACCAATCAAAACAGAACATTAAAGTTAAAAAACAATAAATTGAAACAAAACTAAGCAGTGAGAACAATATTGGATTTTAGAAACAAGACAAAAAGAAACCCCCTCTATTTGCCATATTGTAGACTGTTATCATCCTAATAGATGCTCAGATTGCTGACCTTAGGCCTTCAGAGTCAATCAAACAACACAAATACTTAGTTGTTTTTGGACCTTAGTTGCTATCAACTTATCCTGTCCTTTGAATCAGCCAACTGCTTATGGTGGTAGGAGAGAAGGGTTTGATTCTCAGCCTGTGGGCTGGTTGGCTCATGGGAAGTCTAACTAACTGGCTTCTCACTTCCTGTGACCCATATGGCTTGCACAGCTTATGGGAAGGGCAAATTAGTGTGTCTAAGGTTGGACTTCGGAATGTTTACTTGGAGAATAAATCAGTCCAGATTGTAGTACTGTGGGGATTGGGACATTTGGTGGCATTTAATTAAATTAATTACTTTGTGTATTTAAAGGTGCTGGGGATCAAACTCAGAGCATCGTATGTACTAGGAGAGCACCCAACCATTGAGCTACACTTCCTGTTCTTATTTGGTGCTGTTTTAAATCTATCAAGAGCCCAGACATCCTGAATTGAATCTTTAAAAACATAAAAGCAAACATTTTCCATTTCTTATGTAGGTATCTAGACCTTTGTGTTATTCTTTTTAAGAATTGCCTACCCCGGGGTATTTCTGGGCAGGTGTGTGCATGATTTTGTGTGATTTTATTTCCTGCAGAGTTTGCTTGCTCCTTGGCTACCCTTGCAGAGTGCTCAGGGGTGAGCCTCCTGGGTCTGACGACATTGTCAGTATGACTGGAGTGCTATTTTGGGTGGATGACACAAAGGTCCAAGGATAGTCTCTGTTCTCAAAAAGCAGTTGTGTAATAGGATTAAAGCTTCAGGGAATAGCCCTGGCCCCAAACTTCCATGAAGCTGGGCTAAGAGCAATTTTAGCTGAATGAGAGAAACTGATCACCAATTCTAGCAACACAGATTCTGCTGCAGTTACTCGAGAAGGCTACACCTGTTCATCTCTGGGCTCTGCATAGATTGGCCTCTCCGCCTGTGGCTCTGCCTAACTCCTCCTCTCTTATTCCCTGGCTTTAATCTCAGTATAGATGTTGTGTCCCAGCAAACTTCCCCACATTCGTGATTGCCACTGCCACATAGGGCTCTCCTAGTCCCTTGCTTATTCCATCCTGGTGTTGATTGTCTGCCTTTTTCTCCAGGCATTACTCAAGAGCAGTGAGTTTACACCATGCCAGGCATGCAAGAGGCATGCAAGAGGCCTTCAGGAAATATTTGTGGACTGAGGTCAGCTCTGTGGTCAGCCCAGCAGAAGCATCTTTGTTCTGATGAAATTCGGGGAAGAGGGTGGGAGCTGCAGTGACCCACAGTGGGTCAGGCTCTCAACGCTCTGCACAAGTTCTCATTCAGGGCCCCTGCAGCTCTACCATGATTCCCATTTTACAGACGATAGATGGAGGCTCCAGAATGCAAGGCGGCTTGGCCAAGCACACACTTCACCAAGGACACTGCAGTGTCACACCCAGGCCTGCCCTGAAAGACTAGAGGGTTCCTGCAGAATTCTTCTTGTCAATGACCCCTTGTTTGAGGCTGCCCTGGAGGAATGGTGGACACACTAGAGTCTTATTTTGGAGTTCTGGAAACTCCCATGCTGCTTGCTTTGGTGACTGTGCTTCCTCTGACCTTGGGGCTGACCCAGAGCATATGATATTCCTCACAATTGATCCCATCTATCTCTGAAGTTGTGGAGGTGGCAGGAGACTTGAACTTGACTTCGGTCGGGAATATCTCAGGTAAAGTAGTCAGCATGGTGGATACTGGCTCTGGGGTGGTCCAACGGGGTCATGTTTTCTTTATTAACTTTCATCTGATGATCGTGTTGGAGCGAGTAGACTTTTAAAAAATATTTGCATATCTCATTTCTTTGTCTAATTAGCATTGTGAGAACAATGTCCCAGTTTTCATGCTTGAATGAATAGCTGCCGCGGTGTGAGGCGCTCAGGGGCTGGCTGGCTGCAGGCTCCTGCCTCCTCATGTTTTCCATCTCGGCCAAGCTTTGCTGCAGCTCACCCTCCTGACTTTTCTTTAAAAAGTCACATTTGTCAGCCAAATGCGACTTCTGCTCCCAACATGACTTCTGCATTTCGAGGACACTTTAGTTAGAGCTGCAGCATGATTCTGAGCATCAAATTGCTGAAGGAACCCAGTACAAAACATATTATCTGCTCATGCTCCATTTTATAAGTAAATACAATTAAAAAACAAGGGAAAGAGTTCAGCTGAAGTATGGTTTTTCCTCAGACATGACCCCCTCTTTATGTATGACCTGACAGGTCCTCTGGTTTATTCATCTCAGCTGGAACAGAGGCATCCCAGGTGTGTAAGTGGCCAGGTGTCTCTTTTGTAAAAGAAATGCCATCCCCATCTCTGGAGGATTTGATGGGGTTACATAGGCTCTTATATTTGGAGAGCTATTGATTATTTTCTGATGTTACCTAGATTTGAACCCAGAGCTATGTGGAACCATAACCTGTGCCCATATCTTAACACCGGGCGGGGGGTTATTGGAATAGGGGTGTGAATGCTGGTGAGGCTCAGAAATAGAGGTCTAGAGGGAGGGGCGACCTGAACATGCCAGAGTCAAGAGGGAAAGAGGGAAAAAGAGAGGCAGAGATTAATGCTACCAGGGAGAGGGAGGTTGACTGAAGGGAAGCTCACAGGGAGCTGTAAGGCCTGAGATTAAGCACAGGTGGAAGACAGCCTAAAACCAAAGCAGAATTTCTTCCTTAGAAGCAGTTTAGCAAGAAATCTGGAGTGGAGTGGCTGCGAAGGAATTTTCAAGCAGGGTCAAGAATGTTGAGGCTGTGGCAGTTGATGACTTCCGTCTTGTCGAACCCAGAAGCACAGTCAAGGTTAGGAAGGGGAGCTATGGCGGTGTGGTGCAGAAATCTAAAAAGAAGAGGCTTGGTTCAGCTTTAGTCAGCTTTCCACTGCTGTAACAAAATACCAGAGAAAATCAGCTTAGGGAGGATTGATTTGGGCTCATGGTTTCAGAGGCTTCAGTTCATGGCCAGCTGTCTCCATGATGCTGGGCCTGTGGTGAGGCAGAATGTCATGGTGGGGAGTGTGTACTGGAATAGTGCTGCTCGTCACATGACCACCAGGAAGCACAGAGAAGGAAGGAAGGGGCTGGGGCCCCCAGAGCCCCTCCAAGTGCCTGCCCCCAAAGACCTAACTTCCTTCCGCTAGGCCTTGATGCCTAAAGGTCCACCACCTCAGAACAGCACGACAGGGTGGTAACTAAGCCTTTAACACACAGCCTTTGGGGCATGTGTAAACTCCAAACATAGCGAGGATCATTCTAAACAATTTTTTAAGATGGTAGAGTAGGGAAGAGAGAATGAAGAAGGAAGAGGGTGTGGAGACCGTCAAAGATCTTTCTTCTAACTTGTATTCATGGCAGTACCAGGCAATGTGAAGATGAGGTTTGTACTGGGCACAGCGCTAGGGGAATGGGATGGTTGGGTTTGCCCATATTTGGAAATTCACCAGCTGTGTCGCAGAAGGACCAGGGATGGTAATGAGCCGCTGGGAATGTGTGAATTAGGGGAGCCTGGGAGCTGACGGTGGGAGGGGTAGAAGGAGAAGACACTGTGGTCAGAGGGAGAACTCTCTCCTTCCACACTGTGGGATCCTCAGGGTGTGATTAGGAAGTTCCAGGGAGTAACACTGATGATTCGCCTGTGGTTCTCACCGTGCAGCAACTAGGAATATCTGCATGAAGCACTGTTCGGTGAGCGTGGGTGTCCTAGGTCCTAAGCTGGACTTCATCCAAACTGCAGCTCCAAGGGCAGTGCACTGAAGCTGGCTCGCAGCACCTGTGGCCGCATGGCCATGTGGCATGGGAGGTCACACCTTTCCTCGGTTCCACATCACGTTGCCCTGCTGTTGAAAGGGTGTAAGTGAGTGACATACACCAACGAGATCTCTTTTGAGGTGCCATTCAAGATCTTTCCCTCTTGTCTTTCTTACCCATGTAGGATAGTTTCTACTCCTTTTGTGTGTGTGTGTGTGTGTGTGTGTGTGTGTGTGTGGTATTGGGGATCAAACTCATGCCCTCATGTCTACCAGGCAAGCACTTCAACTGCTGAGCTAAATCCCTCACCCTCTAGACATTAGTGTTCTAAGAAGAGTTAAGATGTCTGTGACTTGAGGATGGAGCCTTCAACAGACTTTCCTGGACTCCATGGAGGGGCTAGACTGCCTGCCATATGTAGCATTCTACCAACATTGCCTTTGCGGAGGGTGTGTGGCATCGTCAAACACTTTGAGGCTGAGCGTGTGCCCTGTCCACCTCTTTACTGCCCACATCACTGACTTACAGAGCTAAGGTAGTATTTGTCAAGTTTTGTCCAAATTACTCCCCCCCCCCACTCCCCTTAGTAGGAGAAGCCCATAATTAAATCTGGGAATTGCACTTTAGGTGGAGTAGCTATAAAAATTATTTGAAATTCTTTGGTGTGGAAAATTTATTCCTTCACTTTCATTTATTTATTTAATCACTTCTTAATATCCATATATGCTCATGGACATCTAATTTGTCTTGGATTATGGTCTAATACTACATATATTTTGTTGCATAAATTGTTTCAGCTTTGGCTGTTAGGAACTCTTTCAGTTGGCTCTTGTTTGTCTTTGATGGAGATCTGTGTGTGTGTGTGTGTGTGTGTGTGTGTGTGTGTGTGTATACTTGTGTGTGTGTATACGTGTGTGTGTGTGTGTGTGTGTGTGTGTGTACGTGTGTGGTGTGCCTGCAGTTCTTACTTTCTGGGACTACAAGGTGCTCCAGGCTCATCTTGTCTCTTCCCCGCCCCAGTCCTAGAGTCAATCATTTTGCCATGGAGCCTTGGTTTCTTTCTTGTAGAACTCTTTGAGAAACTGAAATTTGGGTGCCAGCTGTTTTCTTTGCTATTGGGATGTTGCTAGTTCTAGGCTTTCTCAGCTAACAGAGCAAGGAAACGTATGTGTGGTTACTAACGTGGGTGTGTACACACGCATGCCTTTTTATGTATGTGTGGTTACTAAAGTGGGTGTGTACACATGCATGCCTTTTTATGCATTTGTGTATCTGTCGTACTAACCATGAATTCACATACTGTCTGAACTCTGATCCATTACCACATGGATCATTCTAGACCTCTCACCTTGCTTTTCCATAACCTGCTACCGCAGGGAGGACCCTGGCGCTATCCATCTGCTCTCTGGGTGCTCTCTGCTTACTTTGCTGTTGAGCTGTAGTGCGCACAAGTGCTCGCTATGGAAGTGTGAACTCATGGCCCTCATCCGCAGCATGGTGCTTAGGTCCAGGTCCCTCTGCCTTTGGTCTGATGGTCTATATCCAACTTCACAGTTACTTCCATCAGCTCCTTTATCTCCTACCTGTGCAGCGAGATTGCTTTAGGCATTTGTAACACAATTAAGTTCTTTTGTCACTACGGATTCCATTCCATTTTTAAAAATTGTATACATTAATTTTCACTCATTGTGCTGTAAAGTTCTATGGACTTTGACAGTTGCAGTCTCTCATGCATTTGTCAAGTGCAGAAGCATACAAAATAGTTTCGCCAGCCCCAGATAATACCCAGTGCTGGAAGCACACTCTCCTCCTCCTCCTCCTCCTTTTTCTTTGCTGAGTACTATTCTACAGTGATAGGCTATAATTTGTTTCTCCATTCACCCACTGAGGAACTTCTTGGTTGCTTCCAGTTTTTAGTATTTATGAATAAAACCATAAGCATTGATGTGCATATTTTTCTGTAAACATAATTTTTGAGTTCATTTTGATAATGTACATAAAATAGTATTCATAAGAAACTGCCAGACTGTCTTCCAAAGTAACTCTACCATTTTGCATTTCCATGAGCACTTAGCAAGACAGTTTCTGTTGTTCAGAGTATTCTGACCTTCTGAGGTCTAATAGGTGTGCAGTAGTATCTTGTTATTTTAATTTATGTGTCACTGATGACAAATAATACTGAACAACTTCTCATATGTTTATTTGCCTTCTGTATATTTTCTTTGGTGACTGCTCAGTTTTTTTTTAACCCATTTTAAAATGGAGTTTTTTGTGTTGTTACTGTTGTGTTCTAAGAGTTCTTTGTATATTTTGGTTACCAATCCTTTAGCACATAGGTACTTTGCAAAGATTTTCTACCAGTGTGTGTTTTTTGTTCTCATAACAATATCTTTCACAGAGAAATGTTCAAAACTCTAATAAAATTTAATGTATTTTAGCTGGGCATTGTGGCACATGCCTGTAATTCGAGCACTTGGGAGGCAGAGGCAGGAGGATCACCATGAGTTTGAAGCCACCCTTGACTACATAAGCAAGTTCAAGACTAATCTGAATTGCGAAGACCTTGTCTTAAAAATTTTTAATGTATTTAGTTACTTTTCTTCCATGGATTGCGTTTTGGGTACATACCTAAAAACTCATTGCAAATCTAAGGTTTTGCAGGTTTTTCTCCTATGTTTTCTAGTAATTTTTTATTTTTTATTTTACATTTAGGTTTGTGTCTGTTTTAATTTTGTCTAAAATATAAGGCCTTGGTGTACTCTCTTGGTGCGTGTTTGTGTGATTGTGTCTGTGGGGATGTATGCAACATTTATCAGAAAGTCTATTACGTCTTGGTGGGGTTTCTTTTGTATCTTTGCCAAAACTCAGTTGTGTATATTTGTGTGGGGCTATTTTTGGGTTCTTCTTCTGTGTTAGTGACCTAAGTATTTATACTGTGTTGATAGAATAATCTTGAAATAAGATAGTGTGAATCCTTTCCTTTTGCTGTCATTCAGTATTGTTTTGGCTATTCTAGATGTGTTGTCTTCCTTATAACTTTAGAATCAGTTATTATGCCCAAACAATAACTTGATTGCTTTGGGATCCCACTGATAGATATCTTAGTGACTCACCTGTAATACCCGTTACTCAGGAGGCAGAGGTGAGGAGTCATGAGCTTAAGCTTAGCTACAGAACTACGGAGTGAGACTTGCTTGAAAGACAAAAAGCAAAACCAACCAAACCAAAAATATGTTAACAATATCGAATCTTCTAATACAGACTCTTTTTATCTTCTTTGACATTCACTTTTTTTTTTGTCTTTTTCCTTTTTATCGGTACCGGGGATCAAACTCATGACTGCCTGCTTG
The DNA here is from genome assembly GCF_034190915.1 of Cavia porcellus. Taxonomy (NCBI): domain Eukaryota; kingdom Metazoa; phylum Chordata; class Mammalia; order Rodentia; family Caviidae; genus Cavia; species Cavia porcellus. Next base: position 55,376,679 of record NW_026947501.1, on the reverse strand, counting down.
CAACACAGGCACTTATGCCGCTGAGCTAAACCTCCAGCCCCGACATTCACTTTTAATGTCTTTATTCTCCCCCTTTCAGATGATATATACTTACCTATCTTCAAGCTCACTTTTTCTTTGTTATCTGTGTTCAGCTAATAACTTGTCTGGTGAAATTTTACTTGTGGATATTCTACTTTTCCATTCTAAATTTTTTCTTGTTTCCTGTTTTTGCCTTCCATTTCCCTGCTGAGATTCCCTGTCCTTTTAAAATTACATCACATTTTCTCTGATCTCAAAGAGTATGGTAGTAACATGTACTTTGAAGTCATCTAGACCATCTTATCTAACATCTAGATCCTCTTATCGTAAGCATTTATTGATTGTCTTTTCTTTTTGGAATAGATCACATTTTCTAAAGAGATCACATTTTGTAAATGAATAATTTGGAGTTACGTGCTGGAAATTGTGATTGTTACGTTTTGGAACCTGAGCGACGTCATATTTTTCTGAAGAAAATTGATGGTTTATGTTGGCAGGCAGTTAACCCACACTCAGACTGACCTTGAACTTTGTCTGGTCTTCTGTGGGTTCAAGTGTTGGTTCAGTTCTTTAAGGCTTCCTGCCCTGCTTTGAGTTTGTCCCATGCAGGACGGTTTAGTGGTCAGGCAGGGACTCGCCCAGAGTTCATGTTCAGAATCAGGGGATCCCCTTTTCATTTTCCTCTCTGAGATTCCTCTTCAAGCTGTAGCGATCATGGTTATTTTGGCTTATTTTCCTTGTTCCTGCAACCAGAAAGACCATAGTTTTTTTCACCGTGTTTTACCTACCCATGCTCTGTTAGGCTTCAGCTGTGGCCTGCTTTCAGGGGAAAAACAGCAACAATAACAACAAAATCACGAAACTTACTTAGTGCCAGTTGCTGCTTCCAGTACTGATTCCTCTGATCCCAGCTTGTGTGCTTGTTTCTATTCCTCTGGATCCTCAGTAGTCGATTTTTTGGTAACTTGCTCAGAGTTTATAGTGTTTAATGGCGGTGGTGGGGTGGGCTTGAGCTCACATTGCTAATGCCCAAAGTAGACTTCTGCCTGTTTCTTTTTTCTTTGCCTTCCACCAAACACTATTTCTTAGAGGTCTTTCCAAATTAGACAATATCCTCAGTGTAATCACAGTTTACTATAAAGAGTCCCTCCTGGAGGAACTTTATGTTTGCAAAGTTTTGCCTTTATAGAAAGGCTTTCTCAAATGTCCCTGGATCCTGTATAGTCTATGCCTTGGTAGATAAACGTCTTGAGTCCCCAACCCCAGTAGATGTTTTCCTTGGAATTCTGTAAATTGAAACATTCTCTGAGAGTCATGTGATTTCTGCCTCCTTCTGTGGTTGACTGGGGGCCTGGGCTGTGTTTGTGGGTATCCCCAGTGGCAGGAGGGCAGGCAGGAGGTGGTGAATGATGAGGGGTGCACAGAGCTACCCTGTGCTCAGTGTCTGGTGCTGAGGGACAGTGACAGCCAAAGCAATTCAAGCCAAGGGCTGAGGGATTTTATTTCATTGTCTGTTTCCAAACTCATTAGTTATCAGCAAAGCATGGAAGGCATCTTTGGACAGGAAGATTTCTCTCTCTGCCTTTTTCACCTCTAGTTTATCCTGTGCAGAGGCCAAGATTAACTTTCCAGAAGCATCATTGCCTTGGTTCACACACCTCCAGCATCTGTCTGTTGTCTCCATGGTTAACCACTTAGCATCTCTCTGGCAGGCTGGGGAGTTTGTTTCCATACTGACTATTCCAAGCCATATGAAACTGTTATTTTAACTGGTCGGTTCTCATTTGCAGGAGATTTGTTTGCTTATTTGTTTTGTTTCAACTATTTTTGCATACTTTTTTATTTAGAAGTTATATTCGCCTTTGATGTTCATTTCTAGTGAAATTTAATAATAAGTTCTGGTTATTTTCTTTTACTAATTCATGTTTACTTGTGAAAAAAATAACCTGTAATCTTGTGCTACATCTAAAAACTCTTATCATAATTTTTATACTTCTCCAGAACTCAGTGACATTGTTTCACAATACAAATGGACCTGTTTTAAATATTGAGACAAAAATATATTCAATTTACTAGAAGACAAAGGGATAGGCAGAGAGTTCACGAGCAAAACCAAATTGCACAGGAAATACTTCAAAGAATCAACAAATGGGATCCCATCCTTTAAAAATTTTTTGCACATCCAAAGAAATCATTAACAGAGTGAAAAGAAAACCCATGGATTGGGAAAAGTATTTTGCCAACTGTCACTCTGACTAATGACTTTATTTGGAATGTATAAAGAATTGAAAAAAATCAGACTCCCCAAATTCAAAGACCCAATCGAAAAATGGGCATCTGAGATGAATACACAGTTCTTAGGTGAAGAAATACAGAGGGCAAATAAATATATTCAAAAAAATTTAATATCACTGGTCATTCAAGAAATGCAAATTAAAACAACTCTAAGAAACCATCTCATTAGAAAGAATGGTTAATGTCAAGAAACCAATGACTAACAAATGCTGGAGAGGCTGTGGGGAAAAGAGGAACCCTTCTACATTGTTGATGAGATGCAGACTGGTGCAACCACAGTGGAGAGCAATGTGGAGATTCCTCAAAAAACTAGGATTAGAGGTCCCATTCGACCCAACTATTCCCCTTCTGGATATTTTCCCAGAAGAATTGAAAACATCACAGCATATCAATATATGTGCACCCATGTTTATAGCAGCACAATTTGTAATAGCCAGATCTTGGAAACAACCAAATGTCCACCAACTGAGGAATGGATAAAAAAGATGTGTTATTTTTATACAATGAAGTAGTACTCAGCTACAAAGGACAAACTTGAGGCTTTTATACGTAAATGGATATAACTGGAGACAATGCTCTTAAGTGAATAAATCAGACTCACCTGTGAAAACACTGTAACGTCTTGCTAGGGTAAGAAACTGAAAGTAAGATCCAAAAATTACTATTGATATAGTGAAAAGGAAAGACACTGTTCAAAGGGAAATCATAGTGTTTGATCAGTTTTGCATGCCTGTATCTGGTAAGCCTAGCAACTATTTCAAAGATAGCAGTACTATAACAACCACTGTTAAATTCCTATCATTTTGAAATCTTTTATCACTATTTTGGTGTTGTCGTCATTGTCATTGTTTGGCTTTTGTTGCTGTTGTTTGTTTGCTATTTACTTTCTAGTTCTTCTGCACTTTTTTCTCTTTAAAAAAAAACCCAAATAATAAAAATCCAAAAAACAAAATGGGAGTTTGGGAACAGGAGGGCAGCCCCAAATTGCCGCAAAAGAAAAACAAGGGGCTTAACAAGTAAATTTACAGTTTAGATTAAGCCCAGCAGACCAGACACTGAAACATATGGGGTAGGGAAGCCCCAGCCAGGAAGCCATCCCTGATGTCTTCACTACTGTCTCTCGTGGCTAGACATTTTATTGAAATTAAAAGGCCAACACAATAGCATGAAGTGTGCTCCTGAATGAAAGACAGCGATGCAAAAAGAATTTGGGTAGACACTAGATTCTGCTGTCCAGCTTGTAATGTCACCTTGTGTATTGAATGTTTTCAAATATAACATACGTGGAAAAATCGTTGAATAAATTTGATAAAATTTTAGTTTTTATATTTCCCATTATAAAAATTAATGAAAAATATGTGATTTTTGGCCATCCTGTATTTAAATAATTGGGCTGGTAATTGGTCTTCTCAATGTTCAGTGTTATAATCAAGACTTTACCCCTAAAGATCCCCTGGTATTTTGTCTTGCTAAGACAACTTTCTCCCTGGCTCATTCCACACTCCCATACCCATCTTCCCACCCATAAAACGATGACAATCATACTTCCTTCCAAGAGGTGTGGATAGATTTAGATGGAGTAATACCTCTGCGGCACTTGTCACCATATCTGACCGCAGACTAAACTCACTGGACACTGCCCACAGGTGTGGCAACCGAGTTCCCTGCCTGCTCTCAGATTCTGTACCAGGTACTTCAGATTCGCCAGCAGTTAGCTGCTATCCACGGAGACGCACAGCTCTTACATCTTTGATATTGGTGACCAGGGAACTGTAGCTACACAGTGGCCCCCTGGATGTCAGCTCCAAGCCTGAAGAGATTCAGGCTTTCTCCTGAGATTTTGGCGTGTTGTCTTGCTTTTTTTTCCTCTGACATTTTTTTTTTCCTTTTGTTGGGAAATTGAGATCTTTGGTGTACAGTTCTTCCCTATGCTGAGGAAGCTGCCATGGGGTTGCACAGAATCCAGAGGCCTGAAGGATGGCTGTGCAGTCGGCAGCCTGAGTTACAGGGGGCAGATACAGACTGTGTGTGACTTTGTGTGCACAGAAAACTTTATAACTACGTTAGACAGAAGCAATGACAGTTGCAAAGCCACTAATTTCAACAAGTGCTCACGGAGTGCCTGCTCTAGGTCTGGCAGCAGACTAGACGTTGGGTGGGTGGTGAACATCCATTCTCCAAGAGTTTTCGCGGTAGAAGGAAGAGGTTGGCTCGCAGATGCCACAGCTGGATCTGCTGTGCAGACATAGCCGGAAGAAAGGCAGAAGAAAGCCGGGCTTGGGCATGCAAGCCTCCTTGGTGCCATGGTCTCTAGGGAGTTTATAGGCCGAATAGGAGTTTAAAGGTGAAAGAAAGGAAAGGCTAGTGCAGGAGGGTGGGCCAGGAAATGAACCTGTGAAAGGGAATGGAGCAATACCCTGCCTCTTGGATCTGGGGGCGATGTGGTGTGCTGGGGGTAGTGAGAGGGATGGGGCGGTAGGAGCAAAAACCAGACCACCTTATGGCTACAGAGGGTCCCAGAAGGGTTTTCTGAGGGCTTCATTGAGATGCGCTCTGGGTTTTCAGTGGGAGGAAGCAGCCCTTAGGAGGGCCTGCTGCACTTCCTGTGCGGGGAGGTGACACTTTCAAGGAGTAAGCAGTTGGGCTGATGGGGAGGGACAAGGTCTGGAGCAACTCAGCTGGAGACCTTGGCAGACCCTAGAGAGAGCTGGTGGGTGAGCTAGGAGGATGGGGAGGGGTCTCACATGCTTTGCCTTTTATGTGGTCGTAACCTCAATGTGGAAATTCTCATAGCATGTCCTGCCTTTTTTGTCACATCCTACGCGTGCTGCTCATCTTGCTATACAATCTTCTCAAGTATAATTTACAAAGGCAACAAAATATAGAGTTTTATTAACTTAACTATTTTCCCATTATTAGTAGACATGTCCATTATTGTAAATTTACCTTCTGATAAAGGGTGTTAGCGTGTGTATTTGGAGGTCCCCCCCCTTCTTTGAGATTATTTCCTTAGGGTCTGAAGGTGTTGATGGGATCACGACTCCTTAATACACTTGGCCAAGTTGTTTTCCCAAAGAGCTGTGCCAAGCTGTGATACCAGCGGTAGTGTAGGACAGGGCTCCTTTTACCTGCCTGTGTTTACTGCTGCTCGGCTGACTTTTCTACATTAGATTCCTGTAAATATCCACAATGACTAACTATATCAAGTGTTTATGCTGTGCTGGACACTTCGCATGCTTGTCTTGTCCCTGTCAGTGAGCCCTCGAGTGAGGGACAATTGCAGTCTGCAAGTTAGAAGAGGAAACCGAGGCACAGATCGATGAGTTTGCCCAGGTCACATGACTAGGAAGTGCCAGATGGGGCTCTAATTAAGTAGGCTCTTGGGGGAACTCTCGCCACAAGGTGGTCACCAACTCATACTGTCTCCCTGTTAAATGTCCACTTTGAGTTTTCTTTTTGTTGCCTGAGGTTATTTCCCCACAGGTTTAATACTTATCTAATTTCCTTGTTTGGTGACTTTTCCTTTACATCGTTCATAATTTTTTAATCTGGTAAACTCTTTACACCCTCTGGCCCCAGCTGGGTTTGCAGTGTCAGCCCATTTTGGTGTCACTAGAATCCACTTCGGGAGTTTCAGGCTCCAAGTGACTGAAAATGACACAAGTAATGCTGCCCCTTGTCACCACTGCACCCCATGAGCATGAGGCAGGCTCCACCTGCCTGCTTTGAGGCTGAGAGTGCTAACTGCCATCTTGACCCAACCAAGACCTGAGGACAGGAACCCAAACTTAAAAGCAGTCTGTTTTCCTAGGCTGGCCACACAGCTACCACCCAGATTTCACTGTTAGTTCTGTGCTCCTTTCCATTGACTATTCACAGTGACTTGGGAAGGTTCAAATATAAATTACTAGGTTTCTGAAAAATCTGAAGAGTGGGTTTCCTCATCTGAAGTGCGGCTTTTCCTTGCATTTCTTTAACTTTCTACAACTTTAATTTCAAGGGTTCAAGGAAGAGTAACATCATGAAATGAACTCGCAGTAACCAGAAGTGTTGCTGTTTTTCTTCCTTCTGCTTGTCTTGCTGTCATTTTCCTTTTTTAGAGGAAATGGCAGAAGGGAGGGGGATCTGTGCTAGCCTCTTCGAAGCCGGTCGTGTCATTGTCGCCAGCAGTGAGGGCTCCTCTCCCCACTGAGTCTCCTCCGGGCATGCGAGTGGGCCTTGCTCCAGTAACTGCAATCCTTAAAGTTGAATGGCGGACCCTGAAATGCCATTTAGAGGAGCAGAAATGCAAGATATTTCACTTTGACCTGTGGTATCAGTATCACCACGATCGCAGCAACTGACAACACAACAGCACAACAGCTTTGCCAAAGCCAAGCATGTCACCGAGTTGTTCCCATACATGATCTCGTCAGTACTTCTCAAACTTGGCCCCTGGATGACTAACACACCCACGTTTCTGATTCAGTGGGTCGGGAATGGGAACCTAAGGGTTTGCATGTCTCGTGAGTTCCCTGGGGATGCGGAGACTGTTAGTCCTCACGTTGGAGGCCTGAATTCCCCCAATCAGCCTCGTCAAGCAGGGAACTTAATCCTCATTTTCCCATGAGGAAACAGAGGCAGTAAACATCAGGGGACTTGACCACGAAGCTGATGATCCTGACCACGAACATCTCTTAGCTCTGTGTAATTAGCTTGTCAAAGGAAGCAGCGAGGGTGAAGACAGCCCGGGGAGGAGGGGAAGACGCCTGTGGTGCAGGAGCAGTGAGTCCTGGAGAGTGGTGGGGTTTGAGAGTTGGGCACAGAAGGTCAGTGAAGGCTGGGACGAGATGTGGGGAACACCAGCCCCAGGTAGCACTGTGGGAGGCCCTACGGGTCTGCTTTCCAGCTGAAAGAACCCAAGAGAGCTGAGGAGCGGTTAAAGGAATCTATTTTTTGGCTTGCTTTCTCTCTGCTCACCCATCCTTGCTGCTAACCTGTCGTGGCCGTGTTGCATGGAAATCTGTAGCTCTGTCTGTGGGAGATTCTGCCTGTTGTGGCTCTGTTTATGGGACTTTATAGCTATAGTGTGGTTCTGTGTGAAATTCTGCTCCCATCGTGGCGGTTTATGGAACTCTGTTCTTGTGATGGCTTTGTTTGAGCGTCTGTCCATGCCACAGCTGTCGGTGAGATGTTTTCTTCATGCAGCGGCTCTGCCAGCTTGAGAATGTTCCTGTACTGTGGCTCTGTGTGGACGGCACTGTGTGTGTGCCCTGGCCCTGTGAGTGACAGCCTCGCCACGCCATGGCTCTCTTTGGTCGATATCCTGCCCACATCGTGCCTCTTCTCCCTTTTATGACCTTTTTCCATATTTTCTATGAAAGGAGGAAGAAACAATGTATTTTTAAAAAAATTTTAAAATTTTATTTCAAAGATAAAAAAGGAAAAAAACAGGAAAATTAAGCAAACAAACTAAAAATCAACAACTACAAAAGCAAAATGATGACAACAACAACAAAACAACAATAGCTATAGGTTTTAAAACAAGGTGATAGGAATTTAGCAATGGTTGTTACACTGCATATTGTTATCTTCAAAATAGTTGCTCAGGTTACTAGATACAGGAATAACACAAAAGAGTAAAACAGAACAAAACATTGCATTTCAAAAACAAGACAGAAGCAAATCCCCCACAGTTCCCACAATGCACACTGCCATCCTCCAAATAGAAGCCTGGACCAGCCCCAGGGCGGCAAAGTCAATCAAACCAGCTAGTCAAGCTAGGCAAGCTAGTCCTTTACCTCAGTTACTGTCATCTCACCCTGAGTTCCTCTAACTCAGCCAGTTGCTTATGGGGTGTCGGGGATGCCCCCTGCATACCAGAAGGTGTGTGAGTGTGTGTGTGTGTGTGTGTGTGTGTGTGTGTTTAACTTTTTATCGTACCAGGGATTGAACTCACGACCACCTGCTTGCAAGGCAGGTGCTTATGCCACTGTAGTAACTCCCCAGCCCCCAGAAGGTGTGTTTTGACTTCTTGCTGAGTCTCTTCCTGTTCCCCATGGTGGACCCTTGCTCATGGGAAGGCGTGGCTAGAAACAACTTACAAGACACAGAAGAAAGCAAGGAACAATTTGGTCTTGAGCTTATTTTGTAATGTTACACTATGCAGGCCCTGGTGCTTAGGGGGCAAGGGTAAAGAGAAAGTTGCGCATTAGTGTAGGCAAGGGTGGGAAACCTCACAAATAATATGCGGGCTCTTTGCAGATTTGTCACCAGTGTCGAAGCTCTGAACACCCTCAGGAAGGCTTGGTTGCGGGGAAACATGTCAAGGGAGGCTGTAGATCCATGGCCCCTTTGGCCAAGTCCCACTGATGTGTTTTGTTTGGCTCACACTGTGTTTGAAAAATATTCAGATTAGCTTAAAACATGGGTGTTTTCATAATAAATCCCTTAGTTTCCAGCTGTTCTTGAGAAATCAGGAAAACTAGTGTCCAGGCCCTGTGGCTGGATGGTTGGATGGTGGCTGCCCCCATGAAAGGGCCTGGCTCCTGGTCAGGGGCTTGGGGACCGGAGTGTGCTGATCCTGGTCTAGAAAAGTCCTGGACTGAGGCTTGGAGCACCACTTACCAATGGGGCCCTTTGAGGTTGGCATTTACTGCTGAGTGTTCCTGCTCATTTGTCCCTAGTAGCTCTGTGTGTGTGTGTGTGTGTGTGTGTGTGTGTGTGTGTGTGTGTGTAAGAGAGGGAGAGAGAAAGGGAGAGGAAAGAACATGCATTTTAAAAACAAAGCACGGCATATGTGTAAAGATCTCAGCTACACAGGACTGTGTGGTCAGGTGCACCTTTGGGAAGAGGCGCTTCGTGGTAATCCATGGACACGGAAGGGAAGGGAATTTCCCAGCCTCCTTCTATGATAGCTGAAACCATTTCTTTCTTTAAAAAATTTATAATGTGTTTTTAAAAATTATTATTATTATTTTACAAGCTCCGTGCCGTCTGCGTGGTGCTTTATAGGGCGTATCTGGCTACAGCTGGAGCACTTCTGGGTGTTTTATGGCAAATCATTCTCAGATTTCCCTTTCATGCAGGAAGGGCTGCCTGCTGTCTGAGCTCCTCGGGTCACACGGAAAACCCTCAGACTTGATACAAAACAGCTGCCTCAGTTAGCTGTTCCAAAAAGGGAGCATTTTCAGGCTGAAGCAGCACGAAAAAGTTTTTGTAGCTGGTGGAGATTTTAAAAATGCAAAATTACTCTTTCCTTGCCATTAAAGTGTGATTTAATTTGGTCGCTAACAAATTGTGTAAATCTAAAAAACAAGTGCTCCAAAGGAGAGTTTGTTAAGTGCGTTCTGGCAATACTTACAGTATGTCCTGAGGGGACAGTCCCCAGGGAGGGCAGCACAAAATTCCCACTGACCTCTGAGCCCCTGGGCCTCAGCCCGGCTGGGCTGAGGTCAGGGGGCCAACCCGCAGGCCTCCCTCCCCTCTCCCTTCTGGGTCCCTGCTGAGACCAGCAACAAAGAGGTCAATTGTCTGAGGCCTCCCTTGGTTGAGGGGCTGTGGGCCTCTCTGAATGCCAGAGTGTATCCATGCGCATGGATAGGGATGCAGATGCGTATCTTTCTGAGTGTGGGTATGTATACACAGGTGCACAAGTGATGGCTCATGCCAATGGGTACACATGAGCATGTGTGCAATCACATGCATGTGCACACACATATATGTATAACAAGAGTGTGCACGCCGGAGCATGGATGTGAGTATCTTGTAAGTGTACTGTGCGTATCAGCAGAGTGTGTACTATGTACACGTGCATAAGTGTGCCTAAGTGGGAGGAGGTGTGTACCTGTGTGTGCATGTGTACGAGGCTCACTTGAGGTACTTGTGTGTTGCTCATGTGTCTGAACTGGATGAGGGACAGGGTTGGCAGATGCAGTTCCTAAGCCAGGGAAAGAAAGTCCGCTGGTTCATCTCTGAGCAGGGGATGTGGTGGCCTTTGTCAGGTGTATGCAAAGATACACAAAGCTCAGCGATGCTGCCCTTCTCACTTTCTCCACAGGAATTAGGTGGAGCCAGCATAAAGATCCTCTGCACGTAGCTAATTAGCCAATTTTGCTTCAATAGCTTATTCTGAACTGGGGGTGGGGATTCAAAGCAAGACCCGCAAGCCCTTTCCTACATTATTTGAGCCCTTTTTCAGAGCTGCCCAATTGGATCCAATGCATTTTGTGTGGCATCTCAACCATGTTTCCAGAATGTGAAATGTACTGTTACTGCCCACCCCATAAGTTGGTTCCCCAGGGCCTTTGCATGACCCATTGTCTTGGCCCCTAGCATGGCTTGTTCCCATAGAGGCCTGCAGGGACCTGGGGCTGACCCAGCCTTTAGTACAAGCATTCCTGCCTCCTAGAGGTGTCACGATTCATGCTTTCTTCCATAATAATGTATTCTTTTAAAACTGCTAATAAAACCCATTTGATTCAGAAGCTGAGGAAAGGGGAATAAAAACACTTCATCGAAATTCACCTTTGCAAAAGATTTATCTTCTACCCTTTTTAAGCAGCACAGCTGCCACTGAATTTTTTCTGCTTTTCTTGGTTCTGCCCCTCCCACCTCCATTTCCTCTCCCTACTCCAGCGAGAGCTTATCTTTCAACTGTGGAAAAGCCAACAATTAAACTGTACTCCAAAGCTTATCAAAATATTCAGTTGGTAAAATTATCTTATAATTAGCCAAACTGTAAGCCAGAACTTTTTAACCCCAGGAAATGTAAAGTGACCCAGCGTGTGAAATCTGTAGATTGCCCATCCTGACCTTCTTGGCTACAGTTTCTGCTTTTATTTTTTTCCCAAAGCAATTTCCTTCTTGTTCTTTACGTTCTTGACCGTCCCTGAGGTGTCTTTCTCTCCTGCATGTGTGTAAGTCACAATGTAAATAATACAGGGCCAGTTTAGCTGAGACAGATAATTGAATAAATGCAGTTGAGATGTGAAATCAACTTGATTTCTTTTACATTTTATTCCTGCACTTTGACATCTTCTTTTCATAAACTGAGGCTGACTTTCCTGGGTTTCTGGTGGCTCGAAGACATTGGTTCTGTATTTCGGATGCCTTCAGTGACAGTGACTTCTCGATCGGAGTTATTAGAATAATATTTAGGGCTCTGCGTTGTGTCCTGCTGGACAGAGGCACCATGCTTTCCCATCACCGCTGCCTCACTTTGCATGGTTCTCACTCAAGCTTCTTCCCTGATTTCCCACCCTCCCACTGCCCGAGGTCCTTCCTGCCATCTTGCATCATCCAGGACTGCCCACAAATGTCGTTTTCCACTCTGCAGCCCGTGGAGGGATACAGTATTAAGGAAATCACAAGTGAGCCTGGGGATCTTGAGGTGTACCTGAGACATTTGCATAGCAATGACACAGGTGGTGCTTAGGTGCTTAACCGCTGTGAGTTTCTAAGTGAGTTACGGAATCATTAGGCCCATGCCAACTCATGAGCCTGACACAGATGTGTAAGTTGGGCACTGATCATTGCTTTTGAGATGATGAGTTTTTAGGTGATGAACTCACAGTCCTCCTGCCTCAGGCTCCTGAGTGGCTGGTATTACAGTCATGTGCCACCATGCCTGGCTGGTGAAACATTATCACCGTTCTAAAAACAAACTGGATAATTAATTTTTGGAAGGCACTAACATCTTTATAAATGGGATATTGCCTATATTTGGTGATTGCAATGGTAGCTCATATTTATAGAGTTTTTCCTGTTTGTAAGCATAAACATATAGAAATAGAAACAGTGCTTTATCTTTACATTACTCCTGGAAGAAAATAATGATTTTGCTCATTGTACAGTTGGGAAAATCGAGGCTCTGAGAGCATCACACATTACAGTGTGTCTGGACTCAGCTGGCCTGAGGCTTTTGTAAGCCCCAACTGACCTTGTGTGAACAGCCGAGGCTGGGCCTTATAGTTTGACCCTACCTATGCTTGAGAGCTGCAGAGAAAAAGGAAATCACAGCGTCACCTCACTGTCCAGCTGCTGCTGGGCCCAGCAGTTGTGTGCATGATATCTTGATGTTATATCTGAATGTTAGGCTGTGTTTCTCTGGTGTCCTGGAGCTTAGACTTGCTGGCTGTGAGCTGTTGGTCCACGTAGTCCATCTCAGTGACCTGGGCTCCACTTGATGTGGAGGCTTAGCTCCTGGGGTAGGGAGAGGCGAGGGCACCCCACTCAGGGCTTTGCTGTCCTAATGCCAAACCTTGGAATCAGCTACACCTTGATGCTCCAACCTTCTGCTGTTCCCTCAGAGCTGAAATAGCTCCATTCTGGAAGTCCTTTCCCATGAAGGACGTGTCCTGTCTCATCCACAGTGAAATAGCTTAGGCCTCCTTAAGACCCTCCCAACATACAGTGCTCTTTAACAAGTAGAGTTGAGTTGAAACTAAACATCTATCATTAAGTGTGTTATTTATGAAGCGTTAGTAGCTAGGTACTTTAGGAAACATTTAAAAATAATTGACCATATTAAGTTAATGTTCTTGTGCATTCAGCATGTTCTTGACATTGTTTAATTTGTGCTTCTTTCTCTTTTTGATTACAGCTTGGGTTGACGATAACCATTTGCTTAAGCCACAGGTAAAACATTATGTCTTTTTTTTTTTTTAAAGACATATACTTCTTGGGCTGGAGCTTTTGGTTTGTCCTGAGGCTTTTGAGTTTGTGGCTGCTGAGTTTACTTTTGGTGGCACAGATGAAATTGTCCTATTTGCTTAATTTGTGAAAGCAAGTTACTCTCTGGAGGGAAAAATTATTTTACATGAAAATGTGGTAGATAGAACATTTCTGTTGAATCACAAAAATGGGAAGCTCTGCAGGAAAGCTGCAGATGTGGCTTCTGGGTGTAGTGTACTCTGCCCAAGAGGAAGAACTGAAATGTGCTGTGTGGGAGACGGGGCCAGCCAGGCGTGTTTGTGAAGCCTTTCCCCTGCCTCTTCTTTCTGGCTTAGTGCATCTGACTGACAAAATCCCTATTTTTGTTTTGCTATGGGATTTCTACTCGCTCTCAATTGCATGCTAAGGGAAAAATACCTCTTTTCTTGTACCTCCTGTGTCCTCCTACCCTGCAATGCTTGTTTACAGAGCCCACCTTTTCAGTCTGCACGCAGCCAATGATGTTGAGTTCATTCAAGTGAAAGTCAGCCCCAGTAGAGGGATGGTAAGCAGTGTCCCCGTCCTTACACAAATGGCACCCCTGGCCCCTGCAGTGCCATGCTTGGGGGAAAGGCTTGGGGTTCCCATACATAGCACAGAGTTACCCAATTTCAACACAGTGTTGTCTCCTGAAAATGCCTGCAATAAGTAGGAGGTATGGTTTCCATTTCAATGTGAGCTGGGCACCATGGACAATCCCTGCGACCTGGAAAGCTGCTGGGAAGCTGTGTACCCATGCGCAGAGACAGGGCAGGAGGGGATTTGAACCCCATCTGCACGTGTGCATGGGATGAAAAAGTGACATCTTGGACACTGCTGCAACCTGCTGAAGAAGTCCATGAATACCACTGTATTTAGCATAAGTTCCCCAAGACACAGGGGCCTTCGTAAAGCCATGGAAACCCACAGTGAAAAATGCCTGGGTGAAGTGGGTATAACTGAGTGGTCATAACTGTGGGGCCTTAGCTTGGCTTTTGTGCCTGCTCCTTCCCTGTGCTCCAGTGTCTTCAGAGAGTAGGATGTTCTGGGTATTAGGAAGGCATCTCTCCAATGACAGTTTTATGATCTGCTTCAGGGAGGGTGGGGGTGACCTTCCTCTTCTGTCATTTTCTCAAATGCCAGGCCACCATGGTTTAAGGGAGCCTGGAAGTCCAACCATTGTTTGTAAGCAGGCGAGTCCTGTGAGTCCTGAATGTGTGCACATGCAGGAGGATGGTGACCTGCAGAGACATGGTGGTCCGTTGGCACAGCCAGTCTGCTACATACTGTACTCTTGGCAGGCGTGATGTGGGCACTGGGCCCTCAACCTAAAGCTGAGCGGGCCCTAGGATACTGGTGCTGTGTTTGGGCCAGGGGTTGGGAGTGTTCTTCCAGCGAAAGCCTGTTTTTCTAAATGTTGCAAATATGGACTACTCTGGAATGGGATGGTGTGTGTTAGAAAGAGTGAGAGACAGAGAGAGAGAGACAGACAGAGAAAGAGAGATTTTGACATCTTTCATGGGTCTTGCTCATGGAGGAAGGCAGCAGCTTGTTTGTAGACAGGATCCGAAGGTCCCTGTTCTCTAGCAAAGCTAAGCTCATGCTCCAGTGCAGAACAAACATGAATCCTTTCCTGGCATGGTGGGGGTTACTTTCCTGTGGCTCGGCAGAGAGGCAGAACTTGTACCTCTGTATGTAGCTTTCAGTTGACTCCTTCGTCAGGACGAATGTCTTTTACCCAACTGTGGGTCCTTCTAATCAGTAAGATGGCAGGGTGGGGCCGACCTGGCAGGGACCGTGGTTGTGAGGACTTTGCCCCTGTGCTCTGCACCACCGGGCCAGTGTGTGTGGAGAGGACTCTGACTACCTTCCCAGAGGCCGTGGGTGATGCTCAGCATCTTTCTGTGCTGCCACCAACACCATCTCTGAGGTTGGAAACTCTTCTCTGGGCTCAGCATGACCTTCACTCAAGAAAGGAAAATATCTTTCCACTTTTCAATGGGCAGTGACCAAGCCACACCCGCCGTGGCGTGGTGGTCAATTTTGGAAGGAAGCTCTTTGCCTGGACCGTCATCAGTTTTCCCCGGTGGTTGGTTCCCCAAAGGAGCCAGGCTGCTGAAGAAGCGTGGTCAGGCAACAGTGGCCAAGAGGCAGGGTGGGCAGGTGGACACCCTGCGAGATGGTCCCCCGGAGCTGAGCATAGCCTTCTATTGTGATGAAGGGAAAATTGTGGGGTGCCTGCCATGGCCTGATGGGCACTGCCACACTTAGCATGAGGCCCCTTTAGACCTCAGGCTTGAGACGTGGAACACAGGAGAAATTTCAGTTCCGAGCCTCAGATTTGCCCCTGGTGTGGGCTTTGGTCTCTGTGGTCCAAGGCATTTCTTCTTGGTCCTTTGTTGAGAAGCCAGTTGAACTGACAAAGTGGCTGACAAAGGGGTCAGTGTCACCTGGGTTTTTCAGCCTCTTCTCTGTGTCTACCTCCTCTCTCAGTGGTTTGGGACATGTGACCTGTCTCTCTAGCCTTAGGCTCTGCAATCTGCTCTCCAATTTGTCTTGAGCCAATTCCCTTCCCCCTCTCTCACTTCTTATCCAGAAATACCTACCATAAAGGTCACTGCAAGAACATATAATAAAGGCAGAGGCCTCTGAGTTCAAGGCAGCTGCCAGGAGGCCTGTGCTGACGACGGTGTGACTTTCAAGGCATTGGCAATTTTATGGACACAGTTAAGAGGACAGTTGTCTCAGAATCCAACTGTGCCAAATGTGGACGCTATACAAAGCAAGTGGTGATGGGAGGTAAATTTTTTGTTTCAGAGTTTGGAGCTTAGGAACTGCTAACTTACAGGGCTATTTATAGACGTTGTTGTGGTTCCCCCAGGTCCCTAATATCACTAAGTTACCACTTATCCTGAAGTCAGCGGACACTGGAGGAACGGACCTCTTGAAGCCCACAGGCCACCATGTTGCCTGGTGGTGGGTCTTGTGCCTCTCCTGCTCCCAAGCCTGTCACCTCTTCCTTTATCCAGAAGGAGGGAAATGGAGGATGTGAGCTTCTGGGTGAGTCCCTTCTTTAAAAACCTAATTAGTGGACTAGTTTGAACTTCCTTTCCTTTGTTGATTACTTTATGTTTGGCACAACACAGCCGACATGAAACTGATCATTTGTCTTCATCTGTTTATACTGCTATCGCAAAATGCTATAGGCAAGGTAAATTTATAAAGAACATAACTTGATTCTGCAGAGGCTGCAGAGTTCCCTTCCAAGGCCCTGGAAGGCTGAACTTGGTCAAAGCTGCTCTTTGTGACCAGGATGGAGCACCGTGGCTGTGCTCTCTGCACAGGTGTGGGCAGAGCAGGCTGTGATCTCACGTGAAGAGACAGAAGGACAAACTGATCCAACACGACCTGAACCCTCTTTTATTTTTTATATGCTCTTCTCAAGATGGAATATTTTTATTGGCATATATTTGTGATACCTAATAATTACATTCTGTTTTGGGAGTTGCACCTGGATCATCTTTAGTGTCTTCCTTGACCCCCTCCCTTCCTGTCTACCTGCCTCTCCAGGTCCCATCCTCATTTTCACAGGGTCTGCCTCCTTGTCTCCTGCCATTTCTCCTTCACTTTGCTCTTTAGGTTGGTTATATTTTGGGTTTCTTACATAAGAGAAACCAGGCGATGTTTAACCTTCTTTGTCTGATTTATTTCACTTAGTGTTATGGTTCAAGACCCACTCATTTTCCTCCAAATGACTCAAATTTACCTTTCTTTGTGGTTGAATAGTACTCCATCATGAATATATTGCCACGTTTTCTTTATTCTGTTGATGGGCATGCAGACTGCTTCCAAGATTAGACACTGTGAGTTGTGCTGCTTTAAATCTGAGCATACATTTATTAGTGTAACATGATTTTAAGTCTTTCAGAAAGATACCCAGGAGAGGTATGGCAGGGTCAAAGGGAATTTCTACCTTTAGTTTTTTGAGGCATCGTCTACTGATTTCCACTGTGGTTGTACTAGTTCACATTTCCCTCAACAAGGCAGAAGTCTGAAGCCTTTTTTATAAAGCCTTCATTTCATTCATGAGGGAGAAGTCTTGTGAGCTCACGTCTTAAGACTGTTGGCTAGTAGGTCTCAGTGTCTGAATTTTGGAAGGGATATCTTCAAGCCACAGCACTGTTTTAACCATTTTTAAGTGTCTATTTCAGTAAATACATTCACTTTATTGTGAGTCAACTGTATTTATCTCCAGCACTTACTTCTTCATCATGCTAAACTCTCACCCTGGACTCTTTACGCCGTAAATCTTCTTTTTCCTTCTTCTAGCTTCTGGAAACCACGTTCTACTTCTGTTTTTATGAAGCTGACCATTCTAGGTGCTTCATGATGATTCATCTAGTATTTGTGACTAGCTCATTTTGCTTAGCCTAAGATCCTTAAGATTTATCTGTGCGGTAGCATGCAGCAGGAGTTCCTTCTTCTTTAGGACTAATATTGCCTGTATCTATGATACTTTGCTTATCTACTCATCCATCACTGAACACTCATGTTGGCTTCTGTTGTTCACCTGCTCTGAGTACTGCTGCTACCCACATGGGTGTTCATATCTTGAATCCTACTCTTACTCCTTTTGGCCATATACTGACAAGTGGAATTGCTAAATAATATAATAATTCTTAAGTTTAAGTTTTTGAAAGGTCCACAGTGTTTTCCTTGCAATAACTTCTTAAAAATGGGGTTGTACCTTGTGTTTACACAGTTCTGGGTCACTTTACAGACTCACGGTTGGTACTGAGAAGTGATTTCCATCTCTTTGTCACTTTTACTGAGAACCTGGATACTGAGTTGAGGGCTTCCTGGGTCTTACTTGTGCATGTGTGAAGATGCTGTTGAAGAATGACTTGGAATTTGTGATATAATCATCAGATCTGTTTCCAAAGCTTCTAACAGAAGGGCTAGGGCCAAGAACAATGATGGAGAAAACCCCAATGGACCTACTTAAGAGATAGAGGGTTGGGGTGAAGTAAAAGGAGGAGGCAAAGATGGTTCTAGAAAGAGTGCAGGGAGCATGGGCTCAGTTTCACAGAAGAATGGTGCTGGGGTCTTAAAGAAGGTGATGAGGGAAAGAAGTCATGGTGAGCAAGGCAGCATCTCTCAATGTGCTGGAGACACAGTGAAGTGGGGGACAGGGTTGGCCTGAGCAGGAGGGCGCGCTCACGTGGCCCAGAGGGGCTCGATGCCCCAAATGTTCTTGGTTCTGTTTTGATGTGTAGGCAGTGTTGCTCTTGCTCTTATTGATTTGTTCCCTCTTGAGGTGGACAGTGCCCAGGCTTAGGAGTGTCCCCTGAATACATCTCCCACCAGGAGCTTCCTCCTCTCCTCCTCTGTACAGACACCTCTCACTTCTGCCAGATGAGTGATTGCATTCATCTGCATGACCCAGGATTGCATGTGTGTGAGTGTGAGACTCCATGTGACAGGATGCTGAGGGGTGAGGAAGTGGAGATGCCACGCTCATATCCAGGCAGTATGAACCTACCCAGCAAGAGACGCATCTACTGTGCTCCACAGTGAATTCAGCAACAGGTCGTGTCCAAGTGCCGTGTATGATCACAGGGTTTTCATTATTTTTGTAAAGTCAAGTCATTTTTGCAGAGTGGAAAATTGTCTCTTGGTTCTCATTCCCCACTATTTGGCTTGAGGTTTTCAGGTGGAATCCACATAGTGGTGACAGCTGGGTAACCCCCAGAAGTGCCCTTTGCAGATAACAGGTCTTGGGGCTCCACCACCCACGCAGCGGGGAACAATTTCCCTACTGTGTGGGTGTTTTGTTTCGTTTTTTTTTTTCTTTTTCTCTAAGATTGAAAAAGTTTATCTGTTCTTCCTGCCTGATGGAGGCAGCAGCCTGAAGAGGACCCCTCCCTCCTGGTGGGTAAAACAGGCCCGGAGGTCGGCACTGTAGCGCTCCATTCTCAGTCTCTGGAAAGCCCACACAAACCAGCAGCGTGGAATTTCTGCACGTGCCACATAGGTACACATTTCTGAGAAAAGCTCTCTGTGAACCAGCTGCGAGAGAATGATTTTATTTGCCTGTTTCATTGGTTGTCTTTATTCAAGGAACAACAGAGTAAATTTCCTATTTTGTTCCATTCTAATTAAATGGGAGTCTACAGGAGTATGCTTTTTAGACAGGGACTAAAAAATTTCTTTCCTATAACTTTTCTTTTATTGGTTTTTCATAGACCCTGAGAAAGACCAAATTCAGTATCCACTGAGGCTGTACTTTAAGCCAATATTGGAGTTGCTGGTGCTAACTCCTGAAAAGCGGTTGCATCCCCCCAGAGACTGTAGGGGGAAGGGAGAATTTGGGACCTTGCACATGATTAATCCCAGAGGAGTGGGAAGTTTCTGTGCAGTTTGGAAACCCCTGACGTGGGTTGTTGTGGCATCCCTTGCAATGCACATGCAGACCTGTGATTAAGTGGTCACTTCAAGACCGTTTGTGCTTTTGTGCTGAATGAGCCCAGATGGCCTAGCAAGACGTGAAGGGATGGTGCGCTTTTGTGGTCTGATTTAGATTAGAAGCAGAGTTTGAAGTTTGCCGATGAATCAGAAAGCTCATCGAATGGACGGGCAGCATCACGGAACAAATGGAATTGTCATCCCGAAATATGAAAGCAACGAAAAGACAAGAAACAGGGTGATCAGGTTTTGACTTCAAGCCATGGCAAACACCTAACAACTCCCATTTGGAGTTGGTTTGATCTTGTGGAATCAGCTGGGGAGCCTGTTGTTTTCCAAATTTTGTAAAAATAAACAAAAATGCCTTTCTGCCCTTTTTTCCCCTTCCAGGGAATAGTTGTTTCTGTCACTAGGGCTTTCTGGCCAACTGTTCCATTTGTCTCCTTTTCAAACTTCACAGTGAGACTCTGACCAGATTTATGCAGAGTTGCCAAGAAATTACCGGGCTGCAGTCATATAACCTTTAAAGCAAAGCTATCTTTTGGCAGAGTGGATCTTTTAGATAACCTTTACACAATGGGCAGGCTGTGCAAAGTGTCTAAGTCCTCTGGTTCTATGAGGAAATCCCTGAGGGCTGGAGGGTGTGCTGTCGGCCTCTCCTGGCAGAGCTGAGCATGGAGCTGAGGGTGTGCCTGGAGAGCAGTGGGTGCTCTTCAGAGTCCAGGGTAGAAGAGAAGTAGATAGATGTGTCTTCCTGTCATTGTTTGTCTCCTATCCGGTTGGTGGCCTTATACTCTAGGGACCTTCTATTCTGATCTTATGGTCCTTTCTCAACCCTGCTCCTTACGTACCTGTCATTACACCCACAGGATGGTCTCCAGGGGGATCCTTTGCCTGGCAACAGGAAGATCTTTCTGGAAGATGGAATTGTTCATGCCTGTCTGTGCAAAAGCCTCCAGACACTTCCATGCCTGGAGAACGGAATTCTGACTCTTAGCTCATTGAATTCTAGAGCTCATCCTTAACTAGCACAAAACTTTCTGACTCCTTTACCCCTTGACCTTGCTATTTCCTTTGAAAAATTAACTTCTCGACACCTCTCTGCATCAGTGAGATCCTTCTTGCTCTACAGTTGCTCCTGGATGTCACCTCCTTTTTGATGATTTGTCAAGGAGCTACATCCCTTTGTTTTAGAGCTCAGGGTACTTCTCAGGTCAGAGCCTGACTCCATGCTTCTTCCCATCTCTGGCTGCAGGCTGGGAAGGTGAATTGAATTCCTCCATACAGGCCCATGCATGTCAGCATGTGACCTAGAACTAAGGCCATTTCGTAGAGCCTTAATGTCTGTGCAGGTGGGTCTGGAAGGAGATAGTCTGTGTTTAATAATAATACCTCCCTGCAGAAATGACCCTTTCCTTCCAAAAGACTGAGCTACTCAAGTCAAATTGATGTAGAGAGTAAACACAACTCAAAATAAAATCCCAGTAGTCTTTTGTATAGAAATTGATGAGCTAATTCAAAACTACTTGCAAAGGCAAAAGAATTAGACCAACCAAAGCAATTAGAAGACATATGGGGCCTCATTTTAAGACTTAGTGTGAAGCTGTAGTAATCAGTCCAGTGTAGCATTGGTGAAAAGACAGACATATAGGTCAATGGGACATTCGTTTATATGTATCGCCACCTATACCTGACCATCACCTATATATTGCCACATATCTGTCAGCATACACAACAATGAATACATAGCAATCGTGAACCTAAAGATAAAAACTAAAACTGCAAACTTTGAAAGAAAATAAGAGAAAATAATTGTGACCTTGGGCGAGACAAAGTTTTCTTCACACACTGAAAGCGTGAACTATAAAGGAAGTTGGTAAAGTTGGATTTTATCAAAATGAAAAACATCTGCCCTTTGAAAAGCACAGCTAAGTAATGAAAAGTCAAGCCACAAACTGGAAGAAAATATTTGCTCAGCAGATATCTGATAAAGAGTTGTATCCAGAACATACATAGAGCTCTTGCAACTCTGAAAAAAGAAAACATACCAACCTGACTTCAGAAATGGGCAAAAACACTCGAGCTGTTACTTCATCAAGCACGGGGTACAGGTGGCAAATAACAACTTGAGGAGATGCCCGATGTCATAGTCAGTAAGGAAATGCAAATTAAGACCCTTGCACATACTGTATAGTAGAATGGTTTCTTAAAACCCCACAAAACAACTCCGAAAAATCACAACCGGCCAACCAGTCCTGACAGCACGACGTGCTGACGAGGATGTGGAGTAATTACAGCTCTGGTGGGAAAGCAGAATGATGTGCACTTTGGGAAAACATTGTGATAGCTCTCTGTCTCTGTCTCTATCTCTGTCTCTGTCTCTCTGTCTCTGTCTCTGTCTCTCTGTCTCTGTCTCTCTGTCTCTGTCTCTGTCTCTCTGTCTCTGTCTCTGTCTCTCTGTCTCTGTCTCTCTGTCTCTGTCTCTGTCTCTGTCTCTCTGTCTCTGTCTCTGTCTCTCTGTCTCTGTCTCTCTGTCTCTGTCTCTGTCTCTGTCTCTGTCTCTCTGTTTCTCTCCCTCTCTCCTTTCTTTTTCTCAATACAGGACTGAGGACTGAACTCAGGGCCCTTGCACGGAGTTACTCGCCCGTGTCTTCTTATTTATTTGTATTTTGAGGCAGGATCTCACTAAGTTTCCCAGGATGGGCTGTAACTTTGGATCTTTTTGCACAAGTCTCCCAGAATTCTGGGATTATAGACATGTGCCAGCACAGCCGGTTTTTGGTAGTATCTTACAAGATCACACTTAGGCTATGACTTGCTGAGTTCACTTCCAAGTACTTATAAATAAGAAAAGCAAAGACATTCATCTACCCAAGGACTTGTACACAAATGTTCATATCACTTCTCTCCTGATAGACTCAAACTGAAAACAATCTCAAATGTCCTCATCTGGGAAGTGGACATCCAAGTAATACCCGTCAGGGATAAAACACACCATGCCCAGTGAGAGAAGCCACACTTGAAAGTACGTGTCCTGTGTGATTCCCTTTGTATGACCTTCTGGGAAGAGAAACGACACAGAAAGAAGTGGAGCCATAGCTGCTAAGGGAGGCTAGAGAGGTAGACTAGGAATCGGCCTAAGGAATTTGGGGGGGGGATAGACATTCTAAATCTTGATTGTGAGGGTTCCACTACTGTTACTTGAATTTTACCATAATTAAATGAACCTGTTGGTAAACTTGGATTCGAGAGCACCAAGGCAAAGCAACTCCTGCATTTCTTCATGGCGTGACGCCCTGTACTATGCTGCGCTCCCAGGTGTCTTCCCAGGACTTCTGTGCACTGTCACAGGGGGCTCTTCCTTTGAATTCTGTTGTGTTTTCCCTGTCCCAGGACCGGCCTCATGTTCATGTTTTTCTAGCTCTATCATTTCCAGGAAGGGCAGACTGTGGGATGAGCAGCCATACTCCGCCTGAAGTCTTTCCATGTAAGCCAGGGTGCAGTCAGGTCCTTCGTTAGCCAGGATATCCCGGTAGAACGGGCTTCACGGGGTCTCTGCTGGGAGACTCAGCCCCTGGCCATTGGATTGACCTTGTCCTTTATCCACAAGGCTGCAGCCACATAGGATCCTATAAGCGGTTGACAGAGCTGGCTCTCTAGTCAAGAGATCCCCGAGTGCTGGGGAGCACTGGGACGGAGTGCCAAGCTTGGCTTCCTTCCTTCTATGGAGCGGACACAGATGCTTGAGGTCACATTCTGGGAGGTGCTGCTCCTCTCATCCATCTGGAAAATTCATAGGTGGCTGACCTCTCCCCAGAGACCCAGGGAATGGGGTGTACCTGTTTCCAGTCTTTACTAGTGAGAGAGCAGCTCTGTGTTCTGCCCCAGTGAAGCAGCAGGTGTCACCCCAACACCCACTTTGTTGACTGCTGTTGAGTGCAGGTGGCAGGCAGGGCAGGGGTACCCAGCACGGGAGAGGGAGATGAACCTGCACAAGCCCAGCACGTGGTTATTGTCATTCTGTGCTGTCACTGGGGGCTGCCACAGCCAGCTCCATCTGGCCAGGGGCCAGCGTGCCTAACAGTCCAGCTGCATGAAACCACAGGAGGACTAGGCTAGGCCCCTTCTGTGTATTCCCTTGAGTGGCACCACGTTGCCCTTGCCCAGTGGGCAGTGTGACCATGACCTTGCAGTTGGTGGAAAAGGTTGCCATGGTCTTACTTGTGTTTCCACTGAGCAGGTCGATGTACTGACAACCTGGTCTGGTATTTTAGGGTCTTATCTGCAAACCTGGCTTCTGGTTTTAGACTGCCCCAAAGGGCCCCTTTTCAAGTTTTAATGTACAGTTAAATTGGCAAGATGGAATTTGTAGGCTTTGTTAAACTAGCCACAGAAAGTTCTAGATTGGCTCCTTCCAGTCTGATGAAGATGCCTTATTTATAGATGATGTGTGCTGTACAAGTCACATGTTGGTCTCACATGGGGCTCTACAGTCCTACAAATCAAAAATATTTGACAGCCTTTCAATTATATGAAAGCCTGGAGTTCTGGGGACTCTGGGACATCTTCTGAAAGGGGCAGTCCCCACACTGTCTGCTGTGGGCCCAGTGAAAAGGAGTCTTGCTGAGCCAGCTCTTTTTTTGAGTTTTCCTGAGATGTCTTATGTAGATTTTGCTTCCTGTTGAGGTCGGTAGAGCCTCAAGTGCCAGGTAGAGAAGTGCATAGTTTGTTTACATTCCCTGGCCTTTCAGAAGTAGATGTGTCCGCCTGTGCCCATGTCTTCTTCCTCTGAGGCTGTCGCAGCCCTCCTGTGAGTCCATAGTGGGGGCAGCTGATGAGCGGGTCCTTGGAGAGGAGGAAAAGCCCTGTGTTGGACTCCCAGGTTGGCATCTGTAGGTTTTCCTACCATTCCCTTTCTGGAGAAAAAGGGCCCTCTCATCTGTGTTTCATCTTCCCGAGCAAGCACTGGATCCAGGATGCTGAGCCTTGAACTCATGGCATCTCTTGTGCTTATTCACTAAAGTTTCTCCCAGATCATTTGGGGCAATTTTATACCAAAAGGATGCTTGGTGATGTTTTTGGTTGTCCTGACTTGGGTGAGGTTATTACTGGCTTCTAAGAGGGCTAGGGATGCAGTTAATATCCTGCAGTGTATGGAACCACAAATTCTCATCTGGCTTAACATGTGAGCAGTGCCCTGTACTGAGACCCCTGAAGGTTGTGAAATATGTATTCCTCTTTTGATCTACAAAGCTTGGGAGCAAATACACACATATACACATACACACATGCACGAGCATGCGCGCGCGCCCACACACACACACACACACACACACACATACACACACACTGTTCAGTCAGCAAAGACTGAATCAAAATCTGTTGTTTAAAAGCTCATATGCTGTGTTGGCTTCTGTGATGATAAAACATTCTCCAATATTCCCTGAAAATGTTTTTGTTCCATTCTCTTTGTTGGCTTTTTTTGGTTAAACATAGGGATTAAATCAGTTTTAATTACTCATGCCAATAGATGGAGAAGAATATTAGCCCCTCCAAAACATTAGATCTCCCAGAATCCATTTGTGATTGTCTGGGCAATTATACAGAGATGGAAATCAGCAGTGGCACTCATGCTCCTCCCCTGGAGCCAGCCCTCCCACTTCCTGGTTGAGCTTTCATTGGAGGCTCATTGGAAGATCTTGTCCTATTGATAGTGTGTAAGATGTGATAGGTTATTGGAAGGTAATTGATTATCTTACTTTGACTATTCCATTCCCATTGTTCTTCTCTCCCTTTTTAATATATTTAAAAAAAGTTTTTTTGAGACGGGGTCTCACTGTGCAGTTCAGATTGGTCTGAAACTCACTACATACCCTAGGTTGGCCTTGAACTGTGGTGATCCTCTTGTCTCTGCCTCCCAAGGGCTGGATTTAAAGGTGTGCACCACCATGCCAAGTTTTCCCTTTTTAATCTTAAAAAGGATAATGAAATAAACTTTACGATATGTTTGTTTTCTTTAAAAACTCTTACTGAATATAGATTAATGAGTACTAGATAAAGGCAAAACACACCGTGCCCGTGTCCAGCAAGATGTAACTTAACCCAAAGTTACTCTTTCAGTAAGTGATGGAGTCTCAGCCAATCAGAATAACTGAGCCTCCAGCCAATCAGAGTCTGAAAGCTCCCCAGGCATAACCATGTAAAGCAAATGCTTACCACAGCCAATCAGGGTCTTTCTGTAGGTTGCTTCCTTTTCTCTGGCTGTAGTTGCAGCCTTCCCAAATGGCAGGATGGAGTATTCCAAACCACTTTTTGGTTTAGATTGCTGCTCAATTCATGAATTGTTACTCTGCTCAAATA
The DNA here is from genome assembly GCF_034190915.1 of Cavia porcellus. Lineage (NCBI taxonomy): Eukaryota > Metazoa > Chordata > Mammalia > Rodentia > Caviidae > Cavia > Cavia porcellus. Next base: position 55,350,867 of record NW_026947501.1, on the reverse strand, counting down.
AACTCTGTTAAATGTAATCCGTTTAAGGCTTTCCTCTTAACAGTACAGATTCCAGATTCCCTTTTGGCTTTCTGTGATCATACAAGTGAGGTCCTATTGCATCCTTGTGAGAGGAGTTCTACCCAGGTGCACTTGGGGTTGGAACTTGGACCTCTGACTCCTAACAGGTGGAATGTTTCCACAGTGTGTGTTCTGGTCTACCCAGAGTGCTCATGTAATTTCCTGTGGCTCAGAGCTGTGATTAAGCCCCATCCTCCAAGCAGGGGTGTTTGTTTGCAGCCTGCAGGGGCACTGAGTGGTGTTTGCAGAACTGAAATGACAGTCAATGCTGATGGAAAATTTCCTTCTACAACTAAACTTTTATAAACAGCAGTGGAGAAGGTTTGGGATCTTATGGGAGAGTCCACACTGCAGGCTAAGCTCTAGAAAACTCCCAATCAGAACCTGTGAGGTATAGCCTCTCCTTAGTGATCCCAGAAGGACGAGCCATTTTCGAGTCTCCATTTCCTCCCCAGTGGCCGCTGTCCCTCCAATGTGAGGTCAAGGATTCAGAGATCATGACTCGGCTCAGTGTGGCACTGGGATATATCACACTGACAGCCGGGAATTGGGGCCCTGGTGAGGAAATTAGCAACCTGTGCTCCAAGAAATTCTCTCCACTCTGAGCTAATTGGGTAACCTTCGTGGGAATCTGTTTTGCTTGAAAAGAAACCTTCCAGAATCTCCTTTTTAGTCACATGTCTTCGGTGATGGGAGAAGATAGGGAAAGAAAGAAAACATGGTCCTAAAGAAGGAACTTCAACTGTGACTTTTATATTTGCTTCTCTAAGAAATTATGTATCTGAAAGCAAGAGTAGAAGAAAAAACAATAATACTTCCATTTGCAATCAGTTTCCCTTACCGCAGTCTTGAAGTAGAAGCCACTGTGTACAATGCTTTAGACAAGATGCTGCTTAAAGGTGTCCTCACATAATGGTCACAGCCCCTAAGATGCTACTAATTCTGCTTTGGAGACAACGGCACCAATGCTCAGAGGTGGAGGAATTTATTCAAGGCCGCAGCACTGCTTAATAAAAACCAGACTCTTTCCATGGTACTTAGAAATCACTTGGCACCTGACATTGCTGTGAATGTGAGATACCACTTGAGAAAATGCTTGGTACAAATTTAAAAAAAAACTCCAAATTTAAAGAAAAGATACAGGACATACCCAATTGTTTGCCAAAGGAAATCAAATATAAAATATGCACCATGAGGTAAAGGACAGATTATGTTCAAAGAGGTGTGTAACGTAAATCTGAATTCATGCTTGGAATTAGCATGGAGGCAACTTTATTAAGACTCTGCTGATGGTGCTAATGTAATAGTGTTTTGGACGGTGTGGGGGGGTCTGCATTCATTCCTCCTTTTGTCCCACAGTTACTTTGTATTAGGGAGAATGCCCTTAGCTTGGAGTAACAGGAAGCTCTGGTTCCCCTATAGTAAACAGTGAGTAGATTTGTTCCTCATGGAGTGATTCCTGAAGTAAGGCAGTGGCTCAGGGCCGTCATCAAGCACCAGAGTTGTTTTGATCTTTCCTCTCTGCAACCCTTGGCATGACGGTTTTCTCTTTGCCTGACTGCCTCATGGTCACGTGACAGCTGTGAAGTTCTTCCTGCCACATGCAGATGTAATAAGATTTAGCAGAAAAGGAGGACCCATCTGTTCCTATATCTCACTTTTTAGCAGCACAGAAACTTTTTTCCAAGAACCCTTCCAGAGTCTTCCTCTCATTTTTCATTGGCCAGAAAAACCCATCTGTCCATTATTAAAGCCATTGCTGGCGAGAGGAACTGTAATTAGTTCAGTAAGCACAGTGGATCCTTGGCGAAGGGTGGGTTACATGAACAAAATCGGAATTCTGTTACCAAGGAGGAAGGGAGAAGGCGTTGGGCCAACAGCTGGAAATATTGCTACACATTTTAAAAATACTTTTATTATGGAAAAATCTCAAGCACAAGGGAAGTAACTGTGGTTTCCCAGTTGCTTATCTCCCAGGGTCAGTAACTTACCCGCCTTTCGGCAGCTTCGTTCATTTCTGGTCTCTCTTTCTCTCCCATTGGAGTATTTTTAAGCTTATCCTGGATTGATATAGTATGTCATTTCAAAATGTGCTCTTGCCGTCTGTTGGCTGCATCCTAAATGCCTGATGGCAACCAGAAAGGAGAAAGCTGTTTCAGGGGTAAGAAATTAGTGATGATTGACCTGGCATTAACTAATTTTTTTGCTATCAAAGACAAAATTTTGAGGAAAGGAAAAAAATGGGAAATGCAGTGTCTGGGAAATAGAGTTTTCTCTAAAGTTTTTGGTCTGGCTGCATCTGGATTTCCTGGGATGCTGGGGGACAGCTGTTCTGGGAAGTTTGAGTGGGAGCAAGGGTTCCTCCCTGGCTCTTCGACAGACATGGGAGGTGAGGGGAAGTTCAGCATCACGTTTGCCGTTTGCACTCTCAGGCCGATGAGGCGAATGCTTTCTAAGAGTGGGTTTTGGTGTGGCAACACCTGTTTTTGCGTGTTAATAGATTTCTGGGGTAAGATAGAGCTGGGTGATGTCACCTGCAGGTGTGCGAGCCTGTGGTAGCGGTCTGCTGCTTGGCATTTGTTTCACAAGGCGTTGCTAGCCACATCTGTCCTCAGCTGTGAGGGTCTGAGCACCAGCAAGCTGAAGAGAGAGATGTTTTTAACCAGAACAGAAAGTCAGATGTCACAAGTCGCCTGTGGGCTGGGTTGCAAACAAATGTACTTTCCCTATGGCTTTAGCTGATTTCATTTAGCTATGGAACAAAATACAAACGTTATTTCTTTAAAATATCACAGTGGCAGCCAGAGTATATTTCCACACACCCTTTTCTGAGTTTCTTAAGCCACCTGTTTTATTACACATTTAAAGGCCCCTCTCCCTGCATGCATCTGAAACAGGAAGTTTGCCTTCTTATTTTCCTTTGGTTTTAAAACATTTCATCCTTTGAAGAAAGTTCGCTGGGTTTGTGTGGGGTGGCAGCTTTGTTTATATCATAAAAATTCACCATTTCTCTAGATGCGCCTCTCTTTTTCTATATGACAATTAAAGGTCAAATTGCAAAGCTGAATCAGTGGGAACTCAGTGTTCAGGATACGTTCGAGCTGACCTGATTTTATCTGCCTGTGCTTTGTGACATGTTTGTGTTTGCACAGTGAGTTTAAAAACAGAAATCTTTTGCATAACTATATTTGAAAAAAATCTTCGCAAAAAAAGCAAAGGACAGAAAGAGAATGGAGCACTGACACGAACAATGGCATTTGACTACACTTGTGTGGCCTGTGCGACTTGTGTAGCAGTCTCACCATTTCTTAGCACAGCTTTCTAGAACGTGTGTGTTGTGGTTAGGTGTCCTTTGTTTCACGTGCTATGCATTTCGGCGTGATGTGAGAACCCATCCGACCCCAATACATTTTATTTGACATGCACAGCTGGGTCGCTGGAGGATAGTCCAGGCCATTAAAAAGAATGCAAAAGAAAACACAGACAATCCATTCATCAGGACACTATGAAAGGGGGACTTGTGGGGCAGCAGCACACCTGGAGGAAGGAGAGGAGGAAAACCAAGCGGGCGCCCAGGGAGAAGGGTGGAGCAAACACAGCTGCTGCTGACTGTGCTGCGTGGCAAAGGGCTTTAGCACTGGTGAAAACTGATTCCACGTCCAGCTTGTGGAATCTTATTTAGGGCACTCTGCAATCAGCAGGGTGGAATGGCAGATGTGAGGTTTTACCTACTGACGGCCCGTGTTTACTAAGTGCTTGGCATCCTGGAGTACCCCAGATTAAGGGGTGTGATGCTCCCCTTCATGTGGGAGTGGCTCCTGAGGTTCCTGACCTGTGACATGATGCCCGGGCTTCTCTGTCTCATCAGAGAGGGAGGAGGGGAGGCAGCCCGGGGAGCCCTTGGGGAGCCCATCCTTTCCACAGCCACAAGGACACTCCAGTAGCCCAGCCCAGCTGCCTGCCCCCACCCTGCCTTTCCCTTCCTGCCTCCTCTTTGTGATTTTGCAGCACTCTTTTTACACCTTGTCACTGATCCGGGACATCTTTCCATTTGTGTGTTCACGTTGGGTTGTCTCCTGAAAAGCCATTTATAATCCTGTGTGAAGATCAAGAGGAGGTCCCTGGCCACCTCAGCTTGAGTGAGAGGCTGAGGTATATATGCATCACCTGGGACCTTTTCAGAGTGACTACTCTGAGCCTGGACCTGGGCTGAGACACACTTGCTGTCCCCTGTTTGCTGAATCGCTTTTCGGAGACCTATGTGATCACTGTAATGGATCTTGGGGCAGGAGGTAGAATGCTGCTAGGCCTACCTAACAACCCTGCTTGTGGTTAGAGCTCTCCCCAGGTCTGCAGCACCTAGACCTGGAGCTCCGGGGTGCGGGAGGCAGGCTTGGGGATCATAGCTGGGTGTTTCTGTGCAAGCCGAGCACTTGACAAACAACCTGGCAAAGAGCACCCAGGAAATGGCACCAGGCTTATCTGCAACTTAGGAAACCCCAGATAGAGTTGGTTGATTAAAATAAACCCCCTTTATCCACAGGCTCACCTGTCCTCCCAGGTGGGAGTTCTACTGGAAGTGAGTGTAAATATGAGCCAAAGATGACAGTAAATCCCACAAGGACTTCTAGGAATAATGTACCGTTTTGGATTTTGTTTCAGTATTGATTTTTGCAAAATTTTCCTGCCTGCCAAACCAAACCCAGTTCCAGGATCATCAGGCATTTTTAGAAATCTTTTACTTTCCTTTCTGTTGCTTCTACAGCTCACTGGAAACTCTCCAGCATGGTCAAAACAGGAAAACAGCAAAATTAAAACAAACAAATGAACAATTAAGAAACCCTTGATAAATATGGTTTGACAAAACTGACTTTCAAACAATTATCACAAAAAAACTGCAAGGCTGGGGATTTAGCTCAGCAGCATTAAGCGCCTGCCTTGCAAGCTTGTGGTTGTGGGTTCAATCCCCAGTACCGATTAAAAATAAAGAAAGAAAAATAAATATGAACCCGCTATACAAAAGAATTACATTCATAACAACAACAACAACACAACTGCAAGCCAGCTGGAAATACAGGTGGCTTTTCCCACGGGAGCCAAAATATAAGGTGCCCCTTTGGCTACCTGCACTCTGGAATGAGACTTCTTCCTGACTGCTCTCAAGGCAATATTTTCCTGTCCCCCTCACTTCTCCCGCAAGTATGTTCTGCTACTTGACCTGGAACAGAGAAACTCAAAATCTAACCCCAGTCACATTATTAAATGGTAAACTTTTAAATTCACACAGAGCAGTGGATGGGAATTTCAAAACATGGAGTTAAGCTCTGCTCTTACAGAGATGGAACAAAAGCTCTCTGTCTTTTGGAGGTCACTAATCCGGTGTTTGCACCTTATTGTCACTACGTAATGTCTGAAAAACTTGGAATTATTTCCAATTAGTGGGTTTCAGTGGATCTCGCTTTCTGAGCCGTTGACCCCTGGTGTTTGTTTAGCAGGATTTTCTCACCGGTCTTCACCTTGCTGAGCATTGTTTGGCTGTCAGAGCGTCTGAACAGCTCCGGGTGACCCTTGCAGAAAGATCCGTATGGTGAGACTGGGGGAGCTGTTGTGAATTTTGTGATGACAGATGGCAGAGCATAAAAGGCACCTCCGTGGGCTTTGTGAAGGGGGATTTGCACTCTCGGAACCTTCTTTCTCCTCTTGGAGGCTTTTCCATGACTGCTGTCAGAGCTGAACTGGAGCCCATGGAGCATGGGAGGCCTCTGAGACCCAGCACCCTCACACACCTGCTGCTACACACTGCACCCCTCCAGGTCCCCAGGCATCAGAAAGCCCTAAGGTCCGGCCGCTTGCGATGCTGGGAAAGTACGAACTTCTCTTGGAGCTCGGTGCCTTGGAGCCCTGGGATTTGATTTGATAAGGATTTCACCTGATGCGTGGAACTCAGTGGGCCAGAGTTACCAAGAAGGAGTGTTTAAAAGGGGCCTTTTTGGTCTTGCTTCTAAAACAGGCACTTGTAATGAGCTGTCTTCCAGGCTCTGGCTGAGGCATAGAGGTGGTGGTAAGGAACTCTGTATATATTGTGCAGAAACCCAGAGGAGTTCAAGAGGACTGGCTGAACATTGAATTTGATGCAAACTACAAAATCCTGTGTGGCCCCCAGTGCATTGTCCTTGGATGTCTTTGTAACAGGGCTCTAGCACCCTGCTGAGGAGTCTCCTTACAGCCAGGTGAAACTCTGAAGGTTCCCAGCAAAGCCGACTCCATTCCAGGCTGCGGCTGGTCAGGAAGGGCAAGTGGATACCATTGCCAGTAGTCTTGCATTAGTAGAAATCCTGCATTTCTGAGCAGTCCAGCAGGGCCAGCAGTACCCTGGCCCCTGTTCCACAAAGCAGCCACCTCCAATACTTATTATTATCTTTTTAAAAAAGCTTTTCTTCTACCTACTTTACTGTTTTCATTTTCCTGCTTAGCCTCAGTAGGTGGATCAGCTTGAAAGTTTTGATTTGAGCCAGGCATGTGGGGTGGGAGGGGGGCACACCTGAAATCTGGGCACTCTGATAGGCCAAAGCAGCAGGATCAAATAAAACCCAACCAGGACAACTTAGCAAGACCCTGACCCAAAGTGAAAAATTTTAAAAAAGGCTGGGGTACCATGCAGGGCAAAGGCCCTGGATTTAATCCCCAGTACTGGAAAAAAGACAGATTTGTTTTAATTCTCTCAGAGGAAATGAAATACAAATATATAACAAGCCCATTAGAACTCATCCTGATAAAATAATCCAAGACGCAGAAAACATTCCATGCCAAAAAATGTTTCTCTCTGGTGTTCATAGTATGCAAAATTGAAAACATTTTCACAATTGGAAGCAAGTTCATTAAATTTTGATGTGACTCTATAATGGGATTTCATATGGCTAGAGAAGTATTGTTCAAGCAGAGTTTTTAATAACGTGAAAAGATGCTCATGATATAAATGTTGGATATAAAAGAAAAAAGTTTGAAATCAATTTGTAGTATAATCCAGCTCTCTTCCAAAATGCAAAAGCGATCTGCTTTTTGTAAGCCTGGAAGGACATTTGCCAAAATAGTAACTGTGACTGCTTGTTTGGTAATGAAATTCTACAAGATTATTTCCTCTTTATTTTATTCCAGGTTTTCCTTATTTTTGACAGTGACCTTGCATAGCTGTTATGCATAGTTTTTATGTACAGTCAGAAAAATAAAAGACACACTAAAAAATAAAGAAGACACAGAAGCCTTGAAGTCAATATAAGAAGATTTTTCCATGTGTCTCCTAGCTCTTTGGCAACAGAGTAAGTCCCAAAGCCAAGTTCCCTGATCCTGGGATCAATGGGTTTGGTCCATTCTGCAGAGCTAGGCTGCCCACGGCTATGCACCTGGGCTTCATGGTCCCCGGGGGGCCATCTCTGAATCCATATGCATTATGTGGGTGTATTGATGGAGGTGCCTTCATTGCACCTTCAATTCCACTGTCATGAGCAATCCTTGAAAGCCAGGCAGCTGAGGCCTCTGAGTAGATAATCAAGCTAATTCAGGCATTATTCTGTGCTGCGGTTTATTTCCTTGGGGTGCACCTTGGGTAGATCTTCTCGCATTTCTGCTATTCTTTTTCTGTTTCTTCTCTCATGAGGACAAATTGAAGCCATTCAAATCCCTTCATGGGAGCACAGCAGTGACAATGAACTCCCATGAGTCCCTGGGTGACCTTGCACCCCAAATGGTAGACGTTTTCTCAAATACCTTAAAGCTCAAGGACCTGAGGCCTCCTAACTCCTGTCACTAACTTGTCTGCTTACTGTTGCCAGTCTGTTCTTTCTTAGACACGTCCCACAGGGTCAGATGGGGAGGGGGCTGCTCCTGTTAAATGACTTTGCATCAGGCACATGGGGTGGGTCTGATGGGAGACAACCTGAGCTCAGAGTTGTTTAACTCTTCTACATCAAGCAATTCAATTGTCCAGTGATCCAGAGGGCAGGAAGGACATGCAGAAGGTCCCATCTCTGTGAACAGACACATCTTTGGGGCAAACTGTCTTCCAGACTTTCTGAGTTAAGGACAATCTCAGCTACGGGACTCTAAGGCTCTGTCACCCACTCAAGATGACCAAATGCCGGCTCGCATTAGTGGAGACTTTCTCCCAGGCCAAGAGCATTGCCAATATTTGCCCCCCAACATCCAGCATTGCCTGTGCTTGGGGGTGCCTTAGAGTTAACCAGGTCTTCCTGGACTATAACACAACCTAATGCTTGGCCCTGTGCCTGGAGAACAAGCTGGCTCACACCACTGGAGCGCTGGGGTCAGGGAATCTGCCACTTTCATCCTGAGTGGCCTCATGGCCAAGTTCCCGAGCTGCTGTCTTAACTGAGCCCCGTGGCCAACACAGGTTGCTATAGTCAGGTACCTGCAGGCTCAGGGCTCGAAAGTGGGTGGGTGTGCAGGTGGGGACCCAGGGACAGTTAGGGGACATGAGGCGGCCAGCCAGGCAGCTGCCTTCCGGCTCTACTGACAGATGGTTTTGCTTCTTACATATTTCTGTGGGGTGGATATTTTCTATGTTTCCATGAATCTGAAAGGACTTAACATCAGGACTTTCAGGAGAATTTCTGGTTGCTGTGAAAATGAATACAATCTGGGAACGTAGGAGTCAATATGCAAAAGCCTCAATCTGCCACTTACAGAACTGGCATTGCATGATGTTTCCACTGTAAAAGCTGAAGGAAGGGATGGGGTGCATTTGCCCATTTGCCCCAGGTCCCTGTCATCGAGCTAGTGGGAGTGGAGGGGAGTGTGTGGCCTTGTGGGTGAGGGAGGTCAGGCTGGAGCTCGCCCTGAGGGCTTTCCTTGCTGACCTGCTGCCTGGATGCTTTCATTTTTACTTAGCATTAACTTTGCATTTGTCAATTGTTGACTATGACCTGATTTCACATTTTGAAACTAAATGAGTAGCTCCAGTCTATGAAGAGGACTGATGATTCACTTTTGCTTCCAATCCAGTAAGAAAAAATCAACCTAGGAGGCACTGAAGGGATATTTGTGATATTTCAAGATAGCTATGTCTATTTTTAAGTTCATATTCACCAGTGATGCAGGGAGCATGTTCTTCTTATAAAATTCCAAGTCCTCTTTCCCCCCAGCTTCTTTTCCCAGAGATCAGCATTTCCATCAATTTAAAGTGTGTGTTTCCACTTATTTTATATGTGCTTATGGGTCTATGTACAAAAAGGGAATAGGTATTCTTATTTATGTATGTGTGTATTTTGCATGTAAGTGATTGAACTGTTTGTTCTAAGTTTGTATTTTCCATAGTGCATCTTAGGGAGCATTCTACATTGTTAAAGACCTGTTTTACACTCCCCCCCCATATATATTTTTTAATTTGTGTATATTAATTTTACAAAATATTAAGTTTCAGAGGCTTAGCTTTACTTCTGACCGTTGATGAAGTGTATGTGGTGGCAGGTTTGTTTAACCCATCCCTTCTGGATAGACAGGAAGTGTTTGTGTTACTCAGACTCTTTTGGGCCTTGAAAGATGAATGGATTTTTGCTAATTGGAGAAGGCAAGGGACGGGCATTCCCAGGCCAGGGTCTGCAGATCAGGCAGAAGAATTGTGGCTGGAGAGTTAAACCCAGAGAGGGAGGTCAGGGGGCAGGCAGGAGTGAACGCAGGCAGGGCCTTCAGCGTGGGGAGTGGGGAATTTGTCTTCAGCAGGTGTTAGTAAACCAGGGCCAAGTGCACTGACTTATTGTTGGAGGAAAGGGCCTTTGGGGGCCCTGGAGTAGGAGAGCATGGAGGCTGGGGTGCTGTAAGGAATGTAGTTCTCTGTGCATCTGTCTGTGTCTGTCCCTCCATTCATCTATCTACCCATCCACCCATCCATCCATCCATATGCCCACCACTCACTACCTCCCCCATCCATCCATCTATCCATGCATCCATCCATCCATCCATCCATCCATCCATCCATCCATCCATGGCATTTCCAGAGAACTTTCTCTTTCCCAAACTCGAATTCAGTGACTATGAAGATGCAGCCTCCGATGGCTGATGGCCTGTGGCTGTACGGGTGCCTGGCCAAAGTAGGTGCCCACTCATTTTTGATGAGCAGAAACCATATCTTTAATAGGCGAAGGCAGATGGAAAGTGCAGCGAGATAAGGAGGGTACGGGTGGAGTGGACCTGGCAGAATTTGTCTTGGCTACAGGGACTTACATAAGAGGGGTCTTACACAAGGAATGGACAACAACATGGATAGAGAGGATTGAGCTGCGGTCCAGGAGACAGACAAGGATTTCTTTGAGTTTCAGAAGAGTCTTTCATGTTTTAGAAATCGGAAGAAAAATTTACATACCATTTAGTGTGTAGCCGAAAGTCAATGTAAAAAAAGTACTCAAACTTTCAACTCTTGACATAAATCCAGTGGAACAGATTTACTCACACTGTGTGTTTCTGTTAACTACATCTGTGTGTAAAGAATTTCATGTAGCCAGTGCAGGGGAAGAGTGAAGCTTCCAAAGCGTCTTAGGCATAAATAGAGCGACAGCCACACCATACAGGGAGTTTCTGGAGGAAACTATTTTAAGGTTGCATTTTTCTGATTGCTCTGCCTGGATTTGTCATTTTTCTTCACTCTCCAGGGACTGTCCATGGGGCAGCTGAGGGTTGATTTTTGATGTGGAGGGAGCAGCCTGCCATACAGAGGTGCACGGATCCTCCAAGTCCCCTCACTCACTCTGTATTTGTTCATCTTGATCAGCTAACCTGTTTTCCACCTGTTTTTGTTTTCCGTCTTTTTCTCTAGCACACGTTTTACTCATTTGTCTCACCATCACTCTGCTGGAGTCTCTGAGCTCGCTAGCATGTAAGCAGGGCTGGTGCTGTGTTTCCCAAAGTGATCCTTTTGGAAAAAAAATTCCATGGCCCTGGAGGTGACCTTGTAACCTTAATGACATTTACTGATTATTCAACGTGGCCCAGGTGCCACTCTGAGCACTTTACCTATAGGATTTACTTTTAAATGCCCATGATGGATGGAGGGATGGATGGATGGGTGGATGGACTGCAGTAGGTACTGTTTGCTCCACTTAGTAGCTAAGATGACTGAAGCATAGAGAGGGGTGGTCACTCGACTGAAGTCACACAGCTAGGACATAGTGAATATCCTCCCCCTATCCTACTGCCACCTTTCCCCTCAACCTGGAGCCCAGTGACCTGCAGAACGCTCAGCATCTCATGCCTCACCCTGAGAGATAGCTGTGCATTGGAAAACTGTGTGAACTCTGGCTATGGTTGGCATTGTTCAAGGCATGAGCTGACCAAGATATTCGGACTATGTGCAAAAGCTGGGAAGCTGCATCTCCATGTTCTGCGCACTCACAGGCCTTGCTGAGTAGATTCCTTTGTCTTTCATTCAGTTTTCTCTTCTGGAGGGCACTGCAGTAGACCAGGAGTTTTCTTTTCACATTCCCACACTGTGAATGTGTGTGCCTCAGTTCTGTGCTCCACTGTGGATTTAGTCTTGCTCCCCATTCCAGAAGTCACAGTGTCCAGGGGACAAGCCAGCATCACCCGAGCTCCTGCCTGACTCATGTGTTTTCCAGTCGGACCAGGCTGGTGCTGGGCCCGAGTGATCTGTGTTGCTCAGGAGTCCACATCAAACAAGGCTCCACAGTGGGATTTGGGTGGGAGAAGCCTCCTTGTCAGCTAAAGCCACAGTGGGAGTGGCACCCCTCTGCCACAATGAAATTAAATGACTTCCTAAACAATCATCATCTGTAAATCAAAGTAAGCTTTGGTCTTTATCACATCCCATAGATGTGCTTTGGTGTATTTTTAACTTGTTTAGAGGGCCTTTGGAAACCCCTGACTTTAAGCACAGAGTTCAGATGGAGCAGAAGAGACAGAGTCAGCATTCCAGCCTGCTGGCTGCTCTGGGACAAGGTCACTCACTCACGCTGAGCCTGGACCTGGGTGTCCTGGTCATAGCCTGCCTCATGGTGCCTCTGGGGAGGGGAGGTTCAACTTGAGCGAACCCAGCTTCTACACTAAGAATGAGGTAGTTGGTGGGGAGATGGATGGACAGGAAACCTTCTGTGTACCTCCTTCCTGGTCCCCCCCACAGGTTCAAGCTAGCCCCTGGCCACTTTTTGCCCAAGAGGAAGACAGTCGTAGGAAAAATGCAAAGAAACCAAGATTATCTGAGCCAGAATTTAACACTGATGTATTCAATGTATGATGTAATTTTGATTGTGGGCTCCTTTGGTCTCATTTTTGAAGCTACCTATCAGCACCCGAAACCCCCACTCCTCGCTCCCCCACACTCCTGCATAACGTGCAAATTAATGAAACAGCCAGTGGAACAGAATGCCTGCCACATGCCAGGTACAGGGCACATGCTTTCCATTAATAAAGAGGACTTGGATACTAAAATCTTCCATTTATTTTGCATTAATTAAAGTCTTATTTTGTGCGCAGAGCTGGTCATGGATGGGTCCCGTAGTCCACTGGTTGGGATGGCACATTCTAGCTATTAGCCTTCAAGGCAACTATCATCACCCTCAGTGGGGCCCTGGTCTTCTCTGTGATCTGTGCAGGTATCCGAGGGAGGGCAGAGCCCTTGCAAACACTGTGTTAGCCTGGGTGATCCTTTTGGGCCATATCTGTCAGTGACAAAGAGGTGATGTCACTGGACCATGATTCAAGCACGTGGGACTCATGAAGACTGTGGTTTCTCCTGGGTCCCTGGGAGGCAGTGGGCGGAGAAGCCCTGAAGTCAGCGTCTCATGTAACCGAAGGGGGTTTTGGATTGAATGAAGTCATAGCAGTGACTCAGAGGCCAGAAAGAGGTCAGACTTGCATGAGAGGGACCCTAGGTCCGCTTCGTAAATTACCCCAAAGCTGGAAAACCCTGAGCCACTGTGCCCTGCTGACTCTCTGCCACCTTGCACCACTACTGTGGACCCCTTAATGTCCTCCTGGCTACGGGAGATGCCTCCCCTTCACTGGCGGATGTAGAGCCCCTTTCTGTGTGATCCAGCAGCAGCAGCAGCAGCCCTCCCTGGCTTCCCTTAGTTACTGGATGGGCTGACTTTTTCCGTGAAGGCCTGGCTGGGGACCTTCAGGCAACCTCAGGCAGGTGGCTTGGAAAAGGTGCTGAGCGATCTGGTCTCACAGGTCCTTTCAGAACACTTGGCTACGTTCTGAACAGTGAGAGAGTGGGAGACAGGTGACAGAGGACCAGCTCTTCTCCCATGGGGGAAAAATGGGGGCAGTTTCTTGGGCCTTCAGAGTTGAGTCTCCCCATGGGATGCTTTTCTGAGTCCTGACTGCCGTGTCTCTAGGGTTCAGAGCCCGCCTGTTGGGCAGGATGGAACATTTCCGCTCTTGCAGAAGTTTCTTTACATGGCATTGCTCCAGCTGTCTGTTGCGGGGCAGGGCTAACTAGCGGAGCATCCCCTACCCCATCCCCCTCCTTTGCAAGGGAAGCCCCACTCCTAATGTCTAAAGAAAGCATAACTATCCAATTCTTTACCAGCAGCAAGTTCAGTGCTAAACAGTCAAGGTATGGGCTGAGCAGAACACAGCTGTGGCCTGAATTTCAGTGTTGGGGAGGCTCAGCCAGGCATTAATCTGGGTTCTAACAACCTTCCAAGTGGTTCTTATTCAGCATAAAGTCTTTTTGTTTTGTTTTAATATTATTTTATGGAAAAAGTGAAATAAAATTTCATAACAAAATAATAGAAAAATAACAGTCAATAGCTAGCACATTACATGTCGTTATCATTAAAGTAGTTTTTTAAAAAAAAATTATTCATTTATTAAAGTCACACCAAACTGCTCAGTTGTGCCAGCACTCAGGACCAGAGCTCAGGCCTTTCAGTTTGTGAGCAGCATCATCCTCATGGTCAACATCAAGTCCTCAGATGTCCACTCTGCAGACAGCTGGGCAACACCCACCCCACATCTGGGCTCAAAGCACTGGGACAGGTACCTGCTGGCTGTCACCTGCCATTGACTGATGGCTCTGGAATTTTGTCAGGTGTGGTGTGCTCTGTCTCCTTTGTAATTCCTACCCCAGCTCAGCTCCCTATCTCAGAACAAGGATTTCTCCCCCACCTTTGGGAACTAGTGGGGGAAGCAGCACACAGGGTTCACAAAGTGTGCTTGTCCTGTGACAGGTGGCATTTGGGCTGAAGGAGATCATGGCAGTGGGGCAAGTGCCACAGAAAGGTCAGGAAGGATCCCAGATCCCCTCCTAAATCACTCCAATGCTGGAAATTCTGTTAGTAGCCACAGGGGCTCTGTTTCATTCTAAGAACAAAGACTTTATTAGGGTTCAAAATTTGAAATGAACATTATTTACATGTTGGAGAAAAACTGAAAAAAAAAGTACCAAGCGGTACTGTTTCAGTGGGTATTATCTGACACATTTTGCATTTCTAGAGGGAGACATTGATTACCTGTTGGGAAACCCCTTTCTATGTTCTTGGCCACCAGGATGACCTTGGGAGGTGCCTTTGTCTGGGGGAAGTGTCTGGTGGCTGTCACTGTGAAGATCGTGCCGTCTGTGTTGAGATGAGGGATGTTTGGGAACAGGATTGCATGGCCCCATAGACTCTGCTGATATTCTGCTTCCAGGAGAGATGCAGGCAACAATATGGAAAAAAATAGACTTCTCACAACCTCACAGGGAGACAGCAACTGTGAGGCTTGAATGATGGAGCACTGGAAGCTGAAAAAATTAAAATGCTGCTCATCTCAGGGGACTGCACATTCAGTCTGTCAAACCCTGGCCGTCATCTTGCCAGTGGGTAATGTGATTCCAGAGGAAGCTCCCAGATGAGTACATGGAGTCGAGAATGGGTTTTAGATCATTGTCACCACCAAGACGAAGGTCAGCTTCAAAATCCAGATCGGTGGTATGAAGATGAAGGAGAAAAAAAGAAGCAGCCCTGCCTGGACAGAGCCAGGACCAGTGGGCTCCATTTAACTTGCAGTTACAGGCCGGGGCCTCGTCTCACTGTGAGACCTTTCTACACCCTCCCTAGTGCCAGGAGATCACTGTCATAGTGACGGGGGAGCAAGGGGCCCCTTGACACTCCCCTGTGTGCCTGTGTCCTGCTCACTCACTCCTCTGTGCAGAGGTGGCTGGATACACTCCTCCTGGCTCCTCTGCTCCCCACTTCCTTCAGGACTACAGCCTGATGTTTTGGTTACCACTGCTGTGTAACAAACCATCCTGAAGCTTCATGTGTAAAAGCTGTAACAATTGTTAGTTATTGCTCACAAACCGTGATCCAGGAATTTGGAAATGTCACCATGCTTACTCATCCAGCTGATGGAGTCCTGCTTGAGCCTAAGTATCTGAGCTCATCTTCTAAGGCTTTCTCTAGCGGCCTCCAACCACTCTAGTCACTGAGGCAGGATTTCTTGGCAGTGTGGTCTCTGCCAGGAAGAGGAAGACAGTGAGGGCTCCTGGGCCTTCTGAGGGACAGACCTGAACCAGCACAGCATCATTTGACCTGTGTTACCTTGGCCAAGCAAGGCAGAGTCCATAGGAGACGAAATAAGCTGTTTCTTGATAGGTAGGGTACCAGGAATCTGTGGCTGCTTGGAATTTGCAACTCAGGATGCCACCTGGCACTGCTCACAGTGAGTGCAGATGGAGGGGAGGTGCCCAGTGAGCACTTCCTCAAGGGCCACGCATCTCTGTCCCACGGGTCTCCCCACTCCACAGTGCTGGCCTGAGGATACCCTTGCTCGTTCCAGATGACACTGATGACAGGGTGGCCTCTCACAGATCCCCAGGTCCAAGGAAAGTGTGTGTCACTGCTCGTTTGCTCCCAGCTCCAGGAGGCTGCAGGGAGCGGCCCAGTTTCTCTGCTGCCTTGTTGAAAGGCCTGACCAGAGGCCTGACCAGAGGCCTGACCAGAGGCCTGCATTTCGGTCTTAGAATCACGGTGGCTGTTGTCACGCTTCTGTTACCCTGGAGTTTGGCAGCTCTTGGGGGAGAAGGGGTGGAGGAAGAAGACACTTGCTAGTGAGTTTCTAAGCCATCTGCAGAGTGATGCATGGTTCCTTGCTCACTTCCACAAATGTCTCCAAGAGAGGAGGGCATGGTGTCCCACGGGACCAGGGGAACTGTACCAGGTTGCCCAATTGTGATAAAAATACATTTTACTTTTATTTTAAAGTATGTTGTAGCACTCCAGTTTGATTTTTATGCTTTTAAAAAAATTTTTAAATAGAAAACGCATGTGCTGTGAGTCACCTTGAGTCACTCTGATGCCCTTGGCAGATATGGGTGTACACAAGGTCATACACAAGCCTCAAGCTGCTTTGAGTGCCCCCACATAGGGTGGCAGATCTAGGGAAGCAGTTGTGCACACCAGGCTCACTGGAGGTGACATCTTCCCTAGGCCATGAGCATGATGACTAAGGGGATCTTTGGGTAGTCTGGGAGTCATAGACACCCAGGCAGGCCAAGGTGCCAGGAAATCCAATGTGGGGCTGGCAGAGACTCAGTGAATGCTGGCACCTGGGGATGTGGACACAGCTTGGACACAGGCATGGACTCAAACTCAGCTCTAAGAGAACAGTATTGCAGGATGGGGTCCACAGATGCTTGCGTGGCCTCAGGTGGTGGAACAGTCCTTGAGACCATCCCTAGAGGATTCTCCAAGTGTTATTTATGTCTTTCAACAGTCCTAGAGGCACTAGAATTATCCCTGTGTCTCTTCAGTGTACATGTTTTGTGGATGGTGGGTGAGTGGGTGGCCAGAAGTGACCCAGATACCTCTTCCTCTGTGCCTCCTGTGCCTTTCTCCAGAGCAAATCAAGTAGGGCCTGTGGAGGCTGAGAGCGCCTTTGCTCAGCCCCTCATTGCTCTGACTCCTGCTGCGGAAGGGAGCAAAGGGCTTGCCCTCAGGACAGGAGAGCAGAGATAACGCTCCCTGTAGGTTCTGTTCAGATGCATTGCCTACAACTGTCCAACAGGCTAGTTTTATAAACAGGAAGAGCCTCTAGGAAAACAACTGGGCCACCCCAAAATTTGGGATGGTCATGCAGAGGCTCTGGAGCTGGGAGAAAAATAACCCACACCAGAGCATAAGGGGTGGGGGGTGCTTATGTGATCAGATGGGCAGAGTGCTTTGACAGAGAGAGCTGCAGCAGGGACACCTTCCCATCCCCCAACGTCACTCCTGCTGCCACCTGTGGGGTGCTTCAGGGCAGCAGGAGGGAGGGGTGAGGGGGCTGTCCCCCAGCAGGGCAGTGGGCATGACATTTGTCTGCGCCTCATTGCTAGGCCATTGGCAAGATGAGAGCTCTCCTTGTTCTGTGGTTTCAGGTTCTCTGACAAATGCCTCTTTCCCAGTGCCAGCCGCAGCCCCTGGTGTCCCTCCAAGTAGCACCTGGTGTCTCTGGTTCAAAGGCAGAGGCAGTGGGGGGCACAATATGGCAGCTGAATGGAGATGATGGTGTCGCCCCCGGGGAGAGCAGTGAGCAGGCAAATTGGACCTTGAGCAAACCCATCACTGAGAAAGGAGGGGGAAAGAAGGTTAGCATTTCCAAATGCAACTGTGGCTCTTGGAGGCTAGCATGCAATGGAAGGTTGTAATCCTAATAATGAATGAAGTGTAATTAACACTTCATGTGGGCATTTTGAGGGTTTCACAAGTTAGAACCGGACTGAGCTCATGCAGGAGTCCCCGAGGGCTGTGTTGTGATATCTTGGAATTGTTAGTTTCATTATTTGCATCACTGTATGAAAGTTGATCCCTTGGCATGGGAGCCAGAGTCTGCCTTTTATGAAACAGGTGGTTTAGGTCGCAGAGCCCTGAGCTGGGAGGTAACTGACGTGTCTCTTGTGTTCATTGAGAGAAGGATTCTCACCAACTTTATTCCCTTATCCTGCCATCAACAGGTTTATAAGCTACCAGGAAGGCACAGCAACTCTAATTTCTTGACATAGGAAGGTGTCTTAGTTACTTTTCTCTCATTGCTGGGACAAAATAGCAGGCACCCAAAATGAAGGAAGGAAAGGGTTTTTAGCTCACTGTTTGTGGAGGTTTCAGTCAATAATTAGCTGGCTCCAAGGTAGGGTGGCATGGCACTGGGACAACACTTTAAGGCAGCAGCTAGCAAAAGCAGCCAGAGCAAAAGAGGGGAGAACAAGTGCTTCTCTTCTATATTGCACACAAGCCTCCCCTCCCCGTGTGTGTGTGTGTGTGTAACACTCACAAAATCTCCTTGCCTTCCTCTTGCACAGGATGAGAATGTTTACAAAGTAAAAACTGGTTCCCTCCTGAGTCTCTTAATTTAAACTTCTAAACTTCTCAGGTTGACACAGTATATCAACCATAGCCACAGGAGCAATCATTTAGGGTTCTGCCAGTCCTGGCACCCTTCTGCTTTTATTACTAAGTATATTTTTAGGCAAAGAAGAATGTAGCTTTGATCCATAGGTCACCACCAGCCACATAATTAGGAGAATCTCTCCTTTATGCCTTTGGTATGCAAAATCCTTATAGATGTGGGACAGGTTGGGTGTGGAGCATCAAGAGTCATGACTTGACAGAGGTCCCAGCTGTGCATGTGACTGGACTCTGTGTGTGTGTCCCTTTGGGTGTGAAAGTGTGATTTCTGGCTGAGATTCTCTAGGGTCCTCTCCTCTGGAACCAGCTTCCCTTGCCACCCCACCTGTATAGAGAAACTTGCTTTTCCATCCATCCCAGGGAGAATTATATTTTACAGTGGGCTGAGCTCTGCCAGGGCTGGTGGACATACCCTGGGAGCCTTGGGGCCAAGCAGGATTCCCTTCTGCTTGCAGTGCTGTGTGGTTCAGGACAGGTCACCTGAACTCCCTGCATTTTGGATTCCTCATGGTGATGTGTGGATAATAAACTCCATCTGCCCATAAAAGATTTTCCTAAACTCTAGAGAGGGTGAGGAGATTAGAATAGGAAATAGGCGAGTTGCCGGGCTGGAGGACAAGAAAGGAAGAAAGGACAGAAACATTTCTGGAACAAACTGGCATAAACCTGTTCTGTTGGAGTCCCCACAGGAAAAGCAGGGAGCCAGAGGTGCCTCTGCTTTCATGGAGACTGGACTCATTGCCATGTCCACACCTCTGCCTACAGAATTCAGCATACTTAATAGATGCCCCTTACAAAGTGTTGCACATGTCCTTGGTGCTTGGCACTTTCCAGTGGGCTCTGTGGAGGCCTCCAGCTCTGGGCAAGTCATGGTGGTTCAACCTCTGGTTTCCCTTGGCGATGACACAGTCATTTCATACAGTGACACGAGCAAGTCAGAATCTGTGAACTGATTTTGGACTCTGTATTCATCCTGTTGATAATTTTTGAAAAATCTACCTGCTGTCCTATCCCTGTTCTAGATACTGAAATCCAAGTGGTGAACAAAACTAACGAAAAGCTGGCCCTCGTGGGGCGGGAATTCTGTTGCAAGGGACAGATAGAAAAAAATAAGAACGAATTATGTTAGTGATATTTAGACTGAGACTGGGAATCTGGAGTTGTTTATTTATTTATTTTTGTCACTGTCTCCACATTCTGGACACGATTCTACCTAATGTGAGCGACCTCCCTGGGCTGTGTTTGTTGACACAGTACAGAATTTAGGAGCTACTTGGTAGGTGAAGGTAGAAAAGGGACCAGGTGAGTTCGTTGTGCCTGCAGAGGACTGTCCCGGCCTGGACCTGGCCTGCAGTGGCAGTGTGGCCGCCTCCTTGTTCCTGCCTGCCCCATGGCATCAGAAGAGTCAAACAAGCAGAGGGTCAAGCTGTCTTGCACGAACTTGTGCCAGGCTTTGGCCTCATGGTCAGTGCCCAGGCTGCCTCTGTGTGCCTCTGCTCTGCAGCCAATGGGGGATCTCTGTGTTCCTTGCCTCAACTCCTCAGCAGGCCCAAACGGCTAGAGTGGAGAATATGCTTCTTGGGAGGGGTCCTTGTGCTCATTTTCTAGATGTTTCTAGAAAGATCTATGACTTCTGTTTTATTCAGGAGAGTTTAATAAGAAATCACATTTCTGTGGGATCTGCACAGATAGGATTTTTGTTGGGTTGTTATTTTTTAAACATGATAGAGGTAGCTGAAAACAGACAGAACTTAACCCTTTGAACAAAACCACGAGCTTGATGAAGCTAAAAAAAACACACAGGATTTCCTTTTCCTGCAGACACACACAGCTTGGGTCACCAGAGAGTGCCATCTTATCTCGTTCGCAAAGGTCAGACCCTCTACCAACACTAAGGCTGCACGTTACAAGGATAAAACATTGGGATGAGTCTCTGTGATGGTGAAGACAGAGAAGGAGGAAGGGATTGTGTGCTTGGGTCTCCCTCCCCTTTGGGGGTCTCATTCCCTAGTGGGAATGACTTTGCACCTGAAAGCTGTGACACTTCCTTGGAAACCATGGCATTCTCTAGCTGTGCACCAGTCTCTTCTCACCAAGCACTGCTCACAGATGAGAAGACTGAGCATGAAAAGGCAAGAAACTGCTACCTACACTGCAGCACTGTCCTGAAGTCTTAGGCAAAGCTCATTCTGAACATGTCACCCATCTTACATCAAAATTGAAGATATTCCTCATGCTTTCTGAAAATTGCAAGCCTTCCCAGAATTTCCTCTTTAACTAAAACAATAAGAAACTTAGGTTTACTAATTAGGTTTACCTTGGAATTAGAAATATTTTTTTTCCTTTTTTTATTTAAGGAGAAAAAGGAAAAAAAAACAGAAAAAGGGTACAAGTAATACAAAATTTAAAAAATAACCAGTAAGAAATCACTAGTTAATAGATTACATATTCTCATCTTAGAAATAGTTGTTCAAGTTACAAAATTGAAGCATATAAAGTGGACCTTCAAGCAGTGAGAGTGCAAACAGTTTTGTTCAATGATCCAAAAAACAGTAATATGGTTATCTATTTTATACACTTAAACATATATGCAGTTATAACCTTTAGAGCACTTTCTTTTCTTTTCTTTTGTACTATGACAATTACACATTTTGGGTTTTATTACTCCCACAGTTCTTATTACTTTTTTTGAAGAGAGTAAAACCAAATGCGACATATCAGAACAGAGTCAGTCAAATCAAAAGGATGGACATAATAGATAATGTAAAAACAAAATATAAGGTGATCAACAATGGTTACCATACTGCCTCTTGCTATTTTAAGAAGAATTGGCAGTTATAATAAAATTGAACTAAACAGTAAACAATAAAACCAAAGCATTGGAGACATTACAGGATTTTAAAAGAAAATAATAGTCAACCAGAATGGGTGTCATAATGAATCTTATTGTCTTCACAGTTTTGCCTATGCTTTCGAACTTAGTACTATCAAGCAAAGCAGAATAGAGGAAAATCAGTCAAAACAAGATGGTGAGGGCAATACAGGATTTCAAATCAAGTTAATAGGAAATCAAAGTAGGTTACTATAATGTATCCTGCTATTTTTTAGTTTTCCCTTAATTAAAAAAATAAAAAGAAAAAAGTAAATAATTAAAAAAAGGGGATTGAGATAAAAGAGGGCATAACAACAGAACAGCGCACGTCAAAACATAACCATTTAAGCAAAATAGTGTTTCACCACAAGATAACCTGACATAAAAATAGTTACCATAGTGTCTCTTTCCTTGAAATCTTTGAGTATAACTTCTTATGGAATTAGAAATATTGATACCAAGATCTTCTTTGTAATCATATTTCGTGCTAAAGAGGAAGTAGAGCAGAAAAAAAAATTCACATGGCTGTTTCACAGACTGGGAAAGAGAATACACAGCAGAGGATGTGCTTCCTTTCCAGGTACTTCCTAGTTCTGGGGTAGTAAACTTTTTCTGCAAAGGGCCAGATGGAAAATATTTTAGGTTTGAAAGTTAGTGGTTTCTATCACAATTGTTCAACTCTACTGTTGTAACTCAGGAGAAGCATAGGTGATTTGCTAATCAGTAAGCCTGGGTAGCTTTGTAAAACTATATATATATATATATAGGCAACCAGCTTGCAGGTTCTATCAACATGAGAACTCGTTCCTGGACCTTGTGAGCACCTCCACTTAGATGGTAAAATGCTTTTGCAAAGGTCTTTGTGCTTTGAAAACAAATTTGTACATGGGTAAAGAGCATGTAAGATACTGCAAGTAGCTCTTCCAGGAAATGCCTAAAAACACTGGATAAAAATGTAAAAAAGAAAAACTCCTTTAAAAATTCTTTTACTAAGCTGACAGATGAAGTGGGCTGCAGTGGTAAGAAAACTTCCCTCCTTCTGAAGGTGGAAGCCATCGTTAACTCCCTGTTATCTTGTTTTGAAGTCCTGTGTCGCTTATGCTGTTTTGTTTTGATTGTTTTTTTCTGTTTTATTTTGCTTGGCTTTATTCTCTTTAAAATAAAAATTGCAAGAAACCATGATTCCAGAGATGCAGATATACCTGAAGCCAGTGGTGTCCTGGGCTGCGTACGAATCCCCTCTGCTTCCAGGTTTACCGCACCCCAGCTTGTGTGTGCACATAAAACTCAGAGCCAACACAAGGTGGAGATTTGGATTGAACATCTCAGCCATCAAACTAGAGCCCAGCAGGATGACATTCTCAATGAAAAGGAGGACCAGAGCAGAAGACAGGAACAAGAAAGAAATTTCCCTGTCTCGACTTTGGATTTGATAGGAGTCCTAGCAAACTGAAAAGGAATCTGGAATAGATTTTCAATATCTGTGTGTTCCAGAATGCCAAAGCTGAAAATTTAAGTTTTCCCAAGTTGAGAATAGCTTCTTCTCTGGGAACCAGTCTGGGGAAAATGTAGATTTTCCAAAATAATTTTAAACAGAACACAGACTTACAGGGTAACCTATCTAGAACAGAAGTAACTCATAGTCACCAGGTCAGAAGAAATAATGAACAGTGATGTCAGACCTGCAAAGACTGTACTCTCACCAGACACAGAAAATAAAGCATGCTTACTATATTTAACTAGGCAAAAGAAGGTATCAAAAGAATGACCAAGGCAGAGGAGGCTATCAGAAATGACAAGAACAAGACAAATAACAAAGATAACCTTTACAAAAGATAACCTTTACATGTGATAATTAAAAATAAGGACCAGGGGATATAGCTCAGCAGCATGGCACCTGCCTGGCAAGTGTGAGGCCCTGTGTTTGATTCCTAGTACCCACATGCCAAAAAACTGACATGTGTAATCATTATATACTGAAAATATATACTAATGGATGGCAAATAAGTACAAGAAAAATGTTCAACATCATTGGCCATTCAAGAAATGCAAATTAAAACAACACTGAGAGAATGGTCAACATCATGAAATCTACCAATAACAAATGCTGGAGGGGCTGTGGGGAAAAAGGAATTCTTCTCCACTGTTGTGGGAGTGCAGACTCGTGCAACCACTGTGGAAATCAATGTGGCGATTGCTCAATAAACTAAAATTGGAGGTTCCATTTGATCCAGTTATCCTTCCTCTGGGTTCTTACCCAGAAGAATTGAAAACATCAAACCACAACAGCGTAAGTGCACCCATGTTTATAGCAGCACAATTTTTAACAGCCAGATCTTGGAAACCACCCAAATGCCCATCAACTGAGGAATGGATTAAAAATATATGGTATTTTTATACAATGGAGTATTACTCAGCTATAAAGAAGGATAAACTTGAGGCTTTTTTGTACTTAGAATTGAACTCAGGACCTGGTGCTTGCTGTGCAGGTGCTTATGCCTCTGAGCTGTATCCTTGGCCCCAATTCAAGGCCTTTACAGATAAATGGATGCAACTTGAGACCATACTCATAAGTGAAATAAATTGAAATCACATGCATGAACACTGTCTTGTCTCCCTAGTGTAAGAAACTGAAAGAGTAAGTAAGATCTAAAAGGTACAACAGATATTATGAAATAGAAAGAAACTTCTCAGAGGAACTGGGATGGGGGAAAGAAGGAAAGGAAAGGGAAAAAATATAAATATAAATATGATAGCGAAGATAATTGTACTACTAATTCTATTAGTTCAAGGGAAGGAACAGTTAGTGCTCATATTGTCTGATCAGTACATGCCTATATTTGGTAATCGAGCAACTCTTTTGAAGACAACAGTATGCAATATAACAACTATTGTTAAGTTCCTATCATCTTGTCTTGAAATCTTACAACCCTTTGGTTTTGGGTTTTTTGTTTTTGTATGTTTCTTTTTTGTTTTGTCTATGTTTTTTTCTCTTTAAAGTGAAAAAGTAAAACTCAAAAGATGAATTAAATAGAAATAACTAGTGAGAAACAGTAAAGGAGAACTTCTGTCTGAAAAAGTTATGCATAAAACATTACATGGAGCAAAAGGATGGAAAATACATGAGTGTGGTTAGGAAATACACAGGAGCCAGAAGTTTAACATAGGTTTAATATAGTAGATATAAGTAAATACAGAACAATGAGCAATGGAAATATTGCCTGATGACACACACAAATTCTGAGCATGAAGTCCAGTCAGACTCAGAGGACTAAGAAGGCCACATCCAACCCCACTGCACTGAACTGAAGAGTCCCAGAGTGATGGGTTTCCTATCGTAGGTTTCTCAGTCAACACACATCCAAGCCAGAAGTGTATGGGATGGTGTCTTTGAAATGTACAGAGAAAAATATCTTTTAAAAAAATTTTTATTTTAAAGAGAATACAGCCAAGCAAAAACAAAACAGAACAAAGCCAATAAAAAAAATCTGTGTAAGTGACACAGGACTTCAAACCAATAGGAAGTCAACAACGGTTACCATGCTTCCTGCTATCTTCAAAATAGCTGGAGATACCTTTAGACATAGGAATAGTGAAAAAAAAAGAACAAAATAGAACCAATAAAAGCAAAACAATGAATGCAATAAAGGACTTCAAAACAAGATGATAGTAAATGCAAAATGGCTATCTTAGTATGGTTTATCTTTGAAATAGCGGCCCATGCCATTGGATATAATAAAATCAAACACGAGAAAGCAGAATGAAACGCCACCAAACAGAACAATGAAAATGATACACGACTTCAAAACAAGATAATAGGGAATCAGCAATGACCATGGCCTTCAGAAGGAGATCCCCTGTAGATGCTACACTGCATATTGCCATCCTCTGAATAGATAATTAGACCACCAGCTTTAGACCTGCAAAGTAAGTTACACAGTAAACACTACAAGCATTAAGTTGTATTTTATCTCAGTAGCCATCATTGCAGCCTGTGTTTCTCTGGATCACCTGGTTGCTTATGAAAGAAGGTGGGGTTTGGTTCTTCTTGTTTCCCAGCCCATGTGCTGGAAGGAGCTGGCATCTGGTTGTTCCCTGAGGGTCCCATGCATGGTGCCGACTCACAGGGAGGGCTTGCTTCTTCAAGGAAAAATATTTTAACCTGGACTTCTTTACTTAGAGAAACTCTCTTTCTGGAAAGAAGCACGAAGAAACTTGGAGTGAAACTGAGAATAGTTAGTACCAATGATCTATGCCTCCCAGAAAATAGAAACATATTCTCTAGGATTAGGGGAAATCATCTCAGCATAGGAGGGTATGTTGTAGGAAGCAATAAACAGAGAAATGGATCCACATGTGAACGGATTGACACTCCGAATGTTAAAAACAGTTATGACAGTGGCTGATTGGTGGAGGACAGAGCTCAAACACTCCGTGCACTGGTGGGTGGTGGGATTTTAGGGCCAGCTTCTTTGAGGCTTTCTTGACATATAACAAACCATGTGAATGATAAAACTTTAATTTGCTAAGTTTTGACATACGTGCATGTACGTGGGTCCATGATGAAGAAAATGAGCATGTGCATCACCCCCAAAAGACTTTTTATGCCCTTCTGGAATCCTTTTCTCGCACACTGTTCTCCTACCCTCAAGCATCCACTAATCTACCTTCTGTAAGTGTGGGTACTCTGCATTTTCTAGAGTTCTGTAGCGATGCTACTCTACTCTACTCTTTGTAGAGATCAGGGTTATTCTTCATACATTTCATTGTTTTTCCCCAGTGACAAATCTTGTTGAGCATCTTTGCGTGGGCTTGCTTGCCGTCCATCTATTTATTTATTTATAGTTAGCAAATAGTTTAAATTGTTCACCCATCTAAACAAATTGACTTGCACCATGGCTGGTGACTTTTGAGAGTTCTTGATATATTCTGGATGCAAATCATTTACCAGATATTTCTTTTATAAAGATTTTCTCTTAACATGTGGCTTACCTTTTTGTTCTCTTAACAGTGTTTCTCAAAGAGTAGAAGTTCTTGACTTTCATGAAGTCCAGTGTATTGATTTTTTTCTTTTTTGGGAGGTCACACTTTTGGTG
Organism: Cavia porcellus; assembly: GCF_034190915.1. NCBI lineage: Eukaryota > Metazoa > Chordata > Mammalia > Rodentia > Caviidae > Cavia > Cavia porcellus. Next base: position 55,324,441 of record NW_026947501.1, on the reverse strand, counting down.
TTATATGTAAGTCATCTCTTTCTAACCTAAGATTGCATTTTACAGCTCTTTTAGCCTCTGGACCTCTGTGCATGCAGTCCATGTTCAAATGCTGTGCTGTCAGAGCTCATGTGACATTCCCATTACACCTGTTGCCTTTCTTGACTCCTTGTAACTAAAGTATCCCAGCCCAGCCTTCCCCTCCCATTGCAATGTTATATATTTTTACAGAAGTTTTCATCTACATCTTATCTGTTTGTTACCATGCATGTTGTCTCCCTTCTCAGATACTTTGGTCTCTCTCCACTGTCTTCTCAGCACTAGGAAGCACATGGCACAGAGAAAGCTCACAAAGAATATTGCTGTCAAGTACATGATTGAATGGTAAACGTTGTGTCTTTCTCCAATGAAGCAAAAGTTAGAAAAATGGGCTGAGGATAGAGTTCAGTGGCACAGCACTAGCTTGGCAAGAATGAGATCCTCAGTTCAATTCCTGCTATCAAAAAAAGATACAAAAACTTATCTAAAAGCTTTCGTATGTCAAGTCTGACCCACGTTAAATGTTTCTCTGGTGATGGGCCTCTGCATTTGTATTTCATTGAGGAGGATACTGCTCTCCCTGGAGACTTGCGGCTCTACCTTTTTGGCTGGAGCTTGGTGTTGTCCTGTCAGATAGAGGAGTCAGATAGGGGAATTAGCTCGGGTCTTAGCAGTGTCCTGATGTGGTCCTGAGCAGGTCAAGATTGCTGTGAACCTTTATTTACTAAAAGCTTCAACTTCATTAGGATATTAAGATTTTTAACTTTTCAAATATTTTTTTATTTTAAAATTTAAAAAATTAACATACACTAATATTAAAAAATTCAACTTTCATAATATTCATTTAAGCTCCAAGTTATCATATTCTTCTCTGAAATTTCATCCTAGCTTATGGCAGATTTCTGACCTGTCATTCTCTCCATCTATGATAAAGGGTAGGGGAATTGTCCAGTGCTGGTCCTTCTGAGGAAGTGAATTAGATCATTTACAATCTGTAAATCCCTACCTGGACCTGCCCAAAATGCAAGGTCTTGTCCTCTACTGGAGTCCTCCAGGCTGTATATAAGATTGAAGTGAAAGTGACTATGATCAACATGCAACTCTTGAATTTCCTCAATGTGTGCCTCAGAAGGCTAAAAATATATTCTGCAATACAATGAGTTTGGTCCCCAAGTAATTTAGGGAGACTCTTGCTCAAATATATTCTGCAAGTACAGTGATCAGAGCTGGCAACATGCTTTTGGCTGTACCTTTGGATTCTCAGGAGGGTTTCAGGGGTTGGCAGTGCGTCCCCAAATTATTTGACAGCTGTATTTGTTTGTTGAGTGTCTTCAGGTGTGGAGCTCCTTCGGGACTGTCTGGACTTCACTGACTTAGGTTTAGAAGATCATCAAGAAAAATGATTCAGAGTAGCTGCTTTTAACCTTCTTTCAGGAAGGAATTAGATGTGAGAGCCGGTGGTTTCTGATTGTGATTCCAGCTTGTGATGCTTCCCAAGACCACCTCAGTGACAATGTGGCCACGTCACTGGCCACATTGTACAGGTATTTTTTCTGGTGTTCTCTACCTGTAGTCCCCAGCATTCTTTTCCACCAACCTACACTCCCTGCCAGGGCCCCTCTGAAGGCCAAATTTCAGCATTTGAGTAGAATCAGTCTTGCTGAAAAACTGAACTTGTTGCCACCTCAGATCATGATGGCCCCAGTGACCATCCTGCACAATGGTCATCTGGTGTTTACTGGGCCCTCATTGCAGGCCAGGCCTGTTTCCTGAGAACTGGGTTTTGGCTAATGTATTTTATACTCTTCCTAAAACCTACCAGTTACTGTGCTGGCTTTCCCTCTAACACGTCCACGCTGGGCTGCCAGGGCACTGCCCCAAGATTTTTCAGTGTTTCCTGACTCACAGTCCTGGGAACATTGCTTTGTGAGGTCTGTGGGAGGCAGTGTGACATATCCTGGCATGATATTCAGGTGGCAAGGTGTTTGCGCTGCCCATGTCTCCAGGCACATGGCCTGCCTCTGTCTGTTAAAGATGATCTTGAGAGTGGGTGAACTTTGATCCAAGAGAGGAATTGTTGAATTTGTTAACACATTCAGAATTTTCAGAGCTTCTTGAGTAGTAGAAATTGTCTTCTTTAAAAATATGTATCATAATGCTTTTGTTCAGGGGTGATTCACGCCACAGAACAGGGCACTGGCTTTCAGTTCATCTGTCTCCTTTGATCATGATCTCATCTTTCCTTGAAAAAGGAGAGCAAAACCAACCCCAGTCCTGGACCCCAACCCATCTCACACAGACAGATACATAGATGTACGACTGCTCAGGATTATCCAATCACCAGAAGCCGTTTGCAAATTATTGCAACTTGGGGAATTAATTTACTGATACTTTAAAAATGTGTGTTGCCTTTCTGCATTAGCAGAAAATCCAGCAGTATCCATTTGCATAATATCCAAGGTCTATTCTTTCTTTCTTTTCATAATGGGAAACATTGCTCACTAGCTTGCAGACAGTGGAGGTTATGTATTCACCTCTTCTTAAAGGCACACAGAATTCCCAACATTCATTGGAAGAGAAAGACAATTATTTGAAGAAAATAAATATTTTAAATGATTCTTCACTGACTTCAGCCGCTGGTAAATATTTAGTGTACTTTTAACAAGTAGGCTGCATCTGTTTTCTCTGTAGTCTGGGCTTGTAGTCCATAAGAAAGAAGTCTTAGGCATTTGCTTCATCTGCTAGTGGCTGGTCCTGCGCCAACACAAAATCACTCCGTAGAGGGCTGGAAGGGAAGGAATGCTTTGAGGATCAGGTTCCAGGATGAGCTTGGCTTATCCTGGGACCTTAGGCAAGTGACTTTGCTCTCTGTTGGGATTTGGTTTCTTCTAGGAATCTGGGTTTACCAAAATCTCTCTCCAAGCATTGGTTTGCAGATTTGCTTCTGTAACCCATGTGAATGCGCCCAGGGTGGTACCCACAGTGGCGTGGAGGACACTTGCTCTATAAATTCTCATGTCCTTTCTTTATCCCAAATACAGAGACATGTAACAGCTCAACAGCAACCAGAATCTTCTCTATCTGCTCCCTAACTGACCTCCGGGAGAAGTCAATAGACCACAGAATTCTAGAACACTTCAAGAAAATCTTCCTGATTGATTTTGTCTGATTCATGTTGATAATAGTGCTACCCATTGTTTGCATGGACTCTAATTTTGTCAGGACCTTAAATCTTTCTACCTTGCAGTTGTCTGGGCCAGTGATTAGTCAGAATCCCAGCTACATGTGCAGGTCTGGGAAGGTGAGGAATGATTTCATTCGAACTTGAAGTTCCTTTTGTGGTTTGCTTATGAGGAGAAAATACAGATTCAAATTATAAAGGAATTTGAAGGAACTTTTTAGTATCTGGGGAAAACTGTGACAGAAGGTGCCACTTAAAACTTATGAATAATGTACAAGCAAAAGGAAATTCAGAGTTATGAGAGCAAACCTGGCTATCTAAAGAGCAAACCTGTCTATCTATCTATAGAGAACTGCAGTGAAAACCAAAGATGCCAGCCCAGTTGCTTTGGTTCAACAAATCAACTAGATACGAGTCTTAATTTAGAACACCTTCTCCATGGAGTGCTCCTGAAGTGGGTTTTTCTTACATTTCAGAAGTCTTCTATTTTATCCTCAAAATGAACATCTGGGGACATTTTAATTGCTGTTTTGCACTCAACTCTATAGTCTTCAAGACCTCAGTGCATTTACTACTCGGCTGCACAAACTGCTTCTTCTAAAATGAGATGCAGGCAGTGCCGAAGAGGAGCAGAAAGGTTCTGATTGTGGAGAATGGAAAAAAAGTCGAGTCCAACGTGAAATAAAATTAACTGCCTAACTAATAAAAAGATGGTTTTATTGAGATATAATTCACATACCATAACATTTGTCAATTTAATGGGTACAATGCAATGGCTTTTTCCTGTCTTCACCATGTTATGCAACCACCAATCACTGCCATCCAATTTTACATTTCCCTCAAAATGCTACAGCCTTTAGGAGTCACTCCCAAATACCCCTCCTCAGCATTCAGCAAGAACTAACCTTGTTTGCATAGATTTGCCTGTTCTAACTATTTCATATCACAATCACCCAAATACATGGCCTCTTCTGACTTAACATACTGTTTTTCAAGTTCATTCATGTTGTGATATGTATAACTCCTTCCTTCCCTTTTATACTCCAAATAATATTCCTTGTATGGATAGATCACATTTTATTTATCCAGTGGATGGACATTACATTGCTTTTACTTTTGGCTATTGTGAGTAACATTCCTATCAACAGTCATGCACAAGTTTTTGTGTGGATGGATTTTTTTTTCTACCTTCTGGTGCAATTTCTGGGTCATATGATAACTGCATATTTAACATTTTGGGAACTACCAAACTACTTTTCAGTGTTACTGCACTGACTATATATTGTCCCGACTCAGTATGTAAGGGTTCCAATTTTTCCATATCCTCACCAACACTTGTTATGATCTGTCTTTATGGTTATTGCTATCCCAGTGGATATGAAGTACTATTTCATTAGGGTTTTGACATGCATTTCCCCAATGACTGATTATATTGAACATTTTTTATGTGTTTTTTGGTCATTTGTGTATCTTTTTTCATACATGTACTCAGATCCTTTACTCATTCTAAAATTGTGTAATTGATCTTTTTCATAGTGAGTTACAAGAGCTCTTTGTATCTAAGATTTGCTTCTACTCCATGGGTTATCTTTTGACTTTCTCTCTGATGTTTTTGAAGCACAGAATTCTTAATTTTGATGAGATCAAATTTATCTATTTTTTCTTTCATTGCTTTTACTTTTGATATCATGGAGACCACTGCCTCATCCAAAGTCATGAAAATTTACTCTTATGCTTTCTTCTAAGAGTGCAATAGTTTTAGCTCTTAGATTTAAGCCTATGACCCACTTGATTTAATTTTTGTGTGTGGTGTGAAGAAAGGCTCCAAAACAGGCTTTTTTTTGCATGTAGATTTATGTTATCCCAGCATCATTTGTTGAAAAGTTTAGTCTTTCACCACTGATTGTGTTGATGCCATTTAAGAAAAATCAATAGACCATAAATGTAAAGATTTCCTTCCTGAATGTTTCACTCAGTTTCATTGATCTGTATATGTATCCTATTGCAGTAGTGTACGACCTTGATTACTATAACTATGTAAGGTTTTCATATTGGGAAGAATGAGTCTTCTTATATTATTTTTCTTTTTCAAGATGATTTTGGCTATTCTTGCCCCTCCCATGTGAATTTTAGGAGCAGTGCATCAGTTTCTGAAACATAAGGCAGTTTGGGTTCTAAATAGGAATTTCACTGACTCTGTAGATCAGTTTGTATAGCATTTCTACCTTAATGATAGTATCTTCCATGAACATGTGATACATTTGCATTCATTTAATCTCTAATTTGTTTCAATCATATTTTATAGTTTTCAATGTATAAGTCTTGTACTTGTTAAATTTATCCTTACATATTTTATTCTTTGGTGCAGTCATAAATGGAATTATTATTTTTTGGGGGAGGAAAAAGGAACAGAATAGGAAGCACGTGAATGGTTAAGGGGCTTTATAGAACTATTTTCTTAATTTAATTTTGAATTATTCATTATCATTATAGCATAAAGAGATACAATTAATTTTTGTATAATGATCTTATATCATACAATTATGCTTATTTATCAATTATAACAAAACTTTATTGGATTCCTGTCATAATTTAGACTCAAAATATCCTGCAAAAGTCTCATGAATTTGGAGATTAGGCTTTTGGAAGTTGATTGCATCACAGTAGCACTATACTCCTCAGAGTTTAATATATTTGTGAGTTTGTGGTTGAACATGGTGGTAAGAGATGGAGGCTGGTAGGGAGAGCTGAGCCCCCAGCATGTGTATATTCTTGTCCCTGGTTTCTCCTCCTCTCTCTCTGCTTCCTGGCTGCCACTTGTAAGCAGTTGGTGTTTCCCATCCAAGTATGAACCAGGCCCGACCCTGCTTAGCTTCTGAGATCAGGCACATTCAGGGTGGTATGGCTGTAGACAGGCAGTTGGCTTCTATGAGGCCCTTTTACCAGGTTTTCTCTGCCTTGGGGCAAGCTGACTTTAGGCTGAGCCCACTGGAACCACAGCCAAAATAATCACTCTTCCTTTAACCTGCGGGTGCTGAGTGCTTTGTCCCACTGACAGGAAAGTGACTAATATCATCCCTTAGGATTTTCTACATATAATATCACACCGTCTGAGAATAGAACTAGCTTTCTGAATATCTAAATCATAATTACACAGTGTTTCTCTTCACCTCTCATAACATTTTAACCTTTAAATCTACTTTATCTGACACTGATACAGTATATGTTCATTTCACCTTCTGTGGTTACTGTTTGCATAATATATCTTTTTTCCATCATTTTATATTCAATTTATTTCTATACAATTTTTTTGTATCTTTGAATCTAAAATTGTTTGTTTTAGAATACAGTTCAATCTTGTTTTTTAAATCTGGTATGACAATATCTGCCTTTTTATTAGATATTTTAATCTATTCAAGTTTAATTTTATTATTGATGAACTTGGATTTACATATGTCACATTACTTTTTAAAAATATCTCATGTATTTCTTGTTCCTCTGATTTTCTTTGCTTTCTTTTTGGATGAAGTAAATATTTTCTAGTGTAACACTTTAATTCCTTTACGTGATTTTTAAACTCAGACTTTTGTGTTTTTTTTTCTTGATAGTTCTAGGGTTTATGGTATGCATATTAATTTATTAGAATCTACTTTGGATTTATACTAGTTTAATCCTAATACGATATAGAAATATCACTCCTGGGGGCTGTGGATTTAGCTCAGCAGCACAGGCCCTTGCCTGGCAAGTGTGAGATTGTGAGTTTGATCCCCGGTACCAAAAAAAAAAAAAAAAAAAAAAAAAAAAAAAAGCTAATGTCAGAGCTCCTAGGTAGCTCTGTTTTCTCTTTCTACATTGTTTTATTACTTTACAAAATTAGATCTATAGATGTTATAAATGCAATATGGTATAATCATTATTTGATATAATTTCATCTCTTTTGCCAATGAGAATGATAGTAAGTGTATATTTATAAATTCTTTTTATTAACCCCCTTATTTACCCTTTGTGGTTCTCCCAACTTCTTCCCATGGATTTTAATTACAATCTGCTGTTATTTTCTTGCTTCAATATAGCTTTTATATACCACCTCTTTTGTGCAGTTACTGGTAAATATATATTACATGTTATTGGCCCCATGGTACAATTGCATTCATCATTTTATTTAAATGAATTTTACCTCACTTAAAATAAGAAAGAAGAAATTTACTTGTACAGTATTCCTTTTTGTTTTTGTAGATTTTAATTAATGTTTATCATAACTTGCTTTCAATTTAAAGAACTTCCTTTCCTGTGTCTTATGAGATGCATTTGCTATCAGTTCTGCAATTAATATTCTCTTTTTATTTAGGAGGATTATTATTTTACATTAATTTCTGAAAGAAAACCTTGTTGGGTATAGGATTTCTGGTTTTTTAAATTTATTTTTATTTATTTATTTATTTTTTAGCATTTTGAATTGACTTCTCACTGTTTCTGGTGAGAAGTCCGTTGTTGACCTTATTGGTATTCCCTTGTATATGAAAAGTCATTTCTCTCTTGTTGTGTTAACACTGCCTCTTTTTCTTTGACTTTAGCATTTTTCCTATGTGTGAATGTTGATTTCTTTTTGCTTATTGTACTTGAGCTCACTGATCTTCAATATGTAGATTGTCTTTCATCATACTTGGTAAATTTTCAGGTATTATTTACTTTATTTATTTATTTGTTTTGGTTCTTTCCATTCGGTACTACCATTGCATGTATGCTCAATACTTTATGGGTCTCATATTATTCACACATCACTTCATATTTTTTCTCACTGTCTCTCAGATTCCATAATCTCTATTGATTTATGTTCAGATTCACTGATTGATTTTTCTTTTGGCATCTCATACTACTACTGACTTCCTATGAAAACTCTGATTATTTATATTTTAGTTTCAGAATTTCAATTTGTTTTTTTCTATAATTTCTATTTCTTTATTGGTATTATTTAATTGCTTAAATATTGCCATCGATCATACTTTTAGCTCTTTAGTTACTTTAATTTTAAAATGTATTTGTAACAACAGTTTTGAAGATTCCTTAAGTTTATTATTTGGATTGCCTCAAACACAACTTTTATTGTCCACTTTTTCTTATCTCTGGCTCATGCTCGTTGGTTCCTTGGAATGTTTTATTGAATACTGGATGTTTGAAATAATATCACAGAAACTCTGGTTTTGGTTCTCCTCTCTGAGGCCGGTTGTTGTTGTCTCTTTGTTTATTTATTTAGTGGCTTGTTGGAGGACTATTCCAAAGGATATGCTTCTGCTGCAGGGAGCTGTACTGTCATTTCTGAGCGGATGTGGCCTTGCACAAGTGGCTCTCTCCCCAGAGCTCTGTTTATCTCTTTCCTCCTCTGCCCCTAAGCTTTTGGGTGCCCAGTCTGTACTGATCCCAGCAGTGTATTAGTTGCTAGCCCCTGCTAATCACAAACTCATTGCTCTCTGATTTTCAAAAATCCCTGGAACATATATATATAATGTCACAGTCTACTCTACTTGAGGTGAAGTCTAGTCCGAGAGGCAGTACATTGTCAGTCGTGGAGCCCGCTCCAATCCCAGGAAGCTCTTCTTAGTGTCTCTTACTCTGATTCTTTCTAGCTGACCTACAGTACTGTTGAGCTCTCCCTTTTCAATGTGCTGCAAAAAAAAAAAAAAAAATAAAAAGTTACCAGAAACTCCCAATTGCTCACTACCAAGGTCTTTATTATTTGTAAAATAATAAATACTCATAGGTATACTCATAGGTATGATTTTTCACATATATTTCAAATAGAGTTCATCTCTTTAAGCAAAACACAGAGCTCCCAAAATCAATATTTATTGAAAGTCATTTTCTTTTGATGTAAAATTTACACACTGTGAAGTACCCAGATCTCACGTATACCTTTGCTGGTTTTGAAAAACAGATTTACCTGTGTAACCCAAATCTCTAAAGTCTGCACATCACCGGAAGTCCCCTCATGCCCCTACCTTGTTCAATTTCAACTTCCACGAGGCAAACTTAGGGGTTTTTTTTTTTTTGCCACCATAAATTAGGTTTTTCTTGCTTTCTTAAGAAATTCAACACAATAAATTCCTACACTACATGAACTTTTGTGCTCAGCATAACATTTTTGAGATTTGTTCATTGTGTGCTAGAATCAGTGACTGGTAAACTGTTCATTGTATCGCATTGTAACTGTTCATTGTATCGCATCTGTAAGAACAGATGGTGGTTTGCTGTACCTTCTCTTATTAATGTTTCCAATTTGGGAGCACAGTATTGAGAATAAAGCCTCTATGGACGTTCTTGCACAAGTGTTTTGGTGAACTAAGTTTCTGTTTCCTTTTGGTCAATATCAAGAAGCAGAATTAGTGGTTCGTGGGTCATAGGGAAGTTGTTTGTTTAGTTTTTAAGAAACTTCAAGACTATTTCCTAAACTAATTGCCTTTCTTTGTATGCACCAACAATGTATAAGACTCCTGGTTTCTCTATATCTTTACCAACATTTGATGTCATCAGTCTTTCTTTCTTTCTATCCTTTTTTTCTTTTGGTTTTGTTGAGAAACCAAAAGTTTTACTCTGCAGCTCAGGATGGACTTGAACTCCCTTTTGTAGTCCAGGCTGGTCTTGAATTCACAGTGATCCTTCTGCCTCAGCCTCCCCAGTGCTGGGATGATATCACATTTGGCTGATGTTGTCAGTCTTTTTTAAAAAATTAATTTTATTGGTACAGTTTTGATATACACAGTGATCACATTCATGTTAGGAAACTTGCACAGTTTGTAATAGGTAAATCTTGGAAACAAACCAAATGCCCATCAATTGATGAATGAGTTGGACAATAGCTTGGTTTCCCTGCAGTGACACCCCTGATTTACAGGACTCCAGACAGGGAGCTGGTGTGAGACCCCCACCCGAGAAACAAGCAAAGACAGAATGTTCGGGATCTAGTACTTTTGACCTGCTGTGTCTGCAGTGGAGAGACTTCCCTGTGATTGGGTCCAGAGAAGGAAGGGGCCCCCAGTTCTTTTGGTTCTAACTTCTTAGAATAGAGCTTCTGCCATATGGGGATGGGACTGAGGAGATGGAGGGAATGAGAGATGTCAGTGGTCTGCTTCAGCCTGGAGGAAACCACAGTCCTAGACTGGGCGCCAGGGGCAGGCAGCCCTCGTTGGCCATGCCTGCCTGGAGAAGCCATCACACTGAGCGCTGGTGCCGGACAGGTAGATATGAATGAGTCATGGCTTAGATACTACAGACTCTGAGTGGTTTTACCAAAGTTTAGATATTCTTGGATAGATGTTTCTCCATTTGCTGGTGTCCTAGGACAATGTCTAGAGACTACAAGTATTGAACTTTTGTATCAGTGCCATTGCATGCAGGCTGGCTAAAGCAGTGGAGTCCAGTAAGGGATGAAAATTGGATTTCCTTGTTGAGCAAAGTCCAGAAGCATGCTGCTATCTCAGGTTTAGTCCATTTCAGGGAAGTACAAGGACGTTGGCCCTCCAATTCCTGGCAGGCTCTCCTTCTCCTGGCCTCTCTTCCCTCTCTGAATTACATTCATCCAGACTGTCATTTGGGGTTGCATTCTTTGGCATCCCATGATTTGGATAATTTCCAGTATCCTAAAATCTTACACAAAAACTCAAATGACCTTGTAGAGGTTTATTTCCAGGCTGTATCCCTGCAAAGTTAGATGAATTATTTTTGTCACAGGCATAGTACGTTATTAATTTTGGAAGTGCTATTTGTAAAGAAAACAGCAGATTATTTTCTTTATAATTTTCAATTATGTGCAAGGATACCTCAATACAAGCAAAGGAAAGAAACCAGATGATGGCGTTGTCGTGGGGGATGATCCAGGGGGAAGCAGGAGCCAGGTAACAGGCAGGGCAGACAGAAGGTGGTAGTGAAAGGTGGGATGCTAAGGAAAAATTTCTGAAGTGAAGTTCTGGGAAAGATGTGGATATGGTAGACAGCACGCGGGTCCACCTGTGGCGGTGGGGTCAGCAAACCAGCGCTGGGTCCTTCAGCTTCATTACTGAGTCCTGGCCCTCTACAACAGATACTTTCATCTGACACCTGATATCCAGATGCTGGGCATAAATGGAGCCAGAAACTGGGCAACCAAAAAATTTCAAATAGAGGATTAAGCGTTTTTCTGCAGAGGAGGGTGGTTATTACAAGAGACATTCACTCAAAGAATTTTTTTCTTTTAGAGAAATACTCCCTGAACTCATATAGCCTGTTGCCAACAAATCACAATGTTTGCTTTTACTTATTATTTCAATCGTAGAATCAAAGATGAAAAAGGATGCTTGGAAAAGGCTGTGTTTATGGAAGCTCAAGACCTGTGTTAATTTCCTGGCAGATTAGAGAATAAAGAGAGAGGGAGGTTAAAGCAAGGACTTGTCTGCCAAGTCATTTGGAAGGAAGAAGATCAAGGGAATTGTTGGGAGTAGGGAAGGCTATTTTAAGCAGATAGAAAGAAGAATCTTTCACCTTCATAGATCCTTCTTGGGTCAGCCTTGTGGCACTTCTACAGCTAAGAAGGTTGTTAGATTTATTCCTGTGTCCCACTGGGGTAGACCTACATCTCTCACCTCTGTTCATCTCTAAATAAAAGTTAAAACAAACCACAGAATAACATAGCTGAGAGGAAAAAGTGGTCCAGCCTTTCATTTAATTTAAAAAGCATTACTAATAAGAACCAAAAACCCCAAAGCAAATTTGTTACATTAACTTGATTATATAGAATGAAAAAATGTATAGACTCCAGCAGTAAAACTAAAATCATGATGGTAGGAAAACTGGTGAGAAATGTGATAGACAGTGGGTTAATTTCTTTAATGTACGAAGAACTTCATAAATAGGTAAACGTATGTATTGCCATAGTATATAAATGGGAAAATGATGTAATATAAAATTTAAGGAACATAAATAGCTAATAAGTATGCAAAAATTAAACTATTAATAATCAAGGAAAGGTAAGTTAAATAAGATGGTATTTTACTTTGTGGAATTAGCAAAGACATTTGAAAGAGTAACACTGACATTTGTCAGGAATGTATTAACACAGGCCATCTTACATGTTGGGAGAAAGAATGAAAATTGATATAATATTCCTGAAAAGTGAGTTGGTACCAGGAATCTTTAAAAAGGGTTTATATTGGGCTGGGGATTTAGCTCAGCACTCTAAGCACCTGCCTGACAAGCATGAGGTCATGAGTTCAATTCCCGCTACCAAAACCAAAACCAAAACAAAACAAAACACCCAAAAAGGGCTTATATTTTTGAATTACTACTAATTTTCCCTGGAAATCTAGCTAAGGGGATAATTTCTAAAATTTTAACTTCAGTTATTTTTACTGACATGGGAAATTGCATATAACAAAATTTTAGATAAACAAAATCAGGATACAGAATTCTGGTGATATGTTTCTAATCAAATCTGTTAATATATGTTGGAAATATTTATCACACCTTGATTATTACATGTGCATCTGTCTATTTTACTCTAACTTGGGATGTCTATAATTTTACACACATCTGCCATGTACTATTTCATTATATATTGTTATTAAATCACTGGTATGTCTTTAGGTTGTGGTGCATCTTTTTATTTTAACGTGGTACATTACTAAGGGCAATAGATAGGACATGGATATTCTATATTAGTGTCTATGCATAATTTTCTCATTCTGTGTCTATTTATTTATTTTTTTAAAATTTTATTTAAAGAAAGACTAAAAAACCCCAGAAAATGGGTAGAAATAATACAAACATTCGGAGAAAAAATAAACAGTAAGAAATCACTAATGTTTGTACACTGTCCTTTTACAAATAGTTGTTCAAGATACAAAAGTGGAACATATAAAGTGGGAATTCAAACAGTGAGACTGCAAACAGTTCTGTTCAACTATCCAACAAAAACTTAGTAATATGGTTGTCAGTCCTATACACTTAAACATACATGCAGTTATCCATATCATCATTTATGCTGGGATTAAACAAACTAAAGCAGGCTAAAGTCATTCTGAACAAAGAATAATAGTATTGTTGGATTTCATATCATGGCACTCCGGGATCAGCACTGGCTACTGTAGTGACTTTTTAAAAAAATTTATTTAAATAAAGACTAAACAAAACAGAAAATGGGTAAAAATAATACATACTTTCAAGGCAAAAAAATAAACAGTAAGAAATCACTAGTTTATGATTACAGATTGTCCTCTTACAAATAGTTATTCAAGATACTAAAGTGGAGCATGTAAAGTGGAGATTCAAACAGTGAGACTGCAACCAGTTCTGTTCAATCAATCCTATACACTTAAACATACATGCAGTCATCTGTATCTTCAGTTATGTTGAGATTGAACCAACCCAGTCTAATATCACTCTGAACAAAGAATAGTACTATTGCTGGGTTTCACATTATGACACTCCAGGATCAGCACTCGGTATTTTAGTGTCTCTTTTTCTTCAGAGTATCTGTTCATTTTATCATGTGTCATAAGATCAGTTCTCATAAACTGTTTATAGATTCTACACATGCATGAGTCTTAACATGTATTTCTATCCTTTCTATATTAGAGGGAGAAACAAAACAAAGCAAGACAAAACAAAATTGTACAAGGAGTTCTACCATAGTTCCACTGTGTTGTCTCTTGTTATCTTCAATAGAATTGGCTGTATCATCAGACATAGTATAATTGAATATATCAGTACATAACAGTATTAATAAAAATACAACTTTGTATATAGTATAAAACTTCAAAAGCAGGCAATTATCAAACCAGAATGTGTATTGTAGAGTCTTGTCATCTTCAGTGTAGTTGCTTATACTCTCAGACTTGATATTATCAATCATATCAGTTTTGAATAAAATCTGTCGATACCAAACAGCAATCAAACAAACCAGATTTAACTAAGATCAGTCATGATAAAACAGTATAAGTCATACAGGGCTCTAGATTAAGATAATGGGAAATTAAAGATGATTACTGTGCTATATCCTAATGTTTTTGGATAGCTGTTTGTGCCCTTAAATCTAATGCAAGTAGACAAACTGGGACAGAATAAAATCTATAAAAAAAGAATAAAATTTATCTAAGCAGAGTGGTGCAAGTAATGTGGGTTTTAAATCCTGATACACTTTTTAATAATATCTTCTGACAACTTCTTTAAAGCTCTCCCTCCCCTTTCACTTCCCAAGGGTATACTGTGCATTTTGGGGTCTGACCAAGCCCTTGGTTTTAAATTGGGGGGGGGGTGTGCAACCTGCTATTTACATAAGTGGTTCCAAACCTTCTCTTTCCTGGATTTGATCTCTAATTGTATTCCTTTACCTATTAAAGCCTGTCTTTCTAACCTATCCACAAATACTGGTCTATTTGCCCCTATTACTCTCTGGTTCTCTGTCAGACAGAGCATTGTTTTCTCATATTTGATTTTTCAGTCCATGTACTCTTTTTCATATTAATTATATTTCCTAAAAATAGCATCTCAGTGGACTCTGCCTCCTGATCTACTCCACATGTGGTTCTTTTTTTTTTTTTAACTTAGTGTATCAAGGACATCTGTATTAGAGATTATAACCAACCTTTTCTGCTTCATTTCTGTTATGCTCTTTTTTTGCCATCAGTTGTCTGCTTATCTTCTACATTCTGTTTTCTGCTCTACTCATTGAGGCTTCTCTGCCATTGTTTCTGTAATCCTAGCACTTTTCTCTCCCTCTAGAATGCCCTGCAGTATTCTCTGTAGATTGGATTGGTGGTTGTGAATTTCCCAAGTTCCTCTTTGTCTTGGAAGCATCTTGATTCTCCATTAATTTCTAGAGACAGTTTAGCAGGGTATATCAATCTGGGTTGGAGGTTATTTTCTTTCAGGGCTTGGAATATTTTGCTCCAGGCTTTTCTTGACTTGATGGTTTGTGTCGAGAAGTCTGCCATGATTCTGATGGGCCTTCCTTTATAAGTTATCTGTTTCTTTTCTCTAACAGCTTTTAATATTCTGTTCTTATATTGAATTTCTGGGATCTTGATTATTGTATGCCTGGATATAGCTATGTTTTGTGTGTAGGTGGCTTGAGTTCTGTATGCCTCATACATCAGAATATCATTTCCTTTTCCTATGTTTGGGAAGTTTTCCTTAATTATTTCTGTGAATAGCCTTTGTAGTTCCTTTGTTTGTACCCCTGCTTCTTTATTCACATTCTTTATTCCCAGGTTGTAGATCCTCTTGTCATTTTCCAACCTTTGTATTGTTATTGCTTGTTTCCTTGTTATTTTTAAAAAGATTTTCCTTTCATAATCCCACATTGCAAATGTGTCCTCCAGTTTGGATAATCTATCCCTAGTTTCTTTCAAGCATGTTTGCCATGTTTCCATAGAGTTTTTAATTTTCTGATAATCTCTTTGAATCTGCTTCATGTCTTCTATATTTTGTTTATATTCTTCATCAAATAGTTCTCTCCTTTGTTTGAGTTCCTCCCTTCTTCCATCTGTGTCTGCTTGAGGGGTGATTGGCATCTCTTTTATTAATCTTCTTATATCTTGCTTTACTTGGCTAAATATTTCACTTTTGAACTCATCTATGAGGTCCTGAAGATAACTCTTTATGTACACTGGTGCCGTGTCTGATATTGCATGTTTGCGGTTCTCATTCTCCTTTGTATTTATCTGTCCTAGGTCAATGTTCTCAGCGTTGGGACCTGGGGACTGTTTCTTGTTGCTTCCTCTTCCCATCTTTTTTGCTTCTTCCAGGAGGCCCCAGTTTCTTTCTTTGTTGGTGACAATTCTTCTGAATCACGCTGGCTAGGTGACCCTTCCCACTGCAGTGTGCTAGTGATTTGCAGATAAGGGCAGCATGTGCTGGCCCCTACTCTTCAGATCAGTCAAGCTGCTGAGGCCTGCACTGTATTACTATGCAATGTCTCCCTTCTGGATCAGTCAAACTTCTGAGGCTTCACTGCATTAGTGTGGTTAGTGTGCACTGCTGCCTTAGGGAATTGATTTCCTATTGGGTCTCAGCCAGGTTGCATGACCCAGTCCTATCTCACTCCACCAGTCCCATTCGGGATGGGAACAACTGACTGAAGTCTCTGCTGCCCATAGTACTTGCCAGTGCTGCTCGGTCCCAAAATGTCATCTGCTGGAGCCCCCCTTTCTGTGGAATGACTCTACTCCCGTCACTCATCACAGGTCGATGCACACTCCCCGCCAGCTCAGCTCTCCATTCGGCTGGCCGACCTCCGACCTCAGTGTGACTGTGCCTCCAGTGAGTCAAAGTGGCAGGACCTCGTATGGCTCAGTAAGTTGCCCACTGCACTGGGACCACTGAATTTTTAGCTGTTCCAATAATAGCACTGGGACTGTATGATTGATTGGTTCTTCTCACCTTAGTTTCTTCTTGGGACAAGAGAATTCATCTCCCTCTATTCGGGGCTCCCCATGCTGTATTATGTTGAATTCTAAGTTGACTATCTCAGTGAGCCTTTGTAGCCAGTTGTTATCTATTTGTCATCTTTGCTCTGCCCCTTCTGTGTCATTTATATGGAAGCCAAATAAATCTAATGTGATCAGTTCATTTTCATACTTCTACTAGGGAAAGACAGTGAATTTTCTAAAATTCAAATCTATATATATATTATATTTAGAAACCTGAAATTGGACTTAACACTTGTAGGAAAATGGAATAGATGTATTTTGTGTTTTCTGTTCCTCTCACTAAGGACAGCTACAAAGTTAGGGTATTATTTATAAAACAAGGCACTGAAAGGCAAAGATAAAAAGGCAAACAGGCCAGAAGCTCAGAACCCCGGGGACTCCGTGGGGAACCCTCTGGCTTTCTTTCTGTCTTATATTTGAGACTGGATATTAATGGAGCTTACAATCCAGAAACACCAATGAAAACACCAGAAATGTATGCACACACTCAAGCCTCCAGCAAAGCCTGCTTTCTTCAGTCAAAGGACAAGGCAAGGGACACTTGGCAAGATAGGAAAGTTTAGTAAAACATGGCAAAGTACTGTGCTCACCCCACCATACCCGTGTGCCAGCAAAAGATGAGCAGGGAGGTGAGACTTCTGTCTCCTACAGGCTGGAATAAATCTCCCTTATTCCGCCACCAGAATGGCATCAGAAATCCTACCAGGAAGTTGGGACTTACATTCTCATAGGGAGGTACCAGGTCCTGCCCTCTATGATGCCAGAAGAGACCTTTCTGAGAGACTAACACGTCTTTGAAGTTTCAGAAGAAAATGAGAAGAACAGGTGAGAAAGTACCCAAAGAAACAATGGCTAAAAACTTCCTAAATTTGACCACAGACCATAAACTACAGATTAAAGAAGCTTCACAAACCCTTTAAGGATAAACTCAGAAATTCACATGAACGCACATCATGGTGAACCTTTGGAAAACTAAAGACAAAGAAAATTTCCAAAAGCAGTAAAAAGTGCCAGCTTAAATGCCAGCAAATTTCACATCAGAAACTCACGGAAGGCAGATAATCTATGGAAGCTAGTATGGCAATTTTCAACTATTAAACTAAAATTTAATCTACATGCAGTAATGAATGAAAGGAAAGGAAATCAAGACATTTTTGGATGAAGGAAAATTGAAAGAATTTGTCACTAGCAGATGTACTTTGAAAGAATAACCAGAGAAAATTCCTTATACAAAAAAAAAAAAATGAAAGAATCTTAGAATATCAGGAAGGAAGAAATAAAGTAAGAAAAAATACTAGTAAATGTAATAAGTTATCCTTCTTTGGTTGAGTTCTTTAAATTATGCTTGACAGCTGAAGCAAAAAAAAGCTGACCTGGCTGTAAGGGGAAGTAGGAAACACTTGAGACAAGTGTTATTATACCTATAGTATCCTGAGAGAGCAAAATGGGACATAAGAAAGGCAAGTTTCTGCATTCCACTTGAAGTGGTAAAATGATACCAGTTGATTGTTATGTGTGTATAATATCTAGAGCCACCCCTAGAAAAAGCTGTAAAGAGAAACACTCATGAAGACCATAGTACATGGGAATGGAATTTTGAAAAATATTCAAATAACTAAAAGGAAGACAATATGAGAAATAGAGACTACAATTTTTAAAATGATAAACTTTTGCTCTTAAATATTAATTACACAAAATATAAATAGTCTAAATAATTCAGTTAAAAGTAACATGGAAAAGTACATTTTAAAACTGCATGCTGAGTGTGTTTAGGGGTGTTAAATAGCTGACTATATCAATGTTTTTGGATCATTGAACACAGCTGTTTGCAGTCTCCCTGTTTGAATGTCCACCTTGTATTCTTTGATACTGTGATTTGAGCAACTATTTTCAAGATGATAATATGTAATCTATTAACAGGTGATTGCTTACTGTTTTTTTTTTGTAGTTCTGTATTACGTGTACCCTTACACTGCTTTGTTTTGTTTTGTGTTTTTCTCTTTTTCCTCTTAAATAAAAAAAAAACTTGCATGCTGTCTGTAAGAAACTGATTTGAAATATAGCGGGTTGAATGTAAAAGGGTAGAAAAAGATGTTTTATGCAAATGTGAACCAAAAAAAGCCAAGGCAACTATATTAATCTCACCTTAAAGTAGACTTTACAGGAAAGAAAATTACCATTGATGAGGAAGAACATTCAATAATGACAGAAAGTGTCAATCCATTAAGAAAATCTAGCAATGCTAAAGATGTATTAAATCACAATAGTATGCATGAGGTGAGCACAAACTAGTAAAACTGAAAGAAAAACCATACCAACCTACCAGGTTAACAGGAGATTTCAGCATCCCTTTTCCAAACTGATAGAAAGTCAGCAAGGGCAGAATTGACAAGAGCTGACCCAAAATGCCATATTTGTTTCAATAAAAAATTATTACAGTAAAAAGATCTGTTGACATCTCTCAGAGTACTTCTCCGTGCTTTAAACACATTTACCTCATTGTGCTTGTGGCTTTCTGAAGTCGTTCTGGAAGTCATCTTTCATGAATGTCCTTTGGGGCTGTCTTGATCTCCTTAATCAACTCAAAATGCTTACAGAAAGTTGTGTTGCTATTTGCACTGTGTCCTCCTCTGCCTTATTCATGGATCTGCTACCTCAAGACTTCTGGGTCTTCCTCAAAGTCACAATGACCATGAAAGGCAAACATTTTGAATTGATTCAGGACATGGAGGCATCCACAACAACACAATAAAAGATGCTCGTGAGAAAGGGCTTCCAGAACTGCTTTGGAATTGGCAAGGATGATGAGTTGTGTGTTTGAAGGATGGGGAGTAATTAGAGGGGGAATTAATGGTAATGTGCCTTTCATTGTAATAGATTTTAAAGTTCAAACATTCACTTTACTTTCTAATCACACCTTGTAATAGACATAGAATATTCCACCCGTGAAAGCAGAGTACATATTCTTTTGTATGCCCCTAAGTTATCAAAATAAACCATATCATATGCCATAAAAGAAACTGCAGTAAATATATTTTTGTAATTGAAATCATACAGCATGCATTATATGACCACAGGAGTTCAAATTAGAAATCAATAATAGGAAAATTTCCAAACTAAACAACATACTTCTAAGTAACCCATAATAAAAAGAGAAACTCTTAAACATAATTTAAAAATATATTGGTTGGGAAGAAATGAACGTGCAATATAGCTAAATCTGTGAGGCACAGCTAGAGTAGTGCTAAAAGGAAAATTTTAACAGTAAATGCATAGCTATATTAGAAAAGAGGAAAATTCGCCCATCTATCTAAGCTCTCATTTTAAGAACCTAAGAAAAAGAACTAAATAAACTGAAAGGAAACAAAAGAAATAAAATAATAAGGATAAGATCAGAAATCAAAGTTGAAAATAGAACAATAGAGAACATTAATGAAGCACAAAGAGCTGATTCTTTGAAACAAAATTTATAAACCTCTTGCAAGAAAAATAAACCTCTAGCAAAGGAAAAAGAGAAAACACAGATTACCATTACCAAGAATGATAAAGGAGATCATTTATTGTAGGCATGGAGAGCATCAAAAGGGTAATAAGGGAATAGTTGGAATGATTCAGTGAATGTAAATCTGAAAAATTAAACAAAATGGACAAATCCTCAAAAAATGCAGAATATCATAACTCATCCAGTGTGTAAGATAATTTAAATAACTCTGTAAGTGCGAAGGAAATTAAAATTTTAAGTTAAAAACTTTCAAATGAATCTCCAGCCTAGAAGTTTCACTACAAAATTCTACCAAAAATATAAAGAAGATTTAACAACAATTCTGTACAACTTCTATGAAAAGGAAGGAACATATTCCAATTGATTTTATAAGGGTAATAATTTCCTAATCCCAAAATAAAGACAATATAATAGAAGTACAATACAATAAAAGAAAACTATGGAAAAAACTTTTCATGATTATGGATACAAAATCCTTATTAAAATATTAAGAAATATAATTTAGCAATATTTTAAAAGAATTATATATTGTGACTAAGTGGCATTTATTCTAGGGATGCAAAGGTCATTTATTATTCAAAAATCAATTAATATAATCTACCATTTTAATAAGATAAAGAAGAAAAGCCACATAATCATATCAACTGGAACAGAAAAAGTATTTGAAAATATCAATACACTTTCATAATAAAAGCTCTAATTTAAGAAGCATAGAAAAAAATGCCCCAAAATTGATAAACAGCAACTTAAAAATATTTACATAGGGACTGAGGATTTAGCTCAGCAGAATAAGTGCCTGCCTGGCAAGTGCAAGATGGTGAGTTCAATCTCTGGTATATATGTGTAATATATACATTACATAAACATTATATATCTTTAATTGTGCAAGATTGAATATTTTCTATGATCAGGACTATGGCAAGATATATACTGTTGCTAATCCTGTTCAACATAGTGGTGGAAGTTGTGGCCAATGCAATAAAACAAGAAAAGGAAATAAAAAGCATATAGATTGGAAAGCAAGTAATACAGTAGTTCTTCTAATCCCATGACATGGTTGTTTATGAACAAAATTCCAAAGTATCTACAAAAATCCTAGAACTAACAAATGAATTCAATAAGGTCAGAAGTTATAAAAAATATACAAAATAGTATTTCTATATATTAGCAATTAGCAAGAGATTAAAAATAAAATTCCATATACAGTCATCTATTGCTTAACAATGACAGCACATTCTCAGACCTGTGTCACTAGGTGGTTTTCCTGTACAAACATCATAGAGTGCTTTAACACAAAGCAAGATAGTACGACATCACCAGACAGTGACATCTTTTGGGAACACCATCATAAACGCAGTTGACTGAAACACTGTAATGTGCAACATGTACAATGGACTAATAAAAATGGAAATACTTAACAAATTTTACAATATGTGCATAAAACTTATATGCCGAAATCTACAAAGCACTAATAGAAGAAATCAAACCTAAATAAATGGAGCTACATTTCATTCATGGTGATGCATTTAAAAAGCCTTCCGTTTGTGGTTTCAAAGGCCCATGGAGCCTCTTTAGCACTTAGGCTATGGACTGAGGGTGGGAGTGGAGGCATCATCTAACTCTTAACCCTTTTCTCAAGAGATTCATTGTCAAGAGTAATGGCAAGGCAGCCTGAAGTACGAAGAGACAGATACACACTAAAGAGTTCTTCAGGGCTTGACTATCCTCTCACAATATTCAGTCGCAGAGAAGGGAAGCTGGAGAAGGTTGGGCTCAGTGTTTATCCTCTTCCTCTCGCAGTCCCTGCGATGGTCAGGCTTGCTATGCTTCACTTGGCTGTAGCTGGGTTAGGGCAGGCAGGACACACCCAGACCCTACATCTGCCGCTGAATGGAGGGTAAGGAGCAGAGACAGTCTAGTGGCAGAGGTGTAGGGGCTTCTGTAAGATCTCCACAGTGGAAAGTGTCTCTTTTCATATACAGCTTTTTTAAGATATGAAAATAATTTAGCAGTGAAGTAATTAGCCTTCCCCAGGCAGTCTCAGCCGTAATTTATGGCTCCACGTCTCCCGCCATTGTAATTTTGTTAAGTATTCATTAGAATGCAATTTTTTTAAAAGGAAAATCTCAGGGAATCACAGTTGTGGCAGCTAACATTAACTATGGTGTCACTCACAGATATTGCTAAGGCTGTAATTCTGAAGAGTAAATTAATTTCCCTTGAGTGGGAACTAACTGAACAACATTCAGGCACCTCTCTAAGGTTGGCTGATTGGCTCTAGAAAGAACCTGCTTGTTCCTATGGCAACAGGATGTGCAGGGAGGCTCTGCCCACATCATCTTCTCTGGCTGTGTTTTGTCCACCTTGTTTCTCTCTCTGGAATTTGGGAAGAAAACTGGATGATGTTCTTGGAGTCATAAAAAGGACACATACAGAAGCACACAGACACAGACACACAGACATACACACACACACACACACACACACGTACAACTTTCTAACATGACAGTAGCTTTACCTTGTATTCTTCTCTCAGCAATTTCATTGTCTTTAATTTAAGGTTAGAAGAAAGGGTCTTTTCATCCTGAAACTCTTTTTATAGTAGTTTTAGTATGACAGAGTAAGTCTTATTTTGTTTGCATTAAAGACAAGAAAAAAAGAGTGCGTTGGGGCAATTTTACAATGGCTTTCCTAGGTTAGGAATGAATGGAATAGTAAGCGACCTTAGTGACTCAGGGTGGGTGTGTGTGGCATCATAGCGACTGTGATGACAGTGCCTGCTGTTTCTCCAGGGCCTGTGATGTGTGAGGCACAGCACCTTATCTCACTGAGCTTGCACTGCCATTATCAGCACTGGTTTAAGGTTGAGGAGCCCCAGGCTCAATGAGTTTGTGCAGCTTGCCTAAGATTATGCTGGTGCTGGCATCTGCATGCAAACCAAATATGTTTGATCCAGAGCCTTAGTTTTTCACTGTTCTGTCTTCTGTCTCTCTCCAGTGCTGCAGATAGGCGTGTGACATTGTGTGTCCATAAGATGCCCTCTTATCGACAGCATGAGGTACCAGACAGGAAAAGAACAAGCTCAGCAGGAGGCAGCCAGGTTCCTTAGGGTTTTCTTTGTGTAAGTGGATCATCAAAGAGGAGCCTGGGATTGGCCGGTCTCAGATCCAGAGTGAACCTATTGCTCCCTGCCAGTCAGGAGGACAATGTTAATTAGAGTGACTGCCCAGTGGAAATTGGGAGACTGTTGCAGGTTTACCTGACTTTGCATAGCCTGTTGTCTGAAGGGCTTCTTGGGTTTCCACTGTGTTCATCCATTGGCTGGAGGCCTGATGCCAATCACCTGGGGATCTGTTGTCTGCTCGGTTCAGCTCCATTCTTCCAGTGCTAGTTGAGGAAAAAGGATGGTCTTTGTGGTCTTGGATAATAGTCAGTTCCTAGTGGACACTGGACACAGTTTTTAAATCCATTGGTTTCCTGTTGCATAGAATTTTATGTTTCTGGTCTTCTGACATGGCATAGTCTTTGAAAAAGAAAAAGAATGGCAAATGCTTTCTCCAAAGAGCTGCCCTCTGGCCAAGGCAGTGTGGCCTCCAGTGTCTGTGTTTGAAGGTCGGGGAGACTGTCCCTGATCTCTGTGTAGATTGTTTGATACTAACAAAAAAGCGGTGAACTCTCATTTCTTTCCATATCTGAAAAATTCCCATGTTTAAAAATTGTCATATTCATTGATGTCATCATAGTCACTGCAAATCTATTCTCTCCTTTTATGGTTGGATTGATAGTCTAAGGGTTGGGAGGAAAAAGGGTACTTGTACGGTACAAATATTATTTGTTACAATTTCTGCAACAACAGAGATGCTTTTTGAGAACACTTGCTTGGGCCATTTTATATATTTAATTACAGTCCAGGCCACTGTTAAGGCTACATTTATCAATATGCTATAGTCACACTCACAGACAACAAATACATCTTCCATCTCTACAGATAGGTTGACAGTCACCCACTTGAGAAATCATAGGTAAAACATGGTAAATATAACATATTGAGCCTGATGTTTACGTGCAGAATGCTTAGAGCCCAAAGTACAAACCATTAAACTTTCAGCTTTAAAAACAAACAAACAAATGAAGCATGCGTTATGTGAAGCCTGGCCCCTTTCACGATCCCCACTGTGAGAGGTGGGGTGTATACCGAGGCTTAGGCCTGAAAGCTGGAGTGTGTGACTCCCACACATTACTTGATAATAAGGATCCAGAGTTTTTACATCCTGGCTGGCCAGATGGACTAAATCTGCTGAGTTTTATCAGTGGCATTAAAATGTCCTACATTATAAAATATGCCCAGTTCCTACTGAGTTACTGTATCCAGGAGAGCCCCTGAGAAGGAGGGACAGGAGGAGACAGGCCATGTGCTCTCTTGGAGGTTGAAGTGTCTATGTGGGGGCCCCTGGGAATAGTGTGGCTGGGTCATTAATCCAAGAAGGTGGCATAAGGACTGTGGCCCCAGCCCAGGAAGGAGTCCACTGTTGTCTACGGAGCTCAGCACCTGGGCAATGAAGGAGGGATGTTTGCCTTTCCCTGTTGGTGTCAGGGGTGCCTGCACAGCATCTCACACCCCAAGACACCACAGAGTCAAAGACAGAGGTTCAGCCACACGACTCTCCTTTCGCAGTGTGACTAGATGTCATTCATAGCAGCCTGATGCAATGATTCTGCAGAGAAGGAAACATGGGAAGCAATTATCTTTTTAGTAGGTCACTGGCCTCCTTTGGGAGAAGAGACCAGAGGGAGAGCAGGGAAGGCGGGCGGCGTGGTCCCCCAGAGGCTGCGCCTGCAGTAGCTGCCGTGGTGATTAATGGCCGTGTCACTTTCCACGAATGTTGCTTTAAGCAGCCGTGCTCAAAATTGAGTGGGAATGAAATAAAACAACCCAAAATAAATGTTTCCTCTATTCCTTCAGAGTTGCTGGGATCCAGAAATAGCTTTTCAGATTTATAATTTTAAATGGCATCACTCATAGTGCTGCCTGAATCCTGGACTTATTTTCACATGAATACCTCTATCTCTGTCTCTACCTCTATGTCTATGTCTATCTCTATCTCTATCTCTATCTCTATCTCTATCTCTATCTCTCTATCCCGCTTTTTGTTTTTAAAGACTATGAAAAGTTTGACTGTAGGCTTTTTGAGGAGTACTGAAATAAAAATTATGTTTACAGAGAAAAATATAGCCTTTACATATGTTTTTCTAGAAAAGTAGTAATCCAGTGGAGGAAGGGACGGGAAGAATATCGTGTCCATATAGACCATAAACTGGAACAATAAAAGTGTCTGGCAGGCAGTAATTGCTGGCCAGCTGCGAGGATTACAGCCCTGTGAACAGTGTTCAGGGCATCCTGCCAGGATGCTGGCAACCAGAGGACAAGCCTGGACTGCTGTTGCTCTCAGAGCACCCAAGGGAGCCTCAGAACATAAATAAGGTGACTGCGGTGTGGCAGGGCAAGGCTCTCGCACTGCTCAGACCCTCTGGGGCCCTGAGTTTTGCCATCTTTCATTGCCACCTCCGCTGCAGCCTGGCTACCAGCTTGAGGCTGGTGTTGGCATCCTGGGCTGGTCGCTGGCTGCATCTCCAGGCAGGAGAAGGGTCATTAGCCTTTAGTATCATGTTTGCCCCCAGAGAAGCCAGAGAGCACATCGGATGGCTGAGAAGCCATGGAAACTCCCTGCTCAGTTCTCTGGGGACTTTTTGCACTTGGGCCAGAGGGAGCTGGGTGTTGTGTGCTGAGTGTACAATCAATCTGCTTCTTTCCTTCTGGTCCTTGGCAAGAAAGCCAGTACTGGGGAAGGCTGTTGGCTAAGGGAAGGTTGGTTCCTTTCTCTTCCTCTACCCTCTCATTTACTTTGTCCATCCCTATCCTAACTGCCCACCATTCCCACCCAGCACTCAGTATCCGAAGCATTTCTCCCTCCCCAGAACAATTATGAAGAAGCAAACCTTCTGAGGAGAAGTTGGGGTGGGTCCATGGAAGGATTGGTTTGGAGCTGAGATGACAGGATATTCAGCCTGTCCTTCTGGCTTCTGTCCCTCCCAAGTGCTTACCCCAGGCCAGACCGTGCCTGTGGCGCTGAAGAGGCATGCTGTCAGCAGGTTGTATAAAATATTTGGGTCTGGCGAGGCCGACAGATCAGGGGACTACAGCCATAGAAAACTCACCCGTGACTCACGATTCCCAAAAGAAGGGGCCATGCCATGTCACAGGGGAGCCCTAAGGATGCGCCATGGTCAGTTGGGAGGGGATGGGCGAGGCAGGGTAAGTAGGTTAAGCAGATTAGCACTGGCCAGTGTGGATAGCTCTGCGGCCTGCAGGCTGTCTTCAGTGGTTTGGTACCTGGCCTGATGATTGGCGCAGGGCAGCCACGGCCTGCAGTGTGACAGCCATATAAAGGAGACATCGGTCCTGGGTTGGTTAGCTTGAATTTGAAAGAACAGTCTTTCTTAGGAGTCAGCTAGCCCTGGAGGGTCAGCTTTCCAGGGTCAGCCAGGTCCCAGCACATGGTTAGTGCAGTCCGCAAGATGCTGGCCTGGCCAGGAGAGGTGCTGGACTCCAGAGTGGAGTCACAGATGGAACCACTCAAGGTTTTCTGAGCAGAAGGGGCTCTCTCTGTTCCACTGGGTACATTTCTGTTTGGTGCTAGAAGTTCAAACTCTCATGAAATCTGGCATTTTTGTGAGATTGTCGGGTAACTCAGCTGTGAATCAGCTAACCTGCTCCCCGTCTGCCCGATGATGGACACTCAGAGACCTGCTACGTGGATCTTCTGTGGCCCTTTTCTGCTCTCTCGGTCATTCCAGTTGAATTGTGAGTGTCAAAGAGGTAGCGAGATCATGACAAGGTGAGCCTACTTTGGGAAACTGAGGCACTATGATGGCAGATCTAGCAGCCGAAGACCTTCCCTGGGGTCTTGAGTAGGCCTCCCTACCATCCTTCATCTGCATTTCTTTGTTTACAAAACTCATCCATTCTTTCCTTCATTCAATATGGAGTGCCTGTTATGGGCTACCTCGTGACTAAGGCTTCCCACGCAGGAACAGAAGTTCGATGGGACGCTGTTTAGAATTTAGAATTGTACAGTAGCAGTGATTTTTCTGCAAGTCAAAAACTAAAAGATGTTGTGACCAATCACTTCTTCTACAGTCACTCTGAGACTACAGTGTCCTAAAAGGACATTCTGATGGCATGTGAGGAAATAATGGTGGTTGATGTGAGTGGGAGACCACACCATGTTGAAAGCTTTTAATGTCCATGCTGCCTTGCCTGGGTCTTCTTAGGTCCCAGGCTCTGACTTCAATGGCTGGGACATGGATCTTGACACGGGTGGATACTCGTAGTGTAGTGCTGGGTACAGAGCAGACACACAGTCTCCAGAGGAGAGACTTTTGTGTAGTCACATCTGGTTTTGATAGAGTTTTAGCCACAAGGACCATAGATAAATCAGCATAACCACAGCATTTAAAAATAAAAAAGGGGGTCCAGTAGTGCATCACCTGCCTGGCAAGCATGAGGTCCTGAGTTTGATTCCTGGTAACAAAAAAATGAAATAAAATAAAAAATAAACAGGGAGTGCAAACACATAGAGTTTGTAAAATGATTATATTACACCAGTCAGGGCACTGTAAGAAAATACTATCGATTGGGTTATTTAAATAATAGATGTTTATTTCTTACAGTTTGGGAGGCTGGTAGCCCATGATCAAGGAGCTGGCAGAGGTAGTGTCTTAGGGTTTTCAGATGGCTGCCTTCTTTCTGTGCCCTCTCATGATCTTTCCTCAGTTCACAGGACAGGGGAGAGGGGAAGAGTGAGGGAGATTCATCATCTTACAAGGCCACCAATCCTATTGGATCAGCACCCCACCCTTATGACTTCATTTTACGTAATTACCTCCTTAAAGCCCAATTTCTGAATAGCCACTGGAGGGTTAGAGGTTCAACACAGGAATTTTGTAGGGACACAATTTAGTGCATAGCAATAACCTAACAAATGACATCATTACTGGATCTGTGGTTCTTTTGGGGGGATGTGAGAGGTAATTGTCACCCAGTCTCCTCACAGATGGCCTCTTATTGGAGGCCTGCTGTGGTAGGCTTTGTGCAGGGGGAGAGGAAGGGAGGGACCAAGCCCAGGGTGGTAGTGTTCCAGGGACGACCCTGTGGTTAGACTGAGCCTGGAGGAAGTCTGTTTCCCTCAAAAACAAGCCTGTGCTTGCAGTATTTCCAGGGGGCCGCCCTCTGTGTTCTTATCATTTGTCCCATCACCCACTGCCCTCAAAGGACAGGCCACGTTGTGACCTCTAGATGCCTGTTACACTAAAAAGACTAGAAAAGATGAGAGGGGGTCTTTCTTTTGGTTATGAATAGACAAATCATTTTAAGATATAAAATTATGTTACAAAATTCTATGAAACATAAAGGTTTTTTTAAAATTGCTTCTTTCTCTCTCTGTCTCTGTCTCTGTCTCTCTGTGATTGACAGATTATCTTTGCTCCTCTGGTGTTTGTCCTGAGTGTTTGACAATGTAGCACCCGTGCATGTGCACACACACATTTGTGTAAAATCTCGCACTTTAAAAAATTGACATTAAGCTGAGGTTGCTCAAAGAAAGACTTCTGCCAAGCTCAGGACTG
The DNA here is from genome assembly GCF_034190915.1 of Cavia porcellus. Taxonomy (NCBI): domain Eukaryota; kingdom Metazoa; phylum Chordata; class Mammalia; order Rodentia; family Caviidae; genus Cavia; species Cavia porcellus. The sequence goes on along the minus strand of NW_026947501.1, from coordinate 55,295,598 downwards.
CAGAGAATCAGCCTGCCCAGGGCAGGGGGTAACCTTGAGATCAAGCCTGGGTACTTTGAAGTTGGTAGCTTTGGGTTCAGCACGGTTTGTGCCCGTACAGAGACAGCCCCATGCTACCTTCTACATTGCTCTGCGGACAGCTCGCTTCTCCCGACACAGGTGCCTTGGAGCATGGTGCAGCTGCTGTGTGCCCGGCACGGGACACAAGGCAGGGCGTGGAGCACTTTTCCTCACAGATCTGCAAGGAGGCTTAGGTGCGCTCAGAGTAATGACCTGCCTTGGGAGCCGCCAGGAGCACTGGGGTTCACATCGCCCTCCTTGTTAAGAATGTCCTTTTGAAATATGTCCTAGGCTATGGCTCCTGTCCTATTAATTATGTCACTAGCCTAGTAAAGCTGAATAATTAATGATCATGGGGCGCTTGGAACTATAAAATGTCATGCAAATGTTAAGGAGTAAAAATTACTTTGTATTAGATACATATGTTTCTTGAAAAATATTCCATGGTGAGAAGGGTAGTTTCTGGAAGAGCCAAATAATTTTTTAATGGTTTTTCTGCAGAATATGAAGATTCCTTATTGTCCTAACTACAGTTTTGGAAACCAAAGTTCCTGAATTCTGAAGTCTTTCAAAGGGAAATGGCTGCTTTGGGCTGTAGAGATGAAGTTATCTGTTGTATTTTGGCAATTTGGATCCAAAGCCAAGGAAAGGGGGAAGATCATGGAGCACCAAACACAGGCGCTTCGCCTGATGTCCCACCTGGCCACAGCCATTGGCCCTGGCTTCCCAAGCAGGTGGGATGGCTTTGGGTTATTTCTACTCTGGAATTCCCAAGGCCTTAAAGGAAAGGCAGGCAGAGGGTGCATTGTCTAATCTGTGAACAGGAAAGAGGCCTGTGGTTAAAATCTGATGTTCAGATTAAATGTGAGATCCCAGCCTTGGTTCTCCAGATAAATGGAACCCACAGAGAATTCAAAAAAATTCAAAAATGCTCCTTTCAAGTAGCTTTTTGCTTATTGCCAAAAGTATCTGCTTTCTGGTAAAGGCTCTAGCAACATTCAAGTATTAAAAATAAGTCAAGGTGTGTGTGTATATGTGGGTAGGAGAGAGAGGTATGGTGCTGAGTCAAACAACGGGTGAGACACCTTAAATCCCTGTGGAAATTCAGTTACTGCAGGCTCTTAGTCATCAACCGTGCATTCTGAACTTTGGGATCAGGAACAGGTGGCCTGGAAATAGAAATCCAAACTCTGGGCCCTTCTTCTTATATGTCATTCTGCTTCCCAGTGTCAACTTGCTATCTAAATAAACTAGGGTTGACCTGCGTTTAAAATTTTATGCATTATGAGTCAGTGACCGTAAGTGGTCATCAGAGGGACCCTGCCATATCTAGTGTGCTGTTGACCTGAAGGTCACAGCCCTTTGTGCCCATCTGGGAAGGGGTGTCCTGTGCTCCAGTTACCCACAAGGCTGGGAAGTGGAATGAGAGGGTTCTAGGGTGCACTCAGGGTGACTCTTACAGACTGGATGTCAGGTAACAACTCAAAGGTGTGTGCAAGCTCCCTAGAAAAAAACATTAAATCACTCTGTCCAACCTCTGTTACTTAAACTGTTAGTGTTTTTGGACATTTTTGAGGTTTAATTTGCACACAGTAAAATGCACAGATTTTAGTGTATAGTTCAGTGAGTTTCAACAAGTACACACTTGTGTAACAAACACTGCAACCAAATAGGAAACATTTCCATCACCCCGGAAAGCTCCTCAAAGCCCCTCATGGCCCATTTCCACCTGACCACTGGAGGAGAGAGCAGCAGCTTGCAGAGTTCATCCCCAGGGCTGGCTTTGCTCCTGAAGCTGTCTGTACTCATGCAGCTTAGTTCCTTCAACCTGTCTCGGTGGTCATTCATGTTGCGGATAGGTTGTTAATTTGTGTTTATTACTGAGTAGGAATGTTAAATGAGTAAACCACATTTCCCCTCCCTTGTTGGTAGCACAATCACATTTTGTACATTGACTCTGTGGTCTGTATTCTCACTAAATTCACTTTTTAGACTTAGTAGTTTCTTTTTAGGGTTTAAATTTTTTTTACTAATACTGTACATGTTTGTGGCATACTACATAATGATTACATTCCTTGTAGGGAGTTGGTCCGTGTGCAAAACCCACTTTAATCCCTTTTTTCATCCCTTTCCCATGTCATCCCCTCCCTCCATCTCTTGGCATACTTCCTTTTTACAAAAGAGCTAGCTCCCTTTCTCTCATTCCTATCTTTATTAGTGCATGTTAGACGTGCATAATGTTTGTATTCTTTCCTCCTGTACATGGCACATCTCAATTCTTTTCCCCATCCCTTTGCACCCTCTCCCTCCTCTTCCCTGTCTCTCCATCCCCTTCCTTTTGAGAAAGCTCTATCTCCCTGTTTCCTGTTATCTTTCATTTTGCTCTTTATTTATAGCTTGGATTTCTATAGAAGATATTTAAGCCTGAGTGCACATATTACATATGAGTAAATGGACTCCATGCTTTTTAATTTTTCTTGCTTTATTGGACTGGCTAACTCCTCTACGCTACCAAATACTGCAGTGAGAGCGGGCAAGCATATCTTCCTATTATTACTAGGGGAAAACCATCCACTTCTCATCATTAGCCTTTCCATGTTTGCTGGAAGGCTTTTAAAATGGCTTTTATTAGACTGAAGAGTCCCTCTTCTACTTTTGACTGGCTAACAATCTTTATCATGGGTGGTGAATATCAACAGCAGAATTTGCCAAAACCTTGATTTGTTTTAAAAATGGGTAGTGTGAGTTCTCCGACTCTTATTTTCAGACACTTTTTGACTATTCTCTTTCCTTTTTGACTTACTAAGCATGTATTCCTTGTTTATTTAAAAGGAAAAAGAAAAAACAAAACAGAGCAAAACAGCGTAAGGGTACAAGTAATACTAGAACTACAAAAAAAAAAAAAAAAAAAAAAAAACAACAGTAAGAAATCACCAGTTAATAGATTACACATTATCATCTTAGAGATAGTTGTTCAAGTCACAGGATCAAAGCATACAAAGTGGACATTCAAACAGTGAGACTGCAAACAGTTGTGTTCAATGATCCAACCAAAAACATTAATATTGTCATCTATTTAACACACCTAAACACACTTGCAGTTGTATCCTTTAGAGCACTTTTTTTCCCCTCTCTTTATTACAACAAAATTTACACGTTTTGGGTTTTGTTACTTCCATAGTTCTTACTACTTTTTTTTCCTTTGGAAGAGAATAAAATCAAATATGACAAAACAAAGCTGTCAGTCAAAACCAAGGATAGACATAGCACATGATGTAAAAACAGAGTACAAGGTTATCAACAATGCTTGTCAACAATGTCTCTTGTTTCCTTAAAAAGAATTGTCTATCTCATTAGGTATTATAAAGTTGAACAAAACAGTAGAGAACAAGACCAATAAAACCTAAACATTGTAAACATTACAGGACTTCAAAGAGGATAATAGTCAAACCAGAATGGGCATCATAGTGAATCTTATTGCCTTCAAAGTAGTTGCCTATACCCTCAAACTTGATACTATCCTACAGAATGAAACAGAGTCTAATCAGTCAAAACAAGATAGTAGGAGTATTACAGGACTTCAGATCAAGTTAATAGGAAATCAAAAAAGTTAAATATATCCTGCTAATTTTTAAATTTTTTCCCTTTAATTAAAAAAGTAATAAAAAATAATTAAATAATTTTTTAATGAATAAGGGAGAGATTTAGATAAAAGACAACATAACAACATAACAATACAGGTCAAAGCATGACAGTTTAAGCAACTTAGTGCTTCACCACCAAATAACTCGACTTAGTAGATACCATAGTGTCTTTTTCCTTGAAATATTTGAATATAACTTCGTATATTATAGCATCAAACAGATCAAGACAGTGTAAAACCATTCAAGTAGATGAAAACATTGTAGGGTATTTAGAACCAGCTAACAGAAAATGAACAATGGTTTCTATATTATCTCTTTGCCTATAACAATTTTTGTTTATACTGTCACATATAGTAACATCCAGCAAGATGCAACATGATAAAACCAATGGAGACAGAAGAGCCATAGTTTGGTGGGGCTTCAAAACAAGATGGTATTAAATCAGGACTAGCTATTATGATGTCTTGTTTTCTTCAAAATAGCTGTTCATTTCATCACAGGCAATAATATCAAACACCCCAGAATAAAGCCATTCCAATTAATAAGTGAAAACTTTATAAGGCTTCAAGGCCACATAATGGGGAATCATGATTACCACATACTTTTATATATTTGAGTCATTTCCTACACTAGGGAAACTATTCAGTATTTACACATGCGAGTTTGATTTATTTCACTTATGAGTATGGTTTCAAGCTGAGCCCATTTACTGATAAATATCTCAATGTGATCCTTTATAGCTGAGTAGTACTCCATTGAATAGAAATACCACAAATTTTTAATCCATTCCTCATTTGATGGACACTTGGGTTGTTTCCAAGATCTGGCGATTACAAATTGTGCTGCTATAAACATAGGTGCGCATATATCCCTGTGGTATGATGCTTTCAGTTCTTCTGGGAATATGCCTAGAAGTGGAATAGCTGGAACAAATGGGACTTCCAATCCCAGCTTTTTGAGAAATCTCCAGACTGACCTCCACAAAGATTGTACCAGTCTACATTCCCACCAACAGTGCAGGAGAGTTCCTTTTTCCCCACAGCCTCTCCAGCATTTGTTGTTGTTGGTTTTCTTGATCCTGGCCATTCTTTCAGGAGCGAGATGGACTCTCAGTGTGGTTTTAATTTGCATTTCCCTAATGACCAATGATGATGAACATTTTTTCATGTATTTATTTGCCATTTGTATTTCTTCATCTGAGAAGTGTGTATTCATCTCAGATGCCCAATTTTGGATTGGATCTTTGAATTTTGGGATCTGAGTTTTTAAAATTCTTTATATGTGTTAGACAAAAGTCCCTTGTCTGAGGAGGAGTTTACTAACATCTTTTCCCAGTTTGTGGGGTTTCTTTTCACTATGCTGGAGATTTTTTTTGACATGCAGAAACTTTTTAATAAGAGGTGGTCCCAGTTATTGATTCTGGGAAGTATTTCCTGTGCGATTTGAGTCCTGTTCATGAATTCTCTACCTACCCCTATGTCTTCAAGGTTTCTACCCAATTTGTCTTCCAATAGATTTAGTGTTTGTTTTAATATTCAGATTTTTGATCCATTTAGATTTTAATTTAGTACATGGTGATAGGCATGGGTCTAGTTTTAGTTTTTGGCAAATGGAGACCCAGTTTTTCCAACACCATTTGTTAAAGAGACTATCATTCTTCCAGTGAACCTGCTTGGCTCCTTTATCAAAGATAAGGTGGTTGAGTGTGTTTGTAGTTGTGGTTGTATCTTCTATTCTATTCCATTGATCTTCGGCTCTGTTTCGATTCTAGTACCATGTTGATTTTACTACTGATGCTTTGTAGTATAACTTCAAGTCAGGGATTGTGATGCCTCCTGCCTTGCCTTTGCTGCTTAGAATTGCCTTTGCTATTCTAGGTCTCTTCTGGTTCCAGATGAATTTTAGGAGTGATTTCTCTAGATCTATAAGATATGTTGATGGTATTTTTATCGGGATTGCATTGAATCTGTATAACAGTTTTGGGAGAATGGCCATTTTCACAATGTTTGTTTTATCCATGAGCAAGGGATGTCTTTCCATTTTCTGAGATCATTTTCAATTTCTTTTTTCAGTGTATTATAATTTTCCCTGTACAGGTCTTTCACTTCTTTCGTAAGAGTAATTCCTAAATATTTCATTTTTTTGCTTGCTAGTGTGAAGAGTGTGGCTTCTCTTATTTCTCTCTCTGTGATTTTGTTGTTAAGTGTATAGGAATGCTATTGATTTCTGAGTATTGATTTTTGTATCCAGCTACATTACTGAATTTATTTATTGTATCTCAGAGTCTTTCAATGGAGATTAGGGGGGTCTTCTATGTAGAGTATCATGTCATCTGCAAACAATGATAATTTAACTTCTTCTTTTCCTATCTTTAGCCCTTTTATTTCTCTCTCTTGTCTAATTGCTCTGGCTAGTACTTCCAGTACTATATTAAATAGGAGTGTTAATAAAGGACATCCTTGTCTTGTGCCTGATTTAAAGTAAAGGCTTTCAATTTTTGGCCATTTAGTATGATACTGGCTGTTGGTTTGTCATAGATGGCCTTTATTATATTGAGATAAAGACCATCTATTTCAATTTTCTGTAAAGTTTTTAATCATAAATGAATGTTGGACCTTATCAAAGGCTTTTTCTGCATCTATAGAAATGATTATGTGATTCTTACTTTTGGCTTTATTGAAATGGTAGATTACATTTATTGATTTACATATGTTGCACCATCCCTGCATGCCTGGGATGAATCCCACTTGGTCATGGTGTATAATCTTCTTGATGATTTGCTGCATCCTATTTGCCAATATTTTATTGAGGATTTTTGCATCTGTGTTCATTAGGGAGATTGGTCTATAGTTCTCTTTTTTAGTTGGGCCTTTCTCAGGTTTTGGTACTAGAGTAATATTTGCTTCCAAGAATGACTTAGGAAGGATTGCTTCCCTTTCAATTTCATTGAGTAGTTTGAGGAGTGTCAGCATTAGGTCTTCTTTGTATTTCTTATAGAATTCTGCAGTGAATCCATCTTGGCCTGGGCTGTTCTTTGTAGGTAAGGACTTGGGTTATTCAGCAGTTTTACATCCTCTTGATCTAGCTTGGTACTTCATATGTTTCTAAGAATCTGTCTATTTCTTCTGTGTTATCAAACCTTTGAGAGTAGAGGTTTTCAAAATAGGTGTTGATGATCTTCTGTATTTCTATACAGTCTGTAGTGATTTCACCTTTTTCATTTCTTGTTGCATGAATTTGAGCTTTTTCTTCCCTTTTTAAAATAAGGTTGTCTAGGGGCTTATCAATTTTATTTATTCTTTCAAAGTACCAACTTTTTAATTCGTTGATTCTTTGGATTGTTTTCTTAGTTTCTATTGCATTGATTTCTGCTCTGATTTTTATAATTTCCTCTCTTGTTTTTGCTTTGGACTTGACTTGCTCTTCTTTTTTTAGCTGTTTGAGGTGTAGCATCAGGTTATTTATTTGTATTCATTCTGTTTTCCTGATGTGGGAACTCAGTACAATAAATTTTCCTCTGAGGATGGCTTTCATTGCATCCCACAGATTCCGGTAAGTTGTATCTGTATTTTCATTTTCTTGTAGGTATTGTTTAATTTCTTCTTTAATTTTCTCTGTGACCCAGTGATTACTCAAGAGTGTGTTATTCAGTTTCCATGTGTTTGTGAGATTTTTGCAGTATGTTTTATCATTAATTTCTAATTTTAATGCACTATGATCCGATAACATGCAAGGGATGATTTCAACTCTTTTGCATTTGTTTAAATATGTTCTGTGAGCTAATATATGGTCTATTTTAGAGAATGACCCATGCACTGCTGAGAAGAATGTGTATTCTGATGTTGTTGGGTAGAACATTCTGTGTATGTCTATCAAGTCCATTTGTTCACAGGTGTGATTCAGTTCTGTTATTTCTTTGCTCATTTTCTGTCTGGTTGATCTGTCCCTTGGTGTCAATGGTGTGTTAAGGTCTCCTGTTACAATTGTGTTACTGATAATTTGATTTTTCATTTCTGTTAATAGTTGTTTTATATAACTGGGTGCTCTGGAATTTGGTGCATACATATTTAAGATAGTTATCTCTTCCTCTTGGAGTTTTCCCCTAATGAGTATGTAGTGACCTTCTTTGTTCTTTCTGATCATTGTTGGTTTAAAGTTCACATTGTCTGCAAACAGAATGGCTACTCCTTATTTTTTTTGGATTCCTGTTGCGTGAAGTGTTGTTTTCCATCCTTTGACTTTCAGTCTGTGAGTATCCTTCTGGGTTAGATGGGTTTCCTGTAAACAGGATACGGTTGGATTTTGTTTCTTGATCCATTCTGCCAGTCTGTTTCTTTTGATTGGTGCATTGAGACCATTTACATTAATGGTTATTACTGTTAAATGCTGGTTTATTGTTGACATGTTATCTTTCTGCTGTTGCATCTTTATCTTTCTGTTCTGTTTAATTATCTGCTTTGCTTAGTGGTTTTTTCCTTTGTGTATCTAAACTGTCTCTCAATATGTTTTGCAGGGTTGGCTTGGTGTATCATGAAGTTCATGATACTTCAGATATGGAAGTATCTTATTTCACCATCGATTCTGAATGATAGTTTTTCAGGGTACATCAGTCTAGGTTGGAAATCATTTTTCTTTAGGATCTAGAATACTTCACTCCATGCTGTTTTTGACTTTATTGTTTGTGCTGAGAAGTATGCTGTGATTCTGATAGGTTTTCCTTTATAAGTGATCTGTCTTTTCGCTCTGACAGCTTTTAATAATCTTTTCTGGTGTTGGATTTCTGGGATGGTGATTATTATATGTCTGGGTGTAGTTTTATTTTGGTTATGACTATTTGGAGTTCAATAGGCTTCACTGAACCTGATGTCGGTTTCTGATCTCATGCTTGGGAAATTTTCAGCTATTACTTCTCTAAATATCCTCTTGACGTCCTTTATGTTGTCCCCTTCTTTTTCATTAATCCCTATCAATCTTATGTTGTTTTTCTTTGTGTCATCTTGCAGTTGTTTAATTGTTATTTCCTTATTCCTTGTTATTTTTAAAAGATCTTTCCTTTCCTGTTCACTAGCTGCAATCCTGTCTTCAAGGTCTGAAATTCTATCTTCACTTTCATTGAGGTGGTTTTTAGCTTTCAGTGGAGTTTTTGATTTCCTGTATATCTCTGTCCATCTGCTTTATGTATTCTGTTTGTTTCTTATATTGCTCATCTAGAGATTCTTTTTGTTTAGTTCCTCCAATTTTTTAACTGTTTTCTTTAGATATATTCAGCATCTCTTTCATTTCTTTTATCATTTCTTCTTTTACCTGGGAGATTATTTCAATTTTGAATTCCTTTAAAGCTTCCCAGAGTTGTTTATTTATTTCAGTAGCTATTATGTCCAATATTTGAAGTGTATGGCATATATTTTCTTCTATATACATCGTTCCTAGGGTTTCTTGAGATGGGATGGAGGTTTGAGGTTGTAATTTGGTCTTTCGTTTTGTCATTTTCCTATATTTTTGTGTTTCAAGTGTTATTCAAAAGCTTCCTCACGGTCTGTTGGAAATCCACTTCTATGTTCGCAGCTCCTGGGACTCCAGCATCCAGTTCCCCTAGGCTGCTGGGCCTCTGGAACCCCGGGCGCTCCTCTGCCTGCTTAGAACTCTGCAGTCCCAGATCGGCTGGGCTCCAGGGACGGTGTGTGCCTGCCTGTTTGCTTGGAACTCCACAGTTCTCCAAGCACAGCCGGAGTTGGGAGGTGGATGTACGAGCCTCTTATCTGCCTATCTACTTCACTGCACCTGGAATGCTCAAGGGTCCCAAACAGGCTGGGTTTGGGGTAGAGTGTGGTGGGCACTTACTCCAGGCTGCAGGGCCTCTGGAACTGATGATGCCCACCTGCTTGCTTAGAAATACACAGTCCTCCAGACACACGGGGAGGCAGATGCAGGCGCCCCAGACTCCCCCAGCCGTTCCCCACACCCAGACAGTGTGAGGATCCCAAATAGGCTGGGCTCAGGGACAGTGTGCACCCGCCTGCTTGCTTGAAATGCCACAGTTCTCTAAGCATGTATTCTTGAGTGATTATTTTATATATATTTTCTCTTTTTTTATTTAAAGAAAGACAAAACAAAATAGAAAATGAGCAGAAATAGTAATACTTTCAAAGAAAAGAAATAAGCAGCAATAAATCACTAGCTGATGTATACATATTGTCCCCCTATAAATAGTTGCTATCAATCCTATACACTTAGGCATGTATGCGTTTATCCATATCTTCATTTATGTTGAGACCTAACTCAATTTATTAGATTAAAATCCTTCTGAAAAAAGATTCATAATATTGCTGGATTTCACATCATAACACTCCAGAATTAGGATTGGGTACTGCAGTGCCCCTTTCCTTAAGTTTTTGTTCATTTCATCATGGGTCATCAGATCAGTTCTCATAAACTGTTTATAGGTTTTACGTAAGCACGAGTCTTAACATGTATTTCTATCCTTTCTATATTGGAGGGAGAAACAGAACAAAGCAGGACAGAATGAAACTTTTTCCTATAGACATATAAAACTGAAAAGACATGTAAATCTGCTGTATAAGGAGTTCTACCATGGTCACTGTGCTGTTTCTTGTTATCATCAACATAACTGGCTATATCATCAGATGATGTATAATTGAACATATCAGTACATAACAGGATTGACAGAAATACAACTTTGTAGATAGTGTAGAGCTACAAAATCAGGTAGTAATCAAATCAGAATGGATATCATAGTGAATCATTGTCATTTTTATTATAGTTATCTATACTCCTCAACTTGATGCCATCAACCTTAGAGTTTTGAATAAAATCTGTCAATAATAAGCAGCAATCAAACAAGTCAGATTTAACTAAGATCAGTCATGATACAACAGTATAAGTCATACATGGATCCTGATTGAGTTAATAGGAAATTAAAGATGTCCACTGTGCTATGTCGTGATAGCTTCGGGACAGCTGTCTGTGCCCCTCAGATCCAGTGCTTGTATACAAACTAGGACAGAACAAGTTCCAACCAAGCAGAATGGTGCGAGTAATAGGGGTTTTAATTCCTGATACACTATTAGCTGTATCTTCTTCTGTTTTTTTTTTTTTGAAGACTGTTCCTTTCCTTTACTCCCCCAGAATGAACTGTATATTTTTGGGTCTCCCCAACACACACAGTTTTGTATTGGGGGGACATTCTGTTATTTACCTAAGTGTTTCCAAACTTTCTCACTCCTGTGATGGATTTCTAGTTATATTTCTTCATTCATTAAAGCCTATCTGTTCAACCTATCCATAAATACTGGTCTAGTTACCCCTATTACTCTCTGGTTCCCTATCACATCGAGTTCCGTTTTCTCATGTTTGATTTTGGTCCATATAACCTTCTTCAGGCTAATTATATTTTCTATAAAGAGCCTCTCAGTGCACCCTATCTCTTGCTCCACTCTGCCTTCAATTATCTCTTTTTTCCCTTAAGTTAGTGTACCTAGGCCATCTATATTAGAAATTATATCCAACCTTCTCTGTCTCATTTCTGTTGAGCTCTTTTTCTGTCATTAGTTATCAGTTTGTCTTCATTTCACTTTCAGTTCCATTCATTGTGACCTCTCTGCCACTTTTTCTGGAATCCTGGTATTTTTCTCTTTTAGAATGTACTGCAGTATTCTTGGTAGAGTTGAATTGGTGGTTGCAAATTCCCCCACTTCCTCTTTATCCTGGAAGCACCTTGTTTCTCCATTAATTTCTAGGGACAGTTGTGCAGGATATATCAATCTTGGCTGGAGGTTATTGTCTTTCAAAGCTTGGATTATGTCACTCCATACCCTTCATGATTTGATGGTTTGTGCCGAGAAGTCTGCTGTAATTCTGATGGGTGTTCCCTTGTAAGTGATCTGTTTCTTATCTCTGACAGCTTTTAATATTCTGTTCTTATATTGGATTTCTGGAATTTTGATTATTATATGCTGGAGTGTAGTTCTGTTTGGATTGTAGGTGGCTGGAGTTCTGTATGCCTATACATCTGAGCATCTTTACCTTTTCTTTTTTTTTTTTTTTTTTGTCTTTTTATGGGTACCAGGGATCGAACTCATGACTGCCTGCTTGTAAGGCAGGCACTTATGTCGCTAAGCTAAATCCCCAGCCCCTCATCTTTACCTTTTCCTATGGTTGGGAAGTTCTCCTTGATTATTTCTGTGCATAGCCTTTGCAGTTCAATTGTTTGTATCCCTGCTTCTTCCTTTACATTCTTAATTCTTAAGTTATAGATCCTCTTATCATTTTCTAGCCTTTGTATTGTTACTGCTTGTTTCCTTGTTATTTTTAAGAAGTTTTTCCTTTCATGCTTCTACATTGCAAACCTGTCCTCTATTTCAGATAATTTATCCTTAGTTTCTTTCAAGCTGTTATGCCAGCTTTCAATAGAGTTTTTAGTTTCCAGGTAATCTCTTTGAACCTGCTTCATGTATTCTATGTTTTCTCTATTTTCTCTATCAAACAACTCTCCCCTTTTTTTGTTCTTCCATTCCATCATCTGTTTTTTCTTGGGAGGTGCTTAGCATTTCTTTAACTATTCTACTTATATCTTGCTGTACTTGTTAAATACTTCACTTTTGAACTTGTCTATGAGGTCCGTATGATATCACTTTATGTCTATTGGTGCCATGCCTGATATTGCACTTTTCTGTCCTTATTCTCCTTTGCATTTACCTTTTCTGGATCAATGTTCTCAGGATTGGGGACTGAGGACCCTTTCTTGTTGCCTCCTCTTCTCATATTTTTTTGTTCCTTCTGTACAGGCATATTTAGGAGGCTCAGTTTCTTTCTTTGTCGGTTTCAGTTTGTGTGAAGCACACTGACTAGGTGGTCCCACCCACTGCAATGTACTAGGAGGTACAGACCCCGCAGCCTATGCTGGGTCCGCCCCTCCAGGTCAACCTACTGAAGGCTTCACTGCATTAGGTTGCACTGCCAGGCACAGGACCTTGATTTGGGCTAGCCTATTGGGCCTCAGTCCATGGTGTCACCCAGGTCAAGCACTCCCCACCAATCCTGCTTGAGAGGGGAATATGTGACTGAAGTCATGCAGTGCCCTGTTCTGGCCAGTCTGCCCAGTCTCAGAATGTCCTCTGTTGGAGCCTCTTTGACTATGGGAGGGTCCCTGTCCCTCTCACCCACCACAGGTCGATGTAGGGTTCTCTGCCAGTTCTGCTCCCAATTTGGTTCACTGATTCCCACTCTCAGAGCATTCACATCTCCAGTGAGTTACAACTAGCAGGCTATACCAGCTGTGTCAATTCAGGCACGGCAGCCACAAGGTATTCAAGCTGGGAGTTTTTTAGGTGTTCCAATCGTAGCACCAGGATTGCATTTCCAATTGGTTTCTCTCAGCTTAGTTCATTCCTGGGTTGGCAGGGTATATCTCCCTCTGCTTAGGACACCCCACACCACACCATTCCTGGAATCTAAGCTGGCTATCTCGGAGAGCCACCATAGCTCTATCTGCTATTATCTATCTGCCATCTTTTCTCAGTCTCTATTTTGTATATTTCACCTAGTTGTCAAATTTATGGCTATAGTGTTGGTTACTGCAGCATTTTTGTCATCCTCCTAATGTCTGTGAGATCATTCTTTGCTGGTATTTTGTGTTCTCTCATCAGAAAGCTGGAAGTTTATCAGTTATATAGGGTATTTAATATTTTGTGTGATTGACTTCCTATGTTTCTGTTTTAAATTTAACAAATATACATGTGTGGTTGCCAGTTTCCTCACATTTGCTTTGTTTTTACTTGTGCTTTTGCTCCTGGTCTCTTAAGGTGGAAAGTTAGGTCACTGCAGAGAGGTCTTCCTTCTTGGCCAACATAATCATTTAATATTAAAAATACTCTCTAAGTATTGCAGATACATTCCTCTGATTTTGATATGTCTGTTTTCCTTTAGTTAAAGATAGTTTAAAATCTTTCTTCAGACTTTCCCTTTGACCCATGGATTATTTAGAAGCACGATCCTGCTCTGAGAACATCCTTTTTATGACTTCTAGTCTTTGAAAATTATGTCCTACTGTGTGTGTGCATGCGTGTTATACCATATACACTTGCAAAGAATGTATATTCTATTGTAGTTAAAAGGAGCATTTTATAAGGTGAAGTACCCAAGTTGGTGAATTACACCCTGCAGATGTGTGCACACCCTTACTGAGTTTCTTCTTACTTGTTCCACTAGTGACTAAGAAAAAGGTTGACATTTCCAACTCTAGTGATGAGTTTGTCTATTTCCCCTTTCAGTATTACTAGTTTTTGCTTCAAGTATTTTGAAGATTGTTTTTAAAAACAATTATGTGCATTTACATATAGGACTATTATTCCTTTTTGGAGAATTGACTATTTTGTCATTATGCAATTTCTCTCTTTACCTCTGAAAAATATTCCTTGTCTTGAAATCTGTTTTGTCTTATTAGGATAGCTACTCCAAAGATCTTTTGTTTAATGTTTTCATAGTGCATATTTCTTAATTCTTTTAGTTTAACCTACTTTAAAATGAGCTTCTTATTAAAAGTTTATAATTGGATCTTGCATTTTTTAAGTAATTTGACAGTCTTTGACTTTTCACTGGTGCGTTTAGACTAATTACACTTAAAGCTATTCCTGATATGTTTGGATTAAAGTCTGTCACACTGTAACTGACTTTTATGTTTTCCCATCTGTTTGTTTCTGTTTTCCACTTTTCTGCCTGCTCTTGGGTGAATGGAACATGGTTTGCTGCTCTCTTGTGTCACTTTTATTGACGTATTATTTATATTTAAAAAAATTTAATCATTAACTCAAGACTTACACTGTGCATCTTTAATTAATCAAAGCTGATTCTACTGCCTATGTGGTGTAAGGAGCCTGAGCAGTGATTTCTCACCTCCTCCTTCTCATGCTTTGTGCTATGATGATCATCTAGCATATTGTTACTCCTGAATGTGCTGCAAACACACAATATGCTGCTATGGCTTTTTCTTTTAAATAGCTGTGCTTCAAAGCAACTAAAACAAGGAAAAGTTAATTTTATTTTACTTCTATGTTCTGTCTCCAATCTGTTAATGTCTTTGTGTAAGACAAGTATCTATCTATCTATCTATCTATCTATCTATCTATCTATCTATAGTTTTTCCTTTCAACATTTCTAACTTTTAACATTTTTTGTAGATCTATTAGTAATGACTTCTGCCTTTTTTAAAAAAGAAAGTATTTATTTTTCTTTTTTCTTTCCCTTCCTTTTTTTTCTGTTTTTCAGTCTTTCTTTGAAGGAATTGTCAGTGAGAATTCTGGGTTAACAGTGTATTTTTCTATGAACACTTTAAAGGTGTTATTCTACTGCTCTCTTAATTTCTTGATTCTCATGAGAACAGATATCACTTTTCTGGATTTTTCTCTGTGTGTAAATTTCTTACCTCTAGTTGCTTTTAAGATTTTCTTTCTCTTTGGCTTTCAAAGTTTTGTGATGTTGGTCTAGGAGTGGTTTTCTGTGTCTATATCATTTTATATTTGTTGTGCATCTGATATCTGGGAATTGAAATTTGTCATCAAATTTGTAAATATTTTTTCATTTATTAATTTTTTCTGTCCTATTGTTTTTCCTTCTTGGTTTCTAAGTATACAAATGTGAAACTGTATTGTATTGGGCACATATCACTGAATGTATTCTTCTTTCTTATCTTTTTTCCCTCTCTGTGCTTCAATTTGGATTATTGACATGGATCTATCTTCTAGCTTTTGTTATTTCATTGTGCAATTTCCAGCCTACTGAAAAGAGCTTGTCCCTCTCTGGAGTTCAGTTTATCAAAGGTTCCTGCAGTCATTGATGTTTGATAACTCTACAGACAACTGGTTTTTATTTTATCCATTTTTGGTATTATTAAGGGAACAAAAGTCTCTGGCGCCCCATAAGTTAACCATGTTGTCTGAGGTTGTCACTAACTTTCAAAAGAGCATTTTTGTCTCTATATATTTCCTTTTCTTTACCCTCCTAGCTCAGCTTCATCTGAAGTACATCATGAAACACAAGGTCACATTTTCAGGACTTCTTAAACCAGATGCATATGCATTAAAGTCATCTGATGTACTTTTCATAAAATACAGATTTTTTCATCCATCTCCTCTAATTCTAATTCATCAGGACTGGGGTGTGTCTCAGGAATCAGGAGGGGGTATATTTAGATTACTTCTAATGAACAACCAGAGTTGAAAATCACAAGATCTTTTCAGCAAGCTTCCCAGCATGACCCGAAAACCTTGTAACAGAAAAGAAGCATCATTGTTAATTATTATGAAAATTTAAATGGGATGCAGGTAATTTGATTATGAAATCTGAGAATTTTTACATGTGTGCCACAGGAAAAGTAGCTGTTTGAATTTTGCCCAATGTGATTTGAAGCTATTATGAAGAAGCAAGAGTATCTGAACTTTTCCTCCTCAGTCAACTACTCACAAATTTGCAGTGCAGAAGTTTCTAGACCACACTGCCAAGCATCCCTATACATCCCACACTTATAAATTTTTATAGGAATCAACACATTTCCTTTGTCTCAGCTGTTTTTCTTTTTTTAACATTAAGTTTAACATTCCTTGGTTTTATTAGAAAATAAAAATTTCTGTTTACTCACACAGTTAACAGTTCAGCCGGTTTCCAAGGGAGAAGTGAGAGGTAACTAAAATTAGTGCAAAGTTCATGGAGCTCTTGCGTGCTGCATCCGGCCCAGAGCCATGCTGACCAACAGAAGTTCATCCATTTCCCCGGGACCTTGTGCTGTTCCTCACTTTCATCTGCTTGCACCATCTGTGGTCTGTAGCCCAGCTCAGTGTCCCCGTCATTCCCTCTGTCCCTCCTTTGCAGCGTGAGCTCACCCCACTTCTGGAAGTCTCACAATCATAGAATCTCCAGGAAGGCCATACCCTGACTTGAGGGAGGAGGAAAGTTGAAGAAGAGATCACCTCTGTTTTTATTTTTTTATTTTATTTTTTGTCTTTCTGAGACAGGGTCTCGCTGTGCAGTTCAAGCCTGCCTTGAGCTTACTTTGTAGCCCAGGCTGGTTTCGAACTCTCGACAATCATCCTGCCTCAGCCTCCCTAGTGCTGGGATTCAGGCATAAGCCACCACACCCAGCTTGCCTGGATTTTTGTATAAGGCAAAGACTGTGATCATTACCCAGAGTTAATCGTACTACCTAGTGCATACACAAATCAAAACATCACACTATGCCACATGAATAATACAAATATTATGCTGCATTCAAATTAGTAATAATAATATTAATAATAATAATAAACCACAAGCCCAGAGTAAAGCCAGTGTTTTCTTCTACATATTCTGGCTTTCATGTTTCTTTCTAGGTTATTGATCCTTCTGCCTCTACTCCAGCTTGTGAGAAAAACTGTTAATCAAATTAGTTAATCAATTTGTTAATCAAATTAGTTGTAAAACAACAAAAATGTATGCTAACTATGGCTCCTCCCACACACTTGCTCTCCCTTTTCTTTCTCCACGAAGGTTGTCACCCTTGGCTCCAGGTTCCATCTCCATCTCCCGTGGAGCTGCCCCAGGGACACTTGAGGCTTCAGCAGTGAGGTAACTATTCATTCAGCACTATGGGTCCTGTTGGAGCAAGAGCACGGTCCGCATCTTTAGGTGTGGGAGTCTGGAGCTACTGGGCAGGAACAGCAAACCTCCAGCCAGGTCAGACCAAGGAGGAACCTGCTCCTTCTGTCACCTTGACAAAAACATGAGCAGTCAGCTTTTCAGTGAGAAGGTCAGTGATAGACTGGGGCGGGCTGAATTCTGCCAGTGTTGATGTGTACCCAGCAGCTACACCAGGCCTTGCTAGTTGGGTTGCTGGGTGAAATACAGGCGCCAGTGAAATTAGAATTGCAGATAACCATTGCATCCATATGTTAGTCTAAGTATAGAATATTTAAGCTGAAATTTATGCATTATTTACCTGCAATTCTAATTTCACCAGGCAGCCTCAGTTTCTGGGTGTTGCATCTGGCAGTCTGGCTTACTGGGCCCTGCACACTGCTGGTGGCTGAGTTGGTGGTTGGGCTGCCAAGCGCAGCTCTTGAGGCCTGGCTGTGGTTGACAGCAGTGGGTGGACCAGCAGAGCGTGTGCACAAAGGGTCCCTACTTGCATCTTTTCCCTTCTGCCTCTACCTGCCGGCCCTTCTTGAGCTCACCCACTCCCACCCACACCATCACCTTCTCTTGTCCTCAACCAAGGAAGGGATGGAACCTATGTTATTCCCTCTTTCACTCTTAGAGTGAATACCTGAGGCAGACCACTTTACAAGGAAAGGGGTTTCTTTAGTTCACAGGTTTGGGGGTTGGACATGTAAATGGCACATCACAGACACTTTGAAGGTCTCATTTGGTAGCATAACATCACAGTGGGAGTACAGGTGTTTCTCTGTGTCCATGTCATCTCTCCCCTCATTATAAAGCCAGGACTCGATTTGGGGGTCTCCACTGTCATGGCCAAATCTACGCGAATCACTTCCCAAAGGCCCGGCCGTTAAACACCACAGTCAGATTAAGTTTCCCCTGCTTCATCCATGATATAAGAGACTTTGGAAGTTAAACTCCTGCGTGAGTTCCAACATGATAAATTACATTCAAACCATAGCAGAACTGGGGTCTTCTGGAGTCTGTTTGGCCTTGGAAGTGATGAGACCCTCTGCTGCCCAGTATTGGGCAATGCCTGTGTGGTGAGGGGAAGGTCAGCTTGAGGGGGCCTCAGGAAGAGAAGCCAAAGAGCAGTCGTGGCTTCCAGAGGAGCCAGCGGGGCTTCCCCCTGCCTGCCTCCTCTAGATGGGAGAAGCCCTCCCTTTCCCCAGCCACCTGCGGGCCAGGGGCCTCTCCAGACCCTGAGGCTCACAAGACAGGTGCAGCCAGGTGGGATTCCCATTTCCTGCCTTTGGTGTAGTGCTGTGCCTGGATTGTCTTCTTTGCCTCCTTTGATGGGGCCCATGGTACCCAGGTCTCTTCTCACTGCCGGCTGCTGCACCCTGCACGCTTCCCTCTCAGTGCTTCGACGTGGACACTGACATCTGGGTCTCATGGGACATTTGTGCTGCACCCACCCTGGTGCTTTCCACGTTCTCATCTACTGACTGTGATAGCAGAGTTTTTCCTTGCGGTGGCTCTGTGACTGACTGGTCACCTTCGCCTGAGCTTGACTTTCTGAGATACCCCTTACAAGTGGGCTGCCCAGACCCTGATCTTGGCCCTCTTCTCAGGCTCCAGGGTTTGGTATTTCCACATCTCAGTCTGTTCTGCCTGCCTCGGAGCCCCTGCACACTTAGCAGCCTGACTCCACTCCTCTGTGGTCTCCTGAGGCTACTCCTGAGGCCCCACAGCCAATCCTGAGAGTCAAGGCTCTGAGGGGTGGGCAGTTGATGGGCTGCTCTGGGTTAGAATCTAGTGCTTCCGAGCACCAGCTCTGTGGACAGTTACTTCCATTCTCAGGGTGTGAATTCTCTCACTGGAAACAGAATGAGCTGCCAGGAGCTGCTTCAGAGAGTGGCTGGGGGATTAAATAGCTTGGCACCCAGACTGTGCTCAGGACAGGGCCCTGTGTGGTGCATGGCAAGCCTCGGGGACTCTACCTGGGGACCTGAGTCTTGATTCCATTTGTGAATTGTGCAACATTGGGAAAGCTGCTGACATTATGTGCCTCCGTTTCCCCATCTGAAAATTAAGAATAATACCTGACTTAGAGTATTGGTAGGGTTAAATTAGTAAGTATTTGGACTGCTCAGAAGAGCATATCCCATGCTCAGTAAATATTAGTTTTATTTATAGTCATCACCTCCTAGACGCTTCAAGCTTTCTCTTTCCCCATCCTGCCAATTTCCACATTCTGTTGGTTTTGTTTCCCTCACCTCTTATCTCACCGACCCCGCCCTAGCCTCAGTCCCCCCACATCTCTCTTCAAGTGCACAACTGCCAGCCTCCTGAAATACAATATGAATCCTCGCTGGGATCCTCCCGGGCCTCCAGCATCTTCTGCGCTAGGTGAGACTCTAACACCTTCACGTGGTCTTGGAGCACCTTCCCCTTGCCTGGCCCTTACCCCCTCCTCTCTCCTTTGCTGTGCTCCTTCACTGGGCTCATGGTCTTCCCACCAGGGACCTTCCTGTGGGCACCCTCCCCAGCCTGCCTCCAGCATTCACCGCTCGCACCCTTGTCTTTCTTTACTGAGACATGGCTCAGGTTTTCATCTTTTCCCTTCCTCTCATGGATTAAGAAGACTGTCACTTCTGCGAACGCGGAAGTCCTGAGTCCTTAGTTTGACATCTCCACATCTCCGTGGTAGCTCCTGGCTGTCTGCACATGCTGCTTTGGTTACTGTATGGACGCCACACTTGGCTGAGCAGTTCGTTGAAACTTCGCATGTAAGCCACTGCACAGAGTTGTACCCAGGCCTTCCTGCTGCACTGCATCCCCAGCCCCTGTATTTTTTTAAACTTTGAGACAGTCTTGTGAAGCTGCCCTGGCTGGCCTCCAATTTTGTGACCCTCCTATCTCAGCCTTCTGAGGAACTAGGATTGTAAGCCACCCCACCTGGCTGTCTTTGTTTTCTAATTAACATTTTTAGAGCACCTAGAATCCAGCCTGGAGCAAACTGAGGGCTCATTACTCTTTGTGGATAAGTGAATGGATGGAAGGGCACCTCCCTCAGCAAATGGGCTGAGATCCTATCCTTGTAAATGGAGTTCAGGACAGGTCAGCACTTTGGCCATCCTTCATCCAGGGGGTGCGGCTGTTTTTAATATAATTTGAATGTGTTATCACCAAAAGTCTTATTTGGTCTTGTCATGCAAAATAAACTTTTGTAAATTGAAGCCTGTCCTCTCGCTGACTTTGTAATACTCTTGTGTTTCTCGTGACCATTACCATGATGGCGTGTCCCAAATTCCTCTTTCTTTACCTGCTACTTGAGTGGATATAGCATGTAAACAGATAATTACAGGCATCACCTGCTAAACAGACATGTTTAGATATGAGGAATAATTTTGCCACAAACAATCTTTGTTTCCTAATATTTCTTCTGGGCCACTCTGAGCTTTCTTACGTCAGAGTTTCCTGAGACATTCTTCTGTCCTGTGACAGTGACCTAGTGTGCAAAGCCTCCCAGGATCCCTTTTCAAGAAGACCTAAGGGGACCACAAGGAACTAGAGCTGCCAGATGAGCCTCTCGATCTGGCGGATGAAGGCTGTCCTGTAGCAGGCTGCTGCATCTGCCAGGTGACGTTAAATCACACACAGGCGTCACAGCAAGCTCTCATCTGACCTCTGCACAGAAGCCTCATGTTTCTTTTCTTAGTGATGATTTCTTTCTCATTTCCTGCCCATTTCTAGCTTTGGAAGCTAGATAAGGGTGCGCGCACGCATGCACGTGCATGTGTGTGTGTGTGTGTGTGTGTGTGTGTGTGTGTGTGAAAAGGGGGGGGGGGAATTGGAGAGGTCCGTGGAGAGTCATGTAATTGTTTTCTAAAATAACCTTACCTGGTTTTCTCTGAGAGTTACATTGTAGTCACAGCCCAGGACAGGGTAATGACACTGTTGCATAGATTAAAATGTAAAACTTGCTTAAGGTATTAAAAGGCACATTATTTATAACAAAAATCACACTGTTTAGGACTAGAGGGATCTAGGTTTGTGTCCTAGCTTTGCTCTGCCATATACGACTTACCTTGACTTAAATGTGTAACCTCAGTTGAGCCTCAGTTTCCCCCACGTGCTAACAGAATGCTTTTCTATTTCACCGAGTCATATTGTAAGGACTAAGCTAAATGAAAAAATGCACTAGTCCTTTTCCTACAGTAGTTGCTCATTGCAATTAGTTTCATTTCGTCCAAATCTTTGCTGATTAAGCAAATAATTGCCTCTACATCTCGTGAGTTTGCCCGAGTTTAATGACTCCATTTATCTGGTTGATAGTGGTACTCTTTGCTTTTTGTTGTAGCACAGCTCAGTGTAGCGCCTTCTGCATGCATAAGTTTCTTTGAAAAAACAAGTAATGAGAAATTCAGATATAAGAAAAATCTCCAGAGATGGAAGAAAATAAATACCTTGAGCTGAAATTAGCTCTAGGTCTAAAGGAAGAAAAAGCGTTTTAGCCTCAGTAGAGAACAGGTCAAGATCAAGTTAAGGGTAGCGGAAGAAAATAAGAGAAAGAAGAATGTCTGGAAAGCGCACCATCCTGCTCTCTGCGGCTGAGCTAGGGACCTTGGACGGGTGAGAGACAGAGTTGCTGTCACAGCTGAGGGTTTCTCCCATGTGGACACTGGTGCTGGCTTATCCAGAAGCCAGCGTGACCACTGAGCTAAGGGGGCTGAGTCCATGATGATGGTGGTGATGGTGGTAGACATGTGTGTCTGTTCCTGTAGGACATAGTTTGGGAGTTCACATGGGAAAGGAGGACAGTGGAGAATTAAATGACCACCGGCTCTCGGGCACAGCGGGTCAGGAGCCATGGTGTTTCAAGGCAGGTGAGGCAATGGTTCACTGTGACCTTCCTATGTGATCTGAGGTATCCGGTGGTGCTAGCACCTGCAGCTCCAGAATCTGGCTGTGCCTTGGGAATGGGCGGGAAGCAGCTGGGATCAGAACCCAAGGATTCTGGGTTAGAGCAGGTTAGGTTAGAGACTTACAGTGACTGCTCAGACGGGAGCAACCCTCACAGAGAAGAAGCAGGACACTGCTGGGGCACTCCTGATGGATGCCTAGGCCTGAGGAGAGGGTCTGACCGGAGCCTCCTCCTGGAATCCTCCTGTCTTCTATGATCCATCCTCCCCAAAACTCATGTTGAGAGTTGATTCCCCTGTGTGATGATGTTAAGGTGATGGGGTCATCAAGAGGCATTAGGGATCATGAAAGATCAGCTTTCATGAATAAATCAATGTTTTTCTTGAGAGACAGGGTTAGCTCTCTTGAGATGTGATTAGTTCTTGCAGGACTAGATGGTAATTTACTGCGAGCTCAGGTTATTATAAAGCAAGTTAAGTTTCCTCAACTCCCTTGCTTTTCTTTCTTGGCACAGGACCCCTTTTCCACATGCACCATTCACTGGTGTTGACCAGGTTTCTATTTTGTGATGTCCCTCGCCATGTTGTGATGTAGCCAGAGGACCCTCACAGAGGCCAACTAATAGCATCACCTAATTCTTGACATTCAACCTCCAAAACTGTGAGCTAAATTAACCTCTTTTCCCTTTAGAATACCCAGCCTCAGAGAGTTTATAACAGCAACAGAAAATGGTTCAATAATTTGCTCTCACAGATCACAGTACTCATTTGCCTGTTGTTATAAGGAACATGACAAAGGATACAGATGAGCAGCCAGATTAAGAGATGCATAGGCTGAGGTCTAGGGAAGGGTCCCCAACACAGGTATTTCCTTCCCCGTGGAGTAGGGGTACACCACTCTCCTGGAAGATAGGTCTGTTCAGCAAATTCTCTGACCATGTAGTTTAGTGGTTATTGTGGAGGCTTTGTCACATGTGCATCACTGATCATTAATTCAATATCCAATCCCTCTCTTCTTCCTAGAGGATGGGATGAGTGTTCCAAGCTTCTTATTGTGGCTTGAGTCAAGCAGCCACCCTCCTGAAACTGTCCAGGAGCCCACTAAGGGTTGCCTCTTTAGTACAAGATTCCGAAGGGTTTAGGAGCTCGAGGTCAGGAATCAGTGCCGAAGACCAAATACTAGAACAAAAGGTGCTCATCCTGTTTCTACCATGCAGGTAATAACAGGCTTTTTTGGAATTCTCTGTCAGGAACTAGAGACAGAGAACAAATATATATTTATCTGTAATATATTGGGAGCTCTGTGCGAGCATCATGGATGAAGACCAAATGACTGTGTCTTATATCACAATTTCACAGTCAGGTGACACTGCGCACAGAACGATGACAGGGATGTGGTGGGTTAAGGAATACCAGGTAGGCAGGGCAGAGTCCAGGTGAGGGTGCTGAGGAAGGAAGCGCTGACCAGAGAAATGCAGTAGACCAGGAAGAAGAGAAGCACCCTGTCCGCACAGCTGTCTGCGGCCGGCACTTGGGTCTTCCCACCAACCCTGGGACCACAGAGCTCTGACTGCACTCACAGAAACAAAGCCTTCTATGGAGCTGGGCTTGCAGTAGACATTTGTGGTGGCAGTGATGCTTGCTGACCATTATTTTACAAATGAGAAAATTAGGGCTGGAGGTCAGGGTCTAAACCTCACCATGATAGCCTAAGGCGGATGATAGGAGTGGTATTCAGTAAACAACTGAGGACTGGTGATAAGCAACTGATGGGCTAGGAGATGATCCGCTGAAAGACAGAGGGATTGAATGCCGGAGTGAATCAGTGAATGAGTACTCTATGTGCCCATTTCCCCCTCATCCCTAGAACTTGCAGTTATTCCACAACACTTGTCTGCTTTGGTCTTTCTTGTTTTATAATTTTTAAAACCCAAATACTTTAAGAACATAAGTATTGTTACTTTGGCTACTTATATTCAGAGCAAGGGTGCCCATGTGGACAACTTGGTTTTTGGGGACAAATTTTGATGTCGTGTGTCTAGTTTAAGAGCTGGAGACTTTAGAAGAGAGGATGAAAAGTGTTGTACAGATTACCAAGATGTGAGCCTATCTGTCACCTTACGTTTGCCTCTCCACTGTGAGCAGCCAGTCTTGTGAAATCTTGATTCTCTCCATTGCTAACTTAATTATTTGTTTCCATCGCCTAACATGAGCATCACTTGGGGGAAATGCTTTTTTTTCCCTGAGTAAAGCAGATTTTAAATTGCATTATTGCATTATTTTTACCAATACAAAAGTAATGCATTGTAGAAAGTTTTGAATATACAAAAAAACACAAAGCATAAAGCAATCATGTACCACAGTTGTGCTTCTCAAAGATAGAGTTTTACACCATGTCCTTTCTATGTTGTGTGTGAGTTTAAAGTTTTTAATCTCCCATTTGCACCTAAGATTTGATAGGAATAATCCTTTAGATCACGCGTGTGCAGTAAATTCTAATGAGTAGTACTGTTTATCATGTAGGGGTACCATAATTCACTGAACCAATTCTTCAGGTTATATAATATTTTTCATTTTTATAGATGATGCTGTAGAACACATTCTACTACCAAAATTTTTATTTGTTTTGTTTGTTAGATTTTTGTGTACCTTCGAATGGTTTCTTAGGATCAAGTATCTAAGGGACTTTGGCACTATAGGCAAAGGTTGTGTTAATTTCTACTCCCACCAACAGTTAAACACAAGATGCTTAATAGTTTCTGGACCAGTGGTTTTCAAATTCTTTTGATCATAACCCAAAGTAAAAGACATACTTTTCATTAAAACCCACTATTTACAAACATACATACATACACACATGAAGTTGAAAGAAATTTATGAAGAAATATTGCCTTCACTACTGTGATGTGCTCTCTAGTTTTTTTCTTTGTATCTTATGTCGTTATAAGAAAAGCTAATCCTAATGCGCTAAACTGATTTCATGACTTGCTAGTGCGCCACAGCCAGCTGTTTCCGAAACAGCCCAGACCTGCTGATCAAAGGGAAAGTGTCTCGCTATGTATATCAGGGAGCAGGTCAGTGAGAGTGTCTGTGGTGACAGAAAGAAGCAAGAGTGTCCGCGGAATACATTTGCTGGCAGAGGCCTTGGGGTGGCTTCTGCTGAGTCCAGAATCTTAGGATTTTTTAAATTGAAAATGAAAAAGAATAAGGCCTTTGACTCCTAAGCACTGAAAAAGAGTAAGCATTTCTGTTCCACCTGCTTGGCTTATCTTGGACCTGGGAGGGATGAATAATACCACAGCTCTCCTAGGTGAGAGTTCATGATCCCAGCACTGTGGTTCCTGAGCTTCTCCATGGCAACCTTTGGATTCTGAGATTCTTTCTCTCCACAAATTGATGCTTCCATAATACTCAGAGCTGACTTTAATAACATCGCCCCGTGTCAGGAAATCATTAGCCAATTTTACAGGACTTTTGGCAGTCCTTGCTTTCTTTGCCCGACAGGCTGAGTGTTTGAAGGGTTATATTTTGTTCCTCAGAAACATTCTTAGCCATGAAGTAGGTAAATGCAGAGCCCAAATAGAAGCAGAACTTTAGAATTAAATCATATTCTCATCTTTTCACTCCTTTGCTTCCAGGCTGTAATTTTTCTGTCTCTACCACTGCAGCATAGTCAGCCATGTTTTGTAATACAGCCTAGGGTAAATGAGATTTCATACAAGAAAGAATTTCTTCTCCAAAGTCTGATAAAGTACAGCATTCCAGTTGGAGCTGTTATAATTCATATTCATGCAAGCATATGGCCCGCGTGACTGCTGGTTAAGAATCACTGTGCAGTACTGATGCATTCTTGCTATGTGTGGAAGAGTGTGCTAGGCACGCATGCCCTGTCTTAAGGGCCGAGTAGTATGAGGAGGCACTGTACGCTGGGCATGGAATTGGGAGGCACTGAGATTTCAGTCACATGAGCACTGGGGATTTTTGAATTGGAGTGATAGGCCACAGATACACCTGTGTGACCAAAGAAGCCTATATAGCATTCAATGGTTTCCGGAGAACAGCAGCCGTGAAGGACAGTGATTTTTGGTAGTGTTGTGGTCAGGGGTTGTGCAGAAAACAATTAGAATCAGGACATGGAGTTTATGATGTTATTTATGATGGTCACTGGGAGTTAACACAAGAAAATGCAAGAAATCCATCCACAACACCAAAGATATAGATTATTTAGCCAAGGGCCTTATTCCTACAGCAATGTCCAGATGAGTCCAGATGAAGACCCAGAGCTCATGATAATGCCTCCCACAAGTCCAACTGGAGATCCAGAGCCCACAAGAAGGACTCATACCAGTCTCTTTTATGGATCATGTTGGGAAGGCCCAAAGGTCAGCAGTGGAAGCCAAAAAGTCCATGTCAGCAGGGTGAAGGAGCTGTGCTGATGGGATGAGGGTTCTATGCTGGAGCCGAGAAGTCGCACTCACAACAAAGACCAGGTCTGTCCTAAAAAGCACCACAGCCATCCTCAGTGACATGGAGGCCCTGAGTTCCTCAGACCACAAGCACAATTGGGTACATGCCAGGAAGCCAGTGTGAGGAGTTCATCCTGGAGACCACGTGGCACACGTCTTCCCCTCTGGATCCAGGAAGCAATGATAGATGTGAGGACCAGATTCTCCAAGAGAACCAGCGGCTCAAACAGTAACTCACAGGAGAGCCCACAATGCCCCAACACCTCAACACAACAATGCATTAACACCTTCCTTCTCCTTCTCCACCTCTCTATTTATGCTGGCAACCTTCCTCAGGTGGGACATCTGTGCTCAGCACCATGCTGATGTAATCCAGCAGGCATTAAGTTGAAAAGCAGTTTTTAATCCATAACAGGTAGAGAGGAAATAAACCATATAAACTCTATGATTGCCCCAGTTTGCTATCCTGCATTTCCAGGCTATGTCTCAAGAGAGCGTATGGCTATGCCAAGGAAGAGCACAATAAACTCCCCGAGTTGAAGGTATGCAGCTGACAGTCTAAGGAGACCAAGTGTGTAGAGTTCACAGGGGAGAGTACTGGACAGAGGGAGAACTCAGATGTGCAACAGATCTGTCTTGAATATGCAACTGAGTACACATTAGTGTGTGCATGTGAGGAAATGAGTCAAGGGAAAGACAAAAGAGTCAGCCAAAGGGGCCAGGGATTTAGCTTAGTGGTGTAAGCATCTGTCTGGCAAGTAAGAGGTCATGAGTTCGATCTCTGGTACAAAAAAACAAAGTTAGCCAAGGACCAGAGGGAACACATCCAGTGCTAACACATTACTGGAAGTAATGCCTTTCCTCATCAGCCTGGCTGAAAAACATTAAAGAAGAAATGGTTTATATAAAATAACAAATAGAAGGATGACAGCAGATTTTTCACTAGAGACAAGGGAAGTTAGAAGACAGTGGAACACACAAATCACAAGCAAACTTATCTTGAAGAGGTTTCATTGTCTTTAATATAAGACAATTTAGTAAGAAACCTTTGCTAATGATTCCTAGTATGTTAGTGGAAGCTGCACATGATCCTTAAATTTAATGGACATTGTTAGGTAAATTTACATGGCTGCAAACTATTTTTTTCCTATGTGGAATGCACAATGCATCTTGATTTATTTAAAGGTTTCCATTGGTCTCCTTTTGGAAACTGATATTTAAAATTTCTCTTTAAAAAGCACAAAAGCTTCTTACTTGGAAAAAATACAGAAACTGTATTATTCAAAAGGTGTGTGTAAGGGGAAAACAATGCTATAAAGAACAGCATCTTTAAAGCAATGAAAGGGAAAATTAATCTAAAATTCTATATCTAGCAAAGTTATGTCTCAAAAATAAAGTAAAATAAAGACACTGCCAGATTTGCAAAGTTGAAAGGATTCATTGCCAACACTTTTATTATTATATAGGAAATATTAAAGGAAAGCTTTTTCAGACATAAGGAAAATGATACCATATATAAATATTGATTTGTATAAATCATCAAAATAGTAACTTTATGGGTAAATATATAAGATTTTCCTCAGTATGTAAATCTCTTTAAAAACTGTTCAAACAAAAATAATAACTAAGTAATGTGATGGTGACATTAGCACAAAAGCCAAAAGGAAAGGAAATAAAATGTACCATTGTAAGGTTCTCACACTATACAAGAAGTCATATGGCATCACTGGAAAATATAGTGGGATAGTTAGGATTTACTTAGGTTGAATTTCCCTTATCTGAGATGCTTGGGATTTCATTAAAAGTGTTTCCAGTTTGAAGTTCATTGGGTTTTGACATCTTTGCATAGACTTTACTGATGCAGTGTTGAAGTGCTCAGAAGCCTGAAACTTTTTGATCTTTTCGTGCATGTTGTATTTCCAAGTTTTGGATTAGGGATGCACAACTTGTGCTCTAAACCCTGAGGCTACCATTAAAACAATACAACAAGAAATTATAAGCTAAGATGTGGTTTGAGTGGAAAGATAGCAAATTAGTCTAAGAGAAGGCAGGAAATAGGAAGGCAGTGGTGTTACATAGTGATGTTACATAGCTCGCCTCAAGTTAAACCCTGAAAGTTTGCAGAGACAGGTTTGAACCCTGAAGCCCCTGGACGCATCACTGTGCCTTGTACAAATCAGGGTCTGCTAATTCTGCCCTTCTACCCCAAAACAGAGCATTGTTCTCCCTAATGGGATGAACACAGCTCAAATCTAACCCGTGACTTTGCAACTGTGTGAGCCCAGACAGGACTCTCACCTGCCTAACCTGTTCCCAGGTGTCCACAGACAGGTCTGGTTGAGCCTCGCAGTGCTAGTTAAACTGACCCTCCATAGGGACAGAGGCCCACCCATCAGACCCAATCTCCTTTTCCCAGGACCCTTGCTTTATTCCCTGGTGTCCCCCCACCCCGCCCCATTGTACAGCCCAGGGAATTGATGGAGGCATCAGTTAAATTACCCCATACCTCTTTGGTGAGTCAGGGAAGGCCTGGAATACGGGTTGGGAAGCCAGGCCTACTCTGGGCATGCAGCTGTGGGGTAGTCAAGGGGCCGGTGCTTTGTGCTTCACATGTTCTGGATTTAGGCTCCTAATCCCAGTGCAAAAGTGGAGAATCAATCTGGCCTTGTTTGGATGTGATGGAAACCCTCCATCTGTCCTTGTGGGAGCGCTGCCTTCTCAGCCCTCTGTTGGCTACCAGATCCCAACTCTGCTGCCTCTGATTAATCACGTGACTTTGGCCTTGAATTCTTCTTTGTTTTTCCCACCTTCTGTCTTTAAGGATTGATGAGGTCAAGCAAGTTCTTAAATTGTTGCTGGTTACCTTTACTTATCCATGACCTCTTTTCTCCATACTCAAGCGAACACAGATTGGGTTTCCTAAAATCAGAGAGTGGTGTAGGAGAAACAGCCCTGGGCCTTGCAGTTTTGCTTTTATGGAGAAATGGGAGAGTTTCCTTGTCTTGAAAGGGGAGTCACTGGGTGTACTGTAGGTAGAGCCTCATGGTTCTGACTGTGGACCTTACCATAGACAGGCTCGGTTTCATCTCATAAAACCTGTATGTGTTAGGCACTTGGTAAGTCTTCAGTATCCATGGATTCCATATCCATGGATTCAACCAATCATAAATTGGAAATACTGTATTGAGAAAATACAAGATTTTTGGTTGTGTTGAACATGTACAGATGTCTTTTATGCCATTATTCCTAAAAATACAATAGAACAGCTATTTACATAGTACTTATATTGTATTAGATAGGATAAGTAATCCGGAGATAATTTAAAACATACAGGAGTGTCTTAGTTACTTTTTACTCATTACTGAGACAAAATACCTGTGCCCAAAGCTGGGAAAGGAAAGGTTTATTTCTTACAGTTTTTGAAGATTTCAGTCCATACTCAGTTGGCTCCAAGGCAGGGTGGCATGGCGGGGCTGGCTGCAAACAGCAAGGCAGAAACCGGCAAGAGAGAGACACACTTTCTTCCTGCCATTACATTACCTGCTGGTTCCACCTCTAGATGTGTGTAGCACTGACACCATCAACCCAAGCACTAGACAGTGAACCAATCACAAATGCATAACGCAAATGCATGAGGCCTGGGGGCCACTGACATAAACCATGACAAGGAGGACGTGCATGGGTTATATGTAAATACTATGCCATTTTGTATATAAAGGACCTAAGCATCCAACGATTTAGATACCTACAGGAGGTCCTGGAACCAAGCCCCATGGACACTGAGGGATCACTCCACTTGATGTTCTTTCCTTTCCCTTTTGATGGACATAATAACAGGCTACACTGCAGGATCCAAGCTCTCTTCTCTCTCCTGCTGCCCTTTTCCACCATGCATGGCAGCTGCCATGTGGTGCTCTCTGGGGACCTGCTTTGGATTATAGAAGTGAGTCACATTCTCAGCAAATGCTGTCTCCAAATCCTCAGGGTCTAAAAACTCAGGCCTGGCCCCCGGCCATGGCACATGGACCCCACTGCCCTCTTCTGTGCCCTCTTCTTCAAGCCGTGGCTCAAACTCTAGTCTTGACTCTGGTCCTGCACAGCCACAGCTTCTCAGAGGCCTCCTGCACACCTCCAATTGCTCAGGTCAGTGGTGGCAAAGCTATGGCATGTGTGCTGCAGCCCGCTGTTTGCTATCACTGAAAGCCAAACGGTTCACCATCGATACCTTAGGTGATATCTGTACCTGGATGCCTATTGCCATCTTTTATACCCTCTACTTTGGTCCCCATGTATCATGGTTTGAATCAAGAATGTCCACTTGAGGTTCGCGTGTTCAGATCTGGGGCTCTTGGAAGCTGATTGGCTCATGGGCGCACTGACCTTAGCAGTGGGTTGATCCATTGCTGAATATGTAGCTGAATGTGCTGTTAGGACGTGGAACCTGGCTGGAGGAGGTAGATCCTTGGGCACATGACCTGGGAATTACATTCTTGCCCCTAGCCCCTTACTTTCCCTCTGGCTCACTTTCCTTGTTCTCTGCTTTTTGGCTGCCATGGGTAGAGCAGTTTTTCTTCTCCTTTCTCTTCTGCCACAATGCTTCTTCCTTGGAGCCAGTCAACCAAGGACTGAAACTTCTTGAATCATGAGACAGTATAGACCTTTTCTCCTTTAAGTTGTGTATTATTGTAATCCCAAATATTGTGTACAGTCATCCAAGTATTGTAATCCCTTTTTCAGTCTTCCTCACAATCCAAAAATCCCATTGAGATGTTTTTGAATCCCAGCAAGTTAATTCCAATCTAACACCTCCAGTACAACTCACGATGAGATATCACCAAGGCATATTCCAAGTTAAGGGCAGCCAGGGGATCCTAAATCCAATCCCCGTGAGTATGTGTAGACAAAGGCCCTGACCCTAAGTCTCTCCCCAAATTTATTATCTTGTGAAGAAGGGGGTGGCTCAGGGATGAGTGACAGTGAGGATGGGGGGAATTACATGAGTAACTTGGGCTGGCTGGCCAGGTGGGGAGAAAAGCATCTCTGCAAAATGCAGAGATAAGGTATGCAGGAGATTAATTTGCATAATTCAATTAAGGCAGCAACTGAACTGTTTTAGGAGGCTGTTGCTTTGATGTAAACTTTTGTGCCCTGGGGAATCACAGCCTCTTTACTTTGAGCTCCTACCCAGCTGACATTCCTGTGGAGCTGACTGTCTCTACCATCCCACTGTGCTTATATATTTTAGAGAGAGCACAATGCGAGGGAAATGGGAAACTGTCTGATGACTTTAGAGATTACATACCAGTACCTCCCTAGCTTTATCTGCAATGCTTAGAGCCAAATGAAGAGAGAAGGAAATACCATAGCCAGCTCTGTACCTATCGGTGTAAGGAAATAAGTTGCCATGTAATCAAAGTTGCAGCAATTGTTCTGCATTGAAGGAGCATCACTCAAGTTGTCTCCCACAGTGTATGCAGGCTATTTTGTCCCAGCAATGGAAAATCTGACTAACACACCATGATCCAAGCCAGAAGTTACCATCCCTGGGCTCATGGTGTCCTGGGGATCAGTCTTCATGCAGGATGTGATGTCTTCAGTGCCTCTGGTGGGGCGATTTCTCATTGCTTCCCCTCACTGCTCCACTTCTCTGGGTGTGGGTGTTTCAGAACCCCACACAGAACAGCAAAGCTGGCTGACGCAGAGTAAAGAAATATCTGCACTAAATTGGAGTAGGAGGAAGCCTCAGAAGAGATCTGTGATCCAGCATAATGATAAGGTTATCAGCAAACATGTTAGTCATGGAGCTGCTGTTTGCTGTTTGGCGACATAATCCAGCTGGACAGTGCTGGTTGTATAAGAAAACCCTGAAACAATTGGAAACACTTACAATTTTTTTTTGAGTGGTGTGATTCAAAGCCCCCTGCTTATTCAGTAGACTTTTCTCAAGGCTAATTCCTTGGGGAGATTCATCACCACCTCATTTATCTGGCATCAACCAACCCTTGAAACAGAGCCAAGGTGTGAAATAAACACAGTGGATCTCTGGGAATCCCAAAGAGATGTCTCAAGGGCGCTGAAGCTCAGGCCCCTCCTCCACTCAGCCAGGAGCCTGGCCAGCCTCTCCTGGGCGCCTGCTTGTGCTTTTTGACACACGTGGCTCTGGAGTGTCCCAGTGCAATGCAGAGGGGAGGAACACTCTGTATGCAGGCGGTCAACAGCCTCAGTAGTACCTGCTGGTGGCCAGAGAATGCGCTAGAGAACTGAAAGAGTACAGCTGGCCCCTACCCAGCCCTGAAGGTGAATCAAAGCTTACCCAGACCCCTCTGCACACGCGCGTGCATGCGCGTACACACACATACACACACACACACACACACACACACACACACACACACGTCAGCATCATGGCCTCTGGTGAAAGGTGCAAGGAAAGAAGATTGCTTGAGGTTGCCTCTTTGTCCTAGATCCTGCAGATATGCCATCCCCTGGAAGAAAATAGACGGCTTTTGTTTAAACCTCAGCTTTTTGTGCAAATTCCCCCAGATTAGTACCTTACAGAGGAGACAACTGAGTCAGCCTGACTCAGTTTCCTATGATGGGGCTGCCTGGCTTTCCTCCCACTTCTGGAGAGAAAGCAGAACCCAGAACATCCTGGGTGGTTGCCCGGGTCACACATTAGTAGTGGTGCTGATGGAGGCTTCGGATATGAAAGGTGTGGGTCCAGCTGCTTGGATTGTGC
This sequence comes from Cavia porcellus, assembly GCF_034190915.1. Classification (NCBI taxonomy): domain Eukaryota; kingdom Metazoa; phylum Chordata; class Mammalia; order Rodentia; family Caviidae; genus Cavia; species Cavia porcellus. Next base: position 55,262,117 of record NW_026947501.1, on the reverse strand, counting down.
ATGTATGCAGGGTAAGGGTTCAACGCCAACCAGCTGAGCGGCAAGGGAAGACGTTCCAGGGCAGCCCAGACACAGAGTGGGTCTCAGAGCAGGTAGGCAAGGATGCTGAAGCTCAGGCCCCTCCTCCACTCGGGCAGGATCTGTGAAGGATCTGTCTAGGCCCCAAAGATTGGTGTGGTCCCCAGTAGGACTCCTAGGAGGGGTCGTGGGAGCACCAGTTGTCATGACAGTTTGGTCATCCGTACTCTCTGCTCAGCTTTACCCCCATTTTTCTATGGCACCAGATGGTTTCTGACCCACTCTTTCCCTTTCTGTTTCGTTGGTCAGAGATCCTAAATCTGGAAGTGTTGAGGGTCTCCAAGAAGAGTCTGACCACGCAGGGCACTGAGGTAAAGCTAGGCTTCTCTTCACCCTTTGCTGGCACTGTCTGATAGTAACAGACGATGGCAATCTGCTGACAGGTGATACCTGACTGCACTGGAGGGACTCAGCAAGACCGCTCAGTGAAAATCGCCCTATAATGACAAATGGTCTCTCACCATTGAAAGAAACTTGCTGTAGGATTAGAGGAATCAACTCTTCTTGTTTTTGACTCCCTGACATTCTTCAACTCCCAGAAACCTCAAATACCTCAAGTTCCTCAAATACCAGGATCCTAGACAGATGTTGGCACCTGTAGGGGTAAAAATTACTATCTCTGTGGCTTTCCCATGGATGGAAGAACAAGAGTTAAATGTTATTTCACCAGATCTAGTAAAAGGTGGAGGCAGTGGCTCTGAGACCTTCCAGATCCAGGGCTCCTGATTCAGGACTTGCTTTACTTTTTATATTTTAGTGGGTTTTTTTTTCAGGACAGGGAGATGACAACTTTTGTTTCCTTGCCTTCTGGGTTCTGTGTCAGTCAATATTTCACATTAACACTTATTTAAAATAACCCTTGGTTTTTAAACAGATCTCTTTATCTTTTTTTCTGTTGATCTGCAATCACTGGAAAAAAAATTGTCCTCGGGTGAGAAAGTATATATGTCATCTTGTGACAGTCTTATGTTAGTAGGTGCTATCTGGTAAGACAAATTGGAATAGGAGTAGAGCAGGCAGTAAAACTATCCTTCATCACTGATAATGAAAGAGACAGTGTTGAGGGGGCTGGGGATTTAGCTCAGTGGTATAAGCGCCTGCCTAGCAAGCACAAGGTTGTGAGTTCCATCCCCAGTACCAAAAAAAAAAAAAAAAAAAAAAGAGTGAGAGAGAGAGAGAGAGAGAGAGAGAGAGAGAGAGAGAGAGACATTGCTAAAATGACCCAAGGATAAGCCATTTATTGGCCACTTTCCTTTGGAGGTCCCAGCCTGAACTTTCTAAGGGCATCATTGAGGAGATTATAAATTTCATACAGAATGGATCTACACGTATGAGTGAATAGTGGGTGGGACTGGTATCAATCCTGAGCCAATTTGCCAAATTTGGAAGCTACTGAATATTGTGACCTTTCTGATTGTATCCTCCCTCAAGATGGCTCACAGATCTCCCAAAAGATTCACCCCATGTCACATCAAAGAGATGAAAGAGAGGGACAGGAAAGCTTTACAAATCGACCTCTGAGTTTACGATCATCTTAGTTAAGATTCTTTGGGATGCAAGCAAGAGAAAATTATTACAAGCTTGTGCAGGCAAGAAAGGAGAATGTGCTTTTAAAGGAAAGAGAGGGAGGTTTTGGGATCCAGGTCACAAGGGCCAAGAACCGGGAAGGGTCTGAGGTCCAGGCATCCCTCTCAGAGCCTGATCTCTTGGCATTTGCTTGCTGTAATTTCTCTGTACTGTAACTGCCCTTTGGCTACAGAGTATCAGGGGTTAACATCTCTAGCCCCAAATGTTCACATCTGAAATTCTAAGACCCAGAACTTTCTGAATGCCACCATGAAGATTCCAACTTCACATGGATGTGTGGCGGTAAAAAATGCAGGGGCACTAAATGTATTATATAAAATTATCTTCAGGCTAGGTGTAAAAGGCATATACTAAACATAAAATTTGTATTTAGGCTTGTGTTCCATCTACAAGATACCTCATGATATGTAGCAAATATTCCAGAACCTCTAAAAATTCATAATCTGCAATACTTCTAGTTCCAAGCACGAGGAGGTGTGTGTATGAGGTTTTCTCTTTCAGCTTTAAACTTTAATGTATCTGAGTTTTATGGAACTCTTTTTCTGTATTTGTTGTCTTGAGGCTATCACATCTTTTCCTCCCTTTGATCTATTAATTTAATGAGTTTACATTAGCAGATTTTTCTAATGTTAGCAAGTCTTGAGTTTGGGCCTATATACTACTCAGACACAATATGCATGTGAATGTATGTTTGACATGCTGCAGAATTTTTGCTAATATTTGCCTAATTGATTATGAGTGAGTTTGGCCTATGTTGCTCTTTGGGTGTCTAAGTTGTACCACCTTTACTAAATGATTTGAGGTTTTGTTTTTCTCTGCTTTTGGGAAGAGCTTGTATGGAATTGAACATTTGGTAGAGATAATTTTGAGGCCATATGGACCTGTGATTTCTTTCTGAGAACACTTTAAATAATTGATTCTGTTTTATTAGTGGTCATAAGTTACTCAGGTTTTCTACTTTTTAAAAATTTGTTTTGAAAATTTATATTTTTTTTCTGGTGATTTGTCCATTTCTTCTTAGTTTTAATGTTTATTGGCATAAAGTTCTTATCTTTTAAATTTCCACTGTGGGTGTAGTTATGCCCCCTTTGCCCTTTCTAATGCTATTTACCTCCCCACTTCCCTTATCTCTAGACCTTTTTTTGTGTTTTATTATTTTTTTCGAATAACAAGCTATGGTTCTGCGATCTCTGTCGTATCTGGTTTTGTTGCTATTGCTTCTGCTGCTGTTTATTTATTTCCCTCATAAATTCCCAAATAAATAATTTTATTATTTATTTCCTTCAGCCTTTTTTGGGTTTGTTCCCAAGCTCATCTTCTAGTATCTTGATATAGAGGTCATGTTATTAATTTTCTCCATTTTTTTCTGTTGCAAACATTCAAAGCTATGCCTTCTTTTTAAATACAGCTTTGACTGTATCAACCAAACTTTATATATAAGCTTTTCTGTTGATTGATTCTATTTAATTTTCCATCATGATTTATTTAACCCATGCATTCATTAGGTTTTTCAATTTTGTAATGTCTAATATTTAAAAATAATAATAGCCAACTATTGTTGAACTCTTACATTTTCTCAGGCATCCATCTTTCCACTGTACATTACTTAACATAAATTCTCAAAATAACCATAGAAAGTGAGAGTATCGTGACCTCCATGTTGGCTATGTGAACTGTGAGGCCCTGAGCATCACAGCCATTTGCCCAGCAGGACAGCGGCTCTGGACGGGCAGCGCCAGCGCCCACACTCAGGCTGTTTGCTCTTGGGCATCACCACTGTGCCATGCCACCGTCTCTCAGTTACTGCTGTTGCTTTTGTGATCATTTTCTTTGTAATTTTTCCCACTAATTCCACTGCAGTCAGACAAAATGGCCAGATTTGTTTTGAAATTTTTTATGATCTGGAACACAGTCAGTTTCCATGTTTCTCAGAGAAAGGTGTGTCCTAGGCTTGGGTGCAGTTTCCAGCGGCAAACAGGTAAGTTTGCTAGTGGCATTGTTCAAATGCTCCGTATGTTTAACTAGGATTCAAGCCCTCTCGGGATCTGTCAAGTATGGAGAGATCTGTTCTAAAATCTCTCACGGTGGATGGCAGACATGACAATGGCTCCTGGTAAGCTGCAAATTGTGGTCTTATGACTTTAAAATTTAGAATTGTCTTATCTTCCTAATGAGTTGAACGGTAGTGATTCTTTTTTCCTAATAACACCTTAAAACATATCTTATTCCATAGAAATATGAGGACAAAGCGTTCATTTGTCTAGTGTTGATTTAATACTTTTATCACTTTACTTTCAACTTTTCTGTGTTACTATGTTCATTCACTTTTTCTTATAAATATTTGTCTTTTTAAAGTTTAATTTACTCTGAAAATCTCATTTTTATCTAAATATTTATTGTAATCATTGATATATTTCATTTTTCCCATCTTATCTTTATTTCTTTCTGTTTGCTATATCTTAAGTATTTGTTTGGACATCTTTATATATATATAATATATAATAATGATAATATGTGTCTCCATATCTATCATTACCTCTTGCAATTTTAGCACACATGCTTAATTTACAAATTCTTTTTTTTTTTTTTTTTTTTGAGGCAGTATCTCGATATGTAGGCCAGGCTGGCCTCGAACTCACAGCCATCTTCCTGCTTCAGCCTCCCGAGTGCTGGGATTATAGGCCTGCACTACCATGCCCAGGTTAATTTACAAATTCTAAAGTTAATTTTGATCTTTCTTTTCTCCCCAAAATGTAAGAATCTAGATTACTCTAACTAATCACCAGTTATCCAACTATCACCTGTGTAACTATTCTCTATTGCTTTAGGTATACATTCTTATTCTCCCAAATAGCCTGTTCATTATTACCTGGAACCAGTGTGTCTTTAAAGCTATTTCGTTTTCCAAATTCTGCACAATTCCTTATTGCAGGTCCTTGGTCAGATTCCGTTTCTGGAATACTTCTTTCGGAACACCATCTAGTGTGAGTCTGTGGTTTTTATTTGTCTGAATATGTCTTCATTTCACACTCCCTCTTGAAAGTTTAGGATAGAATTTGTGGTTCAGAGTAATTTTTTCTCAAACTTTAAGGGTTTACTTTTATTCTTAGTTACTTTGCTGCTGCTGAGGAGCAGGTCTCTCCCCAGTGGTAGTATTTCATGGCAACGTAGCTTTGCCTTTGTTTATGTTATGAATTTTATGTTTTGGTGTCTCACTACACTGTGTTAAATATGTCTTGGTTTTTATTTTCCCTATTTGGGCTGCTTTGCATTTACTGAATGTGTGGTGCCGCATTTGTATCGCTCTGGAAACTTGTAGGCCACTGCCGTTGTGCATAATCCCTTCTTCACGTGTTTCACACTTTTTCCTTCCAGGTCTCTCAGGCTAGTAGCAATACCTGCTTCTTCCACAGCATTGATTCTGTGATTGTTTCTTCTCACTGACCTTTGCCTTCCCTGTGTCTTATGATTTTTGAGGGGCTGATGACCGCTGGAACTTCATTTCTCTTGTTCTTTCAGGCTGGAGGGGCTGCATGTGCCTCTGCCAGGGGCGTGGAGACCACAAACCAGGACCACTTTAAACTGGCTCCACTTGGGGCTTTGAAAGCCTTCTAGAAGGTATGAGCTCAGACCCCAGAACCACATGAAGTCAGGCTATGGCCAGGAATTCTAAAGAGAAAATCTTTCCCCTCCACCACCAGACAGAGCTGAGACCTCCAGATTTCCTCCTTGTCTTCTTAGGTGGGGGATGGAGTTTTCCTATTTCATCCATAAAAGGCTTTACTTTTTGGAGGACTAGTCTTGGGTAGATGTCTTTATACAGCCTCTTACCTGGCCTCAACACCTGCAGTTTTCTTTGGTGTCATGTCTTTTATTGTATTAGGTCTCAGATTCATTCATTTTTAAGAAATAATTTGTGATGGTTTCTACTGGAAAGTTTTTAAAAGACTACTTAGACCACCATATTTGTGAGAGATGAATATCCCAAGCAAGTCTGACTTCCCTTCCCTCTGCCAACCTGACCTGGTTTTGTCAAGTCACCGCGGATTCCCAGTGACTCAGTGCTTGCTTGTCACCTGCCTGAGCTCTCAGCAGCATCTACAACAGTGGATTTCCCTCCTGGATGTCCCTTTCCCTCGGCTCGCAGTTGCCGTGCTCTCTGGCTTCTTCCTTCTTGTCTTCTTAGTCTCCTTGGCCAGTTTCCACCTGCCTGACTTCATGAGGTTGGCGTTTTCCCAAATGACCCTGGCTCCCCTCTTTCTGTACCTTCACTCTTCAGGTGATTCCACTCATTCTTTATGTTTCAAATCGCTCCTATACGGTGAGGACTTGATATTTCTATCCGAAGCATCTTCTCACATCCTCAGACTCTATTTAGTGTTCTTTACCACTACTCCACTCTAATAGTTTACCTCTCCTCACACCTAATATTTACATAGATGAACAATTGATCCCTCCCCATAAATGAACTCTTCGTCCTCCAGAATTCAGCCAACAGCACACCATCCACCTGTCTGTCCATTTGGCAGCCTCCTTCTTTCTCACATGCACACACAGTCCCCTCCAGCCCCTTCACCGTCTGCCTCTGTTCCTCCTGGTCTTCCATCTCCACATCACCAGCCCATCTAACTCCTCTGCTGCATCCAGCGCAGCTCTCGAAATTCTCCGGGTGAAGGACAGTGGAGGATGGAGAGATAAAGACAAGAGTCAGAAAACAAAAAGCTGAGGTCAGTGCAGCCCTCTCCCCACAGGAGAAAAGGAAATGCTCAACCATCACAGCCCATTTATCTCTTCATTAGGCGGGTTGCTGTCACATGACACCCCTCTGCCTAGCAACTTGTTTGCTTGGCTTGCCGCAGGCAGGCTTCTTTGTTCTCCCCACTGGCCTTGCTCCAGCCCCACGTGTGTGACTGATCTCCAACTTCATCTGCTCCACACATTCCTCCTCTCTCTTGCTTCCTGTGGTCTGTGTTCTACTCAGCAGCTGCAGTAATCTTTTAAAACTCAGGTCTTACTCCAAGCTTAGAATTTACTTTTGACTTTGTTTTGCACTCAAGCCCACATGGAAGAAGTTCTCAGGATGATCCCGAGGCCTGAGTGTCTCGGGCCATCTGTCTCTCCAATCTTATCCTTGTGCTACTCTCTTCTCTGACCACCTCCAGCTCAGCCATCTCTCTCGACATTCTGTACTCCATCCTTGGCCTCAGCCTACTTTCTTGCACCCTGATGTACTGTCTTATTCCTAACTTGGGTGACTTTTCTTTTTTGTGATTCTATGTGAATATAATCATTATGTACTGTAATTAACAAAAAAAGAGAGATTCTAGGTTAAACCAGTGCTCTATAAACCCTCCCTGGTATCCAAGGGGGAAGGTCTCTCTTGCTGTTTTCTTTCTCACAGAACTCCTACTTTTCCATGCTTCAACTTGCCACTGATTTTAATTTCTCATTTGGCTGGTTACGGTTTATCTCTAGGTGTCTCCCTAAAACCTTATATGACCATAGGCATGGCCTGTGGGAAATGATTGAATCAAGGAGACGCTATGATAACTGGCTTGGTGTGGGGACGTGGGCTCTGGCTGGAAGGAGTGGGTCACTGGGGTGTAATGTGCTAGGATTATCTCCCTTCTTGACTCTTCCTTTTGCTCTGCATCATGGTTACAATGCAAGGAGCATCTCTCCTCCAGTCAAGCCCTTCCAGGGGGCCATAGAGCTAGCTAACCACACTGACACATATGCCCAAATATACCTGTCCTTCTTTAAATTGTGAGTGTTGAGTATTTTGTCCTAGAGATGAGGGACATAATTGAGACACTTACCTAACTGACCAATCCCTGTCTCTCTCATGTGGGCAGGACTGGGTCAGTGTCCACTATGGGGAGTCTACTATCTGTAGCAAATAAAGTCTGCTTCACATTTGGATATGAGATCCACAGAGGAATTCCCCCTCAGCTTCAGAGTTACCTCAAAGTATGCAGGCAGGAGGGGCAATCGTCATCACTTCTGCTGACCCTGAACTCTAAATTCAGGAGACCGAACCCCTGATCTGGACCATCACAGAAAAGATTACAGGCAATCTCCACATGTGTCCCTCATCTTACATACAGGTTCTCCACCCATGGATATGGTAGAAGTATTTAGGTATAAAGTTAATACATCCCCAGGGCAGTGCCTCTGGCTTGGCAGGTCTGTCTCTATATTTTTTAATTGGCCCTCCCCTAACAAATAAGATAATATTGACTTCATCTGTGTTGTCTCCTTCAAATTAAAAAAATTTACCCTCAATTTGTTTTAAAATGGGGAGGAAAGCCTGTTTCTAATTTGTTCTGATACATTTATTAAATGTAATCAGCCAGTAAAAAAAACTTAGAGATGTTAAAAACAGCAGGAAAATATTAGCCTTTCAGCATAGAGAGTTTGAATCATAAAATATGTGTCATGGGGCTCCCACTGAAATGGGACACGACCTCGGCGACATTCATAATTAGTCGCTAGAAAGCTCGATATAACCCAGAAGGCCGAGAGTAGAGTAACACATCTACCCAGTGTGTTCTTTCCTCACAGAGAGGAGACTCTGGGCTGCATCACCCCCTGAGGATTTTGCTGGCTTTGGGAACATGGGTTTAGAGTTTTCCCTGTCTATTCCTCATTTCTTTCTTTCTTAGTTTATTAAGAGTGAAGTCAGCTAATGGAAAATATGACTTGCTTTTCTGGGCTGAAACCTTTTTCTTCTCCCACTCCCTTCTTTCCTGTCCTCCTTCTTACCAACCCCACCAAAACTATAAAATAAGCAAATATCCGTGGACAGGAGTCCTGCATGGAAAGAAGAAAAACTTCACTCTGGATGAAGGCCTAAGGTGCCTTGAGATGATGGCTTAAAGTAGGATTTTCTCAGACTCTGAAAGATATACTTATCTTGAAGAAGTACTCACTGACACCTCTGAGTGTGAACAAGATTCTAGATAATAATTCATGCTCACACTGTATTAATTAGTCTGCCTGGGTGCTGAACAAAGGACCATAGGCAGGTTGGTTTAGATGACAGATGTAATTAATTTTCTCACAGCTCTGCCGAGTGTGGGGGCTCATGCATGTAATCCCAGGACTCGGGAGGCTGAGGTGGGAGGATCGTTTGAGTTCGAGACCAGCCTGGGCTAAAAGTGAGCTCAAGGCCAGCCTGAACTGCATAGCGAGACTGGTCTCAAAAAGACAATTTTTTTTTCTCACAGATTTGGAGACCAGATGTCTGAGATGGGAGTATGGGAGAGCTGGTTTCTTCCGAGGGATCTCTCCTTGGCTCATAGATGGCCATGTTCTCCCTATGTCTTTATTTGCTCTCTCCTCTGTGTGTACTCGTGTCCAAATTTCCTCCTCTTGTGAGGACATTAATCATATTTACCTTGGACTACTCCAATGATCTCACTTCAACTTGTGTAAAGACCTTCTCTCCAAATGCAGCCACACTCTGAAGGTACTAGGGGTGAGCACTTTAGCATAGGCAGTTTGGCAGGGGAAAGATACAATTCAGTTTATAATGTGAGGGATTCCAAACAAGTCATGGCTGTTGTGACTCCGTGAGGAAGAGAATCAACATTAGAATTAACCCAGGAGAGGAAAGTTTCTGCAAACTTAAGGACAGGTTAATTGAAAAAGATAGCTTGAGAAGTAAGAAGAAATAAGAATGAAAAGGAATGAAGAAATCTTATGAGATAACTTCAAAAGAACAAGTGTGTAAGTCCTTGGCATTTAAGAGGTAGCAGAGAAAATAACAGAGAGTGTATGTAAAGAAATAATATGAGAAAATGTTACAAACCCTCATAAAGATATAAATATTCAGGTATAAGAAAGCCAACGTTTGAGTCTGGTGTGGTGGTACACACCTGTAATCCTAGCTTTGGGAGGCTAAAACAGGAGGCTATGAGCTTGAAGCCAGCCTGGGCTACATAGTGAGCACAAAACCAGCCTGAACTATATAGTGAGACCCTGTCTCAGAAAAACAAAACACATAAACAGAAAAGAAAAGAAGAAAGCCAAGCCAATGCCCCAAATTAGATACAATAAAATAAAGCAAACTCATGACATGTTAGAATCAAAATGTCATAGATCAGAGAAAAAGAGGGTCCTGAAAACAGCAAGAAAAATGAGTGAAGGACACAACAGGTGGGGTGGGAGTGAAGCCTTGTATACTCAACTGCAGACTTCTTAGCAAATGCTTTACAGCCACGGTAGCATGCAAATAATACACAAAGTACTGGGAAAACACTTTCAACAAGGAATATTGCACTCTGCACTCTGCAAATGGCCCTTCAGAAATAAAAGAGAAAGTCTTTTCCAGTTTTCCAGCCAAAAAGCTGGAGAGTTCACTGATCCGGCCTGTGGATCAATCTGTGGGGTGTACCTGGAGGGGGAACAGGGGTTAAATAAAAACATGGGGGAGACAGAGAGAGATGAGGCAAGTTGAGAGAGTCCAATCAAGCCCCGTTTTATTCCAGAAGTGATTACATCTTTTATAGGCCAAGGGTGGGCTGGTAGGACAGGAAGAGGCTACGGGGATGAATACAACAGGGTCATTGTCACATCTGGGTATGAGGAGAAGATTATGGTTAATGTAGGCAGACGCATTTTGCCCATAGGAGAGAGAGAGAGAGAGGCAGGGAGGCAGCAATGGGGCAGTCGCGCGGCTCCCTACGTCTCCTCCCTTTCTATATTATTTAATCAGGAGTATGGCAGGCCCTGTGAGGACAGCGTCTGTCTTAGGTCAAGGACCTCATTACATGAACCCAACCAGGCCTTACCCATCATGGGCTTTGCAGGACAGCAGTTGGTACTATGCCTGTCTTAGGTGGCCGATGGAGTTAACATGCATGTCCTAGTTGCCCGTCTCTGACTGCCTGTCCATTGCCCCAGGGAAGTTAGGCTGCATCATGATACGGGCCATTCATGGGAATTCCTTCCCGGTAGGTTTGTTGATCTGCCATCTCCAGCTGATGATAGTGTACCTGAATGGGCTTTGCCATAAATGTGTCTATCCGGTTATTAATGAGCGTCATAATCCTCTGAAAAATACAAGGACTCACAGAAAGGAGAAGCAACAGGACAGCTAGGGGACCCAAAAGGGGTGCTAGGTAAGGGAAAAGCTCCCCCACCACACACACACATCGAGGAGAAGGGGTTGGCAGCCATTTGTTGTTGTCACTGTTGAAGTTGTTCTTCTATTTCTTGGAGCTTGGCTCACATAACACTGGACACAGTCTATTTGGCTGGTTTATGTTCCTCCAGACCAAGAAGAGCCTCTTCCACAGTCACATGGGTTCTGTGCATGGCTATGATCTGTTTGGCAGGGGTCTAAATCCACCATGGGTGTGGTACAGCTCAAGGAGAAGGCTGAGGAGGCAGCATAGGTCTCTGGGGAGTTGTGTCACCTGTAAGAGAACACAGGGGATTGTGCCTCAGGAAATGACATTATTCCTGGGCATTGCATGGGGTCTTTGAAGAACTGTCTATTTGTTTTTCAAGGCGCTCAGGTAGCCATCTAGCCTCTCTATCTTGTTGAGAGTAAACACATACTGAGCCGCATCCCCATATGAGAATGGGGTCAGGGCGATGCCATGAATTAGTCAGGGGGTCTCTCTGTAGTACAGAAGCAAATTGCTTTTGTGTTTCAGAATGCCAAAAACGCATGGCTGCTGACTGTCCAGAAGCATCCAAATTTAAAAAATTAAGGATGAATAAGGCATGAGATAGAATATTTTTAGGTGTCCTCCTTGTGGAATACCATTCCCCCCTTTTTTATTTTATCAACAGTGAGTTTTAGGGAGAGATGTGTCCTTTTAACTATGCCTTGACCTTGAGGGTTATAAGGGATGCCTTTTATATGATCAATATTAAGATGTTGACAGAAACTAGCAAAGACAGAACTAGCATAGCCTGGACCATTATCAGTCTTCAATTGTTGTGGGCATCTCAGAACTGATAAGGTAGTCAACACATGGCCAACAACATGCTCGGCAGCCCTACCAGTCCGGGGAGAGGCACAAACGAAACCACCCAAGGCATCCATAGTTACATGAACATATTTAAGATTGCCAAACTCAGGAATGTGGGTGACATCCATCCGCCACAATGCATTGGGGATAAGTCCTCTAGGATTAACCCCAAAGTGTGGAACTGGGAGGTGCATGGCACAAAAAAGGCAATTTTTTTATTATCTGTCTGGCTTGTTTTCTAGTGATCTTAATACAGAATTACAGAAAAATAAATGGTAAGAAATCAACAGTTAATAAGTTACACACTGTCATCCCAGAAGCTGTCCAGGTTACAAAATTAAAGCATGCAAAGCGACATTCAAATAGTGACACTGCCAACAGTTCTGCTCAATGATCCAACAAAAACCAGTAACATGTTTATCAGTCCCACACACTTGCCTTCCATCTCAAAGAGGGCAAGACCAAACATATCAAACAGAACAAAACCGTTTAAAAAAAAAGATTTAAAGAAATACAGATTTTAAAGCAAGTCCACTGGAGATCTTCATTGTTCATCTAATTGTCTCTAGTTTCCTCCAAACAGTTGTGCCCATCTTTATGCACATTAAATACACACTGCATATTATAGAACTAATCAAATATTACAGGATGATGAAGGCTGCTTAGGTTTTCAAGATCTGACATTGGAGAAGACAATAATAACTACCATAGTGTCTCTCATTCTCCCAGCAGCTGTCCCCATCCTTACATATGCTGAAATTAAACTTAAGAGACTAGACCAATATCACTCCGATCAGTTAAATGAATCAAAGAAATTGACATTGGAATCTCTGTCTCTGGAGTCTTTTTTGTAAAATGACCAGTCTCTCTACAGGTAAAACAGTCCTGTTCATGCTTTTGAGACAAGAACTGTCCAACTATAAACCCCTGCAAGGCAGCAGCCACAGCAAAGGTGTATACATCCTGTTAGGCCTGTTCTATTTTTATGAGGTCTGATAGTGGCCCGGCAGACGGTGCCGGGACCTTCAAAAGCCAGCTGTTTAACAAAATCAGCGCCTGCATCAGCGCGGCCAAAGACTCCGCTAGCAGCAGCAATCAAACAATCAACAAACTCTGAAAAGGGTTTATCTGGGCCTTGCTTAATGCTAGAGAGGAACTTATATTATCTTTTGTAGGCAGCTTTCTCCATGCTCGAGTAGCTGCTGTTTGAATTTGAGCGAAAAGTGTTGGATTAAACTCTTTTTGAGCCTTTCTGCATGCATAGGCGTCTTCTGCTTCCCAGGAGAAGCTGCACAGAGCAGGAGCCTGCGGGCTCAGTCGCAGGGCTGCTGGTGCACAAAACCCAAATGCGTGGAGGTGGGCAGCAGCAGAGACAGACCAAGCTTTTGGAGTCAGGGTTCGGTGTCAGGCAGAGGCGGGAGTGCCATGAAGGGAGGCCAGGACCCAGTGGGAGCAGAGGCCCTGAGACCTTGTTGGTTCAGGTCTCTGGGGGCTGGGGTGAGGCTGGCCATCTTAAAGTCTAACGAAAGAGGATGGAGCATGAAGGTGGTGGTTCGGCAGCAGTTGTGTTGGACAGAAGAGTCAGGGGCGGCCTCCTGTGGAGGGAACTTCTGACCACAGACTGGAAGGGAGAGAGGCGGGCCCCTGTGGAGGTGTGGGGGAGCATCCAGGCAGAGGGAACAGCACCGTGAAGCCCTGGGGGATAGGGCAGAGTAGAGTGGGCAAACCTCTCTGAACCGCCACTTTCCTTCCCCAAAACTGGACTGATGAGTAGAGAAATGCTGCAGCATGTGGGGAATCATGTCTGCTGAGCCTCAGTCACGGCCTCCTTGGCGTCCTTCTTCCCAGAAAACCACTTTTCCCTTTTACCCAGACCTGCTCTCTTGGTGGCTTCCCCTCCCTTCCCACGCCTCCTCCCTCATCCCTGTGGTCTTCTCTTGGGCTCTGCCTTCCTTGGGCACCCACTTCCCATTTATCTCCTACATTGTGAGGTGGTGGGTAAATTTTTAACCCCATTTCCTTTTGGTTTTATTTAGTTTGGTTTAATAGTGCTTATCTATTGCTTTAAGTAGTTAATTTTTTAAAAACCCCACATTTTCTGTCAAATTAAACAAATTTAATCTTATACACACGTGAGTTCATAATAATAATGATTCCCAAGGGGGTGGGGCCCCAAGCTTAGAAGTTAGATCCCTCCGTGAGAAGGCTGCCAGGACTTCGTCATGCTGGTTAGTTTCCCAGCGAGCCACCTCAGATGTCCCAGGGATTTAGCCTTTAGAGGCCGGGTCTCCCGGCCCCCTCTAAGGAAATAGGTACACCATCGGGAACACACAGGGAGCACCATGCCAGCCACAGCCACCGTCTCACACGTGTTGACTCCGGCTCTGCTCTTTGGTTTTCGGTTGCTTGCATGCTCCATGAGGGCTTTCAATATTGTTACCCCAGCTCGGGGGCCACAGAGCGTCTAGAATCACGGCACACTTTTATTTGACTTTCAAACTAGATGACGTCAAAGCAGAATTCTACCATGTAGGAGAAAACACATTGTGTTGCAGCTGAGGAGCTAATTCAACACATCTTTATGTTCTAAAACTCGATACCTGTTAGCTGTCTCTACTGTCTTTTGAGAGATTCTTTCTCTGGTTGTTTTAGAGCCCTCATTGCCTGGTTTCTGGGACAATTTCAGAGAATAGCAAAACTCTATTGCTTTCTCCTTCTCTGAGGGGGACCCAGGAACATGCTCAGAAAAAAATAATGTTTCCTTTCTTCAATCTTGTATATTTTGAATACAAGTCACTGTGCTTTCTGGTTGCAATTGCTTCTTTTTAACACTAAGGTAATGAAATTAGTGTTCATCGTTTTACCCAGCAGAACTTAAGATGATTCCAGAACATTTCAACCCAGTCCTGGAACCTCAATTTCTTCATCTGTAAAATGGGGACTGCTTGTGAAGATAAAAGGATGAGGCGAAGTAACTAAAATCTGGGTCAAGGCCTCAGCACAGCACCGAGCTTGAAGCAAATCCTCAAGCTTGATGGGGTGAGAAGATGAAAACAAGTCAGCTCTGGCTTAAAGTGTGTATGTGTGAGTGTGAATGTGTGTATGAGAGGAGGGTCCGGGGCATGAAGCTGATTTCGTATGGCTTCTCCTGGAGGGGCTTAGCCTGTGGTTATGGAGTGGGAGGTGGCAAGGTGGAGATAAGACTTCTTCAGTTGGAAATGTGACTGATCTATAGTCAATAAATAAAATCAGCTTAACCTATGGTACGTAATAGGGACTCTGACGGTTCTTGAAGATGTCTTTGCTTCTATAAACTACAGACCGGAACGCTACGCCATTGAGATGCAGACGAGCTGTTGTTTCTCTTGGATGATTCTAGAAAGATGCTGGATCACAGGGATGGAACAAAAGAGAAAGACTGGGGTAAAGAGTGAGACATTTCCATGAAGGCATACCTAACAGCAGGACAGCCATCTTCCCACATGCGAATACTTGCATATCCCTAACACAGCTCCCGATACTGCTCTGGGTCTAAGAGTGCTTACAGATGAATCCTGGGAGGATTTATGTCCTGGGTTAAGAGATTGAGACCCTTGATTACCTGTGCTTAGTGTTGGGGAGAGGGTCTGCCTACCTGCTTGCCATCAGCTGACCCCTGCTAGGAAATCTGTTGCTATGTCTTGCTGTATCCAGAGTTTTAAGGCTGTCTGGCCTCCAGAGACACTGCCAGGAAAGGTGGTGCTGGTTTCTTCAGTGATCAACCTGACTTTCCTCTCAGACGTTGGAATCTGCCGTCTTGGGGGAGTTACCCTTCTCTGCACTGGACACTGCTTTGATCCCCCTAGCTGAAGTAGAGAGAGGACCTGCAGGAGACTAGGGCACAGGAACTAGACAGAGTTTCACTTCTCTCGGAATCCTAAGGGTACTGAATCATGATTAAGGAGAAGTGCTTTTGAGTTCCTACAGGCTTATCATGTTTCCTTTTAAGCAAGATGGAAGATTTTCTGACCCTCATTATTTCCTGGGGCAGAGGTGGTCGACCCTTGGTGAAATTTAATTACACCCTCCACCAAATCCAATTACTACCCACACCCATGAAATCCTATTATAACTTTCTTTTGCTTCATTAGAGATACACCAAGACAGGTCCCTTCCTAATCCATTCTGGCAGATTTCTTAAAGAATGTTAGTCAGAGGCTCTGCATATATTGTTCATTACCCTGCAATGCAAATGTGCAAGAATACATATGGCCTATAGTCCATTTGCTTCAGGACCATGCAGGGCTACCCTCTTCCTGCCTGGTCAGGGTGGCTTCTGTCTTGGAGACTTCTGTCTCAAAGCTGCTGATAGCGAGATGTGTGGTTGCTTGTTGGGAGCCAGGCAGAGATACCGTCAAGGCCGACATTCAGAAAAACAAAGGACATTTCTCCAAGCAAGTAAGCACCAGGATGTTTTACTGTCAGGCTGCATTAGAAAGACATGAGAACAAACCTTTTCTACTTTTTGGTTAAAATGCTACATGTTAGTCTTAGCCAATATGTGGGGTGGGAGAGGCCAGACCTTTCCTGTCAGGGATATAAGACCAGTCTTTCTTCCTTGTCCAGAGCTGTGCTGTCTTTACAAGTAGTGGAGCATCAGACATTGATTTTTGTAGTTTTTCAAGTTTCTATTAAATGTGAACTGAGAGAAAGGGAAAGAACCAACCAACCATCAAACAAACTTATGTTGTCAGCTGTTTTTCTGTAAGAAAGCTGGTTCCTTATGGATTTTAGACCCTCGGGAGCATTTTGTCAAAGGTATTCAGAGAATTGAAATATATATGTATATATATTTCCAGATTTTCTAATGAAAAATTTTAAGCAGACATTTCAAGGCAAAAGTCAAAAAAACATACAAGGTGACCTTCACCTTGTGCCATTACAAAAAACACTTTGGTGTATTAAAGTTTTCACTTTCTCCTCATCTATTCCTGTGTGTGTTTATGTGTGTGTGTGTGCGCACATGTGCAAAACTATTAGAAACTGTAATGCAGGCATCAAAATATTTCATTCCTAGGACCTTTGATGTTCATTTTATAAAATTAAGAAATTTTTTAATAAAACCACCTCAATCATCACACCTAAAAAATGGAGAATTCCATAATATTATTTAATAAGGATGATAAGACACTTCAGGAAAGACAAACAGTCTGAAAGACTAGGAGCAAGATAAACAGAACAGCTAACTCTTGCTGGAGGGAAACAAAAGCGGAAACTAATTAGCAGTTCTAAGGATGTGTGATGTTATCACATCTGCAAAACAAGAACAGCCTGCTATGAAAAATGAGCATTCAGAGAACCATAAAGTAGTTTAAAGACACATTTGCAAAATAAAAACTCTAATCCAAGGACTAAAGGATGAATTTAATGCCAATGAATTTAATAGCCAATGTGAAAATCAGGAAGACCAAAGGAAAGGAAATAAAAGGAAAAGGATATGAAGTATGAATGGTCCATCTTGGAAACTGGTGATATCCCAGAGAGGGGGGCAGGGAGAGAGAGGGGGAGGGGAGGGGAGAGGAAGAGAGAGAGAGCAAGCAGACAATTGGCAAAACCAGAAAAATATAAGAAGTCATCTAGATCTGAAGAAAGATACAAGTCTGGGGATTAATCAATGCCATAGGAAAACGTTAGAATCTTAAAACACTGTACGGAACCAGACATAGTGGCGCACACCTGTAATCCCAGCACTTGGGAGGCTGAGGGAGGAGGACTGTGAGGTCAAGGCCAGTGTGGGCTACAAAGTGAGTTCAAGTCCCCTTTGAACTGCATAGTGAGACCTTGTCTCAAAAGACAAAAACAGAAAGAAAAATCTTAGGGAATTTCAGATCATCAAACAAGGGCAAAGAATTACTCTAAAACACTCACTAAAATAAAATTAGATCACAGCACTTGCTAGGGGAGGAGAGTTGGCTTGATCTCAGACCTCCCAGCAGCAAGACCAAGAGACGGCACAATACTTCTCAACACTTAATGCAACCACACTCCCGTTCGAACAGAGGGCCTGGGGCCGGGGACTCTGCATTTTCAGAACACTTCTAGGTGGTGCTGATCTGCAAGGCACACTTTGTGTGTCAAATCCAGCATAAAATTTAGAATTCTGAGGAAAGTGGTTTTGAGTGTAGATTTTCGTAGCTGGCCTACCTGCCAGTCAATATAAACCAAAATAAAGACAGACACTCAGATACTCAGTAAGCTCACCAGCCGTGCATTTTCTGACGCCCTTCAGAGAAGCCTAAAAGGAATTAAGAGTTTATTTATATATTTATCTAAAGTATTTTAGTTTTGATACATATATATCAAAATAATGGGGCTCGGGGTGATGTTTCCACAAATGCAGACATCCTGCACAAGTCAGTCCCAGCCTCCCTTTTTCCTCCCTCTCCCCACCTGTTCCAACCTTTAGGAGTTACCATTTTGTGTTCACGTTGACTTTTTTCAGCTTCCACATGTGAGACAAAGCTTGTTTTTCTGTGTCTGGCTTTTTCCCCCCAGAGCATAGTGTCCTCCAGTCCTGTCTTTCTGAAAATGACAAGATTTCATTCTTCTTTGCAGAGGAATAATATTCCACTGTGAATGTGTACCTCATTTTCTTTACCTGTCCCTCCGCCGATGGGCATGTGGGTTGATTCCACAGCTTTGTTGTTATAAACAGTGCTGCAATAAATATGGGTTGTAAGTACCTCTTTGCTATGCTGATTTGGTTACATTGGATATAAACCCAGAAGTGAGACAACTGAATCGTAGGGTAAGTCTGTTTTCACTTTTTCAGAACCTCAATACTGTTCTCCGTAATGGCTACACTGGTTTACATTCCCACCGTCATTAGTCAGGGTCTTTTTCTTCACACTCTCATCAGCATTTGCTTTTGTTGTTTTGTTAAGAGCCATCCTAACTGGAAGGAAATACTGTACTCCCTAGTATTTGCATTTTTCTGATAGGCAATGATATTTGCATTTTTCTGATTGCCAATGATAATCATTTTTTCATATTCTATTGGCTATTTGTATTTCTTCTTTTGAGAGGTAGCTACTCAGATTGTTTACCCATTTTAAACTTAAACTACCTGTTATTTTTCTTAAGTTTTTTAAGTTCCCTGTGCATTTTGAATATTATTCTTTTGTCAGATGGATAGTTGACAAATCTTTTCTCTCGTTCTATGAGCCATCTCTTCTTCACTTTGCTGATTTTTTTTTACTGTGCAGAAGACTTTTATTTGATGCAATTGCGTTTCTTTATTTTTGCTCTTGTTCTCTGTGCTTTGGGGTAATAGAAAAAGTCCTTGCCTATACTAATGCCTTGAAGTGTTCCCCCTGTGTTTTCTTCTAGTAGTTTTATAGTCTCAGAGTCTGTGTTTAGATGTGACCATTTTGAGTTGTTTTTTGTATGAAGTGAGAGTTGAAAATTATTCCAGTTTTCAGTTTAAATGATTCTGTATATAGAAAAGCTTCTATAGTTCATTCACCAAAACTTTTAGAACTGAAAAATTAATTCTGTAAAGTTGCAAGATATAAAATCAATGTACAAAAAAGTAACATTTTTATACACCAATATAAATATGAGGTTTCCTTCATGAGAAAGAAATCCCATTAGCAATAACTTAAGAAATAAAATTGGATTAATAGGAATAAAAGTAAATAGAAAGTAAAAGATTTCTACCATGAAAATTACCAAACATTATGAAAGAAATTGAAGATGGCATTAGAAAAAAATGGAAGCGTTAACCATCTTCATTGATTGGGAAGAATTTATGTTGTTAAAATATCTGTACTACTCAAAATGATTTACAGATTTGATGTGATCCTTATCAAAGTATCAATGATGTTCCTCGCGGAAGTAGAACAAACAATGCTAAAATTTGCATGACACCCTGAAAAGCAATCTTGAACAAAGTTGGAAGCCTCACAGTATCTGATTTCAAGCCATCCAGTCAATAAAAAAGTGTGGGACTGCATAAAAATAGACACAGAGACAAGAAGAGAATATAGATCCTGAGGTAAACCCCTGCAGGGACAACAATAGAGTCCCAACAAAGGTACCAAAAACATGTCTTGAAGGGCAACTCTTTCAATAAATGGTGCTGGGAAGACTGCATACCCACTTGCAGTTGAAATTAGGAATTCAAGACATGTAGGTTTTCTGGAACTAGCCCGCGAGGAACATGTGTCAGGGAATACCTGGATCCTAGCAATGAGCAAGTCCAGGAAACAATTAGTCCAAATTAAGACAGGAAGGCCAAAGGATCAAAAAAGCGACTTTGAGAAGGAAGTGGTTTCTG
Organism: Cavia porcellus; assembly: GCF_034190915.1. NCBI lineage: Eukaryota > Metazoa > Chordata > Mammalia > Rodentia > Caviidae > Cavia > Cavia porcellus. The sequence continues at coordinate 55,242,149 of NW_026947501.1, read as the reverse complement.
TTAAACAAATAACATGAGTAGGAAGCAGGAAGATTTCACTACTGTGTTGGAAGAAGCACATGTTTCTTCTTGAAACAAGAGAAAGAAAATCCCATTAAGACTCTAGGAAAAATAGAACCGCTCCAGAAAAGCACGTGCCAGCTACAGGGCAAATTTGAAGCATGACAGGAGACTCTACTTGACCTCAGCACTTGGAAGGTTCTCTTTAAAGTCAAACAAAAACTACTGAAAAAGGATTATTTCCAGAAAGCAGTATTGAGGCAAGGGGTTGAGTAGGAGACTCTTTAACAATATTTAACATGGTTTTGAATTTCAAAAATCAAGTATATTTAAAACCATTAAAACATTTTCTCTCTCTTAAATATAAAAAGTGGGAGAAGAGAGAAGTAATGCAGACTAAGACAGAAAGGCCTTTCTGAGAGCCTTTCTGAGAGCACAAAGACCAATGCATCCCACACACGCCCACACGCACACATGCACACACGTACATCCTAGTCTTCCAGATCTGACCTTCTCTTCCCATCCCTGGGAAGAATTCCAAATTGTTCCTCAGACATGCTGGATACCAGGTGCTAGAATGTGACCCTGGGATCCATCCAGATATGACAAGGGGTGAGGACTAGAATCCCTCTGCTCCAAGAGGAAACAGTTAATCAGAAAGAATGGAAGAGCAGTTTCACTGGGGTTCCAGCCTTCCGGGTACTGGTGGTCCCACTGATCACTGGGATGCATTTTTCTCCCACTAGTATCTCAACATCTCTACTCATTTAGCCCAAAACTCAGAGATGAAGTCTGGGCAACCCAATTAGATGGCTATAAGGCATCCGTTTTAAAGGGCTATGATCCTGATAGCAGCACAGTCAAGGCTGTGGATCACACAGCTCTGCTTCCCTCAAAGAATGATTGCCCTCCTTTCCTGTAGGTTCCAGAAGGAATGAACAGCTACCCGACCCAGCAGAACCAGGAGATAACAGTTCGGGATCCTCTCTGAGACCTGCAGAAGAGATGCATCACCCAGCTTGACCCGTGATGACAGCAGGATAAGAGCTGTGCAAAATGAAACCAGAGAGGCAGGCACAGCCTGGCTAAGGAAGGCAGGGAAGCCCTTAGTGGGCAGAGGGGCAGCCAAGGGTGTGTGTGGGACCAAGTTTAGGTGCCTGGGCTGGAGCCCCTTTCAAGGAGGACTTGAAGATTTGTTTGGGGCGATAGAGTTGATATGAAGCGTTTCCCACATGTGGTCGTTCATTTTGGGAATTTAGAGGGGAGAACCTAAAGGAAAGTAGACATCTAACCGGCAGAAGAGTTAAACAAAAGGAGGTAAAAGAAAGGAATCAGCATGGGAAAAATAATACAATGACAGGATTCAGTAAGTATCTTACAATAACTCTCAACGTTTTTGGTCTTAACTCCCCATTCAGAAGGCAGATTGGCAGATCAGATCTAAAAAACCCAACCTTATATTGCTTTCGGAGGCACACCTCCTCTAAAAGGAAGTATAAGCACTGAAAGTGACAGGATGAAAAACAATTCTCCATGCCACTGGAGCACGGCATACCAAAATCTGCAGGACACGTTTAATGCACACCTTAAAAGAATTGAGTGATCTCAAATTGCTAATGTAATCATGCATCTAAAGGTTTTAGAAAAACAAGTACCATCTAAATCTGAAACTAGCAGAAGGCCAAAAAGTATAACAACTCGGGTAGAAATTAATGAAATAGAGACCAAAAGAAAAAAATGAGTGAATCCATGAGTTGGTTCTTTGAAAGAATAAACAAATATGATAAATCCTTAGCTAAACTTACCAAAAGGAGGGAGAAAACCCTGCATAAATGCAATTAGAAGTGACAGAGGTGAAATCACAACAGACATAGCTGAAACCTAGACACTTATAAGAAATTATTTTTGTAAACTTATATTCTAGTCAATTACAGAACCTGGAAGAAATAGAGAAATTATTAGATACATATGAATTACCCAGATTATCCAAGGAGATATCAAAATGCTGAATAGACCAATAATAGGGAATGAAATAGAGGCAGTAATTAAAAATAACCTGCTAAGAAAAAGCCAGGGCCTGATGGACTCATTGCAGAATTTTACCAGAACTAAATATTCCTCAAACTTTTCCATGAAATCGAAAGGAAAGAATCACTGCCAAACTGATTCCTGGAAGCCAGCATTACCTTGGCACCAAAACCAGACAAGAAGTTAAGGGAAAAAGGGAAGTGCAGGCCAATGTCCTTAGTGAAAACATAGATGCAAAACTCCTCAACAAGGTCCTGGCAAACAATGCAGTAAGTTATTCAAAAGATCATACAGCATGACCGAGTTGGTTTTATCTGAGGGATGCAAAGATGGCCTAATATATGGAAATCAGAGAATGTAATATATCACATAAACAGAAGCAAGGAGAGAAATCACGTGATCATCTCAAGTGACGCAGAGAAGACCTTGGACAAAATCTAATGTCCATTCATGATTTTTAAAAAGCTTGATGAAAATAGGTGTATCTCAAAATGATAAAAGCCCTTTATGACAAACCCCCTGCCAATATCACACTAAAAGGAGGACGGTTGAAAACATTTCCTGTAAAATCAGGAACAAGACAAGTGTGTTCCCTTTCACCACCCCTGCTCAATATAGTTCTCAAAAGTTTATCCAGAGCAATCAGGGAAGAGGAAAACAAAAGAGATATATGTACAGGAAAGGAAAAAACTCTGACTGATTTTTTAAAATTATTTGTAGCATTTTTAATGGCCTAGCTGACCGAGGTAGTCTGAACAGACCTTCTGTTTTTCTAAATCCACTAACCCGCATGCAGTGCTGGCACCAGTGTTTTTTCAAAGCCAGATGTTTCAGCATCTAAATATTTAAAGCTCCCTTCAAGAATTCCATGTGTGAGCTTTTGGAGAAAGGGGGCCACTTGTTTATCTTTACATTTCTGCTCCCCAGAGTGAAGCCTTCGTTTTCTGCAGATTCTGAGTTTTTGAGATGATTTTGATCAAGTTGGTGTCCACAAGTTCTTGACTTGAATGTGTTAATTGTATATTTTAATTTTGATGGTAACATAAGCAGAAATAGTCTAACAGGAGGGTGTTTGGAGGACAACCATCTACCCAGAGACTGCCAAGGGTTTCTAGCCTTTGTCTTTGCCCAGTCATCTCCCCATTATTCTTGGGGGTGATACTACAGGACTCCCAATGGACGTCTCAAGCCAGGTGTAGTTCGGACCCTAGCTATGTTGTGTTTGTCTGCACACATATACACCTATGAGGCAATTTAATCGATCTATAAGACATAGTAAGGGATTAGCACAGTGACTCATAAGAAGATGAAACAGTGACAAAAATACTCCACAATCCATGTAATTTAAACTTAAGAAAAATTTATTTTTGGACTCCTTCAATTCATGTTTTTAGGGCACAATTGCTCATGGGTAACTAAAACCTTAAAAAGTAAAACTGGGTGTGAGGGTGGGAGCGGGGTGTTTATAAACACATTGGCATCAAATAATATCACCGCGATCATTGGGAGCCAGCCAGGGAAGAAAAGGTGTGTTCACCGAGGGAATCTGTGATGGGCCGCTGGAAGGCCGCAGAGCGGGGCTGTGGGAGGGGTCCCCTTCCCCACCCAGGGGAGCCCCCACAGCTGGGGAAGGCCAAGTTCATGCCACAAGGCCCAGCCTGCCACATGCTATTAGGGCTGTGGATCTGAATCTCATTGGTTTTGTAGTTTTGCTTATATTTAATTTCATAGTTTATAGTTAAACAAGAGCTATAAACATAAGGTGTTTATATGTAGTTTTATATTTGAACATGTTTAAGGAGCATTATAATTTGAAACAACTTAAGTCAACACTGGGGCAGGATTTTCTTTTTTTCCATCCAAAGGGGTTTCTTTGTTACTTAAGATGTAGAAAATTCCCTAGGATCTCTTTTCTAATGTTCTCCTCGTTGCCGTTTATTTATTTCACTGCAGATTTAAAACTTCAGTTACTTTCTCTCTTCAATTAAGGAAAAGTATACAAGGAACATCTTTTCCAGGGCAGCGTGGTAGTGCTGTGATTGTGGCCAGGCTTGGTGTTGAGGGTGAGGGTGGGGGGCTGACATGTGCTTTGCTGGAAAGAAGGGAGCAGGGAGCAGGGGAGGAAGAAGCCAGGAGAGGAGGGGAGCAGTGGAACTGTGCTGGTAGAGGTGCCCACAAGAGATTTGGGGAGTTCAACAGAACTCAGTGGCTCCTGAGCTACCAGCCAGGACACATTTCAGTTTGTTACACTCCAGCCACAAAGCTAAACACGGATCATCCTCCATGGTGACCCCAAAGCTGGCTCCGTGGCCCTTCTACCCTCTAGGCCTGGGGCTCTTCCTGGAGGCCAGAGTCACTGAGCTGACCGTGGAGTTATTCCTGGGTCTCCTCACCTGGGCCTCAGAGCACCTGCTATAAGCGCTGGGATGGACAGAGCGTGAGAAGAACTCACAGCTGAATTCCTCTCGGGTGCCCTTGGCCAGGCCGTGCCAGCATCTCCATGCCTCAGCTTCAGCTGTGGAAGAGGCAGAGGGTGAGGACTGGGCATTTTTCATTCCTTTAGTTCAAGAAGACCGGAAATTAAGGTCTGTGGGCCATGAGTACAGCTGCCAAGAGCAGGCCGACGAGCACCACGGAACTGAGGCAGACAGGGGACACTCACCTCCTTTAGAGGGGCCAGCAGCAGCTGCTCAGCTCCCAGTGACAGCTGTTGGGCGGGGGGTGGATCTCCAATTTTTCAAATGAAGGTGAGCACACTATTTTTAACGTGAATGACTGAAAGAAGGAAGCCAAAGAGAATGCTCTGTGGGCAAAGCTCAGAGTGAGGGCTCAGAGTGAGTCTCAAAATTCCTTTCCTTTGGTCTAAAACATTTCTGAGAGATGGCCCCTGGTGACCAAAGTCCCTGCATGGGACTGTCACTCCAAGGGGTGCCAGGTGGCCTCTCCATTGTTCAGACAGCCAGGTTCGTGTTCATCCACAGGAATTGTGAAGTCTGGGTGTTGCCTCTGCTTTAGAGTCTCTTCCTATGAAATGATGTGTAGGGGGTCTGGGGCTGGCAGAGTAATCACCTGCACCTCGAGGAGTTGTAATTACTCCAGTAGGCTGCTCAGCACACAGTAGGGTTGCAATTTAGGCCACATTGTGACCATTAGATCATGAGCCCTGTGTTCTCCCCGTGTCCACTGGCTCTAGCTTCTGCCTGATAAACGGTTTCATTTCCAGACACCGGAGCGGGAGCCGTGCCTTTGCATGCATAGACTAGGAGGGCTCCAGCAAGGCTGCTGTGTTCGGCCTGCACCCCAGCAGCTGGGCCTGCAGCCGGGAGGCAGGTGTGTGGCACAGGAGTCCTTTCCATGGCCCAGGTGTGTGGATACACAGGGAGAGGGCAGGAGGCCCAGAGAGACACAAAGGTGCCGGGAGCACTGTCCCTGTAAGGTATAGCTACACAACTATCCCACACTTCGAAGCGCAGATCATTTAGTCCCCTCTGCACACTGTGCCACCAGGCTGCCTGTTCCTGTCTGTCTGCCTAAACCATGGGCCCCTGCATTGTTTTGTTTTGGTGCTCCCAGTGCTGGGCACAGAGCTTGACATATGGTAGGTGTAGTTTCAAGTGTGGAATTATTAAGAGTGTGGACTCCAGGTTTAAGTCCTAGCTCTTCCACTTCTGGCTGTGTGACCCTGGGCTAACACGTTTGGTGGGGAATCACACTCACTTTGCGTTTCCCAGATCTCTGCACCCCCAAGTGACCCCTGATATAGCAAATGAAAACATAAGACAAAAGTTACATCCATATTTGAGGTAAACGACAAATTTTCAGTGTAAGTATGTCCCATGCAATATTTGGGTGCCTAAATATTAACGGGGTGTCCTGTGTTTTCTATGGCAATCCTGTTGGAATCTCTAGGACCAAGGCCAATTTCCTCTACAAGATCTACATGGTGGTACAGGCTCTGTGCTTGGAAGGGCCCCTGCTGGTTTCCTGCTCTGATGTTACCCTCTTTAAATTCTTGATAAATTTTGAACAAAAGGTACCCCCATTATCACTTTGGCCTGGGCCCCAATCATGTAGCCAGTCTTGCCTTGGAGTCCTCAGAGGACGACCTGGGCCCCTGAGGTCAGAGAGACTGCCACAGTCAGTGACTCCATCACCCTGTTCGGTGCAGGTCCTAGTGTGGCCCCTTGCCGGGTGCATCCTTTGTGCAGAACAATTATCGTGTGCTTTTTTCTTAGGAATCGTATTTTTCCATTCCATTTGGCTCTAAGTGTTTCTGCCTTGGCAGGAAACACTACTTGTTAGACATTTTAATCCAAGTTTCAACTGTACCTGGCATAAATCAGTGAAATACTTGGTGTGCAGAAATGCTGGTTGTTTCATAGATGCCTTGAAAAGCAATTTGACCCAAAAAATAACTTTTATTGGTGTTACATAATCGGCGTTGCATGATGCATATGATATTTATTATAAATGGGTGTTTCTAATGTCGTCATTCTGCACAATTGCTCACACTCATAGTTTCCAAATACTGGTTGTAGATTAACTTGATTTCTCCTGCACATGGGATCTTTTTCAGAAGAAATAAGCATGACTATTCTGATGGCTTGGTCACCCCAGAGGTCTCTTAAGAGAGGGCTTCTGAGCAGTTGTACAGCAAGATAAAGGGTATAGTACCCACAATTAGCACCAAAGGGCAGTGTAAGTGGCCACAGAAACACCACATATAACCATCTAGAAAGAAATTATATTGTGAGTTATCTTAAAGAAATCCGGTGAATAGCAGGTGTGCAGAAAGATGTAATCATTGGTACTGCAGAAGTAACGTCCAAACTGATAAAAAAGGATCTACCATGAGGTCCATTTAAAATAATGAAATCTCTCCTGCAGCTAAACGATTCAAGGGGTAAGAAAGGTTCCTGAATTTTCCTAGTTTTGATAATCACTATTTTATCTCAAGGATCCCATCATGTAGGGAGATTCTACAAAATGGCTAGAGAAAACCCCTCTGTATGACTTTAATTGCACAACTTGTTGTGAATCTATGATTATTTTAAAATAGAAAGTTAAACAAACTTACTGCATAGTATGTTATAACATATTCAGGAACTTACCTATGAAGTAAAACTAACATATCCTTATTGCATACTCAGTCTGCGGGGTGCCCAGTCTGTCTTTGTTGTCTGTTAATAATTTGTCAAGCACAATACTGGACTTAGAAACCTAACTCCACATATCATGATAGCTGATAACTTCCATCATTTAATCATACCAAGGGGGTAGCAAGAGAAGGAGGAGCAGGAGAAAGAGCAGGAGGAAGAGGAGGAGGAGTGGGAAAAAAGGAGAAGAGAAAGAAGAAGAAAAAGAAGAAGATGATGATGGAGAAGAAGAGGAAATAAAAAGAAAATAACCTCATTTTAAAGGGCATGTTTGTCGATGTCGCTCCCGGCCGGCAGGAAGGACACACGACAAAGTCTGGCAGTGGACAACCTTTTCTTTTATTTTCTCTCCGTACAGCCTGCCCTGGGATCGCTCCCAGCCGAAGCCTCCTCTGGTCCGCTCCCCGCGGCTCCTTCCGTGCTTCGCTCCGAAGCCTCTACCGGTCCGCTCTCCGCGGCTCCTTCCGGGCTTCTACTTCCCCCCAGGGGTGGCACCAGTATATATACGGATACAGTGTCCAATCATGTTAAAGTAAGCAAGGCAAGCTGATTGGCTAACATATTATTGAGCGGGTTGTTTACGCGGTAAGCAGGAAACTAACGTGCTCAATGGGAGGGGTAATCTAACTCAGGCTTTACTCTTTACCACAGGCCGCATGATCGCTATATGCGGCGGCTCGGCAATGTGGTGGCTCCCAACACATGTTGATTTGTCCCATGACCCAGAAAAATGAAGAAAGACCCTACAATTGCATCTCTGCTTTTGTGGAATTACCAGAACTCAATTTTTCTCTTTCTCCTCTTAAGTTTACCACTGGAACAAGATTATTGTGTCATCCTAATTTTAATTCTAGTTAGTGCTTTAATTTTCCCAATTTAATTTGCTTAAATAAGAAAGGTGGAAACAGGGACTGAACCCTCTAGAAGAGAACCAGAGAGGGAATCGTTTATCCACCCACTCATTCAGGAGCGACTCCTCAGCCGCAGCTCTCTCCTGAGCTGCCCGGTGGTGAGGGACTAGCCGATCTCTTGGCGCTTACATTCGGACAGGGGGACCGCACAGCAGGCAAGGAAGGGGTGGTACTCTGTGTGTGCAGTGGAGGAGAAGCAGGCGAGGGGAAGAACGCAGGGTGGGGGTCAGCGAGAACAATTGTTTCATACTCGGAATTATGTCATTTTTATAGTAGAGGGAGATGAAGTTTGAGCCGCCATAAATCTCATAGATTAGCAAGAAGCAAATGATGCAAATGTTAATCTAGTGATTTATCCGTGGAGCTGAGCCTCACCACCGTATTGTTTTCATTTTAAACCTAAAGTTAATTCGTTCTCCCCGTTGTTGGCAGCGTTGGATTTTCACACTTATTTCGTATAGCAGCAGCTTTGAAAATGCTCAGGTTCTTTGACCCGTATCCAATGATTCTGTGTCTCCCTCGACCTGATGCATTACAGTAGATGTTTTATAAGAGTTCCCTTTACAACTTTTAAAATGAAATCTTGGACCGTACAACTCATCTAAAGTCATAATTTCAAAGTGCAAGACAATACTTCAAGGAAAGTAGTTTATAAAAAAGCAAAAGCAAAACCGTACCGAGTCACACCAGTGCCTGCATCTATGCCACGGAATTACCACACCAGCCTCCAGTGCATACTGAGGCCAGGCTGAAGGACCAGTCACAGCTAGGAAGACTGCAGGCTGAGGCACTGGGCATTAGAATAAAGTTCCTGGCTTTTAAAGGGAGCAGGGAGGCTGAGCCTTCCCTAGGCCTGGGACTGGAGAGCCTGACAGCCTTGGTATAATTCAGTTAGGCTCTGGGCTCTCAGCCTGTGTTCGTCAGACCACACAGGCTTTGGCAGGAGGGTAGAGCACCATCTCCCGCTCGGCACTGTCCCACAAATGCACACCTGCCTCTCCCGCAGGTGCCAACAAAACTATCCCAGGCAAAAATACCCTGAGACCTCTTCAGCCTCCCTGTCACATGCAGGTCCACCTCTCTAAGGATGCCCATGTTGAGTTCACAGTGTGCAGGAATTTATTCTCAGATGGTTAGAAAAGGACAATGTTATTTGTTTGAATATCTTGATCTCAAGGTTATTAGGATACTATAGAATTGGAAACAAGCAGTTTACTGAGTGAGAATGTTTAATTAGCTAAGTTAACCAAAGAGTATTATACAGCTGTTAAGCAAACAGATAGGATTCTATCAATATGAACCCAAAAAATCCTGATGATAAGCTGTTGAATGAAGGCCTCTGTAACATTTAATGTAACCTAAATAAGACCATGTGTGGTATGAAACAAAGGAGGTGTATTCTAAAGCTGATAGGTGGAAGAAAAGGGATCAGCTCTCTACTGATCAAGAATCACCCCCAAATTTTTGGAACACTAACAATTTGTGAGCCTGTGATCCTGTGGGTTGGCATCCTGTGGGTTGGGACGGGCTCACTCCTGCTGTGGAGGTTTGGTGGGGTCACCTTGGCCCACAGAGGCCTCGCTCATGTATTGGCACATGTTGAAATGCAGCCCAGCCTCCCTCTGCAGAGGGCGAGCCAAGGACATCTTTGAACAAGTCTGGAAAGCATGCAGGATTTTAGGCTCTAATTATGGCTTTGATGTTCCAGAGGGTACTTGATAGATTACTTTATTTGTACATTTTAACATGATTTCTCGAAGGCTTAGTTGATTAGATGGTGTCCAAGGCAAAAAAGAGAAGAGACCAAACTTCTGACCAAGGAAGGCAAGCAGGTTCCATCTTTAGCATCAGCTAAAACCGTGGTTCTGGGCCAGTTCTCAAGGACGGGGAGAGAGAGCAGGACATGTGAGACTAGGTAGAGGTCAGCCACAGGGAGGGTGGAGAGTCATGGGATAGACAGCACGCGTTTATCGGGGGAACTGGAGGCCCCAGAAGGATAGGGTCTCATACTTGACTTCTTCTTCTTCTTCTTCTTTAATTTTAAAGAGAAGAAAGCCACACACAATATAACAGAATAAAGCCATTCAAAACAAAACAGTGGAAGTGACATAGGATTTCAAAACCAGATAATAGGAAATCAACAATGGCTACTGTAGTGCCTCTTACCATCTTCAGAATAGCTGCCCACATGACCAGACATCATAAAATCAAACAAAACAACCAACCAAAACAAAACAATGAAAGCAACACAGGACTTCAAAGCCAGGTATATTATGGTAGCCACTGTTGATTTCCTATTATCTTGTACTTGATCTCTTTCAAGAAATTTGATGATACAAAGACTTTCTCTATATGCAATTTTGAAAGACTCTTGACACTTCTGAGATGTGTAATAAATTCTCCATGCAGGTTGTAGCATGGGAACTGCTGGCTCAACATATGAAGCACCAGAAGAAAAAGCGACCCCTCGGGCTGCTCCAAAGCTGGGCTGCATCTGCGGGTGACAAGCTGAGAACCAGGTACAGGGTGACTGAGTACTGCAGTCTCTTGCCTTCGGTATTTTACGATTGAGGCTAAGTTTATAGAGACTTGATACGGTGCAATTTTCTCTTGTTTGAAATGTTTGCAATGTTCTCTTGTTTGAAATATCTGGTAGTATATGCAAAAAAAAAAACCAGTGAGTATGCCAGGTGTGGTGGTGCACATCTGTAATCCCAGCACTCTAGGAGGCTGAGGCAGGAAGATTGCAAAGTTGAGCCCAGCTTGGGCAACTTGGTGACTTAGTGAGATCCTGTCACAAAATAGAAATTTTAAAGGGCCCAGGGCTCCAACCCCAGTACCACACACACACAGGTACTAAACAGTAAGTATGTGAAATTGACGTTCAGGCACCTACTACACACCTTGCCAAGTAAAACAACTCTGCCTAGAAGTGGACCTGATGTTGTGTTGTATCCCAGTGTTCAACTGTCCTAGATAGTGCCAAAGCAACATTTTCAAAATGGTTATATAGATCTATTGAGTAGACTCAGACTTCTTAATTTTTGTCAGTGTAATAATAAGATCTCTCAAGCCAGGTGTGGTGGCATTCTCCTGTAATCTCAGCACTCAGGAGGCTGAGGCAGAAGGATGGCTGTGAGTTCGAGGTCAGTCTAGGTTATAAAATGAGTTCGAGGCCAGCCTGAACTGCATAGCGAGACCCTGTCTCAAAAAGACATATACATATATTTACATGTATATATATATACATATATATGTATATATATATATATATATATATATATATATATCACCAAGATTATAAATTATAATTTCTGTATTGAAGAATGTCTTGATTTTACTTGTATTTTCCATTTGTATGTCCTGTGTTTGAAATGCCTGTCATGTGTTATGCCAATTTTTTTCACATGTATATGTCTTATTTTTAATGATTTTTAGGAATTTTTTGGTCCTTTTTCACTGTATATATTACAATTATCTTTTGCAAATTCATGACTTTTCTTACACTTTATGGTGTCAAGTGGTTTATGGCTTGGATGAACACAAATTCTTATCCTATACCATTTAAATTATTGAAATCATGCCAGGCAGGATGGCACAGAATCTCAACCCTTCAGAGGCTGAGGCCAGAGGTTAGCTGTCATGAGTTCATGGTTAGCTTCAGCTATATGATAAATTCAAGGCCAGCCTGGACTACACAGAGAGACTCTGTCTCCAAAACCATAAAACAAGAATTAATACTGGTTTTAGTTTATAGTTTATCAATCTTTTATGTTTAACATTCTGTGCTGTCTACTCTGAGCCCATGGAATATGTATTTTTAATCTTTTAGAGTTTTACCTTTTGTGTTTAATTCTTGAATCTATTGGAAACATTTTGCCTATGATTTGAGAAAGGGATCTAATTCCAGTTCTTCTCCCTCAGTCTGTTTTTCTAGCATCATTTAATGAACTGACCATCCTTTCCTAGTGGTTGGTACTGCACACTTTGGAATTTATTAAATTTCTTTATAGGCAGGAGTTCATCTGGGGTCAATTTTGTTCCTCATCTGTTTGCATAGCCTTCATCCAGCAATCGACTGTTACAATATAATCGGCCTTACAATAAAATATCAGTATGATATCGTGTTACTATAACCGAAATAGAATTCAGGATTATGTTGGCTACTTTGTACTTCCATATAAGTTTTGGAATCAGTTTGTCAAATTCCTCCAAAACAAAACAAAATCGTCAAACACAAAAGAAAAATAGTATAAGACTGAGTTAAGATGAAGTACCTCGGTTACTGAACTTGGTAAAGACAGAAAGCAGGAAATGTGTTAAAGAACTAAGAGGAGGATGCAGGCTGTTATTTGATGGGTCCAGGATCTTAATTTGGAAACTGAGAAAGGCCAGGAGTGGACACACAAGGGGGGCTGTGCTTAATGTTGCTGAATTTTACACTTAAAATGGTTACAATGAGAAATGCTTTGTTAGTACATTTTACCAAAATTTTAAAAACCTGCTAAAATTCTCTTTGAAAATATATCTATGTGCATTTGCAGGAAAATTGATGTATAAATATGATGTAGAAATATGTTTCAGAGTTTTATCATTTTCTCCATACAAAGTGCATCTTTTATGGATGTATTACTGGTTGCTTTATAATTTTGTTATTGCTCTTATGAGACTATTTTTAAAAATCGTATTTCATGTTTTTGCTGGTTTATTACACATACAGTAGGTGTTTATGTGTAAACTAGACTATAAAGCTTTCTTCTAAGCATGTCCATAGATTCTCTGTGCTTTGTTTTATAAACAGTCATACCATTGGCAAATAACAGTTTTTTATTTCTTCCTTTCCTATTGTTTTTTATACTTTTCATGTAAGACCTCCCATATGATTTGCATAGAAGTAATCATAAAAGTTACCTTTTGTCTTATTCCCAGTTTTAAAAAGAATTAGTTTAACGTTTCACTATAAAGATTGATGCTTGCAGAAGTTTTGGTAATACTTTACCAAAGTATGTAAGAGAAGCTTCACTTATTTAATATTTTTAAATTATTAGATAATAAATTTTATCAAGTGAAGTTTTTGCATCTTATGAAATGATCCTACTTTTCTTTATTCTGTTAATTTGATAAATAATCTTCATAAATCTTCTAATGTTAAATTATCTCCCATGCTTTAGAGGCACCTGATTTTGTTATATTGTCTTTCCATCTCTCTATTTTCCTAGGTTGGACTTGTTAGTGTAAGGGGTTATATGCTTACATTTATATTCTTTATTTTTACACTTCCCTGATTTAGATTTATGTCAAAGTGTCCCTGGTTTCATAGAAGTATTTTGGGAGTTGTTTCTTGTGTGTAAGAACTCAGTAAATCATTTGAAAATGATCTGGTCTTAATCATTTAGCTCATTTAATTATTTTAGAACCCTTAGGCTTTTTCTTTTTCTGTGAGATCTGGTAAATTGTATTTTTCTAGAATTGTATCCATTAGGTTTTTAATTTCTTGGTGAAATGTTTCACATACTTTTTCTCTTTTTTAACTTCTGTAGATCTGTGGTTATGTGTCCTTTGTCCATAAAATTATCTTTCATGTCTTTTAGGAAGGCAATTTTTGATGTTACTTCGTCCCACCAGATGTTTGTCTGTTTTATTTTTATTTTTTCCAAACAACCAACTGTTCATTTTATTGATTCTCTCTTGTACATTTTTTTCTATTTTGCTATTTTATGCACAAAAAACATATTATCTATTTTATTCTAATCTTGGTACTTTGCTTTTTCTGTTGTGTTCTTTTTAAACTATTATTTTTATTTGGAAGCAGATTTATTGGACTCAGCAATCCATAGGTATTTAATTAATTTCCAAAGCAACTATTCACTAGAAAGTACAATCTCACAATCCTGATTAAATCATGGAAAATACTGTAAGTGGCGGTATGGGATTTTTCATAACCACCAGGATGAAGTAAAATTCAGAAATTGTAGTCTCTGGTTTTTTTTTCTTTTGCTTTTATTGCTGCTCAGGTTTCTGTTTATTCAAATCATAGTTTATCTTAAAGCTTGAAAACATGATCTCTCCCATCCCGTGGCTATTTCTTCAAGTTTCTCTTAGTTTTTATATCTCAATTTGTCTTCACACACTGCAGAAAACCATTATATCTTTTTAATATTTCTAGGTCTGAGTGGGAATTTTATGGTACTGATAGATTTCCCTCCAACTTATTAGTTTGAAAATTTTCCAACATATAAGGAGTTGAAAGAATAGTACAGTTTCCCAACAGAATCGGTTTCATCCTTTCAGGAAACTTGTTCCCCCACTGGCCACAAATCATCTGCCCTTTCATTTCTTTTCCAGATAGCAGAACAGGGCTTGTTTCCATCATTTTGAAAGCGTGACATGCTCTTGCCCATATGCAAATCTATATTCCTAGCAAATTTTCCAGGATAGATTTGAGATGTGCCAAAGGCAGTATTCCAATTGTAAATATTTGGAAAGTTCTAGCCCATTTATTTTTGTCTCGCTTATTAACTTCCAAAACAGTGCATATCTCTCCCCCACACATCCAGGTTTTACTCATTCGGTCTGTCTGTGCTTATCCACTTTAAATCCCCACACTTTGCTTACTCTGGTTTTTATGCTAAGGAAAGGCTTGTCATCAACAAGTTTTCAGCACTGCCTGTGTTCTGGGTATGCTCTGCACACTGCTAACATGGTGGTGACTGGGCTCTTGGCTTCCATGGAGCTTACAGTCCAGCAGATCAGGACACCGGTCATAGTGGCAAGGCCAAGCAAGCAGCCTAGGAAAGAGGGGCTGAGAACTTCCTGGTGCTCTGAAGTCCCTCCAGTGGGGCAGCCTCTATGGGAGACTCCTCTATGGGAGACTCCTCACTTGGGCTTTGCACAGAGCCAGTCCTGGTTCTGAAAAGGCTCCTGAGAGCAGATGAAGCAGGTGTGGCTAGGCAAGAAGTGAGCCATGGAAGGAAAGGCTCTGACAGAGGGGCATACCAGCTCTGCAGGGCTTGTCCTGGCCAGTGGCGTCCCTTGTCCTCTAGGGGAACTCACTACTGTCACCCTCAAGCTCTCATCAGCATAAGAACCACAGATAGGTGGTGGGTGTTAAGGAAAGTCAAGATTCTGCCCTGGTTGTCAATGTGCAGTTACCATATTGTATTGTGAACATTTTTCAAACATTCAGCAAAGTTGGACAGACAGCAAGCATTCACAGACTCATCTCTGTGAACACATCACTGTTCCTGCAGTATCACTGCTGCATGTGTACGGCCATGTGTCAATTAAGGACAAGGATGCGTTTCTGAGAATTGAGTCATCAGGCAGTCTGTCATTGTGTGAACCTTCTACAGCGTACTTCCATGAACCTGGATGGTGTGGAACTGCAGAAGCAGGAGGTGTCTGAAGCTTCTGCTCGCAGAACGCAGCATCCCACGTACAAGTAAATGTTTCATAACTTGTTTTTAGAGAGCACCCTAAAATAATGATACAAGTATATTACAGTAAATGCATAAGCAGGTAACATAGCCATCTGTTATCATTGCCCATTGTAAGGCAGTTTACATGTTTGTACATGTATATTTGTATATGTGAATCAACGCATCACCCTTTTATAAAATGGGCAGTGCATTTATTGACCCAGCGTCACCACAAACCTGTGAGCGATGTGTTCTGCTACAACCTTATGATGGCCGTGATGTCACTAGATGACGGAGATTTGTCAGCTCCATTATAACCCTTCCATCGCTGGCTGAACTGGTATCACACAGCACAAAACTGTATATTCATGCATCCGTTCCTGATCTCACTCTGCTGTGGATTAGACTTTTCTAGAAATGCACATAAATGGGTCATGCAATTGGGACATTTGTAGCTGGCTCAGTAACTTAGCATAAAGCATTTTGAGAGTCAGTCATGGTGTCGTATATCTTAGCTTGTTCCTTTTTATGACTGAGTAATATTTTATTTTATGGGATTCGTTTTCCTTCTCTCACGATGAACAGACACTGGGAGGTTTCCAGTTTCTCACTCCAGTGAGCACACTGGCTATGTACGTTCCAACATAACTTTTTGTGAGCATTTGTTCTTATTTCTCTTGGGCAGATAGTAAGTGTGGAATTGCTAGCAATGTATTTCTTTAGTTTTATGAGAACCTGGGAACTTTTTCTGAAGTTCTTTACCATTTTACACTTCCCTCCGCAAACACGAAAATTCTTGGTGTCTGTATCCTTGGCAATAATTGATGCCAGTAGATTTAATTTTAGTCATTTAGGTGAATATCTAGTGCTCTCTCATTGAGAGTTTCGCTTGTATTTCCCTGATGACTAATGAAATACATTTGTATTTAATTTAATTTAATCTAAATATAGAGTCATTTTGACCTTGTAAAACACAATTTATGAGGAGGTGGAAACCTTTAGCTATATTTCTATTTTTAAGCAGTCCGTACAGTTTGTACCCTGGGTGAGCTCCCTGGGCCTCCTGTGTGGCCAATCCTAATGAGGGGCTCAAAGGTGGGCAGGAGGGATCCCTCCTATAGCACACGAAGTACATGGACACCAACTGTGAAAGTATCCCAAGACAGAACCACATTCACAGCCTCTGGTCTCAGAGTAACAGCCCCCGGAATGACCAAAACATACTTCTCAATAAACCATGAAATTTCTGTATGTGTTTTGTCAAACACACTGAAACAAAAACTGCACCATCCAGAGCCCAGATTCCAAAAAAGCATTGTTAGACCGTCATTCAGATTTCCAGGTAACTGGAAATACCTCCATCTGCTTGGTCTGTCTAAGTGAGGGGCAATTATTCATTCAGCTCTTAACAGTCTCAAAAGTGTGTCTTCTTTTGGCGTGGTGATTCTCAGCACTACTTTTCATGTTTATTTTTGTGAGCACATGCTTGTAGTACATAATGAATGCGTTCCTTGTGGGGAGTCAGCTCGTGCAGACAACACATCTCAGTGCTTTTCCGAAACATTCTTTTGCCCCGGATTACCATTAGCAGCCACTTGGATTTTTACATTTAGTGAACTGAAATCTAAATCTATAATTTAGATTTATAATTTATAACCCCAGGATGTGAGGGAAGCGGAAGGCAAGAGAGGGCTGTGCTGTGGAAGCCCTGCGGGTGAGCTGACCTGTGGCTTCCCCTAGGTAATCTGAAGGTACATAGGAGGAGAGGCACGAATTTAGCCCTGCAGACAGTGCTGCCTGAGAAAAGGGCCTTAGGTGGCTAATGTGAGTCAGTTTGTGCTTAAGAGGCTTAACTCCCCTGTGCCTTAGTTCCCCATTTGCCCAGCAGGGAAGGTGGTGATTGCCACCTGCTGAAGAAAGTTACGTCTCCACGGGTGGGCACTGCCCTGTGCTTGTCCACAGCTCTCTGCTTATCTCTTCCCTCAAACAGTGGTGTCCCCAGGACAAAACCTGAGCAGACCGCGGACGCCTGTGTGACTTCGAGCAGGTTGGGAAAGCTTTCAGAGCTTATTTTTTGGGTAACTGCAATGTCTGCATTCTAGAATTATTGAGACTGTCGAATAACTCACAGCAAGTGTTTAGCACAGCCCTGATACACAATGCGTCTGATAAATATCCACTGACGGCTATGTGGTGACATTTACACTTGGAAATTAATATTCGGCTGCAACAGTTATTCGACAGTGTTTGAGGGCATTATTATAAATTCACTCGATGAAGGTTATATAGCTGTTAAGAAAGAATATATGAAATATTGAAAATTAGTTATTATACAACAATCAGTAGAAAAAGCAAGAAAACAAGTGATCTCTGTACCATGAGAACACATATACAGAATAAACTAGAATCAAACACTCACCAAAAAACGTACTGCAAAGAAGCACATGTACAGCCAGTGACAGATGGGATGAATAGAGTGTATGTGTCTGTAGTACTTTTCTATGGGAAGAAAAGTTTCTCAAAGAAGCAAACCCCCCGTATTTCTCCCTAATGAAGTTCTCTGGTGAGGCCAGAGTATGGGTGCCATTCATGGTTCTTCCCCTCAGTTTCCTGGCATCGAACACGAATACAGCTGGTAACCTCAGCTTTCTGTCAATGGCAGTCAATTTTTGTGAAAGGGTTCTTCTAGCTTGGCGGTCACAACTTATCAAGAGGTAGAATACACTGTGCTGTATTTTTCCTCTGGATGTGTGTTTTGGGATTACCCTTGCTGATGAACTCTCTGCTAAATTTAGCAGAGCATGAGTCTGTTTCAATCATGACCTCCTCGACATGGCCAGCGTCCTTCAGGCCATGTTGCCGGACAGCCCTGCCCGTTTTGGCAGCCAGAGCGTTCCTGTTTGACCCACTTTCTGCCATCTTTTGGAATCCCAACCACATCATCATTTGGCTGCCATGGGAAGTGGCAAGTGGGTGATTTCTCTCTCTCTTTTTTTTAACCTTCACAAGAATTGAACTAGCTTGTTCTGGATCTTTAACAAATGAATTAGTCTCTGGTGGAAAAAGAACATCCGGCACATGTAAAGCCGTACATTGGGTTAGGCTGAAATGCACTCTATTTCCAGTTAAAATAACTGAAGGTTTTGCATTAGCACTGATGGAAAGCTAGAGGGAACATCCACCTAGGACAGTGGCACAGGGTTGGTGTGAGGGGAGACCATCCCTGCTCCAGGAGTATGTGTTCTCCTTCCGATCCAACATAAGCAGCCACCCCAGGATGCATTTCACTCACCCCACTCCTTACCTTGCTTGGCACCCAGCGCTGCCAAAATAAGAATTCAGGATGCAGTTGGGCCCCTACCACTCTCCCTGTCCTGTTAGTCTCTTTTCTTTTCTTTTCTTTTCTTTTCTTTCTTTCTTTCTTTCTTTCTTTCTTTCTTTCTTTCTTTTGAGAATCTCAAATAGGATATTTAATATAGCTGTTATTTATTGACTAATATATTGAAAATGAAAAAGGAAGGGTAGACAAAATACAAAATCAGATATGTAAATCTTATATAAAGACAAACTCTATAAAAAATAGTTACGTGGAAATGCTAGAAATTAATGGCTTGTATTCTAGGTGCACATTGATATATTGATCTGCACTAGTTAGTTAGCCCAAGGCCCCAAGGAATTTCTCCTTAATAATTTATGTCATATGCAATGCTTTCTGGAAAACATGGATTTGTTCTTCCAACCTTTTCTAGTGGGCTTTTTTTTTTAATCTATGTGGCTTCAAATATTACCTAGCATATGCTTTGTTGTGTAATTTTCCTACCTCAATTTAGTGTAAAGATGGGCATCTGAGATGAATACACACTTCTCAGATGAAGAAATACAAATGGCAAATAAGCATATGAAAAAATGTTCAACATCGTTAGATATCTAAGAGATGTAAATTAAAACATATCATTCCAGAAAGAATGGCTACCATCAAGAAATCAGCCAACAGCATGTGCTGAAAAGACTGGGGAAAAGGAACCCTTCTCCATCACTGATGGTAGTGTAGATTGGTACAACCATTATAGAAGTCATTGTGGAGAATTCTCAATAAACTTGGATTAGAGGTCCCATTTGACCCAACTAGTCCCTATCTGAGTATCTCCCCAGAAGAATTAAAAACATCACACCACAGTGATATATATGAACCCATGTTTATAGCAGCATGCTTTGCATGAGCTAAATTTTGGAAACAACCCAAATGCCCATCAACTGTGAGTCTCTTTTCTTATCAATTACACAGTTGTGTCTTCCAGTAAAACACAAATGGAGTACAAGGCACATGGGGATAAATGTTCTTTTAGGAAATGATCTTGGGGCAGGAGATTCTGGAAATAATGTGAAGACACTTTTCTGTGGAAGTGAGTCACACTGGTGAGAAACCACAGGAAACGGAGTCAGGGGATTCAGTTTGTACAAATCAGTTCGTGGCCCAGACTTAGGGCAGAGATGAGGCTCTGCCAGACTGCAAGAGCACATTCAGGTGGGCTGGGTCATTTACATACCGGACCTTGTCTAACATATAGACAGTCAAAGGGGGATCCAAGCCAAGGCGCAAGTTCTATCCAGGCCCTAGAGAACAGACCAAGCAACAGAGGAAATGCAGTTTGTGAATGACCCTTCCAAGATTGTAAAACAAAAAAGATAAAGATAAAATTGCAAGAGAAGAAAATAAACAGAAATAAAGTGGTAGAAATAAAACCTATAAATACCAAATATTTCTGAAAATATGAGAAATAATCACAAACATAATAGAAAAATATATTCTTGAGAGTATAAAAATTCACATATTAATTTTAAAAAGCCCATACCTCTATATAGCCTAAAAATTTAGAATAAGGAAACTATCATGCAAGCAAACAAAATAATAGTTTAGCCAAAAATGAAAAGAAGTTAGGATACTTGTAGTCTTGGTTCACTACCTCCACACGGACTAATGCTTTTCCAAAGAGGTAATTTCACGGTCTACTCATACTATCCTATGCCAAATTCAATTCATAAAAATAAGTAATGGAAGCATTTGCAGAATCAGAAGCAATTTTACTTTTCCAAAAAAATTATTTTAACACCTACTACATAGGACATTAAAACAATTAGTATTAACAAGTCAAGAATAAGAAAATCACACTAAAAAAGGGTTGGTGGTCCTTGTGAAAGCAAGCTGTATGCATTTTTAAAAAGATTTATAAAATTAGATAGAAAAGCTAAGAATGTTTGTTTAGTGAATTTTTAAGGAGGTGTCTAATTGGTTCTATAATAGATTGAACTATTTTTTTAAGGTAAAATGAAAAATAAAATAAAACCACTGAATTTCTCACTTTAATTGCAGGGCAGGCAAAATATCTTTTTTTCTGACTTTGATAATTAGAGAAATGTGGGTTATAATATGTATTTCATAAAATTGAAAAGTAATTTAAGGGCTGAACACAGGATGCTTGTTTGCCAAGTCAGTGCAGACAACCAAAGCAAGAGGAGGAGTAAGAAGCTGAGAGTGTATGCACCAGAGGCAGAGCAAAACACGCGTGGAAAATGTATTCCTGGAAGTCACTCAGGTCTATCCAGTCTCGGGCTGAGGGACTTGTCTTAAAAATTCCCACCATCAGTCGCTCTTTGGTGTGAGAACATCTCCAAGACTGCTCCTGTGCCCCGGCTTCCAGTAATTGTGATGTCGCCTTTGTCTTTAACTTGGTTCAGGTCAAGACTCCTTTCCCTGCTTTGATCTCAAGTGGCACTGATGTGGTAATTCCTTGAAAATGACCTCCATCACATGGGGCCTTTTCATTCAGCCCCCAGCAAACCAGGGAGAGGCGACTTCAGGGGGGTGCCTTTCCATCCTGGAAAGGTGTAAAGCCCTCCACCTCCCCCCCTAGAATAGGAGATTAGATTTAAAAGCGTTCTGACCAGTAAAAGAGATGACTGTCAGGTTAGAAACAAATAACAAGCATAGTCACTTTGAATAGAAACAAATCTAATTACTGTGCATGTGTTGATGAACATAAAATGATTTTTTAAAAGTTTTACAAGATTAATAGATACATGTTAGGAACAGCAAGATATTTTCACATCTCTTTCACAAGTTTGATATATTATTAGCTCAGGCTGGCATAACAAAACACCACAGTCTAAGTGCCATAAGTGACAGAAATTGTTTTCTCTTAGTTCTGGGGCTGGAAGTCCAAGATCAAAGTGACAGCAGGGTTGGTTTCCCCTGAGGCCTCTCCCTGGCTTGCAGCTGGCTGCCCTGTTAGTCTTTCATGGCAGTTCCTCTGTGCCTTTGAGCCCATGGTGTCTCTCTTAAAGCAGCAGTCATTTTGGTTCAAGGGTCACTCTAATGACCTCATCCTAACTTGATTATGTACACAAAGACCATGTTTTCAAAGAAGGCCACATACAGAAGTACTGGAAGTTAGTATTTCAACATATCTTTTTGGAAGGTGTGACTCAACCCATAGCAAAGAGGAATGCTAAAAGTAAAAAAATAAATTGCTTCAAAGCAAAAATACAATGTAGGGCGTACTGTGAAATTATGGTCTAAAGATAAAATCCAATATATAACTGTTCAACCATTTAAGAATGGAGAAATGTCCACACTGGGTCTTCAGTTAGGCAAAAGGCCCTTTGAAGAGATTAAGGGTAGGGATCACAGACCCTCTCAATCAAGCTGCAGAGCTTCTATGAAGATAAAGGACATTGTCCTTAAGCCTTCTCAACACTCCAAGGGCCTCAGGTCCAAGAGATTTGTGGGTGTGAGTTCTAATTGAGCCTCCAAAAGATTTGCAGGAGGTGCACCAAGTTGTTAAGGAATTGTGTCAGGCAGACATCTTTCAGTGTGTGCTACAAGGCGCTGAGACAATACCAAACAAATACAGCCTTTGCACCACCAAGCTTCCATAACCAGAAAAAGACACACAGCTGCAAATACATACTGCCTTTCATGAAAAGGGAAGGACACCTGAGAGGGCAAATCCATGAGCTCAGAGGGTGGGGTCAGGAGCCTGGAGGAATAACTACACCTGACACTAGCCACACTGAGTCCTGATCAAGGAACTTGCAGTAGCCCACTTGGATTTCAAAGTTGCTATGGATCAGCAGCATCTGTGATCTTCCAGTGTTATTCCTTTTTGAATAGGAATCTGTACGGTATTTATCCCATGCCGTCCCTCAGCAAGAGAAATGCATAAGGGCGGCATCTGGGGGAGCCTTAGCTACATCTACACTGGATGTGAGTAATGAGATGCAAGATTTTGAGCCCATGCTCTCTACTGGGATAAAACCTTTATGGGAAAGCGTAAGTGTGTTTTAAGAAGAATAGTCATCATTGGAAGCCTGAGAATGGCTTGTAATGGCTGGGATCCAGGGCTGGTCCTGCCTCATGGCAGTTACTCCTGTGCACAGTCTCTACGCCGTACCAAGCTAGTCTGTGTAACAGTTAGACTACTTCAGAAGTGGTGGTGTTCCTCTCCTGAGACTGGGCTCTCAGTGACCCTGTCCTGGCTGGTACCTGGTGTTCCCCTTTTTCTCCACTGTCCCAGGCCCTCCCTTTCTCCTTCATCTTTCCTCCCTCTCTCCATCTTTCACAATTTCCTCTGGGGGGAGCCATGTCATAAGTGGACTATGTGGCAAGGAACTGAAACTTCTTACCAAAGTTTTATGAATGGGCTTGGAAGTGCTTCTTGCAGCCCTAATGGATCCTCCACAGATGGCAGGGACTGGTACAGTCAACACCTAGACCGCAGTCTCATGGCAAACCTTGAACCAGAAGCACCCAATGAAGACTTGCCCAGATTTGTAGCCCACAGAGACCATGAGATGAGTCTTTTTAAGAAGATAACTTTGGAAGCACAGTGATTTGTTCCACAGCCACTGATAACTAACAGAGCATCCCAAACCAAAAATAGACAACAGTTTCGGCAAGGAGACACATATTAGTCAAGCAAAATGTAAAGAGGTAGTTTTTAGACTTTCCATATTGCCTAACTGTTCTCTGCAAATGTTGAACCAAATTTTCCTTCCCCAGCACTCTCTCAGGGGTTATATTTCTGCATACATATTTTCTAACACTGTATTTCTGTAACTTTCTTATCTGCAGTATTTGGGGATCTGTCATGTTCTTTCATATTTTTATGTTATTGATATTTAAAAATAGGTCTTTTATAAAATATCTACTTTTAATTCTATTTTCTGCATAGTCTTAGATGCTCTCTGGGATTTGCTAAATAGTAATATTTTCTACTGACAGAGGAGTTATTTTTTCATGGGTGCCTATTTTCTAGTTTTGAGGAAACTATCCCACATTTTCTGAATATAAGCATTAGTCATGTGCATGTGGGTCAAAGCCAAGGTTTTAGATTCAGTTAGGTCTTGCCACTTCTGAACTTTGGCTTCTATTTCTATAACTTAGGGTAATAAAAGTGAGTACAACATGAACTTGTTGCATAGATAGAATAATACAAAATATGCAAAAACAAGTGTTTGAAAAGCTACAAATCTTGTACCTGTGTCAGGTGTCTTATTACTATTAATGTACCTGTTTTATGGTCAGGACAATTCGATATCCTTTAAGCAAAACAATTTTTTAGGGCTAAACTAAGACCACAAAGACTTTTAAGCGATTCTTCTGCTTTGGAATTCATCCACATCTAGTTTTAACTCAAAGTAAAATGAAATACATTCTAATTTAAGACAAAACCTACGTGGTTAGAGAAGAAAATATGGATTGCGTCTATATTTTAGATTGTATTTTTGACCTAGATTTTGCTCAGCAAGTTATATATTGGCTCATGTCTACCTATATTGCTTTGGCCTATCTTGAAATAAAAGATTCTGCTTAGCAGTTTGAACATCTGGCTTAAAGTTTAAGTAGGGGTCTTTGGCTGGTCTCAGAAGGAGGCAATTCCAGCCAGCCGGCTCAGCTCTAGCCTGCTTCGCTCGGCTGATGGGGAGAAGTCCTGTGAGTGTTGTCTTCCCTCCCTTACTTCCTGTCCATCCCTGGTCATCCAGGCACCAGTTAACATGAGGAGTTGCATTTCTTCTTTCCCCATGACTTCCGACTTTCTCCATCTCTTGCTCACAAGCCCTATGTCATCTTCTAAAACAATCCTACCACAGAAGGGACTAGAAAGGGAAGGAAGGAAGAAGTACAGGGAAGGAGAAGGGAAGGTGGCTGTCCTGCTGCACTAGGGGAGAGATACAGCCATTTCTGCAGGAGTGTGAAAGCTGCAGAGACCTTGGGGCCATGGGCCAAACCTCTCATTAGAGAGAGGGACTTGAGGACCAGCAGTGGTTTCTGCAAGTCTCACATTTGCCCAGGGCAAAGACAGAGCTCATATTTGACTATGCAGATGCCTTTCCTGAAACAGCCACCACTATTTGTCAGTGGATCTTCCTGGAAACCATAAACGCCGCGATGCTTGCCTTATGGGAATATTCTACTTTCCTTGTTCCTGCCGCATTTATTAATTGAAAGCAAGAGCTCTCCCTCCTCTCCCAGTTGCTTTTTGTGATGTTGGGACTCAAACCCAGGGCCTCACACATGTTAGGTGTGTGCTGTACCCCTGAGCTACTGCCTTCCCCCAAGTATCTGTTCAGTTGATTGTTATTGGCACAAGCGCGGATTCATAGATGTTTGTTTCATGCTCTTGTATTAAGTCTTAACACTGCCAATTATTTATTTTCTTGCTCAGCTTTTTCCAAGCTTTGGTATCACGAGTGCCTTTAGACTGTTCCTTTTGTTCTTTTGATGTGTGCCCTAACTCTGAGCATTTTCTTATGGTTCATCATGTGGTTTCCCATCAGCCCTGTAATTAGTCATTTCTCTAAGGAGCCCAGTTATCTTTTACTGGATATTTAGCTATCTGGGCACAGAGTTGTCACTGCTTCTAGGCCTGTTTAAAGCTAGGGAAAAAAATATATATATCCATGCGTTTATGTTTACACTGATAGCTCTGATTCCAATACAAACAACTGCTTTTACTCTAATGTTTTTTGTAATTTTTTTTTATTTTAAAGAGAATAAAACAAAACAAAACAGAACAGAACAAAGCAAATCAAAACAGAACAGTACTAACAACACGGGACTTTACAACAAGAGAACAGGAAATCAACAGAGTCTACCATAATATCTCTTGTTTTCTTCAAAATAGTTGCCCATACCTTCACACACAATGCAGTCAAACAAAGCAAAATAGCATAAAACCAATCAAAACAAAAGAATAAATGCATTATGGGATTTTAAAAAAAGACAATAGGAAACCAACAATGGCTGCCATAATGTCTCTTCTTCTCTTCAAAATAGCTGTCCATACCCTTATACACAATGAAATCAAATAATAGAAAACAGACTAAAACCAATCAAAACAAAAGAAAGAAAGCATTACAGGACTTCAAAACCAGGTAACAGGAAATGAACAATGGCTCCTATAAGGTCTTGTTTTCTTCAAAATAGCTGCCCATACCATCAGACACAGTAAAATCTAACAAAACAAGATGGAACAGAACCAACAAAATTGTGAAAACATCACAAGAGTTCAAGACAAGGCAATAAGACATTAACATTGGTTACCACCTTTTCCTTGGAGGTGTTTCTTTCTCTATCACTTTTGTTTTTGGGTCCCACTAACTCCTTCTGCTTTTTATGCTAGTGTTCACCTGTATGAGTTCAAACTGTTTCACACATGAATATGGTCTCCAGTTGCATCCATTTACCCACAAAAGCCTCGAGATTATCCTACTTTATAGCAGAGTAGCTTTGTATGAAAATACCATATCTTTCTTACCCATTCAGTTAATGGGCAAGTTATTCTTGCTTTGTTCTGGTCTTCTGTCACATGGAACAATTGTTTTGTCCCCTTTGATTTTCATTCTATGAATTTCCTTTCAAGTTAAGTGTGTTTCTTATATGCACTGAATTGATGGATCTTGTTGGTCCACTCAACCTGTGTTTCTTTTCATTGCTGAATAGAGGCCATCTACATCAATGGTTACAACCAGCATGTATTGGTTTGTCTCTGCCATGCTATCCTCCGGCTGTAGGCCCTCCACTTTTCCCCTTCATTCAATTGCCTGTCCTATTTGGAAATGATCCTCCTCTGCAGCTGTTCCTAGAACCATAGTCATCTTTATCTCTCTCTAGAATATCATTTGACACTCTCTGTAGGGTTGGTTTGGTGATCATGAATTCATTCAGTTGTTCTTTATCATGGAAATATCATATTTTCCCATCAATTTTGAAAGATAATTTTGCAGGGTATGTCAATCTGGATTGGAAGTTGTTTTCTCTCAGGATTTGAAACATTTCACTCCTAACTCTTCTTGACTTGATGATTTGTGTTGACAAGTCTGCCATGATTCTGATTGGTTTTCCTTTATAGGTGATTTGTTTCTTTTCTCTAACAGTTTTTAATATTCTGTTCTTGTGCTGAATTTCTGAGATCTTGATTATTATATGTCTGGGTGTAGATTAACTTTGCTTATATCTAGTTGGAGTTCTATATGCCTCACTTATCTGTATACCAGATCCTTTTTCCATGTTTGGGAAGTTTTCTGCTATTATTTCTGTAAATAGCCTTTAATTTTATTCAGTGCTTTTTCACTGATATATATCACTCTTAAATTATTTCTCTTTGCATTGTCTTGCAGCCATTGAATTGCTTTTTCCTGGTTCCCAGTTATTTTTAAAAGATCTTCCTTTAACGATCACTAGCTGCAATCCTGTCTTCGAGTTCTGAAAGTCTATCTTCAGTCTCTTTCAAGCGGTTTTCCCAGCTTTTGACTGGCTTTTAAATTTCCTGCATACCTTTTCAAATCTATTTCATGCATTGTAATTCCTTCCTATATTGTTCATTCAAGGTTTCCATCATTTTCCTATGCTCCTCTTTTTAAATCTATGTCTTATTTAGACCTGCTGAACAATTCTTTCATTGTTTTTCAGTTCTTCTTTTACCTGAGACATTATTTCTGATTTGACTGCTTTTACAATCTCATGAAGCTGTTTCCTTCCTTCAGTTGCTATCCTGTAGGATATTTCAGGTGTGTGACTTCCGTTTTTCCATGACTGTATCTCCTACACTTGTTCTGTGTGGGCTGGAGGCCTGAGATTGCCTTTTGCTCCTTTGTCTTGACATTCTCTTGGGTTCCTCCCAGCAAGCTGATTGTGGGGTCCAACGCACTTCCCATGTTGGCTGCCCCTCTGCAGTGTAGGGGACTGGGACAAGCACCTGGGTTCCTCTGACCTTAGGTTTAGGGGGTAGCAGGGCACAGGGCAGGCCTCTGCAGACCTGTGCAGCTACACTGGGGCTTTCCTGATAGCCAGGGGTGCATAATGGTGGTGCTGCTTCTCTCAGCCTGCGCGTCTACACTGGAACTCCCATGATGGTGGCAGGCACACAGGGATATCTTTTATCTATTCTCCCAGTGAGTGATGGCTGCCTGAAGGAAGCAAGGGCCTCCAGTGGGGGCCTACAGGTGCCCAGGACCTCCCTGGCTGTGTGTCCCTGCTCCCGCTGGCTGTCTTCAGGAAGCAAGCCTTATATTGTTGGCAGCCAGCAGGCAGAGGTGAATCTGCTGGTTCTCTCTGCCCCTGCTGGCTGCCTGTAGGAAGCAGCCTTCTGGTCTACTCTAAGTTTTTCTATTTCCTATTTTTAACTTCTTTTCCTGAGAAGGTGGAAACTTCGCTTTCACGAAGTTTCTTTATTTGCTCACAGTTTCTTTATTTGCTCATTGCCAGTATACACTTTAAGTAGTTTCAGAACCTCCTCACCTGGTAAGTGACACATTTGTTATCTAGAATACAGCATTTTCTGGTGTGACTTTGGTATTATAACAACTAGTCAAAACAATACTTCCAAAGTCCTTCAATTAGTTTTTCTTCTACCCTTCAATGTGGTTGTGCTGATCATTTACAACACAAGGTTTGTGCGTTGCTATTCATTTGGGTTCCTCTACGTCCTAACTGATTTTCTGTCTTTATTTTTTGCAACGTTTCTATGACTCTATACAGACAGGAACGTTTAGAGAACCACCACTCCTTTTTCTCCTAATCACTTGATTTCTATCTCTTCCTTTTTCCTCTACACAGTTGATATAAGTGGCAAGTCTTAGTTTCTGGCTTATCTTTCCTGTTTCAGTCTTACAAATGAACAGATACTTGTAGAACTCCATACACCACTTTATTTCTTACTTGAGCGAGCACACAATTGATTCTCTTCTAGTACACTATGGATACTCTTCTGCATTTGTTTTCTTTTCCCCCGCTTCTTGCACATCCTGAAAATCATTCCATATCAGTTCGTGGAAATCCAGCTCATTTATGTTTATAACTGAACGATGGATAATCTATCTTGTAGTAAGAGGCATTATGACAGCCATTGCTGGCTTCTTATTATCTTGTTTTGAAGTCATGTATTGCTTTGTTCTGCTTGGGTTTGCTTTATTCTATTTCATTCTGTTTGGTTTTATTCTCTTTAAAATAAAATAAAATTGTTGATTATGTAAAAAAAGAATATTCTGTCTTCTAGATAAGCCTTAGCTTATTCAGCCTCTTTTGTGTAGTATTTAGTTATGCATTTAACTTGCCTTTCAATCATTTGTAATTTCAAATAATATTACAATGAATAATCATATCTATACATATATGTATGCATTACTGGAATTGTGCCTTTAATGTAGGTTTCTGGAAATGGAGTTGCTGGATCCGAGGGTAAGCTTGCTTGTAGCTTTGCTAGGTCTCACCAAACTCCTTCAGCGAGTTGCACCAGTTTGTAGAAGTCAGGCTCCCTCTCTGCTGATCGATGATTAAAGTCTTGTAACACAGAACAAATTCCCATTGTTCCATAAGAGACAGGCATTAAACTCCTGGACTCCAGAGAAAGGACTGGGCTCAATAATATCTATTTCCTCACAATCTTGTCAACAGAACCTGCTCCCGTGCTTTTTGATTTTTACCAGTCTGAAGAATGAGAAATGGTTTCTTCTGTTTCTGTAAATATGTGTAATGTTATGAGGCTTTTCATTTATGTGAGGACCACTTCACAATGTATTTTTCACATATTGTCTGCTTATGTCACTTTCCTTTTTCTCCATAGGCTTTAGGTATTTTTGCATCATTGTTTTCCATGCTGGGGACCAAACCAAGGACCTTATGCATGTTGAGCCACTGACCCACACCCATGCCCTTGGTGTCTTGTTCAATCATTTTTTATGTGTACTTTCTACTCAGTGGAAGAAGGCTTGCCTAGCATGGATAAGGCTCTGGGTTCATTGTTTACTACTGCAGGAAAGAAAGTGCTATCTGTACTAAGGATTGTACTTTTCTGTCATAATGCAACAGTTTTTCTCTCCATTTTCCACTTATGTTTTGAGTTTATTCATGGTGCTCTTTTCCATGCAAAAATATTTTGTAATTTTTCTCTCACACTGGAGATTGAACCTTCGTGGTGAGATAGCTCCTTTTAAAAAATTTATCTCAATTCAGGAGCTTACTAAGTTGCTAAATTTTCTGGGCTGTACTTGAACTCCCACTCCTGCCTTAGCCTCCCAGAGTACTGAGATTATAGCAGGTGCAGTCACTCTGGCTTATTTTGTAAAGTTTTAATGTCAAATTGTTATAGGCAGGTTTTGCAAGGAAAACAATTATATACAGGACACATAATTTATAATATTATTTTATAATAGTCACAGAGTCAAACATGAAAAGTGCAGGAAATCTCTTCACACACCAAAGACACCCCAAAAATCCATCTGGAGGCCTTGATCCCACAGCCATGTCCTGCATGAGTCCAGCGGAAGACCTAGAGCCCATGATGGTTTCTCATGCAAGTCTGTTTCATGGATCTGCACTGAGAAGGCCCAAAAGTCAGCAGTGGAAGCTAGAAAGTCTGTGCCAGCAGGGTGAAGGACCAGTGCCAGCAGTCTGAGGGGCTGCATGGAGACAGGAAGCAATGCTCAAAGTAAGGACCAGGGCTCCCCTAAAACGTACCACAGCCATCCTCAATGACAAAGATGTCCTGA
This sequence comes from Cavia porcellus, assembly GCF_034190915.1. Taxonomy (NCBI): domain Eukaryota; kingdom Metazoa; phylum Chordata; class Mammalia; order Rodentia; family Caviidae; genus Cavia; species Cavia porcellus. The sequence goes on along the minus strand of NW_026947501.1, from coordinate 55,211,588 downwards.
GCGCTTCTACCAGTAACAGCCAAGCTCTTATCAGGAAGCCAGCATGACAAGCTTCTCCTGGAGACGGAACAGCACACATCTTTCCCCTCCGGAGTCAGGAAGAAGAAAAGTAAGGAGCAGAGCTCCCTCAAAGTGACTGCAGCCGTTCTCAGTGACAACACGGTCCTGAAATCCTCTGATGATGACAACAGCCAAGTTCATATAAAGAAAGAAGCTCGTCAAGCTCCCCCGAGAGAACCCACAGCAACAGGAGAACCAACACCACCACCTCTTCCTCCCCAGGTCTCCTTTTATGCTCTTGGCAACAATCCCCAGGTGGCCATCCGCACCCAGCACCAGGCTGATTCAGTTCAGCCGGGTGTTAGGTTGACCACCAGTTACCAATCCACCACATAAATATAGTAACCTTTTTCTTTACCGTCTTTGAATTTTAACCCACAGTTAGAAAACCTTTCCCATCTTAGTTTAAGAATGAGTTTACCTCATGGACACTTCGGTATTAATGTTTTGAAGAGTCAGAAGATGAAGTTTACAATTTAACATCTGAAAATAGAGGAAGCCACAGAAAGATAATCTTGAAAATATGTATGTGAGCATCGCTCAGATCCTTAACTGAATCCTGAAATATTCGTGGGTGGGCAAGATGTCAAAGAGCTCAAGGGATTTTTTTGGCGGGGTTGGGGGGGGTACCGGGGATCGAACTCAGGGAAAGATATCTTTAAAGTGCTGCTGAAAGAAAAACAAATACCTTGATTCAAATACTTACGTTAAAATAAAGGCATTTCTGATAGAAGAAAGCTGATAGAACTTGTCAGCAGCAAGTCTGCTGACACATTAGCAACAATGCTAAGCACATTACTCAAGCCAGCCAAAACAAAACTAAGTCGAAATTCAGATCTAAACTAAGGAAGAGACTCAGGTTGTAGACATGTACATTTTCATAACTCAAGTTTTTATAATTCAGCTGACTATTAAAGCAAACATAGGTAGGCATGGTGGCGCATGCCTGTAATCCCAGCACTTGGGAGGCTGAGGCAGGAGAGTTATTGTGAGTTCAATACCAACCTGGGCTACATAGTAGGGGAACACAAGACCAGCCTGAACTACCCAGTGAGACCCTGTTTCAAAAAAAAAAAAAATAATAAGGCTTGTGACATATTTAGAAGTGAAGTATATAGGTCACCAAGAGCACATAGTATGAGTTGTGTAAATGGGATGTATGGTAAGATTCCTATATTATATATAAAGTGGAATAATGTTAATTCAAGATAGTTTGCCATGTGTAAGGAATATATTCTATAACAGGGAAAGTAGGCGGAAACAAAAAGAAGCCCTTCATTAACTCCAAAGAAGACATTAGCAACAAAATCAAAGGGGAGAAGACTAAACAGTTTTAAATGGCTTGAACCTTATAGTGAAAAGGTGGACTTTATCATGAAGGTTAAAAGTAAGCAATGCCCATCTGAGATTATGAACGAGTTGAATTACATCAGTAATTTAAGAACAAAATAATACAAGTCTTACATAAAAAACTGGCATAAAACTGACACCAAAAATTAAGTAAAGTCTAAAGAAAAAGTTACAAATGGATAATCTTCATGAATATAGGTAAAAATACATAGTAAATATTAGATATTTCAGCAATACAATGAAAAGGAAAATACAGCATAGCCAAGATGAGTTCCTACCAGGAATGCAAGGTTGATGTAACAGTCAAAATATCAGTCAACAGAATTTACAGTATTAATAAAACAAAGGAGAAAGATTTTATAATGTGGAGAAAATTTGACAAAATTCACTATGAGTTCATGATAAAAAGTCTTAGTAAACACAAAAGAATTACTTCAATTTTGGAACCATTCAGCTACAATACATTTGTAACTAACATACTATCTAATGGTGAAAAGTTAGTTTCCTCTTAAAAATAAAGACGAAGTGACCATTTAGTTTTACCACTTTCACCTGACTTTGTACTTGTAGCTGTGCAATGAAGCAGGGAAAAAAAACACACACAGATTGCAATGGAAGAAATAAAACTCTTTAATCTGCATACAAAATAATTCTTCACACAGAAAAATCTACACTTGCTAAACAAAACACTACAAGAACTGGTTCGAGCTACAGGAAGGAATCTAGTATCTAAAGCACATTTTGCTTTTATGGGCTATCAGTAAACAATCGGAAGATAAAGTTCAGTTTACAATATAATTAGAAAACATGAGGTTCTTAGGAATACTTCTCACAATCAAAATCTAAAGTACCCCAGCTCCGCGGACTGAGCACCAAAGCAGGGAGTGATTGAAGCGAGCTAGGCCTCGGTGGAAATGCACTTCATTCTCACACAGGGAAAGACTCAGCAGTGTCCAGTGTCCATCCTCTCCCAGGGAACCTAAGCTCCACCACGGTCTCAGTCAATAACTTAGTAGGAATGTGTGTGGAAGTTTACTACCTGTTCTGATAATTCATGTGGAAATGAAAATTAGGAACTAAAAAGAAACTGAAGACCAGCGGAGGATTTCACAGCCTGTGCTAATGCAGCAGTAATCCAGGCAGGACGGTGTTGTTTTAAGGTGAGCAGATCAATAGAACACTCACTAACAGCTTCAGAAACTAAGCCATGAACTTTTGTGTCACTTGACTTTTGACAGGTGTAGGTAAGAAATTTAATGATGAATGGATCATTTTTCCATAGTGCAGGAAACAGCTGAATGAAAAAGAAGTGAACTATAACCATGTTCACACATGACATGCAGAAATTAACTGGAGGTTGATCATAGACTTCAGTGTAAAAGGAAAAAGTACAGAAGAAAACACAGTTGAATATTTTTGGAAGCTGAGGTAAACTAAGATTTCTTAGAAAGACACAAAAATCACAAAAGCTACTCACAGAAATAATCCAGGAGAATTTTCCTAATTTAGCAAAAGGTAAAGATACTCAGATGTATGAGGCATACAGGACCCCAGCTACCTACAACCCAAACAGAGCAACACCCAGGCATATAATAATAAAAATTCCAGAAATTCAATACAAGAACAGAATATTAAAAGCTGTAAGAGACAAGAAACAGACCACTTACAAGGGAACACCCATCAGAATTACAGCAGATTTCTCTGCACAAACCATCAAATCACGAAGAGCGTGGGGGGAAATAATTCAAGCATTGAAAGATAATAATCTCCAGCCAAGATTGAGATATCCTGCACAACTGTCCCTGGAAATTGATGGAAAAACAAGGTGCTTCCAGGATAAAGAGGAACTGGGGGAATTTGCAACCACCAATTCAACTCTACAGAAAGTATTGCAGGATATTCTAAAAAAAGAAAAATACAAAGAACCCAGAAATAGTGGCGGGGAGGCCACAACAAATGGAGCAGAGAACAAAATGAAGAAGACAAACTGACAGCTACTGACAGAAAAAGAGCTTAACAGAAATGAGGCAGAGAAGATTGGATGATAGGAACAGCTATTTTGGAGAAAATGACATCTTAATAGGTAATACTGATTTAGTATCATCTTGTTTTGAAGTCTCATCTAGCTTTTGTCCTTCTGTCTCCAATGGTCTAAATAGGCTGTATCTTATTGGATTTTATTATGTACGATAGTATAAGCAAAAACCTTTTAAAGACAAGGAGATTATACAGAAACCATTGTTCATTTTCTGTTAGTCAATTCTAAATACTCTGTAATGCTGTCATTCTCTTGAATGGTTTTACATTGTTTTGATATACTTAATGCTACAGTATACGAAGTTGTACTCAAGGATTTCAAAGAAAGAAACAATATGGTAACTACTTTTAGGTTAGGATTATCTGGTGGTGAAACACTATTCTGCTTAAATGGTTATGTTTTGATCTGCGCTGTTTCGTTGTTATGCCCTCTTTTATCTCAATCTCCACTCCATTATTTACTTTTTTATCTTTATCCTTTTAATTAAAGGAAAAAAATAGCAGGATATATTATAGTAACCCATTTTGACTTTTCATTACCTTGATTTAAAGCCCTGTATTACTCTCACCATCTGGTTTTTAACTGATGTTCCCCTATTCTGTTTTGCTGGATAGTATCAGGTTCGAAAGTTTAGGCATCAGCTGTGAAGATAATGAGATTCATTATGACGCCCATTCTTGTTGACTTTTAGCTACTTTTGAAGACCTACAATGTCTCCAATGTTTTGGTTTTGTCGGTTTTATTCTTTACTGTTTTGTTCAATTGTATTATAACTAATGATATAGGCAATTCTATTAGAGATAGCGGGAGACATTATGGTAACCATTGTTGATCACCTGTATTATGTTTTTACATTATCTATTATGTCCACCCTTTTGACTTGACCGATTCTGTTCTGTTATGTCACATTTGGTTTTACTCTCTTCCAAAAAAGTAATAAGAACCGTGGGAGCAATGAAACCCAAAATGTGTAATAGTCATGGTACAAAAGAGAGGAAAAGAAAGTACTCTAAACTATATAACTGCATGTATATTTAAGTGTATAAGATAGAAAATGATATCACAGAGTTTTATTGGATCAATGAACAGAACTGTTTGCAGTATCATTGATGGAATGTCCACTTTACAAGCTTTAATTTTGTGACTTGAACAATTATTTCTAAGATGACAATATGTAATCCATTAACTAGTGATTTCCTACTGTTCATTTTTTTTCTGTAAATCTGTATAACTTGTACCCTTTCCCTGCTTTTTTTTTTCTTTTCTCCTTAAATAAAATTAAAAAAAAAAAAAAGAAAGACACAAAAATCACCAGTCATTCAATTAAATATTGATATACTGGATTTTTTCCCCAACAATAAAAATTTTTGTTCTCCAAAAGATGCCAATAAGAACATCCTAAAGCAAGTGATCACCTTGGGCAAATTCTTGGTGATGTTTATATCCGGCAAAACATTTCTATAAAGCACGAAGAACTCCTACAGTGCAAAAATGAAAAGTCACAATCTAAGAAAAACTGCACAAAAGACTTGAAAAGATACATCATAACAGAACAGAATAGAATGGCTAATGAGCATATGAAACTTTGCTTAATCTTATTAGTCATAGGGAAATAGAAATCAAAACCACAATGAGATACCACGACACACCCACTGACAAGGTTAAACTAAAATTCTTGAATTTAATACTCAGTCCTAGCAATGTTACAAAGCAACCCAAAGTCTCATAAATTCCAGCTGCAACCTAAAATGCTCACAACCATTTGAAGAACAGTTTAGGGATTTGTTTTTAATAAGGTTAAATGTACATCTACCCTCTGACCCCAGAATTCCTTCCCTAGATGCTTGATCGAGCAAAATGAAAATATATTCACACAAAAAGACCCAGGAATGTTCCTAATAGTTTTATTAACATTAACCAAACACTGGAAACTGGAAACCAAATGTTCATCAACAAGAGACTAGGTACACAAATTGTGGTCCATTTCATATAGTAAAATATTCCTCGGGAACAAAAAGTAATAAACTCCCACTGTGTGGAACAGCGTATGTGAGTTCTACAGGCATTGTTCAGTGAAGGAAGCCTGACATGAAAGAATTAACACTGAGTGATTCCAATCATGGAACTGAAAGATGGGTCAAACCAGCTGATAGTGACCATGGTCAGAGAGGCAAGGGGATTCTGCCTGGGGGCACACAGAAAAAAGGTCTGGGGACTACTCCATAGCTATACACATCTGAAAGCTCACTGAGCCAAACGCGTGAAGATTTATCCTGTCGCACATCTGACTGCGTGTGTTTCCTACCCCTAAAGAACATTTAAAGACGTAACCTAAACAGTGCCTCGCAGCAGTCAGGCAGGTCGCTTATCTTCCAGACACTCTGTCTTCTCACACAAGAAGCTGGAAAGTTCCAGGCCCAGCAGGAGGCCTCAGCTGCTGAGTTTTGATTCACCCAGTGGGGAAGAGAAGCAACAGCAAGTGACAGGGAATGTCTAACCCAAGGAGTTGTCCATTCTGGGCCAGGAGTGGCGCCCAGGCTGCCTGGCAGCGTGGAATCCAGGAATCAAGATAACAGGTGCTGATCAGGTGCAGGCTGAGGCCTTGTTGTGGAAGTCTGTGGCGGCTGAGCTGTTGAGCTGGTGGCAGGAGTTGAGTGGGGGGATGTTAGGGAGCATGGACAGTCCTTGGGGGTCCTGGCACTGGGAGGCCTGGAGCCCAGGTAGCAGGGCCCTGGAGTGCAGCTGGGCAAGTCACCCAAAGAAGATAAAGGGACACGACAGAGCTTAGCTTTGGAGACAGGCAAATCTATGAGGACATGTGTTAAATTCTGGCCGAGTCTCAGTGATTGAAGAGCAATCTGGGAAGTGGCTTCTTTTCTTGTTTGCTTACAGTACACCCATTACTGGTGAGTGTGACTTGGCCTAAGTGACAGGTGACTGGCTTCTGCACCACAGGCTCTTCAAGTTTTTCTTGATTAGGGAGTGGACCCATCCAAGGTGGGCCTACAGGAGGTGGTGGCATCCGTGTGCGCAGGAGCGAGCCTCTCATGCATTCACTGCATCCCTGCTGGCCCCGAGGCAGCGGGCAGACCCTGTGGTCAGCTGAGATGGCCAGCATCCTCGAGTCCCTGTTGTGGGGAGGTCGGCCCTTTGCCACACAGCCAGCAACCTGATGACGGGAGTAGGAACAGGGAACCAGCAGTGTGGTCAGACCACACGCGGCCCTCCTCGGTTTGAGGTGAGCCAGCGGTGGCAGAGAACCCTCTGCTGCCAGCGGCACAGAGGGTGGAGGAATTTCCGCTGCCATGGCCAGGTGGAGAGCCGTGGCCGCCTTCGGTGATTGGCACCAAGGGCCAAGCACACAGGTGCCACGGGGCATCTGGACAGCATAGGACAGGGGAGGGGAGCAGAGTGTCCCTGTCCAGCACTTCCCAGCTCCCAGCTTGGCCCAGGGTGAGTGCAGTGCCAGGCTCCAGCCTGACCCTGCCACCTTCGTGGTTTGGTAGTGGAAATGAAAGGCCACTTAGCCACCTCAAGTTCTCTCTCTGTGGCAGCTCTCGGTGGCCTGCTCATTCCTGCCGCCCTGGCTCCCTGCTCACCAGCGCCTCTGGCAGTTACACTGGCCTGGTTTTGTCGCTGCTCTTCAATCCCAGGTGTTTACCTCTTCCTCGCCACTGTCTCCTGCCTTTTCCTTACACATGCACGGGAGCTCCCGAGTTGTCTGCAGATCTTAGCCAAAACTGTAAGCTGCTTAGTGATAGTAAAGGAAATAGAAACACACACTTGGAGCTGCAGGTATGTATTTCAATAAACAAGACAAAAACCACCTGTAAATATTTTTATTTTTACTGACCAGGTAAAAAGTTGGAAGCGCTGCTTCTGGTGCCTTGTGCTAGGCACTTTGGGTGTTCTTGGGTGTGGCAGTAAATAGGACATAGCGCTGTCCCCTGGGGTGGATGGCTGGGGATGATTCTGTGCTGGAGAGGGCAGAGCAGAGAGCTGCACATTCTGTGGGCTCAAGGATAAATGGGGACGGCCACAAAAATAAAGCCCAGTCTCAAATGACAGATGGCATAGTGTGCTGTGGACTGTCACCCCCAAGCAAAGGTTGGGCTGGATCTTTGAGGCAAGGTGTGGGGTTACCAGTGAGGACCTGGTGCGTTCAGCCAGAGGGCACCCCAGGTCACAGTGAGAAGGGCAGCCAATGGAGCCACACTGGTGTGCAGCTGTGCATCCTGTCCAGGGGACTGAGGTCCTGCTACCTGCCCTCCAGGGGTGGGGGCCATGGCCTGGTCACCTTCTGTCATCAGTGCTGAGATTGTCACCTCCTCAAAGACCACAGTGACCAACTAATTCTGAGGGTTCGGCCCAGCTGGGGTGGTAAGAGCAGCTGGAGCGGTGGCCAGTGGCACTTGGGGCTGTTTAATGGAGAGTCAGCCAAAGGAGGAATCAAAGGTGGCTCCAAGCCTTGGGCTTGCACCCTGAAAAAAGCAGATCATTAGCGGAGCTGCAGTGCAGAACCCAGGAGAGCCCCACGTGATGGTGGAGTAGCTCCTTCCAGGCCAACACCCTCTGCTCTGGCTTTGTCCCAGGTCCCCGTTGGGCTGGATTTTCTGCACACTGTGCTCCTGCCTTCATTCCTGTCCCCACACATGACTCCTCCAGCTGGCCCCTGGGTCCTTCCCCAGCTGCACTGCTGTGGAGACTCAGGGAACGGAGATCTCGAGACATAATTTCTTCCCCATATTAAATGTACATTTTCTGCCTTATGTCAGCTTTAAGAAGTCACCAAGGACAATCAGGTTCCATAACATGGTCTTCAGCTGTATGTGAAGAGTGTATTACTGAAACAAGATCTTCCAGCTGACTGGATGCCAAATGCATGTTTTGGTGCCTGTAAAATCTATTTAAGGCCTCCTGATTTCCCTCCCTTGATTCTTCCATCCACCAGAACAGTGAAGGAGGAACTTTCAAAATGAGGAAGCTATTAAGAGAAAGAGAAAGTCTCAAGCACTTATTTACAAACCTGTTGTTGGAAATTATCAAGATCAATTTCAGGAGCCATACAGTTTAAATGTACGCTAAATGGCTGCAGAGAACCTGTCATCCAAGCATCGTTTTCTGTTCCTGAAGGCTACGTAATGGAAAGCAGACTCTTCATTGGACATGAAAGGGGAAAGAGGAGAGGAAATTAGGAAGTAATATACTCAATTATAGAAGCCGTTTGCCAAGACCATATTATTTCGTGTTCTGACGATTGCAATTAAGCGCCAACAAGAAACACTTGAGAAACAAGTCGGCTCCAACACATGGTTGAACCCAGTGGGACAAACATGGTGTTACATCTCCACGAAGGGTGTGCGATGTCTCTGGGCTCTGTTCACATTGTGAGCCTGGCCCACAGCTTATAGGACAGTGCAGGTGAGGTTGCAGTGACCCCACGAGGTCTTGTGATCCCCATTCAGGGAGAGGCTGGCCAAACTCACTCTCCTTCAGCTCCCTGCTTCCCAATTCAGTTTCTTTGTGGTTCCTGCCTAGTGCATCGGCCTCTGCTCCTGTCACCAATCTGCAGTAGGGGCTTTGTGTGGTCTCCGGCCCCAACCAAGCACTCAGCACTGTGCCGGATGCTAGGTGGTCTCAGTCCTGCCCTAGTCAGAGGAGAGTTCACACCAAAGTGAGGCAAGGGCTTGGATGGATGCATGGATAGATGCATGCGTGGATGGATGCATGGATGTGCTTGCCTGATGAGAGCTCACAGAGTGCGCCAGAACCACATGGGGGCAGAGTAAGTTGCCGGGAGGCTAAATCTTGCAGGAAATGTCAACCTCAAAATGGGGAGAAGGTGGTTGGGTGGAGGAGGGGAGAACGTTGGTGGAGAGAACTGCGTGAATAAACACCTGAAGCAAAGCCAGAGGAGTGTGTTATAAAATGACCAGGACAGGATAGCGGGCAGTCATGGATGTGCAGGGTTCTATATGCACACGTGTGTGTGTGTGTTTGCACACTTATCGAGCACACACCCCATACCAAGTACTGTTAGTGAGATGCTAGCCCTGCACCTGTGGACCGGACTGTCCAGTTGAGGAGACCGCGAGGGCGCTTGGGGACAGGGAAGCCAGCTGGCTCACCAGGCAAGTCATACTCTGTGGAGCTGGAGCTGTCTGTGTGACCTGTGCACAATCCTGGGCTCCCGAAGTCTCCTCCTTGAAATCAGAATGTCTTCCTCATGCACAATCATGTGCTTAATGTGCGACACTCAGCCTGCCCCAGGTGCTACCACAACACTCAGAATTTGTGTGCTGTGCATCTCCAGGAAAGTGTGCTGGGGATCCCAGCCTTGCCCTCAGAGATGCAGCTCCGAGACACTGTTCCACTTGCCAGCCCTGCAGCACTGCCACCTGCCACTTCCTGAGAGTGTGGGATTCTGTGACTGTGGTGCTGGGGACAGGTGAGGGACTGGGTGGGGGAGGGAGCAAAGTGGGGAGGAAAGTGGATTTTAAACTCAGAGGGGCTCAGGAGCTTCCTCAGCCTGAGCCCAGTCAAGAACCCCATAGCTGGCGCCAGCCCCCCGGCCCTCAAAGGCAGGAACAGCCTTGTCTGGGACATTTAGAGGACATGCTCTGCCATGCATGACATCTAGAGGAACAGAACCAATCAGATGTGTGGAGTCGTCAAAGCATATGATGAACTCTTAAGTTGAAAACGTTTCTTACAGTCACAGACGCATTGCCATGGATCCCTCCCCCACCCTGAGCGTTCTCAACGCTTGCCACTTTCTGAAGCAGTTCTGCAAGTCCTCTTCCTGAGTGTCCATAGCTGCACTGTCATGGCTGCCGTGATTTCTGAATCCATTCCATGCGTTTACCTCTCACGGTCATGTATCTTTTATTAGGTTTATTGGTACAACTTAGATATATGTAATGATTGTATTAATGATAGGGAATTTGTACCTGTACCTGATACACCTTGATTCCTCTTTTTTCCCAGTCACCATCCCTCCCTTCAACCCCTTCAACCCCTCTTCCTCTCCTTATTTATAAAGCTTTGTTTCCATTTTATCCTTCTTTTATCATTATTTTTTCCCTTCCTTCTTCCCCTCTCCCCCATCCCCAGTTCTCTTTCCTTTTGAACAGTTTCTTCCTATTTCACAATATTTATTGTATGTTTTGGTCCTTATTTACTTTTCCAAGTTCTCATACCAGGGAGACAATGTGATATTTACACATGTGTGATCAATTGTTTCACTTAAGAATATGGTCTCAAGGTCCATTTATTTATCTAGAAATGTCAGACATTTGTCTTTATTTATAGGCCAGTAGTATTCCATTATATAAAAACCACACCTTTTTTATCCATTCCTCAGTTGATGGGCATTTGGGTTGTTTCCAAGATTCAGGTATTACAAATAGCTCCTATAAACACTGGCGTGCATATATTGTTGTAAGATTATATTTTTTAATTCTTCCACACAGATACCTAGAAGGGGAATAGCAAAATTGAATGGGACCTCCAACTCTAGCTTTTGAGGAATTTCCACACTGATTTCCACAAGTCTACACCCCCACCAACAGTGGAAAAGGGTTCTTTTTTCCCCATAACCCATCCAGCATTTTTTGGTTGATTTATTAATAATAACCATTGCTCTGGAGTAAGATGGAATCTCAGCATTGTTTTAATTTGAGCCTCTTGAATGATCAATGATGTTGAACAGTTTTTCGTATGCTTATTTGCCATTTGTATTTTTCCCTTTGAAAAGTGTCTATTCATTTCAGATGCCCATTTTTGGACTGGGTCTTTAAATTTGAGGGTGTCTGAGTCTTTTCAGTTCTTTACATGTCCTAAAATACTATTCCCTTGTCTGAAGGACAATTAGCTAAACTTTTTCCAGCTCTATGGATTGTATTTTCACTCTACCAGTGTCTTTGGGTGTGCAAAAGCTTTTTAATAGGATGAGATCCCAGTTCTTGATTCTTTGTTGTATTTCCTGTGTAATCAAAATTTTGTTCATGAATTCTTTGCCTACACTATGTCTTTAAGAGTCATAACTATTTTCCCTTCCAGAAGATTTAGCATTTCTGTTTTAATATTTAGATCACTGATCCACTTTGATTTTTGTTTAGTGCATGGTGAGAGACATGGGTGTGGTTTTAGTCTTTGGCATGTGGAAAGTGAGTATTTCCAGCACCATTTATTAAACAGGCTATATATTCTTCCAGTGAAAATGTTTGGTCCTTTTGTCAAAATGGCTGAGTGTGTTTGGAGTTGTTTATGCATATTCTAATCTGTTCCATTGATCCTTAGGTCTGTTTTGGGGTGTTTTTTTGTTGTTGTTGTTTGTTTGTTTGTTTGTCTTTTTGAGACAGGGTCTCATTATGTGGTTCAGGCTGACCTTGGGCTCACTTTGTAGCACAAGCTGCTCCTGAACTTGCAACAACCCACCTGCCTTAGCTCCCAAGTGCTGGGATTACAGGAGTGCACCACCACACCCGGCAGGTCTGTTTTTTTGTTTTGTTTTGTTTTTACAGTATTATAGTGTTTTTATCACAGTAGCTTTGTATATAATTTCAAGTCAGGGATTGTGATGCTCTCTCCTTTGCCTTTGTAGCCTAGAAATGTTTTTGCTATTCTAGGTCTCTTCTGGTTCCCAATAAATTTTCAGAATGTTTTCTGTAGTTCTGCAGGTTATTCTAATTGTACTATGATAGAGATTATACTAAATCTGTATAAAAACTTTAAGAATAAGCCACTTCACTATGGTAGCTCTTCCTACCCATGAACAAGGGGTATTTTCCCATTTTACAATATCCTCTTTGATCTCCTTTTACAGAATGCTATAATTTTCAATATATAGATGTTTTATTTCCTTGAATAGATTGATTCCTAAGTATTCCATCTATGATTAAATGATAATCATGATACAATGTACCAGAACTTGTGGAATGCAATGAAAGCAGTCATAAGAGGAAAATTTATAGCAGTGAATGTTCACAACAGGAAAATAACACAAGCTCAAATAAATAACCTAATGTTGAACCTCAATCTTCTAGAAAAATAACAAATCAAACCCAAATTATCTATGAGGGAGTAAGTTATAAAGATAAGAGCAGAAATTAATGCAATTGATACTAAGAATACAAAGAATCAATGAATTGAAGAATTGGTTCTTTGAAAGATTAAATAAAATTGATAAGCACTATTGTAGTCAGGGGTTGTACACAGAGAACAATTGAGATCAGGACATGGAGTTTATAATATTTTTATAATATTCACTGGAAGTTAACACAGGGAAATGCAGGAAATCTATCCACAACACCAAAGACATAGATTATTTAGTCAAGAGCCTAAACCCCATGGCAATTTCCCACATGAGCCCAGATAAAAACCCAGAGCTCAGGACAATGCCTCCCACGAGTCCAACTGGAGGTCCAGAGCCCACAAGAAGGACTCACACCAGTCTTTTACGGATCCGTGCCGGGAAGACCCAAGGGTCAGCGGTGGAAGCCAGAAAGTCTATGCCAGAAGGAACTGTGCTAGTGGGATGAGGGTTCTATGTTGGTGCTGAGAGGTCACACTCACAACAAAGACCAGGGCTGTTCTGAAGGCACCACAGCTGTCCTCAGCTACATGGAGGCCCCGAGCTCCTCCTCCAGCAAGCACAGTCAGGTACGTGCCAGGAAGCAGCGTGATAAGTTCATCCTGGAGACCAAGCAGCACATGTCTTCCCCTCTGGAGCCAGGAAGCAATGCTCGATGTGAGGACCAAAGCTTCTCCAGAGCCAACAGCTCAGACAGCAACTCGTAGGAGAACCCACACTGCCTCCTTAACGCCTCAACCCTCCACACCTTCCTTCTTCTCCACCTATTTATCCTGGCAACCCTCCTCAGGTGGAGCATCTTCTCTCAATGCATGCTGATGTAATCCAGCCGACATTAAGCTGACCACCAGTTCTCAAGCCATAACAAGCACTTAGGCAACCTTATCAAAAAGAAGAAAGGAAAGGCTCAGACGCAAGCAATTAGGAATAAAAAGAGTGAAATCACAATGGATTCTGTGAAAATCCAGAAAGAAGATCATCAATATCTACTTCAAGAATGTGTACTCTATTAAGATGAAAAACAGAAGAAATGGACAGATTCCTAGATACATGAGTTGCCAAAATGGAATCAGATGATAGAAAAATTCTAAATAATCCAGTATCAGTCAATTAAACTAAAAATGTAATTAAAAACTTATCAACAAAAAAAAAGCCCAGGTCCTGACAGATTCATTGCTGAACCTACAAGAAATTTAGAGAAGATCTAATCCTGCTATTTCTCAAACTCTGTAATGAAATTGAAAGGGAAGCGATACTCCAAAAATCATTCCTAGAAACAAACATTACTCTCGTGCCAAGACCAGGGAAGGACCCAGCTATTAAAGAGAACTGCAGGCTAATCTCTCTAATAAACTTAGATGCAAAAATCCTCAGTAAAATACCAGCAAACAGAATGCAGCAAATCATCAAGAAAAGTATACACCATGACCAAGTATGATTCATCCCAAGGATGCAGGTATGGTTCAACATATGAAAATCAATAAATGTAATACACCATATTAATAGAGCCAAAGACAGAAACCACATGATCATCTCAATAGATGCAGAAACCTATTTGACAAAGTCCAACACCCTTTCATGATAAAAACTCTATAGGAAATTGGTATAGATGGTCTTTATCTCAATCTGATAAAAACTAACTATGACAAACCAACAGCCAACATCATACTAAAGTGGACAAAAGCCGAAAGCTTTCACTCTAAAATCAGGAACAAGACAAAGATGTCCATTTTCACTACTCTTATTCAACATAGTTCTGGAAACATTAGCCAAAGCAATTAGACAGGAGAAAGTAATAAAAGAAATAAGGACAGGAAAGAAAGAAGCTAAATTATCATCATTTTCACACTCTACACAGAAGACCCCCAAAACTCCACCAAAAGACTGCTAGATTTAATAACTGAATTCAGTACCGTAGCTGGATAAAAATTCAAGATCAGAAATCAATAGCATTCCTGTGCACAAACAGCAAATATGCTGAGAGAGAAATTAGGGAAACCACACCTTTCACAATAGCACTGAGAGAAGCAAAACCCTTTCATGGTCATTTTGCCTTTGGAGAAGAGCCAGGAGTCTCAAGGTGTCAGGTCCCATGAGCAACATGGAGGAGAACACGCCATAGCATTTCAGTGACCATGCTTCTCCACTGGATGGCACTCAGCAGCAGTATTCACTGCAGTTTTCTTTTTTAATCATAACTCATAAAGGTTCTCATAAAGAGGACTTCCAGATTGCTTCAGAAAGTGGCAAGAACAATGAAATAAGTGTGTATAAAATGGGGGGGGGGTGTTTGAGGGGAAGTTAATAGCAATGTGGTTTACTCTAATGCATTTTTAATTTACACATTACTGTGTGTTTTGATCACACACACCTATTTCAAAGAAGACTTTGTTAGATTGGTTTATATCATCAGCGGTGGGATAGTCCCACCACAGCCAGGCACAGCCTGGAGGACAGGGGAAACCAGCAACTGTCAGTCCAAGAGGCTGGAAGCCTCAGAACAAGAAGGATGTAGCCCCAGCCTAAGGCTGATGGCCGAAGGACTCTCAGAGACCCACGGGTGCAAGGTCACATTCAGGGCCTGAAGAATCTGGAGCCTGTTTCCTGTGAGTGACGGCAGCAGCAAAACACCCACCCACTCAGTTTGCATAGAAGTGCAAACTTCCCCTTCTCTGCTTTTCGTTGCATCTGCCCCCACCCAGCCAGGAATGATGCACCCCATGTTCTATGCTCCACTTCTCCCCTGTTTGCTGAATCATCCCTGCAAACGGCCTCACGGACTTCACCCATTTTCTTGGTATCTTTCAATCCATTTAAGTTGACAACCAAGATTACCCCTCACCGTTGGTCTAGACCCCAGACGGCAAACCTTTTGGAGCTTTCAATGATAACAAACAGCTGGCTGGAGCACGTGTGTGGTAGGTTTGCCACCTAGTAGGGCATTCAGAGGGCATGTGTTCTTCCCAGAGGAAATGAGCCAGGATCAAAGGCACAGAGCACCCTGTCTGCCTTCTCTCCCCTCTTTTCTTTATGTTGTATGGAGCAGGGTGTTGGGCGAGATTTGTTCATCTGGTATCTTGGAACTGGAGCTCTGGTTCAGAGTAGGTCAAAGGTGCCAAGAACCCCACATCCCAGTTCAGAAAGCCCCTGGTGAGCTGCCATAGTGGGCCCAGCCCCTCTGACTTTTGGGGAACCTCTGGTTGAGGACCCATCTGCACCTGACCATTGACAGAGAAGCACTGTGTTAGCTTTGGAAAAGGTGTAGTTTCTGAGTAGCCACTGGTGGAGAGAGGAGGGATCCTCTTCCTACAGCTGAGGGGAGGAAGCCAAGTGTGACCGGGAAAAACAGAGAGAAAAGCGAGACGTAATTCATCATAGAATACTAAAAGATGAAACAGTTGAATTAACCAAGGAAAAAGGACAGAAAGAACAACACAGAAGAAAAGGAAATATAAAAATTAAAGTACAAAAAGAGAGGAAAACACCTAGAAAGACACTCCCTTTAAACAGGAGAAAGACAGAATACAGAAAAATTAAAAATATAGAAAAGTGGAAAATTTGGTTAAGTCAAGCTCATTTAAAAAAAAGGAACAAAAAGAAAAACTCACCCAGATGTGTGCATTTGTATGTGTATACACATGTGTGTGATATGTGTGTGTGAAAGGGAAAGAGTGGAGAAGATAGATGAGAAGATGAGACACACATATACACACATGCACACACACACACACACACACACACACACACACACACACAAGAATAGAAGTCAGACAGGAAGAAATGAAGCATGAAGACAGGGATTAGGTAAGGGACAGACCCTTCCTGGCCCAGGCCAGGCAGATAGGGTCACAAGCAAGAGCAACCGAGGAGTCTGAGGGGCCCTGGAGCAGACAGCTGTTATCATCACAGGGAGATATGGGCAGGATCTAGAAGACACCCTCAAACCACAGTGAGATTAAGAGGAGGAGGGCAGATGTAAATGTAAGGACAGCGATTCAAAGGTCACACAAACGGATTTGGGGCTGGGTGCAAAGGGAGAAGTTTTGTAAATGTTGCCAAAGACGGGAGCTTAAGGAGCACACGTGGTAGAAATATCGGAGTGACATCCAAAGGGCTTGAGGTAGCTGCCAGGAGACCCCATGCAAGGCCTCTGCTTGACATCCTGGGGTAGAAGACCAGGATAAGGGTGGACTGGGGGACGTCTGTGGGAACATAGGAAAAAAGAGGCCTCCATGGAATTCACAAGAAAGAAGGCACAGGAAAGGAAGCAGGAAAGAGGACGATGGCAAACAGGGACTTTGAATCCATGGTGTAGCTGGAAATTGTGGTGGTCACTGAGCACAAGGCCGGGCAAAGCCAGGGGCTACATTGGAAATCTGCAGCTGCCACTGTCAAGGAAGCTCTCTGGAGAGGACCAGGGCTGCCCCACTGCTTGAGGACTAAGAAGGGAAGGTCCAAGGCTGTGAGGGTCCAAGGGGGCATGGCTGGGCCAAAGGAAATTTGCAAAGAGGATCTGAGCACCTCTGCCCAGGTAACTGCTACCTCAGCAAGGCATGTGCGTGTTGGGGTGACCTCTCGCCATCACTGAGCAGGTCAGGAAGGGGCGGGGATGATCTTTAAATAGCTAGAGGAGGGAATGTGTATCAGCCAAGATGCTTGTCAGCAGTGGTCTAACTACACGGGGTTGTTTACTGGTAAAGAGAAAACAGATGTGGGCAGCCAGGAGCCCCGCTCTGGCTTGGAGGGTGAAGTAGGGCCCAGGTTTTTGCTGCCCTTCTCCCATGTTGTAAATTAAATTATGTCCCTCAAAAATATATGTTCGAGTCTTAGACCCCAGGACCTATGAACATGGCATTATTTGGAAAAAGGGCCTTTGCACATGTGATCAAGCTAAGGAGAGGTTGTATTGCAGTAGATTGAGCTGTATCCCAGTAAGATTTCTGTCCTCATAATAAGGCAAGGGGCACACAGTGACACACCAGAGAAGCCTTGCACCAGTAGAGGCAGAAACAGGTGATACAGCTACATGATGAGGTGTTCCAGAGATTGCCAGCAACCACCAGAAGCTATACAGGGCGAGAAGGAGCCTTGGGAGGGAACATAGCCCCAATGACACCTTGATTTCCAACTTTCAGCCTCTGGAGCTGTGAGAGCATGCATTTCTGTTGTTTCAAGTCACCAACATTGTGGTCATTTGTTGCAGCAGGCCTGGAAACCAATACACCTCTGTAGCACACTTCTGACTGTTCTCACGGTCGGGGCATGGCTGAGTTCCAAGCAGGTAGGTGGGTTAAAAGACACAGAGAAAACTGCCTACGCCAGCTCAGCTGATTTCTTTTTTTCAAACAGGAAAACAAGTAGCTTTCGCAGAAGCAACACCCAATAGACAGCTACCTGCTTCATTGGTCAGGGAGGTTACATGTCCAGTTCTAGCAGGAGGTGTAGTTGCCTTTGCCAATATGAAATTTTATCTATTTCAAGTGAGTTGTTTAAGAGTTTTGACAAATGTTTATGACGCTGTGACTCCCACCACATTCTAGTTAGCCAACATTTCCGTCACCCCCAGAGGTTCCATTTTGTGATCCATCCCTTCCCTCGAATGTAATTCCTGGAAAATACTGATATATTTTTTGCTGTAGAACTGGGTTTTGTGTAATTTAGTATATACATAATAACATACACAGCACATAGTCTTTTGTGTCTGGTTTCTGTTTGAGATCCCTCCAAGCTGTGTTGGGGCATCAGTAGTTCACCCCCTTGTCAGCGTGGAGTGATATTCCTCGGTGTGGATATTGTATGTAATGTGCTTCCCCATTCACCCATTTCTGGAATTGATCCCATTTGGCTATTATTGATTTAACTCCTCTGAACATTTTCCTCCAAGTGTCTGTGTGAATCTGTTATTTATCTTGTGCAAACACCTGGAAGGGTAATGGCTGGGCTCTAAGATAGATATGTGTTTGTATTTATAGGAAATTCTGTTTCCAAAGTGACAATTCCAACATTTTGCATTCCCACCGCCAGTGATTTCTAGTTGCTCCTCGTCCTTGCTCAGTAGAGTCAGTTTTTGCTCACCTTAGCTGTGTTACTGGGTACAAAGTGCTGTTTCCTTGTGGTCTTAGTTTGCATCTCTCAAATCCTTTTCATGTGTTTATTTTCCATTCATTTATCTTTTTTGGGTAAAATATTTGTTCACATTTTTTGCTCATTTTAATTGAGATTTGCTGGATTTTGTTTTCTTGATACTGAGTTTTTATAAATTCTGTTCGGAAGCTATTTATTATATGTGTGATTTGGAAATACGTTCTCCTAATCCATTATTTGCCTTTTCTTAATAGTGCATTCGAAGAGGATAATTATAATTTTGACAAAACTCAAATTTTTTATGTCTTATCTCACAAAGCTTTAGCTTAACCCAGGGTGGCTAAGATTTCCCCCTAACTTCTTCTAGAAACTTTATGTATTTAGCTCTTACATATAGGCCTGTGATCACTTTTGTACATGGTATGAAATAAAAGTTGAGGTTTATTTATTTGCTTTAGCATGTGGCTGTTCAGGTGTTCTAGTGACATTTGTTAAGATTATTTCTCTCTGGTTCCTTTGGCACCATTGTATAAAATCCATTGACCATCCATGGTTCAATGTATGGTTCTAGTTCTGGGTGTTCGGACTTGGTCTATTCATCTGTATTTCTATCTTCAACCGAATTCCTAACCATCATGTTTTCTACAGCTCTATGAAAGTCTTGAAATCAGGTTATGCAGATCCTGCAACCGTTTTTTTCTCAAAATTGTTTTGACTATCCAGAGTCCTCGGTATTCAGTTTGTAAATTTCCACCAAAAAAAGCAGTCTGCTATTATTTTAATTAGCTTTTGCCTTGAATACAGCGCTGATCAGTGCAAGAAGTGTCACAGTAATAATATCAAGTTTTCTGGCCTACAAATATGTATCTCTCTTTATTTAAGAGGTCCTTTTAATTTTTCCTCTGCAATATTTTTTGTTCACATGTGTACATTGTATGTGTGTTCCATGAAACGCACCATAACTGTCTCATTTTTTTGTTCCGTGGCAATGGTGTTTTTATTTCATGTTCCTGTTTGTTGCTGATTTTAAATATCAATCTGCTTAATTCACTTCTTAGATCTGGCAGCTTTATTATATATTCCTTAAAATTCTCTGCAAGAGAAATTATGTATTTTTGAACAAGGACAGTTTTACGTCTTCCTTCCAATTCTTTTTCTTGTCCTAGTTCTGTGGCTAGAGCTTCCAACACAACATTGAGAAAAGCGGTAACAGCAGATATCTGGCTTCGTTTTCCTTTTCAAAGGGTAAAAACACTTAGCTGATTTACCGTTAAGTATGCTATTAGCTCGGGGCTTTTTTTTTTGAAGATTCTCTATAAGGAATATAGAGAATCTTTAACTGGTGATAGTGCTGCCTGAACTCATTCGACGTTCATCAAGAAAAGAATTGAGATTAAAAACGACCACTCTTCGGGGAGAAGACATTTCTACGTGACTGCGTGATGTTTTTCTAGGACATAAACACGTCTTTTAATTAGATGCTTGAAGAGTGGGATATGGTTTACATTAAGTGTGCCCTTCACCAACAGTGTGTGTGCTGGAGGCGCAGGGTGTGCTAGGGGAACACTCACCCGCAGTCCATGGGGAGGCAGTGTAGTCTATGGTTAGATGCTTGGGGCCCAGGCCTGACTCAGCCGTGCAACCTTGTGCAAGTTCTTCAACCTTTCTGGGTCCCAGTTTCCTATGTGCAAATTGGAAATTAACAACGTTTGCCTCCAGGGCTTCTGGGGTTCAGATAAACAAAGGCAGTGAAGCACTCAATGCAGCGCCTGGTGCCTTTTAACACTGACTTTGCATGAGACTATTTTACACACAGGCTTCCAGCAGCAGGTTTACTGCCTGGAGCAAAGGCCCATATCATTTTTAAAATCTTCTTTCCTGAAACCTCTGGTGAACTTATTTTAAGGTGGGAGATTGCTTTCCATTGTTTGCAATATCATTTGCACAATAAATACATGTCAAGTGTTGTACATTGTGTAGTTATGGTTGGTGACTTTCCTAAAGTTAACTTTGTCTCTGTGCTTGGAGTCCAAATCAGCTTTTGATCTGTGTCTTTGGACCGCTTGACAGTGGGACAGAATGATGTCACCACACTGGTTCAGAGTCAGCCCACCTGGGTCATCTTCAGAAAAGTCTTGGAATCAGGTTATGTAAATGCTCCAACTTTTTCTTCTCAAAATTGTTTGGATTATTCAGAGTCCTCTGTATTCCCATACAAATTTTACAATCAGCTCGTAAAACAGTGCAAGCTAACTTCAGTCTATTTTTTTTCTTGCTATCTAGTTCTGTTTCAATAACAAAAAAGCTTGTCCATCGGTAACTTTGCTGCGCCTCTGGCCTGGTGAACTTTTTTCTCTGTCAGTACATGCTGGGACCTCAGTGCTCCCCTTCCTGCCCGGGGTGGGTATGGAGTAGACTGAGGTCTCCCACCTGCAGAGGTCAGGTGACACTGAACCTGCCTTAGTGTCCTGCAGCAGCATCGGGATGGCAATGTATCAGGAAAAGCTCTCGGGAAGCCAGCTGTGAGGCTTTCAAACACCTTCCTTCCTTCTCTTGAACTCACCTTGTCCTTTGCCTGGCACATTTTGAGAGGTGCCAGCCCAGCAAGGTTTGCAAAGAGTCCTCTGCAATGTTTCTGCTTCTGGGGTCTCTTCCCCAGCCAGTTGTCTGTCTTTGGTTTCCTCTTGATCGGGCCAGTGAAAAACTCACCCTAAGGTTTTTTGTTGCTTGTTTGTTTTAATTAAAACGTGTCCTCAGGTCTACCAAGACACATCTGCACCCTGCAGATCCGGCCTGTGTGCAGTGGTGAAGAATGGGCAATGCGTGCTTAGCACAGCTCGTCACCAAAAACTTCTGGACTTATCCTCTTCAGTGTGGTGGGCAGTTTCAGGATCTCCTTCCGAAACTTCCAAAGACCTGGCTTTTTCTGCTTTTCTGCCACAGATACTCTGTAGGCCTCTACCTCACCTCCCTCAGTGGTAACTGTGACCCCACAGCAGAGATACAGGAGTAAGACAGATGTTGTCCTCTCCCTCTCCTGCTATGAGACGCCCCATTAGGAAGGGAGCCCGAAGCACACAGGACATAGTCCTCCACTCTGAGCCTGCCCACCCCAGGTGATCCTGCTGAATTATGCATGGACAGAGGCTTTCTGCAGCACTGTTCTTCCAGGACAGGACAAAGCCCTCTATTACAGGCAGCGTTTTACACAACAGCAAGACCTGCCAGGCCCTGCAGACACTGTGGAGCTACGGGGGAGCCGGCTACCTTACAAGTGAGAGGTGTCAGCAGAGTGAGTTAAATGAGAATGAGAAGTAGGGACATGGAGCCTGACTTTCTATTTGAGTGTTATTTCCTTGCACACAAAAAAGGCTGAAAGTTTAAATATCAAACCATTAGGTTTTTGAAACAAAGAAGGAACAAAGAGAAGTCAGAAGTACCAAATTTAACTCTTTTCTCTGGTCAGATAAGAATCTGCTCTTACTCCACCTAAATGACTCTAGTTCCCAGCTTCATGATGTGGCATCTTTCTCTTTTTTGTGTTTTCTAATTTCATCGCAGTCAGATTTCCTCACTTCCCTCCAACTGAAAAACAAAGAGAAAAAGACTCTGTTCATTGGAGTGAGTGAAAGACGGTCGTACACAGAGCAGATTCACAAAAGGGATCCGGGGGAAGAATAAATAACACAAACACGCTGGGGACTGTTTCCATGATCATGTTAACTTCTCACTTATATCAGACACACACATTGCCAAATGCCAGTTCTTGAGATGTAGCAGATGTTCAAAAAGTAATTTGAAGACAAATGGAGCCATTTGATTACAATGGAAGGAAGGAAAGAACAAAGAAAGAAAGGAAGAAAAGAGAGAAGAGGAAGTACACTGTTTATTTCCAGAATAGATTTAAATAGTTCTCATCTTGGAACTCTTCAGGCAGTGAGTGATCTTGCAATAACAAAATCACTGGAGCTGCATGAGCATCCCTGTGCCTTCCCGCTGTTTCTTGAACCTCTGTTGTTACTTCTCAAGGGTTGGCTTTGGGTAATTGCCATGTTTGAGGTGTGAGAAATTGACATAAACATGGAGGCTGGACTCATCCTCCATGGTCAATGACATTTACTCGAACGAGTCATTTCGTGTGTCGCAGAATCCATCCAAAGGCTTTGCCAACTGTTGTATTGAAAATTTAGTACGTGTGCTCTGACTGCTGAGTTTGACCCTCTCAGAATATCACCAGCTATTATTTCTTCCGTCGATCTGACACGTGGTGACCAAGAAGGAGGACTCCCTCGATGCCTGGAACTCATGTCTGCACCACATTGCTTCCCTGACCCTGGCCCACACTCACAGAGGTCAGGTGGCTCTTGTTGAATATTTGTCTTCGGGTAGCTCAGGGCTCTGCAGGTCATCTGGGAATGTGACTGCAGAGAAAGAACAATCCTCGCACTAACCTGAGTCTCACACTGTTCTTAGAGCCCCAAATAATTTACAGAGACTTGAAGGTTGTAGTAAATCAGGTCCCAGCTTCCTAGGAATACTGACCAAATAACACCCACAGTGCCCAACACTAACCCCATCAGGGACACTCACTTAAGTACAGCCTGACTGTGACAAATGCCACCAACAGGAGGCAGTTGGCAGAATACCGGCCTCTCTGCCCAACAATGACTGTTGTTCTTATGCAAGTAAATGGGGGGGGGTGCATACATAGATAAGGTAGGTGCTTTAGAGGGGCCACCTCCTGAAGAGCCCTCAGTGCCAAACCTACTTAAACCTAGTCCTCAAGATTATGGAAGAGGAAGGTCAGGAGTTCACTGAGCTCGTTTCTGTGTGGGGTTTTCCATCCCAGTGGGCCGCTGCCGGCTGCAAAGAGCAGGGCTGGGTTTGGTCGCCATTGAACCTGAAGGGCCTGGCTCCCAAGTGTGTCTTGGAACCATCTTATGGGGCAGAGATTCCCAATGGGTCTCTCTGACAGTCGGTGCAGGTATTACATGCCCAGCTGTCCAGAGTTGCCTCCAGGGGACCCAAGGTCCCCATCTCCCTCCCCAGCCAGGATGCTCCCAAACAGCCAAGTGCCATATTCTTACCTCCCATGTGTAAAGTGCCTGCCTCTTACACTAGCTGCGGGCAGGCCCATCACTGGCTTGAATGGTTCTCAGGAGAGTGGATTGGAAGCAGGTGGGGCTGGGACCAACCTGTCCTCTTTTCTACCTCTGTGCACCAGCTCTGGACTCTAAGATGAGTCTCAGGACACAAGGCCTGAGGGCAAGGGCAGGACTGAGGACATCCTGAGAGCCCGGGCCCCACATGGGGACAGGAGTGAGAGCCACACAGGAGCACCACTCTGGTGCTGCCCTCACACACACACACACAGTGACCATGTCTGGCCCCTGGAATATGGGGCTGCATTTGCCTTCCTGGCCAGGATTAAATTCCACCTCTGCTCCCTGTGGGCAGGGGAGGAGCTAGAAGAAGGATCGTGATGACCAGGGACAAGGCAGAAGATTCCCTCCCCTCCAAGTCATTAAGGCTGAGGTGGGCTTCCTTTCTTTGCAGATCCAGGCAAAGTGGGCTTCCTTTCTTTGAAGACCTGAACACTACAGTTTGTCAGGCTGAGGGAAACTGAGTCATCTTAACAGAACTTAGCAATCACTGCTACATAAACCAGAATCGCTTATGCAAGTCAAAATCCAACTCCCAAATCATCTGCATATACTTTGTCTCTTCTGCGGGTGACCTTCAATGGGAGAACTAAATGACAATCCAGATACTGCAGCAGATTACCTTGTCTGCATAGCTCACACCCTCCGGCCCGGCTAGGGCTCTGAATATCCACTATGATCCAGCAGGGATCCTGGGGCACACAGGCTGGCTATGTCACTAAACCATCCTGATGTCCTTGGCAGTTATGCAAATAGCCCTTGTCCTTCAGAGGATCACTCCTATTTGCTGATTAGGTTGAAACACCTGGGATTTGAAGTAGCACCCAAGACATACATCTCTGTTGAAGGCAGAGACACCCTGGCCTTTTGTCCTTGTGTATGGACCACTGCTGGCTTCCCTCCAGGGATCCAGAGGCTCAGGCCCTGAGGTTCTCCCTGTGGACCCCTGTGTGAGGACCACAGGTATTGCCCATCCTAGGACTTGAGGTCCAACTCTATGGACTCGAGGGAAATAGCTTCTACCTGCTCAGAGATGTGGTTCTGTTTGAGAAAGGGTTGGGTCAAGAGGCTCGCTGCACACTGGCCTTCACCTTAGAAACACAGCAGTTTAGCCTCCAGGTCTCTGTCTGTTGAGTGCACGCTGAGCACAGTGTGAAGACTGAGAACGTGGGTTCTGGGTTCAAATCCTGTTGCTGCCTCTACTGTCTGTGTGACTGGGTGAGTTACTCAGCTTCTCTGAGCTTCACCTGCACCCCCATTTACGGAATGGTGTTTGTCTCTTGGGGCTGTTGGACGATCTCCGAGGTCCCTGGTGAGCCATCTGACTCAGAGTTAGTGATTAATCCTTTAGAAATATGACTGGTGAGTGATACTCCTCGAAACCTTAATTTCCAGAACCCGGGTACAGCATGTCGAACTGACCCTTTAAGAAGGAAGAAGAGGAACGATTACTAGGTGATGTCTTGATGTTTGAGGTCTTAACCCCCAGGAGGAAATATGAAGAACGTGATGTCACCACAGCACAAAAGAAATCCAGATTGATTCTGAGCCTCTTATTGGTGAATAACCACACTAGCAAAGTGATTGGAAACCAGCCTTAGGTTCAAGGTCAGATGAAGAGTATTTAGATTGGAAGAAAAAGAGTAAGTCCAGTGATAGCGTTTAATCAGTCCAGGGACATTTCCGTCCATCCTGAGGAGCTCGGGCAGACACACACGGAGCTGAGGACCAGGCACGCTGAGCACCTCCAGCTCAGGAGGAATCCAGTCTCTGCACTGCTGGAAGAGGTCTCCAGGGACGGGGGAAGGCGCCAAAGAGCCCATCTGTCCTCAGGGCCCGGGGCCCAGATAAGGCCTTTGGAGACGGGAAGAAGAGCCCTCACAAGACCCTAACGTCGCCCCAGAAGGAAGTGAACTCAGAATTGAGCCATTTTTTTAATTATTAGGAACTCACAGAAAAAAGCCTCCTGGCATCAGTATCCCTCTGTCACCTGAAGACTGGGGAAAACCCTGTTCGAAATAAAAATGTTAAGCAGTCTCTGGTGGTTTCTCTAGTGGGATGGAGCCATTACAGTGATAAATTGTTATTTTTTTCTGTGATACACATTTTTATCTTGCCCTAGAAATAGCAGCTCTGAAGCTCTGGGCCCCTAAGGATGTAGCAATACCTAAGGAAAAAAAAAGAAGAAGAAGAAGAAACTAAGCACTTTTTACTAAATAAATGGCACCCACCATTTTCCAGCCCCATGCAAAATAGTTTCTTGCTTTCCTCGTTCTCATAGCTGGGGAGTCAGTCTCATTATACTTCAGGAAGTCTCTTTTTGGTCTTAATAAAATGCCTAATAATTTAGAATATTCACTTTGGGAGCAGGTTGTAATTATAATTAGAATATATAATGGCGTGGAGCTCAGCCTGGTGACGATTAATTTCAGACTCCTCTCAAGGATCTGTGTGTTTAGAAATGAGACTTTCTTTGGTAATAAAAACATGGTCACATGCATTATTAAAACATTACTCCTATATTTTATCCATTAGTGCCTGTTCCAATATTCTTTATGGGATCAGCTTTTCCCCTCCCGTTCACTAATAGCGTTATCCTTTGTACAAACCACATTCACCTTATTTTAGCTTTGGCATTTGTCTTCTACGAAATTATGGAAATGTACTTACCACCTGCTTGAATTTGCATTACATTATGCAAGCTCAGAAACTCAAAGTGCCTCAGCTCTAACCGGAAGTCCTGTGTGGATCTGGGTATTTTTTTAGACCTTTAAACACTGTTAAAGTCACTCCTGACCCCAGGTCCTCCCAGCTGAGGGGTAAATCAATGAGGGGTGGGAGCAGAGGCTGCCAGGGAACATACCATATGCTTTATAAACAGGTTTCTGCAGTGTTGCATGGTTAGTGATGGAGACGTGTGGGGTGCGGTCAGAGGGGAGATGCAGAGGACCCCATCTGCTGTGACAAGCATGCTTTCCTTCCTGATGGTGACCTTTCTCTGGTGGGACAAGTTTTAGAGTGGTTCCTTGTGTCTGAGGGAAAGGGTGAGTCCCAGTACTCTGCCCTGGCCACTGACCTCTCTCTTTGGCCAGGTTCCATTAAACATGTGGGTATGGAAGCCAGCCAGGCCCAGGGGGACCAAGAACAGGCAGATAAAATCCACTGTGGGATCCTAGCAGACCAGCATCTGGAGGCCCCAGCCCTGGGGAGGGGAGCGAAAGCCCGCCTTTGTTTTGTCTGTCCCAGACACAGGGCTGAATCCTGTGCCCTGAGGACAGCTCCTGTGAACAGAAGGGGTCTCTGGGAATGAGCATCACCATTTCATCCTGTCTCAGTGGCCAGGAGCAGCTGGGTGAACATTTGCATAGGCCCACAGGCCTCTGGGCCGCTCATCCTTGAAGTCTGGGAAGCCTAGGAAGTGACATGTGAGAGGACAACTGGACATTTGATTACACTGCAGCAATGCTTCAGCAGAGGCGTGCATGTGGAGCTGAGCCGAGGTGCCTGTGGACCTGGAGGCCTCCTTCAGTAGAAGCACGATGCGCTTTGTGTGACACAAAGAGTTGCTCTTCAGAGAAGATGAAGAAGAAAAGGACAGGAGTTGAGGTGTCCCTTCACTTAATGTCACCCCAGATGGAAATGAACTCAGAATTGAGCCATTTTTATTAGGAACAAATAGAAAAGGCCTCCTGGCATCAGTGTCCTTTTGCCACCTGTAGACTAGGGAAAACTACGTTTGAAATGAAAATGTTGAACAGTCTCTAGCACTTAGATTTGGCAGGGCCAGCAAGTTTACCAAATCGAGTTTAATTTTGTGCAAACCAGATAGACACAGAGGAAAAGAAGATCACAGAGTGCCCTGTATTTTATGACATCCATGGTCTCTCCTCATGGGGAATTGAGTAACCAGAGCATCCCCAGAGAAGAGCCTTTGTCCAGTACCATGCACCTGCAGCTGGGATTTCCTTCTACAAGCCTAGCCCTCCCTCCATGGCTGCATGGTGATCTTGAGATTGGGGACTGCAGGGTCCAAAAACTCCACATGCTGTTTCCTAAAGACCCAAAGAGCCCCAGGTCCCTCCAGCACTCGGGAGCCTGTCCCTAGGGACAGCTGTGCTGAGAGCCTGTGGTTCACTCGCCTTTGAGGGAAGTGACCATTGGAAGGCAATCTGATCCCAAAGGACCCAAAGACTGTGTCGCTCTGGGAAGAAGGAAAGGAAAAATGAGCAGAGTCCGACTCCCAAAGATGTTGTTCTGTGGGAGCCCTTAGAGGACGGAACAGCGCTGCTGGAGTGGGCCCAGGTGCTAATGAGATGTCCCTTACCTTCCGGGCTTACCACCTTGGCAGAGTGTAATGATCACAGTGATCTTTACATGGGCATTGTTTCTGGGCCAGAAACCATGCCGAGAGTGGTGGTTGTGACTTGTTGAATTTACTGTTCCAGGGCAACCTCACAAAGCCCACCGAGGAAACAGAAGCACCGAGAGGTGAAGAAATTGCTGAAAGTCACAACAGCTACCAGAGCCAGGGGAAGATTCAAACCCCAGGAGACTGCTGCCCACAGAGCAGGGCCTGCATCGGAAATCTGACAGCTCAGCGTTGCTACAAAGGTGAGAAAAATAAGCTCTTTCCACTTTTTAAGTGGGCTTTGGTTCCTTTGTTTCCCTCTCCGGGATTAAAAAATAACTGTCCTGGCACGATGAGATGCAAAGCTCTGCTCAGCCTCCTCAGCTGAATTTCCATCTTCTGTCACCTTCACTATTTCAAAATAAGGTTAGATTTGTACCCACACAGATGGACAAAAGTAAAGATGATATCAAAGTAAAGAAAAAAGCTCAGTTTGTACTGAGTAACTGTATATTGTGAGTTTTCAATTAGGAAATTAGGCTTAAGAACAAAATCATCCATGTTGTTAATAAAAATAAAAATTTAGGACTCTTATCATGGCAACACTGGGTATGATTTTATATATTTTTTAAACTCCCATACCACACTTTATAAAATTAAACATGTTTGCAATATAAACATCAATTTAAATTTGGGCTTTAAAGGACATGTTCTAATCTCAAAAACATTTAGCAAACCACCTTTGAGTTCACATGAGCCACCCACACAAAAACCAAAATGAACTACAGAAAAAAAACACACACAGAAAAAGCAACTGTCTGTTGACAACCAGATTTTCTTTCAGCTCTTGAGTTTTTCTTCTATAAATAATCTGTACGTTTCTAATGTGACCATTTTCTTAAACAGTGCCTCCTGGCCTGTTTCTCACTTCAGTGTGTCTTAAAAACAAGAATTAAACGTGTAAATCATGGAAACTGCTAAGGTTTCAGAAGAGAGCTCCTTAGGATACGTGCTTTTTAGATACCTAAAGTGTCAAACCAAAGCATTAGGATGATGTATTCTTTCTTCAGTGCATCTGTTTATCTTTCATGCAATCTCAAGTTTGATAAATCACCAGAGATAAAAACATCATTTTAAACTTATCATAGATCCCAAATGCCAGGGAGGAAAATAGTGCTGTGTCTCCTCACTATGAATTTACCCCTCTCCTTGCTTATGACTTAGGAGATTTTATTTGCAAAGAAAACATAATGCTCTACTAACTCAGCAATGATGCCTCTTATTCAGAAACATGAGAACTGAAAAGGGAGAAAAGAAGCTTTGTGCTCAGATCTAATCATTTGACAAGTTTTGATATCTGCCAAAAGTGACATAGAGTATTAAATAAGAAAAAAGATTACAAGGTAACTAAAAGTGAGGTTTCCACCAATAGTTTGCTCTCATCTACTGAGAACCCCTGATCTGGTGTAGCAAAGTGGATATTGAAGACTTGATGGGGAAATTTCACTTAACATCAATATAACTAGAAATTAGAGAAACTACCTTGGTTTCTATATATACAAACCCCACTGAAAACCACTCAGAAATACTCTCCTAATGAGCAGCTTGAAAAATCAAGAAACCCCTCTGTGTTTTATTAATCAATGTGCAAATTCCCCTGTGTCCTGCAGTGAGGCAAGAAGGACTTACATAGAGAGACGGCCTCTGACCTGTTCTTACTGTGGACTGAGGAATCAAAATGTGTGATCGCAAGGCAAAAATCAGCATAACGTGGCAGGGAAATAATGTCATGCAGTGAATATCAGAGATTCCAGCCCCATGTGTATTTTATTGTTCTTCAGCTGTGAGCAAACCCATTCCAGAGCTGTGGGCACTCAGCTGAGCTTTCCTGATAATTGCTGCAAAGAGATATTTCAAGGAGATGCTTTGATTTGGTTGGAAAATACCTGGGTCCCCAGCTGCACGGGGCCAGTGCATCTGTGAGCAGCCAACCTTAGTTAGCTCTAGTCTTTCCTTTTGCAAGAGGCTTGGCATCAGCATTGGTCCCAAGGAAGGGACTAAGGTGTGGCCTCAGACAGTGGGACCAAGTCAGCAGGACATCCTGGAGCAGCAAAGACTTTAACACCCTTGCTGTCTGAAGAAATAGCCTTTAAGCCACAGAGTGGGCCCCGCATGCACAGCTGGCCTTCAGGAACAGCCTTGGTCACTCCTGAGGTTTCCCACCTGCAGTCCATGGGCATTTGTCTGAGACCTGCTGTGCGCCAGGGACCGTGCTTAGTTCTGGGTCTAAATGATCCCATAAGAAATTGCCCCAGTTCCCCATGAACAGTAGCAGCTCCAGGACAAGAGCTGTCCTGCACCAGGTATTCTAGCAGAACACAAAAGGGACACACATCAGGGGAAACACAAAGTGCTTGCCACTCCCAAGAGGCCTGGGTGACGCCAGCAGCACCTGAAACTTTGCTTTTCAAGGGTAGGCGGGAGTCACCTGTGTGGTGGAAGTGAACTGGACATTACAAGCAGAGGGAAGAGCAAGAAGGCAGGCCTGGAGGGCACAGTGGCTGCTGTGGCTGGGGTGTGGGCCTGGGTGCAACTGGGGTGCAGGACCCACGTAATGTAAGCGTCAAGGTCTCACAAGGCCTGTGTGTCCCACCCGGGGGGAGTCAGTAGGGAGCCTGGGGAGAGGCAGGGCCTGGCTGGGGCTTTCGGAAGCTTTTCCAGCTGTGCTGATGCCCTTTCTTATTTTAAATCTACACCAAGTCCACAGCTCGTGGTTTTCCAAAACTGCTGGCTCCTGTTCCCTGGATGGGTGGGGAGGGGCCCTCAGGAGTGTCACCGTGGGAGTCAACTTTCCAGACTGGGGTGAGGAGCTTTGCAGACGGAAGACTCACCAGCTGACGGTGACCTTGCTTGGGAGAAGATATAGTAATCCTGGCCACCGCTGGGCTGCCTTAGGCTGCCACCCAAGGGTGCCTTGGGAAGCCACCAAAGGGAATGGCCTCGTCTGCTCCGGACTGACTCTGGGAGGAAGTGGGGGACTGTGCCTGAGCCTGAGACCCAGATGGCGCTCCTTAGCAATCTCTCAGCAGGAAGACACCCTAAGGAGGAAGATGCATGTTGGGGTGCAGCACCCTGTGTGCTTCTCCCTTAGGTCCTTCCGACGCCCCCAACCCCTCTCACATCCAGGACTTGGCAGCCGCTTATCCACACCTCACTCTCCTGCCTCCAGCTGGGTCAAGGCTTCCAGGATGTCAGCGAGACCCCGTTACCATCCCCTTCTCAGGGAGCTGCCAAACTGTGCCAGCCTGCCCAGTGGCACATCTGCCTTCTTGCAGGCTGCGCGGGAGTGGGGGAAGAGCCCTGTTAGTCCATTTGCTTGTAACATTTTCCAACCTCCTATTTAGAAGACTTTGGGTTCAGATGATCAGAAGACAGTGACACTTTCCAACCTAGGAGACGGATTAAGGTGTGAGACAAGAGTCCTCCTCCATAGAGGATATGTCGAGCCCATGAGAGGGACCCCTGCCTGCAATCATAGGACTCCAGATGGCCTGATCGAAGACTTATAGGTAGGGGTCTTGAAGAATGCATAGGAGCCCGAAGTTGAGATGAATTTTGGGAAGAGGACGGCATGAAAGGCTTGTTCAGAGAAGCCAATGGTCCTGCATTGTGCGAAGGGAAGGGTAGGCAGGCGGTGGGGAGTCCAGGAAACAATATTGAGGTGACAAGAGAGGAAAGGCGGGCCAGGTGGGCACAGAGTGCTGGATGATGCTTTGCAGCACTGGGCCTGGCTGGGCAGCAGTAGCAAGAGCAGGAAAAGGCCAAGCTGGACAAGCAGGACTCTCACACCCAGAAGGAAGCAGACATTTTTGGCTTCAGGAAACACAGTGCTTTATAAAATACATTCAGGGGTAGCAATGCAAGCAGATGTGGCCAGCAAGCCAGAGGACAAAGATCTGGTAGCATTGGAGCAGAAAGGAGGTCTCACCCCAGAGAATCAAAGGCCCCACAGCTATGCTCCTGGAGGCCCCCCTCAGTGGGAGCTGAGATCACATGGCAAAACCTCCTTGAGATCGAGGGTTTGTGTGCCATGAAGGGGCACCTGCTGCTCCTGTGGGCTCCCAGATGTGGGGACAGAGAGACAAGGGCCACACAGGCCATGCTCCACTGCTCTCCAGAACAGAAAGTGTGAGCTGGGGACAGAGTAGGCTGAGGGATGGGCCAGTGAGCCATGGCCTTCGCCCACGCCTAGAGTTCCCCTGAGGGTCCCCTCCACACTTGCCACTAAGTCTCACTGCAGGATGCCAGATTTGCCATGACTCCTGCCACCAAGGAGTTAGATGGCCCTGCTCGTCCTCTGCTTTAATTTTGAAAACATAGCTTGATGGAGTTTTTTTTGTTTCTTTTTTTTGTTGTTTTCTGCAAAACAAACTCTCCACCCATCTCCATTTCCCTGTTAGGTTGTGAAGAGGTGGGTGGGGGACTTCAGGGCCTGGCACAGTGACAGGCAGTCCTGCAACATGAGGTGAAGCACCGCTGTCACACACAGGCAAGCAGAGAGGAATAGAGGGCAG
Organism: Cavia porcellus; assembly: GCF_034190915.1. Taxonomy (NCBI): domain Eukaryota; kingdom Metazoa; phylum Chordata; class Mammalia; order Rodentia; family Caviidae; genus Cavia; species Cavia porcellus. The sequence continues at coordinate 55,178,878 of NW_026947501.1, read as the reverse complement.
TGACCACCGCGACACACCTCATGCTGCAGAATCAGTGGAGAGCATTCATAATGAGGAGATCCAGGCTTTCGGGAAGAAGCTGTGGGCAGAGGTAGACACCCCCCATCCAGGGTGGCACAGGATCTTGCTCCCACAGAGGCTGCTGGCCTCAAGATGCTCAGCCCTGCTCCTGGCAAGGGCCCATCTGTTAAGGGCAGATGGTTCACATATTTCTGTCCCCCCGGAGAGGAGGCTGGTGGCTCCCTCGTCTCCACTGTAGGCAGGAAAGGTGAACCGTATGTCCTCATGCAGCCGCACAGTGTCCCTCCCTAAGGATGGAGACAATGGCCTGGCTCTTGAAGGGGCAGAGTGAGGTATGTTGCAGGACCAGGGCTTCCTGTTCTAACAGGAGTTCACCTGTACCCTGTGGGACCAGACAAGAGAGCACGGTGAGCTGGAGAGACTGGAGAAGGTAGCCTTGCCTTCCTGCCTGGTGGGTGTGCATAACTTCATTCATCCGCAAGGCCAGGCTCCAATTTCACATCCTCAGAGTTGGGGGAACTCTGCAGCATGGGGCAGCAGCTCCCCTGCTCCAACTGGCCCCTTCTTCCACACCTGTCCCACCCCTGGCCACCTGTCCTTGCAACTCCCAGCAGCAGCACCTTGTAGGAAACAGACTCAAGGTATTTGGGCTTGGAAAGCCGGGGCATTAGGTCCCCTGGGGAAGTGGGGTGAAGACTGCATGTGGGCTCCCCAGCATCCCCAACAGTAAGATACAGTGGGAAAAGTGCCAGAGCAGGGGACTCTGCTGGTCAGCTCTGGAGCAGGGCCGGTCATCCAGCGCCCCTGCACGGAGATTTTGAGATGGAATTTCTGAGGCAGACAGTCCCTGTGGGTCCTGTGTGTGGATCAAGAGAGTCCAGTCTCACCATCCCTGGAGAGGCGCTAGCCAGTAAGCACAGCGGTATTGTGTGTTCGGTTTGTGGTGTTTGCTCCCCTGATTTGCAACATGTCAGAATGAAATTGATTCCTGGGCAGCCACTTCCTTTGGTCACAGGCATCTGCCATTCTGCAAGATCCTATCTCCCAGGCAGAAGTGGCATGGAGGAGGCGGCCGGGCAGGGTGACCAGCTACCGTTGCAGCTCTTAGTCAGAAGGGGAAGCACGTGTTTAATGGTGGTCTGTATTTTTCTCCCCCAAATGACTTGTTTTTCCTTTCTTTTTTGCTTAACTTAGGTCTTTTCCCCCTCTATGCTTCCCCCTCGCCTTCTCGCCCGCCCACCACAAGCTCTCTCGTTCCTGTCTTGTCAGGCCCTTTCTGTGCAGGGAGCTGGGACGCTGGGTTGGGAGGGCGGGAAGAAGGTAACTGGAGGCTCACGGCTGGGCGAGGCCCCTGCTGACGGCACCAGACACACCAGCAGGGAAGACACCGAGTGTGGCGTTGAGGGAAAGACAGTGTGTGGAGTCGCTGAGGGAAAATCACCCCCCTCCTGGCTTGGGGGGACCTCGCACTTCACAGGCACTTATTTTTCAGCTTGTCCTGTTCTCTTTATTTTCAAATTTTTGTTTTTATTACCACGAGTTTGCAGTACATAATAACTGCAATCATTGCAGGGAGCTGGTCCAGGTACACGACGCGGCTTAATTCTTGTTTGTGTCTCTTTCTTTTCCTCCTCTGCCTCCATCTCTTGGTCCCCTTCTCCATTTGCAAAAGATTTGTTTCTCTGTTTCCTACTACCTGCCTTTTTTTTTTTTTTAAATCGGTACCAGGGATTGAACTCACGACCAACTGCTTGCAAGGCAGGTGCTTACGCTGCTGAGCTAAATCCCCAGCCAGCCCTGACCTGCCTTTTATTTTGGTCTTCAATTTAATTATATGTTCGGTCTTATATAAGACAAACCATGTGTTATATAAGCATGGGGTTTGGTTTATTTCATTTAACATTACTTCCCAAAACGCACCCACTTTCCTACAAATGGCTCAAGTTTATACTTCTTTATGGCAGAGTAGTGCTCCACTGTGTAAATACTATATTTTTTTAATCCAATCATCTGTTTGTGGACATATAGGCTGCTTCCAGGGTTTAGCAGTTGTGAGTTGTGCTGTTATAAACACGTGTATGCATGGCTCACTGGAATATGTTGTCTTATTCTCATTAGAGAGCCAGCCCCTTGCACCAGCCACAGAGGTGGAGGAAAGCTGATACCACAAATGCTTTCATTCTGAGAGGTATTTTTTTTTTCCAATATGAAAGGTGAGGAGAAGGAGGGTGGACACGAAACATCAACTTGTTCATACCAGAAGGTGACGCTTCTCTGTCCCAGCTGTGGGTGAAGACAGAGCCTGGAGAAGTGGCTGCATAGAGGTGTTGGAGGGATGGCCAGCAGTGTGCATGCTCTCCCTTTCCTCTGTGGGATTCAGTAGGAGTGGGGTCAGGAGTGGGAAGGACGAGTCCACTGCCCGTCTAAGGGCGCCTGTCACACTGACATCTAATGTTCCGCTCCGCTGGCCTCCACCTGCAGGGCTGGCTGATGTCATCTGTGAAGAAGGGGCCCTAGGGGCTCATCCTGTGCAATGGCCAGCCCTGAGGGGACAACCCAAGTCATCTTCAGTGTGGTCCTGGGCTCCCACAGGTGCGCTTCAGGCTGGTTGCTCAGGTGGTGTCTGGGCTTTGCTCACCTTGGACATGACAGAGACAGGACAGTCCAGGCCAAGAGGCAGGCCTGTCTCCTTGGCCCACTCAGGCGCAAGGCCAGCATGTATGCCTAAGACTCAAAGGCCAATCCAAAAAAGAAAAGCCGAACAGGCAGTGTGGCATGCTGAGACACCAGTCGGGGAGGACTTCAGCTTGACAAGGCAGAGCTGGAGAGAGCTTCCTAGAACCTACCCAGTGGCATGCCCACTTCGCCCTCAGTTTACACCCCGCCTCTCCCTCGGTCTCCAGGCGCACTCCAGGGGCCAAGCACCACCTCTGCGTGTGCCTGGAGTAGAAACTGAGACTCAGCGGGGGCCAGTGGAAGCAGGGTTAAGACACTGAGCTGCTGAGCTGCTGGCCCCAGAGAGGGGTCAGATCCAGGGAAAGGGAGGGTGATGGGGAGGGGACCATGTGGCCAGGCACGGGACCCTGGAATAATGGCAGTGGGGAGCTGTCCCTTTGCACCAGGGAAAGGTGCTAAGCCGGAGACAGCAGAGGGAAGGGCACAGCATGAGCACAGGAGCTTGGAGAATGCGGGGTCTGCTATGGGGGAGAAGAGGACAAGGCGACCAGAAGGGAGGGTGAACCCTGAGGCTGGGATCGAGTGAGGCAGGTCTGCAGGAGTCCAAGTGACAACTGTGGGAGGAATGCAGTGAGCGGGCCACTTGGGATGTGAATAAAGAAGCAGAGTTTGGGCCTGGAAAGCTTGGTGGCTGGGGGGTGACAGTCCCACAGGAAGGGGATGGTGTGGCAAGGGTTGGCTCTATATGGAAGCCTCCTGGACTTAGGGAGCTCAAGGCAACTTGATCAGGATACGTGCAATGTCTTGGGGACAAATTAAAATGTCACAGTGGAGTCCAATGCACAGGCAGTTAGGGGCGTAAATGTGCAGGCACCACAGAGAAAGGACTGAAGTCAAAAATCAAATAGTCTCCAAGGAGCTGAGTAGTAAGTGCCTTGATTTCCACAAACTGCATCAAGAGTGTGTCAGTGCATAAACTCTACCAAATAAAAAAGCTACCTTTAAAAAGATGATGCAAAGAAAGCCTGGCACCACAACTTGTGGATTGTTCTCTATTCACCCTGGGATGATAGAGGTCAGAGTGTCATCACACCAAATCAAGTGGGCGCAGAAGTCCAAACCAGAGCTGATGACCGAGCTGGTGAGAGAGCGCCTGCCTCTGGGGTCCACATGGGTGCCTTTGGGATGGATGAGGACACATTCCTTGTATGACTCTACATGGCCTGGGTTCTTATCCCTGCAGGCTTCTGTTGACCCCCTTTTAACAAATTAAATGGGAAGAAATAAAATAACAACACCAACAAAAATATTAAATGGAATATTCTATGTGCTATGGTTTGACTGTGTCCCTCCAAACTTTAGATGTCCATGCAATACTGCTAAGAGGTAATCCGGCCATGCAGGCCCCTTTCTCATAGATGGGAGTATGACCCTGATAAAACAGACTTCACGCAGCTCGCTGGCCCTTCTGCCTCCTGCCCCTGGAGAACTCAGCAAGAAGGCCCTTGCCAGACCACACTGGTGGTGCATTGGTCTTGGACTTCCAGTCTCCAGACCGGAGATAAATGTCCTCTTAAAGGCCCAGCTTGCGGTATTCTGTTATAGCAGCGTAAAGAGACTAAGACTGTCTGTAATTACCGCGTCTCTAACTGGTCGAAGCCTGGGTACACATCTACATTGGAGGCAACATGTCAGGGGCCACTCTAGGTTTCTACTGAGCACATTTGGATCCCACATTTGGATAAGAGCAAATATTTCGATGTAGAAATGTTTTATTAGGTAACCCTAAAAAATACACAAAATTAGCCATACAGTGTTCTCATGATGAGAATTCAGTATTGCTAATGGAATTCTCTTTTAAAATGTCTGCAATTGTTGGCATGACATTCAGATATTTGGGAGGGGAATCAACACAGGGGAATGGAACTGTCCCTGGGGCACTAAAACAAAGTGACCTTGTTGAGCTCAGGGTCTGTGGAGGTGGGGAAGGGAGCAGCGTGCTCAGTGGCTTTGCAAGGCAGGATGGGACAGTCTGTGGCCTTCAAAGGCAGGGCTTATTCCAGTCCTCCTCATAGGCAAGAGCTGGGACTGTCACCAGCAGAAGGGCTGTGAAGGGTCCTAATGGGTAGAGCAGAACCCTGTGCTGAGTCTAGCAATAAGGTTAACAGCGAGAGCTTATTTTAACTCTGAGGGTGGTGGGGAAAGGTGGGCACATATTAAAGAGCAGAGTAATTTAGTTAAAACAGCATCCAGGTGAGGCGGTGTATTTTGATGCTTATTTAGGCCAAAGGAAAAACAGTGCAGAGATAGAGAAGAGGAGGAGATGCATGGAAATTATCTAGATTCAGTTCCAGCGCTTTCCTGGCCAGTTTCAGTGGATCGTGAAAATGCTTTTTGGTAAAGCTTCTTGGATTCCCCTCCATCCTTCCACTGGCAGAGGCTGATGTGGGGAAGATGATATGTTTTTAGGGAGCTCCCGGGGCTTGTTTGAGTCACCCCTGGGACCCTATCATGTAGCCACCAGGAGAAGAGTTAGAGCCATGGAAATCATGATGAAGATGGAGAAGCTTAGCACCCCCGCGTGTACAGAGGCAGGCGGGGTGCCCTCCATGTAATCACAGGAACCAGGAGGGAGGCTGGGCTCCGGGGACCAAAGGCCCAGGTGGCAGCTGAACCTTGGACCTCTGATTTGCAGATGGCCTTGTGCTCTGCAATCTTCCCAGCTGACCAGGCAGAAAAGTCACTCTGTGGGCCCTGTACCATGCAGGGGGCAGGCAGGTGGCTCTTCTGTGTCACCAAGATAGGAGGGCCGGTGTACCCTCGCATCCATCACAACCACAAGGTTCTCCTGCCCAGCGGGCGGGCTCGGGACTGAAGGAGGTTGCTCAGCTCAGGGCTCGTTTCTTCCCAGGCAGTTTCTCTGGAGCAGTTCTCCCTGGTGCTGAGAAGCCGTCCGGACCTGGAGGACCAGGCTTTGCTAACGAAGGTAGGTTATCAGATAAACTACTTATTTCCTTAAAGCCTCCCAGCATTTTTATTGCCCTGAGGAGAGTTCCCTTTTTACAAGCGGGAGTAAATTTATCATGTCTGAGTCCCGCACTCCGCGGGGACATCCTTGTCATCCGCGGGTGGGGAGGGTTACCGGTTAATGAGCGCAGTCGCCATCCGTGGAGGGCAGAAGTGACAGGAAAGTGGGTGTCAACTACTAGCAGGAAATCTCCGGGATTCTCCAGAGGGCCCGGTTGGTTCTATTTAAACTTATCTGACAGTTTTGATTCTTTTAGCAGATTTATGAGGCTCAGCCAAATTCCATGTCTCCCACAATACTTTTAATTAAGACAAAGGAGTCCCTACATGCAGAGGCTGCCACATGCTCACTTGTGTCACCATGGGGAACGCTATACAAACGAGACTGTTCGTATTAACCACTGGGATGGGCATCTTATGTCATAAGTTCCTTGCCCAGGAGTGGAAGACAAACTTCCTTTCTTCTCAGTAGCAATCATTTTCTTTCCTTCCAAATGGCACAAGCCAAGGCGGTGTGGAGCAGCCTACGCTGAGGTTGTGCATTTAGCGGAGCTGAGTGTGTGGGAAAACCTGGCAATCAGGCCGCACAAACTTGATTCAAACTTCATCTTGGGAAGCAGAGAGCAGCTAGCAGCAGATCACAGAATGCACTCACACACACGTACGCACGCAGGCACACGCACGCACACTTTTCCATTGATGACTAAGACTCCTGTTTTCACCCCACAACTGTACAGACTGACCTTGAGGCACATGTGTTTCCATGATGTCACTTCCACCCGGTACCATCAGGAAACCGCGCGCACCAGGAATCGCGTTTCTTTACCTAAACACCAGCTTCTTTACCAGGTGTCCCCTGACTTGAGAGATGAGTGGAAAAAACAAGATTTTGCTGTGAGAGATTTTCAACTCATTTGCCTGAGGTGTGATATTTTTGGTCTGCCACTTTTTTAAAGCTTTCAGTGATGTTAATTTTATAATAAAGAAGGGGTACTGATTCCCAGTCTGGGGCTTCATCAGTGCTGGGTGTGTAGTACTCCAGTTTGGCAAGACAGAAATCCAGCTGCATGAACATTATTGTTGTCTCTGGGATTCCCACAATCAGCTCTCTATTCCCTGCCCTGGGCTCCATTTCTTCCCCAGGTGATTTCTTCCCAGTATGAGTTGATCTTCTGTGACCTTGAAGCAGCCTTGAAGAGGCTTGAAGAGGGACCCAGGCCCTCACATCTTTATGTCCAATTGCTTTTCAGGGGGATGTGTTTCCACTCCTCTCGCAGTCTGTCCTGCCCGCCTTGCCTGCTGTACTGGGCTGGCCTCTCTAGCACACTTGGTTAGAAGCTATCATTTTGGGCTTGGGACCATCTATGATGTCCCAGAATATGCACAACGTTCGGTGTTTTGTTCTTCCCTGTTGATTTCTGCATCCCACGTGACCACAGTAACTGAGGATGATGTCTGTGGGTGTTTTCATAATATTTGCCGATATTTGAACAGGCACCATCAAAGAAGTTTCACTGAACACAAACGCGTGCTCTGTTCATGTGTACTGAAACTATTTCATGAATTTTTTCAGGAGATTGAGGTTTTTTTAATGTCACTTATGGGAGGCCACTGTGTGGGTGTGACACTGGTGTGCAGGTTCTTTGTAGATGTATGTGAGAGAACTCGGGGTGACAGTAGGTCGTTTTGATGACAGTCACCTTGCTGTCTGTCGTACACTTGCTCCAGTGTACCTTGCAGATTATCTGCAGTGGATTTAAACAGTCAGCCAAACGGCATGAAAATTTGCCAGCAGCAAAACCAGATTGTATTAAAAATTATATTTTGCATGCATATTGTTGCACCTTTACATTGTCAAAGGTGACGGAGACCTGGGGACACATTTCTTCCTGTAGTCTCTGAGTGTCCTCTTTACAGGAACCAGCAAGAAGAAGGAAGAGATAAACACAGAACTGAGCAGATGGCTAAGTGGAAAGGCAGGTGTCCCTGCAAAGGTGGAAATTGTGAGAGTGCAGAGATGACAGAGGCCAGGGCCCGATGACCAGGACAGGTAGGAAGAGGTGGCTCATTACCATCACACAGCTAGTTAACGGGCAGTAGAACCAGGACCAGAGAGCCCGGGTCTCCAGGGCGCAGGCTGGGTTCTTCCCGGGAAATCACACAAGGAAGAGAATTCAGGTAAATCCTCCAGCCCTTCCTCACCAGGAAAGCACCCAGATGGTCAGACTGTGACAGTGTCACACAACTGTGACTCAAGGAGCCACTGCTGGGTTTGTCAGTGTGTAAGGAGGGCTAAGTCAGCCAGAAGAGGCTGCTTCCCTGGGCCTTGGTGTTCTCAGCTGCCAAGCAGAGGTCAAGGCTGGCACTGATTTAAAGCAGCCCCCAGCCCTGCAGGCAGCCGAGAAAGAGGTGCTGAGGAGCAAGACAGTTGCTATTGATGAGAGGCTGACTTCTGGTAAGGAAGGAACGCTTAGATTCCGTGAGGTGTTATTTGGCCCCATTTGCTTTTTGATGCTTTTGGTTTGTTTGTTTTTGTTTTTTGTCCTTACTTAGCTGTTTCCTTTCTTTCTTTCTTTCTTTCTTTTGTCTTTCTTTTTTTTACAGTACTTGGGGTTGAAGCTAGGGTCTTTGCGTCAAGCTTCATCACTAGCCCTTTCTGGCATTTTTAAAATCTGAGTCTCACTAGGTTGTTCAGTTGTCCTGGCTGGACTCAAACTTGCCATCCTTCTGCCTCAGCCTCCCAGAGTGCCGGGATGACAGGCCTCTGCTGCCAAGTCTAGGTGTTTAGCTTTAATCCTCCATAGTCCTGCGTGCCAGTTCATTTCTCTGGTCCTCTGTGGTGGTGGTGGTCGCTGGGGAACCAGCACATGCGTGGCTCCTCCTATCGCTCCCCTGTGGCTTCTGGTCTCTCATAAGCTCCAGCCTCATGTGCCAGCCAGCAAGCTCAGCGAGTCCCACTCAGCATCTCTGTCGCCCCTCCGGTGCCCCCGTCATTTCCTGCCGGGCCCCCTGGCTCCCCTGAGTAAGCTGGAAAAGCAAGTAGGATGCTGGGGACAGTGGGTCCGGGTAAGCACTGCTCTCCTAGGTCAGGAGACAGGTGCCAGTGTCCACGGGGTGTTGGCTGATGTGTTATGCCTGGAGCCCCACAGCAGAAAGGGATCAGCTCAGAGCAAGGTTTCCCCAGCCCTGTGGCCTTGAGTGAGGGCCCAGAATGTTCCCCACGCCACAGCCCCAAATTGACTGTGTTCAGCCTTGTTGCCAAGGCCTCTGGCCAGAGGCCTACAAGAGTGAAGGGAGGCCTTCCTGTCTGTGGGATCACCACACAGCCTGTAGGAAGCAGTAACAGAAACCAAGCTGCCTGTGAAGAGAAGTAAATAAGCAAACAGACAGTCAGGGTCAGTTTATCACATCGCCTGACATTTCTGTTGCCCAAGACTGTGGGCCTCGGCAGAGGCAGGGCCACCAAGCACCAGTGACACCGCTCCAGCCTCTGGCTCAGAAGGGCCTACCTGGGGTGGCAGGGCATTTTGCCCGCCTGCTGGTTCCCCAAGGGTACATGCCGGGCCTGCTGGAGTTGGCGGACACAGATGTTAGGGGTTGAGCCTAAGTGGAGAAACCTGAAGGGCGGAGCGGGGTAGTGGGGCCCACGGCTTCCTTAGCACCTCTCACCACCAGCAAGCATGAACACAGGGCCCGGGTGCCTGGAGGAGCCTGGGCGGAGGCGGCAGGAGGACCCCAGGCCTCCCTCCTACACATCGTTTCATCACCATAGTCTGGTCACCGTTTTCCTCTCTCACCATGTCCTATGAATCAGACATCCAAGGCTTGTTCCTCAAACAAGGCTTGTTCCCCAATCTCTGAGTGACCACCACTACCTAACCCTCAAGCCCTCCGAACTTACCCAACGCAACTTCTTCCCAGAAAGAGGCATTTTCTCCTAGCCTGACAGAATCCTGTCGGGAATGAGGGCTTTCACATGCAAACAATGACTTTACCTTAGCATGGGGGAGGCGACACAGCAGAAAGGGAATTTTCCACATGACCGCTCCACTGCCTCACCCCCCCGCAGAAGCTTCAGAAGCACCCAGTGAGCTGGTTGTCTAGTGTTTCTTAAATTGTCATTGTCACAAAGATTCTTTCTGCTTCACTTCTCCCAAAGTTCTTCCCCTCCCCCTCCCCCCACGTTGCTCGGCTGAGGAACAGTCATTGAGCCACTGAGGGGAGGATCCAGGATGGATTGGGGTCCCCAACGTCCATACAGGTGCCCTTTGTGCTCAGAGAAGGCCTCAGCGCCTTCGGTTCCAAGAGGGCACTCACCACAGCAACCAAATGTCTGCGCAGGGCTCGCAGGGGACTGTCCTGACCGCACAGGCGGCTGGCAGCAGTAATTTGAGCATGTCAAGTGGGCGAAATGGGTTTTTCCCTCTTTCCTGCATTCTAACTGCTCTTTCTTCCTTTTCTCAACTCGTGTAGGTGGTAGCTAGTTTGAGCACCAGACCTAGCAACCAATGGTTAATTGCAAACACCTCCCTTCATACTCAAGGCAAACTCCCATGTCTCTGACAGTGGTCTTCTCCCTGCGGTGCTCTTTGCACCATCAAGAGGACCCCGTTAAGATGGCTCCACGCCTTGGGTGTCCTCGAGGCCTGCACAGCAAAGGCTTCCCTCTGCCTTCCTAGTTGAGGTCCTTGGGTGCTCTCTGTATGGCCACACATCCTATATGTACCCCATACTTGCCCATGGCCACCAGTCAGTCATCTGGGGTGGTCATGGGATCAGGCCTCCCACACAGAGGAAAAGGGGTTCTCACCTTGGACTTGACTGCGTTTCCAAAAGCAGTGCAGGCAGAATACTTACAGTCTGTGTTCTCAATGCTATGAGCCCAGATCATCTAGGGCAGTAGGAGCTGTGCTGTTAGAAGTCTGGCCCTGGCCCACTGTTTTGTTCCTGTCACCTTTTCTGTTCCTTGTAAGCGAGAGGCATGCAGAAGCAGTGAGTGCGTGGCTGGCAGCATTAGGCACTATTCAGCTAAGCTTGGCTGAGCAAAGTTTAGCTGAGCACCTATGATGTGCCATGCTACACTGGTCTAGTACCTGACTTGCCTGAAAAATTATCTCAAAGTTTTTCATATTTAATAAAGGAAAAGGACTACCTGTGACATGGACATCAAGTTTCCAAGCTGGAATTCCAGCAGCAAAGAGTTTTCTCTCCTTCCTGCACCTCCATGACCCTGAGGCCCTCAATTCTGAACGTCTGCTCACAAGGAACAAGCCCGTGTCAAGGTTCTGCAGGGCTCAGCTCAGACTACTTCCCTCAAATCTCAGAGACAGTTTTCCCTCCCAGTGAAACATTAATTTTGGAAAGTGGCCTTTGGTGCATGCAATGGACTTTTAACTCCCCAACATAATAAATTAGCCAAAGACTTATTCTGGTAGATGTCTGTATGTACCAGCTACAATATAACTTTTGACATATTTATGAGTGCTTACTATGTGTCTGGCACTATGCAAGGCATTGGGGGTTCAAATATTTAAAAATCATGGCCCCTCGATGAGTAGGTGTGACAGACCCATCACTGTGACCCCAATATGCAAGCACCCTGGAGTGGGCCCAGTGCCAAGAGGGAGGGATTTGGGGATGCTAGGGGAGGACTAAGCTAGGCACCCAATCAGTGATGATTTAGGGAGGACTCCCCAGAGGAAGTAGCATCTGAGCTAAGTATCCATATCTCTCCAGGAAAATAAATTTAACCAACTCTATGGGTTCCATAGTGCCTACTAGTGGTGTTGGCAGGAGAAGTTGTGTTCTGAGTTTCCCATTTATAGAGTTTGAAGTGCCCTGAGACATACTTTGAAAGCCGACTGCCAAACTATGGGTCCCACACACTGCCTCTCCGGGGAAGGGGTATCTAGAAGCTTCCATTCCTGCTGTTCACATTTCACTGAGGATGCTATTATCTTGAAGTTACATCCTTTGGTATTCCCTCCTTGGTGTGAATGCAATACGCACATTTCCAACTCTGTGAGATGAATGTACTTATTACATATTGCAAAAATGTACTACTTTTTTAAAAATCAGGCATCTCTGAGGAGGAAGCCATCATCAGCTACAATTGCTCTACAATTATGAGACTGGTTTCCAGGCCAGAGATCAGGGAGAGAGAGAGGGAAAGAGCTGGTGCAGGATTAGAAGGAGAAAAGTAAAGAGGCTACCAGTTTTGCAACAAAGGTCCACTCTGCTGTGAGAAAGTCTGCGCTCTATCTGGCTCCAAGCCAAAGCTTTCCTATCAGGAGAAATAGGTCAATGTCGTCCCAGTACAAATGCCATGAGGAGCAAGCTCTGAGGGACCTGATCATGGATGACAGCAGTGTGTGAAGAAATTCACCTATCAGCCCCTTGATGCTCATTGTCAAGCATCTAAATTAACATTAAATTGGAGAAGCAGCTAGGAATCAGGCATCCTTGTGTTTGGAAATGCAGGCAGCCACCCTAGCGATAGAGGTCAGAGTCCTCTGGGGATTCCGGCTGTGGGTGCCTGGCTCAGGGCCATGCCTCCCCCAACACTCCTTCCCCCACTTCCTCCATGCCGTCTCTAGCGGGGAGGCTTCACTTCACTTGAGGAAAAATTAGAAGGATTTGGAGGGAGAAAAATTTGCCCCAGGACACTAAAGTTGTGGGAGGAGAGAACAAAACCTAGGCAAAACTGTTAATTCTCCACTTAAATAGAGATCAAGATTCTGAAGTACCCAGGACACATCTCCTTTGTACTCACCTGGAGTACAGAAAAATTTCACCAGGGGTTTGTGTGTTATGGGTATAACAGGGTGCACATTTTCCATCGGACAGCGAAGGGGACCTTGGAACTGCATTTGAATGAGAAATTATACTGGGTGTTTATGAAGGCAGCAAACCCCAGCACCCACATGGAGGCAGCTCCCCTGACCATAACCATGCACCTCAGCACCCTGACTAGAAACTGGAAACGTGAGATATCACCGCGTCTGCCGTCTGCTCCTGCCTAACTCTTCCTCTTGCTCTTGCTAAATTCTAACTGCTGTGTTTTTGGTTAATTTCACATATTCAAATTCCTATTGGACAAACAAAACCACCCTGGATGCCAACTATAAGATAGGGTAAGAAAAAGAAAAGGATTGGTTAGATCTTGTCTCTCCTCTCAGAATCCAGAGAGTATTAGCATCCCAGAAGTTATAAGAGGAAGGAGAAAGAAAAGAAAGAGATGAGTTTTGCATTTAGTGGCAGCAGTGTGGTCAACATAAAGACACCAGTCAACCGATTGCTACTTCTTTTCAGGGTCTCCTGATGGAGTATTGTCACCATTAAGGAAACCTTCCACCTGTATGTTATGTGCACCGTAAAGGGACAAAATGGGGAGAAGGCAACTTGATGAGCTCCTTGCCAGGTAGGAATGGTAGCTAAAAATAAGCCCTACCTGGAAAATCAGCCCTAGCTGGACATCACCATGGTGATGGCCAGTGTCATGCAGAAGAGCACACCCCTATGTGTTTGTTCAAGTCCTGTTCTTTTGTGCAGTGGCAGATAGGCAAGGACAGGCTGGCTGGGCTGGCATTTTCAATCTCTGATTTTCAAGGCTGAATATTTTCTAATTAAGTCTTATTTTGAGGAAAACATATAGAAACAGCCTATTGGTAATCATGTGATTAATATGTTAAACTTTAAATATGCTCTCCCAGAAAAGATAACACTGACTCACAGGATCACACCCAATGATATAAGTAAAGTAAACCTGTTATTAAAAGTGAAGATACTCAGATTGGGTGAAGAGTGAAATTAGCTTCTGTAATGTACACCAAAAATGTAGGCTTCCCTTCCCAGAAAGATGAAGCAGATATATGTTCATTTCTATTGTTTCTGGTAAATGCATGGAAAACTCTGGACATTATATATAAAACAAATGTGACACGATTCCAGAAGAATGAGATGGGGTCCCTGGGACCCAACCAATAACACAACAAGGAGTTCTCTGGGTTCTTTATGTATCTAAGACATCTCAGAGTTGCTGAAGAAGTTGACAACCTGGAAAAGGCTTCTACACACATCAAAAGAAGAAATAGGAGAATGATAAAGAGAAGGCAAAGGAGGTGGAGGAGGAGGAGGAGAAAGAGGATGAGGAGGAAGGAAAGAAGTAGGAGGAGTGAAGGTGAAGAAAAGAAGAGGAGATGGAAAAAGGTGAACAAGAAGGAGAAAAGCAAGAGGAGGAAGAGTGGCAGGCAGCTACGAGTCAAAGGACCAAGAGAGGGGCAGCCTACAGTTGGTAGTCTTTCGAAAATAATTGCTATACTCCAGAAAATCTGTGGTCCCACCTTCACCCATTCCGAGGGAAGCAGGTGGGAAATGCAGGCTTCCGTGTTCACGAGATCATAATGAGGCAGTGCAACCCTATCAATGGGGTTCTATCAGAGATCCAGGAGGGAGCTGGAATTTCAGATCCAGTTTGCAGTAACGCATCCTCCTCTACCCTCACCTCTCTACAGTGCCTTGGAAGCCATGTGCAGAGTCTAAATCTCTCATTCCACCCAGCAATGACAAATACAACTCCCACCCACCTCACACACTGTAGTGTGCCAGAAAAGGCAAAGCACAGAGTCAGGACGATCATCATCACACTCTGGTAGTGTCAGTGGAGGCCATGTGCTTCTTTTCACATGGTTGTTAGCAGATGTTATAGTGGAAATTTCCTTGTCTTGGTGGAGCAGTGTCACAAGAAGTTAGCCAAGACCAGACTTAAGACCCAGGGTCTCATCCTAAAATATCCAGAGTGCACAAGCTGCAACCAAAATCACTCATAATACTGAGAACTAGGAAAATCTCAATTGAGTGGGAAGTTGATCAATAAATACCGACACTGAGATAACAAAATGATCTGAAAAAGAACTTGGAGCAGGCAGTATAAAAATACTTTAATTGGACCAGGGATTTAGCTTAGTGGCATAAATGCTTGCTTGGCAAGCATGAGGTCATGAGTTTGATCCCCAGGACAAAAAAAAAAAAAAATGCTTTAGTGAGTAATCATGACCATGCTTGAAACAAATAAAACAACAGTTTCACCAAAGAAATAGTCTCATCAAAAAAGTAGAAAATATGTATAGCCAACTGGCAATGTTATGTTTATCTTTTTTCTTTTTTGTTAAGTTTGCTGGCATGGTTTAGATAGACATAATGACCATATGCATCACAGGGAATTTGTACCTGTATATGATATAGTTTGATTCCTCTTTTTTCCCCAGTCCCCTCTCGTCCCTTCAACCCTTCCTCTCCTCCTTATTTATTAAGTTTTGTTTCTACTTTATCCTTATTTTATTGTTTTTTCCCTTCCTTCTTTTCCCCCTCCCTTGTCCCTAGTTCCCCTTTCTTTTGAACCATTTCTTCCTATTTCACAATGCCTATTATACACTTTGGTCCTTATTTACACTTAAGGTTTCTCATATCAGAGAAATAATGTATATTTACACATGCATGAACAATTATTTCACTTAAGAGTATGGTCTCAAGGTGCATCTATTTACCTAGAAATGTTTCATGTTTATCTTTCTTATGGAAGAGTAGTACTCCTTTGTATATAGTTGTCTTGTGGTGAAGTACTGTGTTGCTTATATTGTTCTGTTCTGATCTGCTTTGTTCTGTCCTCTTTTGTCTTAAACTCTTTAAAATAAATAAAAAAACATCTTTTTATCCATTCCTCAGCTGATGGGCATTTGGACTGTTTTCAAGATTTAGCTATTACAAACTGTGCTGCTATAAACATGGGTGCATACATATCACTGTGGTGTGGTGTTTTCAATTCACCTAAGAAGATACCCACAAAGGGAATAGTTGGATCAAATGGGACCTCTAACCCTAATTTCTTTGAGGAATTTCCACACTGATTTCCACAGTGGTTGCACCAGTCTATACTCACACCAACACTGGAGAACGGTTTCTTTTTTCCCCCAGAACCCTCTCCAGCATTGGTTGTTGGTTAATTTCTAGATAATAGCCATTGTTTCTGGAGTGAGATGGAATCTCAGCATTGTTTTTAATTTGTATCTCAAATGACAAGAGAGATGTTGAACATGTTTTCATATATTGATTTGCCATTTGTATTTCTGCCTCTAAGAAGTATGTGTTTATCTCAGATGCCCACTTTTTGATTGGGTCTTTGAATTTGTAGGATCTGATTTTTTTCAGTTTTTAACATGTTCTACATATTAGTCTTTTGCTAACTGGCTAAAATGTTTTACCATTCTGTGGGTTGTCTTTTCCCTCTATTGGTGATTTCTTTTGCTGTACAGAAGCTATTTAATAGGATGAGATCCCAGTTGTTGATTCTTTGTAATATTTCCCATGCAATCTAAACCCTTACATTTCAAATTTAATTTTAAATCATCAAAAACAACAATTTAAAGGCAAAGTTGGTTTTAAAACGTGAGCCAACATATGCTGTTTGTAGGGTAAGACAGATTAGTCAAAGGACAAAAAACAGTATACCATGCAAACAATAATCAAAAGAGAGCAAGAGAGGCTATTTGAATATCAGATCGAGTAGATATAGAAGCAAAGAAAACTTCAAGAGATGAGAGAGACATTCCAAAATGAAAAACAGGTTGATTTGCCAGGAAGATATGGAAATGCTAAATACAGATGCATCCGATGTTAGAGGTGCATAACATGGGAAATCCAAACTGATAGAACTGAGAAGAGAAGTGGACAAATCCACAATCAGAGACTCCTCCTGTTTCAGCAATGGACATGGCAGCTAGACAGCAAAACATAGACACAAACTGGGTCTACTGGACACTTACAGGACACTGTAGCCAACAACAACAGAATGCCTTATTTTCAAGTACCCATAAGACATAAATTAAGATAGAGAATAACTTGAATAACTATAAAGCTTCCAAAGTTCCAAAAATTGTTAAATCTAAAAGGAAATAAAAGGCACACTTAACAGAATGAAGGTTAAAATATAGTGTATAAAACTGATGGAACAGTTAACAGTGCTGAGAGGAAAATATGCAGGTTCCGTGAGGAGGAGGAGGAGGAGGGGAAGGAGGAGGAGAAAAAGAAAAAGAGGAAGAGGAAGAAAAGGAGGAGGAGAATGAAAGAGAAAGAAAAAAGAGAAGAGAAATTTCACACCAATAACCCGAGATTCCACCTAAAGAATATAAAAAGAAATGTAAAAGAAGCAGAAAGAAGTAAATAAAGATCAAGAGTTAATGAAATTGAAAACAGAAAAAATAGAGAAAACAGTGGAACAAGAGAACTAAATCTTTAAAAAGATCAACAAAAGTAACAACTCAGTAGCAAGACTAACAAAGGAAATGAGGGAAGTCACAAGTGACCAATATCAAAAATGAAACTGGGCTGTCAGTGTAGACACTGCACACGTCAAACGATAGTAAGGAAATACTCTGAAAAATTCTACACGTGTAAATGTGACAATTCAGATGAACTGGACCCACTCTTTAAAAAACATATTATGACAACCTCCTCAACATGAAACAGATATTTGGATCATCTGAAAATGCCCAAGGAATAAGACTCCAAGCCCTGGCCATTTCACTGGGTAATTTTACTTAACATTTGAAAAAGAAATAACAATAATTCTACACAATCTTTTCCAGAAAATAGAGAACAGAATACTTATCAATTGATTTTATGAGTTATCCCAACATCAAAATCAAATAATAAGAAAGGAAAGCAACATATTAATGTCCCTTGAATATATTCACAAAAATCCTCAATAAAATGTTAATAAAATAAATATAATTTAGTAATACATAAAAAGAATTATATGTTATAACCAGATGTAGTTTATTCCAAAGATACAAGAGTCATTCCATTTTCAAAAATAGATCAATCTAATTTTCCATATTAACAGACAAAAGAGAAAAAAATCACTTGACAAAATTCAAAACTTTTTCATATTAACTCCTAGAAAAACAGAGAATGGAACTTCTTCAGCTTGATAAAGAGTATCTTAAAAATCCTAGAGCTCACTTCCTAATGGTGAAAACGTGAATACTTTTTCCCTGATAGCTCCCTCCCTGCCAAAAAAAGGGGGGGGGGCAGGATTTATGGGTTTGCTATTGTCAGTATAGAACTGGAAACCAGAACAGTAAATAGATATTTTTTTAAAAATAAAAAGCATATACTTTTAGATAAGAAAGGACAAAAAAGAAACCATCTATTTACACAGAACATAATTATGTGGATAGAAAATCTCAAGAAACTCACCAAAAAGAAACAAAGAAAGTGGAAGAAAATGGAGACAAGAAGGGAAAGGGGAAAGAAGAAAGAAAGGGAAGAAGGAAAGAAGGAAAAAGTGGATTCAGTTCACTTCTGAAAATAATAAATGAGCTCGCCAAGGTCACAGATACAAGATCAACATGAAAAAACGGTTTGGATTTCTATATACTAGTAATGATACCAAGACACCAAAATTTTTTGAAAACCCACATATAATTTCTCAAAACATGAATATTTAGATTATAGTAAATCTAAAAAAACACTTATAGGGCTTCAAGTGCTGATGAAATAAATAAAACAGATATACATGAATGGAAAGACATACTGTATTCACCCACAAGAAGACTCAGCATAATAGTTTGTTATTTCTCCTCACCCTGATATACAGGTTTAACACAATTCCTGTCAAAACCTCAGCAAGGCTTTTTATATTGCTATGAACAAAATCATTCTGAAATTTAGATTAATGGCAAAGCAATGAGAATAAAACAATTTTGAAAAACAATAAAGTAGGGCTGGGGATTTAGCTCAGCGGCATAAGCTCAGTGCCTTGCAAGCAGGCAGTCATGAGTTCAATCCCTGGTACCCATAAAAAGGAAAAAGATGGGAAAAAAAAACAATAAAATAACAGTTTGTCCAATTTCCAGATGTGTAACTATAGTAATCAAGACTCCAATTCAAGCAGATACACACAGAGAGATCAATGGATCAAATAAAGAATACAGTAGCAAAAGCAGTTCCAATGGAAGAAAGATAGTCATTTCAGCAAGTGCTGGAGTAGGAAGACATCCACAGGCAAAATAGGGAGAAAAAAAAAGAATAGATAGGAAATGAGGCTCATAGTAAGTTGGCTTGGAATCAACCCAAATTCTAGGTTAGAGAAAAACAGTCAGGCTGAAGAAATTGGCTGAAGGTGTGGCCTTCTGCATGCCATAAAGATATGGTTCTGAGCCAGTGTGTTGTTAGTTTCCCATTACTATAACAAGCACAAGCAAATCAATTTATTGAGAGAAAAGGTTTCTTTTAGCTCACAGTTTTGGAAGTTTCAACCCATGTACCTGACAGACCCACTGCTTTTAGGCCTCTGGTGAGGGACTAGCACATCGTGGTGGGAGTGTAGGCTAAAGATACCATTCCCCATGGACAAAGAACCTGTCGTATTTTTATACAATGGAGTACTACTCAGCTACAAAGAATGATCACATTGAGATATTTATAAATAAATGGACGAATTTGAGACCATACCCATAAGTGAAATAAACTAAATACCATATAGTCTCCCTAGTGTAAGAAATGGTAAGAGTACATAATAGTAATCATGGTTTCCCATTACATTGCTCTGAAGCCTTATAATGTCTGCGTTCATTAGTTGGAATGGTTTTATCCTAGTTTGTTTGATTTTATTGTCTGCGATAGTATAAACAGCTATTTTAAAGAAAACAAGACATTAGAATAGCCAGTGCTGACTTAGTATCATCTTACTCTGAAGTCCTACTATGCTTTTGTTTTTCTGCTTCCTTTGGTTCTATCCTGTTATATCTTATTGGATATTATTATGTGTGATAGTATAAACAAATTTTCTATGGAAAATGAGATAATATAGTAGCCATTGTTCATTCTCTGCTGTTTGGTTCTGAAAGCCCTGTAATGCTTTTATTCTCTTGAATGGTTTTATACTGTTTTGTTATGTTTGATACTATCGTATATGAAGCTATGCTCAACTATTTCAAAGAAAGAGACATTATGGCAGTAACTGTTAATTATGGGTTGTCTTATGGTAAAATGCTGTGTTACTTGTGTTGTTCTGATCTGATCTGCTTTGTTATGTCCTCTTTTGTCTTAATCTCCTTAAAATAAAAAAAAATAATTTAAAAAAGATACCACTCCCCTCATGGTCTGCAAGCGGAAATAAAGGGCCCGGTTTCCCGATGCCCTTTCAAGGGTCCATCCCCAGTGACCAGAGGGCCTCCCGCTAGACCCCACCTTTCAGTGATGCCATGCTGGAAACTGAGCCTCTGACAGAAGTCTTCAGGGGACATTCGGGTGCCAGTGTGCACAGTGGGGTGTACAGAAGCCCCGGAGGGAGTAACTCACCCCTGCCTGCAGAGCTGTGCTCCCTGCATTTGTGCATTTTCGCTGGATCTGTAAGGCCAGTGCACCCCAATAGCACGGGGAGGGTAGGTTTGCCAGGGTGTGGTCATCACAAGATTCAGCAAGCCAGCTGCATGACCCCCAGTGTGTAATGCAAGTGTGCCTCGGTCAGCCTGTCCTTGGGGTTAAGAAGCGGTGGGGCTCAGGTCTCCCTTCTGTTCAAGCAGGCTCAGAATGCTGGTAAAAAAAAAAGTATCTTTTGTCATCTTCTCCAGATCTTTCTCTATGTCTCCCCTTGGGTTTGTAACTTTTGTTTCCTGCACATGGATTTTCTATGTTTTCATTTCTTATCATGTGGAGAAGCCAGGCTGTAGCTACGTCCTGTCTTTATACTAAAGCATAAAACAGGCTGTGTCTTGGGTCTGGGTGTCAATGGCCTGTATGTTTGATCCACTTTTACACCAGCATGGGACCCATTGTCACCTTACTGTGATGCTGAGTCTCCCATGAAGAGAGGCAGTGCCCTGGCTGCAGAGCATGGCGGTGGGGTGAGGGCCGGGATGGGCTCTGCAGGGTCCCAAGACTTGAAAGCAATCAGTCCTCTCTTCCTCACCCTCCTTTCCCCAGAACACTCAGCCTCCAGGATGATCCAGCTGCCACTGCCTGTCACGGTTCTAGGGAAGGGAGGGTTTTAAGACACCAGAGGACTGACTGGGTTAGATCTTTAAAAATCAGCAGACATCTCCAGGCAATTTGGAAGATAAAAGACTTTGATGTTGAGCAGCCTCCTCGGGTGATCAAAGAAAATGACACTAAAACTGACATTCCCCTCCCCTGCTTCCAGATTAAATATAAACAAGAATGCCTCGCCTGTGAAGCCCTGAGCTCACACCTGGAGCCCATGATGCAGGAAGGGTACAGGGCAGGTGGGCTGCAAGGATGAGAGGTGGGCATTGTTCCAGTCTGGCCCAATTTGGAGTCACTTCCCTATTGCAAGAAATGCCCTGAGAAATCACAAAGCCAATACTTTTTTGCTAATGCTGACAGAAATTCCTTAGCTAGGAGATAGTGCCACTGCCCATCAATTTTACAAGGCAATAATACAGATCCCAAGTGGCTGAAGTCCGAGGCAGAAGGCAGAGCACTTCATCACAGTGAGAGAACTGGGTTGTTGCTGGGGGAAACTGTTCCGATCTCACGCTGGCATCGCCATGCATTAATAAGCTTTGTTCATCTTCTGTGACACGGGAGGGCTAACGCAGTCCATTTGCTTCATCTTCCGGCTCATTATGCAGCTCTGGCCAAGGATATGGGCTGCCTGCTTGTCATAAATTGCAAGCAACCTCCCCTCCTTCTATCACTGTTCCCAGTGGACCTAGGCTCCTGGGAACCAAGGCTCTCTGAGTGCTTCAGTTCCACAAATGCCCTGGTGCCCAGCTAGGCACGGTGGGGGACCTCAAGATGCATGAGCTGCTGTTCCTACCTTCATGATCATGTTCTGGTCAGCGACAAAATCACACGGCTGAACAGTCACGCCAACAGGCAGAGTGTGAAACAGAGGGGAAAACGCACAGACACTCTCTGATTGCACAGCAATTCAGCCTGAAGTTTGCCTTAACAAAGAATTGGGAGCCAAGATGTGTGCAACTGCTGCGGGCATCAAAGTTTTGCAGTGAGCATTCTCAATAAGTAAGAGCGCGTGCTGAGATGATGGTGTATTGTATAGCAGATACATGAACCGGTTACAGAGTTTACTGTTTGCTGCTGTTTTCAAGCATGATGCACTCTGCAGGACTGTGTGTGGCACACTTTTATGCTACGGCAGTACAGTGGGTTTGTTTCCACCCACAGAACCACAAACATGTGCTAATAAATGTGCTACACCATGACAGTGCCTATGACATCGCTAGGTGACAGGAATTTTCCAGCTATATTGTAATTTTTGGAACCACTCTGTATTTGTGGTGTTGTTAACCCAGATGTCATCATGTAGCATAATGATTGGAGTCAAAAAGACACATATATTGGGTTGAAGGCAGAGTAAGGGAATGGGGGAAAAAAGAGAATCAAGATATATAATGTACTGATACAAATTTCTTATGATGGATGTGATCACTATGTATATCTAAATGCACCAATGAACTTAATTAATTAAAACAAAGCTTGAAAAAGGTTTTATAGGGCAAAATTATCCAACATAGAGATATATAGTCCTATGAATTTTGACCCATACATAGAGTCATATAGGCATTCCACAGTCAGGGTACATTAGGATCTAGCTGTGCTAAAACAATGGCTTTATGATTGTCCTTTCTCTCTTGTTATAGCCTTGGGCAACCAGTGCTCCATTCTCCAACCCTATAGTTTCATCTTTTTGAGAATGTCATACTAATGGTATAAAACAGTCTGTAAACTTTTGATATTAGCTTCCTTCATTCAGCGTTATACCTTTAAATTTGGTAAAGTATTATCAACAGTTAGTCCTTTTCAGTGCTGAGTAGTATTTCATTGAATAAATATACCTTCACCCACTGAAGGATATTTGGGTGCGTCCAGTTTTGGACAATTGTGGGAAAAGCTGCTATAATTGTTCATGTACAGGTTATTATGTGAAAACATTTTCATTTCTATAGAATAGTTTCTCAACCTTAGAATTGATAACCTTGATTTTTGGGATATATCTGTTTCTTTGTTGGGCCATCTATATTATAAAATATTTAGCAATGTAGCTGACATTGCTACATAAAAGTGTGACATAAAACACACTAGATGCCTGTAGAAATCTTCCAGTTGGCAAAGATGGCAGATAGATAACAACTGGCTACAGAGGCTCCCTGAGATAGTCAACTTAGAATTCAACATAATACAGAGTGGGGAGCCCCAAACAGAGGGAGATGAATTCTCTCATCCCAAGAAGAAATTAAGGTGGGAAGAACCAACCAAATATACAGTCCCAATGCTATTATTGGAACAGCTAAAGTTCAGTGTTCCTGCTGCAGTGGGTGACTTGCCGACCATCCAAGGTCTGGCCGCGAATTGCTGAGGTCCCACTGCGACTTGCTGAGCTGTCTGCCACTTCGACTCACTGGAGGCGCAGTTACGTTGAGTTCCAGGGTTGGCAAACTGAACAGAGAGCTGAGTTGGCAGGGTGCCTGCATCGACCTGTGGTGAGTGACGGGAGTAGAGCCATTCCACAGAAAGGGGGGCTCTGATGGATGACATTCTGGGACCAGGCAGGAATGGCAAGTACAAGGGACAGCAGTGACTTCAGTCCATTGTTCCCATCTTAAATGGGATTGGTGGAATGAGCTAGGCCTGGGTCACGTGACCTGGCAGAGACCCAATAGGTTATCTGAAATCAAGTCCCTACAGCAGTGGCACACACTAACCACACTAACCCAATTAAGCCTCAGAAGTTTGAATGACCTGGAGGGAAGGCAGCCCAAAGTAATATAGTGCAGGCCACAGCAGCTTGACTGACCCAGAGGGGAGGCGGCACAAAGTAAGACAGTGCAGGCCACAGCAGCTTGACTAATCCGGAGGAAAGGGGCCAGTATACGCAATTCACTAGCACACGCAGTGGGAAGGGTCATCTACCCAGCGTGCTTCAAAAGAATTGTCACCAATAAAGAAAGAAACTGGGGCCTCCTGGAAGAAGCAAAAAAAGATGGGAAGAGGAAGCAACAACAAAAAGTCCCCAGGTCCCAACTCTGAGAACATTGACCCAGGACAGGTAAATACAAAGGAGAATGAGAACAGCAAACATGCACTATCAGACACAGCACCAGTGGATATAAAGAGATATATTCAGGACCTCACAGGTGAGTTCAAAAGTGAATTATTTAGCCAAGTAAGGCAATATATGAGAAGATTAATAAAAGAGATGCTAATCACCCCTCAAGCAGACACAGATGGAAGAAGAGAGGAACTCAAACAAAGGAGAGAACCATTTGATGAAGAATATAAAAAAATATAGAATACATGAAGCAGATTCAAAGAGATTACCAGGAAATTAAAAACTCTATGGAAAGATGGCTAATCAGCTTGAAGGAAACTAAGGACAGGTTATCCAAACTGGAGGACAGTTTTGCAATGTGGGAGTATGAAAGGGAAAACTTTTTAAAAATAACAAGGAAACAAGCAGTAACAATACAAAGGCCACAAGATGACAAGACGATCTATAACTTGAGAATAAAGAATGTGAATGAAAAAGCAGGGATACAAACAAAGGAACTACAAAGGTTATTCACAGAAATAATTAAGGAAAACTTCCCAAACATAGGAAAAGAAAATGATATTCTGATATATGAGGCATACAGAACTCAAGCCACCTACAACCAAAACAGAGCTACACTCAGGCATATAATAAGATCCCAGAAATTCAATATAAGAACAAAATATTAAAAGCTGTTAGATACAAGAAACAGATAACCTATAAAGGAAGGCCCATCAGAATAATGGCAGACTTCTCGACACAAACCATCAGGTCAAGCAGAGCTTGGAGCGAAATACTCCAAACGCTGAAAGAAAATAACCTCCAGCCCAGATTGATATACCCTGCTAAACTGTCTCTAGAAATTAATGGAGAAACAAGATGCTTCCAAGACAAAGAGGAACTTGGGAAATTTGCAGCCACCAATCCGAGTCTACAGAGAATACTCCAGAGCATTCTACAGAGAGAGAGAAGTACTAGGATTCCAGGAACAGTGACAGAGGCCTCAATGAATGGAGCAGAAAACAGAATGAAGAAGATAACAAACAAGAGCATAACAGAAATGAGGCAGAGAAGATTTTATTCAAAACTGATATGATTGATAGGATGAAGTCTGAGAGTATAGGCAACTACATTGAAGATGACAAGACTCTATGGTACACATTCTGGTTTGATAATGGCTGGTTTTTGAAGTTCTATAGTATATACAAAGTTGTGTTTTAAATAATACTGTTAGGTACTGATATATTCAATTATACTATGTCTGATGATATAGCCAATTCTATTGGAGATAACAAGAGACAACACAGGAACCATGGGAGGACTCTTTGTACAATGGTCTTATATGTTTTTTTCATTTCATGCATTTATAGGAATATGTTTTGTTTTCTCTTGCTTTGTTTTGTTTCTCCCTCTAATATAGAAAGAATAGAAATACATGTTAAGACTTGTGCATGTGTAGAATCTATAAACAGTTTATGAGAACTGATCTTATGATGCATGATGAAATGAACAGATACTTTGAAGAAAAAGAGACACTAAAATATCCAGTGCTGATCCTAGAGTGTCATAATGTAAAAGCCAGCAATAGTATTATTCTTTGTTCAGAGTGATATTAGCCTGCTTGGGTTTGTTCAGTCTCAACATAATTGAAGATATGGAAAACTGCATGTATGTTTAAGTATATAGGATTGATAACCATTTCTAAGTTTTTGTTGGATAGTTGAACAGACCTGGTTACAATCTCACTGTTAGAAGCCTCACTTTATATGCTCCACTTTAGTATCTCAAATGACTATTTGTAAGAAGACAATCTGTAATCACCAACTAGTGATTTCTTACTGTTTATTTTTTCTTTGAAATTATGTATTATTCCTACCTGTTTTCTGTTTGGTTAGTCTTTCTTTAAATTAAATTTTAAAAAAGACACTACGGTACCCAGTGCTGATCATGGAGTGTCATGATGTGAAATCTAGCAATACTATTATTCTTTCTTCAGAGTGATTTTAACCTGATTTAGTTTGTTTAATCTAAACATAAATGAAGATATGGATAACTGCATGTATGTTTAAGTGTATAGGAGTGACAACCATGTTACTAAGTTTTTGTTGGACAGTTGAACAGAACTGTTTGCAGTCTCACTGTTTGAATTCCCACTTTACATGTTCCATTTTTGTATCTTGAACAACTATTTGTAAAATGACAATATGTAAACATCAACTAGGGATTTCTTACTGTTTTTTTTTCTCTGAACATATGTATTATTTCTACCTATTTTCTGTTTTGTTTAGTCTTTCTGTAAATAAAGTTTTTTTAAAAATTGAAAAAAAATCCTCCAGTCATGAAAAAGTGTAAATTTCCTGAATCATATAGCAAATGTGTAGCTATGAATTGCCCATGCGGAAGAAGTCCAGTTACTCAGTCTCTTTGGCAACACTTGATATTACTAATTCTTTTTGCCATCCTATAAACATAGAGGAATTTCTTTGTGATTTAATTTTCATTTCCCATATGATGGTTAAAATCATCCATGTGTCACATGTATGTCCTCTTTAGAGAATATATTAAGTCTCTTGCCCATTTCTAATTGTACAGTCTGGATTTATTTTTGCTCTGGTTTTTCTAGGATCTTGAGGTAGTAGCTTAGCTTATTGATTTTAGACTTTCTTTTATTCTATTATAAGCATTTCCTGCTAAAAATTTGCCTTCAAATGCTGATTTTCCTGAATTCCACTTTTATATACTGTATTACATTTTTCATTAGTTCCAATTTCTCTTAAGACTTACTCCTTGATCCATGAAATATTTGGAAGAATGTGCTTTACTTTATAAATGTCTAGAGTTTGTGATTGTTATGTTATTGAGCCCTTGTTTAGTTCCACTACAATTGGAAACCATAACAGGCATAATTTACATTTCTTTAATTGTTAAATTTCTTATTTTGAGCCACCATATGGCCTACTGTGGCAAATGACTCATGAGTGTTGGGAAAAATGTGTAGATCCTGTTGTTGGGAAGAGTGTTACAATGTCATTCAGACTCCACTGGATGAGAACATCATTCAGTTTTACTGTGTTCTTGCTGATGTCTTGTCCACCAGCCTTCTATCAACTGACATTCCCAGTTGTATGACTGAGGGACTCATATTGACATCTCCAAGTACATTTTTGGGTCTGTCTACTTACCTCTTTAGTTCTGTTTGGGTTTTGCTCTGTGTGTACATTCGCATATAGCATTATTGAATCTAGTTGCTTCAATAACTATTTTATCATTATGTTATTTCCTCTTTTCTCTAAGATTAATATAGCCATGAGAGGTTTCTTTGCATTAGTTTTTGCATGGTGTATGTTTTGCTATCTTTTTGTTTTAACTTACTTCATTATATTTAAAGGGATTTTCATATATATATATATATATATATATATATACATATATATGTATATATATATATATCTTAGATTCTAAATACACACTTTGAAAATTTCTATCTTCCAATATGTTTAGACTATTTACATTTAGTAGGATTATTGATATGTTTAGATTTATCTACTATCACTTTGCTTGTTTTCTCTTTACTTCCTGTTATTCATGCCTCTAATTCCTTTTCCATGTAAGATTAGTATCTTATGGTTCCTGTAACAAATTACCACAAAGTTGGTGGACTAAAACAGCAAAAATGTATTGTCGCATAGTGCTGGAGAACAGAAGTCTGATTTCAGGGTCAGTAGGTTAGCAAGATTGTGCTGCCTTTCCTACAGGAAAATGCTAGTGGCTGTTGCAGTCTCATAGACAGTATGGCATAGACACACTGTCTATGAAATCTCCCTCTCAGAAGGATCACATGTAAAACCCACCTACATAATCCAGAGCAATCTCTCCATTTTAAGAATTTTAACTTAATCACACCTATAAATGCTCCTTTTCTTATGCAGCAATGCATGCAGGTTTTGGGAATCAGGGTTTGCTATCTTTGCATGACTATTGCTCCTATGGTGTGCACCTTCTTGGACCACTTGACCATTCCTTAAGACTTTATTTTGATTTCTCTGCATCCCTTTGTATATATATATATTTTTCATTTTAAATACATATTTAACTTCTACAGTCATCATAGAATCAATATTTTTTTCTTCTAGTGAAATGTAGAAACCTTGTGGCCATAGAGTTCTTTGCTCCTTTTTATGTCAGAGTGTCTTATGGTGTATCTACATATATTGGAAAGCACATCAGATAATGTATAAGTTTTGCTTTTGATCATTAAAATTTTTTCTGGTATTGAGAATTGAACCCAGGGCCTTACTACATCCCCAACCCTGATTTTTGGAGATTTCTTGTTTTGGTTCTTTTAGTTTAGATTTTTAATTTTAGTATATATTTGCAATACCTAGTTCATTCATCTTGGACTCTGATACATATACACATCTCATGCTGATCATTTTTACTTCCCTGTACCCGCTCTTTTTCTCCAGATCTCCCTCTTATCTATACAGAGTTGCCCAAATTAGGCTTGAACTTGAATTTCTCTTGCCTCATCCTCCCAGAGTGCTGAGATTCCAGGTGTGGTCCACCACATCTGGCCTAATTAAACATATTTTGAAATATTTCAATCTTTTTATTCACATAGATGTTTGCCATTTCTTTTGTGTCTTCATTTTCTTCTGACTATGGAACTTTTAACAACTTATTAGAGCAAGTTTGGTAGCAACCGTTCTCTCAGTGTTTCCTCGCTGACAGTTTCTTTGTTTGGCTCATTCTTGAAGAATATTTGGCTGAACATAAAATTCTGGGATGGCATTTTTGACTTTCAGCAGATTAAACATGTTATGCTACTTCTATCTGGTCTCAGTAGTTTTTGATGCAAAACTCAGTAATGCAGATTGTTTTTTCACCTATATATGATGAAATTTTTTCCTCTGGCTGCTTTCAATATTTTTTCATTAGTAAGGATTTGCTGGTATAGGTTATGGTGTGTCTGGATGTAGATTCCTTTGTGTTTATCCTGTTTGGAGTTCACTAAATTTCTAGAAACTGTGGATCTGTTGTTTTCATTTTTTGCCAAAATTGGGGAAATTTTAGCCATTATATCTTCTATTTTTTCAGATAATACCTTCTTTTTTCTCTCCTTCCATGACTGGCATGAAAATCATCTATCCTCATGATCCCACAGGTCCCTGAAGCTCTGTTCCTTTTTTTTTTTTTTTTTTTTTTTTTTGTCTTTTTCATTTTTATCAGTACCAGGGATGGAACTCAAGACTGCCTGCTTGCAAGGCAGGTGCTTATGCCACTGAGCTAAATCCCCAGCCCCTCTGTTCCTTTTTTTTAAAAAAAGTGTATTTTCTCTATGTTGTTCAGGGATTAATTTCTATTGCTCTATTTTCTACTTCATTGATTCCTCTGTCTCTTGTCTTCCACTCTTCATTTCATTTTTATTTTGGTCATATTTTCAGTACTAAAACCATCATTTGGCTCTTTATATCTTGCATTTCCTCACTGAAGCATACTGTTTTATCATACTGTTTTAAGAGGGTTGTGATTACTAGAGAATTTTTATAACAGATTTTAGGTAACTACTAGATAATTCCAACATCTGTCACTTTGCTATTGGAATTGGTTGACTTTTTTCTCACATGCAAGTTACATACAGAAAAATTTAAAATTTCTCACAGACATTTAAAACACTTAAGTGATTCTGGATCTTGCTATGGAGAATGTTCTTATTTCTTTTAGCAACAATGTGCCTGGCTGTGTTTAGGCTGCAAGTTGTACCACCTGCCATTCACAGTGATTCTGAATTGGTAAGCTTTCCATCTCAAATAAAATACCTGACATGAACAACTGA
Organism: Cavia porcellus; assembly: GCF_034190915.1. Lineage (NCBI taxonomy): Eukaryota > Metazoa > Chordata > Mammalia > Rodentia > Caviidae > Cavia > Cavia porcellus. Next base: position 55,149,245 of record NW_026947501.1, on the reverse strand, counting down.
AAGGAGTGGAAGACTTATTTTTGTTCACTGCTTCAGATGCTTCGGTCCATGTTCACTTGGGTCTGCTGCTTCAGGTGCTGAGGATCCTGGTGGAAATGCATGGCAGAAGCAAGCTGCTCACCTCATGGCGGCCAGGAAGCAGAGAGAAACGGCCAGAACCTGAGACGAAGGGGCTAGGAAACATAATACTCCCCAGTAACTCACTCTCTTCAACTAGGCCCCACCTCCTAAACTTTCCTTACCTTCCAATAATCCGATCAAATCATGATCTTATCAGGAGATTAACCCAGAGGTACAGCTACAGCCCGCATGATCCAAGCACCTCCTAGAGCCTCATCACTGAACTTGTGAGCCTTGGAGGACGTCTCAGATCCAAAGCATAATAGGTTCCAGTGCTAGTGTAGTCTCCAATGCTTTTGCAGAACCATTCAGATCAGCCCCACATATGTAACATTCATTGGTAAGTCTCACATATGTTTCCATCTGTCTACTAGCCAATTTTCAAAATCCTTCAGATGCTAATTAGCATTAAAGCTATGTATGCATAACTGTGTCTGAGCTTAGAAGTTTACAAAAGATTTCATGCGACCGCTCTTCCAACACTTCCCTCTCCATGACCTCCCAGACACTCTCTGGGGCTCCCATTTTTCATCCTCCAGGTACAAAGCTGGAATTTATTTAACCTGCTCTGCTACACATGTACCTCCAGAGACAGCTAGAGGGAAAAAGGTTAAACTTAACACCAGTTTGGCAATTTTGAATTCTGACTGATCTTTTTCTCCAATCTGCTTGCCACTATTTATTTTTCAGAGCTGTCAAGTAGCTTCTCTATATTTGTTTCCAGAGATTATGGCTGCATTCAACCAAATAAATCATGGAAAGCATCTCTTCTATATAACCTAGAACCAGTGATCATATCTGTCCTGATTACTTTTCTCTTGATGCTGAGACAAAATACTGAACACCCAAAATGAAGGAAGGAAATGTTTATTCAGCTCACTGTTTGTAGAGGTTTTAATCCTTAATTGGTTGCTCCAAGTCAGGGTAGCTCATGGCAGAGGGCAACAGTTCACAGCAACAGAAGAGAGCAAATGCCACAAGACCAAAAAGGGAGGAGCATCAGAGAGGACTTTTTCTACCCCTCATATTGTATGTAGGCTACCCACTCTAGGATAGCTACCCATAATCTCAGCACTGAACCATGAATCAATCACAAATTCTAGAAGACTTCCCTCATGCCTGTATGAAGCTTTGGGGGGATATCCAAACACAAACCATAACCACAAATCATATACTTCCAAAAATTTATGTTTATTAAGTTTTGAAAATGTAGATTTATGGAACGGTAGGCAAAATTTGACAGATTTTATGAATGACACAATATATCCTGTGAAGATGGCTTTAAAAGAACAAGCTTACAGTCACCCCCTTAGAGATAAACACATGTAGGGACAGATTTGTTAAAAATAGTTTGTGTGGAGATCTTAGCTGGAAGTATCAAAAGATCAGATGTTTGGTATCAGCCAATTATGCATAATATTCTTTTATTCATTTATTTAACAATATTAGGTGGTTTCTATGAAACTAAATTCCACCTTACTTTGCATATAAAAGCATAGAGTTCAAGTTCAGGACCATGAGAGTGCTACAAATGCTACAGTGATGAGACATCTAGATGTTGCATTTACTTCTTTGAGACACCTTGAGGAAAGAAATTAAACATCTAGAAGAAGCCACCATGTCCAAGGTGGCACAAGAGTTGGGATTATGAGGTAACTGGAAGGTGACTGTCAAGGCTGCTCATCTGGAGACCAAATGGAGATACGAAAAACGTGTTTTAATTGTGAAGGGTGATCATATAGAAGTTTTGATAAACTCCTGGTTTGTCACTTAGGCAGTCTAAGTTATAAGATTGATAGCTATGAATTACAGGAAATTGGGTTTTGGGCAATGCCTTCCAGTGTGCTAGCTCTTTACCAGATGCCACGCATAGAGTTACACGGGACAACATTCCTTTCCTCCCAGAGCTAATTTCTAACTTTCTTTTCCACATAAAAAGTGGTTCAGTAGAAATGACTGTTCCAGACGCAAGACTTGCTAGAGAGTTGAGCACAAAAGGAAGAAATTTTATGTTCTTTTTGAAAACTGAGCCTGGGCTCATGGAATCTGGGCCTAGATGTGGTGCTCTGGTAGCCACCAACAACCAAGACTCCTGTTTACCAGAACAAGATAAGAAGGCAAAAGTCTGAGCTAGGTGCATAAAGTAAAGCAAAAGTTTGAAGCCAAAAATGTGGCCCTGAGCATCAGGTACACGGAGCCAAAGTCTGAGCCAACCTGTCATCAATTCAAGAGCTCAACAAAAGCAGGAGAGACACAGGAGTGCAGTGGAGTCTGGGTAAAGCCAGCCAGCAGCCTGGAACTAAGCGTGGCAACCACGTGGGGAGGCAGTGGCTTGTCAGGAGTGCTGTCGAGTGGGCTTTGGCTTGGGTCACTTGGGACTGGGCAGAGAGGTGTCAGGAGTATTAGAGATGGAGCATGTGACGTTTACCCTCCATTTGCCTCTCCAGCTCTGCTGGTGTTTACCTACGAAGTTGGGCCCACATAGTATGCATCAACGGAATCCCTCTTAGTTTCTTTCCCATTGCTGTAATAAAATACCTGATACTGGAGAGCTGTTTATTTGGTTCTCTGTGATCCTGATGGCTGGAGGTCTAGAACATTGTGGAGCATCTGGCGAGGATCTTTTTGCTGCAGATGGTATCACACAGCAAGACAGAGCAGGTGTGCTTGCTCATGGGAGTATCACCTTCTTGAGCTCTCTCAGCCTTGATTCTCTCTCAGAAGTCCCACAGCCAAAACTCATTAACATATGCATTTGGGAATTAAGTTCCAACACATTAGGGGACATATTCAAACCAGGGTAGAATCCTTGCCCTCCGGACTCAGTGAAGACCAGATAAGAGCTAAAGATTACGGAGGAGGAGGAGAGCACAGCCAGGATGTCTCTGTCCTCCGCTTGCCTCCCTGTGTGTCAGCTTGGGGTTTCCATCCATGTTCCTTGCCTGGGGGTCACAGTCCTCTTGCAGTGTCACTGTTTGCATCAGCCTGACTTCGTGTTCCTCTACACCTAAAGGTGGTAATAACTTCCTTCACCAGCTTTGAAGTAATGTGTTGTCCCTTATGGTTCCCAGCATCTTGCCCACAGTTTTCTTTTTAAAAAGTATTAAACTCTTCTGGAATTATCCTAATGTGAATTTGTTGTCTGTCGGCTGAACCCAGCCTGATGCAGAATTCTGCATGAGTGAGAAGGTGAACTAAGTGATTTCTAAAAACACCTCTGTTTCTATGGCTTTGAATTTCTTTATCACTGACCTCATATTCCTGCATTCCTTAAGGTGACAAAAATTACCTTCCTGTATCTGGAATCTCACTGCAAATGCTCTTGGGGTATATATGAAATTCACTTAGAGACTTGTGATTCAGTTTAGTCATCTTTATAAGAATTTATGTTTTCAGGATAAATTGCAGTACTTTTCAGTTACTGTTACTACATCTGCAGGGTCAGCCAGCATCATTTCTGTTATTATGTAAGTCAAAAGAAGCCAAGTACAAGGGCACAGGCCTGTAATCCCAGCAATCTAGGAGGCTGAAACAGGAGGATGGCAAGTTCAAGCCCAGCCTGAGCAATTTAGCAACTGAATTTAGCAAATTAAAAGGGCTGAAAATTTAACCCAGTATGAAGGCTCTATGTTCAATCCCTAGGGAGAGAGGAATCTGTATCTGTATCTGTATCTGTATCTGTATCTGTATCTGTATCTGTATCTGTATCTGTATCTGTATCTGTATGTATTTCTATATCTATATCTGTATCTAGAGAGGGAGAGGGAGGGAGGGAGGAGCTTACACTGGCCAAGCAACTACATCACTGACTTTAGCAAGTTCAAGCCATAAATAACCTGCTAAATCACTCTGTGATCCTTCTAGAAAGACAGTAGTTGAAGCTCTTCCTAATAATGGTTTTCCAAGGATATCCCAGAACCTCAAGAAAGGATTTAAGATACCATGTGACTTCTGAGTTGGGTAATCCATAAAAGATGAATAGTCTTCTGATGTGAAGATCATTTCCAGTTGACTCAGAAAGAAGGTTTTGTTATTGCTGCTTGGTTTGTGTCAAAACTGCCTAACTTCTAATGGTTCATTATCTACCGGAGATATGCAGTGGGATGTTTATGAATGAAATCACAGGGCTGAGATTTGCTTCAAAATGATAGAGAAAGGGGACCAGCCGGGAGTAGAGATGGGACAAGACAGCAATAATTTAGCAACTGTGGAAGCTAGGGGTGGAGATGCAAAGGTTCATCAAACAATGCCCCCTGCTTTTGTCTGATTTGGGATTATGAAATATTAGAAGTTAGATGGATACAAAGCTAAATAAAAAGACACTTCTTTGCAGAGGAAAGTCACTCCTTGGTGCTCAGTAGCTGCCCATGATGGCATCGAGGAGCTCTGTGTGTGGGTTTCAGAAATGTAACAGGAAAAATGTATTGAAACAAAATGTAAATGAAGAATGCTATTTTTGTGAAAGTTTAACCAAATCATGCTTAATGGAAAACATCAAGATGATAGTATTCAGGATGTACATTTAGAATAGTCTTTCACAAATTGACAGGGGGAGCAAACAGAAAGATGTATACATTTAATAAGGGTTCCTAAGTAACCTGGGGTGGGGAGAGCAGGTGAGGTTATAGATAAAGTAAGATTGGTCATGAGTTAAGATTTTCCTGAGCTGGAGAGATTGATATGGGGGAGTTTGTTACACTAATCTTTCCACCTACATACATGCTGCTTCATTTTCCAAGGACTGGTTTAAAAGATAAGGCATGCCACATATCTAAAACATGACCATTTTACATGAAGAAAGTATTATATGACTCTATAAAATGTGACACAATGTTCTTTCTTGCCTCCTTTGATTCTGTACTTTCTAAATGTTGTCCATATACTGTTTGCCCATGTCTTTCCTCTGTCTCACACTTAGTTTTGTCTGTTTTGTGGAACCAAGCTGGTGTTCCTGGGCCCGGCCTGGTATTTAGAACATAAATACCTGACTTCCACGGCTAGCATGAGGCTCAGGAACCTGGTCAGGCACCCTGTGCATCTAGGCATCATTCTTTGGCTCTTTGCTTTTTTAGAAAACAGTTCCTCCAGGCTTTTATCAGTTTCCACTTACGGACTTTTATGCCTCTGGGATATCACATGCGTGTTTTTATTGCCTGCCACAATCATATTATGCTTCAGAGTCTAAGTGGCAAGGGAATAACTCAACTGTGCATGAATCTTCGACATGAAAAGCAGAAAAGTTTTTCCTTATCTGGGCAAAAAGAAATTACTAATGGTTTTCATTTTTCTGCTTGTTAGAAAACCTATGCACTTGTGTTTTGTATCCAGAAAAAGACCTGTTGTATTTTTATCTCAGGGTGAACAGCAGAATTTAATATGATAGCTACTGAGCACCTGAAAATGAAGGCTGAACCAGGGAGGCTCCACTATGACCACTACTGCAAAGAAAAGGAATGTGAAACGGCATTATCATCGTAAAACATGCTTCTCAGTACCTCCTCTCTGCAGGCTGTCTGCTAAGGCACAACAGCTCTCTGGAGCCAAAGGGAGCTCATTCTTAAACAGGAGATTCATGATGGGATGCAGCCATGTAGTTCTTCTGCTTCATCTGGTGTCCACTGAAGCCAAGGGTCTAGGATGGCTTGTTTACTCTCAAGGCGACCACCCCAGCGGGATGGTGGGAATAGATGGGGACCAGTGAGCCACCATCTTTTCCCTGCGGCCTCACTTGAGTTTCCTTGCATTGCAGTGGTCAGAGGGTGGTGGGATACCTTGCAGAATATCTGGTTTCAGAGCTGGAGAGAGTGAAAGGTGTGACGTGATTTCCATCATTACTGTTCACCGGATCCTCACAGCAACCTGGGAGATGAGTGGGGAGGAGATGGCCTCTCTAGAATAAGCTCTACCTGTAGGGTTAGATCTGAGCTTCTCAGGCCTAATAGTGAGGTTTAAAGCTTTCTTGCTCAAGTTTCTTAGCTGCTAACTCTGAGCATTCACCCCTTTTTCTGGGCTTTTCTATTGTTCCAAAAGACAGGAGAGTGGGGGAGCTGACACAAGTCCTTTTCCCATTTGCGCCACATTCCTATGCAGGGATCTCAGGAAACTATTGGCACTTTTTCTTTACTAAAAAGTCTGGGATTCTTGGTCAGTTAAGGATGTGCTTGGAAAGATACATAACAGAGACTTAGGATGATTGGTATCACTGAGAGTGATCTGTTTTCCCATGGTATTTCTTCAAGTTTATTTATCTTTCTTTAACTGATGTATTGGCTGGCCCATTCTCAAAATTTTTAAGTCTAATTTCTGGAATTTTTATTTTTTAATCCATTTTATTCATAGATAAAAAGAAATAAAAAGAAGAAGGAGGAGGAAGAAGAGAAGAAACCCACCACAAAATTTTAAAGTATGTAAATCAAGGAATAATAATGATACGTACACTATCATTGTCATCCCCAAATCATTCATTCTGTAGTTTTGATTTTAAAAATTTATTTTTATATTACCCATGATGCTTTCCAGTTTTGTTTCCCAAAGATGATTCAATCTTGCCTTTAATTTCTTTACACACTGAAACAGAAGTTTTTATAGTCTGTAGCTAATAATTCCATTATCTTAAGCCTTTGTATGCTTATTGCTTTTTGTTTGTTGCTTTTACAATGTATCTAGTTATCTTTTACTGTGCGCTGTCCATTGTTTCTGGTGATGATCTGTAAGACTCAGATAATGGCCAAATTGAAGTTACTTCCCCGGACAAGGCCTTGGAAGCCCGCCTCAGGCTAAGACCCGTCTTTAGAGCTTGAGCCGTCTTCACAGACTCAGATACTTAAAGTGAGGTGAGTGTTGCTTTATCTTAGTCCTTTGACACTTCAGTTTACCACCACCATAAGGCAAACTGCTTGCCTAGAGCAGGTGCTGGGTTTTTATCACCATCACTACCCCTCCTCAGTCACTGTCCGGCTGTCAAAGAGAAAGCTCAGATTTTCTGGTAATAGACAATGTCTCCAGGGAAATTACAATCTTCTTACTTATTTCTCTAGGTTCTCATTTTAAATTTTAGCTTTACTGTTTTGTCAGATCATTTATTCTATGAAGATATTTCTCATTCTTTTCTCTAAATATTTTGGTTATTTTTCCTAGAAGAGTTGGTCTTAAAAATGTCCTATCATCAAAAACAGAAAAACTCTTTCATCTTATTTCATGTGACCCTGTGAAAACCTGTGAATGCTTTTCGTTATCCCCACACCTCAATGTGGAAACTGAGGCCCAGAGTACCAAAATACTTTGCCTAAGGTAATACAGCTAGGAAAAAGTCCTGTCTTTCTGAATTCAAATATTTTCACTGGATTTATTTGAATAATAATCATGATCAACCAGTAACAAGTATATTCAGCGGCCAGTTCTTAGTTTCCAATACCATTTATCTAGCAAGGATCCAGGGTTCTTAGAAAATACCTAACTCTAGGTTGGAACAGTGGATAAACAGAAATTCCCAGTGGTCAAAACTATAATGATTTGAATAACAAAAAGTGTAGCATTGGGTTGTAATTCAAAGTATAGAATAATTAAACACAAGTGAATAATATTACCAATAAACAAGTAAATAAATGGGGGGAGGTACAAGTCTTTCTTATACAGAATTCTAAGTAATATATGTAGATACTCCTTTTCCCAGGAGCTGAAGCTGAGGGTGGGCTAGGCTTAATGACTTGTTTTTATTTTAGAGACTAGGGGACAAGAAGGGAAAATTTAACTGTGGAGAAAGATGACAAATGCACCTGAAACAAGGAAATAAGTTTAATGTCACCAGTGATGGGGTGTATCCAAGCATGTTCCTCTCCTGTCATAAGATGAGATGCACTCTTCTCTCCACTTCCTCAAAACCCATAACTAGTCGCATGGAAGTCTAATTGTGCAAAAACACAATAAAGCGAATTGAAGATAGGCTACACTATACCTCTGAACAAATACTCCCAAAATTGAGAGTGCACAAAAGACTGGTAACAAAATCATCCCAGGCCAGAAGGGACGGACCGGATGTCATGACTCATCACAATGTTGTATTCTGCACTGATTCCTGGAGCAGAAAACAGTCTTTAGGGGAGAAATTGGTGAGATCTGCATAAAGCCAGAAGTTTATGTACTAGTAAAAAGCTAAGAGTGGGTTTTTAGCTTTTACATATGATGGTACCATAAGATGTTGCCATTAGGGGCATAGGACATATAAGAACTCTTTGCCTAATCTTTGGGATTTTTCTGTAAATCCAAAAATATTCCACAATAAAAAAAAAAGTTTACTTAAAAGAACTGAGAAAAAAAAAAAGCAAACTTGTATGAAAAAAGCAGGGAGCCTAAATTATAAGGGTTTTCAGAACACCCAAGAGCTACACTGAAATTATAGTTTAATAATAATTTTGCTGAAACATTAGTTCATTCTCAGAGAGATCTTTCAGGTCAGTAAGGCAGAGATATAACACCATTTAACAAAAGAGTAAAACTTAAACAGAGAAATTTAACAATTGTTGAACAATGTAGCTGAGCATGAACACCTGAACTCGGACCCCAGAGATGTACACCCAGGCACATCCCGTGGTAGCCCTCCTGCTCCTTTGGAAAGTTCCAGTGTTTTCTCCTTGGTCTCCCTGATGTTCTGAAGTAGGTAAAAACCATCCACATATTCAAAAAGTAGCACAAGTGCCATTATCCAACAGAGGCATACAAGTAACAGTACTGGGCTAGTTTATTTTTTCAGTTCAAGCCAATCACCTGCAGCCTTCCAGGCTCGATAACTAACTTTCTTCTTTTGCCTGGAACCTCCGTGTCACAGGTCCACACTCTTATCACGGGTAAATCACCTTCAGTGTGAATAGCCATCACTCCACTGTAAGAATCTGAGCCTGACTTCCTGCCTAATGACAGAGTGGGAAAGCTGAGGCTTCTGTGGTGGGCTTTGCACTCCAGTGTCTACTGCTATTCTGGTGTCCCCAGGGCTGAGGAGCAGGATGTGCCCTCACTGTAGGACCTTAGCTCAAAGGTGGTCCAGCAGTGGTCCCCTAGGGTTCTGTCATAACAAGGTCCCTATGTACACGGTGCCATGTCTTGTCTGTTCTATATGGAACAACTGTGTTCTTTGTCCTTGGAAAAGTCAGTGTACGGGCATTATCCTATTTCAGTCTTCATTGGCCCAGGCATTTGTATTTATTTTGCTTCAGATAATTATCAGCAGTGACAGTAAGCCAAGGTTCATTTTCGGAAGAAAATGACCCAACAGTTAATAATTACATATATCCCTTTTAAAAACCCACTTTGGTTTGCTTTTTTATAAAAGGAAAGAAAGAAATCTCAGCTTCTTAAAGTGGTGCATTTTAATGCAAATGAACATTTGCTTGTGAGTCTCTTACTTGATTTTACACCTTCCCTTAGTGTCAAAATAGGTTAGCAGTGTAGGAAGCCTCAGTTTGCTCCCCGGTCTCCTGGCCTCCACTGCCCTTCTGTGGCAATAGTCACAAGCGCTGAAACAGTGCTGTCAGGGGCAAATGGAGGAGAAGCAAGTCCATGTGGACACACAGCCAGCTCGCACTGAGTAATCACCAAAAGAGGAAGCTGTTCGGCCTATGCATGTTAGGAGAACCCAGCCCAGCCGAGGGCTGCAGATCAAAAAAGGACCCTGTTCCCTGTAGTGAAAACCATACTTAACTGATTGTCGAATCAGGTTCTCTTTCCTGTCCTGAACCATGTGAGAATGGGGAATGCAGGTGATTAAGGACCAACAGGAAAGTGAGGGCGTGCTGCTAAACCCAGGCACAGCGAGGAGGAGGACCACTCTTGCACTTCAGAGGCTATGGAAACTGCCTATGAGAGTAGCAGTGTTAAAAAAAAAAAAAAAAAACCAAAAACCCATTCAGGGAAAGAGAAAATAAATAAGGCCGATCGTAACTGTGTCCAGAAGCCCTGACAGCTCCGCATACTGGATCACACTGCAGCGGCAGCTCTTCCCTCTTCTCCCCACACTGCCTTAACGTCCTGTGTGAGCGCGGTCTCTGCTGGAGCTCTAGCTCATGTCTTCTTCCTCCTTTGCCTCTTAGACCATCTTCATTTTGGTGCCCAGAGTGCAAAGTGAAACTCCGACTCTCTAGCACAAGCCCAGGTCCTGTTTTCCGTCCTGGCTGGGAGATGGACACAGGAGCAGACTCAGCCTCATTTTCTCCCTAGGTGAGTGGGAGATGCTCGGGAGCCCCGTCTCAACTCTCTGGCTGTGTCTGCTGACGTCTAAAATGACCACAAAGGCTTGAGTTTTACTTTCAGTTCAGTCAATCAAATGACTGACTCATTGAGAAGGAAGGGCATTCAAGCCTGTTGGGTGATGGACCGGTCAGTCGAGTAGCTCTGAGTGGACATAGCCATTGGTATACTGATTTATTCTTAGGAGATATGACTTACAAAAAGGGTACGTAGAAGGGTGGCAGACACCAGCCGCTAAAGTCAGAATGCTGTTGGCCTCATTTGGATTTAAAGATGAACTACACTTATTTACTATACTTATTTACCTTACATTATTTCTTGTTATGCATCTATATTGCATTATCATGATAACTTACCCAAAATAAATTACTTTTTATTTTGGACTAAGCAGAGAATATAATGCAGACATTATTCAGTGGTAGAAAGGTTTAGATAAAAAAAAAATGATACAGGGAAAAATTTAAGGAAGAGCTCTAAACCAGAAATATGGTATTAAGACATTAACCCTTGTCTTCAAATCTTAGCTTCAAAGAGAGTACATACCCCAACTTTGGAATCCATGAGGCTTAGAAAGTGTACGTGGGCCATTCTCTTCCTCCGGAAGCAGTGCTGGCTGCTTTCCATGTTACAATCAATGTTTTCCTTTTAATAAACACACAGATTTCCCATTCTTCTGTTTCCCTGTCCTCAAACCACCTGGATGAAGGCAGCTAGGCAGAGGTCCAGATGTCAGAATTCAATGTAACATGAACTGAAGTTTTAGACAGAGCATCTTGAAAACACTGATGGGAGTAAGAATGGAAGGTGGTGTTTCTCAGTCTCTCCACAACCCTGCAGACTCCCCTGCAACCCACAGACTCTTGCCTTTCTTTGTAAGGAATCTGAGCAATGACCTCTGTTTCTCCTGCCCAGTAAAGCATATCCCTCTTGGTTGCAAGCAAGTGGTTCTGTGATGAGAACCCTGGCCACACCATGTAGGGCAAGCTGGTTTGGGGTTTGAGCACAGGGATCTACTCTGCAGGACACCTGTTTGGTGGTGATGGTCCAGGAGTCTGGGATGTTATTGGAACAACACTGCATTGTACCTGTCATACTGGGAATGCAACTGAGTCTGATTCTAAACTACTTTTTGATTTGAAAGCATCATCAAAATTGGTTTAAACGTACTGTCACTTCCATAGAATTGCTGGCAGGTCTCCAGGGGACAGAAGGAACCAAATGGAAAATGTGTCCTGATCTACCTCCTTTTCCCTGCACAAAAGACCTTTAGAGTAGGGAGGTGGGGAAGTCACGAGAGCTAACAGACTGCTGCTAAAAAGAGGGAAACATCTCTTCTCTCTCCCTCTCCCCTCAACTCCTGACCCATGCACGCTCCTCCCTGTGTAACATCCATGGTTGAACCTATAAATGCAGGCCATTCAGTAGAGGTTAAGAAAACACAAGTGAGATTTAGTTTCTTCACCATGGTCAGTAAAAGGGACCCAAAGGTCATCCCCACCCCCACAGTCCTGGTTTCCGCATGGCAGCCACCTGTTGAGCCCTCACACCCCACAGTGGACCTTTGTCTGCCTGGAAAGTGAACAGGGATCATTCTGCTTCCTTCATTCATGAGCAACTTGTTATAACTGCAGGAGAGGGAAGTTGTTTTACGGAGTTCCAGCCTCTGAGATTGGCAGCCGTATTATCCTGGGCTCATCCGGGAGATGTTTAAAGTGCAGGGCAATGGGGTGCCATTCTCCACAAATATCTTTGAGTTCACACCCTTGACCCAGAATTTCTGATGGGTGAAAGTTGTTTCGAAGGGCAGCTGGGTAACACAACAAAGACCTTTCAAGAGGTGGAATTTAGCTGAGCCCAACCAGACAATTAAAAATAAGGCAAATTATATGATGATTCTAAGAAATTTTTAAAAATTATTGAACTTAAAACAGAAATGATCCCTTGTATATCCAATTTAGTGTAAATTGCTACTCCAACTAAAAAATTAATATGGTTTATAAAATAAATGTTTTTGTGGTTGCACTTCATTTATTTTCTGATGATAGCTTACCATTTTTCTTGGATTTTAGAAAAAGATCATGCGTGTGGCTTGCTCCACTTCTTCTCACCTCTGGGAGGGCTCAACGCACTTGGGGCCAAGGCAGCATGTAAGGTTGGCCCCATTTTAAGAAACAGAGAAGGGACAGGGCTTACTTGTGAGAACCTATACATCTATGGGAAACTGAGATTCTTTTGCAACTTCCTTCCCCAAACAGCTAATTTTTCACAGCACAGATTATGGCTTGAACCAGCAGGCAGCAATTCTGTTTTCCAATGGCCTCTGCTGAGACAGTGTGAGTAGAAATGTCCAACACAAGTAGATGGCTTTTTGCAGGGCTTTTGGGGAGGTAGATGTTCTACTTTCTAATCTGCGTGAAGGATACATGCATTCATTTTGGGATAGGTTAACCAAGCTGCTAGAGTTCCATCTCTGATGTACATTATGCTTTGACTGAAAAGCATTTCAGAAAGGAAAAACAATCTTCTGATGTTTATCCAAAAGCATTGTGTTAAAACCTAACTGAAAATTTCTCCTCTTTGTTTTTGTTTTCTGTTTAAAATTTTTGTTGGAGAGAATCACAAATTCATATGCAGTTGTAAGACTAACACAGAAGGATTTCACGCCTCTTCTCCCAGTTCCTCTGCTTGGTAACATCTTGTAAGCTATAGAACAATATCGCAGCCAGGATTTGCAGACAGTGACATTGATGCAGTGAGAAGACAGGGCACTGTCATCCTCATAGTGTTCTGTTCCGTGGCTTTTTTTTATAGCCACACTGTCTTCCCTTTTTTCTTCCTCTCTTTCATACCCGATCACTTGTACTCACTTGTTTTCCATTTCTGTAATTTACTATTTTAAGCATTTTGCATAAATGAATCAAATAACATGCAACCTTTGAAATGAGCTTCCCCACTCAGCATAACTGTCTGGAGATTCATCTGTATGGTTGCTTGTATCGATGGTCTACTTCTTTTTGTGGGCAAATACTATTCCACACTTGAATGTGCTGCAGATCAAATAACCAGTCACCCACTGAGGCATGTGTGGATTGCTGTTGGTTTTGGACAATTAGGAATAAAACACTGATGAATATGGGCTTTAATTTTTCTGGTGTAAATGGGGCATATGGTAGGTACATGTTGACATTTTAAAGAAACTGATACCTTTTTTTAGAGTGACATTTTACATTCTCACTAGCAATGTATGAGCGACCTAGTTTCTTTGTTTCCTCACCAGCACTTGGTAGTGACACTATTTTCCATTTTAGTCACTCTGATAGAATAAGATTCTAGTCTCGAGCATGTTCATAGTTTCTCAGTAAACCAATTTTATGATGGTTGCTTATGACTGTCAGGTAATTCTAATGTCTCTGTCATCTCGGTGCTGGCCCTAGTTGATTGTCTTTTTTCATTTGGTTTGACATCTTCCTGGTTGTTGGTATGGTAATTAACTTTTGAATGAAACCTGGATATTTGGGATATCATGAGACACTCCATCTTCTTTTCACCCTCTGTTTTAACTGGCTTCCTCTAACACTGTTCCCAGGAAGAAAGGGTACATTGCTTCATTTGGGTGTCACGTGGCACAGAAGCCCAAGATCTCAGCCCAGACTATATGCACATCTGAAGAACAGGAACGCCCTGGTATTTCTGTGTGGAAGTGGGTTTCTTTACCACCTAACCAGGCCTCCACTTATACTACCCCTAGCAGGGAGGTAGGAGAACCTCACGGCTGCTCCCAAGCGTGCTCCTCTAACACTAGCTAATGACCAATCCTGATCCGCACTAGGCCACCTCCGAAGCACCCCCTCTGGGAGAGGGAATTGTGTTTTTCTGCAGTTACGCCTCCCCATGAGGTCCCCAACGCCATGGGGGTTCCTTGCAGCAGCCTGTGGAGGGCATATGCCGAGCTCCCCACTGAGCCTGAGAAACATGAGTTTTGGGGTGGCCCAGCTTTTCCTGAGTTATCTGGATACGCTAGCATAGCTGTTTTTGGAAAGCTTTCTGTCTTCCCAGGATACCCCTTTCCTGGACCCAGCTAGGAATAGCAGGCTTGTCTTGGGACTTTGGTCTACATGTGTGGTTATGGAATCTCCACATTGGCAGCTTCTTCAGCTCCAGGGTGTGAAGAATAAACAAAAGCCAAGGAGTTACCACCATGTCAGCTCACAGAAGCCGTGGTCCCTAGACAGTCTGTGTCCTCTATTCACCTTTCAGAGTCTCCTAATAAGTCCTAAGAAGGAATTTTCCTAGGGAAAGAGATGGTCTTTCTATGGCAAAGTAAAGAAAACAACATATATTGAATTTTCACAATGCAAAATATTTTTCATTAAAGAATTACGTTCATTCCTACATCTTTGGTGCCAAATTTACCCTTTAAATAAAATAGTGATAGGAGATAGAACTTTTTGTTATCTTTGACAAAAAAGAAGAAAAGCTGGCAATCACATAGTCTTCCAAATTTCTTTTATCCTTCTTGCTTTTACTTTTTTAAAAAATGGTGTCTGTTTTAATGCATTGGAGTACGCAATCTTAATAGCGCAGTTTAGTGAGTTTTGACAGTGGGAGGACTGAGCATGTAGACCTCAGTCACAAGAAAAAGTGCCCATTGCCCAAGAAGTTTCCCTCCCTTCCCCTGGGTTTTTATTTAGACGCTGTGGTTCAGTTCACCTGCCCCAGTGCTTCCTAGGAATGGAAGCACTGAGATTATTTAGTTCATTCCTTTCTCTTTATGTGGTGAGGAATACTTTATTGTATAGACCTCTCTGACCTCTTCCTACCCTTTCTCCCCTCTCAGATGACCATGTGCCCCTTTATTCAGTCCTGTCATTGTCATCGTCCCCAAGAGTGGCCTTGTTACTATTCCCGAACCTCATCACGTCATTCTGTCGGCACTAAGGTTAGTGTCTTATTTGTACTCTCGTGTTTAATCAAAAAAACCTGAAGACTTAAAACATTTTCCTCCTTGCATGAGCAGTTTATGCTGAAAAAAAATTGTACTAGTAACAGGTGAGAGTTCAGTAGTTCTACATTATCACCATTTAGTGTTAAAGGTCTTTTTAGTTATCCTAATAGATGCTTAGTGCTATCTCAATGGTTTTTAGATTTTCATTTCTCTGGTATCATCTAATTCTGTTAGGAATTCATTAAAGTCTTATTTGGTCATTGATGTATCTCTTTGGAAAATATCTGGTTAAATCTTCTTCCCATTTAAGAACTGTGTATATGTGTGTTAAATATTAAGTTGTAAGAGTTCAATATCATTCTAGATACAGGCATTTGTATTTTTTTTTAGGCTGTGGCCTGTCTGTCCATTTTCTTACTAATATCTTTTGATAAGCAGGTATTTTTAAATGTGATGAAATACAAATTGTTAATTTTTAACTTTTGTTAGTGTCTTTATTCCTTTTTCTTTTTTAAAATTCCTTTTCAAAGAAATCATTGCCTAATCCAAAGTTATAAGGAGATTTTCCTATGTTTTTCTCTAGAAGAATTTTCACTTTTTGATGTATGCTTTCTTTCTATCTCAACTCAATTTCTGAGTGCAGTATGAGGTAGTGGTTGGCATTAATTTTCATATAGTTATCTAGCATTTGTTAGAAGACTTTTCTTTCATTATTGAAATGTTTGAGCTTTTTTATGGAGAACCAAATGACCATATAAGTGTAGAATTTTTTTTTCTTTTTCTTTTTTTTTTTTTTTTTATTGGTACCGGGGATCAAATTCACGACTGCCTACTTGCAAGGCAGGTGCTTATGCCACTGAGCTAAATCCCCAGCCCCCAAGTATAGAATTTTCTAATCTATTCCATTGATTTGTTTGTCTATTATTTTGTTGTGTCTTGACTGTTGTAGTCAATCTTACATCAAAAAAAAAAAAGTCCTCAAGATGTTTCTGTTTCTTTTCAAAACAATGTTGGTGATAAATATATATATATATATTTATTTATTTATATATATATTTATATATTTATATAAATATATATATGTCAGTTTGTACATTTCATGGGGACAAGGGGTTATCCGCAGTCTTAATGATGTTTGCACTGACTCATATTAGATCAGAGAGAATCAGTGTTGAAACAGTCTGTGAACATGGTTTATCTTAGCATTCCATTGCTCCATTGAACTCTACCCATTAGTATTTTAATTTCATCTTAGTAGGAGTTCTTGGACATACTTCATTAATCATCTTTAAGATTTTTGCTTTTACAACAATTGGAGATAACATATTTTAAATTTTGATTCTGTAATTATATGGCCCACATATAATGTACACACAACCAATTTTTGTGCATTCACTTGTATACCTAGGCTCACTAAGTCCACTTATTAGTTCAAGTAGTTTGTAAATTACCTAAATATTCAATTATATCATCTGAGAATAAAAAGTTTTACTTCTTTATTTTCAGTATACGATGTTTTAAATGCATTTTTCTTGACTTAGTGCATTGGTTAAGACCTCCAACACAATATTGAAAATAAATGTTGAAATACAGTATTCTTGATCTTAAGGAGAAAGTTTCAGTATTTGATGTTAAGTGTATTGATATCTTTTATCAGACTGAAGAAGCTTCTTTTTTTTTTTTATTGGTACCAGGGATCAAACTCACGACCACGCACTTGCAAGGCAGGCACTTATGCCGCTGAGCTAAATCCCCAGCCCAGAAGCTTCTTTTTATACCTACTTTGATTTTCTATCTTGAATGGTTTTGGATTTTGCTAAATGTTTTCTCTGATTCTATTGCCTTCTGCATTGAATATATAACTTTTCTCCTATATTCTCTTAATGTAATGAATATTGATTAATATTTGACTGTTAATTGAAAATTTTTAGTTCAGTGTGTCATTCAGCTTTCCATTATATAACAAAATACCTGAAATAATTGACTTATGAAGATAAAAGGATAATTTTTGTCTTATGGTCCTTTATCAGGTGAGTTTATTGCTTTTAGTTCTCTTGTGGGGATGCCAGATGGCAATGCTGGGGAACACATAGTGGAAAAAACTGCTTACCTCATGGCCAGGAAGAAAAACAGGAGGAGGAAGGGGCTACAGTCCCACCATTTCCTTCACGATCTCACCCTCAAAGACCTGCGGGTCTCATACCAGGCCCACTTCTTGAAGGCTGCGCCACTTTGCAGTAACATTACCCTGGGGAACAAGACTGAACACATGGGCTCTATGGGGACACCCACAGTCTAAGCTGTACAGTCATGATACTTCTGCTTTTTATTTATTGGTAATTTTATTTGTGAATATTTCCTTAAGAACTTGTTCAACTATGTTCCTGGAAGGTATCTGTTGATTTTATTTTCCTGTATGACATTATTAGGTTTTAGCACAAGGATTTGTTGCTTTGTACCATGCAAATAAAAGTATTCCTTCATCCTCAGTATTTTTAAGAGATTTTAAATAAGATTGTAGGTCAGCATTTTTATCTGTTGTTACAACATCTGAGACTGAAAAGCTTTTTTATAATGAACGTCTAGGGCCATAGATGGGGCTTTGGCCATGGGAGAGCTTGTGTATAGTGAAAGTCTATGTAAATAAATCTCTTATTTTTAATCATCTTAATTTGCATCTTCAGCTTCACTAAATACAAAAGTTTAGATTGTCATCCTGTCATCTGTCTTCTTTAGAATTCAGCCATGATTTTTATGGCTCTTCTCAATTGGTAGATTAACTTCCCACTAGCTAATATTACCAGTTTTCATACTTTTGGATTTAGACAAACTTATTATTATATGCTTAGTTGGGGTTTTGAAAAATATTTATCTGTTTAATGGTCATTGGACTTCTTAAATGTCTGCAAGATATTTTGTGGTATCAAATTTGGAAACAGTGTAGCTAAGTATTACATCTACAAACATTTTATATCTCATTCTGTCTGGCTGCTGGGATCACAATAGCATGTATGTGAATACCAGTGTAACCCCACAGGGCACTGATGTTCTATCTTTTTTTCTCTTTGCACTGTTTGGAATAATTTCTACTATCTGTTTTCAAGATTAATCTTTGCTCTGCAATATTCATTCTGCTGTTAAGCCCATCAGTAAATTTTTATCTCAGAGATTCTATTTCCCCCAGTATTCTTTTTATTCATTTTTAATAGATTTTATCTCCTGATATATTGCACTTAATTCCACTGCAACCATTTTTCCTTGTAAACTTTTGAATACATTTATAAGAGTTGTTTGAAAATCTCTGTCCATTAATTCTAATAACTGTTAGAGAGTTTATTTTTACAGATTGTTCTTTATCTAGATGTCAGGTCATATTATCCTGCTTGCTTTTGCAGGCATGATGATGTTTTATTGCCCTCTAGACATTAGACCCAATGCTTAATTCTTACATTTATTCCCTCTCTTTAGTGTGCTTTTGGGGTGAGGGATGTTTATCAAGATTCCTCCTAGAGTCAAATGTGCCCACTGTGCCCTCACCCCAGCCACCCTCACTCTGTACTGCCCACTTGCTTCTGTGATCAGTTGAACCAGAAGGAAGCTGCACTGAGGCTCAGGTCTTCCCAGGTCCAGACCATCTGGCCATTGTCCCCATGCCTTCAAAGTCTCTCCGCTGTTTGGCCCACAGTGCTGTCCACCTGCGCCTGACAAAGGCATGGCCCCTGCATGTGGAAGCCTCTGTGCCTCTTAGCTTACTTACAAACACTGCATTTTTCTCTGAAAGTGATACACTAATATCCCTAACTGTAGCACTTTTTAGAAGCACAATAAAACCTATGACTTATATTGTCCAGATTCTTCTGCTTGTATCATAGGAGTAAAGTTATCTGATTACTTACTTCTACATCCTAATAGGAAGTGAAATCATTTGGGTCTATGAGGTTAAAAATTCCTTGCTTTGTAATAGTTTTAGACTTAACATATACAGACTGTCCTCTGTGTTGGTGGGCTCTGCACATAAGGATTCAACCAGGTACAGATAAAAAGTATTCTTAAAAATGTGTTTGTATTACACATGCATAGATTTTTTTTCCTTGCTGTGATTCCTTAAACAATACAGTACAGCAATTGTTGACACAGCATTTATTTTGTATTAGGTGTTATTAGTAACCTGTAGATGATTTAAAACATAGGAGAGGATGTATGCAGGTTATATCCAAATAAAACCATTGTATATGAAGAACTTAAGCATCTGTAAATTTTGGCATCTCCAACGCGGTATGAAGGTTCTTAGAACCAATGTTCTAAAGGTATCTGAGGAATGATTGTATTTAGTTTGGGAAGTTTATGGGGGGCTTCTGCCACTTGAAGAAAAATTTTGATTGAAAATCACTCCCATTCTGGGGCATGGTGGTGTACACCTGTAATCCCAGCGCTTGGGAGGCTGAAGCAGGAGGATAGCGGGAGTTTAAGTCCAGCCTGGGCTACATAGTGAGATTAGGACCAGACTGAACCACATAGTGAATCCCTGCTCAAAAAACAAAACAAAACAAAACCAAACCGAGGGGGAAGAGAGAGAGAGAGAGAGAGAGAGAGAGAGAGAGAGAGAGAGAGAGAGAGAGAGAGAGAATCACTGTCCTCTGGGTCTCTACTTATTAGGCTATAATGTCAGTTGATTAAAATACCATGAGAAAGTGTGAGATTAATATTGCAGCTTTATTATAACCACCTAATTGAATATTCTTTCTCATTTCATATAAGTGTCTTTGTAGAAACGCTACCAAGAGCGGCATTGTGGTTACTTTAATTCCATTGCTAAAACTTTTATATGGTTTCCTGTATTCTAAAGGGAAAGCTATGTGCACTTTTCTTATTTTGAAACTTTTCCTCTTATGAATCAGTGGCAGTGTGATAAATGTCAGAAGTTCTTATTAAGTGGTTAAGGTGGATGCCTCTGTGTCAGCGTTAGGGGAAGGTGGTTGTGCAGTCTCTCTAAAGAAATGCCAGAGTTGTAAGGTTGTATTTATTAACTAGAGAACATGTGATGCTAATAATAACATTTGTAAATTGTCTATTCATGCCAGATTCGCCTATTCTTTACATAATAGGATAAGGAAGGTATCATGGCTTGGATATGGCAGTATCAAGGTTCAAAACTTCACTCCTCCACCAAGATGGGCATTTTCAGAAATACTTAGCAAACGGCTGAATTGTGTATACTCTAGTCAAAAGTAATACATAAACTGCAAGCTGGGCATGGTGCCACACACTGTAATCCCAGCTCTTGGGAGGCTGAGGCAGGAGGATTGATATGAATTGGAGGCCGACGTGGGCTACATAATAAGTTCAAGGCCCACCTGAGCTACAAAGAGAGACCCTGTTTTTAAATAGGTAAATAAACTGCAACAGAACATTTTGAAAGCAAATTTGTCTCTTTTCAAATAAAATTCAGGAGGGCTAATGAAAGTGATGGTGCCTAATTTCCCCCATTCCAAAATTCAGATTATGGTAAATATTTTTCTCAGCCAAAATATAATATAAAATATTATATAATATATAATATAATATAAAATAATATCTCACATAAAATATAATTTAGGTTGCTGTAGAGAAAATATGGGGCTGGAATCCTGATTATTGCTCAAGCCATGAAGTTTTGTTTTGTGCTTTGGTTATAGGGAAAGCCACAAGAATCAATAGGTTCTTGGCACCAGGAGGCCCAGCAAGCTAAGGAGTGTGTGCCACCATGAGGAGCTTCTCGGTGATCAGTGGAAATAGGAATGGAGCTCTCCTTTCTGGATGTGCAGGGTAAATTTGAGATAAAGAGTCACAGTAAATGGTATGATACTGCATGTGAGTGTTTTAGGAACATTTTTCTTTACGTCAAATACTAGTCACACAATAGGGGTAAAGATGGAAATTAGCCTTCAAAGACCTACCACTATAGCCTTTTAAGGAATGTATGTCAGCTTTGCATTACTGTACTCAAATGCTTGAGAAAAACAATTAGGGAGAGGAATTATTTATTTTGGCTCAGAGCTACCTTCCAAGATGGCTTCCAAACATGGCCACTAAAACATGGTCGGCTGTTTCCATGACTGGGGGCCAGAAGTGAGGTAAAACATCATGGTAGAAGACAAAGGTGGAGAAAAACTGCTCACTACATGACATATAGGAAGCAGAGAAACAGTAAGAGAGGCCGAGACAAAGTGTCTGGGGACTGGATATAGTCCCAGAAGTCACACTCATAGTGGTCAGCCTCATCAAAGCAGGCCTTTCCCCTAATAACCCCAGTTAACGAACTCATCAATGGATGAGTTAGAGTCCTCATGATTCAGTCACTTCCCCAAAGTTCATTGGCACTGAACATGGGAGTCTTTTAGAGAACATTCTAGATCTAAATCCTAACAGAATGTTTGTCTTTATAAAGAATAAACCATTCTTCAAAAGAGGGGAATGGATGGGAAAGCATCAGACCAAGGCCTCTGTGTGCTCAGTCTAGAGGTCTTTGCAAGAAATAGGAGTAGCTCCAGGTTAACAACTTGATTGTGGCAGTTTTCACGGGTCATGATTTGGTAGTCTGCATGTTGCTCTTTGGAAGAGATTTGAATTGTATTCGGTGACTTAAGGTAGTGGATGGGAAGGGTGAGGAGGGCCCATTAACCAGTGTAGAAGAGTTCTCCCAACCTCTTGAAGAAGAATATGCAAGTGTCTCTCCTTCTACAGGAAAAGAACCCAGTATGCCATGTGCACCCTTATATCCAAGCCTCACTGAGCTGAGAATATTTTTTGGAGAGTTGAGGCCTTGGCTTTCTGCAGGAAAAGCGTTCAAATCTTCAAGGTGGTTCTTTTGCATCTTGGAAGCTGGTTCCAAAGCCAAATCCTCGGCTCTTTCTCTAATGACATCATCATTATTGGGTGCTGTTACTCCCACATGAGCATATTCATCCTGGGTACACACAGGATTGATTCTGATGTATGGGGAACATCCAGGGTCCCACATTTGCTGCAAGGCCAGACGTGTTTCCTCAGTGCAACACCCCATGTCCTCCAGCAACTGGAAATAGTGAGGCAGAAGGGTGGACAGGCCTGTGAAAGAAGACTGACTTGGAGCAAAACCATAATCATGCGGGTTACGAGGTGTGTGACTTGGAATAATGTGTTAAATTTTTTAAGTCTTGGTGTCCTTATCTGGAGCGATTCCTGATAGAGTTGTGATGCATATGGAATGAGACTGTGAACATACAGACCTCTGTGTAATCCAGTACACAGCATACGTGCAGCAAATGCCAGCCTGAGTCTACATGGAGCAGAGCACAGAAAACCTGGCTCACATAGGGACAGAAACTGCCAAATGTTACTTCATGGCCTAGTTAGACCGTGGAGACACATAGCCTGCGTAGCAAAGGTGTGTCCTTGGTCAAGGCTGGAGTTTACAATCTATCAATGTTAATCAGGGACTGAGGTGGACAATATAGCATAGCATAACCCAGAGAAAGATAAAGGTGGGCAAAGTGGCAGAGGCACCTTCCAGAATGCCAGCTATGTGTCATAGCAGGAGCAAAGGTGGTAAATGACGGCCACAAGTAATACAGAAACCTCATTATTATCCCCTCTCACATCTTTTAGATTAAAATGTTTGTTGTTTTAAGATTCTCCCCTTTAAATTTCTTGCTTAATATCTAGTCTAAAATAAAGTCAATAGAGCTGGGTATGGTGGTGCACACCTGTAACCAACCCCAGCACTCAGGAGGCTGAGGCAGGAGCATCACAGTGAGTTTGAGCTGGTGTAGGCTACATACTGAGTTCAAGGCCAGCCTGAATTACATAGAGAGACCCTGTCTCAATAAATAAATAAACAAATAAATATAAAATAAAGTCAACTGAAAAAGAATGGACTGGAAATGATATTAAAAGCTCTCCAATATCTAACAGTCTAATTAGAAAGTATGAATCAGCTACATAGATTCATTTTTAAAATGGGGTATAAATGATACTTTACATCGGGTTTGAGGGTTTTTTTTTTTTTTTTGAGGCAGTGTCTCATAATGTATTTCAGGCTGGCCTTGAACTCATAAGGATCCTCCTGCCTCAGCCTCCTGAGTACTGGGATTACAGGCATGTGCCACCATGCCTGGCTATTTGTTGTTTTGATTAGTAAGGATTGAAGTTTCTATTCTGTTATCCAGCAAAAGTGGCTTATGCCAGTCCCATGGGTTGGGAGGCTGAGCACTTCTTTGGCTAAGTGTAACCTCAGAGTACGCATGGGGTGACAATTTGGCCCCACAGGGCTGGGATGTGCTAGAGGCCTCTCAGTGGTATCTGGCCATGAGTGCTGGCTGTTGGCCAAGACATCTTGTCCCTTGATCCTTGGCAGTAAACAAACCTAAAGCACAGTCTCATAGCCTTCATTCAAAGTGACTTTCCCCCATGGTGACTACGGGTTGCATAATGCAAACCCAAAGGGAAAATCATCTTGAATAACTGCATGATGATACGTGGAAAGTTCGAGAGCTGCGTATACCATCTCAGGGTTCTGAGCTGTGTGGTTAAAGATATTGAGAGTTGACAGATTAGTCAGGGAATTTGTCAAGAGTATTAATTACGAACTTTGAAATCTTGGTCAGTGAAAGTTCATCTCAGCACATCTTGCAAATATGATCAAAGTCTTCTCAGTACTGATTTGATGATTCTTAACCACAATGTGTGAAGAATGAAGTTTTTCATTAGAAATCACTGATGTAATAGAGCACATGTTCAAGGAAGATGAATCATTGAACTATACCAATTCATGCTCTTCCCCCACCTACCTGCCTCCCTGCCCCTGCATCCCCATTTTTCTGGACACTAGAGGCCACCTTTGGAACTGCTGGAGAAGGAAACTGTGGTCCTAGAAACAATAGCACAAACAGCCTAGGTGAACCCCACAGGAGGTGGTATAAATGAGATGGTATAAAGTGAGATGGTATAAATGATGTTTCTAAAACCATCAAAACAAACCTGGGGTCTACTGTGATCTGGCAGTGAAATAAACTTACATCTGGCTGAAAGCCTGAACTATGGAAGAGTACAGCGTGTAGCTGGCTAGGGAAAAGGAGAGTTCTAGAAAAACTATTATTTGGGTAACTTTTTTTCTTTTTAAATTAAAAAAAAGTGTTGGCATCTCCACTAAGGAAAATGAAATAAAAATACCCCCAGTGCAGCTTCTCAACTCACTGCCCTGCTTCTCCCCCTCCCTTCTTCTGCACAGGGCATCCTGTCTGCGCCTGCCAGTGGCTTCGAGGACAACCGAGGAGCATGCAGGGTGTCCCTCGGGGTTCCCGTTAACTGCAGGTGGGTTTCGCACACGTGGAGGGTGCCCCACGGTGCCAATGCCTACCCTACCTCCGCTGGCCCACTCTGCCCTGTTTCAGGAAGCGTGGCCTGCATGTGAAGGTGCCATGTGGGGCGAGCTGGGCAGGTCTGTAGGTTCACCTGCTTTGAGGCACTTCCTGGTCAGTTGCATCTGTGCGCCAGAGGGTGGCACCCCAGGCACTCGGGAGGTGCAGTGCAGGGACGAGGAGAGAAGGAAGAAAGGCGGGAGAAGTTAATTCTCAGACCAGGATCTCCAGTTCTTCGCGAGAATTTGGGGCAGAGGCCCCCTCTCCTAATTCTTTTACAGTAAAAGCTTAAGATTCTCCCGGGTGTCAGAGAGTTAGGAATTCCGAAGATAAAAAGATTTGCGAGGGTTATGTATGACCAGTTGCTTCCAGCACGCTCAGTCTCTGGCAGTCTGAAACAAAAGTAGATTCTGCGGCTGCTGAGTGCGTGGGTGCTTGGTAGTGGGCGGAGAGGCCCCCCCCCCTCGGGACTAGACCGCACTTGCTCGCCAACATCTGACCTGTCCCACTGTATCATGTTTTGCAGTTGCTGGATTTGTGCGACTCGGTGAAGGATGATACCCTGAGGGTGATCTCTGTCTTTAACATTCCACACATCAACTTCCATGCACCAATCGCACCAATCGCTGGAGTCCCCCCAACGCGAGGAGTTCCCTGGTCTTCTACCCTGCACAGGGGACAGACGCTGGGCTAGCCGGGGGAAGTGGTGCGCTCGCTCTCTGGGGCCCAAGTTGCAAGCTGAGCTGTGACGGGCGTGGAGAGAAGTGTGGTGGTCAGTCCACAGCTGCTCCACAGTCGCCCGGAGCTGGGCTAGAGGCCAGGACAGCTCGCGTGGGGTCACAGCCCAACGGGATGCTGCTCAGGGAGCAGCTGTCCGGTACAAACTGGCGGGGCTCGGGGCGCGAGGTTGGGAAAGAGAAGCCAGACGGCTGCCAGGGAGTATGGTGCTTTATCCTCAGTAACCCTGCCTGGCCCGGCCACGACCTCGCCTGGCTTGGGAGCCTGATTCCCCTAGACAATCAGGGTGGGCTCTCTCCCCCGCAGACACCCCCCCCCCGCGCGCCTTGTGAGCGCGCCCCACAGCCGGGTGTCGCTAAAAATCTCTTGCTGTCATCGGTGACTCAGATTTTCAGTGATTTCGAAAACATTTGGTTCTGGGTGAAAAAAAATCAAAACAAAAATCAAACATCCCCAGGCCAAATTAAATACATAAGTAATGAGGAGAGAGTGACAGAGATAGAGACAGAGACAAAAAGAGACAGAGAAACCACTCGGAGCGCGGGCGGGCAAAGGTTCAAGTAAGACAGTGCTGTTTTCCCAGTGAATCAGATCCTCTTGGGCTCTGCAGGAACGCGGCCGCCGGAGCCTAGACTCGCGCTTTGAGCGAAGCGCAAACTCAGGCGGGTCCTCTGGAGTAGGCGGCTTCCGCAGCGCAAGATAACGCTTAGAAAACGTTGTTACCACGCGAAACTAATCTGTCCTTTGGAGTAGCCCAGACCCAAATTTTGATAAAGAAATTAAGAGATGGGAAAGTACTCTCTCTTCTCGGAGAGGCTGGGGAGGTGGGCCCAGGAAGTACTCTGCAATAAATTGGTTTCAGAACTTGGAGAGACCGCATAAGCAGCTCCCGTGGCCCGTGGATTTCCCACTTAGCAAAGCGCCGTGGCCTGACTTTATTCCCCTCTCTTCCCTACCAGCGCGTCTCCGGTCAGCGGTAAGGTTACCGCCCTGCCGGCGTCAGCTGCATCGATGTCCCAGATCGGCGACCCCAGGCTGCCCCGGTGTCCCCACGCTGCCCTTCGCGCTCTCTAGCGCAGTCCTGGGCCGCACGGGCTCGCGGCACCCTGTCCACTCGACGGTCCCTGACACAGCCTCGCCTGGAACTCTAGGACCGCTGTCTCCGGGCCGGCTTCTTTGCTGAGTTCTTAACAGCACTAAGCAGGATGCTTTCCCCGACGCCTCTGTTTTGTTTTGGAGGATTCATGGGTTCTCCGGAGCGGGCGACGCGGGGTGGCAGAGATATGCAGGAAGCAACACGAGCGGCTTTCTCCTGCGCGGTTCTTTTCCGGTCGGGGACGGCGTCGCCGAAACCGCCGAGAGGGCCGGGCACCCCGGCGAGGCCGGCCTGAGGCTGTGCGCCCGAGCTGCAGGTTGCCTTGTTGTCCCCGGTAGGACGCAGAGCGCCCCCCACTCCGGCCGTGGGCAGGAGACAGCGCGGCCTGCAAGTCGGCGGCGCCGCGTCCCCGCGCCTGGCCGTCCCTCTTGTACCGAAATCCCCGGCCGGGCCCCGCGCGCCCGCTTCGGCCCCTCTGCGAACACGGTTCTAGAACACCTCGTTCTAGACTCGGAAAAGGAAACTTAAACCTGCGGCTGGCTGTGCAGCGTCACGCTGAAGTCAGATCTGTATAGGAATTTAAAAGGTGACCGACGCGGCCCGACGGCGGGACAAGGCCGCCCCATCAGCTCCTCCATGCCGAGGCCCCTTCCTTCTCCCCGCCGGCCTCCGAACCCAGTCTCCCTAATCCCCGCCTAGCAGGGTGTCCTAGGGTGCTCCATTTCAGTCCAAAGTTCCACACCCCGCCCCGCTGTCTCAAAGCCCAAGGCTGGGGACCTGGCAGCGCGGGGAGCAGGCGGGAGGCGCGGGGGTGGCCGCGGGCTGGGACGGTGGACGGGGGTGCAGGCACACGGAAGTGCGCTGAATTGGGTCTCCCGGGCAGAGTCACGAGGTGGGGCTGCGGATTTCCAGAGGAAGGAAAATGGGGACACCAAGAGGGGTTGGGGGGCGCATATTGCGACCCGTGGCGAGCCCTTAGCTAAGCAGCCCCCCCAAGCCAGCCTGGGCCCACTGAGGCACGGTTCCTGCAGGCTCCTGGGGAGCCCAACCCTTCTCGAGGGTCCCGACGCAGACCACGCACAACCTTCTTTCACCTGGAGGCTCAGGCTCTCCTCGGTGCCTTTTCCCCTTACAATTATTTGTGTCTTTTTTACAAAAAAAGTACTTATTTTATCTGCACACACGGTATTCTAGCCCCAGGCAGGGTATGCGGGAAAGACGCGTCCTGCAAGCTCCTTCTCAAGCCAGGCTTCGTCTCACTGAAAAAAGCTGGCAATCGCCTGCAGGGTGACAGGAAGGCGCCCAAACGCCGCGTGCCAGGCAGGCAAGCATCTCGTTGATCAGGGTTCCGAAGGTGGGAGAACTAAGACTCAGTGCCCAACCTTCGCACCCAGACATATCCGAAAACCACACCGATCCCCTCCCGGCCCCCGAGCAGCCGGGACGCCGAGCGCCTCCGCAGGGCTCTCGAGGGTGGCTAGGGCCAGGCAGGGCGCAGAACGTGCCCGAGCGCCCCCTCTGTTCCGCCTGCAGGCCGCGGCTGCCACCCGGAGGGGAAAGGCGAGCCGGCGCTTCTTTGGGGGGAGGGGCGCGCACGCAACCGTCTGCCCGCCGAGTCACTCTGGTAAACACGCCTGGCTCGGCGGCGCGCGCGGCAGGGAACCCGGAGGGGCCAGCCCCGCCTTTACCTGTCGCAGCCTGCACGCGCCGGCGCGGGGGTGGGGCTTGCCCTCCCTCCCGCGGAGGCGGGACGTAGCGGGGGCGGGGCCCGCGGTGATTGGGCGCTGGCGCAGGGCAGTCAGTCTGAGCTAGGCTGCAGGGCAGAGCAGGTTTCACTTCGCTCCGCTCAGCCTCTGGGTCGCCAGCTTGCTGGAGCGCTGCGTCTTGCATCGTCGTCGTCGTCGTCGTCGTCGTCGTCGTCGTCGTCGTGATCGTGATCGTCGTCGTGATCGTGATCGTGATCGTGGTCGTGGTCGTGGTCGTGGTCGTGGTCGTGGTCGCCGCCGCCGCCAGCTTATTCTTGCAGTTCCTCTACGAGCCTTGCAGCATCGTCACTGGCAGAGCTTGAGTTGCCCCGCTCCCGCCGCCACCACCTTGGTGCCCTTCCCTGGCCCTGGTACCCCCAATGTCTGACTCTGATTCGCGAACTGAGAAGCGCAAGGTAAATACCTCCGTATTCCGAGGAACCGGCTGGGGACGGATAGAGGACGGGCGCCGATGCCCGAGCGGCTCCATCTAGTGCCAGCTTCCTGCGCACGTGCAGGCCGAGACGCGCGAATCTGCACCGTTTATCGCCGGCCCGGAGGGTGCCATCGGTGCAGGTCGGATCTGGGGACCGATCGTCCGCGCCGAAGCTGCGATCACTTGACCCAACTGTGGCTCGGGTCGGGATGCGCATGGGGTGGCGGAGCGGCGAAGGTGGAAGAGCGCTTGTTTTCGGTACCGACCGGGAAGCCGGCGACCCGCTCCGCGGTACCGGGTTGTGTCCCCAATCGGGAAGGCTCACTGGCGGTCCCCGCGAGGCGACCGTGCTGTTTGATGGGTCTCGAGTTTTGGCTGTTAGATGCGAGGGTTCGCGGAACTCCGTTGGTGATTTAACTTAACAAGCCTGTGGTTTGATTTTTATGTCATTCAGGCCGAGGTTTCAGGGCATCGGCTAAGGGTTCCCTCTTGAACGTGCGTGGGGCTCCTGCTAGATCTGTACGCACTCGTCGTAGTGTGTCAGCCCCAGAATCCACGGACAGCGAGAAGCCAGAACTTGGTCGGGCTCCCGGGCCAGGCTGTTCTAGCGGCTGGCGCGTGCCGGTTTGCCCCGGGACGCCCACCCTTGGGGGTTCCTTTCCCTCGGGCAGGAGCTGTTTCCCAAAGTGAGAGCTGCCCACCGGATGCTGGAGATGGGGTGTGAATGTGCACGCCCCTGACAAGGAGTGGACGCTCAGATTGGTTTCGTGTCCGCGGCGCGCGGGGAGACGGAGTTGCAGGAATCCGGAGGAGCTGCAGCCGAGCGAGTGCGGCCCTTTGGGGTCCTCACCCCGACCCGCTTCAATGTGCTTGTGAGAACTGCCTGGCCGGGTCTCGGGAGAGTGCAGGCCGATTTTGTTTCCAAATGATCAGAGCGGCGGGAAGTCCTGCGGCGAGCGCGCTGTCCCGGCCGAGCCCAGGGGCGGGGCAGCCAGAGCTGCCGGACTCCCGAAGCTCTGGCCAAGGCCGTTCGCGAAGCGCTTGCAGGCGAGTTTGTCAACAATCGCCGCGCCTGCGGCAGCCGGACCCATAAGCGCCGCCCCCGCCGCCGCTGCCCATTGGCTGCAGCGCCGAGCCACCGCGCGCGGGCCAATTGAGAACGCAGGCACCCGGCGCCGGCGGCGCGGGGAGGTCTGCAGTGCCGGCCGCGGCGGGCGCAGTGCGCGAGGGGAGGAGCGGGAGGAGGCGGAGGATGTTCCCGGCGGCCGCGGCCGGCGCAGCGCGGGCCAGAGGCGCGGCGCGCGAAACTGTCGGCTGCCGGGTGCAGCGTGGTGGCAGCGGCCGGCGGGCGGAGAGGCGTGGGTTCTGCGCTGCCCTGGGGCCCCCGAACCTAGCTGGGCTTAGTCTCCTGCGTTGCCTCCACCGTGACAATCAGAGGGCGCCGGGTCGGCGCCGGGCGCGGGTTGGACGCCGCTGGGCCCGAGCCGGGGCGCGGACGCTACGCTCGGAAGGGAAGGGGCGGACGTGAGTGGCAGTGCGGTGGCCTCTGGAGGGGAGGGTCTGGGCAGAGGGGCGGTGCGCCTGGTGTTGGCTAGCGCGCGGGGAGCTAGTTGCGGACTTTGCACGGGGTGTGAGGGCATGGCTGGGGCGGGGGGTCCCACACTTGGAGCTGTGCACCGAGCACTATGTCTGCAGATCAGGGAAGTTCTGTCCGGTTCGGTGCGGCGCGCTGGCAGGACCCGAAGGGACTGGGGGCGGAGAGCGCCGGGGCCGGGCCGAGCCGCGCTCCGAGTTACAAACTCTATTGTGACGCACTTACTACGGCTGACGGCCGCTGCCAAACCTTCCCCAGACTTGCTGCCCTCAGCAGTTTCGGCAAACAATGGGGCCGGAGCAGGGAACGCGGCCAGCAGCGGCAGCCCGCAATCGCTGCATCTGCGCCTGCTGCTGTGCTGCAGCGCGGTATCTGATCCCGGGAAATCAGAACCCGCTGGGAGTTTCTGACTTGATTCAAGTCTGTCCCGAGCAAAAAGCACATGTGAATAGACTTCAGACAGACTGCTGCTCTTGGGACTTGTGTATTTGTTTATGTAGACGCACCAGTTTCACGAGTAATTGACATTGTTACTGTTTTGTTGGGTGGTTTGGTTCCACCTCCCCACCATCACCACCACAAAGAAGATAATCATACGTTTGTTATTTCAAGTGCATTTTATTTCGGAGGTTGTTGGAGAAGTAAACAACCTCCCAACTTGATTTTAAAGTACTGTATTGGGGATGAACTCTTGAGTCTTAATAGGTGAAGGTTTGCATTTATCTCACTGTAATTACTGTTTTGCTGGATAATCTTAGATTTGTTTCTTTTCCTTGCAGAAAAAAAGACCAAATGGCCAAGCAACCTTCCGATGTAAGTTGTGAGTGTGACAGAGAAGGTGGACAATTGCAGCCTGCTGAGAGGCCATCCCAGCTCAGGGCTGGGGCCCCAACCTCCCTACAGACGGAGCCCCAAGGTAATCCTGAAGGCGCAGGGGACCGCTCCCCCCACGGCAGCCCTCAGGGCCCGCTGGCCCCACCGGCCAGTCCTGGCCCTTTTGCTACCAGATCCCCGCTATTCATCTTTGTGAGAAGATCTTCCCTGCTGTCTCGATCCTCCAGTGGGTATTTCTCTTTTGACACAGACAGGAGCCCGGCACCCATGAGTTGTGACAAATCAACACAAACCCCAAGTCCTCCTTGCCAGGCCTTCAACCATTATCTCAGTGCAATGGGTAAGCATTGCCCGGGGAAGAGGCAGTTGGCATGTGAGTGTGTGAATATCTGTTTCAAGGCTGTGTAGCATTTAAAGTCCCTTTGCAGAACCATCAACTGTTGTGTGCTGTAAGTTGATGGGTGTGGAGGATGTGTCAAAATACCACGCTGACATTTTTCTAAAGTGTGACAAGGTATAATAGTGCTTCAGCCTTAGGGGCTGTAAAGCTTGAATCTCTATCCCTTCATTAAGCTAAAGCATTTACGGCTTGGTTTACCCACTAGTGTACATGTTCTACTTGCAAAGGACCTGCTCAGTTATGGAAAACAGCTAACTACAACTAAAGGTGTAACAAGTTAATGACTTTCAAAACTAATGTTTGTAAAAATGAACTCTTCTGCAGAAGGACCACCAACACTGGTCTGTGAAAATGGTGTGTCTTATGCTGAAGTTCCCCTTTGGGTTGATTCAGAGTACTTGGATGTAGTGCTAATGAGGTTAGGTTATAGATTTTTTTTTTAATTTTTATTTTGAAAGTATACAACAAAACAAGTCAGAATAAAGCCAACTAAGATCGTACAGTGAAATTGGTACAGAACTTCACAGTAGGTTACCGGGATAACAGTAATAGGTATCACAGTATATTTTGTTATCTTTATAATAGTTGTTCTTTCAATCCTGTATATCAAAATGAGATGAAATATAGAACACTATAGAACTTAACAAAACAGAATACTGAATAGAGCAGTATCACTAATCAGAAAGAGCAAAACAGTAATAAAAATATTTGCCTTCAAAGAAATGGTAGAAGGAAGTCCCCCTTATTTGCTATGGTCAACCTTGCAGGAGATGCTCAGATTTCTGGTTCCCATTTGCTAATGGAGGGGGGGGGGAGATAGGGGAAGTAGGATATTTGACTCTAGGCCATGTAGCAGTAGGTTCACTATTGCTAAGCAGGGAGGCAGGATGGTCATTTGTTTTCACACCGTCCTCAGTTCCAACATGGCGTGGATCTCAGGAGACACTGCTGGGTCTCCCCCTGGAAAGGCTGCAGTCTGCCACCCTGCCTCCGTTTACCAGGAGGGGAGGTGCTGGCTTGGCTTCCCAGAGTCCTAAGTTCCAACATGGCGTGGATCTCAGGAGATACTGCTAGTTCTCCCCTTGGAAGCTAGGTTATAGATTTTTATTTCAAGAATTAAAGGCAGGGTTAAGATCTGAAATAGGATACCCTAGAGGCCTGAAGTTGGCAGTGAGGGTGCTGACCTGGTGAGGGCAGGGATGTGTTGGAAAGCATTTGCTTCTCTACCTGGCTGTGCTAGGAGGACGTGTGGGCTCAGCAGCAGGTCTTCCTATATTGCAGGATGGTCCAGGAATGGAAATTTCGAGGCCTAGTGTTCTGACATTCAAACATTGACATTTAGGTCCTTTCAAACATCGTATAAACCACGTTGCAATGTCTGTAAGCTTGGTTGGCCTCTCTGCTCTGCTAGCTTGTGACTTGGTACAGTTCTGGTGACCAAGGTGAAGGGGAAAGTCTCTAGGTTTAATGGGCTCCTCTCCACTAGTGGAAAAGGCTGATGTCATGATCACTGTGTACCACGCTCACATTTGGCATCTGTCCAGATCAGTCCTTCCTCAATAAGTAAGACACAAGTAAAAATGATAGTGTTATTGATTAGGAAAGCCAATAAAGATTCTAGTAAGATTTTAGTTCATACCTCGCTAAAGGCCCATTGCTTGAATTCTGGAGCACAGAGAGACATTTTGTATTTGTAAATGTGGTACAGCATGGTCTTCACCCCCTTCAGTGAGCTCCACTGGGTGGGTGTTCCAGAGCTAGGCAGAGCCTCAGAGACTAGTCAGTCCATACATGATGGGCAATCAGGCAAAGCTGTAGGAATTCTAGCGGCCATGACTGGCTGCACAGCTCCTGCTGAGTGCTGGGGCCCCTCGGAGAAAGCAACCAGAAGTTGTACTACTGCCACTGCTTCAGTCAGTGCCAGGGCTACTGCTCCTCAGTTGATGTCAGCCTTAGAAGTTGTTGGAGCCGCTGCGGATGAAACAGTCCAGGTTACGTATGAAGCGACATAGTTATTACTGAGTGAATGGGCCTTTATGGCATGTTATGTTTAAAAAGCTGTTATTCTAAGGACCCTGTGGAAGCTATTACACTTTCACACTGCAGGCCTGTACCGTAGTCTGTGCAGGTGGTGGCTGAATGTATGAAAATAGTTTCTCCTTCCTGTTTCATAGGAATGGTGGACGTGTGCGTGTGATTTTTACTTTACTGTAAAGACAAGTCATGCCTCTTTTTTGTGGTGACAGACACCACTTAACGAGCTAATTATAATGTAAGCACTGTTCCTTGAGATGACAGATACAGAACTTTAAAGATTACAGTCGAGCTTGTGAGCCAGAGTTATTGGTTATACCTGCAGAATAAAGGAATGGATCCTCAAGTGTTAATGTATAACTGCATTCCATTAGATTGCTGTGATAGCTTAGGGTTGAATGCATAGGAATAAATGATAAATTGCCAGGAGTTTGTTTGAATTGATCTACCAAGGTAAAGATTTTAGCATCTAAGTTCTCCCCCTTTGTTTAGGGAGGAGGAGTTAGGGTAGGGAGAAAGACAGGAAATGCAGTACTAGTCAGAGGGGAAAACTGAGACAAATGTGAGCTTGTTAAACCTATTTTTCCCCTAGTACTGGGGATGGAATCTAGGGGTACGATACCATTGGGTTACCTCAACCTCATTTATTTATTTAAAGATGAGATCTTGCTAATTTGCGTAGGCTGGATTTGAACCTTTATTCCTCCGGCCTCAGCCTCCTGAGTGACTGGGGGCCTGTGCCATCGAGCTGATGGTTTTGCAGGCGATCCTGGTTTTCCCTGGCCACCATCGCAGTCTTTTTTCTCCAAAGACTGATCTGTTAAGTGGTTCTCTTATCCTTTTGGCCTTGTTTGGTATTCCTTGCTCAACCATTTTCATGAAGATCTTCAGTGATGGTTTTCATAATTTATTGCAAAATGCATTTTTTATAAAGACGTCTTTATGATCGGTGTGAACCACTGGAACATAAATGTGAGGTTACAAAGAGGTTCTCCTTAGCCAGGGGCTCCTTTAGTCACAGAATAGTTTTGTGTTCAGCGCCTTGCAGTAGAAGATGGCACATCCTGAGGTTTTATTGATCCTTGTGTCTTTGTTTTAATGAGAAAGTAAAAGTTTTAGCAGGGGTGCGTAGCAATCAGGCATTTGCACTAGAAAATGTTCACTTTTCTGCCTCAGTCTGTGAGTTTTCTGAAGATGAGATGAAAGAATACTACATTTATTGTGGGAAAATGAAGTTGTAACACTTCAACTCCATTTTGGAGTTGAGAAAAGTTTAGAATCTGGATATTGACTCCCTGTGTCGTGATCGTAACCGACTTCAGCGTTACAGTTGTTTGCTGGCACCCCTATATGCTGCTATTTGCCCTCCTCTCTGTACCCCTCGGCATCATATGCGTACACCCCCACAGTGCGCGTGCAGCTGGTAATTATCTGGCCCCTCCTGTCAGGTGGAGAGCTCCTTTGGGTGCTGCAGATCTAGAGAGAACAGAGCCCGGGAGATACTAATCACTCTTATTTTTCTATGGATGTCATGTTGAAATAGTACTTTTAATGTACATGTAAATATAATTTTTATGACAGTAAAATAACAGCATCAAACTTACCGTCTCGACCATTTATTTTCAAGTGTGCAGTTCAGTCGTGTTCTGCACCTTCCCGTTGTTGTGCAGCCAGTCTCCAGAACTTTTTCATCTTGCAGAATTGAAACTTCACACCTACCCATTAAATAACTCCCCTTCCAGCTCTTCCCCCTACAACTGGAAACCACCATTCTACCTTCTGTCCGTATAATTTTGACTACTTTAGGTGAAATTATACAGTATTTGTCCCTTTGTGACTGGCTTATTTCATGTAGTATAGTTTCATCAAAGTTCCCCTGTAATGTAATATGAGGTTCCTTCCTTTTCAGGGCTCAGTACTATTCCAGTATGAGTAGGTACATTGTGTTTATCCGTGCACCACATAATGGACACTTGGTTTGCTGCTGTCTTTTGGCCCTTCTAAAGAGTGCTGTCATGAATGTGTGCAAATAGCTTTTCATGATCCTACTTGTCTTAGTTACTTTTTCTCCTTCCTGAGACAATATACCCCATGCCCAAAGTTAAAGGAGGAAAAGTTTATTTTGGGTCACAGTTTATAGAGATTTCAGTCCATTATCAACGAGCTCCACACAGGCTGGCACAGCAGAGGGGCATCACAGAGCAGGCACAAACCAGCAGAACCCAGCCAGCAGCAAGTGATGGCAGCAGCTCTTTCTTTCTCTTATATTCTTTCCATCCATGCTACTCGCCCGGAAGTGACACTCACACCCAGGGCAGGGGGGCACTCTTAATACCAGCTCATACACCCTAGATCCAGCCGCCTGTGAAAGCCCCACCTGTGATCACATGAGGTTTTGGGGGACATCTAGATACAAGCTGTAACACTGCGCTGAACTGTTCTGGATCTATACCCAGAAGTGGGATGGCTGGCTTCTATGGTAATTTGGGGAGAATTGCCATTTTTGTATTTCCCCTGGTGAGTCTTAGAATCCATGCACAAATATGACTCTTACCAGTATTTAGATGTACAGGTACTTGGGTTTCCTTCATGGGGATCTTACCATTTTTAGTACATACAGCTTGTTACTGGTTTGTGTGTTTGTTTTAGATTTATTTTTAAATGTTGGAAGCATTTAATAGTACTGTATTTTTCATTTCGGTTTGCTTGTGTTCCTTTTTAGGAAATACATTTGGTTTTCCTGTATTGATTTTTGTCTCCTGAAGCTTTGCTGAACTTAATTCTAAAGGTTTTTATATTTCCTAGATTTCTTGATCTGTGTATAGTCAGTCGTGTAAACTGCAAATAGTGGGTAGGGTAACTTTTTCATTTTCCTTTCTTTACATTCTTTCTTTGTCTTGCCCTATTGTTAACAGCGAGGATTTTTACTACTTACGTTTAATAAGAATGACAGGAACAGACATCCATACCTTGTTCCTAGTCTTGGAAAAAAACTTTCTATCTTTAACCATTAAATTTAATCACTAACTGTTAAGTGTTTTACAGATACTCTTTAAAAAGGTGAAGTTTTATCTTTATTTGCAGATTGCTATGTTTTTATCGTGCGTGGCGCTAGATTTTCTAAAGTGTTTTGTGCCATTTGATAGGACTGATTTTATCATATCAGCCTGTTGATAGGGTGCTCTACGCGGTTGGATTTGCAGTGTAAATCTACCTGGCCTGGGACCAGATGTACAGGGCTTAAATGTTTTTCAGTGCTGTACTCTCTAGTGAAGCGATCTGGGCTGGAAGATTTCTTCCTGGAACTTGTAGATCTGAATTTAATTTCTTAGTGTTATGGGGACTATTCAGGTTGTTTATGTCATTTTCATTGAGTTGTAGAATTCTGTGAGTTTTGAGGAATTGGTCCCTGTCTTATAAGCTGTTGGATTTCTGTGTGTGAAAAGTCTTTGTTGTGTGTCCTTACAGCCTAACGGAGGTAATATTGTGAGATGTGGGTAATATGTTTGCTTATTTTTTCTGATAACTTGTGTCTTTTTCAAGCCTGTGAACCTTTCTGAAGGTTTATTAGTTTTCTTAAGTCAACTTTTTGTTGCATTGACTTTTCTCTGTTGTTTCCCTGTTCCCAATTTCATTGTTTATTTCCTCTTCCTGCTTGCTTGGTGTTTATGTTCTTCTAGTTATCTTGAGATAGGAACTCGGAATAATGTTTTGAGACCATTCCTCTTTGCTAATATAAGCATTTAGTGCTAGAAGTTTCCTTCTCACCTGTGTTTGAGTTGCATACCATGTATTTTGGACTATTGTGGTTTCATTTTCATTGTGTTCTGTATATTTTTATTTTCTGTGAGGTATCCTTTGACCCTGGCTTATTCACAAGTGGGCTGTTCCCAAGTGTGTGGAGATTGTGCTGTTGTCTTTATTGTTTTCTTTGATTTCATTAGGTCAGAGAATATGCACTGCCTGGTTTTTATCTTTTAAACTTGCTGAGGTTTGTTTCACAGCTTAAGATACGGTCTACTCACAGAATGATCCATGAGTCTGTAAAAAAAAAATCTTACATTAGGGGTGGGGTGTGTGTGTGTGTGATTTTTCTATGTAGGGTGCTGCTGTGGATCGAGTCTCGGTGATTGCTGCTGTGTCTGTTCCTTTAGCCCTTAAGTTTGCCTTGCATGTTTTAAGGCTGTGTTGTTTGACAGCGAAACATTTAGCATCCTGTCTTCCAAGTCACTTAATTTTACATTGACATTATGTCTCCTACTCATTTGGTCCGTTTTATCGCGGCTGTAAAGTCCACTTTGTGAATATAGCTGCTTCTGCTTTTTAAAATGTCAATTATGTTACTGTCCCTGTGATCTTTTTCCATCCTTTCACTTTCAACCTACATATATTGTTCTTGAAATAAGTTTTTTGTGTATATTACCTCGTTCAATAAAGTTATCTTACCTATTTGGCCAAGGCTATCTTTTAAACAATATGTTTAGACCATTTACATTTGAGGTGTTTGCATAATAAATGTGCCATTATTTTGGTTTCTGCTTGCTGTTTATTATTTCTTTTTTTTAACCATATTTGGTTATTTGAACATTTTTAGGGCTCCATCTTGGTGGTGGTTACAGTACCTTCTTAAAAATGCATTATTTGAAATAGTTTTTTAGTGGTTATTTTTGCATATACACATATGTAGTATAACATATTGCAACTATGCTAGGATCAGTGGCATCCATGTATTAGGGCTTCAGCCACAGCATAGAAACTTTTACTTACTGTTCAGTTGTTAGATTCCTTTACTACTTTTCAGATGTAATTGTCTTAAGTATACCTTGAGCACTATAGCGGGTGGGGGTGCAAGTTTTGCTTTAGCCATAAAATAGGATTTAAAAAGCCCACAAGAAATTTACCCGGTTTATCCCCTGTATGCTGTTTTTCCATTCCAGCGTTCTCTCCTTTTGGAAGTACAGAGCCTTCCATTAACATTTCCTCTCCGTTTGGAGCTCCCATGATAGGCCTGTGAGCAGCACATCCTCTTAGCTGTTCTCAGGAGAACATTGTTTTCTATTCCTTCTGAAAGACATTTCACGCAATAGTGCAGTTTTCTTTCAGTGCTAGAAAAACATCCCACTTCTGTTTGCCTCCATGGTTTTAGATGAGAAATCTGCTTTACTTCTAGTCGGTGTCTTCCCGAAAGTTCTGAGTTGTGTCTTTCCGTAAGTTAGAAGTCATTTCTCGTTGGGCTGCTTTCAAGCTTTTGGGTCCTTTTCTGGTCCCTTCCTCTCTTTCTTTTGGGACTCTGATGCTAAGAATAGTCATGCTTTGATGAGTCCTGTGGGTCCTCAAAACCATTCAGTTTTCTCAATCCTATTTTCTCTCTGTTTAGGTGGAAGAAATTCTATTGATGTGTCTATTCTCTTCCTGTCATTTATGCTCTATTATTGAACACATCAGCTAAGTTTGTAAAATTAAATTGTATTCTTCAACTTTTTAAAGATTTCTGAGCCTGGGGATTTCACTCAGTGGCAGAGCACCTGCCTAGCATATGTGAGGTCCTGAATTTGATTCCTGGCACCCTTCTCCCAAAAAAACATTTCTTCCAGCTTTTGCCAAATGAAGTGGAAGCTCAGATTCCTTTGTGACCTTTCACTGGCACTCCTGGCAAAAGTGGGGAGATCAGCTCACCTGACTTCAGTGAGTTTGGTTATAGTTGGGGCGTGGTCCACTGGGCCTCCCTGGCTGCTCCTGACACCCAGAGTGAGAGAACGGTGCAGGGCTGCCTCCTCCCTGCCAGCTGCTTCCCTCCTACACCAGGGTCGGAGGGGGCCGCCAACCTCTAAGCCCGCCTTCCTCTACCTGCTTCTCCCTGGTTAATGCGTTGCTGCTGCTGTGTGCAGGGTCCACACCCCTGCTTTGCACTCCTGCCTTGCTCAGGTGAGGTCATGTGCTAGTGCTTGCCCGGAGACTTTCCTGGCAGTTCGATGCAGGCGGAGATCCCACTTACCTACCCCAAATGGAGTCGGAGCCTCCACTGCTTCCACAGGGCAGTGACTGGACAGTGCTGGGGCAGGGCGGCAGGATCACCTCTGCCTGGGCAGGCAGCCTGCAGACTGGGGCTGGGACAAGAGCACCTCTTCTCCTGGTGGCATGGGATCAGCTGAAAGATGCGCTGCCCACTGGCCACCCTGGAGCGCTGGTATTTTTTTCCCCATGCTTTTCAGATAGAACAGGGCTTCCTTTTGTAGGGTCACCTTCTCCCCCAGCCACTTGGCGGGGCAGCCTCCTAGAGTGTTGTCCCTCTGTGCCTGTGGGAGATTCTCAATTGGAAGGTTCCACTACAGCCGCTCTGGGCCACATGGAAAGTGACAAGAAGGCCACAGCTCGCCACATCATTCCCCACCTATTTCCCTGCGCTCACCTGTCTTTTGAGGGCTGGGCTCTTAGTTTTAAGAAGGAAGATCTGGGGACATTGAGCTCCTCCTCAGTGGAAATCTGTATTTTCCTTTATTTACAACTGGAATTTATCTGCTCAGGCCACCATAGCAGAGTACCGTAGGCGTATGTGGCTTAAAAGCAACAGGAATTAATTCCTTACAATTCTGAAGGCTGGGAAATCCTGGATCAAGGTAGATTCCTATCTGGTTAGGGGCTCACTTCCTGATTCAAAGACAGCACCTTCAGCCTGTGTCCTCACAAAGAGGAAAAGGTGAGGTCATACCACGAAGACACCCTCTTCTGATACTGTCACTGTGGGGTTAGGTTTTAGCATGCAATTATTTGGGGGACACAGGCATTTTGTTCTGTATTAAGGAGGTCTGTGGTGGTAGGTTTGGGGACATCTGTCTACTAAGAATTGCCACTCGAAGGCAAGGATACTTTAGTGTCTGTCCTGCTGGAAAACCAATAGGGTCTGTGGTCCTCCTTACTGTACTAGACGAGCCTCCATGAACCCCAGCTGTCCCTACTCCATCCCACCCTCCACACCAGAATTAAATTGGTCTGTTGAGCAACCTTGGTCCCCCGACTTCCTCTGCAAGTGATGAAATTCCCAGCCTGTCCAGTCCTTTGGTTGTTCCTCCTGGTCAGCAGCTGGGAATTCTCTGTGCGGTCCCATCCTGTCCTTCCCGAGCTCCCTAATTCACGCAGCCGCACACCCTCACACTTGCTCTGCAGGCAGGCCCAGAGCGGAGGACCCAGCACTCCCATCTCATTCAGGAAACCCTAACAGCAGGCAGTGTACACATAAGAAGGGTTATCATAGCACTGTTTATACAGCCGGATAACCAGCTTCCGCGGTCCTAACGGGATCAAGAATCCCTGAGTTATTCAGCATCCTTCTGACACATTGAGGTGCTGGCATTTTCCTCATATAAAAAGAGATAGTCACTCTGTAACCATGTTCCTAGTATGAGCTTAAGTTTCATAAGGTTACAGAAAGGGTATTAAAGAAGCTCATAGGCATAGCACAAAGATAAGGAAAGTCTGTCACTGTCACAGTTTGCAGTGGGTATTATTACCTTCATGTCACTCTTGGGCTTGTGCCTTTCCACCCCTGCAGAATCATCACAGGCAGTGTCTGTAAGAACAACCCTAATGATAGCCACTGTTAAGTTTTGCTCTGAGCCTTTGGTTACCCAGCAGTCGCATCCCAGAGGGCAGGTGAAGTCCACTTGTACAGTGTAGTGTTAGGTGGCCTTTCATAATCTGTGAAATTCATCAGAAGGGGAACTTGTCTGGACATGTGACCATAATTCTAATCTTCCTGGTCCCAGGGCAGATAAGGGCACAAAAAAGGAGAAAATCTTCTGCAGATACTGACCTGGCAGGGATTTGGGGGGGGGGGGGGTCTGAACACTGCCCCGAGGAGAACCTGGGCTCCGTTGCCAAGTCCTTGGGCCGTGGAGAAACATCTGGAAGCCCCTGCCCTTCTGTGCTTGCTGAGGACACCTGATGGTCGATTTGATGTGGCAGAAGTTTGACCGAGTTCACAGATGAGCATGTGCAGCAGTGGTGGTCTTCAGACAGGAAACCCAGGGCGGCGTCTCCCGTTAGTCCAGGGAGTTGGCTCTGGGAGTGTCGACTCCCTGCACAGGTGCTGCCCTTTCCTTCCCCAAGGCAATTAAACTCAATTGGTGAGAAAACAGAGAATTAGCCATCCTTCACTTAAATGTTGGCATTTCCTTCTGCGTAACTGAGTTACAAATCCTTCCTGGTCACTTCTTGGTCTTTCCCATGCAGAGGGACTGGTATTAGCAGTCCGCATAAACACCATCTACTTACTAGCCAGGCCACTGTGGTTTGGAAGAATTTGCTCACCCCAGGGTGAGATCCCCAGCATCCTGTGGGAAGCTCTCACTCACCTGTGTTCTCAAGTCTGGCTTGAACCAGGACCACGTGATTCATGACGAGCACTGGGGTGGCTGAGATTCAGAGAGTGAATCCCAGGGAGGGCAGCTGGCCACATTTTCCCTCCCACTCATGCCTCTACCCATGGTTCCCTGGACAGAGTGAGGGCCTTGACTGGGTCTGGCCACCCTGAGCTGAGGCCTCTATGCTCACAGCAAGGCCGCCTGTCGCTCTCATGGGCTGTCTGTGGACCCAGAAGTGGGGGTTTTATGGCAGTTTTGGAGCACGGAAGTGACCTGGGACCTTGGAAGAGGGTCTAGGTTTTGTCTCATTTTGAAGCCTGGCCCTGAGCTTGGGTCTTTGCCACTGATATCTGCCCCCTGCAGAAGGCGAAATGTTTGGTTCCTTTGGGCTTTGCTATCCTTCCTTGTGGGAAGTTTGCAGCTGAAAGTTTCTGGGAACCAGGAATACAGCTCAGTGGTAACCCAGGTGCCCAGCACATGCAAGGCTCTGGCTTCCATCTGCTGAACAAGTAAGGTTCTTTTCTTACTGATTCATCTGGTGTTTGGTTCCTTGAGAAATTTCTTAATCCGAAGTAATGAATTCTGGATAGATACAATATTAGTCTAGCTGAGAATTTCAGTTTTAGTTTTACCGTACTTGGGCATAAATTCTACTCAACTGGTCAGAGCAACTTATAAACCTAAAGAAGAGGTTGGTGCCCATGGCAGGAATGCGAATATTTGTGGATTTATAAAGAACCAAGCGATACTTAATTTGGTATAGGACACCAGCAGTTGCCCTGGGTCCACTTGGGCTTTGTGGGGTGTGGCTGTGAAGGCCACCGCTGTGCCTTCTGTGGAGCGCAGGCTTGCAGGG
The DNA here is from genome assembly GCF_034190915.1 of Cavia porcellus. Classification (NCBI taxonomy): domain Eukaryota; kingdom Metazoa; phylum Chordata; class Mammalia; order Rodentia; family Caviidae; genus Cavia; species Cavia porcellus. The sequence continues at coordinate 55,106,471 of NW_026947501.1, read as the reverse complement.
CGGTGTTTATGTTCTCTCCCTTCCCCTCTGGTGGTGTGGTGTGAAGTGTGCCATTGCAGCAGGTGATCTGCCCAGTGCTGGCCCTTCCACTAACCCGTGCAGCCTCAGGGCAAGTCCTTGAGCCTGGCCAAGGACCGCTGTCCTGCTCTGAAGTGGAAGGATGTCGTGGCCATTCTAGTGGTCCATGCCTTTTGGGAGAAGCAAAGCTGCTTTGAAAGGGAACAGCCGTTTTGTAGATGCTACACAGTGATTTCTAAGAGCAGAACAGCTGAGTGTTAGGCAGCCCTTCTGCCCTACAAAGGAAGGGGTGGCAGGCATCAGACAGGAGGAGAAGGAAGTATGGGGGTACCTGAACAGATCGAGAGCCTCAGAGCACTGAACATCAGACGTGTCTTGGAGCATGAGTTCTGTACATCTTTAACGGCAATGAGTGACTCCTCCTGTCCACTCTTTTGGTTCTGGGACAGAAGATAAGTTCTGCATGGGAGATACAGCACAGTTGTGTATGCCACATTTTTCACATTTTACAGCCTGGGCCACCCAAGCCTCCCTAGACGGGGCTGCAGGGAGTTCACATGGTGGCTTGGGCACAAACTGCCCATCTGGTTGACTACTCCTTAGGCCACTCACCCTGCTCACAAGCCTTTCCATGTCCCTACTTTGAAAACAGCATTTGCTTCTTCTGACATTTCTTTCTGTCTTGGAGAGCTTATGTGTGCCTGTCATCCTGGGTGGTGGGATGTCGCCTCGGCTAGAATGTGCTTCACATGCTTGCTCAGAAGACACACACACACACACACACACACACACACACACACACACACACAAGTATGCTGTCTAGGTTTCCTGAGAGCAGTCACATGGCCCTACTGGGACAGACACATACTTCAAGGACAAAAACTTAAACCATTAACCATCCAGGCACAATGATTGCATCTTTGTGATTATGCAAAATAGTGTCTGGAATGGAGGTAAGAAGTTTTGTTTCTCTTTTATACAAAACCAGCTAAAAAGAGGCAGCTGTCTTCTGTGAATTTGCTTAAGTGAGAAGCTTTCATTGTGTCTGCTCCTCACCGGGTGTAATCCATGACCTTCCATCTGTGTCGAATTAGAACTTCACTCAGTATATATGGCCGTCATACACTCTAACTTTAATACGGGTAGGCCGTGTTCCATGTTTTTTAAAAACGATGGAAGGGGGGTTAGCTTTTGAGAAACCTGGATTTACTCTTGTTCTTGACCCACGGCTTTTAGTCCTTGCTACTGTTGGGATGAGAAGGTCGTGTTTGAAATTTTAATGTGAAATTAGGAGAAAAGATGTTTATCACCTGTTTCCTGCTGGTGGTATTAGATTTCATAGGGGAAGAGACATGTTCCTGAGCCAGAAATTTTTATATTTATGGTATAAATTCTCATCCCCTCCTCCCCCCAATATATCATTTATGGCTGGAAGCACTTTATGGCTACTGAAAGCTGGCAGGTTCAGATTTTGTTAAAGTCTCTTACAGAGGCATAGACTTAAGTGAGCTAATGCGTATGGAGTTGTGTACTTACTTTTAAAAGATCTATAAAGTCATTTTTTTGTAGTCATATTTGCAGTGTTGATGTAGTAACTGAGGAAATAGATGTTGTTCTGAATAGGAAACTGTTGGCACTGGTGGTAGAAGGGGTGTAGGGTTAATGTCTTTGTCCTAAAGTGAGTTCCGAGTTGATCTTCAGTTTGACTGTCCCTGGTTTGAGGGTTTTACTCTTCATTATTGTTAGATGACACAGTCAGCGCTGTTGGTCCTCTGAATGTGCTTTGGAGGCGGAGTGTCCCAGGAACGTGGGGATAGGGTCAGTGCACAGAAGCCAGGGAGCAGAAACGCCCTTCATCTTGCCCTGCCAGGTGCCACTGTGTCCTGTTTGGAGCAGCAGTTGCAGGAGCTATGCAGGGAAGGGGCAGGGTGGTGACAAAGTGGTTTTGCCATGGCACATTTGGAAGGAGCTGGCCCAGGACTGAGTTTGGGGGATACGGTGGCAGCTTCGTTGCTGCGAGATGATATTTAAGAGAGATTATGGATCGCCAGAGTCACCATGGGGCTGAGGTGAGAGGGGAACCTTTCAGTCTCCTATGAGGAAGAACCCTGAGCACTCGGCGCCCTTCAGTGTGGACTGCGGTGACTTAGAACATGGAGCCCTGGCTCGGTGTCGCACAAGGGCCAGGAAGACCCGGTGTCCTATCAGAGGTCTCTTCCCTGGTGTGGGTGCTGGGCTTTTGTGACCAGAAGCCAAGTATGTGCTTGGGCGCAAGCGTCAGAGCCTGAGGTCTGTGTGTGCTCGTGGCGGATCCCTGCTATGTGTCGAGTACAGCTCAGGAGTGGATAACCAGGTCTGCAGGCGCTGAGTAAAACGTGCATGAGACAGCGCAGCCCGCTGACCGTAATACCTCTGGCTTTGTTCTTTATCGTAAGAAATGGCTGAAGGCAAAAGGAAAAGCTTCGTGGTTTCTAGTTTGCAGACTCCCGTCCAGCACCGCAGCCTTGTGGCACTTTCAGACGATCAGACTGGAAACTGACGAGAGGAGCACACTCTGACTCCCTAACTCCTGACCGCAGAAAGGCAGTGGGGAGCGCCTGGCAAGAGAAAGGAGAAGGGCACTGCCTCGTCCTGGGGCTTGGTCACTGGCGGTGGCCTCCTCCTAGCTGCAGTTTCTCAGGCTCTGCCTTGCATTCTTGCCGCTGTGTGTGCCGGGGGAAAAACAGATGGAGGAAGCCATGAGTTATATAATGCTGACCACCCTGGCCCTTTCTGTGTAACAGCATCATTTCCATCCAGCGGTCCACTGGGATTAATGGAAGACCTATTAAAAATGGAGCTGGGAAGGGGCCGGGGATTTAGCTCAGTGGCATAAGTGCCTGCATTGTAAGCAGGCAGTCATGAGTTCGATCCCTGGTACCGATAAAAATGAAAAAGACCAAAAAAAAAAAAAAAAATGGAGCTGGGAAAAACATACCTGGAAGGAGGAGCATGGTGTGTGTGTGTGTGTGTGTGTGTGTGTGTGTGTTTGAAATCGGTTTCTGACTCGTAATTCTGAGAGCCATCAGACTTGTGGATTTCAAACAGGACAGACTGGTCACGGTGACAGTGGCTCCTTTGCCCTGTGGCTCACAGGGAGCAGACAGGGTGGCCTGGCTCTCGGGAGGCCTTAGCAAGGCGGCCTCCACCGATTGGCTGATTGCTTCCTTCCTCTTGTGAGCTGTGGATAACTCTTGACTCAAAAAGATATTTCTGAAGATACTTAAGTAAGCCAATCATTGAGCTGGGTAAACATCCCAGCATTTTCATTCCCCAAATAAATTTTAAGCTTCAAAGGGGCCACCCGCAGAGGCAGCGTCTCCTCTGGACATTTTTGGGGTCTCTCCTTTGGAATTAGTTTAAAGCTGGTTTGAGGCCAGGGGGAAGTGGTTCCTTACAGGTCCCTTATGGCACTGGCTGGTGTAACCCAAGTCTCCTCGGGGAACAGAGATGGGTGACCCGAGGGTGTCTGGAAGGTGGGGCTCTCTCCCTCACAGCCCCAAGCCCACGTGCCAGCAGAGTGTGTGTGCATTTGGCTAGGCGTGTTCTTTGCGCTGCACGTAAGCAGCTGTTTTCTTCAGTGTCCTGTGCGAGCCTCATCCTGTCCGTCGGGAGATCAGGCGGTCCTCTCTTAGTTGTGAGTGGAATATCAGTCGACTTTTATTCATAGTGATATCTTTAAAACCTGGTCTTGAGTCTGCCGGAGAATTTGTGGATGATGGAACACCCACAGCTGGGGTACAGAGGGGAAGGTTCCTGCCAGTGCTGTGTTAGCATCTGATCCTGCGCAATGGTAGGCAGGGAATGACCCAGTTACCACCCCTTGCAGTGCGGGTTGCGCCAGCCTGCACCCAGCACACGTGCCCATGACATCCGAGGTCATTTTACGGCACTGTCATAGGCCCTGAGGGGCTGGACTTAGAATGGCAGCAAATGTCACAGTTCGACTTCTGTCCCTTTGAACACCTGCCGTTTGTGACAGCGTGGTGGCAGATACTGGCCATGTAAATAAGAGGGTTCAGTCTGACGGATGTTGGGCTCATTATAGTTGAACGATCTTGCTTTTTTATTTTCCTACTTTGGCTGGCAGCTCAACAGAAAGTCCTTTTCAGAAAAGCCCCAGCCTGATTTCACTATCAGCCACTTAACCACGATATTCATTCTTTTCCGTGACTGGGCTTTTAAGATTTCAAATGACTGTATACATTGGAAAAGAGTCCTGCGGTAGAATCAGAGCTCTTTACTAAATGACACTCAGCTTCGAGTTGCTGAAGTCTCCAGGTATTGGCAATGCCCTCCTCTTGCCCCTCCCTCACTCTCCCTTACCATGAAAAAAATGCACGGGTTACACCTCATGGTGTTTTGCCGGAGGAAATGAAGTTACCAGTGAGTTCTGGATTCCAAACAAAATAATTTCTAAGAGCCTGGATGAAAGTCCAGCTGACACAGGACACTTGACAGAACTGCCTGTGTTTGCCACTTTGTGTTGTGAAAGTTTTCGCTGGCGGCTTCTGTTCCAAGTAAAGAGAAAGCTAGACCTTGGAAGTCCCCTCTGGCTCAGTCTGATCAGCTGCAGGGTTGGTGGCTTTAGCCACAGTTTTCAACTTTGGAATTAGCTTCACTGTAAGAGCACCTTCTAATCCGTTGTTTTCTTAAAAGTTTAAGTTTCAGGTTTGTGGCATGAAGTGCTTTCTTAAATACTGAAACTTCATGTTCTCAAGGTAAAAAATGCACCCCTGCAGAATTTCTCTTTTGAAGAAGTCTTTTATGTGTGCTTAAAATTGCCTTCTAAGTTGAAAGCATGACCTTCCTACTTACCATTAAGAGCTTTTGTTTCAAGTGAAGGCCAATATTGACCAGGTAGTGATGTCTGCAGTTGTCAGACACATTACATAAAGCAAAATAAAGTGTTTGTGGTTGATGTTTCTTGTTCTTGTACCCAGGGGATATTCCTAGAGTTGTCTGTTCTTCACTGACTTACAGTGGGGACACTTGGGCAGGGGTGGAATCATAGGAGTGGTTTGGAGGAAGGTCACCTGCCAAGCACTCTGGGTCTCCAATTCCAGGGGTCACTTGGAAGACCATTCGTGTGGGTCTTCTTGCCTTTGTAATCTGTGCCCTGGGTGACTGGCACAGAACTAAGCCAACTGGTGCTGCAGGGTATAAATAAATACCTTAATCCTGCTCGAGCTGGCACCACCATGGAGCTGCCAGGCCAAAGCTGGTCAGCTGGGGCCCCCTTCTGTCCTGGTCTTTCCTCCTGCAGCATAAAACCAAATGTGAATCACTAATGTTACTCTAGTGACGAGTTTAGGAGCGGTTTCTCCATCCCCTTTTTTAAGATGCTGTACTTGGTCACCTGAGAAATAAGCTGTGAAATTTATACTGAACAATGCACTATATTGACAGATTAAAATTACTGCCCCAAACTGGGTGTGGTGGTACACACCTGTAATCCCAGCACTCTGGAGACAGAGGCAGGATCACCATAAGTTCGAGGCCAGCCTACACTACTCAGGGAAACCCTGCATCAGAAGATGCAGGCCCTGCAGTGAGATGCACCCTCCTGTCCTCAGAGGTCAGCCAACAGGTGGGACACCGTCACCCACATATGCTGGGCCTCAGAGCCTTTTAAAATGTTCCAAATCGAATTTTGGCTGCCTTATCTTTATCACCGAATGTCTGTGTCTTTCTGCAAGAAAAAACACTAGCCACTGCAGCTAGGCCTGGTGGTGCAGGGCTGTAAAGTTGAAGCCAGCCTGGGAAGCTTACTTACTGAAACATTGTCACAAAGTAAAAAGATTTTTAAAACCCTGGAGATGTAGCTCAGAGCCAAGGCCTGGGGTTCAATCCCCAGTACTTTGGAAAAAGAAACATAATTGCTTTTCAGAAACCAAACTGCTCAATGATAGAACACTTGCCTAGCTTGCACCCAGCCCCAGCACCAAAGAAACAAAACCATTGTTTAATAAAAACAAATAGATCAGGGAGGGTGATGGGTGGTAATGATCAAAATAGACTCTCTCTGCTTGCATGAAAATGCTACAATGAAACCTGATACTTTGTAAAATTAATCTGCACCCATAGATGAGAAGCAGATTGTGATAGGTGTATTAAAATAGCCCAGACCTCCCAGCCTGCTCTGCAAAATGTAACTACATTGTACAACACTGTTTTGTAATCAGTTTCTTAAATGACACCTAAGTACCGTTGATAGCTTGTTTACTAATCTGTAGCGGCTGCCAGCAAATTATAATGTATGCTGAGCCTGCCCGGCACAGTCCTGTGGTTCCTCTAACACTGCTCTTACATGCTCTTCTGAAAAAGATCAGGGCCCCGGGGCATCTCCCTTGTTTCTCACCCTTCCTGCATTTTTCTCAGGGTCTGGTCTGTGGATTATCTGTACCAGAACCACTTAAAGGGCTTTAATAAAGATTGCAGCCTCCTGGGCTCCTGGGACACTCCCACTGGTTGAAGCTAGCCAAAAGAGACCTCCTGGTAGGTCTGTTTGCATCTGTGTATTTGAGTTAACCAGCAGTTAGCTACTCAACTTCTCTTCCCAAAGAAGAAAGAGACCATCTGCTTATCTCCTTCCCCAGAAACCAGCAAGGCATTTATCTCAAAGATGAACAGGTGGAGTTTAGCCACCCAGGGACCCTGAGTTCCCTCTGAGCTGGGTCTGGCTTGCCGTGTTCTCTAGGTCTATGAGTTCTGATAAGCCAGCTTCTGCCCTGTACTGGCTCCTGGGATGGTGCTGTGAGTTTCCAGCCCCACGTGAACCAGACAAACCCTTCGCAGAGAAGATCAGCAGGTCAGGGGGAATTAACCCGGGGAGCAGTTTTTGGTTTTGGTTTCCATTGTGAGGTGTACGACACATATGCCCAAGTACCCCTGTCCAGAAGAAACCTGGCAGTTGATTGAAATACAACTTTTAATCCAGCAGAGTGTATATACTCTGGGAGCAGAGTTCAGATCCAAAACACCTCCTAGAATTCTTGTAGCCCCAGTATTTGCGTTTGTGAAGGAAATCTGTAAATTTTCTCCATTTATGCAACATTGGATAACTTGGTCCAATGTTTTTTTTCTGCTCTACTGGCTTGAAACACGGGCACCTTACTTTCAGGAATCTGCTTTGGATAATGGATTCTTCTTTATTTCGAACTCAGGGTTGAAGGCAGATTTCTCTCGGGTACAGCCTAGCGGAGGATTGCGTGGGATCCCAGTGTCATATGCACCAGCAGAAGATGCCACCCTTTCCTTTAGCTTTGTGAAGCTTCTAAACTGGGGGTGGGGGAGGGTACTAATAAAAGACCAGTTGGTTGCTAATAAAAGACCAGTAATGCCTGGGTACCTGAGATAGTCAATCCTTGAAGGACTGAAAGCTCAGGAAATATCGGTATATGACATCACTACCACCTGGCCTTGTATCTCCCCCGAAATGTTTTATTTTTCCAAAGAAAACGATTTTTATTGGTACATTTTAAATATGCATAAGGATCATATTCATCATAGGGAATTTGTCCCTGTGTAGAACATAACTCGATTCTTTTTTCCCATTCCCCTACCCTCCCTTCCACCCTCTTCCCCTCTTTATCTACAGAAGATTTGTTTTCATTTTTGAAGTCTTGTTTTTTGCCAGTGGTTCACAATGCAATTTTAATAGGCTTTACAGGTTGGCCTTAGAAATATTTGTGTGACAAGGATATGACCCAAGTAATTTTTTATGCTTGGACGTGGTTCAAGGGCCACACCTGACTTACCCCAAAGGCCCGCCCCCACCCCCAGCCTCCCCCTAGGCTGCCTTTAGCAGCTCACCCTGGCTGATTGAGAGAGTGCAGGGACTCTGGGGAGATGTGTGTTCCCACACCTCTGCACGCCTGGCTGGGGTACCTGCCTCTCTAAAGCCCCACAGCTACTTGGGCTCATTCCTAAGTGTATCTGAGTTGAAACCAAGAAGCAGAGAAAATGGGACTAGCATTTTGAGAGAAATTGGCAAAAAACAAAACAAAACAAAACAAAAAAAATGCTTAGTGTTCATTTGAACATGCTTTTAGAGAACTATGATTTGGTATCAGTTTTCTGGACTTTTTGCAGAAATATGAAAGGGGAAGCTATGTTCAGGGTTCCCGCGAAATCTGCGCAGCATAGGTTTACACACACTTGGGGGCGGTTAATACACGGAATGTGTGTTTAACTGCGAATGCCTCGTACGTGCTTTCACAGAAAGTGAACGTGAGTGGAACACGAGTAGCAGTTGAAATCCCAGAGTCTTATCTCTCTTCCTGCACACGGCACAAAACGGTTCTCTCCTCCTCGCAGGGTGATGCTGTGGGGTGTGAATACCGTTTTCCTGCTATCCGATGGGTTTGTTCTCTGTGTTCAGCTGGCACGAGCCTTGTAATGGTTTCATTAGCCAACAGAATAATGGTTATGGGTGTGGATGCTGGTGACAGCTTAATAAGAGGACCAGCCGCCCTCTTTTCTCTCCTTTCCAAAAAGCCTTTGCTTTCTGGCCCAGCACACCTCCTCTCCCCATGGTGTTTGCAGACTTGAACCTATCTTTACTGGCTGCATTAATATTGAAGCAAAATGTGCAGTTACGCTTTCTGTGGCCCTGGGTAGTGCTCAGGCTGTTGGTGTCACCCAGCCTACTTCCATAGAAACCAACTCGAGTTTCTCAGCTTCCCCATTTTCCTTTGGAAGGGATGACTGTTTGATCTTCATATTCCTAGGTAGTGGTTGACATTTTCCTAGGAACTTACCTGTTAGAAGGTTAAAATGGTTAATTTACTGACAACTCAATTTGGTTTTTTTTGTTTGTTTGTTTGTTTGGTCTTTTTCCTTTTTATCGGTACCAGGGATTGAACTCACGACTGCCTGCTTGCAAGGCAGGCGCTTATGCTGCTGAGCTAAATCCCCAGCCCCCTGACAACTCAATTTTTATGTTGTAGTATATTTCAAGTCTCTGTCCTCCCTCCCTCCCTCCCTCCCTCCCTCCTTCCTTCCTTCCTTCCTTCCTTCCTTCCTTCCTTTGCTAAGGAAGGAAAAGAACCCAGGTCCTTGTGCATGCTGGGCAAGGGCTGTACCGCTGAGCTGCACCCCATGTTTCTTGGGTGCTGTGCATTGTACTATTCTGCTGAGTGTGTAAGAAGTGCAAGTGAAAGGCAAGTGTGTAGAAATGGGACAGAATAGTCTTTAATTCTCGCAATTCTGAACCTCCAGTTGTGTAAAAGGAAATGAATCTGTGTCCCTATACTTTGGGCAGAATTATACAGCAGACCGTGGCTCTGTATGTGTAAGGCATGACTGGAGTTGTTGGGGTCTAGAAGCTTCCAGAAACGAGAGCGTGGGGGCGGGGAGGCAGCATCTCGGACCATACAGTGGAACATGGTTCATGCTGTGCAGACCACAGTGTGACTTCTCGTCTGTTTTTTCCCACACAGCTTCCATGAGGCAGTCTCAGGCTGGACCTCCGCATTTGCGCCCAGAGATATGGATCGCACAGGAATTGCGTCGCATCGGAGATGAGTTTAATGCCTCGTACCCAAGGCGGGTAAGGGTGTGTTTGCTACCCTTCTCCTCTCGTGCTTCCCACCCCTCCCGTACTATAAAAGAAAGAAAAATGAAGAGTGAGCGCTGCATACTGATCCTGGAAATGAATGTATTGCCTCCTCATGACCTTCCGTTGCGTGGCCTTGACTGTTCCCGTTTGTTTTGTGGCTGAATTTAAGTGATGGCTTAAATGACTTAAAAACATAGAATATGAGGCTGCAGAAGTATTTCATAAGCAGAGACCTTAAAACATCAGTGCTAAAAATATACATTATTGATAGGCTTTGAAACCCTCCAGTGTAAACATTAAAACCGTGGTTTTCAATCCCTGTGAAGTACTTCTGCACACCCTGTAGGCAGTTTGGATCAGAGTGGCAGAAATTTCAAATGTGAATTGTCACTGAGCTCCAGGGAGCAGTGTTAGCCCTAATCTAAAACTCCTGCCACCTGCAGCCGCCCTGAGTCTAAGGAGGGAGCTGTCCCCTTCTCACCCCTGCGGGGGTCCTTGCGCGTCTATTGGCGGGAGTGGTTCGTGGTTCGGGAGTCTCCTAATCAACAGCATGCAGCTCGGGGTGTACAACTTTTAGATAAAGGTGGTCGGCTGCCATGTAAACGTGGAGATGTATTCTCGATTCTTACAAAAAAAAAAAAAATACATCTTCTGTAGGTACAATGTATTTTTTTTTTTAAATTGTTTTTTGTTTTGTTTTGTTTTTTGCTTTTGTTTTCGTTTGCCTGGTGGAGTATCCTGTGTGACCATAGGGACCCTTTCCACTGCAGGGATGACTTGAGTGGCAGGCTTTATCTCTGGGACCCTGAGGAGCACAGGTCCTCTGAGGGCCACAGGGATAGTTGAGGAATCCGAATGGCTGAGCACGCTCCTCCCACCGCCTGTGGAGATCCCCATGTTGACCTGAAAGGAAGGATGCTGTGTCTCGCTTATGGGTGACATTGCAGTTGTTCATACCATTCTCTCTCTGTCACTCTGTCCTGGATTTATTTATTTGGTAAAAATTCCGTCTCATACAAGTACCTCATACAGGTGGTCAAATCTCTTTGCTTTCCTTGGCTTGAAGAAAGTCGTGCTAGAACACCCTGAAGTTTGTGTCCTGTGGTAAGTGCTCGCCCAGGCCTGGCCAGCCGCTGCTAAGTGAGCAGCTATTTGCTGCCAGTCGCTTTGAGTCATTCCTGTTTATGTCCTGGTGTATAACACCGCCCGAGCCTCCCACAGACACTCACCAGGAGTCTGGTCTTGTCCATCAGCTCCATTTCCTGTCTTCCTATGGGTGTGCATGCCCATGTCTCTGATGGGGGAAGTGTGCTACGGTCACAGTTCTATCATCAAACAGGCAGTGTCACCCTGATGAATGGGCTGAGGGAATTCTCCCGACACTGTCCTCAGCCAGCATATACCTGACACCCTCCCTGCGGTGTGTGAACTCATGGAACAGGACTTGGCAGCCCACATCTGAAATGGTGGAAAAAAATTTTTTTGGAAAGTAGGTTGATGCCTTAATTTGCCCCTGAAGTTATTATAGGTTCTCCACAGTTCTTGGGAGCTTGGTGGGACTGCACGTGAGCAGCCTGGTTCTCATCCGAAACGGGGCCGCAGTGTGTTCAGGAGGTTGGCTGCCCTGCTGAAGCAGGGGACACGTGGGTGCCTGCAGGAGAGCCCTGGTCCTGGGGCTGTGTCTAGAATCCAGCAGGACAGGTCATTTCCAAGCCAAGGCAACACACTGCCCATCATACTGGGCCCAGCATCTCTGACTCAGAGGGACTTCTCAGGTTTCCTTGGGGCCGGAACTGACATAGAGAGGGCAGCGGTCTGTGTCCTCATGGTGCTGGGAGCACTTGCTGTGTCACTGCCACTGGCTGCAGAACTGAGTGTTTCAGGGTGTTTTATAAAAGTTCCTCTTTAAAACACAAAGCAGGAGCTCACAGCTCTGCAAGGCTTCCCCACGGCCTGCAGCAGGGATGAGACGTGGGCTAAAGGTGGGGCCTCCCATCTGTGGCTGCCCCCTGACCGAGGCTGTCGCCATGGTGGTACATGGTTTGAGCTTGGCATTGAGGGTGAGTCTGTGGCGTGTGTGTGTGTGTGTGTGTGTGTGGCCTCCCTTTTCTCCCAGTGTTTGGCAGTGTCTTGTGTAAGTGGGCGTCAAAGATGATGGTGCCTGTGTTTTCACATGAGATGAGCCTTACCGTTCCCCATGCTTTTGTTAAAACAAATTTATGTTCAGTCTGTTGGACTTTTGCAGGATTTTGGAATTGTACGTTTTTGTTTCATATCTTCACAATAATTCAGAGCTAAAGTGCTGTCACTGAGAAAGGGCTTCAGCTTTCCCAGCAGGTGGGGCACTGAGGGGAAGGACTGGAGGCAGGTACCTTCTCCAGATTGGATCTAAACAGCCAGCTCCAAGCGCGGGACCCTGGAGCTCTGGACAGTGCCGCGGTGACCCTCAAAGGCACCGTGGCTATCTCTGTTGCTGTTAGGTTAAAGCAGCCCCTCGTCTGGAACCCCAGTGGTGGCCCCTTGCTGCACACGGGGAGGAGGCCAAGGAGTGCAGTCTGCAGTGGCGTGCATTCAAATCACCTGCCCTGCCGTCTCTGCTAGGTGCCCACGCGCTGCTTCACGGTAGTTTCAGCCTCTTTAAATATTTCCTTTTGTCTGTTTTGCCTAACACTGTTTCAGAACCTTCTGTAAAGCCTCAGTGTTTCATCATCTTCAGCCTGACGAAGCCTGACAGGGTGCTTTCCTGGTTTTCCAGTTAGAGAAATAGAGGACATAATAGTAGTGGCCTGTGGGACGGAGCTGTGAGGCCAAACCCTGGACGAGGCGAGGGGCACCGGGGAGCACTGCCCCCATCCCACTGGTCCCCTTCACCCTTGGTGTCCCCTGTCAGCTGCAGAAGCCTCACTGTTCCACGTTGTTTAAATTTTTTGCTGTTTTATCCTGCAATAACTTCACATTTACATTGGTGTTAAAAGAAAGGCACAGAACTCTGCCACCTTCCAGTCCCCAGTGTGACCATGCTGTCACATTTGCTCCAGTGATGCCCGCTTTGATCTGTGTGTTACACACTGTTTCCTCATGGTACCCGTTCCTGGCTCTTCGTCCTGGGGAGAAGGGTGTGCTCTGACGTGATCACAGTGTAACTGTCACCGTCTGGAAGTGAATTGTGTTCCCATGCCATCATCTGACCTGTAGACTTAAACTTTATCAGTTGTTCCCAAATGTCCTTTTTATCTGCACCCTGCCAAAAAAGAAAAAACAATTGCAAAGATATTTTCTGGTGTAAGTTGCAGTCCTTCCTTGAATTTGGGTGCCTTGTCCCTTCGGAACTGATTCTCAGCCTGTGCCCTTGTGACAGAGCCCTTTACACAAAGGGTCTGAGAAACTAGACTCACCACAGTTGGTCTGCCTGATGGTGCAACCATGGGTTTTGTGCAAGAACATGGCTGTATGTGACCCCAGTGCTTCAGCCCCAGAGGCACATGGCGTCCCTCTGTCACCTTCTTGATCCTGTTCCAGGGTGGTGTTTTCCACTATAGAGTTAATAGTCTTTCATTTAATGGCAACAAAACACTTGTAAAAGAGGAGGTGCTTTCTTCTCTCCCCTGTAAGGTGTTTCCTTGCCTTCTTGGGCTCGAGGGTCCCGGTTTGTCCCATGGGTTGTTATGCATTAGCAGCTCTCAGTGTTAATCGTGAAGCTCAGTGTCTCACCGAGCAGGCCTGCAAAGCCCTCCGAGACAAAGCCCAGGCATCGGGGTGTGCGGGGGCCCTTGGCGGCACTGGTCACCGAGTCGACCACACCAATGTAGTATGCTAACCGTGTCCACTGCTCAGCGTGGCACACATACACAGGGCTTGGGAGGGGGGCAAAGCTACAGACAGGCTGGGGAGCACGGGGATGCCTGGGTGCCTGGAGGGAAGAGGTGAGAGATGCTGGCACTCTCTCCCGGAGCTGACGGAGAAGCAAGCACCTTGCTTTCAGCAGAGTGGTGTGGTGGTGTCTGTGTGGCAGTGTGGGCAGCTGGCGCCTTGAAGCCTTCTCGTCCTAGGGGGCAGGGAGCCTCCACACAGAGACAGCCGGGTTTTTCTCCGTTTGGCAGCAGCCTCACTGCTTCCTTCTGAGACTCAGAAACTACCTGAGGACACGCGCTGGCCTGTCTGCTTCTAGAGGTGACGTCAGCGGGTACAGATCATGGTCCCGTGCCAGCGTAAATGCTGGCTCTGGAGACTTGATGTCCCCTTGGGTGGGCATCTTGGTCCTGGGGCAGTGGAGGAGACCTGAAGGCTTTTGGTTTTGGAGTCCCTGGACCCCCTCTGCAGCCGTTGCTGCTGGGATCTCTTCCATGCCTCACAGTCAGGTTGTCCAGCTTGGGCACTGCTCTTCACATGCAGGGGCTCGGGGACGCTCCAGCGGTAGACAGCAGTGGACAGTCATGAATGAAGCTGTGGTGGCCTCTGCAGCTGGGGCAGGAAGTGAGTGAAGATGCCCTCCTTGTCCGATCATAGAAACAGCGCATCTTTTGTTTACTCTGCCTACTTCCTGCTCTGTGCAGGACCTGTGCAGGCATGATCTGGTTGAAGTGCTATAGACCAGAGTGTGGCCCTGAGTCAGATAACGCAGCGGGAAGAGGTGGCTGTGCGGAACAGTGCTGATGAAACAAGTTTTTGCCAAAGTATCCACAGAGTCCTCGCGTTCCCGATTGGCCGGGTGCTGTTACAAACTTCATCCTTAGGTGCCTGTCCTTCCAGGGGGGTGGGACCCCCTGTGCCGCCTGAGCCCCTCTTTCAGCTCCAGATCCTGCAGGTAACATACAGTGCAGAGGCCCAGCCTGCAGCTTGCTTGGTGACCATACAAACCAGACAGACCCAGAGAGGGGTGGCCTTGGCATCATTCTCCAGAAGCATGTAGGAACTTCACAAAATGAGCTGCTTTCTCTTGCTGTTTGTGAAAATAACTATTAAGAGGCTATCTCAAATATGAAATGGAGAGTTACCCTAACATTACTGCTAGGGGTTTATGGAATGGCCCTTCTCACAGCAAAAAGCAGTCATGGCTGCCTAAGGAGCTAAACCTGTGCCTGTCGTTTGTGCCACCACTATCAGGTTTTGAACATGTTTTCCTTGGACTGGAGGAGGCGCTTTGCCCATCTAGTTTTAGAAGCCTCCTGCACCTATCTGGGGCCACCCCTGGCAGAGCTGCAATTGCAGTAACAAGAAGGTGCCGAGCACTGAGGTTTTCTTCCCCTAGACTTTCGGGAGAGCTTGTGTGCAGGGTCTCATCAGCAGGGTTTTCTTTACTTTGTTGAGGAGAGAGGGTGATCTCATGGGACGGTAGACCTGTCTGTCTTCTGCACCAGGAGTGTGTCTGGTCCCACTGGCACGTACTGCAGCTGTCTGGTTGTTCACAGATGCAGGAGGAGCTGGGGCGCTGGGGTGGCTGGCTCGTATGGGGCTGACTGCCCCCACCGTGTGTGAGGGTCCCGTCAGCCTGGCAGGTGCTACGCCTACAGGTGTCTGGCTGTTAACACATGGCCAGGAGATGCAGGTGCCTGAAGGGGACTTCACAGAGGACTAACAGGGTGACTTTTTTAATCTCTAGAGGAGGAAATGAAGATGCATACAGAGGAAGGCTTGGCCCTTCTGCAGACATACAAAAATAATAAACCTCTTACATCACCCTTTGCTAGACTTCTACCAGCTGAACCAGGGCGGAGAGGTTTTAGTTGTGGTTAAGTCGCGTTACGTATCACTTAGCATTTTTCTGAGGCTGGGGCACTTCAGAACGTAGTGTTCCTGCTCCGCATCGAGTATTTCAACCAAGGCCTCACAAAGAGCAGGCTCCAGCTCCTCAGTGGCCAGCCATGGCTCCCAACACAGTGGTCAGGAGTTGATGGTCATCCCAACCAGCAGCCAGCACCAACCCTGGGGTCTGGGTCCAAGAGCTAAACACCACCTCTTCCCAGGTAGAAGTGTGTGTTAGACAGCTGGAGGAACATCAGGTGCACACAGGCGAGCTGGGAGTGAACTGGAGAAGTGAGTATTAGTCCCACAAAATGCCTGCACTGAAATAGTTTCTTTGAAATGGTTCATTTAAACTATGATGAAGGCTCGGTTCACTGAAACCATTTTTATGTGACATTTAAAGACCTCATCACTGTCACCATTCCAGTGTGACTGCAGCACTGTTCACTGCAGTGGTGGAGGAGGGCACCGTCCTTCTTCCCGGGGACACTGCTTTACCCCAGACAGCCCCCTCTCCCCCAGCTGCGTGTGTGTGCAGGAGCTGTTAGGCAGAAGCTGTGTGGATGAAATGCCGTGGCGAGTTTGGTATTAAGATGTAATTAAATTCCCTCGTACTTGTTGCCATGGCGAGTTTGGTCTTCGGGTGATGTCTGTGCAGCCTTACAGGTGCAGTGAGCTTGGAACCAGCTCTGAAATTTGAGCCGAGATGCTCATGGACTTAGGTTCTTGGCCCGAGAGTGGAGAGGAGACCTGTGTGGTGCTCATTGCTTGCTGGTTCTTCCGCCTGACCTGTGGTCCCACTTGGCTGCCAATGTAAATAAACATGGCTTGGGCTGGGAGGTGTGGACAGGCGGAGGGGTGCTGGCCCCTGGGGTTCTGCAGCCACTGCGTCCTCATCTTGAGCCCTAGAAGGACAGACATTGCCTTCTCTGCTGCCTGCATCTCGAGCAGAGATTCCCTCTGTCAGAGTCTTCCACGGTCTGGAATTCGGTCTCCTGTAACCTTACTACTTCTTATTATTAAGTCTACTTAGGAAAAGAAAAGTTTAAGATATCTCAGGCCTTCAGGGTTGAAATGCTCAAGGGCAGGTTCTAGAACTAGTTACCTTCCTCTGCATCTCAGCTGTGTTCAGTAACACCCTTCCAGACTTCTTTATTTGTCACTGAGCATTTGGAATTGAACTGGCTTTGAGAGGATGGTGGAGATACTGTCGTGTTTCCTTGGTTACCTTGACTGCCAGGAGACTCACAACTATTCTGCACTTTTGTCGCTGTAAATCTCGCCTTTGGTGCTCAGGATGAGTCTCTCTTCCTTGATGTGATTTCTGACTTCTCTGTTAACCTTTGTTTTCATCGTGCTGTGCACATCGCTCTTTTACTCCCAGTATTTGTTGGGTTTTGGCCCTGACGTTGGAGTCTGGATTCCTGGCATTATTACCTGCTCTGACTGGAGTCTGAGCTGAGTTGTTGGAGTCATTCCGTGGCTCCCCTTCTCCCTTCACAAGCATGGTCCGAGGCCTCCTTTCGGTCCGAAGCAGAGCTTCCTTCCTCTTGGAGGAATGAGGGGCCACCCCGGCTCCAGGCTTGTGCCTGTGGAGGGAAGGTGGCACCTGTCTCAGGCACGCTCATGCCCAGGTCATCTCTTTCCATTCTGGTAGCTTGAGTGTGGCACTCGGATGAGGGGTGTCTCCTTGGCAGGGGGAGTGTGGACTTGGGGTACATATCCTGGCCCTGCCACCTGCAGTTGGCCACTGGCGTGTGGGGTTGTTTTAGAGACTCAGAAACATCTGAGGTTGTTTCATTTAGCAGTGGCAACTGGTGAGTCTTCCATCCCCACGCTTGGGCACACAGGGCTGCTCTGTGAACCTCAGCTCATTGCCCAGAGATGCAGCCTGTGGGCGGCAGGTGTCCACGTGGCCAGGTGCCTCGGGCAACCTACAGTCAAGTTCCCTGTTGTTTCCCGAGCAACTGCTTCCCCGAATGCAGCAAGAGAGCATTGTTTCGCTGTAAATACTTTGGTATTAAGATGTAATTAAATTCCCTCATACTCAATTGGTTGTCCTCATGTAACTTGGAGATGGTTCTAGAGCTCGGGCTGCAGTGGCCACTTGTGGTTGTCTTGTCATCCTCCTGCCCTGCAGGGTGCATCTGGGGCCCCCACACTGCTGTGCCCATTCTGTGGTCCTCCCTGCGCCAGCTGCTCCCCTGAGAAGTGGGCTTGAACCCCACTCAAGGGCATTCCCTTGGCCCTGCCCTCACCCCCTCATTGGCTACCCAGATCGTGTCCCCTGTGTCATGTGGTTCCCTGGAGGAATCCTGGTGATAATGCCATCAGAGGCAGCTCACATCTTAAGAGCAGTGTGCCTGGGCCTGCCCCGGAGGGGCCTAGAGTCCCTAGTCTTGTGTCTTTCCCCTGAGGGGAGCAAGTCCATGGGGGAACAGTTCTGCAGCTCTCAGGGTCACCGTTCATCCTGGTTTATTATGAGAAATCAAGGCCTTTTTCATCACTTACTGGATGTCCCCCGCTGTTTGTCCTGCGGAGTGCAGTTCCGGCCTGCAGGCCACACGCCTCCATCAGGGTCTGAGGGGGATTAGCCCTGGTGCCTTCCTGCCTGGCTCCTCCGCCCACCTCCCCAGACAAACTCTGCTCGCTGCCATCTTATTTACCTCTGTATTGCCCCTGTCATATAATCGGGTTTATTATCTTGGGCTGGCGACACAGGGATCATGGCGAGGCCTGGTGGGTACACAGATGCACGCTGTGAAACCAGCCCACTGATCAGCCTTTGGTGGGTAGGGTGTGGGGGTGCTCAGCGCTCCTGAGAGACACACAAAGCCCTGGACATGTGGGAGCTCCGTGAAAGTCACTGCCTCAAATGACCAGCCCTGTATATGGCTACTAATGTAGACCATGGAGATAAACTTTCCCAGCAGGAAGGGGCGCTTCTGTGGGGCACCTGGGACTTGCTGTAGTTCTGCACAGGGAGAGAGCGCCTGCTGTACGTGGACACTTCAGTCGTTGTGCTCAGTAGCACATTTGGGTTTTTTTAAAGTAACCCCTTCCAGCCTGGGATACAGCTTAGCGGCACAGCACAGCAAGGTCAAAAGAATAATAGTAGCAAAAGAATAATAATAAAGTGACCCCTACACCCAAATGCATCAGTGTAATAGACCGCTAAGTTTTTGACTATGTGGACTAAAACAGAGTTTGCTCTAGGAATTGTTGTTTTCACATAACAGTGACAGGTGGAGAATGAAAGCTTTGCTAGCGCTGTTGTCACAAAATGCTGGAGAGGGGCCCTTTAAACAACAGAAATGTGTCCCCTCAGTTCTGGAGGCCCGAGGCCCCATCCTTGACCTCTACATGGCCACCTTTTCCCTGCATCCTTGTGTGGCTTTGCCCTGGCTCCTCCTGCAGACACCTGTGCGAGGACTCATCCTGATCCCTTTCCCAACACCCCATCTCCTGTCCAAACCCATTTTTAGTTGTGTTTGGGCCCACACTGAGGGAACTGGCAGTGTCCACAGGGAGATGGAACTTCTTAGTCCTTAGTTGTTCAGTTCTGTTAAATCCAGAAAGATAGCGGCTTTTTATACTCCCTGGTTTAGGCGTGATGGGGCGCTAATGTGCCCCTCGGTCCCCAGATGCCCGTTGGAGCTGAGTGGCCCTGTGGAGAGCTTGGCCAGGGAGAAGGTTCTCGCTGCCGCCCCTGCATGCGTTTCTCCTGTCCTTGTGTTGCAGCACCAGCAGGGGCCACCCGCACGCCAGCTCGTGTCTGGGCGGTTAACTCATGGTCCCCACCGCATAGCAGTTGTCCTTTGCAGGTCCAGTTCCATATTGCGTCTTGGATGTATTGTCCTGCCCAGAACCACTGGGTCTGTGCTGCTTTGAGCTCACCCTGAGGCCCGGGTGCAGCAGCAGCTCTAGTCCCTGGTGGGGATGTCACAGTGGCTGAGCCAGCTGCCGCTCTTGGCCACCTGCACAGCCCCCCGGTTCCTCTTCCTTACCTGGCTGCAGCTGGAGGGCCGTCTGCCCCTGCTGGTGCCACCAGGCCTGGGCTATGTCCTCCCACAGCCATGCTGATTGTGTGGCCCAAGGTGTCAGGGCCGCCAGGCTGCAGAACAGGAGCCCCCTCCACTGTCCTCTGGCTGTTTTCTGCAGCGTGGACCATGAGCTCTGGGCCAGCAGCAGCTTTCAGCCACAGTGCCAGCTGCCCAGGGCTTTCAGGGCTGGCACAACCCCTTCAGCTGGTGCTGATGGTCTTCTCCATTGAATGTTATCCAAAGCCTTTGTTCGCTTACACAGCGTCATCTTGTTCTGGCCCCCACCTTCTGAGATCGGGGTGCAGCAGCGGCAGCATCTCTTCCTTTGCTGAGAGTTCCTGCGTCCCCCACCCCTGTGCTCCCTCAGCAGGTGGCAGACGATTGCTTCCCTAGACACTGCCAAGTTTGAGCTGCTGAGACCTGTCCCTCAGGTGCTCCAGCCATCTTGATGCTATTGGTCTGCGCATGGACATACAGGCAGCCTCACTCCCTGGGGTCATGGGGCGGTGGGGACACTGGGGCCGCCTGAGACTTCCCACCGTGAATTGGGTGGCACGGTCTATCCAGTGTGCGCTTTCTTCTTTTGAGTAAGTTGTGGTTTATTTTGAATCAGCCTCCTTTCAACCTATTAATATTAGCCGACACTAGCATTCACCTTCCCCTCAATGTTTCTCACACAAGAAGGAGCAAAGTAATTTTGAAAGTTAAATCAAAACAAAGCAATCTTGTGTGCAAAGCCGATAAAAATCACAGACTGTGGTTACGGAGCGCCTCCACAGGAATCGCTGACATAAAGCCGATTTCCTCCCGCCTTGTTATGGAAGGAAAAGGGGGAAATGCTCTGGCCTTATCACGGGCCAGTGCGCTGCGCAGGCGCTCCAGAGCTTGTGTAAACAGTGGCGAGGGGGCCCTCCGCCGCAGCGGCCGTGTCAGGGGGACGTTTTTGGGGGGCAGAGAGGGGGCAGGCAGCATCCCAGTGATTCCTGGGACCGCGCCTTGGACACAGGTCCCACCAGGGCAGAGCGGGACGCGGAGGGCTCTGGGCTCCCGGAGCTGCTCAGGGATAGCTTCTCCCCAAAGGGCACAGCCCCGGCTGATGTCCGCCCCTCAGGTGAGCCAGGGTGGACAGCATGTGGTGTGCAGAGGGAGTCCAGGCAGATGTGTTCCACCCCTTCTTTGCTTCTCTTAATTCATATTTCACCCTTAAGCTGCAGGGTCAGCTAGAACCCCAGACGGTCCCTCTGGACGACCTGAGGGTCTGATGCTTTCAGATAACCAGGCGATTTCCTTTCGAGCAGGTTCTCGGCCCGGGCTGTACAGGAGGTGCTCACCAGTGCGGAGACGCCTTTTCCCTCAGTCCCTCCTTCCTCCTCAGACTCGGGGAGGGGTGGCTCAGCCTTGCGTCCGCCTGGCCTGCGAGCGCCCACTGGGTCACAGCACAGTGGCCAGAGCGTCCGCCTGGCCTGCGAGCGCCCACTGGGTCACAGCACAGTGGCCAGAGCAACTGGCTGCACGGTGGCGCATTGCAGCACCTTCTTAGGGCAAATTACCCCCAAATCACTGGTTTCTTAAATAGATTACAGCTACCAGAAGTTCACCCTTGAGGGAATCTGAAACTGATTTGAATGCCGACGAACGTGGGTAGCAAGATCCTTCACATCTGCCAGCCCCTTTCTTTTTCCCCTCCCAGCTCTGCTCCTCTCCTCGAGGCTCCTGCTCTGTAACTGGAAATGGGTTTTGCCCCACACTTGGGTCAACGCTGGAGTATTAGGTCCAATAATCCTCTTGAGTTATTAGTGTTCTTTTTTTTTTGCCTCCCCCACTTCTCTGTTTGTAGGAGAAAACCTGCAAGGTTAAGGCTTCCTTTCACACCAGGGAAAACGTCTGCCCTGGACAATCTCAGGGAGAAACTGGTGCCTTGGGGGACGCTCTACCGGTTCCCATAGCCATCAAGAGGGCATTGCTGTTCACTTTTGTGTGGGCACCCACCTTCCCTGCCGCCACCACCACCAAATTAGGGAAGAACTAATAAGCTTCGCTATTTTGTTCCAGGTGTTCTTGAATCATTACCAGCCCGCTGAAGACCAACCCCAAATGGTTATCTTGCGATTGTTACGTTACATTATCCGCCTGGTATGGCGAATGCATTGACAAGCTCTTCGTGGAGTCAGGACACCTGCAGATGTTCGCCTGTGCCACCCGACAGGTCCAGCCCGAGGACTCTTGGTGCCAGCGCTACGCAGCCAGAGTTTCTTCCCTGAGAGGTGCGCGGAAGGTGGGCAGCGTGCACCCACGGCAGCTCTGCTGCGCTGGACGCTGGACGCGGACTTTACCCCTCTGTCCCCACCCCACGACAGCATTTCTGTAGAAGTTTGTTGTGAATGTAAACGAGGAAGGATTTTTCTTATTTTTTTTCTTAATGTACAGAATCATGGTTCTCTGGTTCAAGATTGTCTGAGATTGGTGTTTACATGCTGTGTGTGGATGTGGGGTTTTTTTTTTCCACCTTCTTTAATAACAGCTTTTTTCAGAAAGGAAATGGAAACTTTTTAACCAACTTGTGAATGATTTTTATACTAAAATTTTAAAAACTTCAGAGGATTGAATAATCCTACCAGTAGAAACTGAGTCACCTAATTTATAATGCTGACTTAGTTTATTTTTAGATGACAGAGTTTTTAAACAGGGAGATGGAAGTATGATACGTCACTCTCTTCCTTCAAAGTTCTTTTGAACTTTATTTCTAATTATTATAATACCAAAAGATTTCTTATAAAATGGAACTGATTAGGGGGTAGAAGGTATGCCATCCCATCTTGTAAATATTCATGTACCTCCTTGCATTCAGTTTTATCAGTGGCAAAGTTTCTTATGTCTCCGTGCCTCTTCGCGATCCCCATTTGTGACCCCCTTCCAGACCCAGACGCAGGCTTGCGGGTCTGCTCCGGGGTGCTTTCATGCAGTGTTTTTGGGTCAGAACCAGAGTTAGCACACATCTGTGTCACTGCCAGCTCTTCCACCTTTGTGTCACCAGCAGACTGACGGGGATGCATTCACTGGCTGCAGTTGTCATTTAGATGTCAGTGGAGATGAGACCGAGATGAGACAGGAGACCGAGCCTGGCCCCCTTTGCACAGTCCGCAGTCACAAGGCACGCTCTGCAGCCGTCCCAGGGACCCCATTCCCGCCCCATGGGAAGGATGTCTGATGACCATTTCCCAGGCATCCTGGCTTTCGCTCCAGCCCAAGCCCCTGGGCTGCAGTACCTGCACTTGGTCCCATTCCTCTGAGCTGGCTTTGAGGTGGAGACTTAATCCTGCTTTCACCAGTACCACAGAAAACAGGGCGGAGTCTGAGATGTCCCTAAAGCCTTTGCTTCTCTCGTTCTCTTAGGACATTTAGTCTTATCAGGGCACCTACCTTCCCCTAGGGTCGTGCAGGGCCAGCCTGTACATCGGTCAGTCATTTCAAAATCTGGCATAAGGGCAAACAAAGAACAAGACAATCAGACACACACTGGGGTGACCCAGGAGAGACACGGTGAGGGAGCAGGGGAAGGGGGGGCAGGGAGGAGTCTGAACCCCAACCCATGATTTTTGACAACTGATCATTAAACAACTTTTTGAAAGGAATATAGGAGTTTTCCAACACACCAGCAGTACCGGACAGCCGTGGTGTTTGCTTTTTGGCTGACAAGGGATTCGTGTACTCACATTAAATTAAGAAGAAAACCCATTCATTTGTGTGTTCGTAAGTTTATATACTTGTATATAGATATATGTGTATATATATGTATATATATATATTGTCTATACACTTTTTCCTTTAGGTAGAAGTGATATGATTCCAAATATTCTTTTTAAGCATTTTTCCCCTTAAATTTCCAAGTTTTGAATATTTTTGAAAGTCACGTTGGAGCTCAGCTCGTTTCTTGACATGTCTTGAGCCCAGCTATAGGGCCCCACATTGCCGCAGTGCTGTGGCGGTGTTGGGATTGTGGTCACAGCCCTGTAGGCAGGTGCACACACTTGTGCACACGCACACACACCAAAGACATTATCTGGGCCAGCCCTTCCCAGAGCTCTCTGCTCGGTGCCCATCTCTCCGACTTTCCACGGAATACAGCACAGCCAGGGGCAAGAGATCTTCCTGCCTCACCCACCCATGAGCGTGCCTACCTCTAGGGTGGCAGGGGAAGTGGCTCCTGAGGATACAGGTGATTCTGTGAATTGTAGAATATTGCAGGATGGGATGCTGGTGCCAGAATTTACCAAGATGACTGGTTGTCTCTGTACTGTATCTGTGTATCAAAATGCCTCCCTGTGAAGGATGGCTCCTTACTGGGGGTATGCCTTCGACTTTTATTTTTCTTATTATTTTTTAAATTTTTTGTAGATCCTTTAAAAAAGAAAAAAAAGGAAGAAAAAAAAAAAAAAAAAACCAATGCGGGTTTTGTGCCTTGATAACCTCTCTCTGTGAGGTTTGTAAAAAGTGTTCTGTGACTTCACTGAAATGCAATAAACCCAAGTGGCTTTGTGGCTAATTCTACGCATTTCCTTCCAGAAAAACGCATTAAAGCAGGATGGGGGAGGGGAGGGGTGTCGCAAAGCCAATTTAAAATTTCTTTTGATTTAAAAAAAAAAGTGGAACATGATTTTCTTCTGTTTCCCCTTAATATTGTACATATTTTCAACTATTTATTAGATTAGGTTATTTACCAACTGAGCCAAATGTTTGTGTGCAATTGTGTTTCCTTTACCTTTCTTGTAAAGTTTTGTATAGCGTAAATGACTAAAAAAAAATCACTGTTTTTCTAAAACTTTTTTCAGAATCAAGGATTGTAAATATTGTAAATTCTTTTTCTGTGTAATGTGTCCTACTGTTTCATAATGCTGTAACTTGTAGAAATATTGTATATTTATTTTCTGCTTATTTAATGTCTTAAATTCTTGAAAGTGTTGATGTGGATACCCCACCCCCACCCACCTCCCTGGGATTTGCCTCAGCTTCTGAAGCTGGAGATGGTCACTTAGTATCTGCAGACCACATCTCCTGGCTGATTTGGCCTCCAGCTTGGTTCCTGGTGTTCGCTCTTGGGGTTTGCTAAACAAATGTGGCAGGTTACGCCGTTGTACTCTCAAGAAGCAGGCATAGTAGGGCACACCTGTAACCCTAGCACTGGGGAGGCTGAGGCAGGAAGATCACTATGAGTTCGAGGCCAGCCCAGACTGCGTAGTGAGACTCTGTCTCAAAACAAAATATTTCCTTTTTTGTGTTTTGTTTTCACTCCTAGAAATACTTATCAACCTTCTGATTGTTCCAAAGCATCTAGCTTCTCATAGAAGCATATTTGCTAACTCTAGGCCATATCTTTAAGAAGAAAAAGAAAGAAGTATTAGCAGACGGGGAGGATTTTTCCCATTAAAATTTATCCCTGACAACTCAGTGTTGAAAGAAAAAATACGCCACCTCTGGGGATGCTGCCATGTGGTTGTCCAGGGCCAGGCACAGGTGGGCCAAGTGTCTACTGCTTTGAGATAGGCTTCAGGGTCACCTGGGGCCGCTTGTCACCAACTGATGAGTGATTATTCTCCCCGCCTGCTGTGCAGCTCCTGTGCTTTGAGGTGTGGATGAACCAAACTTGCAGAAGAAGCCAGTGATAAGCTGTCTCCCAGCATTTGGTCACCAAGTTTGGTCAGGCAGCTGCTTCAGGTCCATGCCCACTTCCCGCCTCCACCCCCTTTAATAAGAGAGAGTCATCAGGGTCCTGCTGGGTGTCCAGATATGAAAGTCCAGCAAACCCTGGGGGCTTCCGATGGGCCCGGGGATGTCTTCTGTCACCAACCCCTGCTGGTTTAGCCTGGTGCCTGTGTGTGTCCCCTGGGTACACGTGCCTGTGTGTCCGAGGTTGTGACCCCACGTGATGCTAAATCAGCCATGGTCCCATCCCAAGCAGCTTTGTAGGAAAGAAACATCCTCAAGTCCCCACCTAAGTAACTTGACCGCTTTCATTGGGGGAATTCAGGCTTTAGGAGCTGTTAGGTTTTACGTCCAGGTTCCGTGACCACTCTTCACTGTGTCTGGACTCATCAGGTACCTACCGTGTATAAATAGCACTGATCCACCTGTGTACTGACCCATCAGCGCATTTCCCGGGACCCAGCGTATGTAGCATTTTATATCGCAATTTCCCTGGCTTACTTGTGTTTTGCACTGACAAATTTTGACAGGGTGATTGCCACTTTACTTGTGCAATACTGCTGTAAATAACTGCAGATTTTTTTTTAAAGAAACTCAATCTTTTATGTTCTTAATGAATTTTATATAAATAAAACTTTCAACTAGTTTTAGTGAGCCGTCTGGTTTGTTTTCACAAATTGGGGGAAAGACGGATATGGTGTGCCCCACACACGCCTACCCTTCGTCAGGTATCTGGGCGTATGGAGTGCTTGCTTGAGGACATGCTGTGTATATGCTTAAGAGCAAGCCACACTTGAAAATTGAAGTTAGCCAGCGTGGTTTCACACGCCTGTAATACCAGCACTCGGGGAAGCTGAAGCAGGAGAATCATTACAAGTTCGAGACCAGCTTGGGCTACAAAGTGGGTTCAAGACCAGCCAGAACTACATAGGCCTCAAAAAGACACAAAAAGAAAAGAATTGAAGTGGCTGGTGGGACCGATGGCAAAACCCTCTGCCCACAGAGTCAGATGCTGCTCAGCGCTGGGTACAGAGGGGCTGGAAGGAGCTGTGTAGGGAGCCAGCCCTGGGTGTGGCAGGGCCCTGCTGTCCAATCCTATCATCTCAGGCAGAAGACCAAAATGGCTGTCAGATGGGAGCAGAAAGGGCTACAAAGGGATCACTGACAAGTACCTGGCACCCAAGGGGACAAATGGATCACAGCGTCTCACAAACAAAAATTCCTGAGACCTGAGGCTGCAGTGCCCCGTAGGGTCGAGCTGCATTGGGGCTGAGAAGTGAACCTGATTTGGGGACACACATCACCACCTCATACTAAAAAAGGACACGATTTGCCTTTGTGGAACAGGTGCTGGCAAAGCATTGAGTTTGGTTTTAACCTAGGAATTTATTCCTGGTTTTAATTTTGTTTTCCTACTTGTAATTTTAATTCAGTGAGCAATATATAAATATAGTTTTGTGTATTTCATTAATTATATTTTAAATTGCACTTAAGTCAAATTGTTCTGGCTGCCACCCCCAACTGCCTGTCTCCTCACCATGTAAAAATTTCTCCAAACTCTTTTGTCTTTTGCCTACACTGTGTGTGTGAGTGTGTGTGTGTGTGTGTGTGTGTGTGTGTGTGTGTGCTTATTCTACAGTGGTTTTGCATTTTCTATAAATGCTGTGGGGTTCTTTTTGGCTTTGGGGGCTGGGGGGGGGGTTGGTACTGGGATCAAACTCACAACCTTGCACTTGCCAGGCAGGTGCTTACACCACTGACCTAAATGCCTGGACCTAGGTTTTGTTTTTGTTTTTTTGAGACAGGGTCTCTTTATGTGTTCCAGGCTAGCCTTAAAATTACTGTGTAACTTAATCTGACCTCAAACACAGCAATCCCACCTCAGCCTCCCAAGTAAGTGCTGTAACTTTATACTTAGTTCTACTTAGCAATAGGTAATGAACTTCCTCTGTGTCAGGTGCAAAGGCACAGGTGTTAACATCTGCCAAACAGCACCCTGCTGGGAATGGGCTTCAACAGACTGAAGCCAGATTATTTGCAGTGACTGCCCCCTTCCAAGCTGACAGGTTGCTGTCAGCCTGGTGGGTGAAGAGGGAGTGGTGGTATTTGTTTAAACCCGTTTCTGTTTTCTGGTAGGCATTGGCATGTACCTTTTTTCTTAAGGATTATACTTATTTTTAATTGCATCTTTTTTCTTTTCCTATTGATGATCGACTCTACATATTATGAACAAAAAATTTCTTATACACTAGAAATGTTTATCCTTTAATCATTATTTATCTTTTATCCTCCATCATCTTATTACCAAAAAAATTTTTTAATGTTCTCACTTTGTAGTTCAGGCTGACCTTGAACTCACTGTGTAGCCCCAGTTGGCCTTGAACTCATGGTGATCCTCCTGCCTCTGCTTCCTAACTGCTAGACATGCGCCACCATGCCTGGCTACAAAAACGTTTAAACATACAGAAAAATCAATAGAATTTTACGAAGGACTCCTGGCACTCACTACCTGGCTTCTGCCTTTCACGCTGGCTGTCTTGCCATCCATTAATCCATCTTTTGTGCCCATCGCTGGTCACCTTATTCCTAAATATTCAACATATGTGTCATTCAGAGTCCACTTGTTGCAACTTTTCATTAGAGATAAGATTGGCACATGATAAAATATACAGTGCTGTATTAACTGTACCATTTGTTTTAACCAAAGAAACAGCTGTCGCCCAAGTGAAAAGGCAGTCCTGGGGCTTCCGAGCGGTCCCTGCAGCTCCTCCCCAGGGGTCCCTCCCCACTCACCCCCAGGAGCAACTCTGTTCTGAGTTTTGTCCCGTCATAAATTAACTTCACCTGTTTCTGAACTTCCTATGCATGGGCTCATACAGGATGTGGTCACTTGTGTCTGGTTTCTTTTGCTCTGCGTAATGTTTTTAGGATCTATGTTAAAATTATCAGTAATCGGCCCATTGCCTTAAGGGGCACCTGAGCCTTCACCAGTTTGAGGCAGAGATTAATAAATCTGCTGTGATTCTCATAGATAGCCTAAAAGTCCTGTGTGTGTGTGTGTGTGTGTGTGTCTGTCTGTCTGTCTGTCTGTTTTTGTTCTGCTGCAAGTCTTAACTGCTTGTGGTATTTATGCAGACATGACCATTATAGAAGTCAGATTTTTATCAATCTTACGTTTTCTGTATTTTGGTATCTTGTTTAACTCAACTACTTGATCACAAAGTTTAAAAAAAAATTTTTTTAATCATATAACAGTTTAGGGCTTTATTTTTCTTTTCTTCGCTTTAACCCACCTAAAATTTAGGCTTTAGTGATGCAAGGTATGAAATCTGTTTCTATTTCTCCCAACACCCATCATCTTTTTCCACCAACTCAAATGACGCTTTGAGAATATCAGATCCTCATATACCTCGGCTCTTTTTCCATTGATCTTTTTGTTTAATCTCTATTAGTTTAATCTCTATTTAGTTTAATCTCTAATTTTATGCTTTCAATGTCCTGTCCCTATTTTTCAGAATTGTCATGGCTAGTCTGAAGATTCTCTTTCACATACATTTCAGAATTGTTCTAAGCTTCTCTTAAAAGTCCCATGTGGAATTACAGTGACTATACATTAATTTAGGGAAGAATTACCATTTCTTCTAACACGTTTTTCAGCATTTCCACCCATCTATTAGATATAGTTCAGTACACATGATTTTTCTTCCTGTACAACCTGCACAATGGCTGGGCGTGGTGGCGCAGTCCTGTGATTCCAGCAGGAGGGTAAAGACTTTGATCTGAGCAATTGAGTGATTTAGCAAGATCCTGTCTCAAAAAATACAAATAAAAATTGAAATGAGGTTGGAAGCCTGCACCTTCCCTGTTAGCTCTTTTCCAGGGGTGGGGCCCTGGCACCTGGCATCCGTCCTACTTCCACCACAGTTTCCGTTACGGTCCGCTCGCCTTGTTCCTCTGCCTCTGAACTCCTGGCTGTGGTGCAGCAAAGAGCAGACTGGAGGCCAGCCCAAGGCTCCTCCCCAGCACTTTGCATCTGAGACAAACCAGGGCACATGTGAAGGCAGCATCCCGAAGGCCAGTCTTCCTTGGCCTGGGTCTCAGGAGCGCCCAGCCGCCAGGAGCAGCTTCCTGTTGGTCTGGGAGCCCAGTGCCCGCCTCCCCGGCAAGTTCTGTTTGTGCTAAATTAACCAGAGCTGGTTTCTATTGCTGGCAGCCGAAACGCTGACTCACTCCTACCTGTCTGGAGGAGTGAACAGAAAGGTTTCGAGAAACAATGGCCATCCAGAGGTGTGGGGCAGCAAGCTGATGGGTAAAATTCCCCACTGGCAAGGACCAGATCAGGGCTGCGAGGAGAAGGGAACTAGCGAGGCAAACCATGGTGTCTAATCTCTGGGTAACTTCTATCACTTCACAGCTTTTTGCTGAAAATTCACCTTTCCTGGGGAAAACCCCACGACGTCCTTAGAATTTATTCCCGAGAAGGTTGAAGGTCCTGGCTTCTGGGTATATTCTCACTGTATCGCACATATTCCTGAAAGGGGCCTAGGAAAGCCAGATGATAAGCGCTCAGCCTCATCTCAAAGGAAATTTGAAGTCTCCATGATGTATTTTTAGAGCAGTGGCCCAAGTTTGATCTTATAAAGCTACTAGGATTGGGGGTCATTCTCCTACAAAATTGATTTAACTATAAAGCACGGCCATATTACCTAGCACAGACGCGAATATGAAAATGCACAAAGCTAGGACATGCTGGGGAAGCTGTGTCCCTCGAGGTCTCAAGGCCAGTGAGGAGCAAGAATGCAGGAAAGTGCTGCAGTAGGATTCCTGGGGAGGGGCTGCCACCCCATGGGGCATTGCTGCCACCTCCCACCTGGCCCAGCAGAGCCCCCACAATGACCCCTCACCACTGGGCTGTCGCTATGAGTGAGGATCTGAAGATCTCACACCCATTTCAGCACACATAGTCCTTAGATAAAACTGCCATCCTCAGACCTGATGTTTGACTAGAACTCGAGCTATGTGGAGGCCACAGCCCAGGGTGCCCACGTCCACCACGGTCAGGCCCCACATGCGAGCTGAGGGAGTATGATTCAATACATGCATCTCTGACCTTCCGTGTCCCTCTCAGGGCCCAAAAGAGCTGGAACAAGAGGATGAGGCCCGTCAAGGTCTATCTAGCTTCTAGGGGGAACCATGATGTATGTACTCTTACCCTAGAAGAGTTCCAGGCTGTGGGGGACACAGGACTCGGTGGCCTGGCCCAGTCCACCTCGGGAGTGTGTCTGCAGGTCCAGGTCTCCACCCATAGGGCATCTTGACTTTAGCAATGGTCACCTCATGGAGGGACCCTAGTTCTGAACTTCCTGTCTGGCTCAGTGCTTGCCGTCTCCTGGGATCTTTCTACCTGCTCCCTAATAAGCAATTCCAGGCTGTGGCTGGGCAGCAGAGCCTCTAAGTCAAAGCATCCTCCAGAATCATCGGGCCAGTAACAGCACAGTGAAACAAGTGGTCCTCTCCAGGGAGAGGGCTCCAGAGCACTGCACAGCAGAAGATGCTTTCTGTTTGTTTCAGTCTGGGTTGCACTGCAAAACCTGCTCTTCTGGTCTCTGCTTCCCCCTCCCAGTTTGCCCTGGCACAGGCATCTGCTCCTTCTGCCAAATTCAGGTGAGCAGGAGGACAGAGTGGGCTGCAGAGCTCAGGGCCAAAGCCCTGGGTGCAGATGAGGCTGCCCCAGGCTGTGCCCCAGGGAGAGCCCAGTGATGGTGAGTCACAGCCTGCTGTTGACCAAGCTGAAGGGCTCAGGAGGTCAGGGAGGAGGAAGTGGTGCCTTGGGGGACTCCAGGAAAGGGGAGAGGGGACAGGAGGGACTGAATGGGAACCTAACACAGCTGTGGATCATGGGTGCTGACCCTGGCCTGCCTCAGCTGGTGGAGGTGGGGAGCACTGGGAGAGGGCATCACTGCCCCTGAACACCAGAACCAAAGGTCCCTGGGCCTGAGAGGTGGAAGGCACCTTTCAGGCCTGGGTGCTTAGGAGAGGAACAGATCCCAATCACCTTGCTCTCCAGGAAGAGACAGCTGAATGAAGGTGCAAAGGCAGCGTACCCGGAAGTGGCCTTCCTGGGACCCCACGCACTACCCTCCGTGGACCAGACCTCTGCTGCCCCGCCCTGCGACTGGGAGCTCAGCCAGAGGCTACTCCAGCTCACACATGCCCTCACCAAGCTCTCACCTCCTGCTGATTGCAGGCAAATGTCTCATCCCCACCAGGGCCCCTTAACCCTGACATCGGGAGAGTGTATCACTGTCTGTAGGACTGGGAGGATCTGCCTGGCACCCAGCAGGCAGTGGCACTCAATAGTTAGGTGGGTTTCTGGCAATGCCACATCTGAGTGGGACTTGGTGACGAATCCTTCATGAAATTGACCTTTTTGTTTCCAAAACTAGCGAAAATATGGGACCTATACCAGGACCACCTCTTACGCCAGCTGCTCTCTTTAGGAGACCTCTGCTACCCTGTGGCAGCCCTCTTCCTCCCATACCCCACCTGCCTGGGGTCCTTCCTGTAAAAGTCATGCCCGAGTGTGGGTGATGGGGGCAGGGGCTGCTAACTCCTGGGCAAGCACAGCCTCTCTGGTAACTTGGGCATCCGTGCCTCCTGGGCAGTTGCTATCTGCCCTGCTAATCAACAGAAGTCTGCGTGAGTCATCAGAAAATGACATGGGGGAAATACACCCCAATCAGCTGGGCTCTTTCCAAGAATGCAACACCAGCCAGCTGCTTCCCAGAATACCCTGAATTTACTCCCACCTCATGCTATTGCTGCAGCTCCTGCTAAAGTGCTCTCCCCAAACCGGGTGTGTAGTGCACGCCTATAATCCCAGCACTTGGGAGGCTGAGGCAGGAGGATCGTTATGAGTTCGAGACCAGCCTTGGCTACAAAGTGAGCTTAAGGCCAGCCCGAAATGCATAGGGAGACACCGTGTTCACCCCCAGATCCAAGGGGCCTCTTCCCTAGCAGCCTCCGGGCTCTGCTCAGAGCAGGGCTCGGCTCTCCCACCTCCAGGGCTGCTTTCCCTGGTCCCCCACTGAGTGCCACCTTTGTAGGGCAGTAGGTTTCCTGACTGAGCAGGAGCCCCAGCCCCAGTGCACACTGGAAATGGGGAAGCCAAGCCCTGGGTAGAGTGGGGGCTATGGGACGCTAGAGAAGAACTTAGGGTCCTCATCTCTGGAGACCTGGGGATGGGCAATGCCGTGTGAACCCCAATCCTTACATTCCCTAGGGTCGGGACACAGTTGATGTGTGGGGAATGCGTGAGGAGGACGTAGCTCTCAGAAAATTCAACCCATGCTGGGGGAAGAAGACGGTGTCTCCCTGTGGCACAGGTGGCCTTGGGCAGCAGGTGTGGCAAGCCCCTCCCAAAGGAAAGCAGGTGTGGCATCCTTTGCCCACCGGCGGCCCCTGGCCCAGTGTTTCATCTGCTCATCAGTCGCCTCTGGCTGCTCTCTCTGAGCATCAAAGGGACCCAGCTCTGCTGCCGTCCCAGCTCACAGCCTTGTCACCTCTGGCTGAGACCAGGTCACAGAAGTGACCCACCTGCTGGGGCCACGAACCTTTAGATCAAAGGCAGACAGACAGACAGACAGTCTGAGGTGCGAGGGCAAGCTGGCTCCCTGTGACTGAAACCCCAGGTGTGGCCTGTGTGACTGATTACTCATGGCCCCGGGGGAGGGAGGACCGGGCACAGGGAAAAGTCCAACACCAAAAGGCCAAAGCAGGGCACAGGGAGCCGAGTGGAATCACTGAACCCGCTCTGGGCCAGCAAACGCCCTTTCCTAAATGCCCAGCCCCTGCCAGGGCAGGCGTAAACCCCAGAGGACTTTGGCCTCCTGAGTCACGTACATCCACTTGTGTAAATAATACCAGGCTGGCTGAAAAAGGATCTCGGAGGCCGGGAAAAGGTACTTTCATTGTTGTAAAACTGGATGGGGATTTGTTCTTCCCCGACATGACTTTTCAGGGGTCCATAAATAGACCTTATTAGACAGGGTGGGGGGAGGGAAGGCAGCAGTTGTAGGATTAGGCACAACTCTTTTTATATTATTTATGGGTTCTCCCCCTTGATTCTGAACCCTTTGAAGAACAGAAGAACTATATAAAATAAGCTAACTGGTTTCTTTCCAAGAAACATCGAATAAGAACGCTAGCTTCATAGAGGCAGAATTCTTTCCGTGTTCCCAAAATCAGCAAACTTCTTTCTCATGTTTTCTAGGATTGAAATTTTTCTCTCAAAGCCTGCCACATTGTTTGTTTGTTTGTTTTGGCAATACTGGAAACTGAATTGAGCTATATCCCAGCTGTTTATTTTACTTTATTATTTTATTTTGAGACAGAATGTCACTCAATTTCTAAATTTTCCAGGCTAAGCTCAAACTTGCAATCTCCTGCCTTGGCCTCCCGGAGTTCTGGGATTATAGGTGTGCACCTCCTTGCCTCACTGCCTGCCATGATTTTCAGTGGAAACATATCTAAGATAGGAGTAAGCTTGGCCCAGTGAGAATATCCTGACCTTAAGGTTCAATCTCCCAAAGTTTGTGAGGTGGTGAGGGGAATGGCTCACAGGAAGGCAGACTTAGTAAGACTCCCTCCTCCTCCCCTGCCTGGCTGCCTGCAGCACCACTGCTGCATCCAGGAGCAGTTCTGATGACTGAGTCCAGTGGTCAGTGCTACTTAGAGACCTCTAACACACAGCCTCCCACCCTGAATTGCAGCCCTGGCTTCCTCCAAACTCACATGGGGTCTGGGCCTGAGCTGTGGCCAGCAAAGGGGAACCCTCATACAGCGCTCACAAGAGACCACTGTGGGAGACAGCCACCGTCTCCTCTGACATTACTACACACGGTGACGGCCACTCTGGAGATCTGTGACTATGGTGTTTCTGTACATGTGTGCCAGCACCTCTCTGGTCACCGTGGCGGTGTCTCACTGCAGTGGGGTCCACACTGGTCTCCAGGGAAAGGATCCCTGAGCTTCAGACCTGTGGGGGTTCTGAGAATGTGCCAGGACTGCCTTTACAAGGTGCCACACATACAGTGGCTTAAAGCAACAGAAATACAGTCATTCACTGTCCTAGGAACCGGAAGTCCAGAGTCAAGGTGCGGGCCGGAGCCACGCTGCCCTGAAGGCGCTAACAGAGAATCCTTCAGGTCTTGTCCAGTTGCTGGTGGCTCCAGGAATTCCTTGGCTGTGGCTGCACCGTTCCAGCCTCTGTTTCCATGGTCACGAGGCCTCCGGTGCTGTGGAGCCTGTGCCACTTCCTTGTGTTTCCAGGCCTTCCTTTTCTTAGGGACACTTCCCATTGAGTTTAGGGCTCATACTATTCAAGAGGATCTCAGCTCAACACCCTTGATTCAATTACTTCTGCAAAGAAGCTTTTCCTGAATAAGGTCACTTTTGCAGGTCTGGGGGTTAGAACACGATGTACCTTTTAGGGAGGAATAACTCAGCTCACTACAGGAGTTGATATTTCACCCCTATGGACACCATTTTGGGTGCTTTTGACTGAATTATTTCCTTTCGTCTTTCTGGCAACTTTGGGACAAGTACAGATTGTCCCTTTTTTATTTTGTTTTCTTTTACAAGCGAAGATGCTGAAGTGCAGAGAGGGCCACACGTTAGAAAGTGGCAGGGAAGCTCACAGGGACCCCAGGGGTCCTGCTAAGTTCCCAGATCTAGCAGCAGCATCATGGGTCAGTCTGTCCCCTCCTCCTTATGTCATTGGCAGCCCTGGTGACATCCACATCCAATCAGGTGGCCATGCAGAGCCTGCAGCCCCAGGTCCCCTGCCCTCCTTTGCAGGCCACACCCTCGAGAGCTCTTCACCTGCCCTGTCCCTGCTGCCACAGCAGAGCGACCGTCCCCTGCTCAAACCTAGCTTCCAAACGCCTCTTCCTGGCCCCAGCCCTGCCGGTTCAGGTGGCTGTTGCCCACTTTCTTCTTGTCCATCCTCAGCTCTGTGATTCCTCGTGACCTCTCTGAAGTGAATTCCCTCCACTGCCGGTCACAGTTCCTCAGCTGCACCCCCAACCTGGAGGGGGCCCCACCCATCACCTGCCCATGCTGCCCGTGGCTGTCTGGCCGGAGATGAGCACACAGCAACCATTCTTTGCTCTCAGTGGACCCTGGCAGCCTGCACACAGCACTGAAAGCTTCCAGCATCCATGCCATGGCACCTTGACCCGTCACTTTGCCCTTACACCTGCCACTTCCCCATGGGCAACCTCGCCTTCCCAACAGGACATCTCTCCCACGCCTTCCTTCCTGCATGGTTGGCTGAATGTGCTAGGAGTCAGCTTCTCCTGCTGCCTGAGCACCTCCCCGGCTTTGGTCTCACTCCTTCCTGTCTCCGGGCAACTTCAATCAGCATTGGATCTGCTTTTTTCTCTCTTCACTGGCCCCACCTCTGGGCAGCTACCTTTTCATCCTCTGGATGACTGAATTGATTCACATGGCCTCCATCTTCTTAACTCTCTCGCCTTCCAGGACCCTCTGTACACTGACTCTCCCAGGGCTCTCTGGGACTGCTTGGTCCTGGACATCATCTGCGTGCTTCGGGATGGTTGACCCGGCCCCCTGGTCACATCCGCCCGCTCTCCCAGCTTTCCTCCTACTTCCCTGCCTCCGCCTTTGGGGGCCTCCTCCTGCTTCTACTGCTGGGTGTCACTCTTCCTCGCTCCCTCTTGGGTCCTTCACTTTCCAAGTGGGATCACGCATCCCTTGGATTGAAATAATGACTTTTTCACCAATGACCCCAAATCTGAATCCCAGCCTGGACTCCTGTGAGCTCCTTCTGACCAGCAGGTCCTATGGGCCTCACATTTCTACTGGGAGACCATAGCCGCCCACGCAGAGCACACCTCCATCCGCCCCGCAGGCCCGTCCCACCCTCCCAGTCTCTCTTCTGGTCCTTCTTCCCTGTCCTCCTCTCTCCTGTGGCCCACCAGCAAGTCTCATTGGCTCACACTCCTGCATCCTGAGTCCACCTCTCCCAGAGCCTGGAATCCGCTGCTGAGACCCCCAGGGACCTGCTCCTGTCCCCCTCCCAACTCCCTTCCTCACACAAGGCCTCCCATGTCCAGGTCCCGGATGGCCCGATCTCAGGATATCAGCCAGCTCTGCCTGTCTCCATTTGCAGGGCTGTCCATTCAAGGCCAGTGTCACCAAGCAGCCTTATCTAAAGCTGGTCCCTTTTGCATTCTCTATCTCAACTCTCTGTTTATTTTCTTTATTTCAACATCATAACTTTAAACGGCGTCTGGCCCATGATGCTGATAGCGTGAGGTGGGGGGTGGGGGAGGTGGGGGGGCGCTATCTGCTGATAGCCAAGGAAGAGCTGGTGGTGCAGAGGGATCGGCTGGCCCCACTGTGTCATTTCGGAGCCTCACTCTCTTCTCCCAGTCACACATCTTCCTTCAGATGATGAAACACAGGAGGTGGTGAGAGTAGGCTGGTCAGAGGTGGCTTCCTGGAGGAGAGAGCAGGATGCAGCAGGAAGAGATGCAGTCCTCCTGTCACCTGCCTGCTGACCGCATCAGCCCCTGCACTGCTCAGTCCACCTGCGATGTTGGAGCGGATTGGTCAGTTTTCCCGTGTGTATATCTGGCTCATGGAAGGCAGAGCATATCATCTGTCTAAGGACACTGCAGGAATCTTTACTGGGGGTCGAACTCATGACTGCCTGCTTGCAAGGCAGATGCTTATGCCACTGAGCTAAATCCCCAGCCCCATGCAGGCATCTTCTTTTCAGGCTTTCAAAAATGATTTCAGGCTGGGCATTGTGGCACATGCCTGTGATCCCAGCACTTGGGAAGCAGAGGCAGAAGGATTGCCATGAGTTTGAGGCCAGCCTGAACTGCACAGTAAAACCCCATTTCAAAAAACAAACAAAAGAAAAACAAGAAAAAATGTTTTAGACACCTGTGTCTTCCACCCTGACCTGCTGTGCCTTTGACCCCTCCAGCTCCTGCCTGACTGCACAGACCACTGAGTCTTCCTCCAAGGCTTCTACCCAGGCCCAAGGACCTTTCCC
The DNA here is from genome assembly GCF_034190915.1 of Cavia porcellus. Classification (NCBI taxonomy): domain Eukaryota; kingdom Metazoa; phylum Chordata; class Mammalia; order Rodentia; family Caviidae; genus Cavia; species Cavia porcellus. The sequence goes on along the minus strand of NW_026947501.1, from coordinate 55,069,279 downwards.
TCCTCAGGGGAGCCCCAACTCTGTGATGTCTGGAGACGTTGCTTTCCTGCTGTGTGTTGCTGCCACTCCATGGGCTTTTGGGGCGAATCAGGCTATCCGGTGATAAGGGTGAGCCCCAGCTCCTCCTTGACCTCTCCTCCTCCTTTCAGGGTGCTGCTGATGGAGCGTTAGCATCTTGAGTGTCACAGGCGTCGTGGTGAGAGCGTTTCTGCTCACACTGTGAAGGTCCAGTGGCCATGTCCAGCCCAGGAGCTGGGCAGATGTGGAGAACACAAGTGGAATCTCGCATGGTGCCCAGAGCAGAAGGCATGGGCAGCCTGGTGGGAGACCCCAGGGCTACACCTGCTAAGCCAGGTGTTCTCAAAGGTCATGCACTGCATGTCAGCCCACACTGTCTGCAAGAGCCCCACCTCCAGACTCACAAGTTCCTTCGGCCCCTACAGGGTTCTGGAGCTCAGGATGTCGGAGCATGTTTGAAACCTGAAGTGATCAGGAGAGACCTTGGCAGATTTTGGATACAATTTCTGGGTTCCCATCTCTCTTTCTGAGTAGTCCTTATCAGGCGTGAACCCCAGTTCCTTCCTCATGCATGTACCGGTCACCCCCATCTTCCTATGGGGTCTTTCTAGAAGCTGGGCTTATGATGTCACATGGGAGGCCCGAGCTGAGCGAGAGATTCAGTTTCCTGCTGTCCCCACCACGATGATGCCCAGCATTTGGCACAGGCCAGACGCTGGGTTAAACGTTCATCATGTCACCTGATTAACTCCTATTCCGAGGCTGCCAGTGAGAAGGTGCCTGTCCTCAAGCCTGCTTTATAGGGATGAGGACACTAGGGTGCCCAGAGGTTCAGGGCAGGCAGCCAGTGGGTGGCTTTTCCCCAACCTGCCTGACTCCCAGCCCCTCCTGCCTTGTGACTCCAGCGGTGACAGGACCAAAGGTCACCTGAGCCAGAGCAGGGCTGCCCGGTCCCCTGGGCACTGAGTGTTCCCTGTGAGGCTGAAGTGCAGTGATAATGGTGGAATTCACCTCTCAAGTCGCAGGGCTAAGTGTGACTTCTGTTTGATAAGCTAGGATTTTATGCCTTTTGGAGCAAACAAACAAACCATAAAGTGCCAGTGTGTTGGCCAGCATCCTAGGAGCCCGCACCCAGAGGGAGAGCTGGTTTTGCCCCAGGGAAGGTGGCAGGAGGGAGGCTGGGGTGGGGGTGGGGGTGGGGAGCCAGCCTGGGTCTTCCTCCTTCCCGTCCTCTGCAAAGTCACCTTCCGGTTCTAAATCAGGGCCTGTGGCAGCGGCCCAGCGCAGCCACCGAAAGGCTCGTTAATGATAAAAGCAGCAGTGACCACTCACTAATTACACTGACCCATATGCCTGGCAAGAGACTAAGACCTTTCTATGTCTTTTATTTTCTTTCTTTCTTTTTCTTCTTTTCTTTTCTTCTACCTAGCTATCATTTTTGCTGTTCTGGAGAATTTAAGCCAGAGTCCATCTACATCTCATGACCATTTTTTATTTTGAGGAGTCTCACTAAGTTGCTAAATGGCCCAGGCTGGGCTCAAGCTCCCAATCTTCCTGCATCAGCCTCCCACAAAGATGGCATTATAAGTCTGTTCCATAGCACTCAGTCTATTTCTTTTTAAAAAAATATTAATGAATTAATTTTTGGAGAAAAATAAACAGATTTATTTACTTTTTGTACTTCCAAATCAAAAGTATTGCATTTTTATTTATCTCATTTCTAAAACTGATCCATAAAAACATAAAAACTTGATAATAATGAGGTACCATCTGACGCTTCAATATACATGTAGATATTTTCACCATGAAGAAATGATAGGTGATTGAGGAGATAGATGTAAGGCTGGTTTTAAAATGTATTTTTAACTGGGTGGGTGGCACACGCCTGTAATCCCAGCACACAGGAGGCTGAGGCAGGATTGTTGCAAGCTCAAGACCAGCCTGGGCTACAAAGTAAGCTCAATACCAGCCTGAACTGCATTACAAGAGCCTGTCTCAAAAAGACAAAAACAAAAGTATTTTCAATTGACAAAAGTTATATATACATATACATGTATATATATATATATATATATATATATATATATATTGCATACAATAGGTTTTGAAATATGCATGCATTGAAGAATAGCTAAGTCAAACTAATGAACATATATATTGCCTCATATAATTGTCTCTCCTGTGGTGAGAACATGTAAAACTTGATTTAACTTTGAAATGCAATGTTGCCATCATCTCCATGTGCAATTAGATCTCTTGAACTCAAAATAAAAAATGGTCAGGAGATGTAGATGGACCCTTTTTTATGTAACTAAAACTTTTCTTTTAATCAGCACCAAGGATTGAACTCACGACCTCACGCTTGCAAGGCAGACACTTATGCTACTGAGCTGAATCCCCAGCCCCTAACTAAAATTTTTGTACCCTTTGATCGACGTCTGCTGAATCCATGACACCGGTGAAGACAGCGATGATTCTGGCCCCAGCATGGCTGAGATGGTTTGAATGTGTCCCTCAAAGTTTCACCTGTTGGAAGGCTGACCCTTGGAGCAGCACGCTTGAGTGGTGACTGCTTCTTTAGGAGGCGGGGCGAGGGAAAGACAGTCGTGTGGGCTGCTGGATGGTGCTGCTCGTAGAGCGGGCGGCTGTACACAGAGCGCACCTGGGCCCTGAATCGCTGGCTTCCTGCCTTGTGCCATCTCTTCTCCTGTGTTCCTCTACCACAATGCCATCTGCTGTGTTGGGACAGAGCCCAGGGGTCCTCACCAGAGTCTGAGTTGATGGGGCCACGCAAACTTGGACTGTCAGCCTCTAAAACTTGAACTAAGCCTGTCTTCTTTATAAAATACCTAGCTTCAGGTATTTGATTATAGCAACAGAAAATGGATAGATACACCACAAATAGCTCGTTACCTCATTCTTAGCCCCTTCCATTGTTCAAGGCTGGCCCTGGCTGCCCAACCACAGAAGGCAGGTGCTTTTCTTGCTCCTGAAATACCAGGCCAGTGGGAGCATCTCCTCCTCCTCACTCAGCCGCATGTGCCTTCCCCCCACAGCTCTTGAGCTGGCCCAGCCCAGAAGAGGCCATCTTTACATGGGCTTACTGGGAGAGGGCCCCTCCCAGGACTCTGTTGATGCCAACACTGCGGGCACTGCTGCCCCCGCCAGAGGCATTGTCCCAGCTCTGCTCTGCATTTTCCTTCCAGCCTGGACGAGTTCTGCCAGGGTCATCTCATCCGCCAGTTTGGAATGTGGCTGACATTTTGCATATGTAAAGTCTACCCATCCTCGAGGGTTCAGCTTGAGAACTCACATGTGGTGCATCCATCCATCATCCATCCATCATCCATCCATCATCCATCCATCATCCATCCATCCATCCATCATCCATCCATCCATCATCCATCCATCATCCATCCATCCATCCATCCATCCATCATCCATCCATCCATCCATCCATCCATCATCCATCCATCCATCCATCCGTACTTGTGAAACTCCTGCTACCTGCCAGGCATGTCTTGTGCAGAAGGAGCCTGGGTTAGGGACATAAGGGTGCTCAATTCTGTCTCTTCTCACCTGTGAGACTGAGGGTACTCCTTGCCACCCCAGCTTCGGTCTGTCCCTCTGTAGGACCAATGGCCCTGTGTGTGTTGGGTGGAATAATAACAGCTCATCTTATCCCTGCAGGAAGCTCTAACTGTGTACCTCGGTCCTCTCCCCTCTCCTGTCTTCTCTGCATCCCAGCTCTCCACCTGTGCCTGAAGGAGAGCCCAAGCAGTCTGGGCCCACATGGAGGGCTCCTGCTGTGTGGCTCAGGGCTGGTCTTCCTGTGATTCTTTAGCCCTGAGGCCAAGGCCACAGCCCCACAGCAGCTGGGTGGCTGCCCTGACCACAGAGCCTTTCCACCTGTCACAAGCCTTCCTGGTGCCCTGTCCAAGAGGAGCCCAAGCGATCTGGGCTCGAGATCCTTCCTTCACGTTTTATGTCTTCCTCCTGAAGAGAAGACAGCACACGCATCCTTCCAGGTCTGTCCTGGAGCCAGCCTGGCAGGCCACAGTGAGACAGGGCGGAGAAAGAAGAGAGGAAGCAGAAGGAAGTCCTCACCAGGGCTACCAAGATAGGGGGACAGCAGGCCCTGGGGTACATCAGGCCCTGGTGTGCAGCAGGCCCTGGGGTGCAGCAAGCCCTGGTGTGCAGCAGGCCCTGGGGTACATCAGGCCCTGGGGTACATCAGGCCCTGGTGTGCAGCAGGCCCTGGGGTGCAGCAGGCCCTGGGGTACATCAGGCCCTGGGGTACATCAGGCCCTGGTGTGCAGCAGGCCCTGGGGTGCAGCAAGCCCTGGTGTGCAGCAGGCCTGGGGTACAGCAGGCCCTGGTGTACAGCAGGCCCTGGGGTGCAGCAGGCCTGGGGTACAGCAGGCCCTGGTGTGCAGCAGGCCCTGGGGTACAGCAGGCCCTGGGGTGCAGCAGGCCTTGGGGTGCAGCAGGCCCTGGTGTGCAGCAGACCCTGGGGTGCAGCAGGCCCTGGGGTGCAGCAGGCCCTGGTGTCCAGCAGACCCTGGGGTGCAGCAGACCCTGGGGTGCAGCAGGCCCTGGTGTGCAGCAGACCCTGGGGTGCAGCAGGCCCTGGGGTGCAGCAGGCCCTGGGGTGCAGCAGGCCCTGGTGTGCAGCAGACCCTGGGGTGCAGCAGGCCCTGGGGTACAGCAGGCCCTGGGGTGCAGCAGGCCCTGGGGTGCAGCAGGCCCTGGGGTGTAGCTTTTGACCTGCGTCCTCTCAGACTTAGGTGACATTGCAGAGCCACTGCCCTGTGCTTATAGGAAGAGGGATGGGATGGGGTGGGATGGGGTGGGGCTCCCCGCTGCTGGGTCAGGAGGAATTGGGAGCAGGGGATCTCTTGAGCTTTTAACTGTGAGCCATAAAGCCTGAGGCCTCCTAAGGAATGTCAGTCCTTTTAACATTTTCATTCTTTTAACATTTTTATTCTTCCACGCCTTGTTTAAAACTCTGATCACTAAAAGCAGAACACATATGCATGCCCACACACACATATTTACTGTGGCACATCCACTCACACATATACCCTCTCTCACACATCTGGTTTACTCCATCATCGTTGAAAATGACCCAACTGTTATCCAGGATCTGTCTGTCCAGAAGGTGGCCGGTACCAAAATATGCATATTTCTTCACTCTACCCCCACCCCTCTCACTTGCAAAACAGCTGCGTTTAGCTTTCTGGTTAAACCAACATAACCAGATAAAAATGTTAGAAATAGTTACTGAGCTTCTAGATCACATTCAGGCACTAAAAGCGAGAAAATACATTGTTACCAGAGCCCAGGCATTGTGCCTTTGCCTAAATCGTGGTCAAAATAGATTCCCCCTCTTCCATGACCTGTTACTGTATAATGAACCAGCTCCAAGCCAGCCTGCTTAAATGCTCCTGGTCCTGGGGGTTGGCTGTGCTCAGATGGTCAGGATGGGGCAGGGCTGCTGGCCGTCCTGGGACCCCAGCTGAGGCTGCTGGCTGCCATGCCTCTATGTGGCCGCCTTCCTCATCAAGGATGTGTAAGGAGTTCCCAAGGTAAAGGTGTCCCCATACGACCAGCAGGAAGCAGCACTGTCTAGGAGGATCTGGCCTTGGAAGTCGTAGACGGTCACTCCTGCCGTCATTTCAGGTCCACCCTGATTCAAGAGGATGAAACCTACAGTCCAGGGGAGGTGCGAAGCACCTTTGGGCTGAGAACTTGATACGTGCATCTCAGGTGATTGGCAGTGTTCTTCGGTACTGCGGAGTGGCATTCTTTCTGCAAAGGTGCCATCATCTTTATTACTCAGAGCCACGTGCAGGGCTCCCGGGCTCCCGGTCAGCCTTGCTATGGCAAGGGCGCTGGCCTCCTCCTAGCTCCATGGACGGACTTCTTCTCCCTCTCCACCTCTGCCTCGCTGCAGAAGGCCCTTTTTACCCCACCTCCACTTTCAGCAGCACAGAGGAAATTCCCTGTGGGCCTCAGGCCTAGGTGTGAGCTCAACTCCTCAGGGATTCTTTATCTTCCTCCCCTGAGGGCTGATGACAATCTGTGCCCCTCAGGCCCAGCTGAAGGAGAAAGACACTCTAAGTAGCGCAGGCCCTTGGTGCAGGGAGAAAGCTGGGGCACCGCCTTGTGTCCACTGTGCCACACGCTGGGCACCAGGATGTGGGCCCAAGCACAGAGCTGCCTGCCCACTGCAGTGCAGCGGGGACCTCAGCTTTCCAGGCCCCTAGACAAGATGTGACTCTACATGTACTGTCGGGGGAGAGGGAAGAACTTGGGGTGGGGGCCCCTCAGCTCTGTCGGAAGCTTCCAGAGGGCTCCTCTGCCGTCGCACTATAGCCTGAAGTGGGGCCAGGCAGGTCTATGCTGAAGCTGGGAAATTGGGCTTTTGTCTTGGGGAAGCTGGTGTCTTTCTGTGTCCAGCCCTGGGGATTTATCTGGAAAGTCCAATTTAGATTCCTAGGTCTCAAACCCTCCATCGAAGACCCTGATTCATTAAGTTGTGCATACACGGGCATCTATGTGTCGTGTGAATGTGCTGGGGCAGCCAGGCTAGAGAAGGGCTCTCTAGGGCCACTGTGAGCTTTGGTGCCCCACAGCCAGGCTTTGCAGCGTGGGCCCTGTGCTTTTAGTAGTGGTGGCACCTCAGCTTGTTACTTAGGTACTCTGTGCCTCAGCTTCCTACTCTGTGACATTAAGACAACGGCAGTGCAGATCAGAGCGCTGTGTCAAGGGTGAAATGGGTGGTTCTCTCAGAGCCTCAGTCTGGTACTAGGCAACCTCCAAATCAGGGTGGGCGGGTGGGGATGTCTTAATTTCTGGCTACCTCTTGTGGCTTCTGGAGAATCACAAAGCCAGAGCCTTGGTCCCCTTCCTGAGATAGAGATTCCTTCCCCTGGGAGCTCACTATTGGATGAAGACAGCCTAATCAGACAGACACACAAGAGGAAAATTTTCCAAAACACAAATGAATGCAAAAGACAGTTGCTGTGGTTACCTAAAAAAAAAAAAAAAAAAAAAGCAGATTTTTTTTCTTTTTTGTTTTGTTTTAAAATGCAAGACAGCCCAAATACAGCCTGGGGGCTGAAGGCAGGAGCGTGGCTGCAGAGGGGTTAGGGTTGGAAGGCCTGGCCTCAGCGACCTTGACCTGCAGCTGCTTCCAAGGCTGAACCAGGAAGTGGGAACGCTCATCCACGGGTTGGTAACGCCACTTCCAGTGCCCAGGACCAAACCCTTCTGCAGGCCACACCAGAGACAGGGATGCAATTCCCAAGGTTAATTTTTGTCAGCTCTGAGACCTCAGGCCAGCTCCAGGGACAGGACCAGTCTGGAGCATCAGGGTGACCAGTAACTGCCACACACTTCCTAAAATGTCACCTGCTTATTTCTTTACTGTCATTCTCACCCCCAGCTGCCCATCCAGAAAGGGGAGTGAGCTCCAGCCCTTTCAGGCCTGGATTTTTTTTTTTTTTTTTAAACAGCAGAAGAATTTAGAAATGCTTATCCCATCATCCGGACACAAATCCAGTCCTAATGGCCTTGAGCTTCCTTGGCCTTGTGCTTTATCCTTGCTCTGAGAGAAGACTCCTGCTCTTTCCGGCCCTACGAGGAGCAGTCAGAAGGCTATTTATGAACCAGGAAATGGTCCTCGCTGGACCTCAGACCTGCCAACCTGCAGTGTCTTGACACAGGGCTTCCCAGTCTTCAGTGCTGGGAGAGGTAGGTGGCTACCGGAACTACCTGTCCGCAAAGCTCTGCAGCCTGAAGAGACCAAGCCAGTCTCCTCACACACACATCTTGGGAAAATTCCACATCAACATCTGTCCTACGTCAGGTTCTGCTGTTTCTTGCTTTCTACAAATTGCGGACACACCAACTCACTGGGTATTGAGTCACAGAGGTGGCTCTCCACCCAAGCCCTGCACCCGGAATGCAGTGCGGGCAGGCCCGCGCACCCTGGAAGGTGCCGGAGCCCTCTGGGAAGTTTGAACGTTTCCAATGCCTTGGATTCGTCTCCACACCAAATAAACCAGAATCTCTGAAAGGGAGAGCCAAAGATGAATGATCCTTTTTGCATTTTAAAAAATATATTGGTACATTTTAGACACAAATGAGAACATTCAGCAGCAGAGAGCTGAACCTGCATGCGGTGCATCCGCTTCAGCTTCCCCCATTCACCTCCCCGCTCTTTCAGCCCCTCCTCGTTCCCCTCCTCATTCACAAAAGCTTTGTTTCATTTTTTCCTTTATTCCTCAAAATCTTTTTTCTTTTCCCTTACTTCTTTTCCTCCTAGCCCATCCCTCGTTCCCCTCTCGATTCTAACATTTTATTCCTATTTTACAGTATCTCTTACACATTTTGGTCCTTATTTTATACTTTCAGTTTCTCACACCAGAGAAACAACACGGTATTTAAACATGTGTGTCCAATTTATTTCACTTAAAGAGTAAGGTCTCAAGGTGCATCCATTTAGCTAGAAATGTCTCAAGCTTATCCTTCATTAGGGCTGAGTAGTACTCCATTGTACAAAAAAACATGTCTTCCTTACTATTCATTACTTGATAGGCACTTGGGCTGTTTCCAAGATTTAGCTACTATAAACTATACTTCTATATACAAGGGTGCATATAGATCACTGTGATATGATGCTTTTAATTATTTTAGGAAGATGCCAAGAAGGGGAATAGCTGGGTCAAATAGAACCTCTAGTTTTAGTTTTCTGAGGAATCTCCACACTGATCTCCACAGTGCTTGCACCTGTCTACGCTCCCACTAGCAGTGGAGAAGGGTTTCTTTTCTCTCACAGCCCAGCCGGCATTTGTTATTGGTTGATTTCTTGATAACAGCCATTCTTTCTGGGGTGAGATGGAATCCCAGTGTTGTTTAAATTTGCATCTCTAGAATGACCGGTGATGGTGAACATTTACTTAATTGAAATTTCTGCTTCTTCATCTAAGTAGCCTGTATTCATTTCAGATGCCCATTTATGGACTAGGTCTAAACTGGGGGAGGGGTCTGATTTCCTTGAGTTCTCTATATTCCAGATATTAGTCCTTTGTTTGAGGAATAGCTGGCGATTTTTTCCCACTCTGTAGGTGTCCCTTTGCTTGGTGGTTTCTTTTTTTTTTTTTTTTTAATTTTATTTAAGGAGAAAAAGAAAAAAAAACAGAAAAAGGGTACAAGTTATACAGAACTTCAGAAAAAATAAACAGTAGGAAATCACTAGTTAATAGATTACATATTGTCATCTTAGAAATAGTTGTCCAAGTTACAAAATTAAAGCATATAAAGTGGACATTCAAACAGTGAGACTGCAAACAGTTTTGTTCGAGGATCCAACAAAACTCAGTAATATGGTTATACACTTAAATATACATGCAGTTATATCCTTTAGAGCACTTTCTTTTCCTCTCTTTTGTACAATGACAATTATACATTTTGGGTTTTATTACTCCCACTGTTCTTATTACCTTTTTTGAAGAGAATAAAACCAAATGTGACATAACAAAACAGAGTCATTCAAATCAAAAGGATGGACATAGTACATAATGTAAAAACAAAATACAAGGTGATCAATAATGGTTGCTATAATGCTTCTTGCTATCTTAAAAAGAATTGCCTGTATCATCAGTTATAATAAAATTGAACAAAACAGTAAAGAGCAAAACCAATAAAACCGAAACATTGGGGGACATTATAGGCCTTCAAAAGAAGATAATAGTCAAATTAGAATGGGCGTCATAGTGAATCTTATTGTCTTCACAGTTTTTGCCTATACTCTCAAACTTGGTACTATCAAGCAAAACAGAACAGAGGAAAATCAGCCCAAACAAGATGGTGAGAGCAATACAGGGTTTCAAATCAAGTTAACAGGAAATCAAAGTAATACTTTATATTACTTTGATTTATATTATAGTATACTATAATATTATACTATAATATAGTATAATATAGTATATAGTATAATAGATTTATATTATTTGATTTATATTATAGTAAAACTATAATATATCCTGCTATTTTTATTTATTTTTTCCTTAATTAAAAAGATAAAAAGAAAAAAGTAAATAAAAAAAGGAGATTGAGATAAAAGAGGACATAACAACAAAACAGCACAGGTCAAAACACAACCATTTAAGCAAAATAGTGTTTCACCACAAGATATCCTGACATAAAAGTAGTTACCATAATGTCTCTTTCCTTGAAATCTTTGAGTAAAACTTCGTATACTGTAGCATCAAATGTATTAAGACAATATAAAACCATTCAAGAGAATGACAGTATTACAGGGTATTTATAACCAACTATCAGAAAATGAACTATGGTTTCTGTATAATCTCCTTGTCTATAGAAGTTTTTGTTTATATTATCACATATAATAAAATCCAATAAGATATAACATGTTAAGACCGATGGAGACAGAAGAACAAAAGCTTGATGGGACTTCAAAACAAGATGATATTAAATCAGTACTAGCTATTATGATGTCTTGTTTTCTCCAAAATAGCTGTTCCTACCATCCAACCTTCTCTGCCTCATTTCTGTTGAGCTCTTTTTCTGTCATTAGTTGTCAGTTTGTCTTCTTCATTTTGTTTTCTGCTCCATTCATTGTGGCCTCTCTGCCACTATTTCTGGAATCTTGGTATTTTTCTCTTTTATAATGTCCTGCAGTATTCTCTGTAGAGTTGAATTGGTGGTTGCAAATTCCCCTAGTTCCTCTTTATCCTGGAAGCACCTTGTTTTTCCATCAATTTCTAGGGACAGTTGTGCAGGATATATCAATCTTGGCTGGAGGCTGTTATCTTTCAAAGCTTCACTTATTTCGCCCCACACTCTTCATTATTTGATGGTTTGTGCCGAGAAGTCTGCTGTAATTCTGATGGGTGTTCCCTTGTGAGTGATCTGTTTCTTGTCTCTGACGGCTTTTAATATTTTGTTCTTATATTGTATTTCTGGAATTTTGATTATTATATGCCTGGGTGTAGCTCTGTTTGGGTTATAGGTGGCTGGGGTCCTGTATGCCTCATACATCTGAGTATCTTTACCTTTAGTAGGGAAATTCTCTTGAATTATTTCTGTGAATAGCCTTTGTAGTTCATTTGTTTGTGTCCTTACTTCTTCTTTTATGTTCTTAATTCTTAAGTTATAGATCCTCTTATCATCTTCTAGCCTTTGTATTATTTCTGTTTGTTTCCTTGTTATTTTTAAGAAGTTTTTCATTTCATGCTTCCACATTACAAATCTGTCCTCCACTTCAGATAATCTATCCTTAGTTTCTTTCAAGCTTTTATGCCAGCTTTCAATAGAGTTTTTAGTTTCCTGGTAATCTCTTTGAATCTGCTTCACGTATTCTATGTTTTCTCTATTTTCTCTATCAAACAATTCTCCCCCTTTTTTTCTGTTCTTCCATTCCATCATCTGTTTTTTCTTGGGTGGTGCCTAGCATTTCTCTAATTATTCTACTTATTTCTTGCTTTATTTCATTAAATACTTCATTTTTGAACTTGTCTATGAGGCTCCGGAGATATTGCTTTTATGTCTATTGGTGCCATGTCTGATATTGCATGTTTTCTGTCTTCCTCTGCATTTACCTTTGCTGGATCAGTGTTCTCAGGATTGGGGACTGAGGACCCTTTCTTGTTGCTCCCTCTTCCCATACTTTTTGTTCCTTCCATACAAGCATATATAGGAGGCCCAGTTTCTTTCTTTGTGGGTTACAGTTTGTTTGAATCTGCTGGCTAGGTGTTCGCACCCACTGCAGTGTACTAGGGAGACACAGACCTGGGCAGCATCTGCTGGGCCTGCCCCTCCAGGTCAGTCAACCTATTGAAGGCTTCACTGCTAGGGTGCACTGCCAGGTGCTGGGACCTGGTTTGGGCTAGTCTACTGGATCTTAGTCCGTGACATCACCCAGGCCAAGTGATCCCCACCAATCCTGCTTGAAAGGGGAATATGTGACTAAAGTCACTGCAGCATCCTGTTCTGGCTAATCTGCTCAGTCCCAGAATGTCCTCTGTTGGAGCTTCCTAGTCTATGGAAGGGTCCCTGTTTCTCTCACTCACCACAAGTTGATGCAGGGCTCCCCACCAGTCCCGCTCTCAACTCTGTTCGCCGATTCCCGCTCTCAGAGCTTTCACGTCTCTGTCCCTACTGTGCCAATTCAGACACAGCAGCAGAGGCAGGAAATTCAAATCGCGGCTTCCAGTGGTGCGGGTTCCAGCTTCCGTGCTGAGATTTTATCTGTTCCGGTTATAGCATTGGGATTGCATTTCCAGTTCGTTTCTCTTAGTTTATTCCTGGGTTAGCAGGGTATATCTCCCCTTGCTTAGGACTCCTCACACCACACCAGTCCTGGATTCTAAGCTGGCTATCTCAGAGAGCCTCCTTTGCTGCTGTTATCTATACATCATGTTCTCCCAGAAGTCTGCTTGGTGGTTTCTTTTGCTACACAAAAGCTTTTTAATAAGATGAGATACCAGGTCTTAATGCTTTGTAGTATTTCCTGTGGCAGTGAGGTTTTGTTCATAAACTCTTTACCTACACCAGTGTCTTCAAGAGTCCTACCTATTCTGTCTTCCAGCAGATTTAGTGTTTTTGTTTCAGTATTTAGATACTTGATCAATTTCTATCTTACTTTAGTGCATGATGAAAGATACGGGTCTACTTTTAATGTTCAGCATGTGGAATGCCAGTTTTTTTGTTTGTCTGGCTTTTTGAGACAGGGTCTTGCTAAGCAGTTCAGACTGACCTTGAGCTCACTTTGTAGCCCAGGCTGGTCTCAAACTTGCAGCAATCCTCCTGCCTCAGCCTCCAGAGTGCTGGGATTACAGGCATGTGCCTCTGTGCCCTACAAATGTTAGTTTTTTCCAGCACTATTTATTAAAGAGGCTACCTATCTTCTAGAGATATTTGACTCCTTTGTCAAAGATAAGGTGTCTGAGTGTGCTTGTGGTTGTTTCTGCATCTTCTCATCTGTTACATTGATCCTTGATTTTAGTTTTGTTTTTTAACCAGTGCCATACTGTTTTTATCACAGTAGCCTTGTAGTATAGTTTCAAATCAGGTATTCTGATGCTCCCTACCTTGCCTTTGTTGCCCAGAATTGCTTTTGATAGTCTAGGTCTCTTCTGGTTCCAAGTGAATTTTAGGATTGTTTTCTGTAGTTATGTGAGATTTGCTATTGGTATTTTGATTGGAATTGTATTGGTATTTCATCAGTATGACAATTTTGGGAGTATGGTCATTTTCACTATATTGGGCTTCCTAGCCAAGATCTGATACCTCCTTTGGTCTCTTTTTTCAGAATACTATAGTTTTCAAATTAAAGGTCTTTGTTAGATTATTAGATTAATTCGTAAGTATTTAATTTTTTTGAATGCTACTGTGAAAGGTGTTGTTTCCCTAATTCAGTGAATTTGTTATTTGTGTACAGGAAGACTACTGATTTTTGAGTGTTGACTTTGTATCTAGCTGTACTACTGATTTTGCTTATTAAATGTAGAAGTCTTTTGGTAGGTTTCTTGGGGTTATCTACAGAAAGTATCATGTCATCCACAAATAACTGTGGGGGAGAATTTGAGTGACTCCCCTTGTATGCTGTGACTTTGATTATATCAACTTATTTCCTTGTATTGATATGTACAAAGCTGACTATGGTATTTCCTTCTCACTTAAATTGTCCCTAAGCATTGCAAATAAGGCCAGGGAGGTACTGGTATGTAATCTCTAAAGCCCACAGATAGTCTCCTGTCTCCTTCTTTAGTGCTCTCCTCTGTAAAATACATCAGCACAGTGGGATGATGGTAGAGACAGTCAGCTCCAGAAATGTCAATTGGGTAGGAGCCCGGAGATAAAGAAGCTATGAGTCCCCAGGGCATGAAAGTTTATATATCAGAAACTGAAGCAACAGCCTCCTCAGACAATTCTTTTCCTGCCTTAATTGAATTATGCAAATTGTCCTTCTGCAAATCCTTACCTCTGCATTTTGCAGAGATGCTTTTCTCCCCACCTGGCCAGCCAGCTCAAGTTATATAATTCCCGCCATCCTCACTGTCACTCATCCTGAGCCACCCCCTTCTTCACAGAATAATAAATTCTGGAGAGGCCTAGGATCAGGACCTTTGTCTGTGCATTTTCACAGGGATTTTGGACCCCTTGGCTGTCCTAAACTTGGAACATGTCTTGGTGTCTTTACTCTTGCCATAAGTTGCATTGGAGATGGCAGATTAGAATTAATTTGCTGGGATTCCAATAACGTCTCAAAGTTGTAACTTTTGGATTATGAGGAAGACTAGAAAGAGGATTACAATATTTAGATGACTGTACACAATATTTGAGGTTACAATAAATAATGATAATTTAACATTTTCCTTTCCTATCCTTATTCTTTTTAATTCTTTCTCTTGTCTAATTGCTTTGGGCAATGTTTCCTGAACTACGTTGAATAAGAGTGGTGATAATGGACATTTTTATCTTGTTCTTGATTTTAGAGTGAAAGCTTTCAGTTTTTGTCCATTTAGTATGATATTGGCTTTTGATTTGTCATAGATGGCTTTTAATAGATTGAGATAAAGACCATCTATTCTAACTTTCTGTAGGGTTTTTATCATGTATGGGTACTGGATTTGGTCTAATACTTTTACTGCATCTATTGAGATGCTCATATGATTTTTGTCCTTGGGTCTGTTAATATGGTATATTTATTGATTTGTGTATATTGAACCATTCCTGCATCCCTGGGATGAATCCTACTTGATAATGGTGTGTAATCTTTTTGATGATACAGTACATTCTGTTTGCCAGTATCTTACTGAAGACTTTTGCATCTATTTTCATTAGGGAAATTGGTCTGTTGTTCTCTTTTCTGGTTGGATCTTTCTCTGGTTTTAGTATTAGGGTAACACTTGCATCAAGGGATGAATCTGAGAGTATTGCTTCTCTTTCAATATCATTAAAGAGTTTGAGAAGTAGTGGTATTAGGTCTTCTCTAAATTTCCTGTAGAAGTCAGCAGTGAATATGTGAGAGCCTGGGCTTGTCTTTGTTGGTAGGATCTTTTACTTTTGTCTTTTTGAGACAGAGTCTTCTCTGCAGTTCAGGTGGGCCTTGAGCTCACTTCATAGCCCAGGCTGGTCTTGAACTCACAACGATCCTCCTGCCCCAGCCTCCCAAGTGCTGGGATTACAGTGCTAGTCAAATATTAAATTTCATTGACTGATAATGGTTTATTTAGAATTTTTCTATCTTCTTGATTCAGCTTTGGTAATTAATATGTATTTAGGAATGTCCATTTCTTCTGAGTTTTCCAACTTATTAGAACACAGTTTCTCAAGGTTGATATTGATCTTCTGGATTTGTGCAGGATCTGCTGTGATTTCACCCTTTCCATTCCTAAGTGCATGGATTTGCACCTTTCCCCCCTTTTTTAGGACTTCTTAATTTTATTTAATCTTTTGAAGAACCAACTCTTTGAGTCATCAACTCGTTATATTGTTTTCTTAATCTTCATTGCATTAATTTCTGCTCTGCTCTTCATAATTCCCTCGTTTGTATGACCTTTGGGCTTGACTTTCTCTAAAAGCATGAGCTTCCCCATTAGGCTGTTTATTTGAGGTCATTTTGTTTTTCTGACTCTGGTAAGATTAAGAGCCACCACTCTTGTGCTGAATTCACATAGCTCAGTGTTCTTGGTGGGAAGTAACCTCCTTCTTGCTCTCTAATAACGCCACCCCCTGGCAGGTGGCCTGGATGCTGCACCGCTACGGGTGGAAGGGAAGTGTGTGTCTCTGTTTTTGCCACCCTAAAGCAGCCAGGATGCCTGTTTAACCACTTCACAGAGCACAGCCGAACAGCAGCTTTGCCAGTGCTCCACAAATTGTTCCTGACAAACATTCTCCAATCTGTGAGCAGCAGTGCTGCTCCCCAGCTCTGCCTGGTCAGGATTCAGTGCTGTGTAGCATCGAGGGGTGCTCTGGCTTGGAGCGTCCCACAACAGCGAGGAGTGCAGGCGGTGATACCAGGCGGGCTCAGGAATGGCGTGCGCCGGGCTTGCTGGGTGCACGGTGCGCTAAGCGTGGAGTCTTACTTAGATTAAAAAGAGTTTGCTGACGACTTTTTGAGATAGAAGTCTGATGGGCTTTCCCTTTTCTTCCTTCCTTCCTTCCTTCCTTCCTTCCTTCCTTCCTTCCTTCCTTCCTTCCTTTTTAAATTTACTCCTCGACTAAATCACAGTTTATTTGACCACTGCCTTGGTAATTACTCAGACTCCACCCACACCTTTACTGTTATTGAAAATTACACTCCAGTGAGCATTGTAGCGATGTGAAAGTTTCCTTTTTCAGCATTTATTCATTTAACACACATGCCTAGGACTGAAATTACTGAGTAGAAAGTTTGAAATGACTCTGACCACATTGCTCTTCAAAATGTACATGATATATATTGCTGTTAATAGCAGGTACCGGTCAGATCCCATAAAAATCACCAGGACCCTGTACTTCCCAGTAAAGTATTCTTTGGTGAGTTTACATACAAAGATAATTAGGCTACAGCTTGCACTTCTTTGCGCATGAGCAAATCACACACATTCACGCATGCGCTCGACGGTGGATTTATCTCTGGAAAGTTTGCTCCTTGACAGGCACCGGAATGGGTACCAGACCTCCGAGCAGTGAACGAAGCAGACAGAAATCCCCAGCCCTGCGGAAGTCACCTTCTCCTCAGCGTTTCCTTGTTTCTTCCGTACCCAGGCAATCGTGTGGCTCAGAAAGAGTAGGCGCTGGGCGATTGGGCGATTTCCATACACATCTACAGTTTAACAGCCCAGGGCAGCAGGGGCCTCTCTATAACCCGTCTCTGCACATGGTTAAGTGGGGGCTTGCCCTGTCTGATGACTCCCTGCATCATGGGCCTTGCTTATTCCATCCTGAGCTGCTCCTCCCGCATGGAGAGAGGGAGGCCAGCCCTGCGGACAGGCTGGGCAGCTCACTGCCACGGGCGCCAGGATTTGAAGGACATCACCCCGACCCTACCAGCCTGCAGAAGGCCAGTGATGGTGTTTCTCCAGAAACATCAGCGTCCCTAAGCTCGCCCCCAGAGAAGAGCTCAAAGGTGACGGATCCCTGTTTGGAGAGCATCGAAAAATTAGCTGCCCAGCGTGGCCAGCTCTGTCCTGAAGGGTGAGACCCCCCTCATCTCCTAGCCTGAGAGGTCTCTCCTTTCAGTGTCCCGTTCTGAAGCGGCCAGCACTACGGCTGTGAATCCCCTCCTGAACACAAGAAGAGACGACATCGTGAATATTCTCAGGAACAAGTTGGTCATTAGAGCCATCAGGTGGGCCGAACTGGACTCTCCCACCTGTGCTGGCAGTAGCTTGGGGCTCAGTGACCTCCTCCTCGAGCTGCACACTGGAGAAGCTGGGTCTTCAAGACACAGCAGCTGGGTGACCACCCTGGGGTTCTGCTCTCCTTCTGCGTCTCAGTGGTGTGTCAGCATCTTTCTCTAACCTCACATAAATAAGAATTCATGTGCTTCTTAGATAAAACGTAGGAAGGAGATACAAATAAAAAGAAAGAAAAAATATTTGCAGACAGCCACAGTGAACACTTGAGAGTGCGTCTTTAAAGGTATGTGTGTCACACACATGTGCGTGTGTAAAGACAGATGGACAGACAGCGTTGTGGCCTGAGCGTGTCCTCTCTGAGCTCACACATTGAAGCTTTTTTGCCAACGTGATAAGAGTAAGAGGTGGCGCCTCTAGGAGGTGATTTGGTCATGAGGGTCCTGCTTTAATGAATGAAACTAATGATCTTATAAAGAAGGTTTGGGGGGTGCTGTGCCCCGCTCCCACCATGTGAGGACCCAGCTGGTGGTGCCACCCACGAAGCAGAAAAGCCTTCACCAGACAATGAATCTGCCAGTGCCTTGATCTTGGCTTCCCAGGCTCCAGAAGCAATAAATTTCTGTGTTTATGACTTACCCAGTTAAAAGAATTTTGTTATAGCAGCCTTAATGGATGTGGACAGATAGCCAGCTACTCAATAAAGATGCAAAATGGAACCGCTGTGCTGCACACATCTGCTCATAAACTTCCCCTCTCGGGATCCTTCCAAGAACACCTTTCCACGTTGTTGATGATTTTTCTACAACGAAGTGTAGAAAGCATTCATGGCTGCAGGGTTCTCCGCGGAAGACACTCACTGTGCCCTCACTGTGGCATACGCAACCAGACTCCCTTTCAGAGTCACATGAGGCGAGGATACAGGGCAGCTTTATCCAAAAATCTAGGGTGATTGAAGTCAGGAGCCCTTTCATTTAATTTTGTTCCAAATTTTCATGGGACAAAATAAGGAAGATGCCACTGCTCATTACTTGGTAGCACTTGTTCCTTGGAAAAGCCTCGTTTTCCCACTCGGTGAGAGCCCCTTGGATCGTGGACCGGGGTGGGGGGTGGACACCTCGGAAAACCCACCACTCTGCCCGTTCCAGTGCTGCGAGCTTGCCAGTGGGGAGGTCATGTTGTCAGCGCACACAGAAGATGCTGAGTCCGTCCTGATTCCTGTTTTTCACTAAGCCAGTGCTCTGCACTGATGTTCTTTCTCCTTGAGGAAATAGCATCTTTTCCAGTGAGTACAAATCCTTTATTTTTCCCGTTACCGAAGAACCTGACCACCAGCGTTGCTGGAAAGTGTTTGCATTTGCTTTAAATCTTGCCCCAAATGCAAATCGGAAAGAAAGCAAGCATTTGGAATGAGAAGGAACGCTCGGACACGTTTTGAAAACACCTTTAAAGAGGAGTTCTGAAACAATCATCCACCTAGCACAGGGAAGTTGACTTAGTTGGTTTTCCACCGCTTGGTGTCCACCCGCCCAACTGGACCGAGTGCCTGCATTTTCTGGGACCCTGGAGCCCCGAGTCAGGGCAGAGCATGGAATCACTGCCTGTCTCGGTCAGGTGTCAACACGTCAGCTGGTCACTGCCCAGAGCTGGGGGCAGAGGGTCCTTAGTAGACCCTGGCAGCTTATTGCTTGGGCCACCAGTTCTTCGTTCTTTTGCTCAGATGTGAGGAATCTTGGAAAGAATGGAAGCCAGCCCATGCCCAGAAAAGCGGTTCTGGGGTGTCCTCAGTGGATGAGGACCCTGAGTCCTCACTCTGTGACATGCTGTGCTTTTCCCAATGCCAGGTAGAGACAGAATCCTGTCTCCCTAGGTTTTTCATTTTGGCAGAAATGGATACAGTCCTGGCCTGGTATTGCAGTCACCAGGAGCTGCTGCATATTCTATTTTAAAGTGGACAGAGACAAAAGGACAAATAAAGACCTTTAATTCACCCAGGGAGGCATAAATGACATAATGATGTTCAGTATCCTTGGATTTCAACGGACCCAGAAGGGGATGTATACTTGGTGTGACTGAGAGGGTCCGAAGACAGCTGGAATGTTCTCAGCCTGACCTCCACCATGAGCAGCTAGCAAACTCCTATTCATCCATCAAACTCCAACTCAGGCATCACTGCTTTGATGAGATTTTCTCTAAATCCTCCTCTCCCCTCAGCCCGGCAGGGTGAATCCCTGGTGACTCTGGGAATGGGGGAGCGGGGGGGGGGGGGGGGGCGGCAGCTGTTTGTAGCCGGAGGAACTATCGGTCTCAGGTCAGGAGAAGAAATTCTACTGAATGATTACCTGGTAGGGCGCGTGGGCTCTGGGGAAGGTGCTGTTGGTGCCTTTGTTTGGTTTGTTTTCTGTGGTGCTGAGGATTGAAGCCAGGGCCTTCACTTAAGCTATACCCCAGCTGCCCACCTCCATTTTAATTTTTATTTTTGAGATAGAGTCACTAAGTTGCTAGGTTGCTCATGGGCTTAAATTTGCAATCCTCCTGCCTCAGCCTCCCAAAGTGCTGGGATCCTAGGTGTGCTACCTCCTGAGACCCGTAGAGGCAGGTGACACTGAGAACGGGGCTGGGCTGCCCTGTGGAGTGGGGAGGCCCTGTTCCCACTGTGGAGGGGAGAGTGACCAGACATTGGTCTGAGTAATCTGGGGGAGGGGACGGGTGGGGAGCACTGAGCTGTGTCTGAGGGGTGGCGGGGGTGGAGCCTTTCTAAACCGCCACAGCCTCAGGACCTCTGACAGCTCCTGGTGGCATGGGCATGGGACAAAATATGACCTTCCATTCTCCATCTTGATGCTGTTCTATGATTTTAAAAAATTGAGATATAATCTGTTTCCTCCTGCCGCAACCTCCTGAGTGCTAGGGTTACAGAGATATACATTACATACAGTAGAATGCACGCATGCGTCTTGGGCCAGTGGCACAAGCACCCGCCTGGGCAGCCCAAGATCGAGTTTGATTTCTGGTACTAAAAAGGAAGAAAAGCACAAATCTCCCCTTTCTCCATGCAGCCACCATCCCCATCCAGTGCGTTTCGGTCACCCCAGGGAAGGACAGGAGTCCCTCCTGTCCTGTCTAGGCAGCATTCCGTTTTGCTCCCAGAAGAAACCAGTACCCTGACTATTCAGAGGGGATTTGTACCCATACTGACCAATTTGATTTTCCCCATTCCTCTACCCTCCCGCCAGCCCTCCTCCCTCCTTATTTACAAAAGCTCTGCCTTCACTTTTTCCTTCTTTTCTCATTTTTTTCTTTTCCCTTACTCTCTTTCCCCCTACCCCATTCCTAGATCCACTTCCCATTTGAACATTTTCCTCCTATTTGACAATATCCATTTTACATTTTGGTCCTTATTTATATTTTCAGTTTCTCACACCAGAGAAACATGTTTACATTTTTGTGTCTGATTTATTTCACTTAAGAGTATGGTCTCAAGGTACATCGAAGTAGCTAGAAATAGTCAAGCTTCTCCTTCTTCGTGGCAGAGAAGTCCATTGTAAAAAAAAAAAAAAAAACACATCTTCTTTAGCCACTCATTAGTTGATGGGCAACTGGACTGTTTTCAAGATTTATCTACTACAAACTGTGGCGCTATAAACATGCGTATGCCTGTATCACTGTAGTATGATACTTTTAACTATTTTGGGAAAATACCAAGTGTTATGGATTAAAAACTGGTGGCCAACTTGGTGCCAGCTGGATTACATCACCGTGGTGCTGAGCATGGCTGTTTCACCTGAGGAAAGTTGCCAGCACAAATAGAGACATGGAGAAAGAGAAGGGAGGGTGTAGGTGTTGGGGTATTGTGGGTTCTCCTATGTATTGCTGTTTGAGCCGCTGGTTCTCCTAGAGAAGCTCTGGTCCTCACATTGAGCATCAATTCCTGGCTCCGGAGGGGAAGATGTGTGCCCCTTGGTCTCCAGGATGAACTCGTCACACTGGCTTCCTGGCATGTACTTGACTGTGCTTGTTGTCAGAAGAGCTCTGAGCCTCCGTGTCGCTGAGGATGGCTGTGGTGCTGTTCAGGACAGCCCTGGTCTTGTTGTGAGTGTGACTTCTCGCTCCAGCATAGAACTCTAAGCCTACCAGCACAGCTCCTCCACCCTGCTGGCATGGACTTTCTGGCTTCCACCACTGACTTTTGGGCCTTCCCAGCACAGATCCATAAAAGAGACGGGCGTGAGTCCTTCTTGTGGGCCCCAGACCTCCAGTTGGACTTGTAGGAGGCATTGTCATGAGCTCTGAGTCTTCATCTGGACTCATCTGGGACATTGCTGTGGGATCCTGGCCCTTGGCTGAATATTCTGTCTTTGGTGCTGCAGATAGATTTCCTTTTTTTTTTTTTTTTTTGTCTTTTTCATTTTTATCAGTACCGGGGATCAAACTCATGACCGCCTGCTTGCAAGGCAAGTGCTTATGCCGCTGAGCTAAATCCCTAGCCCCGCGGATAGATTTCCTGCATTTTCTTGTGTTAACTCTGGGTGACCATCATAAAAATAATATCATAAACTCCATGTCCTGATTCTAGTTGTTCTCTGCACAACCCCTGACTACAACCCCAAGAAAGAGAATATCTGGGTCAAATGGAACCTTTATCCCTAATGTTTTGAGGAATCTCCACACTGATTTCCACAGTGATTGCACCAGGCTGCACTCCCACCAACAGAGGAAAAGGGTCCTTTTTCCCCATGGCCTCTCCAGCACTTGTTACTGGTTGATTTCTTGGTGGTAGTCACTCTTCCTGGGGTGAGATGGACTCTCAGTGTTGTTTTAATTTGCATTTCTTGAATGACCAGTGGTGTTGATTCCTGCTCTGCCTGACCCTTAAAATGCCCTCTTTGGAGAAGCATGCCTTGAGTTAAGCATTTTGCCAATTAAATATTTGTTCCCTCAAAATAAATGAGGACGTTAATCACTTTTCTACTGGCAGCAACATGAAATTTATGAAGAACTGTTCTTTTATTCTTTGTGGATTACTTGAATTAATATTGTTTTAAAAATAAATAGTACAAAAGTTAAGAAACACCGCTGCCCCCAGAACACCACGCCCTGCTCGAGCAGCTTTCTTCCTAAGGTACCAGCCGTTCTTCCTTAGTCTTCCTGGCCACATCTCCTGCTCCACCTCCAAGTTCTGTCCGAGCCAAGGTCTCTGCCTGCTTCTCTGTGTCCAGCACACACTGTCCCCCAGACCTCGCTCATCTCCTGGTTCCATCCATCTGCTTGCAACTCCTGAAGCGCTGTGCCCATCCGGAGCCCACCCCCATGGGTTCCACTGTCTGCCCTTCTTAGATTTGTCAGCACTGCAAACTCAGATTTGTCCAAAACAAAGCACAACGGTTCTCTCATCCGATTTTACCTCACCCTTTCCCATCTCGGGTTCTCATCTTTTCAAGACAAAAATCTTATGACACAGGGGGAGTCTTCTTTTTACCCTCATTGTTCTCTCCCAGTCCTCCACCAGTTCCAATTTTGCCTCTGGAAGTGTCCACTTCTTTTATGCTCATTGGCAGCTGTGAAGTCCAAGCCACCATCCTCCCATCTGCTGTTGCTGTGGACTCTGGATTGGTCAGCAAGCTTCCTTTCTCAGGGGATCTGAATATTCATTTCCTTGTACAAAATCCTGTATTAGAACAAGTCTAAATGCCTTGCCTAAAAGACCCTGTGGGAAGGCATCTGCCTGCTTCCTTGAATCTCTAAACAAATAGACTGCTCCCTGGGGGAATCTGGAGGAGAAGCCCCAGGCAGCCCTGCCATCCTGGAAGTGCTAGGCTTCTGTGTAACTTCCCAGAAGGCCAGAGGCACCCAGTCCAGTCCAGGTTTGTTGACTCCTCCAGAAGATTTCATTGGAAACAGCCTATGTCTTGCAACTGAATACTTGAGCTATCAACTACTCAAGGATGCTGGGAGCGAAATCAGCAGTGTCTATGAACATGACCAGAAAGCAGCAGTGATCAGGTGGGTAGAAGGGAGGGGGGACACCAAGCTGCATAGAGGCTGCAGGTCCCCTGGTTAGGTTGGCCTGGCACCTTTGGGGTGCTCAATCTTATAGAGAGCCAGCAGAGCCTTGTCTGCAACACAGAGCAATATTGTGTCCCCGCAAGGGACACATGCGTGGCAGGGAGTGTCTTCTTGATCCTAGAGATGCAAAGCCCGAGGTTCTCCAGTGGATGTTACAGGACAGGGACAGCACTATGGGCTGATGAGGGGAGCCGGAAGCCCAGGCTGGCTGGGACTCTTCCTCCCTACCCCGCCTCACTGTGTTAGAGGTGATTCTTTCCCAAAAGAGCTTTGAGAGGCAGAGATTTTCTGGCAAGCAGACTGTGTCCAATGGCTGTGTCCAGATAAGGCCTCCTTAGGACCAGAACTGGCGCCTTGAGGGAGGGGCCAAGAACAGCTCTCCAGGGGGGACTCCTTCCCTCTGAGTGGGAGGTCTGTTAAAGTGGGAGGAGGGAGAGGAGTCCAAACCTGGTGTTGGAAACCGCAGGTGAAAAGAGATGGATCTTACTTGTTAGGAAATTCCAGGAGCAGAAGGGCCATGAACTCACCTGCATCATTTAAGTATGCAAGACAGGAGGACCACTCTTTTTTTTTTTTTTTTTTTTTTAGGAGGACCACTCTTAACCGGCCGGGAGCAGCAGTGGTAGCAGTGACACCAGGGCAGCCGTGGGGAGCTGCAGGCTGTGGTCGGCAGGAGGTACTTTCCTCACATGTGCTGCCTGGCCTAGAGCAGAGCTCAATTTCAGGTTCTGTAACCAAGAGAAAAGCCCCGAGTGGGGTTAACTGGCAGCCACATGCTGCTGGGGAACAGGCAGGTGGTTATTGTACCTTTCACTATGATTTGCATAATGTTACAGAGGTGTTGTTTGCCACGCTCCAAATATGTAGGGTTTTTTTTTGTTTTTTTTTGGTACAGGGAATTGAACCCAGGACCTTGCTTGGCCCAGCAGGTGCTGTACAGCTGAGCTACATCCCTGACCCACATATGTCAGTTTTATGTTGCATCTTTCGCCTCTTGAGACTCCACTGCCTCTATTATCGTTATTTTCCTGAGCTTTATTGTGGTATAATTGACGGACCACAATCTGCACAGAGTACTAGTGTGCCCGGTGGGACTGCACACCAGAGAAACCATCACAGCCATCAGTGTAGTGGACACGCCGGGCAGCCCGCCCTGGAGGTCTCCTAGTTCCCTTGGTAATCTCCTTCCAGCCCTCTTCATTCCCATCCCTATTTAATATCGCTGCAGATTTTCATTCTCCAGAAACTTTATGTGAATGGTATGTACAATATGTAGACCTTGTTACATCTGACTGATGTTCCTCAACATTATTTCTCAGACTTCTCTATATTGCAATCATTTCCTCCTCCTCCTCCCTTCCAGAGAGATACCTATTGTATGGATATACCACAATTTGTATTCCCTTTAATTTTTACTAATGCATGCTTGTAGTACTTCATAACTACTTCCAGGGTGGGGGATTGGCACATGTACACAATGCATCATAATTAATTTTACTTTTTCCTTTCCTCCCCTCTGTCTCTCCTTGTACTCTATCTTTTGCTCCCCTCTCCAATGCAATAATCTGTTAATCTGCTGATGATTTTAGATTGTTTCCTGTCTGGGACTATCACAAATAAAGCTAGTGTGAACATTTGTGTTCAAATCTTTGCAAGAACATTCTTTTTATTTCTCTTGGAATTTAAAGGGTGGGACATGTGGCAGATGCAAGTTTATTTTTTTATTTATTTTCTCATATCTCACATTTTAAAGAAACTATAAACTGTTTTCCAAAATGTTTGTGCAATTTTACATCCTTGCTAGCAGGGGAATTTCCACTTTTTCTACATCCTCAATAATGCTTGGTACAGACGGTGTTTTTAATTTTAACCATATGAAAACTTGTGTATCACATGGTGGTTTTAATTTGCATTTCCTCTATGACTAATGATGCCAAATGTCTATGTGCTTTTTTTGGGGGGGGGACCAGTAATCAAACTCAACTTTGCACTTTCTTGGTAGGTGCTGTGCCGCTGAGCTGTATCCCCGGCTCCATCCACGTACTTATTCCAGTCCATATACTTTCTCTGGAGGAAATATCAGCTCAGATCTCTTCTCCATTTTATTTTTAATTGAGCTTTTGTCTTCTCATTGAGTTTCGAGAGTTCTATGTACATCCTGGATATAAGTTCATTGTCAGATACAGGCAGGACAAAAATGTTCTCCCCATCTGCGACTTATCTTTTCATTCTCTTAATAAAGTCTTTAAAAAATCAGAAATTAAAAATTTTTATAACATCTGATCTGTCACTCTCTCTTTCCATATATATATATATATATATATATATATATATATATGTATTATGGATTGTATTTGGGGTTATATTTGAAAATTGCTTAGACAAAAGAACAAAACATTTTTCTGACATTTTCCTCTAATGGTTTATAATTTTAAATTTTTCATTGAAATCTGCAGTCCATCCTGAATTTTTTTATATGATAGAAGTTACGGATCCTAGTTCATATGTGTGTGTATATGTGTGCTGGTGTGTGTGTGTGTGTGTGTGTGTGTGTGTGTGTTTGACTAAGGGCATCCAGTTGTTTTAGTTTCAGATGTTGAAAAAGCCACTCTTTTGCCATTGAATTGTTTTGGCATCTTTGTCAATAAACAGCCATCTGCATTTTTTATGGGTGTCCATTTCTGGACTTGATTAGGTCCACTGATCTTTTCGTATATCTTTGTGCTAACACCAAATTGTTTTGGTTACCTGTTAGAATAAATCTTGAGAGAAAACAGCTTTAACCCTCCAATGTTTCTGTTTTTCAAGTTACTGTAGTTGTTCTGGCCCTTGGCATTTTCATAAGACTCTTAGACTCTACTCTTTAATTTCTACAGAAAACCTGATGAAATTTTGATGAGCATTGCTTTGGGAAGAGCTGGCTTTTTACAATATGGAGCCTTCTGTCCTATAGAAAAATATCTCCAGTTATTTGGGTCTTCTGTAATTTATTTCAGCAATATTTTGTTATTTTTAGTGTATAGGCCTTGCAGTTTTATTCAGAACTGTTATATTTTAGCATCACAAATGAATTAAATTTTATTACCTGATTTTCATCACATTAGATAAAAATACAGTGATGGTTTGTATTTGCTCCTATGTCCTGCGAACTAGCAAGCAAACTTATTCTGACCACTCACTGGTCATTGTATCAACTAAGAACCTTCTTTTCCATTCTAAAGGCCTTGATTCCTTTCTCCAGACTGCTGACCACGGGCTTCCTAGTCCTCAATAGACTCGGTGTTGAGAGCGGACGTCCTCCTCTGGTTCCTGGTCTTAGGGTAAAAAAATTTGGCCATTTGTCTTGAAATTTGTGAGCTATAGGTTTTTCATAGCTGCTTTGAAATAGAACAAGAGAGTAGCCTTTTATTCCTAGTTTTTGAACAGTTTTAACCAGGACTGAATGATAGATTTGATCAAGTGTCTTTTTTGTATCTGAGAGATAATCGCTCTGTAGTTAATGCGATGATGCATATTAGTTAGATTTTGAATGTCAAATCAATCTTGTTTTCCTGGAATAAACTCCATTTGTTCATGATATTTATTTGTATGCATGACTTTTTGAACGTTTAGCAATTGTCAGAATGGGTTTGCTGAATTTTCTTTAGGCTTGTTGCATTTTTGTTCATTTGGACTACTGGTCTGTAGTTTTCTTTCTTGCTTTAGAATCAGGGCAATGATAGCTCATACAATGATTTGGAGTTGTCTTTGATTTTCTGAAAAAAGTTTATAAGGATTGGTATCTGCTCTTCTTTCAGTGTTTGGTAGGCAGCCATCTGAGCTTAAAATATTTTTTATGGGTACAGGTGTATCTACCCACTCAGTTTATTCCACAGATATTTAGGGTAGTTCTTTATTTCAAGTGAGCTCTGGTAGGTTGTATCTTTCAAAGAATTTCTCTACTTCATCTACATTTTCTAATTAGTGAGCGTAAAGTTGTTCACAATGTTTTATTATTTTTCAATATATCTAAAATCTGAGTGATGTATTATTCTGAATATAGGCTATTTTGTATGGTAACTGTTTTTTCCTAATCAGTCTGATTAGAGGTTTTTATATTTTACTGACCTATTCAAAGAGCCTGATTTTGGTTTTATTACATTTTCTTTATTGTTTTCAGTTTTTCTATTTCACTGGTTTGTCATTTTGGTCTTTATTATTTCCCTTTTGATGCTTCCTTGGGTTTTACTTGTTCTTCTAATTTCTCAAAGTGGAAGGTAAAGTCATTGACTTGAGACCTTCTTTTCTTTCTAAAATAGATATTTAGTGCTGCAAATTTCCCCTTACATCTGTTGTGGGGCCATCCCACAAAAGCTGTTATAACGTGTTCTCATCTTTACTCAATACAAAATGCTAATTTTCTTTTTGATTTCTCATTTGACCTGTTTCCATGAGAAGTGAGTTGCTTAGTTTCTAAGTATTTCAGAATTTTTCATTCACATGTTTGTTAATGGTTACTTTTTAAATTTCACTTTGGTCAGAAAACATACTTTGTATAATGTATAGTGTAAGTCCTTTTAAATTTACCAAGCATTAAGGGGATGTGAAAGGCATTAAGATGAAAAGAATTAATATGGGTTATACACATGTACCAACTTCCCATCATGAGAGCAATCAGTAGGTACAGCAAAGATGTACAAATAAACACAAAATTTATTATGTATGTTTTATGGCTCAGAATAAATAATATATCTTGGAAAATACTCCATGTGCCCTTATAAGGACTATGTGTTCTGGTATTTCTGAACCAAGTTTTCTATATCTGGTAAGTTGGCAAATTTTTATTAATAGTCTTGCTAAAGTCTTCTAAATCCATATTAATTTCCTGTAATTGTTCTATCAATTACTGACAGAGAGGCATTGGATTCTAACTATAAATACGTACTTACCAGTTTCTCCCTATACTTTTATCAGTTTCGGCTTCCTGTATTTTGCAGTTCTGTTATGAGGCACAAAAACATTCAGCACAGTTATGTGCTATTGATAAATAGATCCCCTTAGCATTTCTATGACCTTTTTTATCCTTTATGATTTCCTGCTTGAAAGATACATTTATATTAGCATAGTTATCCACACCCTTTTTATCAATGTTCACATTGTGTTTTCCTTCCCATCATTTTTTTTTTAAGCTGGGAATCGAACTCAGGACCTTGAGCTTGCCAGACAGGCACTTGTGCCTCTGAGCCGTATGCCCAGCCTCCATCCTTCTTCTTTTGATCTACATAGGTCTTTATATATAATGTGCATTTTTGTAAGTAGCATCTAGGTGATCCAGGTTTTTCAAAGGTCCAAGTTGATAAACTACTTTTTACTGAAATTATTGAAGCCATTTACAGCTAAGGTAAATTATTGGTATGGTTAGATTTAATTTTCTCACTCTCGGTGCTTCTTTTTTTAATTTATCTCATCTGTTCTTCACACTTTTTCTCCTTTTTTTCTTGGATTAATAGAATGTTTTGCTTTTGTGCTGGGGATTGAAGCCAGGCCAGGTCCTTATGTATGCTAAGCTTGTGCTCTACCACTGAGCTACATTCTCAGTCTCTTGAGTATTTTTATGGTTCAGTCTTATCTCTTTATGTTGTTTGCTATGCCTCTTTTTTATGGTGTCATCTTAGTATTCTTTTTTTTTTTTCCCCCATCGGTACCAGGGATCGAACTTACGACCACCTGCTTGCAAGGCAGGTGCTTATGCTGCTGAGCTAAATCCCCAGCCCCTTTCTTAAGTATTCTTTAGGGTTTATAGATCGCATTGATCAAAACCTATTATAGACATTATACTACGCACATTATAGGAGAAGCTTACAATGCTACACTTAATTTCTCCCTTACCGGCCTTAATATTATTATTGTCATTCATTTTATTTCTGTATATGTTAGTATAACTCTATATTACAACTGTTTTTTTGAAACAGTGGATTATGTTTTACAGTCAAGTCTACTTTTCTTCCTCCTGAGATGCTGAGGTCTTATAATTTCCTTCCTGTTTAGAGGTCACCCCTTAGGTATAGTATTCCTTAGGAAGGCCTTCTGGTGACATCTCTTAAATTTCCCTTCATTTGAGATTTCTTTATTTCTCCCTCACTCCTGAAAAATAGTTTGACTTCTGGTTTCCAGTTTAGCACTATCTTAGTTATTTTCTTGTTGCTGAGACAAAATGCCCAACACCCAAAGTTAAAGGGGGAAAGGTTTCTTTAGCTCACAGTTTGTGGAGGTTTCAGTCCATAATGGCTGGCTCCAAGGCAGGGTGGTGTGGCAGACGGGCATCAGAGAGAAGAAATGTCTCATGGTGGGGTAGAAGGTGGCAAATGAATCAAGAGACCTTCTCAGCTTTTAAATTTTATTTGGTTACCAGGACTAGGGTTGTACCAAACTAATCAGGGGTCTGCTGTAGGAATCACCACCTTAAGCCTAGCGTACATAGTACCACAAGCCAGCCACTCACTATATTCAGCCCCTGCTGAAAAATCTCTCCCATGACTGTGTGAGGCTTTAGAGGAGCATCTAGACACCAGTCATAACAAGCACAGAAGTACAGGAATCACTAAGTAAAAAGCTCGTGACAAACTGAAAAATTAACAACTCTTAGTCTATCAGGGAAGTGAGGGCACAGGCAAAACCACTTCCCTGAACGCTGAAAGACCCACAGATGAATACAGTTGACGGATGACGACAGCTTATCAGAACAGAAACCAACCCACCAGCTGACACATCTGCGGGGAACCGGGGCCAGGTGGGGAAACATGAACCATAATGAACTATCTGCTGGGATTCGGCGTGGACCAGTCTGACAGCTGAACACTTCCAGGGGGACCCTGTCAGAGAGAGTCCCCCTACTTTTGTGAATTTTAGCTCAGCCAGAACTCACAGTGATTACTAAGGAAACAAAGTCTTGTGCTTCAGTCAATGGAAGGGAGAAAAAGGAATTATTTTAAAATAAGCCAGAACATTCTGTTCTACCGGGTCAGGGCTGTTCTCAAGAGAAGCTTAACTTAACAGAAGCTTAAGCTTAACAGAATGCTGGGATGGTGTCAGAGCCTACGTGACCTAGGAAGGGGACAAAGCCAGTCCACGCCAGCCATCCTGTCCCCTTACGGGGCTTTCGGGGGACTGCGAGGCATGTGTGGCATTTACAGGACAGAGACACAGGATCACCGAGACCTGAGGGCTGATGGCGGTCACCAAATGCCTCCCCTCGGCCACATCCCCAGCAGCCTGTTTATCGTAGCCCCTTTCTATCCACTGCGTCAGGCCTGGTTAGCCAGAAGAAATGACAAGGTACTCAAAGACCAAGAGACAGAGCAAGGATCAAAACCAGACCGATCACCACGAGTCCTTTCATTGGACACAGGATATGGAATTGACAGTGCTTTCCTCTCAGCGCCTGCACAGTGCTTTGCCATTTCTCGCAGAGTGTTCGTCTCCAGCCTCTCTCTTTGTCTTCCATTTTCAGCAATGTGACTGACTTGTGCTGGCGTGGATGTCTTGGGGCTTAATCCTGTTTGGGGTTTGTTCCGTTCTTTCGCATGTTTGTCTGCAGGTTTATGCCTTTTGCCACACGTAGAGTTTTTATCGTTATTTATTTGATTATTTTTGCAGCTCTACTGTTTATCTCTTTTCCTCTGGGCTTCAGATTAGAAGAGTGACAGAGGTTTTTATACCAGCCCACATATCTCTCAGATTGTTCATTGTCCTAGTCTATGTCCCACTGCTCAGAGTGGGTAATTCTTAATGATCTATATTCAAGTCTAGTAATTCATTCTTTGTTGTCTCTAAACTACTCTGGAGCCCATCAATATATTTTATTATAGTTATTGTATTTTTCTTTTTATTTATTCTATTTTATTTTTTTGAGACGAGGTCTTGCTATGCAGTTCGGGCTGGCCTTGAGCTCACTTCATAGCCCAGGCTGGTCTCAAACTTGCAATGATCCTGTTGCAGGCAGCTGAGTTAGTTAGAAATACTATAGGCAGTCAGACAGGGCTGGGCCCTCAAAGGAGCCAGAGCAGAGAAGTTCAAACACCTTGAAGCCTTGGAGGAGACAATCCTGCTGTGGGCCAGACCTCAAGACAAAAGGCAAAGCAAATACATCCTAAGGATCCACAGTCCAAATAGTTCTCTATCATCCCGAAGTCAGGAGTCAGCATCTCACCCTCTACAATAAGAGTCACTGCTGTTTGGACTTACAGCTTTGTTTTGCCATATTTGACTTTATTATCTCCCCCCCAAGAGAGTAATGAGAACTGAGGAGTAATAAAATCCAAAATGTGTAAATTTTGTTATAAAAAAGAGAGGGAGGGAAAAAAAAAAAGAGCTCTAACGGATATAACAACAAGTGTGTTTAGGGATGTTAAATAGCTGACTATATTAATGTTTTTGGATCATTGAACACAGCTGTTTGCAGTCTCTCCGTTTGAATGTCTACTTTGTATTCTTTGATACTGTGATTTGAGCAACTATTTCCAAGATGATATTATGTAATCTATTAACAGGTGATTTCTTACTGTTATGTTTATTTTTTTTTTTTGTAGTTCTGTATTATGTGTAACCTTACACTGCTTTGTCTTGTTTTGTGTTTTTCTCTTTTTCCTCTTAAATAAAAAAAAAAAAAAAAAAAAAAAAAAAAAAAAGAGTCACTGCTGTTAAGCGTGCCTGCTTACTATGTGACTCGCTCCCCTATTTGTTCCTGATTTAATCAATTTTACCTGAGCAGTTAATCTTATTGGTTGACCACAGTTCTGTCCCGCCTTATGCCCACCTTGCAAATTTTTCCCATTTTTCCCACCTTTGACCCATCAAACTTCATGATTTTACTCTATAAAAGTCCCTAGAAAAGACAGAGTCCCTGGCAACCCACTCGGGCTGGGGACCCCTTCTGTCTCTCTTTCAGACAGAAGCTTTCTTTCTCTCGATAAATATATTCTACTCTTAACCTCCACTGTTACTAAAATTCATTCTTCAATTTTAGAGAACAGGAACTCCTACCGGATGTAGTAGGTTGGGAGTTTCATTCCCCTATACCATTTGGAGGTCCCTGTTGGGGGATGGGATGCTGACCCCTGACTTCCTAGGGAGATAGAGACCTATTTGGACAGAAGCAGGGGCGAGGAAGAGAGGCGCAGAAGGCGGACGACTCCTTCTGTGATCTGTGAGTTATCCTCTTCTACTTACCTTGCAGACGCCTGAAACTTTTGCAACAAAAAGCAAAATCAAATGCACAGTCCTTCTAATCCAGAGAATCTGCTGACCATTTCCCGATCTATAGGATGGATAAAACCAGGAAGGAAATGAGAATAAACCACTATGGGAGAGGGTGACTGGGTTAACTATGGAGACATTTCATCACTAGGAAAACCTCCCATGCCGAGAAGGGCCTGGAGCCCAGTCCTCTTCAAAGTTTGATCTCAGCGGTGTTTGTACTTGCGTAGCATGGGCTAGGTCCTAGCTTTGATTTCTACCACTACAGCAGAATAAAAATAATAAATAAGTAGCATGGGATTTTTATTGGGTTCAATTCCCAGAACTGAAAAAAATATAAAAATAACAAGTAATAGAATATGATCTTTATTGGTTTTAATTGGAAAACTAATATAAACCAATCAAAAGTAATTGCTCTATAGAGAAAAACAAAATTTAGAAAATGTGATTCTTCTACACAACCTTTTGGATCATTACTCTTGACGGTTTTCTAGGCCACTCAGATTTTTTCTTTTCTTTTGCTACTGGGGATTGACCCCAGGGCCTTTGCACCACACTATCTCCCCAGACCTTTTTCATGTTTGAGACAGGGTCTCACTAAGTCACTAAGTTGCCCAGGCTGAGATCACACTCATGACCTTCCTGCCTCAGCTTCCCAGAGTGCTGGGATTACAGGATGCATCACCATGCATGCCCAGCTCTTAGATTTATTTTTCATGTGAGTCTGGGATTACAGCACATCTCTAACCTTTCTTTCTTATTTGAAACCCTTTAGTAGGCACTCCTTATGAAACAGAACCTACAGAAGGTAAAAATAAATGAAAGCTTTTTCCTGTTCGGATTCTAAGACTGTGCAAATTGTATCTCTATTTTAATATCTGGCATGAGTTTAAATATGACTGTTCAATACATAATTTTACATAAAGATTATAGTTTTCTTTGAACCAAAGAACAAAACAAAAAATTACAGCCATGAGTGTAACCAGGTAGCAAGATCCTGAGGTTGTGGTTGTTGTCAGTTGGCCCTCGTGACTCTGGTGCACAGGCAGCAGCGGGGTGCCGCATCTGGGGACGCAGGGAGCTGCATCTGGGGACCCAGGGAGCAGGGTGACTCAGCTAAGTCATGGCCCGAGGAGCAGGAGGAAGTGACCAAGGCTAGAAGCTGTCGGGAGGAGCCCTGTCTCCTGCTGCCAAATGTCTCTGAAGATACTGAGAGTATTTTTAGGTTCCTCTTCGTCCATGTGCAAACGAACTGGGCAGCTGTAGACCCCAAAGCAGATGGGGGTGCAGGGCACCCATTTGGAGGGTGACATGGTTTCCCCTGCATTTTGCATATTCTCTCTTCTGCATTTAACCCTAAAAGACATTTTGCTTTCACCTGATTTACATTCAGATTCGTTTCTCATATTGCAGATTGACTCTTCTCCCACGTCCCCACGAATGACCCTTTGTGCCCATTTCACGTACAGCTACCCCGGTTTTGTAGCATCCCCCTTCTTAAGGGTATCAGAGAAAATCCAAGAAGGGACAAGAAATCTATGCAGACCTTCTTTGCACCCTGCAGGCTTCCTTTAAGGGACACACTACATGTCTTTACGTGTTTTCCAGTCAATTGATACGCATCCACCCCCCAGAGGTAAAGATCTGAGTGACAACGCACCTGATGCGTGTATCCCCGTGACTCTACTCAAACCTGCTCTCTGAGGTCAGAAGCAATCGTGAATGCCTTCCTAAAGCTGTTCTCCACCACCCTCCTCCTGGGGGGCTACAGGCCCTTCTCCAGCACCTCCAAATCCAGGCACCTAGTGTCACCACCCACCCGCCCGCCCGGGAGGACCTCAGACCCTTCTCCAGCCCTGCTCCTGGGCCGACTTCCTTCCAGAATCTTGGAGCCTCCTTGGAGTTGACTCATTACGTTCTCAGATCACTCCGTGGACCTCACTGGCCGGTGCCACATTCATTTACTGATTGCTCAATTTAGAGCCAGAAGGTTTCCCAGAGAGCCTCTTGTGAGGTCTCCAAACTCTTCTCCACTGGGATCAGCTGTGTCTTTCCCAGACTTCTCAGGACGCTCCTCGCTTCTGCAGCCCCCACCTGTGTCCTCTCCAAAGCCAGGCCCAGGCCCTGGAAGATCAGCACCCTTCTCCATCACCCGAGGGGCCGTCTCACCTTGTTATCTCCTCCTAGCCATTCAAGCTCAGACAATATTTTATTGTAACATTTTGGGCTAAATTTGAAAAAGAAAAAAAAAAATAATGCCTCCTCTCCACTACACCTGGACAAAACCACAGCTGTCATGAGTCAGGCTTCCCTTGTGAAAATTGGTTCTCTCACTTGTCATTGTTCCCTGTATTCACACGGTGTTGTAAGAGAACCTTCACATTGCTGCATGAACCGTAATCATCCTTGCAGTACGTAACAGAGCATTGAAACGTTGGTAATGAACCATAATTTGAACACTGCACATGTCAATCAAAACAGCAGCTAAAATGACAACACATGGATGTTCCTTTCCTCCACATTTTGGATTATTTTTGTTGCAAACAGGATCGTGAACCTTTCTGCAGTTTTTGACACACCTTGATAAGTGGTTCTCCAGGGGCGATTGTACAAACGTTCACAAACGTTCACTGTCAAGAGCTGTGTGCGGATGTAACAGCTGCACCATACCCTTGCCCGGGCTGGAAATGGACTCTACATTGTTAATTCTGGCTGTTGTTGTAAGCCCGAACATGATTAATTTGATTGTTAACGTGGATGTTGAATGACTCTCCATGGACCAGTTAGGTCACTGTGGCTTTCTACCACATAAACACTCTCCTGTCTTTCAGTTTCTGGACCTTTGAAAGCTATATTTCATAAAGCTTTGGCAAGCTGGTCTCCCTTAGGTGTTGATGCCAGGCATACCATGCTTCGCAGAGCCAGCTTATTTTTTATTTTAAAGTGGCTCCCTCCTTTCTCGAAGAGGACTTTGGCAAGGGTTCTGTCCCGTCATGGTCAATTAGACACTTGTCTCCCTTGCCCCCAGGAGTTGACTTGTTGGGCTGGACTTGGGCACCAGATGCCACCTCCTGCTTGGCTGTCCTCTTGATGACATCATCTCTACTTGGAGTGGCCAATGGGCATACTGGACTGGGGAAAAAATCTGACCCGCCTGGACTGTGTTGGTCACAGATCAGTAACATGTAAGGAGTGGCCCGTGGTTAGTTCCTTTGAAGGCTGTCACCTGACTCCAGAAGGCTCCAAACCGCTCACCCCTTCCAAGTGCCACCACAGCTGGCCTCTCAGTGCTGCGACAGTGAGCCAAAGCAGAGGCCAGGGTGTCTGTAGTTCCAGTGTGATAAGGCAGAGAGAGTGGTCTCAGCACACAAAAGGAGCCTCCTGCCTGAGACAGAGCCAAATTCATCTTCAAATAGGTGCGCACTGAGCACGTTCATAGCCTCTATGTTGTCCAAGCCCCAGCACAGTGACCCTTTGAGCAGAATCACAGGAACAGAATAATGAAAATTAATCTTTCCCAAGCAGGAGGAAAAGCTGTACCTCTTAATGACCGCTTTTGTCTTTCAAAGTGTTTGGCCATGCTGTGGCCACCTTGGTTTTTGAGGATCCCCGCGAGGCACTCTGTTCCTCCCACACGCTGTCAGGGTCAGCACTGGGCTTTCATGGGCTGAGCATTCTGAGGTTTTGCTGCTCTTGCTGTCAAAACCTTGCTGAGTGGCGCCCACCTGCTAGACCTCAGGGTAATAAAAGGAAGTCAGAGTTATCCTGCCCTCCGGAAACTCCCAGCAACGAAGTCCACGATTAGAGTGATGCAGGCCTAGAAATTTGCTAGCTGAATGCAGAGCACTGAGAGAAGATGGGATCTTGAGAGAAGATTCTTAGAAGCAGCTGCCCAGCTGGGAACTGGTGATGGTGAGAAAGGGAGGCCTCAAGATGATCCCCAGCTCCCTGGTCTAGGCAGTGGGCACTGCGGGGGGAAGGGGACAAGATCACCTTTGCATGTGTTGAACTCTGGACATCCAGGAGACAAATCAGCGTTGTTGTGAATGATCCAGAGCCCGAGGTAAACACCCAGGACTCCAGGGAAGCATCTGAGAGCCGGCTAAATCCACAGGCAGATGGACACCCATTTTATGGAAGAGGTTGGTTCTAGGGACTCAGCTGGGATCACTGACCTCTAAGAGAGTGACAGGAAGAAAGGACAGCACCACGGAGAAACCATGACCAGAGCAGATGGACAAGACAAGTTCCTGGAAGGAGAGCGCTTCCGCATTACCCAGAAATAGGGCAGGGCAGAGGGAGAGGTGATCCAGGAGAGAACAGCAGGGGGAAGGATTTGGGGAGAGCTTTACCAGAGGGAGAAAGCAGGACCAGAGAGGAAGAGGGGCTCCAAAGGAAGAGGCCTTGAGCAGCCCGCCTGGTGTGGAGAGGCAAAGAGGAACCAGCCAGGCCCTGGCAGCATGGGTGGGTGTGGTGAAGATCCACTTAAACCACCTGCTTGGCAGGGTAAGTTCAGATCTCCCTGAAGGTGAATCTTTCTTAACCGCGTCTATATGAGTTGTATTTGGAGGTTTTCATCAGAGACAAGGCCTTAGGTCAATATGGAGGAAAAGGAAGGAAACAGCCACAAGAATTAAAAATGCAAACGGAAGTACACATTCTTCTAGAGGCAGTCCGTTTCCCTGAGACTATGCTGATGGTCCAGCCCATTTCATTGACTGTAACTGTAAAGGGACTGGCAGGATTGGGGGCTTTACATACCTGTTGCATGACTTATAAAGGGAAACACCTGGGATCAAATGGAAAAGTTGAAGAAACGGGCCAATGTACAAAATGACAAATCACCATTTCCCAGCAGCCAATTGGCTAAAATTTTGCTAAAAACCAATTTACTAGAGGATCAGTTTCCCTGATGAGTTCTCCCTGGAATTCACCCAAAAGTTGTTTTGGTTAATTACTTTTGAAATTATGGGAGTTGTGTACTCTGGTCCACAGCACAAAGGATTTCCCCTTCAGTTTGTTTTTCTATTTCACTTACGATAGCATAGTTTTGGTTTATGCATATCAGGTATATCTTCACCAGTCTTTGCAATGGATTTCTCTGTCTATTTCTGGGAAATGTCAATTTTATGTGGGTTTCCATATTTAGGGAGTGGGGAACCTCTGGATGTATAGTATTTTTTTTTTTTTTTTTTTTTTTTTTTTTTTTTTTTTTTTTTTGGTGACAATGAGTTTTTCCTCAACTGCGTTTACTGTCAACTCTAATTTTAAAGACTTGTGTCTAAATTGGACCATAGTTCCTAGTTTGGAATTCTATCACTGGGGAAGTTGTCATGGATATGTGAGAATTAGCATGCAGGAAAAAAACTTTTCATTGGCTGACTGCCAAACAACTTTGAAAAAAATAGAGAAAATGCAAATTAGTGTAAAATTGAACTTGAAGGACAAACCATCTTTTCTGCAAACCAAAGGTTAAAATTAAAAAAGCCTCACGAATCGCCAAAACCTTTGTAAGTAACTATTGAGAGCCAGTCAGCTTCACAAATGGGAACCACATGCCTTTAAATTCAATCTAAAACTGGGTGGAGAAGCCCTAAGTAAAACATCTCAAGTACCTAAAATCAAAAGCCAAAATGGTGAAAAAAATCATTAGCAGATTTTGGAACTTTCTATGAAACATATTATGATACTCGTCACAAGTTACTAAAGTAAGCGTTTAGTGATTTGGTAGTCTGTGAAATCAGTCATTTGACAACTTGATTTTTTTCAACAGTGGCTTTATTCTTTTAAAACGCAGTGGGACTCAGTCACCGAGCTGTGGTTTCTGGCTTTCTTTTAGCAAATTGCTCCCTTTCTAAAGAGGGGAGAGAAAAGCAATGGGGATGGGAGCTTCATTGCTCTGATAAGAGGGCGGGGTGCATGACCCAAATATTCAAGTTGTGCTGGAAACAGGGGCAGGCAGGTGATGCCAGAAGACACCGGGGGAGGAGGCAGGAGCAGGGCCTCGTGCTGAGGACAGAGAGGTCGTCTGAGGACAGAGGAGAAAGGAAGGAGCCCTGGAGGAGCATCAGGGAGCCTCAGCCGCAGGCAGAGTGATTTTCTCCATGCCGCACTTGGGGGTGAACCAGCTGGCTCAGTCTTGGTTAGGACGTTTCCTGCAGGTGCTGTGGGGAGAGGAGGAACGTGGAGATCTGGGATGAGGGAGCAAGGCAGTGGCCATGAGGGGCCCTGCGAGGCTGATGCCCAGGCAGTGTGGCTGGAGAGGGGACCCCACAGACCTGGAGAAAGTGTGCAGTGAGGACCCTGGATCGAGCTGGGGCAGGGGGTGCAGCTGTGTCAATGCCTTGGGGGCACTGTCACTGTGGTGGGATGGAGAGAGGCACCCGGAGTTAAGGGCTTAGGATCTGGGGGATGAGAGTGTTGACTGATTCAGCCACCAGACCCTGAGGTTCCTGGAGGCAAGGATGCTGCCAAAAGACTAGTTAGTGCCCTTCCCAGGCCAGGCCCCCTCCATCTGCCCCAGTCCTACACAGTCACACAAACCAAACAGATGCACGTACA
This sequence comes from Cavia porcellus, assembly GCF_034190915.1. Classification (NCBI taxonomy): domain Eukaryota; kingdom Metazoa; phylum Chordata; class Mammalia; order Rodentia; family Caviidae; genus Cavia; species Cavia porcellus. Next base: position 55,030,025 of record NW_026947501.1, on the reverse strand, counting down.
CAAACACATGCACACACACCAGCCTGGCTGCCCCTGGGCTCACAATCACCAGGCGCTCTTTTCCCACAGAGGAAATAGGGCTGTTCAACCCTCCCCAGGGGCCTCTCCCCAGGTCCAGCCAGGATGCCACTCACACAGGCAAACCTCAGGAGCCTGCTCTATTTCTAGGCAGATGTGGCCATGCATCACCACACAACTGCTGTCTTTGTGCTGTCCCTTCCTCCCTTCCCTTCATGCTGGGGTGGGGGACAGCACCCCCAGCCTAAGTGTCCAGACTCCCATGTGCCTGGGCAGCATCGACCTCAGCAGAGACAAGTAGCAGGGACCCCGCCCCTGGGCCCAGCACCTGCTCCTTGTTCACAGAACCCAACTTTCAGGGTGCAGGCAGGGAAGCCCCTGTTAAAATGTGAACGTGACATCGAGAAGGGTAAAGCCGAGAGCCACTGTCACACCTTCATTTCCAGGTGTCCCTCCTGCCTCAACTGTCCGGGGAACAGCATCCAGCGGGCAGTGTGGCTCTGCAGGATGACACTGTCACACAACTCTGGTCTGTCCGTTTCCTGCCGTGCTCCATACACAAGCTCCTCTGCTCTCACCCTGGAGCTCTCAGGACTCAAGAGTCTGCCCCACCCAGTCCAGCTGTCACTCATCATTCTCAGGGCTCAGAGTTCCAGCTGCTCCCAAGGACCTCTAGAGCCACCCACATAAGGTACCATCTTCTCTCCTCTGCTTCCCTGGAGAGACGGGGCCCATGCCATCCTTCTCACCGCTCTCATCCTGTGTGATAAAACTGGCTGAACTGTGATTTTGAAAGTTTCACACTTTGAGACATCTACTTCTAGAAAGATGGAGTAGATATACAAACCGTGCTCGGCTTTGATGGCTTGACTGAATGGCCTTGGGTCTACTAATGCCCTTTCAATCTGCAGTATTTTCAGTGCACCATGGGCTCCTTGGAATATAACTTCCTCCTAAGTCAAAGAACGTCTGTTCTCACCAAATATGACTAAAGATCCTGGGCATCCTATAAAACAAATACAGACTAAAAAGTGGAGACAGGGAGACTGACCAGAGCCCTTGGTACCCCAACACCCTCAACCCAGCTGGTGTCAGAGGAGGGCAAGTGCAGTGTCAGGACTGCTGAGCTCCACACTCGCTCACCCGGCAATCAGGTGGTCCCTCACCCCTGTGTGAGCGGAGCCGTGTGAAGGGCGTGGGCTGCCCCCCGCCACCGACCAGAAGAAGGCAGTCAAATCATACAAGCAAAAGGTGACGGAGCTTAGTAGAGAGCCAGACAAATTCATAACTGCAGTTGGGATTTTACTACCCCCCCCCTCAAGTGCTCTATACACCAAACACGAAATCAGCAAGGGCATGGAGGGACCCAGCAATGTCACCACCAACAGGCTCTCATAGGTATCTTAGTGTCCTACCAAATGCTTCTCTGGGCAGTAACACCAGTTTTAGACGGTATCATCCAGAGTTGTCTTGAAACTGGTAGAGTGTACCTTTTTTCTCATGTACCCACGGACTGTAAAGCTAAATAAGTCATATTGTGGGCTGTAAAACAAACTTCAGCAAATGTGCAAGAATTGAAATCACACAGAGTGTGCTCGCTGACCACAGTGGAATCCAACTAAAATCAATAACAGACATAGTGGGGAAAATCTCAAATACTTAGAACTGAACAACACACTTCTAAGGAGCACACAGTTCAAAGAATCAGTTTCTAGGGAAATAAAAACAGAATTCAATGAAAATGAAGACAGAACACATCAAAATATGTGGGATGCTTTAAAGCAGCACCGAGAAAAAAAATTTGTAGCAGCTCTACTTACATTAGAAAGAAGAAAATATCAAACACATAATCTAAGCTCTCATCTCAAGAAACTAGAAAAAGAATTTTAAAAAACCAATGCAATCGGGAGAAAGGAAATAATGAATAAACCTGAACAGAGAGCAATGAGCATGAACACACAATAGGGAAAACTTGTGAAGTCAAAGCTAGTTCTTAAAAAAAAGATGAATAAAATTGACAAATCTTAAGCAAGACTGACAAACAGAGAGGGAGAAGACACAAATTACCAGTATCAGGAATGAAACGGGGGACTCGCGGGGGACCTGCTGACATCAAATGGGTAAAAACACCATGAACAACACCACACACAAGGAATAATGTGACAGCTGAGATGAAAGAGACAAAATTCTTTGAAAAGCACAAATTACTCCCAAATATGAAATAGAACATATGAATTAGAGCACCTAATATGAAACATAACCTTACAACTATTATGTAAAATTCAATTTATAGTTTAAAACTCCATGAAAAGAAATTGACAGACCAGTGAGTTTCACTGGTGAATTCTACCAATGTCTGTAGGACATCCTAAAATCAAAACCTAAAACCTAAATCAAATCCTAAAATCAAAACCACGGCAAGATTAGTGTGTAATGTGCAGATTGCATGGTATGTCAAGAAAGGGAAGCAAAAGGTATGCAGAACAGAAAAAAAAAAAAAAAAGGAAATAAAACAGGAGGGGAAGAGACACACCCTGATCCATTTCATGAGGCCAGCATTACTTGGATCCTAAATCCAGATGTGGGCAATTTGAAAAATGAAAAGTATAATCCGATACTCATCATGATACCAGGCATAAAAGCATTTTAAAGAAGTTAGCAAATAGAATCTGGCAGTATGAAACAGAAGTATGACTAAGTGGAATTTACTCCAGGCATGTAAGGCTGGGTCCCCATTCTGAAATCAGTGCGATTTATCACCTCAACACACCCAACAAAGAAAAGTCACACGATCATTTATAGTATGCAGAAAAGACGGACACGAAATTCAACAGCTTTTCATGATGAAAACATTGAAAAAATAAGGATGGGGGAAATTTCTCAATGTGACTCAAAACGTTGAAAAATATGGGAAACATCATAGTGATGAAAAAGGTAGTATTTTTCTCCTAAAATCAAAACCACGGCAAGATTAGTGTGTAACTTTCAGATTGTATAGTATATCAAGAAAGGGCAGCAAAAGGTATGAGAACAGAAAAAAAAGGAAATAAAACTATCTTTATTTGCAAATTACATAGAGGTACTGTAGAAAGCCCCAAGGAATTTACCCACACACGCAGACACACACCTTTAGGACTAATAAGCAAAGCAACAGGTAGCAACAATGTAACACAATGTAACAGGAGAACAGGATTAGCATAACCATGTTTTTATGTGATAGCAATGAATATATAGACATTCAAATTAGAAATATAATACTCTGTACACACACACACACACACACAAGGTAATCCTAAACTAGAAATCTAGCAAAAGGTACCACATTGTATCATTAAACCATACCTTCAGCTCCCAAAGTTAGTTTTCATAGAAAGAAACACACATATCACAGATTGGGAGACTCAAGATCCTTAAGCTATCAAGTCTCCCTAAATTCTTACACAACTTTAACGAAATTCCCATTAGAAACAGCAGCAATATTTTCTGTAGATGTAGACAAGATTATTCCAAAATTTATAAGGACAGGCAAAGGACAGACAAGTGGGAAAAAGAAGAATGAAGTAAGAATCATTCTCCCTGATCAAGGTGAACATAGCAGTCAGGGCAGTGTGGCAGTCAGAGGTTAGGGAGCAGAGGATCCAAAAGTAGACTCATGGCGGCTCCTGCAGGCCACTGGCAAGACCTGTCACCACGGGCCAGGGAGTGACTGGGCACCCACCAGCTGCCGTCCCCCTGACCCCGCCGCAGCCACCGACCCAGAGGGGAGATGACGCAAAGTAATACAGTGCAGGCCACAGCACTTGACTGATCCGGAGGGGAGGGACCAGCACATGCTGTCCCTGTATGCAACTCACTAGCACACTGCAGTGGGAAGAGTCATCTAGCCAGCACGTGTCAGAAGAATTGTCACCAACAAAGAAAGAAACTGGGGCCTCCCGGAAGAAACAAAAAAGATGGGAAGAAGAAGCAACAACAAAAAGTCCCCAGGTCCCAACCCTGAGAACACTGACCCAGGACAGGTAAATACAAAGGAGAATGAGAACAGCAAACATGCAATATCAGACACAGTACCAGTGGACATAAAGAGATAATGTTCGGGACCTCATAGATGAGTTCAAAAGTGAGATATTTAGCCAAATAAAGCAAGATATAAGAAGGTTAATAAAAGAGACACTAAGCACCCCTCAAGCAGACACAAATGGAAAAAGGGAGGAACTCAAACAAAGGAGAGAACCATTTGGTGAAGAATATAAAAAAATATAGAATACATGAAGCAGATTCAAAGAGATCACCAGGAAATTAAAAACTCTGTGGAAAGATGGCAAATCAGCTTGAAAGAAACTAAGGATAGATTGTCCAAACTGGAGAACAGTTTTGCAATGTGGGAGTATGAAAGGGAAAACTTTGTAAAAATAACAAGGAAATAAGCAGTAACAGTACAAAGGCTAGAAGATGATAAAAGGATCAATAACTTGAGAATAAAGAATGTAAATGAAGAAGCTGGGGTACAAACAAAGGAACTACAAAGGTTATTCACAGAAATAATTAAGAAAAACTTCCCAAACATAGGAAAAGAAAATGATATTCTAATATATGAGGCATACAGAACTCCAGCCACCTACAACCAAAACAGAGCTACACCCAGGCATATAATAATCAAGATCCCAGAAAGTCAATATAAGAACAAAATATTAAAAGCTGTTAGAGACAAGAAACAGAAATAGAAGAATGCCCATCAGAATAACGGCAGAATTCTCGACACAAAAACCATCACATCAAGAAGAGCCTGGAGCGAAATACTCCAAGCCCTGAAAGAAAATAACCTCCTGCCCAGATTGATATACCCTGCTAAACTGTCTCTAGAAATTAATAGAGAAACAAGATGCTTCCAAGACAAAGAGGAACTTGGGAAATTTGCAGCCACCAGTCCAAGTCTACAGAGAATACTGCAGGGCATTCTAGAGAGAGAGAAAAGTACTAGGATTCCAGGAACAGTGGCAGAGAGGCCTCAATGAATGGAGCAGAAAACAGAATGAAGAAGATACAGCTGATGACAAACAAGAGCATAACAGAAACGAGGCAGAGAAGATTTGATTCAAAACTGATATGATAGTATCAAGTCTGAGAGTATAGGCAACTACACTGAAGATGACAAGACTCTACGATACACATTCTGGTTTGATAACTGCTGATTTTTGAAGTTCTATACTATATACAAAGTTGTGTTTTTATTAATACTTTTATGTACTAATATATTCAATTATGCTATGTCTGATGATATAGCCAATTCTATTGGAGATAACAAGAGACAACACAGGAACCATGATAGAACTCTGTACAACGGTCTTATATGTTTTTTTCATTTCATGCATTTATAGGAATATGTTTTGTTTTGTCTTGCTTTGTTTTGTTTCTCCCTCTAATATAGAAAGGATAGAAATACATGTTAAGACTCATGCATGTGTAGAATCTGTAAACAGTTTATGAGAACAGATATTATTACACATGATGAAATGAACAGATACTCTGAAGAAAAAGAGACACTAAAATACTCAGTGCTGATCCTGGAGTGTCATAATGTGAAACCCAGCAATAGTATTATTCTTTGTTCACAGTTATATTAGCCTGCTTGGGTTTATTCAATGTCAACATAATTGAAGATACGGATAACTGCATGTAGGTTTAAGTGTATAGGATTGATAACCATATTTCTAAGTTTTTGTTGGATAGTTGAACAGAAGTGGTTGCAATCTCACTGTTTGAATCCCCACTTTATACGCTCTACTTTAGTATCTTGAATAACTATTTGTAAGAAGACAATCTGTAATCATCAACTAGTGATTTCTTACTGTTTATTTTTTCTTTGAAATTATGTATTATTTCTACCCATTTTCTATTTTGTTTAGTCTTTCTTTAAATTAAATTTTTTTTAACTTTTTTTTTTTTGTCTTTTTTGTTTTTACCAGTACCAGGGATCGAACTCACGACTGCCTGCTTGCAAAGCAGGCACTTATGCCGCTGAGCTAAATCCCCAGCCCCTAAATTAAATTTTTTTAAAAAAGCAGTACAGTACCCAGTGCTGATGACAGAGTGTCATGATGTGAAATCCAGCAATACTATTATTCTTTGTTCAGAATGATTTTAACCTGCTTTAGTTTGTTTAATCTAAACATAAATGAAGATATGGATAACTGCATGTATGTTTAAGTGTATAGGAGTGACAACCATGTTACTAAGTTTTTGTTGGACAGTTGAACAGAACTGTTTGCAGTGTCACTGTTTGAATTCCCACTTTACATATTCCACTCTTGTACCTTGAACAGCTATTTGTAAAACGACAATATGTAAACATCAACTTGTGATTTCTGTTTATTTTTTTCTCTGAATGTATGTATTATTTCTAGCTATTTTCTGTTTTGCTTAGTTTTTCTTTAAATAAAATTTTAAAAACCTGAAAAAAAAGTAGACTCATAATATTATAGCTGAGTGATTTTGGTTAAGGTTCCAGAAGGATTTAATGGATAAAAGATGGCTCTTTCAACAAACACTTTTGAAATAATTGAAGATCCATTGATCCAGTGATTAACTCTCACTGTTTTGTGTTGATCAAACAACTCAAAATGGATCACAGATGTAAGTGTAAAATGTCAAAGCATGAAATTTCTAGAACAGCTAAGAAAGATAAAATTTAAAATAGGGACAACAGGCAAATGTAGCCTAGATGCTAAGAAACTAGATCTAAGTTGTTCATGAGAGTGTGAAATGGTGGAGCTTCCCTGTACAGTTGTTGGGGTTTCTTAACAAAGTGTCTTAGTCTATTTGGGCCGCTATAAAAAATATTGTGAGTGGCTTAGTCAGCATTTGCTGCTCACAGTTCTGGCAAGTGGAAAGTGTTAGGTCAAGGTGCTGATGGATCCAGTGTCTGGTGAGGACCAGGTCCCTGATTTGTAGATGATAACTTCTCGCTACGTCCTCATTTGGGGCAGTTCTTGGGCACATCTTCTATAAGAGCATGGTGACGCTGCCCTTGACACAATCACCTTCCACAAAGCACCTGTCTCCCTGCACCATTACCTTGGAGAGTAAGTTTAAACATATGAATTTGAAGAAATGAACATTCACACCATAGTATAAAAGAAACACTTTTACATTACATTCTTGAGCATGTGTTCCAGAGAGACGGAAATGTATGCACACACAAGAACCTGTACATGATTCTTCATAGAAGTTCTGTATTAATAACCCAAACCTAGCAACAAGCAACATACTCTACTATGTGAAATAGCCAATCAAATGGCAGTATGTCCATACCATGAAACACTTCACAGTAATAAAGATGAACAAATTAACAAGAAATGCAACAACTTGTCAGAGGTTAGATGCTAGAGACCTTCACATAATGCACTGAAGGGCACTATATAGAATTTAAAAGGCCACCCTCAGAAATTCACATATTGTATGATTTTATCTATTGAAGAGTTTTGATATTACAAGATCACAGAGATGGAGACCAGCCTAGCTCTGCCTCAGGCTATGGTCTGTGGTGGAAGCAGCAGTGGCTGTGACTGTGAAGGGCAGGGAGAGGGATGATTCTTCTGGGGTGTGGCACTTCGGCATCACGACTGTGGTTGAGCTGAGGTGCATTTACATTTGGGATAAAGGTGCAGAACCACACACACATTCATGCACACAAGCACCCATGCAAACACATTGTACTAATACCAGTTTCCTGGTTTGGGTATTGTCTTACAGTTTCACAAGATGTTAAGCCCTGAGGTACCTCAGGGGTAGGCCCATGAGGCATTAGACTTCACAATTGCTGGTGAATTTATTGTTCTCCAAATACAAATTTTTTAAAAAACAGTGCTTTCTGGTTTCCATAGTTTCTGATGAGAAAACTACTATCCTTCAAATAACTGTTATTCTCAAGTAACATGATACATTTATTGCTTATTTCAGGATAATTTGTTTGTTTTAGCTTCCAGTAATTTAATTATTATATGTCTAGATACAGATTCACTTGAATTTATTCTGTTGGGGGTTCCCTGAGACGCTTGAATCTACAAATACATGTTTTATGCCAAATTTAGAAAGTTTTTAGTCTCTAGTTTTTCAAAACCTTTTGGCTCCCACCTGCTATGGTTATGTTTAGATGTCCCCCCAAAGCCTCATGTGGTCATAGTGGGGCTTTTCAGAGATGGCTGGATCTATAGTGTGTGATGCTGGGATTAAGGTGTGTGGTTATTAATAAGTAATTAGCCCACTCATTAGCTTGGCATAGCTGCGGATGTGGATAACGGGAAGGCTCACCTGGGTGTGGGTGACACCACCCAAAGGGCAGGCAGCCGGGAAGGGATGACGGTGAGGCTGCTGCTACTGCTTCACTCCCTCCTGCCTCCCGTGGACTGTTTCTCCTCCATGACTCTTCTCTGCCAAGCCACGCAGCCTTGGAGCTAGCGGATATGGGCTGGACCTCCTCCAAACTGTGAGCTGAAATACACTCTTCCTTTCTTAACTTTGGGTATTTGGTAGTCTGCAGTGCATCTCAGCAATGAGAAAAGTAAGACACCCATTCTTCATTCTGATGCTACAAATATCAAACCATCATTTTCTGTCATCAGAGATCTTTTTTCGGGGAAACAGCTTCATTTTCTTTTTTTTTTTTTTATTTTATTTAAAGAAAAAAACCCAAAACAGTAAAAGGGTACAAGTAATATAGAATTTCTTTTTTTAAAATTGTATTTAAGGAAAAAAAGAAAAAAAAAACAGATAAAGGGTACAAGTTATATAGAATTTCAGAAAAAATAAACAGTAGGAAATCACTAGTTAATAGATTACATATTGTCATCTTAGAAATTGTTGTTCAAGTTACAAAATATACAGTGGATATTCAAACAGTGAGACTGCAAACAGTTGTGTTCAACAATCCAACAAAAACTTAGTAATATGGTCACGTATCTTACACATCTAAACACACTTGAAGTTGTATCCTTTAGAGCACTTTCTTTTCCTCTCTTTTTTACAATAACATTGACACATTTTGGGTTTTATTACTCCCACAGTTCTTATTACTTTTTGTTTTGAAGAGAATAAAACCAAATGTGACAAAACAAAGCAGTCTGTCAAAACAAAGGACGGACATAGTACATGATGTAAAAACAGTCAACAGTGGTTACCATAATGCTTCTTGCTACCTTAAAAAGAATTGCTTATATCATCAGGTATAATAAAATTAAACAAAACAGTAAAAAACAAAACCAATAAAACATAAACATTGGAGACATTACAGGACTTCAAAAGAAGATAATAGTCAAACCAGAATGGGCATCCTAGTGCATCTTATTGCCCTCAGAGTAGTTGCTTATACCCTCAAACTTGATACTATCAAGCAAAACAGAATAGAGTAAAATCAGTCAAAACAAGATGGTGAGAGTAATACAGGGCTTCAAATCAAGTTAGTAGGAAATCAAAAAAGTTACTATAATATATCCTGCTAATTTTTAAAAATTTTTCCCTTAATTAAAATAAATAAATAAATAAATTTTTTAAAAAGGGGGAGATTGAGATAAAAGAGGACATAATGACATAACAATATGGTCAGAACCGAACAATTTAAGCAACATAGTATTTCGCCACAAGATAACCCAACTTAATAGTAGTTACCATAGTGTCTCTTTTCTTGAAATATCTGAGTATAACTTTGTATACTATAGCATCAAACATATCAAGACAGTGTGAAACCATTCAAGAGGATGAAAGTATTATAGGGTATTTAGAACCAGCTAACAGAAAACGAACAATGGTTTCTATATTATCTCTTTGCCTATAAAAATTTTTGTTTATACTGTCACATATAATAAAATCCAATAAGATACAACATGATAAAACCAATGGAGACAGAAGAACAACAGTTTGATGGGACTTCAAAACAAGATGATATTAAATCAGCACTAGCTATTATGATGGCTTATTTTCTTCAAAATAACTGTTCATATCATCACAGACAATAATATCAAACAGCCCAGAATAAAACTATTCCAATTAATGAGTGAAAACTTTATAAGGCTTCAAAGCCATATAATAGGGAATCATGATTATCACATACTTTTATGTATTTGTATCATTTCTTACACTGGAAAACTATTCGGTATTTATACATGTGAGTTTGATTTATTTCACTTATGAGTATGGTCTCAAGCTGTGCCCATTTACTTATAAATAGCTCAATGTGATCCTTCTTCATAGCTGAGTAGTACTCCATTGTATAAAAATACCACAACTTTTTTATCCATTCCTCAGTTGATGGACACTTGGGCTGTTTCCAAGATCTGGCTATTACAAATTGTGCTGCTATATACATGAGTGCACATATATCACTGTGGTATGACGTTTTCAGTTCTTCTGGGACTATGCCTAGAAGTGAAATAGCTGGAACAAATGGGACTTCAATCCCAGCTTTCTGAGAAATCTCCACACTGACCTCCACAGTGGTTGCACCACTCTACACTCCCACCAACAGTGCAGGAGAGTTCCTTTTTCCCCACAGCCTCTCCAGCATTTGTTAACAGCTTCATTTTCCGAGAATTCTCAGCATTTTGCTCATTGTGTATTGGTAGCCTCAGCTTGGAGTAAGCTGGGTCACTCACCTTCTGTGCATTAACTCTCAGGTCCCCAAACAGGACTGGCAAATGACCAAACGGGATTTCTTGGGTGTCCATCCAATGACAGGTCAGGACTCCTGTCACTTTTAGTATTAATTTCTTGTTAAAATCTCTTTATAGCCTAACAACAACTAATCTGTTCAACTGGCTCACAGTCTTCCCTCCCTCCCACAGGAATAACGTGCTCCCCACATGCTGTGACACCCCGGGACCCCGGGTCACTAGAAGTGACCTGGCATGTCACCACCGCTTTCCTTCTCCTGTCTCCGGACGTCTCCTCTTCCCAGCCAAACTCCGCACCACGTCCCCAGGATGCCACTGCTTCCTGAGGCTCTTGCTCTCCCCCCTCTCTGCCTCCCTCCCTCCCCCTTCTGTCCCAGGGGTTTCTTTTCTTCTGTTACAGACTTCTTCAGTCTTTTGTGTCCCTCTAAATCTTAACTGCATCCTCGTCCCCAAGTTTGCCTTGACCTTGCTTTTTCTTCAAGCTAAAGCCACCCTGCTGGAAATGTGTCTATTAGGGCAAGTGACTTCTCATTACCAAACCAGGGGTCTCTCCACATTGGTCATTCCTGCTGCCCTGTCACTGAAAGGCTTCTTCCTGATTCCCCTGGGCTCTTACATTCCCTGCTTCTGAGCCTCTGGCCCACCTTTTCTCATTTGTTGATGCTTCCTTCCCTTTGTACATTTTAAAGTAAGCTCTTACTGGGCTATAATAGGAATATAGTAAAGTGCATCAATCTTTAAAAATAAGAGCTGGGTGAATTTTGGTAACACATGTATGAATGAAAGATACACAGCACTGATCACTGATCGCTTTCCCACCCTGCCTCCCTCCCCATCCTGCAGTACCCACTGTGCTGACTCCTATCTGAATGGATATGCTTGCCTATGGCAGAATTTTACATCAACGGAAGCTTGTTCTGTGTGTACTTCTGTGGACTCTCTTGTCCTTGTGTGTGTCTAAGCACGTCTGGTACATAGGTAGCGTTTCACTCGTAATCTGATAGGATTCATCGTTTAACCGTTGCGCTCCTGATGGCCATTTGGGATTTTCCTCCTGCGGTTATTTTGGAATATAGCGTTCGTCAGTATTTTGTCATCTTTCTTCACAGAATCTCAGTTTTCTTCAACATGATCCAGAACACAGGCGTCCAGGCTCCCACGGACCTGCCTCTTCCTGAAGCAGAGTGGTAGCTGACACACTCTCTGATACCAGGAGGTTAAGTAAAATCACCCGTCAGATCGCACACAGGGAGGTGGAAGCCCCCGTGAAGCAGTGTGTGGCCCAGCAATCGTGGGCTCTGGGAGGCGAGGCAGTGAGACGCAGGCCACTGGCAGAGTGGTTAGATTCTGTGGACCTCCCAGGGTTCCTGTGAGGGGAGCAGGCGGCAGCAGGCAGCCCTGGGCTGGAGCTCCCTGCAGCTCTGCAAGTCTCTGGGCTGGGGTTGGGCTCCTTGGCCTTGTGCCCAGCGCCATGAGGCAACCAAAATGACAGCCCAAGAGAGCCAAGGGCCACACGCTTGTTTTCCTAAGACTTAAAGTGGATTATGTCATCCATCCAGTCCTGCTTGCCCAGGGGAAGAACCTCAGGCCTCCTCCCTCGGGACTTGCTGGTAGAGCTTTCCATGAGAGGAGGAAGGAAAAGAAAGGAGCAGCTGTGGGGTTGGAGGAAGGGCTGGGGCGCCTGAGGAGGAACCTCAGGACAGCGTGCACTGACAGGTGACCGCCCAGGAACATCAAGAGAGCAAACTGAGCTCCTGGGCCATGAAACTGAGTGTGTGTGTGGATATAATCAAGGAAAAGGGAGAGAGAGAGAGAGAGAGAGAGAGAGAGAGAGAGAGAGAGAGAGAGAGAGAGAACAACAAGCCAAAAGACCTAAACAAGAACCGCTGATCTGGTAATGACTGGGTGTGCTGAGGTTGGTGTTTATCTCCGACAAGCTGGTGCTTTCCTGGGGTCTGGTGACAATTTGGGGCCACGTATATTTAGGGGGGAGAGCAAATCCTGGGGGGAGGCTGTGAGTCGGGAGCCCTGGGGTTGAGCTCAGTCGCCTGGTCCACACTCCCTGGCTTTGGTCAAGCCTCTGTCTTCCGGCCTGCACGGTGTCTGCCTGGGAGTGGCAGCCAGGCCAGCCCAGTGCACTGGCCGTGCTGGGCCTCGTAGTTCTGAAGTCTCAGGCTCGGGCTTGCTAAGGCTCGGGCTGGGCAGCACAGTGGTTTTGTCAGCACACACCCAAACACCCCTTATTGCCTTTGAGATCTCCCCAGACTGAACACAAGATTTGATTTTGTTCGTAAACTCTTACTGCAAAAGTCCTGCTGCAGTCAAATTCTCACTGAGCTTCTCACCTTACGAGGCATTTATTTGCTCAATGATTGTTTTTGAAAAATTAAAAAATTCCTTTAGTTTTTATTCCTGGTGCTGCTATCACAATTAACAGGGCAATATACCTGATGTAACAAAAAGAAAAAGCTACTGTAGATAAAGACCTCAGGAATATACATGCATTGATCAATAGCCGCACTTTTTGTAGACTGTGGCTATGGCAGTCCTGATCCAGAAGTGTTTCCTGTTTAAGCTGCACTAACTTTTCTGACTATGAATGGGTTTCCTGCTTAAGATTTTCTGAGTATGGATCATGGTTCCTTCAGTGACAGAGTTTTAAAGTTCCTCTACAATGCATTTGGGACAACTGTCTCAGAGTAACCTGCAGCTTTCTTGACAGCTTGCTCTCTCCTACTAAGAGCTGTGGTCTTTCTCTGCTATTTTTTAAAACCTTCTGTCACCATATCCACCACTTGTATCACCAGATCCATAACCACCAGCATAGGGACTGCCCAGGCTTCTTCACAGACCTGCCTCCTTCAGGGCATAATCTGAGCAGAGCTGTCCCCTGTCGCTTTCAAAATCATTATAGCCCCCGCCATTACCAGAGTTACCAGCACCAAAATTTCCTCCTTCCTTGTAATCATCATATCTTTCATCACCATCATGTCCCCCATCTTGGTTTGCACATCCTGGTCCCCCACTACCATGGCCTTCTCTACTACTGTAACCAGAGCCACCACCCTAGTCACCACCATCACCTCTAAATCCATTATATCCACCACCGCCTCCTCCTTAACCACCGCTGCTGCCCCCTCCTCCAGCCCCACAGCCTCCTCTTCCACCAAAGTTTCAACCTTGGCCAAAATTCCCTCCACCCCTCCAAAGTTTCTTCCATCATCCATAAAGTTGCCAGGTCCACCTCCATGGCCTCTTCATGATCCAGAAGCCTGCATCTCTTATTTAAAGAAAAACTCTTTTTCCCTTCACAATTATGCCCATTAATAGTGTCCCATTCTGAATAAGTTTATCAACTGCATCGTGATCATCAAAAGTTACGAACACAGATTCTCTCTTTTTTTCCACACTGCTTGTCTTCCATAACTGCTGTGGTTTCAATCTTGCCATACTTTTCAAAGTAATCTCTCCACCTGTATCCTTCTGTGTCTTCTGTAAAACCTGCCAACCAAAATTTTCTTCCCTGTCAGATCTGTGCCAGGCTTTACCAGTGTCCCTGGAAAGCACTCTCTCAGGTCCCACTACATGCCCACCAGCTTCGTGTGGTCAGACACACATTGCTGCTTCCGTCCTCTTCAACACAAGAACAAGTCACAAAACTGGAGCTCCCATGCATTTTAGGGAGGATCTCTTGTTATCATGCAATCCCAGTGTGCTCCATTCCTCAAAATGTCCTTTTAAACTATCATCCATAGTTTCAAAGCTCAAGCCATCAATAAATAGCTTCCCCAGTGTCTGTGGATACTTTGGATCAGAACCCTCATTCCCTGGTGGCAGTTTGACTCCCATTTTTGGGGCCAGACCTGCCCTATCTTACCCCAGTATTTTGTGAGTACAGAAGGAAGCAGCGGGACCATGCTGTGCTTCTGCACGCTGTGCTCTGTGACTTTCAACAGTTAATTTCAAACCAAAGGAGCCCTATCTGGGGAAGAACTATTGGCTCCAACAGCCTCAACTAATGCTATTTTTAGGTGCTGGTGGAATCATGAACAGGGAGCAACAAAACAGAACCCGTAGCCTGGCAGTTCCAATGGTCGAATATGCTAATCTGGCTTTTTGCGGCCAAAAGAAGTTGTTACAGTGGGATAACCAATTTATATCCAAGCAATGAGGGCAGAAGTTGGCTCTTCTGATGCCCTGGAGTATGTGGCTCATTCTTCCTAGGATGCATCCTTTATTCAGGGTCCCCGCATCTTAAGTGAAGCAGTTAAAGCAAAAGCAAGGTGTTTGTAAATAAGCGGTGACATAATCCAAAGGGATCTGGTGGTGACAGAGATACTGATGCCACAAGCACGTGTGTATGGGAGGAAGAGCTTTACCCCCAGCCAAAAACCAAAAAATTGGTTTTTCTCAATTCCAGACAGGGTCTTGCAACATTGCTGAGTTTCTTAGGTTGGACTCGAACTCACCTTTCAGAGTACTGGGACTTGTGTGATTTACATTTGTATGTGAATCCATGTCACTAACAGATACTTGCCCATTCTCTCTGTATTGCTAAAGTTGATCAAAACATCAAACATTTCCTCACTGAGGCACTCATTTGCATAGTTATCTTAAAATTACCATATGCTGTGTTTCCTAATTGGGAAATAGAAAATATCCAAGATACCTAACTAGACCCTACCTGTCTGGATTATCGGAATCTGCTGGACTCAGATGCTCATCTGGAAGGTCACACCGCGCAAGGTGGTCGGGCCCACCCAGTGGCCAGACTACTGTGTCCCAGATTTCAGGGCCGATCCCTGCCTCGTTGCCAGCTGCCCTCCAATGGCTCTGAAGTCACGTCCATGACCCCCAGGTGCCATACTGGTGGCCATGCAAGAGATTCACGTGGTTGGTGACAGGTTAGGGGTCATGTGGATTTCACACGGACCATCAGGCAGGTACAACTGAAGGCTGTAGAGCCAGTATGCAGGTGGGAATGGAGGTGGGTGACAGCGGGCAGAGTGACTGTCCCCACAGTGCTGTGTGACGAAGAATGACAAGCCTGCACTCGGATCCTGCCTTCCTTTTTCTCTCTCCTGTCTACACTCATCTGTCAGAGTTCTGAGTCTTCCTGCACAAAGGGAAGTCTTTTATTTTTTAAATTTGATTTGATTTTAAAGGAAAAAATAAAAATTTCAAAACATGATAATTAGGGTTAACAGTGGTGTATGCATTGTGTATTGTCTTCAGATCAGTTACTCAGAGTACATCTGCATTTAATCATTGAAACAATACTAGAGGGGCTGGGGATTTAGCTCAGCAGCATAAGCGCCTGCCCTGCAAGCAGGCAGTCATGAGTTCGATCCCTGGTACCGATAAAAACGAAAAAGACAAAAAAAAAAAAAAAGAAAGAAAAGAAACAATACTAGCACAAACCTTTCTTTTCAATGGGTTCAGAAAAATCAGTGGTATAACTATCTTTTATATATATAGTTTCCTGCAGCTTCTCACACTAGTGAGACAATATGATGTTTACACATATGCATCTGATTTGTTTCACTTATGAGTGTGGTCTCAAATGCATCCATTTACCTATAAAAATCTCCAGTTTATCCTTCTTTATGCCTGAGTAATACTCCACTGTATAGAAATATCACATCTTTTTTACCCATTCCTCAGGCATTTAGGTTATTTCCAAGATACAGCTATTACAAATGGGTGCACATATCACTGTGGGATGGTGTTTTTAATTCTTCTGGGAAGATACTCAGAAAGGGAATAGCTAAGGGGCTGGGGATTTAGCTCAGCGGCATAAGCGCCTGCCTTGCAAGCAGGCAGTCATGAGTTCGATCCCTGGTACCGATAAAAATGAATAAGACCAAAAAAAATGTTTAAAAGAAAGGGAATAGCTGGATCAAATGGTTTCTCCAAACCTAGTTTTTTGAGGAATCTCCACATTGATTTCCACAATGGTTGCACCAGTATACACCTCCACCAACAATGGAGAAGGGTTTCGTTTTCCTCACAGCCATATTTGTTATTGGTTGATTTCTTAGTAATAGCCGTTTTTTCCAGGGTGAGATAGAAGCTCAGTGTTGTTTGAATTTGCATCTCTTGAATGACGTGATGAACATTTTTTCACATATTTATTTGCTGCTTGCATTTCTTCATCTGAGAAGCATGTATTCATCTCAGCTTCTCGTTTTTGGATTGGGTCTTTAAATTTGGGAGGACTGATTTTTTTGAGTTCTTAAATGTTCTCGAGAGCACTCACAAAGGGCCTTCTGCGGTGAGGAAGGCCCAGCCCTGCACCGTGGGAGCTGTGGCCACTCAAGCTCAGAGGCCCTTAGTTTGTAGGAAATCTGCTCCCCAGCCATTTCCTCACCATCACTCAATTTTCCCTGAATACTGGCCCTCTTCTTCCTTTTCATGGGGTGGAGGTGGGAAGAAGGGAAAGAGAAACAGGATAGGGAAGAGAGTTGTTGTTCTCTATTTTCAAAATAAAGAACTTGCCCCAAATTCACTTCCCCAAATTAGGCTGTCACTACTAACACATGTAAGGGTTCAGAGAAGAGCAAACTGCTTCTCCAGACCCCATTACCCAGCGACGAGGGCTGATCCGTCTGAAAAGGAATCTATGGGACAAGTAGGGTTCTATTGTCACACCACGAGAAGCGTTTCTGATTCTTTGCTCTCCTGAGACCGACTGTCATTAGCAGAGAAAGAAGCAGCCCATCAGCAGGACACAGCCAGGAGTGAGGCACACAGTGTCATGGGTGTAACTTTGATGTGATGTGGAAATACCTCAGGAGGCCAAGAAGGCAACAGTGGCTGGCCTGGTAGGATCTGAGGATTTTTCCTGGCAGTGCTAGAGCTCCCTGCATTGTTTGGAGCATCTCCATCTGCAGCACTGGGTGTCCATCTGGTAATAATGTCCATCTCTTGCCTGGGATTCTTGGTCCATCACTTGGTGATTTCAGCTGCAGAAACACAGGGAAAGAGTGCTGTCCAAATCATGGCCAACTCTCCGGACAGATTTTCCAGGTGCTTTCTTCTGAAGAGAAATGCTTCTCCTCTCTCTAAGCAGGGCCCTTGAGAGAGTACCCTGAGACTGATATGGACCAGTCCAATGTCTGCTACCCAAGCCAGGGTCTGGAGTCTATGCCAGCTATGATGGTCCAGCCCTGCCTGCTGCTGAGAGCCTGTTCATACACACAGCCCATCCTTTCTGAGGCCAAAACCGAAACAACAACAGAAACAACATAAAACCCCCTTTCTGAACCACAACTCAAGCTCTGGGTGTAATTCTTGAGAATACACTTCTCCATTCTGTGAATGGTTACCATAGTCTTCATGGTCCAGCTATTTATGTGATCTGAGAACTCCTTTTCCAAGAAATGAACTAGCCCTTTGGGGACTGTGTTTACTGAATCTCTTGTTATCTCTGGAGGGAACTAAGCTTTGAGAGCTTAAAGAATGAGCATTTTTGATGATCCTTGCGGACAGGGTGTCTTGTGGTGATGAGTGGACTGACACTTAGACCACATGGACTAACTACAAAAACCTCACATCAAAACCTTAAAGCCTTGGCCAGTCTCACGGCTTGGTACTGTCTTCCCTTTCCCCTAGTGCCACAGTTGGGCTCTGAAGGTGGGGTTTCCAACTGGCAGCTGAGATCTAGGGGGTTGGAAGGCAGGGAAGTGAATCAGTCCCCTCTTTCCAAGGAGGCCTTTGGGTGATCTTTTCAAAAGATACAAGAAAAGCATCTGACCCTCATTTATGATGAAAGCTCCTAGAAAACTGAGACAAAAGAGAATACCTTCCATCTGATAATATTTGATAAAATAAGATGCTTGCAAAAGAATCAGCCGCTCATAAGGAATGGTATGTATCAGATGCTTCCTCCAGCATCAGGAACAAGACAAAGCTATCTGATCCCACCAATTCCAGTCAGCATCAAGCTGGAAGTCTTAACTTCTGTTGCAATGCAAACAAAAGACAAAAAGAGAGACAGCAAAAGGATTGCATCTCAATCTACGCTAGCATGGTTATTTATGTGGAAAAGCCTCAGAAATCTGCAAAACATAGCATTAGAACTAAGAACTCAATTGAACAAGGTTGGGAGATATAAGCTTATTATTCAAATATCAGTGACCTCTTTATGCACAGGAAATGAAATTAGAAAAACAATTCCATTTCTAGTTCCTTCAGAGCTCAAGGTACTCAGAAATGAATTTCACAAAAGATGACAAGGATCTACATAGTGAAGACTTAAACGTTACTGAAGGAAATTAATGAAGATCGAAGTAAGTGGAGAGTAATATACTCACAGATCAGAGGCCCCAATGTTGGGAAGATACGAGTTCCTCACCAGTTTGTTCCTAGAGTCACTGTGATATCAGTCACCATGCTGCAAACTATTTTTTGTAGTCTACAATTTATGCAGACATACAAAGAACCCAGTGTATCTGCTCCAACTACCTGGCTTTGGAGCTGGTATGGGCGTGGCAGATGGGCTGGCAAATAAATAAATAGATCTGGATAGAGGGTCCAAAGCAGGCCCACACTCACATGGTCACATTTGGATTTTTTTTTTTTTTTTTTGCTTTGTTTTGTTTTGCAAAGATACCAAAGAAATCAATGGAGAATGAGAAGTCTGTTCAAAAACTGATGCTAGGTTCATTAACCAGGTGTTCCTACAGAAAAAACAAACAAAATCTCAACTTCCTTGTTCTATCATATACAAAATTAACTCAGAATGAATCACCAACTTAAATATAAAACTATAAAACTTTTAAGAGATAAACATATGAGAACATCTTAGCCCTGGGGATAGGCAAATGTTTGCTAGGTAGGTAACAGGAAGCAGTGAACACGAAAGAAAATCAATAAATTTGTCCCTACCAAAATGCAAAGATTCTTCTGACAAAAGGTATCAACAAATAAGTAAACAAGTAAGTAAATAAATAAGTAAGCCATATACTGGGAGAAAATATTTGCACAACATCTGAAAAAGGACTAATATTCTGGATATATAAAGAGCACTTCCAACTCACTAACAAAAGATAATTCAATTAAACATGGATGAGAAGAGTTCAGTGGGACACTTTCCAAAAGAATACATAAATAGCCACTAGGGACCCATCATTAGTCATCAAGGAAATAAAAATTAAAACCACAATAAAGTACCATGACATCCCTACCTACCATGAGTCACCAAGTGCTGGTGGAAATATGGTGAACTCCTTAGAAAACTATGTCAGCACTGTCCTACAACCCGGCAGTTGTCTCCTAGGGATTTTTCTCAAAAGAAATGGACACATATGTACATATATCCCCAAAAGGGTCATTCAGGAATGGTTATGGCAGCTCTAGTTAGAGAAATGGAAAAGATCAAAACATTTCAGGTGTTCACCAGTAAGCGCATAGGTAAGCTGTAGCTTCATCAAATAAAATGCTATTCAGAAATAAAAAGGCACGCCAGGAAGATGGAGGCAGGAGGATTGACAGTTTGTGCTCAATCTGGGGAACTTAGCAAGACTTTGTTTCAAAATAAAAAAGTAAAAAGGGGAAGGGATGCAGTTCAGTGCAAAGAGCCTGGGTTCAATCTCCAGTACCGCAAACACACTCACACAAATTAACTAAAAGGAAGAGACTATTGATATGTATATTAGTACAGACTGAGTCAGCCAGTTTTCTGTTACTATAGCAAACACCTGAGACAAGCAACTTATAAAGAGGAAAAATTCACACTATTAATGGTTCTGGCCCATAATAAGGCAGACTCAATATTTCGAATCCTCTAATAGGACTGCCAGGTGGCAATGGCTGGGAGCACATGGCAGAGCAAATTTGTTCACTTCATGGCCAGGAAACAAAAGAGCTGGTGTTTTCTTGAGGGTCCCCTTTGAGAGGCACATAGGCACATTCCTAATGACAAAGACCTGCCACTAGCCCACCGCTTAGTATTTATGCCACTTTCCAGTTGCACCGTGCTAAGGACCAAGCCTTGAACATTGTAGGTCTTTGGGAACACTTGAGATCCACACTAGAAGAAGGGTGAACCTCAGAAAATTCATGCTGAACAAAAGAAGTCTTACACAGCCACAAGCTTGCTCTGTGTCTCTATGTGGAGAGTTGGACAGGAGAAACTAATCTACAGTGGAGAGAATCTGAACAGTGGCTACTCTGGAAAACGAAGCCTGGCTGGAAAGGCAGAGGGAGACTAACAGAGGT
The DNA here is from genome assembly GCF_034190915.1 of Cavia porcellus. Taxonomy (NCBI): domain Eukaryota; kingdom Metazoa; phylum Chordata; class Mammalia; order Rodentia; family Caviidae; genus Cavia; species Cavia porcellus. Next base: position 55,009,122 of record NW_026947501.1, on the reverse strand, counting down.
CAGAGGTGAGGGCCAGAATTTTTACCCTGAGGTCTGAGGTGGTGTACAGGTGTGTTGCTTTGGTAAAAGTCATCTCAAGCATGCTTGGAAGAAGTGTGAAGAGGAAAAAGCTGAAGTCTAGAAATGAACTCCTGTCGATTTCTCCAAGTTCACTCAGCACTTTTGTTGTGAAAGTGAAGTCTGAGGAACTGATGGTGCTTCCCAGGGAGTACAGGGGGAAGCAGGGAACTTCCATTTTCCACCTCTCTACTCCTGGTTACACCAAGTATTTACTGCATGGGTTATAGAGAGACCTACACAGCCTTCAGCTTCATGGCCGCCTCCCTTCATGTCCCTGCCCACCCATCCACCTAGCATCTCCCCGCTAGGCTCGTTCTCCTCATGGCCCCAGTGAGTGACGCCTCCTCAGGGGAAGTTTGAGTGGGCCTGGGTTCAACTCTCGGGACATGTTGGGATCTTTGAGGCCTGGTTTGAGCCCTCTCCCTATGTGCAAGGTTACACACTTCAGCACAGCTGGTGGCTATGGCGACCACCATCTGCAGCTGCTGTGCAGCAACTGACCCCCCAGCAGGGCTGTTATCCTTTGTCACAAACACCCCTTTTCCCACAGCTGTTGTCCTCTGGCTCCCAGGTTCAAAGGCATGGCTGTTGGCCTCTCTCTTAGGGACCTAGTGCAGGGGCCATGTGGTATAGGGGCCCTCAGGCTGTTTTTCACAGCGCTCTCTGTTCTTTGTGGGAGGAGGCAAACATCCAGACGGCCTGGGAGTGCTCCGGGAGCCACAAGAAAGGCTTCTCCCAAGGTCCTGTGGTTGAGGGCAGAGGAAGAGGCTGAAGTCAGGGTGTGAGGACCAGGCCCTATCGGATATGGGGTCCTGTGGGTGACCTTAGCGAGATATCATCTGCCCGGCCTCCTTCCTCCTTGATTTTGGCAGAGCCAAGCTTAGATGAAGAAAGGAGAGATGTATTTGATACACAAGACTGAGCTTCACCTCCAAAGGTGGGTGATTTAGAGCAGAAAACATGTCCTGTTACATACCAGCATGAAGAAAGGTACAATTCACACACCAAAGAGCTGTGGGCTCAGGTTTCTACACCCTATGAGGCATGGTGGAAAGTTCATTACACACACACACACACACACACACACACACACACACACACACCAAAAACCCAGGACACAACAGAATGACATCAACAAAAGAACAAGGCTAACAACCAAAATCCCCTCTGGTTTGCTTTTTGACTATCACACCCACAGAGATGGAGAGCCAATTATGTAGTAGGAAGAACATTGCACAGGGAGTCCAGGGAGGTCCTTCCAGAATGTGCCCTACTTTCTGGCCTGCCTAGGAAGGAAGGAGCAGGAGTAACCTGGCGCTGGGAGCTAAGATGTGCCCAGGAAGGGGGTAGTGATCCCCGGGACCCAGGAAGGATGTGCATCTTCTGTGATTCAGCATGCGGCCTGAGCCGTGAGTGAATTACACTGTCACACTTCCCTCTGGAGTGACCAGCTCTGCTCAGCTTGCTTGTGATTCTCCTGGCTGTAGAGCCCAGAGCACTGCATGCCGGACCTCTCTGTCTAAGGAGAAGGAGGATGAGCGGCTCCTCGCCACACCTGTGATAACCAAGAGACTCTGGCTGACTTCACGCTGTGGACACGGTGACCGAAGCTGTAATCTTTCTCTGCCTCCCCAGCCTTGTTTTCTATCACTGAACACGAGAGCCTCTCAGGCACCTTCCTGTTTCTGACCTGGGAGCTCTGGCCCAGGCTTGGCTGTGTCCTTCCTGCTTTAATGGTGTGGATGATCAGACCAAGGCCCGCGTCCACTGGGGCAGGGCCCAGGGTGCAGAAGTGTGTGCAGAGTTCTGAAGCTTATGGGGCTCCTCCCCTCTTCCCTGGCACATGATCATCTGACAGAGGAATTGAGAGCCCCTGTCAGAAGAGGGTTAGGTGCTGCACTTCTATTCCCTGGTTCTAGAAATTCTCTCCGAGAGCTGGGCTGCAGAGTCAGGGAGCGTGTTACTTTAATACTAATTGTCTTTTCTATGCTGTCTCCTGAGAACCAGTGCCCCTTTCTCCGAGCTCTGCTGAGTGAGGAAGGGTCCCTATGAGAAACAGCTTTGGGGGTGTCCCTTTCCTGAGGGAGCTATCTTGAACCCCTCGAAGCAGCAAGCACTAACCAGAGAGGAAAAACTTTTCAGCCTCTTGGCCTGCCTACACATAATGCATTCATACAACAATCTTTATAAGAAGGCCCGGCTCGCAGAGCGGCTGTCCAGTGGTAAGAGCATTTGTTGTCTGAGTCCTCGATTTAACTCTTCAAAGGTGTGATGATACTGTTCTGTGAAAGGCAAATGGGAAGGTGTTGGCATTTAAATAAGCCTGAGGGCTCCAGCGCAGCTCAGAGGCAGAGCATGTGCCCTGGGTTCAATCGCCAGCACTGCAAACATAAACAAACAAGCAAACTTGAAAAACAAAACCTCTCTCACAGCACTAGTGAAGAGAACACAGGCTTCACATCCTGGCGTGGAAAGAGGATGCTGAATGGGTTTCATAGCTTCCTTGATAAAACGAATTTAAAGGCGATATGACATAAAACATCCTACGGACATTATTTAGCGTATGAAGTTATGGCACTGCTGAGGAAAAAAAAAAAACAGTTGCCAGCTTCTTGTCTTAACGGAAAGATACAATCCACAATCACCCATAACAAAAATGCAAGTTTTGACTGTTTCCCCTCTCCTTCCCACTGACAAAGGTCTATGCAATTTGATGTTGGTTTCCCGTTCAGCCAGATGAGTAACCAATAAAATTAAGGGTAGGAGAGTTATAAATTGGCTTTGATGTCAAGGGTCCAGAATAAAGAGGGGAGAAGAGTCACATTCCAGCCACCCGGGCAGTTTCCGGTGAATGGATTTTTTGACAATATTCAGTAGGTTCTTATAACAAGTTGTTTGATGAGCTGAAAGGTGCCCTGCATTTCCAGTTTGGAGGCAAAGGCACAGAGCAGGCTCCCAGGAAACCCCTTGTTCTGAAGGGAAGCCTGAGTGAGCGGGCGTGGTCAGCTCCTCTTCCCCTTGTACTCTCTGTCATAAACTGTACATATCCTCCAGTTGCCATTGTAGGTGGAAAGCAATTAGATTCAAAGGAATACTTGTTCTGAGAGCTTAAGAAATCCGGCACCTCTCCAGTACCCTGCAAAGGAAAGAAGTACGAGTCACACAATACTCTGCCTCCTCACCCAAGTCCGGGGTTATCCATTCCTGACCCAAGAGCAAGGTCCTGGGGCGCAAGCAGTCCCCACTGGGAAGAGCTGGGCTGTCAGCTGCTGCTTGGCCCCAGACCCTCTGTCCTGGTTAACTTGCCTGTGCCTCCACAACCCTCTTTCTTCCTCCAGAGTTTAATTCACCTTCCATCTAGCTCCTTCAACTCCATTTGGGGCTTTTTCAATGCGTGAACGCCGAGCTCATTCACTTGCTCATCCTGTTAACCACGCACGCAGCCTCCACTGTGTCTCCTGCCTTCAGTCACTGACCTCTCTTCTAGCTGAGCTGCGTCCATGGTAATAGCAATTTATCTCAAATGCCTGCAGCCACCCATCGTCTGGGTCTGACATCAATCCATTCTCAATCAGATGCCCAGCTCAACACAGAGCTCAGACTCTTGAAAGAAGCCAAAAAGAGCCCTCTTCTCCAAAACTGTTAGTGGGAAGTAGTCTTTACAAAAGATTATATGTGAAGACCAAAGAAGGAGCTAGCATCACACATTCCAAGCTAAAACCCAAAAGAAAACCCTCCTGGGATAATTTTCTTCTTTCTCTTGGCTTTCTGTTCTCTCTCATGATAAGGTAGCTTCTCTGTCCTAAAGCCTGTGTGCCTTGCTCCAGCTTTTCCCCAGACTAAATTCAGTTATTTCATTCAAAATGCTGACCCATCAAAGTAGGGTCTGGCCTCTTGGAGTATCATAAAATCTTGCTTGAATTATCACCACTGGCATCATCATTATCACTGTCATCACCATCGTCATCGTCATCACCACCTCCAACGCCACCCTTCACTGCGTCTTCACCCGATATCAGGCAAAGCACTTAGCAATTATTATCACAATGACCTTGAGATGAGCAGTAGAATCATTTCCATTTAGTGGTTGAGAACACTAGAGTTCTGAAAACCACTTTCAACAAAGACAGTATTCCCTCGCTTCAGTGCCCTGACTTCAAGGGGGGCCCTGGATACATCCACCATGCTGTGGTGATTTCTTCTCAGTAACTTCTTGTTGCATTCCCCAGCAAGCCTTTAATCCTGGGCCAGATGGTCCCTGGTTGCTGCAAAATAGTTGCCTCGATGGGCCTGTTTTTTTTTGTAAACAGCTGTTGCGCTCCACCCTCTCACTGCTAATGCCAACATTTCTGGAGCACCAACTGCTCTAAGCATGCTTGGAAGACGGCTGCACTGTGCCCCTCAATCCTAGCCCCAGGGTTGTGAAGGAGATCTGCTGGCTTCTGTGGGCTCTGCTCTTCCTTCTGCCCCTGTACCTTAAAACTCCATGGCATCTTTGACTCTGTCCCCTTCCTTGAATATTTTCTAGGTGTGTGAGGAGCTCCTGCATTTCAGCCCTACCTGTGCACTCCTGGTACCCACAGTGTCAAAGCTTAAAGGGATTGTCGCTTGGAAACAATGTAAAACCCACTGAGAAAGACATTCATCAGGTTGTGTCTCTCGTAACCAATGAATGAGACATCTGGGGACACTTCATGCAGAAGCAGCAATAGGAGCAAAGACTACAGAGAAGAATATTTGGGTTTTTTGTTGTTTTTAAATTCATCCTGGGAATCAAACTCAAGACCTCATGTTTGCCAGGTGGGCACTGTGGCATTGAGCTATATCCCCAGTCCCTAGTATTTGTTTTAATATGAAAATTTCTGCCATACAAACAAAATAAACATCAAGATTTCAATTCTATAAGGAGAAAAACACAGTATTAACAAACGGGACTTTGTAATGCAATTCCAATGAGCGCAGGAGGGAATTCTAGTCCTGGTCTTGCTACTATAGTGCTCATAAGCAGTGTGGTCTGTAGGCATCTCTGGGCTGGCCTGTAGGAACCAGCACACATCCCAGCTCTGCGGAACCCCTGCAGGATAGTGCTAAATATGGTCTTTGGCTGTGTGTTTGGTCTTTGTTTTCTATAGACCAAGGCTGATTAGAAGATCTCTTTAGCAATCTAATTAGTTCAGCAATGCAGCTATGAACATATGTGTGCAAGCTTTTGTAGAGACACGCTTTGAATTCTTTCAGACACAGACGTAGGAATGGAACGATAAGTTGTATAGTAACACGATGTATAATGTAGAGAAACAACCAAACACTTTTCCAAAGTAGCTGAACTAATTTTACATTCCCATTAACAATGTAGGAAAGATCAAATTCTTTACGTTCATGCCAACACTTGTTATTGTCTATCTTTTTAAAATGTTAATCATTTTTGTGGGTGTAAAGTGGCTTTTACTGTGGTATTTATTCAGTGATTAACGATGTGCTATTGCCATTTGTACATCTGAGCAAAAATATTCATGCACATCCCTCAAACTTTAAAATTGGGATTTGCTGGGTTGTAATAATTCTTTACATAACTCGGTGTCTGATTTGCAAATATTTTTCTATTTTATTTTGTGATGTATAATCTCTTACTTATTGCTAGGTTTGGTTTGCTAGTGTTCGTTAAGTACTTTTGTATCTGTATTCTTGGGACATTGATCTGTGGCTTTCTTTTCTTGTAAAATCTTTGTGTGGTTTTGGAGTCAGAGACACGTTGTCTTTATAGAATAATTCAAAATGTGTTTCTACTTCTTTTTGGAAGAGTTGCTTGAGAATTTGTGTTCACTTTCTTGAAATATTTGAAAGAATTCACCACTGAAACCATCTGGTATAGACTTTTCCTTTTAGGAAGATTTTTGTAAAAAAAAAAAAAATTCTAATTCAATCTCCTTACTTAGTTAAGGACTATTTTCTAGAGTTAGTGTGAGTAATTTATGTCTTATCATCTGGGTTATCAAGTGTGATGGCACAGGACTGCTCTTGTGATTGTTTTTATTTCTAAAGGGTTGGTATTACTGTTCTCCCTCTCACTTCTGACATTAGTAATTTGAGTTCTCTGTCTCTGTCTTTCTCTTTCTAGTGGGTCCACCCAAATGAACCTCAGTTTTCTTGATCTTGTTTAAAGAACTAACTTTTGATTTTGTTAGTTTTTCTCTATTGTTTTTCTGTTCTCTGTTCTGTTTATTTCTGCTCTGATCCTTATCATTTCATCCATTCTGCTTGTTTAGGTTAAATTTTATTTTCTTTAAGGTGGAAGTCTAAATTAGTGATTTGAGTTTTTTGTTTTTAAATACAGATTTTCACAGCTATTGATTTTCCTCTAAGCGTTGGTTTTGTGTGTCCCATACACCTTGGTATGCTGCTTTTATTTTCACTTATATATAAAACTCTCCAGCACCCCACAGTTAGACCTCTTTGGTGTATTATTTACTCAGTTCCAGTACATTTGTGAACTTCTGCAGTTTTCCCTTGTTGATGATTCCTTCTGTGTTGTACTGTGGTTAGTGAAGATCTTTGGTATAACTCCTGTCCTTTTGAGTGATGGAAACCAATTTTGTGACCTCACGCATTGCCTCTCCAGGAGAGTATTTCCTGTGCACTTGAGAAGAGTGTGTATCCTGCTGTTGTTGGATGGAGCAGTCTGTAGATGTGCCTGGTGGATCATGTTGCTTTACAGACTTGTCCAAGTCTTCTATTTGATCGCCGATAATCTGCCTACTTGTTATTTCTGATATTGAAAGTCAGGAAATTGCAGTAGCCGATTATTATTTTTCAATTACCTACTTCTCCGTTTTAAACAGTTTTTGTCTCAGTATTTTGAGGGCTCTGTTGTGAACTGCATGTTTTTAATAATTACTGTATTTTTCTGAAGGGTTAACCTTTTTCATTATAAGTTGTCCTTTTTCTCTCTAATAACATTTTTATCTTAAAGTCTTTTCTGTTTTAGTTTAGCTGCTTATCTCTCTTTGTCACTATTTTATGGTGTGTCTGTCTCTACTCCTTTATTTTCAAGTAATTATTTTTGAATTTAAGTGCATGTTGTATAGACAACATATAGCTGAATCATAGTTTTTATTTGTTTTGCACATTCCGCCCTTCTCTTTTAATTAAAATTTTAATCCATTTCAATTTAATATAATTACTGATATGGTAGAGCTGCGCTTTTATCTTCTATGTAATTTATGTCTTTTGTTTCATTTTGTTATTGCTCCTCTATTCCTCCATTATTGAATTCTCTTGTATTAAATGGATATTTTTTTCTATACTATTTTGATTGCTTGTCACTTATTTTATGATTTTTTAGGGTCTTATTTTAGCCATGTCTAGCTGGAGAACACTGGTATTTGTGATAGGGGGCTGAGGCAGGAAGGGTACCTCTCTTAGTGTGGGCATGCCGAGGGGTTAGAGCCAATTCTTTCAATAAATCCTGCTACCTTTTCACCTTCACCAACTACATTGCCAACTAATGATTAGACAGATTTTTCTTCTTTTCTTTGTTTTGTAGAATTTTCAATTTTTGAGAAAATGTATAATCTTCCTGAATATCTGCCATTTGTCTTGCAAGAAATAACCACTCAACCCAAAAGGAGGTATCCTCTGCTTCATTCCTTGAAGGAGATTATTAGTTCAGCATCAGTGGTGGGCCTTAAACCACATGTTGAAAATATCTGGTCCCTATTACGAAAGCACCATGAGTGGGTAGAGGAAGGTACCAGAAATGTTGCTGCTGAATGTCTAGGAAAACTCACTCTAATAGACCCAGAACCTCTCCTTCCATGGCTGAAGGGCTATTTGATATCAGGCTCATCATATGCCCAAGGTTCAGTAGTTACAGCTACGAAGTTTACTATTTCTGGTCATCCTCAGCCTATTGATCCACTGTTAGAGATTTTCTTAAGGCTCTGGAACCAGTACATTGGGCTGTGTTTACTCAGATACTCTGTATAAATGTTGGGACGTGCCTGCTACACTCATTTAGATAGCTGACAACTCTACCTTAACCTTAGTCATTGGGAATGTCTGTGTAGAATCTCAGAGGAATCAGAGGTGAGAACTGGCGACATTTTTGCATCTTTTCAGAGGATGCATTCAGCTCTGGACAAGTGTAAATCCTTTCTTACTCATGCTCGTGGCCTTTAAGATCACCCAGAGTACAGGCCCTGTAGACATCTCACTCACAGACTTTAAGCTTTTTGTTTAGTTTATTGTTTGCCCCAACTATTACCCACTGTCTCTATCGAAGAAGTCAAACAAAAATTGCCTGTAAATATTTTCTAACAAATGCCTGAAAAGAAATAACTTTTCACACTGGGTAAATTCTAAGTTCAATGAAATTTAAAGACAGCCTTGCAAATGAGGGTTTTCAGAGAACCACCAGCCTGACTTTCTTCATGAGAGAAGGCGCTGGGTTTTCAGGGCTGTGTAGATCTGGAGAGAGGATGATGGAAATGGAGCAAGTTAAATGCTGCCAAGCTCGCTGCTCTTAGTAAAATTCAATCATTTTGCTCCAGTAGGTAACCCCTGGGGGGCTGCAAACACTTAATTAATTTTCCAAGTTCTGAAAAAGTTGAACCTGATAATTTTTGTCAGTTTCTCTGTGCTTTCATAAAAGAGTTTTCAAGGTCTTTATTCCATGTTTTTGCTGATGTCACCATATTGCCTTATCTTCTTCAATACCATATAAATAAAATTTAAGATTTAAATTATAAAAGCAAAAAAAACTCTACCAAGATGGTTCATATAAACAAGCTCTTGTGGACTAGAGTAGTTGGCCAAGTGATCCATTTACCTTTTCTGGCCAGCATTCTTTGGCTACTTCAATGGACTTTCACACATTTCCTCGAAACATCTGTGGCCCTTGTTCTCCTCCCCACAAGTGGCATCAGGCCCTGCACCTGGTAGCTATTGAGCCCTCACAGGTAATAAAACCCTCTGCAGATTCCGTGTTTACTAGACATTCAAGACACTGTGTGAGAGCTCTTTCATCAGCAGGACCAGCTCCTTACTGTTAGCAGGCTTGGAATTTTCTATCCGCTGTGGCTGCAGGGATAGGCCTGCAGGGGCGTGAAAATGAGGCTCACTGACCCTTTCAGGCTTGAGGATTTGAATACTGAGGCCTCCAGGATGCACCTTTAACTCCTGTTCACATTTCACAACTCTCACGACTTTGGAGTATGTGGCACTGTGCTGACCTACAAAGCCTTCCTCGGTGGCAGCCCTGTGGCCGGTGACAAGCTATCCCCAGGGAGGGTCCCCTGCCCAGTCTCTGCCAAGTGTCCCTTCTTTGGGAAATCCATCCTGGCAGAAGACTTGCATCTATCAATTATTAATTTAGTCTTGCTTCACAACAATTTTAATCAATGCATGTAAGCTATATTACCAATACACATTTTTATTGAACTAAATAAAGTAAATAAGGTAACCAGGCCTCCCATCAGCTCCAAAGAGGGAAAAAATGTGGCTGTAAGCGGTACCACATTCCTAGGGTAAAAGTCACATTTCCCATTGGTACTTTTGGCATAGTACTGAAAACATAACAGAAATGAACCTGGCTCCGACCTTTCTCACCTGAGAGCGAACCCGTGTCACGCCCACAACCTCACTGCACTACTGCCATCTGAGGCCAGTTTCAGTTCTTAGATAATTTTATCTGTAAAGCATTCATGACTATCCTCTGCAGATAAAGGTCCCTTTTGTTTGGCAGCTTTATTGATGCATAATTGTCACATAATAAGATGCATATAATCCAAGTCTGTATTTAAGGAGTTTTGACACATTTGTACACCTCTGAAACTATCACCCTAACTGAGAATGTGAAAACACCCATCACCTCCAAGACTCTTCCTTATACCCCTTTGGTACCCCCTCCACCATTCTTTAACCCCCTTTTCCCTATTGCTGTGGGCTACTCACATTTGCTAGAATTTTATAAAACCGGAGACATATAAAGGTACTTTTTGTTTGTTTTTAAATTCAGCATAATTATCTTGATGTTCAGTCATGCTGTTTGTTATGTGTATCAATAATTCCTTGCCTTTTATTGCTAGGTAGCATTCCATTGTATGGCTGACAATCTGGTGATCCATTCACCTGCTGGAGAATATTTGGGTTGCTTTTTTCAGTTTGAGGGAATTATAAAGACATGATGGATATTTGAGTACAGGTTTCTGTGACTACGTACTTCCTTTCTTTAGTGGGGTGTAAATTACTAAGAATGGAATGACCGAATCCTATGTTAGATAAGCTTTGAAATTTTGAAAAGAATGACAAAACACTGCAGAATGATCAGACCGTTTTCCATCTCCATCAGCCATGAACGAGAGGCCCTGTTATTTTTACATCCTTGCAAACACTTGGAATGCTCAGGCTTTTCAATTTTATCCAATCTGGTGTGTATTTAGTAGTATTGTATTGTGATCATAATTTGCATTTTCTAAATAACTACTTCTGTGCAGCCTCCTTTCCTGTCCCTATTTGCCACCCCTGTATTCTGTGGTGAAATGTCTTTTGCCAGTTAAAAACAACATGCTGTTTGTCTTCTGTAGGGGACAGGTCTTTTGCCATACATCTACTTTGGAAATATTTTCTTTCAATTTGTGCCCTTCCTTTGCATTTTCCTAAGTGTCTTTGAAAAGCACAAATGTATTGTTTATTCTGATAAAGCCTAGTTAATAGATTATTTCTTCATTGACAAAATCAAGGTCAAGATTTTTCTCCTGTGATTTCTTCTAGGAGTATCATAGCTCTTTCATTTATCTATGATGTATTTTACAATCATTTTTCATGAGGTATGAAGTAAGGTCTGAACATTGTTCTGTTGAGTATGCCTGCCTAACTTTTCCAGCACCATTGGTTGAAGATCTTACTTTCTATACTGAATTTGTACCCTCATCAAAAAGAAATTGACCGTGTAAATGCAGAACTACTTCTCGATTTTCAGTTCTGATTTATCGATCTGTATATCTGTCTTGATATCAATCCTGCTTTACAACTCTAAAGCATATAAGAGCACTTGATTATTAGCTTCAGAAGAAGAATGCAAGGCTTGTGACGTTCCTGGCCTGTTTCAAAATGACTCTGGGGTGCAAGGGGCCCTTTGGAGATCTCCAACCTTGACATGGATGAGGGGCCAGAAGGGGAATCTGACTCGGGGATCAGAGAGCATGGCTTGGTCGCCAGTAACATCATTTTGATAATGATTCAGACAGAAGCCTGCATAGACACGTTGAAAAGTGACAGATGACAAGCACCAAGGAGGAAGATGTAGAGGACACAAATGGCTTCCTTTTCATTTCTGTCTGCCCACTGAGAAAATAATTACTTATCATGGTTTTGGCTGTTGGAGAAAGAGACGTGTGACAACAAACTGAAACTAAAGCCCTTCAGACTCCTCACAGGGCTCAGATGAGGAGCCACAATTGGTTTGGGGCTGGTAACCAGCAGGACAAGAAGGGACAATGAACCTGAAGATGTAGTGATTAAGGAGACCAGGAACACAAAGTCACAGGGCAAACAGAGAAACCTTAGGAGACCAGAGAACGGACAGTGTCCAAGGCCTGAACCAGGTCATGGTTAGCACAGTGAAGGCCAGGTCCAGTCTCCACAGAGAATCCTTAGGAGATCAGAGATCGGGAGCTCAGAGGTCCAGTCTCCAGGTGGGAAATGTTTACAGAAGAGGATGCTATAGAGAAGACAATGGGGCATAGGTGGGCTGATGCTCGGGTTTTGCGGAGACTCTGGTTTATAGAGTCCAGGTCAGACAGAACCTCAATGCTGCCTGTGTTAGAACAGTGCTGGGACTGGACAGCATCAGAACTCCTGTGCAGCCACCGCTGTGAACCCAGTGCTCCCCACAAGCTCAGACAGCTCAGCCTGACCCAGAGAGCCCAGGGCCACGTCTCACTCACACTGAACCAATTCAGGGGCAGAAGGCGGCGGATGATCTTGTAGCCCTTGGCCACTGTCTACCATAGAAGGAACATGTTGGTCACACTTCCTCAATTGTCCATCAAACCACAGAATTCTCACAATTTTTCCAGGAGGTAGAGTTCTATTTCCTTTTTTCTTTTTGTTTTAGCCAAAATCATCCTCGGTAAAGGTCCAAGTAAAATGGTGGAGAGTTAGGATTTCTTTCCTTGACCAGAACTTGCAGAAGTCATGATCTAAAGGATTCACCAGCCTTGATGTGGGAGGCCCAGACTGACGTCAGCCAGTGCTTCTGGATTTGGGCACAGGCCTCTCTCTGCAATGAAGACCCGGTGGTCCAAAGTCCTTCAGCCTTGGTAACCTCCGTGTCTCCTAGCTGGCATTCACAAAATGATAAACCTGTCACAGGCTCCAAAGTCCATGAAAAGATGTTCAACATCATGAGCTATTAGAGAAGTGAAAATCAAAACCAAAAAGGATGGACAAAAAGAAGGGTTGTCAAGAAGATAGAGAAGTTGGAACTCTTCTCTGCTGCTGGTAGGAATGTTCAAAGGTCAGTAACTTTGGAAGAGAGTTTGTGGTTTCTCAAAAGGCTGACTATATAGGAAAAATTATGAGATGCAGCTATTCTGTTCATAGGTAGTTTCCGGCAGTTACAACATGGTAATGTCTACACAATTTTGTAAGCATAGTAAAACCACTGAAATAAAAAACTTGAAGTGGGTGAGCAAACTGCATCTCAATAACAATGCTTTTTTTTTTTTAAAGGTTTCCAGAAGGTGCAGAAATTGCCTGACCTGATCTTAAATTCATCTACCAAAGATTTTTCTCACATTAACATCCTGAAAAACTGCCATCCCTGAAACATGTGTCTTAGGAAAAACTGCTTTAGCAAATAGGACTTTGGCAAAAACAAGCTTTGCTTCTGTCTGCATATCCTTGGCAGAGCTGGGGCACACCATTTTATATTTTATTTACATTAGATGTGTCCATGTTTTATCTCATGGCTGGCTTTATAAACATTTTGGGGAGGAAAGGTATGCTTTTGTCTGTTTGAATCTATAGCACAAGGTATACAGTAGCCACTCCATAAATATTCTGATGGGATTTTGCATCTCTAATAAGTTCATTAAATTATTCAGCAAAGTAAATGTTTTAAAACATACTTGTTAGGAGCCCACAGGTGCCACACAGTGCCCTTAGTCCGGCAGAAACAATAACAAGGGAGCTCATGCTCCAGGAACTGAGGCCACACCAGTCCCAGAGCGCAGGCACCTCTGCTTGAGGGGCCTGGTATTCATAAGAAGCATATTCATAATTACACAAGGGATGACAGAAGAGTCCACAGCGGCTATCTGTGGTATCAGAAGTGGGAGAATCCATGATACTTGTCTGAGTATTGGGAAGCCAAAGGATCCAGTAGGTGCTCAGCCAAGGAGACTGAAGCCACAGAACAAAAAAGAATCAAGGATATAGTACCAGCCTCAGGTTGATGGTCCTGAAGCTCACCAGAGGGTTGCCGGTGTGAGTCTGCATTGCAAAGCTGAAGAAATGGGATGCACCCACTCAGAAAGACGGTAGCTCTTTAAACTGGGCTCACTTCCTGTTTCATATTGGTTGGTGACACCATAATCAAGATGGATCTCCTCATCTTGGTTTGTGAGTCTTCAGGCCAAGCTCCCGCAGACCTACATGGTGCTTGACTGAAGTGCTGAGCATTTCTTTTTTTTTTTTTTTTTTTGTCTTTTTCCTTTTTATAGGTACCAGGGATCAAACTCACAACTGCCTGCTTGCAAGGCAGGCGCTTATGCCGCTGAGCTAAATCCCCAAGTCCTGTGCCGAGTATTTCTACATCCGTTCCGGATGATAGACCATGATTGAGGGTCATATGCCCCGTGCGCATTTTTTATGTAATTGAAATTCCTAAACACCTTAGCAGAGGCACCAGGTTTGAGTGCCTTTCCTTTGTTAAAAAGTAGACACAGTCAGTTTCTTCTCTAGCAGTGTCAAAGGTTTCTTCCCTTGCTTGAGCACCAGCCGGAAACTTCCATTTAGGGATCATGCTAGCCCACACCATGTCTCCTGGAAGATGAGTCCATGGTGGTGCCCAGCCTGGGCAGTATTCAGGAAGAACCAGGCCCAGAAGGGTGGCGGGACAAACACACTGGTTCATCATCCTCTACTCAGGACCCACATCAAGTGTCACCAGAATGGCACACAGAACCACTGGCACTGTCTAAATAATTTTGTCTTTATTTTGAAAAAATGTATTGGATTTGCTTAAGTGCTTAAGTGAGCATTATTTATAATGCGACTCCCCTATCCTGGTCTCTGTCTCTGAGTGAAGGGGGCAAATCCTTGAGACCCAGAGGACAGCTGGCTCGCAAGGAGGCTGCCTGTCAGGGGGAACGCTGGAGGTAGAGAACACACTGGCGCTGAGTCCTCAGCAGACTGAAGATGTGGGAAAGGTACATCTTCCAGAGAGGACTAGGCACAGGATTCGCCTGTGATCAGAAACCCCGCAGAGAGGGAGGGCCATGCTGGGCACAAGCAGCCTGTGCAGGGCGGAGGCAGCAGGAAGTCTCCAGAGGAGGAGGAGCTGCCTGGAGGGGTAGTGTTTCCAGCTTCCCCGGCTGCACCCCCAACCCACCCCCGCTGCCCCAACCGGTCTTGCAGGCTCTGTGGGGTCAGAGGGCAGCCTTTCCAGCAGACTGCTGGCTTTCCAGAGGCCAAGAGTGCCTCCCACCCCCAGGGGACCCGGGAAGGAAATTTCAGCTGCCTGAGCCCCTCTGTTGCCCCAGTACCCCTTTTTTGCAGCCCAAAATGAATCTGATGAAAGAAAGCCAAGCCTCTGCCAAGCCCTGACACCCAGCCCGGGAGTCCGGGGAGCATCCCAGTGGCCTGATGAGCAGCACCTGGTCTCTCAGCCCCTGGAAGCTACTGAATTTACACATAATTAAAGACTGAGTTTGAAGATTATTCGCGATAGGCACTTTCCCATCAGATGGCTTTGTTTTGCTTTCCTTTACACGTGGCCTTACACTTTGCCAAGGAAAGGTTATAAGGCTGAGGTTGTTTAGCTTGAGAATGAGAAAGCTGGAGAATGACATCACTTCTGTCTTCAAATATGCAGAGGCGGCTATTACCAGCAGGGAAAGACCGACTATTCTCTTGTTAAACTGCAAAAGGAACTCCCTTGGACTCCTACAAGCAGCCCTGTCCACTAGCCCCCCCCGCCCCCCCCCCCCGCCCATGCTTAGGCATTGACTGGTTGAGGAAGGAGGACCCAGGATCTGTTTTAGGCTGGCAGGTGGTGCCTGGTGACAGTGACAATATGGCAAAGAAGTAAGACCAGGCCTCCCTGCCTACCTGCTCCTGTCTCTGCCCAAGTGCAAGTCTGTTTCTTGTCTGCATGGGGCAGGCCACAGGAGGGAGGACCTGGTCACTACAGGGACATCTGTAGGCTGATGGGTGAGCACAGAAGGTCCAGGGTGGGGCTGGGCCCCTGCTGACCTGCTCTAATGATCAGCACGGGAGACAGGGAATCTGGCGTCCATGAGGAAGGGTGACAGCAGGAGACGGGGATGCTGCTGGAAGACAGGGAAAGAGAAGAAACGATGTTAAAAACCCTGATGGGGCACCAAGAAAGGACCAAGCCACCGCACAAGCTGTGCATGGTTAGAGACGAGACATCCCAGCCCTGATTTCTGTCCACCCAAAATCGCATGAGCTGTCCCCTCATGTTCCTCCCGGCTCAGAGCCGCCCCAGATCCTTCCTAGAGCGTGGGTTTTAGTGTGGGCGGAACGAGAGGGAGGAGTTAGAAGGCAGTCTGGTGCTTTTCCTTGGCCACCACTACCACTGTGGCCATCCGTAAAGGATGTTTCCTCGGTGGCCTAATCCAGGTGGCCATGGTGCGCTCCCTGAGACAGCGCTTTGGGGACTTTGAAATCAGGGAACTATTAGCTTTCTGGGGCTTCTGTTCTTTCCCATGCAAAATGGAAATAAAAGTTCTCATAGGGTTGCACTGGGGCCAGATGCCTGGCATAAAAATTATATGGGATATATATTAAAATATTACTCATGGCTTATCTGAAACTTAAATCGAATTGAATGTCCCATATTATTATTTTGTTTTTGTTTCACATGGGGTAAATCTGGCAACCTACCTAAAGTTTAAATGACATGTGAGTGCCAAGGTTTTATACAGAACCTGGTGACTAAAAGAGGTTCAGTGAGCAGCCATCCTGGGTTCTGGAAGTTTCTGGAAAAGTTACCCACAACACTTCAGGGGAAGACAGAGAGTCTACACTTTAGTTGGAAACATTTGCTGAGTACTCTAAAAGGACAACATGGGCAAAACAAGAATACAAGAGTGTTGCGGTTCATGCTAAGCCAGTGTGCTGTGCTATACTATGTAAGGAGGCACATTCAGGATGCTAGAGAGGACAAAGGTGGGCAGGAGGCGGGCAGACCTTGCCAGCAAACATTCCAGGGCTCACTGGGTGCAAGATGAGACTGCAGTTCTTTGGGTAGGGGTTATGTCTGGCTCACTCTGTCCCCACTGCCATGGCTGAGAAGGGGGCAGTGTGACATGGGGCATGTTGAGCATAACACCTGTGGTGGTGGTCAGTAGTGCTGGACCCACTTTTTATAGCTAGTGGGGTTCTAGTTATGTTCTCCCCCCCCCCCAGGTCTTACACTATGACAGAATAACTAGAAAGTTCTTCCTCTGGCTTTCCTGCTTTGCACTGGGTTCCTCTTGCAAGTTCAAGTCCAGTTGCTCAGCAAGCCCTGGGTAGTGGTTACTCTGAGCTTTCTGCACTGCTGGCCCTGGTGAGAGGATGGCGAATCTGCCCTTCTAGGCCTGACTTGGCAGGGCTAGGTCCCCGGTGAGGGTCAGGCAACAGAGGCCACGTGGCGGGCTGCCCAGGTGCCCTGGCTTCCTGCCACAGACACTACCCAGGCCTGCTGTCCACTCCTGGCTGTTTCTCTGCTTGCTGGACTCAGGCCACAGGCCATGGTGTTGTTCTGCATCTGTTATCTGGAGCTCTCTGATCTTTTGGCTTGGCCTGGCTTAGCCCCATTGCACTCTGTGAGAGCTGCAGAGCTACATTTGCCAGGCCCCGCCCTTCTTGGCCTGGAAAGCCCTAGGAGTGCAGAGGTTTGATACCCATAACCCTTCTAGTGCAGAGGTCAGGGGCCCGGAGGGTGCGATGACTGTGACACAGAGCAGGCATCCGAGGAAGACTTGGAGTATTCATAATATATTAGTAAGCGAAAAAGAAAGTTTACACCCCAATGTGTACCCAGGATTGTATATGCATGTTTGCATGTATGTGCATGTGTCTATATATACACTGACATGTAATGTGCATGGTCCATATGCAGTCATTTTTCCAAATCCACAGGCTCACATTTTCAGATTCAACTAACCTCAAGTGGAAAAAATGTTTTTAAAACATTGTATCTGTATTGAACATGTACAGCCTTTTTCTTATCATCACTCCCTAAATGTATAGTATAACAACTATTTACTTAGCTATTACATTGTACTAGGTAATATAAGTAATCAAGAGAGGATGTGAATTATACAGCAGAATATGTTTAAGTCATATGCAAATACGATACCAATTATATAAAGGATTCAAACTCTGCAGGTTTGGTATGTCTTGTACACACATCAACACATACATATGCATCATCCTACACAGACATTCCTGACACATGCACGCACACACACATATAAATATCAGACTCTGAAATTATACACTGCTGAGATATGTAAGCACAGCAAAACATTCTAGAAAGATACTGGAAAGACTGTCAACCAAATGTAAATAGCAACGACAAGGTCATGGGGGACTTTCATTTTTTTCTATTTAGCTATACTTTCTAATTTTTTGAAAAGCAGATATAACATACAATAAAAAGTAAAAAAGGACAAAAAGCCGAACTGCATTTTATAGCACTTCGAAACACCCAAGCCCTGGGTGATTCACATGTAAAACTACATGTGAGTTTTACATGTAAGCGCAAGGTCCGGGGGCAGGAGGATGGAATAGAGGCCATCCATGGTGGGTGGCACAGCACTCTTGCCCAGATGGTCTCTGTCCGCAGCTCAAGCTCCCTGGCAGTTGTGTGGAGTCTAGACTGCGTCCTGCCACTGAGCTCTCTGCCCTCAGTTTGCTTGCTGCAGAATGAGAAGATTCAGCTGAATTGCAGAAATGGCAAATCAGACATGTGAGCTGGACCCTTTGTAGCTCACCTGAGAAAGAAAGCCCGTGGAGAAGACCCAGCTTCCTTGAGGAAGGATGCCATGGTTGATCACGATGTCTGAGGGCAGTCCATGGCAGAGGGAGCCCCAGAACCCTCCCAACACACAAGCAGTAGCAGTCCCACCCTCCTGGGCTCCCTGAGCCTCCTTAAGTACCGTTACAGCCGCCATTGGGTCTCACAACTACACCGTGGGAGCTCCTCGCTGTTTAGTTTTTAGCTGTCAATAGTAGAGCCCAGGTGGGCTGGGTGGCTCTGAGAATAATTACCAAACAGGAGTGCACTTGTTAGATTGTTAGATATCCGGCGCAGCTTTCCCAGGTACCTGAGGTCATTGCTCAGAGGTGTAAATCCTGCTTTCTCTACTCCTTCTAAGAGCGTTAGAGGATCATTCGGGGTCTGAATCCAGGCTGTGCCCCTTCTCTGCTGGGATATTTTTGGGTGAATCACTTTAGATTCCTGGGCCTTGGTTTTCACGTTCACGAGAGTTCCCCTTGGGGCTCCGAAGAATCCTGAGCTTGGCTGTTTTAACAGGAGGTCAGTGTTAACTGCAGCTGAGAACGTGAGCACAACTTTGAAGCCCCTCACATCCTGGCCCCTCCAGTGCCCTGTGACTTCGGACAGCCCCTTCCTTCTCTCCTCTACCCTTCCCTGCTGTCCTTTCCTCTTTCCTTCCCTCCCGTTCTTCCTCATCTGTCCTCCTTCATTCCCCTTCTTTCCACAGGACCTCTCTACCCTCTCCAAGGGCCCTGGTTACTGTCCCATCCCTCCTGTCCCCATCCCCAGGGGGATGTCCTCTTGTTGTTACAGCAGGGCCCTCCAGAGTCTCACTCCCCTCCAGCCTGATCTCCTCACCCCAGAGTGCTCTGATCTGACTCCTGTCACAGCTCTCCTGCCCTTCCCCAGGGAGTGGCATCTGGACTTTGCTGAGGAGAAATGACCCGGGCCAATAGCTCCTACTACTGTCCTTGCTTTTCAGTGTCTGGAGGTGCAATGGGTGGGACCTGGGCCATGGCAGCTGTCCAGGATGTACTAAGGTGGACACCCCAGGACTGGTAATGGCTCCTCGGTTGCCAGTGCTTGGGCCATCCCAGCCCCACTGACCTGATGCTGGGCAGAGCTGTTTCAGTAGGTCAACGTAGTTTTCTTTCTTTTTCACAGATCCACAGGATTGTGGAGCGGGGATTCAGCAGCTGGGGCTCTGCTGGTCTCTTCCCAGCAGGTTCATTCCAGGCTAAGCTCTGGGCCTGCAGGGCCACGCGTCTCAATGGGAACTGGGCATAAAGCAGCTGACCATGCCCTCTAAGGTCCTGAACAGGAGAGAGCTATGGGACTTTGTAACAAGCCCAGCCAGGAGTGACCCCAGAGATGACCGTGACTGACCACACAGCTATCCCAGGGCACAGAGGCTTCTGGAAGAACAGTAAACATGGCCCTAGGCATGCCATGGCCAAGGAGAAAGCCAGGCCAACAGTACATGGGCCTCTCCATAAGTAAAGTGGTCAAGACACAGATTCTAAGTGACAAGAGTGGACAGAAGGCCCTCAGTCCTGTGAGAGGTCTTTCCTAGCTGGTGTTTGGCCCTTCATCAAGCACAATGCTCCCAGCAGCCAGCTGGACCCTCTCTACTGTGAGGTGTGTGACTGCTGAAGCCACCTCTTGCCTCCAGCCTGTTCCTGGAGCCTGGGTCCATCCCGGCCTTGCTCCAAAAAGGCTCAGTGCCATAATCTGCACTGCTCTTGGGACATGGTGTCCCCTCTGCCTGGGATAGGAAGAAAGACTCCCTCCCCACCCTCTACTGAGGGCCGGAGGACCCTGGCCCGTGTGTCTTCTCCCTGCATGTCTGAGCCCACAACAGGAAGCCGTGGCTGTGCTCTTGTCCCAACTGAGGCCTTGAGAGGTAAGTGACACATGCAAAGTCACTCTTACAGTGGTAAGGAAGTTGGGCTGAGCAGAAGCCAGGTCTTGCTGGCTGAGCCAAGCCTGGAACTCTCCCGGCCTTTGGTTCCTGGGGTTCCATCAGGCACCACCTCTCTCCACTTGGGGTGCCAGGGACCAGTGTAAAGATGAGGCGTGAATGACAGGGAGGGTATACGACTTACTCCAGTCCACACACCTGGGTCCTGTGCTCCTATCCCTGCTGGCTGTCTGACCTTTGGGTGTGGGCTTTTTGACCTCAGTAACAGAGGCATCTCACTTTGTGATCAGAAACGTTGGATTTGGAGGCCACCAGTCATTTGGGGACCTCAGTATCCTCCTCTGAGAAGGGCAAGAGTTGCAGCAGCTCCTATAAGGAATGAGATTAAATCAGCAAATATGTGTGGACCGTTCAAGCCAGCCCAGAACAGGACAAGGCTGCTAAGATCATTAGTAGTATTAACTGCGATGGCCTGGGGCCAGTGCTTCACCTCAAGCACCTCCTTTTCCTCGGCTGCAATGAGGGAGATAAAAATAGCTGCTGCAGGTGATTGCAGTGAGGGTCAAAAGGAAAATCCCTGTGGTTGTGCATGATTGAACCTGCAGTCACAAACAATTAAAATCTGCTTTAAGTGGTTCCATGAGACACTTATTCTTTTCCAAAGAGCTAGATTATTGGGAGTTGACATCCGTCTATCTGTTTGTCAATCAACCTACCTATCTAATAAGTATATAAATATTAAAGGAAATATCTAGGCAATTATAATAAACAATATGTTACATAATATAGCTATGTGACATATATTTAATAATTATAAAAATATAGACAGACACAGAAAGAAACATCCAGGTGACTGGATTGGAGAAGGCACTCTGTGTGCTCTCTCCCAGCTCTCCTGAGTTGGTCTCTTTCTCTTGGGATACAGAGAACACAGAGAAGCACACTTTGGGGACAGTGACTGGAGCTGTGATCCTGGCAGATAGTTAGTTCTGCAGTCCCCAAAGGGCCGGACTTCCCGCTGATCCATAGAAATCAAAATGTCTATGAAATCTTGCTAGTTTTCAAAAACCAGATCAAAAAAACACAGCTGCAGGCGAGGTTGGCTATATGCTCTATACAAAGCTTAGTCATCAGCAAAGCCCTAACACCGGCGAGCAGGGTGCTGTCTGTCTCTCCACATCCTTCCATCCCTTCTCCTACCTCCTCCAGGCGACCTTTTCTGGCCTGGACCCCGAAGTCTGGCACCTGTACCTCTGCCTCCCTGGCCCAGCTCTTTCTGCTCCTGGGCTCCCCTCCCATGGCTACCACCACCCACCGAAACATGATCACTGTGTCAGCTCTGCTCCCTCCTCTCTCCTTCCTCTAAATAGCTTTGACTTCTGTCCAATACATGATCTCCCTCTCTCCTGAACTCTGGCCTCTTGAAGCCAAGAGATCTCACCTGGCATTGAAGATATTTCTCTATGCATGAATCCAAACCCCTCTGTCTGCCACCTGCCACCCAACTCCAGGCTCTGGGGACTCTGATGTGCCATCTCTTCCTCCACCCTGATATGTTCCCTGAGCAAATTGAACCATTTGTCCTGTTTCCAGGCCTTTGCTCTTGCTGGGCTCTCTGGCCGTGATTCCTTCTCCTCTTGTTGACCAAGCCTCCCAAACTTAGCGTGAGTCTCAATTCTGCCCTTGAATTTCCACGAACCACCTGCCTGCTCCCTCTCCAACTTCTTGCTGTCTCTCGGAGGAGGGGACCCAGGAATTTCCAGCAGTAGGCAGTTGTTACCTCTGTGGCATTCCTTTAAGGACCAGAGGCCTCTGATGCTGCAGTCGGATTTCTATGGTGTTTATCCTGCGCTCAGCAATGAGTCACCAAGGCTTTGTCAACTTGTGTTTTCCATCTTCTCCTTTCAAACCCCCAGAGAACCTGGACTGTCCCCCAGGCTGAGCTGAGTGTAGCCTTGGGTTTTACTGTTGCATTTGAATGCTCAGTTCCGGTTCAGGAGACCTTTGCAAAGGCAACTTGGCTCACGTGCCAAGGCCAGAAAGGACACCCCACTTGGCAAAGTGCTCAGAGCAGTGCTGGCTGCCACTGCACGGGGGACACCCGGTGCAGCCAAAGTCAAGCCCCCACAGGAGCCTAGCAGGGCTGTGCTTTGGGGCCCCTTCTCTGGTCTTCCCCTCACTTCTCCACACAGATTTCCACGATCAGCTGGGCAAGGTGAAGCTGGCTCTTGGTTCCTCATGGTTCTGTACCACACAGGATTCTTACCCAGTGTGGGCTATTTGGAGATGATTCCCATCACGAGATTTTAAGAGTTGTTACTGACATAAAAGGTTTTGTGACCAAGTGAGTTCTGAAAACATTAAACAAGAGCTTATTAGTTGTTTTTACTTTGTAGAACCTTGAACATTTTATGGCTGTCCAAGAAGGGGAATGGGGCAGGTCACATAGCACGCAGCAGCCTTCGATGACTGTGGGTGGCTTTTGTTCACAGGCGACCTGGCAGGAGCGGTGCTAAGCACTGCACCCTGGGACATGTGGTTCTGCAAGGCAATGCGGCCAGTACCAGGCCCGGACCCGCCCACAGCACCACTTCCTCATGGGACCTGGCCTTCTTCCCCTTCCCCTTGAGCCTGGCTGGCTTCACTGTAATTGTATTCCCATATGTCTCCTGTCTGGCCTGACACAAGTCTGACCACTGACTTCCGGAATCTTCTAAGGCCTAGCAGGGGACTGAGTGTCCTGAGATCACCTCCTGCCTGTCACTGGCAGCATCACTGTAGATTTAGGAATGAGAAAGCAAGGCTGGCATGGCTGATCACGTGGGTCCGCACGCATGCGCTGGGCACCACCCAGGGAATTCAGGGATCTAACAATCCGGTCACTGTGGGTTCACACCAACAGACATTCCTAGTGGAACAAAACACAATTTCACAGTGACTCCTCACCATTGTTTTAAGAACAACTTGTAGGGAGTGAAAAAAAAAGAAGAAAAAAAAAAGAAAAGAAACATGACTTGGAGTGAACCAACTAATTGTACAACACATCCTGGTTTCAGAATAATTAAAATTTGAACAATCGTGTGCCTTGGGATTGAGGAAATCGACTATTTCTCCAGGTCCAGGGCGGCTTCCTTTTTCATTACTACGGAGGAAGCTGAGAAGCAGGCTCCAGGAGGGAAGGCGGGAGGCTGGGCGCTGGGCAGGTGTTTGATCTCAAAAAACAGTGGCTGGACTACCACGTGGCCAGGCACTGTGCGGAAGCAGGAGGGCGGCATAAAAGGTTCCCTGCCTTTACTCCCCATGTTCGAGTGTTGGGTCTCATCAAGAGGCAAGACGTCCCTTACCCCTTCCCAGGAAGAGAAGTGGCACATGTGTGCCTGTAGTTTGCAGCAGTCAGAAATAGGGCAGGACCAGCTGAGAGTATTGGAACGCAGCTCTGTAAACTGAAATGGACCGCCTGTCTTCTCTCTGCCATGGCATGCACATCGCCACTTCAAGATAAAATAAAAAACAGAAATTTACCGGGAGTTTTTGGGGTTTCACATTCGAAGGGGATTCGCCTCTTCATCTAGGGAATTCCATCCCCTGCACCCTTGTCTCTCATTTTGTCACACTACCCAGGTGACAGACAGGTCTGGGAGTGCGTCTCGGTGGCCCAAGGCAGATGATTATGACAGAGGGATGTCCAGGGGGTGCGGGAAGGTGTCGATGTGGTCCCGGGAGATGGAAATCTCCCAGGTGGTCAAGTACGATCTGGTTCCGTGGGCAAGTGGTGGCACAAGAGATTCCGAAGAGGAGCAGGGCTCCAGGCAGTGAGCTTTGGGACACTTGCTTTGGGGTGACTGGTGGGGAGGGTCCAGCAGAAGATGAGAAAGGATTGGAGGTACTTGTTACTGTTTTTCAATACATTGGCCAGATCCTCTTTAAAGGCTGCCATGAACTGGCTACATGTGTTCACGTCACATCACAAGGACCGTTGGCTGCCATGGACCTTGCTCTGGAGCCAAAGCTCCCCCTTCTGCCTTCGGAGGTGACTTGGCCCCAGCCCCAGTGCTACCAGCAACTAAGAGCCGCTGGTCTCGGAGACCAGGCCAGCTGCATCCACACTCATCTCTGAGATGACTGATGCTGGTAATTCCAGTCTGTCACTTTTTATTGCATGGCATAGCAAGAGCTAACGACTAGGGCTTCTTTGCTGGCAAGCGGTAAACAGGTGTGGATTCCAGTAAACAGGAGAAGTGCAAATGTTACCAGTGAACATTTAATGGCTGAGGGATTCAGAAAAAGATTTCTAGGGACATTCAGAGGGAGAGTAATAGCGGCAAACAAGATCAGATGGACCCCCATGGCTTCACCAATGACATCAGGTCCCCAGTGCTGAGCCACCTGCTTTCCCCCAGGTCACCTGGCTGGGCTCTGGCTGACAACACGCCCCCCACCCAAGACGACATTGGCTCTCTGGGTACTGTAGCCTGGATACTGCCCGTTCCTGTTAGAGGAGAATCGGGCCATGGCATTTGGGTATTTGGGGACTTACTTGTCTTACTGTTTTTATTTCTTTCTTTTAACAAATGTGTCCCCAGGAAGATCAACAGAGAAGAAGTGGAAGGAGAATAGCGTACGTGGCTAGCGAGCGGGCCTGGCCAAGGACAAGCCAAGGCCCTGGTGCCTCTGAGGAACAGTGTGAGGCTATGGCACATGTTGGGCAGGGTCTAGGGACCAGCAACAGAGTTGCCTTGATGAATTTAAAGAAACGGAGTCAACATTTCTAAGCGCCACGGGATGCCATCAGCCTTCAAGCCAGGGCTTTCCGGCTTCAAAACTAACAGGCGTTCTTGAATATCTGTTTTAGTTGTGTGGATTTGTCCTATTCCTGTCTGTAGTCTTTTAGCCCCAGTGACTGAAACCAGAGAGAACAGGCAACACCTTCCCGCAGCCTCACTGATCTCCTGATGAGTATCAGGCAGGGATTCAGCCAGGTCCCTGACCGCATACAGCCACAATCTAAGCAAGCAAACGAAGCCATCCTTTCGTGTCTCAAGGGGTTTGGGTGCCAGGACCCAACCCTATCACCCACTAAAACTCACAGATGCTCGTCCCTAAGTACACCAACTCCAAGGTCCAGGCGATGCTCCCCACATGTACCTTAAATTATCTCTAGATGACTCTCAGGAGTAAAGAATAGGGCCCAGTGTAATGTAGATGCTATGCATGGGGTTGTTGTGTTGTGCTGTTTAAGGAATGGCAGGGTAAACAGTATGCACAGGTCCAGTACCGGCACAAATGAAAAAATATTTTCAGTCCGTGGTTTGTGAAATGCTCGGAGGCAGAACCCATGGATACAAAAAGAGACTAGGGCTGGTGGTGAGTGGTTTTGTACATTTCAAGATCCTACAGAATAATGAGTTGAACAACTTACAATAAGACGATCAGAATGCTCAGGTTTTGTGCAAATTTGGAGGTTTGATAAGGCACTAAAAAGAATGAATAAATGAATGATTAAATGAATATTCAAATGTAGGCATGTATGTTGTTTAAAGCAGAGCACTGCCAGGCTAAAAGACAAAGAAAATCATAAATAAATGCCCAAAGTAAAAAGCAGATTGTGAATTCTCTGATCACAGTCAAATAATACTTGGTTCAGCTACAAGAAAGCTGACCAGGTCAAACCAAAACCCGGCATAGCTCCTGATTAAATGCGAAGCTATCAGGCGTTGGTGAACGAAGTCTGAATTTAGGGAGATTTGGGCAAAAGCATGGGGCCGCCCTTTGGACCCTGTTGTTTAAAAAATTTCATTAGAGGGGCTGGAGATTTAGCTCAGCGGCATAAGCACCTGCCTTGCAAGCAGGCAGTCGTGAGTTCGATCCCCGGTACCAATAAAAAAGAAAAAGCAAAAAAAAAAAAGAAAAAATTTCATTAGAGCCAAAACAAAGTCCTCTCAGTCCCTTGTCTGGACTGAGCCTAACTCCTGGGTGCTCATTTTCAAATTTGCTCATATTTCCATTATGGATTTTCAAGATATATAAAAGGGTATTTCTACGACACAATTTCTAGTTTCATGCAAATGTATGATTTTACTCAAATGTTTAGTTCCAGCATTCTACCTGGCTACCTAGTCACTTCTGCCCTACAGAGTAAAAAGATTTGGATTAAAACTTGGTTTTGTGCTTACTTTACTGCATGATTTAGATTGGAAAATGTGACCTAAGTCTCACTTCCTCGTCTGTGAAGCTGCTGATCACAGTACCTAGCTCAGTGGCCATTCTATGAGACAACGTGTGCAGGAGGCCATAGCCCAGGGCCTGGCCCCAGAGAGAATTCTGATACAACACAGGCATGGCTGTTACAGTGGTCCATTGATGAAAGGGCCTGAAATCTTATCTATATAATAAATTTGATGCTGCCTGGTGCGGTGGTATAAACACCTGTAGTCCTAGCATTGGGAGGCTGAGGCACAAGGATCCCTGCAAGTTCGATGCCAGCTTGAACTACATGATGAAATCCTGTCTCATATAAAAAATAAAAATAAAGAAATTTGAAATCATCAGTGCAACTCAATCACAGGTGGTGATTACAATGCATTAATATTAAAAGTGCCAGCTTCCTCCACAGGGTTTAGCAGCTCCGGCTATTGGTGAAACTGAGACCAGGAATAAAGTAGGGGTGTGGTGTAGAGAGGTGGTCACAGGGAGCCCCTTCTGTAGGACTAGAAGTTCAGAGCCCCAGGTGCGGCGAGCCCCCTGGAATTCCCATCTAGGTATCTGCAGGGTTCTAGGGAGGCGACCGTCATCTTTCCCAAACAGGAACTGGGCTTCCGGCTGCTCCTGAGCTTCTCACACCTCTCTTCCATGGCCTGACATCCTGCTGGCCCTTTTTTTTTTTTTTTTAATTTTTATTTTGAAGAGAATGAAACCAAATGAGAAAAAATAAAATAGGGTCAGTCAAAACAAAAGGATGAACACAGTACATGACTTAAAACCAAAATACAAGGTGATCAACAATGGTACCATGATGTCTCTTGTTATCTTCAATGGAATTGCCCATATCGTCAAGCACAATAAAATTGAATATAGCAGTACAGAACAAAATCAATAAAAACAAAATATTGGAGACATTATAGGACTTCAAAAACAATCAAACCAGAATGGGTATCCTAGTGAATCTTATTGTCTTCAAAGTGGTTTCCTATACTCTCAGACTTGATACTATCAAACATAACAGATTCAAATGAAATCAGTCAAATCAAGGCAGTGAAGGCAATACAGGGCTTCAGATTAAGTTAATAGGAAGTTAAAAATGGTCACCATAGTGTATCCTGCTGTCTTTGGAATAGCTGTCCATGCCATCAAATCTAGTACAAGTAGACAAACTGGAACAGAATAAAACTAAACTAAACAGAGCCATGAAAAAAATAAGACTTCAAATCATGATACAAGATTAACAACGTCCTCTATGTTTCCTTTTTAGACAATTCCTCCCTTTCATTTTCACAGGGTACATTGTACATTTTCTATCCCACTAACTCCTTTAGTTTTAGATTAGGGTGGCCCCCCACTTTTTACGTAGGTAGTTCTGAACATTTTCACTCCTGAGTTTGATCTCAAGCTGTATCCATTTACCTACAAGAGCCTCAAGGTTTTCCTTCTTTGTAGCTGAGTAGTTCTCCATTGTATAAAGTGTTGTACAAAGTGTTGTCTTTCCAATCTATCTGCAGCTGAAGGGCGAGCTATTCCCACTTTTTTCTGATTCTTATTTTGTATAACCTCCCAAGAGCTCTGATCACTTTCCCACCCCATCTAAGAAACGTGTGCATAATATTTCAGACCATCAAATGCATGCTTTTTTGTTAATTTTTAATGTACTTTTTACAAAAACAAACTACAGCCACACTCATGACAAGAGATGACAGAACTCACCACTTGATGACCTTTATTTCCTCCTCCTGTGGCTTCCCTGTCACCTCCCTCTTCCCACTTCTCTGCTCTTCACTATCACATCTCAGATGACAGCCACGCAGTGCCAGGAGGTCGAAAGTGAGCCTGGTAGGGAAAAACAGGCAATTAAACGCTGGCCAGTTCCTGGCAGAAAGCACCACGATACCATCACAGGTGTGGTCTGTGTCGAGACCAGAGCATTGACCCATGTG
The DNA here is from genome assembly GCF_034190915.1 of Cavia porcellus. Classification (NCBI taxonomy): domain Eukaryota; kingdom Metazoa; phylum Chordata; class Mammalia; order Rodentia; family Caviidae; genus Cavia; species Cavia porcellus. Next base: position 54,980,759 of record NW_026947501.1, on the reverse strand, counting down.
AGTGATTCAGATCTTTCCTCTTTGTGGGTCTCCTGGAAGGAAACACGGATCCACTAAAGTGGATGTGGGTCAGCCCTTCTCTGGAGAAAAGTATAATCAAACCTCACTTACAGCAAGGTTAAATTCCAAGGAATGTGTCATGAGGTGACTTTGTTGTGGTGCAAACAGTGAAGTGTCCTTACATTGACCAAGATGGCCATGAAGTTACTCGGGGATGTGATCATATGGGTGTTGATGGTCCTTATGCAGGGCGTGAGGGACTGCCACACAGCATGGTGATTTCACAGCTTCTCTTCTTCCTTAAATAGAGGAGCCATTTATGTGCCAATGATGCCCATCCAGACAGGGCAGCAAGAGCCCACCTTTGCCTTGCTGTCTGATGTGGGATTGGAGCCCTCTGACTCCCACGGCACTTTCTACCCAACCTCCACTCCCCGAACATCCCCAGGAGTTCGTCACCTTGACCACCCACTTTGGGCTGCTCTTTCTTGCCTTCTTGGGGCTCTACCCATGCAACTGTTCCATGAGGACTGTCGCCACTACGCGTGAATCCACTGTCGAGCTGTGGACCTGGAATGTCCCAAATAATCATATTGTCCCTCCTGCATTTGTCTTTACTTGACGGTCTCATGACACATTTAGGTTACTAAGTATATTTCTTTTGGGAGAAAAATGTTAAACACAGGACCAAGTCCAGAGAGGAATACACCCTTATGGTTCATCAAATCGTAATCTTTTGCCATATTTATTTAGGGCTTCAAAAAAAAGAAAGAAAAAAAAAAAACCAGAAAACATTACAGACGCAGCCAAAAGCCTCCGTGTTCTCTTTCCTAACTATAGTCTTGAAATTGGTGTGTATAAATCTCAAGCATGTTTTTCAGACTGTCCTAAAACATATATCTATAAATGACTTGTAGTATTGTTTTATGAGTTTAAAATTGTGCAAAAATCTTTCAAAACTAGTTTCTGCCACTCACCTTTGATTTTTAGGTTTCTTCATGAAGATACACATTCTGTATTTCCTTCAATGTGTAAAAGTCTATCATATAAAAGTCATCCCAATTCACCTATCTATTTCCTATGGTTTCTAGGGCCCCTTTAGTCCCTCACTACTACAGACAATGGTGTAGTGAACATCTGTCCATGCAGCTTGAACTCTTGCTCTCCAAAGGGACAGCCACACCGTTAGCACCCATCAGCAGGGGATGAGTTCCCAGTGTTGGACACTCATGACCACACTTGGTGTTGGCAGACAAACACTTTGGTCAGCTTGGTGCATCGGAAGTTGTGTGGTTACTATTAAGTGTAAGGTGTCTAGAGTATGTCTGTGATAGTGTTTCTGGATGAGCCTGGCATTTAAATTGATGGCACTTAAGAGCATCGCATGGGTGATCCTCATTCAGCCACTCCAACGTCTCAGGGGAATAAAGGCTAATCTCTTCAAGCAACAGGAAATTCTGCAGCAAACTGCTCTTTGGACTTTGTCAGCAACACTGACCCATCCTGGAGCCTCCAGCATGATGGACTTTGGACTTGCTAGGCAACACTGGCTTCCCCTTTGGTCTATAGCCTGATAGTCTGACCCACAGATTTTGCACTTGCCCGCTTCCTTAACTATGTGAGTCAATTTCTTAAAATAAATCTCTTTAAGTATATGTCTTAGTTACTTTTTACTCGTTGCTGAGACAAAATACCTGAAGCCCAAGTTGGGAAAGGAAAGGTTTATTTCTTACAGTTTTTGGAGGTTTCAGTCCACACTCAGTTGGCTCCAAGGTAGACGGGCATGGCTGGACCACAGTTCATGGCAGCCATCAACAGCAAGCTCGAACAGGCAAAGAGAAAGACACACCTTCTTCCTGCCATTATATCACATCCTGGCTCCACCCCTATGTGGGTGGAGCACTGACACTATCAATCCAAGCACTAGACAATGAACCATCACATATGAACAATACAAACTCATGAGGCCTGGGGGACACAGACATAAACCATGACATTATGTAAGTGCATACATCCTATCAGCTTGGTTTCTCTGGAGAATGCTAATACAGAAGTTGTCCTAGTCTGTTTTCTGTTGCTGTAAGAAAATACCTGATACAGGGTAATTTATGAAAAACAGAAGTGCCCTTGGCTTATGGCTCTGGAGGTTGGGAAGTCCAGCACATGACGCTGGCATCAGCTTGGTACCTGTTAGAGGCCTTCTGGCTGGGCATGGAGGGGGCATCACACCCTGAGACAGAGCAAGCATCTTAGCTTAGGTCTCTTCTTCTTTTCATAAAGCCACTAATGGCATCATAGGATCCCCTCCCTCAAGGCTTCATTTAAACCCCGTTAGTTACCTCTCAGAGGTGTCCTCTCTAAATACCATGGACATGTGAATTTGTGGGTTGAGTTTTCAACACATGAAATCTTAGGGATGCATTTAAACTATGTCGTGTTTCTCTGATTATTAAGTTTTGTCACAAAAATTGCTATTTGGGCTGGCTCACCTGTCACTTCTCTATGTCTTTTGCCCATTTTCTTTCACTAGGCTGTTGGTTTCTTTCTCACGGACTTACAGGCATCTGTATATTCTGGATCCTGACCTTTGATCACCTCTGTGACTGCGTTACAAGTATCTGTTTATGACTCAGTGTTTGGTATTTTTTATGAATAACTCGTAAAACTTTTTACTGTATCCCTATTTACTACACCAAGTAGTCTATTAATTTTTGCATTGTCTTGCCCTTTCGTATCTAGTTTAAGAAAATAATGACTTATTCTGAGTTCATAAAGATACTTAGTCTGTATTTTCTTCTAAATTACTCAGAACTGTTGCTTTTTACGCTTAAGTATGTAATCTACCTAAGGTTTATTTTCATGTATATTTTGGTACACAGATCTGGTTTTATTATTCTTGTGAAAATAACCTACTATTCCTTAATTTCTTGAATTAGTCACTTTCCTTTTGTACCGATCTGTAATAATCTTCCTGTCTATATATGTATGATTTAGTTTCTGAGTTTTCAGATTTTCTGTTGATTTGTTATTTTATCTCTCTATTGATATTCTACTATCTTAATTATAACTTCCTGATTAGTATTGATAGTTATCAGCTTTTTTATTTTTTTGCAAAAAAATATTCTTTAGATTTGGGGTAGAAATTCATTTATAGAATAATAAGAAAATGATTGACAACCTTGTTAAATCAAGTCTAGTTTTTCTGTTTAAGACCATTATAAGTCACCACTTAATTTCTTTTGTGCCTTTTAGCAGTGTTTCAGTTTTCTTTAAAAAACAAAAAAGACAAACAAAATAATAATTAAAGCCAAAATGATTTGTGCATATTTTTAAATATATGCATAAGTATCTTATAGGTTGTTTCTAATATAGATGAAATCTTTGGTCTTCTTAAATTTTCCAACTGATGGTAACTAACACATAAACATAGTATGACTTTTTGTACGTAGAATTTATATCTCAGTATATTTGCTGGACTTTCTATTTAATAGTTCATTTGAAGATTCTCCTGCATTTTCTCTATTAATTTTTATCATATATCTTGTAAATCAGACCACTTTTACTTCTCAGTCAATTTTTATTCTCCTCATTTCTTTTGTTTTTTCTTTTGTCTGCAGTGTGGCTTCCAGGACACTGATGAATAAATATATTGAATGATATGGTCATCTTTGTCTCTGCTGATTTTGATGGGCATGGCTCCACAGTTTCACCATTAATCACAATGCTTACTGACATTTTGGATGGTTATCTTTCACCACGCTAAGGAAATTCCCTGTAATTCCTTCCTTAAACTCTCAGCTCATCTCTTTTAAACTTCTCCTGTTTAAACTTCTCATGTTCTTAAAATCAGTTCACTGAAGGCTACAAATTTACCTCCAATATTTTTTTAGTTGCAATTCACAGTTTTGATACATAATCCTTTATTATGTCTATTCCAAATAAATTCCACCTGTGCTTTCCTCTTCAGCCTCTAAGTAATTTAGGGGTGAATGTTTGAGTTGTCAAATGTATGCATTGGGGCAACATTTTAATTACTGATCTCTAATTGGGTTGTACCTAAAGAATATAATTTTCTCTGTGGCCTAAGATATGGTCAAATTTCAACTGATCAGTGTCTCTCCAAAGAAAGTGAAGGTTATTTTTGGTTGTAGTTTTACACATACACATATCCAATAGAGAGTTTATCACTTTTTTCCTCTCAAATCTTTTAAATTCGAATACTTTTTCAATTGCTTGATTTATCAATTATCAATGAAGTTAGATGGATCCAAATCCCAGGACTTTTTATTACCTCTCTGAGGTGTACATATACTAGGCACATAAACAGGACTATGATAACTTCCAAATGGATCGCTGGCCTGATTGTTAGTATCTGGCTTCCCTCGTGCTGGGGTCACCTTCTTGTTGCTGATATTTACATAGAGTGTAATATTTCCCATCTCCTCCAGCCTTCCTGTGTGCGTTTATCGTACATGGTATCTTTCTCTTAAATGGTATCTGAGCTGGATGGTTTAAAAATCTAATCTGATCATTTCTGTCTTGGGGTAGAGTTTCTGCCTGTTTACATTTGCTGTAATTACTGATATGTGTCATGATATTATTATTTTGGTAATATGTGTCTCGTTTAAATTCTTTTTCCTTCTTTTCTGTGTTTCTGTTATTCTGTTACCTAATGACAGAAGCTGCCAGACACAGGGTTCCTGCAGGGTCCCGAGATTTGTGCAGTAGATACCGAGTTGCAGGCACCTAGTAACCATTTCTTAGATAGTGATACTAACTCAAGACTCAGACTAGTGCTATGATTCTCTTTCCAAAGTCCATTTGTTACTTGGCATTATCAAGCACCTATTCTGCATCTGCTGCTTCTGGGATTACACAAGGGACTGAGCTGAAGACCCCAGCCCTTGGCCAGAGGCTGCACACTCAGTGGGAAGATGTATATTCCCATGGGGACAACTCCCTTATCTTGTTAAGAGATGTTGTCAAAGCATCCTGGGGACATTTGAAAACGTCCAGCATTCATAGGGCTACAGTGTTCCTTCAGACAACAATTAAGTGACCCTGGTGACAGATGTATTTTGGGGTGGGTCCATGTCCATTTTACCACTGTTTTCTCCTGGCCAGCTTAGGATGAGATAGGTAAAGCCCAAAGAATGAAATTTAAGGAGGCACTCACTTTCAGATGCCACTATTTACAGGGTTCTGAGAATGAGTACTTCCTTAAAACATGATCCTGCGTGCATGGCTTGCCTGTTCCCAGTCCTGGCCTCAGTCCCCAACTTTCCCTGCTGCCTCCTACACAGTGAAGCCACATGCAAATGGTCACATCAAGCTTGCTGTGTCATGCTATGAGTTAAGAAGAAGTTAAACTTCCTGGCAAGCTGGTCTCCATCAAAACTAAGTAAACACAATATAGACCAAGCCACAGCTGTTTGACTAGGAGAATCCAGGATGCTCTGCTGACTGCCAAGGGCCTTGAATGCCACGGGTGAGTGCCCACAAAGTGGGAACTGTAGTCAGAGGAGCAAAGCAGAAGAAAGGTCTTTTAGAAAATCACCAGCTTCTAAGAGACTGAGGTGGGGGGCAGAGAGACAGGTGATGGATCCAAGCCCTTCTGAGATGAGAAGAGCCCAGCTTGAAAGGGTTTTGGCCCAGGCCGGACACTGTAGCCAGTAAAGCCAAGGAGCTCCTATCTTCCCCACCCTTAGGAATCTACCTCTGGCACCAAACAAAGACCAGTGGGCTACCTGTGCATCCCTAATGCCCACTTAGGTTCCACCCCAAGCGGAGGCTACTTATGTGCCTCACTCCATGTGTTCCGCAGAGAGATCGCTGGTCCTTGGTTGGAGATGCCGTGCCCCAGGGGATCGGGGGTGTCTCTCCCCGCATTCTCAAAATAAAGGTCATTTGTATTTCATACTTCTTATCTTTTCAGCCGTCACCGGTCCCCCACAGTTCTATCATATGGTTCCCTGACCGGGAACAGCGGATGAGAGACTCCTGGGGCTGGTTCCCAGTTTGAGTCCCATGCCGTTCAGGACCAGGACTGGACTGCATCCTGCATTAATTCCTCACTTCTACACTCAGGAGCTGTAAGCTTGTCACTGCTGGTTCACAAACAACACTGACCCAATTTACCACAGGTGAGCAACTCCCAGAGATTGCCACTGGGCCAGGCCCAGGTGAACTTTTTCCCCCTTTGTGTGGGTTCGTGACGCTTTCACGTCCTTTGGACAGCCTAAGGCAGGGTCTTTCTGGGCAGCCTGTGTTCACTCTGGACTGCCCACACTGAGAGACCCTCACGTTCTTTGGAGCTTTTTAAGTTCTCACGGGCAGACAGCCCAAGGCAGAGTCTTTCTGGGCAAACCTGTGTCCACTCTGGACCGCCCACACTGAGAGGCCCGTAAGTCCTTCAGCGCTTTTTAAGTTCTAATGGCAGAGCTGTTACTCGGCCCACATAAAGTCCACTCATAATATTGGTGACGGCCAATTATTAGGAGTCTTGGAGCCATATAACCCGTTGGTCTGAGGTGCAAAGTGACGACTTTAAGCTTGGCAGACCATGGTCCGTTGCCTCATCGGATTCTAACCCCGTGGGATAGACCCCACACCAGATTTTATCTCAGGGACCACTTCCTGTCCCCCCCCCAAAAAAACCATACCTATCTATGGCTTATCACACTGCCGACAAGCTTACAAAACTCTCTATCTTTAAGCCTTTGTTTTGGGAATGTGTGTCCTTTCGCACTCCTCCAGGATCCCTCCCCTCCCCACACCTAAAGAGATAACAGCGGGTCTTCCCTTGCAGCCTTTCGGAGCTTTCTCAGTGTCTCCTTTCCTCCCTGCTTCCTCTCCCCCTGCCGCAGTGCCAGCGTCCCTTTGTTTCCTGTGTGTGCCAACTCGTTCCCCACCAAGATAAAAAATGAGATCAAAATATTGTTAAGAGATACGTGCAAAACTGCTTTGGGCTTTAAACAGTTTTTTTGGCTTTCACGCCGTAGCCCCCAACTCCACGTGCGATGTTTCGGCTCTCATGCCGTGATTCAGGTCCACACACGTGATTCGGCTTTAACGCTGCGCCCTAAGGCGCGTGTCCCGCGAACAACTCCACGTGGCAATTTGGTGGCTGCCCGGCCGCGCGCCTCTGGGAGCGACCCCCGGCTTTGAGCTGCGTCTGAGCGCCTCCCTGGCCTGCCACTGCCACCTCAAGCCTGCCAGCCCCGCTCCCATGCGCCGTTGTCGCAGCTGCCTTGCGTGGTTCCATGCGCCATCCCAGCCCCTCCCTCCCCCGTGCATCATCGTTGCCACCACCTTACGCATTTCTTGGTGCGATCTCAGCCCACCCCTGTGTGCTGCGTCCCAGTGCTCACCCCGCCAACTCTACATGTTCCACCTACCAGCTGCATGCCAGAGAGATCTCGGCCCCCGCCCCCAAGCGTGGATGCAGCTCTCTACTAGTGCGCTCTGTCTGTCTCAGAGTTCCATCCTGCCTTAGACATTGCACGTCTCCCAGGCAGGCATATTTCCCAAGCAGGGTCCTCCCAACCACAAGCGCCGCTTTAAACACAGGCACAGATAGACAACAGCTCGGCGGCTCTGCTCAGATATGCTTTTTTTACAATTCGGCTCTGCTCAAGGGATGCTATTTTTTTTATTACAATTCTCAAACCATTTAATCAAGGTTACCGGCCTCCTGATAATTTTACCAGCCTTCTTTATCAATCAAAGCCTTCACTAATCTGTTTTAACAACTAAAATTGGGAAATTCCTTTTTGCTATAATCCACCAATAATGTTCTACGTTAAGTGGTGTTCTGTGTTGGGCTCCTCTATTGTAGTGTGTTGTCATCAATCTCCTGTTTAACAACTAAGGTTATAAATTCTTTTTTGCTGGAAACCACTAGCTCTCTTCCAAGACATGGGTTTTGTTCAAAGTTTTATTTTATTTTGTCTTGGTTCATAGTACTGCAAATAACACTTTTAAAAATAATTAGATGTGTTCAGAATTTGACAGTATTAGACCAGTTTTAATAGATTTATTCATAAGATTGATAAACCTTTGCTGCAAAATATTTCCATTAAAATGAGATTATATTCAAAAAGAGGGAGGACAGACTAAAGCCTTTTTTGTTAATTCCACATGGCACCCTAAAAAAGCGGTGTGCCATCCAGATAAAGCCTGCTCTCTGATCTCAAATGCCACACAGGCCGCTCAAAGAGGGCAGCGAGGTCAGCACTGCAGCACGAGCCAAACTTAAACCTTATATATATGACATAAATAATATGTCAGTTTCTAAAGTTCTCTAGACCTTATCCTCCTTATGGAAAGTCATTACTAAGGTTATAAATACCCTGTTAAATATATTAAACCCCTACATACTTACTTAATTCTACTGTAATCCAAGTCCCAAACAAAAAGGCAAAACTTGACCTTCAAACCTATAGAGATCTTAATATGGTTTTTCATATTTTAACACTTGTGACACTTAGAGTTCTGACACAGGCAAACCTACACAAGGTGGAACTGCCTCCCCCCCCCCCCCACGGACCACGCTCAAATGCAGCAGAAGACATTGGGCAAGAGAGAGTGCCCCATCCTGGCATTCTTTGAGACCTTACTCCAGGGCTGCTGGGCTGTCCTAGCCACCAGAGAGTGGATAAGCCATCCTAAAATGCCAACACTGCCAGATTTGTTGCTGACAAAAGTTGCTGCCGAAGACTGAGGGGGTTCAGGGCAACAACAGCTCCCTTTGTGGGTGTCCGTCTTAGAGTCCAAGTCACATTAAACTCTCAGGTAAAACATTCTCTATATTTGTGGACATAAAGGCCATATGTACAGAGTTCTTCCTGAGTTTTCAGGCTGCTATAGTAATATAGCAATCTCTAAGACGGGGTATTGATGGTCAACCCTATGCCATTTACAAACAGGGCCTATTTTGTGCAGGTCCCAGTCCTAAATCTTAAGATGCCTTTTATACAGGTTGACTTAGACACACTGAGGCCTCAACAGCTTCTACCTGTTATCGCTAGTAAACCTCTCCTCGGTGATATAAGACCACCTCCTTCCCTTTTTATTCACCAATTTCTCAGGCAACCCTGGTCAAGACTGACAGATACATTTTGTCTTCTCACTTTGTTTATACTTTTTCAGGATACATAAAAGCCTTCCCCACAACCAGAGAAACTGCTGATATAATTGCTAAAGTTCTGTTGCAGCAAATCATTCCAAGGACAGTGATCAAAGTTGCTAGACTGCCATTCTGGTTTCCCATCACTCAGGCCCTAGATCTAACCATCCTTTCCCTACTCATCTTTGCCTTACCAAGGCCCCACAGCCACGACTCACAGGTTGTCATGTTTTGTTATCCACTTTGGTTCTTAATTTCTTATGTTGTATTAATGATCATTTTAACATCAGGACTCTTAACAGTATCTCCTACAGACTCCAATGTCATGCATACCAGAGACAAGCCTTATCGACCTACCTTTTTAACTTTTACCCTTTCAGATGGGGGAGTAATCACATCTCATAACTTCACTCCTCTTAACCCCACGTTTAATTTTCAGAATTCTGCCTTACCGTGGAATGTTTCTACCTCAACATAGTCCTGACATAATGACATGTCTAAATCAAAGGCACCTTTCCCTCTACCTCACCTGGGTCCTTAAATATGACAGTGCCATGTCTCCTCATAACATCTTGTCTCTTTGTTTTTTCAGTCTAACATATGTGCATTCACCAGTGAAATTGTCCTGGCTAAAACACCTGACACCAGCTTCTACCTGGGCATCAACTGTCATCTCGTCAATTCCTCTAGACCCCAGTACAGCACCCTCTGCCAGCAGGAAGTCGCTAAAGAGAGAAATCTTCATCCCTTTTCATAATAATACTCATAAGATGGGATATGAAAGGGTTTTGCCTTCCTCTTTTTTTTTGTTTTGTTTTTTGTCTTTTTTGAGACATGATCTCTCTATGCAATTCAGGCTGGCCTTAAGCTTACTTTATAGCCCAGGCTGGTCTCAAACTCACAACAATCCTCCTGCCTCAGCCTCCCAAATGCTGGAATTACAGGCGTGAACCACCATGCCCAGCTAAGGGTTTTGGCCCAGGCTGGACACTGTAGCCAGTGAAGCCAAGGAGCTCCTATCTCCCCCACCCTTAGGAATCTACCTCTGGCACCAAACAAAGACCAATGGGCTGCCTGTGCATCCCTAATGCCCCCTTAGGTTCCACCCCAAGCGGAGGCTACTTATGTGCCTCACTCCACGTGGCCCCGGGGTCGAGATGCCACACCCCAGGGGGTCGGGGGTGTCTCTCCCCACATTCTCAAAATAAAGGTCATTTATATTTCATACTTCTTATCTTTTCAGCCATCCCTGGTCCCCCACTGTTTTATCACAGCTCACTGAGAGGGTCCCACAGTTTGGATGGGGATAGGGCTCAAAAATTCTCAGAAAGCCACATGTGTTGGCACAGGCCGGTAATCCCAGCACTCCAGAGGCTGAGGCCGAAGGAAGGTTTCAAAGTTTGAGGTCAGCCTGGGCTACATAGCAAATTCAAGAGCAGCCTGAATTACATAGCAAGAACCGGCCTCAAAAAAGACAAAACACACAGGGCTGGGGATTTAGCTCAGGAGCACAAGTACCTGCTTGGCATGCACAAGGTTGTGAGTTCAATCCCTGGTCCACAAAAGTACAAAACAAAAAACCCAAACAAAAAAGTCCCATCAAGTTTCCCTGGCTGTGGGGAGGCCTTAAACATGGAAGGAATAGAAGAAAGTGGCCATTTGCTTTGAAAAGCCAGCATGAAGTCAGGACAGCCAGGTACACTGGAGTAACAAGAGACAGGACCGGGAGCCCCTCCTATCCTCCCCTGGCTGTGTTCCCCAGTACCCCTCCCCCTCTTCCTCAGGTCGCATCTCTTGGAACCCAGCTCAAAATGTCCCCAGGCCGGGTCTCCTTATTGTTACCAGGCTGAAAAGGAGGCTGTAACTCTGCAGCAGATTTGACTGCCCCAAAAATATGGATGACTTCATCCACCTGAGTGCTGGGGGTTGGGGTGCTCAGGGCTCGAGCTGCCAGACCAGTCCAGCCAGTTCTCGGTCTTCACAATCAAGCCTGGACTTAATTAAACAAAGGCCCTGGCCCGTGAATAGAGAGCATTTAGAGGCAGGCTGAGTCACTGCTGCAGCCCTACTGAGCGCCTGCGTCTAGACAGGGGCGGGGATAGGGTCTCTGTTTACTTTCTGGGCTATGGGGCACTGGCCCCCCTCCCTCCCTTCCTCGCTCTTTACAATCCTTATCTGGCACACATCACCCCAGAGCTCCCAAGCAGAACCCCTGGCTTAAGGGAGCAGAATAGTTAACAGAATTCAAGTGCCCGGGCTTCAGAGAGGCGATTTTTCAATTCTAACTGTCTGGTTTTAACACTAGAGAAAATGATCATGACAAAAATATTCAAGCCGTGTCCGAGATAAAAACGGAGGGTGTTATCCAGATTCTCCAGGGAACCTGGGGCACCTACCTACCCAGCAGGGAGCAAACAGCTGTCCTACACATGTGGGGCTCCATCCCCCTCGAAAATTGTGTGTTCAGCTGTGCCGTTTTTATTCCCAAAAATGTGACCACAAGTCACAGGGAAAGGGGTTCCTGTTCAGTAGCACCTTTGCCCAATGGGAAGTCCAAACCTCAGCCTGCATCAGCTCTGTCCTGACCCACAGTTCCTCCTCCTTTCTTTTCCAAGCATTTTCTTCGTAGTGCCTGGCCTAGGGCCCGCACCACCAACCGCGCCAATTCCAGTTCCGCCTCTTCTGGCCCTGGGCTGGCCCTCCCTCCTGCCTTCAGAAAGCTCCTTGTTATAACGTTTTGCTTCTCAGATGCTAATGTGTCTCAGCTCCTCCCTGAAGCCTGGGAGGCGGGGGCGCTTCTGCTCTCCTGGGATTTCTCTTCCCAAGCAAACTTCTCTTCATCCTTGGGTGACCTGCACCCCGTGTAATAAACAGCGCACACCTCCACGGAGCTCCCTGGGGAAGGGAATGAGGTGGAGAAGGCAGGGCAGGACCCAGAAGTCTTTCGTGGATGAGGAAGACGGTGGCTTTGGGTGGCATCCGTGCTGGAAAGTTCTGGTTTATTAAACACCACGGAAGTGATGCTCCAAAGGTCAAGGAGAAAGCACCTAGCATGTGCAGGTGACAGGGAGGCATGGGGCTTGAATTCAGAGGTGACCTCAGCAGAAGAGGAGGAGGCTAAACAGGGGCAGAGGTTTGGACAAGAGGGTCAGCCCACCCTGCTCTGCCACTCACCCATGCCAAGCCTTGATCTCCAGAGAACAAGTGAGGGCCCTGGATACAGGTACCAGGCAGTCCTGGTCAGACTGCCCAGGAGCCCAGCTTCCTCCAAGTGAGAGAAAGGAAGGGTGTGTGTGAAGGGGTCACAGGTGTCAGCGTCTTACAGATTTAGGGAGGCTCAAGTTGCATTCTGAACATAACTTACTTTTATTTTTTCAAGACGTAGATAAGCTTATTCCTCATGACAGCTGAGACCAATGACAAAAGTGGCCTGGCTGGTGGGAGAAACTTGCCCTCTCAGAGCACCGTGGTACCCTGTTTCGTGTCCCACAAGCTTGGAGATTTCTAGCACTGTTCTCTCCTGGTTTCTTAGTCTTGTGTGGGCTCCTTTATAAATGACCTTCATGCGTGGTTTATTAGAACACAAGACCAGGAGGCCGGAGGAGGTGGGAAGCAGGCTGGAAGGGGTGGGGCCCGTGGCTTGCGCCCTGCAGGTCACCCCATGCCAGAGCCTTCTGTTCCAATGTGATTTAACCCACAACGAAAGCAGAGGGTGTAGTGAGGTCTACAGATTTTTTTTAAATAGCCTAACACTGGAGCACACTCTTCCATGAGGAGGCACTAATTTCATGTCAAAAGAGAAAGAACAACTTCCCCTCCTGTCACTAAATCTGGCTCACTGCCCCCTACCTCATCAGCATTGCTGAGCACAGAGGAGGCTCTAGTGTCCACCATGGATGTGCAAAGGTGCCTTGATTTTCAGTAAGGGAACAGCACGCTGTCCCAGGAGCCGTGCAGGAGTTAAGTGGAGAAACAGCTGGGAAGGTTCCTAGTGTGGGCGAGCACACAGCAGGGGCCATACCAGTGTTCCCTTCCCAAGCCCTGAACCTTGAAGGACCTGCAATCACAAGGGAGGAGAGTTTGCTTCTTGCTCTTGCCAGTCTGAGTCACAAGCCTATACTATGTGGCCTCGTAACAGAAGCCTCTTGAACTCGGTATCCCTTTCCAGGAAGACCTCTGTGTCCACCAATGTCCTCTCTGCATGCCCTCATAGCCCTAGCTGGGCCTCCCTTGAGCTGCACCCTGAGGGCAGGGCCAGGTGGCCAGTGTCCACTGGAAGCCCGATACATGTGAGTCCTTATAAGAGAACAAGTAAGTAGGTAAATGGAAGGAAGGAAGGAGGGAAGGAGGGAAGGAAGGAAGGAAGGAAGGAAGGAAGGAAGGAAGGAAGGAAGGGAAAGAGGGAGGAAGGGGAAAGAAGATGGGGCCAGGATGGTGGCAGAGGCTTTCTTTTCCATGGAAAATTCCTTGTTTTTAAGACTTCATCTAAATTGAATTTCACCAGTGATTACTCAAACATGGCTTAAAAAGGGAGAAATGACTCTTACCCCTTCTGAGACTGGTGCATTCGTGATGAAAAGTGCACTGTGGAATAGTACAAGGCAGCTCTGGGATTTGGAGTTCATCTTTGCCAGGGGTGCAGATCCTTCCAGCTGTGCAACTGGGGGACCCTGCCTGTGCCCTTAACTCGAGTGCAGCGTCCCCTCCACCGTTACCCACCTTCCCCTACCACACTGTGCTGAGCACCTTCAGCCCCAGCTGCAGGCAGCCCCTGACACAACCACTGTGCCCTGTCCGCATCTCTCTGTCCCCAGAGACTTCTGCTGCTGCTGAGCCTTGCACGAAATCACTCTTATTTTATAACACCTCGCTGCCTGCAAGACAGCAAACAAATGCATCCCACTGCTTGAGTTTCATCCCAGGGAATTGTTTCCTTTATTTGCACATGTAAAATTAACACAAGTGTAAAAGCTCACTATATGCAAAAGAAAGCACACTTCTTCTAGACCCACTCACTTTCTGCTGGCATTTTCTTTTTCTGGGATTTGGCCCATTATCTTCTTTATCCATTTTTCTACTGGGTTATTGATTAATGGAATTTCTTGGTAGAACATGGACAACAACCCAGAATTTTTTGTATGTATGTATCTATTTTCATGCATAGGAGGATGTGTGCATAGACTCCCCTGGAGACAAATAGGTTAGAAACATCTTCTATGCCCTGATGGCTTGATTTATCTCAGTGTGTAGCTGTTTCTGGTTCTGAATCAGAAGTTTTGCATTTTGGTGAAGGCAGATTTATCACTCTTCTTCCCCTTGCCTTTGAGGTTGGTGTCTTGCTTAGGGCTTTCCCGGTTTCCCCCAAGGTCATCAACTTGTCCTCCCACATTTCCCTTTGGGATCATAGCCTTTCCCTGGTGGGAACCCCAATACCCAGCACAATGCCCACCCCCTCCCATGACGAGACCCAGCTCCCGTGAGTCTCTCTTCAGGGGAATTTTGAGCTTGTTTTTACTGCATGGTGTAGGAACTTCTTCTTCCCCAATTCTTGGAACAGTTTTCTGTTTACCGCTGGCTCTTTGGGCACCCAGGTTGGGGAAGAAGGACAGCCAGAGTTAGCAGAGAGGCTGCTCTTCCAACCAAGCTATTTCCGGTCACTGTTAGCTAATGCATTAGAGAATTCCTCCAGAGATAAACATCAGAAGGACCCTCCTACCGGTTACTCTGTCTGCTCCCTGCAAAGCTCGGGCATTTGTCTGCCTGCCCTGCTCTTTTGGCACAAGAGAGGGTGACCAACTGGTCTCTGTGTGACTTTCTGTCGTCAAGGCTTCCTAAAAGGAAACGCCAGCAGAAGAGTAGAGAGGTGGGAATCTCTTTCAGCGGTAGAGACAGACACACTGCCGAGAGCAAACATGGACTGCTGCTGACTGCTGAAACCTGGCTATTAGACTGTTAGAGGTCACCAATGCTTTCTTACCTTGGTCATCTTTGAGATTATAATTTCCAATCCCACACTGTGTTTACAGTATGTTTCAATGATGCAACTGTCTTGTTAAGTTTGCTGTGTGTGGAATATGGGGTTATCCTGGATGGGGACGTGGGATACCATGTCGTGTTGTACAGTTGGGAGACACACACTGCGACAGGTCAATAATGCACCATTGTTCCACTCTTCGGTGCTCTTACTCTTTGATGTTCTTTAGAAAAAAATGTAAGAGGAGAAATCCCCTGGCTGATCATGAAGAGCTCAGTACAGACCTAAGAAGATGAAGTAGAAACGAAAGCCTTCGTGTATCCTGGCAGGGGAATAGGAGAACATCCACTGCTTCAAACAGAGAGAAGCCACGTAGCCCATGAAGGTGAACCCCAGCCCCCGAGATGCCCACATGCTGCACATTACAGCATTACAGTTCCACGCGTGGACATTCTGGTGGGAGGAATGTCCCCGGAGCCCAGGTAGCTGAAGGGTCAACTGTAGCTGGAATCAGAAATCAAGGGTGAGAACCCTCTGAGCTCTTCTCCCTTCCCGCTGTGGGACCCCGAAGAGGCCTTTTCCCTCTCTGGGCTTCAGCTTCCCCATTTGTAAATGGAAGGTGTCTGCTTGGATCCTGAGGTCCCTTGAAGCCCACGTGTTCAAGGTGGCTCCCAGTCCGTGGCGCTATTGGGAGGTGGTGAGAACTTCAGGAGGTGAGTATGGTGAGCGCAAGTTAGGTTATTGGGGTCATGCCCTCAAAGGGGACACTGAGACCTGCCCCACCCCACTTTCTAGTCATTGTGAGAGGAGTGGGTGTCTGCCAGTAGTTCCTCTGTGAGGTGCTGAGCTGCCGCAGGCCCGGAACCAACAGTGCCAGGTAACTGAGACCATGATCCAAAATAAAACTTACTTACAAGTTGTTTATCTCTTTTATCTCAAGCACTGTTACTATTGTGACAGAAACCTAGTTAATGTAGTGTCTTAGTGTGTTTTCTGCTGCTATCAAAGAATACCACAGACTAAGTGATTTATGAAGAAAAGAAATTTATTTCTAATGGTTCCAGAAGCTCCAAAGTCCATGATTGGAGGGACACATCTGGAGAAGGCCTTCATATTGGGTCACCCCATGGCAGAAAGCAGAAGGCCAAAGTTCTCACATTGCTGAGAACTCACGTTTAGGACAAGACCTTTCCTACAATGGCTGCCCCACTTCAGAGATAAAAGTAAACCACTGTGAGGTTGGGGATCCTCTTAAAGATCCAACTTTTTTGTCTTTTTGAGACACAGTCTTGCTATGCACTTCAGGCTGGTCTTGAACTTGCAATGATCCTCCTGCCTCAGCCTCCTGAGTGCTGGGATTACAGGAGTGTACCACCACACCTGGCTAAAGGCCCACCTCTTAATATCATCACCATGGCAATTAAATTTAGCATGTATTTTGGAGGCAATATTCAAACCACAACCGAGAGGATCCCTTCTACATCCTTACACTTATAAAATGTAATTGTAAAGCCAAGTGGGTAAACTGCCAATGAGAAGACACAGAATTTCTAGCACAGCTCCCAGTGTGACAGCCAGGCCTCACCCATCTCAGGGCCTTCACTGTCCCCCCAACACAGGGGTGGCAGCACCCTCAGAGCCTTCTGCTGGTAACAACCTTTCTTGCTGAATACAAAATTGACCAGATCTACCAAGTTTACTTTGTAAAATAAAAGCTGAAGATGTTAAAAACTAGACTTGTATAAGTTTTTAAAGTTTTATTAATTTTATAAGTTGAAATATAATATGTGGAAATGTGTCTTGGGGCTTCATGGTTTTCTAAAATGGCATGTGTCTTAGTTACGCTTCGCAGTGCTGAGGCAAAATACCCAACACTGACAAGTTAAGGGAGGAAAGGTTTATTTAGCTCACAGTTTGTAGAGGTTTCAGTCCATAGTTGACTGGCTCCATGGCAGGGTGATATGGCAGACGGGCATCACAGAAGGGAAACAGTTCACGGTAGGCAGAAGGAAGCAAAGCAGCAAGGTGCAATTACAGGTCTTTCTGTCCCCTACATCTTATCCAAGCTACTAGGATGGGCAGCGCTCACACCCTGGGTTCTTGATCCTAGCACTGCACCGTGAATCAATGCCAGTGCCGCACACTCTAGATCCAGCCACCTCTGAAAAAGCTCCAGCTGTGACCACACAAGGCTTTGGGGGGACATCCAGACAGAAGCCATAACAGCATCTCAGGAGCATTTTTACCTCAGAATTGGGATTTGGGTGCAGCGCTGAATGAAGCAGAGTTAGAGGTGCTGAGGCCATGGAGAGAGAAAGGCCCTTCCTGTGGAAATGCAGCCTCTCCATCTCCACACAGCCCCGATGCCTCAGAAAACCCGGCCTGTTGGGCCCCCTCAGATGGCGCCAGCAGCTCCTGCACAGCGGAACCGTTTGTCTTGGAGGGTGCGGAGACCAAACCAGACTGTGTGGAGGGTGATCTATTTAAAAGTGACTAATTTCCATATTTTTGATTAGCGTATGTTTGCAATACCTAATAAAGATGTTTGTTTTAAGGGATTATTAAAGATATCTCTGAGCAATTTTGAAAACCAGGTCTGGGAACTGAAAAGAGGCAACCTCACTTGTGGTTTCCAGTGCCACAGTGGCCCTGGGGAAAGAGGAGTGACAGCAAGTGGCAGGGGTCTTGCTAATCAGAGAGGCTGGGTGGGGGTGGGGGCGTGGAGGGAGGTAAGGGGTCAGTGCCTGGGGTCCAAGGAAGGAGGCTTCTGAAAGTTCTCTAAAGTTATGGTGCTAGGGTTAACAAGACTTTCCCACCTGGCTCTGCCTTGCACCCCATCAGTTCAGGGATCCCTGATCTCGGTGCCTCAGGAAGGACTGGACTGCATCTTCCATCCCAAGCTGGTTTCACCCGGTTTCTTCTCTTGCATGTGTCTGTTCTTCTCCCCAGCCCAGTGGCCTTAGTCAAACAAATGGTAGCTGTTGTGCACAGGCTGGAGAGGGACACAGGCTCTGGGGACAAACTCTACTCCTCCAGGCTGGGGCAGGCATCTTTTACAGTGGCTGCATCCTCAAAGTGGGGTTAATAATGCCTACCTCACAGATCATGTTGATTGGATGTGATAAGAAGGCTCAGGCTAGCAGGGCGGAGGGGACCCTGCTGTAATCTCAGTATCCTGGGAAGCTGAGGCAGGAGAATTGCAAATCTGAACCCAGCCTGGGTAGCTTGATAATTTAGCAAGAACTTATCTCAAAAAAAATTTAAAAGGCCAAGCGTATAGCACCTGGATCAATTCTCAATAGTGAAAATAGAGAGGAGAAGAGAGGAAGAAAGGGAGGAGGGGATGGCGTAGAGGGAGAGGGAAAGGAGGAGAGGAGAGGAGGCGAGGGGAAGAGAGGAGAGGGATTATGGGATCATTCAAACAAGCTTTCTTCTTTCTCCCTTCTTCCTCCCTTCCCTCTACCTGGATGTGACCATTTTTCCTTGAAAGAACATCAATGAGGCTTTTCCCCAAGGCCAGCTTCTAGGAAGCTCAAACATCAGGCGTCCCTTGGAGTACCTAAATAAAACATTTTATAGCATTTTATGTGATTGTCTTTCTAACACTGCACGTTTCCTCCCTCTAGATGGGATGCACTCCCTGTCAGACTGAAGGCCCTGCTGGATTTATATAAAACACCTCCCACTCTGCGGCTGGCAAGTCCCCTGGATTTATTTTAGAATAGTCATTTTCTATCTCCTTAGGGAATCATGCTACCAGCACAACCACTTTACTGGAAGGATCCAATAAAGGAAGCCACGGGTGGTCTTTTAGGTCCGGAGTATGATATAATCGTGTTATATGTAACAGGAGGCAGCACAGATTACTGGCACAGAGCTTGGGCTGCTGGGTTTCAATCTTGGCATCGGCATTGCTAGCTCTGTGCTAGCTCTGTCCTGTGTAAATGACCCTCTGGGGAGGGACAAAGGCGGCCTGCATCTCTGCTGAATCCAATTCAGCTGTATGTCAGGGCCTGGCATGGTTGTGCGGTTAGCTAGGGCGACTGCTCTCCTGGGAGAAGAGATGGGTGCACTGCCCCAGGAAAGCTCAGGGGTAAGTAGAACCAGGGGAGAGCCGTACCCTGCCTGGACGCAGCTTCAGGGTCTGATGGTGCTTTTCTCTCGCCTTACATGTCAGCGATCTTCAGCCTACAGTGAATCTCAGTCTGGATAAACCCATCATAAGCTGCAAATATTATAAGCTGAAAATGCAATCAAATCTGGGAAACATCCTAGCTTAGCAACACGGTGGCTCACTGTGGAGTGTTGTGGTTTCTCCACGTGATCATGTGGATGACCAGGAGCTACACTCATGGCCACTGCCCAGCATCCCAAGAGTCTTCCATGGTATGTGGGGGAGAGGCAAGAGCCTAAGTCCCAGCACTGATGAGAAATCATACTTTGAAATGTTCCAGGTCAGAGGCATCTGCTTAGTCCTAGGTGGGTCTGTTTTGGAGTCCATGGTGTTTGTGGTGGGGGGAGAGGGCGGATTTTTTTTTTTTTTTTGTGGTCTTTTTCCTTTTTATCGGTACCAGGGATCGAACTCACGACTGCCTGCTTGCAAGGCAGGCACTTATGCAGCTGAGCTAAATCCCCAGCCCGAGAGGGCAGATATTTAAAATTCAGTGCCACTCAAAGCTAAAAGCAATCTTTATCTGTAAAACAGTGGCCTCCTGGGGATGTGCAGGGGTCAGATGGAGACATGTACACCAAATGAAGATTGAGCAGAAACAGGAGTGGTGCTGTTTTTGAGATCATTTCTGGAATGGTTTTCAAGCTCATTTTCCCTTTCTTTGCATTAAAAACTGTCCTGACAGCCATGGAGCATGGAACAACGGCAGAAGAGGCTCTTGTTCCGAGCAGGGCCACCTTCTTAGGAGGCTCTTCTGGCTTCTTTGAGCTGGCTTCCAGAGGACACAGATGCATCCCAGGGCTGGTGGTCAGAGAGGCCTTCAATCCCAAATGAGACTTTTGAGGTCCATCACAGTGGAGAGACCCTGTTCTGCTTTTTCTTGGGGGTTTGCCTGAAGGGTGTGTTTCTCATGGTTCCCTATGATACCCCAAAAAGCCAAGCAGTAGCCTCCAAAGAGATCCTCACACCCCAAGGAAGAGACAAGCCCGTGGGAGGTTGGGGGGGTTTCTGCAGCATTCTCCGGGTGCAGAGCCATCTCAGTGGGCATCACGATGCCTTTTCATTTTCCAGGACCTGTGCATCCCTTCCATGGAAGCACTCAGTGCCCAAACCCCAAGGAACTTATCACTTGTCCCTCACTGTCTGGGGTGAACTTGAGACACTACAATGTGAGAAAGGAAGGATTCTCCTTTCTCCGGGAGCAAACCCAGAAAGTGTCCTTGGAAGCTAGCAGTGGAAGTTAGAGCTGTAGTTGGGGGGCAGCTGTCCTGGGTGGGGGGACCAGGGGGCTCCAAAGGCTGGAGTGTTTGTGTCCCCTCAGATTCACAATAGCAGAACCCCTCACCCCCACCCTGAGTGTTAGGATCTCCACATATGCCTTTGCAAGCATACGAACAGTGACCCACAAGATTACTGCAGACCTGACAGAGACCATGATGAGGACAAGAGCCTGTGGTCCCTCCCAACAGGGCAGCTGAGTCTCTGCTGATCCTTCTCGGCTAGGAGGGCAGCCCAGGGCTGCCTATTCATCTCATTTCCATGAAAAGGTAGAAAATACAGATTTGATTTTATTTTTGAGTTTGCACAAATTTATCAAAATTGACATGCTTAACTTCTCTTCAGTGATTTCTCTTCTGGTTGCCTTTCTAAGGGTTAGCTGTATGTCCTTAAAGATTTCAGGATAGCAAAGGTTACCTCCACTTCCCCAATCATGAGTTCCTTCAAGAATGAAGTTCAGCCTCCCCACATTGTCTAGGTTGGCCTTGAACTTGGGCTCAGGTCATACTCCTCCTGCCAGATGGGAGTACAGCTGTGAGACACCACGCCTGCCTTGTTTATCTTCAATTCTTAATTCCTTCTGAGAACTTCTTGCACTGTGTGCATTCTCCATGCACCTTTATTAAAGTCATTGTTAAAGTAAAGCTGGTCCAGTTAGGTCAGATGCCACCATTTCAGCTTCCGGCTTTCCAGTACCTCCATGCCCATGGCCGTTTGGCACCTGAGTTCTCATCCTGCTTTTGCACATAACTGGCCATCAAATCCCATGAAGTGCCACATTCCCCCTGTGTGCAGCACTGCTCCTAAGAGATACCCGTTGGCCCTACCTACAGACCTTTCCTGAGCACAAGCAAACAGGGGCTCAGGTTTCGGTTTGGAGCACTCAGGTGACACTGCATGCAACACCATTAGAGCCTCTGGAGCTCATCAGGACGCAGATGTCCCTACACTAATTTTATTTTAAATGTTAAGATTCAGTTCCTAGTGTTCAAATGTGTATAAATAACACAGACTTCAAATCTGTGTGTGCCAAAGCATGGCGCCAGCCTGGGTGCAGCTCCCAAACCTCCAGTCTGCAAGCGACTTTAGGGAAGACCTAACATCATTTTGCTGCTTGGAGGAAGGTTTCCAGGGGCAGAGAGTCCTCATCTGCTGTGGCCCACTTGGTCTGTGGGTGGTGTTGGCTGCCCTCAGGGTCCTAGCACTTTGAAACCACTTCCAGCTGCATTTCTAATATCCCCAGTATTCCCTAGCTGAGGACTCAGGCTCTTGTCTTTGGGCTTAGGGTTATTGGGGAGGGGGTGGAGAGATGACCTCTTGGGGTTTCAGGAGAGGAACGAAAAAATAGAGGAATGAATGCACCTGGAGACCGATTTCCCATTCATGGTCTCCAACATAGCATCGCAAATTCCCACCTGCACCTGGGAAAGGTAAGTGAGCCTTGAGGAAGAGACTTCCTCTGAGCCAACAGAACACTTGATCTAGAACCCTTCAGACCCTATATGCAGAATTTTCATGCGTGGCTATTTGTGCAGAAATCTCTCTGGCCCTCCCACACCCAACTGTACATGCACTCACTCATTTCAGGAGGTTCTGGCAGAAGTCAGCCTTCTGCTCTTTCTGAATCTATGGGCACAGTGAGACCATCTATCAAGATCCAGCACTGGCCCACTGCCTGCAGCCATAAAGCCAGGAAGCCAGACAACAATCCCTATGGAAACTGCCCTAAACTCTCAAGAATTGGTTGTGATTATTTTCCTCAATTTTTTTGTCCTCACTTCCAATTGAGCACCCAATTTAGCCAAAGTGTATCCCTCTCCAGTAACTTATGATGCTTCCCATTAGCAACTGGTGTCCTGCTCCCCTAGGCCCACAGCCTCGCGTCTAGGATCCCCTGGAACCTTCCCTGGCTCCTACTCTCACGCCTTTCACCCCACTCCTGTGCCTGCATTTGAGTGTCTGTCCGATGCAAGGGACAGCAGCTAGTTCCCTGGGCAAGGCAAGCGCCAAATAAATAGGCTTGCTGATTCTCACTGTTTGGGTTTCATGTCCCATACCCCATCAGTTTGGTTGTGAGCTGGGATCATTCTGGGCAGGTGACAATTGCCAACTGCTTGACAGAAACATACCCACCACCTCTCCCCACCCACGCATGAACACTGCAGAACAGACTTGGCGAAGGAGATGATTCCCAAGGCGCAGATGTAACCCACTCTGTCCCAGTGACGCACTTGAAATCATTGTGTGGTGACCAAAACCTTCATTAGCCCAAAGACACTGGAGCGATTGTCCCATGACAGACAAAGGAGAGCACTGGAGTCTCACAGTGGAGCCACCTGAGTGGCCCTGGGTACCGATTTCCACAGGTTGATGACCATCAGCAGGGCGGGCAGAGCCATAAGCCATGGACGGGTGACCGTGGGAGAAGCAACCCTGTCACCTCCTTGTCAGAAAGAATCACAAATACTTTTATGGGACAGAAGCATCTCATCCTCCAAATCCGTAATAATGATTCAGATGCCCACCTTCCTATGTCAGCACACCAGCCTCGAACCCATCCAGAGAGAGGGCTTGGGCAGGAGATGACATTTACTAGTGTAAGGACCAACACTACCACAGACGGAGAGCCTTAAACACACTCACTATACCTGCATTTTCCTGGGAGAAGCGGCAGGGGAAATGTCTTACACCAATGACAAAGAAGAAACAGGAGCATTTAGAAGAGCATTCTTGTCCCCACCCCAGTTTCTGATTTCTAAAAAGCTACAAGAGAAGTTTCAGGTTTTCCTCCTGACCTGACTCCACACCACTCAGGCTCCGCAGGAGGGGGCGGGAGGTGAGGAAGACTCCCAGACCTGGCACAGACCCAGGGAACAGGAAGGGAAGGTGCTAAACCACCTTTGTTCTGTTTTAAGAACGTCTGCCAATTACTTAATGCAAGGTCCCGATTCTGCCCTGTTAATTAGGTTGACATCGCGGAATTTACTAGAAGAAAAGCCGTCTGGAAATGTGCTCTCTCCTGTCTCAAGGCTTCTGTGGTGTCACGTGATGGAGCAGTTGCTATGGTGATTATCAGTCGCGAGTGGATTGTCCACAAGTTGAACTTGCATCTGACAAGTCAAATTTGTCAGTTTGGGGAAAAGTAAAGAGGGTTAGTATTTTTTTTTTTCTTTTTTCTGGAAGCGATTTCCTTGGCTCCCGTCGATACCTTCTCTTACCCAGCCAGAAGGCTTTCTCCACATTGTAGTCCCAGGGTGTTTTTGTTTCTCTCTTGTGATCTGTAGCATGGACAAGAAATTGTCACAGCTCATGACAAGAGTGATAGAGTGGCTCTTTCTAATAACTTGGGGATAAAATAAAACACGTTCTGAGATGCGAACACAGATCTAATAGGGAGCCACGATCACAGCTGTGCCTTTTCTGAGAGTGGTCTGCTGGAGACTTATTTCTTTCCACAAAGAGTCAGTTTCCTTTGTTGGCATGAACAGCCCTTCACCCCATAGCTGGTGATCTTGAGTGTGTGTGTGTGTGTGTGTGTGTGTGTGTGTGCTCGCGCGTGTGTACTGCTGCTCTTTGTCCCTCAGCAGGTAATGACTTTCATGGCCTGGCTTTATCAGATTGAAAATGAAAAAGCCATTTAATAAAGCAGCTCCATCAAGCCAAGAGACTGCAGGAAGCGGGGTGGGGAGGGGCAGGGGCAGGCAGGGGTGCAACAGAGAGGGCCTGGGAGGTAGGCATTTGCCCGAGGAAGGCTGTCAGCGTGGCTTTGATGGGGGCCAGTGGAGGCTCCCCCATACCAGGCAAGCTCCTCCGCGGGGCCAGTGCCCGTGCCTAGCTCTGCCCTCCTTTGGCTCAGGGCCTTAGCTGGGCCCAGTGTGATAGGTGTCCTTCTGCGGTGTTCAGTCGTGAGGGACCTTACCTGACTGACTTGGAGCATGAGTGCAGCTCTTAGCCTCAGCCAGCTAAGGCCCTTGAGGCCAGACAGATGCCCATCTTGCTAGACGCTGTTAAAGTTTGGATCTTATTTTTGTTTTTTTTTTAATGAGACAGGACCTCACTGTATTCCAGACTGGCCTTGTATTACTCTCTGTGTAGCCCAAGCTGGCCTCAAACTTGCTACAATCGTCCTGCCTTAGTCTCCCGAGAGCTGTGATTACAGGTTTCTCCACCACATCTGGCTTATTGTCTGTATCTTAATCCAAAAGCCCACGTGTTAAAGGCATGGTCCCCACTCCATGCAGTTATTGGGAAGGAGTGGAACCTTTGAAAGGTGGAGCTGAGTGGGTGGAAGTGGGGTCAGAGAGGTTGTGGTTTTACAGAGGAGAGCTGGGCCCAGCCTATTTGTCCTTTCTGTCTTTTGCTTCCTCTGCCACATGTGTCCTGTGCCCCAGAGCAACAGGGGCCAACTGACCATGGAAAGAAATTTTCAAAAGCATGAGCCAAAGTGAACCTTTCTTCTTTTGAATTGATTTCCTCAGGTCTTTTGTTATAGTAATGTAAATCTGAGTAACACAAACCCTTTCCAGCCCCTCCATGAGTTCAGACCTGCCCTAGAAGAAGGTGCCTGATCCTCAGGGAGGACTGGAGGACAGCCTCTGTATGAGTAGGAAGGACGGCTCTGTGTCCAATAGCATCCCCAGGATGGCAGTTCCTGCTTTGTCTTGAGCCTCTTCTGGTCACAGATCCAGCACTTCTGGAGGGGTGGGGCTGACTCGGTGTCAGGACTGTCCCCTGAGTCAACGGTGCGAGTGAGATGAGTGTGCAAGTGCCCGGCCTTGAGGCTGTCATTTTATTTTCCTAATTGCTGCCAGGCATGCGTCTCTGCGCACTCAGGGCTCTGTCTCATGCCTTCATGTGGAGAGAAATCCGTGTGGAGAGCTAGAGCCGGAAGCCCAGGAGCTCGAGCCCCTGAGGGTAACAGCTGAAGCTGGTTCACACCCCTCCCATCCCAGGCCTTGGAGACGTTGCAGGGCCAGAGCTGGGGTAAAGGGGCGCCTGTACCTGCCTCTGCTTCCTTCCTCCTGTTAGATGCTACAGGAAGACGCAGAGTGCTCCGGAAGCACTCGGGGACAGCTGGCCACTCCCACACCTCCAATTCCCCACACACCAGCTCCCTGCAAAGCTTTGCCAGTTCTTGACTTGCATGAGGACCTCCTCACTTCATTCTTAAATCCATCCCTAGAAGGGGGTTACCATTTCTATCAGCATTTCACAGGAGAGGCATCACCCACGGTGAGATTCTAGCCACACTGGTTAGCCCAGGGCTGTGTTCTAGCCTCTGCTTCCCACTTCCACTGTGGGTGAACAATGGATTGATTGAGGCCTCTCCAGGGCCTTGCTGTGGCCGCCACTCCCCACACAGGTCCCCCAGGCCATCTATGCATGAGCCTGAAGGGAGCTGGAGTGAAACTCAACCCAGGCACTGATAGGCAGAGAGACAATCCAAAATTCTGCAGGACTTAGTTATTCCCTAGGTAATGGACAGTTCCATTGGTGTGGTCCAGAAAGGCAGCCAGAGGTCAAGAGGCTTGGGCAGGGATCAGTGCCATGAGAACTGACCTGTGACCCTGACCATCAGCTCAGCATTTCCTATAAATGACTCATGTTTATCCTTGTTTATAGCAGAGTAATACTCCATGGTGTGGAAATACCACAGTTTCTTTATCTATTTGCCTGTTGGTGGGTATATTAGGTACTTCCAATGTTTAGCTATTATGAATTGTGCTGTTATAAATAGTGTACACATGGATCACTGTGCAATGATGTCTGTAACTCTTTCGGTTACACAAAGTACCTAGTGCTGTATTGTTCAGGGAGTAATAGCGAGGAAAACAGTCTGCACATGTTCAGCACAGTTGCAATTTTTAGAAATATTGTCAGTTCACAACTGGTTGAATCCATAGATGCAGAATCCATCTGAGGGCTGAGGGTGTACACGTACATGTGTATATGAAATTATATAAATACCGTTATGTATGAGTTTATAATTGTGTAAATATGAGGTTTTGTATAGCACAAATATATGCGAGATTATAAAAACACATACACAGGAATGCCTGACATATACAAAGTCTATAAATGATATCATTGTTGATCTTCCCTTTCCTCCCCCTCCTCTTCCTCCTCTTCCTCTTTTGGTGAGGGTTGCTCTTCACCCTGTGACTAGGAATACAGTTCTGCAGTCAGGCAGCCTGGGCTCAGGTCTCCATCTTGCCCCTTAATAGCTCTGTGAGCAGAGGCTGGTTTCCCCAGCCTACCCCAATGTCAATACTTTAAAAATAAATCAGAAACTTTGGGCCTTAAGTGCACCAGGGACTCCTTTTCTTCATGGGAGGCAAATCTGGACTGAGGGATTTCGGGATCCCTGCTGAGTCATCTTCCTTGAAGCGTCCTTCTGGAACATTCTTCTTGTCACATCACACATGCCGGAGTGTTGGGCCGTGGCATCCCTCCCTGCCAGGGTGACTGGGCACAGCTTTGGGGTGGGTTCTGGGCAGCTCTGATGAAATCAGCATCCCCTCCCAAGAAGAGGGCTGGGGGGCTGGGCAGTGGAGGTCTCCCTCATTGGCATCGCAGCTCTCTCCCTGCTCTCACTTTGGTGTGTGACTAGTTCAGGACCACAGACTGTGAACAGGTGACCTGGGCTGTTTCCGGGCTGAGGTGAGGCAGAGCCAGGGGCCTCCTCTGTTCTGTCTGGCTCTGCTAGCTGATCTTGCCCAGACACTGAGGTCACAGAGAAGTGCTGTGGGACAGCAGATGACCCGACACGCGTGAGAAACCAACTTTCACGTGTCAGGTGCCACGGCTCAGCTTTCAGCCCTGTCTTACAAAGGGATGAAAAGTCTACCGTAAAAATAAGGCAAAAAGTAGATATAAAAACATGATTAAATCATGCAGGTGAGAGTTTAGGAGGCATGTGGAAAAGCACTTTTATTTGCATACTTTACCATAAAGCTGTATATTATCTTAGTGTATATTAAAAACATGCATCACATATTGTGTGGTTCTGCTTGCATGAGCTACCTAGAGTTGTCAAATCCACAGGGACAGAGTGGAATCACGACTTCCAGAGGCCAGCAGGAGGCAGAGATAGGCGCTGAGTGTTTAGTGGGTGCAGAGTTTCTGTCTGAGATAATGAAAACATTTGGAAGATGAAAGGTGTGACAGTCGTATGGTATGTGAATGTGCCAGTGGAAATAAATGGCACACTTAAAATGGTTAAAATGATAAATTTTATGTGATATACTTTGCTACAGTGAAAGTAGATATTACATAAATGTCAGATCTCAGATACTCCAAGATCTCAGCACAAGATCTCAGATACTCCAAGTGAAGCATTTGACTTTAAGGATAGTATTTCTTGGGTGAGTCAATTGAATGACACAAAGACAGATCCGTAAAGACAGATTTTTCTCCTTGTGCCGTTGGTGATCAAACCAAGGGTCTCCTGCATCCAGAAAATGGCTCTACCATTGAGCCGAATCATCATCTCTTAAAGAGGTTTTTCAAATGTTCATCAGTCAGTGACTGTTACGGTTTGTGTCTAGATGCCCCCCAAAAGCCTCATGCACTCAGAAGGTGTTTTTTTTTTTTTTTTTTCCAGATGTGGCTGAATTTGGAGTGAGTGATTGATTTGTAGTGCACTGCTGGGATTAAGTATGGGTGACTGCTGGGTCAGCACTGTGCTAATCCTGGTAGACCAGACACAATATAAGGGGCAAAAAGAGGCCTCTCTCTCTCTCTCTCTCATCCCTCCTCTCTTACTATTTTTGCTGTCTTCTGCCGCTGCGAACTATGGCCCCTTTGCCAAGCCACCCTGCCTTGAAGCCAAACTGTGAGTGAAATAAGTCTTTCCTCTTTTAACTTTGACAGTGACCTTTCCAAGAGGCCCCACAACACAGGTCAAGGGACCTTCAGGCTCTAGCGGGCACTGAGGTTCCATGACTCTGTGACCATAGGGGTAGAGTCTGCTGCAGACCTGGGCAGACCAGGGGCAGCAAACACATGACTCATGACCACAGCCCACACCCTCAGAGGAAATCACTAAGCTGCTCACTCTGTTCCCTGGAGATGGCCAACACCTGATGGAAGAAGGACACAGATGTCCATTATGAGGAACAGAAAGAGAACAGATCCAAAGTGGAGGGCACCTGGATAGCCTGTTGTAAAATGTACCCCCAATTCATTCATATATGACCTTCCCTCACCCCTGTACCCCAACTAACACTCTCCTCTGCCAGGCCCATGCTCAGGTTCCCCCTGGCTACTCCATGGGCAGCCTCCAGGCCTGGAGAGAAGGGAAGGAGCATTTGCTAATCAACGGGCACAGGGTGACTGTTAGGAGTGAGGAACGAGCCCGAGAAGTCTGCAGTTCACTGCTGGCCTGTGGTTAACAGCGCTGCATGGTGCACTCAACAATGGGTTCAGAGGGCAGATTTCATGTTTAGTGCTCTCACCACAACACAATAAAAACTAGGCAAGAGAATTAAGCGCAAAGAAATAGAAAGGGATGGGGGATGGGAGGAGAACTGTGTGACAACCCCGGCCTGGGAGGAGGGGCGGGCAGGAGTGCTGGCAGGGATTGCTGCCCCCACCCCCACCCCCCGAGCAGGAAGACGGCTGCGGACAGCATCCGGGATGGTTTTGGCTCCTCTCGCTATGGCCAGGATGGTTCTGGAAATGAGGAAGAAGCCACGGTTTGCTGGGGGCTCCCCCCGTGACTGACGGAGCTGTCCTTGTGCCAGGCCCTGGGGTGGTGCGTGGCACTCACCCTGCAGGTCAGGTGCTTACAAAGGGAATACCTCAGTCCTGGCATGGCCCCTTGGTTTGCATAAGCTTTAAAACCACTTACAAATAGACACAAGTGCAGGTGCTGGGCTCAGAGATTGCTGCCCTGCAACCTTCCCCTGTGGGCTGGTAGCCCCCTCCCTGCCCTGCAAGGGGGTCCAGGAGGGGCTGGTAGAACACCAGCCCACTCAGGTTGGCTTTGTGACAGCGCAGATCTCTGCCACTGAGAGCGTTTGGAGCACCCCAAGACTTGCTGCTTCTTCCAGGTGAGGACCCACGCTGTGCAGGACGAGCCCAGCTGCTGAGAGTCCACATTGGCACCGCCCGGCCACAGCGGTCCCTGAGCAGGCGCATTTGAGAAAGGACTTGCGCTCACTCCCGGGTGAGTGAGGAAATGGGGACCCTCAGAGCAGCCCCAGTGCCCTCTTCCTAAGACTCAGCTTCAGGCTCCTTCAGCCTAAACTGTCCTCTTTCTACTGTCCCTCAGCAGTGACATCTTTGCTGGGTCCCACCTACAGGGATGGCCTGCGGGGACTACACTGCCTGTGACCCAGAGTGTCAGCACCCTGAGCTTCTGTACCCCTCAGTGCCCTAAGTGGCCCCCATGTGAACCATGTTCTCTGCACCAGCCGGTCCTCTGTGAAGGGGACATTTTGCTGCACCAGATGGTGGATGAGTGGAATGTTTGCCACTGATGATACCTCTGACACCTGGCAGCCAGGGTGTCTCCAGTTACACAGGAAGGGGTGATTCCAAGAGACCAGAACAATCTTGGGGAGGCTGCAGGGCCCACAGCCAACAGTCAGGATGGGTGGCGCCTGATGGAACGGGTCAGCAAAGAGTGAGTCCCATCACTATTCAGCAAGGCTGTGTGTGTCCCTGCGTGAGAGAAGGACACGAGCCTCCTGGCTGATGCGGACAAGGCCATGCCCAGCACAGCGGCTCCAAGCTACATGGCCCCCTTTAGGAACTGAAAGCGTGACTTTGCCCAAGTCACTGGGTTCCTCCAACCAGCTGATGCTTGCATTCAAGGCCTTACAGGGACGACCCCTCAGCTGTGTCATGGCCAGAAGGGCGGAGCCTGGGGCAGTGTCTACCCACCCACTCTCCACTCACACACTCGCTCGGCTCCACTTGGGTGAAGATAAACATTTTTCTTTCAGTGACTGAGTGGGGATCTTGGATCACGGGCCAGCTCTCCACACAGTGTGTGCAGCTATGTGAGGGTGGGGGTCCCAGCGCTGTAACCTAAAGCAAAGGCAGCAGGGGTGGGCTCTGCGTGAGTACGGGGGAGGGGCACAGCAGGAAGGCTGGCCTTTTCTGTCACCCCAGTCAGGGAGGCTTGGGGTCCTTCTGCTCTGTGTGCTGCCTCCTCAGCTCCAGTGGAGTAAAAACTTGAATAGGTGTCTCCCAGCTCACTATGTTCCCTTTTCTGGAAGCTGCCTTCCCCAGTGGTGAGCATGGGAGTCCCGCGTGCTGTGTGGAGCCTGCCCTGCTCAGAGATCTCCGGAGAAACAGGACCAACAGGAAGAACATACAGACAGTCGCCAGCCTGCAAGTTTGATTTACAATTTCTCAACTTCATGGTGGTGCAAAAGTAACACACATTTCTATAGAAACCATGCTTTAAAAGTTTTAACCTTAGGGGCTGGAGATTTAGCTCTGTGGCATAAGCACCGCCTTGCAAGCAGGCAGTCGTGAGTTCAATCCCTGGTACCAATAAAAAGGAAAAAGACAAAAAAAAAAGTTTTAACCTTGATCTTTTCCTGAGTTACCCACAAGGGGTTCAGTCATTTCCCAGGACGCTGGGCAGCCTGATGCCCCTGAGGGAGGCAAGTGACCGCAGTGTGCTGTGCTAGGGTGTGCAGGAGGGGAGACACTGAGTGCGTTTTCTACTTACAGCATTTTCACCTTGCAGTGAGCTTATCAGCATAGAACCTAGGCACAAGGTGAGGAGATCATATGCATGCGTGGGTGTGTGTGGGTGGGTGTGAGTGTGTGTGTAGACTGTACAAGCAAGTGTGTGTAGAGATAGATATATAGACAGATGATAGGCAGATAGATAGATGGATATGGATTTATCATAAGGAATTGGCTGCTATGATTATGGAGGCTGACAACTCGCCACACCTGAGTCTCCTGGAGACCCCAGAAAACTAACCAAGTAGTTTTAGGCCAAGTCCAAAGGCCTGAGAGCAGAGAACTAGACATGTTGTTCTGGTCCAGGGTCCCTAGGGTGCTTCAGCCTCAGAAGAAGCCCACGCCCAGCCAAGGCAGGTAGGCTGGAGC
Organism: Cavia porcellus; assembly: GCF_034190915.1. Taxonomy (NCBI): domain Eukaryota; kingdom Metazoa; phylum Chordata; class Mammalia; order Rodentia; family Caviidae; genus Cavia; species Cavia porcellus. Next base: position 54,949,133 of record NW_026947501.1, on the reverse strand, counting down.
AGTAGGAAATTCCCCCACTGCAGAGAGGTCCCTTTGGTTCTAGTCAGGTGTCCAGTGGTCTGCAGGGCACTCACCACCCCAGGCTACAGAAGGTCACCTGTTTCCTTCAACCTATTACTGTCAATGCTAATCGCTTCCTGGCCCATCAGGTTGACATATAACCTCGAGCTGGTGTCCCCCATGGCAGAACTGGGACCAGTTGGCAAAAGGTCCCTCCCAGCCTCCACCTTGGACCTCTGAGCACCGTGAGAGACCACCCCTTCCCAGTCCTGAACCTTGATCACATGCAGGATCTTTCCTTTTAGTGAGCTTTGGCCAATTGTCATCACCTGTACCACCGCTGGCTCCCTTCCCTTCTGCCCTCCCTCCCTGCTGGGGTCTCCCTGCATCCGTCCTCCTCCACCACCTTGTGCTGCTACCACTGGGTGCATTGATTAACACAGACTCACCGCCCCAGGGTGTGACAATAATCAGAGTGAAGACAGGAGACTGCCATTTATTTAGCACTCACTGGCACACATTCCCAACAGGTGGTCACAAACTCAGCAAAGCTGTGGGACCCCAGTGTGAGCTGGAGACACTTTCACAGAGTTAAATGCCCATGCATCAGAGCTTCTAAAAATGTCAGTGTCTTCAAATATATAGTTTTAATAACAGGAATAGTTTCTGAGGTTTCTCCTCCCTTCACTGACCTGAGCACACACAATACAGTTACAGTGAAAGCATCCAAGAGGAAAGATTTAAAGCAAAGGTCTGGCTGGGCCCTGGGCCTTGGGCAATCTGCTTGGAGGTGCTTGTTAGGTTTATAGGAGAAAAGAGAGGGCAGGAGAGTAATCAGTCCGTTCTTAGGATGGTTTTGGGTTGGCAGAGAACATAGACTACTAGACACAGACATGGTTTCATCTCTCTGCTCGCAGGCTAAATCAACTGTAGGTAAAGACTTCACTGCAAGAGTGACCTAACACACCTTCTAATTTGTCAAGTGGCAACAGAAAGGACCTGGTTTGCTACTAGGAGAGCTGGGCTTTGCACATAATCAGACACAAATTACAGATGGTTTAAGACCTAATGGAAAATGAAACGTTTGATCATAAGAGAATTTGTTTATGGCTTCCCACAGAAAAAGAAAGGGCTTCCTACATGTGCCAGGAATTTTGGTTTTCATCCACAGTTCCTGCTTTATAATTCTCTCCCCAAGGTGGGTCATGGAAATTCAAATCTTTCCCTGTTCTTTGCTGGCCATAAACAAATTCTCTGACCTACTCTGATAACTGGTTGGTCTTAAGACCCTCTTCGTTCCAGTGGGGTCCAACCCATGGCCAGGAGAAAGGACACTGCCCAGAGAGGCCAAAAAGCAGCTGACTAGATGAACAGCCACTTCACGGACCAGAGGGCACCTCACGCTAAAGTGACAAATGCCCTGTATTAGAAAGAATACATGATCTTTCAGATAGACACATTCATCCCAGGGGTGGCCCAGTGAGAACCAGGCTAAGGGCTGGACCTCACTCCTGAAAGCCACTCTCTGCAATGAATTCTCTGTGTAGTTTCCATATTCACTGACAAGGTGGGGTGGGCAGGGGATGGGATGCTCAGAACACTACAGTGTGACAGGAGCCAGAGGTGATGGAAGCCAGGACAGGCTGTGGTCAGGGAAGGCAGGAAAGAAGGTGGCAGCCAGACAGGGGTCCTCCAGAGGTACAGCAGGGCTGGCTGGCCTAGGAAAGGAAGAGGGAGAGCTGGTCCTGGGAGAAGATCTTGCTACAAGCACCACTGTCACTTTGGAGAATGATCCCAAATTCTCAGATGTTTAGAGGCAGGACTTTTGGAAGGCAACCGGATCTTGAAAGATATGAAGTCTACAAGTGGATTAAGTCACTGACGAGATCACAACTTGATGGCATCATTGAGAGGTGATGAAAACAGGAGGTGGGGCCTAGATTAGTAGAGTGAATCACGGGAACGCAACCTTGGAGACTATCTTTGGTTACCATCTCCTTCTTCTCAGGCTCTCTCTCTTTTTCCTCTCCTCTCCTCTCCTCTCCTCTCCTCCCCTCTCCTCTCCTCTCCTCTCCTCTTCTCTTCTCTTGTCTTGTCTTGTGTTTATCTCTATCTCTATCTCTATCTCTGTCTCTGTCTCTGTCTCTCTCCCCTCCCCCTCTTTTCCCTTTCCGGCTGGTTTGAGGTGAGCTACTTTCCTCTACCATGATGCTCAGCGTCACCTCAGGCCTAAAAGCACTGCAAGTAGCCAATAACCATGGACTGAAACCTCTGAAACTGTGAGCCAGAACTAACTTCTCTTCCTCTAAATTGTTTATTCCAAGTGTTTTGTCACAGGGAAGAGAAACTTCACAATTAGGAAATCACCATGTACACTATGGAATACATCACACAGTGCAGAAGAGGGTATAAAATGTATGCAGACAATTTAAAGAATAGCCATACAATGAGCACTTGAGTATCCACATCCAGGCTGGAAAATGGTGCTGTCTTACAAGAAGCCTGTGCCCTGCAGCCACCCCATGGTGTCTTCCTCCCTCCCTCTTGCATAAGGCAATGATCTTCCTGCATTTGGTGAGCGAGCCTCTTGCTTTTCTGTGTAACTTTACTGCTGATGCATGGTTTCTGAGCACTATGGTGCCCAGTTTTGAGGACTTAAGTAACCAGCACAGACCCAGAGAAAGGGCGATTCGGCCCTGCTAGACACCCCCACCCCGAGAAGCTAAGATGACACAGAGCATCAGAGGCTGTCCACAGAGTTCCCTGCTGATGACCTAAGTACTTGATATCCCAGGAAACCAGGCTAAGAGGCAGCCCAGCCAGCCAGAACAGCAACTCCTTGGAGAAACCATAGTCCATAGTTCTGAGGGACACAGTGACACAGCATGTGCCCACAGAAATCTGCCTCCTTCTCCCAGCCTGGCCAACTCTCCACTGTCCTCCTCCCCCAGGGCTGGGGACAGGGGCAGATCCCACGTGTGGATCACAGCCCTGCCTACATCATGGAACACTGGGCTGCGGGAGAGGGCACACCAACGTCATGAGGCCCTCCAAGCAGGGCCAGCAGATGTGGGCCCAGGCAGGGGCCTGGAAGAGTCCTTCTGAGCAGACGCTCCTTCTGGTCCTGCCAAAAGCAGGCCCATGACTTTCCCGGGTGACCGCTGACAAGGCCAGGCAGGGACCCAGCTGTGTCTCTGTGTCAAGAGGTTATATCTAATGCTGACTGTCCAGCTGGCATAGTCCCAAGGCTTCATGGGCTGTCACATGACAAGTGACAGGGAGAGAGAGAGTGTGTGTGTGTGGGTGTGTGTGGGTGTGTGTGTGCACAGGAGAAAGCATTTTCTAAAGGCCCAGCCTATGATATATTTATCACTATGCAGCTCTGGCTAAAATGGAACCTCAGTCCGGAAGACATCTCCTCTGTTCTTTCCAGCAGGAGATCTTTCTCAGAGCCAGAGGGCCAATGCCTATGTTATGGAGAAGATACTTATTAGAGGGTGTTTCCTTCAGCCAGGGACCTCCTCAAATTATCAGGCAGCTATTAATGAAAGAAGAAATCGAGTATTTAATGAGTGCCTACTTCACGCATTCTATCTTTGACTCCTTTTGGGTTTAAAAAGAGCACTTTTCAGTCCTGCCCTGAGGTCAGCGCTGGGAGGTTCTCTGACTCGTGTGCCCTGACTAGTGTGGTTCTTTTTTGGGATATTAAAGCTGAGCATGAAGACTGACAATTCCTAGTGAGGGAGAAAGTGAAGTCCAGCTCGCCTAAACCGTACACACACACACACACATGAACGCACACACATGCATGTGCACACACACGCACATGCACACATACGCACACACATACATGGGCACACGCACACACAGATGCACACACATTCAGACACATGCGCACACACCACACAGGCAGTCACACATCAAGTGAAACATTTGCATCTGCTTACTCATGAATCTGCAAATCCAACCGCACTATAATAAAGTGAATAATCCTCATCTCTCCCCTAAAACAATGGCTTCTGTCAAATGGTGAGTAACAACAGCTAATCCACATTATGCAGCCACATACTAAATATCAAAGAAGCTCAAAACAAGTTTATAAGGTTGAAACTGTCCTCTTCCAATGGACAGGGAGGAAACGACAATGCAGAGACATTTCGGTAGGCCAAGAAGGCTCTAAGAGCCACCTGTGGCTCTTCTAGGGAGCCAGATGCCACCCCTAGGACCAAGTTTCCTGATGGTCAGCACACCCCTTGCCATACTGGTATTCAATCAGTAATAACATTGACAACTCCTACAATTCCTGAAGTAGCTCAGGTACTTAGCAAATACAGATCAAACCTCCAATTCTTTCTTCAAATTCTGATTTGGGGCCTTGGACTAAAATAGTAATAATAATAAGACCTGTACGGCAGCTGGGGATTAGCTACTGTGAAACTTAGCATTTCCTTGGGTAAAGGGGAAAAGAAATCAGATAAAAAATTGCACTAGAAAGTGAAATTGGGTTTTTTTTTTAAAAAATCAATGAAGTAAGCAGGCTATTAAAATGGAAAATAAGTCTGATGTCATTTTGAAAAATAAAAGAGTTGAGTCACCTGCAGAGCCACTTAATTAAGCCCAGGAAGTAACAAAAGAGCTTGAGTAATTTTCCCCGTTAATGTCAGTATTTCAAAACGAGCGAGGTGTTAGGCCACTGCTTCTAATAAGAGAGTTAAATCGGTTCTTATGCCCGCAGGACAGTCTTGATACATTTGAAGCTGATGAAGAGCAAAAAGGAATGTGTTATAAATTATCCCAACTGCACCGAAACAGGGGGAAAGATTGAGCTTTCTGCTTCTGGGGCCGGGGAGTGATGGAGGATGAGGAATAGATGGAGGCTCCGGGGCAGAAACCTGCTCTGGGTAGCAGCAGAGACAGCGAAGTGTGTCACCAGGACAGGGGAAGGTGAGCTCACCGGCATCCCTGGGGGTTTCACAGGCTCTCACGTCTGGCCTTTGACAGGGAGATGGCAGCTGCCAGAGTTGGGTTTTCACAGAAGTATTGGGTGACACTGTCACACCTGGACATCCCTGCTGAAGGCCTTCGGTCACCATCAGAATCAGTCTTGGGCCCTGCAGGCCCTGGCCAGGCTCCTCTGCTGTCTTGGCCCCAGCTGCTACCAGTCCCAGCCAGGAATCATGGGAGACTGTCCCTAGACCCTCTTGAAGACCCAACCACATTTGTCTTGAGTCACTTGGATCCCAAACTAGAAGAAACTTGGATAACAAGAAGGACCAGAGACTGCCCTGAGACCTACTATGTGTCACATTGTCCCCTGCTTCCTCTCTCGGGGCCATCATCAAAAGCTTTTTTTTTTGGTACCAGGGATCGAAAAAGTCTGCTTTCTTAGCTGCTACACATCCACATCCAGGGCTTCTGATGGCATTGGTTGTTTAAAGGTTATCGTTACTCCTTAGCTTCGCTAACAATGTACAGATTCAGGAAATTTAATCCTAAAGCCAACCTCCAAACTGTTCCAGATTGAGATTTTTAGGCAAAACTGGACACTCATGAGGGCCTAGCTGTTAGCTGGTTATAAAATACAAATGTAGGGCTTCCTGGAAGTGTGGGGGCTTCCTGGAAATGTGGGGGGCTATGTCCCTCTGTCAGCCAGGCAGTCTGTTCTGCATGATCTGAGTTTAATTAGTGGTTAAAACAAAAACCAAGCCACAACCAGATGGCTCCAGGGTTTATTTAGCATCCAAAACCCCAAAGATCACCAAAAGTGAACCATAGAGAACTTAAAGTGTATCCTGCTCAGCTTGTAACACAAACCAGGATCAGAATGACCCCCCAACACACACACACACACACACACACACACACACCTCGTAGTACTTTACTATTTCATCTAGAGGTTGACAAGATAACACTGGGCCTTCCTCCTGATTTCTTTATTCATGCTGAACTGGGGATTGAACTCAGGGTCTTTTCCCTGAGCTACATCCTTGGCCTATTTTATATTTTTAGATAGAGTCTCACTGAGTTGTTAAATCCCCCAGGCTGAGATCAAACTTGCCATCCTCCTGCCTCAGTTTCCCAGAGTGTTGGATTCTTAGTCTTAAATATTTTTCCTTCTTCCCTGCCCACCCTAAATAGAACTACTTGATTAAAAGCACAGTGAGTACCTACTTTGTGTTCACTTTTGAAACCACCCGACCAGCTGAGAACCAGATGAATTAATCCTAATCCTCTTTCAAGGCTTGTCCTGTGGGTCAGAGCTGCCACAGATATTTATCTAATGCCAGGAGAGCATGAGATTGCCGTCCTGGGGCCTTTGGGAATTTTAGGGTGGAATTAAGTATCAGGAGGAAGGGTGGAGTCTGGAGGTAAAGGAGATTCCCAGCAATATTGATTATTCTTACTTGAAAATTCCTTGTTTGTGTTTTTTGTTGTTGTTGTTGTTGTTGTTGTTGTTGTTTTGTCTTTTTGAGACAGGGTCTCACTATGCAGTTCAGGCTGGCCTTGGGCTCAGCCCAGGCTGGTTTCAAATTCACAAAGATCCTCCTGCCTCAGCCTCCTGAGTGCTGGGATTACAGGCATGAGCCACCATGCCCAGCAAAACCTCCTTCTTAATTATAGAGAAACCAGCAGGGTCAGGCTGGGGGCGGGGGGGTTGGGGGGGGGGAGCAGTGATTCCCAGTGACACAGACAGACTTGGGGCAGAGCCTCACATGGTTTCTTTCCCCAGGCTGTGGTTTTCAGCTGTGCGATCCTGGGTTGCTTGGCTCCCCTTTCTGAGTCTCAGGTTCTCCGTGTGCCCATGGGAACCAAAATTGTGCCAGGCTCCCAGGAAGGGCTCAGCAGGAGCTGGAGCATGGTACATGGAACGCTCCTACCTTTCTGTTCCAATCCAGTTCACCTTTAAAGTGACAAATGGAGAAGGCAAGAGAGGAAATGTGGACTGAACTTTCTGAGATGTTAATGTCCTCCCGCCCGTCCTGTGATCCCTGTACCTCACCCAGGATGCCTTTATGGCTGTGTGGTTTCAAAAATCAAGGGAGAAGGAAACATTGTTGCAAGATTCAGTGAGGCCAGGCTGGAGACTAGGTGGGTTGTTCTCTGCAGACCGCCAGCCAGTGCCACAGGAAGGGTCGAGCACAGGATGCCCTACCCTTGGCTTAGCCATGCAGGACCACAGCTCTGCACGTCCTGCAGCCTCTGCAGATGGACAGAGCTTTAGCACTGGGCAGGGTCCCTGGAAAGGGCTCCAGCTCACCACCCAGGTTGGGGGCTGAATCCATCCCAGGCATTGAGGCTTTGTACCAAGCTGACTCCCAGGGGATGAAATGTTCCTCCCCCTTTGCAAGGTGTCCAAGAGCCTGTGTGGGTGCAGGTCAGGCAGTGAACAGTCCTTGAGACCCGGTCACCTCTGACAGTGCACTGAGGTCAAATGTGAGGGATGTCACAGGGTGGCTTTGATGTGGGAGGATTAGTCACTGCAGGAAGAAATAAGACCAGGATAGGCAGAGACCCAGACAGCTGAAACTGTCCTCCCCTGGGGCAGCAACCCCATCCCTCAATTCCTAATTCCCAGGGAGGCCTCTGACTGCGCCAGGGGCTGGAGTCCTGGCCTAGCCTCTGATGGTCTCTTGCACATGTGAGAAGAGTACAGAGGGAAAACACCATACGCTGGAAGCTTTGGCGTCCGCTTGCAAAGTTCAGCGTGAAAACTTCTTTCTGCGGAGTTTTGCCTGACCTGGTGACAGGCCTGGTGACAAGGGAGGTTCCAAGTCCCCACACTTCTGAGGTCTGGGCCTCTTCTAACGAAGTGTTTCCCAGAACGAGGCTTTGAACTCAAGGGTGCCTGAGAGCTGTCTACCGTGGCCGGCCCCTCTCCTTCCTCTTCTGCCCAAGTGACACCTGGCTAGAAGGGCCCGTGCTGTCACACCAGCCACACAGCACCACACCACCCTGACAGTCCTGTGCGTGTATTCCGAGGGTGTGCTGCGTCCAGCAGCGTTCCTCACTGATGTGAGGAACATTTGTCCTCAGGACATTTGGCACTTGGTCACCCTCCCCTTCACTGCACTCAGGCCCTGGGTACCCTCATTTCTACTTTTGATGGCCTGGGGTGATGGCCCAAGGTCACTCACCCTGTACTGTTGTTCCCAAAGCCTGCAGATGCAATCCTAGTGGAGCAGGCAGCTCAAGATGGGCAAAACAGTCAGGCAGTCTTTTGGCTCAGAGCTCCCTTTTTGCAGTCGCCAGGGACAGATGTGCTTGCGACAAGAGGAACCACAGTGAATAGGAGCATTCCGCAGCCCTGACAGGCAGCACCTGTGTGTGGCTGCCTGCTGCCTGTGCTTTTTCCAGATCTGCCCCCTCCCGCCCCACAGGGACCACTTAGCTCTGAGAGAGTGACCAGCGCCTCCTGCCAAAGCATAATGTCATCGTGATGTCACGCATTCTTGTGGACAGATACCAGGAAGCAGGGAGCTACCCCTGGGTTTGCTCTGCTCTGACCTGATGGCATCTGATGGCCTTGTGAGTCACCCTGCAGGAGACGTCCTGCCATGCCATGTGTGTGAACTAATTCACAGCCTACGGGTTTCCCCATGAATCAGTGCCAGGACAGCACTTCATGCAGATGTTCCAGAGGAGAGACGCACGGGTCACCATGCTGGCGTCAAGGGCCCGAGGTTCAAAAAGAGGTTTATTTTGAACAAGCTAAGTCATGTTTGCCCCAAGGATGACGATCATCTGTGGACACCAACACAAACCCCAAACCTGGGGCATTCTGACGAAAATCTGGAAGTTTCTATGGAATGTTATTTTGAGTGGAACTAGGTGATTTTTGTTTGTTTTTCCGACACAAGTTGAAATTTTCTATGAAACTTGAAAAGGTAAAATGTGGAGAAATGGGCTGTTACTGAGGCTAAAGTAACAAAGGTTGGCTAGTAGATTTGAAAATGTAAGGCAATTTCTAAATTTACATTTTGCTATCAACTCAAAGCAGAAGCCTGGGTATGGGGTGGTCAGGACGAAGAGCCTTTCCTCGCAGCTCAGCACGGCCTGGCCGCTGTCTGCTTCTCTCAAGGTCTTCCCAGCTTTCTATTCTCTCTTCTTTTTCCCCTTTCCCTTCCTCTGTCTTCATCCACTTGCTTCTTTCTTCTCCTCTCCTCTCTTTTCTGTCTCTGCCCCCTCTTCCTCCTCCTTCTCTTTCTTCCTCTTCTTCCCTTCTTTCTTCTTTTGATGCACATTTTTTGGATCTTGACCCCCCACCCTAGGCCTGAAGAGTTCAGATCTGCAGTCCTCACCTTCACTGCCCAGGCACCAGAGGCTCTGGGCTGCTTCCTCATCTTCTGCAAAATACCCTCCACCTGTCCTGACTGTTTGCGTCAGACAGACAGACAGACAGACAGCTCCACTCTCCCTTATTGTCCCTAAACAGGGGCTCAGCTCCTTCTTGGAGGCAGGACAGCCAGCCACTTAGCAGTCTGTTGTCCCGCCAGCCTCCTGCCACCTCCCCGCTCCCTCCCTCCTCCTGAGCAACATCCTTTCTCCCTGGAGCTTGCTGGAGCACAAGCACAGCTGGCCAGCCTCCTCCCAGTGCCCCGCTGGAATTTCCGAGCCCTCCAGATGAGGTAGCTGACTTCCCAACACCGGGATATTCCCCTGGGATGTTCTGTCACATGCATTCTTTCAAGAATCTGTAGCCAGGAAAAAAATTCCCAAAGAGTTGGCGCATTTTCTTTTATTAGGCAGTAAGAGCTGCATGCTATTTTCCTTTCCTTACTGGGAAGCTCAGAGCCACAGGGCACTGCCTACTGATGCATTCACAGCTCTGCTACTGTCTTCCTGTGCCCATGGGATCTTGCAACCTGGGGCAAGTCACAAGGGCTGACAGAAAGTCCGGGGCAAGGACGGTCCCTGTAGCGGAACTTGACACACTGCTTGCCACTTTCAGCCTTCCCACCTGCCTCACAGATCTGGGAGCCTGCACTGCCCTGCTCCCATCCCCTGAAGACCATGCCATTGTGCCAGTGGGGCCCCCTGGACTGAAATCTTTCCAAAGAGCAGGAGGCTGCAGAGGCTGCTGGTCGCTGGGGCAGGCGTCTGCTCTCCTTCAGCTCCCATCTCTTGGCACCACTGGAAGGAATGGGGTGTGGGGAGGGAAAGGAAACCGGGTCTCCCAGTGTGGGAAGGGGGCTCCAAAGCCACCACAGCCAACTACTGTTTATAGTTAAATGTTCTTGCTCTTAAGCATACTGGCTGTATCACTTCCCCGAGCTTTTTGTAGAGTTGAAAGCATCCAGCACCATAATTTTTTTTTGAAAAACAATTTTCTTAGGTTATCAGAAATAATTAAGAACCAAGGAACAGCTCATTCACTTAGCATTTGCTGTAGAACCTAGCAGAGCATTTTATTTGAATGGTGTAAAAGATGTGCTGTGAACAAGCACTCCGCTCTGAACGGAACTCTCGGGGTTTCCTACCTCCCCCCTCCAGCGCCCAAGCTGCGGGTTCACCTGTGGAGCCCCCCTGCCTCTCCTTCCATCTCACGCAGTCTCCTGAGAGTGATCCACCTTAACCCCCTTCAAGCCAGCCTCACACATCTGGGGACCCCCAGGTCCAAACTCTCAATCTCCCTGAATGAAGGTGAGCAATGTATCCAACCTCAGCACAACTTGGACTCACCTGGGCTTGTTAAAACGCTCTTCCCAGTCCTATTCCCAGGCTGTCTGCTCTTCTGGTCTCAGACAGAGCCTGAAAATGTGCATTGCTAACAAGTTCCCAGGTGACGCTGACACCAAGTCCTGGTGCTGCCCCCTCAGAAACGCTGCGCAGGCAGGTGCACTGTGCCACGTGTGTGTAAACAGTGACACGGTGCCCGGGACCTGGGCTGTGCCCTCCCGGTCCCCTCTACCCGACAGTTCACCATCACAGCGACATCTGGCATTGATCTGTATTTTAGTCTCTCTCACCCTGGAACAGACTGAATCGCACTTCTTTCCATTTGGTCTGGACTGAGCCGACTCTTGGCCAGAAGGGAGCGTTTACAATGAAATAAACACTGCGTGAAGAATGAAGAGTGGAAGAATGGACAGGAAGACAGAGGGCCCAAGATGTTCAAAGCAAAAGAAGCCAAGCGAGAAAAAAAGATGGAGGAATAAGAAAGTTGTTTTCTGTCTCCCACCCCACGCCAGGTGACCCTGGATGCAGCAAATGTCACACTTCCCAGACAGTGCAGTGAGAACAAAAGGACCTTGTTTCGTTCTTGTGTGCAAATAATCACTCCTAACCAGAAAACAAGCAAAATCAACTTCAGTGGAATACAAATGACCAGTAGGAATTCTTCCTTTTAAAACAGTCTTGGACACGAAGTTTTGTGGTCAGCATCTCTTGAGAGGCTTTTGGATGTCTTTAAGTCTTAGCCTGTGTGGTGTCCCACGGCCTCCCACCACTGTCCCTGGCGGAGTCTGGGTGAAAACAGGCAGAGAAGGGAAACAGAAAGCAAGAGGGTGGTTTCCCATGTGCAGGCGGTTGGGGTTCAAGCACACTTGTCCTTGAGTCAGGAGGAGAATCAGCAGCACAGGACGCTGATGGGAAGGGCAGGGTGGTGGCTGGAAGAATACTTTGGTTTTCACAGATGTCTGGGACTGAAGGGAGGAACCATCCACTTGGGGTTCCCCACGCTCCAGTGCATGGGAGTCACCTGGGTCCCACACCTGGGGCTCTGATGTCACCACCCTGAACAGCAGACAGTTGTCACTATCTTCCCCCAGATGATGCCACAGTGCGGGTTTGCACCTTGGAGATCCAGAATAGAGTTGGGCCCATCGCCCCCTGCTGCTGAGGGGAAACTGAGGTTTCACAGGTTAAGGGAGCTGCATGGGGTCACAGAACAAGCAAGAGCAGGCGGAAGACAAGACCTCGGGACTCCTGAGGACTGGGCTTCTCTCCCATGTGGCTTGCAAATGGAGCTGGCTGGTCTCTCTCCCCTAGGGCCCTCTAGGGGACTAAGCCCCAGCCCTGCTAGGGACAGCATCCAGGTATGTTCCCTCGGGGCTCCTTCCACATGCTGCCAGGATGAGTCAGGGATGCTTCCATCCTGTAACGGGCCTTCCATCCAAGAGGCCTGACGCCTTCAAATTGTTGGCTGTCGGGTCCTCCACAGGGAGCAACACCTGTGCCTGGGCCTCCTGTGATGGTGCCTTTCCAGGGTGCCAACCTCCTCTCTCATTGTGCCTTTGTTCCTAGGAGGGTGCTTTTCAGATGTGCACTGGAAACGTGAGCTGTGACATCCTCAGGGGGCAGAGCAAGGCTAGAAGATGAAGCTGTGACAAAAACATACATCAGGGCCTTACAGTTAATTCATGTCCACCTGCTGGCGGAGGCCCTGGCTCCCTCATCTCCACCAGGGGCTGGCGTAGCACGCAGTATGACAGGCGGCAAGGTCCTGGGAAGGGACTCAGCTCCATCCACGCTCTCCCTTCCAGTGCTATCTATTGCCATGGTGGCTACTTGGTTTGGGAGACTCCAAAAACTAGTTTTGCCTACCTTTAGCCTCCTACCACAGCATCCCTTTAGACCCCAGAAGCGAAAGTAAAAATACAGCAGATGCAAGTGAGATTACAAGCCTGAAATGTTACACTAACTCCAATGCAAAGTCAACAGCATCCCCAGGGCAGCTTCCGTCCACATAAGCAGGTTTGTGGGCCAAATCTTTGTCACCGAAGTACTTCATCATTTCAGCTCTTCCTTGGCTCTAGCCGAGGCTTGACCAAGGAAAGCCCAGCTCTGCTGTATCAGGACGGAGAGCTGGAATTCAGCCCTTGTGCCTTGGACACCACCCACATATCCCTGGGCTGCTACAGTGGGGACCTCAGGTTCACATCCTCCTCTCCTCATGTACTCATCTATTGGTGACCTGGTGGCAGGATCAGTGACAGGTCCTGGGCTGTGTGACACTGACACAAAAAGGAGTTGCACATGGGTGACATGGCAGATGGCAGACAGAAAACCCCAGAAGGATACTGAGGTAAGATACAGTAAGAAAGCAGTGCTCCAGGAGTGACCCTGAGCTTCAGAAGATGGCAGCTGAGCCTGGTACATGCACAGGTCCAGACTGGAACCTGGGGGACAGAGGGAATGGTAGAGACCAACCCCAGAGGCAGAAGCCACTTTGGTTATCTCTGGTCACTGCAGCTGACTACCCAACTTCTCCATGGTTATCCTTGTGTTTTGTTTTTTGTGGGCAAGGGGCAGTGCAGAGGCTTGAACCCAGGGTCTTTGCCCTTTTTGAATGTTTTATTTTGAGGCAGAGTCTTGCTATGTCACCCAGGTGTACTCTAACTTGAGATCCTCCTGCCTCAGTTTCCCATAGTTCTGGGATTTGGGGTATGTGCCACCACACACAGCAATTAACTACCAAGAATTTAAAAAAATATTTTTTATTAGTAAGCATTTGCCATACATAATGATTACATCCATTGAAGGGAGTGGAGGTACAGGATACATTTTACTACCTGAGTTTAGGGTTGCCAGCATGACCACCCAGTCATCCCAGCTCCCCAGGGTGGGGCAGACCTTCCTTATGTCCATCACCTGAGCCTAAGCTCCAGTGAGCCCCACCCCTGGGGCTTCACACCCCCCATGCCGCTCCCCACCCCTGACAGCAGGAGCCAGAGGTGAAGCACCTGCAGCGGGAGCCCCCAGCTCTCCCCTAAGCTGCTCTGCCATCTGGAGCCATAGGGCCTGAGGGAAGGGGCTCAATCTCCTCCTCTGAAAAATAGGGATCACCCCTGATTCTTGCTTCACAGGACTGGGGAGCCTCCCAGGAAACTGAGGAGACAAAGCATTGTGTAAAATGTGATGACACCCCCCACCCCCACCCCGCCACCAAGCACTGTACATTAACACTGGGTGGTTTCTCATTGCTGTTTCCTTCAGTTAGGAGGCACTCCTTCTCCCTTCTTTAAAACCTGCTTAAGGGAAACGGAGTGAAGCTCAGGGGTAGAAATCACACAAAGCCCAGAGTTCAACCCACAGCACCAAAAAGAAAGTGCATGCAGCTCATAGAATCAGCAGGCAATCGGGCTAATTAGTCTTGTTCTAAGGAAGACATTTAACAAAGATCCAAGTATTAAGCCAAAGAAATGATTCTCACAGTAGACGTTCAGCCAGCAGCAGTCAGAGCCCAGGAAGGGGTGTTTTCCAGGTGATCTTCCTCCCCCTCACCTCCGGGCTTTCAGAACACCCCATGTGGGCCCTGCCCATCTTGCAGACCGGCTGGACCCCAGATTGGGTACCAATCATAGTCATCACCCCGAGGCTGACCTGTCAAGGCTGCCCCACTGGTCAGTTTTGGATACTCTACCACCTGTCACAGCATCCTGGACATACAGCCCTGCCTAGTGGGACCTGTCCTAAAGTCAGGGCTTCACTGGGGCCACCCGGAGTCAGCTCTGCCTCCAGGGTCAAGTACCAGAAGCTGCCCCTGCCTCTTGTCCCTGGTCTAAGACATCAGAGGAATAGCTTTGTGCCCTTGGGATGCCCTTTGGCCCTGCCCACTAGGGCACCTCAGCATCCCCTAAACACCACAGTCCTGCTGAGAGGATTTGCCTCTGTCCCCATCTGCACAGGCTGGAACAATGAGGCCCCAGGCTACAAGGTGGAAGTGGGATTTGAACCTGCACAATGTGCTCCTGTGCCCCACTCCTTCCTATTCACAGCACGCCCTATTTGTCCTTCCGGCCTGCCTCTCCTCCCTGCATCCCCTTAAGGGCTGCCTGGAGCCACTGCTCCCGGGTGGAGGCAGAGACAGCTCCCTCACCCCCACGGAGGCTTTAGGAAACTGACTTTGATAGTAAGAAGCAAAGAAAAAGAACCAAGGGGAGGAGGTGATGGTTAATTTTACAACACAAAGTCCCCTTTTGTCCTCTAGTCCTTGGTCTGGGGTCACTGCCAGGTGTCCTGGGGGAGTTGTGTTCTTATTGCTCACCTTGCAAATTCCTTTTCCGTCCAGCCACAGTGTCATCCTTGCAAAACTAGGGGATTATGAGGGGATGTCCCCACCAGCTCTAAAATAACTCTGGCAACCTACTGAGAAGGGAGGTGACAGAGAACCCTAAGTGGTTTTATAAAAACAGCACAGCCTGTTACACCAGTGGCTCTCACAGTGTTGGTTGAAAGAGTGAGGGTTTGGAAAGCCCTGGGTTTCTTAAAACTGCTGCTCCAGCAAACCAAACTTTAGGGTTTAAGAGCTTCTTTCTCTGAGAGATACTCCTTCCAAATTAGAGCTGTTTTCCTCACTTTAAAAAAAAAAAGTCAAGCAGGTAGTCGTGAGTTTGATCTCCGGTACCAACAAAAAGGAAAAAGACAAAAAAAAAAAAAAAAAGTCGCACTTTTTTTCAATGAAGGATCTTTGGGTGTTTTCACAGAGAAAGTAAATTTCTCAAATTTTGTCCAGTTCTGTATGTCAGGAGACACTGACATGAGATTGAAAATCTGGGGCACAGCCTCTATTGTCCTGGTCACGGTGTGGGACTGGAGTGCCAGCAGGACCCATCCAAGGGAACCAAAGTCTATGAGCTCCACGAGGTGAGTTGACAGCCTGTGAAAAAGACTTCAGGCTGGAAGTAAAGCTGACCTATCTACTGACGGGAGATGGCAGGGCACTCGGTGCAGGCTCATCTGTAAATAAGTCATTTGCAAACCCATTGTAATCTGTTTGCTTATGAGCTCAGAGAGAGAGAAAAAACATTTGGTTTCTAAAAAATGTAAATGATGTGTAAAATACTCTTTGTGAGGCAAGGAGGATTCTGGGGCTGTTTTCAGCTTGCAAACCTGAGTGTGTTCTTCAAGTCAGTATACTCTTGCTGAAGTAAGAGTACATAGAGAAAAGTGTACCTGCGATAAGCAGGCTAACTGGAAGAATGTTTATGAACCTGTGAAATTACCTGCTGGATCAAGAAGCGAGACACCACTATCACCAGGGGTGCCCCTCCTGCCATGTGTCAGTTACATCCTCCAGATAACTATACTACTCTTTTTTTTTTTTTTTTTTTTTTTGTCTTTTTCCTTTTTATCGGTACCAGGGATCAAACTCATGACTGCCTGCTTGCAAGGCAGGCGCTTATGCCGCTGAGCTAAATCCCCAGCCCCATATACTATCTTGACTTCTGTCCTCATTAGTCTGTTCGTCTGTTCTTAAACTTCATGCAAATGGAACATTCGGGGTACCTGTGTGGCTGTCTTGAATATGATGTTCTATGAGAGACCCATCTAGCTGTGCATTGCATTGGGCTGTTTCGTTTCATTCATTCTACTATTGATGGAAATTTGGGTTATTTCTGGTCTTTGGTTACTAGAACTAGAAAGATATGTGTGCTTTGTAGATATCTCTAGTGTTCCATATATGTATTTCATTGAGTTTCTATCTAGGAGTAGGATTTCTGGGTCACAGGATATAAAATTGCTTGGATGTAAGCGATAATCATCCTCTCTAGCACTTCCTGTAGCATCTGGTGGCTCTGCAGTGGTGTCTCCTCGCGACTCTACTTTGCATTTGCTTACTATTGTTTATTAGTTAATTGCTAGGCCTCTTTCTTTCTTATTTAAAGAAAAGGAAACAAAAGAATACATGGAGATTTAAAAAAAGGGTAGAAATAATACAAACTTACAGAAAAACGAACGGTAAGAAATTGCTGGTTGCTAAGTTACACATTGTCATCTTATAAATACTGTTCATGTTATATAATTAAAGTATTTAGAATGACATTCATAGAGTGACACTACAAATCGTTCTGCTCTATGATCGAACAAGAGCTCAGTAATATGGTTATCAGTCCTACACATTTGTTTTACATCTCAAAGAGGGTAAGATTAAACATATCAAAACAGAACAAAGCAGTTAAAAAAACAATTTAAAGAAATACAGATTTCGCAG